>NW_028288985.1:0-2556123 GCF_059628265.1 Tinamus guttatus | reverse complement strand
TGACCATAAGATTTTTGAGAGTTCTGCTTAGGATGCCTGGATATTTTCCCTTTCATTGTTATTTTTCATTATTGCTTATGTTTGCAAAATATGTTGAAGCTGTATATCAAGTACTTCCCTTTAAAAGAGAAGTTTTAAAGTTATTTTTTTAAAAAAATACTTCTCCCAGAGTATTGCATAGAGATAAAACCCTGCAAAATTGTTTCTGCATTCCTCTTTGTCAAGTATTTAATTCCCTGTTTGAGCCAGCAGATCTAAAAAAATCAGTATTTGCCTGTCTTACTCAATGTCTAATTACATATGAAGATTACAGATGTATTCGAACAGCAAAATGAATACTGATATATTTTCATTGAGATCTGGATTTATAATGAAGCGATTTATTACTTTCAAATTAGAAGCATTAGAAGAAGCTACAGTGTTTGCACTTGTGATTGCTACAAACTGCTTATGTTTGCATCTCATATTTTTTTTTAATACAAACACCATCCCTCTTTTTAGAAAGTTGCCCTGAGAAGATCTTGCCCTACTGAGATTTTCCTTCTACCATACCATTTTTATCTGGGTGCGCTGCTTAAGGGAGAAACGGAGTTTTAACTTTAGCTATTAGAAAGAGCGATTATACACTGAACTTAACGTGCTTGAAATGCTATAATTAATAACATTTTGAGTCCTTACAGATGTTTTCCTGCCTATAGTTTTAATTTCTAGAGAGTTCAATACGCTTGATTTAACATCAGTATTTAGCTGGATATTTTCCCTTTCATTGTCATTTTTCATTGCTTCTTATGTTTGCAAATTATGTTAAAACCATATATCAGGTACGTCCCTTCAAAAAGTTGTTGGAATGCAAAGAGGCTTTAAAATGGTAAAATTGTGCTTAAATCACAAACTTCATGGCACTGAGATCGCTCATGATCACCCAAGAAGTGTTGTGTTTTAAAGAGCTGCGTATGAGTAAGAAGTGCTGCTAGGAGCTGGAGGTTTATATCTTGGGGATGAATCCTGATTACTGAAGAGTAAGACAGGGCTATATTGCAAGATAACAGTTGGAGCCTCTTGGTTAGTGTTCATTACTGGGATGAGAATTTAGATGAATTTCAAGCCTTAATTATTGGCGCTAGACATGCCTTTGCAGTCACTTCTGTCATGGTTTGTGTGTTATTCTCAATACCCAATAGGTTTTTTTCTGCATTTAAATTATATGTGAGATCTGGCTCGTTTAACTAAGAATCAAATAAATAGTTCCAGATATAAGTGGGAAAAATGTTTTTGCTGTGGGTTTACCTTAACTTGGCCAAAAAGAAAACATGTAAGGCAAATGTATGTTATGCCTTAGTATATCTTGTTAAAACATTTAAAGTTAACTAATGTTTGGCTGTTTTAAAATTTTAATTAGCATTTAACAAGAAAGCAACAGTATAGGCAATTAGAGATCTAAGCAATAACGCGCACACACACTTCCATTTTCTAGCAATTAATTGATAACTAGTTTACCATGGGCTAATAATTAAATGAGAAAACATTCTGAGCAAATTGAAAGCACTGATGCAAATGAGTTTTGCGTTTATTCTTCAAATTCACTGACCACATTATCTAATCTGTCAGGAACAGAGAAATTCCGAATTACAATAAATATATACTCAGGCTGGCTAACCAACCCTTAAAGCAGCATTTGTCACTTTCTGGAAGCTTTAATTGCTTTGCTGAAGGAAAGTCTTAAAACAGTACTGAAGTTTGCAAGTGAAATGCAGCAGGATTGCCACTAAGCAGAGCAGCTGATACACTGCAGTCCCATTGATCTCTGTCTGCTTGGCAGCGAGGTTTCTCTTTTCTTTATGCCTGAGATAGCAATACGAAGCACAAGCATTGATGCGTGTTGAAGCTATGCAATCACTATCACCTCGATATCTTTCCCAAGAAGAAAAATCTCAGCCAGGCCTGAAAACAAAGGGGTCACCATTTCAGCTGCACTAACATTGGCAGGAGACATGACTCTTCTACTTTCTGCTGACTGAAAAATAAATGAAATGCTTGACAAAGAAGAATGACTTGGCAAAAATCATTGGGTGCATTTTTTTTTATGTGGAAATTGAAGACATTTTTCTACTGAATATAGCAGTGATCATTGCGAATAGCTCCTTACAAATAGGAAACATCCCCATCACTTGGTCCTGAAGCACAGCAATCTCCAGTAAATGTAGGAAAGTCTCATTTTGTCTTGAAGTTCATCTGTTTATGATATCTTCCTCATCAGGACAGACAGGTGAAATTGCAGGAATGCTATTAAGATTTAAACACAAGCCATCCATTTAAGCAAAATAATTCCCAAAGGATAGTGTTTCGCAATACTGTCATTACATCTGTACACTGCAAAACTCCTGTGTTCATGCTTGGATAAAAATCCCTGATCATTTCAGGTGCTTTTCCAATGTAGTAGAATTGTAAAATATTAAGATATAAGATTTTTAAAGGCATTTCTCAAGAAACCAAGCATTCTTCTTTGTTTACCCTATGTAGATTAAATGGAGTTATACTAGTAAAAAATGTCTATGCAGAACTTCATGGCAATATTTTCAGAAGTAAATAATAAAATTGCATCCAAATGTCAATGCATTCCATTTTCATTTGCTACTGAAGATCAGGAGATTATGGAGAATTAAGAATGTAAATTTTTCAATTCCTTAAGACTCATGTCCTACTCTCCTAGCACTGTGTTTACAGGTAAAGGGGTAGGCTACAGATCATGAAGCCAAGCCATAGAAGCAGGTTATCAGTATGATGACAATCTGGGATATCACCTGTGGGTGAACAGCACCCGTTTTCCCTCCCTGGTTAACTTCACTGGATGGAATATATTGCACTTGGTTGCTCTTCTCTTGAAAGCCCCATCTACTATTATTCGTTCTATGTGCTCCCTTGATTACTAAGGCTATAATTTTACTGAGTGTTTCTGTTAAGTCATGTATAGACAGGATGAGTGATGACACATCAGTTTGTGTCTTTAATATCTACCATTATTTACAGTCAGCTTCCAATTTGAAGTCTATCAAATTCTTTCTGAACTGAAAAAAACAGATAATGCTGAACGTAACCTAGATGTTTTGGGATATTTCATGTCAAGGTAATACAATAGAATTATAAACATTGATTCCCATTTATCACTGATTCATAGTATTTTTTTATTGTTGTTAAATTTAGTTTTTGCTTCCCAACTCATTGATTTGTCTTTGGTTGTGCCAGATTTTTATGATTTATGTCTTGCTTATAGAAAAGCATCTTGTGTTATAAAATCTAGAGCTGGGTTAATTCTTTCGTTCTCTTCTAGTGTTAATGCCTCTTCTAGTGTTAATGCAAGGGTACTCTGAAATCCTTACAGAAGTTTCCTAAACCCTATGTCTAGTCTTAAAAGTGCACCCATCAAAGGCAGTTACCAGGTGATTGACTTAAATTAAGACCCTTTATACTGTCAGAATATCAACAAAGTGGTTCTGAGGCAGTACGTTCTGAACACTGAATGTTGAAAATAAAATACTTTCTAAACAAATGGCCTTTTTATGCTGCTCAATCTAATGAAATTCAATCAAAAATTAGTATGGTATAGCTTTTCTGTGTTTTTTTTTTTTTTTTTTTTTTTCACCCCTGCCATCTCCTCCAACCTCCATCTGATCTTCTCTTCTCTAGCAAGACCTTTTCCTTCTTAAAGAACTGTAGTTTTAAAGTTGGATCAGAAAAAAACTCTAATGTCCCTTGTGGTTTGGCAGGTGGCTCTATGGACTAGAAGGCGTTTTTTTTTTTTCCTCTCTCTCTCTCTTTCTCTCTCTCTCTCTCTCTAATTGGTCACTTCCTTGTTCTGTTGGACTGTTACAACTTCATTTCTCTACAGGGCTTCACAGCAAAATAAAAAAGACCAATATGCTTTTGTAAGCTGAAAATAGCAACATGCTACCTGATGTTTCCAATCAATATGTGTTCATGATTTTCTCTTGGATGAATCAGTGGATAACTCAGATTTTTCTTTACCTGAAGTCTAAACATTTTCTGTGGTTCTTTTTGACCATGATGCTATTATTTTGAATTTTTTTAATCATTTCTGTGCACATTGTTAGATCCCAGCAAGACTGGAAGCCAACTTGCCAGCCATAAACCTTGCACTGAAATTCACATGCTGAATATGAAATGCCACTGTGTAGGTTTGCATCTGTTTTTGGTTTTTCATCAATACTCAAGTTTGATCAATTCTTGTATTTCAGTGTATTGTCTGAGGCACGGATGTGTTTATAGGAAACATTACAGTGTGCTGCTTTACAAAATACAGAACAAAAGAAACCTGTTGTAGCCACAGGAGGAGGATGCATCAGATTTCTCATGTTCAAATTACAGGACTGCTCATATTACGCATTCACAATTTCTTCTTTGGTTGCTTCAGTATCTCTTACAGTTTATTGGGATTTCTTCCTTTTCCTCCGGCAGGGCGCACTGTGGTAGTGCTGCTTGGTGTTCTCAAGGCAAACTCTGCTTTTTGTTTTATGTGTATTTGGTGGGGAGTTCTTTCTTTTCTGTCTTTCTTTCTTTCTTATTATTATTTTTAATGGATTGCTTTCAGGGAAATCATTACCAAACATTTAAAGAGCAGGCAAACTGTCCTTTTATAGCATATGCAAAGACTGGTTTCCAGCTGAGCTGAGGTTAGTGCAAGATTCTGGTGTTTCAGATGAAGTGCCCCATACAGAATAATGTACATTTCTCCTCATTCCTGAGAGGCTGGGCAAGCGCCAGCTCTGCAGCCCAAGGAGGGAGTGCAGAGAGCAGCAGCAATCCCTGTCACATTGCCAGCTGCAAATCAAGTAACACAGACTAGCCACATCTGGAATAGCTGGGTTTAGGAAAACTTGCTGTTTTTTGGGTTTCATAGAATCATAGAATGCTTAAGGCTGGAAGAGACCTCTAAAGGTCATCTAGTCCAACCCCCCTGCACGTGGCACAGGACTGCATCCAAGCGGGGTTTGAAGATCTCCGGAGAAGGAGACTCCACAACCTCTCTGGGCAGCCTGTTCCAGTGCTCTGTCACCCTCGCTGTTAAGAAATTTTTCCTTAAGTTCCTGTGGAACTTTTGATGCTTCAGTTTCTGGCTGTTTCCTCTAGTTCTGTAGGTGGCCACCAGTGAAAAGAGGCCAGCACCATCCTCCTCACTGCCTCCCTTGAGGTACTCATAGACACTGCTCAGGTCCCCTCTCAACCTTCTCTTCTCCAGGCTGAACAGGCCCAGCTCCCTCCGCCTCTCCTCATAGGGCAGATGTTCCAGGCCCCTGATCATCCTTGTAGCCCTGCGCTGGACTCTGTCCAGCAGCTCCACATCCCTCTTGTACTGGGGGGCCCAGAACTGGACACAATACTCCAGATGCGGCCTCACCAGGGCTGAGTAGATGGGCAGGATCACCTCCCTTGACCTGCTGGACACGCTCTTCTTAACGCACCCCAGGATCCCATTGGCCTTCTTGGCCACGAGGGCACACTGCTGCCTCATGGTCAACTTATCATCCACCATGACACCCAGGTCTTTCTCTGCAGAGCTGCTCTCCAGAAGGTCAGTCCCCAGCCTGTCCTGGTGTCTGAGGTTATTCCTCCCCAGGTGCAGGACCTTGCACTTGGCCTTGTTGGATTTCATGAGGTTTTTCACCACCCAGTCGTCCAGTCTGTCCAGGTCCCTCTGGATGGCAGTGCAGCCCTCTGGGGTATCGGATACTCCTCCCAGTTTGGTATCATCAGCAAACGTACTGAGGGAGCACTCTGTGCCTTCATCCAGGTCTTGTGTTTACACAAGAAAGCTGATTTCTAGCTGAAGAAAGCATTTGGTCAAGTTTTCTTCATTGCAGGTAATCCGTTATAGCCCTCCTGTATGGGATTTTTGGTTTTGTTGTCTAAGCTTCCCATTCTAATTTGTCTCTAGTCCTTTGGATGAATTGCATCTCCCATGATCTTCATATCAGAGACATGGCTGCTAAATCATACGTTTAAAAGGGTTATTATAAAGGTTATACATCTGGTAGGAATCTCCAGAGAAATTGTCTTCCCATAGTCTTGTCTTGTTTCTCTTCCTGGATCAGTTCACAGTATTTTTCTTCTTAGTTGTTCTTTTTTTATTATTTATTTATTTTTATTTTCTTCCTATGCACTAATTGATGCACCATCCGGATCATGTTTTGAGAGGAGGAAAACAAACCTTGTTTCTTCTATTCAGTGACTCTGAACTGAATACAACACAGGATCTAAAGGCGCATGCCAGTAAATTAAATAAATAAAAAGAAAAGCAGTTAAGACTGGAGAGTTCTCAGGTCTTAAACAATTTAATCCTACAGGCTAAAAAACCTTTTATATAGCAAAATTCATGATAAAATATAGCTTCTATGGCCTTTAAATCAAAGAATGGTGACAATCTAATAATGGACTACTGCGCTCTTAGTGACAACCATTTTGCAGCGGCAGCGAGCAGATATTGGTTCTTCCCTTGCTCCTGGCTGAAACGGGGCTCAGGGCGTACACAGACTCCTACAGAACAGAAAGAGCAGGCGCACCAGTTACAGAAATTTGATTTCCATGCCTAGACTGCAGTTTAGAAGAAATGATGTGTTGAGTTGGGTGGTTGCAAGCAACAACATTGCAGAAGCACTGAGTATCAATTAATTGCCAAAAGAACCTTTTGGTTTGTAATATGACGTGACTTAAGTCTTTGTTCTTGCTGCAATTAATTGTTGGATATTCTATAAACACAATTACTCTTCAAAATGGAAAGGATCAAGGTTGATAGTTTAGGGAGATTTTGCTACATTAATAACTGCTTTTTTATAGACTTTATTGTGCTTCTAAAGCTTGATAATGGAAGATGTAGGTATTTTGTCCTTGATTCTATGAACTGCTTTAATACTGTGTACAGTGGAATTTGTGTGCTGAAGGTTCTACATATATTTGTGTGCTTTGCTAGACAGAGGCCAGCATGATCTTGACAGGGATATGTCTTTGTTTTCTCCATCATTTATGTGGTTTTTATCGGCCTCAAAAATGAATCTCAGTGAAAATCTTCTGAATCTTACCTGACCTTAGCACAAACATACTTTTATCCAGAGTTTCTTGGGAATGTTTTCGGGTGTTTCACTCAAGAGCATTTCTGAAGCTGTTAGATGCTTCTTTTTTCACTCAGAAAATGTAATGAATTTTCAAGGGGTGGATTTCTAACATAAGTTTCAGCTTTGCTTTGCACATACCCAGCTTTATGTACGTTGGCTATGCATTTTTAAATGTGTTGTAACATGCCCAGTGATGCCTGTGAAGTTCCTAAAATTTTCTTGGCCTACTCGCACTTAACTGCCTTTTTGCATTTGCTACAGTTATGCACAATTAATGAGATTGCATATGAAAAAGCAACTTTGGGAATGCAAATATGGGTAATGCTGTGAAAATCTGTCCCAAGTCCTCAGTGAGAGAGCACGCAGTAAAGAGACCGGGGGTTCTTCAAAAGCAAACTGACTTCCCTAGAGGAGCCTTTGGAATTTAACCCATGCTTCATCCAGGTCTTTCCTGCTCCAGGTCCTCATGGCACCCATGCTCTGCACTGCATGGGTTTCAGGTGCTACCACCAGTGCTCGGTGCTGAACAACAGCTTGCCAGTGGCAAGCAGTATGGGGCAGTTTCTGTCTTGGCCTTACGGGGTTATTTGATTTACTAGCGCTTCATAGGCATCTGCACACAAACTGAAGGGAGGCATTTTAGCTAAGCATCCAGGTCTGCATTTTCACAAAGCAGGACCACACCTGTTAGGAAAGGATATGTTTGGACAGTGAAATATATGATGTTTGGGATTGTTGTGTATTCAGGCTGGGAGTTATCAAATTCTTCTGCAGGTATTTTTCACAGTCCAACTTTGACCACAGAGAAGATAGTCTTCTAAACAAATTGTTTATTCTATCTACATTGTATTTCTATTTCAAACAGTTTATTTAAAGTGACATCAGACATACATCAAACAAATAGCTTAGTAGAACAGAACTGTCAGAGAACTATACTTTAAATTAAAGAGTTTATATTATAGTTTATGGTTTCTGCAACTCATAATACACCTTGCAGTGTTAGCCATGTAGTTGGAGTGGTAGTAAGACAACAGTTGGCAGGATTATATTTTATTTTAAGAAGTATATATTTTAAGAAATCCATTTGCTGCTGCTTTCTTCTATTTCTTCCTTTTCTATTTCAGATTTTGTCTTGGAAACAAATGATCATAAAGCTTGGGCTTGCCTGTATGTTATGAACTCCCCTCTGTTCACTCATTCTTTTTTTTTTTTTCCTGGCCATTTTATGCCATACAACAGAAAACCATGCATTCTTTACCAGTGTCATTTCATAAATTATCTTTTGAGTTCAAGTATGACTGTTCTGATAACACTGGGAATAGTGGGACTGTTCTTGGTGGGGGGAAAAACTGTACTGGTTAGTTCATGGACAAAAAATGGTGCATTATCCCTCAGGGGTATTTGGTACATCCCGGTACGGTGACAGCAGAGGGGCAGTGCTCAGAGCACGAGCATGGCATGAGGCCACCCCCGTGGAGCTACCGTGACCTTTCTCGGGAGGGTTTGTTACACGGCAGCCACGTGGCCACGAGGCACTTTCAGCACAGAGCCCGAGTCAGACCCTGAGGCCGACACCAGCGCGACTGCACAGTGCAGCAAGGCGCCCCTCGTGTGCCCAGTGCTTCTTAGGGTCAGAGTGAAGATACGGTTAATACTGAGTGCATTAACAGGTTGGACTTGCGTGAATATAACTGCAGTTTCACCTCTGCGAGCAGCTTTAGGCAGGAGTAGAGATGCATCATGGCCCAAGTGGTGTTTGTAGTGAGAAATTTTATTCCCTGCTTTTAAATGAATTGGGAAACTTCTTCAGGAGGAGAAATGAATGATGAAGGGAGAATGAAAGAGTTTGTTGCTTTCAGCATTTGTTGAATGGTTTTCAAATGCACTCAATATTGATTTCAACCAGAACCAACTCCAAGACAAAGTCACCTTTCAGTCATTGAGCTCTTCTAGCCTAACCTGTGAGATGGGAGCTCAAGGAGAGCTTCACATGCCCTTCAGAGCTGTAACCTGGAAGAACCTCCAGAAGAGGAAGCTTCCTTTACTGGCTTAGCATGCAAGAGCTGGTAGGTACCTGTTATTTGAGAACATTTGGTCTCAAAAACAAACCATAGGTTTTTGTGGGCATCGGCTCTGTGTGCCAGCACTGGAGCTTGCCTCTCCAGTGCAGATTGTGTGGAGAGAGTAGGGCTAAGGAAAGGGCGGTGCACAGGAGGCTGCTGTCCTCCCTCTGTGCTCATACGGGTGCAAGGACCGTCTGTGCTCGAACCGAGACGGAGCTGTGCTCCCCCAGGGAGTTGTGCGTTCTTCACGCTGGATTTGGGAGGCAGCCAGCAGCACTCCTAGCAAGGTGCAATAAAGCCACCTTGGATGAGTGAGTGGGAAGCGTGCAGAATGGAGGCTGGGGCACTGGTGACCTGGGCCATCTCTGGGAGCTTCACCTGGCAGCGCTCAGAAAAGCCCTGGGGTCTCGGGGAGCTGGGCTGGCTGGAGGCAGCAGCTTCAAGAAACCTACAGCAGCTTGGCCTGCTCGGCTGTGTACCTGTGTTAGCCCAAAACAACAGCAACCTCGGGTTCCATCTGTAGAGAGTGTTTAGGGCTTGGCACAGCAGAGCACTGCTAGGAACCATATATCCCATAGCGTTTTCTTAAAAAAGTGTCTGGCATAACCCTGGAGTCCTTTGAAAAATGTACTTCAAAGTATTCTGGATGCTTCTGCACACTCATACTTCTGAATATAGATTTTGCTCTTCATATTATTTATTACTGTTTTCTTGTTCTTGAATCATGTTTGTGTTGTTGCTTGAATTGCCAACTCTGCGGAGGTTACCACAACATGATTAAAAATGATAAACAAGATATTGTAGAGAAAAATCAATAAAAGTGGATATATAGCAAAGGAGAAATACAGTGCCCCTGTGCTTTGCAAGTTATTGTTGGCTAGCACTCTATTAAAATAACTTCTCTGCTGTAATTTTCTCCTCAGTTGGTGCCCATAATGGATTATCACAGGTTTTTCTTGATGATGTTTTAAATAACTATCATTGAATTTCCTAAAGTCTAGTAGGCCCCAGATTTGTAAGAAAAGCATTTCTAGGTTGGAAAATGTCATGTTGTCATGTTGTTGAATCAGTTCCAATCACTTCTATGATTTTTTTTATCAGTTTTGAAACAACTTTTTGTTTTGCAAATTTGGATTACTAATACTGAAAGATAGAAAGACTGTTTTTAGCCCATCAAATCCACTAAAAAAGCAATCAGTCTGAAAGTAATGATATTGCAAAAATGTATGCTTCTTATCCCAAAGCAATTTATAAAACTCTCCTAGGATAGGAAAGGCATCTCCTGCTTTGCTTTATATAAGCTAGGCTCTGCGAAAGTCACAAATAACTCTTGCTGCCTTTTATTCCTGATAGAGGAAAAGGAGACAGAAGGGCGTAATTTTCGTTTCTTCTGTGGTTGAAAGCAGAAAGCCCATGAAAATACTGAAAAAAAACAAACTTCAAAAGGAATTAACTTGAGTGTTAGGAGCCGCCTTATAAAAGACAAAATGATCAGTCATCCTTTCAGCTGCATGTTTTAGTGCTCTAGAAATAGTCCCTGGAATATTCAAATCTGCATATTTTTTTTTAGCACTTTTATAGATTTATTACAGCAACCTCCAGCAAAGGGGAGCACATTGAGAAAACTATCTGTCTGCTTCTAATGCATGCAGTCTTGCACACAGTGCTGTGTCCCTGTGTACCAGCTCCCCACTTGCTGCTGCTCCCTGGGTGCCACCATGGAGCACTTTGCATAGCAGGATGCTGAGGGCAGGCCAGGCCAGTGAGACCCCCGAGCACCGTGCAAGCAGCCCTCACCGAATGGCTCTTCCAGCTCAGCTGTGACTGCTCACAGGATTTTTGCATGACTAACCTTGAAAATAAATTGGAATGAAGGCTATTTGTGAGGTCCAGATCAAATGTTCTTTGAAATTGATGGGAAAAAAAATTCCTCTGACTTCAGTGGTTTCTGTATTGCACCTTAGTTAAAAGAAACCAAGGCAGAAGGAGCTGCCGTTGGCTCCTTGGAGCGGGGCACAGCTGGATTTGGTGGGATAGAGGAAGGGTGTGTGTGGTGAAGAGGGAAAGGCCCTCCGGGAGCGAGCTGGGATGTACCGGAGTGCAGATGGCCCTGCTAGGGAAGGGGCTGAGCAGGATCACGGGTCTTTCAGCAGGAAGGATTTGGAGGCGCTTTGCTTGGTTTGCAGGATGGAGTAGTGAGGCATTTGGAAGGAGAGGGCTCCTTCTTCCTCCCATACTTTGCATTCTTGCTGTACTGGGACTATTTCCTACCTCAATTGCCAGATCTCTATTCTCAATTTAGCCCCCCGTAAACCCTATAAATCTCCTTTCTTACCTCTGTTCCTTCCATATATTTACAACTCCTACTTCAGTCTCACCTAGTTGTGGTCCCTGCTTTTCTGCCTGTGTCTCACATCCTGTGGGGAAGGATCTTTCCTCCTGCCTGAAAGGAGGAAAAAGGGTAGTTTAGGGACAGGGACTTCAGGCTGTACTCCAGATAGATGCAGCTTTCACCCTCCGTGGGGAGGAGATGGAGCAGGGGCAGATCTTTCTTCTAGGAGTTCTCCAGGTTTCCAGCTTAAGGCTGAGGTAGGGGCAGCTTTTCTGCCTGTTGCTCTTTTCTCTGATATGGAGAGATTTGGCAGCCTGCCATCCATTGCAGGCTGCGGCTGATTTTTCCTCTGCTTTCAGCCAGTTCTGAGTCATTGGAACAGCCTAAACAGCAGCAGCAAAACTGATTATGAAAAGAAAAGAATGCATGTAGATATTTCCTTCTTGAAGGCAGCAGTCTTTTCCTGATCTAGGACTTAAACTTTTCCTTAAATTGAAGGAAAGCAAGATCTATTGACATTTCCTTCCTGTGGTAAACAGGTGCTGCAGGTGGCTGAGAGCAGGTAGAACGAGCAAACATGAGGGCAAATCTGCAGTGCATGATGTGTTGCCCTGCTCTCTGCGATGAACTCATTTGTAAACACAATTAGTAGATGATGTTAGCAGTACTGTAAATGATTGCTGATAGACCTGCTAGCACAAGCTAAATCCATTTTACCACTCTCTTTCCACTATGTAGGTCAGTTCTCTATTGCTAGTAAAGAACCATGCAGACAATTTTTAGATAAATGGTATTTGAACATAACATTCTGTATGAACAACAGTGGAAATCATGTAGGAGTAGAGAGATAGCATTAGAAAAAATAAATATCCGTCAAATAGAACAGTTTAATTTTCATATTCTCTTTTAATAAGCAAATAAACAAAAGTACATTCGCATTCTGAGTCTTTCAGCAAATTAGGATGCACTGTGCACTGTTTATTTGAGTACTCCTCTCCTCTCCCATTTTTTTTTTGCTGGGTAAATCAGCTTGGATGAAATAAGAACTAGTCTCACTCTTGCCAACACCTCAAGGACATGAAAGCAATTAAAAACACACTAGATTCTGCAATATGTGCATCTAAAGAGAATCTAGAGGTTTAACTTTTTATTAGTCCTTCTATATAACGCAGGCCATAATAAAACTAACTTTCACATCCAAATGACTCAGACTTGTTTCTGGATCCATCCTGTCCAACCTCATACCAATATTATTCACCCGTTTCCTCTGTTGCTGTTTGCTGTGCTCCTCTTGGAGCCCCTTCCCTTGTCCCTCTCCAGACTGGTCTTGGATGATGGCAGGCAGGGATGAAGACCTGCGTGATTGCTAGAAATCACTGACCTCTAAGTTTTAGCATTAAATCCACTTATTCTTGTTATATATGCTCTTTAAATTATTTTGACTAATACAGTCAGAAGAACAGCTGCTTTAAGCCTAAGCAGGTCCCTCATCTCAGTTTGAGTTTCTAAGCACTACTGTAACAAAAAATAAGTTATAATAAAGATAGTTCTTCATTTTTATTATTAAATAAGCTAGTAACTTCTATCCTATTTAGGTCAATGAGTGAGGAATGTGGACAATTGTCTACCACACTGGTCCATGAGGGAAAGACACAATTAACAGCATTCAAAGCATTTATGCTAGATGCATTACTTCTACAATTGTCACTTCTTACCATGTTATTAAGAAAGTCCTCAGTAACATGTTAATTATTGCATTTTATCTCCATATAGTCAAATTCAGAAAAATAAAATCATGTAGGAGAAAAAAAAAGCCTGATCCCAATGTATTTACTAAGAATTTTGTGATAGAGCATGAAGGCTAATATTCTTATTCTGTAGCTCAACATAAAAATGGATTGAAATAATTAGCCCTTGCTTTCTGACTGCAGCCAAGCTCTGCTCTGTGGAAGGAGCAGTTGAGCTCTTTTCCAGCATTGCCTTGTTATTTGGTACAAATAAAAATGCTGCTGATGAATTAACAGAAGTGTTTTCCCTAGCTGTTCATGTTCGTAAGGATATTTCTTTTGAAAGTCAATAGTATATTGCTATTTGTGCATTGGAAAATGAGAGAGACAAGTTCGGAAACATTTCTTATATATGGAGGGATCTGTCTAGGTGACTATGTTTTCCCCCATTACTGTAATACACGGTTTACTTCACCAGCTTGTGTTTCTCACGGAGAAATGGACCTATCAATTTAGGTGGGAGTTTATAGTCCTCCTTCCATTTCTGTAATATCTTCTGTATATCAGCCATTTATGTGGTGCACTAAAATCTTTTTATTCAGGAAATATTTTTGGTATAGACTAAAACGTAAATTGCAACTGATATAGTTATACAAGCGTAACCTTCTCTGTCAACTTTCTTGCTCTGGAGCAAGAATATCTGTTTGTGTTTGGTTTAGCCTTTTTTTTTTTTAATAAGACTCCTAAGGTATTTGGGGGAAAAAAGCTGCAGTTAAATTCAAATTTGAACATCTACACTGAGAGTATATTGTTTTTTTTAGCTACTGAGCAATATATTTCTGAGGTTCAGTTATAAAGGGCTGAATTTCTTATCTCAGCAGGATCTAATATGTATATGGATGAAGGTATGTGGGTCTATAGTTAGAGCAAATCACCCTAGACTGCCAGGGAAGTTCAGACCTGGTTCTGTGCCCTGCTAGATCACTCACTTTTGCTTGTGAAGATTTCATTCTACATCTTTCCTTCTCTGCATCGCATGGAGACTTGTCTCCTAAGCTAGAAATTTTGGAAAAGCTACTTTAAGTTGAGGTAAAGATGTTCAAAACTAGGCTCAAAGGGATTAGTCAGAAAAACAGGAGTTGGTAATGTCAGGATCCTTAAACACAGCCACAAGAGAAGAATGCCCTGCCTAAACGCTGCTGTCTATCTAGGCTTTGCAGCCTGCAGGGTGTTGGTTTTTGAGCTCTGTATTATAAATGGCCTGGACTTTTTTGTACCTTCTGTTTCAACAAAGAGCAAGAATAAAGAGCATACAAAAGAGTAATCCCCGTGGAAATGAGTTGGATGTTAAAAGTTATGACAGTATAGTAAGTACATTTCTGTTCTGTTCATCCAGCTTTTTTTGATACCAATCACTGGTACAGTAAATATTTATAGACTGGAAGGATGTCATACACTGAAGTTTAAGGGCTAGAAGTTATAAGTGCCTCTATATAGTGAATTGTGGCACATGCTTACATAAGAACCCTCAGATGATCACAAGTCCATTGAAGAACTGTGTTTTATTACATTCTTTAGAGAGCTGCACTGGACAGGATTCACTAAAGAAAAGTCACTGTAAGCTTCTTATCCTTAAAAAAGGAATCCTTCATGATAGGAATGAAATCACAGTTAGACTTCTGTCTTTTTCCTTAATCTCTCATGCCTAATCCTGAATACCTTGTGGATAAAAGTTATACTTAAGATGAAACAGAGAGAAGCAATACATTAGAACACTGAAACTCATACTTTAAAAGCTCAGCAAAGACACCATATTTCTTATCCCATTCTGACTGTTTTGGTAAGTGCAGAAGCAACAAACTTTTGGCTCATTCTGGTATCATCCCTAATGAAACTGCCAAATAGGGTGGAGCAATCATCAGCCGATCGGTTTGTGTTCAGCTGCTTCATAAAATGCAGCAGTAATAAACTTGTTCTTACAGAAATTTGAAACAATTCCCAGGAAAGCTATTTAAAGATTTTAGGCTTGATTCTGAGTGCGTACGGACTTGCACTGAAGGATGTATAAGGATTTGACTTCTGTGGAGTTCCTTGTATTTGAGAGTGCTGTAAATCTGAGGAGGCTGTAGGTTTTTCTTTGGCTGTAGGATTGTTGCCACTTCTTGACAGTTAGGCAAAAAACAGCTTCCTGTACACTCCACTAACCACAGTGGAGGATTTTTTTTTTTCCTACACAATGAATCATAGTATAAGTCATTATCTTCGGTTCATTAACTGCTATGGAGTTCTGCTATTGACCCCAACTGTGAATCAGTTCAAAAAGGATCAAAATGTGTAGCCGGGCATGTACTGCTGAGCCAGTTATGTTTTAATGCTGTCTAAGATGGATCTTGCAAGGAAAGAATACTTGCAGAAATATGCAATGCAAATGAAATATTTTAGCATGATATTATTTTATTTTATTTTATTTCATTATTTTCATTTAAATTAATACCTGAAAAAGATGGAGAAGTACATACTGTTCATAGCTGTCAACAGGGCTCCTGTAGGCATTACCAAGAAGTTAAAGAAATTACAGCAGTATTACAATTTATTTCAAACAATAGATGCAATAACAACCTTAACATATCTTCTCTAATAATACCCTGCTGTTTGGCAAAATCTGGTCAGACTGTATCGTCGCTCTTTTAAAGACAGAAAGCAAACACAGGATCTGTATCAGCTAGAGTGGTAATGTGCTTTAGAATATTTCAGCTCTAAACATATTTGATTTTCTTTTCACCATCTTGTTACCTTAAGCCTGATGTTTCCAACTATTTCCATAGCATCTATGATATTACTTGAAAACTAAGCTTTAAAATAGAGCATATGATGAAGTGTGCTCATTGAAAGGTCCTGAATGGGGTAACAGCTCAGGCAAACTGCATCTCTGTGGCTGTGTAACAGGTTTTCTTTTATGAATGCATAAAGCCATAAGGCATCTGTTTCTCGGTGATTCTGCAGAAGGGCAAACCAAAGGCTGCTCATCTTCTTCGCACCCTAATCAGGTCTGCAGGAAGGCAGTCATAGCTGAGGTAATGAAGGGATGGAGGTGGGGGGCGGAAATGGGCTTTTAACCGCAAATAGGTAAAAGATGAGGTTAAGGAAATATGCCATCAAATTATTCCTTTTTTGGTTGCAGTGAAGTTTAAATTGTCTTTTGACCATCTGGACTGGCATTGTAAACCACTTCCATCTCATAACCCCCAAATCCTTAGAAATACATTTCATCTTATGGGAAAGGTTCACAATTACTGTTAGAATAGGGCATGAAAATTAAGCCCAGTCTACTTGCCACCAGCTAGGAACTGTATTCATTTTACTACCACTCTTCGTAACGTGCAACATACTATTGTATGCTCAGATCTGCAGGAAGTAGAGACAGGTTTGAAATATCATAGTAATAGAGCATAACTAGATTTTAATTGGAGGAAAGATGTAAAACAAAACTAGAAGTTAGGCAGCTATGAGTCTTTTCTACTAAAATTTATTAGAGAAATGGATTTATATGGAAATGCACTTAATCCAGGTCCATTTGACAGCTTTTTACTTTCTTTTTCCAAGATGGAGACTTTTAACAAAGTCTTTTACAGAAACACTTTCTTTTTTTAGGTAGAGTTTTTTTTCAGTGAATCAAAACTACTTTTTGCTCTGAAACTAGAGGGCATTCATAGGGCTCTGTAATTCTCCAGAAGTATGTGGCACCAAGCAGTGTAAACAAGTTTTATAGCCCTCCTGAATTCTCAGCATTTTTTTCATCCAAGTATCCCTTTATCATCTCTTTACTCATTTTTTTAAATCAAAAGCGTCTGTGTGTCTGTAGCTGAATGTTGTACATAACACAACAAAAATGCCATGAGCTACATTTCATCAGTTCTCTTGCTCTTTGTGCTAGAGTATAAGACTCAACGTGTCATATACATCAGCGGTTCAAGTTTTTTGAATTTTTGCTCAAGATATTTTATCAAGGATACTTGTGTTGTATAGTAGTTGTATCCCATGTATTTGAGAATAATTCTGTTTTGACACAAAGGTGTTGATCTTTGAAAGTACTGAGCTGATTGCTTAACCTGAGTTCCAAGAACAGTCCCGCTGACATCTGTCACTAAAGTTTATCCTTAGGTGGTTAGTCAAGCAACTAAATAGCTCATAAATGGTGAACAATTACTCAAGCAAAAATCATGGTTAAGTAATAAAAACACAGGAAAAAAAAACTGTGCATAAGTGACATCGTTTTAGTCTTTGTCTAAGGGTAGGAACCAATTTTTCCTTGTTCTCTCACCTGTAAAATAAATGTCCATTCTGTTTTTCCACTTTGTATAAAAATACATCTGCATCCTGACACAAATGAAATTATAATTTCTTTTCCCTTAGACTTTCTCTGTATTGCACCACAGGTGTAAAACCAATAGCTATTTGGTTTGCATTTCTACCTCTCACATTATCTGTTAGCTTCTGAGATTTTACTGATGTGTGTTATTATTCAGACTTGTTCCATGGATGATTTTATTGTCAGCCTTTGAATGGAGTATACTTGTATTATAAAAAAAAAAAAAAAAAAAAAAAAAGTGGTGGGGGGGGAGGGAAAGAAAACTGATTCCTACAGAGTATATAATAAAAAGTAATTTTCCTTTTGCAGAACTTCAGTAAAAAGGAAATTCTACACGTTCCGATATAACTGTTGTCTTAGGAGATCGTTCTCTAGTGCTAATTGTCAAATAAAATGTTAAAAGTACAGCAAGTCCACACAACATTCCCCATCTACTTTTGTTTTTTTCTTCATTGCAATGTACTGGTTACATTTTCCTCATATTTTTACACTCACTTGCAAGCCTTGGTGGAACAATTTTCTCTCAAATATGATATGATTTGATATATGTCAAGGGAAAATAAAAGCTATAGGGAAAGTACTGATCTTAGTTGTACAGGTGTAAGGCAAGACTTAGCTTTACTCACTGGGATTACTCCTGACATGTATGGATGTAAAAGAGGTTAAAATGTGGCTCCTAATGTATCCTGAGAGTTGTGTAGATAGGGAGTTTTCTGGTGGAAAAAGAAAAGAGGTGTGGGAGAGGGAGGGAGGAATGAGGGGAGCATGTGGAATTGGGGAAGAAGAGATGCTTCGAGCCTTTGCCTTGGACTCCGATATGCAGGTAGCCACTGGGAAAAGCTTGTAACAAGGGTGAGACTTGGGGTGAGTGGCTTTACTCGATAAGAATATAGAAAAATTATACATGCGATGAGACATAGTGTTAGAAAACTTGTTTCTTTCTGTTTTGGAGCAGATAGAGAGGTCTGTAGCAAATTATTTGGGCTACCTTAAATTTGATCAATAGGAAACTTTAACATACATTATTTTGTATGTTAAATCCTATACCTTTTGGGACAAAAGGATTGTATCAATTTACTTGTAGTAGATCCTTGGATTAAATACAGAAGTGGTATTTTAATTTGAGATTTAGACTCACAAAGGTGATAATGTGTTTGGTCTCTTCCATTCTTCTCTTTCCATTTTGTCTGTCTGGATTCTTTTCTCCTGTTTATTTTCATTTTTCTGTTTCTGGGCATATAGGAAGTGATCTTCCATTGGGAGGTTATTTATTATATGGTTATAGATCGTGAGTGTTCTTGCCATGGTGCTGGTTTCCATGTAAGCTGTTACTTTGCTTCAAATTCTTGTGACTTCGTCCTCCCCAAAGTAGTGCAGATGCAAATGTGAATTTAGCCTACCAATGACCCCTACGAAAAACACTTTGTGCTTTCTGAAGGTGAATATATGGAGACTGGGTGCAATTTTTATCCTCACTTTCTGGCCTTGATACGGCAAGCCAAAATAAAGGGAGGTCTTAAAGGTGTCAGCAGCTGGACAGAGCAGCTGAATGAGTGATAGTCCTCTCAGAGGTCCTAACTTTGCTGCTCGGTATCGGTAGGGTTGGCGACATGGGACCTCAGCGTGGTGGGGCTCTCCAAATCCCGCACTGCTGAACTGCTGCTCGGAGTGTGAGCGCGTGCGGGGTTTCTGAAGGCCAGCGGCCATGTTGTGAGCAAGCCAGATCTAGGTGAAAGGGCAGCAGGACCACTGACTAAGGGTAAGGAATTCAGCCGAGAGTCCGATAAGGAGTAAAAGAGTTGAGACAAACAAGTAGAGGGGGACGGTCGTTAAACGTAAGGACGCGTGGACACTGCTAGTTAGCCCATCACGCTGTGTAGTTAGACGGGTGGACGCGGGGTCTTAACCAATCATTGTAAAGAAACGCTCGTGTCTTGGGAGAAGCCTTGCATATAAGTGTGCTTGGAACCCTGAATAAACGGGCACTGCTTGATCACATTGATCGTGTCCGTGGTGTCCAAGACCCCCGTGCCAACAAGCACGGGTAGAACAACCATCTCCTGCTTGATCCTCATGGTTCTCCAGCAGAGAAAGAAGCCCTGTGGCTCTTCCCTGAACTGTTAGCACTTCATTATTCACTTTAAGAAAAGTGTGAGAAGTGTAGTTCAGCCAGCCAGCAGTAAGGAGACCCATCTTATTTCTGCTTGCTTTTCCCTGCTTGCTGTCCTCCTGCCATTGGGCGCTTAAAAGAGCGCGTGGTTGCTCAGTGCCTGTAGTTTGCTCTGTTGCCTGACCCAATTCATACCAGTCCTATTGATTTTGCTTTCCTGTCTGCATATGGCTGTTTACTAAAGATTATGTGCTGCTGCTTCTCTTTTGACTTGCCTAGAAGGCAGTAGTGGTGAAAGGAAGGTTAAATTTCTGTCTGTATTTGTTTCCCACTCTATAAGTTAGCAAATAACAAGCAAGCTCTACCACACTGTCCTTCGCTAACTCATTAGTAGACTTGTAATTCCCATTCATGCATGTGCATATAGGCAGTGAGACTCCTAAATAAGTCATATACAGGATTTAAGCAAGAATATGATGCACATTACTTACTCTTTGCTAAGTACAGTAGAAAAAATTGCTTTGTCATAGTATAATACCTATAGAATATTGCTTTTTCTATCATTAAGCTTTCATATACAGTGATTTATAAGCCATGCTTTCGTTTAACATATCATATTCAGCATATTGTATTCAGTAGACAGTTTTGTCTGTTATTTTATAATTCATTCTGAACACATTGTACTAAACTCTTTAATATTAACCTCTTGCTAGGATAATCTTTTGTCTTTAGAGCCCTGATCATCAGTAATTTTTAAAGGCCATATTTACAGGTAACCAAGTTGCATGTTTTTCCACGTTTTTCTGTAACTGTATGCTAATTACATATGCTTAAGCACTGGTTTCAGTTATACCACCCAAAACTGAAATAATGCTACCTATCCTTTGAGAATTACTGCAGAGCTTTGCTCTTATAACAACTGAAACTCTCCTGCAGTTCCAATAAAGTGCAAGGGTAACTAAATGCTTTCTCACAAGTGGATAACAAAATCCCTGCAATACAAAATACATTCTTATAGAAGTTATTCAAGGTCAAAACTGTATGATCTTCTCTTTCTTTCTGTATTTATACTACTTTAAAAATAGTAAGACAACAAAAACTGAAATGATGTTTAGTCAAATATATAAGAGAAAATAAAAGTAATGCATATTTGCCCTGCCAGGTATTAATCAGCATACTCTGAGGTATTAATCAGCACACTTAGCGTATGAATTCTGGTTCATAGCACAATGCAAGCTACCATCATTCAACAACAATGAGAAGAAAATGTTTTTTCTTAATGACTTAAAGATGCATTTAGGTAAAGCTGATGACTGTGGTTTAAAAGGAATAATCAAGAATTCCAAGGCAAGCTAGAGATTTGAAGAAACCTGTCACCATAATTAAGTAGGATGTCAGATGAGTAGAAGATGGAACAGAGAACCTTCTTCCTATGCATGGAAGTTTTCTTGTTGTTGGGTTTTTTTTGTTTGTTTGTTTTTTCTACTCTAAACTCTGGAATGGATTTGAACTGTAACATTTAAATCAAAATTTTTTAAAAAATAGTGTAGACAAGTATATTCTGGCAGAAGATTTAAATTGAAATCAAAGCTACTGCACTGATTGCTTTTCCATGTAGGCAGATCCACCAAATTTATTTTTATAAGCATGTAGGCATCCAGTGTAATTTTCAGAAGCTGGTTTGATCACACAAAGAGAAGCTTATTGCTTAGGCACTTTTAAAAATTCCTCTGGCGGCTTTATGAAACTCTGACTTGTTGAGTCGTGTTTTCATTATCATTAATGTTGGACCTGTGTGTTACTGGAGCTTTTAACTCTACAGATTTGGCTCTAACCATGTATGAACATAGTTATATTCTTGTGGTTATTCAAGAGTTGTGTCGGTGTCATTGTGGGTACTTCAGCTCATAAATTTATTTTATATGCCCCTTTCTCTAATATTAGTCAGTGAAACTTATGCAGCTGATATTAAATGATTTAGTCATTTAATCACCCTTGAGCATTGATCTGTCCATATCTTTTTTTATAATATAGATTTAATGTCATTCTTGTAGGTCATAACAGATATCAGTATTCTGGCTATGTTTCAGCTTAGTAAAACCACTAACACACTTCTATCTTTTGCTAGTACTTTTTAAAAAGAAAGTCAAGTTAAAAAATCTTTCATCTCAATTGTCTAAAGTATTTTATTTGCTGTTGAATGTTTCAGTTTAAAAAGGAGTTTCTCTGTACTTTAATCAAAAAGAGGTTTGTAGATCTAGTTTCATGTTAAGACATAAAATTTGCTAATGTGAGACTTCACAATCTAAACTACTATGGAGCAGAGTTTGTTCCATTTTGACCAGTGATAAGATGAAGGAACTTCCTAGTGGTTTCTCCAGATTTGCCCTAGAAGAGTGAGCTACTGTAGGTTGGTAGATCTACTACTTAGTCCAGAAACTTACCCAGCGATGCAGTAGAAAGGTTTGGTTCAATAGCAACGCTCACAGGAAATGATTCAAATCTAGGGCACACTTTTCATGTGTATATAGCCTGTGAGAATTGCCTTAATTCATCTCTGTCTCTGAATAAAATTTGGATGACAGAGTTGCTCTGCTAACCTGAAATTGAGTTAACTTGACAGGCAGAGAGTAGCACTGTTATTGGTTGAATATCATTAATTTTGATGTGACATATTTCTTACTAATGGGAACTTTTGTATTATCTGTATTTTCAAAAAGCAGGGGAAAATATGAGCCACCACAACGCTGTCAATATTTCAAGGGAAGCCAATACAGTAGGGAGCACTCTCTGCTTCCTTAGCCACTGCTTTTATTGACTGCTATAGATGTGAAAAATCATTTTACTCTCTTCTGTGCCTTTCCCCTTCAGCGAATGCTAATGCATGTTAAGATGAAATTTAACGTAATGAAGGGAAAATATGAAAAAGCTATTGTAGTACCATGAGTAATCTTGAAATATTAGATGTATTTGGACAAAGCAAGCACTATATAGACCTTAACAGGAAAGAAGGGCTTGAAACAGAGATGGTAATAATTGAACATTTGCACAGAAATTTACATTCATAATTAATTAGATTTGCAGTCCTGGTTAGTTGGACATGCGTGCTAGGAAAAAAATGGATTGATTTCTGCAGGGTAACACCAGATTATATATGGAAAAACACAACTAGGAAGTAGGCCTTTATATAAACACAGGGAACATGAGATTTCACTAAAGACCAAAGCAAGGTCTTACCCTTGTGCTGCCCCTGAAGGTTCAGGTGTTCTTGGTGCTGTAGAACTAATACCCTCACTCAGTTGTATCCTCAGGACACAGTCTTAGAGATATCTACACATATAGGCCCCAAGAGTGTTGTCTGTGGTCACGCTTGTGTATATGCAGGCTGCCATCTCATCCTTCAAAGACTGAGAGCAGTGTACATCTAAGGACTCTCGTTAACTTGAGTTTCAGCAAGAGATTTGTTCTGTGTTTTCCTCTCATAAATGAGAGAAGATGACCTGTGAAACCAATGAAAATGCTTCTGAATCACAGCAAGGAAAAAGAGAACAGAACTAGTGTTTTGGACGGGAAAGTTAACAGGAGCAACTGAGTGAAAAATCATTACCTGTATTCTGTATCCTATAAAGCTGTTCTTAATAACGTAAGAGAAAGGGAACTTCAGTGCTGAAAATAAGTATATCCATTGCAAAGGACATTCCAAACAAAAAACAGCAATGGGAAATAGTACTACAAGTAGCTCCTCTGTAGTGTTTGTTGCCAGTGGTGAGCCAGTTGAGGAGGTTGGATAAGATTTTCTGTGGGATGAGGTCCTGTGCTGATTGCTCCATTTGATTTGTCAGAGAATTGGTGCACCTGCTTCCAGATCAGCTTCATCTGAATTCACAGCTCTAGCTTAGCTCCTCTTTAAGTAAGATTCTAATAAAGTAGGACCGTTTTTAAGTAAGAAGAGTAATAAAATGAAGGAGCCATGGTCACAGAGATTGAATGAGGTGTAACGTCCATCTTTTCTCTGCTTCTCTCAAAGAATTGTTGTTTTTGCTGAATGGAAGTAAGGGACAAGCCGATAGGTTTAAAGTTTAGCTGTACATCCTAGAAGGTAAGGTGACTGAACTACTTTCTTTTGTAAAATTTCTGGTAACTGAGTTCTGGATTGATAACAGATATCATAATGATATTAGAAAATGGAAGAACAGATATTTTATATTTAGTATTTTTCACTTTGTAGCCACTGCTTTACTTCAAATTCAGGCTGAGTTCAGAGGCAATGCTTTTTTCAACTAAGCTAAGGACATCCAATCTAGTAACTCATATAAGATAGCATTTTTTTGGTCAGATTTCACAGAAATGGAGAGGAATAATTCAACCCTGCAGGTGAGTTCAGTCAAAGAGATTTCAGTGAAGTTTCAGCATATTATTTCTACGTCAGGGTTTTGAGATGTGGCAGCTACGTTTAGACAGTGAGAGATGCTTTTATTGCAGATTAACACCTGCACACCTACACACTCCCCCGCTCTCTCCTTTTGTTATGGCTTTGGCACGACAAGGAGCCCTATGCTTGAACTTGCACACCTCCACAACAGCCTGGAAGCTTTCTGTGCAGAATGATGGAAAAGCATTTTCAGGGCTGCGTGAAGGCAGGAGGCTTCACCTGTCATGCTATTTGAGAGCATTGTTGGTATTTTATGTAGGGTAAAAATTCTTCTCAGCAGAACTAAAAATAATCTGTAACACCAGAAAACACACAGTAATATTCTTCGCTATAGTTTGCTTCCAAGCTAGGAAAAGTTATTAGCTGAAAAACTGAATAATAAAAAAAGCAGTAGAAAAAAAAGTCCTTTACTTGTGAACCTCTCTAACTGTCAGACAGACCAAAATCTTCAGGCAGGGATAGGAAGCCCCTGTGAAGCCCATCTCCAATGCAGGTCAGTCCCAGGGCACGGGTGGCTCCCTCTGCCCCTGCTGCCTCTGTGCAGGCATTGCCTTGACCTAAGCATCTTCAAAAGCTTTATCAGATTTCATTCTGCACCAAAGACGTTGCATACCTTCAAGCTTGCCTATAAGAAAGCAGAAAGGCTGACGTATACTCATAGTCTTTAAGTAGTTTAGTCACAATTTTATTTAAAAAGTCGAGACATTAATGCGCAAGCACAATTGCTTTCCTGACACAAATACCTTATTATTTCCTAACTGTTAGCATGGCTGACAGTCCCATGACATGTGAATATTTTTACATATAAATATTGAGAAGTTTTATAATGCATTGCATTAGTTTGCCAAAAGAAAAAATGGGGTAGACTTTAAAGGAAAAATTGCAGAATTCCTGTGGAACTTCACATTTGACAGCCATATAAAATCTTAACACACAGCAACATTGCTATGTGATAATATTGAAGTTTGAATTTCTGCTATCTTGGCATCTGCTGGAGATAGAAACATGGTACTTGGTCTTCATATTTGAGTTATATGCAGTAGTAAGGTCTGTGGATGTCCAGTTCCTGGCATGTATGCGCCCAGACGCATATATGTATATGTGTGTGTGTATGTATATATATATATATATATACACTTTGATAAAGCTGTAGCTAAGTTGTGTGACTTTGCAGAGGCTGTGAGGGAAGAAGGGGAGGGAAGAATTTGAGCCTAAGCTGATACCATTATAGATGAACAGGGTCAGGGCTGGAGAGTGCCATGTGTGCCGGGGTGTCATCCCAGCAGGCTGGAGATGGTCATGGGCTTCCCCTGCAGCTGTAGCTATTTACAGGCTTGGGATTATAGCCAAAAAGTTCTTCCTTCATGGCTCTGAGAGAACTTGAAAGTGAAGAAACCTGCTGTTTGGGGAGCGGTGGGGAATACGGAAGAGCCCCACCGTTGTAGGTGTGTGGGCTGTGGTTTAGATTCACATGTGTGAGTTCGGCTCTGAGGTGCTCTGTGTAGGCACCTGCGCCTAAATAAAATCATAATAAATAATTACATATAAATACAGCAAATATCAACAATATTATAAAATATATAAAACATATTTGGATGGTGAGTTAAGGCACTCTGGTTTTCCGTTCAGATGCTCATGCTCAGGTCCAATGCTGTAAGTTTACAGCAGGCCTGTCTCAAAAAGTTGCACGCTCAGTGATGAGAGCGATTTTAAGGTCGAATGCTTAGGTTAGCACTCGCTGCTGCTAGACATGCATGCCACAGCGTTTGGCAGGCCCAAGGCTTTCCCTCCTGATGGATCAAGCACATTAAAAGGCTATTTATGTCAGCACTTAAGGTACCTGTCTTGTTGAAAATTATTTCATGTTGTGAAAGCCTTCTAAGGATTATAATGCCTGCTTTGATTTTTCCAGTGGCAGCTTATCTAACTTTGTTTTGGTTAAATATGTGATTCTGTGAAGTGCTTGGGAATATTATTTTTGAGACTGTAGCTTAATTAATATTTCAAAGGGGAAATATTAAGGCAATTATTAAATTAGAGTTAATTATTAATCCCAGAGAGATAATTATCAAGGTTTGAGGCAATTTATCTTCTATTTGAAATAGATTTTTCATTTGATTAAGCTCTATTTGTCACTTGGATCCATGGTTGTCACTGCAAAGAACTTCATTATCTTGCAAAGTACAGAAGGGTTCTGGCTTGTTGGCCGTACCCCATGGGGACAGGTTGGCTGAGCGCAGCGTAAGGGCATGAAGCGGTCTGGGACGCGCTGCCCTTTTTGCTATCAAAGGCAAAGGTCACTCTGAATAAGTAGCAGTTCTATCACAGGCGTAATAAAGGACAGCTTATAAATGTAACAACAAAATGAGTAAAATTTAATTTAGCTTTGGAAAACAATATTTTGAAAGCTATATGAATATACAATACTGTAATCAAAAGCTTATAGTGATACTTAATTGTAATGGCAAAAATCAATGTACGTGATCTCTGCTCTTAAGCAGAGTTTATATTCTGTGCACAAGTATGAATCTTATACAGCATATGCAATGGTCGTAGACATTTTAACCCTTAAATTTATAGATTAAGGCTCTAAATAATGGGTACATTAAATGTACATTAATACATTAATCTGGGTTTTATGTGTGGTATACTGTGGTATGTGAAATATAAAGGATTTGTGAATATTATGAATGTTTGTGCATAAATGTGGTTGCAAATCTTCTGAGAAACGACTTTTTAATGGGTATGTGAGTCATAAATTCCGGTTTAATTACTCTGGAAATGTAAGCAATAGTGCTGTGCTTTAATATTAAGTGGTTTCAGCCCCACTGCGTTCCACAGATACCTGGTTGGTATGTGGAATCTTTGGAAACTCTTTCCTGTCAGGTGCGTGCTTTTTGATCAGGACTATAGAGGGAATGGAGGATATTCTCACTTTAGTATTTTTCTGTCAAGGTAAAAATATATCCATGTTTTCCTTAAAGATGAGGGATTCAATGCATCTAGTGCACAGGGAATGAATGTTCCCTGCTTCATTTCCTAGTCATGAAAGAATTGACTTGACAGGAGAATACTTCTTGTGTTCAGATGTTTTTCATCCTGGAGTTCAAAGAGCATTATTCATAATCTCCCTTTTGGAAATTCATAAAAAATGCTTAATTTTCTTTTCAGCTTAATTTTATTCAGTATACCTACAGAAATAGGGTACTCTGTTTTTACTGGGAGGAGGGGGAAACTGAGAATTGACGCATTTCCTCTAGGAGCTGAAACAAATGCTGTTCATTAACTTCTACTGAGCGAATCCATGAGAGAGCCTCTCCTCACTGACAGCCTGTATGAGAGAGCACTGCAGACCTTCTGCGCTCAAGTAGCAGAGATAAGGTATGCCAAGGAGTTTTGAATAAAAAGATTAGCGGAAATAGAACACCGAAATTTAGCAAAAGGGTGGAATACTATTTATTCTGGTGTAACTATAGCTACAGTGTGTGCCATGATATCTTAAGCTGCAGCCCATTTGATATTTTTGTTTGCATAAGATACCAATCCCAGTTGTCCATGTGAAAGAAAGGTTGAAGCATTCTGTGATTCTGTGAAAAATTTCCAAACTGAAATCTCCACTATTGCCTTAGCATCTGTGAGCAGATGTGTGCAATGACCTCAGGGGTTGCTGGGATTTTAGGTTCACCAGCCAAATGATCAAGTTTTGTCCTTCCAGCTATGGATTATGCTGGTTGTCTGTGGGGCCCCTTCAGGATCCTCTGCTGCAGCTGGCAAAGCAGCCAGGCAGGGTGGTGTATTTGCTGCATGTCAACTTTAACAATATTTTGAGGCTTGACTCTTCGTACTCAAGCTCTTCTAAAATATGGAGGTTTGTATTTGGTGCCTAGACTTGGCCAATGTTCCAGTCTTGTCAGAATCCCTCTGTTCTTCAGAAGCATCAGGAGGCACTGCAGGGCACCAGTGCTGCTCTGTGTCCTTGTCAAAATATTAGGGTCATCACTTAACGAGCCAGAATGGAGCTACTTAGTCATGTATGCTTAAGTTACAACCTGTGCTAATCACTACTGAGATTATTAAAATATTTAGGGCAAAGATTTAACTGATCAACCTGTTTTCCTCAAGAGTGATGGGAATACTTAGCCCCTTTTGCATAATTAATGTGGATGGATTAAACAACCTTTCAGAGGTCACTTAAAGAGAACGATTTAACAAAGTCTCTGATAGGGTCTTCGGCTTCGACTTTACTCCTCGGAGGCTTCTGTAGTCAAATGTAATGGTGATACTTAGCCATGTTACCACTGTACAGGCATTAACTAATTAAACTTCCCTCATCCTTAAGAGGGAGGTAAATATTTGTCTTCTTTTATAGTTAAGGCAACATGAGATAAAACAACCAAATGATAAAAGAGCAAACACAGCAGTGGTGCCTGGCTGTGAGCGAGGCTGAACAAAGCAACCCGCCGAACTCCTGCGGAGGCTGCACGCGGCCGCATCAGCTCTCTCCAAAGAGCTCTTTCTCCTAATTAGACACTGTTTAGATGTTTTAAGCTCTTCTTGCATGTGTCACAAACAAGATTTGTATAACAAAGTGGTTGTTATTATGGTAAATTATGGGGTTTTGAAGCCCAGTTTTTACTTTGTTTCTTTTCCCTCTTCCTGCTTTAGAGCAAATTTTAAATCTTGGATCTTCACCAGATGTGAATACACAGGAGGCAGCTTCAGGCAGTCCTTGAGGGTGGTTTTAGGCCCCATGAGAGTGGTGCAGGTGCCAGGTGTGCAGCTTGGTGTGATGTGAGAATGAGCACAGAAGGGAGAAGCTGCGAGATTGCTTTGAGGGAGCTCTTGGGCTGCAGGTTTTTCCTCTGTGACCACCCAGCAATTTTATTATCATTAATAAACTATCTCCTGTAAACCCACTCTGCAATAAGACCAGAATTTCATTCATCAATGCCTGCTGCTTAAGGCTTTCTTACAGTTTCCCCACAGACATTTTGTGCTTTCCTGGCAACAGAGTATTGAAGAGAAATTGCCTCCAATCTTCTGTAGGACTGGGATGCAGTAATGGGCTGCGCTTTGGTTGCTTTCCCACTGCCAGCTTATGAGAAATAATAAAGCCAAGGAAACAAAGTGGATATTAAATAGTTTATTCGTATGTGCTGCCTTCCTTCCCATCCGTCGCTGGTTCCTCCCACGTGCTGCTGCTGGAGGTTCTGCTGCTGGGGGCTGCCGCAGAGGCCCTGCTGGGGCTCTCGTGCTGCGAGCGAGCATTGGAGCTGCTGGAGTAGCCCAAATGTGCTTTAATGAGACCCTTCCAAATTATCGTGCTGGAGCTGCACATGGTGCTCCACAGAACACCAGCTCAGAGTCTGTCAGCATTTTCTAGATGATTCATTGTAAGAACTTATTCTATGTAGAAATTTGACATATAATGGACAAAGTCATTCTTTT
This sequence comes from Tinamus guttatus, assembly GCF_059628265.1. Lineage (NCBI taxonomy): Eukaryota > Metazoa > Chordata > Aves > Tinamiformes > Tinamidae > Tinamus > Tinamus guttatus. The sequence goes on along the minus strand of NW_028288985.1, from coordinate 2,526,518 downwards.
CTCTTTACTCATTTTTCCTGTTTTCCTCCTTTTTCCCCTTCTTCTTCCTTTGTCCTCTTGGAAAACAATCTAGGTGCATTGCCCACTAAATTTGTCTAAAGTATTGCCCTACCCAAGGTGAGAGCGCAGGGCGTAGGAGCAGTCGTGGCGTCGCTGCACCAGGCTCAGTGCAGTTCTCTGACACGGTCCTGAGAGACAGGCTGCAAAGGAGGAATCTGAGTATAAAAACAGGCCTTCTGAAGCAGACACATGCTATTTTGAGGAATACTAGTTTTGTCAGCTCTAGCCTGCAGCCTTAGGTACTCTGAAAGGCAGTGTCTAGTTCCTCATAGCATTATTAGGAAGATTTTCGTACTTTTTGTAGGATAGACTGAGGGAAGATGTAATTTGGTTCAATACAGGTTTTCTGATCAGAAGTACAGCTGAGAACGATGCTAACTGGCATCGTAACCCTTTCATTGCAGAGTGACCTGAGCAGAATTTATTCCTGGGTTTTCATTTGAGGTCTGCAGTATGTCTGTAATGTGGGATGAAAATTGTTGTAACTAAAAAATATGCATAATTGAGCATGTGAGATATTTCTAAAGTCACTCAGGGTTCAGCTAACTTGAAGGTAACATTTTTTTTTTTTTTTTGGAAAGCCATGAAGTAGATCCTGATACAGGCAGAAAGACCCTTCTTTAGGCTATCAAATCTGACTGTAGCATTAGCAGCTGTGGCCAGGCTGAGGGGAAAACAAACAGATGAATCAAAAGCAGGAGAGGCTAGTAGGAGAAGAGAGGAAGTAGCAGGTTTTGTGAAAGGGCATGGGACTTTCTAGGGGTGTTCTTGATTACAGCTACTTCCAATGAGAAAAGAAAAAAAAACCATAGTTTTCTAAAAGCAGCTGAGGATAGTTTCTGGTTTTGAAGATACAGGTCATGTAAAAGGTAGAAGAAAAGCTGTTGTCGATAACATTTTGAGTTAAGGTCTCTTAAAAGTGCCCATCAGATGCTTTCCTGAAGATGCCTGTCTTGAGATGAGATACTGCTGCCTACTTTGCTGTCCACTGTCCATACTTTTCCAGAGGATTGCTGCTTTCTGAACTGTGCTTTATCAACCTCATTAACTGCTCCATTGGCGGTTTGTAAATTCCAGGCCATGGTTTATTGCAAGGTAACTGCTTGCTGCTTTGCCTGGCTCTTGTTAACCAGTGAATACTGTATAGCAAGAGCTGTGAGGCTCTGGAGCGGGTAGGTCACCTTCCTGCAGCAGGGGTGCTGGCTGCCAAGAGCAGGCATAGATGAGCTCTGGGGGGATCGGCAGCATCCAGAGGAGGCAAAGGGAGCAAACACGTATTGCAGAGTTTCCAGGAGGTGGCAGGAGGGGAGATGAGGTGAACAGTGACAGGTAGAAGCAAAGTGATTCAATTCCATTTAAATAGATGCCAGGCAGAGCAGTCAAAGTGTAACAATACTTTCCTCGAGTTACTTATCCCGTTTAATTTCCATGCTGCTGTTCCATGGTAATTCATGTGTTTGTGGATTAAGATGGATATCTTAGTCAGTATACCAAAAGAAAATCCTAAAGATCTTTGGCCTGCAGCAAGATAGTATAAACATATTTAGAATAAATCAAGTACTTTACTCCAACGGCAGCAGAATAGAAAGGTGTTAGTGTCAGACAGACGCATTTGCACAGGTGCAAATGGAGCTTATGAAGTGGGATACTTTAATGGCATACCATACATCTGCTGTAAATGTTTTATGTGCTTTATTATAGTACCACTGCTAAGCTTATTATATGCACCTCATAACCAAGTTCTGCTCTGAAATCTGCAGTGCGGAGTCTTTGATTTCATCCATATTCTGAATTAATTTGCTCATATGCCGACATTTGTGCTTTCAGAAGTGTACATCTTTAGGAAGATAATTCTCTAAAAGATAATGGAGTTTGAGTGAAGTGAGAAACATTAAAAAACGGCATCCTCACATTACACTTTGGATTCTTGTTATGCTTACTTGCAATCACATGTGCATTGTAGGCAATAAATACTATAATCAGAGCTCCAGGGTTGGTGACATCTGGTTTCAATACTACCCTCATGATTTAAAAGATAGTCAGCATTCATTGTCAAAACAGTTACTGCTAATCTGTGTAAAGGACTGTCATGTTTAGCTTTTTGCTAGTGTTCTTGAACACATCTGAAATGTCTCCTGCTTTCTATTAAAGCTCCTCACGGAGAGTCTTAGCATATGTACTGCTTGGCAGACTTCAGATATGCAAAGGATGTAGAAGCATTTTCTGTGGCTGGATAATTTGGATTTCTACTTTCTGTGATTTATGCTTGTTGACTTCAAATCTTGTCCCACCAGGAAGATACATCCTAAAGCTATTAATGTCGGGCAGCCTTTTTTTCTTTTTCTTTTTTTTTTTTTTTTTTTAACATGTCCCTAACTGCATAAAGGAATGTAGTGGCCTGCAAAGGCAAAATGCTGAAAACAAATTGCTGATGTTCCTTGGCATGACCAAGGGCTGGGGGACTGGGAAAATGGACTTTGCAGAAGTGAATGCAGTTACCACTTGCATTTTGTTCTAGCTGTACATTAACTTGTTCTCCAGTTCACCTCAAGTTATAAAATAGCATAGAATCATAGAATCCTTGTGTTTTTTTTTTTTTTTTTACCTAATGTTTCTCCTATTTTCTTTTATCAAGTAAGGTAAATGGATCAAAACTCTCCTGCATGTGATGACTTAAGACATAGTTTAATTTTCACTCTCATGGAATAATTTCACAGGATTTTAAAATTCAGTTTAAAATTCAGTTTATTTAGAATAAATCAAGTACTTTACTCCAACGGCAGCAGAATAGAAAGGTGTTAGCGTCAGAGAGAGGGAGCACAGGTGCTCTCAGCACCTGTGGGAGGGAGGTGCCCTCCGCTCTCAGCTTGGTTATGCTGTGAACTGCCCTCACACTGCAGGTATCTTGCTTGTTCAGGGTCCTTTTCCATCTTGGGGTTCAGGGAGGATGAAGGTAGATGCCTCATCTGAGCCCTGCATACTGCTATGAGCACGCATCTTGCAGCTGAGATGCTTCAGTAAGTGTGCTGGTCTTTGGGACACGATGCTTTCTATAGCTGTTTTCCTCTGCATATGTGCTCTTACAAAGGCAAAATTCATTATAATATGTCTTTTGGTCATTTCTCTGTGGGGAAAAAAATGTGTAACAGTAGGTGCTCGCAGTGCAGTAAATTAGATAGCATGGTTTTTCTTCCAGAGAAAAGAATATAGATTTTAATGCTGTTTACGCTTTCTTCTGTGTGATTTAGATTTCAGATTGAATAAATGAAAGCTGTGGAGGGATGGTATTTGTTTCATTTTATGTAAGATATGTAAACTTTCTCCTTCTAAGCATGTGGTAAACATCTAGAAGGTTTTATTGTATTTAGTGAATTGAAAAAAATCTTTCATGCATCTAAAGGAACAAAGGAAAAAGAATAGTCAGAGGCTGTAAAGCATTTAGCTATAGCAGTCTGTGCAGAATATCTAAATTCAGTGACTTCTTGGTAGATAAAGAATATATGGATGTCCTTAATCCAATGTCTTGTTCTATCTCTGACCTTAGCAATGTTACAAAGTCCAAAATTTGCCATGGTTAGAAAACTCTGCCAATGCATTAGCCTCAGAAATGTTTTTCTTCATGCTTGTTTTGCTTTCCTTTTTTGTTTTTGTGTTTTTTTCAGATCACTGAAGAAAAGTTGTGTTCCTTACAGTATATTTGTTCAATGTTAAATGTACAATGTATAAGTGCAGAGGGTATAATTAGAAGTAATGGAATGGAAGAACAAATCAACTTCAAACCGCTCTCGCTGTGAGGTCTATTAGAAAAGTCTCATCCTTTCTGGTGCTTTATCTTGACTGAACACAGCTCTAGAGATGATATTAAACTGTGTCCTTGTGCTTTGGAAGTAAGAACTGAAAGAATGGTGTGGCAGAAAGATGGATCAAACACTCTCAGATCTCTAATTTCTGTCTTGAAAGAGTCAGATATTTGCCTCCCACTGTAAAAATATTGTCCTCGTTGCTTTTCTGACAATTCTCATGTTGGTATGGAGGTCTCACGAGGTGATGTTAGTCTCTGAATTCTGCAAACGGTGAGCAACCCATAAATCTCTGTAAAGACATGCTAGATGCTACACCTGGGAAAAAGCACAGTGCAATTATGTAGGATCAAATGCAAAACGTCACTTGAAATGACAGCATGAAAGCAGGATGTTTGACCTCTTGTGACTTGGTATTCATCATAGGCTGACTGTGAGTCTTTTTTAATTTCTGAAAGTTAGTGGATTTGTCCTACGTAGGGAAAATCCTGTGTAGGATGAGATGGCACTCTGTCTAAAAGTGGTATGGACTTAACAGAGCAGCGTTTGTAGCATAGTAACTTGTAGTTTGAAACTCATGATGGATGGATCATATTCAGCTCCTATTTAAGCAAGGACATCTCCCACTCCAGTTGTTTTGCACTTGCCTATCAGCTTGTTTCATAGATGAAAACTAAGGATGAAATGCTTTAATCTAGTTAAATATTGCCTGGAATGCCCCTATGAACATCCCTGCTGTTTCTTTAATTATGAGCTTCTGTTAGAGTACTCTCCTATCTGGGTTCGTCTTAGACAGAAACTATTTGTATGACAGTAATTTGGAAGCAAAAAGTTTCCAGTTCTTGTGCCTGAAGGACGAAGGCAGGAATACCACAAGGCTAGTCTGATAAATTCAGGTATTTTTGATGGTCCTTCTGTGGCTTGTCTTTTACAGGTGGTTGAAGGTTTCCAGAGTCAATCAGAAGATTTGGCTTTATGGGTGTTTAAGTCAGGCTGCTATATTGCTGAAATCCAGTGCTCTTGCTCACTCTTGTTTCTTCCTTCCTTCCTTTTATTTATTTATTTTAATTTACTGGTTAACATTCTTCTATGCCTTGAGTTCATACACACATCATATATCAGTCCTATGCCACTTTCTAGGCTCAGTTCATCCCAGAGAGATAAAATACTTTTTTTTTTTTTTTCCTTCTTCTGATAACATGTTTCAAAGTATAATCTAAAGCAAAGGTAATAACATGAATGTTTGTGGAAATATTGATTTTACAGAAATACAATGCCACATCAGGAGCAACATGTATGTCTTCCAAATGAGTAGAGAAAACATGAGTGCCTTTTACCATGAAGAGGGAGGGATTTGAGAAGCAGCTTTTCAGTTTTGCGCTCTGCATATAGTTTAAATGCTAGTCAATGGAGAAGAGGAAAGTTGTGTCAGCATAATTGCATTATTCCCTGTGATGAATGCCTAACTGGGAGAGGATGACCAACATTCCTAGGAAAGCAAATAATGGTGTTATGAGATTAGATGAACAGTAAGAATAATGGTTTACCTAACACTCATACACTGCCTTTCATTTGAAACTTGTTACAGACATCAATTACTTTTCACAGGGCATCTGGCACGTACCTAATTGTTATTTAAACAGGGGAGAATGGAAAAGAGAAATAGGGAGCTGTGCTTAATGCATAGTATTATCTCCATGTTCTTAATTCTGCCTGATAAGATTTTGGGTGAGGGACAGCCTGAGTGGGGTAAACTTGGGTTGTTGCATTGGGAGCCAAATTTCTAATTCCAGTGAAGTGGGAGGAAGATGCTATGTGTCTATCACAAGACACCCAGATGGATATTGAGCAGGAATCTGCTCTGCTGACAGGAAAGAAGGGATGGGGGAAGCTTCTGAAACAAAAAACAATAGGAGGGAAAAGGAGATAGTGGCAGAGCAAAGACTTCTGCAGTGAACTAAAAGGTCCAGCTGAACTACACTGCAGAAGCAACACAATGATTAAGACTTAGCAGAGCGGAGAGGTCCAGAACGGCAATAAAATCCAGAATGGTGAAGTGACTCACCCAGACCAAAGGGTCTAAACACAGAGATGATAAAGGCTGCAGGCACTGCAGAGCCCAGTGCGGGCAGAGCGCAGATGTGGGCTCCAGTGCTGGCCAGTACCCTGCAGTAATGGGAAGAGCTGAAATCAGCTGGGCTACCCTTGCCAAAATCTATCTTTTGAAGCTCTAGTGTTTTAGTATTGATCAGTGCTGGCTAAAAAGAGTAAGGAGTCTATTTTGTGTAGTCTGGGTTTAATTCTTCAGTTCTGAAGTACAATTTTTGCATCATTTTCCACTAACGCTGTTTTTCAGAATACTGTGATATGATTAGCTCCTGTAAGTCTATCAGACTGTTGAAGATCTCAAATTATTTGAGATTTTTGGTAGGAAAACTAATGCATGTCTTAGGTTAGGCCTTTCACTTAAATGCTAAAATTAAGCAAGTGCTTCAAGTGACTCCCTGAATTGCTCTGATAGAGAGCAGCAATGTAAGGCAGTTCCTGTGCACTGAAACTAATGACCAAGTGCAGTGGTTATGGTCTGATGCAAATGGCAAAAGAAATCATATATATACTCAGAAGTCTGTGCAAACCTGATTTTAGATTTGCAAGAAATTTCCATCATATCCATGACTGCTCATAATGGTTAGTGCTAGGACAAAAGGCTGAAGCAAAATGAGAATATATGTGCTGTTTGTTGTAAAGTATAGCCTACAGTCAAATGGAACGGCCTTTCTACATTTATAACTTTTTGTTTACTATTAATTTACTATAACTTTCTTGGCAAGGATATATGCCTAGAAAGGAGTGTTTGCTGATGCCTGTGCAGACAACAGAAGCAGTAGGACACATCTGCAGTGAATATCTCTACTGCAGGCTCTTGTGGCTTGAATTTGCTTGGAAGCCTGGAGCATATTCTGTCCCTGTTCTTGCCAACAGGTCAGCCAGTGTTTCCAGAAATCTGTCTAGCTTGTTAACTGATTTTCTGAGTCAAACCATGTACAGAAGATTAAGTGCATATGAAAATCAGTTTGTGGCAGGGAAGGGAGAATGAGTCAGTTGCAGCCTAAACTGCCAGAACAAGATACTGCTTACAGGAGATCACAGCGATACGGTTGGACATGATTTCGAGGTCTCCTCTTGTTCTCCCTTCACAGGGCTGGAATAGGCTCCAGGGCTTTGCTGGTCTGTGGAGCTGGGTCCTCCGTTAGCCTGAGCAGTGCAGGGGCTCCACAAGCTACCCACGCTGTGGCATTAGAGGTGGTTGTGCATATTTGTGCTTTTCTCTTTTAATAATTTCATGACCACTAATGGTGAGGTCATGATAATGATGGTTTGTGAACTACTAGTGCTTGAGGTATGAAGTAGCTTCTCCTTGAAAAGAGTGAGGAAACCTGCACTTCTGAATGCTTTCTTCCTGTATTTTTTCCTTCATTTTTGCATTATTTTCTTTGGAACTACATTAGAAGGATGACTGAGAAAAAGCTTTTATGATAGAAAACAGTGTACCACAGGCATATATTTGTTTATAAGTCATGATTACATAAATGACACATCCAGTTTAGGAACACTTTGTGCGTACATATTTGTGCATATTTGATGTGTTATTTCATTAGTCATAAAACATGGTCCTCTTTCTTCTGAGGGACTTGTAATTTAAGACCAGCTGTGACACGTGCAGTTTAGGTAATGTTGATACCCTGCAGAGATGTCTGTCTTACCAACCTGTCTGCACTGTGCAGCTGTGCATCATGCCATGCGGACAGTGGTGTATGGGGTCAGCATATACTAGCTGAAGTAGCATTTACAGGGATGCAGTTAACGTATTCAGGATTTTTAATAAATCTCCTTCACTCGTGTGCTTCAGATGGGTAGAATTTCCAGGAGAAAAATGTTCAAATGTTATATGCAAGTCAGCCCTCTTATGTATTCCCTGGCTTAGTTTTTGCATGGAGCTCTTGCTGCGCAAGTGATCACTGTTTAAACTTCCTGAAGTGGCTTGGAGAACGTTTCTGAATGGAGAAGTTACTGAACGGATAACAGACTGATGCTTTTTCCCTCTTCCTCCCTGCTATTTCTAGTGTTTTTTTTTTTTTTCTTAACACAATTTAGAAAAGTTAATTTGTGTGCAGGGAAATCTGCAGACAAATCAGAGTTCTGACTTGCCGCTGCCTTTGATCCCATTTGTTGCAGTGCAGTTACCTTCCAGAGGCAATGCACAGATGGTGGTCCTACCTGCTCTTCACAAGATCCCACCTTTAATCATATACATGACGGAGTACACAGAGAGGTTATTTCTGGGCTTAAGTTATAGATAAATGCATGAATTTAAGGTCAAAACGGTCTGTTTTTGAAAGCCGAGTAGCAGGGTGCAACACACTGTTGTCATCCTCCATGAAGGAGCTGCATCTCATTTAGCTTTTCATCTTGCTATAGAAATCCCAGTGTGATTTTATTTCCATCTGCAGAGGGCTTTGATGTATCCTGACTCTCCATGCAAGTAAAGGAAACAAATTCTTGCGTCGTAGGACGTCTCAGCTTAAAAAATAGTTCATGTCTATAAATGTCATGAATGCAATGAACCTCATTAAAAACTATTAGCAATGTTTTGAGCTTGGTCTACATGCAATTTCCCTTAACCCTTATCCAAATGGGGAGGGTGATGCTGTTCCTGAGTGCGCAGGTAGAAGTAGCGTTTGTTCCTGCCATCCATATCCACCTACTGCTGTGAGAAGAAATTGACTGTCGGACTATTTTTCTGTATGGCATCAATCTAAGCAACTATGGGGAAAAATACAATGCTCCTTTCAAAGCAGCAAGCCAGATATTTTTTTAGCTTGAGTTATATATTTTAGAAAATGCTGGTCTAATTTAAACTGGGATTGTGAGAACTGCCTTGTTTTCCTTCTCTTTTAAGGGTATTTGCAAAAAACAACTTTATTAAATATTCTCTACTGAGAGAGGAGATCTCCCTTGTAATGGAGGCAAATCAAACAGGGACGTAAGTAATGGCAAGTGAGAATTTCAGAGCCATAGGCAGAAGATGATTGTGAAGTGCTGTGACTTATCCCATTTAATTTCCATGCAGAAGACCAGGTGAGCTTTGTGGGGTGAGCGTGGCCAGATCTTTGTGCTGCAGCCGCTGGACTGCTTGTGATGCCCAAAAGGGCTTGGGCTCCTCACCTCCTAAATGCTACTTAGAACTATTGGCATCCAAGGTCAGGTTTTGTGATACAGGGAGACATACTGGAAGACTGAAGAACAGCAATAACACAGTACACTTTAGTTTCAGAAGTACCCAAAGCCTGGTTCCAAAAGACTGGGGAAATCAGTAACTTTTCTTTTTGCCGGGGTCTTTGCGGGTAGCTCAGGAGCCAGTGCCAGCGCTGGTGTCCCCAGTGGCAGATTCAGAGAGGCCTGAACTGGTGCTGGACCCCACGGGGGAGCACGGAGCTGCACATGGGGCAGCTGATGCCCAGGACCATGTCCCCGCAACGTGGCTGTGGGTGGCCCAGCTGGCGCAGGACGCCACGTTGTCACCAGGGCTGCAGGCCCTGCCCTTGGGGCAGCTGGGAGCCCTGCTGTGCTTTGCAACACAGGCATGTCTGCGGATAGCTAAACATCTGTGAAATTGGGTAGAAGTTTCTTTCCCCAATGCCTGCATCATTTTGAAAAGGGATTTAAGTGTTGTAGTAGTTCTGAAAATTTTATGTATCATCCTCACATTAAGGATATTTCATTTAGAATTCAAAAGGCAAACTTTGCTCTCACTTACCAGGCTAGTCCTTGCATGCGTAGCTATAAATTCAGTTTGACCCAGTATGTGAGTTTCAAAACTATTAGGCCTATCTATTTAAAATATGCTGACTGATTTTTCACAGATCACTAGAAGCTTCTGCTCTGATGCTGTGTCAAAGCATATTTTAAAGGAACAAATCAAAAAATCCTCAGCAGTGCATTGCATGAAATAATAATTTGAAGAGCTAAAGTCTTATACCATGGTGTTTTACAGTCCTGTTTCAATATATTTCTCTGAGTAAATACTTCTCCAAAAGGCTTGTCACTGTTCCATTTGGTTATAATGCTTTATACTTGCAAAACTGTAATCTGTAAAATGTCGTAAGTAGTTCCTGAGTAGAGGAAACTATTAATGCATGAGATGTCTAATATGTAGATATATTTTTCCTCAGTGAAGAGTAGTAATTTCTTTATGAAGTTAAATTTTAAGATGTTACTGGTTAGTAACTTTCCTATTTTATTACTTGGCTTCCATTAAGTTACTTGGGAATTTTTACATTATGGCAAAAACATTTTGTGATACGCTTAATTCATCCCTCTGCCCTATGAAAGGGCAATGGACTGTGCCATTTACTAGGCATAAATGTGGCAAGTAGTGAATTTTACTATTCTTTCTAGACCACGTGCTGTCATGGTATGATTTACAACTATAGAGCTAGTAATGATTAAGATCCAAATCACCAGTATTATTTCTGTATGACCAAGGCCCAAATCGTTGTGATTTCCATCAGGCAGGACTGCCCAGGGCACCCCACAGCATCATGGTTCGCATCGACACTGTGATACTTAGTGTGCTGGAATGAAATTTTGGTAAGACGCGAACAGTAACTGAAACAAAACGTTTATTTAAATGTTTTTTTAAGGCAAGAGATTGATAATTTGCTCTTCCTGTTGTGGCACTCGTACAGCCTCTCTTTCTCCTTTGGTTTTAGGCACTTGGGAGGATTAGTAGTGCTGCAGTAGCATTATAGGTCAACCTTAAGTTGATGAAACTCAGTATAATTTTGTAAAATTCAGCAACAACATTAACTTTCATATCCTTTCACTGGTGTAAATGGATGGAGTTCACACTGGACTGGGCAGCATACGAAATGCTGGCGCATGTTTGATGTCAAACAGGAATTAAGCTTAAAACTGACAGGGTGAACGTAACTCAAAATAGGAGATGTTTTGGGAACCATACTTTAGTTTGTTAGTAATTTTAAAATTGAATACTGCCAAGACAGATTCTCTTTCACTAGTCATAGACCGTACTTTTACTCTTTTGCTCGTTTTTCCTCAGTACTTGCTTATTTTTGTGGGTGTTCTGCTAAAGAGTGGGCTAAACAGGGCATGCACATGAAGCCCTTTATTGTTGCAATGAACTTCAGTCATAACTAAAATACCTGAGCTTACCATAATGTTGCCCGTCTTGAGAGCAGAATGATGTTGAAGTCTTTCTCACCACAAGTTACCATGCTGAAAGAGAAAACATTGAAAACATTGAAAGTAAATCGATAAACAACCTGCAGCTTTGGAAAGCATATTAAAGAGCAGAGGATGCTCTTCTCAACCGTGTGTGTCTGAGGCTGGACTGTCGTGTCCTTCAGGTCTGTGGTTTACGTGCACCAAAGCTGTGACCGGCAGCTCCAGTAAAGCATGGAACATCTCTGAGCTAGCAGCATGTGTCTCTGCTAGGGAAGTAATTATATTTACAAGGTCTTGTTATCTCTGACAATAAGGCAATTAGCAACTATTCATAAAAATTGTAAATTATTTTTATAACATGGTTCTTCATTGGCAGAAATACCTTAGAAATGCTATTCATTAGTGATGTATAGTAGTTCAGGAGAGTTAAGTAAAATTTGCTCAATTACCCATCGGGTGGCAGTTGAGGGAATCGTTAGTACGTACTCAGTTAATGCCTCCTGTCTCTACTGGACTCAGCACACAATTTGCTCTTCCAGCTCCGCTCCTATTAAAGCCCCTTTGGGGGAGGCTTTGTGCGGGGTTCAGAGCGTGCTGTTTTGCTCATAGTCAAGGGCAGGTTTGAAGGTCCTTCTGCTCATTCAGATTTTTGCTGCTTACAGAGAAAAAAGAGGTTCCTGCATCTATTACAAACCAGAGCACTAGTCTGATGGGGCAGACTTCAACTTTTTCTCCTGCTGAAGCTTGTGAATCTGCTATTTTGTGTCCCTTGGAAAATGTTTTACAGCTTTGCAAATGGGCACAGCATGCCTTAAGCCATTGCAAGCACCTGACTCTCCCTGTTTGCTTCAGTTTGTTACTGGACCTTCTGGTGTAATATAATGTACCTGACAATCTGTTGCGAGCATGCACTTGGTTCCAAGGCCAGTGTTTGGATGTAGGGCTTCTCTTCTGTACCGCTTCTTCTCTGAGACCTACAATGTCTTTGTTTATAGTAAGACTTAGCCCAAACCCTTCGTCCTTGTCCTTGGTGTTGCTCGTACTTTGTGCTAATCCTTACCTCTGAAATCCTGCCAGGCATGTGCAAAGTTATGATCCTTCTGAACAAATAGACTCAGCAAATGGAAGCAGCCTGTACCACTACATGGTGATTTTGTTTAACTTCTGCAAGCCTGTAAGTAAACTTGCATTCCCCACTGTCAGGAAGATGTCACGTGTCTGCTTGATGCAAGAGTCGAGCCTTTAGCAGTGTGAGTTGCATGCAGTGAAATTGTGAAGTGCAACAAGTCAGAGGCTGGTCTCCAAACAAATAAGAATCCAAGCTCTTGAGCACTTGTTCATTTTGTTCCCAAACTTTATCACTTTCTCCCATACTGAAAGAGCTTCTGTAATTAGGTAACTAATTATCCGACAGCCAGATAACCAAGTTTTCTTTAGTAGCAGTTATCAGATGACACTGAAACTCTGTGTTTTGGAGGCCTGTATGTGCTCCATATGTCTAGGGGGTGTTGGCAGTGACAACTGCCCTCACGCTGTGCCTTTCGTGCCAGGAAGGTCTGTGGCTGCCTGTGGTGTGGAGGGCAGCAACACTGATCTGCAGTGGACGTGAATGATGAGGCCTCGCTTGTACCAACAGAATGGTGGCTGTGCCTGCTGGCCCCGTGGTGACATGAGCCTTCCTTATGTCTTGTCAGAGGTGTTACAGACTGAGCATTTCTCTGAGAAAAGAAGGAGCTAAAGAAAAGAGCATGTGGCTGGAGCAGCATAAAAAGGCAGCAGGTGCTAGAGGCCAAAACTTGCAATTGTGAGTGTAGTTCTTCCTTCAGGCTTTGTCATCTTCAAGAATGACATCGATGAAAGAGAAATTTGGGTACTGACCTTCAAGGTGATGTGAGTAGTGTATGAGATGATTTTGTTCTAGAATGACTTTCATGCTTGTCTATGAAAACAAACAAAAACCCTGGAAGCTGAGCCTCTAACAGTACCAAAAACATTATTTTCAGGTTTCGATTTATCTGCATTTGAGTTCTTTATTAATAGTGTTTTCTTGCCTGCTTTTCCTCCGTTCTTTGGCTATAAAATTCAAGATGAGTCTGTTAGAATTATTTTCATGAGGTTGTATATGCCATAAATGTGTATTTGCAACATATTCAGTGGTACTGTACATCTGAACAGAATTTAACAAATGCAATCTCAATCTCAGGCAAGTACAACATTAAATGCAGGAAAAAAGAAAAAAAAAGGGCAGTAGTTAGTTCCAGAATGGCATCCTGACTGTATTACAACTGTAATAAAGCTATTTCTTATCTCTAAAGAATGTGTTCTTGTCCCACAACTTTTCTTGATGAAAATAATTTCACTTATGTCAAGATTAAGTAGATAAAATAGTTTTTATGAAGATGGAATACAGATTCCGATTCCTAACTTTTTGTCTCATAGAGTAATAGTTATACATTAGTTTCAAGTAAGGGTGAAGTGCAGAAAAAGTCCGTTTCTGTGAGCACGCAGTGCGATCTGAAAATGTGTGAGGAGAGTTCCAAGGTGCACTGGATTCTTTAAATTTTAGGCACATATTTCATATATTATGTTCAACATTAAGACCGCATTTATGCTTTGTTTACATTTAATTAAGTTACAAGGGTTTAATGTATTTTATCTAAACTTTTAAAGTTCAGTTCACATTACTTGTTAGAATCTCATTAAGTAGATAAGCTTCTCATGGTGTATTAATTGTATAAAACTTTTCTCAGTGCCTAAATACCTAATTTCAGCACTTCTGAAAATCCTATCAAGAATACATTCAATTTTCTCTGTACCATAAATAAAATAATTTATGCAAGACTAAATTCTTCTGAGCACTCTTGCTAGTCTCTTTGTAAAGGAAACTTGAAAAGTTTTTGCCTTTTCTATTTTTTCAGTAGTCTGTAAGCAGGTGCAAGGGAGGCATATATAAAAGAGCCTTCATTTTACTCCATTGTTATACATTTTCATTACAGTATAGTTATAAACCTTTTGTTTTTCATAAGCAGTTTTTAGCAACATGTCTGTGTATACATATATATGTATATAAATAATAGAAATTGTGTCAGTGCCTGTCTCCTGAGTGGACTTCTGGAGCGATTTTAAGCACAATAAAAAGAAATGTCAGAAAAAGGCTCTGGAAGCATGTGCCACAGGTCTGCCAATATCAAACATACTGATTGTCTGTGGGAATCCTTCCATCCCTGTCCTTCCTGCTCCCTGGTATCTGTACACCTAGAAGTAGATAGGTATTTATTCTTTTACTGTTACGGAATAGCATAATTTGAATGGAGAAATCTATTTATTGGCAAATTGGATAGGAAGCTCTCTACTGTTCGTGAAAAATATCAGTTTACTCTTTTTTAATATCTCTTTCCTTTGAAAGTGTAGAAGATGTTTTGAAACTCTGGTATTTATATACCTATTTGCGCTTTGTTTGTGTACCTGCTTGCCCTTTGTAAATATATCATTTTATTGTGAAAAGCTAGAGGATGTTGACTTTGAGACTGTTAGTATTTACTTTTCAAGAGAAGAGCTGAAGACAAAGCACATCACTTTTAAGCGTGCATCTGAAGTATCTCACGTGATGAAATCACAGTTGCCTGTGCCCCTTAGCAGACCCTGCTTCTCTAAGGATGCAGCCGCAGGAAGCTCATACACACCTCACATGTATCCTTATCACCAGCTATTTATTCTCTTATTGGGCCTTATCCCATTCTAAATGTCTCTGTAAGCCCCTTGGCAGACCAGAGCTGAAGTCTGGGGCAGTTGGGAGCAAGGTGGTGTGGTTGTTGCTTAGGGGCTGCTTGGAGTTGCTTTCTGGTAGTGCAGATTACCTTTCCTCCTTGTTGGTCCCACCTTCCTGTGGTACGTTGGGTCAAAACACAATACGGTGAATTCTAGTAAGTGTTTATAATTGTGGAGTGGCTTTATTTACTGTACTGATCCCATGCTGATAGTCAAGCACGTGGTGGGTTGTTGATGGCCTTTGTGGGACATTGCTGGTAATTGATGAATGCACAGAAGCTCCATGATTATAGCAATAGGTGGTTTCTGTCAGACATCCCAAATAAAATACATATTCTTTGAAGCTGTAGGAAATTCTCTGAAGAATAAAAGGTTTTTCGGGTTTTGTTCAACCTGATATTGGAATTCACAGAGTTTGATTTGAAGCAGCTTAGGGTTATTTCAAAGGTTATTGAGTTCGCACAGAGTTTTCCATTGGTTTCAAAAGGTTATGGATCTTCTTCAATCAAACCACAATGACAAATACAACCTTGGAAAGTTTCTGTAAATTATAGCATCACAGGGAGGAAACGCTCAAGTCTTACTGTCGGCTTTGGTCTGATTTATTTTCCCTATCAGGAGAGCCAGAGAAGCTGAATGACTTTCAGATGCTGAATCAAGAGAGACCTAAACCTAGAATTGTTTCACACTTTGGTCATTTCTCATAAGCACATATTTTATTTTTGAACCCATCTATGTCTCGTATCTCTTCCCTGACGAAAAATACCTGTTGTGAAATAAGAATTTTGGGTAAGTTTCATTCTGTTGAACCTCTGGGGCTGACTCCACTTGGCAGTGTGCTGTGCAGTGCAGCTGGGGCTGAGCGACAGTGCTGCGGAGCCTGTCACTGTCACTGCACAGTTGTTAGAGCAGCCCACGGCTACCTTAAACACCTAAAAATAATGGGTCCTGTGCCCATCTGGCTTCTGCACGTTGCAGTCTGGCGCTCATCGGCCTTTTGCTGTCAGGGCTGCCTCTGTGCAGGTCAAAATACTGACTTTCATCATGTTGCTCCAGTTCTCTTAACTTGCATGAGCTGGTGTCTTTAACAGGCCTGTCAGGGACCTTTTTGAGCTGCAGGATGGTACAGAATAATTTGTGCATTACTGGTAGGAAACACTTTGGTGATGAGTAACAGCACATTTCCAGGAAGGTGGTTTCAGAAGCCGTGGATTCTGTTGAATGCCCTGCCTTTGGCTTGCTTTGCCTTGCTCGGCTTGGATTAGTCTCTTAAACTTTGGCTTCATGCTTGTGAAAGGAGAGTGTAACCAGTGACCTACCTGTCTTTCGTGTCATGACCTGTTCTTTATTATTTTGTAGCCTTTTAGAAAATCCTATCAGCCTGATGAATTCTGCAGTACCCTGCAGGAAATGAGCCTCATTTTGCTGAAGTTGTCCTGTTTTATTGAAATCTGATGAAAAATCATATCTGTGCATCTTTTTCCTCTGTTTTATGTGAAGATCATTTTCATATGAAATTCATCAGCATGCAATTCATGCATGCAATTCATTAACATGCACATCATGATAGTGAAGAGTAGCCTAGCTTGTTGCTGGTCTTGGTAATATCTGGGGTGAGCTTTGACTCAGAAGAAGGAAATTTTTATTTCTTGGTAATCTTTTCCTCTACATAATTAAGCCTCACTCCTTCTATACAATTAGCAAAATTGGATTTACTCTCTCAAAAGAAGGTCCTGTGGCCTTTATCCAGTCTCTGGCAATCTTCTATATGATATAAATTCATAGTTCTTATGCTTTCTGTATTTGATACATCATGTAAAAAAGTGTCATTTATGTGCACTCTCCCTCGATCACTATGAAGTCAGATCTTTGGACTAGCTTCCAGGTTTTACCTTAGCATTTTCTTGCCTGTGTAGTTGCAGGGGGGCTTTGGCTGTGGTTATCAGCTCATAGCCCTTCGTATCAGCAAGGTTTCCCTGCCTGGGCTGTTGACATCAGATGCAGAAAGTTCATGCAGTTACAGCAGGCACAGACAGAAGGGTAGAGTGGCTTATATTGCTTGGGTCATTTTTAGGTGGCATTTGCTGGATAATATAGTCAATGTTTTAGAAGAACCAATTATGGCATTTGTAGTATGTGTCAGGGCATTTCAAAGCAAGTACAGTGGATCTTTCATGAAGCTAGTGGAAATCCTTATACATAAATATGTTGGATTATTTGTAAGAAGTAGATTGTTGATAGCAATGGTTCTCTGTTGCTTTTTGCTCATATTCTCTTTAGAAAGATAAGTATATCAAAAATGTGCCGTATAATTTAGTTCCAAATATTTTATGGAATATAAAATCTGTTCCTGTAATGTAGCACTATTTTAGAAGCTTATTAACATTTTATATAGTGTACAGTGTATAAAAGTAATGGTCCAATTATTTATGTGGCAAGACATTCCTGAAAATTTTCATACTCATGCTCACTATTTTAATACGGTACTAAAAAAGGCCATAATCCTGTGACACTAATGCCTTTCTTGGTTACCATAATCAATTATACTCATATTCCAGTTTACTTCAGTATCTTCATTAAATCTATTTTTTTCTTCTCTTATGCTTTAAGGGAATAATCCTATTGCAGTTAAAAGACAGCATTAAATCACACACGATTTCCTAGGATGGTTTCTCCTCAGCAGGGCAGCCCAGCAGACAAGGGCACGTGCAGTAGTTACTGCTCTGTGCATGTGTTGTGAGCAGCACGTGTATCCAGAGAAAGGAGCACCTGGGCCAGGGCCCTTTTACGCTGTCTTTGGAGTCCAGAACCATTTTTAATATGAACAGACAATACAAACTGTAGTTTTTTTACTCTCCTGGCTTTCTAGTCCGTTTCATATCAGGGCAAGATCACACGATAGTTCTCAGAGTGTTTAGCCTGGCACTTTCAACATTCTGGCTGTTGCATCACAGTGTGTGTCTTTCTCTAGGCAGCTCTCGCCACTTTATTTTGCCATATTCACAGCTAGATGTGGAATTTCCATCTATCCAGAAGCAAAAACTATTGATGTTTTGGTTAAAAATCTGAAGACTTTACTTATGAGAAAAGCTAAGTATTTATAACACAGAATTGCAGTTAGAAATGTGGAAAGCTAGCTTTCATGGAGGTGAATTTGATAAGCAAATGAATAAATAAATAAAACTAACAGAACCCTTCCTGCAGCACACTAGGCACTGGTATTATTGAGATTATAGGAAACAATCAAATAAAGCCGCTGCCTTGCAACAGGTAGAAAATACTGAAAATGATTCTCTAAAGTTTTAGTGTTAAAAATTAATAAAACATTTTATTGTAAAAAGTAGAGTCAACAAATTAGAGGAGCAGATTTACAGTTCAATTAGTTAAAACTAGAAATGTAAGACAAAAGATAATTTGAATTTGTTACAGCTAATGGGTGTCAGTGAATACCTAAGTTGCTGTATATTACTAATAAAAGCAAGGCAAATACCTACGCTAAAATGAGTTGTGAAAGGACTCTCCGTCTTTTGCACTGACAGAATTAATTCCCTAAGAATAAGGCAGTTGCAAAATTATTGGCTTTTTCCTTTTTCTTTGGTATTAACCTACTTGTAAGCATGGCTCAGCAGGATTTACTTTAAGCTTAAGAAGGGCATAGACGTAACGTGAGGAAGGAAGAAGCAATAGGACTATCCTCAGCCCTGGCTATGGGACAAGCATTTGCAGAAGATGAGCTGCTGGTCTGAGCCTTGAGAACAGGAGAGAAGTGGGTGCTGAGAGGGGGCCGTTGGATACGATCTGGCAGAGAAGGAGAGCCTGGGGCTTGGCCAGGGACAGCAGCAAGGAACGGGGCTGCTTCCTTGGAGCCCTCAGCCCGGCGCGGGCTTCCTTCTGCCCAGCCGAGGAGCATTAAATGTCACCCAGTGCCACATACCGATTAGAAACCAGAAAGCTCTAGTTCCTGCAAAAACCAATTTTGCACATGGATAATTACCATCATTCTGGATTTATTCTCTTTAGCACAATTAGTCAGTGCACATATGAAAATAAAAATCAGTGACTGTCTCAGACTTTCCATGCCCATCTGCAAGTCGGTCAAATTAAAGGCAGACAGGAGTGGTTTGTGCCTGAGTCAACTTTTAAAATTTAATGAGCTTGTACCTGTGCCACCCGTGTACTTAAGCATTTGTCCCTTACATAAATTATTTTTGTCTTCAAAGTTGAATACAATAACATATCATCACTTACCACTGGTATTGCTGAATATTTAGGAATAAGCTGATTTTTAAACCATGTTTGTTTAACTGAAGATTTTAAGGAGATTTAACCACACTTCCAAAAGTGGTATTTCACATTCAATTAATTAGTTCAGGATTGCATAGTAAATCTTTTTTTTTTCTTAGGTTATTTATGTAGTTATATGTTTGTAGTTATATACTTTTATACTTTTTCTTTTGTTAAAAGTTTAATTTCCAAATTATGTAAGCGTGCTTCTTATAAACAAGTACAAAACTCTACCTATGGTGTTAAGAATGTAAAATTGAGGTAGATTCATATTGTTGACCTTTATTCCTTTTAAAGTGCCTTTTCAAGATGTATTTAAATGAGGAAGATAAGAAGAAATATTAAATTTAATGTGATTTAAAGAAATATAAATGCAGGGAATGTGAATTAATATGAAAGATTAACATGAAGTTGGTCTAAGTAGGATAGATGTTATTTGTAGCATGAATAGCTGATTCCTAGGATGTGGGGTATGGATTAATCGCTGTTATCTTGGTATTAATTTGTAGCACCAACACAGAATAAAAGCTGATGCAAAAAATCTGGTCCTGTACTTAAAAGTGATAAATTTTGCAATATCTTAGTTCACTTCAAACTATAAAAGCTTTATTTGCAGATATGTGTATAAAAGTTTAAAATGTTGCCCATGACAGGAAAGAGAGGGTGTCTGTAGGACACATTGTCTTTGATACTCTTTAAAACGTGTCATACTGCAGTGATTCAAGGTATTGCTGGTATGAGGTTAATAAAACTTTGTTCCTGTGAGCTTTCAGCTCCTTTAAATCTATCTTTGGAGTAAATGTAGTGTTATAACATTATAAGAAGTGATTTTTCTCTAGTTTTCGTATGAAGTAACATTCAAATTAAATTGGAATAACATTTAGATAAAATCTGAAAATGCTATAGATTACATAAAACATCTTGGCAAACACTTATGTAAACTTTGGCAGCTGTAGGCATGGAAACTTTGAGTAAACTGTAACAATTTAAGTGCAAGTTAAATACAGTTTTTAGAGTAATGTTGGCTGTGATTTAGTGATCTTCACCATGAGGAGCTCCATTGATTTTTATGCTAATCCTAACAGAAAGATAGCTGTCGTACCCACCAGCTTCAATAAAGTTAATCCAACTCATGAAAGTCTTGTAAATAGCCAGATAATTACATTATGGTTTTGAAGGGATTTAATCTTGCCAAGGTGCCTGTAACCCTGAACTGCGCATCGCTCTGTTCGGAGGCTGCCGGGCGCTTTCCGAGCAGGGCTTTAGTGTCGGGGTCAGGAGAGCCACAGCTCTTCCAGGGCTTGGGCCTCCCCACGGCTGGAGGAGGTGGGGGACGTCTATTAAGCACTAATGTCCTACAGCAGGGGCTTGCTCTGCTAGTCCTGTTAGCAGTTTACACGTGCTAGTACGCTTAGGAGCACTAAGTTGATCTTAATTGCTTCCCAGTGATGACTGGCAGGATTGGGGCATATCCAGAATAAAGCTCCATGTGTGCTGTTCACCCAGCAGCTAATCACTGTTTGTATTTTTGAGCCATGCGATAGTATCTCCACACAATCCTTTTCACTTCATCTAAATAAATATGTATTCATGTGAGTGCATATTAACTGCCAAACACAATATTGAACACAGAATTAGTTTCTTCATTTAATACATGCAACAGAATTAAATTAAACCTCAGCATAAGCAGAGCAGGCTTTGGTTATTAATCCTCCCAAGAGCAACTATAATTATTTTTGCCAGCCCTAATTTCATTTGCATATGTATTGTTAAATTGCAAATCACAGTGAACCAAGCAGGGTCTTTATATGTTTAGCTAAATTAAGTAGTGCTGCTTAAGCACATTGACTGTGGTAGCTAAAGTGCTAATTTAAAGGAAAAAAGCAAGAACAGCAACGCACTCACATAAAAAGGCAAATATGAACATCTTTGAGTGCTTTCTGATCCCCCCTTTGTTTGCGAGTTTCCTGGGAGAGTTTGTTGTCCTAGACGTAAATGTGCTGTTGAATTTGATGTGAGGATCATAAGGTTAGTTGACTGAACAGAGCTCAATATATCTGCTCAGAAATAGGAGAGATAATCACAAACATTTGTTGCTCTCTCTTTTCCTATTGAAGCTCAGCAATGCCATTGAAAAACTCAGCAATTCAGTCCCCTCCAGAAAATTGTTTAAGTTTGGCATTATTCTGTGGAAAAAAATAATTCTTCTTCTTATTCCTGAAGCAGCTCATTAATAGCAGCACTTATTCCCCAAACACAACAGGCGGGTTATTGGAATCAGTTAAGGATGTAGCACATTTGAAGGTCTGCAAAGAAAACAAAATAGTGCCATTCTGCTTATTTGATATGCTCTTGTCTTGGAAAGCCTTTGGTTTAGAGAACTGATAGAAATATCCATTTTGTGCCATCAGGAGGCAGAATTCAAATGCCGCTCTGAAGCCATCGCGCCACCGATGGCTCCCGGGAGCGGGTTGCTGAAGCGGTTTGTTGCAGCGTTACCGCGTGCGCATCCCAGGGGCTTCACAAGAGTGGCATTAACCGAGCTCCCTCTGAATCTCTTTTGTGTTATTAGAATTAAGAAATAATAGTCAGAATTGCTAACGGCTTCCCTGAAGCATGATCTGTTCTTTCCCAAACTTCAGATGGTATATCTGTAAAAGAGATAAATAAATAGCAAGTGCGTCTGTACCTGAGACACATTGAAAAGTTGTTCAATTTATTTCCTGGCTTCTGATCAAGCACCTTTTAGTAAAGGAAAGATGGAAGGAAGGTTTGCTGCAATATTTCATGAACATATTCGCAGGTAGTCTTCAACACTGCAATAATTACTTCTTTTGTGGCATTTCAAAGGTGGCATTTCTGTTACTAGCTGAAGGCCAGGAATTGATTGAGACTGGGATACTGGATACATTTCCACCGCAGATGAATAATGTTATGAGTTTATTTCAAAGCCAGATAATGTGTTTATTTCTAGATTTAATTTGTAGGTCCTGCTGCTGGGAGCTCATTGCAACTCATTTTGGATACTGGGGATTTCACTGCAAAAAGATCTGGAATGAAGTTACAAATACACAGAGCAGCTTGTGGGTCAACTTAAAGTCAAAAGACCATGAATGTTGTTTTAATTTTAATCTCAGATTAAAATTCAATCTTTAATCTCTTCCTCCTTTATTACAGAAGGAAGTGTCTAAAGGAAAGGATTTCAAATTGTCATGAAAATTAATACTGTGTGTTTTTTATTGTTGTTATTGTTCTTTGTTTTCCTTTGAAACTGTTGTTAAGTTTGGACTTTATCCTATTGACCTGTGTCTTCATTTTTTTGTAATCTTCAGCCCCCCAAAACTGTAGAATTCATATAGATGTTCAATTCTCCTTCTTCAGATAGGCACACTGGAGGTTCGAGCTGAAATTTATGATGCCTATTCAATGTTGGTAGTTTTTGATAGTAAAATAATTTTATTTCATAGCAATCTTTTTCAGACATGCCTTGGGCTGGTCATAGCTTTAGGTGATGACTTTGTTTTTCGTTTGCCCTTCACTTTCAGGTTCTCATTACAATTTATTCTAAAGTTTTATTCTGGGTCTTGTTGGTTTGTATTGCAAATTATTATTATTCTAGGGCTGTTCTACACAGTCATTTTTTGGCAATAACTTTTGTAATAGAGCAAAAAATAAGGTACTGACATCAGTAAACTGAGATAGCTCTAACTTTCTATATTCTTTTGCAGCTCTGGTTTGGGAGGATTAAATGTGACGCTACCAGTTGCATATTTGCAGATGCTGGATGTGACGAAAGCAGCTCCTGTTGTGGGAGGAGAAGCAATTCTCATCTCTTTGGGCTTTCCTAGAGGCTTGGTGTGCAGTGGATGCTAATGAGAACTTCAAGGAGGAGATGGGTTGGCTTGCTTAGAAATGGGGGGCGAGGAGGCTAGGAGCAGCCGAGTCTCAGAGCCACTGCTGGGAATTGCATGCAGCTTTTTACTTGCTCAACAGGCAGGGCAAAATAAATTGGTTTTATTAAAGGAAATCTAGTTTTTCAATAAGAGGGCTGGGAAGGAAAAGAACAAGAAAAGGGAATGGTTCACATCATTTCTAACTGCATAACATTTTAAACTCATTGATTTTTACAAATAACAAAATGAAATAACATTTAGTGCCGCTGAAACCAAGCGGGTCGGAAATAAGTCTCGTCTGTAAAGAGCTGATTTCAGGCAGTCATAAAGGAGCCACCTGTTTGTATATAAACCTGAGCTCTTCTACCAGTGCTATGTGACTTTCTGCATTTAATGCAGAACTGTTGATTTCCCAGGTTATTTCTGAGCAAAACCTGTCTGTTCTTTCCAGGTACTGAAAGCACTTGGTTTGTATGTGGTGTCCTTCCCTCCCCACCGAAGAGGACAGGGCTGCAGAGGAAGGAGCACCACGTGCTTCCTCATGCAAAGGGCAGAAGGGGAAAAATTCCCCCGCTCTGCAGTCTTGTCTGCACTTTCTGAGCACGCTGTGTGTCAAGCTGAACTTGTGCTAGGCCAGAGGTGCACAGCAGGTATTAGCAATTGGTAGTGATGTGGTCTTTCATCAAGAAATTAAGAAATAAAATAAAGAACCTGGGTTGGTAGAGTTGAGTAAAAAGATGTTTAGATCTGTGCTCTTTTATCTACAGATAAAAGCAGCTAAAAAATAGATATCATGAAAGGTTTTACTACCAAACATGGAAAATGTTGTGTGAAATTGCCGAAATCTTGTATGTCTCTGTATGCCTTTTGCTCTAGGAAACATGGTATGGAATGGGGCTCCATATTTCCCTTTTGCTGGTTTTATATGTTGCAGGTCTCTGAAGGGCCTCCGCATTTTTTTTCACCCCTTATGAATAGACGATAATGAGTATATGAAAAGGAAGTTACAAATAAAGTGAAGTTCCTTTAAACTTGAGTACCAACCTGACTTCTAGTTTGTTCTGTTGTGTGCTAAATGGTGACATGTTTAAGTAGGTGTAGAGATGGTGTGAGCATTTCCAAGAGTCCTTATTCTTTGTAGGAAGTATCTAACTGAAGATAGATGGAATAGATGTGGGAAAGGTCCCTTCACCTAGGGAATAAATGCCTTAAAAAGGCAGCAACATGGAGCTGTTGCCACTGGCACTAGGACCGTAAGAACAGATTCAGCAGGAGGGACTGAAGAGCTGTGCTGCTTCTTGCAGTGTCCTGCAGTGGCCGAGAGCCCTTGTCCTGGCAGGAGCATCCGTTGGGGAAAGCCACAGGTGGGACATCCCCAGCTGTTCTCAATTTGTGTGGAGCAAAGGGTTCTGACTGCAAACTGCAAACTCCAGTTTGCATCGCCCACTCCTTTCTCTGCCAGCATCTTCCTGCAGTGGGATATTTCTGTAAGTTGTTGTTCCAGCTTGTGATTTTGCTTAGGCTCCTGGCAGTAGTTCAGTGTGAATGTCGAATAATTGCAGACTTGGTTCTTTTTTGTGTACTATCTCCTGAACGAGCAGATGGTGCTGGTGAAGGGGCTGGTGTTGGAAGGAGTGGAGCTGCGCCGCGATTCTTCCCTGTGCAGATCAGGAGGGTGAGCATGATGCCAAATACGAGGCAGAAGCTGTCTCTGAGCAACCTGTGGCACCGCTGCCAAGCAGAGTTGCAGCTCTGTTTGAAGTGATCGTCACTGGTGTCTGTTCCAGTGCCGTGTGATGGGGGCTCCTCAAGTGCTGTGTTTTAATCCTGGCAAGGAAGTAGGAATGCGGTTATAAAGCAGTGTTGCCTGAATTCTCTTACAGATTTAGATGATCAGACTCTTGGTAAATCTCACGGCTTCCCCTCGATGTCTCCAAGGAATGTTTTAGAACAATATTCTTTTTTTAGGATTTCAGACATAAAATTTAGCAATACTGTAACATTGATTTTAAACCTCTGTTTCTTCTGACTACCAGCTGTTATTGTAAATAAAGAAAAGGAGGAAGACACCATAAGTACATATGTTGCTATTCATATATCGGTTTAGTTCAACTGAGGGGTGGGTCAAAGTCTACCAGGAGGTGGCTTTGGCTTTGCTTTCAGCAGAATCTGGTACGTTAAAATAATGAGAAGCATTTGAAAACTCAGCAGGGATGATTAGCATCAGACTTACACTCTGCTTTTGTCAGTTGCATCATTGCCTTAGTGAAGAGCAGATGCCCTAGACAGCATCTGTGGTCAAAGGTTCAACTGCTCAGTAGTGCATGGTCCCTCTGGAAGAGCCAAGTGTGTGCCTGCCAGATGCTTCTCCGGGAACAGCCCTGAGGCAGCATGTGCAGCTGTTGGGTACGTCTGTCTTTAAAAAAACACCTGTTATTCTTCCCACCGCCAGCTCTTTCCTCCTGGGGTTGTTCCATTGCAACCTATTTTGCAGTGCTCCAGTTCACTGCTGGCTAAACTCTCTACTAACATTAGCTTTCTTCTGCAGAACTTCTACCAGATTTTAAAGCTTGAAAATAGAAATCAACAGAACTTAATGAAAAATTTTAGAGCTAAGGTGATGGTGACGCCCCTCCCATGAGGTTCTCTTGAGAGCATTTCCACTGCTCTCGTAAGCAGCCTCCTGTATCCGTGTGAATCGCGGCATGCCTCAGGGATGCAGTGTGACACTCTTTATGTTTGTCTTCTACAGCAGTGATCCACAGAACTGATGGTACGGCTCTTCTCTCACATTTAGCAACCACTTTTAATGTGTATGTCACCTGATGTGCAATGCAAGGGCATGGAGAGCAGGCTGGCCCTGCGAGGGGCCTGCGTGGACTGCCCGCTCTCACCTGGCAGCTGCAGCACCGGCTGGTCGTCCAGACAAATCAGGCTGCTCCATGGAGAAGCCTGGATCTACTCTGGTCGTATCCATGCCAAGCTATATAATTTTCTGCTATTATGAAGTCAGACATGGACTAAAACTGCATACCCTGTTCGAATACTTTCCCATTCCTCTCCTCATTCTTTAAACCTCCTGTGTGGGTGCCTGAAGAGGCTGGGTTTTGTCGTGGGCAGTTTGGATGTGGCTGTATCCACTGGAGCCTGTCACTTCAGTCCTGTTTGCCATGAATGTTTCACAGTTGTGCGCTGGCCTGACTGCAGAAACGACCCCTTTGATAGATGGACTTCATGTTCCAAGATTTTTTTTTTTTTCCTTAAATTTCAGATGAGTTTTGGATGGTTTAGAAACCAGCTTGCAAATGCCTCATGTTGCTGCCTGGGGCAGTGAGGGGTGCCTAGTGGAGACACTGAAGAGGCTGTGGTTATCACTGCTGGGAGATGCCCTTATTTCTGCCTGTGCCAGCTGAGCTCCGAGCACGACTGCTCCAGCTGAACTTTGTTCCCCAAGGCTCAGGGCTGTGTCCTCAGTGCCCACCCGGCGCCATCGCTCTGTGTACGCTGAGCTCCTCTTGCTTTAGCCCATAGGCACTTCCTTAGGATCCCTGCAGGCTGCTCCTCCGTGTCGTGGCCGTTGGTACTGCTGGAGCAGCCGGATGGTGGTGCAGAGCGGTTGCAGCCGGCCATGGGGACGCTCCTCACGGGTGCCACGTGCGGACAGGGCTCTCTGAGCACCGGGGCTGGCAGGGACGGAGCGGCACTGGCTGGGAAATAAGGGACTGTCTTGGCTTCTGCGGATGGCCATGCCCTGGCCTGCACCAGTCCTCTCCTTTCTGCTGCTGCCTACTGCAGTGCTGCGAGTTGCAGAGGCTGCGTTTTTCCCAACACACTGCAGGGAAAAGGGAATCCTCTTAGCGGCAGCTGCTGGGAGAGGGGCGACAGCAGCTGAGCTCACGACCACAGCGGCACGTGCTGGCACGTCCCCAGCAAACTCCCTGCCACGCTGCTCCTTTGCACCCGCTGTGGCTCTGCCTTGTTTGCCCATTTTGCACCTGCACATTGGTGTAAAGGTCAGTGGCTGTCTTTTGGGGAAAGTTTTGCAGGATTATTTGGCTTCCTTTCGTCCTTGAAGCAAAGCAGAGGCTTCAAAGAGCTTAGTCTATTTGCTCCTAGGAAACTGGTTATGTAAAAATGGGTTATGTAACCAATGCAGATCATTCTTGCTTTTATTTTCCTAGTTTCCTAGCCATTACCATACAGTTTTCATGCCTGTGGCATCACCTTTTCTCTCTGGGAATGTCAGAGAAGGGATCCTTTTCCATTTGTGTGGAATACTCAATTTTTTGTCTATTCTCTCCACCGTAGGGAATTTTAGAAGACTGTCTCACTGTCAGTTCAGAAACCAGTGGATACGAAAGAGATGTCCCAGGCTGTAGCATACCCGTTGAACAAAATGCATATTTTATGTGCTGCAGTTTCTGTGGAATAATCCTCTTTTGCTGAATTTCCAAACCCTGACTCTTAAAATACATTAGGAGCCAGAAGATGTGTTTTAAGATGTGTATACTTTTGAGTGTGCTTATTTTTTTATCAAATATAATATTGAAATGAGATAAACATATTGAATATGTACAGTGTTAGCTATACGTATCATTTTAATATGATCAGTGAGTTGATTGACCTGTGAATGAATTTATTTTGAGGCTGCGGTAAACAATGCAAATTTAATTGGCAACAGCTGGATTTGTATGCAGCTGTATTTCTAATTTGTGGGTGGAATGCACCTTTTCGTCTTAACACTACATCTTGAGCTTAGAGGGACCATCTGTTGACGATGTCAGTTTAGCCTTTCTTTAGAAGAGACGCAGAAGTACTAGGTGCCCTGTAGGTGCCCTGATGTGTGTCGTGGCGGGACAGCAGCTGCCAGCGGCGCTGGCTGCGGCAGAGGGGATCGAGGCGGCCCAAGGCTGCTGGCCTGGTTACTTGGCTGTCAGGGCTCCCAGGATGGCTCCCCTTCTCTTTGCGTGATGGGCTTCTCTCACACAGATTTACCTTTCTTGTGAGATGGATGTTTAAAGGTTGCTGTTTCTGTTTTGAGGTGAAGAGAGGAAGCCACAAAATGAGGATGCTAAATCCTGTCTTTGAAAAATGATGAAGTTGCTTACATCTCACTATAACCTGCTTAGCTGCTTACAGGTCTGACTTTTGTCAAGTTCAGATGCCTAAAGAAGCAATGTGGAAGACCAAATTCCTCGTCATCTTAAAGGAAACAGAACCATTTGTGCATTGGGTATCTTATTTCCCTATGGGTGCTCATGTGTGCATCATTATTGACCGAAACCTGGATAATTTTACTTTGCATGTTCATCTGTCCCACATCGCAAGCAGCTTCCAAGAAAAATCAAATAATCCTAATTGTCTTGTCTGTGTGGTAAATGCTTGACTGTAAAACGTATGCAGTTGCATATTTAATGCCCCAAAGTCATGTGTTGAGCAGAGAATTGTTCTTTTTCTGTTCTTTGGAAGTCTCTGAGTGCTTGTTCACTTGCATTTTTTCTGAAAAAATTGTTTCACAGATAAGTCAATAGATATCCTAAACTGCTTATGAATAAATCTTATGAAAAAATTACTAAGCAGTGTTGATCAGTAGGCAGATTAGAAGGCTACAGACTCGGCCCACAATGAAATTAATAGCAACCTCGCACTGATGGAAGAGCCAGCCAAATTATCCCAAATCAAAGGGTTCAAGAAACAATAAATACAAATTAAGGCATTTTGTTTCTGCATTTGTTTATTTTGTTAAAACAGTTATCAAAGTTTTCAGCTAATGCTTAAAACCTCAATCCTCTACACAATTATGCACATATTTACCCATGAAAACAAAATGTGACCGAGGACAAGAATACACGTTACTAAAAAGAAAAAAAAAAAAAAATGTTTTGAAGCACCACTCAAGGCCTACCTTTCCATGGCAGACAAAGGAAAGCAAAAACACTGTGTACTTGAGGCAGGTTTTGTTCCTCGAGATCTTTGGCAGCCCAACTAAGAGCATACATGGGCGTTAATTATCTTTTGGGTTTAGTTTTGTCATGCTCCGAAGGTGACGCGAAGGCAGCTGCCTTCCTGCTGCGGTTTGAAGCACGGCCCTCGCTGCCTCAAGAGGTACAAGGAGCCTCTCGCCATTAGTGGCTCTTCTCTGGAAACCTCTCTGCCACAGCCGCAGTGCAGGAGAGACCATCTTCAAGTGCTCGTGAGCTCCCTAGACACAATACTTCATCTGCAAAAGGAAGCACTCGAGCTCCAGGCTTTATTTTCAGGATGGCATGAGATGTAATTGCAAGATCACACTTTTAATTATCGCACAGTAAAAGGAAAGTTATTTCAAGAAAAGAAAAACAAATCTTTTCACTAGCTGAAAAGTTTATCCCAAGTTCTAACTCATGGCTTTAATAAATTGTGTCTCCAAATCAGGAGTCATAGCTATGTACCTGCTGGAGGAGAGAAGAGAGGAACAATTTTGAACTGGATATTAACTGAACTTTGATATCAAGTCCATATATTCTATTTCAGTTTAATTTCAGAACATGCTGTTATATGCTAGCCAGTTGTGGAAGCTCACACAAAACAGCTTCTGAAACCGTATGCTAAAGACAACACTGAAGATGCAGTGTAATGCAGGCTGGCAAGGAGAAGGATCCATGGGACAGTTTTCTCCCAAAGGAAACACATCCACCAGCGCCGCTGGAGTATCCTGTGGCTCTCCGAGCCAGATGAACCCGACTAGTGGAGCAGCACTGTTGCTCAGGAGCTGTGTCATTGGCAGGATGGTGTAACCCCCCCAGCAACTGGAATTTAACCCCCACCACAGGTTACAGCTCCCCCAAGTCTTCTCCTTGCACTGGAGCTTGTTTCTGTTTGCTTGCAGCAAGGGCAAGGCAGAGCAGGCACCCGCTTGTTCTGCTCTCGTTCAGCTCCTGTGAGCACAAGCTCCGGGTCCTTTGCCTTAAATATTCAGCTACCCAACCAGACAAAATTCATTTTCTTTTTTAACATTTAAAATTTAATATGAAGTTAGAACTAGAGCATCATCTTTTCTTTGGCTATGGGAGCATGAAGTGGACAGGAAGTTCAGTGTTCCCGGATGGAAATCTTTTGTGGAATGTTGATATTCAGTTGTGTGAGCGTGGTCTCGTGGCTGCACACACGTGTGCTGGCTGGCACGCTGCCCGCTCCTTGTGAATCTGCATGGCCTTAGACAAAAGAGCAGTCAATTTCTAGACTTTGACTGCTCTTTCTGATGATCTTGGCAGGGGAATTCCTGGCCCGGGCTTCTTCATGCAGCCTTCGAAGTAGGTTCTTTTAAGCCCCCAGCTCTTGGGCTGCTTCGTCTTGGCTCTTGGCTGCTCAGCATCTTTTACTTCGCTGCTGGCTGCCTCCAGCCCTGCAGTTGGCATTGCCAGGAAATATGATCTGAAAATCCATGGAATACAGCAAGCATTCAAAAACTCCAAGGTATCATTTTCATACTTCTCTCATTATTACTGCACTTCAAGATATTCTCATTTCACAAATTTAAATTGGTGATGAGTAGATTAAGGGATTTTCCACCACCTGTTGAACTATTGTAAACCACAGGTGTTAGGTAACTCTGGAAATATAATTCTGGCCTGGAATTTGTAATTCTTCATTTATTTGCATACCTCAGTTTTTTGAGAAATGAAATAAATGTGATTTTTATGATCTCACACACAGAAGAAGACTTCATCTTCTTAATTGTGAAGATAAAATTATTTCTGTGATGATAATGAAGTAAAGTATACCAGGTAGAGTGGCACAAGAGAAATTATTGGCACTTACAAACTCCCTAGCTGTTTTTCCATCATAAAATCTCTTATACGTTATTCAGGAAAAGCAAAGCACAATACCCCAAGGTAGTCTAATTTCATATCCAAGAAAACAGAAATCTTTTATTTCTGACTACATCAATTTGTGTGCACAAATTACATTTTTATTACAGCAAAAAAAAGCATAATTTTTTCTTTTAGCTTACTGAAAAAGCAGTTGATGTAATTGGACAATTGGTGTAATTGTATATGCAATTGGAGAAATCATACATGCAAATAAGGTATTATATGCATCTTATGCAACTTCTGCGTGTGGTTTCAATATATTTCTGTCTTATTTAGGCATATAATTGTATGCGTGCTTTGCATCAAATGTTTTTATGCAGGGTCCTACATACTTACTGATTTTAGTTAAGACATTGCTTTCTAAATATAAAGTGTTCTTTACACTATAAGCTATAAAAATAATGGGTTCACCATAATGTTCAGGGCTGTGAACACATTATTTCTAATAAATTCAACTGTGGTGAATTGTACTTTATAGGGAGGGAGTTACATGCTTGCTAAAGATAAAACCTCATTTAAGCTCCAGTCATTTCACAGCAATCTACTGTACCCAGGTTGGTTTGCCAGTTCCTCAGGCTCTGCAAAGGGAGCTTAACAAGCACTTGTTTAATAAGTTTTTAAACTTATTGTTGCAAAGGGTAATATTTTAAAACTTTTTTGACTTTATTTTTTCCATTTTGCTTGACAACACAATCATATTAGGGCATCATGAAATGTTGTCTATGGTTAAATAAAATAATGCACTAGGCAGAATATAGCACAATATATAGGAGTCAGAGAGTTGTGCCGTTCTGTTTCAGGCTGCTGAGGTTTCAGGATGGAGTTGTATACATTGAGATGATTTTTTTTTATAGTTAAGTAATAGCTCTTTTACTCATTTTCTCTCCCTTTTTGTCCTGCAGTGACTACAGTGGCATGTATTAGCAAAGCATTTCAGTGACATGAGAATTCTGGGGCAACTAACAGAGGTAGACCAAGAAAGATAAAGTGAGTACAATTAATTTATTACTTTCATTGACTTCTGGTACTCTGGGGCAGGAGTACTCAGAAGCTCCATATAGGCTCAGAAGGGAGAGTCTTTGAATTTATAAGGCAAATAAAATTCCAAAATGGGAATATCATTGTTAGTAAAATCTAGTGTCAGGATCAAAATAAAATAAAAATTTTAACCTTTTACATATGCCATGGCAAACCTACCTAGTATTAGAAAGGGCCAGGTAGATTCTCTGTTTGTGTAACAAATGAAAGTTCTGTCATTATGAACAGAAGTCTCATTTATGTGATAGGATTTAATGAAAACAGAAAGCAGGGCCTAAAACAGTGGGGTCATGGCTGTCCTGTGTGTGGAGATAAGCTGTGTCTGCTTCAAAGGGGAAATCTGGAAGACGTTTGCAGCAACTTCATTCCTACTAGAAAGTTTGGTTAGACATCACCAAAAATTGAGTAATTTCCTTAGGGGGAAAAAAAAAAAAAAAAAAAAAAAGGAAAAGTGTCCTGTATGTTACGGGTTTGCACAGTTCTCTAGAATGAGATTTAATGTATTATTAAATGCAATGTATGCACTAGTCTATGGACATACATCCACTAATTAGGTTATTCCAATTTTCTGAAGTTTAAAAAATTGCTGCAAAGCCTGCCATCTATTTTTTGTGAAGATATAAGGAGAAATGTTTTCAGCTAGGCATAGCATAAAATCATATTGAACTTTCTGGTCTAAATCTGTGAGATACTCAACACCTATAATCTGTCCTTAAATTGATAATGTTGCATGCTGTGTCTCAAAAGCAGATCCCGGTTATGTAAGGTTGCTCAAAATGTATTATATCATTGTAAAGGTCTTTTAAAATATGGTGTGAGGTAAAAATCTTTTTAAAATCTTGTGACTTTTGGCTTTTGCTTAATGATTTGTACATCGTCTGGCTAACTAGACTACTTACCTTTGGTAAACGGATTAATAGGCCAAATGCACTGTTCTTTTTTGTTACTTCTAAGATGCTTATGCATAAATGACTGAATACATATATCATAGTTAAACCTTTGCCTGAGGACAGTTTTCATTTTCCATAGTGGTCCTGAGTGCAGAGAATGTTTGTCATGCCCAAGTGTTTGGCCTTTCCCTTACTGGGATCACTTACAGTTATTTTATGGTCTTAAAGTAAGTTTGTTACTTGTTTGTTAATTGCTTGTTAATTGCAAAAAAGGGTTCACATTTTCAAAACACATTTTAATGCATTAATATATGTCTTACTACAATTTTTCTTCTAGGCTAAAAATGTTTTGTGCTCTCACCAGTAAGGCATTTGAATGGGAGGCACAATTTTGGGAGTTGCCTTGGTCGCAGGTGGTGGCGGTTGCAGGTTGCTGCTTGCTTGACGTAGATGAACTGTTTGTCTCCAGCCCCACAGCCTTTCTCCTTTGGGATTCTTAATCCTTTTGGCGGAAGAGATGCCCACTTTTGCAGCCTTTATTTGGTCTTTATGTTGCGTTTAAACTGTTGCGTTATGCAATGAGCTAA
Organism: Tinamus guttatus; assembly: GCF_059628265.1. NCBI lineage: Eukaryota > Metazoa > Chordata > Aves > Tinamiformes > Tinamidae > Tinamus > Tinamus guttatus. The sequence continues at coordinate 2,493,097 of NW_028288985.1, read as the reverse complement.
CATGCAATTCAGCAGCAAGTAGAAGGGGAAGAAGTGTGATGAATAGGGACTACCTGGCTGTGAAACCAGGTATTTGTGAAAAGTTGATTTATAATTTAATTGGATCTTCTATGTGTAATTAACTATGAAAATGTTACTTGTTTATGCTAGTTATCTTACTCTGAAATGTGGCAACCCTCTGTCCACCCCAGAGGCTGAATGCAGACATTGCTCCACCATTGCAGTCCTGGCAGCCACTCAATTCTCTATTGCTAATGTCTGAAGTGTTATTTCAAAAGAAGAAGAGAGTGTTATTTTTTTTAAGAATAGAGAGAGACAGAGAAAAAGCAGTGCTTTCTATTGACTATAGACAGTAACGTGTGGAAAAAGCAATTTTTGGACATCTTGAAGGGTACAGAAGTCAAAGCCCTCAAAAAGGCTTATTAAATTAAAAGAATTTAAATTATTTCCTGGGCCAAAGGAAGACAACTTAAAATCTATCAGTCAGATTCTCCAGATTCTCAGTAATATGGGTCAATACGTCCATTAAACTGTATAGAATATACTTCTTTATGTGAGGTACACATAAATGTCCTGTATGTGCTTAACATATTTAAACTAGAGAGATTCTGAGTCAGATTATCTCATTTCCAACAATATCCTGGGCAAATGAGCCAGAAAAAATGTATGTCTACTTATATACTTATGGCACAACAACTACATCTATCAGAGCAAGCCATTGTTTTATGCAGGTGATGGTACCGCGAGCAACTCGGACCACTGCAAAGGAGGTGCAAGGTGGAGAGAAATCTACCCTAGATAGGCGGATCTACCTAGAGTGGATCTCTATCCAAAAACTTTATGGATTCCTGCTTTGAAAATGTTATCTTGTGTCTAATCGCTGCCAGACACCACATTATTTAGACTTTTGGCTTGGCTCAGTCTGACAGTTTTTGTTTTAATGCAATAGGCTACAAACCAGCTGTGGTTCTGTGAGGGCATAGAGGCATGAGCTGAGGAGACCCAAGCAGAACTCAGCCAGGGCCTGACCAGTCTCTCCAGTTGGAGCTTTGATGCCACTGTGCAGGGATCTGGCCATTCTGGCATTTCTGCATTTCTGCAGAAATGCATAGTGGCATTTCTGCATTTCATTTCAATGTGGCAAGTTGGTGCCCGCTGGCAAAATGGGAGCAACTGGGAAGCACCTGGGAGCTGAGAGCTCAGCCTTGTTCTGAAAGTGGTGCAGCTCCAGCGTGTGAGTGTGTGCAAGGTCTTGGGCGTCACCAACCCCTAGCAATGGTGGGCTCGATGTCCAGCACAGAAACCGTGGCAGCCTCGGGGCTTTCCTCTTGATGCACCCCAGCAGGCTGGCTCAGCAGCGGCTGGGACAGGTTGCAGGTCTGGCACAAGAGTGAGTGCTGCATCACCTGCCTCCCTCCTTCCTATCACATTCAACATGTCCAGGTAGGGATCCGGCACAGAACTGAAACTGCCTCTTCCAGGCTTTGCTTTCTCCTTGTGTTTGTATTTCCATTGTCCTTTTTGCAGGACAGGTTCACATAAATGCGATAGTTGGTGTCTTTGAACTGTGTTAACAGTAAAATAAACATGAGGTTAAATCAGAATTTTTTAATTGAAGTGGAATCTACAGATATGCACACTCTTCTGTGAGTCAATACAAAGCTATTTACAGTTTCCGTGTCAGATACAGGGAATATTTGCATTAGAGGATGAGGTGAGATTGGTCAAGACATTGTTTTGGTGTTTAGCACAAAGCACATCATCTGACTCTATTTGTCCTTTGTAAATGTGTCCACAGAGGAATGAAATATAAGGATAATATTTGAAAGTTCTTACTGTTTAGCATTTGTATTTTGTTGAACAAGCACTGAAGCCTTCAGATAACACTCATATCTTGATATGAAGGATCTAGTTTGATTGGTTCCAGTGAGATATGAAGATTTATCTTTTCTTATCAATTCCATATAGAATTTTAGGGTCAGTTCTTTACCTGGTGTAGTCTGGTGCCACTCCACAACTGTCAATGGAGTAGCCATGGTGTATGATAGGCTTGGGTCTTGGGGAGACATCCTAATGCAAGGAAAGGCTTTACATTTCCTGTATTTCACCCTTTCTTATCTTGATATCCTGAAATCACTCCTGTAGTTTAATTCCAGTAGAAATCCAGAGAAACTAAAATGACGTAGTTTGGTTTCCATTTCCTCCCAAAGGTCTGCATTGCAATAGCCCTCCCTGCTCAGCTGTCCTTCCAGAGACCCAAAGCAGCACCAGGCGGGCATCCCTCTCACAAGTAGTAGGGCAGGCGAGCGATGTTTCCTCTTCCAAGTCTTTAGGTTGCCCAAGCAAGCTTGCAGGCCAGGACCTGGCTGTTATAGCTTAGCAAGAACAACCATGGTGTTTGTTACTGGTTCTTTCAAAGCTTCTCCCTCTGACTTCTAAAACAAAATGCCTACGAGGCTCGGGACTAGTTGCACAGGTCAGTTAACAGGACGTGGGATATTCTATCACGCAGCAAGTCTATGGTCACTCATGCAGTATAAGCTTGTAGCTATGTCATCTTGTATTATCCTCCACCTCATATCGAATTTATAGCTGTCTTGCTTGGTGCAACTTGGTGATAAAACACCTTCAGAAAGAGTTACAGCTCCTCCCCACAGGCTCAGCATTCTGCATGGCAATACTGGCACCGCTCCACACATGTGTCACCCCCGGTGCAGTGCATCTCTGCTGGCAAACTGCTCCCTGATGATCTGTCCTAACAGCAAGGAAAGATCTATACAGCAGGGAAGCCGTTCTCTTACTGGAGCCTGCTGATGACCTCAGCCCACAGTCCCGTTTAGGTGGTTCCTTCATCTTGCTATTTCTTACATTGGTGCAGAGATGACTTTTTGCTGTTTTGTTCCACATTTCCTTGTCTACATCTAAGGACTTTGTAACATGATTAATCCCCAGTACAGCATAAGGATAACAAGATAACAATTTGCTGAAATCCACCCTTAATTCATATATCTTAACATTTAGAAACCAAACCTTTATAATGAAAGGACAGAGAAAAAAGTGAGGAAAAGAGATTTTTTTGCACTGTTTTTTCTTTTTCAAGAAATTGACTCAATTATGTGCTTCTCTCCAGTGTTTAGAATGTGGTTCAGGAGCTTATGCAAACCTTGCTCAAAATGATTTAGTGTTATTCAGTGGAATGAGACTTCTGCAGAAGAAGATTTTATAAAATGTTCTCTTCAGAATATTCCTTCCTATTCCAGTCAAGTCAGAACTGCTGTGGCGTGGTAACTACCCCATGTTTCACCTGTCACATCTTTGTTCTTTCCGTTACTGCTGAATGCACAGAGTGAATGAAATGCTGAATAATTTTTTTTTAATGATTTCATATTTCTAAAAAGGGTTCTCAAATGCTCTGTTCTGATCTGCTCTTACCCTAATCAGACCCTTTCTCCCATTTGGAAATAAATAATCTAAGTCACTAGTCAGAAAAATACTTGTGTATGCAACTTTGAGAATTTTAATTGAAGGAATAGCATGTTTTCACCTGAGGTTGGTGAAATAGTTCTGTGAGAGTAACAGTGCTGTGATGTTTTGGTGGTTGCTGAGGGAGGGCCACATAACAGGAGGTGTCAGAACCTTGTGGTATCTGGCAATAACCTGGCAAGATTCCAGCATATTTGAGCCCTGTACTGCTATAACAAAGAACCTGAGCCTGGGGCCAGACTGTCCTTCCTTGTGCTGTGAATATTACTGGTTTCCATAACGATATTCATAAAATAAAGTATTCTAATTGCAGTATCATGGCTAAAGGGATGGTGGACAGAAGATTTTCACCCTGAAAAAAATTGTATGGATGTTCTGGCTTTTAAGGTGGCAAAATGGAACACGTAAACCATTGATAGTAGTTCTTAGAAGCACACAGATGAATTGGAAAGGAATTTTAGCCAAAAGGCATCAAAATTCAAAATATACAGATCTGTTTATAACTCAGATTGATAAAATGCACGTTTCACAGTAAGTGCAGGTTTTTAAAGAGGAAGGTAATTACAGACCTAAGCACTTCATGATACACAACTGCGTCCCTGTGCTGCCTGAAATGAAGTGCAGTGATTCACTGTGCAGGCTCGAGCTGCTCCACAGATCTCCTGCTGGAAAATGAGCTCATGTTGCTATAAGGTCTATTTGCAAAAAAAAACCCCAAAGTTTCTTGTATTAAAACAAATTCCCCATATGGTGGCACCCTTTAGAAGGAGATGGGGAAAAAGGCAAGGTGGCTTTAGGTTTTGCGTCCTCCTTGGCGAGGTTGCCCGCGAGGCCTTGGCGCAATGGGCTGAGCCGCGCGTGGGAGGCCGAGGAGAGCGGCTCCGCGGCTGCGGGGCTACTGTCCTCCCCTCATCCGGGCAGCCCTGCAAAACAGCAGGATTTCTGCAAGCAGATTTACAGGCGTAGTGATTACATACGGTTTTGTATGTCTTATTTCTCAAAGTGGGACTGCTCTACCACCCTGAAATAACCTTGTTTGTGCAATATTTGTCCCCAGGTAATAATAAGAAAGCAGATATAACCTGTGATAGGTACACTCTGAAAGTGTAGCTGGTATTTGTGGTAGGAGCTCCATTTCCAAGGTTCTGAGCTTTACAGCTGGTTTCGCCAAGAGGCAGCTGCTTAGATGGTTTTGCCTATGGTGGAGCTACTGTCAACCAGCTGCCTTTCACCTTTGTCCCGTGCCCTCCTCCACCAGGTCTAAGTCAGGTGAGGAGGGAGCACATCCCAGGCCGCCCCTTTCTTGACGTTTTGGCGGCTGCTGGTTGTGGCTCCTTCCACCAGCTGTGAAAGGAGCTGCCTGAGGACAGGGGCAGCACTGCCCTTTGCATCTCCTCTCTGCTCTGCACTCTCCCCTGCAGCATCCTCAGCATGGAAAGGTGCTCAAGAAGCTGCCTTCCCATGGGAAGGGTGAGACTGGGGCGCTGCTGCTGCTGAGATGGGCTTTCCATCCATGTTTCCTACCCTGGCCACCTCTAGACCTATTTCTGCTGGGAGATGGATGCCCTAAATTTCCATGGTGATGGGGCATGCATTCTTTGCCAGCTCTTTGCACTGTGCTTATGCACATGAAAATCACTGTGTTCTGAGTAACAGTGATGTGAGTTACAGCCTGCTTATTGTTTTAGAAATAAAGATATTAGTATGCAAATGACTCTGGAAGGTGTTCCTTCTCATTAGAGAATGGAGATCATTTGATAAAAGATGCAGCGTGCTGCTTCTGTAAAAAGGCTTAGAAAATTTGTCTTGTCTCAACAGCATCCTAACAACAAGACCGATCGGATAATGTAGAAAAGAAAGCACAGAAGACAAATGGTTTATGACACTCGGGTTACCTTTTCTGTGCAAGGTGGGCGTGAAATTTTTTGTGGTGAGACAAAAAAGATGATGGGCAATTAACTATAAACTCATGCAGCAGGTTTATCATATGCTCAGCTCATCCATCTGTGTCTCAGTCTCCAGTGGACTCATGAGTTTCATCAAGAAAACCATTTTCAAATCAGCAGACCAAAACAGATCATTTTCAGCTCCAAACTCCATTGAGCCTTTGTGCTAGCTTTACCTTATTTTAAGATTCACGGATGCAGCATAACACACAGAAAAAGTGTGATCCAAATATTTTTGCACTTGCAGAGTATCGTTTTTAAAAATATTTTTCTAATTCAGAGGCCAGTTTTGCAAATACTTACATGCATATGAATAACTTTTTTCACTTAAATTCTGTTAAATCGTTTGGATGGTAAACATGGTGCATAACTGCATTTAAATTTCAGCTTCTGGGCTGTGATGTTTCTGAAAGGATAGGTTCAGGGAAGTAGGAGAGAGGGGAGGAGCCGGCAGTTAGAGCAGTGGATCAGTACTCAAAAAACTGGTGCCTAGGTTGTGTGCTCTGCTGCAGACTATCTGCGTAACCTTGAGCGAGCCACTTGGTCTTAGCTGTAAGTGAGTTTTGACCTATAAAATCAGGACAATTGTGTTTATTTTGCTGACCTGTTGGTGCCCAAGTAGTTAACTTTTAACTATGGCGCTCTGCAGTATTATGGAAACATACTTTAATCTTATTGAGGGCTTTTAAGTACTAATTCAATACAAGCAGGATTTTTCCCTAACTAATTGGTTTGACATAGTCCAGAATCTAAGGAAATGGTTCTATGAATTTTTGAGTCTCTTTTCTCTTTTAGGGCTCTAAATTAGGGCTCTAAAAACAGCTTCAGGAAATGTGTGTGTTTCCTCCCAGTGGATCATGTTGGAGAGGCAATCAATAATGAGAGAGCACTGGAATTAATCAGTTAAATCGTCATAAAGCCCCATGATTGTCTTTTTTCACCTGAGAATGCAGAGGTGCTGAACCATGGTTCTAGTGGCTTCCAGAGAATGGTGGCCCTCTCCTCAGCTCTGCAACAAAGCCTCCTCCTTTTGCTTACATAAAGATGAATATGTCTAGAAGGTAACACACAGATCCCTATATTTTCATTAATTTGTCAAATAAGTGTGATTTTTTTATTGCTTTAGGCTGATACTAAACACTGTTGTAGCACCCTTTATGCAACACCATCAGTCTTAAACAAGTCAAATGCCTCCTTTATAATTCATTCCTTCACCTCTCAGCACCACTGAGGAAAGCGAACTGCTGAAGAAAGATATAGGCCTTGTGGTGTTCCCTGACAGTCAATAAATCGGAGTTTTGTCAGACCAAAGAGATGCCATAAAGAGAGCAGATTAAAAGAGATTAGTTCTGCCAACTGGCCTGAAGAGAGAATTTACTCCTTCCCCTTCATCTGTCAGGCAGAATGAGAAGGATGCACAGGCCATAGAGGTCAATGAAAATCTTTCTGTTGGTTTTGCAGGGATTAACATTGCAGCCAAGAGGAAAACTGCTGTTTGAGAGGGGAGGGAGAGGGAGAGGTCAAGAGACGCTTGTTTCTGTTTTTCCGTTGGTGCTACATTTGCAAGAAGCCTGTTTGATTGATTGATCTTGATCTCTGTCACCACCTATTCATACTCTCTGGGTGACAGTAGTTATTGCTAGCAAAGCAGGTGGCTGTATAATTGAATTCAAAGGCAAAGTAGTTTAAAAAAAAAAAAGAAAGAAAGAAAGAAAAAAAGGCATAGCGGCCCTGCAGAGCAGCCCTGTTGCCCAGTGGTGCAAATATCAGTATTCACAGCAGTGGGGCTGCCAAAAAAGAAAGTGGAACATGCCCAGGCAACAGGGATGATTCCTCCGCAGGTTTTGGGTGACCAAAAGACAGCTACCAATTGCTCGAGAATAAATCAGGGTTAAGCATTCAGAAGTAGTGAGAGAAAGGGAGAAGGTTTACCAGGGAAACTGAAGTGGGAGTGAAGGGCACTAAACCTACTGCAGTTAAAATCCACATATCAAAGGTTGCTTTAGCCCTTTTGCTCAAGCCAGATGGGTGTAGAGAGACATTATATAGCTGTTTCATAGCTTTTGTGAAGATAATGAGTCTTTATTTGCTGTGGTGACCAAGCTTTGCACATGACACAAATTATACACCAAATCTGAAACATATTTCTGCATTTATAAATAGTAGCATAAATGTATGTTTTACATTTTAGCTTTCATTTTGCAGGTGTTACTTCTGAGCCTATTTTTTCCTAGGGCCATTTCCTGTTTTATTTACTTATTCAGGACCTATTATAGAGAAAACAAGTTAATCTACAAGCTTATGTTTTACGCAATAAAAAGAATGTTTGTTCAGTCACATACGGTCCCAAAGATCGTGTTCTGGGCCCATCCATTTTAGTGAAGAAAATGAAATGAACAATCAGTAGGGAGAGCACAGCTATAGTAGTAAGAAACATAACATTTATTCTTATGTACCTCATGCATGCTTAGCAGAGCTTTCAAATGGTCTGCTAAAATGTATCTTAATGTTGAAGTTAATGCTTTTTCATTTGTAAACAATAATAACTACATATGCAAAAAGACAGATACAAAATGAGATATAGGAGGTTAATACCTTCTGTAAAAGTCTGTCTATACAAATAAATCCTGTAATATAGATCGCAAACTCAGCGATGCGGGGATTATATTTTATTTGTACAGCACACTGCACTTTTAACGAAGACAGATGCTCTTGAGCATCAGTATAGTAAAATTGGTAGCAGATGAGCTAAACAGCCCAATTCTTTTGATGAGAAAAAGACCATGTGCCCAGTTGCCCTATTACTGGGGAACTGGACTGATTCTACTGTAGCTGTTTGAAGGAGGTCTGTCCAAATTGCCTTAAAGATTTTCAAAGCATTGATCGTTCTTTAAAATTCAGAATAAGAAAGAGTCCCATTACCTTTCACATTTTCTCTCCCACTCATTTTCTCTCTCTCTTGTTTTCCAATGGATGTGCAAAGCATTGCATGGGCAGAGAGCTCTGGAAGCTGCAAGGCAGTGATGCCTCCAAAGCGCTCCTTGGCATGCTCTCAGTGCACCAGGTTTGTGGACTTGTGACCTTCTGGGTGTACAAATAATCCGAGTTTCAGGAAATTCAGTTGCAATTAATCTTTTAAAATAATAACTGAGAGAGTAAGGGCTGTTTTACAAATTTTTGTAGTTACCTTGTTAAGAGCATCTTCACCCTTGGAAAGAATAATAGCTCTTCTCCCTGCTGGCCAGCCACAGTACTTGGCAGCTCTCTTCTAAATCATACCACCAGCTAGTCATTCACCAAGCATCCATTAAAGTTAATGAAGCTACTCTGAGTGAGGATCTGCTTCAGACTAATTTGGTGTAACCTGTTTGGATTTTGGTCATGCCATCTTCCATGGTAGCCCAACCATTAGAGTACTATTAGACTATGTGATTGTGCAGGCTGTGAGAAAAGTGAAAAAGGAAGAAGTACATAATTTCAGAGTTCTCTTTTTGCTTTCTCCTTTTGCAGTTAGGGATACCAGGAAATGGACTATAGCGCTATCAGAGGTAACTTTCCTATTTAGATTGACTTTTCAGTGAGGAATAGCCTTAACAACACTCCCCCCCACCCCATTCATAAAGCCTATGATCCTACCATTAGACTGAAGCAAGCACAATTTTTTCCCCAAATGCATTCAATTCTAGGATCAGAATCAACTTGTATGTACATGATTCAGTTACAAAATTGATTTTGTTTGGGATATTTTTCCTTCATGAAATGCTGCTTGGGAAAAAAATATTGTTTGACTTCTATCTTGTTCCCTCCTTTTTGCTACTGAATTCAAAGAACATCAATTACATCGCCACCACCCATGCTGTTATTGGTAATGAATTCTTTTAAATTAAGTATTGCAACTCTCATAGCAAATATGCAGAATACTATATACAAATTTGGCACACAGGATTCTGGAGAAAATAATATTTTGATCTTTTCTTACACTTAAACTTTGAGAAAGTTACATAACTATAACCAGAATATGGTTAGCATGAGTAAAGAGGGACAACCAGACTGTTTAATATTGATATCAAAAAGACTGAGAATAAGAACAAAAATATGAAAATTCAATACTTCAAAATCTGTGTCTTCACAGAAGATTTGAAAGCAACTTCCTCCCTTCCTCTTCCTTTGAGCTTTTGCTGAGAGGCTTTGTTTCCAGAGGCCATTCTCAAAAAGAGAGGGAGGGAGAAGGCTGGATAGAAAATTAACTCTTTAAATGAGCCCTGCTGTTCCTGAATGACCTCAGGGGAGAAGCAATGTGGGGGACTATTACCTTGCAAGGCTGGCTCCTAACATGAGGGGGGAAGGCAGTAGAAAGGGCTACATTTGTTTTACATCTGTAAAAGCTACTGACTCATATTGAGTGAAGCATTATATCTTATTTTGTTTAAATTGATATACTTCTCTGGATCTTTGGGAACAAAGGTTAGACTTTCTGGACTTTCTGTTGTCCTGTGAGATCCAGCAGCTAAAGCGTTGTCTCTAATTTGTGTGATTTTATTCAAAAGGAACGAAAATAGTTCTTTTTCCCTCTCCTGAATCACTGTCTTCCATTGTGGCTTTTTTGCTGACTGATCATCCTGCAAAAAAAAAAAAAAAAAAAAAAGAGACAAGCAGACGTGTTACAGTGGAGACTAATGGTAAATGAAGGCATTAAGATGTAACCTTCTATTATCTAGTTATGATATGAACTGCAGCTGAGAATTTTTAAAGCAGAAGGTTAAAAATAATGACTTGCAATTGAAAAACAGAAAACATTGTAACAAAGAAAACAATGTGATGATATAGCCAAGCAGAAACACCTGTTACAAGAGAAAATGTGGTTTTGAACATGGATGAAGAGCCATGGGTTTAGTCTCAGGGAAGTCATTTTGTGGGTCTGTTTTCTCAACTGTTTAATTAAATGCATCCTGGAATCCCTTTCTTTAAATCATGATGGTGATGCCGTGTACAGATGATGGTAGTGATGATGTCTATTAGCTGTTCTGCATTGTCCATTATCTTCAAAACAGCAAAGCATAGAAGCAACTAACTGTGGTGGTATTTGAGGCAGAGTTGCTTTCCTCTCCTGTTATTCTATCCTGCATTAAAGCATCATAAAGATTCTGTCTATGAATTTTATGTAGAGGATGTCTCTGTAGACCGTACGATCTAGCAAGAGGAGTTATTTGTTTGAAGTGGGAACTTTGGGGTTTGGATATCGAGAGTTTTTCATGTTACCCAGAGGGATGAAAAAGCAGAGAAAGGGATGAACCCTCACTATAGATTGTTGTTGTTGTTCAGGAAAAATAATATTTTCTTGCAAGCTCACTGTAGTGTGAAGGTCATTTCTTTAGCAGGATTTCTAAGTATTTATGCAATGTGGCTACATGAACTATTTTCATAAACTATTGATGACCTTATACAACTCAAAGTATCAGAGCAAAACAACTCCACCTGACTTACGAAAAGGGCATCAATAATGAGTTAAGAGAATGTATTCACAACTGGTCCACTGCAACTTGTACTTATGCAAGAAGATTTTTGAAGATCAGACTTTTAAGGAAGATTTCTTTTAATTATTTCCTTTTAAGGTTATTCTATTTTACCAGAAAGCATCCTGCTGCTTCTCCTGCTTGTGCCTGCTGAACCAACCCTGATAGCCCTGCCAGGCCGGCATGCCCAGCATCTCCTGCAGATCTGATACAGGCCAGGTCTGCAGTGAGGATGACTCAGCCACGGCCTGGCTGAAGCTCTGGCCAAGCACACGCAGGAAGCAGCGCTCAGCACCTTCTCCCTGTGCCCCCACCTCTGGTCCCATTTTTGTGTGCCAATGAGAAAAACACACCCCACTTTTCAGGAGCAATTAGCATTTCCCAGGTAAAGACGGCAGCCAGCATAGGTATTTTCCATGTTTGCATGGTTTCCTTTTGGTGACTTTGTCACTTCATACAGCACAGAGCTAGAGCTCTGCAGGATCACACTGTACGTTTTCATCTGTGTTTCTCTGCCAGCCATTGTGAGGGGAACTAATCCTGCTTGAAACCTGCTTCATAGTGAGTGTCATATAATAAATCTGTTGTAAATGGAAAAAATTATGAATGTGCAGTATTTTTAAGGCTGCTTGATCAAAAGAGCTTATCCATAACCTATGGCAGAAGAGTATGTATTGATTCATGAATAATATATAGGTTATATATAAATCTCGATATGTATATTTTGACTTGAAGCCAAAAATCTCTCCAAAATGCATTGTTAAGCAAGACAAGCTCTTAAATATCAACACAGGACATTTCAACTTTCCTAAAGTGCAAAAAAAACGAATGAATAAAAATAATAGTTGTCTTTTCATACTATAGAAAAAATAAATTTCTGATAAAAATGGGCACAGAAAGCAACATGATCTGTGTAAAATATCCGCGAATTATTGTTATTACTATCATTGCTATTATTTCAGGAAGGACTTTAGCAGTAGGTATTTTTATATGCAAATATAAAAATCAATTACAATCTAAAGAATTTCATTTATTCCGTTTCCTCATAAATTCTAATTTCTTTAAAGGAAATAATAATGCACACATTGCTTTACCTGGTTTTGTAGTGTATTGCACCTAAACATACCAGCTGCCCACTGATAACTAGCCAGACAGTAAAGGCCAGTATAAACCTTGGTGTGGGAAAGGCAGTGAAATACGAAATGCCAACCCAAATTACATCTATTTATTCTCAGTAATCTTTGCACCATGATTCAGAAGAGTGACGGTAATCCAAGAATAAATGTGTACCTTTTTTACAACATTAACTTACTTTCTTATAGCTTGTCAAACAGCTTTGGGATTTATTATGTGTTTATTGTATGCCTCACCAGTTTCTTTCCAACTAGGGGACTTCATATTTATTTTTACCTTCCACCTTTGAGCATTGAATTTGGCTTAGTGAAGCATATTTCATAATGGATTTTAGCACCGCAAGACTGCAAATTTCTTGCCTTTTTTTTTTTTTTCAACTAAGGGACATTGGAGAATGTGGTGTAAAAGCAGAGTAACATAAAACTGCCTGTCAAAGGAAGTTTTCCACTCTATCATAGACAAATGTATTTTCAGAGTGCGCCATAGATCAGGGCTGCAAAATCAACATTGCAGGAGTTTGGACAGTTGCATGTTTGCTCAGCTCAGTTTTTATTTTCTAATCTCTGGACAATTTTAGTATGCATGCTTGTTCACAACTACTTTATCATGATTCTTCTCCATATTTTGCTATGGATAATAGTTATATGCCAATATAGATATTATACTAATATACTAATATATTCTGTATTCCAGAATGGCTGAAAGTTATGTAAGAGTTAAGCTAGAAAGCATTAATCAATGTCTATGGAATAATTATTTTTTGATGAATTGTTGATTTATCAGGAGCTAAGATTGTTAGCTCCTGATATATGATTTGTTCTTTGACAAATTTATACTGTATGTTGAACTTGTTATGCCTAGAAATGAAATGGAGCCCTGTCAAAGACTTTTTAATTGATACTTCTTTTAGATAATTGTTAGGTGCCCACTGTTATTCCTGTGATCAGAGTTATAATACATAAACAGGTATTTTGTGCACTGCAAGTACAAACTCAGTGAATAGCAGTCAAAAGTTTCAGTAACCTTTCTTCTCTTATAAAGAGAAGTTGAGACTACCTCAAAGGTGGTGCTATGAACTAATGACATACATTCACTTTGTCATTCAGGTTTGTGTTTTGGTAAGTGTAATTATGGTCTAGGTAAAAGTAAACTGAAAATGCGCTTACATTTCTATTGATTCATTACAGTTCGTGTACATCCAGCTGAACATCCAGCCAAACAAATTAATATCTTTTGTGGTTTAATTTTTGTGAGCAGCACTGTATGTCTATTAAGTTCTTTGGCTAGCCATTTCCAGGGAAATTGGAGCTATAATGCTACCTTGAATGCAGACACATCTTAGGCCCAGTGGAATGCATGCAGTAGAAGATTGCTAAACACTTTAAAAATTCTTTCTTCATTAGGTCAAGAGACATTGTACTTGTCTTACCTTGAGCACTCAACAGCAGAAAAAGGCTGTTGGAGCTGTTCAGATTGCAGATAGGCATCAGCATAACACTGTTGCAATGCCAGTATGTATTCCAGCACCGTTTTTCTGCAGTATCATTCAAACACGTCTTTTGAAAATTTGGGTGTCATGTCACTAGAGACCCAGAAATTAGTGGGACATACCTGAAGGCTAACGGTTAAGCAACAAATATGATTGCTGTCAAAATTAATTAGTTCTGAAGAGTTTAGATGCCACTTGAACTTCTTGGTTATCAATGGATTTAACAGCAACAAATTCCCTTTGCAGTGGAAAAAAATCTGTCATAGAAAGGGTATCCTGTACTGTGTTCAGCTGAGGGAAAAGAAGTAACTAGAAATAACATTATCTCTTTAAATTTCTTTAAAATTTCCTAATAAAAATCTAGTTCTGAGCGTTGCCCCAACTTTTCCCTCAGGTTGCCCTCTGTGTTTTCCTGAGAAGGAGCTGTACCATGTTTCCCAAAGCAGCCAGCTTGTCAACATGAACCCATCCATTAACCAGCTGTGCAACCAGCTGGAGTTCCTCAGGTTTGTTTGTTTTTTCTTAACTTTTATCCCTTTATTGTTGACTTGCTCTGTTCTTCCAAACCCCAGTTGAAAACTGGCTTGTGAAAAATCTACTAGCATAGTAATTTATACCAAAGAATCAAATGAAGCATTTCCCTTGCATAAGTTACTGTGAAGTCAGACATATGAAATGTGTTTAAGAGCTGGATAAGGTCCTTAAGTAAGTGTTAAATGGAAAATCAGCATTATATATATATCACTATTCTTCTTGCTATTAATCCACATAGATACAGCTGGGGATTTTAGCTTACTCGTGGGTTGTCATAAGTGCAGTGATTGAATAATACTGTTTTTCATCAATTTTTAAAAAATTAATTCTGGATCAAACTCTGCTGTTTCTTAATGGTACCAGCTTTCACTAAGGAAAAGAGGTTGGAAACAGTGTCATAGCAATTTTGGATTAAAATTAGTTTAATGATTATCAAGAGAGAAGAATATAATGTGTCATTGTACATCTCAGTGATAAAATGCTTATCTCATTGCATGTGTCACATTTCTTGGAGTAGTCATCATTTGTTGGCCATATTTAATTCAAGACAGATTGAAGGCTTTAAATAAAATACATTGATTCCTCTTTTGGAATCCTTAAGGATTCTGATTCACAATTTGTAGCTCTGCCACATCTTAAAAGCATGCCAAAAAGTCTGAATATAGTTTTTGAAATGTGCCAGAGCCTCTGAGAATAGGGTTGGATCATGTGAAGGACGCCTAAAGCAAGGTTGCTGCAGCCGTGCATGCGGGTGGAGAAGAGGGGCTCCAGGAAAATGCAAGCAGGGCTTTGGAAGGAATAGAGCATTGCTTGCCTTGAACGCAAGAGTCAATGGACATACAAGTTCTCAGCTTTTTCTGCATATATTTAGCATGCAAAATCAGATAGCATGTGAAGCAAACTAAAAATTCAGTTGAAAATGATGCCAAGTCATTACGTGAACTCTGATATGTTTTTCTTTTTCATTTTTTTGTGTTCCTTGTGTACAAGATTGTTTAAATCCAGTTGGTTTGTGATTGTTCCTGTTCTCTTCAAATACAGAAAAAGCAAAAACATGTTATATATTAAGTAAATCTGTTCACTTGCAGAATCAAATATATATATAACTAGTATTTATAGGCTTTGTTTATTCTTTTTGTTAGTAAGTATGTTTATTTTTGCATTTGTTATTTATGAGGACACTGTTGTTTCTGCTTTGATTTCCTTATATCTTTGTGTGTCATAAAATGTGGTGTCGATTAATATTCTGGAGGATCTTGTTAATGGTTATTGAATTACTGTGTATTTTATGGTTCTAACATAGCAGATAATCTTCCCCTCCTTCCCATGCCCCAGCAGGCACAGGATTTAGACTTGCTGACACACAACAAGAAAACCTCTCCTATGTGAAGCTTAGCCCAGTTCTGCAGCACAGAGACTTTCTGATGGCACGGATAAGCTTAAATAAACATTCAGGCTCCTGCAAGCTTATCTAAATGAAAACCCAGCTTGCAAACTCTTTGGAGTCTTTCCCATCACCACTACAAAACCCCATACTTAAGAAAGAAAATGAAATGTTTCAGTTTTCAATTTAAAGATGATACAGTTATTTCAGTTCTGAAAAATTAGATATTAGATTATTACAAACTGCTTCTGCATCTGAAGATGGCCTATTGCAGAATTCCACAGTTGATTCAAAGTAAAACTCTTTCTGACAGAGAATGGTAGGAATGTCAAGAAAGATGTGAATTCTCAGATTCCCGTTTTTTCTGGAAATGCTCACTGCTGTCATCCTTCCTACAAAGGACAGCAGCAGCACTGCAAAGTCCCGAATGGTTAGGTTAAGGCTGTAGAGGGAGAGGAGCAAACACTGCTATTACATGCTAAGATTGCTCGATTTAGCACTGAGTAGATCCTGGAGGGATGTCCCTGGGAGCTGTGGTGGCCCTGCCAGGCCCTGCAGCCCTGTCTGACGCTTTGCTGAGGGCAGCACGATGGGACACGAGGCAGGAGCCGCAGCGGCAACAGGGAGACGATACCCAGGGCTCGTCCTGTTTTCACACACTCCGTGAGGGGCTCTGAGCTGGCCAGTGCTGCTGAGGAACTAGCTAGCAGGTTCTAGCAGGGTGACCTACAGAGGTGTTGTGTCGGGGCTTAGCAGTCCTCAGAACCAGACATCTAGTGTTAAGAATTGTGAGGATGGAAAGAGAAGCAAAGAGGAAGCAAGAGCCCCCCGTGGCGAGCGCAGCGTGCCCATGCCTTTGAAAGCTTCCTGGGCTTCTAATCCCTTCCCCGCAGAAGGGATTCGGAGAAATCCCTCAGAAAGTGAGAACAGTAAAAAGGATGAACAAAATGGAATAGCTTACGTACAATGAAGGATTAAATATACTTAGGCAGGAATTATAGGCAGCCACGAGAGGATAGGAGTCTGAGCACGAGCTGCTCTCCTTGGACGAGCAGTTACAGCCATGGAAGCCTGCGCTGCAGGAACCCTTGCCCTGACCATTGCGGTATCGTAGCCTTGAAATGTGAAAGCATCCACGTGAGAACAGTGTGTGGTCCTCTACTTGTGTGCCAGATTAATAGTAGCTACATAAGCCAGGCAGCCATCCTGTCCCTGAAAAGATTAATTACATATTAGTTTGTCAGTGAAAAAATATGCCAGTTGATATGTTGTTATCTTTTAGACAGGCACAGCTCATACTAGGGAAGTAATTACAAGAGTATATTTTTTTAATATGAATCAAAGCTATGTTCTGTTCAGACATGTCTGTAGCATAAATTGAAAATCAAACAGCAAACAAGTTTGTTACATCTCTGCTGAAAGTCTCCAGGCTTAATTTAGTCAACACTGTGAATTAATTTTCCTATTAAATGGATGCTTGCTTAAAATGTAGGGGGGCATTTTTTTCACTGATAAGATTGTTCTGTGAACCGTTCCTAATGAGTTGCTGTGTCATTCCCCTATGCTTTCTATTTGTCTCGCCTAGATTGCTTTAGTTTTAAGTATTCTAGCCTGCCTATTAAGAACTTGGGTTTGGGGGTTTTTGTTTGTTTGTTTGTTCTTCTTTTTGTTCTTTTTTAATTGGGAGCATCTTCAAAGCAAGTATTAAAAGCTGTTGGAAACAAAAACATTGTATCTATTTATTTTAATTGTCTTTTATTCAGGATGATAAAACACATGTTATTTTGACACCCTTTATCTATTTCGTCAAGATTACTAACCCAAATTTTATTTTCAATGCTTGTCTTTTTTTGATTCTCTGAACGTTTTTCTTATCCCAGAGAACACACTTCAAGTCTGCAGGGATTTCAGAGACCTGGTCACTGTAGCATTCTTTACAGCTCTGGCTGTAGAGGTGCTTAAATACATATAGCTTAAACCCACAGAGTACTTGCCCTGAACACAATAAATGTCTTCACTGGATATCTCCCTTGTTTTTCCAGCACACAATGCAGTTCAATAGGGATTTTGCCAAGGTAAGAGTGATTTAAAAAGAATCATATTTCTGATAAGGTTTATTATATTGATAAATACTTGTACTGCAAGCCTGGCTTGCTTGTATTTCTTTGATTATTCTGAGATGACTGGAGCACTACCATCTCTGCACTCTGCAGCTGTGCTGGGCTCGCAGACGGTGCCTTCCTAGCTCACGGCTTCCGCTCAGAAAATGCCTTTGCACTGCTGCATGAGGAACTTAGACACGAATCAGTGTCTGCAGTGTTACAAATGCATTGGGTTTTTGTTTCTTTAGTTTCATCTCGGTATAGCGGTATCATTTTCAGTGGTAGCTCAGGCTTTTTTGCAGAAGATATAAATGAACCCCGTGATTGCTACGAGGCAGAGTGGGATGTCCAGCCCTGCAGCAGGCAGGGCAGGGGGAGGCTCCGGGCAGGCAGCGGCCGCAGCAGCTCGGCCCCAGCACCTCTTGCCACAGAGGCAGGGAAACAGCCACATGGGCATGGAAAACACTCGTAACTTCCGAATGACCGTTTCTCAAGGTGTCCATAAAGAATGAGGAGGTGAGCACTGAGGAGAAAATCTTTCAAAATAAAAGAGCCATTTAAAAATATTTCAGGCCAGAACAAGGCTATTATTTTCAAGATGACTCCCCAGGGCTTGCACAGCTTAAACAGTCCTATGATTAAATGTGACTTTTTTCTGGCCTAGGATCTCTTGGCAATGCTCTGTGGGATTCCCAGAGCCAGTTTATGTCCTAGGAAATGTGCTGTGATTCATCCCCACTTTTCTAGCCTCGTGCAGCTTTCTGCCCTCTCTGTGAGAAAAAAACAGATTCTTGCAGACTCTTGTCAACATCTGGCGCTGGCTAGTGCCACATTTCACACGTCTCCCTGAAGGAAAGGTTTGAAAAGAGCAGTATTTGCCTCATTCCTGAGGCCGGGGCTGTGCAGGGACGTTCCCGGGGCCCACAGCACCCACAGTGCCTCTGGCAGCACCCAAGGCTTCAGCACAGCGCCCTTCCTCTCCCTTTACCTCTCCACATTCTCTGCCTCTGCATTTTGGTAGAGGTTTGCAGCTTTCCAATATTTTCAAAGAACTTCAGTGAATTAGAAAAACTGCTCAAGCAAGAGCTGGTCTGTTCCTTGAATTTGTCTGTACTTCTCTGAGGAAAGGAGAACTTTCACACTTTTTCTGCTTCTTTTTCTTTTTATACTGTGAAATATCATAGTATTGTTTAACAGTGTCATACCTATATTTCCATAATTAAAATCCAGTTTTCCATCCCCATTGTACTTTTTGCAGTTTAAAGTCATGGATTTTAGAGCGCGTGCTCACAAGGCAGCCCTTTGCCAGTAACTTGTGAATAAAGTAGCATTCAGGCAATCATTAGGAAAAAAATTATTCAAATGGTGCAAATTCTATGCTGTAAAGAATTATAATGTCCTGTGTATAATGTACGTTTTCTTTACATTTTACATAATCTGTTTCACATGATAGCACATCTGTCCTTAGTTTTCTTTCCTTCTAGTTTAATGAGAATCTCAGTTTTTGAAAGTGCAGTTCTGTCCTTTGTGTCTAATCTGTGCCCTCTATTTCTCTCCCTCTCTTGGAGATAAAACTGCATTTTGCTGCTGTTGCAGTTCCAGGTGAATTTGATCAAGATAGAGGAACTGACTCATCACCTTTCCTTGAATCTTCTGGACTCTACTGGCACGTGTGTCCTAGAGGAGTCAGGATCAGCACTGTGTGGTATCTACTTGTATTGCTAAGAGAAAGGGGGGTTTTATTGTTGTTTTCAAATGCTATCCATCAGAACTCTTTGGAGCCTGTCTCCATTTTAGCTTCTATAAATGAAGAAGCAGAAAAAGCTAAGCTCATGTGTCTGGGGCATTTTAGAGCGACTATTTGAGAAGGGGGAGTTTCAAAAAGTGTGGTGCTTACCCCAGTACACCCTGCAGCCATATGCCAATACTGTAGTTGCTCTGTAAAGGGAATTGTCCTGGTACTTGTGTTTAATTTTCCATCCCATCTAATGCTAGATGCTTTTACATGAGTTGCCAGATGTGCCATTTTTGCTCTGACATAATAGGGCCCTTAACTCCAGCTTAATAACTTGCCTCATAACTGAGTTTGGATAGACAATACATTTCTAAAGGGCATTCAGTCACACTAAGACAGCATGAGTTTAAACGGAGATATTAACCTTCAGGAAGTGATGCTTTAACAAACCTGGCCACTTTGTTGAGAGGAAGAATCCAAACACCACAGCCATTTGCAAGGGCCAGTAGCAGAGGTCGGCATGGGCTGCGGAGGACTTTGAAGATGAGTTCTTACAGCAGTTGTTTCCCCACAAGTATCTCAAGCTCCTCTGTATGTTTGTAAACAATGTATTTTGCTTCTTATTTGCGGCATCAAATTAATAGCTGTTATTTCCTTGGAGCCTCATCAGCACTTTTCCTTATGGGCATTAAAGAAGCTTGGGAAGGGAAGAGCTTTTTACAAAGGAGCACAGAAATGTTTTGTATGCTGTTTCCATCTCTAATGACTCAGGGACGCTAAATCTTTTCTGTGGCTTGCAGTGAGATTCCACTGCAGAGGAGTGCTTTGGGTTTGTAGTATATTCAGACATACCTGTTTTTACTGCAAATTAAAGGACTTCTGAATAACTTTTGCTACTCATTCCAGCAATGCTTTGGCCATTCATTTGCTGTCTTTCAGCACAGTGTTTCTTGTGCGTCTGCCCTCTGATCAAGAGGAGCAGAACTTGCCAACTGTTGGGGCTATCCAGGTGCTGTTGGAGCACCACATATGGGACAGGGTTGTTGCTGGTTTTCATGTGGTAAATCACACCTGCAGAGAGACATGCAGGTGATGTTTTCATCAGTATGGAAAACAGAAGTGTTAGTGCTTTTAAAGTCTTTTTTTTTCTATTTGCTTGTTTTGGAGAGGGAGTCTTGAGGAACAGGGGAATTACAAGCAGCCCAGGCAGGACTGGCGCAACAGTCTGCACACGTCAGTGGCACTCATGGCCCTGCATGGGAAGCCCAGGGGCTGTGCTTTAACTTTGCCCTTTCTGGAGGCAGAAGGTAGCTACAAAATTCTTGAATTTTGCAGCTAGTTCAAGTTCTGATCCAGCTTAGCTAGTGTGTTTAAACCCAGAGAACTGGAAATCAATCTTCAGCAGGTGGTCTGGGTTTGAGGATTTATCTGCTCTGCAGGTGCAGCTCCCTACAGTGATCAGTGCACTTGCCCTGGCACAACAGTTGGTGCATGTCTTTTACTTCTTTTTCTTTAAGCCTTGTCCCCTCTCTTTTATTTTTATAAATTACTGTTTTCTATTTAAATGCTGCACTTTGGCAAGGTGGGCTAGAGGAGCTGTTGAGCAGGATAGTGTTCTGTTAAGATACAGCCTGTGTTTTAATAAATGCTTGAGTCAGGTAAATTGTTTCTTCCTGGAAAATAGCATTTGCTTTATCAATGCTGGATTTTTATTCTTGAAATTTATTCTGTTTGTTTTGTTTTACTGTAGAAGTTATTTAATGCTATGATTGCAAGGAAAAAAAAAAGATGCTTCCTAAATTATTACTGGGAATATTATTCCCAAATAATCCAAATAAATTAAACAAAGGGGAGGGAAAGGAGAACCTCTAAAATGTTCTCAAAATTAAAAGCTGCAGTGTGCAGGAGTACCTGTATCTCTCGGGTTGCAATCTCAGTCTTAATATTTATCATTGAAACTAGTGGAAAATATGATTCCTTCCGTTTGGTTTGTCAGATAGATAAATACTTTCTTTAAAAAAAAAAAGGGCATTTCTAGTAAATAAAACAATCCTCTGAGAATAAAATAGATTAATTAAATCTGCATGCCTATTTTTCTGGCATTCATAATATTATTTTTGAATTTCTGAATGTATTTTAATGACAGTTTTTTATTTGAACAGACTGAGAGTTGGGTAATGTAATTGTAATCTATCTTCAGACAAAAAGACTAATCCAGGAACAGACAAATTTTAAGTGTTTCATACGTGTAAGGATTTTTAGCTCTTCTGTGTAACTCAACCTTTCCCCTTTGCTTTCTCCCAAGTAGGTAGATGAAAATCGC
Source organism: Tinamus guttatus (assembly GCF_059628265.1). Classification (NCBI taxonomy): domain Eukaryota; kingdom Metazoa; phylum Chordata; class Aves; order Tinamiformes; family Tinamidae; genus Tinamus; species Tinamus guttatus. Next base: position 2,471,454 of record NW_028288985.1, on the reverse strand, counting down.
TTTTAACTTTTGATTTGTTCTTTCTAACCCACCAGTTTTCACATTTGAGTTGTGTTCTCATTCTAAGGCAAATGGTTAAGTTTCTTACAGCTACATAGTGGATAGGTGAAAGTTCTACCTATCACACATTGATACAAAAATTCACAAGACCATGAATTTATGTTTACACAGAGTTAGAGCTGTAATGCATTTTGAAGTTAAAATACAATGAAAAGGGATGGGAAGAATAAGACAGAAAGAAATAAGAGAATTGAAGAACAGTGGGAATAGATTAACTAGAATTGTGTCTTTAAACATGCAGTAAGATTTTTGTGAAGGAATGCTACAACAGTCAGCACTGTTCTAGCTACAGCGCTAAAGGTGCTACAGAAATGCCCTTCTCCTTTCATCCTCTTTCTCTCCATTCTGGAACATATTCTCAATCACAACATTTGCTGGCCGCATTGAGGCAATGATTACAGGTCATACTGGGACACATTTCCTTAAACAGCTCCTGAAGTAGAAGGACAAAGTCACTACTCTGAATAGAGCACAATCTAATTTTAATCATGATGTGATAAGATGGGAGGTGACAATCTGATTTTGAAAAAGGGGTGAGGTGAAGAAGGGCAAGAGTACGTCCAGAAGCACTGTCTGGGCTCCAGGCCACAGTGTTTCCTTCCCAATACGGAAACCGAAGTGCTTTACGCAAGCATTCAGGAGTGCACACTTATAATTAACTTTTCCTGAATATTAATATTAGTGGAGCTTTGTTTTACTTGTAGAAAGAAAATGTGAACAGTGTGTGTATGAGTATGCAATGTTTAACTGGCTCTGGTACAATGCAAACCACTACAGGTGACTTGGAGACTTTAAATGCCATCTGTGATAACATTGGAATTGAAATCCTTAAACGTGCTTGCAATAAATCGCTGCACCAGGTAAGCATGAGCTGATCCAAGGTTTCCCTATGAACTTTTAATCTATCTTTGCAAAAATTATTTATGCTTGTGCAGCTTTGAGCAAGGATTTAGTTTAGAATTGACCTTGTTTTTCATTTGGCATCAGAAAAGCATAGTGCATACCTGGCTTCAATGCAAAGCATTATGAAACACAGTGACTGAAGATTTAATGGAATTATATGGACTGTCTTGTGTTGTCTTGTTCACAACATTGGAATCTGCAGCTTCTGGCAATCAAAATGCAAGGAAATGTTTGCCCAGAGCATTATTACTGAAGCCATTTCATCTTCCACGTATTTAAATTGAGTTTATTTTGTAAGGCAGAATTGGAAATTACAGTTTATTAAATATTTGTATAGGTATATATTTGATTCTTAGCTTCACATTTTTGGTCTCAGCTATGCCTCCTTAGGATTTGAAGCCTTTGATGTCATTAGACATGGTACATTTTGCAGAGACTTTCTCTTTCAGGAAAATTTCTGATGACATATATCTATATATGTATGCTGTCAAAATATTATGTGCTATTCTAAATTATTTGGTAGTGATGGGAAAAACACCTGCTTCCTAAGAGTATTTCATCCATTCAATTATCTGCAAGAAGTCTTCTGGAGATGTATTATTTAAAATGGTAATGACAACCTGACGTAAAAACTAGGTAATTTTTGATTCCTCTTGTTCCATTCCTTGACGTTAGCTGTTTTGTTCTGTATTCCATTTAATCATGTGCAAATGCCTTTCACAAAATGAAGTAATATGTGCCGTACTTCATCCATTATATCTGTGTACTGTTTGATATGCAAAATCTTTTTGGATGCACTGTGCAGCAAATGCTGCTTTTAATTATAAATATATTTAAAATATGCAAGAAGATAACTTGACATGAGGAAATAAAGAGCAGGAATGTGAAATGTATGTCCAGAAATCACTGTGCTTTTCTATGCTGTGGTGGTTTTTAAAAAATAGCTTGGTATGATAATGTTTAGAAGTACATTTTCAATATTTTGAAAATTGTGAGACATTGAATTTAAAATATAAATTTGGCATATATGTCACCCTACCTAATTAGTTACCTAAATTCATTCTTTTCCAAAATTAGTCTGCAGTATTACCAGCCACTGCATTTTGTGAAGAAGCTAGAGCAACTGAATAATATTATTATACTCAGAGTATAATTGGCTTAGTTTTGATTGAAACATGCTTACCAAATAAAACTGTATTATTTTTAATTTACAAGTATAGACTGCTCCTGATGTAATCCCCATTAAATTCTGTAGCATTTTGTCTTATGTGGAGCATTTTAAACTTCTTGTGTGTAGATTTTGCTAGTCACTGTTGCTTAGCAGTTTTAGGAGGTGTATGATCTATGTAAACTGAAAGGCATAAATAGGTGACACTCTTTTCCTTGTCTTACATGTTTTTGTACATGTAAGCAGAGGCTCCAAGGGCAGGAGTGTGAATTAGCATCACTGGCTAAGGGACTTTCTTCCTTCTTTTCACTTTTTTCCGCTGCTTTGAGGTATGTCGGCAGATCTCTGCTGAAATAATGATTGTTAGTTGTATGAAGGGTGGGATTAGAATGGAAATATTCAAGCTTGAGCTTAATTGAGTCAGAGCTGGAGCCATCCATCAAGCTGGCCGTGGTCAGCGGCATGGCAGAGGCAGGGGGCGTGATGGCAAGGGGCACTTCCAGGCCGTGGTTTTAGTAACCAGTGTGACAGAAAGGGATGATATTATCTTAAGTACAGGCCTGGAGCAGGGACAGCGATGGGAATAAAGCTTACCCTGAGCTCTGCCTGGCAAAAAAACACTTTGTTGGTCCGGTGTGGGGCTCGAGGGGACAGAGGCCTGCAGAAAGCTTCCCAGGTCCTGAGAGGTTTCATATTAGCTGCTCCTCCACCTCCAAGATGCAATGAAATTTGATTAGGTCTAGAGTTCTCCTGGGCCACAAAGAAAGAAATTGCAATGCAGAGCTTGCATGTGGGTGAAAGCAGCTCCTGCTTCCTCACGAGAACCTCTTGCAAGGCCTCTCTGACATCTGGTGATTGCAGAATCAGGGCTACCTTACATGAACATGACAGCTGAGAATTTTCTGGAGAATATTCTTCTTTGTTAAAATATATATATATGAATTTTTCAATTTCACTGGACTAGCATCTTGCCTACCACCCCCTTTGGGCATTCTGCTTATTGATTATATGGAGGTAAAGATGATCATGTTATTCAGAAAAAAAAAAATCAAATATAGAGAAAAAAGTGGGGGAAAAAAAAGGAATCTATATTTAGCCAGGAAATTTAATTGAACTTAATGTGAAATATATTGTCATAAAGATTACATCATTTGGCCTCTGTTCAACAACATCTGAAATTATACCGCGTATTTCCTTTACAGCACTTGCTGCATTCACTACGAAACTCCAGGCAAATTGCTCCTGTTCCACTTCCATTAATTATTCTGAGGCATTTAAACCAGGAAGAAATTTCATTGTAAGTGGCAAATATTGTGATGGGAACACGGCTGGATTTTGTTTTATTACTGAATATAAGAAACATGTATTTGCTATTGCACAATATGATGTACTATAACAGTGGTACAGAATATGGAGCAAATTACTGATTTGGCTGGTACAGTTAAAAAGTTAACTTACAAAGCTTGATCCAGACTGACATAAATGGATCATGAGAATTGACTTCAGTTTACTTGGATTGGGTCCATTGCCCGTCCTCCTCTTGACCTGCAGCAAGGCTACTGGCTCTATAATACCCATCACAGTATTCTTGAACAAATTATCTTATTGGCTCTTGCCTGACCTAAATTAATATGAGAGCAAGAAATGCAAAAACCAAGTTAAATTACACTTTAGCAGGAATTTCAGGCAACGGACACTTTTCCATGAATATTTCATACAAAGCTATAAATAATTCTGTTGGATTTTGAAGATCAGAAAGTGACTACTTGGATGATGTAGGGCATTTATGTAAGCCTTATTGCTTTGTGCATGCTATAATAGGCATACTCATTCATGGAATTCAAGTCATGTATGGGTGAGTGTGACATTTTTCCTTAAATTTCCCTTAAATAGCTATTTGTTTAGGTTGCTTAAGACTGAAAGGCAAATGACAGTGGTGCATTTGTCTTTTTCTTCTTACCTAGGATCTGCATACATCAAACTGTTTTTTCCAAAGCTTTCTCATTTTAAGAACATTTTATTCATTATTCTAATACTAGAGCTGAATGTATCATGTTCATAAAACACATGTTTGTTTGATTACTCAAATATAAATCTCTCTTAACCTTCATTCGAAAAGATAAATTAACTTCACTCAATTGAGTTTGCTTGCTCCTGAACTAACATGAATGGCTTTTTCAGTAAATAGTGACTATATTTTCATGTTAAACAATGGAAAAAAAAAAAAAAAGCTACATGCTTTTTCCCTTTGTTTCATACTCTGGGGAATTTGGTTAATCTGCAAATTTTATCTTCTAATAAAAAAGTAAAGTTTCTAGGCTTCTTTATGGTAAAGAAAAACTCAAAGAGGTGTTTATTTTTACTGTAAAATCTTAAGAAAGAACCCCAAATCTTTCCTTGTTTTTTGTTTAAAAAAAGAAAGAAAACCCCATGATTGTAAAGGTGCTGCTTCTTTTAAGCATTGCTGCTAGACGCCTTGGTGCCAGCAGAGCCAGCTTCTCCCAGCTCCCTCCCTGAAGGCAGCTCTCGGCACGCGTGCGTGGGCTCGTGTCTGGGACGGCCATCGCGCGTTTTCCTAGGACTGGTGTCTCTTGCTCCTCTGCATTCTGAAAGACGGAGTTACTGGCAAACAGAGGAAGTTAAGAAACGTCTGAAGAGCACGTTCTCTAAATTCCCAGCAAACACCTGCGAGCTGAGCAGCAAGGATGCAGACAGTCATAGCAGCAGCTCATGGAGAATGGCAGCTTTTGTGCTTATAGAAGATGCTTATGCTGCAAATATTGACACTTCTCTGGCACAACAAATGGAATAGCCTGTTGACATGTCCTCCTATGTAAACACTTGAGAGGAAACTAGACCTCAGAGCACCCTCGCTGTGGAGGCTGCTGGCCCTGTCTAATCTCACCATGTGTCTGTCCCTTGAGTTCTCTACACAGGAGTTAAGCAGGCAACCGGCTCCCAGGTGCTCAGGAACTTAGTTCTCTTGAATCGCCCTCAGAAACCAGTCCAAATCAAGCCTGTGAGGCAGTTTTTAAGTTGGCAACCGGTGTCAGTCTCTAAGAGGTGTAGCTGACACTCCAACCAGCTGCCCCAAAAGGAACCGTTGAAATGTTTCCCCTGGCAAGAATTGGTCCCCGAGGTGACAGTGTCTTCCCTGACAGGGAGATGCTGTTACTAGAGCAGAGACCTTGCGTAAGGTCTGTAACTCCTCCATGAGCGGAGGAGTTGCAGCTTTCAAGTTCTACTTTTCATCTTCATCAATCCTGTATATTAATGAAGAGTGTTCAAGTCACTCCACTGAAAACACTAGCAACTAAATAACTGGTTGCGGTTTTGGTCTTTGTATTTTTTGTTCAAATCAGCTCCTCAAAAGAACATTTCTTGTTTTGTTCTATGCATCATTATGCAGAAACTGAAATGGTCATTCAGTTAACTATTTTTCCCCTTTTGCTAATATTTTTGTCCCTATTTAGCACAGTAAAACTGGGATTTTGTATAATATTTCCATGCTGCAATTCATTACCATTTTTCATGTCACATCATTTCATAACATCAAACATGCTACCAGTGCATGATAAATTTGTATAACAGCAAAGAACTTTTCTGTTGTTGTTCTTTTTATAGCTAATGTATACTATGACAGAAAATATTGCTTGTGTACTGGCTAGTAGATATCACAGAATGAGGGCAGACAATAAGTAAGCCAAGCAAAATTACCAGGTGAGAGAGAAAAAGGTAATTCATATGTAACAACATTCAACTGGGTGCTGAAGTATATGCTGTAGCAACAAAATCTGCCATGAGAAGTTTGAATGAAATACTGAGTCTGGATGGCAAGAGCTAGGTTAGAGTTCAGAGAGATGACTCCAGGATTCTATCAATGTAACTAAGATTAAAATAGAACTTTTATCAGAATTTAAAGTAATTTAAGGACAGAAGGAAAGCTGATAAGTTGGAAACACTATTTCCTTTGATTTAATTTTCTTTCATCTATTGCTGTTGCCATTCATGTCTCCCCTCCATGCTTTTTGGAACGAGTATGTAATTACAGTGCTTCTGAATTTGCCTTCATTATTGCGGGATATTCACAGTTTCTACATTACATTGGCTTGATATTTGTACCTTGTGCAGCATTTCCTTATAAAAGAGGATCTTTTCAAAGATAATCTGCTTCCTCAAACAATAAGTAACACACTAACAAACTGCCAGTGTGTGGTACAGCTTTATTTGCTGTTTAGCTGAAATGTCAGGTTCAAGAGACTAAAAAACACTGGCTGTCTCCTGTGCCCTATTTAGAAAGTATAGGATGGGATATATAAAAGAGAGTTAAAAGAACATTCCTAAATTCATAATACTAAAGACTGCCAATATCTCTAGTGACCTTTTCTTGATGGTAAATTAGATTAGTAAGACTTGACTTTGCTTTCATCTTGTAATGTCCCAGCTCATTATATATTAATTTAACATAATTTCAAAGTAGGCTGGAATTAAAATTTTGCTTTTTAAACCATCTAAGGAAAAGGTGGTTTACCTTCTTGTACAATCCTCTTCAGGCACCTGATGGTAATGACTTTTTTGAAGTTTCTCAAAACACTACTGTGGTAACTCTCTTTTCTATCCTCTAGCTATACGAATATCTGCTGTGATATCATTCTTAAAAATAACTATGGTAAAATCTCACATCACTTTCTCAATGGTTCAATACAAATATAGTCTAAATTGATGCTAAAGCTAGATATCTTCTCATGTCCAGCTCTTTTCTTTAGACAGAATATTAGCCTTATTCATAGTCCCGTAAATTCTTCTACCTCCCAGAGCCAACATCACTTTCTATGAGTTTTGCAGCCTGACAGTTTTTAATTTACCATAGTATTTCATATTCCATGCTTTCTATTTTGTACCTTGACATTTAACTATTACTGACCTCTGGCAACATAAGGCTTAGAATGGCAGGAGAAAAGTAATGAAGCACTTGACGTGTCAGTCATAAAATGCGGACGAATGCTTGAATGCTGTTGTGTTGAATCCAGACTTATTTTCATTTATATCTGTCATAGCCAAAGGTAATATCACAGTGGATTCTTTTTTTGCTTTATAAATTGAATCTCCAGTTTTATTTTAGGTTCCCTCAGGAAACTGTAAGTGAAATTGTTTTCCTGTCCTGCAAAATATTTTAAAAACTTTCCTATCCAGAATTGAGGTAAACATTTTAGTGTCATTCCTATTGCTTTCCTTAAAGTAGTATGTTCCATTTTCCAGTCATTTAAAAGCACTTCAATTTGTATGTTTTTTTTTTTCTTTAAATTTCAACTTAAAGAGCATTTTTCAAAATCATGTTTTATTAGTTCAGAAACTTTTCTATATCAGTCTTTCACAGGAACAGTTTCATTATATCATTGTTTTAAATGAAAATGCTTGATGAAAATTTGCAGCCTTTCTTGTCCTTAATCTCTCCCTAATACCTCAAGTATATATTTATCCTTTTTGTTTTTTTTGTTAAAGGCTGGTGCTGAAGAAAAATGCATAATGTCTTCACCCATGTGACTTTTTTCCTTGGACCTTAGTGTTTCTAGCCAATTTTTCCATTGAAATTTAATTTCAAATTGTCTTCTTATGTTTACCTTTTCTTTTTGTCTGCTCAAAGCTTTCCAAGCTTTCATTTCTGTGCTTTTTCTTCATTTTCATCTTGTCCTGGGATATCTGGTCATAGTTATTTTGGGTTCAGAAACCAGATTTAAGTATGGCTAAGTACCTTTCATACATCTGGTAGCTTCAGCATATAAACTTAAATCAAGGTAGTCTTGAAAGACGCGTTGCTATTTGCTTACCTGGCAAAACAGTATTTCAAGATATATTTTTCTTAAACAGAAATTGAGCAATTTCAACAGAGTAAGGAAAAATATTGTCTTCTTAAAGATACTCTTTTTAACTGCTGAGTGCCACTGTCAGTGGTACGACACTTCTCCTGCCTCTTCCTACGACATATTAAATGAAATAGCACACTTGGTCTCACCTTTTAGTTAGCTCTTTTCTACTTACATCTTAAAAACTTCACACTACTCTTTAACGGCATTTGTGATATACTCACCACTATGATTACATCTTTTCCTTGTGAAAAATAACCATAAATTATTTGATGCAAATACTGTAAAGCACAGTATTTAATAGTTATTCTTTTATAGATTTAAAACTAGAAAGTATTTCTGTGGAGTTTTTCTGCTGCCTAAAAGAACTAACTGCAACTTTCATCTGTATATACTCAAGAATATTTTCTGGTTTATTCCATTAAGGAGATTTTTTTTTTTTGCATAACAAATCCTCACTGAGGAATTCCATGAGATGGTTTGAAATTTTTTAGTTGTAGAACTCTATCGTGTATTGTCAATGTGTAAAATGTTCAAATCTTTTAAGTTTGGAAAATACAGTGTTTTTTATAAGTAAAAATACAGCTGAAATATTAACTTTACCTCCATCTGAACCTTTTACATTTTGATGAAAGATAAATGAAAATGTGAGTGAATCCTGTTGACTTATTTCTTGCCTAACTCTAACTACTGGTGTTTCTTTCAACAAGATTTATTCTTGTTTTAAGTCAACTAATATTAAGGTGAAAACTGTGCCCACAGAGGTTTGTTTATTCATATATTGTTTGCTTTCTGAAGTTTACAGCCTATCAAACATTTATTCCTAACAGTAGTGTACTTAAGATTGCACAGTGATACTACAGTAAAGCATACATATATGCATATAGAGGAAAAAAAAGATAAACACTGCTTATAAATAGTAATGATTTACAATTGGTTGCCTGACACTCCAAACTGCAGACATTACTCAATTACCCTCTAGTGTAATGATTTGGCATTTGGCATTATTTGGCACTATATCATGTGATAAGTATTTTTAATTATTCTTTTAATGTGTATCAAAGGTAGCACGATTGTCTACATTTTCCCCTACTCTTCTCACTACTGATGCTGTTCCCCTGTTTTGTGGGCTCTCATCCATGCCACAGGATGTTAAGGACCCTCCTTGATGGCTCACAGTTTCTCCAGGAGGAATTGCTTGCGTTCTAATTTGCCTAAGCGTTCCTTGACATGTACTTCCTTTCATAAGCTTTAACACATTGCACTGCTGAAATTAATGCAGTAAATATTTGGTCCCAGGTGTATGCCCAGGCCTGGCTCACTTTGTGCTATCGTGGCACATGAAGAAAACTGTCAAGTTTCAGAAGCCTTTTTAATGGTTTTCTGAAGTAATAGTCTTAAAAATTAATCACTCCCACATGGCTTATATACTTCATTTTTAGTAAATGTCAGAGGAGTTCTTTTTTTGACCTTGAGGAACTCTGTATCAGTATCTTTTCCCCTAAATTTAGCCTATTATGAAGAGAATCATATATGATAATGTTTCTATGGGTATCTTTCAGTGCTGCTCTTTCTGGAAAACATTCAAAAACTTTCAGCAGGTGAGGAACATTTTCCCCCTTCCTTCAAAAAATATTACTCATCTATGAAGAAAGAATTTGAAGCACCAAGCCAAGTAATTCTAATATATGAAAAAAAAATCTCATGACTTATTTCTACTAGAATGTTAGCAGCTGCTCAGTGAGCAGCTGAATAACAGAGTTAGTAACTGGAAGAGGAAAGATGTTTTCTGCCTTAATTCCTGGGATTTTAAAACAAAGTATGTGTATTTCTCAGACTTTGAGCTGTACACAAAAGAAAAAAAACAGGCTGGCATTTTAGATAATCATAAATCATCAGAATTTTGGAAATCATCATAATCATTTCCCATAAAGGTATATTTTATGATCAAATGTCTGTTTCCATGTGTGTCATTTTGGAAGTGTGCTGAAGGCTGTCAGCATTCACTGAGGGAAATGGACAACCAGGTGCTCATCACTAAACACAACTAAGCTGCTATTTCATATGCCTTACCATTATATTTCAGGTATGGTAGTTGTATTCCTAAGGAGGTCAATACCATGTAGCTTTAAAGCTGCGATTATTACTATGTAGTTTTAGAGCTAGAAATTACCTTATACATTGCCACAGATAGATGTGCCTCTCCTACTGTGCAAAAGGAGGATGTACAGAGATGGTAAAGTAGCAATGCCAGCTAAACTGGCTGTGGATTTGTTCAGTTTATTATGCCTTAACACAAGAACTCCGAACATATAGTGCATTCCAAAAACCCAGAGCTTACAAAGAAAAACAAAAACAAAAGACAGAAACATGCCAGTCTTGATATTCACATGCTGCTGCTTTGATTGTTAATTTCTCTGAGCTGTTTAAAGAGTTTGTCAACCTCTTAATGGAGCTCAATATGTTAGAAATAAATAGGAAACCATTTCCCTTGCTCTCGATCTTCTGCAAATTCTTTCCTTTTAGAAAAGTACAATTTTTTCTTCTCTGCTGTCCTACTCTGTGTAATTAACTCTGTTTTCCCATTCTCCTAGCTCCCACATCCATTCTTTCCCATCTCCTTAACACCCTTTCCCTTACAAGTTTGGAGAAAATGGTTATTCCACTAGAAAATCAAAACAATTCAAAGTATCCTTCAGTGACAGCCATGCTAAGCATCAAGTGCGGTTTGCTTGGCTTTGGCTGAAAACGAGTGTATAATTATATGAGAAAGAATATGAACTTGCTTTTTCGCATATATATGGGAGCTAAAACCTACATCAGGAAGAGGAGCGTGAGGGAGGGGGTGAGGCACAGTGCCTGCCTCAGGACTTCCCTATGGCAGGAGAAGCCTCCCTGCTCCCTTCCCGGATAAGTAACTCATTTTCCTCTTTAAGTTTGGAAAGGAACTGTGGGGAAGGAAAATAGTCCTAATTTTGTTGATGTGGAAAGGCAGGGGAGATCTGCTGTAGGGAAATGGGAGCGTACAGAAAAACAGAAAGATCCCTTCATTCCTCATTCTTATTTGGAGTTAGGCGGGAAGCTGGGAAGTCCACATTGGCAAGCAGTCAGCAAGGGACTAGTCACCTTTTACCAGGAAATGTGGAGAACCTTGTACCTGGCAGGTACATGAACAGAGACATGTATCTGCAGTGACAAAGGCAGTGTGTGCGTGGGGGGGAATGTTTTCAAAAAATCAAAATTAAATGTCCTGAACGCAACATATATTTATTCTTCATGATTCTTCAGCTAGTCTGATGATTTCTAGATGCTTTTTGTTCAAACGCAAAGCTTGCAAGGTAAACTCCCAACAAGGTCTTATTACATTCTGGTTAATTACTATTAGTCCGAAAATCCTCAGGTTCATTGAAAGGAAGAAATAAGAGAACCATGAAGATGAGAGATACTGTAGAGATGTGATATGCCCAGACCAAACAAATGTACTAAGTACAAGATTACATAGATATAAACCAATCTAAAAATGATGTTCCAGAAAAATATTTAATGTTCTATGCAAAAATCAATTTTAGAGAATGTGTGAATATTTCTGATGCTGATGTCTTTTTGGTATAAATTGTAGTTTCTCTTTCTAATATCATATTTGCCAATTACTGGATTATAATTTGTAAAATCAGACAGCAATTTCCTTTAGGGAATCTGGAATGAGAAAGAGTAATGTATCAAGACTGTTGAAAACCAAGGATATTGTAAAAGCACTTGCATTACAGAATCAGATTTCAGCCAGTATCTAAGTGAGTTTATCTACAAATTGTCACAGACTTGTTTTCTTTTTCCCTCAGAGCTTAAACAAAAAAAGATTAATCTGTAGGTAGTACAAAGATGCTTACGTTTAAATAGTGGATACATACAGAATAATGAGCTTTAACTGTTCTTTTAGTGGCAGAATTAATGCACTTTGAAAAAGAGGTTTTCTGCTGGCAGTTGAAGTGTATCAGTCAGTCAACACAGAATCATGTTTATGAATTAAAAGTTATTGTCTGTCTGAGAGGGGATTGTTGGTTTGATTGGTTTGAAGAATTCTATTGTCCTGGAGTTTAAATACAGCTGAGTTCTTGTTTAAGAAGAGGTAACTATAGCAAGGTATTGATAACATAATTGGCTATTGATAAGTAAGTTAGTCTGCTTTATTCTTTAGTTTGTTACACTTCTTGCAGATTTATTAATGAAAAACAGATATCACTTCTTTGTATTTTGGGGCCAGTTGCCATGGTTGTGCCTCTTTTGCATTTTTACTGTAGGATTGTGTCAAGGAAAGCTGCCACTGCAACAGCAAACAAATTAATCTGTCAGAAGTTTGGGGACTGTATATTGTCTCATGCCTGCCTTCTTCTACTGTAACAACACATCCATCTTAAGAGCTCACTCATTTTGACCTTCCTGGTGTGGCTTTCCTTTATTATGTAGCAAGAGAATTTCTAAATTAGCTCTTGCATTTTCCTGTAATCACAGCATGTTTCAGTTGTGTACTTATCTATAAAATAATGTGAACTGATGTTGAAATCTCTTATAGACTTGAGTTGCATAACACAGTATAAATGGAGTATGAGGAATGATTCAAACGCTAGTCTCAAAATTAGCAAATAGCAATGTCTTGAGCCTCAGTACAGAAACTGGGAAAAAAGGAAATACCTTGCCTCTTTTGTGCTTATTAAACATACTACTTCTCTCTCATCACGCCTGTATGTCAGCCATGGAAATACTTTATCAGAGGGCAGGAGGCACCAATGTATCATAGCATTAATATGGGACAAACAGTGACAATGTAGTTTATTTGTGATATGAAATAAAACTTAAAATAGTAGTACCATGTGCATGTTTGTCCCAAGGGCATGAGACATGTTATTCCAGTAGTGACTTAGAACATGGCAGCTGAAAAACTAAAGTGAGTGAGAATATGGGTTTAACTTTCCTGAAACCCCATTTTCTTTTTAAGAGAGAAAGCTGCCCAGACTGAGGGTTTTTCAGTAAACCCAGTCTTTGGAATACGTCTCACCTCTTGATATGAACTAGTTCAAATCTGCTGACAACCTGCCTGTGCAGAAAAATCCTCTTTGGATCTGCATTTGAGTAGGAGAGGGCTCCTACCCAACCTATGTAGGGAGGATTCTGCTCTCTGCACATTTGGTATCATACCAGATTCATCATTCATACAGTATCGAGATGCACTTGATTCAGCACTCTGAACTGCTGGGAACATCATCTGTAGGGGCTCAGGGATTTACTGAGAGCTGCAAAAGCCTCTGTGATTCTTACAGTCACTTTACTGCTTTCAATGCCTTGGAAATCAAACCCGGGGTTGCCTGTAAGGGTCAGCAGCAGAGGCTGCACAAGGGCATCTGAGCATCCCTGAGCAGCCTCCAAGAGCAGGACCTGAGCTCAGACCTCTGCCATTAGATGAAGTGGTAGAAAAGTGTGTTTGGGAGAAAAGGGTTACTCATCCCTTACAGGGAAGAAGGCAAGAGGCGAGGGAGGGAATCAGCCAGGTTATTTTAAAAATATTGTTTTCTATTTGCTTTCCTGGAGACGTTCTTAATAAATCTTGGTCAGGAATCTGTCATTCTAAACACAGCTTACACAATTAAGGCATTTTCTGCAGAGAGGTCTAGACATTAAAACTGCTTATCTGAAAGAAAGTTATAGTGGAAGGGCTCTGGGCAAATACTTGTTTTTTGAGTGGATGAAAGGACAAAGCATTTAAACAGTAAATATTGACTACAAGATTTCCTAGAATGGGATGTATTCTTGTAGAACCTTTGTTTGTCCACTGAAGAATATTGAATAACATCACCTTCAAGTTCTGTTCAGTCCCAATTTAATGCCAATTATAAATGATAAAAGGGAAAAAAACAGAGTGGAGTTTAATAAGAAGGAATATAATTATACAGACATCTTTGCTTGGGCAATGCAACATGGTGGTAGCAGAAGTTCTGTTTCTTGTTAGTGTGACCTAACAATATCAATATCATCTGTTAAACTATAATTACTGAGCCATCTTTGCCAATGTAACATGTTATTTTGTTTTGTACTTTATGTGTCTTAATGTAATATACATAGATAGATATAGACAACTTGGCTCTTCACATTCTTATCCTATTGGTAAAACTAAAAAAGCCAAAAAAAAAAAAAAAAAAAAAAAAAGAAAAGGAAAAGACTTCAGCAAGACATTGCAGCAAGCCATTTTGTTCTCCAAAAGTCTGGTAGGTGATCAATACTAATTGATTAGATCAAGGTGACTTGTTCTGCTACAGTACAATTCTTATGATCTCAAATTCAAAATAGCTATAATAAGATTAATGAACCACTTTGCTACTCCCAAGAAATATTGTAATATAGCTATATATGATGGGGGTTCACTCTTGAAAATAAATTAATAGCGAGCAAAACACAATGGAAATACAGATGGGAGTTTCAAGAGCAGTATACAGCATTAGTTCCCGTATTAAGAAGAAGCATATGAACCAGATTATCAGCTTGTATTGAAACGTGGTTCCACAGTATTTGAAGGACTGATTTCCTTTCACCCCCACCCAGGCAGCTAATAAAGTTCACTATTTTCCAAAGTGCTCTTCTACTTCTGTTTTCCATGTTTGTGGTTCATTTTGCATTTGGTCGACTATTACTCAACAGGTAACATGGCTGGGTCAACTCAATATACTTAGAGATATTGAATATAAAATGAAAAATCCTCTGTAAACTCATCAATACTTACAGTGTTAGAATAGGATGTGTAAAGAAAGGTAAATGCCATGGTAACTGAATTAATTATTATTATTATTATTTTTAACATAGTGTGGAATTCCAAGGGGGAAAAACTGCATTACAGTCAAGTTATTTTCTTTATGCTGTCACTGCAAGCCTGAATCAGAGGATACTTCTTTTCACAGCCTTGAACAATAAATTCTGAAAAATTTTGATTAGGAAAAAACAAAGACAAAATAGGAGGTTAATGGTATGTTGTGATATATTTTCAAAACCTAATGCAGAAACACAAGTGGATATATTTTCACTCTGGCTTATCTGAATAAAATTCACACTTCACTAGACTCTTATGTTTTAACTGTGAGTATATCTTCATTGGCAAAAAGGGTATGCCCTACAGAAATGGCCTTCTTATAAGCAGAGCACACTTACTGTCTTTTCCCCTCCATGCTTCACAACTATTTCCTTAATTCTACCAGTTTTCAGCACTTTTCCAGATGTTTATTATATCTGGAGTGATCAACACAGCCAAGCAAACAATTACATTCTCTAGAAACAAATATGCTACTTATGTCCAAATAACTTCTCTACAGCATGTTAGATATTGTGGAAGAGCTCCCTGCTCAGTCCAGGGCAGAGCAGTGCCAGATTAAAGCCCTCCTCGGTGATGACTATTGATGAACAAGCAAAGAAGGCTGGTGGAGGTGCCAGTAAAGAGAGTATCTTCATACATGCACTGCTTGTGTAAACCTAATATTAGCTGTTGAATGTTCATGCTGCTTATCTGCAGACCATTAACATCAGTCTAGTATTTAAAAATACTCTTAGAAAAATGCATATTCATTTCTCTCTCCCTCCTCCCCCTTTCCTCCTTCCCAGGATACTCAGATAATACTTCAACATGAATCAATATTTAACTATATGGGACTGCTTCAAGACATCATGAAATTATGGCTGAGAAAAAACTCTGTATTCCAAAGGAAGAGGCCAAAGAGGCTATTTGTGACGAGCTCAACATTTTCAGCCACAATACTTTGTTTTCCTCAATTTTCCCCTGCCTAACGTGGAGGTAAGTCTTACTGTGTCTGCTCCACCTGATGACTCTATAGTGTACTGTGGGATACAAATGTAACTGTTGGGTTTTGCTCACGTCCTTTACCTTGTAAGAATTAAAATCTAAGTGAAGATAATAGAACTATGCAGAGAAAGCTTGGGATAAATGCAAGTTAGCTGGAAGGTACTACTGTATATTCACTTCAGGCACGTCAAGATGTTTCAGAGCTAAGAACAGTAAAAAGTGGCACCTGAATGTTATGGAACATTGCTAGTTTAATAGCATTCAGAAATGAGTAATGTTCTAGAGAGGATTTATACTAGAACCCTAAAATCATAGTAAAAGGAAATATTCTGTAATAAGAACTGGTGTTTGAGCCAGAAAAGGCATGAATTATTCTGTAATAACAAGTTTATAAATGTATGGTATAGCCCTTTTTCAGACATAAGCTATTATATCAGGGTTCTACCCTGCAAGCAAAGGATCATGTTGCTGAGAAATAACTAACAAAGCCGTGATTTAGGGCAATGTAATTGTGCTTGTACAGAGGATAAATGAAGTTAAAGTGCTTTGGGCACTGTAATTATGCCTTTTGTCTCTGGCATCCCAGTACCACAGAGAAAACTGTATTGCTGAAGTTAATAAATCATTCACTAAGAGTATAGTGTAGTAGTTCTAACACAACATAATTAACAGGCTAAATTGTGACTATAGTACATGCAGCTGTAGAGAATGGTGCTTAATTAAAAATTATTGTTCTTCCAATGACTTGAATTAGATTTGGGTTAAAATTTCAAGTTTTTTTCATGTTAATTTGGACTTTATAGCCTGAAATCTCTTGTGGGAAATAAAAAATCCTGTATTGTGAAGGTAGGAATTAAATTTCTGCATAAACTTCTGCTGAAGATTATATTTATTAGGACAACACCAAATTCAATTTCAGATTTTTTTGAGATGTGGCTCTGTAAAAAATACAGGTACGACTTCATGATGAGACCTCCATGTCATTTAGATCAGTCTTCCTCTGTCTGAAAGTAAATCTAATTATATGTGTAGGTCTATACACTTGCACAAAATTTGTTGTGAAAAATCAATGCTTATATTTACAACTGGCACAAACAAAATATACTTTTTAATTTAGCAGGTGTGTGGGGTGCATCTGAACAGAGGATCCTGCGTTGTCAGATATGTACAGAGCATGAAAAGAAAGGGTGGCCCTGCTTTTCAGATGTCACCCTTGGATTTAGGAGAGAAGAAAACCTTTCCTATAAACGTTCTGCACTGAACTTGGCTGCATCATTTAGGTATAGATCTCTCTTATTGATTCTAATTTAAAACAATAAGAACCCGGTCAACTTCTGAGGATTAGATTCTCTTTAATTCTCTTTGCATTATGCACCGTGTGAATCATATCATACAGGTCAGTAAAAACTGTCTTTGAATCATTTTCTGTGCTCCCTTTGGAGCGGTTTACACTGTGTTGTATCAAGTTGGCAACGTGCACATGCTCTGCTATCCAGGCTCAGCAGAGGTGATTGTATGTTCTTTTTGGCTTTTGACCTAATTTGGAATTTACTTAAATTCTCATCAGTAAACTGGATTAACAGCAAAGTAAAGAAATATAAATACATTTGAAGATTAACTACTTATATAATCCTAGTGCAGTGGGATTTATATACTTATATGTGTTACTAAAATATATATGGGTTAAGTTCTTCCATTTCTTGCGAGAATAGCTACCAGGTGTAAGCAAGTGCCAAATGCTAGAGAATGCTGAGAGTTTCTGGGGTTTTCTGGGCTGTATTACCTCCCCAGGTCAGAGCATCTGAGCCTGCCACAGGCACAGCCAGGCTCCTTGTCCAACCTTTAGAGTGCTGAATTCCTATTTTGCTTTTTATCCATTATTAAATATTATAGAATAGTCAATGATTTGCAGTAATTTTGTAGGAGTAAATTTTTGTTGCTCTTTAATTAATAAACCTTCATTTTGAAAGCATTTAAAATCTGAGGCTGGAAAAGAGCAAAGAGTGATTTGTATTTAAGTGCTAGCCAGTGATACTGTGGAACATATGTGCTATTACGGTAATAGGAGGAATTTAGTGTGTAATGTGCACAAAGACAAGCTGCTGAACACTGATTAGTGACAAAATGTTTATCCCTAATTATTAAGAATAACCCCAATTAAGGATTTCAGCTGTTTTATTTAAAAATAAACGAAACATCAATTCCTTAAAAGGTTCTGAATACCAAATGGAGAGGTTTTGCTTGCCACAAGTCACACCGCTTGTTATTGCAGGAAATTGTAGTCTTTGCTTAGTAGCTCTAACTTTTTATTTAGATAAATATGGAAAATGCTAATTGAGAAATGCTACGTGGCTTTAATATACAAAATGTAACATGTTTCTGCGAAAGAAGCCTTTTATTTGATTCCAGACATCTGGAAAACTCAGATTAATAAGAAGAATACAGTATTGCTCTGTCTTTTTAGTAGAAATCCAATATTAAAGACATAGGGAAAAAAGCAAAATACTTTTTCTTCTACCTCAGAAATCTTTGTCTAAAAGAGAATGGTCACCTTTTATGTGACACTGTAATTGCTAGGCTCACCACAGGGGTTTTCACAGTGGGTCTGTCACATCCCAGGCAACTTTCTGAACCACATTTCTGCCCAGGATAGCTAGCTCACACATTGAAATGATTCCTTGATTGGCCCATGGCTTAGAGACAAAAACTCACATTTTTCCTTGCTTTTAGTAAGGTTTTTAGCTACTTAAAACCTTCCGTCTTAGAAAGTCCCAGACAACAGGTTCAGAATTATGCTCATGAAAGCTTGTTATTGTTTGCTCTAAATAAGCTTTTCCTGTTCTAATATTCTAACATATACTATAGCATATTCTCTAATATTTCTGTTCTGCTTAGTCTTCTGCAACTCTTCGTATGCTCACAGATGGGACATTAGGTTCCATCTTGAAAAAGAGTTGTTGCAAATAAATTATTTCCCCACCTAAGCTCTCTGTGTTGCTGTTATGTTTTATTCTATATTAGCATATCCCTGCGTATTAAGGGTAGTTTTTTATATCTTTGTTTTTTAAAAATATTTTTGACATCTGTGAATGGTCACAAGTATTGGGATATATCTCCACAACAGTATACATCAATATTTCCTATATTCACTTAGTGTCTATTGACACTGTGCAATGTGTGTATGAAATAGTGATAACAGGAATTGTGATCGAGCCTTTTCTGAGTTATGTCATCTTTTGAATTTCATTCAGTTCCTCAACCCTCCTATTAGGCTCTTCATTCAGCGTTTCTCTGATGTCAGCTCATTATATCTTGTCATCTCTTTGAGCCAGTAACACCCCCTTAATGTGTCACTCTACTCACTCAGGAATGAAGAAACCAAGGAAAAGCTTTTTAGATTCTAATTGCTAACTGGATCTGAACTTTATAAAATGTATTTTTCTTATCCGAATGAATTTCAAAGTTATTTGGTAACTGTAATTTGGAGCATACTTCCAGTCATGCCTCAACTCACTAGTGTGAGTAAGTCAACAAGGTATGACAAAATCACATAGCAGCAACTTGACAGAGGATGTCTTGCACTAAGTCACCAAAGTTACATACTTCTAAGGACAGAATTAAATTAAAAGGAGTAATGGAAAACTTGGGGGTTTGAAGTGTTATTTTATGTTGTGTTTTAGCTCTAAATGAAGTGGATTGTGTTTTCCACATTTTTGTAGAAAGGATTGCAGAGTATGTCTGATCCCATTACCAGCTATCTAATTTTGCATAGCTCTACAAAATCAAAAATGCTGTGCCAAATTCCCTCTCACCCAACTCCAATGCAGGGAGAATAAATTATATGATTGTAAATTCTTAAATATGCCTTACTGGGATAAAATGGGTTTTTTTTCCATGCACTTCATTATGCAAATCTATATGCTTATTATATTGTGAAGCACGTTCATCTAACAATGTGAGTGGGTATTGCTTGCCCAATCAAACAACATTACCAACAAGCCGGAAATAATGATTTAGAGATAACAGCAGCAGATGTCAGATGATTAATACAAATTTCTTATTGTAATAATGTATGTATATTCAAATTCTTTTACTAAACAGGCAGGATTACAGTGAAAGGGATTAATTTATTGCATGCACAATCTTCCCCTTTATTTGTTAATCCTCAACTCCAAAACTGGCTGATAAACATTAATTGACCACAAACAAAGCCTCTCCCATGAGCTTGAAAGTATTAACCTCTCCTTCTGAGTATCATTTATCTTTGCCATGCACTGAGGATACATAGCAGGTAAAAATGACTTCACGGCAAAAGGCCTGTGCCAAGATTCTCCTCAAGGGTTAAATCATGGGGGGATCAGTATGAAGGACCAGCCCTGCGTGTCCCACCACCTTGGCAACATTTAGGTTTTCTTGGAAGGGGTTGTGATTTTTACATCCAGCCTCCTGCCAGGTGCTAGTGTTAGGGAATAGAGAGTCCTGCTGATGATTATCGTATTGTAAACAGGTGATGAGAAGACCACATAGGTACTGCGAAAAGGCACTTGCTACGTCAACAGACCTCCAGCTGCCTCCTGCCAGAAAATCAAACACTGCAAGTTTGTGTACAAATCTGCTAGCTAACGTTAAGCCCATTTTATCTAGGTGGCAAGTGATACTAACAGGCTACTTTCCTCTTTTTCCTCTCCCCACAGAGAATGTCTGACAAGTCTTCCTGAGTCTTTTAAAAGCAGAAGAGTGGATATGTATGTATTTTAAAGTAACATGCATTTAGTAAAGAAAAAAATCAAAGTGAATCGTGTTATGGTGAAGCCCTTTCACAACAGCAAGGGACTGGAAGTGTGGTAGTGGCTGTGAAAGGGATGTTTTCACCTGTGCTTTACACACATGCTTTCACCTGGGCTACTTGCAGGCAACTGGCACCTGGAGCCAGCGTGTAAAGAGAAAGAGAGAGCCCCAGGCTTCTCCTTCCAGGGGTGTCCAGCCGCGTGCACAGGGCAGGACTGTGCTCTGTGCTGGTCCCTGATCCCAGCACCCACTCGGAGCTGCGGATCCTGGGCTCCTTTCACCACCACGGGATGCAGCGGGAGCGACCATGTGCAGCAGCAGTATTCAAAGCTTTCTTACACAGTTATTTTTAGCTCTTAATTTCCTAAATACTGATTTTCTAGATGATATGATATCTAAACTATTAGATATTACACTATTTAAAATATAAAGCTAACTATATTTTATGTGAGAAGTTATAAAAGTCGTGGAGATAATACAAATGTGTACTCTGATTTCATTTGAAACAGAGCTTGTTTCTACCAAATTGAAGAACTTTTGTGGTTGTATTCAGACTCACCTGTCAGAGAATTTCTTCAGAAACTCTCTCGACTATAGGTGTTTTCATGTCTAAGGAGCACGGATTTAGCTCACACACACAAAAAATGAGGTAAATGTCACAGCCTTGGATCTTGTTCCTGTTAATAGAGTAAGTTACAATAACTTCAGTGTTTATACAGAAATATTCACCTACAAAAGCTTGAATATCAGATGAGGAAATAGGAGAAAAAAAATGACTCAATCTCAAAAAAGTTTTTGCTTTATTTTATGGCATACTTCTATTTAAAAACCTTGTGGTTAAAAACAGCAGAAAAGTTGTATGTATTACATTTTATTGAAGAGCAAATGGACATATGGTCCATTTAAGGATTTGTTTTCCATAAAGGTCATTGTCTAACATTTTTCTCCATTCTCCCTCAGTTTCCCATGCTTTCCCGACTGTAATTACTCAAATCAGCAACCCCGACCAGCAGGCAAGGTATCGGAGGCAGGGAGGAGAGCGGGCGGGCATTTGAATCATTAAATTGGTTGCAGCAGACTATGCTCGTTGTCCAAGGCGTCAGCACAGGGTTGTTGCCCAGCTGTGTGTGTGTAAGAGGGCTAGTCACGGTTAGGGGAGGACCCGGCACCAGGCGGCTCAAACCGGCTTGCACGGAACGCCGCGCGGCTCAGGATCCTGTGGGAGCTGTGGTGCAGGAAGGGACCAGCCGGGAACAGCCATGGCAGGGACACGGCGCAGGTAGGTTTCCTCGTAACCAGCTCCCCTGCAGGACCTGCCCCCTCCTGGCCCTGGTGGGAGATCCCTGTGCTGGCCCCAGCAGCAGATCTTGTGGCGAGCTTCCCTGGCCTGCAGGTGTGGGAGCACCAATTAGCTGCCTGTGGCTGGGATGGAGGGCTGGCTGTGGTCCGTGTGAATGGATGAGCTAGATGGTTTTCCTACTAAAGTCTTCTAGTGCACCTCAGCAGTAGTTGGCTAGAGCTGCATACTTGGACTTGAGGACTGAAACAGAAAATTCACACAACTTTATGAAACTCCTGGAGCTGGCTGTTGAGTTTTTTGGGTTCCCTGCGCATCAGAGGCTAAAAGCGCCTGCGCTAACTGTGCTTGTGTTGTGCTGTGAAACAGGTAATCTCAGCACGGTTAGGCCTGTCAGTGGTCAGTGCAGGTGACTAAGCAACCATCTCACACAGTCCCAGTTTGGCAAAGCAGTGATTTGCCAAATTGTAATGGATGACAACTACTATGTGAGGCTGGCTGCACATAGAAAAAATACGGTTGGCAAAGACCTTCCAGATCATTGAGTCCAACCACAAGCCACTCCACACCATGCCTGTTAAGCCATGTTTCTAAGTGGCTCATCTACACTTTTCTTGAATATTCTCAGGGATGGTGACTCCCCTACTTCCCTGGGCAGCCTGTTCCAATGCTTGACTACTCTTTCTGTGCAGAATTTTTTCCTAATATCTAACCTGAACCTCCCCTGGCACAACTTGAGGCCATTTCTTCTTGTAGAGTGACCCTCTGACTTCTGTTAGTAAACATAATCATTGTATTTAGGTTGGCACCAAAGTTATCAACAGGCTTAAAACAATCTGCTTTAAGGCTAATGTGTCAGTTAACCTTGTGTAGCTGAGGGTTAACTTCTATCCTTTTCTTAGCTAATGCCTAAGTTTTTTTTCTAATCACTTTTTCTCTTGAATTTACAAGTTCTGTATTGAATGTTTTAATGAAACCCAGGCATAATAAATTACTGAGCTCTGTTCGCAGCTATAACACTGGGGATACTTGGCATGGAAAGCTTCTATTTGTCTGTTTTTTTTTGTGCTAAACATGTTTGTTATTCATCAGGGAACTACTTGTTCTAATCTTGGTCGCAACAAGACAGCAACCTCCCTAGGTAGCAAGTTTCCTAAACAAAAGCTATCAAGGGAAGATAAAACTTTCAGATAAGGAGTTATGATTGAATTAGATTATCTTGCTCATTTAGCAGAAACAACAGAGAATAATGTTCTAATTGGTTTCAAGGAAAATACCACTTAATGCTGATTTCTGCTACTTATCTGTTGCTTATGAAGCTTTTCCTGTGAAGGGAAGGGCTTGTTGCATCTTGTATGGTTGTCTCCAGTAAAATATATAAGGAAGCATGAAACATAGTGCTTACAGGATAGGAGATGGTAAATAGTCTACTGTCAGACTGCAGTGTGTTAATGATGAGTAGGTATGATCTGGACTACTAAGAGTTTCAAGATGATTTAGTTGAATAAAAATAGTGTGAATTATTGTTTTCTTTCTTTCTTTTTCACTTTTTGTTCTTTCTTTTTTTTCCTAATTTATCAGAAGATGGATTTGGACGGACTCTTGTGAGCAGGTTTTTTTTCTCCTTTTTTGCTTTTAAAGGTATATTTCACAAACTGCTAACAGCCTTGAGGTTGATATTAAATAAATCTGAGCAGTACACTTTCTCATTGGCTTTATTTGTGGCTTAGGACTACCCCATTGATGCTGCTCGCTAGCTTTACGTTAGACCTGCTGACTGTGAAGTTTCGTCTTTGACATTTGGTTCAGAAAATATCTTCTATTATTTGTCAAACTGGAAAAAATAGCCCTCAAACAAACTTTTTGTCCTATTGGCAAAATCAAGCTGACAGGCTGCCAAGCTCAGAAGTTTCTTGCCCTTTCGTGGGTAACCTTGTTCTTTGCTGCAAGCCTGAATACCCCTATTAGGCATCTCAAGATGAACAAGAGCCTTAAAGGAAGCACTAGGAGGTTATGCAAGCTTTTCCCAAAACTGAGCTATGCTGAAGAAATGAAATGAGCTTTATTGGTAGAATTGTGGATGTGGCCTTTGATTCCCTTTGATTCAGTTAAATCCATATGAGGACCAGGGCAGTTTTCACTGTAGAAATTTTCTTTATGTTGTTCAATAGACAGAGTGTTTATTGCCCTTCTAAATGGAACTGATGCAGGGCAAGATTGACTTGTGGCTCCTAAGAAGGACTTTCTGTGCTGTTTTCCCAATCTATTTCAGTTTTTGTGGTTCTCGTTACTGAACAGGTTATTTTGGTGACAACTGCTGTTTCACTGTTTCAAAGTAGGAAATGAGGCTTGGTCAGCTAATAGCGTCAACTCTGACTGTTGCAAGGCATTCTGCTTCTTACCCACACTGCTCTTCCCACATGGTATTTTGGACCTTTGGGGATATTCAAGAGAATAGCTCTTGGAAAGAGCTATGTAAAAATGTTGAAGAAAATCAGGAAACTGCCACATCTTCCTGCATTATCAGCCCAGCTGTAATGTGCTTCAGTTTCTTCCACCTTGGGAATGCAGTTGAATAGAAATTGCATTCACTGGGAAGGATGAGAAGCTAACTTGCTGTGTTTAACCAGTCCTCCTGTGCTTTAAAACGCTGAATTCAGGGTTGGACCTCTGTCATTTTAACTGGCTGGTTTTCTTTAGTATCACAAGTGTGAACGAGAGCACTAGAAAATGATCACGTAGCATAAGCCAAATCTGATTGAACTTTGGACTGGAGAAATGGAAGTAAGGAGATGGAATGGCCTCAAAAATAAACTAACTTAAAAATATATTATTACTATTTTTAATGCTCTTGGTGAACAGGGTAGATTTCTCATTTTCTAGAAGCAAAAGATGTAAGGCTGTTTAGGATACCAAAAAAATATTTTCTTGTTTTGTAAATATTTTGCATTTTTATTTGCTTGAGACCTTGTTATGCAAACAACACATAAGCTTTCATTGCAATAAATTCAGTCCTTGCATAGGTGGAAATCTGCAATTTTTATATTTGTAGAGATGTATGGATGTGGTTATGTTGGCTCAAAATATGTTTATTTAGATTATGCTGCTGTACAATGTACATTGTTGTTGGTGTGGAGTAGTATTCTGGCCTGTGACTCAGTCTGTCCAGCAGCTGTGCTATACTGCATCTTCTAGAAACTACATTATTCATATATCTATTACAGATACATTGCGTTGTATTTTTTCCCCTAAAAAATTGTTGACTAATTGCAGTTAATACTGATTCTTAATCTTGCCAGTTACTGTAAATCATACTCTGATAACCAGCTTTTCTTTCAGTGGCAACAGGGCTTTTTCCTCCTTGCAAAGTGCGTGCACTTTATTATAATAGAAATGTCTCAAATATTGAGATTTATTAGTGTGGGGTATGGAGTGTTGTGTGGTTGTAGGTGAAAGCAACATGCTGGGTGATTTAAAAAGAAGTCAGAACAGAAAAGTCATGGACCCTCTAAAATACTTTATTAATGCTAATGGTAGTCTGTAGAACTTTAATGTCTTAACTAAGGTGGCTAAACATAAGACCTTTCATGAGAACTATTAGAAGCCTGCAGTGTTGCTGACATACTGTTTGACAGGTGCAATTTCACCTCTGAGAAATTAGCATTTCAAGCACTGCATATTGGCATCCATGCAGTCCTCCCATAGATGTCTGATATTTTAAGACTTTTCATATGGAATGCTTTGGATTTCATGGATAATCAGATCATCAAAGTGTTAGATCATCAAATTCTCTTAGCATGTAAATTTGGTTAAATTAGATTCACAAGTTTACATTACATGTAGATCTGTTTAAGGATCTCCAGATTAAAATAAAAGACCACATTCAAATTTTACAGGATTTAAAAATTGAATGTTATCTGCCTGAACATTCTTGTACTTGCACATAAGTGTTGGCATCATATTTGACTTTGATATTTGAACTGAATTCCTATTGACGTAGAACTTTTTTTTCTTGTTTAAAGGAAATAGTTAACTTGCACATTTCCAGAATGCAAATTTACTGCTTAGCCTTAGGAAGATAGAATTAAAAAGTCACCAGCAATGGATTCTTTGAGATCATGATGGTAAAAGCTAACAATATTTGGAGTTATGAAAAGAAAGCTAAATTTTATTTTTGATGATTAAATATGTACATAAAATGCTGGATTTGTAATGTGTATCACACATATTTATTGAAGAATATCTGTAAATGCTGCATTCTCACTCGTTGTGCTAGTACCTTGCACATTCGATTTTGTTACCTGTTTCCAATCTTGGCTGTTCTTCCAACCAGCCATGTTAACAAATACCTGCTGATAACTGGCAATGTCGTCAGCTCCGATGTGACTGCGTCCTCAGCATCAGGCCACACCATTACACCCCTTCAATCCTATCGTCTGTGTGTAGCTGCCAAATACAACCTGCTTTCCTTCCGTTATGTCCCTCTTCCATACTTTCTAGATAACAACTCCCTGTTGAAACCAACTAAATAATCATGATGAGCTATACTAGCCTCTCCATCTGACATGTCACTGTCAAAGGAAGTTTTTAATCTTTTAACAGTCTTCTACACTGTAATTTGCGTATATAATTGTGTTATTAAATACTTAGTATAGTCATGAAAGAGACATGCTTGCATATTTCACAGGTCGCTGTCTAACTGGGCAGCATCATCAAAAAGATTAGAATGAAGCTGCTTCTAGTAAACGTTGTTATTCTAGGCAGCTCATCATTGCCATGCTTGCAGGTATTCCATGGAAATCCTCCCCTACTATGTGACTACTGTATTTATTATCCAGTGTTATCAGCTGGCATCAAGGACTTGTGGTATGGGAAGGTATAGAGTCATATAGCAATAAAAAGTCCCAGTTAATCTAAAGTGATCTGGCAGACAGAGTGCAGTCCCTGTGATGAAGAGGAATAATAAGACACCTATTTTTCCTGTTATAGAACCTGCTGAATGCAGCTGAGACAAGATTTAGGTATTTGTCACAGATCATGCTTGAAAAACCTGTGAAAACACTTTAATTACATCTTGAGGGGACCCAAGAGGCATCTCAGCAGCTTGTTAAAGCTGTTGCAGGATCCTTAAGACTCTGTGTAGATTTTTATGGAGACGCCCCTTCCAGGAGCTCTCTGTAGAATGCTGGTGGTCACTGCCTAGCCCAGAGCAGTCAGGGATGTAGGCATGTCAGGACACTGGTTTGACATGCCCTCCATGGCATAGTTCTTGGTAATCTCTGTAGAAGCCATTTAAAGTACCATAGAAAACTTATGGTTCCCATATGCTCCTTCACCTTGAAGACAGACTATATTTCCTGCAAACATAGGCTTCAAAGAGCAAGGAAATAACATGTCTTACTAGAGACCCATACCAACTCGTTAATTTAACCCAATGAAAGGGAAAACACAGAGTTCACATTTCTTGGCTTGAATGTTGTTGTTATGGTTAATTCAAAAAATAATAGAGTCTCAAAGATGTTTTTAAAATATGTATAAAAAGTGGATAAACTGGTAAAATCACAGATGTCTTCTGCATGTTTGAAAAGTAGAAAAAGGAGGCTCTTCCAGTTCCCTTAAGAAAAGTGCTGCATTCCAACCCATACCTTTAATACCTTTAGGTTTCTGTGAGTTTTTTTTTTTCTTTGCTTTGGATTTACTTGTTCCTGCACTCCTATTGTGTATCCAAATTTGTTCTTTAGTCTGGTTTGCTTTTGGCAAATGTTTTTGTTCACTGCATAAATAACCAGAGATACGGAAACTTACACAGATTCTCATGTTGGAGATGTGGTTGCCCTGCCTAAGGGAGGTAATAAAGATTGACAGGGGCACTGACATTTTGGTTAATTTGTCTTCAGGAGCCTTAGTCATTACAAAGTTGACCTATGTTAAATATGATTTTTCTTGATTCATGGAGAGGTTGGGGGAGAGGGAGATGATGATACAGGAAAGTTGCCAGAAGGTTGACAGTTGACAGCCCTTTCCATTGAACATTGACTTAATCTGCCACTTAGTCTGTCAATGACTACTGGAACTTTGAATTCCCTAGTATTTGAAAAGTGGGATGACTGGATCGCATTATCAAAAACAAGTTTTCAAAGCCCATGTGCAAGAAACGTTATGAATTACAGAGGCTTATCCCTGCTTAGGATATGAGGGTATAGGACTGGAAGACTTTGTTCTGTATTTTTAAGCTATGATCAGTGCTTCTTTTTTGACTTATTCTCTCTGGCCTCCTTCTAGTCTTGTTGTTTCATCTTCAGGCACATTTCTGTTGACTTCAGTCATCCCAAGTATCTTCTCATAAAACTCAAATTAATGTATGAGTGCACATTTATAAAATTGGGTTCCCCCCAACTGTTTTCCTTTTTTTTTTGGTCATGTCAATTTCAGGAGAACAGTTCTTAAAGATGATGTGAATCACCTTAAACATGATGTGAATTCTTTGTTGTTGTTGTTTGTTTGTTTGTTTTGTGTGTTTTCCTTCTTCCCTCTATGTCGTTTGAAATAATTACTGTTGCTCATCAGGCTGATCTTAGCAGGTTCGCTCAATTGGGCCACTTGACACCATGTAGCATCAGCCATCCATACGGTGATATTTAGGTTGATCACTAATATCATGTGGCCCGCTGGAATGCAGCATATGTCAGCTGGAAAACGAAAAGGAAAATCTGTTTAAGTGCAGGGAAGACAAGCTTGTGTTTGCTTCTACAATTCAGAGGAATGAGTTAAGTCTTAATGAAATATGGATGCCTGAAAGGAGTTAAGTCAGGGAGACTTCTGCAAAGAATGCTGTACTACTTCTATTTTTGGAAGTAT
Organism: Tinamus guttatus; assembly: GCF_059628265.1. NCBI lineage: Eukaryota > Metazoa > Chordata > Aves > Tinamiformes > Tinamidae > Tinamus > Tinamus guttatus. The sequence continues at coordinate 2,442,679 of NW_028288985.1, read as the reverse complement.
CTTAGAGCATCTAAGTGTCTAACAAGGAAGTATCTAGCAAGACTGATGGTAAATCTCTTAGGATCAAACATAATTTGTTCTAGAGGCCTAAAATCAATTATAGTTTTGTTTGAGGAAGGTGTACAGAGTTAGAGACACTGAGTGTTCTTCTGTTGACTCAATTAGGAGCAAATTGAATAGAGGCTGAGCTTTGGAAAGGACTTTGGAAATCTTTTCTGTTGTAGTCAGTCTTGATACTTGGAACTGCAAGGCTTTATTTATTCATCTTGTGATTCTGCTTTATTAGCATTTTGTCAATAACTGACACTCTGCAAAACAAATTCTGCAAGTTAGATATGTTAGAGAGATCTGTTAAAAGTGTTTTTGATTTTACATCGCACAAATCCTGTTGGCTCATTGTTCTATTCCTCTGCATGCTCCTACTTCTAATGAATCATGAGACCTGACCTATTCCTGATTCAGATCCTGTGTTGGATAGCGCAGTAGGGTTACTAAAAAGGGAAATATTATAGAATTTATCTTTAGCCATTGTGTCATTAAAAGAGTGTAAATCTGACCATTCTGAAAAATCCAATTATATTTATTATTTAGTGCTAAAATTTCTTAACATTTTCTGTAATGCAGAACAGTCTAGTTTCAGAGTAACAGGCCTTGAAAAAACAAGTTGTTTCTTTGCATTCATCTAACTGAAATTTGACTCTGAAATATTTTAGGAAAGGATTGTAGTTGTCAGATACTAGATGAATCCTACGTATCTTTATATCATATTTTTCTTTTAGAACCTTGACTATCATTTACAGAATTGCAGTATTTAGTCCCCAAATATATTAATTCCTACTATCAGTAAAAATCATAATTAAGTCCTGCTCTGTTTTATCAGATTTTACATAAGTTTATAGTAATTCCCCAAAATCAAGCAATTGGAAACCTCTCTCCATTCTGAATAGGACTGGGTGGGGAGACAGTGGCAACTTCGAGTGCGTCGGCAAGACCCCAAAGTGTGTGTTGAGCAGGCTGGTCTTGGTGTGGCAGTGAAACCTCCATACTCTGTCTCTAGGAGTGAAGCCTTTTTCGTGTCTGGAATGCAGAGGTGTTTTGTACCTGAAATACATTCTCTTCTTAATGCTTTTCATTTATATATATATAAAAGATAAGCTCTTTTGACCCTTCTCCATTACAGATGAGAATAATGCACTGGTAGTCCTTAGGTTTCAATATTTGACATGCAAATAGACATGACTATTTGTAAAGCACTTCTGTTCTTTAGTCCAATAATTCCCATAGCATTTGCCTCAAAGCCCACAGAAATAAGCACTTCACGCTGTCCAAAATTAAAATTTTACATGCATATTCCATTAAGAATAAATGTTGAGCAAACTAACGAACTTACCAGAAGCCCAAAGCTTAGTCCTGTTAACATACAATCTGAGGAAAGGATTTGAAGTGAGAGGAAAACAAATATATAAGGCAAACTTCAGTATGAGGCAACTTTCTTAGAAAGCTGAAACAGGTAGTGGACAAAAGGGCTAGAGATGCAAGAGCAAAAAAAAAAAAAAAAAAAAGGACTAATGATGGAGTGAAAACTAGTAGCCCACATAACAGAGGTATCTAGCCAACAGCAGAGATCAGAAGAAGATTACATGGCCTCTGCCTTGGCTTCCTCTTTTCCCACTGTTTCAGATTTCAGGGCTGCCTGATTTAATAGGAAGTTGTATGTTTTTTATTTAAAGGTTGATTTTTTTAAATAAGTCATTTAGAATATTTACAGTGCATGGCAAATTGTCTCCTGTCTTTTCGTATTTCCTATCCTACATGTTTTCTCTATGGCTTCCAATTTTTGGTTAGTTTTCTTAGGAAGGTAGATTGTGTCAGTGTGTGATCTGAGAGAGAGAAGCTTATGGATTGCTCCATCATCCTGAGAAGGCCAAACTGGGAAAAGGGAGAAGTCAATGTTGCTGGCTATTCAGAAGGGCCTGTAGTAACAGCCCTCCCAGACTTTTTTTTTTTTTTTTCCCCCCCCTTCCCCCAGTGTTAAGCTACAAAGTGCTTGAGCTGTGTGGCTCTGTCTATATCTAAATGTAATCCAATTAAAGAACCACGTCTCTGTTCCCATCTTGATTTTACAATATGTGCTCATTTGACTTGAAGCTTCATCGGAGCTTGGGGATACCAAAAAAAAAAGGAGAAAAAAAAAAAAGGATGCTGAAGCTCAAGATCTTAAGGTCTTGCCAGGCTTGAAGATTTTAAACTAATTACTTCATGTAAATTTGTATCTTTTGGAATGAGAGGCTTTGTAGGAATGTATACCTGTCTGAATTAGAGGCATATTGATGAATATTAAGAAATGAGGCACAGCAGAGACCTAGATAGTTACTATACTAGACATATGAAAATACACTTGTGCTTATGCATCCCAGCTATTGCATTAAACTCTTCATAATTCACTTTTCAAAATCTACGGATGAAATGTAGACTTAAATTAAGTGATGAACAACGTATTTTCTACCGTGTAAGGATAGCCTTCAAGGGGCCCCAAAAAAAAAGGAAAAAGGAAAAGAGCTGACTGTCAAATAAGTTAACCACTGCAAATTATTCTCTTAGATTTAATGAATGATTAAGTTTTTTATATTAAGCAGAAAGTATATTAATTTAGCTTTTAAAATGATCTTTCTTTTATGGAAATTAAAAGCGAAATAAGTTCTGAATGGAAAATAGTTATGTTTCAAGAAAATTATGTTCGAAGAGCAATGGTAATGCCAATAAATCTTCTAGACAGCTTGCATCAATTTGGCTGCAGTTTAGCTAGTAGGCAAAGTTCCTATTAGCTTAACTTCAGGGTGAGAAAGAGGAATGAACTGGTGTCTTGCTTGGAAAAAGAAGTCAGACAACTACCTTGACTGCCAACCACACAAAACGAATAAATTTAGCCTTACTTAGATTTAAGATAGTGTTTTCATGTTCAATTAGCTCCTGTAAGATTAAGATAATTCGATAGTACCGATTGAGATGAAGGGCCTGGCACAGAGTTAATGTTCTTCTGGCATGGAACCAGCATTCATGTGGATCTTTGCAACTGCAGATACTCCAAAACTCTCCATGAAACTGCCTTGACTTTTGGTTTATTATGTGTGATTTTCTGCCCTGATAGTTTAATTCCCTATTTTGAAGGGTGAGGATAGGAATTGCATTTACATCTTGACTTTAAATGGCTTATTTTATTTCTGTTTATTTTTGATTTCCATGCAATGTCTGCCATATAGCTACCAAATGCTTTTTTTTTTTTTCCCACAAGAATTGGGTATCCTTCAAGAAGCATTTAAAATATTCATGACAAAGTACTGAAGATTTGTAAGTAATTAGAATCATTCTATTTTATCACATGTGGTTTACCTCTAACAGTCTCTTTCTTTATAAGATGATATTTCTATATGGATATTTTTGCCCTGTAACTAATATAGAGAAAAAAAAAATACTAATTTTAAGTTCCTGTGGGTTTAAAAAAAAAAAGTACCTTTTTTTTTTTCCCCCTTCACAGTTACTTAGGACTCTATTTCTAGAAAAGCAGTCCACTTGGTTAAAGGTTACAGTCTTTAAAGGAGTTCATATGAATCACTAGGATATATGTATACTCTTCAAGATATGTGTTATACTCTTCAAGGTATCTATTTTTGTATAAGCCTCTTGTGACATTGTTTTGTTAAAATTAGGTTGAGCTAATAACCTCCTCTGAGGGTGTTATAATAATAAATTACTATAGTTTTACCTAAATTATACTTAGCTTATACTTACCAAAATTATAGTTGCTATAAATTACCTGAGCTAAAGCAAGCTTATCTGCTGTGCAGTACACTTTGACATGCTTTTATTAGAAAAAGCTACACTTAAGGTTTATTTGTGCATATATTTTTGTCCTATTTCAAACACATGTTTTTATGATTAGTTGTCAGTTTGGTAGTTGGGTTATTCTCTGAATCTACTTGGATGCGTAATCCTGGCATCAAGGCTATGCTTGAGATTTAGGAAAAGCCAGAAAAGCTGTTTCTGTCTGCCAGCAGAGCAGTTGTCTTACAGGCAGGGCTCTTGTCTCTGCCTCGCATTTTGTTTTCCTGTGTTTGAGGATTTGCAGACAGAGATGTGGAAGGGAGTATAAAGGCTCAGATCCTGCAGTTCCAGTTCATAGGAAGACCCAGCCACTCTTGAGGTAGCTGGAGAAATGGTGGAGGTTGGCAGAATTACAGTCAGAATGGGACAAATACGCTGAGTCAAAAGACATTTCCCTACTCGTAGGGGATTATGTAAATAGGACATTGCCTTTCCTGAAAGTGTGTGAAGGTAACAAAGTTTAGTCATGTTGCCATTTTTCATTGCTATCTCTGTACAGTAGGAGACATGCATACCTGATTCTCCCAATTAGTAATAACTATCTCCTATAGAGAATAAAATCTAATTCATATACAGCTCATCCTGCATTTGATGCAATGTTTAATATGAGGCTTTCTGGGACAAATGTGGAGTTTCATAAAGATCTGTGTTTTTCCCCATGTAAGAACCATAGAGAGCAGTCCCACTGAGCTGACCAACAGGTGCTTAGTTTCAGTGCTAGCAAAATAACAATGAAATTGTTTGACCATTAAGACTATTCGAGAGTAATAACTCCTAATGTTAAAATAAAATGACTTTTATACAGAAAGTCAATTAGAACAAAACTAAGCAATGTCTTGAGTTTCTTGCAATCTGTAACACCGACTTTTTCAAGATCAGCTTGCCAGTTACACTGTTGAGCAGTTGAGTTAAAAGGCTAGATTGAGAACATCAGTATGTATTTTTATTTAGAACAGATGGATGGAAAATTCCCTTGAGCACTGTATTAATGCCTGCCATTCATGACATGGATGCTGATAATGTTCTTGATGGACTTTTCTATCCATCTGATAGTCCATCTATCCAATATTGCCTGATTTAGGGAACATTTTAAACTTGAAACATCAAACAGCATAGTAAAGTGCTAGAGATGTTTTGTAATATTTATGGATTATGCTTGATAACATTTGAGAACATTTCCTGTGATTCATCAAGAGTTTTCTTGATTTGTATCATCTATTAAAAATGTATTTTAATGAGCTGTATGTATCTTTTGTAGCTGTACTGTTCGATGTTCGATGGTGAGACAATTTGAAACAAAACTATGATATATTTCATTAGTGGTTGATTGCCATATACTAATTCATCAACATTTTAAAGTATCAATTTTACTGCAACATATTATATTACTGTAGGAAGAAAGGATTTTGGTATTTTCAGATGAGGAAAATGAAGAGAATGCTTCAGCAATTAGCCTGCCTGTCCTATAGCTTCTATTTGTCTTTGGGTGACCAGGGAGTCTGCATGATCAGTGGAAAGCTGTTAATCTGACTGATAAGTCAAACAGCCATCCCATTGAAGAGAGAACACTCAATTGATTTGGAGGGTGTATGGTCTTTATTTTCCCCTTATTTCCTGTTGTCTTATTTATACTTGATTGGGAAAAGGTCCCTTGATAAACCAGAACTTCATAACTAAGATTAGGTTGCTCTTGGCTCCAGGACAGTTAAGATATGTGTCCTTTGTGAAAGAATGTGTTTCGCACCTCTCCTGTGCATTAACAAATAAATATAAAAGGATTAACATGGGTTTATACAGTTACAAAGGAGTTGAAGTGTTACATACAGCACTAAAAAGGATGTGAAGATTTAGTGCTGCTGTGCAGTACACTAAATAACACCTAATTAACTCATAAAACATGTCAAGACTTGGTACACCAGCTACTCCATCTGTGTAGAGCTGCCCCCTCTTAACTGCTCTGTAATTCTACCTCCTGTGCCTGTGATAAGGCATTGTAGGCAGTTTCAGAGAAAATGCTCAGTGGTGCAACATATTTTATAAAGATACTTACCTAAACCAGAGTTGGACTAATTTTAAAGAATGCTATAAGGTCATAAATAAGAATGAATATAACTTCAAGGAAAGGCTCTTAAATAAGGAATGGGATTATGGAGACAGAGAGCGAGCAGAAAATGACTCAGTTGCTAGAGTCCAGTTGAGATTTGCAGTATAAATCTAATGTATTTGGAGATTATTTAGACATCATAGTGACATTTGTTATGGCTATTCCTAAGAAAGCTATTTAAGATGTTTGTAAATTTTTTGGATTTCTAAAATATTTCCATGAATTGGACAACATCATGTCAAACTGACAGCTTCCCTTGACTTAGTAACATCTGTCTGCAGTCAGGACAGAATATGTTTCATTGGAAATTCATGTAGCTACATTCAACTATTTTAGTGAGGTACAGGGAGAAGGGACTCTGTATTTTACTCTTTATTTATTACTCCCAGTGATCTGACTCCCTCCCCTTCCCGTTATGCCACTAATCGTCTCCAGCTTTGCCGTGCCACAGCTTGGTGCACCATTCCTGATTCATGTGCCTCTCCACTGTGTGTATCGCTTTTACCCTTCTCTCTAGTACATGCGCTCTATCTTCTGAGGACCTGAGCTGCAGTTTTTTCCCCAGGGTTGCCAATGGTCTGGAAAAAACTTTGGTTTTCTTTCAGCAAAGTAACCTTCCTCTTCCTTTTGCAACAGGCTCCACTATTCATTAACGAGTAATGAATAAAAAACATCCATGTAGAGGTTATGGAAGATAAGTTGCCCCCCCTAAAAAATTTCTGGATTACTTGAAAAGCCTAGATGCCAAAATCTTTGCTGGCTCAAGCAGCAGTTGAAAAATTGGTCTCTGTGTTTAAGCAAAACTAAAATTTGACATTAAATGGACTGAACTCTCTTAGTTATTTAAAGTTATTCTCTTGCGTGCAAAGTCACAACATGAAAATGGACTTCAAAAGCAAAAAAACATAAAGCAACTGAAGGTGATTGTAAAATTCTGATATACTCAGAGACATGGATTAGTCTTGCAGCATAAGACTTAATCATGTGTTACCACAAGGGACAGCTAAATGCCGTGCAGAATTTAAGGCTGCCTTCCAATTGGTTAGCTCATTGAACAAATTCTAAATCCATTCCTTTTTCAGTAATTACTAGAAGTAAATAAAGAGAAGAGTTCTTGGTAAATAAAGAGTTTATGGATTGTAGATTTACAAGTAGCCTAATGTAGCTCTATTGCCATGGATGATAGTTCGCTGGCCATTCTTTATAGGATGCAACAGCAGCTGTTGGTAAGAAACGTGCATGTGGCTGTAGGAACGAAGTCAAGGACCTTGCTGTTCAGAAAGGATGTCTAGTCCTCCTGCTCCAATAGGGCAGTTTAAAGTTGTTCAAGTTCTGATCAGTCAAAAATCACCTGGCATGAAACTGAATGGAAATGTAAGATAAATTGTTTAAAAACTGAAGCCATTTATCTGTGACATTTAATTAGTGTAAAGGGATTTCTCCTAATCCATGAAAACCCGAGTTCAGCATAAATGTAGCTAAACCTCAGCAATAAGGGCATCCCTTGGTTTATATAGCTTTGTTTTTATTATTGCAAGTTTATTCTCAGATCTAATAAAGACCATTCATAAATTCATTTTTAAAGCTTTTTTTTTTTTCATTTTTTTAGTTTGTGAGCAAGGATGTTATGTAATTCCAAACTCAAAATCAGGCTATGATACTATGATAACAATGGTGCCTGCCATACCAAGCTTTCAGTCATGTGTTATCATCACAGGTGAATGAACTAAAAATCAGAATAACTCTTTCCCAGAAACAATATAGATAAGCTCTTGTCTCATCAGGCCGTACGGTGGGATACCAACATTGCTATCGCTTTTTCTAGGAGGGGGGGAAATGGTACTTTCAAAATGTGATTCATCATTTAAGCAAACTCAGTGACATTTGCAAAGATTTTCTTTAGCCCATGACCTGTTTTCTTACTGACATACTTCTGTGCCTTCCAGGCTTGGTTATTCAGTGAAAAAAAAATGTTTTATTTTGTTTTATGGTACAAAGTTTGTTTGTGTGCTTGAGCTTTTATTACATGATTGATCATTTTGCAGGAAGAAGGCACTTTATTGGATTTCTACCAATTTATGCTGTATTTAAATTTGGTCTTGTGAGACGCTGTTCTTCAGAAATTCTGTTCTACTTGAATTCAAACAACCACCCTGGAAATAGTTTATATTACCAAAAAGAGAACCCAAACACTATTTTTATGTTTGTTTATTGGAGTCTGAGGACAAGCTAGTTGTAGCTGCAGTATTTTAGAATTGCAATATGATGTTTGTCATCTTATAGTCATAGAATAAATATAAAATTTGGAAATGCACAAATTCTGACATAATAAGAAAAAAGTTCAATTTTACTTCTTTCTCTGAGGTGATAAAAATTGAAATATTGCTGAATTTTGAAGTACTGTTGATAAGTGAGATATAACTGATGTGAATAAGAATGTATTTCTTTACTTCTGTCTAAAATTCTAATGTCAACTTTGAATATGTACATAATGAAGAAATACATTTTCCCTAAAAGAACATGTAAAGTACTTCATTATTCTATTTGTATTTCCAAGCAGATATTTTACTGAAACGCGTGACTTCATGATCTTGATCTGCCTGGCTCAGTTCTGCTTGCTGTGGGCTCTTGTTTCCAATCTTGCACAAAGTTTAGGAATCAGCACGTTTTGAAGCACCAGTGTGCAAGAACCTTAGTAGCCCAGACCCCTTCATTTCCTGCTTATTTTTTTGTAGGATGTTTTTTATTTAGAATCATGGAATAACAAAGTGGAAAGGTGGAAGTGATCTGGTCCAAGCCTCTGCTCAGAGCAGAGCCACCAGCTTTGGCGCTGGCTGTGCTAGGTCAGGTAAGGTTTCTTATGGCCTTACCCTACTGACATTGTGAGCATCGCCAGACTCCATAACTTCTTCTAAGGTACTGTCTTCACTGTAAAAATCCAACAAGTCACAAGATTTCCACTGTCACCATATCTTGGTTCTCTGTGGTTGATGTTTTAGGGGTGGCTGCTCCTGAATCCTAGTCCTCAAACCCCAGGAATGCAACGTATTTTCAGTCTTTCCATTAGTCCAGACATTATGAGTTTGAGAGACAATCTTTTACAGGATTTATGCACTCTGTTTGTGATTTAGAGCTGTTCATTTAATTATGTCTGCCTGGCTTTGTAGGATATAGGAGCTTAAAGACATCTGTTTCCTTGATGTGATACCATTGCCTTCCCCCAGGATGCTTTACCTGGTAATAGGATTTTATTTCATTTCTCTCATGTAACCCACTGTTTAAAGTATGTAGGGACTTCAGCAAATGAGTAATGCATGTCATAACTCTCAAGATTGTTATAAATTCTAGTTGATTATTCTGCAGTAATACCCAAAGGCCAAGAAATGGTGTAAGTTCTCTTGCAAAGAGCTGTGCCTACTGTAGGGTAAGCTGATTGCCTTGTATTAGAATATAGGCTTGCAGAGAAAGGTAGTGGAAGGCCTGGAGAAGAAACGACGGGTATATGCTCACAGTGATGTGCATAACACTTACTATATACATTGCCGTTACATTGTTACTGCTATATTGTTTTTCTATGTATACATAAATACTTATGACCAATTCACAGTTGCAGTTTTGTTCTAGGAAATGGCATATTGATCAAGCAGCTCTGCATATGTGGCCTTCAGAAGTGTTTTGAATAGGGAAGACTACAGTGGCTTTCTGAGCTGATCCAGGAACTTTTTACTGTAATTCCCTACTCATATGCCTGCAGGATCACTATCATCATTGTCAATGGGAACTGTGTGCGTGATTTGAGATGAAAGCAGCTGCCAAATGTTGAAACATGTTCAATCACAACTGTCGCAGTACTGTGTTCTTCCAGCATATTCTCAGCTAAACATTAGCATACAGGGCCCAGGCATGTTGTATGAATAACACGTAATATGAATTATGGTGACATATCCTACCATTCAGTGTCAAGCTGTTTCCACAAACTCTATTGAGCTTTATTTAGTTAGCTTTATAATTCAGCTTTATTTTTAGCATGGGAAACAACGTGGGTCAAGGTCAATGAAAAAGTCCTCATTTTTTAGTATCATTTATTTTGAGGGATATTCAAAAGCATTTAAATGCCCAGAAGTATAGAGGAATATGTCTTGAGATTTATAGCCCTGTGTTTTGTATCTTCGCATATTTTTAATGTGTTGAAATACATACCAATATTTTGTCTGGCTCTTGAATATTACTTTGCAATGTAAAACATGTGCTCTGTGGTCACATAGTGCACTAAGGTGCACAATATAGTTAAAGATATTTTAACCTTGTGAACATGTTTCCACTTGTTGAATATATTTGATGCCCTTGGTTCACCAGAGTGCATAAAAGAAAACTAATCTGCTGGGTCAAAGTGGTATTATAGTGCAAATTGACTGGCGGGGACTGAGAAAGCATTCTCATTGTTATTTTCTCAGTGGAATAGACTGATGTGGCATCTGAAATGACAAGACTAGATTCTGAGCTGACACCTTCATCTCTTAATTAGAGCGAGTAATTATTTTGAACACAATAGAGTTATCATTGAGTTTATTCTATCCCACTGAGATTAAAGAGTGCTTGATTTTTGTTTTATTATTATTATGTTTTGTCCCAAGAGTGGGATAATCTCTATAATTGCATAATATTATCCACTGTTACTCATATATCACCTCTAGTGATATGGGGTTCTTCTACAGATTTCTTTCAATATATTAAACAAAATGTGCCAATATAGTTCCCATTTATCAGTTGAAGGTTTCTGTAGTGGAAGTTGCTACTTTTGTGTGAAAGAGGGTCCTGCCATGGTGGTAGAATAATCCTGCAGTGCTAGGAAGGCCAGCACAGGCTCCAGCAGGTACTCCTCAGGTTGATGACTTTCAAAAGATCCAAAGGTGCATTTTAAGTTGGAAGTGGCCGTTTGGGAACAGCTCTGAATTTTTGTCTCTAGTTCCTATTCACATGTCCCAGATCATCAAATTCCTCAAGCCAGTCCTCCATCATGCATTTACTCTACATATATGTTAGCATCTAGAGAGCTGCTTGCAGCTCTTTGTCAACCAGCTTGTCCTGGGCACCTGTCATCGTCGTGGATAAGCTTTTTCTTTCGCTTTGTGTTGTAAAGTTGCTTTCTAAGATGCCAGTATGCATCTTCCCACATCTGCGAGAGGATTGCACTTTACGGAGTGATGACAACATAGGAAAAACACGCTCTGTTAGTAAATCTATTCCTTACAAATATGTATTTGCATAGTGAAATTGGACTTCACTTATAACTAATTCTTTTAATGCATTAAAAAAATCATCTTCTAACATTTGATTGGAATGTTATTAGTGAATGAAAAATTGCTAGAAGAATGAATGTTAAAAAAATTAGTGCAAGGCTTCAGATCAGAACTGAAACATGTGGAAAGCAGAGTGGAGTGGACTTGTTTATGATTCCAATATTTTCTTCTAAAGAGCTAATTTCCACATAAATGAACTAGAAAGTTGTCAGGAAAAACTGTGATGACCATTTAGAAGGTTGGTCTTCAGGGTAACATAAAGGAAGTTTGGGATGTATCTTGCTTAATGGGAGATGTCATAGCATGCCATTCTCCACAAAACTGTCTGTAAATCCAACCTTGAGAATATCACAGTTAAAACAAATGATGTACTGGGATTGAAACCCTCTCTTCTTAGGTCTCACAGTCTATGGAAAGATGCCTGCTGCTCCTTGTAGTGTCTTTCTGGCAGCATTGAGCATTGTTGAAGAAGGTCTTTGTAAGCATTCGTAGTGCAAGGAGCATGCCAGAGACACAACGAAAACTGGGAGACAGATCAATTATGAAAGGAAGGCATTTTGAATGTTTTATGGTTATTCTGGAAGGGCACAGCAGCTCCTAGAAATGTCACGTCCAAGGTGCTACTGAAAGCGCTTGCAATAGTCGCTCTTATCTGTGTTCAGGAGTAAACTGACCCATCTAGTCTGGAGTGGACACAAATCATCTGCAGAAGGAAGGATTGTCATCATATAGGAACTTGGCTTTCAGAGAGCTAATGTGTTTTATTAATCATCCTAATATTAGAAGGAAGATACAGATATTACAGATTACTATAATTGAGGAAAATGTTAAAATAAGCAGTTACTCCTTTTGGAATTAGACTTGCTGCTTTTGAAACCTCATTAGATAAGAATCTAAGTCACCCGGAGTATATACATAATCATCTCAGCTGCAGAGTTCAAAGAGTTCTGTCAAAAATGAGAGGCCCAAAAATCTGACCTACCTTTCTTTCCATTTCAACTTTCCAGGGAGTTATTAAAAATTAAAGATACCTCTAATGAGCTTTCCAGAAATCTGTTAAAATGTAGGACATACTGTACCAGCAGGTTACAAACTGAAACAACTTTCGTGCCATATATTGTGCTGCAAAGCAATTTTGTTCCAAGTATTTTAAATATTTCAGTTAAGAAAAATACCGATAATAATAATACATCATTTTGGTAGGAAGGGATTACATCATTATCTCTATAGTTACTGTGCCAGAGCTGCAACTATAATTAAAGTTTTAAAGGCCATACTACATATATACCATTATTAAAAACCTAATGCTAATGGCCCACCCCACAGTCTTTTTGCCTTCCCGTCACACAATACTTAAAAGCCTGCTTTAAGCAGCGGACTAGAGTCTAGAATCAAATACATCACTATTGGATTAAATTCGTGCCAAATAGTAGGTCAGTGCTCTTGTTATGAAACCCACATCTTGACACTCATGGAAAAAATACATGTTTTTTTTTTTTTGAGGATATGGGACAAGAAGACTATCCAACTTTGCCACATTTTATTTAAAGCTGCCATATTTCATCACCACAGCTAAATAAGGACTGGCCTGTGTGTGTGCTAGAGGTCTTTAATAACTTTAACATATTCTGTTATTCCCATTTGCTTTGATTTAAGGCTGATTATACTGACACACCTTAAAACTGGAATGCACCTGACCACTCAATATTGTTTTAAGCAGATGCAGCTCAATAGTATTTTCTAAGTATAAACACAGTGCTTGCTATTATGAAGCCAATTCATTGTTTAGGCTTGTCCTTATTTCGTCTACTTGTAAGCTCGGAAAGCTGTTAGGCTCTTTTGCAAAGCTGTTCCTAATTGGGAAATATCTCACTGCCCCCAAACTAGCTCTTGCTAACCTGCTACTGTTGTAACTGTTAATTTTCTGCATGAGTCCTTTGGGAAATAAATGAGCCCAGCTGAGAGGGAAGGTGTTAGCTGTGAGCTCAGCATCCATCCAGTCAGACTTGCAAGAAGCTAAAGGTCTGATGCTTCCCAACAAATAACAGATGTTGATTATGCTTCCTTATTGTGCCTGAATTCAACCTATATGTTGTAAATGCCTGAGGCTGCCACGCAGATCACATAGCTAAAGAGGTACCACTGGTGCAGTAGAGGCACCCATGCAGTGTAATTCATTGCTCTCTAACAGCATGTGACAAGCAGACAGCAGCATTTCCAAGCTGGAGTGATCTCACTTCAAGGTATTGATCTTCTCAATACACTTGTTTCAGTCACAGCAGAAGAATTACAGGGATTGTCACAGTATTAATGTGGTAGGCTGACCTTGTATTTTAGTAGTAGTTTTATTCTGTCTTTATTGAAGCATCATCTCTTTTAATTGGCTAAATTGTAGGTAGTATTGCCAACTGTTTTGCATTTACTGCTGTATCTCTAGAAATAAGGTGAGAAGAGCTGGCTGAGCACTGAAGTCTCATTCCTGCTGCTTTTATAAACTGGGTTTTGGGTACCACTGATTCAAATGCAACTCAAATGTATGAGATTTAGTAAGAAGCTGGTGCTAAAAGTGGTGTATCTTATTACTGATCTGCAGTCATATATTTAAAGAATGGCAGACGAGGGACTGTAAACTGCAGATGAATGGCTAATATTAATTTTATCATGATTGCATAGTGGTTTGCAGCAACATAGGCAGGGTTCTCTGGAAGCAGACTGGTTTCTGCATGTCTGTACGCAGTGTTACTATTGTGTAGGGTGTAACAGCATTGTCGTAGAGTTATAATGAGCAAGCAGCTGTTGCAATGTTGAGAATACCTTCGTTTGCTTCTTGGACAGTTTAAAGGATAATTTCGTGGGTGAAGAGTTAAGGACGTGCAATAAATTAATTTGGCCAATGTTTCTACACAGTGCTTCTCTTGTGATCAATGTCATCTTTTGTCTTCTATCTGCAGCACCCATCTATCTGCACAGTTCAGTGCTCTGCATTTGAATAAACAGTCCTTACAAGCTGGGGCTGGCAATCCTTGTGCTGATGATAGTTTTATTGTTACCACACAGAACAGCAGGCATAATAAATTTATATTTAACGTATTTTGTAAACAAGATATCATGTATATAGTTAACTATGCTGAGTCTGTCCAAGTGTGCCATAGCATGGGGTTTGGAGTTGTAGACAGGTATAATAGAAAATAACACGTTCTGAAGTGATAGGAATGAATCAGAATTCTGCTTTTTGTCACCTTGCCAAGGTTGCATCGTCTAAGCCTATGTCAGTTTGTTTCCTATGGTTTCCTCAGTGGCAGCTCTGATTAGTGAATGGGATATTGAACAAAGATGAGGAAATAAGCTGTTCTCTGTATAAACAGCAAAGCCTACAGTATTGAGAATTGCAACCAAGATGCAGGAAAAAAAAAAAAAAAAGCTAATAAGGCTAGTATTAGATCTAGCCTGGCTAATATTAGATCTAGCCTTTTTTTTTTTTTTCCTAGACATATGACATCCAGAAATAACTTGATAAACTCTACTAATATCAGTAAGTCTTTATATTTTACTCCATATCATTGTCACAGCACTGGCATCTCTGAGGTTGAACGAGTGCAAGCTATACTGTGTTATTGGTCAATATACCTTTCAAGTTTGCTAGAGCTTACCCTTAACTGCACTAAACTTCCATTTATAGGTGCCCACTTTCTTTCAAATGGCTTCCAAAGAAAAACACTGCTCCTCAAACATAGCCTTGCAGGCTACATGACACTCTCAGCTGAGCTGTTCACCACAAAGGCAGTTCGTCAGCCTGTGTTCCAGTCGTAGCTTTTTGTTACCTCTCTGCTTCCTCCACCTGCTACCTTAGGTACAAGCGCTTGCTGTTTGTGCTTATTAATGCTCCATGAAAAAGGTTCTTAGACAATTTTGGGCAGTCTCTGCAAAAATATGACCTTGATTTTGATGGTGTCTGTGGGAAAACTGCTCAAGAAAGAGGAAATCAGAGGAAAAACCAGGGCCTAACAGAAGTTATGGCATTACAGAGGCTTGTTTGGGGGGTGAGAGACAGTTCCAGATGGAATCCTCTCCTCCACGCTTTCCCTCACCAACACAATCTGCCCTCCTTGCACACACTGATGAGGGCAAACAAAGAGTGGAGCTGCGTGAAAACACCGTGGCTGAACTCTGCTCCCTACGGAGGTGGCAGCCCAAAGGCGCCCCACAGCTGACTGATAAGCCACATGGTATGTATGACAAGCTGTCTGCTGCTGGGCAAACCATGGTGGCAGATCAGTCCCCTTGAGTGGACTTTGCTTGGACGTTGGCTCATTCTAATCATGTAATTAGAATGGTTAGAGATAACAGCAACACACACCTCCAGGCCAAAAGCTACCTGCCTCCAAGGTGCAACACCCCCCCCACTGAGCTGCTCTCCGGATTTTTCAATTGACTTGAGAAACTTTTAAACCAATGAATAACAAAAGTAGGCATGCCTAGAGTCACTCAAGCTCCACCTAAATGTTTTTATATATATATAAAGGTGAACTAAGGCGGGAAGAGGGTAGAGGGAAGACTCCATTGTAGCTGCTGGGCTGGGTCAAAGGGCTGAACCCCGCCATGGCTTGGCTGCCTGCCAGGTGGAGCACGAGATGTATTTTTTTGGCAAGAATCCAGTCATGGCCTGCTGGCTGCTGTAGCCTATTCATTTGCCTTTGGACCTGGACTGTCCCCACATGCTGGGGCAGGAGCCTGAAAAGTATTTGGCAAATTTTGAGTGAAATATCACTGTTTGATGGCATCAATATTTAGACAAAAAAAAGGGGTCTTGTCTGTCCTTGTGTCTATTCACAGTGAAAGAAGAAAAGTTCTTGCCTTATTGCAAGGCCAATGTTCATTTCTTGCTAACAAAGCCTTTATCTGGGTAGAAATTCATCTTCTGTTCCCAATATTTTATTCTTATACATAACAAACCTTACAAAAACAATGAAAAAAACCCCTCATATCTATACAGCCTATGTGGTGGCATAGGTAGAGAGTCAATCAAGGTCTACTACAGAGGTCTTCATCACTATGCTCTGTTGCTCATGTTGCAGCTGTCACATTTTCTTTGATGCTGATTAACTTCATCAGTATAATAATCAAGTTGTCTAGTGAAAATGGGAGGCTAAATACTTTTAAAAGTAATTGCCACATTGAAACCCCCCCCCCCCCCCCAAATGCTGTTCCAATGGCAAAGGCAGCGTGCAGGTGTGACACCTTGTCCTGGGTGCTGTGCTGCAATTTAAATGCGTTTCCTCTTGCCTCTTGCATAAATCCTCTTTTTTTGTGTGTTTTTTTTGTTTTCCCAGCTCACTTCCTATTCTGATTATTTTTTATTTAATTGTGTGTTGCTGGGATGTAGGGAAGACTGTACAGTTCAAGACAGCTTTGCAGATCATGGACACCAGAGCTGTACGTTAGCTTTTATTCCTGAGACCAGGATTTAAGAGGGCTTTTGTTTCTTCCCTGCCCCCCCCGCAGGTAGCTTATAGCAGTTATCAAATTTATTGGAATTTCTCACTGGGAATGAAGTTCACTTTGGTTTAACATGTAGTCTTGATTCTTGAAAGGGTCAATAATAAGTGTAATCTGTGCAGCTCTGTGATAACAACAACAAAACGTCGCCGAGATGATGGAAGCATTTTCTTCACTATTAGAGTTGCCAGAACCACTTTCGTAGCGTCTGTGCTGACAAAACCTTCATTGTGTGTTATCTCAGTAGGGTTTACTTTATAAAGCTGTCTCTTTGCTGAAGGCAAAAGTGTGCTTATAGCCAGCACAGGTCACCGATTGATTCAAGGGCACGGGTAATTGCTGCCTGTTTTCGCTGTTTCTGTGATAGAGGGCTGGAGGCTGTGGTGATCAAGACACACATACACACTGAAAAGGGTTTGGCAATTATTGCTGAAATGTGATCAGCTGTTTCCAACTGTTTTCATTTACTCAACTGTAACTGACCAAAATAACTTCATGGCAAGCAAGAAATTAGGCAAATTGCATAGCAATTGATCAACCTGAAATAAAAAGAAGTATTTAATAGTGCTTGCTAAGAAAGGATATATTCAAATATAGAGCAGTCATTGCTCAAAGGGTTTTGACTCGAGTTGTGACATGGCCATCAGCACGCAGCAGACACGGCTCGGGTAATGGAGGAGCACACGCAGGGTCGGCTGCTTGTTGGGCTGTGCTGGGGAAGGGGGCAGATTATTCTCTTTCACATTTCAGCTTTCTCTCTCCCATTTTCCATGGTTTGCAGGTTCAACTTGTGTCCCAGACTTTACACAGTCAAGCTCAGCCCCAGATCTGGATTGCTCTAAAATCCCTTAAACCGCCCTGGCAGAAGAGAGCTGGCAGGAATGCGCACGTGTAACTTAACACTTGTGCAGTGGACACTTGGGCCCTGAGGTCCAGCCTGATACACACTGCAGAAGGTTTATTTGTAGACACCATGGCTTCGGGTCCTTCTGATAAGCCAGCTCCCCTCAAATCATTTTCTGTGCCCAGTCTTTGTGCACAGCTTGAAGTATCTCTCTGTCATTTAGTTTTTTAAAGTTCCACATCTGACAACATAATGAAATAAATTTAGCCACAAGGGGGGAGGGGAAAGGGAACAACTAAAAAAATATATTTATTGGAGTAAATAAAAAAAAGTTAACCAAAATCTTTTATTGATACATTCTTGGATAATATCACAGGATTGAGAGAATGGAAGGGAAGGGAGGAGTTAGCGGCAAAGGGTGTTTTCACTAAATTGGCACATAAGCAGCAAGATTAACGAAATTACTTATTACAAACAGTATAAAACATACATGCTTTTTTAAGTCCTTATCACACTGGTCAGTCATGTTGGGGCATCAACAGAGAAAAACCTCAAGACATGTAAAAGCCATATTCCTTCTTCCAAATACCATAAGAATTATTGAAATTATTGCAAAATAGTCATATACCTTAAATAAAATAACAAAATAGAACACAAATACAAATATCAAACATAAATTATTAACATGTACCATAAAATACATTACTGGCATGCATTCCAAATATCAAGACCTCTACTAAACTCAGCAAAACTCCCTTCTGCTTCCTCTGCAGCCCACCAGAGTGGTGAAAGGCTGGGGGGAGGGGGCTAACATCGCCAGCACAGTTTTTGGTCTTTAGATTCTTTTGTTTACGTTAAAAAAAGTGTGTATGGATTGCAGTGATACAATAGTAGTCATACGAGTCATGTACATAGGTCTTTTAAATCCTTAGGTTTTTTTTGATGTGCTAAGTCTGAGAGAATAGGGCCTCAATGAAACTGTGCATTCAGAAAACAAACAGTGAACTCGAAACAACATGGATGGCAATATGCAAAAATCCTCACAAACTGTACAGAAAGTTCAAAAACTTGCAGTCTGGAAGTACATATAAAGACAGAATTAGCCCCTTTAAAGTCACTGTTGCTAAATACAGTTCACCCATAAGGAGCTGGTACTCAGGTATTTCAACTCCCATACGTAGAGAAGGTCCAAGGTCACAGCCTAATGGCAGTGCCAGTGACTTATTAAGCCAAGAATAATGAAGGATATTTCATATAGCAGCTGTTCAGAACACTTGGATCCTCTATCACGGCGGGTCTCCACACTGCCTGCCTGGCTTCCCCTCCTGCTGCAGGTTCCGTGCAGGCAGGAGGAGACGTGTGCCAGGGTGACTGAACGGATGAAAGGCTTCATCCCTCCACAGCTTCACTGACGGAGCGGACTAGATAACCAGGTTGTTATAACTGACGTACTTCTTTTTTGCAGCAGGGCCTGAAAGAAAACAAGGAAACAGTCATGAAACTACTCATTCGAAACCCTCTGTGAAAAGGCTTGCTGCTAATGCTGGATGTGGAAAGCCACCTCAACCTAAGTGGCCACCTGGTAACTCCTTTGCGCTGCTATTTTAAGCATGTGCTTACTAACCTAGGCAGACTATTAGATCAGCTGAAACGATGGCTCCAGGTCTAGCTGGTCTATGAACAAAATTGCCATAGATTGATTTTTCATAGTCTGCAGACTGTATGTCTTCACTGCTAGGACACTGTGACTAGATTCTATTAGGACTCTTTTTCAAGTAGTGATATTCTCTCCAACATCTTAAATCTCATGGGTAAATTTGGTTTTCTCAGGAATTAAAAAAAAAATGATTCTTATTCAAGTTTTATGACTGCCAAGAATGTTTTAATCTGGCAATCAAGGCAACAGCCTTCCTAATTATGATCGTGAATTTGTATTTTATGATTACAAATATAAATAAATAATGCCAGTCACTAACTACTATATGAATGATACTACACACTTCCATCAGCAGAAACTGTAAATACTTGGAGCCAGATACAAAGCAAAACACCGTGCAGTACTGTGGCAACACTTGACAGTTCCAGGACATCTCAACTGGTAACATATTGCCTATTAAGCATCAGTAACAAAAAGCAGCACATATGTGTGAATTCTGGAAGTAGGAACATAGAGTCTAATAAAAATCCAATAATTAATCAGTTATCACAAGATAAGTTTAAGCTAATGTTTATACCCAAAAGGTCAAAATTGCCAAGCACTGCCATTATTATTAACTCTTTCAATTTGGCCTTTTTTGAGTAACTTGGATTCAACAAAACACACGAATGTGAAGCATAACCAACCATGCACAGAAGAACTGAATCTGTAAATGAAAGGGATGCCTTAAAGCATCCCCCAATAAAATTTACATTTGGAAAATAAGAGAAAGGCATAAGGCTGATTTTCTGGGATTACTCTTTCTTTTTGTTTAGCTATTCTAAGTTCAAAAAAGAGTCATTGTGACCTGAACCTCAGAATCTCTTCTCTTGCAGACACCTAGCTCACCTAACTTTCCTCCCCGAACTTGGTGTATATTTTTCCTTCGGTCAGTCAGAAAGTACTATTAACTAGCAGCTACTATTAAGTTCATATGGCACTTTTTTTTTTTTTTTTTTCAAAAATGCTTGTTTAAAAAAGGCTTTCCACAGAAAGCACAGAGTATTTTTGAGGGTATAATCTATAAGAATGCAATCAAATATAAATGTTTTTCCCAGTGTTCATTATCTTTTTTACTGAGAATTTTACTCCTGGGTATTTTCATGGTTTTCATAAAAGAACCTCCTGTGTAACTTGATGACTTCACACTACTCTGCAACCCTGCTCCCTGCTTTACCATGTTCTATACAAGCATCAGAGCTGCCTGTTCAATCAAGGTCAAATTCTACAAAATGCAGATATTCTTCAATTGCTGTTAACTTCTCTGAGACATGAAGGTGTTCAACACATAGGAGGATAAAATTATCCTTACAAGGAGCCTCATTATCCTTCAAGGCTTTACTGCAAGTATTCAGTAGACTACGGTATGCTCTTAAATGCTAAAGAGAGTTTAAAATGTAATTGGAAAAAAAATGTATAGTTATGAAACAGGTTACAAAGTAACTATATGTACGATGTTGTAATATAAAGAGCAGCAGAGAGCTCATACAGAAGAGATTTTGTTGATCCATATAGTGTCAATTCACACCAGATTTACTTACAGTGGTTTCACTCTACCCTTCAGCAAACCTGAGATTTTGCTTTGATGAGATTTCTCACAATTCAACCACAGGATGCTATTTTTCATTTTTGCAGTAATACAATGAAACACCCATGCCCAGCGAATTCAACTAAGGAAAAGTTTTGATAGCTTGTGCTTCTGTAACCTCTCTGTGAAGAGATGGAATCCAAACATTTGAGTCATAGGCAATAAAGTTATCTTTGGTACTCTCTATTTTAGCACAGTAATGCAGTTGACGAAAGCATCATCCATAATTCAGATACAAGGATCAATAAAAGGCTTCATGGTTATTTTAGGAGGGGGAGGAGGCTCTTCCCTAGGTTCTAAAGACTGTTAGGCCAGAAGAGGTCATGTCTCTTATTATCTAAGTGGTGCATTTCACAGCTGTACCCTTGCATCAACGCTAGTATCTTGGGGCCTTGCAGAACTTTACCTTTTAGGAGGACTTCAGACTTTCAAGGCTTCTACAGGGAGAGCCACTACTACATAATGAATCAATGTTGAGTCTCAGCTCGTCATTATTGGGCAATTAGTGCCACGAGGCAGGTACTGACTAGATTTTTCTCAAATTAATTTACATGAAAATGGAAATTGCTAATGAACCCTCAACATAACCAACATTTACCATGCTTTAATCCATGATGGATGAGCATTTCCCTGTTCTTTCAGTGGAAAACAGATACAGATCTCATAATTATGCTGCAGTCAGTGTTAAAAGATGATGACTTTCCAGCAGCAAATATTGTTCTTTGTGCAAACAATATATATATATATATATATATATATATATGCTAAATAATACCTGTATAATTGTGTCAATTTTTATCCTTCTGTATAAATAGAAAAGATGTTATTAAACAAAAGTAAATCCTTATAAGCTAGGAAATCTAGTATGGCAGAAGCTGTGTTGCCATCATTTGACCCACTTTGTCTCTATACATTGCTGCCCCAAACAGCATGATGCAATGTAATGATTGAAGTACTGCCTGCGTGAGCAGGGACGGACAGGACGTGTGTAGCAAGGGCCCATCCAAAGCAGCTACAGGCTGCAGCTGCAGAAGCAGAGGGGTAACTTCAACTCCAGCTGGCCCGTGAGTCAGGCCCTGCTGCAGGGCCAGCTGTGCCTTGGCTCTGCCCTTTCTGAAAGGCCGGGCTACACCTGAAAAATCCAACTACACATATCAAACATACCTATTTCTGTTAACCAGCCCTGTGTTTTGAGGTCCTTGCAAAGGAATAAGCAAACAGACCACATCATAAATATAGGCTGCTAGTTATTCTTAAATAGAGAATATCACATAGGAAGGAAGTGTCCTGGATATTCACAAAAAATATATTATTGAAGTAAACATTATCAATTTGTAGCTTGTTTTTTAAAAAAAAAAAAAGGATAAAGAATCTATTTAAGAAGAGGTTACAGTGTGCTTTTTACCACTAACCAGCCCTGAATAGCAATAATGTTACTAGCAGAATTTAGAATGAGAAGTGCCCGAAGAACACAATTTCACAGCCAGACAGGACCACTGCACTTGAAACGATGTCACAGATAACCACATCACATAACTCCATTTATACACTGATCAGGCTCAGCATAGCACAGAATTCTTCAATTCCATTATAGTTTTGCCTTAGCTTTGTTCTACTTGAACAAAAATCTTTTTGTCCATGTTATGGTTAGGAGGATCTGTGCCAGGAATACACAGAATTACAAACATGCCATAATATTTTGCTACTATAAGCACAATACTAGATAGAGGGAAGGTGCCACTAGCAAAGCTGTACTGTGCTTGGGGACACTGCTATTAGTCTTCCAGTTTTGTGAGCATTACATTTAGTCTCAGTTTGAAAATAAAAACAAAGTTTCAAGAAACAAGAATGAATTCTAGAAGAAGCTGCAATAGGACTAGCACTGGATGTCCTGGCAGCTGGGCTGCCAGAAGTGTAAAGGCAGCATCGCAGTCACCACAAAACCCAGGAGCTTCGTAGCAATGTGCTAACGTTAAAAATTTGACTGTGTGCAACATACTGACAAGCAACAGGTCCACAGTTCTACACTGTGCCTTTTCCCATTTTCCCAGGAGGGATACCCACCCTCATCACTTGGAAGATTAAAAACATCAGTTTCAAGATACCTGCCCACAGCCAACATTGGAGGAACCTATCAGCAAAGATTTGCTCATGCAAATTGTAAGTTACACAAATGAACTTAGCATTGAAAATAAACCGTGTTTCTTTTATGCACAACAATTAATTTAAACCATTTCTTTTCCGACATCAGATAATTTGTGTGACAACCTGCAGAGGGCAGTGATATTCTACAACTATCCCCTGGCAGAAGCAGGTTAACAGGATTTGAAATAACTGCATCTCCTTTTCTAATAACATATTAAAAACAAATACGCAGAGGCAAAAATCCTCTTTGGATATAGAAGTTTCATCACTTGACTGGTTTTCATTATCTTGAGCATGGGCCACAGAGAAGAAGCTCCTGCACTATCCAAAAGCATGGCAGATCTGTCAATACTTACTCAGAGTGAGATTTAATCACTTTCACTTCAATTTTATGCACATTTGTAACCTCTTCCAAGCTTAAAGAGAAAGCTTTACAGTATAAAAGACAAATTTTATTACAGCCTACAGGCATCTCAAGCTATCAAATGTATGACACATGACCGTCTGAGCAAGAATTGACACCATAATGGCTACCAACCTGGAACTCCTGCTCTTACTCGCCTTTGCATTCAACACAGCACATCATTCTCACCTCCTCTCCTTTGCTTTACTAATTTTTGCTTGAAAGCCTGTATCAGATTCATGCCAGACAAAACTGTGGCTATTAAATTCTGGTTCTTGCTCATCTGAAAGGCAAATGGATACAGGGCTCCTCCCACAGCTCCATATCTGAAAGTCAGAGCGCTGGTGCCTCTAATTGGGGCACATATATGAGCAAGAGTTGAAAGAAGGAGGCCTAAATACTTACGCATGGAATGAAACCTACAAAGAATAACACAATTTTAAACTTTTGTACTTGAATAGATTGTTACATGACGGTTTTCAGTATGTCCTGTTGTGCTCACTACCATGGCATATTGGCGATGTATCTGGTATATAAATCCCTGCAGTTGTATTAGAAAAAGATCCCTCACTTTATTGCATGCTAAGTTTGTGTGCGTGTTCTTGGATAGCTGCCTGGTTTTGAACTGGAGCCTGAACTGAATGGCTTTTATGCAGATCAGCATACAGAACGTCATGTTTTAATAACAGAGTATGAATATATTAAATTACAAATATAACATTAGTAAAAAGTGTGTTCCTTCATAATTGCTTTTATAGCCTTCTCTTCTCATAAATTATATCATCTTTAGCTGTCACATTTCCTTGTCAGTCTCAGTAAAGCAGCAACAATTAGCAATTCAGCCCTGAACACAACCATAAATAGAAATGTTGTTGTAGTCGCCTGAGAGGTTTGTCAGCAGATCACAGATTACAACAGGGAGTGCGAAGGTGCTAAAGAGATTGCTGCTTCTTTTCCTGATTACTAATTTATCTCGTACATAAATGGCATGGTGGCAACCTGATGACAAGTGCAAAGAGGAGAACTGCCATTTTTTTTCCTTTTTTTTTTCTCTTGTTAAGCACATCTTGCCCCTCTTCACCTGAACACTGCTGCACTGGACTGAGTGCTAATGCGCGTGTCATGCTGCATTTTCATTTCCCTTGGCTCTCCAGCTCTTGACAGGCAGACTGCAGTACACAAAATCCACATGCTCAGGCTCCATCATATCTGACATGGTAGCTAAAAGATACTGTCCTGCTTTGATAATGTTACAGGAATGCCTTGTTTTTGTTTTTGCAATTTTAACACCCAAACTCAAGTCACCAAAAATGCAGCAGTGGCTGCAATTAAATTAACTCCTAAGACAAGCAGTGCTCACATATAAGCACTGATTGAAGAATGAAGGAGCTGAATGACCCTGTCTGGCCATCCTTGTACAAGCCTGCTCCGAGGCACAGCCTCCCCCTGGTCACAAAGGAAGATGCACCCTGCCACATTTGGGAGATGTGGAGCCAGCTGAGCTCATGCCTTGCCACAGCACGAGGAGAAAGTCTGAATTACAGCAGCCAACTTCCTCAAGTGAGCACTACGGCCACTTGGGACAAAAGAAATGAATTCCCCTTGCTGGTTTATAGTCTATAGGGCATCCCATTTACCACAAAAGCTCCTACAGTGTAAATTGTAAAGTGTTTCTGTTAAATATTCTTTAAAAACACAAAGTAATTAAATACGCAAAAGGGTCACTATTAGGAATAGCTTTCGGTCCTGCTTGGAAGCTTTGCTGAACTGTAGTGTAACTGATAGGAGCACATTAAGAAAGCAGAGTGGATGTGAAGGTCGGTATTTGTATGTGCAGACTATATGCTGATGTGCACAACTAGATTCTCTAGTTGGGATAGTTGAGCGGGATTTCCTCAGGAATTACTTGGGAAAGGGCGAGAAAACCAGAATAGGCCAGAGACAAGACTGAAGGAGCACGTTATAGGGAATGCTGGGGAGAAAGAGCAAGAGAACAGGGCTGCTTACCCAAGAAAGAGCAAGAACACTTTAGAATTTAACAGAAAAGCAATTGCATAATAGAATCATATAAATTTATGCAATCACTAATATTTCTTCAACTATCTTTGCGACACATTGTATTATAGCATGTATTACTAATATACTACTTGTAATCTATATAAAATAGCAAAATCAAAACCATGACAGAAACAGTTAGTGAAAGCTATATTTTAAGTAAGTATCTAATTCTGTAATAGGCTTTTATCTCTTTTCTTCACTCCAGTAAATTGTGTTTTTTTTTTTTTTTCATTTTGTTCAGTAGTAACAGTACTCTTACTATACAATCTTGGTAAGCAAAGGGACTTTTATAAGGGATTCTCTGGAAACAATGAATCCAAAGGGAATGCTGTTGAGGAAAATTCTTTGGGGACTCCAAAGAGTAACTCCTTCCTTAAACCTATTGCCACCTTGGGAAAAGCATGTAATTTGTGACTGTGGGAAGGGATTTCTCCAATGAGGTGTTATCGAAGAGGAATCCCAGCATCTGGAAAGCACGCGCTGTCACAGTGTCTTTGCGGGAGAGAGACAAATATTTCCCTTAAATAAGTTTTCTCTAATTCAGCTGGGCATTGTACATTGTTAATACTATTCATTGATATAAGTCCTTTTGCAATTGCTTACCTCTCAGCCTGCTCTGCCCTAGTACTTGGAACTAAATAATACATATGAAATAAGAGTTCAGGTTCTGGTGAAGGACATTCTGTGTGCCACAACAGTAAAACAAATACAGAGAGCTTAGAGGTGGACTGGCTCCCCAGAAGCGCAGGCCTCTGTGAGCAGTGTAATTAATCCATGAAATACCATCAAAGAGGTGGATAGGAGGTCAAGGAGAGGGGAGGGAGCTAACAGAGTTAGAGCAAAAGGTCAAAAACTGCACTGTGGTGGATTAACAAGCCCAGATTTTTAGTTCAGTTTCACAGGTTCCAAATCCAATTTTTTTTCCCCATGTGTGACAATTTGTACATGCTGTGCACATTAGGATCCAGGGTACAGACCCCTAAATTGTCACTGCAAACAGAACCAAATAAGTCGCTATAGGCATGGAGCATAAAGCCAAGAAGGAATTAAATTGGCATAAAAAGAGAAAAGGCCTGAGTTGCCTAGCAACTATTACCTTCTCCTGTGAATTATATGAGTCCAGAGACATTTGCATTGTTGACATTTGTTGCTTCGAACATAAAGTTGTTTTCCTATATCATTGTGTTAGACATTCAGTTACCGAGCGTGGTGTTAGCACTGAGAGCAGGCGAGTACCAGCTGCAGCCCGGGTGTATCAGCCTCCTACGCACCCCGTGATGTCAAGGTTGAGGGCTCAGATCTGCTTCAGAACTGTAGGCACAGGAGGCCTGAAGCTGCTTCACTCAGACTTCGATTCCGGTTACTCCAATGCAATGAGAAGGCCGCTGCTGCAGGCAAGGAAGGCTTAGCCATTTTCTACACCCTACAAGCAGGTCTTTCTCCAACAGGTGTAGGCAACACCAAACCCAAACCTGTATGTAGGTAGCATTGCTCCTTCAGAAACTTCAGCCTGGGCTTTCAGGGTCATTCCTCAAACAACTTAGTAAGCTTTGTGTATCTCTGCTCTCACCTAGGGGTTCAGTTTTTTTCACAGGCACTATATTTGCTTGCCTTACTTGCCTAGCGAATAGAAGCTGCAGGGCTGCCAGCCGCCCCTCACACACCCTGTGTCTTCATCACACACATCGGAGCCCTCTGCACGTCTAAACCACCACGAGCTGCGACGAGACCAAGCTCAACCAGGTTCTGAGAGGTACTAGTGCCACAACCAGACTTTGTTAGATGAAAGTAACTGCCACCGTTTAACCATGACCAAGCTTGCCTGAAAGGTGGCTCTGGTCCAATGCCTGTTATAGAGCAGCCCTGCAGCAGCCCACGGCCCACGAAGGCCTGGATTTAGCACAGCTTCTTCTGTATGCTCGAGCTCCCTACAGCAACCTGCTTCCATGGGGAGAAGGGAGACACACATATACGTGTGTTGCTCAACTAAGGTTAAAAAAAAAAAAAAGAAAAGAAAAAAGGCCTATGGCATGAAGAAAAAAACAAACAACAGCAACAAAACCCCCGTGCTGAGGGGAAGCAGCCACGCGCCCGGCAGCAGGTCCGGAGCGCTGCACGTGATGGAGGCCGCCACGGCCGCGCTGCTCCCGTCCTCGCTCTGCGGAGCCCGCCGGCCACCGCGCGGGCAAGCGGCCCCCTCTGCCACACGCCTCTCGAATGGCCGTTTTCTAGGTGCTGCTTTGGCTCGTTGGTGGGATTCAACCAATTTTGGGGACATTCACCTAAGATACTTCTGTAAAGACAACATGAAAATCTACTTCTATGCTAAACTGGTATTTGCTTTCACAGCTTGAGTCAACAGCGGTGAACTTCGGCGCTGGGTGGGAGATGATGATATTCTCCTCGCTCATTCGCTTTGACAGGCAGCTGCTGAGGACTTGCACCTGGTTGGGGTTTTGTTTTTCAACATGTAATAGAGGTGTTTTTTCTTCTGCAGTGCTACTCTAAAACCTTTTATTTTTATTCATTTAAGCTGAACTGTAGTTTACCAGGCGATTGCCACTAAAATAATAAAATGCAGCATGTATTAAAAATATCTGAAAAAATCTGCCAAGGTTATTTGAAATACTTTGGGTACTTTCAAAAAGATGAATTCTGCAACCAAACATCTACTGAAGTGTCATTATGCCATTTGTTTTAGGTTTGCAGAGATTCATTAGATTGGCTGATATCACAGAAGAATTCAAAGACATTCACAAACTGCAGCTTAAAAAGAATTCCTCTCCATAGAAAAGTCAAGTTTTTATGGAGAAGCTTTCGCATGCAGCTGAGCTATTCCTGCCGTTTGACACAGAGCATGTTATCTGCGACATTCCTGTTAGCAGCAAGGAAAGAAAAATGTTTATGAAGTAGGAAGATGAAATTACCACATACAGAAAGCAAAAAAAAAAAAAATGGAGTTGGGTTCCTGAAGTTGAACTTCTTTGAACTAATTCTTAATAGCTGTAGGCGAGTAAGAATAATAAAAATGTCCTGCAGATTATAACTGGAAAAAAACAGGCTCATTAACTTAGAAAGACAAAAAATGCTGAACTTTAAAAACTACAAATGGGAAGACCATATCTAGTGGAATGGAAAGCGGAAAAGAAAATTCAAACACTGTCTGAAATTCTCACAAGTTTGGTTGTACTGTACGGACACATTTCCATGCTGCAGGCGCATCATGTTGTCCTCAGGACTGTATGTTATCCAGATGTCACAAAAATGGCAAACGCTACAAAAGGAAAAACGCCAACCCCCACCCCTGCTTCCCACACGCAACAGTTGAGAAGGACAGAGCCAAGTTCTTGGTTGGCTCAAGTCTGCTGGCATCAGGTCACTCACACCAGTTTGTTTCCCCACGTGTCCTGTTGGAACCATATTTACAAGCACCGATCAAGTGATGCCTACATATCTGAGAGTGAGTTACTAATGTCAACGGAGCACAATCAGAAAAATAACCACAGGAATCTTGCAATCCAGTGCTGCTTTATGTACATTTGATAACAGGTTCAAACTGTTAAACTGCATGCATATGCATGCAAATATACTGCACACTGTAGCTATGTAAATGTTGCACTTACTTCTATCTAAAGTGTGCTCACACATCTCTCACTTTACACCTACATACTGCACCTCTAAATTTCTCACATTCATATTTTACCTTTAAGACTCAATTATTATCCCTTTTAGAAATGGGTATTTACTCTGCTATACAAGCTACACAACAGAAACTCAGACTGTGTAACTAGTGAAGTGAATTACATACCCAGAGAAGTGAGCTTGATACACATGGGACCAGCAAAACACTGCATAGAGCAGTGCCAGCACTGTAAGTAACAATTACAAATATCCAATATAATGGGTTATTCTAACTAGGTTTGCTTTGAAGTTCCCAGGAGGATTTAACAAGAAGCAGGAGCACCTCCTTGCCAGTTCTCCAAGGCACACTGGGGCTCGCAGTAAGTTTTTCTTTAAACTAAAGTCCCTTTTAGCTTACAAAGCTTTAAAGTAGCAGCTACTATGAGAGGTGCATGGGTTGTTTGTTTGTTTGTTTTTCACCATGCACTTTTTGTTAGAATGGAAAATATATCCAGTAGGAAGAAAAAGAAAGACAGGTCTTGGGTAAGAGAACAGCACAACAGAATTATCTCATTTCCAGATGGCAGCTCCATGACATTTTTATAGCAAAAGACAGTTTGTTAGGGCTTGAGTCAGTAAGGTATATATTTGCTTTGGCGTTCTGCAAAAGTATTAGATTTAGACCAATATGCTGTTGAATTTTTTGTCAATAGAGATATTTGGAGGGGGAATCCTGGTAAAATGAGGTCTCTGTCCATAAAGGTTAATCAACCATTACCTTTTTAGAGCCAGCATTAACACCTGAAGCACATTTGGTCTGCCCCATTAGAAACCACCAACAAAAAGGCAGCAGTGAGGTGAGCTCCACTACCTGTATCCGGAGTTTTGCGGGGAGCTCGCAGCAACTGGTGACAACCCAGATCAAATGCTGGCAACCAAATGAGCGTGGCCCCTCCGCCAGTGCCACTAGCAGATCTCTAAGTGAGAGACACAATGGCAAAAAATCCCTGCTTTTATAATGGCGGCTACCTGGGCGTACACGTATTGCAGAGGCTGCACTGTGAGCTTCATTTCACGGCATTCTCCTCTCTCGTTTCAGAATTCTCCTTTCCTCTATTTTGTGAAATGAAAACTTTGTATTGGTGATTTAAACCATGTTTGGATTTCCCATACCCGTTAGCCTTGCCAACTCAACCCACTCCAGAACATAAGTCATGACACTAACAATCACATATTAGAAATAATCTTCTTCCTTATAAATGTTACAGTTTTTATACAAGTCTTAAGAATTGGGATTTTGATGGACCATCTAAGTTTGGCAACAATAAGATCTGGTGGCTCAAATGTTTCCACTTCTACACTGTATATTTTTTAAGTAATGTGACCCAACGCCTGTGTGTGTCTGCTTTTGGGGGCCGGGGAGGGACTCGAGGGGGCAGGTTGTTGGGAGGGTTTTTTGGCCGCATACACAGCAAGCAGCACAGATGTGTAGCATCATCCCAGTGCTCCATCCTTGCGGACTCACTCCACTCATCAGTCACAAGATCATTCTGCAAGATCATTATGCACAATTGCACACAGCGCACTTCCCTTTAGAAAAAAATATTGCCTTGTGGTAGTAAATTTCATCTTTTTGACTTTATAAAACCAAGTAAAGATAAAGCCTAGAGAACATAGTACAAATACATACTTGCCATTTTTAAGGCAGTCTAAGGGTGAACTGTATTCTTAGGTTCCAACTCTATAGAAAAAGATGCAGCATTCTGTGACTGAAATCCTCATCTCACTTGAGTCAAGGACAAAACATCAGCTGCTTTCAACCAGTAAGTCTTGCAATAAAAATTTACAGTATAGTATAAAATTACTATGGAATGGTATTGGTTTCTCACAGTGTTTCTAAAACATTTTTCCCATTGGAAACAGGAAGGCCTTTGTCTTTATTGCACTGCTCACACGTTCTGCTCACACCAAACCAACGATCCTTCCCCATGGTCCTCCAGGCTCCATCTGCCACTAAATCGTGACCCAGAGTTCCCAGGACTGGACTCTGCTCCTGGTCAAAACACATGATGGAGCAACGTGGCCAAAACAGAACGGCCTCTAAGGGGAGGTAGAATGGAGTGTCAGAGGAAATTCACTCTTCTGAACAATATATGTAGTTTATAGCCTTACTAACACCTAAATTAGCTCTAAAAATGACATTCATGGGATATACAACACATGGCCCCTTTGCAATGGCAAGATAATATCATTTACAAACACTCAGCAATGAAAGTGCTGGTTCTCTGCAAACAAACAGAAAACCAAGTCACTCAGCCGCTCAAGTGCTTGTGCTGAGAACTTGGCCAGAATCAATCAACTATTTTTGCTAAGAACCTGTAAACATGAGCTAAACTACCTGCACTGACAGGCACTGTTTTCAGTCTCTTGAGGACAGTGCTAAACGATAATTTTTATCAGCCACACCTTTAACTGCTTTACAAGCTATTACTAAAGTAGGTGCCTTCAGAGGCAAATTTGGAGACTGACTCAAAATTACTTTTCCTATCTGAACCATTAGAAGAACATGTGAATTTGAGTCATACAAAGAACAGAGCAAGGCACACACCATTACAGTCTGGAAAAGAAAGGTTGAGCATCCTGGTTTTGCATGAGTGATGCCTCCAAGATTGCCATTTTGAGCTGGGATAGGATAGTAAAAACTGAAACCAACAAAGTATTGTACCACTCAAGAGTATCAATCTCGAGCATGTTGGCTGCATCTTTCTCTTATTTCCTACTTACTTTGCAGATAAAAGCTCTCGGTCATGTGAATTTTGAAAGAAAATAAAGCATGGGGCATGCCACTGGGAACAAAGGAGAAATAGAAGAAAGTCTTATCAGTGCTTCCAGCAAATGAAAGATTGCACAGACTCTTGAAGAAGATCTTGCATGAAGAACAGCCCAACACCTAGTTGTGAGCTGCAGTTAAAGGATCAGGTGAGCAATCCAAGGAGCACTTTGCTTTGAGAGGTTCCCAGAGGACAGCAAAGGCACTGTGTGAACTGTCACATCTGCTACATTCACTGAACTTCGCTGCAGCTCTCAGAGCAGGAGAGCACCATCACACAGCTGGAAAAGAGCACAGGATCATAGGAAACGTGATGCCAAGTCTTTACGTGACTATGGCAGGAAAGCAACAAGATCAATTCACATTACTGCTTAGCTAGAGTCAGGAGTACAGAAAATGTACTAATCTTAACTACACTCGAAGTGGCCCACTTTAAATCTGTTGATTGGAAAAAAAAACAGTAACAAGCTATTTCCACCTGCTTAAAGCAAAATTTTAATTAATATATTAATAACACATAAATCAGTTACTAGCACTTTTGTTTTCCTACCTGGAAAAGAGGGCTCTGCTAAGAACTTTAAACCAAGTGTGGAAATAATTAGAAATAAATATAACTGAAACTAGGACCTGAGCGACCTAGAATCTCCTGAAGGAGGAGGGAAGGGAAGGTGGTGCTCTCGGAAGATGCTTCTTCTCCACCTCCTCTCCCTCGGCTCTGTGGCTCGTGCTGCCGCACGCTCGGGTGTCTCGCTGCACGTGTCAGGCCCTGCTGCCCCCCGCGTTCACCTCGAGTGAGCGTCGCAAGTGACGCTTTCAGCCACGCGCACGCACGGCACAGCAGCACCCCTGAGACCCAGAACGTGCTGTTCCTTGTGGCCATCCACTGAGCACCACACCGGAGCTTTTCCCAAAAAAAAAAAAAATTCTGCCCCTCTGCCTAAACAGTGCTTTTCTGCAGGCCATCCCTACCCTGGCCATACTTTGGCACCTGTAAAGGCAGATCTCTGTCCCTGGTACAGGAAGGGCTACCCAAGTACATCTACCATTTACCCTGAACATCTATCCAAGCACACGTACAAATAAAGACAAGGGTACAAAGGAGACTATGCCTAGTAATAGTTTTTATGCTTTTATCTACCTTTAATAAATATGGCTCTGCATGTCTAGCTAGTTTATCCATTAGGTGGTGCAAAAACTGAAAATATTTTTGTAATTAATTACCATACGTAATAAGGAACAAAAAGGCTCTGCCATTGTCATTTAGAAGGAATACAGAGATAAAGGACAGAACAAGGCTTGCCCTCCTCTCCCCCTTTTAGAACCATATTCAGTTCATATTCCTACTGAGTTGGAGTAAGAGAGTATTTTCTGTTTAATGTTTTAATAAATTACAACTAGGCCATTAACTGTGTTTTTTTCCCCAGGTTTTCTGTTACCTACTAGTACATTATCCTCCAAACAGTCCCTTGAATACAGTGGATATATCTGTGCCATAAAGAATCCCAATGCTTCCTAGAACCTGGACCCAACCAAACCAGAGCATGGTAGCTAAGCAGCTCAGGCACTCACAGAGTCAAGCCTGGATCGCCATTCGCAGAGTCTGGGGACATATGCCATTTTTTAACAGCAAACCGAAACCAAGATGACATTTGAAGACAAAACATCTGCAGAAATTGCATTCAGATTTAACGCAATCTCACAGTCAATAAACTGTCCCTCGGTGGCAGCAGTCAAACCTCTGAGCAGCCCAAGAAACTTTTCAGGTGACATGAATGACAGCAACACCCGGCAGCAGGCGCAGAATGACATCTCGCGAAATGACTGTTAAATGGAGCCTCTCTTTGTTGGACAAACAGGTCGTGGTATTTTGAATAACAGCAAATGTCACACTTACTGCTCCATGTTATTCTTTCCAAGAAACATAACCACCGAAAAGCCTGAACAAGCCCGTGGTCACTGCGTCTTATCTGGCCTGCTCTCCCTTCTGCAGAGACTGCCTGCGGCTTGGCAGCGCTCGGCACCGCTGGGGTCCGCGGAGCGTCACACGCTGCTGCTTTCCTCTGGCAGTGCCCATTCCCCAGGGCTCGAGGCTCTGTGCCAGGGCAGCCTTCCCGCTCGCTTATGCCATAAAACTCTACCAGAATTCCCAGCTGCATCTCCCTGCTGCGCACAACTTCCCCCAAGGCAGCAGCTCCTACCCCACAGAAACTCGGGCCCAACTTCTGACGAGTAATTTCTGCAGTAAACTACGTTTCTTTCTGCTGCAAGGGCACAAATCAGAGGCTGCTCGAAGCAGAGCTGTGTGACGGGCTGGTGGGCAGCTGTGGGGACAGAGGGGAGCTCAGGGAGGCTGCCCGGGCCTCCCAGGAGCGCAGGGAGCCACCGGGCCAGGCCCTCCTCGGGACGAGGGACAACGCGGCCACCAGCCCTTGGCTGTGCCGGCCCGTGCGCAAGCGGGGCTGAACCGCCAGCAGCAGCCTCGCCTCCGCTCACAAGGACGTCTGCGCCCTTCCCTGGACATTGGCCTGCTCCAGCCTTTTGGCAGAGTTTTTAAGCAACAAACATCTTAATAGAAAAAAAAATCAAGAATGTTCATGAAGTGCAATGAGGCTAAAGTCACTGGATAATTTAATTGTGGGGTATATCTGTGGAGTATATTGCATCTTGAGCTGCATGTTTAAACATCACAATTTCCTGCAGTGAACATTTTATTTGTTTGCAGAAAGCCTTGATTTCAGATATTTTTGAAAATATTTAACACTTAGTATTAGTGAAAGTATGGATTCAATACAGGGCTCTTGAGTGCACAGACATGAGAAGCATCCTGACAAACGGGTAACTATGGCAACTGGGTTTTATTCTTTTTCCACTGAGCAGCAGGAATTGCGAGCGAGGGCGCCGGCTGGAACGCCAGGCTCAGAGCTCTGCGCTAGCAGAGGACGGACTGAGAGAAGTATCAGTTCCAGTATTCCATCCTGGAATGCCCTTCTTTTATGTATTTCAGTTGTGCTTCATTGGTATTTACATACATTTAGCCACTAACCTAATTCTCTTCCTTTTGTTGTACTGTGGCTGGAAAATAAAAACATGCCTTTTTTTTTCTTACTGCAAGACGGAGGATTCAGGACCAACAGCCTCATCCCAAAGTCCAAATGCCCATTTTCTTGAGTCACAGGATGGTCTTCTCTTTAATGTAGCAGAACAGATGAATGGAAGAAAATATGCACGTTTTCTTTCCTGAAGCCAATAAAGGAAAAGCAGTGACATGGTCCAAGATGCTAGTGTGCAAATGGTGCCTGTCTGCATACAGTGAGAAACAGTGAGAAAGACTGTTTTCTTATGTGACTTCTTTTTTTTTGATTTGGTGCTGTTTACTGCTGCTGCTGCAAAAAAAAAAACAACAAGCCGGCCAGGCTCCTGCTGCACAAATATCTTCTGTATTCGCTATCTGTGTCAATGTTAAATAATGTCTATCTCATTTTACAATATTATCTTCTGTCAGTGACAAATGAACGCTCAGCAGTGTCTCGTGCTCATTTTAACTCACGTGTTCCTTTAGCTCAACAGTACAGTCATTCCCAAGCACTACTCAGATGTTGTATCTGTTTCTTTCTTACAGCAAAGACAAAATATCTCAAGACTTGGGTAAAATTGTCAAAAACACACCCCTGTGTGCAGAAGCCAGCTTGTATAATACTATGAAACATGCATCTTTGCATTACGGAACCACCAGGTACTGGAGCTCCTTGACCAGAGGGGTGGCAGCTCTCGTGTAAATGGGATCCAGGGCAGGCAGGTCCTTCCAGGGCACCTGTTCTTTCTTCTCTCTCTAATCCTGCTCACTACAGGATGCATCATCCACAGTGCATCACACCATGATTCTGCACCACAGATTTTTAATTTTGAATTTGTATCTAGAAAACATTTTAACAGTTTTAATTGTGCTTGAAATCATGTGCACAGGGAAAACTGAATGGATTCACATCCATTTTGATAACTTTGTTCATCTGCAACATTGCTTATTTTGCTTTCCTGAACTTTTTGCTCCATTATTACTCCATCATTTACAAAACTTCCCTACTAATTTTTCAGCTGGTTTGTGAGCAAGCGGTTTCTTCCAACCTACCCAATGCAACTTCTTTTCCCAAATGTGGAAACATCCCCATATACAACCTTGCTTTTAAGCATGAGATGTTCCACAACAGAGAGGATTGTAACCATTTTTAAATGGTATCATTAATCTAAGGGGGAGACACAAAAGACGCTGCGTGGGCTAGCTGGAACCTTGCCCTGAGCCGTTATGGCTTTTGCAGCTATTCGTGTCACACTGTTAGGAGTTCACCAAGGTTGCAGCAGTTGATAGAGGTCATCAGAGCTGGGTGAGAATTCTTCAGCTTCTGAAATGTCTCGGAAGCTGCAGCAGGAGCTGCCTGGGAGCTGCCATGCTCCCAAGTTCCTTCTTTCCTTCGTGCCCAGATACTGAGCCTGTCATAGATCGACAGGATGCACAAGAGTTAATGTGAAATTAGTTTCATTCCCACAATCTATTTCTTACTGTTCCCTACTCAAGCAAGTCAAAGCGACTATCTGAGGCGGCTCTTCAGACCATCTTTCAGCTCATGTGGCAAGCTCTGGGTCGACCCTGTGTTCACATTTTTTTTATGTACAACAAGCGGGGGCATCACTGACCAATTCAGCGAGGCCCAGCCTGGCCATGACACCGTTTCTCCCATTGCAGGCACTTGCCAGCAGCGGCAGGCAGAGCTCTCTGTCCTCAGGCGGGCTTGATGAGGGACGAGCCCTTCCCAAAGCTCAGTTCTATCCAGGGCTGGGACCATTACATTGACTAATAAATTCAATTAACCAAAGACAAACTAAAATGGCTGAAAAATAAAGCGTCCAGCACTCTAAATCACAAACTGTGAACAAAACAAGAAAATCTACGAAGACTCAGAATTGTCAAATCTCACATTGAGCTCTCTGCCCAGCTCAGAAGCCAAAACACTGCACGTTTCCTTCAGTCGCTGACCTGAATGCCATTAGCTCTTCTCTCTTAAAATCTCTTTTCTGGCTACTTCAAACGCTTCTGACTTTCACCTTCTGCATCAAGGCAGCACCATGCATCTGAGTTCATAAATCTTTACCAGACTTGGAAGCCTCTTTTTTTTTGTATCTAGTCAGCTTTTGCATCTGACTTTAGAAAATACGGCTATGTGTGGAAAAACTGTTATTGCAAGTATAGTAGCAATAACAACTAAAAGAGCCCACGCGCAAAATATAAATTATAATACCTCTTATTGCAAGTGTAGAAGATAAAAAAAAATAATGTCTTCAGCTATTCCAGCACGCTACTCTGGGGCTACTCCAGTGACTCAGTGAAACTGAAAAGAGAATGTCAAGCCTTATTTTATAATCCCACAACATGGGATGAGTCATCTCATTAACATCTACGAGGATGAGAGTGCATCTACACGAAGCTACCACGTGAGAACAGTATAAAGTTAGTCCTGTCAAGGTGACATTAACTCTGCTCAGGAGAAAAAGATTAAATATAAATATATGGAAGACAAGAGAGCCAAAAGTCTTTGTCTTTTTACTGATACTAAAATTTATGAATTTGGCAAATTCTCCCACAGAGGATGTAAGGACTGATAAATTAGTTGAATGGATAACTCAGCACTACTAAGAGTTTATTAGGCAAAGAAGCAAGAGTAGATCAAGTCCATGAGGTACCCTGTGCTTGCAAGATTTACAGTTCACTCTTCCTCCAAATTTCCTAAGAGTTCAAAATAAATCCTGCCCCAAAAACCAGAAAATACAGAGAACAACAGTACAAAAAAGTAATACTAAAATTATTTCTGTCTCAAAGACATATATTAAACTAGCTAGATTTTTATATTATATTTTATATAATAGTGTATTTTAACTAGGACTGCTCAAATCACACAGTATTAGGTCATCATTTAAATGCATAAAGAATTTCAGGTTTGTACAAAAGAAAAAAACTGCCCTTTTTCTGCATATTTACAGTCTTGAAGCATATAAATTATGAAAGATGCGAGACAGTCTGTGAAAATAATTGGGAGCTTGCAATTATGCAAATGCATTAAAGTGCACCATCAATATTAGTTATTTTGAAATATAAAAAGTAAGAAACCCAATCCCAAAACATTTAAGTAACAGGGAATCTACCCAACATTGCACAAGAACTACATCATGTCTCGAGGCTGTCACTTATGGTATTAATTACTGGCTGATTATTGTTATTATTATTAATTACTGACTGGTTATTGGCACGCACTGAACTTTTCCAACAAAACTTCTCTGTACTATAATAATGTTAATGGTAAAAATGAATGAATAAATAAGCTCATTAAGCAGCCAGAGTCTAGCTCTTCTTAACAGATCCACAAAGTCAGACTTTGTTCCAACTGACCTCACTTTAGGCCTCATTTAAGCAATATTTGCAACTGACTTATTTATGAGAGGTTTTAAAT
Organism: Tinamus guttatus; assembly: GCF_059628265.1. Classification (NCBI taxonomy): domain Eukaryota; kingdom Metazoa; phylum Chordata; class Aves; order Tinamiformes; family Tinamidae; genus Tinamus; species Tinamus guttatus. Next base: position 2,404,215 of record NW_028288985.1, on the reverse strand, counting down.
TAAAGCTTTAAACAACACGTACTGCTGTCAGCCACGCAGTATTCTGTGATGTCTCAAAAAGCATATATCCATGGTGATGGAAATTCTGCAAAGCTTGAAATACCATAAGAGAAATCTAACCTTGCATTAGCTAGGAGAATAATTGCAAAACCACTTGTTTCACTCTTAAGATGGTTGGAGAAAGATAATTTCTGGCACTTGCTTGGCTGCTGGGAAATAGGATGATGGCATGGATAAAAAGAACCTGAAAGAAAATACTGTTTCAATCAGTATTGAGACCTTGAGAAACTGATGGAAATTAAAATGTAACTGAATGTGCAAATGTGAATCAGAAGGTAAAATGGAACCACATTCTGAGAACAGAAGTCCCTCATTTAACTTTCCCTCAACACTCTTCAGAGCACATGAAATGTTATTTTCTTTCCACAATACTGAGCTAGAGGCTTCTGAGCTGTGTCCAGCACCCTTCCTTCTATGTCTGCCTACACACTAAGAAACAACCAACCAGCCAACCAACTCCACCTAGATCCCTACACTGGGGCATCCATCCCAAGGCTCATTTAATGTCTGGGGAGAGCAACTAATGTATTTACACTTCTGTTTAAATTGAACACATCCTGTAGGCCTTTATCACCTAAAAAAAAGAGGATTAAGGTAGTAAATCAGAACAGTGTCTATCTTCTACTTTGGAAGTTGGATTTGTACAATACTTAAATAAAAAACAAGCCAATACCAACCAGCAAATTTATCCCAGCGCAAAATTTATGGAAAATAGTCTCACTAGGGATATAGCATGTACTATATTAAACACTGTCCAGTCTCATCAAATGCTGCTGGATTGTTGCTTCCAAAATATGTCCTACTTCATGAGTGATTTCTGGAATAAATACAGGTTCCAGATGAAATGTGCAGAAGTACTGGAGTGCAAGGCACTGCAAATCTCTTAATCCTGAACAGAAGAGACCTGTTCACATCTCTTGATCAATATATGCACATCAGAGCATTTGAAGCAGGTCAAAATTATGAAAAGAACTTGAGATTGATTGGTGGGCACTTGAGAGCAAGTTCAGGAAAAACGGACATAGGAATTAAAACAAGTGGGAGAGAAATCAACTTTGAACTGCAGAAAATGGAAAAAAAAAGGCAACTATGATTTCTAGTACAGCATAAGGGCTGCAAATCTGTTCTATTAAAGTATGTTATCCAAGAATAAGATTAGCATTCAGGGGTGGGAATCAATAATAGGAGAAAGATTTTAAAACTTACTAATAGAAATGACAACAGTTCTTTGCAAACACATTTCTGCTCAGATTTTAACCGCTGCCCAACGAATGTCAGCAGTATTTCTCTAGCCCTCCTAAAGGGAATCAAGCAAGTCTTCCAGTATTTCTCTCTTTTAAGAGAGAGCTTAACTGGCCTTACAAACTGTGTCATTTAAGCCTGTGCAATAGTCAGGTGGCAGGAGAAAACATATGAGGCAAGAGAAGGCTGACGCTTCCTCTCCACCCCTTCAGCGTGTGGAGCTGGGGGTTCTGCTGGGGGTTCTGCTGGAGCTGAGCACGGTGTGTGTCCATCTTCGCCACAGCAACCGCAGCACCCTCAAATCCTGCTTTATTTCCTCCAAGACAACCAGTTAGTAACTTGCTTGGTGTGTGAAAGGAGAACCAGTGGAAAGGGCTGCCCCTGGGTACCGCTTAGTCCTTCTCACAGCGTGCAAACAGCATGTGAAGCATCGGTTGAGAACCATAGGAAAAACGCCGAGGTTTTGCAGTAAACAGTAGCCAAAACCAAAATGTAAATCCAATCTACTGTACAGGAATGTCCTTAGCCAACTCCAACCCTGAGACCATGTTACAGGCAGCTCCAAGCACTTCCCTGCCCTGAGGGAACGGGGATATCCTGCTTGCCAGGAGTCCAGCGTCTAAGGCGGAAGGAAGGATGGAGAACACACAGGGCAGAGAGTGACTGCAGAACTCCTCCAGCCCCGAGCTGAGCCGACACGGAGCTAAGCGCATCTTGGGAAACCAGGAAATAAATATTAGGGACTAACTTAGGATATTGCTGGCATTTGGATGTATGTGTGTATAATACTTTTAAAACAAGCCCATCATTGTTGGAAGACATTTATGAAAAATGCTTAGTTTTTCAGCAAGCCATTCTAGAATAAAAATAGAGGCAGTGAAGGCCTGTCAAAGTTTTCACTTATCAAATTTGACTGCATATTCTCATTTCTTAGCAGTCTCCACTGAATAGAAAATCCTTCAAGTGAGGTTAAACACAGAGCACTATTTCTCAGGATGAAACTAGCCAGATTTAAAAGGAAAATGAGGCTTCAATCCAGAAAATAATTATTCTATCCCACATGCTCTAAGGCATGACGAGCTATAGAACATCACACAATTTGGACCTAATCCTTCAAAGAGCTGTCAAGTCCCCAGCGAGGATTTGGTGGATACAGCAGGGGGGACGTGGGGCTGCCAGGGCTGTGCTCCAAAGGGAGAGAAGCCTGGAAAAGCCTTGGTACAACTACCGACAGGTAACTCAAACTATCCGCCTCCCTCTGCACACCGCAGATTGCTTCGATACCATTGCAAATCACATCACAATGTCTTCATTAGAGCATAATCTAAATAACTGCATAAATGTTTTCTGGAAACGATATGCCACTGAAATGTAATGACTTCAAGCAACATGCTGCTGCACGTACCTTTCAAATGATCTAAATACTCTGCAATCACCATAGAAATGCTTCTGTAGCAGACTTAGCTAAAAATCACTTGTAAAACAACTGTGAATCTCTTGAAAGCAGCACCGTGTGCCCAAGCCTTGGGAACCAGAGACCCTGCCTGGGATTAGGGTGAGCCCCTGTCCCCGCCGGCCGGGCCGGGCTGTTTCAGAGCCTCCTCGCTGGCTCAGCCCTGCTCTGCATTAAAGCCAGCCCTCGAGAACTTCCAAGCCCTGTAGAAACCCAGCTGCCCCTGCAGAGGCAGGGACCGCACTGCCCAAATAACTCTGATAGTCCCAACACCTCCAGGATACATCTCTGCATTGCCGAGAGCAGCTCTCCTTTGTGCCCAGTCGGGCCCTGCGGCGCGCAGCCACAGGGACAGGACCAGAACTTGGAAAACCAGAGGCCAGAACTTCAGTTCGTATCAGTCGCCTCTGTCTGCCCGCAAGCAAGGGGCATTTGTGGGGCCACGTGCGGAGCACAGGCCCAAGGCAGGCGGCGGGACGGCGGGCACCCCGCAACAGCCCTCGAGGGGTTTGGCACCCGTCCTGCCAAGCACTCTCTGACAGAAGCTGAACAACTCCACGTACAATCATGCTGCAAAATGCAGCCAAACAATAATAAAAATTGCCCAGCAACAACCAGCTAGCCAAGAACTCAGTGGGTACTGTTCCTCCTGTGTGACTTTTATAAACTTAATGATGGACTTCAGAGCCCAGCCGGCTCATGGGATCCACTCAGGCCCCTTCCCAAGCAAGCAAATAACCAAGTCACCAGTTTCTTTTTCCCTCTTACACTAAAGCAAACCCCTTTTATACAGTTTATTACATACATGTACAGCAAAACGCCCAGTAGCTGGAGGATGGTGAACACACAGGGCAGAGAGCAGGACGAGCTGTGCCCGGCTCTGCGAGGGGCTGCCCGCGGCCTCCCGCACTGCAGGGCCACGAGCGCCGCGGCCTGGGCAGCCCCGGGGCTGGGCCCAGCTCCTTCAAACATCCACAGCGCTCCAGTCCCGGAGCACGTTTCCCCTGACCTGTAAGTGCGTTGCTTGGAGATGGATCGGGGAAAAGAGCAGCTGCTAAGATGCTTCTGCAGGGCAGGATCTTGGCAGAAATATTTGCTATCTCCTCCCCTTATTCAGATTACGGACAATTTTCTTCCCTGACCCAGATACCACACAGAGGTCTCAGGCACTGCATTTTGATCAGTCATTGCATTTTCATCAGTAAAGACATCCTATTTGTCACTCTCAGGAAACTATTTAAAAGCATTATAAACGCATCTTTCCAAGCCTCACATAGCAGATATTGATAAAATTGATATTGATATTGACTTTTTAGAAAAACTTTTAATTCCTGAAAGAACAAATCAAATTGCAGCCACCACAGCTCCAGCAATCAGCCCAGCTGGAAAAGTAACACCGATGTGCAAGAAATGGAAAAGATTGCCTGAGAGTAACAGCAACTCTGGAGTGGGCAAAACCATCACAGGCCCAAATTATGCTCGTCCACAGCAGTTTCCTTTGCTTTGTGTGATCTGACTAAAGCATTTTGAATTGCCAATACAATTTGTAGGACTTGAATCACAAAATATATGTGTGTCTTTGCGGTTATCGATTCCTTACATTATACAAGAATGCTACACAGAAAAACATGCTTTTAGCAATCTGTGTGATTTTCTAATACTTTTTAAATTAAAACTTTTTTTAAAGTGACTTCTCCTGAGATTTACAGTTTCTTCAATTTTATGTCTTCTTGTTCTTCTGACATCTTTTCTTCAGCAATTTGCACCTTCACAGTGGCCCTTTACTCTTTCCAATTTGATCTGCAATAATACTTTGAGTGGCCCCTTCTCCTCTCCAACCACTTTGTGTTGTTCCCTTTGGCATGAGCCACTGTTCAGTCTACTGACTCCAGCCCTTGGGTGAGCAGGGCCATTTGGATGTTCATATAGAGCTCCATACCTTAAATAAGGCTTTCTGTGCGAGTTTAATAATGGGAGGGATTCAAATACAATAAGAAGCAATTTGACCACTTCACAGGAAGTCAAGCTGAATTGAAACTGCAGCTGGGGCAATTCACACCAGCTAAGGATACTCATATATTTTACTTTGGACTCCAGGACTCAGTTCAAGCAACATTCCTACCTCTGCTGATATAATTTCTCACCTATTAGGGAGCAGATACACAATGTTTTTGAAGCATGTCTACCACAGTCACTTCTAGCAGCAATTACGCAGTTCCATAGTAACAAGGACAGCATCTTTCATACATGGGCAAAATCTCAAACAGTCAAAGCAGTATGAGGACAGACGAGACACACACAGAACTGCACATATGACAAATACTTATTAATGGCTGTTAGCTTTTTGCCTCCGATATCAAATGCTTTCTCATTCCCCTAAAATTACACCAATTGCTGGCTGATGAAGTCACAAGGATGAAAACCACTCACAAAATCACCACGTAGGCAGCAATGGCACTTAGGAAAAACCAACCCTCAAAAATTGTTCACTTGTGATTATTCAGAAATGGTCACTGTGATCACCTACAGTGAAAAACGTAATTTGCAAATTATTTTTTTTCAGCACTTTATAATTTTAGAGTGAAGCAGATTGCTCACATGTTAGCACTGCATTATTTTTATGCTGCCAGGCAACCTGGCAGTACTGCTGCTAGAAATGACTCAGAAAGCATTCTGTTAGTTGTTGGATCGATTGCCATAATTAACTTCTGATGATTTGTTTGCTCCTTTTTAAACTGTTATCAGATATCTACATCTTCAAAGGTTTATCCTGACCCAGCTCCACGGGCAGACCTGGAGGATAACCAGTGGCCTGTGCCGCAGTGGCAGAGCCGTGTCCTGGATTTTCCCATTCCAAAGCAGGTCCTTCACATGTAAACTGCAGGAAATGGATGTGTGAACAATTTTTAGGTTAGATCTTTCTTTTAACATACGTGAATTAATGTACATTCCCCATTTATTTATATACAGCGATACAGAATCTTTATTATTTTTTAAGTATAAAGTAATAAAAAGTCAGATTTTTTGCTTACCTTTTTGGAAAGCAGGCAAAAGCTATACTGTAGGTGGAATAGTGTACCAAGTAACAGATTTTTGAACACTCTTTCTTACTGGTGGTATGCAGTCTACAGGAAAAGTAAATACATTGGCATGTATAATATGTCTGTTCACAATAAACTCTTCAAGCTTTGTGCTGTCATTGAGGCCATGACATTAATTCAATTGAAGAGCTCAGATTAAAAGCGTGATAGTGGAAAGCTTAGAGCATGGCAATATGTGAAATTAATTCTGGGCTAGAAATAAATGAACCAGTTCACAGAAGTTCAGGTACCTCTGAACATAGGAGCAGCGGCTCAGAAATAAGAGGGTGGCTCTGATTGAATTCCTTTAGCCTCCCCTGACCAAGCTGCGGAACATTTTGGCTTTAATTCAAGATTCCCAGCCCCTTCCTCATCCAGGCAGTCACTCTCAGCTTCCTCGGCATCATCAGCAGCTGTTTTCATTTTTCCTCGGGAGGATGAAATACGCAATGTCATGTCCACGGTGTTGAGACTCAACATGAATGAACAGACAAAAGCAACGCAGCAAGGCACAGAGCATTTGCATAGATTTGCATAGCAGTGTGTGCAAGTCTCGCTGCAATGTGCAATGTTTTCATTTCATACACACTATTCGCAGCTTATGGATGGGAATCCACAAAGTCAACGTATATTCACAACACACAGAGGAAAATGAGGACTGACACTCTGCTCTGATTCTCTTGCTGTTCTGACAGACAAGCCACGGACGGCAGCTTTCATTTTGGATCCTAACCGTTCATGCTAACAGTACTTCAGGACACTGGAAGCACCATTTTCAAATGGGAAAATGCAAAAGTTTCATATTGGGGGAGGGCCACGGCAAGTGATTACACTTTACTACTGACCTTCGAAACAACTGCCAAGTAATTTCTACTTAATGCTATGTAAAAAAGAAAGAAAAAATCATCTGGAATGTGCCTACGCAGATACGGGCAGCCTTCTAAGTCTGCAGACTTGTAACTTACATATTAACTTATTTTTTTAACACAAAATCAGTCTGGGTTAGATTTCTGGCTCTGTATGGTGACACTCTTCTTTTGTCCCTTCTCAACAAATGAGAATATCCCAGCTAGCCTCATGGGGAAACCAGTCCCCTTTCGAGTGCCACATTGCTTAATGGACATCATGGTCTCGGTCGTAGAGACGCTCACAGCGCCTACTCAGTATTACATAGTGATGGGCTACTGCACAGATCTCTTCTTCATCTCAGACTTTTCTCTCACAACAGAGAAAAACAAGAAAACATGAGCAAACCTGACTACAGCCATCTCACAAACTGTGAGACTTTTCCCAGGGTCTGATAACAGGCACACTGGAAGATGAACACTGCCCATGCTGCTGAGGCCCAACAGCCCCAGGCCTCTTCAAGTGCTGGAAGCCTCTTTCCAGACGAGCAGCTCCCGAGCCCCAGGTCTCTGCACGCCACGTGCCTGACGTTCGCGCTTTTGGGAGCAACGTATGGGCTGGCAACGCAGGGTAACAAAGTCAGCGGGTGGCCACGTTTCGTGCGGTGGGAACCCGGCTGTCAGCCAAGGTCTCATCCCGCCGAACCACTGCCCGGCCCCGCGCAGCCCCGCAGGCCGTGCTCAGGCACCTAGCGTGGCAGAGCACCTTCTCCCCATGGAAACTGCTACGTGGAGCAGACACTGAAAAACATTAAGAAAGGAGCTGGTGCTTGTGTCCCTGTGAGGCAGGAGAGGCCGGGATGCCCTGCTCCTCCAGGGCTCTGTAGGAGTGAAGGGTCTGAAAAGCAAGTGCCCTCCCAGCAAGGGCTGCTAAGCCCAGCACGCGACGAGTGCTACTTCCTCCTTATGAAACAACTGACATGTTGATTTGCTGTTGCTGTGTTTGGTAAAGACACAAATTACAGCAAGTTGCAAAGGAAAATGAGTAATTACATGTAAATCTTCAATGTAAGTTAAGTATGGGTTGGAGGTTCAAATGTCTGACACTCTGCTCTTGCAGCAGAAACAAACACTGCTGAGCAGGAGAGGCTCTCGCTATCAGTTCAGCTTGAGACTTGATGAGAAGTATCTTTTCAAATAGTGTGAAATTCAACCCAAGACACATGAGAGAAGAATGAACTTGTTACAAGGAAGTAAGCTGCTGTGCACCAAAATCTGCTCATCTTAATCTGCTGCAAAACACTTTAGATACAAACATGTATTAGCAGAAAAAAGCTGTTGAATGAGTAAAAGCATGCACATACCAGATGGCAAACTGGAATGATTAACGGAATTGACAGAAGTAGAATAGCTTGAGGTAGAAAAGTTTGGCCTTAATATATCCCATTCAGCATGAAACCTCTCTCAGGTCATGGCAGGGGAGCTCAACCTGTGAAATTTCTCACTTTAAATATATCCTAAATCAAAATCGGTAGCACAGCAACCGCCTGTTCCTCCTGGTGGGCAGACTGCAAGGTGACTGCATTTCAAATGGTTTTCCTCCCACATTAGGGCAGTTTCACCACTTACATTCCCTTTCAGAGCTCAGCACCTGAGCCCAGCTCTCCCCAGTTCTCAGTATCTTTCTACTGAGCTGCAAATTCCTGCAAATCCTAAGGGATTTGTGGGAGCAAAGTGTGAGACATGCTCAGCTCCATGACCCAGGAACATGTTCTCTTAGGAGACCACTGAGGCCTTCTCTTCATAGGGAAATCTTCAGTTCACCAGGCATTCTTTTCAAGTTAATACTAAAACATGGAGGTTTTGTTCAGGCTTTTTTTTTTCTGTAAAACCATTCACAATTTGCTTTTGATCCTGCACATGGAACATATGCAGGACCCTACGATGGACCATAAATTTAGACTTAGACACAAGATTCTCCAATGTTTGGAGGTACATGAATCCCATGTTGGTAGCTCAGTATAAAACTGAAGATATGAAACAGGATAGGTATAAATTGGAGAGATGAAACAGTTGTATGTTTGCAATAGGAATGGCAACTTCAATCTTCAGTACCCGGACAACACATTAACAGAAGCATCACCGGGAAATACAATAGAAAATCAAACTGGCAAACTCAACTGTACTTCCACACTTAAAACACTGAAAGCTAAGCTGGGTCTGCCCCTCTTTAGCTGTATGTCCCTCTGATGAGTCCAGCCTCATCCTTTGGCCAGTTTGCTTTCAGCCTGGCATGCGCAGACCCGGAGGAGACCGACACGGAAGCAGCAGGGAGCGCGTCCCGGCCCCCTCCAAGCAGCAGCTCAGAGCTAAAGGGGCAGCCCTGCACTTGGTTCAGATCTGCATCTCCTCTTCTCTTCTTCTGTATATAATTATCAGCTACGTTTAATGGATCTAATATATAAGGCATTTTTAAAGAGGAAGATACTAAAAAAACCCACTGTTTTCTTTTGAAATAAAATAAAAAATATTCCTAGAAATGACTTAAAAGTCTAGGGAAATTTCTTTTCATAGATCCTGTTTCCCAATTGGAAAAATTTCCCCATCTGAGGCATGAAATACTTTTTGAAATTAAACTGATGGGAAGAATTCAAATCTTATTTATTTACGAAGTTCTTTTTCAAAATTTCACTGGAATTGTAAGAGTTTTCTTTCTATGACACTGCTTTTTTGAGCTCTATGTACTAATATTGTTTGAAATGTTTCCATCAAAAGGGTAACTGGAAGCATTTTTTTTACTAGAAATACTAGAATTCCAAAAAAAATATGAGCTGTATCAGCTACTGCAATAAATGACTTGCACAGACACTCATGCAGAATGTTGCCTGATTAGGGGGATTTGACTGAGAGGCTCCTGAACACAACAGCAAAGCTCCCACTAACTAAAGGAGTAGCCTATGCTGGGACTAATTGTACACGAGTACAGAAGTAGTTCAGTTCATTTGATTTTCTAGTAGATTTATTAATGGACAAGTTCAGGAAATGAAGTAATTAGAGTAGATGCATAGCACTGCATATGCAGTGATATATGAACACATGGTGTGATGTATATAAATAATTAAAGGATTTGAAATAAAATGCATACTGCAAACTATGAAACTTTTTTTTTTTTTTAAACTGTCTTGGGGAAAAGACACATATGTTCATACTATTGCCCATTTCCTGGCTGGTTACATTTAACAAACATATTTACATGCTGTAGAAGCTGACACATAAGCAAAAGCACATTAATTGCAAATTTTGGGGGGTTTCACTATCAGTACTGCACTACCAGTGCAGCTTACTCTAGGTTTAAATCAGTGTTAAACAAAGGAGCAGAGCATATGGCAGAAACCCACACATCACAGCAACCAGGGGGGATTTTGTCTCTTACTTCTCTTACTGGCTCTGAAAAGTACATTTTAGCATAAAGTCCTGGACAAACAAACAAAAAGTGCTTTGTAGGAAATTTGGTTCTGACTTGCTTTTTTAATGAAAGTCTCTCCTCTTCAAGGAAAAATATAACAGTTCTTTAGCTCTTCAGAAGTCTGAGAGCATCACTAAAATGCGGCACAGGGGAATGAGAGCATAAAGGCAAACTAAGATTATGAAGCCTCCAACTAATCCCCACAGGGCAGCACATGTATTTTCACATTAAGCACTTCAGCATCAAAACTTCTATGATGTTCTCACTATTCATAACTTTGAGTGGAAATTTTTAGATTTCTTTTCTTCTTTTGGAGGAGAAACTAAATCCAATCCTTTATGACTAGAACAGGAATGAGTAAAATGCAGTCCAGCTGTATCTATACTCACATTTCCCTTCATTTTGATTGCCTTTCAAAACCCCATTCCCTTCTCCTCTACATTTGTTCCTCCTTCTTTCTCTCCCTCCATCCTCAAAGGCCTTTTCAGACTTGGTCATATGAGGAACAATCCTCCCTGGACACCTCTAGGAGTTGTAGTAGCTCCTACACTGCAGGATTAGATCTCAGCAACAAACGCAGCAAGGAGCAGATTTAAAGACAAGAGCTAATGGAGTGGATTTCCTGCAGCGCCATGTATCACCTAACAGAAATTTGGCTTAGCAGAAGAACTCTCAGTCTTGGTGGGTTATATCCTGGCCTGGAAATACATTTATTTTCTTTTGGAGAGATGGTTCTGTTCAGTATGAGTAGAAGTGGCAGAACATGATCCTTAATTTATCAGAAAGATTTTCTTGCAGTCTTATAATTCTGACACTCATTTTTAATAAGGCGGTTTGTGATTTCTGAAGACAAATTCTGTTTTTCCATTTAGGATATATTTTCTATACCTGCATGATCACAGAAGAATACTCAAGGGGTGAATAAAGTGAGGAAAGTGCTGTGTCAGTGATTTGCTAGCTGTTTCCGCTTTGCTTTGACAGCAGAGTTTCTGCTTTCAGGCAGATATTCAGGCAGCAGTTTAACAGACAAGAAGTGGCAGAGATTTCAGCAGCAAATGGATGAACAAAACATAGGCAAGGAAAGGGCATTTCTCCACATTCAGATTTGGTTTTCGTAAAAACTGCAGACGTGCCTAAACCTTTCCAGTAAGCTACAAAGTTGTGCAGCTGTCTCCTTCCTCAACTCCTTCCAGATTCAAATGCAAATCAAATTTGATGGCCTTAGTGTGTAATTTTCTGCTACAATATACCATGCTACGCACATTAAAGAAATTAGAAGCATCTTCTCCATCTTTTTTTTTTTCCTCTTTTAAATCAATGGCGAGATCTGCATTAAATTTTACAGGACCAGATAAAATGCCTAAATGGGAATCTTCGAGGTTTGTGGCATTTCTGCAAGGAAACTGCTAAAATCATAGCTGTGGCTCAGGTTAACAGAGGCACGAAAGGAAATGCCACTTAATCCCTAAAGACGATTTTGGTACCTGTCGGCGTTGTCTTGGAAATGCCCCAGGTTAGATTCTGACACATCAGGGAGCAAGTTCAGACTGATGGGGTTGTACTCATGGGTGCCCTTATTCACAGAGGAGCGAAAGGAGGAGGAGCAAGTTACAGCTATCAGACCTTTTGTGAGGAGCTGCTGAACTGGCACATCTCAAAAACAGTGAGGAGAAAATAGAGAATTTAAAGAGAATTATGGGACTTTTACCTGAGGAGGTCACACAGTATTAATATCTGAGAAGTCAAAAGACCCTAAAGACTGATCAGTGTCTCCAAAACATATAAATAGCCAATGAATAGGATTAGAAGTACTTACTGTTTGGATCTACGTTTTCACAAAGTTCTGTTTTTGCTTCGCCGTTGGGCCTGTCACTAGGTTTGTGCGAAAGCCGTGACGACATGGTTGCTGCTGTTACCACAGCCTTGAAGCTGCGTTTCCGTTTCTGGACATTTAGTTCAGGATGGAAGATGATGATGTACACTTTCGGCATGTAAAGCATCCCCAGGGCCACTGAAGCACTTAAGTTCATGGATATTGTAAGTGTGGTAGTTTGTATGTAGAGCTAGGAGACACAACACATGAGACACTATTACAAATAAAATGACTGGCAAGTAGGTTGCAGTATTTAAATACAAAGCATTAAATATAACTAATCTAACAGAGATAGGCTAAATGTGTAGAAAACAGAGCACAGCACTTTGCAAAAATCATCAGAAAGAGAGAAGCAGAGAGAAACCAGCTGTGCCTTCAAGCCAGCACAGGCTGCCCTGTCCTCCCGGGGCAGAACTGCTGCATCAAACACAATAGCACCAGCCTGGGAGACTTTTGGCCCATGTTTCTCAGTGTTCATATTGGTATTTTCACTTGTGGCCACATATTAATCTTGATATTTCTACCTGTGGCCACAGCACTGTATACTAACCTCGTTAACGCTATAAAACCACACTTACTGACTTTGCGAGCAAAGATACATGACCCTTCCCAGTGCGAGTTACAACATCCATCAGTTATGTGTGATACCTGTGGCCACTTCAGAAGCTCTGTCCTAGAGGAAGAACCATCAGTGTTCTTACTGATAGCATTTCTGTGGCACTCTTACATTATAATTGCACTTTATTCAAGTGCAAAGATCAGCTTTGGATTTCAATAATGCTGATATAAGGTCTACTATAAATTACAGCAAAGGAAGACTAACAATATAATAATATGAATTAGTTAAAAAAAAAGAAAAAAAAAGACTTACCTATTTTTTTTTTTAATTTCAGTAAGGTTTTTTTTGTTGTTTTTTTTTTCCTCTATACTTCAATTCTCTACAGGTCACTGAAATAACTATGCAGAGACTACACAATAATTTGTATGCTGCTGCCATTCAGCTGCGCTTCTTATAGCACATAGAATGTAGGCAAGTCAGAGAGGAACTAGGAGCACGAGATGGGAATCCAAAGAACTCACAATGCATTAAAACATACTCTGCAAACACAGAGCGAAAGACAAGCCTTCCCCTATTTTTTAAAATCTTTTTAGAGATCACACCTGACAGATGAAATCGAACGATTCTCATCATTTAAGAAGATCGTCCTAAGTTAAAAGGCAGAGACAGTGTGTTAAGGTGTGAGTGCACTAAAAAGGACACAAAACCTCTACAGCTCCTCTTCGGAGATCAACATGCGTTGTAAGACCATACATATGGGAAATTACTACCCATTGTGGTGATTCTTTTGAAACAAAATTTCCCCTTTGCCTCAGAGCTAATCAGTCTGAACTCCTGACAGAGAAAACCCAAGATAAACATGATGGCAGAGTAAAATGCTGACCTTGCCCACATTTTTTCCAATTCCTGTATTTATAAAACTATAAATGTTTCCAGACTTATTACTTCTATCTGCATAGCAGTTGCTATTATACTGATTAAGAGGACCACTAGAAATAATAAAATGCTGTAGGAGAAAAATAAAAAGGAGGCTTGGCATAGATAGGTACCCACCTGTAAAGGTACCCACAATCAGAAAATAAGTGTTTTTGTTTATTCTTCATTAGAAGTAAATAGCAGATATTATCAGGAATTTTGCACAAATCAGGACATGAAGGTATAACCAAGCATATTATGAACAAATATGCTCGGTCAAATCATGTAATTTAAGGCCAGAAGAGAACGTAAGGAGTCACCTAGTTTAGCTGTACAATTTATGCCAGAGCTCACAGGTGACTTTGCCCCATCTTGAAATTGTCCTCTGGGAGAGATCTGAGCACTTCACCAGCCATCTCCTCCAGAGCACTCAGGTCTCCATCATGTTGGGTCTGCGTCTCCCAGCCAGCGCCGAGCTGGGCCTTGTCCGCTCCCACACAACAGTCATTCCCTTTCCCTTCCCTTCTCTTGCCATCTTTTAGGTATTTAAAGAGCTATCACGCTTCCCCCTTAGTCTCTGAGAGAGAATTGGGTCATTTTTTCCAAGAGCAGTCACAGGAAAGAGCCTGGACCCTCCTTCCTGCTCTAACGTGGAGGCTACAGCTACCTATCCCACCACCCTGCGGCAGCGTGAGGCTCTACCCCAACCGCCCTGCTGACTGAGCTCACAGCACTGCTGTTGGACACGATGCTTATTTTTGGCAGACATGTAGTACACTTGCCCCCTGCTCTTCCCTGCACAGTCACTATTTAGCTAGTTATTGCTCACCTTATATTTCACAGTTCAGTGTTATTGCGATACATATTCTCTCTATCTCTATGTACATAAGCACTACGTATATTTATCTTACACTATATGAGGACATTTAAAAGAGAAGACAGTTTACAAGGCATTTGTTTCTTTGCAGCTGACTCTCCTCTCAGTAATGTTAGTGTAAATCACTTGTAGCTCAGCAGGCGTCGCTTGCACTACGCTGACATAAACAGCACTGATTCAAGTTCTTATTGAATAAACTTAATAGTTCTTTAAGAACTGGAAATGAAACATATCACATGCAAGGGCTGGAGGATAAACAGGAAGACACCCTCTTTGTCTTCAAAATGTTTGTAAATGAGTATCGACTTTTATCTTTGCTAAATAAGGTAATAATTATTTCTATTTTATAAAGAGCTGCTCCAGCAGTGCTGAGAGCTGCAGGTACCACCACGTCTGCAGGCCAGGAAGGCGCCAGGACTGCACAAGTGACGGACTGCACTGAATCAGGGCTACTTCTCAGCCTAGTATACAGACCACACATTGCTCTGCTAATAATTTGGAAGAAAGTTTGCTGAACTAACAGCTGCAGAGCTCCTAGTTCAGTCTGAGAAGGCTGGAGGTCTGTAACCTGCTTTCATATGAATTCTCCCTATATAAATACCAAGTAGCTAAAACTGACAGGCACTGAATGTATAATAAGCAATATTACTGAATGAAATCTGCATTTCTAAAAGGTCAGAAGAGACCTGTATTGGTGAGGACTTCTCTCATATATGCAAATCAGGATTTTCAAGTGACATTTTCCTCAAGAGCCATCTCAAATGACTTAGTCTCACAGAAAGTCTATTCAAGAAGCCATATATATGGTGAAAATGCATAGCACTATTTAGACTCATCTTTTTTGGAAATCAGAAAAACCTTTACAGAGAAAGGTAATTTGGACCACAGCATAAAGAAAGAAAAAAAAAGGGAGGGGGAAAGAAAAAAAGTAAAGAAAAAAGGAAGAAAGAAAAAAAAAGAAAAAAAAAGGTAAAGAAAAAAAGGGAAAAAGGAAGAAAGGGGGAAGAAAGAAACTAATGACGGAAACTGCGTAATGGCTTATTAGTTTACACTACACAATTAGAAATGTTTGTATATGAATATTCCCCATCCAAATCCAATTTCTATTTCTGCAACTAAAGCAAAAGGAATTTAAACAGAGCTGTAAGTTAAGCAATATAACTGTATCATCACAGCATGAGGAGGAATGGATGGTTGCCATAGACACAGGGCATTTGACAGTAATGAAGCAGAAGGAAAGACATATAACTAAAGTAACATTTTTAAGGTAAAGCAAGGTAAAGCTATTTTTAGGTAAAAAGCATTATGTTGCAAGATTTTTTTCACCTGGATCCTCATATAGGAAGCTGTTTATTTCATAGGCCTGGCATTTTCTGAATTTTGGGTTATTTTGGTACGTGACACTGATGTTCTGTTTTCAGAAGCAGAAGACAAGAACAAGTCTAGATTTTAAACACCAAGAACAAAATGGGCTCCGTGTGCTCACGGCAGCTCCTGAAGGCTGCAGCCTCGCGGAGCAGCCGCCCCTCGCCGCGCACAGCGTGGGGCTCCGCAGGGACCCTCGGAGGCGCAGCCTGCGCCGCGCGGTGCTCCGGGGGCTGCTCGGCACTGCCTCCCCGGGATCGCAGGGGTCTCTCCGAGGTCCTCCCAGGAGCCAGGCACGGTGCTCATGGACTTGTCCATGCTGCCGGGGGCTGCACGAGATGGCACGTGGCATCACAGCTCCAGCACGCGCCGCGGGGCAGCCTGCTGCCCATCCTGCCACCCATCCTGCCAGGCCCTCCCTCCTACCCCGGCCTGAATTTGCCAACGGACAAAGGAAGCCACTGGCTCCACTGGTCTGTCCTCCTATGCTGTGCAATGGAAAGAAGAGCACAACAGGGTGGTGCTGCCCGCCAACGCCGCCAACACAGAGCTGAGTGCCGGGGTGGCAGCCTGGCTGCTGTTGCTTTTTCCACTAAAATGTCATCGCCGAGCGTGGCATCCAGGCGCCAACCTTGCTGCAGGCCACTTTGTGAGCAGGGCTGGTTGTGGGACCCCTCTGTCTGCTGATGGGCTCCCGGGCCCAAAAGGAGGTGTCCGAACTGGAGAATCTGACTCTACCTCTGCTCATGTCCCTCGACCAGAGCTGACTGGCACCCAAGAAGATGCACCCCAAATCCACCCCTAAAACCAGTGCTGCTGGGACTGCAAAAGCTGCAGACCACCTGCCTGACATCTAGCATCACGTGCTATTAACACGTCTATTCGAGGGCACATAGGTATTAAGATGAAATTACTGTTTGGTCCACTGGATCTTTTGCAGCACAATGCCAGCAAAGTTTCCTCCCTTGCAAATGCAGATGGAGACAAAGGCAGAGCCAGAAAAGCGCTTCTGTAGAACAAGAGATGAGTGACATGAAACACTTCTCGCGGCAAATGGAGCCTTATAAAGATAAGGGAAACGAATACATGTGCTTATTATTAGAATTAAAATCTTAGTTTTATGCATTTTATCTCTGCTTTGTGGCTTTACAAGTCAAATATAAAAAAACAGTTTACATGAAACTGTTTCATTTCTTATTTCACTTTTCTGATAAACTCTCTGGAAGCATTTTAGATCAATGCAAGTTGATGGCTTAAAATACAAAGGATAAGATTTAACTTACAATGGAAGTCTTAATAATTCATGCATGGCTTTTACAAATGGACACTGAAATCTGATAGTTTCCAAATCTGAGATCAAATTAAGAAATTAAGATGTAAATTTTAGTAAGAGATGCTGTAACTCGACATGAATGAGAATTGGGATTGAACTAAATATTTCCATTGAAAAGCATAACTCTTTTTGCTTCTGCAAGCTCACTGCCATGGCCGTTTGAAGCTGTATTTGCTTTGCCATAAGACAAAGGTCCATTTTGGATGGTCACTTACATGTCTCTTTCTCATAGACTAGCTCAGACTACACAGCTGGACAGGGATTTCTTGCCAGGAAGATGTGGGTTCAGGTCCCCATAGGCAGAGATGATGACCGAGCCCAGCACTGTCATCCTCACTACCAGCGTCAGTTCAGTAAACCCTGGCCTACTCCTCGCCTCCCCTTGTCCTCCCAGGGCCCAGCAGGCCCCTCTGTGACACCAGGAAGGACCGTGTCAAGTGGAAGGCGCTTTCGCTGCATGTTGCCCGGCGGCTCGTGTTGGCTGCCGGGCGCTTTGCTGCTGCTGGCAGGCGCTCCTGGCGCTGCGCGTCCTCGGAGCGCCGGCCTTCACTGCTGCCGCTCCGAGTCAGCAGAGACACCAGACCTGCAGCGCCCCGGCCGGTACCACCAGCCGGAAAAGACCACTTGGAGGTGCCGGGCACTGTCCTGATGGCTAAGCTAAGCTCACGTGGCCGGGCACTTACTCGGTATTCAGCTGTAACCCAGAGCCTTTCTTACTACGTGCTTTATACGTGTTTGTACCATGATTGTTGCCAAATATGGACTGTTCTGATGAAACAGGAACGGCGACATCAGGCTCCAAATTTTGAAAAAAATTCACTTGGTGTTAACCATACCACTAGAAATGTATCAGACTTTGAGGCAGCACACTGGAGAAAGCTGAGCCCTGAGGACATCATTCACATGCAAAGACACCTAGATTTTATCATTTATTTTACATAAAGGATTGCTATTTGAATTTTAGATTCCCATGTTTTCCAGATTCTTGCTTTATTCATGCAAATGATGAAAATTGCCTTAAAAACCTTGAGAGATAATTAGACTCATCCTGAATACAAACATCTAAAACCCAGCAAGTTTCACGGCCCAAACGATATCATCGGACAAGTCTGCATGAGCTAGGATGGCTCTGAGATGTAAAGCACTGCAGCACCGGGCCCTTCATTCCCCTCTAAGCCAACGGACAGATCTCCAGCTGCACAAGCACAAAAACAGAAGTTGCAGCAATATTTGTTGCTAAAGTCTTTTTACAAGTTAGAAATACTTTTTGTAGGCTAATACTTTGTATTCATAGTCTGATTGGGGGCAACTGCTCCTTTTATCTAATTCAGCTTTTTAATCATGCAGTGAATTGAGTTATTTTATAATATGGAAATAAATTGGTAACTCTAGATATTTTTGGACTTGTGTTATCACAAACTAATTTATCTCATTTTTGTACGGGAATTAAAACAAATGTTCTTACATATCAAGTAGACAGCACATAGATCTCCCACAAGACTCTTTCAGGTCATCTGAAGATTTCATTGCATTCCTTACATTATGTTACGTAAATATAAGGATGAGAAATACTTTTTAATAAAAATTAAAATTGGCTCCCACTGCCTTATGTGGCTGCAAAACCATGCAAAGCAAAAAAGCTTGAATATAAATGTCACAACAGACATCTTACTGTCTAATGCCTCCATCCACTGAAGATACTGCAGCATTAAAGGCAAATGAAAACATATGAAAACACCTTTTTACATAGAATCCTATGTTTCTTATACTCAGTTTTGCTTTGGAAATATCAGTGCCTTCTACACCCAGAAAGGTGGTGATCGCTTGTTACCCAAGCTACTACAGGAGGACACCACTCACTTCACAGAGCAAAATCAGCTCTGGTCACTGAGACCTATTCTGGGTCCGGGGCAAACGCCACCGCGCCGCAGCGAGGAGCTGCAAAGCGCCCGGGGACTCAAGGCTGTGCCGGGTCCCTCCTGCCCAGGAGGACCCCGGGGCACACAAAATGCCTCCTCCTTGCTCCGCACGGCTTGATTTATGGGAGTTTCTGGCAGATGCAACTTTACTCAGGCAACTGTGGCTTTTCATAAGGACTGTATACTCTCACTGCCTGAGTACTATAAAATATACGTATGGAGTAAACCCGGCAGCTCTCTCCACCGTCCTGGCTCAGTAATCCTCTTTTCATGCACCACTGAAACCTTCCAACAGCCCAGGCACGTCTCAGGCGCCTGCCGCTGGCTCCACAGCTACAGACACACGTCCCCTTTCTTCCCTCGTGTGGGACCAGCTCAATTGCAAATAACAGCACCAACGCCGACCTCCCCTGCGGACGACGTGCGAGCCCCTGCCTCCATCGGCAGCCTCCTAAGCACTATAACCTGAGTCAGGCATCAGTGCCCTCCGGGGAACAGAGCAGGCAGAGAAAAACAGAACTCTGCTGAGATTAGAAGGGTTTAGCAGCACATAGGGAAAGCCATTCCCCTTTCTTTCAGCAAGATAACATGATGTTGAAAATAATAAGGGACTCCAGGCTCCAGCGTTCCCTTCCCTTGGCTCCTTTTCAGGAAGATCGCATTTTCAGACGAAAGTGGAAAACATCTGCCAAATGGTTCTGAAGACAGATACACAACTGCAGGAGGGCATTTAAAAGATACAAAAGAGAGACTTCACCACTCACCACTCTACTAGCCTGACCGCTGGTAAAGCTATGGATATAATCCACAGGCATTTGCCTAGTTCATTACGCAGCACTTAAATATTTTCCAGAGAAAACACAGCTAGAGGCCCCGGTGCGCCCAGCCCTCCGGGCTGCGGCAGCCGCTGCAGGAACGCTGTTAGGGTCAGCAGGGCTGTGCCTCGGTGCCAGCCCCCGGCTGCCCGCGCGCAGCCCCTCGGTGTGCGAGCACCACGCGCACATGCGGCTGGGGCGGGAGGACCGCACCGCTCCCGGGACGGGAGGACCGCACCGCTCCCACGCGGTCCTGAGCGAGGAAGGCCCTGCCTGGCCGCGCTGCTCTGCGCCCTGCGACAGCGCGGGACGGAGCAGCGGGTGCCCCTCGGGGCTGGGTGCCGGGAGCGGGTCACAAACACGACTGAACAGCAACTCGAGACTGACAAGGCACGCACACTGTCACGCTGGCTAAGCCTTGAAAATGACAACAGATGCTCCCCAGGGGACATCTGATAAACAAATGATAGTAGTTATGATGATTGCAGTTATTACTGTACCAAATAGCAAGGCATGCAAATAGCCTTTGTGAAATATCTATGGGAATGTCACAGAATCAGTCACACCATTTAATTATAAATTCTGTGCCTAGTAATTATAGAAAAGGTGACACAGGAAATGATGGGATTTCAGTTTCAGCCAATTTCCCTTTATGAGGCAGTGTTCTGCAGGCTGAGCGCAGTGGTTGTACACAGCGGTTTTGCGTGGCGGTTGTGCGCACCAACAGCTGAGGTGTAACCGGTGCCTGTCATGGGGTTCAGGCCGCACTCAGGGCGCCTGTATGGAGGAGGTGCTGCACACCCAGCATGGGATGCACATGGGGGGTTGGAGCCCTCTGTAAGAAACCCACTCTAAGAGAGTCCCTCTTTCCTGCAGTTACGATTTGTATGCTGTCTTAAGTCCAAAAATCAAATGGGATCAATCAAGACTTGTTTTTTCCCTAATCTCAGAGATTGCAATATTCACGGTGATTCTCAGATTGGAAGGTCTCAGGTCTTTCCCAGACATCTCACTCCCCTGCTCGGCTCTACAGCACGCGCTGCCGTTTCACTGTGGTATCACACACATCCATCCGCACACAGGGAGGTGTGCGATGCACTTATGGTTAAATCAATTAAGCTGATACCAGCTGTATCAAAAAGGAGTTCATAGGTGATGAGGTAAGCATTTGCAAACTTATTTTCAAACTTAAAAAGTATGTTTTCCTGCTGCTCCAAATGGAGATTTGTGTGTCCAACAGGAACAATTTTATTGGCTAGCTGCAGCACACCTGAGGTTGGATGGTTTTTATCAGTGAAAATAGCTGGTTTATTAAGTTAGTGTCCCTTGGAAATTCTCACAATATTATATCTGGTAGATCAAAAAAAAATGTGGGTTAAGTTTGTGGATATATTTCAATGTAATGGAAAAATAGAATAGTTCTACAGAAGCAGCAGGAAACTACAGAGCAACAACACAATTCTTTCAGACGTATGAAAGCAAAGAAGATTAAAGTTTTGAAAGCAGCTCCCAAATTACTGTTCTTTTATACACAGTAATAACAATCATATCTCACTCTTTCAAGAGGTTATCAGCTATCTGCTGGCCCTCACTAAACTGGAGTTCACATCAGTACAACCCTAAAATCCTGCAGCAGGAGCAATAAATATTCATCTGGTGGTGACAGTCACAGAGTAGCGAGAGGAGATGAAATCAAACCAGGTCCCCACTGTCAGGCATCGAGGACTGTCTCACAACACCCCAGCGGGGCCAAGTTTGGGACAGCAGAGGAAAATTAGGCAAACACAGAAAAAAACACCTTCTCACCCAGAATTTTAAGAAAGATTTTCAGCTTCATTGCATTTGACAGTCTCATAAATATTTGAGGAAAATTAATTTTTGTTAGGGCAATTTAAGACAACTTTTCCCTCAAACATATTGACTGTAGGGTTTTTTTCTTTGCAAATAATGAAATAAATAAATGTAATAGGTTCTTAAGGGTATTTTTTAGATATGCCTTCTGTGTTCATCCTTACCATGAAGAGATTAAGAGTTATGGATAAAATATGAAAACAACAAATAACAGATCATCACAAAAGCATCAGGCACCTGAGCTTCCTGCATCTTGCCGTTACTAACTCAGCAATGACAACATTATGTACCATGTTATGCAGGTAATGAGTGGGATGAATTATGTTTCAATATGTTTCTTACAGCAGGAAGCTTAGCACATCAAAGGGAAAATGGGGTCATATTTGGACAGATTACCACCTGCAGAGGTCAAACGTCAATGTGGGCAGCACAGCAGCAAACAGCTCCAAAAGGACTCGTTTTCAATTCCCTCTGCTGGCTCTGTAAGTTGCTCCTTCTAATGTCACACTGCCATAGCCAAGCTAAATTTTCATGTCCTAAATCAGAGCACTCAACACAGCTGGGTTTTCACCTTTCTAAGTCTTAAGAAATAAAATTAAGAACATGCAGAGCAAAGGTGAAGTAAATGTATATATTTTAAGCATAATTTAGCTCCTTTGAGCAAAATATTTTACACAACTTGTTTCCTTGTAATAGGAACTTCTTTATGCAAGATATTAGCATACTTCAGTAAAAAAATAAATATTTACAGATTACATCCATAACTTGTATGATAACTCAAAAAAACAAATATTAAAGCACTTGCTCTGAGGGTTATGAGGCAAGTGCAGAAGGAAGAGGAATTCTGTCCCTCCATCCTTTGAGAGAAATTCTAAGAGCTTATCTAGAAGCAACACTGAATATTCAGATAATTGTACAGAGCAGTGATAAAAAAGCATGTTGCTATTGTCACGGGGCATAAAACGGCTAAAAGAGAAACAGAAGGAGTATCAAAGCAAATCCCCAAAAGTCAAATAGTTTATGCAGGATATATATGTATAGATTCTACATCCTCTAAAGAAGTTTGTACTTCTGTATTAGTTGCGGAAACAACAGAGGCCCATGAACTACATAGACTGATTTAGGAATCACTGCTACTGCTCATGTAGGAAGTAAACAGTGATCACACTGTCTTTGGTCAACCATAATTTGTTGTATCTTTGAGACTCCCCGGAGCTGGCCACACCTGGTGACATTACAAGGATTTTCAAATATTGTTGTCTTTGAAATATCAAGCTGGCATAGAAGGACAACAAAATTATCCTCTTGCAAGGATACTCACTGGTGAACCAAGGCTCATGCATGTCCTCCTCTGAGGAAGATGAAGATGTTTTCCTCTGCGCCCTTCGTACTCACCTGCTCCTGCTGTCTCTGTGCTCAGCTGTTGGCTGTGCCCACAAGCCAGCTCGAGCATTTATGGAGCCCTCCCATTCCCCACATAGTGCTAAAACACTTAAAAGTTACAGAACTATCACAGGTGCTGAACAGGTGAGCATGCCTCTTTCTTCTGTGTTTTACTCCTGCTATCAATACACGCCTGTGAGCTGACGGAATTTATGATCCAAATGAAGTCTGCCACCACAGATTTCACTGTGAGGTGCTTTTATCCAGTGTGGATGTTTGTCCACTTGAGAAGCGTCCTGAGAGTCACCAAGTCATTTCATTTGTATCACTGAGGGGTCTTCATGTGGTAACAATTTCAGTCATGGACGAGTTTTGGTTATATGTCAAGCAGAGAAAGAAGTGAAAGGGCTCAGAAAGCCCATTACCATCTCCCAGAACTGTCTAGTATCCCTTACCTGACATTCTCGTTTGCTCTAAGATCTATAAAATAAGTCAGACATTACTACAAGAGACAAATATAAAGTGCAACAAAAGCCATGTATTTCCCCAGCTTCTACTATTAAAATAATGGCTTTTCTGTCTCTTACTTAGCAAGCACTTAGCTATTTCGAGCTAGAAATAATTCCTCATCTGACATTTTTTCCAAAGATTACATCATCGGAGAGAGCCCTCATTTCATTCTTTGCCTTCACCATTGCACTGCTAAATTGACTGACATACAATCTTGGCATTTTTGGATATTCACTGCCAGACTTCAGCTGCTGTTATAAATCATATTTCTCCACACTTACTGCATTTTATTCATTTTATACATGACCAGAGATTAGAGTTCAAATGAAATAGATTTTGCTATCCTTCTTATATTCTAAACGTCACTAGTCTAGAAATCTGTAATTTTACACACTTCAGCTACTGAATAATTCAATGCAAAAGAAAAAGAAAACTGCCCAATGCTCAGTTTGAAATTTCGAGCAAAACAAAGCAAGGATATTCTGACTGCAGCAACTTTATCTCTGTAACCTTATGCGTATGCATTGCACAGCTCTATGTACCCTTCTTGAACTGATATCTCAGGGCATGTATGAAACTAGAACCTGCATGGACAACAGCTACCTTGGGAGGACTCCAGGGAAGAGCAGAGTAATGTCATTCAAAACAGAAACTCCTGCAAAGAACTCGGTATATTCAAATTCTCCTCTGGATTTTGATAGTTAAGAAGGTGTGATCATGAAGTGACTCTGCCAGTTAATGTGATAGCTACAATTACCAAAATCTCAAACATCTATCTTCAGTTTTCAAGAGAATACTTGCAGAAGTGGTAAAAAGCTTTCAATTAAAGAAATGCTGGAAAGTTGCACAAATTTGAATTGAGCTCACAGTTGATGATGTACTAAGTGGGAAAACTTTCGACAAAAATACAGATGTGCAAAGCATCAATTTCCTGAGTTTATAGGGCGTTCTGGAGCCCTGAACAAAATCTCTAGCCCTGAGACTCGAAGTCCAGAACATAATTTTGTAATGAGGCAGAGCCCGCAAGCTATGATTTTCATTCCTCCTTCATTTCCTTCTACATGGTACTTTTCTCTGGTGGAGCCAAAACGTTCATCTATATGATAGGAGTTGGGTTAAGGTTAAATAGATACCATATCAATAGAGCAGCATTTGGATATAAATAAAATATGTCTTTTCAAGTACTGCTCTGATGGTATGCACCTAAAAAACTGTATATAAACTGTTCATTACATATGTTTGGAATACAGGCACAGGGGGTTGCAGATCATTTCTATCTACAGTAAATAGTAAGAGAATCAATATGTCCAATTTCTCTTTCTATAGTGGATAAGCTAACTATTTTTTTGCCTCCTTAGAACATGCTTCTGCACCCTTTCTTCATTTATGCAGAAAGACAAATAAATATGCAAATGTAACCGAATAATCTATTTTTTAGAGCCAGATTTTCACAGTTGTGAGCAAACTGCACATCAGCATACTGCATGCAGTGTACTTTCCAAGATACGAGTGCCAAATACATGCAATCCCACATTCACTTGCACTCTAAAATATAACCAGGTTTATTCTGTGCGGATGGGGACTCACGCTCCCATACCCAACACTGCAAAGAGGAGAGCACAACGCACGCGGCGAGCTGATGCCAACGACGTGGCCAGCACGAAGAGGCGCAGGACACGTGGCTCTCGCCAAGGAGGCTGCCCCCTCAAAGCTTGGTAAGCTCCTGCTCGGAGCAAGCATTTATTCAGCAAACTTTTACTCACCTTCTCTTGAGCCAATT
This sequence comes from Tinamus guttatus, assembly GCF_059628265.1. NCBI lineage: Eukaryota > Metazoa > Chordata > Aves > Tinamiformes > Tinamidae > Tinamus > Tinamus guttatus. Next base: position 2,378,889 of record NW_028288985.1, on the reverse strand, counting down.
TCATTATGCAACTTACAGTGCCAAAAAGAGTCACGAGTTATTTTGTGTCTACACTGCAGGGCGTGCGGCTTAACCTCCCCCTGCGGAAGGGAACTGTCCAGAGTGCAACCTCTTTCTGTGGATCACTGCCCTGCAGGGCGCTTTGCTGTCGGCACTGCCAAGTGCAGAGAGACTGAGAAGCTCTGTCACCACATTTAGTACTTTTCTATGGATCTCCCACGCTTGTGGCCAAATTAGACCAAGGCATACATATGCCAGGCCTCTCACTGCAATAGCTTATCAGGACACACATGCCAGAAGGATCAAAACATTCTCCTTCTATCCTCTGCATGAACAATTATTGCACAAAGCCTGTTGGAAGCTAAATAGGAAAGACAAAGCATAAAGTACCTTAATAAACTATAAAGAACCAACTCTAAGTAAAAGCTGAATGAAAACCCAGGGATAGAAGGAGCTTCTGAGATTCCCTTTAGTTCTCAGGTTGCCTCTTTATACTTGGTAAACATTATTTGTACGGGCAAATGAGATAGCAGCTTGCAACACGGTGGGTGCTAGCAGGGAGGCTTTCAGTGAAGTTGCAGGTCACAAGCGACAGCAGCCTGACAAGCCGGCAGCTCCTGCACGCCCAGGGTTGTCATGGCAATGCAGCCGGCCCTGCTGCTGCTTCGCCCTGATAGGGCTCCAGAAATGCTGCCCAAACTACTCAGTGCCTGGAAATAAGAAAGAAGCAGCCACCCTCATGGTTTTCCCTGCCCTGGGCACTGTTACCCGCTTGGCGATTTGCAATTTTCTTCCTATCGGAGAGCAAATTGGTCAGTCTTACCCTAGGAGAGTAAGCAGTGCTTTCAGTTCTCTGTATTCAGTTCTTGCAAAATACATTGTATACTCCAAACTAAATACAATAGTTTTTATAGTTTGCAATCATACAGAATAACCTCACACGCTAGTATCACCATCAGAATGAAGGCCCCAGCCCCCCATGACAAGAGTTGCCAGCCAAAGCCGCGCGCCGGGAGCAGCGGCCGTGGGAAAGCGGGACCCCGTCTCCCCGCAGGGTCTCCCGGTGCGGGCGGCTTCGGGCACAGCCGCAGCCCCCGCTGCTGCCCGTGCCCACCCCGCTCCGCAGAGGCTGCCCTTCCTTCACCTGCAATGCACAGACTTACGGAAAATAAAGAAAAGCTATTTCAGCCTGTGATGCTAATGAAAAAGTAGGAACTACATGCAGAAAATTCACTTTTCAGAGGAAGCTTTGGCAGCTTTTTCTGTCCTTTCACTTTTGTCTTCTCCAATCTGGCCATATGAATGCTTTGTTCATATCCAGTCACCTTCACCCAGTTGAACACATCCTCTGAAAGAAAACTGCTCTTTTTCTGAGACACAATCCCTTTACATCTACTCGCTTCAGCAACCGAATCGCTCGGCTTGCAAAAAACCACCAAAACCTTCTCCCCTACCAGCCCCCTTGGAGCAACATGCCCCATGGCCCAGAGAAATGCAAGAGCTCTTCTCCTCCAGAGTTGCATGTTCTATCTTTAATACCAAAACAGATGTTTCTGAACATATAGCTTGGTTGTATTGACTTTTGATTTCTCAAAGACATTTGCATGAAGTTACACCCCACGCTACTGCTGGACAGTTATCTTGCCTGCATCACCGTAACTATTGATCTATTCATAGTATTTCCTATAAACAGACCAGGTGCTATTTTCTGAAGAACTTATTTCTTCAGAACTCTCTTGGCTTCTTGCTTATGTAACTTCAGTTGGGCTGAATTCTTGTAAAGGCTAAATACTTTTTTTTATCCCTGTATTATGTTTTATCTCAGAGCAAGTTCCACCTAATGGACAAGGAAATTCTCCATCTAAAGCTTTGGTGCTGGTTGTTAAAGCAACTAAACAGTACCCCAATAAGAGCAGCTGGTATGCAGGACCAAAACTCAATCTCAGAGAATAATTCTTAATGCTCTTCCATCATATCAAAGAACTGGACTATCTCAACAGCACAGTCCATCTCAAAGGCAATTATGGTCGTCACGAGTTCCCTCTATCTCTGTGCCCCTGCTATAAAAGCCCAAAAGTCAGTGGGAATGTTTGCGTCAATGTCAGGCTAGTTTGGCTGAGGTCTGTATTGAGAATATATTCCATATATTTGTCTACACAGTATGATCTAATTCTTCCTGGAGACCTTCAGGAAAACACAAAGTGAAAACTGATGCTAGTGAAGGAGTGGGGAGGAAAAAGGCTCCTCATACCACTCCTCTGCAGAACACTGGTTATTCAAAAGCACTGATATGCGTATAAAGCAAGTCAGGTTTTCAATGACTTTTAAATTATAATGTAATTATTATTTAAAGCAGAGCATTTGCATATTGCTTTTGCTGCTTTAAGCCAAAGTTGTTACTGCTGGTAGTGTCCTTTCTGTTTAACAATGTTATCTCAGTGCTGCATAGAGGGTGTATGTGACAAAGCAGTTTTTGAATGTTTTGTGATCTAAAGGTTGTTTTAAAGTATAAAGATCATACTGTAATTCCAGCCAATCCGCTGTATATACTGCATTCAGATTTGTTTATTACTACTGCTTCATTCGCATGAAAGTGTTTTTACTTTCTCAAGCATAAATGCCGAGGGTGTTTCAGCGATGCACAAAAGAATGGCTGGACTCATGAGAATAAGTAATAACAAAACCTTCATTCCTGACCAGCTGTCATGGGAAATTCAAACCATGGCAAACTGAAGAAAAAGAATGCCTCCTAAAAAAAATAATAAAAAGGGGGGAAAAAAAGAAAAACAAACAAATAAGCAAAAATAAAATAAAAACCCAAAAAGCAATGCTAAGAGCTTTCCCTTTCCATTAGTTATGCTAGGACACACCGGTATTTTGATGGAGGCTAATTTCTCAAAAGCACCTACACACAACATAGTGCACTGTAGGATGAGAGTGGGGCAGAAAGCAGCCTACAGAGCTGTGTTTGGCCTATTCCCAACAGGCAGCCCCAAACAAAAGTGTTTCTTGACATAAGCTCCTTTCACCAGGAGGGAAGTCTGCACTGCTCCCTAGGATGCAAGTGCTCATTTTCCAGTGTAACCAATTCACTGTTACTCAGTGGCAGAAAATTACACGGCAAGTCTGAATACTTTTGCTTTTGTTCTATTTTGATACACTTATTCTTGAGCCATCACATTTCTCAATAACGTAAAGTTCAAAGCATAAAGTTCGAAGCAGAACTAGCAGTAAACTGAAACCTTCCTGCCCTTGGAAACCCCCATGGATCTGCAGATAGCGGACATGGGTAGCAGACAAAGTCCCTACGCAGCTTTTGTCCTCAACCATTACTGACTGGGGCTCCTGCCAAGTAGTTCTGCAATTATGAGGAATCTGAATCTTTTACCCCAGGTGTAACTGTTAAATTCCACCAGCCAACTTCAGCATTTTCCTTTCTGAAAACAAGATTTGGCTTTCTCTACTTTAGATTGCATTTGTGACATTGCAGTAAGGTTTGTGTCAGCCTTTTCCATTATAAATCCCTATTTTCAGTATCTAAATGTGTTAGTCAAGGAGCTGTGGATTCATCATCTGGTATAATTGCTGCAAGTCACACTTCCCCCCAGCTAAAGTCTAACACGTTTTATTGGCTTGAACCATGGAACATGTTTCATTGATCAGCACCGTCATTCTTCATCTCAGCAAGTAGTTTAAAATAAATTATAGAACGTTCCCATAATAAAACATGTAAGGCTACGAGAGACATGTCAAGAATACACAAGTGCTTTGTAATTTTTAAGACAAATTATTCACATTTACAGGTGTATGCTAGTAGGTGTTAATTTTATCTATTATTCCTTTAGAACTGTCCAAGTTTGCATTTAATTAACTAAATGGCTTGAGCCATCCAATTCTTGTTGCTACTAATGTATCACAATTAGAACAAACTGTAGCCATGGAAACTGCTAAATCCATCATAATTCATAAAGGGGAGTAAGCTTGCCTTGTAGCTTAGGCAATCCTTGGGTTTCTGTGACATGCAGATGGGCATTCATTGTTATGTTAAATTGGGAATGGGTAATCCCAGAATACAAGATTATTTAGGTGCTCATTTAAATGAGATTTAATTATAAGAAGTCTATCATTTTAGTACCTGTCAAACTCCAGCCATTCCACAATCCTTCACACTGGCGTGTGGTTAGCAGATACCCATGCATGTGAACCCTGATGCAGAACACTGAGAAAGAGCTTCAACTCTTAACTATCAAATACTGCACTCATTTTACTGTAAGGATAAACAGAATTTCTGAAGCCTGATAATAAACAGAATTTTACTTATTTTATTGCACTTATTTTACGGTAAGAATAAACAGAATGTCTGAAGCCTGATGCTACAGTGACAGTTTACAGTAATACCAAAATATTTTCCAGTACATTCTTACTAGGTGATCTTCATCCTGTATTGCCGTAAGGCAAGTCACACTTGCTTGTTACCAGCTCTGTGTTAACTGAGAAATTACCTCCTATGTATCATACCTAAGAGATAACACTACAAATAGCTAGGAATTTTTCAGAGCTTCTTATCTGCAATTTCATTTGGGATATTTTACAGAAAGCAATCTGGCATATTAAGGGGAGAGAAAGCGCGAGTGGCAAGCCAAGTCAGCTCACATTAACAAATCCACGAACTGACAAGAGTTAATGACTCACACGCCCTATTCTACACCTTATGAAATGTATTTGTTGACAGGATTAAAAATACATTGTGGTCTTCACAACGATGCACAGCACACCTGTTTTTTTCTATCCCTTATTATGCATCAACAAATAAATGCTAAGTCTATAGCTGGTCCCTTATCGCTGCATGAGGAAGCCACAAGGAAGCTTGTAAATACAAGGATGAATTTGTGAAAAGCTATACCTTATGTCAGTGAATGTAACCCCTAGGCCTCAAGAGAAAAAAGGCATCAAAAGAAGGAATTTTTCTGTGTGTATGATTGTAATCAAATCAAGACATTTCTTCTCCCGGAGGAAGTTTCCTTTAATAATGGTTGTCTCCCGCTCATTACCTCTGGAGTCACAGCAACATTGCACCGGGCACTGAATAACCCCCCGCATTCTGCAGAGAATACCTGGGCACACATCCAGGAGCTGTATTTATTTTCTCCCAAACAAGCTCTTGCTCAGTTTCAAGTCAGACTAAATCTCAACTTGTACTAAGGCTGTGTTTGAATGTCAGTGCTCTGCTCTGCGTTCGCAAAGAAAGTGCCAAGGCCAGTGTGCAGGGGAACAGTTATAAGCAGGATATTTAGAGGCCCCAACCTTTCCTTCTTATCTTGAGTCACTACCAGATTTCATTTTCCAGTCAATAAAATGAACTAAAACTACATTGATTTTGAAGTTCTGGAAAATGAAAATGCTTTATCTTTCCACTTAAAATTCCCCAGCTCTCCAATTAAGGTAGCGAGCTAAATATTAGCCTAGTAGCTAATATCAGTTCCCACTGTGCTGTCACACCATCTGCAATCATGTGCAGGCACTGACCACCTTGGTTATACTAATCGATCTGCAGTCCGTTCTGGTAGTATCTCACACAATCTAGTGCTTAAGCTTTTAATGCATTTTCCTCTTTAACTTACTGGTGGATTACTGTTGCTAGCCAAGTTTGTTAGTAGGATCTGCTTCTCTGCCAAAAGAGAGCTATCTCGTCTTCAAATTATATTTAATTATCTCCATCAAACTTCACAGCTTGCTCTGATGTGGAAAATGTAAATCACATGGAACAAGAGAAAGATGATAACATATTGTTCATCTAATATTTTATCCTCCTACTCCCTCTGCTTGCCCTTAAATAAGTATCCCTCCCTCTAACCTTAAGTTCGATGAAGATCTTATGAATACTTAATATACTCAGTTTAAATACATGTATTTTTTGCTAGCTTTATAAAGAAAACGTGAACGTTACTTAATCAGTGAAACTATATGACTAGGGACCTGGATATGAGTTAAGCCTTAGTTTCCTGCTGTAGCAGACGGTGGTTAATAGCTGAATAGACGTTCATTTAATGCCATTTAATGGGCAATTAGTAGCATAAGAAAAATAGCTAGAGACAAGTGGAAAACATGTTCTTTGTAAATACGAGTTTCACCTTATTTGCCCATTCTGGGTTCTGGCACCACAGATACTTCAGTGATTTAAAGGCCAAATGCCAATTGAGACTAAATCATCTGTTGCTGAAGTGCCTGACACCATTAACTGAAAAGCGCTAAAGCTGCAAAACTCTTCAAAGAGCCTTGACAACCAAGGGGGTCGGGAAAGGCGCCCTGAGCCACCCCAACTTGCCCTCAGCAGCTGCTGGCCACCTCCACTTGCAATCCCCCTTCCCTGCTCCAAATTTTCCTTTCAGAAAACGGAATGACTTTCACTCATGAAAATATACCAGGCTTTAGCGTCCTTGTTGCTGAGGGGATATGATGACAAGCACCACAGCAAAAGCAATGGCAAGTTAAAGACTACGTCAAAGCAGCGTCCTTCAGAAAGGAAGTCTTCCCTTTTCCGTTTTCTCCCCGGGGGTACAAGGCCCTGCAGCTGCAAGCTGGGCCACGGCTCTCGGCAGAGCCCCAACGCGGGTCCCGCAAGCCCCCAAGCCTCCCTCAGGCCTCTTGCAGCCACAGAGCGGAGCTGCGGCTGCCGCGGCGCGGGCCTAGCGCGCTGCCCCATCGCTCGCTTCGTGCTGACACGCCAGGCACAGCGCTGCCCGGGGAGCCTCCTGAACGGCAGAGAAAAAGGCAGAAAGAGCACCTCTCCAACCCCCCCTCCAGGCTCCCCTTCCAGCTGTAGTCTGAGCCTGATCCTCTGAGCCAGCCTTTAGTTTTCTGCTTTATTCTATGAGAACTTCTTGTATTAACTTCTTGTAACCTTCTGCTAACTTTATCCCTCAAGACAGAATACAAGGTGATTGCTTTGACTGGAGCGTGATGATTTTTATGTTTATTATTGCTAAATGGCTGCTTAAACTATTTTAAACAGCAAATAAATCCTTCAAGTCAATATTTTTGTAGGCAGTTTTTATGTATAATAAAACCTCTTCTTTAGCTTTGCATTAAAGTGGCCTCGCTGGACTCAAGATGCACTTTCAAGAACAGCTTTTCTTCCCCTCTCTACAAATCCAGCTATATTTATCTCACTGACATGCACAAGGGACATGACATTTTTGTGTTAAGAGAATTCTGCTTGCAACAACCTGCAACAATCTTCGTGGTCAGCAAAGGCTTTGCTCTGCCAGCAAGGTGGGACTCCATGAGCAGTGACACTGCAGGTCCCACAACTCTGTATACAGCAAACTTGTTTAGAGGAGTAACTCTTGCCCTACTCTTAGGTCAAACAACAGCTGAATTCCTAGCCTGAACCGCAAGGTTCTCGCTGTTCCACCCTGCTAGGCACAGGACACTAGGATTCCTGCAACACGTCACACCCCGTGGCTTCTCCGAGGCACCTGCCCCACAGGCTTCTCCCGCTGAAGCAGAGGGAAGGCGGCTCCTGACTCCTTCCTGCCACAGGCTCCCTGTGCAGCTGCCCTACGTTTGTTTTCAGCTTCCATTTTGTTTCTGTTTACTCTAAACCAAAAGGATTGACTATGAACATGAGCCACTTAAGGGCAGCAGAGGAGCTCCCTCTGCCTCTGACTGAAAAGGGTCCTTATTTAGTCTCCATCCTCTGGCTGCTTTCATGATCCATTCATTGGCAGTTACAAAAGTACTTAAGGACCCATTCTTCTCCTTGAAATGGTTTGATCAAATAAAACCCTGACTCCTGCATAAAAGTTCATCAAGAAAATTCAGAAACATCTGCATAACTTACATTGTATTGAATAAGCCCTTTGTGGTTCTCTTTTTGTTCCTGGATGAGTTTGGAATCAGCAGCCATTATTTCTTACTCAAAATAACATTATTATGTTTCTACAATCCCCATGGGCTTCAGAAACTGATCACAGAACCATACTTCAGCTCCTTGCATTCGGCTTGTAATGTTAGCCATGCTCTACAGGATTTTTTTGAAAAGATGATTAACTCTTGTTCAAACAAAGGAGCATTAATGGGAATTGAGGTTTACTACAGCAAAAAGCAAACTGAACTATATATAGCACACTCTTCTTTGGCCAACTGTTATGGGAAAATGCTATACAATATGGCTCAGCGAGTCAACCTTTCAAAACAGTCCTAAATCATCCTACCTACCTTGCTAAAGCAAAATTCTAAGAAAAAATATACCGTAAAAAAAAAAAAAAACAATGTTGCAGGAATATATCGACATGACAAGGCAATTACAACACCTTTGCAACGCATATACCTTAAGTTTCATGTACACCAGAAATTCAAAATAACCACTGCAATACATTAAAACCAAATAAAACTCTATCTAAAGGCATCCAAACAAATGCTCCCCTCCTTTTTCTGACAGGCTACAATAGTTTCATGATTCTTGCCCTATAAACTAAATTTGAAGGGATATTTTGTAATTGTACACTCACCTCATATTCATACATGCGTGGTTACCTTACAGTAAACGTGATTGTTCATGTTACTGATAAGTGCTATTCATGCAAATGGTTTTTGCTTTGCAAGACTAAGATTTTAATGTTGGTCGTATCAAAACATAGCAAGATGGAAAAAGCCTCAACTGACACCAAGTAGCAGTTGCGTGGCTGATGCAGCAGCACTGCTGGAGAAATTATGCCGTCAATTCAAGTGAGTTTGACGTTGCAAAGATATCAAAATGCAAGCAAAAAGTTCCATGTACAAAGTAATTGCTCTTCTGGACTCGATTGAGCTGCAATTATTTCGCATTAAGGTGTTGTCAGTTTATACTGCAGATAAAAGCTGTTATGTAACACTGGTTACATACATGCAATTCACATGCAAAAGTATTGACACGTTTTCTAAAAAGTAGAAGCAAAAATGTACATGTCAACACGACGCATTAAACACCTACACATTCTTCCCTTTTTAAATTACGTTGCTTTTTAGCCACATGCAGTTATATAAGCCCCAGAAATCACAAAGCAAAGACAAATTTCTTACCTACTCTTCTGTAGCATGCTTTCTAAATGATTTTAGTGTTACTGTAAATTGCAAGATGGCGCAATGACCACCAAACAGAATTGAATGGAGGAGGAAACTCTTTGAGCACAAACAAATTCCAACTCAAACTCTTCCGAGCTCACGGGAGCCCATGAGAGGCAGCAGAGCCATGAGCTGCTGCCCCACAACCCCTTCCCTGCCTAAGAACATGAAGAGCCATTGCTTTGCAGATATGTTTTTCTCTACAGCTTAAGTTTTTCCACGTTTTGAGATGACTTATTGCAGCCGTTAAGCTGCTCCAGGCGATGCCAGCAGCATGAAAAACGCCTCTGCCCAGATGCCAATGAAAAATATTACAGTTTTGCCCCAGCACCTCCATTTCCTTCCTCCCACGATGGCACCTACTCAAGTAGGTTCCCACATTAACGTATCCTGCAGAGACACAACCTCACAGACCCAGAGACCCTCATCATGTAAGAGGGAGATTTGCAGTGATGCCCTTTTAGTGTGCTTACAAGGTCCAAAAAGGGAAATCACAGAATAAGCTGAAAATTGGCAGACTCTGGGCCGCGCTGCCTTCCACTGAGCCACAACATGACAACCTGGACTGCCTACGGTCCAGGTTACGGTACATATATACCTATTTTTCCCCTTTTATAATGCACACTCCTTTTTGGATTCCATTTATTTTTCCATGTTCCAAATCAGAATTTTTCTCTCCCAGTACAGAGGGGAATGGAAATGGCTAGAATTATCACAGTGAAAAGATCCCTTACTTTATACATCAGACATCAAAGCAGCATGCTTGCAGGCTTCAAAGAATCCCTCCGTGACTGCAGAACTACCTCGGGGTTGCTAACTCGAAGTAATTTCTGCTTAAATTAATACATCTCTGTTATGAGACAGCCACGTACAAATTTAAATGTAGTATTATTACTTCATTTTGGAGATACCTGTTTCAATTACTGAAAGTTTTGCAAAATGAATTGATTGTTAATTATCTTTTAGCGTTCACCTATAACTTCCTGGCAGGCTATTACCAGCACGGCAGCGAGCGCAGCGCCCGCGCTGCTCGCAGCTCCCTGGCCCCGGTGGCACCTCTTCCCGGGCAGCGCACCCTGCTCCGCAGGTAATTATGTGGAGCATGACTGTGCCCTTGGGCTCTGCCCGCGCAGTGTTTCCAATTAGATTTGACTACACGAGTACCTATTAACATTAAAGGAGCACTACAATGCAGCAAATGTGATGAAACAGATCAGTGGTAGATGTACCTTATGCTTCTGTTGTTTCAAGAATCATAATTGCCATTAATTTATGGTCTTTTCAGAAGGATCTGATTAATTATCTCTTATTTCACCCAGACTATGAACTTTTTCTATTAACAAGCTTTAAATACCTACCTTGAAAAGAACAGGTAATGTAGACCTGCAGTTTTACCAGACCTGCAGTTTTTTATAAGCTTGCCTGAATTAAAAAGGTGCTAAATACAGCTAGGCCCAGCCTATGCTTGGATGGGACATCTACAAGAAAGGATCAGGCTTGTTCCTTCCTGGGGTTGAATGACTGCTTTTTGGGAGAGTCCCAAAGGGAACATGGCACGGCGGCGTGGGCATGTGGAACCCTTTTGGATACATCCATTAAAGCTGCCTTGCTGAAGAGTAAAGGTCTCAACTCCTATATCCTGGCCAAAACCTTGGCGATCATTTGCTGCCCTCTTTAAATTCCCTGAGCTTCTCCAGTTGAAAATACCATTATTACTGTGGTTCATACAATCCTAGAAGGTACTCAGCACCTGCCAGTGATGAATACCATCCGCAAATATACAGAAAATTAAATACAAGTGCCTGCCTTAAACTGTATTTCGGAGTGCTGTTAAAATTGCTACACAATAGCTTACACAATACTTCTAACGGGTAGTTTATAAATCCATCTGTGAAATGCTTTAGGTTTCCTCCAAATGCAATGAACTATTATTAACTTTATTGCTGCATTCATTTCTGATCACTCAGAGCTTCACCTGGCGGTGTATTATATAAAACAGTGGTGGATAAAAAGCCACGTCACTAAACAGGTCCAGAAATAAGCATAAATTAAAGATTTTAGAACAAATTTAAATAAATGGAGATATTTTCCCAACACTTTTTGTTTTCTACCCAAAGCAGAAATGCAACTACCAGATATTTCAAAGAAATCTATATTAATTTACCATTTTAGTATTGCTTCACTGTGTAGTAAAACTTCAGGAAATACTTAATACTTCACACAAGTGACTCAAGGTGCTTTTGAAATACTGAATGTCAAATCCAGTTCAGAAAAATGCCACCCCGTTAGTGCCAATGGAGCAGCACTGGGATTCACGGCGCAGTCCGGTGGCAGCGGTTGCAGCAGTTGCAGCACTGCTCCTGCCGGACCCGCATCGCGGCTGCTCTGCGCGCGTCGCAGGCCCCTCAGCAGCACCCGCCCGAGGGAGACGGTCACTTGCTTGCAAGGGTGTCACAGCTCAGCTCGCCCTTGGAGAAGCTACTTAGGTGCTCTCATCTCTCTAGGGCCTTTGGGCACTGCAGGGCTAACATCTGTTGGGATTACCCCTCTATCACAGGTGAATTTTGCATAGCATGTATTGTTATGGATTTATTTTGTTATGGATGTGTTCTACGTTCACCTTTTAATATAAGGGAAAGCAGAGCAAAAGCACAGACTGCAACTGAGGCTGAAGGACTGTGCTTGATGTATTGCAAAACTTCCCCCGAATGTTTTCCAAGAAAGAGATTAGCAGGTGGCACAGCTACAGAACGAGGCCGCACCAGAGGCCTGATGCTACCAGGGCTGGCCTGGCTGCTGCCTCTCTCCTTGCACCTCCCGGCACAGGCTGAACCCCAGGGACGCTGCGAAGGACATGAAACGCAACGCCCGGCCTCTCTGGTGTCCAGGGTGGTCTGACACACATGGGGCACTGGCAGAAAGGAAAAAAAAAAAAAAATCCAACCACACTCTTCACTCTACATGCACAGCTCTTCTGTGACAAGAGAAAAGATGCATTGGAAGTCCAAGATCAGCCAATAAAACTACAAAATGGCCTGTGTAGTCTAGAACTGTTGCCTCAGGCATATCCCACATAGCCACAAAGTAAAATAGTTTCAGGTTTTAAAGACACAACAATCACAAGAAATAAATCTATCTTCCATCATGTATCTCTTCAAGAATCTTGCAAGTTAACAGGCTTCACCCAATCCATCTCTTGCTAATGAGAGGGCACAGATAAGCACCGTGTCACGGCGTCACCACAGCGAGCAGCACGCACACAACCACCGCCAAGGCCCGCCAGGGAGGACTGCACGCCGCACACTGCTGCTATCTGATCTGGTATCCCCACCATTTTTTTTTTTTTTTTGGCACCAAGCATACTAACAAAATTTTCTATCCGAGTTTTCATTTGACTCCCTCTTTGTCGGCCCTAAGACACCATCACTAATTTCAAACAGAAGTATGAATTCATCACTTTCTTTCCTTCTAAATGCTAGGGTATGATACACCCGATTGTACAGGATTTTCTGATTTTGAGCACACCTGGGTAAATACTTTTACATGTAGAGCTATGAATGTGGTGGAAAGTGCTTTCACCAGTGGGTGTATACTCAGTAACTTGGCTTTTCTCAAAGTCTCTTAGCTGCACAGGTATTTTAGAACAGGCCCAGTAAAGAAACCAGCAACTCCCCATTAGAGGGTTTGAGACATTTGCCACTCTCTTTGGCCAGCCCTGTCAGGAGGGCAGTGTCATGTGCAGTGACCTGGGTGCTGCCACATGCACCCAGGCACCAGAACAGTGATCCTTGACCGGCTCCCAACTTGTTCATCTCCCCAACTTACGCACCACACACTGATCATTTACTGTACTCAGACTGTCTGCTCAAGTTGAGTGTAGATAACAGTATTTAGCCAAGTATTTTGTTCAAAAGAAGGGTATTAAGGCACGTATCTGCCATTGCTGCAGTGTAAGGTCATAGAATGCTTAAGGCTGGAAGAGACCTCTAGAGGTCATCTAGTCCAACCCCCTGCACACGCAGGGTCACCTAGAGCACGTGGCACAGGACTGCATCCAAGCAGGTTTTGAGGATCTCCAGAGAAGGAGATTCCACAACCTCTCTGGGCAGCCTGTTCCAGTGCTCTGGCACCCTCACTGTTAAGAAATTTTTCCTTAAGTTCCTGTGGAACTTTGCATGCTTCAGTTTGTGGCCATCTCCTCTAGTTCTGTAGGTGGCCACCAGTGAAAAGAGGCCAGCACCATCCTCCTCACCGCCTCCCTTGAGGTACTTATAGACACTGCTCAGGTCCCCTCTCAGCCTTCTCTTCTCCAGGCTGAACAGGCCCAGCTCCCTCGGTCTCTCCTCACAGGGCAGATGTTCCAGGCCCCTGATCATCCTTGTAGCCCTGCGCTGGACTCTCTCCAGCAGCTCCACATCCCTCTTGTACTGTGGAGCCCAGAACTGGACACAATACTCCAGATGTGGCCTCACCAGAGGGGCAGGATCACCTCCCTGGACCTGCTGGACACACTCTTCTTAATGCACCCCAGGATCCCATTGGCCTTCTTGGCCACGAGGGCACACTGCTGCCTCATGGTCAGCTTATCATCCACCATGACACCCAGGTCCCTCTCTGCAGAGCTGCTCTCCAGAAGGTCAGTCCCCAGCCTGTACTGGTGTCTGAGGTTATTCCTCCCCAGGTGCAGGACCTTGCACTTGTCTTTGTTGGATTTCATGAGGTTTCTCACTGCCCAGCTGTCCAGTCTGTCCAGGTCCCTTTGGATGGCAGCGCAGCCCTGAGGGCTATCGGATACTCCTCCCAGTTTGGTATCATCAGCTCAAGTCTCTCTTATCCCATTGATCCCCATGTTTAACAGGGAGCTCTGGTGCAGACATGTAACACAGCACACTTCTGTATTTGCTGCAGATGAAACCAAAATCTTTGTTTTAATCAGAGCAGTATTCTAAATCTGCAGAAATCCTAAGTGTCTGAGTTGATATTGCTGTAATTTTGCTTCCCTTCTGCCTTTTTATGTGACTTACAGTCATCTAATAACCACAGAGAGAAATGTGGGCAGGTATTGCTGATGAGGCCCATAAACTGCAGCCAGGGAGGAGCTGCTGCATGGAAGTATTTAATAAACACTTTGAAGCAATCCAGTCTGCAATGTTATATCCTTTATGACTTGTATTCCCCTGTAGGAGTTCTTTAAAACATCTGCTAAAGGCCATAAGTCAGCTATATGCAGCAAGCGGCGGGTCTACGAGTTATCCGTTTAGGGAAGAAACCTCCCACCAGAACACTAGGGAGAGAGAAACAAGTGCGTGGGAAAAGATGAGGGACTTCAGCGCTCTAAATTCCTGTCGTGCTTACTGCTTCAATGATATCCCTGTTATTTTGAGGGCTGAATCACCGGTCTCAGTGACCCATCACATGCCTTTTTTTGGAGAATTTTTTCACTCATAACAGAATCCATTTCCTCCGGAAGAAAACTGCAGGTCAAAAGTAATAAAATAAATATTATTAATATGCTTTACCAAAAACCTGCACATTTTAGATTTTTGAGTGTTTCTATAAAATTTAACTCCTTGAGAACCTACAGTCACTTAAAGATATTCACAAGTTTTGTAACATACTTTTGAAGTAGTGATCTTACTCCTGATAAAAATAATGAGACACAGGGATTATTGGTGTCAAAGACCATCACAAACAAACAAAAATCCCACCCACTGATTAGTTCTTCATTAGTACATTTCAAAGAACACTTAAATTTCTCTTAATGAAAATGATTAAAATGAAAAGCTAGGTTCTCATTGCAAACAGCCCAATACTCCATGAAAGTGGAATTCATAGCATATTCTTTACTTAGAGGGCCCCAGGCTGCAGGGCCTGCATCAAACCTAAATCAAGATGCTTTTGCACCCAGGCTTATCTCAGAAGCCCTCCAGGAGCCAGGTCATTACAGTCCATGATTTCTAAAGAGATACAATCCTGAGGGTGAATAAAATTATGAACTACAGTATCTAAACACATGGACCGATAGCAGCTACTGAAAACATAAATGTGACAATATACGAACTGAATAACAATGAAGGAAATGAGTATTTTTGGTTATAGTGTTTTTATGCAGCTACTATTATTATAACCAGTCTTCATTTGTGTTTTGATATTCAAGGGAATATAAAGAGTAAATCATTACCCTTATTTAAAGCAATTCATTTTCAAAGGGTTATAAATTACATTTTTTTTTTAAGAAAAGCTACAATACACAATTGCCCTTCTATGTGCTGCAAATTATGGTATATTCATAGTCACATTACATATGAGCCTCAAAGCCCGATTTTCTCAGCCATCCTATAGGACAGCTCCAACAAATGTTGCATTAAAATCCTCATAACTCCCAAATCCGCATATGTACAGTTGCTATAGCAACTGTCATTTCAAGTGTTCCTGGGGGAGAAAATAAATGTGTGTCCTACCTGGCTAATCAGTATTTGTATTTCAGAGAACTGAAGGATAACTTAGTTTCACCAAAAAAAACAGAATATGTACTGAAGGGCTATCACATTAATGTAGCATTATTTAATCTGAATAAGAAACCACTTTGTCTGTGCGCCTGCAAATTATAGTATTTATGTAACATTCAAAACAATAAGTAAAAATATTGCTGCCAAATATACCTGACTTATCCCACTTATTGATTTGAATAAAATGGGCATTTACAAATGTAACAGAGAAATAGAGAGGAAGGTGGTAAAATAGATGGGATTAAAGACTTCAAATTTCACAGAGGCTGTACTGTAATGAAAAAAACTACAGAAGTTCATGCAATCTAGAAGGAAAAGCAAGCTGATGGAAAATGAGGAACGTATGGTCAATGTGTCCCCATTTCTCTTCAAGATTAAAATAAAAATCACAAGCAAAAATACCAGACTGTACTGTCAGGGAAACCACTGTCGCCTTTTTTAAGGTCATAATTGCAGCTTTACATTGAGAAATACTCAAAATATTTTAAGAAAAAAAAAAAACATTTGGATAATATATTCAGGAGCATGTTGACATTTATTACCAGGTTGCAGACATATGTGTATTTTTGTCTTAGCAATTACTAAATAAAAGTAATCATAGCTACTGGGCAATAAAATCTCCATAAAACATAAAAATATAATGATGACATATCCCTGCATATTACTTTAATGATATAATCTGAGAAAATAAGGTCTTAGGGGAATATTTAACATGCCCAACTACATCTGTACATAGCTAAAGAGTGCAGATATGGACTTCAAACTTGCAGAGACAATGATTCCTTTTAATCTAATGGTTGCAGAACTGGCAAATTTCCAGCTGCATTCTTTCCTCAAAATATTAAGAGCAGAATCACAGGAAGCCATAGACCTCTGCATGTCAATACATCATGCAAGGCTTCTGAACAACATGCCAAGTGTTCTTGGCTAGTGATGCAAGGCAGCATTATATTTCCAGGAACCAAAGTGCCCAAGTGGGTTTGGCAAGTCTGTTACATAAAGCAAATGGATATTCAGGTTTGCTGTTAAGAGGATCTAATTTTTCACTATTACCTTCTAGATATCCAGGGAATGTAATTTAAGCAACAGTATATACACACACACATATAGATACCAACACACTAAATATATGTTGTGTGTACATATATATATACACACACACGCAAACACACAAAATTGTCATAGGAGAAGAAAATTTGTGATTTCACAAAGCCTTGATAATCAAAGTGGAAGGTCATGAGAAAAAAAGGGATAAAGGCAGTGGTAGGAAAAAAAAAACACAAATGAGACTTATTAAAAATATAAAAATAAATAAACAAACAGTTCCTCCTGCATCACCATCCTGTTGGGAATGCCAAGAGTATACTGAAATTCAGCATTTCTGTAGTCTCTCACTTCACCCTTTCTGTCCAAATTAAAATATCCAAAACCACATCCAAAAGCTTATTTTATCCAAAACTTTTTATCTAAAACTATATTCAAAAAATTACTTTACATATGAGATAAGCTATTTATCTCAGCTACCTTCTTGGGAGGTTTTCCTGCAGACACGGAGAAGGAAAGGAACAGGCACTCAGCCGGGAAGATGACTGCTGTTCTAGGCTTTGCCACTAGACTGGGAAGAGACTCTTCTGACTGTGATTTTTGAGGGAGCACCAAGGAGGTGCTCTGTCTGTTCTGAAAGCCTCCAGTGAAATAAATCTCAATCTTTTACTATTGCCAATCATGGTGCAAAAAATGGCACAGAGATCTTAAAAAATAATAATAATTAATTAATCCTTTACCCTGAATCTGTCCTGGACTAGGCACGAGGGTGCCCCTCATCATGCTTCAACTCATTGTTAAGGGGGCCCCAGCTCGGCCAGACCCTCCTCACAAAACCGCCTCTCCCCAGGGTAACCACATGCAAAGGAACAGGCTGCCTCGCACTTACGGCCTGGGGAGAGTTCGTGTCGCTGTGGTACAACAACAAAGAAGAATTCCCGTTAGTGCTGCCTCCGACCACGCTGACTGAGCTATGGGAGATCTATTTCTGTCTGCCAGTCTTGCCTATCTTTTAAAACTCATTTAATCAAAAACTCAACAATAATATACTAAAAAAAAAAAAATAAGTTGCTTTTCCTAACAATGAATTGATGATTTTTCAGATGCAGAAAAAAAACCCTCAAATCCTCTACCTGTTACACTGATTTACTGATTTACTACAGATGCTTTGCCCCACCCTTTGCTTCATTTTTCTCTACTTTTAATCCATAAGTGTTGCCTCGGATAATTTTCAAAGATGCAAGTTCTAAAAATATTTATATCAAGATATAGTAGTAATAAAAAAGCAAATTGTTAGTGCCACCTAGGAATCAGTAAGTATTTCCAAGCTGTATTAGAACGTACCACATGTTCTGTCTTACTGTTTCTCTGTACAACGTTTGCAAAAGGAATATAATCAAAACAAGGAGAACTGAAAAGGTGCAACCTGACAAAACCATGTTAATCCAAAACACATCTTCTGAAACACTGTTCAGATGTGAATGCATGGCCAGGAAACGGTGCCTCTCTCTGAAGCACTACGTCGTGCCCCACGCGGGGACGCTGCCGGCCGGGAGCAGAGCCAAGCGCCGCCTCGTGCTGCCAGGCCCAGGGCACCACGCACACCCTGGCACAACTAAGTCCTTGCAGTGTCACATGCTGCAGGACAAGGGGAAGAATGTTCTGAATTAACATGAGACAACCACGTAAAAACTGATTAACAAATCAGCAGCAAATTGCTAGGGGATCATTACCTGGGCCAGAGCATTCTGCATAGGCAGTGAAGAGAGGAAGTTTCCAGAGGAATATCTATGTTCTTACACAAACATCTTGCATTCCTTCCTATCCCTTTACTTTTGGCCTCTAATATTTTGACTCAATTTGGTTTATTGATTTAGTTGTGCTTCACCTGACCTTACAGAGCAATCTGTGCTCTTTCAAGTGCCACTTCATATTGACTCCCGCATGAAACTATGACTCCTGTAATTGGCTTAACAGTTCTTTGAGGCCACTTTGTTTCTGAGAAGATACCCACACATCCCCTGAGAATTTAAAATAGTTTTGTTGTCAGAAACAATTACAGCAGCAAAGCACAGCTGATGTTTCACCACGGAGCCCCTCTCCAAAGGTGCAGGTTCAGCGCTGTGTGGCACCAAGGCGCGCTGCTGCCCGCACGAGGAGGCCAAGGCCGCCAGCTCCCAGCGTCGGGCGCTCGCAGCATTAACGCTGCTCTGGGGTCGCTGGTGGTGACCTGCCGTTCTCTGCAGCAGCTGGCTCCAGGGTCGGTGGCTTTCTACCAAATGCATCTTGAAGGAATGATCTTTCTGAGGAAAGACCTGCTATGATTCCAGTCTCTGCTACTGTGTCGTCACGGCTGCGCGTAAGGTACCACAGTGTTTTAGAACATGTGCTCAATATTATACAGAAATTCCCAAGAAGTCCCTAGACAATGCCAAGTTTTGCGGGCATGATAAAATGCATATGTGAATGCCATAGCAAAGCCAAAGAAATGCAAAGAACAGTAAAATCTCCTAAGTCCAAGTACCCTCCCACCCACTACCACCAAAGACATAGCACAGGGCATTATCCAACAAGCCCCTGAACTGCAACCAGCCAGGTACATTTTGAGCTTTTAACTAGCAGACGAAGAAATGGCCTGACTAAATGCAAGCTGCAAAGAGGACAGGAATCAATGCATTTCACAGATCACCTCACATATAACTTGAATGTTTTTAGCTCTATCCTATACCACAAGCTCTTTGATACTGGGCCTTCATCAAACCCATACCACCTCCCTGCAGGCTGTTGCAAGCACTAATGCCTACATAATTTTCCTGTGATGAATTACCAGCAACATACTTTCATTCTATTTCTCCCCCCACGAAGTTACTTTCTACACTGAGAAAGTAATCTTAATATGCTTCCTACCAAACCACATTATACTTGCATTTATTGCTAAGATAAAATAAGACCATGAGATGAAAATCACAACATTTTATATAGCACAATTTCTCAGTTTAAAAGATTGTGTTGCATGGGATTTTCGGCAGATGCAATTTCTGTTCTGGTTAAGACCTGTGTGGAAATATCTGTCAGGAAATCACTAGCAATCACAAAAAAATGCAATCCAAAAAAAAAAAAAAAAAGAGAGAAAAAATAAAGAACTAAAGCTGCTGCAGATTGATCTCTGTAAAAAAGGTTTTTCTGGTTTGTAGTTCAAATTTGGAACATCTCACTGCTTGTCCATTACAGCCTACATGAGGGAACAACTATCAGCTATAGGAGTCAGACAGGCCATCTGTTGGGGAATACCTAACAATATTTAGCTATTTTGTGTATACTCATGTGGCACAAGTATCATCGTGCCGAGTTGTCTGTCAGTCAGAAGAAGGGGGCTAAGCCCAGGAGCTGCTGGGAAGCGCGAGCAGGACTCGCGTCCTCGCACAGCCCTGGCTGCGCGCACAGCCAAGGGCGCTCGCGCCTCGCTGGCCGCACGCGCGCGCTTGAAACGCAGAAAGACTATTTGCTTCTTCTAGTACATCTTCTGTGCTCTGTCCGAGATTAAGTTAGAAACCATCCCTTTAGATGGAATACGTGACTTTGTACAAGAATCGCAGGCTTTCAAAGAAGTACTACCTAATTCAGCTTTTTAACTACATGAATATCTAAAACTCCAGCTACTAAGTGATCTTCACCTCTGGCAGCAGCCTTTGAGATTACTGCATCTTTCTATTATCTGCTTAAATCTTTGCAGGCAACAATTTAAATCAACGCCTTCTGGTTGCCACCTGCAGACCCACAGTGTTCCTGGGCGAACAGCACAAGTGCTGCATTGTGCTCACTGCATCGCAACAAAGCTACAAACAGACCCTACTGTGTTCAAAGCTGCTTACGCTAGTTCTTATCTGTCCCTCAACGCGGCTGAAGGATTTGAAATATTTGTGAGCCTTCTTCAGTTGAGATTATTTCCCTTTAGGGATGTAGTGATTGCCTGAAAAGCAGAGGTGAGACAATATTTGAGAAAACACATACACCTCCACAATTTCTCTCGTACATAACCTCTCATATGCCTCTGCTGGGGTATCACTTCTTGCACCCATAAACTCAGGCTGCAACAAACTATTAATCTCTGTATGACAAGCCTCTTGAATTATAAAGAACAAAATTCTTCCAAAAAGACATTGGAAGTGACATCCGTTCTACCATAGTACAAAATGAATTATATTAGCTGGGATGCAAAATTTCCTCAGTCATCCAAAAATGATATAATTCTACCCATACTAGTGAGCTTACCCTAGCTGTATGTTAAATTAAGATAGGTGTTAAACAAAGATATAGGGACAAAAGGAGCAAGAAGCTACATAAGGAAGTTTGGGTACAGCAGGTGAGAATAACTATCAGGACACTACTTAATCTGCACAAAATCTCTACAAAAACACTTGAAGTAAAGCAAATTAATTTGCTCTTCTGTCTAGATGGTGCACAAGTACACATTTGTGTAGCTTCCTATAGGCTGGATGCATGCCTTCAGAACTGCCTAAGTCAACAGAAAAAAGCCAAGTGCATGGATTAAGCTGGAGCCCTGACTAGCCAAGTCCAGGTCCTAGACCACAGCAGGTGTTTTCATTTAGACAACTGGTAAAAGGCGTTTAAGAATACCAAATCCATACCTTACTTTGGATCATTACTATTTAGAGTAGACATGGCTGTTTCCACACGCTTTTAAGAAGGAAGGGTCATGGCTGGGGAGGTTCCAAGAATAACTCAGTACAGCCTAATATTTCCATTTCTCCAGGTATTTGCCAAAACACTTTGAAATCACAGCTATTACCAAAGATGTTTCAGAGAAGATTAAAATCAGATCTGTATCACTAAGCATCAGCTGGTGCTACTTTGGCAGCAACAAGGAAGTGCAGAAAGGGCCTAAGACATGGGAGGCAACCAAAGCTGTAATGCTTAATCAGTACTGGATCATTTTTTCACCTCTTGAATACAGTTTATTCAAAACGCACAGTGAAACCCCTTTTTAAGGGCAAATCTGAAAAGATTTTCTCTTGCTAATAGAGTTTTGGACAATGTTTGGGAAAATAATCATACTGCCCTTTGGTTCCAGTCTTTTGCCTTCCTTCTCCAGAGCCATCTAAATATAATAGAAACCCACCACTAAATATAATAGAAAGAAGACAAATATAGTGGGAAGAAGACAGTAACTTTCTCCTTGTTATTCTGTGCAAGGAAAAACCAAGGCAGATAATGTTGGTATCTAAATTGTTAACTGCATCAACTGCACGACACCAGGTCAGGATCCCAGGTAACTGGGACAGTTCTACTAGCTTCAGCAGAGCTGATTTACCTTATACTTTTAAATTAGAGCACTTTAAAACTGAATTCTATTGCCAGCAAAGCCTTCAATTGACCACTTTTGCATCTTTTCACATTCATATCTTTCCTGTGCTACTAGGAGTGTATTTTTCTATGCACAGATGAAAATAGAACTGCAAGTGCATGTGAACTCCGTAACAAAAAGATAAAAATGCAGAGTCATGTTGAGCCATATCCAATGTCTCTCAAGGATGATGGGAATCTTTTAATTGAATTTGCAATCACTTTTAAATGATTCATTTTTATAACAATCCAAATAATGGATGAGATTCCAGTGTTTGCTTTATTATTATTATTATTATTTTCCTTCTTAACCAGTATATTTATAACATTTTGATATGGCCATTGGCTTAAAGGCAAGTGACTTGTGAGGACAGGCAATTTAATATTTCACTCCAGGACTCTTGACTATACCCATGCCATAAGCCAGGGTAAGTCTACCCAAGCTAGTTTATCTGCACAACTAGTGCAGATAATAGTGCCAGCCTAGCCTCAGCATCTGGAGCTCATGACAGGCTATTTACCCTGCGGTGCAAATATGCCCTGAGGCTGCTATTTGTGAAGCAGAGCACTCATCAGACAACTACTCACTGCCCTCAGAGCTGAACTCCAGAATACAGACATCTACAAGAGTACTTTTTGACAGATTCATAGCTTATATCTTGTGATCAAAAATGATTTAGTTAAGAGGTGTCTCTTTGGGTGATATGACAGCTAATTCCCATTTTGACTACTGAAAAGATACTATTGAAATGGATGCAACAATAAAACTAATGGCTCATCTGATTGCTATTTGCCAGTTTATCAAATGACTAGCCTACCAGCTAACTGGAAAAGGAAAATGGTGCATATATATTGCACATGTCTCAGTAATGAGTTTAACTAATAGCTCATTTTAAAATCTGCTTAAAGTTAAACTTTAGTGCCTAATTTATAACAGCAATCAAACCCGATATATCAGATGCATACTTACTCATTTTCACCTACCTTTTCAGCTGACTGGGCAGTGCCAAAAAATATTGGAATGAAGGCAAGCCACACTATACAGGTAGTGTACATAGTGAATCCAATGGGTTTAGCTTCATTAAAATTCTCTGGGACACCCCGAGTCTTGATGGCATACACAGTACATGTAACCATTAGAAGAATGCTATAACCCAAGGAACAAATGATTTGTAGATCCGTAATGTCACATTTGAGAACTCCTCTGGCTTCATCAGGGTTCATAGTTTTTTGCTCATCATAATCTATGATGATGTTGGGAGGGTCAACTGCAAACCAAATAAATACACCTAGAAGCTGAACAGATATTAAGCTTGATGTGATTGCCAGCTGTGATGTTGGGCTTATAAGCCTAGGTGCTGTCACTGATTTTTTGCCCTGTTCAAATATGCGGTAGATGCGGTTTGTTTTAGTTAACAGGGCCGCGTAGCTGATGCACATCCCCAAGCCCAAAAAGATACGTCGGAAAGAGCACACTGCCACATTCGGTTTGGCAATCATCAGGAAAGTAATTATGTAACAAAGAAATATCCCTGTTAATAGGACATAGCTGAGTTCCCTTCCAGAAGCCCGGACAATGGGAGTGTCATTATATCGAATGAACGTTGCCATTACAAAAATGGTGGCAATAATTCCAAGCATGGCCAAAAAGACGGGTATCACGGCCCATGGAGAATGCCATTCCAGCTTGACAATGGGTATTGAGCGGCAGCCAGTCCGGTTCTCATTGGGTCTCTCGTTGTATGAGCAGAGTAAACAAGTCACCTCATCAGCCTGGTACTGGTACCCATCACAGAGCTCACAGTGCCAACAGCAAGGCATCCCCTTGACCATCTTCTTCCTCTCTCCTGGTTTGCATGGGAGACTGCAGACTGAGGATGGGATTTCACGCACTCCTTTACCCCACTGCATTTCCTCAATCTACAAGAAATTCGAAACAGAAAGAGGTTGGTTATTTAGCATCAGCATCTGTCACAGGGAAGGGAGTGACCTACCACAGAAATAAAGGGTACATAAAGCTTTACACAAGGTATGTTGTGCATTCCCAAAAACTGCATGTGCCAGTTTCTGCCTTAAGACTTATACAAGCATGATGATATTTACAGTTGTAATTTTCATTTTTATTAGTTGCAAACTCTGGTAATTCACAACATTAGAGCAAATACCTGGAAAACCACTTTTTGCTTCATGAAAATTAGCAAGAACATTGCAATGCCTCAAAGGCAGGCAGGGGTTACATTCACAGAGCTACTCTTCATACATTCAGATGTTGGAACTTCTAACTGAAACCAGAGTTCTCACTTCTTGGAAATGCTACTGACGAGAACAGTATTTTAGAAGAGGTGAAATGTGGCATGTATGGGGTACAGAATCAATGAGAAAACAGTAAGATCTCCAATATTATGAACCATGTAAGAAATGTGCAGTACATAGAAAATACTTATCAATGATAAAAATAATTAGGTAAGACTTCATTTCAAAGTCATGTTTTATTCTTCTTTTGAAATATCACACATGTAAATCAAAAACAACTACACTAAATGAATGGAATGTCTCATCTCTTCTATAGTTTTAAGAATCCTAAACTCTCGAGCATGTACATGAAGCTTCTATAACTCCTGCAGAAAATCAGACTCTCAAATTATTTCAAATCATTATAAATTAAAGCTGCTTTCTGCCTATGAGCAAGGTTTGCAAGAATGAGGGAGGTGTAGAATTGGAGACCCCTTCCAAGAGTCTAGACTAGAACTACTCAAAAGGCTTTAACATTCCCAGTCAATTTACTGCACCAAATTCCTACTCAGTGGCCCAGCAAAACTTCAGAGCGTTTGCAGCACTCTGTGCACAAGTGTGCATGCCTTTCCAAATGCAAGGCAAGTTCTATTGTTTTCCTCAAACTAAGAAATTCTAAGACGAGTTTATTAAACCAGACGTGATTATTAATATGTACAGGAAGACTGGGATTTGCAGGTCTTCAACTGAAGGATTAGGTTACACTTTCCTAATTTAATTGAAAATAGGTCCTATATCGACTCCATTTCATATACGGGAAAAGAAACTCAAAGCCACACACTGTTTCAAATACCGTACTATCAAGAAACTCTACTGCTTGTTACAAAAATAATCCCATAAGAGTTGATAATTTGAAGGTTTGCCACTGCATGAGAAACTTCATTAATCTTTAATATTTACAACTTACACAGAAAGAAAAAATGGCATGTGAACTCTTCTTTCATACTCTGCTGAGCTGAAGGTATGTAACATGTAGAAGGAATACTGATGACAAATGAGAACACAAACACTTATTTAATTGTAATAATAAACAGTAACAATAAAACTGAATGAGCATGCACAAGGAGCTAGAAAATCCATTTCTAAGCCTGTCAGTGCTCCAACTGATAAACAAGTGGCAAGTCCCTTATAAAGGTTGAGATAAATTCCTACACTGCACTTATTATTTGTAACAAAGCTCGAATAAAGCAGTATGTGCACATGTAACTCACTTGCTAAAGAAGTAAGACAAGCTAGCTGAACAAGAAACATAACCAGAAAGATGGTGCACAAATTGGAACAGGGCTGACATGAGCACAGATTCGATTCCCCCTTAAAAAAGGGATGTGGAAGTATTATGAAGATTCTGTAAGAAACCAGCTGTCAGCTGACCTCTTTTTTTAGTCATCTTTTTCACTGATTTGTATTATGCTTGTTTAAAAAGAAGTAGACTGAGGCATATTAACTATAACTCATCCGGGTACACACAATGAGAAAGTGTCGAGACACTGGAGTCTCTCATTTGTAATGTAACTATAATGCGTAACATTATAATACATAGGTAATTTTTAGAGGATGTATTGATATGAAATAAGGAAAGCATCCTAACTGTATGTATTTCAACCCAGTCTGCAATAATGAAAAGACTTACACCAACCTGCATGATATCTCAAAGAATTACAGAATCATTAATGTGCTATCGTATTTCCCCCTCCACCATCATTTTAACTATAAAACGGTGAATTTACATATTCTCAGAAGTACTCCACACCTGATAGTTGGGACAGCCTAAAGGTATCTTACTCTGTACAGATACTGTGTGTAAAGAGATAAACAGAAGATCAGGCAGGAAAGTCCTTTTTCTGCTCTCCTGGGAATACACCACGATAACTCTGTATCATTTGCCTCAAAGATTTGCTACTGTTCTGTTGCTTCTGGCTAGAAAATTAATAATGAAAAAATGCCTGTCTGATAAGGCACCTGGCACAGAAACCTGGTGTAGTGAGATTAGAATCAAATAGAGACAGTTTCCCCACAAAGAAAACTTTCCTCACTTGTTTATGAGACTTTAAATAAATTACTGTTTCCTAATTCCTTTAAGAAATGCAAATAAAAGCAATAAAATCTTTGTCTGCGGTTTTTGGCTGCCTTAGGATTTAGTAATTGTGCCTAACATAGTTCTTTCTATTCCCCTTTTTCCTTACCTTCACCTCCTGTGTTTTGCTGAAGTTTCCTTGAAACAGCTTTTGCAAATTTGAATCTGAGAAAGACTTCTCTTTTGCAAAAGAATCGTTAAATTCAGCCATTTCTTGCATTTATTTAAATCTATATCTATTTGTATTTAATGACAGCTTTAGTCACCCCAAACTGGAAACTGCTTACTTAAAGCTTTTGCTGAGTTTAGACTTTCAGAATCAAGATCACAAAATACTGATAAAATAGCAAGAAATAACTTTTTCCTACAATTACTGTAAGAGGATCTTAAAAAAACAAAAAGTCACAGCATTTAATTCAACATAATCTCATTTGAGAAAGCCCAGGGATTGTTAAGGTTCAGGTAAATGCAACAGTTTTTAAACAATTCATTTGAAAACAAATACTTCTGGAATTTGCTTCTTCTGTTACTATAAAGAAAAACAGCTGAGATTAAGGTTAACTTAGTAATTATTTAATGCAATTGGTTAAAACTCAACATAATCTGTCATATTGAAGAGACTTATGATTGAAAAATCAGCGTCTGGAAAACTTCTTGCCCTACATCTGTTCCGCCTCCGTTTACACGTCAGAGCAAGAGCTTATGGGTATTCTGCCATGTTTCAGCTAACGGTATGACAACTCCCTAAGGAAATGAAAGAAGTGGGTTTTTACATGTCCAAGAATGCAAAGTTCTCAGTATTGCAAAGCATGGACCCATGTTTTACCCAGATGAAGCGCCCATAGGCGTTAGAGAGCCCTCCGGGCCGGGTGCCACTCGCCTTTCCGCCTGCAGGGCTGGCTCCCGCCTCGCCGCCTGCGCTGGCTCCGCTCCCTGCCCACGCTGTCGCTGATGGCAAACTAGTGACACGAAAGCTGAGCAACATTCGGAGGCAGCAAATGCAGAGTAACAGGCTGCCCTGACAAGTAGAAGCTTTCTGCACATTATCCGTCCTATTTCTAAAAGAGGTAATTGGTAAAATCACTCCTGTGCACGACTATTTCCAGTGCAGTTGTTTCAACATGCAACTAGCCATGCCCACAGGGATTTAGTAACAAATCCACATTTACCAAAAATACAGACAGATGACTTGATTAACTGGAGAAAGAACAGATCCAGTATCTAGGAGATTCTCCTGTTGACTCTGCCTTGCTTGACCAACTTGGGCAAAGCATTTCATGTTTTTTTTTTTCCCTCAGTTTCCTCATCTATAAACTGAAGATCATTTTAACAATATTTGTAACTAGAGCCTCTGTAAAATTCTCTGAGGTTAAGATTATAGAAAAATAATACATATAGGTATGTATTATAAACACATTGCGAAACCAAAAAGTAATTCCGAAAATACAAATTTTCTAGTTTAGAAAGTAATTATTTTTAAAAACATGATACAGTACTCTTGCAATTGTTATGTATAACCTTCCATTTCAATAATATATCGAAATACCACACAAAGGATTAGGAGTGTTTTTTTTTAAACGAATACTAAATACAGATGTAGTTGGACGCACTGCATTTACAGCTATACAACCATTTCACACCTTGAACTAAGCACTTGACCACATTAGCACACGGGTCACAGTGAACTCCTTTACTCCTCAGCAATTGTAGTTCATCCACTGCATAAACTGAGCTGATAAATGGGGGGAAAAAAGAAAAAGACTTCAAAGCTATCCCGCTCTGAGCAGCACTTGGAGCCGTGTCCTCCAAAGGTCTCGTTCAACCAAGCTCCTCCTGTGATCCTGTAACACTTGAATCCGCCATGGCTCAGCCATTTTTGCCTTACTATCAGAGTACAAGGAAAACATAGAAGGGAAAAACATGAAATGGATAGGAAACAACAGGAGACTGAAGATGAGAAAATACAGGCTACTGCTCAAAGAAAGCTTGCTCGAATGAAATGCACCCTGTCCCCAACAGTACTCTGCAGCAGTATCGTCTCAAAAAGTATCTGATGCACCTTTGAGACCGGAACGGCTCAAATAATATTCTCTTTGCACCCAACCTCCCAGTGTCCTGCAGGGTCTGGGGGTAGGGAAGAGCCTGGTTCAGACCAGCCCCCTGAGGCTTCGGAGCAAGCAGGCAGGCCCACTTTTCATGGGCAAGGGAAATGCTCCCTGCTCCTCTCTCTTCAAGTGGGAAAAAAAAGAAGAAAAAGAAACTCACAAATATTTGAATTTTAGTTTGAACTAATATTTTGTGTCTTTGGGTGAGAACACATCACATTTTGTATAAGCAACAGGAGAAGCTAAAACTGGAAATACCAATCGTTTCCTACTCAGTCAGTTGAAATGTGAATGCTTACAGCCATAACCCCAAGTATATAAAACTGCATGGCTGATTTTAGCCAAAAAATTCCTCTGTACATACATGTGAAAACTTCACAGTGCTACAATTATAAATACGAACAATAATTTCTCATTGGAGTTTCAATTTCATTTATTCTTCCAAGCCAGCACTTCCTTAATAAGGGATAGTGATGAACAGTCCCTTCCCAACGCACAAGCTGCCCAGTGACGCACAGCAGAGAGCGTCGCTACCTTGGGCACAAGGGAGGCTTCCCAGGAGCACTGCCCACTCCGGCACACGAACCACCTCCACAGGCACTGTTGCACTGTGCACGTTTTAGTAATTCGCTTCCATTTAAAACTTCCACACTCGACTCCTGCCAGCCTCTTCCCTCCGTTGCAGCCTCAGGGCCTGCCCCGGCAATCAGCACGATCCCCAGCTCCAGCAGGGAAGCGGTGCCGACACTGCTCCCTCAGCAAACACCTTGTGTCTGCATTACTCATTATTTTGTTCTCTGGGTTGATTTCAAGACGCTAATTTCAATAAATAAAGCTGCAAATTGGTTTGGGCCCTTGCTGCTTGAAAGACTGCCACTCTGCTCGCGCGGGACCACAGCAGTTAGTGAAGGTGATCGAGCCAGCGCTCATGTAGCTTTTGGTGAGGGGCCAAAACCAAAGCAAGAGAGACTGAGAGGCTTGCACAGGGTCACAGGAGACCTGCGCGCTGGGACTCAATCCTGCGCACCAGAGCTCTTGCCGAGTGCTTTCTGAAGTACATGCTTGTACTTCTCATCACTTACCTTCTCTCCAGGGCAAATATCCTCTTTGGTTACAGGTTGACTGTAACTCTTTTTTTTTTGCCCAAGCTCTCTCGACTTCTGCATATTGTTCAGGCCACAAATGCTCCAGGCTAGATCTATGGGAGCCATTTCTAATATAAATTCTAATTATGTTCACTACAGAATAAACATTAAGAAATGCTTAGTCTCTCTCAAATAGCCAAACATAATTGTTTGTTTTAATGAATAAAGTAACTCAGTATACGTGTAGAATTTAAACATCTTCGCTTCTTTTCTGCCCATCACAAATGTTCCTATAAGCTTTGAAGTAAATTGTTTTGTGCAGTTTGATTAAAATAGAAATCAGTGCAAAAATAGTGATAATTAACCTTCTCAGGAGGAAAAAAAAAAAAAAAAAAAAAAAAACAGCCACTATCCCAATATGACTTTCATAACCACCACGCCATTAATTTCATGGATATATTAGAAAACAATTGCTGAGGATTGCTCTTGAATTTATTGCTACCTTACAGATTGCTTTCAGACTCTGCTTACTAAGTCAGCAATACAAATAGTTTTTGTATTTTCAACTCCACAGATAGCAATATTTGCAAGACTTAGCTCTCTCTTATGGCTTAGCTATTAATGTCCTGTAATTAGTTTCTAAATCCAGGGCTTTAAAATGATAATGGTTTAAAGCTAAGAATATGTCAATAACACACTGTCAATAAAGCCTTCTGCAAAATATCAACTAAAATCCCTTAAATAGATAACAGCAGAGATAAGCCAATCTACCAAATAAAGATGCAAATCTACTCCAATAAATCACCCATGAATTGCAACGAAGTTCTTTTTATCTCATACTGTAATTTTAACTTCACTGCCTTGTCAGGAGTGACTGAAAGGCCTTGATAGGACCCTGAAGACATGAAAAAAAATGATGGAGACAAGAAATCTGAATGATTTTGGATTGTGTGTAACAACTACTTAATTACAAAGAGTTCAGACTTGTAACACTTTCAGGATAGCACATGCAACAGAAACAAGACACCTGATCTACACTCCTCCTCAGTTGCTGTAAGACCATTTATTGCTATAAGAAAGCTCCAGAGGGCACTGGTAGGGCCCTAGGCACCACTATTTAATCCAGGGGAATATTGATCAGACAATCAGCAATCTGACCATGAATTCTGCACGTAACCACTACATCATACATCTTTTTTCTCTCCTGTGCTTCAAATGCAGTTCCACAGGAACACTTCACTTCCCTTACTTCCTGAGAAACTTTAATGCTGGGGTCAGGATTTTCTTCTTTCTTACTCAGGAGCCAATACCTCTACTCTTTTGAATGAACACACCACTACAGCCCAAAGAGACAGTCAACCACAGCACATAGGAAGAGCCTGTGGCCTCATCCAAAGCCACCGCTGTATTTTATCTCCACCTGTACTTCACAGATATTGAGATAGAGAAATGTATGAAAAAAACACTAACAAAAAAAACTTTGTGAAAGAAGAGAGAATTCAAAGACAGGGAAGGTTTCCTGTGCTCAGAAAAGTCAAGGTTACTTGCTTTTACCTTGCAATGGTGACTGCTTCCCTAGTAAGTAAAGCCTTCTACATGATCTCTCAAAATAAGAAGTTCTTAACCCACATATAACTTCATTTACTTTTCTCTCTCCTTTCCTGATCTTATTTTTTGCTTAGTTTAATATCCGTCATCACTTGCCACCAGTCTTGCCTGCTTTAAGAACAGCAGAGATAAGTTATGATGAGCACTTCTAATAATGAGATGCAAAGGCTATTTGTTCTACATTAAACCAAAGACATTTTTAGCACAACACTGATGTAAGAAAAATGCTTCATCTACAGTTTTTGAGAAAATGCTTATTATCGTATATCTTTGTTGATACACAATAAAAATGTAAATTAACTATTTCAGTGCCTTTTTATCTGACTACAGCTTTGCTGACCAACTGCAGTCTTCCCAGTAGTAGAAGGGGATGCATATAGTTAAGTTGATATGTTTGAGCAAATCTATCTTCTGGAAATAGAGGAAATTAAGCAAATTTTTGGTCCTTAGTGGCACAGAATTCCAGAGCTGCTGCAGTCAGTCGCTAGCCATGCACTCGTCAAGTCTGATGGCTGAAGACTCGTTCTGGTTTATTTTGCTGTCCTACGCAGTACCCCTAGAATTTCTTTTCCAGTACATTCCCACTGTCAAGTTTGTCAAAACAAAATATCATCTAATAGTCATCGTTTACATTTGACAAAATATGCTAAGCTCGTGGTGCCCTTTCATTTTACATGCAGAAAACAGTATCTCCCATGTGGAGAGCAATACTCCACATTCTTGCATGCTGGGTTTAATTTCAGAATGTAATGTATTCATCTGAAAATTAACAAAAACAACTATCATTGTTCATATTGCTGCAGTCATTTTTTCCCCACAACAAACAAGAGAAGCATTCAAGGGAAAATTTACTCTCGGATGTTTTTTCCTTAAGTCCTGCCACAAGCACAGTGCAAACCTGTGCAACATGAAATTATCTGTTTTTTTTTTTCTTTTTATATTGAAGAGCTCTGAAGGCCTCAATTTGAAAGAACACCTATTGCATTGCATTAGGAAGATATTTACACATCAGATTTCAGTCTCACACACAGAAAATGACAGCTCACTATGGGACCAACCCTGAACGCCTTAATCAAGTAATGTTCCCACTGATTTCAATTGGAGCTCTGCTTCAGTGAGGAATGACAGATTCCTGTTTAATTACATTATAGATCACCTTGAAACCACCAGCAGCTTCCATGTTACCTCCCAAAACCAGGTATCAGGAAAAGCTTACCAACATGCAGGTAAAAAAAACATTGGAGGTGCGGGGAGAAGGGAGCAGCAGATTTAAAGAATGTGGTGCAGGGACTAAGAAAAACAACAGTCTCTTTTTAGCTAAACTACTGGTCTGTAACGTGCAGACCACAGAGAAGCAATCTGAGTCTGCCTGTTACTGAAATTGGAATAATATTTAACTAAGTATCCTGTATCTTGAGAGAATCACTGAACCTTGCCTAGCAAGAGACAGCCACACAAAGCGAAATGCAGGAGTATCTTTCACTGAAGCCCAAAAGCTAAGCAATCAAAGCTAGCCTCAGCTCATCCCCAGCAGACGCACTCTGACAGTTTTTAATTACATACTCATTAGCTATTTTTTCCCCACAAAATACCTTTCTCCTTAATGCATAAGTTTAATTTTATTATAACTTCTGAGACTTTTTTTTTTTTTTTGCAACTTCAATCCCCTTTTAAGAAGTATGCACACGTGTACTTTCCTAGGTTTTAACACAAAACCTCAGTGCCAGCAATGATATGATGGAGTCCCAAACTCAAACAAACTGTGACAGAGGGCACTCAGGGACATTTCTAGACAGGGCAGAATGGTGGTTCTGGAATTGCGTAAGCACAAACAATTTTTATCTTCATTCTTTGATTTTCTTACCCCAGCATCACGTTTGAAGTCCCACAAATGCCATTTAACAGGGTCTTACTCCACTCCCAGGAAGTTTCAGGTCTCCTCAGCTCAATTGTCCTATTAGTCACAAAAGATTTGTGCATTCAAAACCCCATTTTGGCAGCATTATTAAATGTTGATTGGAAAAGCAATGTCATTTTATCTAGATTCAATCTCAGGACCAGATTTTGGCAAGTTTTTGCAAATGTTTCAAAAAAATTCCAGAGCAATATATGTTCAGAAGAAAGATCCACGATTAAAGACTCGCAGTGACTAATGGAACTAAAAGCATCAGGCATGTTTTACTAGTGAGCAGCACAACAGCCTTCCACTGCCAAATGCTGGTTGCAGCAACTGAGCACCAGGAGGCTGAAGTGCAGGCATGGATGGACTGACCACGGGCTGCTCCAGCCCAGGTGCTTACAGACCATGCTGCAAACCCAGGGCAGGCTTTCAAAACACTCACTTTTCAGCTGGTTAAAAATAGGCTTCCTGGTAGTCATCTAGATGGATGGAGCAGCTAAAGCACTGCAGGCGCATGTTTTGCTTTTTATACTCAAATACTTTGTCCATACTGTCAGCCATGCCCCCCAAAACATCAGGCCAAAACACTGGAACAGAGCAATATACCACAAAATGTTCATATCTGTCTCAAACTTCCACTATTACCATATTTCTAGCTACAAACCCAGGACCAGTGAGTGAAGAGCGCTCAGCAATTCACCAAAC
The DNA here is from genome assembly GCF_059628265.1 of Tinamus guttatus. Lineage (NCBI taxonomy): Eukaryota > Metazoa > Chordata > Aves > Tinamiformes > Tinamidae > Tinamus > Tinamus guttatus. The sequence continues at coordinate 2,345,098 of NW_028288985.1, read as the reverse complement.
TGAACTGTCTTCGTTAACATCAGCCTTGTTACACTGCTGCATTAAACTTCAAAATCATTAAACATGTACACAGCATTCACTGAGAGAAGGACATGCAAGCAATACCACTGCCCACTAATGATGGGAATTCATTTTCCTTCTTTCAAACGGTTGATCCACCAGTAAGACATTTAGAAGAGCTACCCATAGGGTGTGGGTCAAAAATTCTGAAGTCTTGACATAGCTAATATTTCTGTAAAAACATGAGTACATTTTTTTCCTGTTAAAAACTGCACAAATTCAAGAGTAGATATTAGTTTTCATTCAGAGATATTTAGAGCAGATATATTCAAAGAAATTTAGGTAAAAAATAATGATTGAACAACATCAAGACCTCTAAAAATATCTGTGTTTTAGTAAATGGGAATATGAGCAGACTGGTTAGGAAATCAGCCAATCTCAAAGTATTACTGGAAGAATCTGTAAGCCATAGATTGCAGCCTGAAAAATCTTCTAGCTCTCTCACTGATTCACAGGCTGCATTTTGCCACTCCTGATATTTCTCTGGTCATATACAACATCATAAAATTCTGCTTAAAGTAGTAATTTACAATTCTTCTGGCTACTACCTGGGTCAACAAAAGCAGAGTGACAAAAATGGTAGCCTAGATATCCCTTATGTGTTTTATGCTTTTTGGCAGGAGATAGGTCATCCCTTAGTGCCACAGTCTTAGCTGAATTTCAGCTGAAACAATGAAACCCGTCACCTCTGATGAACGGGAACAGAGTCTGTAACGAGGAGCCTTTTACCCCAGAGGTCATGGTGCCAGACCCACCGCCACTGCAGCTCACGAGCCGGCCTCCCTCGACACACACGGCACTCAGCAGCTGTTACCAGACTGACAAAGAGCTCCTGAGTTGTGTCCAAAACCATCCTGCACACAACAAATACCAAACTTTGCAATACAAATGGTCTGATCACAACAGGATTCATTTAAATGTCACTTAAATGCCACGGGATTTACAAAATATCAGCTACCTTACACTTGACTCTTAAAAGGGAAGACTGAAACGGTCCAGCCAACTCCCACACCGTTTTCCACCCGAAGATCTCGAAGTGGTATACAAATGCAGGAGTACTTGCTAAATAGGAAGAAGAAAACTATATCCATAATGAAAGTACGACCCAGTGAGCTGAAGGATCCAAGTCAGCAGCATACAGAATTTTCGGGCAGTAGCAACACACCCTTTGCATCTGAAGTTACGAACATGCTTAGTGCACACCCTGGAGAAGCAAGACTAAAGGGATTCCTTGTACAGGCTGATGAGAAACCCTCAATGGGAGCTGCCAAAGCTGCTCAAAACTACATGAACATTAGGTCAATGCGATCGCTCACATCCTTAAATGAACAGTTGAAAATAAATGCAAATTACTGGCCATTACAGACATGTCAGGAATGAGCAAGTTCAAGCCCTGAATAACAATCAGGTTGCTGCATGGCAGCAACACATCTAGCAGCAGAACCCAGGAGCTCAGATTTTATCCTGAAACTCTTTTTCTGAGCTATTTCTCATGGCACAGCCATGAGTTGGGCTAGGCTTTCAGAAAGGATTTTCTCCTTATGTTTATTTATCTCTGCTTATGAGCTAACAACTTTTTTTTGCTGTTCATGCTTGTGAAAAATGGATTTGTCTGCCAAATATGATACAATTCCTTCAAAATGGAAAGGGTGATAACTAGAGATGTACCAAAAGACATGTGTGTAATCTGGATAGCATTTATCCTGAATTGCCTGCCAACTCAAAAGCTTTAGCCTATTTACCATACTAATTCCCGAACTGATTCAAAGATCAGTGTTTGCTAGTCAAATTATTTGGTCCTAGTTTTCTCCTTTCAAAGGGCCAATATCAATAGCAAAGTGGTTTTCCCGTCATGTCTGGTTTCCACGGTGTAATGATGCACAGGTCAGGGAAACACGAAGAAAGAAATAAACTGCAAATATAACTGTGAAACTCAGCACCTCATTTCTCTAGGTCCTAATGGGATGCTGCAGCATTGCTAAAACTGTTACATTGCCTGGCTCAAGTTACACTGTCAATCAGTCCATAAGACAACTACAGTTGATACACAGAAAAGTTGAGTTGGCTGCTGGACGTTTATTGTAATTCATTTAAGATCTTCCATCAACAGTGTCTCACCAATATAGGACACGGAAAGGAAAATTCTGTTGCTCAAGACAGACGACTACTAAAAGGGAAGTTGCATAAATATGAAGATTAGAATCCATATGAGATAAGACACTGATTTGGTCTATGCTTTGAAAGGTAGACAGAATTGGCATATACTGGCAGTTAGTTGAAAACAGTTTACAGCTGTTTACTTGTCACCATTAATTCCTATCATGTAAATGACTAGCCTGGCATGCATTAAAATGCTATACATCCAATGCAATAGTCTTGCTGCAAACCACTTCTGTTTTCTATGCAAGCCACTATTCAGGGACATCTTAAGAATGATTATTTTTGACCCACTCAATGCATGGACTCCTCTGGGAACCATTACGCTTTTCTTAATTGTTGGAAACGCTAAGGATCGTTCACATGGTGCTGATGTGTGCAAAGCTTTTTAAATATCCTATAAGGAATTTTTTTCTCCCTTTAAAGAAAACGAGAATGGTATTAAGCCATAATCATAATTTCTATTCTGGTATCACTTGCATTTCTATGACTTTAAAATTTCATTTTACAAGACACAGCTGGATTGTGTTTTATGCCTACAAAAATAGCATTGAGTCAATAGCTCCTGTATCTCTTAACGCAACACCTTATAATATTTCATATGCAAACTTGATAAATGAGAACAGAGACAAAAGAGCAAGCCTTCAGCTGCTGCTCATTGCCACAGCACTACTGACGTGCCTGCAGAAGGACAGGGAACCTGCTGAGGGGCTGCTTCACTCAAATCTTACCAAGTGAAAGCCAAGTGCGCACGTCTAATTCTGCTCACTGCCGTTGCTTCCACAGTTTACGCATAGAGAGCATGATTGAATTCTCCGAGAATGAAAATCTCAACACGAATGACTGAATTTCAGGCTTTCTTTATGCTATACGAGCATACTAACAAAGCACGTTTGCTCTTTACGTGAGAACGTTGTTTGTGTGTAGCGCTCTGATGTGCTTCAGAACGGCATAGCGAAGCTCAGATCCCACTTTCACTGCAGTCCCGGCCACCGCAGCCCTCCTGCACCTCCCGCTACATCCTGACCTTTCGGAGAGCAACACACATCACTCACAGCTTACAGATATAAAGATATTAAACAAATAGTGTCTCTCACATCAGGCATATTTCAAAAGAAAGATAACGTGTATAAAAAAGATGTCAAGCAAGTAATGTAACAAACCGTCCTGAACCCATCCAGCGTGGCCGCGCCGTGTCAGAGCTGCGCCGTGCCCCAGCTGTTGTGCAGATGCCACGCGCCGGCGGCAAGGTGGCAGCCAGCTCTACTGTCCCCACTCGGACTGCAGCGAACAGCAGCTGACGGGACGAGGCCCGTCGCAGGCGAAGGCTAGCAGAAGTTTTGGCCATGGAGACAACACACAAGGTCCCGAGGCTGCGCCCGGGTTGGCCACCGTGCCCAGTCACACTGACATCCTCCCTTGAGCTGGGGCCAGTGCAGGCAGTGCAAACGAAGGGAACATGCCCGCGCTTTGATGGCATTTTTTCTGTTTTGTTTTGCTCCTTAACTTGGCAGCAAGCTCAAAGGAGCACTAGCACTAGACAGAGGCGGGAGGAGATGGCCAAGGCCTGGGCTCTGGCCTTTGGCCGGCAGCAGCACGAGGCCCGGGGGCAGCAGCTGCCACGAGGCCTTCCCTCCAGCGCCCCATTTTGCACCGTTACGCTCAGACCCCAGGCTGGCCAGGCACAAGGATGCCAGCTCAGCAACCACAGCACGGGATGCCTCCTGCGGGTGGGCTGGGGATGAAGGCAACAGGCCCTTCCCTTCCCCAGTGCACTTATTGGGGAGCTGAGCCAAAAGAGTTCAAGCCCAAGCTTGACCCTCGCTTTGGGTATACAGCATTTATCTAATAATTACCTCAGTCAGATGCGGCATATGGATTTGAGATGAAAGACAGAGTAAAGGCACCCATCACATGCAGTAGGTTTAATTGTATTTAAACTTCCAAGTGGATCTCTGGAACTGTTTCAAGAACCTTAAAACAGACAGTATTGAGCCCATGCCCTTTTCAAAACACTGAGACATTCTGCAAAAAGCATCTTTCACCTTTTACAGATGGGATGCCCTGTAGCTACAGCTTCTGATGCCATTCCCATGTGATAGCCTGTAGATACTATTCACAAAGAAAACTGCAGGGAAAAACAAAGTAGTGAATGTGTTTTCCCTGTACTGTCATTTTCTCTGCTGTATTGGAAGGTTTTATGTTCCAGGATCTCTTCCTTATTTGTCAGTGCCACAAAGAATGAAAAAACCCACAAATCTCAACTGCTGTACAAAATATGTAAGGAGAAAGTATATTTTGACAAGATTTTACATGCACTTCCGTTCTCATCACTAGTGACAAAATACTGAAACAGTTAACAATTCTGACGCTTGTCCAAAATGACATGGACATCTCCTACCAGCACTTCCAAGTTTTCCTGCTGCTGTGCAGCTGAGTTTTCTCAGACATGACCCTCCATGGAGGTGGCCCATCTACCCCCCAAAATATATATGTTGCAAAAGAAAAGAGAAAACCTAAATATGTTTGATCCAGAAGCAGAAATCCAATCACTCTGTTTTGCAGATACTTCTTAGGATCTCATTTCTGATTCTTCTTAGAATCTCATTTTCAGACACATTATGTTTTACTAGCATCCAACTTTGGCTCAGCCCTGTTTACTGGGCTAATCGCTAGTGTTTCTGTCTCATCATATCTTCTGCCTGAAACTCAAGGACTTATAATAAGGATAATATTTTCTGTCAAACTTCCCGTGACAGAACAAGGATGAGACGCAAACAGATAAGCTGCTATGGCAACCCTCTGTCATTAAAAATCATCCACTCCAAAAGAATCCCTCATTTGTTGGTGACATTAAAGGTAAAACAAAGCCACTTAAATTTAAGCTAAGAAGTAACTGATATTGCACCTTTATATGTGTGGGTTTCCTAGCACCACACAACAGGGTGTGAAAAAAGTGAACATTTTGGTTCAAAGTCTGCAGGAAAGCTACAGCTGATTTGCGTGTAGACAAAGTATTATCAGGATGCCCCACATTGCTTTTTGTGTCAAATGGAATAGTTTGGGGTTGAGATGTCTGGGGTTGTTCCTGCAGGCTTTGAGGAACTGGAAGGTAACAGACAAAAATATACCTGCTAGATATGCTGAGAGTTTGCCTGCATAACAGTTATTACCAATTTAAAAACTATGTTTAACTGAAATAAAATGAAGCCAAAGCAAATCTCTTTCATCTGGCACAAGTACCATAATATCACAATTGACCTAACTGGAAAACTAAGTTTTATACTTGATTTCATGACCCGTATTTGCAAATTGCCAAATGTTCAGCCATTCTTGTGTGAACTGTTTTATTCCGCTTTCCACTCGCAGGATGGCTATGCAGTAGGGTGCTTGCTTGGTGAGCAGAAAAACAGCTTTAGGTCACACAAACAGCATTTTGCTTTAAGCAGCTGAACAAACTTTTGAAAACAACAGGCATCCTATGCCAAAACACATTTTTGCATTTTCAGATATGAAAAGAGAGCTTTCAGGTATCACGTCTTCAATAAACCACAAACTGACATTATTGCCCTCACCAAAAGCAGCCAAACATGCTATCTGCAAAAATCCCGGCAAATATTTGCTTTTGAATATATCTGCTGACACACATACATTAGACTTGCCAAAAAAGGATTTAAGATGATGTGTAGGAGAGGAAATATCACCAATTTTAAAAATTATTTACTTTTTGTCCTTTTATTTCTTATGTTACTCGTTCTCACAGCGTAAGTCTGACTGCCTACAGCTTCATGGCTATTTCAGAGAATAACGCAAGATGAGGCAAACTGTGAAGTCATGTCATTTACATTTTTTTTCTTTTACAGATCTCAGTGATTTTCCTTTAGCATTTATATTCCTGAAGACATTTTACCTTATGACATTCTTTGATCTCCACAAAGATTATAACAATGGTCAGATCTGCCCAAAGCTTAATTCAACTTGCATTGCCTACGGTAGTACAGCTCATATGGTCCATGTTCACCAGTTAGACAAAATGGATCAATAACAAAGAGGAACTGACATTTCACATCTTTAATCCTGAGCCACTTACAAGCGAGGTATAAGCTTTAACTATACATCAAAATATCTACACAGAAAGCTCAACTTACTAGGACACAGTGATACTAAAGAGCTCTTCCTTTTAAGAAATACAGTTTTTAAGATTTTAAGATATGGAAAGTAACAGACAGGAAGTGGGTCCACACTGGTCTGATCTTTCTCTCCTTGTGAATTATTTTCTAATGCTACACATGTAGGTGACTGAAGGATGTACTTTTTCTTCTCCATTCTGTTACACTATTCACACCTAGCCATATCAGTCTCCTACTGCTAGAATTCTCTCTTTAAATTATTCTCTTCATAGCAAAAAATGACATCCTGGCAGGATTTCTGATTCACCTCAGATAATATCTTGCTTCAAGACAATTACACGGGACAACCACACTAGTAACTTAGCTGCAGCAGGACACATTAAAACTATTTGCTAATGTAATAGAGACCAATTCTCAGCTGTCTATTACATATATCTGGGTGTTAATCCATTGAACACTGTGCTACTCGCAAGGTTTTTTGGTTTAATTTGGCATTACACAGCAGTTGTATGGCACAAACACATTTAAGAAAATTGAGACAATATTCTCTAGCTTATAATATACATTAGCTGAGATTTTTTTATTAAGAAAACCCCAGTATTAATATGATTATCTGCACTTACTGACAGATTGTTTAGGTCTCTCTTGCAATACAGTTTCACAGAGTTACTTTACAGTTTTGAGGCTTTGCCCTTATCTGGCAAAAAATATATTTGCTGCAGCAGTTTATAAACCTAATGTATCGAAAATGTCTATGGTACTACAATCTGCATCAGTTTTATTCCAAGAGAACTTACCAAGTCAGACTGCAACCACAGCATGAGCAGGACTTCGGTGATTTCAGTCCTGCTGCCTGTTAGTATACATTTTAGACATATGATTGAAGAGTAAGGAATTAGCATATGGCCATTCAGCAGGCCAGTGGTTTGAAAAATTCCCTTCCAGTTGGCTGAGAAAAAATTAATTCTGCAAGTTAAGATAATTAAAGGTGTTCATGCCAGTCAAGGTTGACATGAGCAATGAAAGATAACAGAATCTAATGACCGAACAAAATAACACTTATGATTAATGTATACATTATAGCCACTGACATGCTGGGCATGGTAACCTCCTAAACTGAAACATGTAATTAGGATGAACGTTAATAATACACTGGTGTACTTATTCACCTTTAAATTTTTGACTGATTGCACACAATTTGGCTGAGGGTCTAATGAAGAATGCATTCACAAACGCCAAATAAAACCAAAGAACTTTGACAACAGTCTGCAGACCTTTCTGAAAGGACTTTGCATTTAGTAGTGCATATTCTGTGGAATAATTCTCAAAGCTAGACATCCAAGATCACAAAAGTGAGACCATTTCTCATTTTTTCCACTATTTGCTGTGGCACTTGTAAGCAGCAAGAAACAACCTCAGTGCAAAGCTCCACACCGATGTGACCTCTTGGTTGTCCCCTTGGTTGCTCTTCTCTTGATCCATGACCTTTATTCCTGGCTACACAGCAAACCTGCACTGCCAGAGGGAGCCGGTCTTCCCCATACCTACCCCATAGCTGAGATGCTGTCTTACACTGCTAGGTCTGAATCCTTGAAGACAGGGCACCTGAGCCACCCACATAAAGCCTGTGCTCCTGTTGTCACAAAGGGTACCTGCCACCTCCTCTGGTGGGTGCCTTTGGCAAGCTGCCTGCCTGCCCAGGAACATAAGGAGAGAGACCAGCTTGAGCCTGGTCTCTGCCTGGCACCACGAAGTGAAAGGTGCTTAAGGATTGTGACTGCTAGGTGACACCAGGGAGAAACAGTGATGGTCAGGTTTGGGTGCCATGAAATCTGGTCTCAGGTTAGCGGTACAGCTCATTAAACCAGAAACTGCAGGCAGGCACTAAGACTGACATCAGCAAGCATCCCCCAAGGTAAATACAGGGCAGCAGCTACCATGTTTATGAAGGAGAAAGGTAGCTTAGTGCTCCCATGTGCCTAGACTTTGCACACTTTTAGCATAAAGGCTAAGTTTTAGTAAAGTAGGAAATATGAAACGTGAAAGCATTGGGAGAAGAGGCCAAAGTCAGATCAGAACAGTAGGTGTAGTCATGAGGCCATCAGATGGGAAAAGAGAGCATCATTTCTCTGGCTGCCACCAAATTCAGTCTCAGTTTCAGTTCACGATCAGAATTAAGAGTTCAGGAGAACAAAAGATACTGAGTGACACTAAAAGTGCCACGAAAGAGGAAAGCATCAAGAGATTTATCTCAGCTACATCAAGTGTAAATGGCTGAAGAGTAAGTCCAGAATATATATTTTCAAATGTATCATACAACTAATTAGCTATTTGGGGTTCAGTAACATTTCCAAATTACTTGCTATGAAAACAAGAAATGTCCGCTCATTTAGGTGTTACGGAACATAGTCTCAGCCTAGGGCCAGTCAAAAGCAGTTTTACATCACCAGAACTGCAGAGAATGAACATCATTTCCAGAGGAAAGAACAGTCCAGATTAAGTGACTCTCAGAAAACACAGATGATGCATCAGTGACTAAAATGCTCCATTTTTTTTTTTTATCCATTTATCATGAACCCGGTTATTTCCGGATACAACTGCATCACCATGTATGTGGTTATACTGTCATGTATAGTTAAACAAACCTAAGGATTTACCTGATTTCAGCAAAAATGTAAACTGTGGTAATTTTCATAACTGGCTGCATCAGATGAATGCTTAAGATATTGCATTGACATATAAGACAAAACATACTAATACTTAAATACTTAAAATCTTACTTTTAAGTAACACCCTGTCCTTATTTCTCAATTTATTTCATGAACCTGTCTACACCGGAATAATGCACACCTCCTGTCAACCTACCATCGTACAAGATTTCAGTCTCAAAGTTGTAATATAAATTTGTTATTTTCATATCAGCTACTCATTACAGTCAGCAACAGAAATGCGAAATGACACCACAAGAGTCAATATACGTAACAATAATTAAAATGGGAAAGTAAATTGATACCAATTTCTACCCATCTTGGTGTAACAATCATGCAAACCATGATCTTAAGCTCTTTCAAATGTTGCAAACCAACAGAAACCACAAGGATTTGACACTGCAGAAGTCTGTGCATGTAAATACATCCATACACAGACACATGCATGTACAGGCATGCAAACACACGAAGACATATATACACACAATTGCAAACAAGGGTTTTGCAATTATGTATTGCAGACTTGTAGGAGCTAGAAGTGATAATGCTATGAATACTTGCTTTCAGTTACTTCTAAGTTTACTAAGTAAAATTGTTTAAGCTAAAATTTTCTAGGTTGGCATATGTCAAGTTACTGTTTTTAAATTTCAGACAAAATGGTTCAAAATAGTAGGTCAAAAGTGCAACCAAACTATGAACATTTTCTTGAAATTATATCATGTCATCCTACGTGAGGCAAAACTTCCTAATTGGTCATATATTGCCTTTTAACATGTCGATGCAAACTGGTGAAATCGCAAGCTTTCAAAATTTTAAATTTGCACGGGCTCCAGAAATATTCGATTTTCACTGTAAGATATTCTGAAAAATCTTTCTGTTCTGCACATGCTTCACCCCAAGAGAAAAATAGAAAAAAATGGACAGAAATAAATCTGAACACATTATTTCAGAAAACTACCATCTGTTGGCAGAATATTGTTCAGCATGAAACTTCACCAAGTAAATCAGTTTTTTGGGTCTAATTGTCTTTCTGAATATTTTAAGAAAAAAAAAATCAGGTATATATAGATCTCTTACCAAAATGTGAAACATTTAATTATTCTTTTCATAAGCCTGCTAATCGCAACATTTATTTCCAAAATCTATAACAGAGATGTTCACAGCATTCAAGTAAATTACTCAGAGCACAAAGAGATGCAATAGATGTTGACATATGTGCACGATTTGCATAAACTGTACAGATGATTACAAAGCTATTTTATATTTTCATGGGGGGAGAGAAGAACTGTAGTATATAAATCACAGCATTCTTTTTCACTGACATTTCCTTTGAAATCTGCCTACCTTAGAGGTGGCTCCCAATTTCTTCCTTGTCATTTTTCTTTGTAGGGTAAGAAGTTGAAGGGTAAGATCTAGGCAATGCTTATTTGTTTCTGAGACCAGCGAGACAGAGGTTTATGAGTGTTATGCTCTTTAAAACAAGACTTTTTTTCATCCTCCTATTCTTCTAAAATACTGAACCTACATAGCAGAAAATAACAAGCTATTTCCCCAAAGAGGACAGAATTTACTAAGGAACAAGCAGCAGTTTTCTCAGCACTATATATAATGCGAACCAGAATTTATAGACAGATGTATGTCATATAATATTTGTGAAATTACATTGATAATCATCAATACTATTAATCTTCTAAGCACATGTTTAGAAGGACAGCGCTAATATTTTACATATTGCTGAAGGAAAATATAAAGAAACTAAGGAATTCCTAGGCAGCCAGTACTCTGACATCTGCACACAAGACTCCATATAAACGGAAGTCATGTATCAAACTGCACATTTCTTAACACAGATTTTTATGTTTATCTCTGCACATAGTGTGTTTGGGCATCTTTAGTATGCAATTGTTTCTGTTTATAAACAAATTAATTAGAGAAACATTTAAATTTTATCTGGAACTAGCACTTAACCCTTTCTGATGCTTTGGAAACAAAGGATGTTTCAAATAAGAGCTACTTGAAATCTCTACAATACAATGGGCAGAATATCATGTGTTTTTATCCACCACTGTTTTTTTAATCAATTCAGGATGTATCTTCTTCAGTCGTTCTAAAAATGTGCTGCAGAGTCTGATTGGTACCTGCGTGCCCAATGATAGCTTCCTAAGCTGGAACAGTGAGCTGAAAGAGTACACAAGCTGGAGACACCAACCAAAATGATGCAACACATATGCAAATACTGATAGGCCAGAATCACAGCAATAATTAATGATCAAACTGAAATAAGTGTTAGTCGCTCTAGGAAGGTATTCTGTAAGGACAAAGAAATAGATCTCTCGTAACCAGTTTGGTACTCACCAACACTAATTAGAAGGCGAAGCACAAAGTCACATCTGCCATAGCATTGCAAGTCGCAGAAGGAATGTTACCAGATTAAACCACAACTTAGCCGGGCACTCAATCACAAAATGAAAGCGGGCACCCTGCCCTCACAGAGGGCTGGAGTCTTGACACTCAGTCAAGACCTCGATTCTAGTACACAGGGTCTCACTACCCAAACAGTTTATTTATTACTAGATCATAGAAAGCATGTTAGTGTCTTTATGCAGCAATCAAAATTCCTTCTATACTGTTTTCTCCAGCTTATTCAAGGTTCGGCCTCAGCGGTGGTGGCATTTCCAACCCGAGACTAAGTCAAACAGGACTAAGTCACCACTTCAAGCAGTGTGACCCTGAGATGTTTACTGACCCCAAGATGTTTGTCAATATGAAATAAGAAAGCAGGATAGAAAGGGAAGTGAATATTCTTGTGTCAAATGCAAACCTGACAGTGATACAAGAGGTTGAATTAGGATGCCTACTGTCCAAAGGCAGCAAGAGTGCCCTTACGGGCAACACTTTTGTGTTCACCACATTTAGAGCAATAATTACTAACAACAAGATAGTTTTTACCTAACTGTGCTTTCTGCAGAATTTTAGGGTATTTCTATATTTTGTCTCATATATATATATATACACACACACACATATATTTGTCACATATATATATATATATATATGACCCTCAGAGAGGATGAGATATATATATTTATTTCTGAGGAATCCTTTCTGAGTGTCAAGAGAGCTGGCCAGGTGGCACATGTACAACTCAAAGACAACCACAATATGGTCGTCACTTGTACAGCAAATTACATATGGATGTGGGAGAGAATTCAGGCACTGCTGGGAAACTGTGGAATCACAGAAAACATGATGGGCAAGCTGGTGGGAGAGGGTATGCAGAAGACAATTCCTTGGAAATTTTCACTGGGACTTTTTTATTTTGGAGTTTTGATATTCAAGTATACTTGCAGAAATTTGGATGTGAAAAATCTAATAAACATAGGACTGAATTAACATACTGAATTAACAATGTAGAGATGAAGAGGAGCAGTATCGCCAAATTTTCCATGAGAACCTCCAGTTCCTCTAAGGACAACCCATTTTTCTCTTTTTCAGGCACTTCAAGGCACTGGAAACTGCACTAGTAAGTCAGCCATGTCACAGAGCTGGTCAGCCAGTTCCTTGTGTACCTGTAGTGCCTTCTATTGATAGACATCAAAGTGCTTCATAAAGACTAGCAAATAAGGGCACATATGTCAAGAAAGTATCCATTGCTAGTGTATTTATGGCATATGCTAAACCAAAGCACTGAGACTTAATTATCTTTCTAAAAGTCCAATAGAAATTGAGGAGGTAGAAACAGAACCCCTAATCTTTTGGCCACTCTACCTTCCTGCTTTACTCACAGAACCATCTCCCTATTGCTTCAACAGCCCATGTGTTAGTGATCTAAGTACTGTAAAAAATATTAAGTTGAAAAGCAAATCAAACAAAACCCATCTGCTACCCTGACAAACCTTCCTTCCATCAGGTAAATTTGCTCTTTTTCGCCAGTAGCATGTCTTGCTTTTAAATACAGCAGCAGCCATAATGAAGGATAACCTTATGGCCAAAACAATGCAAATACATAGGCAGCCTGAAACTTAATAATCTCATGAGAAACTGCTTTTCTGATGTATTTTAACAAACCTGGCTGCTTTCAAGTTCGGGGAAAATGTGTATGCCCTCTTTGAGAAAAGTAAGAAAAATCTGAAGTGAAAGTTAAACTGTAAGATTACCCCTGCAATCTAAAAATATACCAGTGCAACAGAATGAGAGAAAGACAAACACCACAGACTTTCTTCTTATTTGGATTTCTTCTCCTCCTCTTTTAAAGAAGCAGACAATCTACAGGCATGCAGCTTTAACACAGAAGTTTAAATCATGGTATTTTTTAAAACATTAGAATATAATAAAACCATAGTCCTTGCTAATATACATTTAAAATACCTTCTGCACTAAGTGCACTGACATTCCAAAATGCTGCCTTAATGGTATGTATTTCTTATCAATTTAAAGCTAAGTAAGGACAATATATTTCTTTTTCCTTGGAATTATGTGACTGCCTTTAATACATGACCTCAATAGTGGCATAGTAAAATACAGACCTGGTTTCAGATGCTAACATTACCGTGATTTTATTGTCTAATTGAATTAGCATTATCTTTGCTATTAGGCAGGTGCTGCAGGTCAAAATACTGGATTTCAGTGAGGATGCAGCTGGCCAAACTTCTGATCTTGAATGCAGGGCAAAGCATTTCACATTACAGCAGGAAGCAAAGAATAAATGTTACACAGCAAATCTGCATGTAGAGGCCAAAAAGGGCTGGACAGAGCTTTACATAATCTTCACAAAACAGAGAGAAAAAAGAACATGCTTTTCCACGCCCTCCTACAGGAGGAGGACGGATATTCTTGTAATCACAATTTCACTGCAGGGAGAACAAGTACAGCAACATTTTTTCAGTGGAATACTGGCCAAACTATTTAAAATTAGACATCTGTTCATTTTATCCTTGTGTAGATATCTATGAAATACAGCCAGAATTGTCAATAAACCATGCCTTGAGTACTAGGCATAGCTGTATTAGGTTGCTTGAGATCAAGAAAACAAAAGGAAATATGGTGATTACATACTTGAGTTTCTTGCAGTGAAAAGCCACAAGATATTTTCTTGGTAATTGAACATTTTCTGACCTCAGATACAGAAATGTAATTTCAGTCAACTCTGCTCACAGGAAACACTTCACACATAAACTTGTTAAAGGCAGATCAGAATCTGGCCCTGTATTTACACAGAATAAACTCGTCTGCATTTTCTGAACATTTCTGGCAGGCATTAAAAAGCAAAGGTGATCTAAAGATGGGAAGAAATGATCAAGACTGAGACAAATATACCAATGAAGACTCAGACATTTCATAAAATCAGGTGTATAAACTGGTAATGAGAAAAAGAAAAAAGTGATATGGCATATTTTTAAGACTTATGAATGTATATTTTTAAAGACCTCCTCAGTCTATTCAGTGAGTGTCTCATGCAATAGAAGAGCAGAAATTGAGAAAAGAACACCTGATTTTACTTGAAAACACAGAAGAAAAAGTCCATAATGTTATTATATAAGTATCTGAAAAATATCAAGACCAATCAGCTCCTATCCCCCATACTCCCGCCTCACACTCAAAGATATGACTAGGAAGATAAAGTATAACCTTGTGAGATTAGACTGACTATAGGATTTAACAGTTGTGCTTCCATGGAAATATATGTTCTTGCTCATTCTTTGAATGAAGATGAGATAAAGAAGAGAAGGAAACAAATACTTCGCTCAACTGTGACAGTCCTTGGCACTTAATTATCTACCATCTTTGATATCTGGAGCATAAGACGGGGTGGTAGTGCAGTACAATTTTTGCTTTGTGAGGAAATTGAAACACTCAGAACTAAGAGATCTGCCCAAGATGGCAAGTCTCTTTAAAACGAAACATCTCTTCAGCATTTTCTAAGTTAAGATTGGTGATCTCTCATCAAACCATCCTTTCTCTCTCTCTCTTTTTTTTTTCTCCCTATATCTTATGTCAGTATTAAAGAAACGAGAACTTGAGAAAAATGTTCTAAAGTGTTATCCCCAACAATAATTACTGAAGAAAATTTAAAGTCTATGGCAGCTTTTCTTGGGACACCTTTAACAATATCTTACTTTGATTGGCTATGGTAGGAAACCTGACTTCTCTAAATTCCACAATTTTACTTTTGTTAAGAAACTATGTGCATAAACTACCTTAATAATGCTGATTCCTGCATGGATTCCAGGGAGAAATTAAGACCTGTAAGTGCATAGAAGGGAAGTTACTGTGACAGTCTCAACTACTGATAGAACACCATAGGCACGTGAGGATACAAAGGTGAGGAGAGTATGATTTTTATGGAAACATTTAACACTACAACAGGAATACAAATCAAGCTCCATTCATTTAGTTTTAAATTTTAATGATTCAGGATAAATAGTTTCTGTAAAGTAGTATTTACTTAATGAAATATTAATATTTTTGCTAAAAGAATTGTAAATTGCAAGTTAATATAGCAACTTGCCTCAAATAGAACATCTCAAGTTGAAAAACATAGAAATAGCCTGCAACAAATCAAAATCAATCAGAATTTAAGAAGAAAATATTATCTTGAAAGCTGGACTTTGGTAAACCACATTAATGCCTGCATTGAATAAAAGACATGAATACATTTAAAGAAGAAATACTTTAAAAGAAGAAAGTGGATTCTGTTACATCTCAAATTATCATACTTTATCTACCTAAATAGTATATAACCTGAATACAAGCTATATAGCTGGACTGGTGGACAGAGTTCCCAATGAAGTGTTCACATATAAAGAACTGAACCACAAATCAGAATTCCTGTATCAGCTACATCCTGATTACCCCTTGGCTGTGTGGCAGGACTGGACTATCATCACACCAGTCTTTCTTTTTTCCTTCCAAAGTGGCTTCTTTCCAAGGGAAATCCAGATACACAGGCAGGGAAAGAGCCACAGTACACTCAAGAATGTCTTCCCCTTAGATGATGCTCATCGGGGAACTTCTTGCATCAGAAACTAACACAGCAGATTAACTGTTGACCTCCTAGGCAAGTTCCTCTAGTATAACCTCAGGTGGAAACCTCAGCTGAGAAAGAAAACCCTTCTGTAGCAACTGCCCTTTCATTTTAGCAATACTTTGATTTTAAGCAGGTTCTCAGTTAAACTGAATCAAAAAAATTGCCTTTGTGCTTTAATAACAACATCTACAAAGAGACAAATAACCATAAGGTTAAAATGGCACCTCTTCTCCATGCATTCAAGGCCCAAATGACTTGTACAAAGCCAAGCAGGAAGCCTGTGCCATGGCCAAGGAGCGAATCCAGATCTCCAGAGACCCATGCAAGGCGCCTGTCACAGAATGTTCTTGCCTGGGTGAAGCTGCAGAGAGTTTCTAGCTCTCTTTGCTACCAGTCACATTTGTTTTTTTTTCGTGTGGGCAACAATCAAGTATTTTGGGGGTCTTGGCTCCTCTGTTTTTACATGACTACAGAAGGATCATCTCATTCATATGGCTATCTTTGTTACATGTATAAAAGTAACGCAGGAAAAGTGAGTGACACAAAAAATTCTTAATTTCTGTTTACCTAAAACTAGAAAAACTGAAGATAATCTAAAAATAAAAGTCCATTAGTTACAAACAACAATGCATTACTGGCTCATTTTCCTAGCTGGCGACTAAAGACATCAGACATGCAAAAGTAATAAAATCTGCATAATCATCTGATGTGTCTGTTCATCTGAAGAGCTTGGGTAGTCAGCATAGAGAAAAGAGATGGCATGATGGAACAGAAGAAGATACTATAGCTGTGAAGAGATAGTAGATCTCCATGTATTATTTCCTGCATGGTGACAAAATACTACTTAGTGGTTGTACCTGGAAAAGGAAAGCAAACGCTGAATAAGAGAGACTCACATTGAGCTGAAGGTCATCTGTCCACTGGCCAACGAGCCGGTAGCCTGGGGTGCTGGTGTTCGTTGTATGGTACTGAAAGATGTCATAGCGTCCTGGCGCATCACCATTTTTATTAAACATCACTGGAGTGCCAGCACTGCCTGAGGAAGGAAACAAGACAAAATCCAACCAAACAAAAAAGCCAAAGCTTTACAGTATCTGTTTTATTTACTTAGTCACAGTTGAAAGCTTTCAGACTGGCAACGTGTTTCAGGCAACGGCCGTCTATCAGCCCAGCCATTTAAAATAAACACACTACGACACTGTGGCATAATCCTAGCCCTCTTTCTGTGATTAATGATCACTACCCAAATGCACTGACGAATCCACTGAAAATAAAACAAAGCAAAGCTAGATCAGCTTTACTTCACTGTAACCTTGCACACAGCAAGAAACAACAGAAGGCTTTTCCTTCTGACCTCCAGTCTTCCTCCCCATCCTTCTTTCCTTAGGGAGTTCTTGAGTGAAAATCATCCCTGTGAATGGAGCCTCTAAATGATTTTTTTTCCCCCAGAAAACATTCCATCTGCTTCTGAGAGATACTGCTGTCAGAAGCCAGCCCAGGTCTAGTGAATCTTGACTGGCATCCAGAAATAGCTTCCTCCTCCACAATATGTTCTTATTCCAGTAATCAGCATGCAGCTGAGATGGAAAAGAACAGAGTAAACTAGAGGAAGACTACTGCTTGCATAGTTCCTTATTTATCCTCTGTGACACTGATACAGGCTGAGAAGTATTTCACTCAGGACCAGTTCAGGATCAGCATCCGTCACCCTGCACTGCTGATGGGCAGGAGGTGAAGCCTGCAGTGCACCCAAATACAGTGCACAGAATTGGATCTCCCAAGGAAGTCCACGCACTAGAAGCACTTCGATAGCTGAACTAAATTACAGATTATTCCTTAGACAAGAACGTCACGACCAGAAAAGCTTCATTTTAATTACCATAGCGATAGTGAACCTTTCTTAAATGACAATTCAAAGCAATGTTGTATTTTCTCAGGGCTCTAGGTAAAAACTTCAAGGATGACATTTATTTCAAGATATATTAAAACAGGTTTCAGCAGGGTAAAGTAATATTGTGTCAAGACTGAAGATTATGACAATGCTTCCATATATCTATATTCAAAGCTTCCTCCTACCCCATAACTTTCTTTTCCCCAAAGCAATGAAAAATCTCTCCTGTAGTAGCACTGAAATTTAAGATTATAGTTTCCTTCGCAATTCCCATTCTTCATTGAATTCTAGCAAGTGAAAGAAGATTTGGAGGAGTGAATTAGCATAGTTTCCATTCTAGCTCTAGTATATTGTTCCGTGTCTATTCTACAATGCTTCCCAGATCAGATAAAGAAGCAGGTCTCCCTGAACATCTCTCCGCAGCCCCAGAAGGATTATGGCACAGTACTGAGCCTGGATATGCAAACACACGTACAATTACAACACCCCACCAATGTGACAAAAAAAGCTAAACTCTGCCCTCAAATAATACACTTACAGAAATTGGTTCTTTTCCCACGGGAAATACCAGTAGCAAATAGCCAAAGAAAATTAAATGTTTATAACTGTATCAGTTTTGCCATCATTCTCCCTCTCCGCTAAAAAGCGAATCACTTCTTCAAGCCCTATGCTGGCCATGAGCCACATGTATATAACCAAGGAAAAACACCATATTGCTATGTAAATCTCATTTGAAGAAAGAAATCATCCTTTAAAATGCTGACCAAAGAAACACAACTACGGAAATCAAAGTTACTGCAAACCAGTTTTAGGAGCTGAGCAATACTCAGAATTAACTGGCCACCCATTTTCTCACAAATTATTTCTCAGCTTCAGTAAAATGATAGAATGACCATTCCTTCTCTTTATATGCAAAAGCTGTCTAGAGATGATAATGTATGAGCTGTTCTCAAGTGCTAAAATGGCCAAAGTACAACGGTGTATATGAATACCTTACTGCTATTTAATCTTTGTCTTTTTTATTTTTCTTTTTTTATAGTCACCTTCCAAAATGAGGAAAGTAGAACTCTCCAGACTTTCTCAGATTATTCATCTTGAAAGATGTAGTTAAGCAACTTCCCTCAGGGGAGGAAATAAAAATCTCCTGCAATACACTTTGCCATTCATAAGACAATTTTTACATAGAGGAAAAATATCCCTAACACAAATGACCAAACTTGACCATTACAGACCAGATTTGTTCCTATCTTTAAATCTCTCTGTTCCTATTTTTTTTTCCTTTATTAATAAAAACATTTATTAGTAAACTGCAGCAAAAATCCCAGAGCATGGGATCAAATTTGTCAAAATTCAGGAACCTAAACCTGAACACACATACCTACCTAGGTGCTGAAGCAGCTATAGCAGAGCACAAGATGCTGTGTCGCAGGCATGACCTGGCCTGTGTGGCCATGTGTGACGCACAGCGCCCTCAGCGCTCACCCTTGGAGGTGACGCACAACGTCCCCTGGGGCTGCTCTGGAGGCCTCTCCTTGTCAACCACAGAGCAGGTGATGTCTGCTCCATGAAAATCAGTATCTGTGGCTACGATGGCCATTTCCAATGGACACTCATTACTTTACAAAATCTGTTTTAACTAATCTATTTGGAGGTCCATCTTTTGGCCTCCAGTTAAATCCAGGATCTGTGTCTTACAGAGAGCTACAGCAGAACACTAAGCCCCCAGGTACCCACATTAGCAAGGTTTATTATGGGGAAATGACATTAGGTTGCTTGTAATGTTACCTGCTATGAGTGATCTGCTCCAGTGACTCTGGAGCTGGGCTCAGGTCAATCTCCCCCATGGGTATTAATGTAGCCAATAAAATTTCAGTAAAACACACAGAAGCAAGGAAATTCTGCCAGTACTTAGGCTTGATTCATACAGTACCAGGCAGAGGAAAGTAAGTGGAAGCCATTGACCTGTATGGAAGAGAGGGCTACTATTGTTCACTATCAATGCCACACACCAAATGGTGGAAGCATCAGTGGATACACAACAAGCAGCTGAATAAAAAAATTCTCCCATCCTCATTCCCAGGAAGTTTTGTGTTTCTGCTTCCTCAACCTAACTGGAAGAAGGAAAGTTGAAGTAATCAGTCGGTCTAAATCACACAGTTCTGATTCTACAAATGAACCTGTCCCTTTAGCTATCCTCTGCGTTGGCTTAAACATGAAGCTCAGCTGGGTTTAAGGGTACCAGATGTCATCCTGCTAGTTTTCTCCAAATAAAGGAAACAAAGTGAATAAATAAGAAAAAATAAAAAAGATATAGATATGTGATGTATGTGATGCTAACAAACTTCTAGGGCTCAAACAGGCATGTTTAATCAAAGACGACCTGAAGTTTTTCATTCAACTATTTGTTTCACTTATAGGAAATCAAAGGCTTCTGGAAATATTCTAAAATAGCAGCAACAATTTCTGATTATTTGCATTGGCTACCTGGGATCCTGCAAAACTGAAATGTTTTACAAAATATCAAATTCAAGTAAAGCAACACCATGTTTTTAAAGAGACACTAAATAAATACAGTCTTCTACCACAAACTCTAGTGAACCAAAAAAAAAACCTCCATCTGAATTAAATGAAAATATAAATAAACAAAAGTTTCATAGAGAAAAAAAAAAAACTTAGAGTGGTCAAAACGCTACCAATAAAATAGTCTTTCAGCTCACCGTTGAAGTTAACGCTGCGTATGTACTTCAAGAGCTTCTTGCCTCCTGCTTGCTCCATCTCCGGACAGACCCCCGGGTAATCCGCACAGAGGTCCTTGTTCATGTGATGGAGGGCGTGCGCCATCGCGTACACGGCATCGATCACAAACTGCACCTTCCCTTCTTGCTCATAATGGGAGTCTTTGCCAATTCGCTCCTGCCCTGCACATTAAAAGCAAACACACATACACACACAGAAGTACAATTAGGAACAATGTTTTCCTATTATCAAATACAAAGTAATCCTCTTTGGGCACATTTTAAGAAATGCATGTTTTAGTCAATACAATACAAAGTTATGGGATCACACACATACACACACACAAAAGCACTTTCTTGATAGCAGAATTACCAACCCTTATTCTTTAAAGTTAATTATCATAATCTAGAAAGACAAATCCTACTGCACTTACAAACTCAGAACTATAATCTACAGGGACCATCTTACAGAAAGGAAAAAAACATCAGGCTCAGCATGTTCCCAAAGTATGTCTTTGAGTGGAGAAAGTATTAAAAATAAAGCACAGCTGGTATTTTAAAGTCTGATGTTTTGTTCCATTTCAAATCCCAGTCTCTAATTGAAAGCCGTAGCCAGATTGAGGGAAGAAAGAATCACTTGAGATGCAACCTAAGCGGTGCTCAAGAGAATTCAGCCAACATGTCTACTATTAATGTAACCTCAGGAAGCTCAGTATGTTTGCATTAGCTATGCACCCCTTCTCCTCTACCTGCCGAGATTCAAACATCCTTCTGAATCCACTGACTGCCTTTAAATATTCTAGCAATGGAGAATTTTTGGAATCCAAACCCTTCATGTCATCTGAACAACAACCAGGGGAAAGCAGTGCTTTGAAAATCATTCCTTTATTACTGCTGTACCCTGCGTGGTAGAAACTGTCAACTCTCTGCCTCAGAGATCTCATCTCACAGGCCAAGACATAAAAAGTCTGAGAAAAGAGAGGCATTTTATAAATGAAAAACTGCGACATACAGAAATTAAAACACAAAAGATCCTAAAAAAACTCAATAGCAGTGTCACATAAAAGTGAAGATAAGTATTTTAAACAACAGATTAGTGCCATAACCATTCTCTCCCTCTCAGATTCAAGATGAAATAGTCGTCTGGTGATAAGACTGTAAAAACAGGCAGTGAGGTGGCTTGCTTGTTTTTCGTTGTTGTTGCTGTTGTTGTGTGAGCAGATAACTGGCAGCCTCTGCAATTAAGCAGCAAACAGAATGGTCTTTTCAGAGGGTTAGCAGGGAGAACATAATGGGTTAAGAATTAGGATCCCTTGATTTTTATTCTGAAATTGTCCACAGACTTGTTTTACTTTGGGCAGATAACACCTGCATGATTCAATCTGTCCAGCTGCAAAAATGTGTGATTATACTTACCTGTCTCACCAGGATTTTGTGAAACGTAATTACTGTTTGTTAAGTGTTCTGAGCTGCTTTGATGAAAGCAGCAAAAGTGTAATCTATTATTTTCTAAGGGTGGCAACACCACAGTCTACTTGTTCCATTTACAGAGTGACACTTTCTTCTAACCTCAGATGAGTCTTGATCGCTTTCTGCAGTACCTGTAAGTTTGGATAATGTAAGGAGGTGCAAGACAGCACTCTACAGAAATCACCTCTTGCAAATATTTCAGAGACCTTCAATTAAAGTATTCATTTGGAGGATACAAGGCAGAAAAAATAATCCTTTACTTGAAATAGAGCACAGTGAATTCCATTTGCTGATTGAAACCAGTAAGGAAAGGAAACCAAATTGTTAATGAACTTGCGAGAACTCATGAGGAAGAAAAGAAGCCCATTTTCCTGTTGCTGCTCACATCAAATGTTTGCATCTTTCCCCCTGCATCAATGAACTAGAGCTTCACCAGCACAGGACCAGAATCTATTGTCTAAAACCAATTCTGGCACTGCATTCTTCTAAAGAGTACAAACTTCTCAGAAAACTATTGTGAGAGAGCAGCTAAGGCCTTCTCAGCATAGATGTCCCTCAAGGCACTCTAAATCAGTCTCAAGATCATTTTGTAGTCTGTGACTGGCAAAGCTTTTCAAGTCTTTTCTGACAGTAAGGGAAGGACCCTGGCACAGAGACTCCCTCCTCAGCCACACTCAGAAAAGAGATATAGCAGTTGGCAGCAAGATCTGCTCACGTTTTACCTCGGCCCCAACCCTACTCTAGTTCATCTAGAAAGACTGCACAATTCTTGTGATGTCAGCTGTTTATAAAATACACATGCATACACAAAGATATATATAGCTATATATATTTACACACACATATATGTGCATACGCACTGTATACAGTCCAACGGTGAAGCTCCATTTGTTATTAAAACAGTTACTACTTAGGAACATTAATTTATGGCCTGTTACAAATATACATACCCTAGGAAAAATCCCACACTAAGATATCATGCTTTTCATACTGGACTCATTGAAAAGAAAAGACATGCTCCCCAAAAGAGTAAGTGATCTACATCATGACATACACATAAGTCTCTACCAATCCTTCTTCTCTTCTCTGGGTGGAGAGATGGTGGACTGGAATTACGAATAAACACAATCAAAGAAATCACCAACTTCCTACAGAAATCCTCTGAAATTATAACCCTCTACTGAAAAGAGTTCATATTCGGTTGAATATTAAAGGTCCAGAAATTTTATACAGTAAAGTCCAGATATGAAGCCAACTATATCAAAAGGCATGCATTCATTTTTTAATACAATTGAAGAAAATAAGAATACGTATTAACATGAGGATGTTAGTTTCCAAAGCGCACTTATTTGAAGTTTAGACCAAATCTGAACTTCCAAGTTCAAGTGCCATTTTTGAAGACAAAAATAGTCTTCAGACTTTTAACACTGAAACACCCAAAGAACTGGACCTGATTGAAGTTAGTGCATCCCTAGTTTACGTCAAATTAACATCACTTAACTCAGGGACCAGTAAATCGGCCGCCAAGCCCATTCTTGAGCTGGCATACAACTGAGCAATGAGTACATTTTTAACTCCAGCTTCAGCATTAGTTTGACAAATATTTTCCCCTCTTGGTTTTGACAGGAGAAAAACAAAAAAAAAAACAAAAAACAAGCAGACTTATGCCACGTACTTCAGGAATAGAGGAATAGTTATTCACTTATTCTAGTCTATTCCTGGAAGAGAACAAAACCCACAGAGGCCATTAGATTATTACAGAGACCCTGGCAGCTCCTGCAGTGCACTTCGTGTGTCTCCTGAACTCATAGCTGAATACACCACAGCAGTACTGGGACAGCAGTGGAGGGTCTCAGGACAGCAAAGCTTCATGTAAGAGGAAGAACCAGCAAACCGACTCAAGCTCCCAGTATAGTAAGTAACCATAAAGCTCTTCAAGATATCAAAAAACACTAAGAAACAGGAAAACATAAACACCATTTTCATTGTGATGTGAAAGCCTGTTTTATTCTTCCTTTCATGCTCCCAATTCTTACTGCTTCCTTGTTGGTTTTGGAGGGGGTGTGAGTTGTTTTACTTTTTTTAAAAACTTAGTGATCTCAGAGGAGCCATACAACAACATTGCTTTCTTCATCAATGAAGTAGCTGACACCTGAGACATATGCACACAAAGTAATTTCAAGAGAATGCACTTTTGTTCCATGAATTTGAAATGGATGTCAGAAGAAGGAAGAAACATAAAAGCAACTTATTGGCATGAACTTTTTTTTTTTTTTTTGCTTCCAAAAGATCTATTTGAAGGTGATGACATATAATTTAACCTCACTTCCTACTAGAGTCTCAAGTGCTCGTCAGTATGATTCCTAAGAGACTGAGTAGCAGGGTTTCTTGCTTCAGGCAAAACTTTGAAGAAAATACTGCAATAAAGAATGCAGGAAAAGAAAACAAAACAAAACAAAAAAAGCAAACCCAGATCAGTGAGAATAGAGGAGTAAATTCTCTTCTATGCCCTTCAAAGGAGCATAGAGGAAATCTGGGAACCAGATTTCTCCAAAGGAGGGCAAAGGAATGAAATGCAAGTTGAAGAATTCCTGGTCATTCCTTCCCCCTGTACAAGGGGCAACACTTAATGCCTCTGCTGGAGAAAGGAGCCAGTAACATTGTTTTTCACAGTGCAGTTTCTCAACATCTTTTTCAGTGGATTCTTGTGGATTAATCAATAATCTTCACATTGTTTAGGGGGATATGATAAGAAGTGTAAATTATATTGCGAGTACGATTTTTTGGATATATCATGCATACAATGGACAAACATCAAAAAGACACTTCACTGGTGCTTCTAATGGATGAATTCCAGACATTAGATTTAAATAGTGAAGGATTAAACGCATCTTCAAAAGAACTCAAACAATAATACTGTTGGGAACTTGTTGATAGTCATCATTAAGAAGAGATTTAATTTAAAAATTGCAGAACGCTCACAGTATCAAACAACAAGCTATTATTCGTATCATAAAAAATTCAGCAGCTGGTGAAGTACCAACAGAAAAACATATACTCTTCATACATCTACAGCATATTTAGCAGCATTAAATTCCCGAGGCCTGTGAACAAAGAAACAGCAATGATCTAACAGCTACAATTACTAGTCTATAACATTGTAAATGCCTACAGATGCGGTAGTGACACTGCAAGTCCCACCAGCTACACACACAGTGTGGAGAACTCGGCCTGCGCAGCTGCTCCTGCTGCTCTCCTGGCTTTCCAGCACAGGACAAGGCAGCAACTCTGGCCTCGGACAGACACCCAGGACTCCCCACAGTCACCTCAGGTAGGACTTGCTGGAAATTCATTCATGAAATAGACACTACTATACACACAGGAGGTGTAAAGTTTGAAGACTTCTTCAAATAAGCTCTTTATTTCAGTGTAGCTGAATACTACAGCTTGAGAAAAACTAACAATATCCTGGCGTAAATATTGTAATTCAAACACGAGGACAACAATCAAGCCTCTTTACAATATAATCCATGTATTGTATTTTTATAAAGAAATATAAAATCCAGTAATACAACCATGTAGTTATAGTCATCTATCCAGCTCATTCTAAATCAGAAGATCTTATTACAGACAAAAGCTCTTATCTCAAAACCTTCAAGCCACCACCTGTGGATTTTCTTAGGGAAAGCAAATGAACCTTCAGATTTCCAGACTGCCAATCAGACAGGAACATTTTTCCGGGATAGGACGAATTTCCAGTCTAAGCTTTGCCACGTAGCAGCACAGCCTCAGGAAACAAGGAGCAACCTCCTCCCAGCGCAGGTGCAAGCCATTTGTAGCATCTTTATAGCGATTAAGTAAACCTTTCCTTAATCTCCTCTGTAATCTTCAGTATCAAAGCAGCTCTACAGCCTCCTGGGGCTCTAATAGAGCCATAACTTATACTGCAAGATACACTTGGAAATCAGACAAATTTTCTATGCAGGGAATGCATTCTATAACTTAAAAGTTTGTTAGTTAAATTGGCACTGTCAGATTTTGCAATAATAAATATACTGAGATAAACCGAGACAGAGCTGTCCTGTTACTAGGACTAGTACCCCCACTGAAGAGCAGGTACGGTCAGCTCTGCCCTGACAGTTACTGTTTTTATCAAACTTGAGGCATCAGGCTTTCCCTGTGCCTTACAACACAGTCCTGTACCCGTCTGCACAAATTAGTATTCAAGTTAAAACCAAAATGAGCATAGTGCAGCAGAAATTCCTATCAATGCTTTTTTAACACAATATCACTAGCAACAATACTCCATAATAAGGAACATCACATTAATTTCTAATACACACACTAAATAAAGATTGAATTTTACATGCTTTAAATGATGCTCACCTTTGTGAGCTTGTGTTTGCTCCCATCTGTATCGTAGAACTGGCTAGACTGGGTCTGAAAGCAGGCTAAACTTTAGATGTAACAGGGAATAAACTCAGGCTCGCAGGAGCCGTGGGGTCTCATACACCCGTTGTGGAATGGACACCATTCCAGAAAACCTTGATGCAATGAAGTTTTTGAAGCTATACCTGCCTTGAGATTTTTTGGAAACTACATCCAGTTTGATTTGTCAGACCACATTTTGTTCTCAGTCACTGAGACTGCAATACTTTCTGTTCTTGTGTGTGAATACGTGTAAGAGAATAGACTTCAGATTAAAAAAAATGAACCTCATTTTCTTATCTGAAATATACTCTGTGCATTCCTAGTAAAACAGGAAAAGTAAAGCAGGTGCCCCTTATACTTCAATGCTGAAATATTAATCACAAAAAGTTACAATTACAAAACTCACTCTGGACCAAAATACACTCTGACATGTAACTCTTGTTGTGCTCAGTGGCAGCTGGGAGCCAAGTCACTACAAATCCACTACAATCCACTACAAATTACTTGATTATTTATAAATAGGACCCCAAATGACCAGCTTTACTGTACGTATTTCCGTTGGCCAGTGCCTTGACTAACAATTTGGGACTAGGTTACAGTTTAAGATTGTGTGTTCTGTAATTTGATCATTACAGAAGATGACAACACTGGACACCAACAGGAGTTGACAGATGGAAAGACCTAATACCATAATCATACCATTGGTCAAGATTTGGAAAAAAATGCTGCTGACTAGTGGATTACTTCCAACTTATTTTCCAGGGAAAAAAAGTAGCAAAATAGATGGCAAAAGAACCTCTGAAGCCTTACCACTTGATTACAGCACTAGGCAAGTAAATCACCTTGTACCTTATGTTACACACAGAGATAACAAGGCTCAACCCACCTTTACAAAGAATAGCAGCAAAAAATATCATCATGATATACACAAAATTGTCTGATAATTATGCTGAGCTGACTGAACTGTTCAACCTCTGTGTGATCTTGGAATATGTTTTTCACCTAAGGTCTCTTTGCTTCTGTTAAAGCTGTAGAATATTATTTATTTGGCTGTTTTGGAAACTTCATAGTCAAGGCAGCATTTACTGTATCATAAAACAGCTTTGACAATCAATGTAGCACAGCTGTGACCCTGATCGTTGCCTTGCTTACTTTTGTAACCTTTTGCAGTTAGCATATTTTCAATTTATGTTTTGCTTTACTATCAGTGGGGGCTTAATTGTTCCACATTTGTCTTTGGTGTAATTCTATCACATAGGTAATGATCAGACAGCATTCCAGATGGCTGAACTTAGACTTACATTCCCTTTCAAAACTTCAAAATGGCCATTTGATTGAACTTGCAAACTTTCCTCTCATTCCAAACAAACATTACAGCATCCCCTCCCTCAAGAAGGGACACAGTTTTTCAAACTGCAGATGAAGAAAAACAGACCATGGTTGCTTTGGACCCTCCCAAACCTGTTTTTTTTCTGCACAGTTCTTGATATCTGCCATAGAGCTGTACACAACAATACCCATTTAACAGCATAAACATCACTAGTACCAGCAAAATGGTGCTAGGGTGAACACAGGACATCCCGTGCTCCCTTCACTGCTGTCCACAGACAGGAGGCAGCTTTGCAAGGGAGGTCACACCATGGATGCTTTCATTTGTGTAGAGCTGCCAGCGTGACCTCGAGAGGCTCCGGAAGGGGACACTTTCCGGACTTCCAGCCCTCATATATTGTCAGTAGGAATCAGTCTAAATTTAGCCCCTCTTCCTGATATGATTTATATGGCAACGTTAATAGTTCAGATCTCCAGACACCTTGAAGTCCAATAGATTTTCATTCTAATGAATAGCACAGAGCTGTTCTCATAAAAAGTGAATCATGCACATCATGCCTCCTGGCAGTTGTTTAAAAAAATACTTTAGATATTTAGATTATGTCATTAAAGGTGCTTGAAACATCTCAGAAAATTCGTCTTTTTCCTGAGATGGGAAATTTTGAAAGCATTCTGGAAACTATTTTTCTTTCTATCTCTTTGCTAATCTATTAATGCACTAGGATCACTTGTTATAGACAAATTATAAATAATATTCTGATATCCTCAGGCTCTGCTATTTGTTACATCTTTAGTTTCTCATTATTTTTCTTTCTCTAACATATGGCTTCATGGTACAACCCATCTTTTTACTGCTCCTTATACTTAAAAACCTCAACTGATATAATTTCAAAGACAGACACAAATAATTAAATGTTTTTCCAAATTATCTGAGTTTTCTTCCGACAGCTCTCCATTTCTATGTTCATGATCCACTGTGCTGTGTCACATTTGGGGTGATTTGCCAAAACTTGGCTATCTAGACTTGGACTTCCAGCATTTTCAATGCATGATGCATTTGTCATGAGGGAAGATTTGGGTCAGAAGTTCAAAATCATTTATTTTGAGAAAATACAGACAAAGGGTAGCCCTGAGCACTACGTATGGCGTCTTTCCTTTCAAGGGGTAAATCCTCTCTCATACAAAACCAGCTACAGGAAACACTGACAAATGCACAACATGTTCACAACTTCACTGTCAAATATAAGTATGTATGACAACTACTGCTTTGCTGTTTTTCTTTATTCGATGGAAATCTGACCTTTTATTCCCACTATAAATAACCGTTGTATCTGCAGTGCACTGGGATACAGGACAGGACATCTGCCAATCTTGTTTTAGGCCCCTGACACCCTTCAGAGCACTAGTTGTTCTCTCTGCACCTTCAGAAGGGCATGCGCATGTGTGCAAAAACGCCTCGCTCTGGAATTCACAGTGCTCATCTGACTGCTGCTTCCTGATGGCTGCGTATCCGATTTAAATTAAGCACAAGACACCTTGGGTAGCCAAAGGAGACTGAGATGGGTGCTTCTTTCAAGGTAATTTGAACCACTGTGCTAGGATCTGCAGTTAAGGGAGTTAAATTCAGGTCTCAGAACGCCTTTTCTTCGTGCTCGTTACATTTGAAAACTGATTCAGGTTTTTGGAGCTTTGCCCAGTAAAACTCTGCTGGCAGAGCAAGTCATGTTGTCTTGTCCCTACACCTTACTCCATCTTTTTCTGTTACTTTTCCATACAAACATGGCCACGGTCTTCGAGACAAAGGCCCTACTCAGAGATCCCACAGCACAGTCTAATTTGCAAGTTCACTTCCCAATCTGCACAGCACATGAATTGGATTAAACAAGACTGCAAGAGACACTTATCAGTGCAGTACGCACGAGCAAACCAAATACTGGAATCCTCACACTCTTCCTATCTACACTCTTTACAAGCCTGTAAACTAAGCACAAAAGTAAACGTGGGTCTTTAGAATTTTTTCTACTCCATTTTACATTCTAAACCCAACACTCACTCTTTTGCAAACCCCTTTGCTAAATTTCTTTCACTTCTTTGTAAGGAGCTTCTCCCCAGCATTTTCTTTAGAGCAACTCATTGCTTGAGCCATCATCTTCAGACTGATTACACTGGCAGATAAGTAGAAAAAGCTCTGAGTAATCTACATTCTGATAGATGACATCACACTTCTACCACTTCATTAAGTCTCCTCATGTGTAAAACTATTTGAATTAAAAACTATATTTAACAAGTGAAAACAGTCAAGTGTTGCAATTTCCTTTTCAGTCAGTATTGCATTGCTATGGACTGCCTCCTGTGTGCATAGTCTTTCTGTGCATAGTGGAGACCTCCGCACAGTTGAGTAACTGCATTTCTCTTTTGGGAACACCTCCTTATGCCACCAGTGAGCACAGGTGCTTCTGATGTAGAAGGAAATATTTATATTCTCATACAAAGACGTTGCTATTATAATTTCCACTGGTGCTAAATACCATACAAATGATGCTTATTTATGTAAAATTTTCCTTAATTGCTGTATGTTTTTATTTCCTGCTGAGTTCAGAATAGGTCAAGATGCACCTGAAGCTATCCAACCCGCTGTCAGTCACGGAATTTGGCCAGCACAGGTATTTTGGGCTTCCTTCTAACCGAGCAGACAGTGGGGCCGAGGCAGCCGCCGCTCGCAGACAGTGCCGGGGCGGCCCCCGCGTCAACGCCCGTCCCCAGCCCAGCAGCCTGGAGCTCAGCAGCGCCGCCCGCACGGACACGTTTGGGTGCAAGGCAGCATTACCTATCCCCTGCAGTGCATATCTGATCTCAATCACCTCTTGGAAAATTGTGCTCATTCCAGTTTGTAGCATATCCACATAAAGAAAAAAAAATGTTTTATCATCTGCTAATTCTAACTCCATCGATAAATCTCAAAGCACTGAGAGCATTAGTAGCATGTGGGTTAGTTTAATGCAAAAGCTTCTGTCAAGCTCATAATCAAAACACAGGCTGATTTCTGTGAGGAATACTGTGCAAGGGGGAGTTCAGATAGCATGGTTCTCTGCAGAATCACAACTATTAACTGCAATATTATTCCTCTAATACAAAGAAAATTATGTTAATTCTTTTCTATAAAAACATTTTTACTAAGACACAGTAATTCAAACAGCTTTTCTGAAAATATGTGCTCAACAGATGTAACTTGTTACAAGTATGTCTAATATTCATAGGTATAAACCATATGCAGAGGCTCAGGAAATACAAGCCTGAAGCTACTTCACTTTTTTTTTGTATGAATAAGCGAAGTCAGTGCTCTCCTCCTCCCAAACAACTTAAAGAATTTAATAGAAAAATGGTATGTTTTCAGTTTTATTCTAGCTTTCAGGAAAATAAAAATAACCCAACAATATTCTGGCTACAAAACTCTTAAGCAAGACTTGAAAATTCTGATTTTATATTTTTTTGGTGCAGGGTCTGAAACCCTGCTCTCCTCTTTGCCAAGTGGGCAACTCTGACAGATAAGCTGGGGAGTGAGCAGGTTTCCAGCCTCATCCACCCCATCCTCTAAACTGACCCAGGGAACAGGGAATCATCAAGTGCAACAGCCCCAGCATGAATGAGCTTCCCATGTCTCACACGAGCACTCTGCAACTCCACTCCTGTCAAACTGATGGCCCACAGCCCAGGACCTGACTGCCTTACAAATTATCAATCAAATTTTAAAAGAGTGATGATGATAATTCATAATATTATTACATCAGTGGGACATTAAGAATCTCATATTGGCAATATAATTCAACATTAATGCTTTTTCTGATGCACAATTTACTTCAGTTTGTACAAGAGAAAAGAAAGATGACCAAGGGCAGTGCAAGTCACCTGGTGCAATATCTAGCTATAATGTGATACTTCAGTTCAACGGCTAGCCATCAAAAACTTAAGTATTTCTGCTGAAGCTGCTGAGGGAAGGCAGAATGCCACCTTGGTGCTCACATTAGAAAGCACAAACTGCAAAGAATTCATCCTCTTCTGTAACAAGATAAAGGCATAAACAGTAACACTTTCTGCAATTATCTTAAAGATATTTTAATGATTCCTAGTCAAATTCCAACCTTCAGGTGGGGTTTCAATTGTTGAATTTACTGGCAACATATTCCCACCTGTACCTGCACTATTCCTATGCACAGCACGCCCACTACCCTCCATGAATGGAAACCAAGAGCAGCCAATGTAAAAAATGAGATTATTGATCAAATTTCAACCAAAGCAAAATATATTGTGCTATGAACTCATTTTCTTTGATCAAAATTGAACACTATTATTGAATACAACACTTTATTGGTATGAAGAGTGGAAGGGCACGGATATTTTATGACTTAATAATAAAATGGCTTCGTTTATTTTATACAGGAGATAACGAATATGACTGGTAAGTCTATGCAAACCCTAAGGAAAACCTTCTGTGAAAAGTCTGTAATATTGTCAGCTATTTTTAATGTCAAGGCTAGCTCTATTCAGATCAAGGAGACACGAAACTGCTTGCTTATTTCTAAGGAAAGCAATTATAAAGCTTGGGTAGTCCTCTGGGAAATGTAGGAGTGTTTTTGTAAATGCACAACTCGAGCTAATTGAGCCATCTCATCATGCATCAATCAGTCTCTTATTAGTACAATGAACTACTGCTTTTCCTCCCAGACTTGCAACTTTAAAATGAATGAAATTATTGGCCAAAATGTGTTTAAACTTAATTTCTGTCTGAAAATCATACACTACATTTTAAATCCTGAGAAAATATTCCAATTCAACATACTAAGAATGGTTACACTTCAAATCAATGCTCGCTGCAGCTTGAGGACAGACTCCCTAAATATTTGAGTTTTAAAAATATTTCTTTAGACAAGATCCCCTCGGTCTAACTCCTTCATTGAGCAGAAGCTGAACTGGCAGCCTTCTGCTGTTTCTACTGATCATTTGACTGCACTTGGGCACAGGCATACCCATGCAGCATGGGAATAAAGACTTTAGTCCAATGAATTATATCACTCTGCATCACGAGGACAGTAGTGCTGCTCAATTCGTAACTCTTTAAAAACCTAACATTGCTGCAGTCATATTAAATCAAAAATGTTCTCAAAAACACAGTTGTTTCAATCAAATATTTTCAGCCAGATTCTTAACTGAGACATCCCCGGGTATGTTTCAGATGCCTTTAGCACTGGCTTCTCAGCATAGCCAGATGACCCAGTAGTATTTGGAGGCAGACCGTACAATGGTTCCTAATCTGCTTTAAGAATTCAATTGAAAATTATTATCCAGACTGAGTTCAGCAGCAGAGTAACATTGCCAGCTAGTCTAAAAAATGTGCTATCCTGAGGAAGAAGAGACGCTGCAAATTGTTATGAAATCAGACCCACTTCTATTTTAGCTATGTTCTAACTAAAACAAATTCTCTGGATCTGCCCGTGATTAGAAACAGAACTATGCAAAATATTATACTTCAGGTATTAGAATGTTAAGAGATAGCTCATAAAGAGGAGCGAATCTGATAGTCATTAGAAAATAATGGTGCTCAAACAGGACACTATGAAAAAACATAGCTACAAACACAAACACTGGATTTTCTATGTTGCTTTGTAGAAGCTGCAAGAATCTATTTAGCTCTCAGTTTTAAAATAACAGTAATCAGAACAAAAATCTGATCAACAACTTGAATTTTATCTAAAATTAAAACATTTAATTCTGTGCTAATACGTTCCAATGGGAGTATTTCCCCTAAATTTTCAAATTCAAATGTTCAAAATCACAAGATAGAAGTTCTAAAAATACACTTTATTTAAACAAGGACACCTCCAACCCATCCGCCAGTCACCCTATATTTAAATAAAAGTATTTCTGGGCCTCAAGAAAAATACTGATTTTCCTTCTAGGTGGAAAAGCAGAAATAGAAATACAAGAATGTAATTTTGTCTCTCTCCAACTGCTGCTCTTGTCCTGCAAGGCTTATGCTGCTGTTCCATTTTCTCTACAACCTTCCAAAATTCAATTTATTTTTTCAATCCGCCTCTGACAAGCTCCCTTGCATCAGCTATGCAGGCCACGTAGAGCAGCATGAGAAGGGTAAAGTGAAATAAATTACCTGTGCATTTGCGATCAGTGTCTTCCTTTTTTGATCCACTGATCGTTAACTTGCAGTTGAAGTTCTCCTCCCAGTACTCTGCAAACCACACGTTCCTTCTGTTGTTCTCCAGGGTACGTGAGGTAAAATAGGCATCAAACCCTAGAAAAGGAGGCAAGTAAAAAGCTCAAGTCTAGCTCATACTTTACAGAAACTCCTAAAACATGAAAAGCAATAGGCTGGTGGCATTCTCTGCAATACACAGCACATCATTATGCATCTATCCACAAGGGATGACTACAAAAAGGAAGGAAATTAGCTGTACATCTTATCTTATCAATTGCACCTTACAAGTAAATCACTCTGCTACTAACTGTGAGCTATACAACCAAGTAAAATATCTGTAGAACAGAGATAAATATTAAAAAGGAAGTATTATAAGCAGTAAGCGTAGACTAGATATATACCGATAAAGAATGCAGATAAATTGTATTGTGCAGCTGGTATTAGACTGAGCTTGATGCAATGGTAATTTTGTAATTAACCTCTCCAGTCCCCCACCAAGAGTCCCTGCCAAGAGCAGTCTCATCTCGCTATGTGGGCCACACATACCCTCTCTTGTATTTTATGTTTTCCTCTTCATTTGCTTTCACACAGGTGTAGATATATTCAGAGAGCAAAACTTCTAAGAGGCAACTGTAAATTATTGCTATTCACCAGATTCTTGGATTAGACACTCTAAAGGGGGAAGTTCCCCATCTTAGATTTGTGAGATTCAGTTTGTTATGTATGTTGTTCATTGCAGCCATGCGTAGTTTTCAGCACTGTAAGAGTAAAGCAACATACAACTCCAATATTAAAAGCATAGAAAACAAAATAAAGACAGTGAAGTGTCATGAAGACATCTGAAGCTCCTGTTTGAGGCTTCTTCTGTTTCAAACACACAAAATTCTGTTCTCTGAAGGAAACCGCATGACATCTAGAAGACAACTTAGGATCTTACTCTCATTCATTCTCTTTAGCACCTTGTTAACAGGACAGAAGCAGTTTCTTTGGTTTTGTGACTTTTTTGCATAAATATACAGCTGTACCCAGATGCATATTGTCATTAAGGAAAGAAAAAGCATACCCAAAAGCTCACTAATGTCGGGGGGGAAAGGGGAAGAAGGTTAGGAGGGGACAACAAAAAGAATTCATGTTGTACTATAAGATCATACAGTTCCTTAACTTCTGGAATATAATCACACCCGCTACAATGTAGGGATTTTCCCTATCAAGTTTTCAAATTCTTTATGTACAAACAAATTAAATAGGCCTCCATGATTTGAGGCAATACCCCTTCAGAAGTTATGCCTTATTTTAAATGATTTTTTTTGCACAGTACAACAGACAAATGTTTATTTTCCCAATAAAGATGCTAAAGAAACATCTCTTTACCAATTGCACTGTGAAATATTGCTTCACTTTGTTGTATTTAACTATTCTATCACCTATCTTCTTTCAGAGTTAACTCCCTTACAGCCTGAAATATATATATATATATATATCAATAGAACCCAAGCAGCAGCATGATGTCAGCAATTTCACCTTTATTCGTGTAACAGAGCAGACTCTCATGAAAGCGTGACACAAAGACAGACACGGGTGAATGCCAGGGAAGGTCAGGGGCTCGGACACCCAGCCGGGTGTCACTGTGCCTGGCACACGCAGGGGTCTTCACGCAGCTTGAGAGGGCAAAAACTATCAGAGATCACTACACTCTCACAACAAGTCATGCATTGCAGGATTAGAAACCTCCTGCCAAGCTAAATGGTGCAGCATGCCTCAGGCTTACAGTTTGCCTGGCAAACAAATGAAATCTCACTTCCATCTAAATTTTTATTTTATTGCTCTCCCAGTACGTTTTTTGGTTTTGCTGGTCTGTTTGGCAAAGAAATGATTTGCATGGGAATAAATATATCAGTGCACATACACAGTCTTATTTTCTCCCTTTATCTAGTCAACAGAAGCTATATTCTGTAATCTGTTCAGAAAGAAGTTAAACAAAATGAGAATAAAAGAATTCAAAAGATCAATACATTCCAACCCAACTTCAAATTTGAGCCTAAAGACAAATGGAATTAAAGCTTGCTCTAGTCCACTGTACTTGCTTTCTGAAGCCCTGTGCCAGCGCCAGGGACCTCAAGCAGGGAGGAGAGCACAGAGTGATGCCGCACATGGCCCCCGCCTGGGAACCGCAGCACCCACTGCCCCTTCGCCCCACGTGCCCCATCACCACTGGAAAAAACAAACTGTTGCATGTGCCAAGAAAAGGAATTAATGAAAGGAAATGAAAGGAAAACTTTTACCCACTTGAAATCCAAGCAGCTATCATGGGGAATGTTTTCAGTCCATGGTGCGACACAAGCAAGTTCTTCTTACATGTTATACAGAAAAGGTTTGTCACCTTTACATCAGAGGGTCCAGAAACATGGACAGTCACTGTTCCAGTTACACAGAGCTGCTCCTTTAGCCACATTACAGACTCCTGTTTCTGAAGTGCCAGTTTAATTTTGCAGGCTAAGCAACATAATACTGTTGATACATACACGAGAGAAGCCCAAAACCATCAAGCAGGAATTGATGAAGAATATGGCGCTTGTGGTCACATAAGGTCATTCATCATTTTTAATAAACATTGAACAATCAGTATCCCAGCATTTTGCAAGGGGGAATACTGAAGTGAAGATGATACCTTTCACATGCAGATAGAATCCATTAAATCCCACGCTAGAGTAGGGATACTAACTTAAAAATGGGTACATTTCTATTTAAGCAATGCTGTCATGCATCCTCCAATTTAAATGGATCATTTGTTTTCCTAAATGCTTTCATGGTATATCTTTGTGCTACTACATAGCTTTCTGACTTTTACTTTCCCTTTTCAGTGCTATGTTACACATATGTGTATATGTGTAAGCACATATACACACTTATAAGTACATACACTCACATACATGTACTTGTATACATACATTACATAGAGTACAACCACTGTATGTACACGCAACATATAAAATTCACAGTAGTCATGGGTATTTTGTATAATTTTGTCCATTATAAGAAAAAAACTTTTAATAGTTATTCCCAGTCAACAGATAATTCTTGTTTTGCTGACTCAGAAATCTAAGGAACAAATGAGAGCAATTTCCTTCTTAAGGTTTCATAAATCATTGGAAAAGCCAGCACCATAATCTAGACTCTCCCAGGCAACTTAGTCCATTGCTCAGTGCATTAACCTATAGGCATACCTCAAAGTGCTGCTGTGTAAAACGCGCTATATTGGTACATTATCATTAAAAACCACGGTACTCCTATCTGTACATCGTATAATTGCACAGGTTCTTGTGATTTTGCAGTAAGAAATTAGAGTAAATACATATTCTATTGAGGAAGAGATAAGGAGGTTCCTAGTACCATGGCCAACAATTTCTCTCAATAAAATAGATCTCAATCAATCAATAGGCTCAGTCTGGCAGTCTGCACAGTGAAATGGAGGCAGAGGAAAAACATATGGCTTCATTAAACTAGCACAGTAATCTATCAAGCGTGGGATAAAAATAGAGAGCAAGAAAACAGATATTTTAAAACAACAAATAAGATTAGGAGTGGGGTGGGCCCTTCTCACTTTATTAGCTTTGTGTGTTATTGACAATTATGTACTTTCTGTTCCTTGGTAACTCATGTCCAGAGTCCACCACTCATTCAACATGATGTACACCAACTCCCAAAAATCAAACTAGAAAAAGGATATTAGTGTTTTTCAGAAACAGCCTGAAAGCAAATTCAATTTTACCTTGCAACCACATTAGAAAACATGCATGAATCTCTTCTGCAGCAAATAAACCAGGAAGCTTCAGGATGATTACAAAATCCTGAACACAGTGCTGTACCAACTGAGCATCTTGCTCTCTGTTTGCTAACGAATACTTGAAGTAACTGCACCAAATCATGGAAACCTGCAAGCAAAACACCAAAACAGGACAAGAGGAAGCTTCAGTTGTTTACTGAGGCACTAGTTCAATCCCAGATATGCCAGTCAGAACCATATGCTGACTATGGCTGTCCATCCTGTAGTATCAGTGCACAGATTTCTCCTGGGCACTAGAATTTCTGAGTCCAAGTGATACACTGCTTTTTTTCAAGACATAACACCTATGTGCTTGTGTGATATTATTATCCTTAAAGCTCACCTGGTTGTCTTGGGAACAAGAGGCACTACTGAATCAAATTTCACTTCATTTGGTAGCCATACACTTATCTGCTAAAAAGTGAGTAAAGAGTTGCAGTTACTTTATTATGAATTCAGGGTGGCTGGAAAACAGATTTTATTTTCTGGAAAATGATGGTGTTTCTAAGCATGCTTTTATTTCCTATTTGAAAGACAACAAAACATTTCCAGAATAAAACCACAAGAACTTTCAGGAAAAGCATTCATTTGCAATGACAGAAACCCCAGATTAGCCGGACCATTTTCCCAATGAATTTTAAGGTAAGCCAGATATTTAACTCAGGCTTTTCACATTTTAGGAAATCATTTAGGAAGGCTCTCCTGCCACAGCAGCTCTAGCATAAACACAGAACCGCTGAGAGGCATGTGCCTCTCTGCCACCTCTCAAAGGCACCAGAGCTGTGCTCACAGCAGCCCATGTGCCCAGGGCATACTGTAATATGAATTATTCTAATAAAAAAAAAATATTTATCTTTTTAATGATTCCCCGAAGTATTCTCAAGAGGGAGGACACCACCAAACTGATTAACAGTTTACATTGTTTTTTACCATTATTTTCTATGGGTCAAGACAAGTAGGCAAATGACTGAGAGGTTAAGTAGCAGGTGACATTTTTAGCAATTTCTTCCTGGATAAAAGCACTACCGATTATGGGACTATTGCCGTCACGTGGCCAAAAACCTGAAGATGGTCTCTAGAAGGCATCAACTTGGCAAACTGTCTTCCTTCCTTTCATATCCCCTACAGCCATGATGAGTTGGGGGAAGGAGTTAATCATTAGCACTGAATGTTTTTTGCAGCTAACTCTGTAGCCGTACTTTAAAGCAATATTTTGAAAAATAATGGGGAGAGAATTATTCAATTAAGAAGAAATAAGAACAATTTAGAAAAATTACTGCTTCTAAACTTCACATTAGATGCACAGCTAACAATAAA
Organism: Tinamus guttatus; assembly: GCF_059628265.1. Classification (NCBI taxonomy): domain Eukaryota; kingdom Metazoa; phylum Chordata; class Aves; order Tinamiformes; family Tinamidae; genus Tinamus; species Tinamus guttatus. Next base: position 2,305,812 of record NW_028288985.1, on the reverse strand, counting down.
GCAAAACCCAAATGCTCAGTGCATAGAAGTGCTTGCTGCATATGTCAGTGTGGCAGTATTGCTGCCTTGCAATCAACTAAGCTGGTGGATATAACCAAACACTGGAAATCACACGACGAGTTTCAGGATTTAAATTCCTATTAAAGAAGAGACTGTAAAGTAATTGCATACTTCAGTATTATTGTATTTTGAACACTAATCATAAGGTTAGGCTGGTACTGAGCAGATTTGTGCCATGTAATTACTGTAAGATAATGTGCAAGGATTTATATCATATAAGCTTTAACAGCCATGACTATAGTAGGTGTTCATCTTTGCCAATAATAACAATTGACAGCTTCTTCAATTTAAATGTGATGAAAACTTTTCATTTGAACACAAAGTAGTAATTTTTTCTTCAGCTTGTTGCATATGAATGGTTTCAAATGTAATCACACAACTCTGAGCCTTTATCCTACTCAAAGATCATACTCCCAGTGCAGAGTAAACTATTTTTGTAAATGGGCTTCATATATTCTTTACATCTCATTAGCGGATGATGAGCACGGGCTCATTCTTAGCTGCTTTCTGCACAGGACCGTGCCAGGCAGGAGGACTAGGGAGCTGCCCCATTGCTCTCCCTTTCCCGACACCTCGATCCTTTCTCTCCCAGCAGCACCTCGCGCACTACGCGGCATGCGCTGTGCCACCGTACACCGGCGCTTGCTAACTACATGAAAAGGGGGAACCTCTTCATGAGGAACTACCAGTGATACAGCTATCACACAGAGACGCTGTAATTCCTGCTTTATAAACACCATATTTTGTTGATAACTCCGTCTCTTCCTCCCTTTCTCCTCACAGCAGTGCCTGGAGTCCTCCAAGACTCTTTTGGCTTTGTACAATTCATTGCAGCACTCAGGCCGGTGGTGAGGCAACTGGTTGTTCCTACGCCCATGAATTCACCGTGCAGATGAGCCTGCATCTCAGTGGTTATGCCTGAAATCAAACCATGCCTTGCCAGGACCAGGCTGGGACAAAGCCTCCCGGAACACGTTGCAAGATGACACTTGTCTTACAAAGTTCCTATGAAGCAGCTTGTCTGCAAACTGGAGCTTCTGTGCCATTGTTTTCATTTATGTATTACAAGCAACAAAAATATATAGTTACATACTATAAAATAAATGCATTATTTTTCCAGATTTCTCAAACGGTAAAGGAATTTCCATAATCTCTGATTAATGCTGAATCCAGTATCAGGTAATTTTTCAACAATTTTTCCAACCAATCTTTAATTTGCTACCTCTAGCAAAGTCAATGCTTGTAATTGCAATGAAAATATACAAAAGATATTTCTGCTGTGAGGGTATAAAACTTTCTGTCTTAAATTTCTACAGCAAGTCTCATTTTCTCTATACTTCCCCCACACTGAGAAGCTGTCCTACAAACAAACAATTCTATCAAAACCAACAGTTTTGTAGCAGAGGGACATCTTAATTACCTACCTAATTTTAGACATTATTTTTGAATTAATGTGATTTAGAATCACATTAAAATCAGAATATAGGCAAATGCATTCTCTGTATTAAGGATATTAAGCCTACGCTTAAGTATTATTATTATTTTTTTTTTTATCTGAAGCCAGTGAGACAACTTATGGGCATAATGCTAAACATAAGAGTAACAAATTTTGGGTTCAGGGACACAAAGAATTAGATGACCCAAGTAAAGCGGCAGCATATTTACATGTAGAAGTACGAATAATCACTTTTTGCTCTTACATATGTCCAAGTATTACTCTTGTATAGCACATTTTAGTAGTCTTTCGATGTCCCCCATGTACCGTACTTAGGAAAAATACTTTTTTTTTTTTCCAGCAAATGCCACTAAGAGAGATAGTTATTTTATGATATTTTAATAACAAAAGCAATTCTCTTTTTACTTTACAGATCTGTGCTTTGATTAAATCATTATTTCTACACATAGAGAGATGATACTATCTAATAGGTTCATTTATTTTCTACCCAGAGGGATTCATATGTAAATTAACTACACGACAAAGAACCAGACTTAAAGAAAAGGGGGGCAGAAGGAGAGAAAGAGGAAAAAAGAAAAGAAAAACATCCAGAAGCACCAGGTATGACCAGTGACCTCTGGGTGAGGAGAAGGAAGGACTCTCACTCGCCTCTACTTTTACAAAGCCCGAACACCTTTGCCCATTCCCACGTTTCAGCTGGAATTTGCTCTCTAGGTAACATTCCTATACATCTAGGCATTTTATTCTGTGATAATTATTATTAGTCATCCAACTTTACACTGAACACCAGCCAATAACCGACAATTTCCTAACAAGACGTGCAACATTGCCCTAGGAAACATCCATAGTGCTCCAACCGCATCGTGAGTTTTCAAAACTATTTCTTAGATCTTCAAGAAAGCAGTATATGCTATTAACTAAGAAAGAAAGAAAGAAAGAAAGATGTCACAGTCCTGACAAAATTTGAAATATGTAAAACAGCAGTTTGATTCTTAGGTGGAAAATGGGGCTGACTTTTGACCAAAACCCAAGCAAATAAACCAGTAACTATAACATTAATCTCGTGTGTCTCCTTCCATGGGCTGTTATATGCTGATCATTTTTTGACTGAAAGAATAGTATTCAGTGGCAGAGGGGGCCAAGGGACCTCTTCGTGCTGCCAAGCTCCACGGCTAGCGGCGAGCTGCACTGAGGAGACGGGGCAGCCCCACAGCCGCGGTGCTCCCCAGCGCAGCGCAGCGCCCCAGGCAGCGACGCCAGGAGCTCCCTCCGCATCGCGGCCTGGCCCTGCCTCCTCGGGGCCCTCCTGCTGCCCAAGGACACGAGGACACGGGCAGAAAACTAACCAGCTCCTTAGGAAAAGCTAAAAATGCTTCAGCCAGCACCCAATACTAAAACAAACAGCGGCCAAATTGCAAATTTCCCAAATAGCAGAAAGCAATCTCTGCAGCTACCTGTTTAAAAATGTGGCCTGCTTCATCAATATCACTATTCTAAGATTTTATTGGCTATGTATTTTTTTTTGTATCACTTCTTGTTTATCATACTGTTAATATACACTATGAAACATTTATTTCACATGTCACCAGTAACTTACAGGGCTGGTGGAATATAGGCAGTTATTATTTAATAAGGAAAACAGTGAAACCTAATACAAAACAAAGTTGTTGACCTAGTTTGTATTTTTCTTTTGTGACTGAAATGTTTTCGTTTTCAGGCAATGTGGTTTGTGAGCAAATATAACACACTGACCCCATTTTACATAAGCAGTATTTTTATGTTCTCTATTTTGTCCAAGGTATGTCAAGAGTCATGATGGATAGTTATACAAAGTTTATTTACTCAGATACCAAACTATCACTTACTATGTGCACTGAGGCCTAGTGAGTTGAAAGCTACTCTCAAAACAGTCCTCTGGCTTCTTCAGCCCTCAGGCCAAAATAGCTTAATTTAGTGACATTAAATCTAGGATAAATGTATTAGATGTGGTATGGTAAGATGAATTTTAGAGGCACCCAGTACTTTCTGCAATTTTATGATGCTGCCTATGCCATACACTACATAGTTTTATGAAACTACTAAGGTAGTTTCCAACCTCCTCGCCCAGCAAAAAGGCCATACTATTGAGTTTTTTTAAAAATTTATTTTATAATATACCATAAATATGCTTTACTTTTGTTTTCCTTTTTTATTATTTGCTACGAGGAAGATTTAAAAAAGATTACTTTTGTTCATGCCACACGTTTCACATGTTTTTTGATACAGAGTACATAAAGTATGTGCAAAGAAATTATGCTTGACATGCTTAGGGCAAATCTGAGATTTAAACTATAAAGCTTTACTGTAGAAGCGATTGGCTAAGTATCATTATCATCAGTTTTTCTAAAAATATACAGCTGCTATGACAATGAGGCCATGACCTACGCATTGTCTAGACAGCACTGTAACAGAAAGGTTAATATACAAGTATATTATTATTCATTATTCCACATTTTATGGCCCTCAGGCAGTTCTTTCTTCCACAGAGCTCCCATTTATTTCAATGTAAGGGCTTAACAGCGAAACCTAAATTTATTTCCACTATTTGTTGTTTTAATGTCTTACCAAGACCACAGTCCCAAACAGAAGTCAAATGTCTGCTCTAACAGGCACTGGAGACACATGGATACGCACCATGCACAGACACAATATGGAACAAGCTTAGGACATCTAGTGCCCAAGGTTTTTCTTGCTGCTGTAGTTCTTTGGTGCCTCCAGGAAGGTAGGTCTTCTTACCAGAGCAAGAGGATGTATTTTAATCCACATGGAACTGTTTCTTTATAATCAAGAAAAAAACTTAATCCCAGCACCGAATATCAAGGGAGAGTTGTCTTCCTCTTCCCCTAACAAGTACAGAATTTATAATGCCTCACATCTTTACATTTTAAATCACAGAGGGACATTTTGAGCTGGCACTAATGTAAGTCACCTGGACTGTTTAACGCATTCTGTGCTCTCCCTGGAGCGAACAACTCCCTTCTCATTTCAGTGACTCCTGCTGCCGGAATGAATAACTTCTCTGTGGAGCGCAATAAGCACTGCTCCAGCTAAGGGTCAAATACTACTCTTATAAACCTATTCTATTCTGTCAAGAAAGACTGACCAGAATCAGACCAAACAGAATAGCTTTAAAAGTACATGGAGAGGCAGAACGTCTCTCCTAGTTATTCATACCTTTCTGCATCGATACTTTAATGTAAGCATAGAACATAGAGATCCCTTTGGATGTTATGATACAATGATCAGTGTAACACTAAAACATGATCAACGGGTTAAATAAATAGTTACCAGATGTAATTAAAAAAAAAAAAAAACAGCAAATGAAAGAACCCATTAGGAAGAGGCTGCAATCGCTCATTCCAGCATTGCACCAGGAAAGACTGGACTTAAGCAGCAGGGCCTTTCAAAGCGCTGTGAAACCACCCATAGATTAAACTAAACAGTAACATTTTACATGTGCTCTAACGTGGCAGTAGTAGTAAGCACAGGAGTTATACTGATGCCACACAAAAGTTAATTTTGTGACATTTTGTGACACGTGACTTAAATTCTGAGTTTGGCAGTCATAAATAACCACGATCAAGATAAATATCCAGCCTCCCCAGTTGTGCCCTTTGGATCTGCAGACTTAAAACCAATGTACAAAAATGCTCAGTTGCATTGATGCACATTCTCAGCAAACAAAATACAAAAAGTAATCAACTCCATTGTCTTCCTGCATGCAGCAAAAGCAGAAGAATAATGTAAGATCCATACCTCTATTCTGTAATAAGACAGGGAGAGGACAGCTGAGTTGTCTCTCATGGGTCAGCCATTCCCCAAGACTGCAGAATTCACTGGTTTTAAGATACACTTATAATGTATTCAATTACTTGAATAAAGAGTTTATATTCTCTTGCTGGATTTACTTTTATGTGTGTGTGTATCTAAAGTGTAACCATGTCAACAGGAAAATTTGCAGCATGTGTAGACATTTGTATGCTCTTAAATTTATAAGCATGCACACAGACCCCCACACACATACAAACACATGCACTGAAACAAACACTGATAGGTGCTGCTGCTGACATGGTCATGTTGGCTAATGAGAACAATGTTCTTTAAAAATCCTACCTAACATAATGCTACTTCTTTCTGCAGACAATCATTTGAGCAGTATAGATGGTAGACATCTGCAAGCCCAAGCTGTGAACTGCAGGCAGGTAAAGCTATTATCTATATAGACACATGTATCAATGCAAGGATGGACCTCGATGGTGCACAGAACAGTCATGTCTCATTGTTTTAAACTAATATATATATTATCTGTCTTATTTTCAGCACTCTCTTTGAGATAATATCTCTAACTAAATATTACCTCCTCGCAAAATAAAGTTGCCTGATTTTTGACAATCAACTTCTTAATTGTAAACAGGCTTTAACAGCGCTGGCCAGCTATAGGATGCTAGGATGAAAGGCAGTGTTATACAATTACTGTCCTCCTCCTCCTCCCTCTGTACAGCCTTCTCACCTGACACACTAATGACAAGTTTAAGTTTTCACTCCAACTGCGGACCTGAACCACGTCAAACTGCAAGCTACTATTGAAAACAGGCAGACTCCTATGTGTAAAGGCAAATATGAAAACAGCACAGCTAGTTTCTGAGGCCAAAAGGACACATTAAAGTCATCCTACATCAACCAGGCCATAAAACTCTACCAGGGAACTATTTACACCGATCTCAATTATTTGGGACTGAAATACAGCTTACCTTTTATGGAAAAACAAACAAACAAGAAAAACATGTTTCCTCAGTTTGACTTAAATATTTCAGGAACAAAATATCCTTTAAGCATCGGCACTTTTTCCTCTGATCGCCTCTGTAATTAGGAAATCTGATTTCTGCCCTTTCATTCATTTTTTTTTTTAGTTTATCTAGATTCACTGTCCAATATATAACCCTGGCTAGGTCTGCTCGTGCAACATCAGACAAGTACCTATTCTCAGTTTTTGGCTCTAATTTGTCCTCTATTTCAGACCCAAACTCAAGAAAATAGCAAGGCGAATGACTGCATATGACAGCCTTGTCTCTAATAAGACGCATACAGATCCTCTTAGAAATAAGTATTTAGCAACTATTCTGTCTGATCAAGTGATTCTGAATCCTGATCCCCTCTCACTGCCTAGAAGTCGAGCATCAGTGACAGAGGAGTTTCTAGGAAATGGAACAACGCAGCCTTTGCTAGAGTTGAGCATATGGAGGAACCTATGGAGAGATTTTCAAACCTGACTGAGGTTCAGAGGACTTCCCTAGTAATAAAAATGTCTTAGTAGAAATGAATAAAACACTCTTAAGTAAACTTTTAAATGACTCTCAAGTTGCAAGATAATTTGTATTCCCCTCTCTTCATAGTAACACATCAACTAAATACATTATTTCCATAATGAGCAGATGAACATCTGTGTGGCTTCCCAAAATTTCAAGTGGTAATACTTGAGACAAGTATTCTCTCCCTGGGGATTGACACATCAGCATTTTAAGTAATTGCCAAACCTAGAAACATAATTTAAATTCTAAGGAGACATTACAGCATGACTTCAGGTGTGATTTAGATTTGCGGATTTTACACAAAGCACACCAATTTAACACAAATTAAAGTTGCTGTAATATGGTATTAAAATTTGTACTTGTGTCCTGTGTAAGCAAACCGCTGGTAACTTATTAGACATATAAAAATTTACAGAGTATGAGATAAAATATAAATATCTGAAATAATCGTCAACAAAATAACACTAAGACAAAATTTTCTTGCAAATGCTCCGTTTACATCTACCATTTGCACAGTGTACCAGTGAATAGGCTTTGTAAGTTCTATGCCATTTCATTCTACATAAAACCTACACCATCAGTTAGGCACAAAAATACAGTTCTAACAAACCCGTCTTTATTCCTTCATTTTTTTTTTCAATAAATCTACTAAATCTCCAGAAAAAAAAATGCTAAGTTGCTATTTTACTAGTTGAATCCTTACTTAAATAGCTGTTTATTACAACTGAAATTTTAGAATTTCTAGAAAAGGCTTCTAAAATTTCAGCCATTTCAGCCTTGTCCACTGAAATCTAAGAGATGGACCCTGTGCATTCTGTTTCTAGGTTTTCCTTTCCCCTAACTTTAACAGTGGTTTGAAACTGGTAAAATGCAGATGACAATGGATTCTTCTCAGGATTTTCTTTTTTTCTCAAATTTTCAAAAATTTTAAGGTTCTTCAGTGATTAAAGAAAATACAATATTTTAGTTAAGAAAAAAATGTTGTCATACTCAGTCAACAAAATGAAAACGTTCTTGAAGGAGACCTACTGATCCAGCATGACGTGAGCATTTTAACATTCACTGTATCATCTTGAAGAGAATTAAGTATATTGGTTCCTAAACTATTATTTTCAAAAGCCTATAAACATTTTTATATTACCAATGAAAACTAAAAAAAAAAGAAAAAAAAAATCAAATCTCTCTTCACCTTCTAAAATTAGTATATATGTGTTACTCTATCCATCTTACCCAGTTAAGCTGAGCCTGTTTTGGAAACACAAACACAACCGTGTTCAGTTTAACAGTCCAGCAGCTCAAAAATTATGGAGAAAGAAATCTGGAGCCCTCAGAGGTCTTTGCCAGGATGCTCCAAATACTCATGGCAAGAATTAAGAAAGTAGTTATTACCTACTCTTGCAGGAAAACACCAGAACTAATAAATTTAATACTACAGTGAAAATAGTTTTAGCGTTTAACATCAGCATATTCGTTTGTTCACTTGTAAACATGCACATCATATTGGATTTTTACTCTCAAGCTTTTTTTTTCCATTTTGCGTTACTTAAGAAAGCATGAAGTACTATTTTTTTCCAGGCTTGCTAATGAAGAGTGTGAGTGAGTGATAGGAGACTTCAGATACTAATTTTAAGTGTCCTAGAAAGTCTTTTTAAATTACATAGCCAGAAATAAAAAAAAAAATGTGAATTTAGTAACTTTTACTCTCAATATCTTTTATAACCAGAAAAAAAGAACCCTAAGCAGCAGAAAAAAGTTTAAACAAATTAGAAGTGTAAAGTGAATAGTTGATAATATAAGATTAAAAAAAAATGAAATCCATGAATTTGAACATACTAGAGTGAAAATAATGTGTTTCTATAAATGTGTTAGATAATGTTATCTTGGGTAGAGGATCTAACATATGTGAACGAACAACACATGAGAATTTAATACACATTTCTGAAAACACATGTGCAGTTTCTTAGAGAAGCAGAACGATGAGCACTTAACATCCATAAATACATATCTACCCTTTCAATAGCACAGACTGATTTAATGAAATGCAACAAATAATGAAGTAACTCTTCTGGGTGGGTGCTCTGAGGCTGATTGGGAAGCATGTTTAATATCTCACCTCTTCTTTGCCACCAGATAGGAATCTGTCTTGTTCCTGACTTAGAGGAACAGCACATAAACACAGAAGCTGGTTTTGGTGGCTACGAGGAGACCCTTCTCTTCTTGGCTTCCTCTCTTCCCTGCACAGACGCTCTGCCAGTGGGCTACATTGGTACTTATGTAGCAGATGGCAGGAGGATCTTGATTCTTTCATTTTAATTTCTAATATATTAATATTATTTTAATTTTTTGTTGCAAAGAACAATCCTTGTAGAAAAGACTGATGACTGAACCTTTTCTTTCTTTCATCACCTTATGGCACAAGCAGATTGTATTTGTATTCTGTGCTTTACCGCCCTCAATTGCAGAGTCTGAAGCTTCATAAATTAGTTTAACAACTGCAGAGGAAAATAAACAGTCACCTAGTATCCATGAGTCTAATCCCCAAGTCCTTACTCAGATCTCTTTCTTGAGCCTATATTTATTATAAATGTGGCTAAACCTTGCAAGAAAGCCTAAGTCATCCAGCTCAATAACTGCCATTTTTGACTGTCTGTTCTGCAGCAGCTATGGGTAGCCCACCAGGCACTGGACCAGACATATCTATGTTACATATTCTATGAAATAAATTATTTCTTGTTACTACTTTCAGCTAAAGCAGCACATCAGAGATGAAAAAAAAACAAGTTTTATTAGCAACAAACTGTAATCACCATCCCTCATGCTGAATTGTATTTTTTAAACCAGGTATTTCGAATCATTCATGGATTTTTTTAATCAAAAAAATGAAACAGTTTGAGAGCTCCTGCAATTCCTAGCCTCTTTATGTAAAGAATAAGACATGAAGAATATGTGAAATATAAATGGTAAAGTGAGTATGCTACTAACAGGTTTCCTCTGAAGTAGACAAATGTGCTAAAATCTGAACTAATAGCGTAACAAATATCAGGCTAGATGCAACTTGCCAGCAAATAGCATAGGGGAGCTCTCTACTCTCCCTCTACATCCTTGACAGTGACACAGATGTAATGCAAAGCCTTGGGCGGCTACAGAACCACCTTATCCCTCTGTCCCCACACACTGTAATCCCCTTCTCCCACTCCTCCCTTCCAGCAGGGATAGCTCTTCTGCCGTTAGCACAGTACTGCAACTCTGCCTCAGCTTCTTCAGCTTGGTGGGTCCAGGCAAGGAGTCAGAAACAACGTGGGTGCTGTCTGGTATGCTATCAGTGCCAGTCCTTCTCTAAGGGAGTGCGAGAAGGTGATTCTCAACTTCTTTTCCTAGTACCTCTAGGCCTAAGGAGAATGACAAACTGAAAAAATATTTTTATAATTCTCCAGAACCAAGTTCTGCTTCAGCAGCCCAGAAGTTTCATTCATGTCAGGTCAGATCCACTGAGTTTCATCATCCCCACACCATTCAATCTCAAAAAAAGATACTCTTGAAAACTCAAATCAAACTCCAATATAAAAGATCTAATTAAGCATTGCTTATTGCCAGACCCAGAAACTGCACTGCATAAAAAAGCTAACCCAGCTTCCCGCAGAGACTGACACGGAACAACACAGCACCAAATTCTTGGGTAGTTTGTAAGATCACGAGACTTGTGAAAAGTCTTTCTGCGTGTAGTCAGCACTCTTATTAACATTTTGGTATTATCTAACAGCCTTCCCTGGGGACTAACAACGAGGCGAACTTCTGATCATTAAATATCCCTAGGTAAGTTGTAGATTTTGGAAATCTGCCAATTTTACAAACAGAAAATGAATTCTTATCAAATCAATGAGTCTTGCAACTCTCCGTGATAACAACAGCAGAGGCTAACAGCATTAGAAAACACTATAATTTCCTAAGGGGATGCCCTTTAAGGGACTTCATACCTATAGGATACAGACATTGCCTTCTTCATGTGCTTCCCAGTGTGCTATTCACACATAGCTCTACATGTTTCCCAAGGATGGAAATTTTGTGTGCCAGCCTAAGCTGCCTTTGGCTCTGCTTGCTTGCAGAAAAGCTGGAAAGCAACATATGGCTGTCTCCAATGTGGAGGAAGAAACACTTCCTTGCGAACCCTCTCTAATCTAATATACCCATTAGTACCTTCTGTGCAGAGCAAAGCTTCAGAGGAACGCTTAGAGCTTCTTACCACATCGCATGCCCATCAGGATCTGGCACACAGTAACACACTGCTTCCTAAAAATAAAGTCCCTTTCTGGCCGGACATGCTCTGCCTGACCACATCCAACAGACAACTTCAGGAGTAGATCAATGAGAAAAATGTTGCTATTTAGAGAATGGATAATTCATACCAAAGACCACTAACTATATTTAGCTGTTGACCACTGCTCAGATGTATTTTTACCTACAGACCTTGCCTTCTGACTGTGCCGACCATTTGGGAGGTGACGACAACACGTCTCTCACAAAATCACCCTCCAAGAAAACTTCGAGCGTCCTGAGATAACTGTTAAACATGAACACCAATGGGTGGGATTGCCCACACAAGCCCTAGGAGCAATATAGAAATATATATAAAGAGATAATAGATACATTATTTTAAAGATATATAGATGTGCATATCCCTACAATGAGAAATGACTCAAATCAGAGAAGTACCTCTATTATGAGCAAACCAGGTCTTTTATTTCAATAGGCCAAAAAGCTGGTCAAATTAAACTTCCCATCAAATTTCTTCATTATGAAGTGGTAATACCCTTTGAAAGTGTCCTGGTTCAAACTCCATTTGAGATAAAATTCCTTGCTAATGCTGCTTCTGGTCCAAACTCTATTTTGTATTGAGCAAGGCAGACAACTCCAATGTTCTAGGAAGACCACACCCTCATTAATATGTCTCAATAATTATGCAGAAGTTGGCATTTTGAGCTGCAACAGTATGTGCCTTTTTGAACATGTTCCTAATAGAACCATGGGTTTGGATTTCCAGGAGGTATTTTCTTTGAGTCTGCAGCAGTACAAAGACCACGTTTGACATTTTATTTCTGAGTGACTAACAGTTAAAGGGAGTCTTAAACAAAAGAAGAAAAGAAAGCTTCAATGCTTTAAGTTAAAAGGAAACTACAAAAATTAATTTGTAACTTGCTAAAACTGTGTTGCTCAACTTTCCTATATCTGCATATGAAAAAATAATGCTTCCCTTAAGCTACTGGCTCTTTGAACTTATTAAACCTCTCCCCAAAGCCTCCTTTTCAACCTTTTAAAGTTAAGCACTGCATTGCCACTGAAACACCAGTGAATATACAATTTCTTTCTACAACTGGAGAATAGGCCCTATTTGGCTGAATCTCAACAGCATTACCATATCTATCAATCTCAGGAGACTGCATCACTGCAGAGTGCTATTTAAGCCAATATTTAATTGCACTGCACTTTTCATGAGGAAGCTTCAAACTGGCAGTGCATGAAAGAGCACAGAACAAGCAGCACCACATGCTGCCTGGCTTACTAAGCATCCCCTGCTAAGGGTCCCTGCGCCCAGCCAAGCCCCTGGCCACATCCCGACATTTGCCAGGGCTGCCTTGGCTGCCCGCGCTGCGCTCTGCGGTCACGACAAGACCTGTATGAACACAAGCAAGAGGAAATGAGATTCAGCACTAAACATGGGGGAATCCACGTAGATCTTAATTCCCAATGTGACTTTTCAGCTTAAATCAAGATGCAATAAGCTTTTTACAGCTGCAAGGGTGTCTTGGATTCCCAGGTAACTGCAGTATCATTTTTAATTCAATTAACAGATTCATTTGTATTGGGAAGTATATATTCCTAGCAAGTTTGCAGACAGATTGACTACAACACTGTGCAATTGATAGAGAAGACTAAAAGGTAAATGCTTCCTTCACCTCTCCTTGGACAACTTACATATTTTCTGTAAGGGACAGGAAGGGGTACTTGTGAGGATCTTTTTGAGGAAAACCTATGGGATGGAAAAACATGTATCTTAAAAGATGATTTCTGCATTTACTTAACAATATGAGCACAAAATACTCTTAGCATTTTAATTCCAGTGCTGGTAACAATTATTTACTCAAGAGGAAATCATGCAAATAAACAGATTTTATTTATATATATATATATATATAGTTCCTCATGCAAACATTGCTTGTGAGATGCAATGTCCAAAAACAAGCCACTCTTTCAAACTATTGACATGAAAAGAACTTTGAGCAGAACTTCAAGTGCATTTCCAGACTTCTGCTGCTTTTACTCATAGTATTTTAATGCCCCAGCAACCAGAAGACTGAAATCCTTGTGTAAAGTATCCTGGAACCTCTTGCAGGGGCCACCAGCCCAGCTGCTGTTCAACATGCTGACTGCTATTGGAGAAAGGGAAGATCCCTTTACTGGTCTCAGTGTTCTCAAACAGCCAAAATGTAGAGGTGAAAAATGACTACATCTGTACATCATACATACATATCTTGATAGCTCGAGTCTTGCCTCTTAATTCAAAAAGCACATTAAAAGGTGGCATTTGGAAATCTAAAATTTCCAAAGAAAAGGTCCAAGGAAAGAAACAGTGAAATATACTTCCATTCATGCCTACTATTTTTTTTTTCTTTTTTTAGATGTAAGACTGAGGCAAACACACACACCTTTTATTGGGAAAAAAAAATTAAAAATATTTCTTTGATGGTTGAGCAAGTAAACAGAATATTGAAAAATTCCGGGACTGCTATGACAGTTTACAGCATTTGCAACACTTATAAAAATAATTATGCGCTTGTGAAATTCTCAGCTGTGAGGTTAAAGCTTAGCTCAAATTCAGCACAAGATTACAAATCTAGGTCACACGTACATTTTAAAGTTTCCTGGAACTGAATCACTGATCTTAAATTCTGACTTCAGACCACAAATGCTCTGATAATTTGTTTGCTTTTGTTTTCTTTTAAAGCTACTGGCAAAATATTTTGCCAGACATTCAAAATAATTACTACTGCAAAATATATATCAGTATCTCTATTTCTCCTCTTATATCTCTCCTACTCCTGGTCCTTATTTTGGTGTCAGCTAACTTCCATCAAAAGATACATGTTAAGAAAGAAGAAGATCATATATAAGCCAGAAAAATGAGAAAGACTATTTTAAAAGAAAAAGAAACTTAAAGAACAAGATACCTAAAAGTGTCAAGCTAGTAGCGTGGATATGAGCAACAAGGTGCAATACAATATAGCGGCCCAATTGGACAAATTTCTGACAGAAAGCAGTCACAATAAAAAAGAAACCAAGACTTGGATACTGTTTATCTTTTCTATAGACAAAGCTGAAGATGTTTCTAAGAAATATCTGACTACAGAGAGACTTAATTTATGATAGTTATATACATTTAGATTTAAATTGTTGCAAGAGTTCTTAGTAGCATTTGCAAAATTTAATGAAATTACCAATAGCCCAAATTATTTAAAAACATAGCTGTTATTTTCAGGAATCCTTAGTTATTTCTAGTTTATGACTTCTGAACTGCTTCCTAAAGGGAAGGTCCTCGGTATTTTCTCAATATCTTATCAACCTCAGTGTTATTCAGAGTAGTTAGACAAAGAGAAGCAAGCAAAAATCAGTCTCTTGAAAATAGCTCTTTTTACTAGATCATGCCACGCTTAACAAAGCACCTACTAGCACTTCCCTCTGCAAAAACTTGAACAGAGAGGTTGAGATTAGAGGAGACGCCACTGTCTGGAGATCACCAGTCAAGCTCAAAATATCTCACCCAGTGTCTGAATGGGGGATAAGGTTGAAAGGACAAACCTCAGAGCTGCAGGAGATGGACATTTTGGGAGAAATAAAGCCCTTCCTCTTACTTCCTGTTTTCTGGAGTTTCCTGGACAGTGGTGCAGAGCTCTAGCCACAAAAGCAACAATAACCAAAATACAGTATTCTGCCACAATGGTTCTTCCAAAAATAAATACTCCGCCTTTTTCCTTACAAACCTTGGAAAGCCTTTCAGCTGATACTTGGTTGAAGTTGGCTACGAAGCCTGTTTCCAACACAAGTTTTCATGAAGTGATTACTATTTAAGTGTGCACTTTCTCTGGCTCAGCATCGACTGCAATTATGCAAATAAGATGCAACTTCAGCCAGCATAATTACATCAAACACAAGCGGGCTGTATTAAGATTGACTTAAGATGAATGAATTCCGTTCATGTAATGATTTCCCAAATCACCCCACAGGACTAAGGCAAAGAAACATTTATCCCAAGAGTGGCATGCAGTACCAGGACGGCTAACTGCGTATCTGGGGCCTGACTGCACAGGCAACTGCAGGGTTTAAACTCCTGGTGGAGTAACAGGCTACCAGGATACCCACTGCTATGAAAAATGGGGAGTGCACTTCAAATTGCAGATGTGTAGACAAGTGAATACAATAACACACCTGCTTTGAAAGCTGGTGCTTAGAGTAGAAGAACATTATTTGAAAACCAGGTTTTTTGTTTGTCTTTGTTTCAGTTTATGACTTATGGGAACAATAGATTTACTGAATATACATGTTTCATAATCCAAAGAGTACTACATACACAATGTTGCCACATTAATTTTCAATGAAATCTAACATCTTCTGGCTTATTAGACTAGGATTTTTCTTCTTAAATTTGAGAAGAGGCTAGCGAAATTGCATATTGAACATCATGGTATGGTATTATTCCATCATCAGCAACAGTCCTAGAACTAGTAGCTAAACAAGCTGTTTCCAATTAAGTTTGTTAGGAAACTTTTTCTAATACATAGTAAGTACTACCAAAAAATTAAGAAATAAAATTAAGATAGTCTCAGGGAACAAAATAAGGGTAACCTCCTCATTCACCCGTAGAGTAACAGTTATTTTAGTTCAATTCTTAAATCTCACCAACCTCAGCAGGGTTTAAGCTGATGTGAGCTGTAGGGGCAAACTGCAACCTTGTCGCAGAGCACTACATAAAGAGGAGACTGTGCCAGGTTATGATACTGCTCCAGAATTGTTCCTTTAGGGAAAATACAGTCCACTTGTGCTAACTGAGTTTGTATCCATCAATTTAAAGTGAGGGTGGAGGAAGAAATAATCAAGGCTTAATTATTTTATGTATTCATCAAAAGAAATGCATTAGTAAGTTTTAAGAAATGGATGTTCACTGCTTGATGATAAAAGAAGGACATTAAGATGCATATTTCCAGTTCTCTTGTATTTGTAGCCAAATGAAATTATAACAACAGAAAAACAAAACAAAATACAGGAGCCTAAGTGCATGAAAGACAGATAATCCATAAAGAGAACAGCTTCACAAGACAAGAAGATGCTAATATGTAAGGATTACTTGCTTCCTGTAAGAAATTTCACTGAAAATTCCTCATAGCGGATGAACTAGAAATGGAAGTTGATTGAAAGATGTGTGGTTCTGGAAAAACACTTCCTACAGAGCAAAACAGTTCCTAGGATAGTGCTAGGAAGTCTGCATGAGGAGGACAGTATCAAAATCACTGTGCAGGAGAACAGGAATTTGCTCTGCATTCTTAACCATCTCTTTCCTTCTAATAGGACTAGGCAGATGGCAAATACAGATGGTAATTAGGGATGGATGAACGGGATTGAAAAAGGTAAGAACCAGCCTGAACCTTTCTGAGTGTTTACAAAGGATTCAGGAGCATTTGCTATTGACATCATAACTGTTAGTCTAGAACATATTTCCTTCGCATCCCCTTTAATAACAAGTTTGGAGTTTTTTTGTCTTTTTTTTTTTTTTTTTTTTTTTTTGCTGAGTGTTTTCCCCTTTCTGAGAACAGCACACAACTCATGGACCCCAAAATATGTATCTGTCCACAGGGCATTAATTCTTGAATATACATACAGAGGCAAAATATAATTTAAGCATCACAAACTCAAATAGTCATGAAATCTACATATCTATAAGTTGTTGCATTTTATATTAATTAATGGTCTGATTGTCTGATGATACTGAGGAAGTCATCTGAGAGCTCAATGGAAACATTTTTTCTTTGCAGAGGCACTGAATTTGCTGATGTTTAAATCATGAAAGTTTGAAGGTTTACAGTCACCACCATGTTTCCAAAAGGAGATGACATATTTCCCCTCATGTCAAATGCGCTTACTGTGTAATATAAAAGGAATATATTCTAAAACAAGTAAACTAGCAAAAGTTTTATATGTCAGTGTATGTACTGTTGGTAGACCCTCAGTTTCTAGGTCAGAAACCCTCTCAAGGATGAACACAGATGGTATGAGAGGATAATTAAAACATCCATTTTTCAGGAAAAAACAATCAGTTAATTCTCTAAGAACTTTATGTCATTATGGAAACATAACATGCAAAAATGTCTCCAATATTTCAAAAATATAAAAGGATGAAATATGTTATAGTTCTGTGAAGAATAATTAATAGGGTGGTAGTGTAGACACAATAACAAGGAATCCAACTATGTGATCTCCCTGTGACACCAGAGCTTATTTTAACGCATGAAATATGTTCCAAAGACTCTGTGGAGAGACAGATGAGGAACATAAAGCCACATACTGGCAGAGGAGATCTTTTTCAACACTTTTGTCTCCCTTAAAAAGAAGTTTTCTTCTCATATTAAAGGAGAACAGATTCTAATCATCAGGTTTGGTTTGCCCTGGAGGAAGCCACTTGGATTGTTAAGCACCTATGCAGACAAAGGGCATAACAAAGGAAGGGATGAAAAAGAAAGTAGTTATGTAAAGAAAATAAAATGTGCCTAAATTCGTATATACTTGTGTAAAATAAATAAATAAATACATGTAACGTTTGATCTGAATGATATATAAATTAAAATATAGGGACATTACTCAACTGAAAATGAATTTTTACTTCTTCAGTAGTAAATATATTACAAGTGACATATAAATTGCAACAGATTTTTTTCTTCCAATCCTTCTTATGTACACATATTATACATTAAGACCACTTTATTTTACTTGAGTTGGTAAGGGTCTTGGGCTATTAGCAAACCTTAATATAAGCTCTGAAATCATGCTTCTACTAAATAACTGCTGGTGGGTTTTCAACTGTGGATACTTTCAGATCAGGAAGACATAAGGGAAAAATCTCAGGTGATGAAAACTTATTTTATCTTACCATATCTATACTTATTTATTCATGTAAAATACAACAGAATATATAAGCAATCAATTTTGTATCACTGGAGATTCATGAAAACAGGCAAAAAGCAGTGAGAAGCTGTGACAAAGACAACCAGAAAGAGCTCTTACCCTCTATGGTAGCTCTCTTGGGCAGAATGGTGATTGCTCCCTCAGCAACATCTTCTTGCTGAATTAATGGACTCACTTTGGAGCCCCAAGTGTCTGAGCCCACCCATAGAAAATGACCAACTTGATCTGCCCTTTTAGCGGCTGCAAGGATTTGCCTGCAGAAAAGAACATTTTGTTCACAATTTTAATTGAAGTATTTAATTGCTTAGTAAAAATAGCATGCTGCAAGACTGCAGAATGAACAGAAAAGGCATATTCCTGTAACTAACAGAGCACACAAATCTCACAATAGTTGCCATGATCCATGCAGCACAGATTGATTCTTGTTTAATTCATTTTGTATACTAAGAATAAAATCCTGATTCCACTAAAACTTAAAATGTTGCCATTGACTTTACTGAAACTTTATCTTATCTTCGTTAGCATTGTTCTATATAACTGAGCCACTCATATTGACATACAAATCAAAATTCTAAGCTATTTTAAAAGTTATAGACAGAAAAGATGTAACAAAGGCCAGAAAAAAAATGAAAGTCATAGTGTTTTAAGCTATTATTTTAAGATCAAATAGTATCTGTGTGATTTAACCTTGAACATGCAAGCCATTTTATCACTAGTAGCCATTATTTGTCCTAAAACTGCCTGTATTAATAAATAATACACAGTATTATGAGGATGAAGGGAGAGGCATAATGTCTCTTTGAGAAGGAAGGTCAGGTCTGCCACCAAACGCATGAGTAATCTTATGACGCGGTTTGGAGTCACAGGGAAATCATTCATCAGACGTGCGCAGCACTCCCTCGCTGCTGTGACAAAGGGTAAACTCCATGTTCCTGCAGTATTTTTACCAACAGGTATTTCTACCTAATTAGTTGTATTCTTACTTGCTTTCTCTTTTACGTATATCTACAAAACAAATAAATTAATTTCCCCAATCATCCTTACTTTATGTCCTCATCGTTGGCAAAAATAACGATGGCCCTGGCATTGGGAGTTTCTAGAAGCTGCTTGATAATTTTATCAAAGTCGATGGTCTTGTCTTTGCGATCCTGTGGGATTTTCAGGGACTGAGCTATGCAGAGACCACCTGTTTAAGAAAGAAGAAAAGAAGTCTATAAATTACCATTGAAGGACAGTATGGTAAGTAATGGATAGTAGGAAATAAACATGAACTGGAAGGGGAGCCTAAGAGGAAGAAAACTCAAATCTGATTATCATCCTTATGGAGCAGTTAATCTTCATGCTAGGCCTCTCGAGGCTTTCTAACAACTAATTTTCTTTTTGGGAAACATACACCTCTCATCAGGACACATACAATATGCATGGCTAGGTAGGGTCACGGATAAGACAGACGGGCAAAAACAGCATCATAGAAAAACAAAACAAACAAACCAGTCAGCAGAGAGATAAAAACCAGTTTCAACTGACTAGAAAGGAGAAAAAAAATAAAAAAGCTGAAAGGCAAAAGACAAGGACAAAACATTAGACTAATTATCATGGTGAAGAGTTGGGATTCTTTTTAATTTAACAAGTTGAAGGATATTGAGAGAAAATGTCTCTACTGAATCAGGAATAACTCATCAGAAACAGGATTAGTACATGAGCTGAAACTGAAGTCTTTGCAAACAGAGATTGCTCATGAAAATCCTGACTCAGTCCAGGACCCATCATGGAACTGGGTAGAGCTGCCCAAGCAAGTGAGACCTCGAGGTGAAGTGCCTGTGAACTAACCTTCTCATAAGCACAGAAGCACTATTAAAAAGTAGTATCAATACAGTAATTACAGATAAACACATCCACACCACAGAACAATGCAGTTTTAACATATTTTGTATCTTACAGACAAAACATACATTTAGTTTAAGAAAAAAATAACCAAAATTACATCAGCAGTAGCACTTCTTTATCACTGAAGGAAGATGAAGACACACTTTTGATTTTATTATTTTGTTTCTCAGTGATAAACTCTTTCATCTTTTATTGCATCTTAGATACTAACTTCTTCCTTCAGTATATTGCATAGAGTGTTAATTAGAGTATTAGAGATGCATAATAAAAACAGCAGTGGGGATGAGTTAATTAAAAGACAGCAGGACAAAGGAGATATTCACAGATATGCTTTAAAAATACAGATTAAAAAGTACAGTTAAATGAGGAAATAGAAAAAGTGCATTATGGTAAGGATTTCCAGAGGAGGTGGTGCATGTACACACAATCTGTCAAAGGACAACATAATCTTCCTAAAATAAGGCAAAATAGATATGAAGACCTGGAGGAAAAACACTGAACTTTTTTTTTTTTCAAACCAAAGTAAATGGTTTTAAAATCTAACACACACACACACAAATCTCTGTCCAATAACACATCCCATCAGCAGATCTCTAAGCACTTTAGAAAGCTGGTCAGTATCGTTATTCCTTATTTTAGACATAGAGAAGATGACACAGAGGCTGCCTGATAGCAGGTTAGGTTTGTTGGTGCTAGATGATACAAAATCATTGGGAAAGAAAAAAAAAGTTGTGGCAGAAAAAAATAATCTGGAGAAAAGGAAAGATAAAACTGAAAAACAATCTCCAAGATTTTCTCTGACTCACACAAATGTTTCATTTAATTTTACAATTATTATACTATCTTCTAGTTTCCAGTTTCTCTGAAAATAATATTGATTTTTAAACATACACTCCCTTCTGCTAATGTGTTGAAAACATTTAATATGTCTGAAATGTTTCATCTTTTCATTTTCCCCAGTCAAACTTAGAAAAAATCAACTCAAATTCATGAACAATTACCCCACCTCCCCTGAACACTTTGTTTGGTGCAGACAGCCACCAGCCAGCTCTGGTTTTCAGAGCTGTCCCAAGAGACAGGGCATCCAGAGGCAGAGAGGCCCCAACAGAAAACAGACAGGAAAGTGATTTATTTATCTGTTTGCCACCGAGTGCTTCCCGTTTGAAGACCGGCCTCTCTCTCCTTTTGCTTCTCAGGATGAAAAATCTCTCTGTCCTGGCAAGCCTAAGGACAGGCTAAGGAGAGTTTGAAGTTATTAGCTGCTACTTTGAAGTACCACTGCCTTCCCTGGCACTCTATCAAGTCAACCTAAGCTCCTTTGAATCTCCCATGAGAGAAATCATTAAATAAGGGCTTAGGAACTTTGGAGAATTCATTGAGAAAAAAAGGAGAAAAAAAAGAACAGACTAGCGCAAAGTGCCAGATTTGTCACTTGAAAATATGCATGTTCCTGCTATGATATTCTTTCAAGAAGCTCCCATGTTGACATGCAGTTACAGAAAAGGATACATTTTACAGTGTAAAGACCACAGAGTTTTTGCATGCTGGATAGAACCATTGCTTAGACATTTCTGAAGCTACTGCAAGTATCCTTTGCAATCCATCATAACGCTCCCTCCAAAAAAAAGCAGACCTCATTCCTGAGAGGGTCAGAGGAGCAATTCTGAAGACCAGAAACCAGCTGACAGGATCCAGACCAACACTCCTCGACTTCTTGTTATTTCAAAGAACTGCACCAGAAAGTAACTTTAAGAACTTCATAAGGAAATATGGAAGCTTATAGGTTTCTTAGGTAAAACACATGGTGGTTAAATCTGCAGATTATTTTAAGGGGTGAACAGAGAGAAAACAGAAGCAAAATGGACCTGAGAGCTGAAATCTATGGCAGTAATACAGCATACTCTTAAATACAGGAGTATGAAGGGGAAAGAAAAAGACAAAACAAAAAACAAAAACAACAACAGCAAACCACTACACTGTTATGATAAAACTATTATAAAAAATACATCAGTATTTAAAAAGTAGTTGTGGCATATACCTTTTAAAGTGCTTGAAAAAATTGTTAAGTTAGTTAACAGCGCTATTTCAACAACCTATCCTGACAGCAAATATACTTATGGTGTGGATCAGTCAATCTGTATTGCATGGATGGAAGATTCCAAAATCTTATTACAGTTTATAATGATTACAGCCATACTGAGCATCTTTGAAAGAGACAATTGTGGTCAAACCTTCTCAACAGTGAGGGAAAACACCTCTATGGTAACATAGAAGTTAAAGGCATGTCATTTCCCTAGGACTTATTAAAGAAAAGAGGAAACATGGAACAGGAAAAAAGAATGAAACAGTTTGGAATTGGGAATCCACATTTCTGTGCCTTTTTGTGCCACAGACACTGTGCTAACATGACTGTTGAAGATAAATGGAGAAATGTTGCTATAGTCAGAGGCAGCGACGCAGCTTTCCCAAGGGACCGGCTACCTTGTTAACCTGTGTGTGTACCTTGACAGATGGCAGGCATTATGAATAAATGGCAAATATCAATGGCCAGGCAAACACATTTACATTACTGCAGCATCAATAGTTTCAAAAAAACAGCAGCCACACTGCTGCAGGTTTTTTTGCAGGCTCAACCGCAAGACTGCAGCTGAAGATCTGTGCAAGAACAGTGAAGACTCTAGATCTTCAGGGGAAGCTTCTCCAAAGTGTGAGCACCGTTTAGGGGAGAGCAGAGAACTTTGATATATATATATCAATTGGGAGAAAAGCTTTTGCTAATCCAACACAAAGGGGTGGCTGAAAGCAGAGGGGGAGGAAGTGAATTTCCCAGTGCTAAGTAGAAACGAGGCAGAAAAGAGGCTAGACTGGGAAGATCCTTGACTAAAAACATCTGTAAATGTGAGAAGATGAGGGCTAGGTAAAGGACGCTTCAGCGTTAGGAAAGCAATTTCTGAGGCAGCGTTACGAATAGAAACAGCTAGATATAAAGCATATCAAGCCTCAACAAAAGAAAGGCAAAGAATAACGTGCAACAGGACCAGGACCCAGCCAATGTAATTTAGACATGTTGGGAGATATTTAGATTTTAATTCACTGGTGTCTCTGAAAAAGGTTACCCTATTACAAACTGCGTAATACTTGTTCTCAGTCAGCAAAAGGGACAGTGGATATCCTTGTCTGCTTTATTTTTGCTCAAGTCTACACAGAGCTGCATGTAACAGACTACAAGTTCTTAGGGGAACATGGAGGTGATAGATCCCAGTCACCAGATAAACTCATGTGACTGGGGTGTATGTTTACACCCCAGCCTATGAGCTTGCTCCAAAGCATTTCAGCCTCCGAGAAGAGCTTCATTACAGGCAGGGGCACCTGTCATTTTTCATTTCCTAACAATAAATGCCCAAGGAATTTGGCATATATTGTCCAGATTAAATACACAGAGTAAGTTTAACTCTCGTGTACCCATCTTGTGTTCTTACAACAGAAGGAAACACATGTACAGTTATTTAAACTGTCAAGTTAATTCACTGTGCTCCTGAGGTAAAAACCTCCAAGGGAATTAAACAATAAAAATGTGAAACTTGCAAATTAAGAAATTTGTCATAGGACTTCTGCAGTAATACATTACCCTTGGCTGATTGGGGAACGGGCAAATGCTCCAAGTAGGTACAAACTGCCATAACAATTAATGGGAGCTTCTGAGCTCTTGTTTCAAACTGATTCTGCTGCAGCTTCTCTGCACGCCAAGAGCCCTGACAGCGCGTAAATGAAGCAGCATCCAGGAGCCTGTGAGTCATCTCGTGGGTCGCTTTCACCAAGAGTACTAGGATTTTTATCAATTGGTTACAAAGAGGTTCCCATTATTTGCTATATTACCTCTCTCTAGTGAATGAAGAGAGCAGGCAAATAATAGAAAACCTGTAACCAAATGTAAAGCCTATTATACAGGATGCAGGGGACACGTAAGAGATTTGAACTACAAGAATTATGGGGTGCAGCACTCAAGCAACTCTGCAAGCAGACAACACATGTCCTTACCTTGTTCTGCTTAACACACAGTATTTGCAAGTCAGGCAGCTGAGGCCTGCTCTTCCGCTATGCTTGGAGAAAGAAATGCAGCGTTCTCAAAGCTCAAACATGGCCCCTCTCTGTACACGAGCACGCAGCTGCATCATTAAGACTGATTCTTTCTTGCACTAATGACATCGGCAAAATATGAAATGGAAAACTTAATGGAAATGTTTAAGAGACATAATTTATTCTTCCTTTGATGCATATTGCGTCTCTCAGCAGCATCAATAAGAATTATACAAACATATCACCTTGGAGAATACCTGCAGTTAATAACATTAATGCATATTCCTTCTCCAGAAATGTTGGCAAAACTTACAGGTAAAAAACATCATCCATTAACCAAGCACAGAGTTAAGACAACAAGAACTGAACTTGGCTTCTGACAATTTTCACAAATGTTGGCACATGCTAGTGGCTAACAAAATGACTCAAATATACTGAACGGCTCCTCACTACAACAAGCAGCTGCATTTGTCAAAGTCTCTGCATTAAGACAAGCAAGGTTAGTGGTTTCATCTATGCTGTATATGCTACTGTCTCAATAGCGAGCAGATACAACCTTTGTACAAAATGATTTTCAGAAAAATCAATTCCAGCTTTCTGTATATTCAGGAGATTTATATAAATGTATCTTCTCTGGTCTTTCACTGTTATCCAAAAGGGCTTGTAGACTTTGCTACAATTGATATATTGTCTTGGATATTCAAACAGTTACAGGAAAACATCCTAACTAAATCCACAGAATAGAAAAACCCTTCTCTTACCCCTCAGAAATCCCTGAATTCCAGAAGGTGGCTAGTTTGAATTTCTTATGACTGTGCTCCGAGGCTAAAATACTTTTGGCTTCTGCTGGGAAAATGGGAGAGGGAGAACAAAAGGAGCAAATACTTAAAGATGGTGTTTGAGAAATGCAAGGAAAAAAAATTCTTTAAAGCGATCGCAACAGTAATGACTAAAGAAGTCAACTCTGTATCACTCTACTCTTGAAACAGCATCTTTTTTAAGCTATGTGTACGTGTCTGTCTTTTGCATCTTTCTAATCATTCTTCGCTGCCAGCAAACATTTTTGCAGTAATACAACGTTTTTGAATGGAACATCAGAAGCAGAACTAGTAGGTTCAATCTTTCCAGATGCTCCTTTGTCCAAAAAGTAAACCATTAAAATACCACAGTAATCTATGAAAAGGATAAGACAACATGACAAACCATTTCCTCAAACGGTAACATGAAATTATTTGGTTTTATAGCTTCTAGTTTTCCTAATGGTTTGTGCCACTTTGGCAGCCTTGTTTTTGTCAATTGTTTTGAATTGCTCCAGTCATTAAAATTCCCCACATTACCAGCCACTGGCAGTACTTGGAGAAAACAGAGAACTGCTAAAATGCTAAACTCTTCAACCAAAATTATCAGCTTTTTTTTTTTTTTTCTTTGCATTTTGTTTGTTTGCCAAGTTGGGCCTTTTCCTCTCTGGTGAAAAACCTGAAGAGCTGTCCTGATCCACTGGGCCATGTTTTGCACCAGGGGACCAGTGACACAGGTCAGGTGGAAGCTCTTGGTGAGCAGCTTTCAGGGCTGAGCAGGAGGAGAGGTGAGGGTCCAGGAGGAGCAACGTTTCAATTACACAAGTGAAACTTCAGCTGAAACTGGTGGGGTCAGTTGTCAGTCAAGTTGTGCATGCTTTTTTTTCCTGTTACTCAAATAGATGCTGAACCTAATTATTTTTCAAGAAAGGTCTGACCTCAATAAATACCTTGTATATAACCAGTAAAAATAACAAAACTAAATTTGTTCATTCCCAACTTCATTTATTTCAAACGTATCAAGGTTTTTAAAAAGCTGAGGCTTTTCAAGGTGCTTGTCAGTATGCTCCCTTTTCTAGGCGCTTTCATAGCCGAGGTACTGAATTCACTGTGATTTCTGGACTTTGCTAGAACATCACAGGCATCCTGTGTACCCTCAGTCAACCACTGCAGCAGGGAAGGACAAAAGGAACCATCACACGCTCCCTTCACCATCAAGCCTGTTTAGTCCTTAGGGACACACTGGGGGAAGCTGAGATGATGACAATCATTTTCGTTCAGACCCCCATCAAGACAAGTTCTAATTAAGCAGCTATCATGAATGTGGGATGGGAATCCCTATTCAAAAGGCAATTGCAAGGCAACTCTTTCAAAACTGGCATCTGATCTGAGGTCTTTGCCAAGAATAGGAAGTGACTGCATAAGAAAAACCATCTCAAATGTTGGCTTCTGAGTGCCCAGTTTGATGGGCTGACAGCTCCAGCCTACTCTAACAACCTAGAAGGCTGAGCAAACACAGACAAACAATTATTACTATGAAAATGAATTTGTAAATTCAATTTATGCTTGCAAGGCTATGGGTAGATGATGAGCTGCACTGCAACGTGGAACAATCCTGTCTGTACTATGAACTGCGTTTAAAAGCCTGGTCACTTACCTGGCTAGTGAGCAGAGCCAGACAAGCCCCAAGCTCTGGGGCTGTGCAGGACTAGAGCCTGATCCCAACACCTCGCAGCACGGAGCGCTGCTGGCAGCAGCCACTGCTCTTACTCCAGCGTGTGCCCACGGTTAGGGAAGAGAGGTATCCTAACCTGACACGATGAGGCGAGCGGAGGCAGACAAAAGCTCTAGCACTATCACAAGGATACAACTTACCGAATAAACATTTCTCAAGGGATCCTTGCAAGGAGTACTAAAAGACAGATACTTTATTTGGAAACATATAGTACATTTTTTCCCCAAATTTCATTTCAATAGAAGATTATTCTGAAGAGCATTAAGCCACTAATGAGACTCATTTTTGCAGACTTTCTGCCCAAGGAATGTCATTTCTAGTTAATTCTTGTGCAAAAAGAGCCTTCTTCAGGTTCACTTTGATTCTCACAATGGCTACTACTTTCTCATATTCTGCTGGAGGAATTTTAGTTAGCTGGATACAGGGAAAATTTAATCTTTATGTTACTCAGCATGTTGGCAGTTAGAGATATGTATAAACACCTGATTTTTTTTTTTTTGATTACCAAACTGAAAAGTTATACACCAAGCTGATTTTTTTTCTCTTAATGGAAGGTCATAAAATTAATTTTCCCTGAAACAAAACAAAACAAAGGCAACCCCCCCCCCCAAAAAAAAAAAAACAAACAACCCACCTGAGTTAGAGAGATTCACTGTTTGGGACTAGTACAGGGAAGAAAACAAGAAGCTACATTCACAAAAGAGGAGATTCCGTTTTTTCTCCCTTAGCTACTGATAAAACATTTATCCGAAAATGTGAGACCCAAGTTCAGGTCTCTTCTTTGTTAGGGAGGTTTTAAACTTGTATTCCAGACTTCTTAGTGTCCTGCCCTAGCAATCGCCTCCTGATACTCTACAGTGCTCTACCTATGCCCTTTCCCTGAGAACTCCTCCACCCAATGAAAAGCAGATGAGTCTGCTTCTCAGTCATAATAAACAGTGCAGAAAAAGAGACCAAACCTACCATACCCGGAGGATAAAAGGTACCCCGGTACAACAGCAGATCTAATGCTCCAGCATGGACACTGCAATTCCTGAGCTGAGACCAAAGGGATGGGACTGCAACCTACAGCCCTTGCTCAAGTTCTCTCCCACGCTCTTTCCAGCCAGAGCTACAGAATTAATCTCCGCTCACAAACAGATTTAAGAAGCATGAAATCACATTTTGCCCCCAAGTTAGTATTTGCCGGGAATTTTTGTTCTCCTCAATCTGGAATAGAACATAACACTCCTGAAGCGAGATGAGAGACTGAATGGTAAATGGTGATCAGAGGTTTGGGCCTAGTGAGAAAAACAGGCTAGCAGAGATAAACTGAAAAAGACCCCTTGTCTTCGGATATACCCTTACTTTTATCAGGCTGCCTTACAGGAAGGCTTCACTTTGCTTATTTATTGTTGGGAACAATGAACTAAACCCATGCTTTTTCTGACAGTAAAGGACACATACTTTCCTGTTTTCCCTCTTCCCATAAGACTATTACATGTCAGATTGCTATTCTTATCAACATTTTTTTTCATTATGAGAACCTTCACCCAGACATTCCAATAAGTTGATTTGATTACATAAAGGATATTTTTGTGAATACAAAAGAGCAGAAAGATAGACTAGCAGAAACAGAGCAGTCTTTACAAAGCATGAAAAAGGCAAAAGTATTTCCTCACATTTTGTCAAACTTCAACCTTTTGAATCACATGGCGATTTTACAACACAAAACTACTTAAAATTGCACAGATAGTGCAAATGCCAGCTCCAAGCCACAGCACAGTGGGAAGGGAGCACTGGAACAACAGTTCCTCAGAACCTGCTTTTTAAGATGTCCACAGACTCAAAAGCACTAGACTCACCATTATAAACAATCATACTCTAATAAACAATCATACTCTAGGAGCTCATTATCAAAGCACTTTAAAGAAATACACGTTTTATTTCTTTCCTACAAAGTTCACATCCACTATTGTACCCAAGAACCTTTCCTTTCTTTCCTTCTAAATAAAATGTTTTTTTTTTCCCCCATTAGCAGAGGACTGGGTTCTTTCAGCCAATGGAAAGGAACAGGACTCAGGCAGGCGGACACAGGCCCTGTTCAAACCACAGTCCCCACGCACTTCTCCTCAGATGCCCCCAGTAGCTTGAGCAGTTTCTGCAGAGAGCAGACTTTGTCCTATGGCTCCCACTCCTGCTCTGCAAAACAAATAGAGAAGTCAGAACTGTTGTGAAGAAATTGCGACTTCAACCTCATGATGGGTCCTGTGCCATGAAATAACTAACCTTGCTGTGATAAAAGGTCTAGTACAGCAAAGTAACAACATAAAGATCCATTCAGAGGGGAGTGCATCTTAACTGCACAATCGCTATAAATGGTTATCATATGAGTGGGATTCCCGTGAAAAGTCTTATGTCATCAAAGTGGGAGGGAGACTGGGATGTATCACGCAATGCTTCAGTTCACAGGCAGCTTGAGGACAGACAGTTGAATTAAGCCATCTGTGTGGCAGCAGTTGCAAAGCAAACCAGAACTTGGAAGAAGAAAGTTTTAAAAATATCCTAACTGCCTTCTTTTCCCCTGCTGACAGATTATGTGCTGTGCCTCTGAAAGCCAAACCTCAGGAGAATTTCTTTGAGCGAGTTCAAGCAGTCATGCATTAAATTGTTCAGGGCATTAAACACCTAACTCCAGTATTTAAGGGTAATGGATGTATCTAGTAATCAAAGTGTTGCTTCAGTATCCATGGATACCCATGATTATATGGTATTTTGATTCTAGTACAACACTGAGTGTATTATTCTGGTTCCCCGAAATTCTCCAAGAGCTATTTTTCTTATCACTACTTAATTGGATTATCAGGTAGCAAAAGAGAGATTTTTTTTTTCCAGATATTTCTCAACAAAGACACTCTCCTTTATAGAATCACTTTCAGTAATATTCAAAACATTGCTTCAGAAAGTTCTCTCTGCTGTTTCTAATTATTCAAAGGAGCTCTCAATTAATTTGATTAATATGTTACTTTAAAATCAGCAGTCGTTGAAAGCTGCCTCCTGGATGTTTATTCAAATTTGAACAGCACAAAGCAATGGGCTTATATGGCTTCGTCTTGGGGGAAAAGCAGGGAATTGCTTTTGAAGACTTTTTGCCCCCCGTATGGATTTGTCACACCTACAAACCTGGTAACAGCGCAATTACAAGACCTGACATTTGTTCACTTTTGTA
Organism: Tinamus guttatus; assembly: GCF_059628265.1. Classification (NCBI taxonomy): domain Eukaryota; kingdom Metazoa; phylum Chordata; class Aves; order Tinamiformes; family Tinamidae; genus Tinamus; species Tinamus guttatus. The sequence goes on along the minus strand of NW_028288985.1, from coordinate 2,276,018 downwards.
CCAAACAGCAGCAGCAGCTGAATCCGTCAGGGGCTCCCTGTCCCGCCTCGGTCCTGCACACATTCCCTGCTCCTCAGCCCCCTCATCCACAGGGGAGCTCCGCTCCTCCTGCCCGCCGAGGCTGCGGCTGCCCGTGTGCTGCTGCCCACCCGGCAGCTGAGCAGTTCCTCACGCAAAACTGCCAACTTCCTCGGGAGAGCCAGGCCGCACCTTGGCCACTCACTGCACGCTGCACTCGGGGAAGCCCGGCCCCGAAAACTTCCATTAAATTAATGAAAAGTAAACCACATGCTTCACCGGGGGAATACACAGTAAGTTAAACAGCTCAGGTAAGTTTGGGATTGCCTAAGGGGGAAGGAAAATCTAAGTGTAAAAGACTAATATACGGCAAGGGCACAAAGTAAATTTTTGGCTTTGTTGTACTAGCATATATTTATACACTCTGTGTCTAAAATCAGTTACAATGACTTTTTTTAAAGAAAAAAAAAACTTGGATATTCTATGGAAGAGGTATTTTCTATTAAAAAGGAGGAGAAAACAGCATCAGTAATTCTGAAGACTGAGAGGAAAGAAATCAGTATTCACCCTGTGTGAAGACTCATACTCCTTATTCTGGATATTTCCATGAAAAAGCTAAATTACACCATAAAGAAACCACTAAAATAAATATTACTTCATATTCTTGAAATATAATCAAGCTTCTAAGTTTTCTTCCACACAGTCAATTATCGTTGCAGGAGTTATTCACACAATTCACACAAAACCCACAAGGTCTTCTAAAAACAATCAATAAAGTTAATATATTAACTCACGCATTTGTTTTACAGGAAAAAAAAAAAAAAAGGGAAAAAAATCCTTACAAGGTTGTGTGTGATGGAGAGAGTTAAAGTAATTCTTTGGTACATGTGCATGGGGGTTATGTAGGAATTCTCATTTTTTGTTTTTTTTTGGCATTAAATCGAAAACAAAAAATAAAAAGAAGAAAAACAAACTCAGTTCCTACTGGGACACTCATTTTTTTCAAAGCAATTGGGAAAGACATACTTGCTCTCTGTCCTTTGGTAAGCAGCCTGTTCAAAATATTTCTGGCTTTATGGTCAGCATGAATGAAAATAATTTATTCTCACCCAAACAAGCTCTAAGGAGTCAGGAGGCTACTACCAGGCTCTTTACTCTTCACTTTAAATATTTAATATCCTCATTATGAAGAGGATTTTGGATATAGCATTAAAAACAAGTTTACAGCTGCACTGGTGTATAGATTGGCTAGCTTTAAATTAAATATATTTAATTATCATACTCCACAGTATCAGTATTCAACTGTGAAAAGAAAATGCACACCCATTTATTAAACATTGAAACCGTGATGACTTACGCAAAAAACTGTATTCTTGTGGACACTCAACAAGCCTAATTTAGAAACCTCTGTACAGAGAGATTCTACTGAACCATTGTAAGATTTCATTTTTGTAAAATTGAGTCCCTTTTTTCATGTTTCATCATAATCAAGCAATGGAAGATTTAAACCGGGACAAAAGTCCAATACTTCTGAGCACATAATAACCATCAATACTTAATTCTTTTGTATCATAGATTTGTTCTGACATTCCTTGTATGTTTTATAACCTCAAAAAATGTCTTTTATTATGACCATTAGACTCCAGCAATATATAAAAATCACAACAAGAAGACTAAATGAAGTTTTAAGAATGATTTAAGACCATACTTCATTGAAAGATTTAGAAAATATTTGCTGGGTGGGAAATAGAGAAAATGTGGACAAACTTGCAATGTCTCCTATTCTATCAACATCCATTGTTTTCAAGAATTCATGTTTTTTTCACTCTGAAATGCTCTAAAGCAGTTGAGAAGAGACTAGTTAACTACTTGCAGTTACAATATACTGCTTTCCCAAAATCTGTACTAAAAAAGTTACATTTGAGCCATGCAGTGTAGACACTTAGAAAAAAACATATAAAATAACTGCTCCACTTTGCTTCAAACATTTTAAATGTCCTCACTGTTACAACTTTTATTACAATAGTGCTTAAATGACCCAAGTTCAAAAGTGCTCTATAAAAGCCTGGAAAAAGAGACAGTTTATACCCCAAAGGAGCTTTAGATGAAACCGGAGTCTGAACAACTATATTCCTGGCTAAACAGCATTGTTTTTCAAATATTGCTCTATACTTGTTTCTAACAAGAAACGCCTATTTCCAAATATTAAAAAGGAACTCCCAAATTCAGACAAAAGGCTTATACTGAAAGGAATCAACTAAAAATTGGAAAAGAAGGCCTGGACCCATCTCCCGATCCATTGGATATCTGCAAAATAACGTATGATCTGATACAGTGTAAACCCAAAGAGAGTCTTCCCTCCTTCAGGTGTCCGATTTAGCCAAACTAAGACCGACTTTGCTGTGCATAAAAATAGTAAAGACAAAGTTCTCGGAAATGGTGTCAGAACACTTCATAAAACACAGCTCGTTTAGGAACAACTGTAGGCGGTTAAGATCTCTGGCTGTGATAACAGACAACAACAAAGTACCAAAAATACCATGTTTAAAAGCATAATGTACAGCCAAACACTGAAACAAATTAGAACTATGCTCAACACAAAACACTACTTAAGTATCTCAATCTTGCAGCTGGTTCATAAATCCTTAAAATTGGCAAATTTGAAGTCCAAAACTGAAATTTGCAATGAGAATAAAACAAAATAGTCATTTACAAAAGCATTTCTGATGCTATGTGCTATGAAGCTTCTGGCCCCAAAGAGCTCTAAGTGGGTAGAAATATCTTCTTTAATACATCCAGTTGGTAGCAGAAAAGAGAAGGTAACCCAGAAATGTTACCTTCTTAAAAAAAGAAGTGACCATAGGATTCAAATTTAAAAGGAGACTGAGTTTCAGTGAACAAAGTAAGGAACAAACCAACCGCTAAAACTTTTTCTAGTCTCCTGTAGTAAGTGCTAAGACCAAGGTATATTCAAAATCTGAATGTATGTATCTGAGATTCTGTGCCATAAAGTCAAATGATAAACAGAGATGTTACCTGCCATAAAAACTTCCAGGCTGGATGCTCGTCACCTCCCAGCACAGAGCAAATGTGGGCAGGGAACAGCTAGTCTCCCCTGTTCCTAATCTCCAGTTACTTGTTTGCTTCCTAAAATGCCTGACTGCAACACTGCTCATGAACAATAACTTCCAAGGCTGATTTGGCTCCCTTGCAAAAAGCAATTTCCTGCAACCTTCACATACACTAAGGAGTCGCATGCTCTATGACATGTTTTTTTTTTGTCTGAACTGCCTCTTGGAATTCCACGTTGTAATTTAGGAGCCTGCTTGGTGCTGTGTTGCTCTTGCTGGGATACTTCCCCCCTAGTAGTAATGATGCCACCTCTGGATAGTGAATCATTATAAATTGCAAGCACAAAATGATCTCTAATGACAAAGCTTTTCTAACTACAAATTGGAGTGTTCCCATGTTCCCAATTCATTTTTTCTTGGAGAGGTAACATAGTATTTTAGCCTTCTCTCAGTTAATGGTACTTGCCTGGTTGTTATATATCTCTCAGGGCAAATAAAGACTTGTCAATTCTTCAAAGAATGAGAAATCTAGAGTATAGTAATGAAAAAAAAATAGAGAAATCTAGGTGGAAAGGGAGGGAGGGAAGATTAGATTTTTGCCTTTTTATTTTTATTTTTTATTTTTTTTTTTAAAAAAGGATACTTTTGGAATGAAACTTGTTTTCTTATTTTTCCAGAACAAAAGAGATCTGCATTTGCAACATTCTGGGTACAGAAGAGCAAGGCACAGGACCAGAGTAGAGAACTACAGAGTTAAGCACCCAAAAGCAAACAGAATATGGCATTCAACTATCTTTGCTAGAAATACCAACTAACACTTTGGCAGGAAACAAAAGAAAACAGGAGAGCACAACAGGGAGCAATGATGATTATAGAAGGGAGAAAGAAAAGGTATTTATACTTCCTGAAGAAGAAAGGGGGAAAAAAAAAAAAAAAAGGAAAAGAAAAAAAAAAAAAAGGAGCATAACTTGTTCAACCTCCAATTCACTGCATCTTAGCCAAACCAAGGCAGACGTTATTTGCTTATCATTCCTATGTACAACAAATGAGATGAAGGTCTCTCTTCTGCAGGTGCCAGCAACCATCAAAACCCTTCTTCTGAGGAACTCTAATCAGCCTGTGCTATTTTGCTTCCCAGTTTCCAAGTTTAACTAACGCTCTATATAATTCTTTTCATAAGGTGCTAAACCTGAAGTTCTCTAGAACTGTACCTCCTACAATAAGGGGATCAGTCCCTACAGAAAGGAGATTGTAACAGAGAGAAGTACATAAGGTGTAATTTTATCGGCAGATAATTTCATGAAGCATTTCACTAGCAAATCGGCATTGGTTACTACATTAATATTTCTTAGCATTTTGGTGAAAATGAATAAAGCTCTGATGCACATACAACATTCTGCAAAGTCTTAAAATCAAGCCATCTCTGGAGATGTGATGGTTAGATGACAACTAGACTGCCTAGAACTATCAAAAGATAATTTTCCCATTAGGTGCCTTTAGGTTTCTGGTCAGTCCCCAGTCTTGCTGTAATCTATTTTCTCTCAAAACCTTGCATGCAAGCTCTGCAGACAAGTAACAGTGTCCACTGCTTTCTGGAACTCAAAATCTTGTAAATTTGTTTAAAAAAGATAAATTTAAATAGGATATATTCCTATCTGTTGGAGGGGGGATATAAAAATAGAAACAAAAATTTTTAGAGACCTTGTTTCTCTTCTACTCTATCCCATAGTCCTCATCCCATTTACACTGCAGTAAGGCTCTGAATGTTCAATATTGTCTTTTAATAATCTTCTCTGAAATGACTACTAAAAATGCAATGTAGTTCAATAAAATCATCATAGCAGCACTGCAACGCCCTCTCCTCCCAATCCTGCCAGAGGATAATCAGTTCAATTTAATGGGGTTCTGTAACAAAACATTATAGAAGCACAGAAGTTTGCAGCAGCCTCTTGGAAGGCAGCACAGATTTCATGCCAGCAGTGCTCTCTCAGGTAAAACAGCAGCAGTTACATCCTAGTTACACAACAAAAATATGCCAAATCCTTTGGGGACTATGATTTTTCTCAGAATAAACCAAGCATAAGGTGAAAGTCAGCCATACAGCTACGTATACTCTGGGGCCTTTTACACTGCCTAAAAATCTAAGAGAGTAGCGAGCAGTAAAACTTCAAGGGCAGGAAGTACATGGAGGCAACAGCCTGCCCACAGCAGGGCAGTCTAGGGATCGGATCCGCTGCCGCACACGCATCTGCCGCATGACTAGGACTCTTTAGCCTGGAAACAGGATTGCTGAAGAGAATATTGAAGCACTGTGTTTTCTGTTTAAAATTCTATTTGTTGAAATTGACACACACATCAGTTAATTCCCTGACTCACGTTTTTGTGTTACAACACTTGTATAGCATTTTCAAACTTTGGATATTAAAAATCAAGACAAGTCGTTATAGCCATTTGCTAATCCTACCAAATCTTCCTTCACTCATGCAGGAACACACAACAATTTATATATATTTGGAAAAGGGGTTCTTACCTTAGCAGCAGAATAGTTTTCGGCATAACAAATCTTTGAATATTGAGACTGTACAACTGGTATCTTTAAATATCACTCAAAAAGAATTTAAAGGCAGTTTGCCATCCAGAGAATGATAGTGCTTCAGCCTTGCATAGCCTGGAGAGCCTATTCAAGTTTGCTGTTGTCATTTCTGCAGCTGCTCATAGCAAGGTTGTGATCTGCAGAGGAGGGCTGGGATTACTTAGATGGCTAAATTGAGGATAACGGATGCTACTTCAGCAAAGCCCAGGTCACTACTGAATGGATTACATCAGCTTGCTTTGTAGATAATGGAGATACCTGTCTTGGATAAAATGTAACATAAGGCACTAGCACTTGAATGTATTAGAGATACTACATCCCAAAAGGCTTCAGGGCTAGAAACTCGTTCATAATTGTTCACAACCAGTACTGCACTGACATTCATTCTCATACATTTTCTGCTTTTTTAAAAATTGTTGCAAAACGTTTGTTCAGATGCAGTGATTATACAGATTAGAGCAGATGATGTCTCCACAGCAGTGGTATCTTCTTTGTCTCTGGCAGGTCATATACAGACACATTTAGGCATTTGATTGTGCCAAAATATACTTCCTTTACCCCACAAGTCCTGCCAAACTGGTGAGGGGTTCTGAACACATTCGTGCTAAAGCATTGTGTTTTGTACAGGCAACACAGCAATTATCAGGAGCATAAGGCGCTGTCCTTTAAACAGGTTTGCTCTCTTCCCGTGGCAAAAAACACAGAAACAACCCGAGTCTGACCTGCTGTCTTGGCCACCTTGCACAAGCAAGGTTTAGGTAACTCTGAGATGCCTCCTCTGAGACTAGCAAAGCAGCACCACACTGTGCACCCACAGCAGCTCCGGCACTGCTCCATACTCGGTCTTGGTGGCACTAAAGTCACTGAGACTTTCCTCCACAGTAGCTAACAAATGCCAAACAAAATCTGCACACGTGCCCTTAACCTTCCTAGCAGAGGGATTAGTTGTGAAGGCAGCTGTCATCATGGGAGCATTTCCCCTGGATGTTCGCAGTGCACGAAGGGCTCTGCAGCTGCTGCCTCTGAATGGAGCCTTGCCTTGCACCTAGCAGGGGGAAGGGAGAGTTTCAAAAGCAGCAGCTCCTTCTAAAAGACAATCGTGTCCTTTATCAGGACAGTGAATGTCCTCTGTAATAAATAAAATGAAAATAACATATGCATAATTTGAGAAGATCTTATTTTATCTGTTTGGTTCCACTTGTTATACAGGCTTATTTTGTGAAAATAAGTTTTTTTTCTTCATTTAGTTGATTGCAGTTAGTTAGGTAATATCTGTCAAATATTTTGAACAGTTCTATTTTACTCACGCAGCATATTTGCACCCATAGCTTTAGTTTATTGTGATAAAGCAATTTGTTGAGTCATGCGCTCTTTTTCCCCCCCTCTACATCCAGTTTTGATTCCCCAGACAGTGTCAGTTCTCCATTTGTTAATCCATATTTAATTCTTAAATCACAAAACAGTACGGTTTTAAAGATAAGCTTTTAAAATGCCCTCCTACACAGTCTTTCTTGCTGTCTCCCGGGATATTGCTGATAACAAGCAAAAAATCATATGCTTCAAATATTAATGAAGAAGCTGCTACTGAAAACTGGGAGCTTAAAGGCCAGGTGATTATCATGGGGATATGTGATTTTAAAAATCAAACCTATAGATTGCTGAAGAGAAATGGTGCCAAGAAAAAGAGAGCACTAAAAGCAGCCTAACAGTTTGCCAATATCAGATATGGATCTATTAATATATTTATATATATATATATATATATATATCACTTCACACTTCTGTGAGAAGATCTAGTCCTCATTTTAAAGCATGGAATTGGGAGTCCTCGATATGTAGAATGAAAGCCCGCCAAAGTTTCTCCTTTGGAGAAAAGGAGAAAACATGAAAATAATCATTAAGCTGCTGATTTCTCCTGCTTGGAGAATATTTGGGACACACAAGTAATCTACAAGACGAAATAAAACCTTTCAACTGCCTCACTGTCTCCCTGAAATCCAAGCACTTATTAAAATCCCTTGAAAAATATTTACCACAGCATTATCTGTCTGCTTTTGTTTTTACTGAAATATCATTTGTATGATAATTTCATGACCACCTCAAATAATGACTGCCACCTGGGAACAACAGTCTGTGCCAGGAGGTTGTGGTCAAAACCAGCTGCTGCCTCAAGGGCTACAGGAAGACGGATGTGTTCAAGGATCTTCATACCACTCTAGCACCTAAGGGCCTTTCCAAATACTGTAAGGGCATCTTACAGACATCTCAAACACCCAGAAAAATAAAGTAGAATACTTCAGGTTTGGAAGAATCACCTTTCTTTCAAAGAAACTCAAGATGGGTACAAAACCTCCACTGAAGAAGTCCTCCAGTAAAACCCTGCCAATCACTTTCTATCACAACACAGACAGAAATCTTATGTCTTTATTTCTGTGAATGACATTAAACCTTCTTTCTCGAAGTTGCCAAAAGGAACCTTCTAAGAGCTCTGAATCCACCTAAAAACACCTGGGAAGAGGTGTGAAGAAATGCATCTAATGCATTTTTCAGAAGAACATCATGGGACTTAGTATCAAGTGAATTCTATAGGCTTGCTTATAGCGATAAAATCATACAGCAGTGCTCTTTTAAATTACTGTTTCAGTAAGGCTTGTAAATATCAACTTGGTTTCTGTTACACCAGAATATTTGCATTAAAGGCAAAATAATTTTGATGATAAATTTTAATTAGCAATACTATTCACAATATACTGAAATAAACTGCTAGATAAGGAAAATTCACCCTGAAAAAATAGCATATGTAAATCCTGTAATCAATTAACAATTCTAGGAAGCAAAATTGGAGGAGTTTCTCTAATCTTTCATTCAATATTTCTGTTGTTGTTATGAAAGTTTTACTGCTTCAGAGACTTCATTTTTAAAAGAGGCTACTAAAAATTACTACAAATACTTTTCATTAGTATTAAGGTCATTACCATTAGACACCTCTGTCTTTTCTATGTCTCAAAACTTTATACAGTAATATATCATCCTGACCTCTTTTAATAAAATTTACATAGTCATTTTCTACCAAAAAAACCCCAAAGTCTTGCATTTAGTTACTTGTGTATCTACATGTCTGCTGTATTTATCCATGTCACATCCTCATTCTTTAGTCATCTCTAGAAAAGGGGGATGTATTTATATCCCTCTGCTCGCAATAATCAGGCAGTGGGAGATCTGTAAGGGAACTCTGGCCCCACAACGCAGTAACATTCTTAGTACCCCCCAACCACACAGCTCTGTTAACCCACGGGACGTCTCTGCTGCTACTCGCACCCACGCCGGCCCCTCGCCTCAGGCAGCAGCTCCGCGCCAAGACACGACCGCGTTGCGATGCGCACCCGGGCAACGCGCTGGCGGCGGCCTCTCCTCTGCCCTCTCACTGGATTTAAAGAATACTAACGTCATCTGCGTTTCGAAGCACTGAGCTTTTGTAGCAGAGGATGACATAGTAAAAACAAACCAACCCATAGATTCCTAAACAAGCACAAGGGCTTTAGTTGGTTGGTTGGGTTTTTTAGACAGTTTAGAGAAGCTGATGCACAGTACCACTTTCATTGCTGAAAAGCAGAGATGCTACTGACAACAGGAGAAGAAAAATAAACATTTAGAAACCCATTTCTAAACCTGAACATCACTTACTTCCCCAACACACTGTAAAGTATAAGAAATTCTCATGTTTCATGTGGAATATCATCAGGACAAGGAAAGAACGTGAGAAGTCAAATCCTCTATGCTAGTTCCTAAGCCTTTGTCTGCTTTGCCATCAGATAAATACTGGTAAATACCATCTACTAAAACCCAAGTTCATTCCATCTTTCAGAACCACCACTCAAATCAGAACATGCTTCATATGTTTAAAAAATAAATGGAATCTTTAAAGCAATGGGTCAAATGACTCACTTTAGTAGCAAAAAGGAAATCATGTTCCAACACTGCCTCGTATTTCTTAATATTGTCTGATAAAAATATGTTTTAAAGCTTCATCAATCTCACCTTCATCAATCTCAATCAATATCTTCATTCAAGTTCATTAAAAAAATAATACAGCAGTTTATGATAGTATCTGAGTTTAAAACATAAGCCACTTAAAACTTTCTTACTTGTAAACTGCTGACACTGGAAATACACTTTGAAAAGATAAACAATATCCTTGTTCTTACACTATTTAAATTGCTATTGCTGTTTGCATTCCTATGGCTATTTCATTTTAGTATTTAAAATATAAAACCTTTAAATCTCAGCTACTAACTTTCTATCTCAGATAAAATGTTTTAGACTGCTAGAGACTTTATTTATCCCTAAAAATGTGAAGGATAAATAAGCAGAGTATTTGGAAGATTTTGGTTTGTTTTAATTGAAGGCCTACTAACGTGTTAGCATAGAGCCCAGAGGAAAGGGAATCAAAATAAATCTTTTGTATATGCCCTTCTTTAGACAAATAATTACATTAGTTCTGAGCAAGAGTTGTGAGCATGGTATCAAATAAGAGCATCTAATTTTGCAAAGTCATAATTGGCAAGCCTCTGTTCTTAAATTCAGATCAAAATTAAAAAGCATCTAATTATGAACTTCGCAAGACTACCTTTATAAGTCTGTGACATTGTAAGACCTGAAAAATGCAGCATGATACAGGGCTTTATGAGTAAATGCCTACACAGAAAGTGAACTGGAAAGGATTTAAAATTCTTGTGATACTTTCCTTCTGTCCATCTGCAACAGACAATCAGCAGCAGAGAACAGGACAACAGAAAAATCCAGAGTGCACTCATAGCTCAAACAGTATTGCATTATACAGTACAACCTAATTCCTCATGATTTCATATTAACTGCAGTTCACTTACGTGATAGACTACAAATAACATATGAAAAAGAAAAAAAAAATACATCATATGCCATCTGATTTTTTCTCAAAATTTCTAATCAAAGTATTACTTAATGCATGGTTTCAGCAGGATGAAAAGATGATTTTTAAAATTTAGTCTAAAAAAAGCCTTTTCAAATGTAATTGCTTCCCTACTATTAGCTTGGCATCTTTATTATCCTCAAGCTTGCTTTCCCTTAAAAGGAAAACTCTAACAGGACAGAATTTCATAAAAATATGAGGATAAAGCCATTGGACAATGCTTTTATCTATAGGACCTAAAAGGTCAACAGAAAAAATGAGGTAGAGACAAATTAAATGAATGGTTGCTGAGAAATATTTCAATTATGGAGCAAAATTATTTGGAAGTATTTTTCAATCTTCATGTGCCTGTTTTTCTGCAGGTTTCCTCCATCCTATGTTTGATAGAAACATAGCTTATATAGCTTGTGAGGAGACAAACTAAAAAGAATAATTGGATACTAAAAGGGAGGGGTGAAAGGGATAGGGGAATGTAACCATGAAAAACAGAAGTAATCACAAAACTAAAAAAAAGGAAAGTTAAATGTCATGCCAGGAGGATGCAATTCAATCACACACCAGAATGCAGCAAGGCCCACAGAATTGGGAAACTGAAAAGTTTGAGGTTTTAATTGCGTTGGAAATCCAAACCAATTCTGACATACAATATTACAAATGGGATACCTTCTCTTGCATATTAACTTCCAGTCAGTGCACTACCTGTTTTGCTGTGTTTTTTTTTTTTTCTCTCTCTCTCTCCTCTCTCCCTTTTCATTACAAGGCATAACACCTTCTGCAAACTTTAGAAAGATGGTTCAAGTGTGCAGGAATAACTAAGTATTCCCATAAAACAAAATGGGAGAACAAATAAAACTCTTTCACTGTGAGCTCTCTGTGATGTAACAGGCTACTATAAGACAGTTTTTGGCGTAATACTGTGTTTTATTTTTTGCTACCTTTATTAATACACCATTTTACCTCTGGTATGTGTCAGCTCTTCACTTGCAGGAGAATTACATTTTTATGCTAACTAAGATAAAATGTGTAAGGACTCTCATGCTTCGTGCTATAAAATGAGCAGCACTTCAGGTTAGAAGTTCCATCAAGGGTAGTTTTGAATAGTTAAGATGGTACCGTGAGGTTTTTATGCCACCATCCCTCAAAACAACTGCTACCCAGCACTGTATCCCAGTTACTCCAGAGTAGGTCAACATATTGAATTTATATTTCCAGCTATGAAATCTAGAATTCAAATTTTCAGCTATGAAATCTAGAATTTTAACTACTTACTGCATTAAAAGAGTAGATCTCACAATTGTGTGTCACAAATCCCTCTACACATGCAGAAAAATCACAGGCTTCACAGCTTGAAGAGCACTTCCACAGGGCTCTCAGATGGGCAACCAGACTTGCAGGAAAAATGGCCATCTTTATTCTCTGCAGCTGCACCTTGTTCCTCTATCTGCTCTCCTGAGGTGGTTGCATTACAAGTTGGATTGCCCTATCAGTTCTTCTCACCAATTCTAACCCAACAGACCCGTTTTTTCTTCATGAAACAATCACTCTACACTTTATTGCTTTAAAAAAAACGTTACTGGCAAACTACCTCAGGTCCTGGTATCAAGGCAGGGTATATACATTAAGTTCCTGGAAGATACATGCAAAGGCCCAACTGATAGTTGGCCGAAAGCTAAAAGAGCGTGAAGAAGAGAGTCCATTCTTGTAATGTGCATCCCATCTCATAAGAGTGAAAAATCTAACAGTGCAGACTTGGAAACCAGGTAATGCAATGACCATCTATAGAGATTTAGCCATTACTAAGTCTCCTTGTTTTGTAATTTTAGAAAGGCCAAAAGAATCTTTAATCTTTCTTTCAAATAACAGACTTTGTAATCACTCTGAACTAATCTTATTGCTGAGATTTTGCTGTGACATATACTTTCTTTTTTTTTTACTTTTTTAAAATACTCTTTTAAGGCTGAGCTCCTCTTTCTTTTCCCAAGCACTGCAGGGAAAGCTCCTCCCCTGTAGAGCTGTATGTGCAGCTAATGCTAGAGAAAAATCCAACAAGAAAATTTCCTTAACACTCCATGTCAGACAAACGGAGTGCATAGAGAAACATAGAGAAATTCCAGAGACCATCTACTCAGTTCATCACATAAATAATTCACCCACCCCAAAGGATTTTTTTTTTAATATTTCACCATTTCTAATCGAAAGAGAAAACGATAAGGTTGACATATCAAAAGTAGGTCACAAATTAAATGATTGCACTTATCATTTTTTCAGGTTCTTTCTTCTTTCAACTCGCTCAATGGCCACACAGACTGATCTACATCCCTTACTGAGATCAAGACAGGTTGTCCGATTTAAACACTTGCCCAAACAAAGTAGTTTTAAGGAAGAAACAGAATCCTCATCACAATGCAGAGCCAAGTTCAAGACAGCTGTGTAAGCACCACTTGCTGCTTCTGTCCAGGTGTGCTAACAGCATCTGTGATCTTCTACTAAATCTGGAGAGCCTGAGGTTGCCGAAATGACTCCTTTAGGAACACACTGGCAACCTCTTAGTGGGGTTCCCCTCTTTCCCTCCTGTCTACACACAAAGCTCCTTCACACTGCAGCGAAGTGCAGGGGCAGGCAGTGCGTCTGCACAGTGTCTCTCTCCAGAGAATTTGAAAAAGGCTCAGTCCTGCAAGTTGCTACTTCCAATTGTACTCTACAAACATGAAGTTTCATGAACAGCCATCAGGAAACAGAATTATTACTGAAGAGCAGATTAACTGGTTTTCATATTACTATGGAGAGATTCTTTTTTCCTGAAAATGTGCTTTTAAAAATTAGTTGATGCATCCAGAATCAATTTTCACATCACACTGACCTATCCAAGCAAGAAAATGTGACAAAGTTTGGGGAGGAGCATAATCCCACTAGAATAATTTATACAGCGCAAGCAGTCCACACACAAAGTTACAGACATAAACGTAGAGTTCACTGCAATCTTAAATAAGTTACAGATATGATTTTTATTATTTTGGGTGGAGGTTATTTTATGTTAACAGTAACATTTTGCCCATTGTTTAAAGAGTAACTGAAATGTTTTTTACCTACCAAAATATGGAGTTCAGTGTTCTGTTTCCCCTGCAACAGCTGAAGACATCACTAACACCTAAAACAGAGCAGAGAGCTGCACTTGCATATTAAATGTCTAATGACAAGACGCAGAATAACTGTGGGTTATATGGCATCTCTCTTGCGATACTTACTCTAAAACATGTATAAAACATAAAACCAAGGAATATATGTCTTGTACATATCCACTAAAGTAGTGTGTGGGATAGATTATTTTCTTATATACATTTATGGGGTAGAAGTAAAATGAAACCTAGCTGATACCTCAGTCAATCCTGAGATGAAGAAAACTGCTAACACAGCCTCACCCTTCAAACACTGCAGTTCAACCCAGGCCACGCTATTAAAACCTCCAATGACTGTTTTGCAGAAGTTATTGAGATTCTGAGCACTCTCTGTGCGGGAGAAACTTAAATTTCCTCATCATTTTTATCAGCCCAGACAAAATTAGAGCTATTCAACGCTAGCTGAAATATGACTGCAGCTCCTTGAAATAACTAGACTTTAAAAGTTAAGTCCTCTCTGGACTCAGGTGAGGAGCTGGCTACATCCCACTTTCATCTTAGTCAAAAAAACAAACAAAAAAACACACTCTTGAGTAACACTCAGTGAAAGCTGTATCACATAAGGATACAGGAAAGCAGTATCACTGCTGTTATAAAGCACTAGTACCACAGAAGGTCCTTTGGAACACAGGAGACTTCACTGTTCTGGGCACCAAATAAAAAAGCCAGTAACTTTATAGTGTGGATTGTCATAGATGGTGCACAGTGAAATCTACAGGAGATTTTACATATATCTCAGTGAATATGTTGGCACATTGCAAAAGAAAAGACACAGGAACAGAAAACAAGCATGGAGAAATGCACAACTAGAAGAAACAAGGTACCAGACCACATTTCTTTTAGTGAAGAAGCTCCATATAATGGCAACTGCTGGTACCCAGCAAACCACAGTAGTTGCTTGCTGCTAAAAATATTCCATTTTATAACCTCACTAAACAAAGGGACCACAGTTTTCATGCAAACTTGGTAAAATTTCTATGTTACTTCTACCTTCTGGTGGGTTTGATATTTGATAATATCCTCACATTTCAAAGAGTGGATGATATAACACCTGCTTAAAAAGAACAGATTATTTGATGCATTTTTTCAATAAGACCCTCAAAATACTTGAAAACTCCTTATAAACTATATAGAAACACAAAACAAGATGAAATATCATTTTTGGGGAAAAAAAATGGAAAAATACAAAAAAAATCCATAAAACTTGCTTGAGGTTTGTCTCCAAATTTGGCCAGGCAAAAACATATAAAAATCAATAGTTTTCTGGCCAGGTGATATCTCATTAGTAACTCATGGTTCATTTGTTGCCTTTCACATTTTTCCTCTAAACACCCCAAAAATTCATAATCCTTTCAAATTAAATTTATCTTTGACAAAAATAATGCCAAAGAGCTTTCCTAGTACATCTGCAGAAGTTGGATGCAATGAAATTCTGATGCAAATGGCATCAATGTGTAGGCCCTCACGCTTGCCTTAAGGACGGGCGAAGAGGCCTCTGGGGATTGCCCAGCTCTAGCCATCACATTATTCTAGCTGTGTCCACTTTGTACCACCTGGAAAGCAGTGATGCATTAAACCTAACGTTAAAGAAATTCAAAAATAAACAGATTCATTTCCCTTTGTGGTTGATTTCCATTTAGCTGTACCTGTACATAAAAGGACTATCAGAGAACGCTATCTGTTACTTGCCAATGCAAAATGACTTCAGAAAGCAGTCCCCAAGCTCCCAATGATATATGTCCAACAATACAACCTCCTAATCTCTGCAAATTGTTGATAAGAGCTGCATTAAACCAGCCTCCCATCCATCTTTGTTCTCTTGGCTGTAACTTAACTAGATGTAATATCTCTAAGCACTTAGAAGAAACAGCTGCAGTAAGCTGCTACAGGAAAAATAAAGCTAGAAACACAAATGAGAGCTTTACTTTCAGAAAATCAACATCTTCATTCTACCATTGCCACTTCAAAGATAAATAAAAGAAAGAAAAGACAATACTGCCAATAGTATATTTTGCATTCTTTGCACAATTCACTGCTGCAAAATGTCTTCCCCATTCTTACATTTTGCAAAAATAATATCCTTGGATAAATCTTTAAAATATTTTTTAGTGAAAAATTAATTAAAATAAGCATAAACAAACGCTCACCTGTTGTAGGTTTCTGGTTCAACTCTAATTTGGTGCCTGAATGGTTAGTGTACAGTCACATTTATCATGAGTTCTTCATGGTAAAGGGTTAAAGAAATCAGTGTCACTGACTACCTCTTCCCAATTCTACTGAAAGTCTTTAGATTTTTTTCTGCCAGCTGGCGTATGATCTAAACCAAAATTACGGCCCTCCTGTGAACAGCTAAGAATGACTCCCAGGAGACATTCAAGTGCTATTGGAATGATTTTATTAGTTAAACTAACTTTATTCACATTTACTGTGGATGGCCACTTATGTGCATTTATTTAATGGGAGGATTTAAGCTTAGCTACATTGTAACTTAAACAAATTTTCTGCCTTCATCTTACTTCATTTGAATTCAAAAATTAGATAGCAAGATACCCCAAAGTTCTCACTAAGTTTCTCTGTTCACCTAGAAGTGGTGATTGATCTGGCCAGGTCAAAACCCGTCATTCAGTTTCAACTTTAGATGTAGTAGAAGTATAATCCAGGGATCACCTGTTTTCATGGCAAATCAAAAAGAACAAAACTGAAGTCCAGACAGTTAAATCTATAGTTTATATATATATACATATATACACATATATATGTATATATATGGAGAAAGGAACAGGGGCTGCAAAGATTTAGGCTCACTAGGCTGCCAATGAGTATAAAAATAATCACATCTGCATAGCTGTGGCTGAATGCAGAGCATTGCCTGCACTGGTGTCTTGGTTTACAAGGAAAGGATGCTGACTCCTACCAATGCATGTGCTCCCACTGAGAGAACCACTAACAAATGCTTCCATATGAACAATACTCCCTAATTATTTTCTTATAAATTGCTGAATTATCACATTTCTGAACCTTCTGAAGTCAAACTCACTCTAAAGTTCTGGCCTCTGAGCAGTAAGACTTACCTATAGATTGAAAATAAACATAAACCAAGAGATAAGATGTATCAGCCTGAAAAGCATGAACAAGAAAAAGCAGAACTGAGATAATGCAGCTGTGCTAACACCACCTCACATAGACCTGGGCAACCAAAAGCCATTTTTTTTCTTTTTCTTTTTTTTTTTTTTAATGTGGCATGTAATGAGACTAGTAAGATATAAGCTTTACTGACAAGTCCAAGCTCAATGTTAAAGCAACCTCACTCATCTCAAACAATTCAGTAAGAAGCAATTAGAAATCTAGGAGAGGAAAGCTTTTAAAAATCAAAGCCAAAATAATTCTTTCACAAAAGTTTATATTGCTTTAACATACACACTTGTTCTGACAGAAACTAGCTTAATTAGAGATCATTTTATGAAGATTTATGAGATTACAGAAATTTGGCTCAAATCAGTACATTTGTTCAGCAATTTGGTATTTCAAGATGTGACCAGTGGAGCCAAACCAATTCCTCAAAACTGCCTAGCAGTGATAGTTACTGGTTGAAGGAGAATGATGCAGAGCACCTTGTAGATAACAAGGCTCTTTAATACACACTATCCCATTAAAACTAAAGAGTGACATTTTAAGTAAGGTGGTTCAAACATTTATGCTGCTACTAAATTTGTCATAAATATTTATGCTCATTAGTCAACCTAAAAAGAAGAGGTGGTTGGGTTTTCCAGAGAGGCTAGTGAAACGTTGTGTCCCCGTGCCGTTCAAGGTCACCGTCCCTGACGGACTGCGCCAGGATGTAACACGGAGTGCAGCTGCAGCTAACGTTCCAGCACCGTGAGCACTTCCGCTCTACAACTTTGGCACTAGTAGACACCACAGAAGAAAAATAAAAGTTTGATGCTATTCCACAGTAGCTTGGTGCTCATTAGAAATCTCTACCTTAAGCCTCACTGCATAATTGTGACATAATTATGTGACATAATTGCCTAATGTTAGTAAAACCTTTTTGTTTAAAATCAGGAACCTTTAATGGAATGTTCTAGTCCTTACAGGAGAGTTTAATGTCCTGTTAATGTACAGTTCAGATAGACTGACTCTGAACAGACTGACTCTGTTTTGCATAAACAATTAATACGTTTAAAATGCATTAACAAAACTGAAAATAAGAAGAATGGATCATACTACATAAATTGGCATTTTATGTAAGGTTCCATCTACTCAAGAACCTTCTTTCCTGCCACAAGAACAGGTTATGAAGACAAAGCAGAGAGGCAACAGAGTCTCGAAGTGCTCACTAGATTCAAAACAAAATGTGCAGAAATGTCTAACAATTATTATTTGTTAATGTTTCAATCCTTTTCTTAGGTTTTTTTTTTCCTACAAACAGCTCATTTTATCAGGTGTTAGAATTTTTTCAGGCACAATATCTACTGCACCTTTTCCATAAAATCCCTAAGAATCCTCCTACTTTAATCACAATATCTCCTAAAACTGCATTATCATCAGCTTGTCCACTGATTCAAAAGCAAGCTGCTCCTTTCACAACTCCATCACATCTCCACAGCCTTAATCGTTTGCAGAAAAGGCAGATCGTTTTACAAAGGCTTCAAAGGACTTCCTATCCCAGTTACTCAAGTGAAAGATAATCAAAATTGAAAAAAAAAAAGAGGTATTTCCTGTAAATTAGTAACGTTACAGAAACTAGTTATTTTTATACTTCTAACACACCTATTTGTTTCAGGTTAACTACAATTGGTATTTTTACTGCCATTCTTTAGCAGACTGAGACTGGAGGTGATGCTGAACAGAACCTGAAGAATCATTTCTAGATTAAACATGCAGCCAGCAATGATGATAATGGTATTCAAGGCTTCTTTTAATTTTGCTTTGATTTTAGCTGAGCTCACAGTCACTTGTGATAACAGATCTGGATCCTAGTTGACCTATATAATAATATTGGTAGTGTAGAGCAGAATATAAATGAAACTGTGTATAGCTTGCCTGGTTAAAATGATTCTCAAGAGCTATATATTCCATTTTAATCAAATCTAAACTAATACTGCAAACCTGTCCAATTTGTAAGAAAAATTCATGGCTCAAATTCTTTTTCAAAAGAGGAACAAAACAATTAAAATAGGTTTATTATCCCCTTTTGAGGCATAACTAATCATTTTATACTATTTTACACTAATACGATCCTAAAGAAATTCAATACAGAGACGGCCGTTCTGGCCTCAGGGGAGGGGGAGACAGACTTTCTGCCTCCCTCCCTGTCAGTATTTACCCATGTAGCACAAGAAACAAACATGATAAGGCAGGAAGAGCAATGCATCAAAATAATTTCATGCTTTTTCCCTCTATTTTATTACCCTCTAATTGTCATAAATTAACCCTGAAAAATAGGAGACTTCTAAGGCTCCTTTCTTGCTCTCTCACTCCCTCTTTTCATGACAGCCTCACCCATCTGCCATTTCACAAACGGGAGAGCAACTGCTTTCAGATCCACATTTTAAATCTCACTTCATAGTAAGATAGACTTTGGCTATCTTAGCTGAATCAAAACTGGGGGAAAAGGTGTAAGAGATTACAAATAATCCTGCTGGCAATCTTAGAACACACTATTTGCAGAACAGATATTTACATGCCTTCATTTTACTACATTATTCCTGCAGAGTCCCATTTTCACACTGATGAAACCCGTGTGTGGTTCAGCACTCTGCGAAGAACAAGGCAAGGTCTCTCCTTCGGCAAGAGAGGGGTAAATAAAGGAAGCCCATCTGAGAAGAGTTTTGTATGCACCCAGAGGCTACGCATGAGCCAAGCAAGGGGTACATGGGATCCTGCAGCTCCAGCAAGAGAACAGGATACTCCCACTAAATTATTTGAAACTGTGTAAGACTAGCAAGAAATCAGCAGTGAGTTCATCACTTGCAACTTGGTGACCAGGCTGACTATTTATATTCCTTTTAAGCCTTGCAAATGCAGAAGTATATTATTTTTCAAGCACTGGGCATTGTTTCCTTCACATTAGCATATTGCCTGTGCTTTGTTAGAACAAAAAAAAGCACCCTCCAAATCACCTGCAAATATGAAAGCTATCTGTGCTCATACACAAGCCTTAAAATGGTCTTTCTGTTTTAAGAGTGGAAAAAACAGGAGCAGCAGAGCAGGACCATGAGGGAAGGGATCCTTCAGCACTGCCCAGCCCTACAGAGAAAGCAGGACCTTTGTGACCACGTCTCTTTTTGAAGTAAGGGCAAAAACGCGCCCCCAAGAGCCACAGCCGTGTCCCCCGAGGATGCTCCCCCCACATCCTGCACCCTTGCTCCAGCAGCGAAAGAAAGATGGAAATGTCACAGTAAATAAAGCTAGAACAGCAAACATCGAATCCAAGTGATGACCTTGAAGCCTGTTCCTGTTTTCCAGCACTTCACTTCTATCCATAATTACTGATATTTACCTCATGATTCAATACGTATTTTGTAAGTTCAAAGCTTATGTGTTTATAGGCATTAAGCAAAAGGCTCTTCTCAAAACAAACATACGAAAAAACTGTCCATAAGACTAAACACAGCAAAACAAACCCTGAAAAACAAATTACTGAAGAGTTGAAAAATCAGTGATGTGCATAATTTATGATTTGTTACAAATCATGCAACTTGAGCAATAAATGTATTTCATCACTGTGGACGCACACGATAGCAACAAATAATCAGAATATGACTGAGCAGAATCAAAGAATTAGGAGAACAGGAGAAAAATAATGCCTGTTATCATTCAAACACTGTTATCTGAGAGAAGAGAAGCCAAAGAGGATAAATCAATTTAAAAACAATCAATCAAAACAGGGTATTTGCCAAAGTAGCACGCATACATATTTTAATACAGAACTTTAATCCATTTCTGCTCATCTCAATTGCCTTACCTTAGTATTTTCTATCTTTTCTTCTAATACTTACAGAGAAAATATTTTTTCCTATCAGTAATCTTGTTTATTAAAGGACTAACTAAAGCAAAACTCTGTGAATCAAATGTTGACTCTAAACTGAGGAGAAATTCCCATAAGCAAATATTTTTAGTACTCTGCCAGTATGACTAATTCAATTAACACCAGCCAGAAAAAAAAGATTATGTAAACATAAAGGAAAAAAAGGAAAGAAACACAGGTTAAGGACCTTCTCTCCGGGTAAGAGTTGCATATTTTGACTTCTGGATTTCAAATACTGCCAAAAAAACTGACAACAGCCAGGGCAGCTTCCGAAGAGCTTTCAAGGGAAGAAGGGCAGAGCGTCCCAAGGACCTCCCAGCAAGTTCAGCCCAAGGGGCAAACTGAGGCCATTACATGGCAAATTGAGGTCATTTCAGAGGTTACAGGTCATTTGAGGGAGCCGTGTGGCCCCACCTTGCCCCAAGGGCAGTTTGAGGGGCCCCAAGTGGCTCTGCCCTAAGGACACAGATTTAGTATAAAATGAACCAAAAAAAAGTTTAAATACCACAAGCCTCCTTTCTTGGCCCTTCTTTTTCCTCTATCCAGATTCAAACTCCTTCCGCAGCACACAGGAGGGAAAGCTCTGCAAAGCAACAGCAGCAGCCAGAGGCTGGGGCTGCTGGGTGGGAGGTAGGAAGGATTCCCCTGAAATCACCTTCCAGAGGCTTCACAAAAACCCCATTCAGCTGCTCTAGGAGCCCTGAAATTCTTGTGACACAAAACGCCTTGTCCTTTCCTTCGAGCTCAAGAAAGAAACCCTCCCCCTAAACACCTGGCCCCAGGATGTGAATTGAAATTATAAAAATATGAATTAAATAAATTTAATGCAAAATCATCAATTAAGTTCATAGCCAATAGAGATAATCGGACGTTTTTTTCTTTACTTTTTTTCTCCCAAAACCAAAATACATCCTGACAATCTACCTGCAGGAGATGTAACTTTATCTGACTAAAAAGGCAGTTTTCTGAACAAATCTCACACCTTCTTTTAGGTAAACACATGCCTCAAGTTTTCCTTCTTTCAGGTTAACTTAAAATTCAAGATCATGCAGAGCAAATCTAAACTCCTTTTCACCAACACGCACTGAGATAAAGTTCTGCATTTGTTTCGTTTGGACTGAAATATTAATTTACAATCAAAAACAGCATGCTCTAAACTGCACGTTAAACATCCATATAGACATGCCCTGAAACCCCAGGCAAGAGAAGGATGAGTGCACAGCAGAGCCCAGCGGTTTCGCACAGGCCTGCTATAGTCACAAACTAGTAACGATTTTACAGTTCTACAGTTCTTCTAAGCTAACCTCAAAGCACTCCACTTGCAACATTCCCAGAAGCCTTACATTGCTCTTATTTTGACAGGATAAAGTTAGAACAGTATGGTGGATAATTTCACTGACTTCTGAGCTCACTGAGTTTTGGAATATCCCAAAACACTTGGTCCAAGCCATGAATTTCATCCACGGCGGAGCTGCAGAATCAACATCCTGTTTTTTCCCAGTTGGATTTTCAAGCAATGTTATTTTTGTTCCCACATACTGATTGGAGCAATCCCAAGGATGTTCTGAACAACATGAAGCACATTATTTTAAAAATAAAGATGCAGAGGTTGGTAGAGTTGCCCTTTTTTATATTCTTAATTATTATTTTAAACATAAGGGTAACATCTGTTCTAGGAAGGCTGCCAGGCAACAGACTGAACTAACGTGGTGGTCTGCAATAAGTCAGGCCACTGGGTATATAATTTTGATAGAGTAACAATATATTCCTACTGCTCACATACATCCTTACTCAGCAGCTTGTTTCTAAAGATTTCATATACCAAACAAATCAGTGCAGGCAGTGTAGGGACAAGCAACTACTCAACTTGCTCCCTTTTATGTCCAGAGGCACTCGATTTCTCTGCATCTCTCCCCCTTTCTGACCACGTTTGCTTCAAACCTGGGCAGATGACACTTCCAATCCTCCTGCCGGGGCCTCCGCAGCTGCTCCGCTGCCCCGGCTGCCCGGCATCCACCTGCGTGAAGCAATGAGATGAACAGACAGAGCTCGGCAAAAGGCACCATTTTTGCTTCATGAATTATTCACACAGAAAAATACAGGCTTGGGGATCTTGTGTGTAAAAAATGCAACAACAATGGCCACCACTTGCCTCTGTGGTCCTTCTTCCAAACAAGAAGCTTAACAAGGGCCAAACAGCAGCATTTTACTTCACGGCATGGCGCAACTTGGTGGGATTTTTCAGGTATCCTTGCTCTCTCTCCCTCAACAGCACAGATTCACAAACAAACACATAGCAAACACATAGCAAACACAGAGCAACAGAGCCTCATCTTTGCACTTGCTTCTGAGGCCAGGTGCAAATCCAGCATGGTTCTGTCTTTCACCTGTGAGGCTTAAGATAGACACATAGGCAGGGATTAAGTTTAAAAGGCTGATCTTCAAGATACGTCACAGAACTGCATGTGTATTGACCCATAAAAACACACATGTACAAAAGTTGGGGAAAATAGTAAAGTGCAAGATGAGAAGCGCACATTGTGTGTCAAAATAAGCCAGTTTTACATCATTTTTAACCTTCACTTGCTTAGGATTGCTGCCACTCAGCTTTTCTTATTTATGTCTGAGTTCAACTACAGGAAAAGCCATTTTTAGGGGCTTTTTTCACTTCAACACATCTTTGGAGAATACATAAATTCGAAGAAGGGAACAACAACCTCTATAGTTTAAACATAAGAGTTAGAGGATAACACCAATCTGTAATAAAATGGCTTACAAAGAATAGCATTTCCAACTCCTTCAGATAAGCATAGCATTCTCGACTACTTAAAACCTTCTTGTACAGTATTTTAAGGTAAGCACAAACATTCTCAGTCTTACATTCACTGTCTTACATTCACTGTACAAATAAGCCATCTGTTGGAAAGACTACAGAAGACCTTGTATCAGGTGTGGATTTTATCTGGTTCTTTTCTGATGACGACCCTCCATCAAGATGTTACTGGTATGGCCATTTGGGCCTCTATCTTCCCAATGCCCATTTGATGTATTTTACAGTAAATCATTTATGGAAAATTTAATTTCTTGGAACTGATAACAAGGGTAGCCAGATATGGATCCTTTCATTTAAAAGTTTGCTTTACAGCTTAATCAGCCTTACCACTAGCTTGAAAGTAATGCGGGATGGTTGTAAATTGGAATTAAAAATACATTTAGACAAAAATGAGATTAACTCTTTTATCAGAAATTTTGAGCTACTCTATATCAAGTTTAATTGTCATGTCCTCTCTCAACATACTCGCCACGTACTTTTTGGGGGAAGATTAGGTCTCTGTAACCAAACCCCAGCTGTGTCTAGGGGTTGAATCATTCCATATATTCACTTCACTGACCAGGCTTGACTCTACCCCTAAGCATAGGGGCTCCTGCCCCTACACATGAAGCAAGGACAGAAATGATAATATTTCAAGAGATTTCAGCCTTCCCAAGCTCCCTAACAAGCATCTTATGAACGAACTGATGTGACACTCAAAGATACTCCAGCAACCAGCAGGGAGCCTGGCAGGATTTACCCTTCTCCAGTTTTTCATCATGCTTCTGTGCCATAAAATTCCCACAGCCTGTTTATAGGTGCATTTTTCTCAAAATGCCCTATTTCCAGGCTGCATTCCCTTGTAATGAGTCTGGTCACTTTTCCCAGTGCCTGATGGTGCCCGGTGTTTCAGTTTTTCAGTAATAGCCTATGTTGTAACACTGAATCAGACATTGATTTCAAAGCTTATGCTATCTTCTCCCAAGTGCCAACTTCCTTTGCCATTTGCTCTACTCCTGCTTCAGTCACGGCCGAAAGCTGGACGAGCCCCTGGGCTCAGGTCCCTGTGCCCGCGCTGCACCGCACGCACAGACCGCGAGGCTCCCGCCACCGAACCCCCCGCCCTGTCCCAGAGGAAGATGTTTAATCCACCTGACGCCTCCTCCCTCGCCTTCCTCGGGGCCGCCGTTCCCCACCGCCCGCGCTCCAGCTCGCAGGCAGCGCTCAGGGCGAGCCGCAGCACAAGTGCCCCATGGAGCCAGTCCACACAAACTACCAAGCAGATTGCTTTCAAGATATTTGACCACTAAAATGCTTGTACATAAAAAACCAAAGCAAACAAGTGAAAACAAGTGAAAAGCTAGAACAATCACACATTTATCCTTATTCTACCAGCACATTACTCCCAGCATCGGCATTTGGCAGTGCATATTTTTTAATGGCCACCAAAGATTCGGATCGACTGTGATGGAAGGCAGCGATTACGTATGGGAACCCTGGAGAAGTAACAGCCACATGAAAAAAATCATACAGGATCTGCATTTATTCAGAAGACAGTACAAAATGGGGTAGTGATAATTTAAATGGTGGAAAAAAATATCACTTTGACTTAGATAATATAAATTCTTTACTCTTTACACTTTAAAGGGTATTAAACAAATATTTAGAGTGGAAGAGAGGAAATTGCTCTTTCTTTCACTTGGTAGTTTTTATATAAAAATTAGTAGTACCTATACAGAACAGAAAACTGAGTTCAGATGTTGGTTTTTATCTGCTGTAATTTCTCACAAGTACACAAATAAGATTACTATTCCCCAAAGTCACTAATGAAGCCTTATGAATTGTTACTCACAGTCTCAGTAGACTTATTTATTTGAATCAATTCTGAGAAACATTTGGGCTTCCTTAAGGATATTCAGCATGTTAAATACAAGAATATACATTTCTATTGATTGGAGGAGAGCTGGCAGTGTAGAGCACTGAATTACACCCAGAGCAAACAATCCAAATGCAAGTGATCATGAGATCAATGGCTGCACTGCAGGTTACAGTTCAAACAGGAACAAGAAGCCAAGGAGAAACATGGAGTGGCAAATGGCTATTAATAATGATCTGGAAATGATGAAGAAGAGGGGCCATTACTACTTGAGTCAGCATTAATCCTCCCCAGCCCTTCCTGCTAAACTGAAAGGCCGTCTTTAAATAACCTCCCTCACTGACTAAATCAATCTTTTTAGTGCTTCATTTCCAATTCGCTTTTGCTTCAAGCTTTCTCTCTTCTTTCTGGGTTCTGGCCCCATCATCTGTCTGGCAAAGAAAGGAAGTCCCAAATGGCACCGACCCTTCTTCCTTAAGTGTCTCTGTGTTATCTCGTATTGGCAGGTAAGGTATCTTCTCTGATGATGTTTCCTTTCCTCCTAAAATACTCTCTAACCCATTCAAAGAAAATGTGCCTAAAGAAGAGTGATGGCACGTAATACCATGCACTATACTGTGTAAAATGCGATCAGACTCAAAGCTTTGTGCTTTGAAGTTATTGTCTCATTCATCCTCCTAAGTAATCTATCTCCTTTCGGTATAGTTTGCCACAATCAATTGAAATCTCAAAGCACTGACTGCATGGCAAATCTGATGTGCAATGCACACAAGATTCATTAACAAGCAGAAGCTGACCTTAATTTGTGGCACGTAAACAGCCTGGCTGTAAGATAATCACAGCAATATGTAACTTGCAGGTTATATTTTTACTTCATTTTACATTTTGAAGAGTTCTTGTCGGTCACAGCTATATCTGGGACAGTTTCAAGCGACACCCATGGATGTTAAACTGGACAAAAGTAATCAATTTTCCTCTTTAAGGAAAATTCTATATATAAAAGACTAAAAACTTACACATCTGAAACATATTACCTTTATTGACTTATTGTCAGTTGCCACAATTTGCAAATGGAAAATTATTACTTCAAAGATCCAGGATATACTTCAATTTTACAACTATCTTTATTATAAATCAAACGTTACGCATGGAGCTGAGAGGTTTTTTTTGCCTTTGATGTATGCTTTAACAATGCCACACTTGCTAGAATACCAACAGCCACATCTATGAGCCCTTATGACCAATTACGCTTCATGTTTTTCCTCTAATTAATTTAGCCTGGCAACCTTTCCATCTTCAAGTCAGAGTGCCCAAGACTTTACAGTAAGTCATACCGATGTAATGACAGCACTCATCTTTGTTCTAAAATCATTCCTCCAAGCCCTACATTTGATCATGAAAAGCAAAAGTTGAGAGGGTAATTCATTTTTTCTCACTTAGGCAGATTTAGCTACCCAGAAAATGTTCTCTCAGGCTGTTCTAAATACGGCTCTTAGTTAAAATAATGTGACTCTTTGTCTGATTGTGTCATTGTCATATACTTTGCCTTTGAATATTCCAGATTTTTCACTTCCCTGATCCTGTCTCCAGATCACTAGTTTCCTTTATATCACTCTTATTTCCATATTTTGAGCTGTCATTAAGACTTGGCTAGACTAATTCCATAGTAATACTCTTTTCTATAATTCAGCACATAATGAAATCCCATACCACAATAGCCAAGCCTACAGATGAAAGGTACCTGTTAAATTTTAAAAACAAACTGGTAACCATCTTTTTTTGTAATAAACATACATAGCCAAAAGTATTACTTTTTTCTTTTTCTCTCTATTCCACCTCAATGCTGAATTGCAGAAAAAAAAATGAGATATGCCTCATCTGTGAATCACAGCTGTCCTTTTTGGCCCACAAAATAAAAACCGAAGGGGTATCCTGAAGTAATTCTAACATATATATAAATTACATTACATTATTAGCTAACTTCAAGAGTATCACTGCAATGTAATTCATTTCTGAAGAATGTTTTACTTCTGTAGTTGAGGCAAGTCAGAGAAGAATGGAAGCTGTAAAGCTACACGATTTTATGCTCTTTATTTAAAATTAAAAGTTAAACTGGCAGCAAATCCCACAAAGAAAAGGTGAAGACAACGGTCAATATCACTTACCAAGCCCCTGACCTAGCAGGGCTACGCAAGTGGCATCAGCTCTTTGTACATTTATGCATGATGGTGGGTTAAGCAGCCCCATGTCCAAGTCGATGTTTCATTTCCATACGCAGACTCGCTCGCACTCTTGCTTTTGGCAACTACGGTCACAACCCTGCAACAGGCGGCATGGAGATGCAGTCATCTGCATGCACACTGATGGTAACAGGGTCAAGACCTTAGCTAGTGAAGGATTTTCTTCTATGGATTTGCCAAACACAACATGATATATATAGATCAACTAGTTAAAAAAAGAGAAACAGAGCGAGCGCATCTTGGAAGGAGAGCAATTCATAATGACACAGAAATGTTCAGATGAGCAAAGGACATATCTGCAAATAGGCAAGGATGTGGCAGGAAAAATCCCATATTCAAAACCAGATGCTTAGGCACCTGTTCATGATCATATCCTGAAGAGAAAAACAGCTTAAGTACTAATTATATCCAAATTACATCTTTCCCATCTTTAATATTTATGATTCCTAGCTACTTTTTAAGAAAAAGGATGACACTGAAGCTTAACCAAGAGCATTCTACCTTAAGGAATGCTTTTTGAAGATGACAAGAACTGCAAAGGTTTTGCTTTGAAACCTGTTTGAATTTGAACAATGCTAAAAGGAATGTATTTTATTTTTCATGCTAGAGAGATCATTGAAATCTCTTCAGAAAATCAAACAAAACTACAGAATACGATTTTATCTGGGTTTGTTTATGTGCAGTGCAGACCTAAGAACCATGGAAAGAGCTGCATCTGCTGAAAATGAATGCAGTTATATCATAGCTGTAGGGTGTTCTGTTGAGAGGAGTACACTTGCTGAAGCAGGGAAAGCTCAGAAGCTGAAGACAAACATTTCCATAACTGAGACTAAAATATACTCAGACAAATACCAGTAAGATGCTTGTGCTTCAATTCAGTCATTACATTACTCAGGGTCAGATTCTGTTTTCTCTCACTGACTTGTTTTAATGGAAAACAACGCTCTGCTCAGGATTAATGAATGGCAAATCCGGGCTGTTCAGTTTTGCAGGGAAGTGTCACCTGGTGCCCAGTGGCGGTTGAGGCCGCGCTCAGGGCTCCGCACAGGCAAGCAGGGAACTCTTTGGCTCGAGCGCGCGCCCAACGCGCCCCTCCATGGAGGCGGCCAATAGGTCACTGTGCGGCTCATACATAGTAACAGAGCAATTCATAACCTGATTGACAGATTCACATGTACTCCAAAGCATTTACTTAGCTCCTGAACAGCTTCCGTGGCCCTCAGCTATGGAGTTTTCAGCTCAGCATCACCAAAGTGCTTACACAAATAGGACCCTTCAGTGGATTATTAGCCCCTGGAGCAAAAAAGATTTGCACTTCTCCAAAATACAATTTCTGTAATACAGAGCTTTGGTACAGTTCCAAGCTACAGTAACTGTATAGCACACATTGTAGTCTATCTCTCAGAGTAAGCCACTGGTTTGGCTTTTTTTTTTTTTTTTTTTCTCTCCTTCCTCTTAGTTTGAGGATGCCTTTTCCCTGTTTCCCAGGGAAATCTGAGGAATTGGCTAGGGAGGCCTAGAAGACATGTTCCCAAGTGCTCAAGTTAAAAGAATGGCTTTCTTGGATATCTGCTGTCCTTAATTTCAGTTTTCTTAGGGAGTAACACAAATGTAGAATGAGGAAAAAGAGAGTAAAACAGAGAAACAATATAGTGCTCCTTTAAAAAGAAGTACTTCTAATGAGTTTTGAAATTTTTCAGGAAGTAGGACTATAAATTGCAGGACTGACTGCAGTATAACTTCATCTCTCATTTATTACTGGAGAAGACTGAGAAAAATACTGCATCAAAGAAGTCTTTAGTAAAACAGCATTATTTGCAAGAGCCTCAAGAGGCAGAAAACTAATAAAATTTTGCAAAGCACTCAGAAGTGCTAATTGCTTTTTTAGTGCATCTTACAGAATGGTGGCATTATAGGGCATCTAAGTGTGAAGAACCTAGAAAGGGGCTATACTTTCTGACTGCTTCTGTAAAGATTTTTCAAAAGACGTTTATTTCAAGGAACAGCTTGGGTATCATACACTTTAGCTGCAATTTTGTGATGATGCTTCTGTCTTCCCTCCTGATGCTAATAAATAAATGTTATTTGATTACAGCAATTGGAGGATTGAGATCAAGTTCCGCCTGTAAAGAATGTGCTGTGCTTTCACAGAAACAAACAACAGGAGAAATGAACTGGCTCAGAGATCTACTTAATAGCAACAGAAGCTGGAGCCTCTCCATCCTGAGAGGGCAAACGGGACACTGTTCTTATCACTTGATTCGAGCTGGCAAAATGAGACCAATTTTAATAAATAAGCGACTAAAGAAAATATGCCTCCTTCCAATCCCAAAATAAACACCCTTTGACAAACCAGCAGACTTTAGGGTAGAGATCATTTAGCAAAGGGAATATTACTCCCAGAAGCTTCCCTCCGGGATTTTCTCTGAGGCCAGACATGTGCCCAGGTTGCTGCACTACAGCTACAGAGCATCACTTTTCCGTGGTCAGCCCCACACCTCACATGCACGTTGGGGCCAAGCAGCCGTGCCACTGGCACAGCTATTTGGGAATTCCCATAGGCGCCGAGCAACTGCAGCTCCAGCTGATTTTAATGGAAACCACAAATGCTCAGCACCTTGGACAATACAAGACACTTAGGTTCCTCTCCATAGATTCTGATGTCCAAACATAATAATACAAGTGGGATTTGTTTCTGATATTGATATGAAAAAAAAGCAATCCCCAGGAATAAAAAAAGCAAGCCAGACAAAAGGCAGATGCTGCAAAAATGGAGATCATCTTTTATCCACAGTCCACGGGTTATCCTGCAGTGATATATCAGCAGTATAATCTTAATTAGCTAGTAAATGTTTTTAGAGAACCTGTCTAGACTTTCTTTGGCATTGATATAAAATTGTCTTTAAAGGCAATGAAAAAGTCCATGAAAAGCTGTCAAAAAGCTTCCTGCTGCATCACATCTGCATCCTGCACTCTTCTTAAAACATGATCTTTCATATAAGTAAAATCTTTCATTTTTTAAGCAGAAAATCTGCCACATTTTGAATGGCTACACACCAGGCTCACAGTGGGCTTCCTGACTTGCCAGTGTAGAACTGCATGAAGACATCTACCCTACGAAGCTCTGATCAACATAGTTCAACAGGCGCCTTCATCTCACTGGTTTGGAGGAAGCAGAATTATTAGAAACAATCATACCTCTGAGAAGAGCCAAGCCTGAAGAGGTTTGGTCACACTAGCTTTGAAAAGGCCTTTTTACAGATGCACTAGTATTCTTAACGGTAAAATGCAGGGTTTTAGGTAGGGGGGACATCATTTCACATCAAAGCTAGAATTTCGACAGCTGAAAAAAACTACTTTTGACACTTCCAAGACAGGAAAAGCCAGCAAGATAAGACCCAGTTGGGATACAGGTTAATGCAGCAGATACTCCAAGCAGAAGTGGGCTAATCTAGCAAGCTGGTAGCACAGCCAGGAAGCAGGAGTGATCCTAGACTCTGTCTGCTCTGCTCAATTTGACCTTTAGGGATATTCTCGGAGAGGTTCATAGACAAGTTTGAGCCCAACATAAGGCCTCAGGGGTATTTGCAAAGAACCAAGTATTTTGAGTAAAAAGTACTAGGCTTGAAAAGGAAACAAATAATTAAAGGGGGATTAGACATATGGATTAGTGAAATTAGAGGGAGAAAAAAATACATTTAGGGAATTAAATTAGAATTTGCAGTTAATCAGCGTCTAAAGAACTTTTTTTCTTGATTGCAAGCTGAGATAGCAACCATCGGACTTTTGCATCTCAATAAAATCTTAACTGTAAGGCAGTTGCTGCCTGGAAGCTCTTTTACCTTTTAGTTTTCACAGAGGGCCTCTTCCTTTCTAATTCTAGAACTAGGACATTAGCAGGAATGTACTTGTACCAAAAAAGCAACCTGCACTCAGGGTAGGATTTATTCTGAGAGTTGTGCCTCTATCAGCAGTGTGTTCATCATCAGTGAGTTTAATTAAAATACACAGACATTGCTAGAAGTTTCTGTTTCACTGGGGTGAGAGTTGCTATGCTCAGGCTCAAAAAGAACATCACTGCCCTGAAACTGCTAGTTTTGCTGGCAGGTCCTGTGTCAGCAATATGTCTTACCTTGCAGTTTTCACTTCCACGGCTCACAGAGCAGAATCACCATAAGAACATGACACTCAGACTCACAAAATAGCACCAAGACATATTGACACAAGAAAGCTTGAGTTAAGGAAAGGGGAAATGATCAGAGTTGCTACCACACTCACATGAGGGCTGCTAAACAGC
This sequence comes from Tinamus guttatus, assembly GCF_059628265.1. Classification (NCBI taxonomy): domain Eukaryota; kingdom Metazoa; phylum Chordata; class Aves; order Tinamiformes; family Tinamidae; genus Tinamus; species Tinamus guttatus. Next base: position 2,243,957 of record NW_028288985.1, on the reverse strand, counting down.
TTGAGAAGCTGAGTTGCTGTGTATCTACTCTTTTAAATTCTACATCAGACTACATTTGCTTAAAGCAAGCAAGCTGGCTGGCTCAGGAAGGGAAATTGAGCCCCTAATGACATCACCCTGCAACAGAGTTTCCTGCAAATCATACACATTTCACAGGCTGCAAAGACCATGCACGTGTATAACCCCAAGCAGAACGTATCTGGAATGCAGATGCCTGCTCACATTGTCATACTTGGGCTCTAGCAACCAAGTAGCAATTTAGCAAAGTGCTGCCATTTGTCATTAGGATGAAGACACCTTAAGTACCTCTTCCAATATCCACTGCTGGGATAAAACTTAATCCAAATTTCAAATGAGTATTGGCATGCTTGAGTTGCCTTTCTATTACCCAAACTTTAATCTGCTTCATCTCCTTGCTAACACAATGGAATATATAGCAAGTCTCTTCTGACCTGTTACCAACTTTGGGTTAGTAACGGGCCAAAAATGCTGCCAGCAGTGACTCGGAGAGCACCGAGATCCATCTGTATGTGGTGATTACCTCTTGTGATTTCCGAGGCCGGTCCGAAATCCGCAGCAGCATCACGAGACACAGGATCAACTGTGGGAGGGGTGCCGCCATCATTAGATTTGTGTTTTGTTTAACAAAAACTGGTAAATTGTTAAAATAATTTCATTAGTTTCCATTATAAGATCAAGCTAGATAGTATCCTGACGCTCAAAAGCCATGATTCTGAAAACACCAACAGGAGAGGAGACAGAACTGTCTGCTACATAAACTGTGTATGTAGATCTTCTCAAGCCTAGCCTGGCTCTACATGCAAACCACTAAAATACAACATTACTGTTTGTGTTTTCAGCTACGGGATCCAGTTGAATTATTGCACTAGAGCAAAAAATCCAGGTTATTTCACATTGCCATGATAAACAGATTTCCCACGAATACATAAGGAAAAAGTAAAAACAACTTTGATCCTAATTTATACCCCCGCACCATGATTTTGCAAAATGGGGTGCATACAGAAAGTTGGAGAGACTTTTTCCTCTTGCTGACCTTTTTTCTACACAAGCAAGTTGGTATGAGGAGGCTTCAGAGCTGCTGAAGCCTGACTAGTCAGTAGGGAGTATTTTCAGTATGCCAGTGAGTTTACCAGCAACACAGGAATGCCACCTTCCACGAGCCTGAAGGGTTTGAGATGTTCGTCACTCTCTGTTGTTGGAGGTGGCAGAAGGAATAAAGAGGCAGGAGAGGCACTTCCCAGAAGATGCATCTTAGAATTATTTATGGGCTGCTACTCCCCCATGGCTGAGAATGACGCTGCCTGTTTTATCGCAAAGTGAAAAGGGACTGTGAAGAAAGGAAGGTATAACATGAGACGGTATTTTATTTTTCCTCCTGGGATGCAGGATTTCAACACCAGAAACCGGAATGCCTTACTGCAATTGATTATACATTACCCTAAGATGCAGAACTGCTTTTAGAGCTGGTCCAGTGTGATGTATCAACCAAGTCAGCCTATTCTGTAAAACAGACTATACCCCATGGGAAAACCTGAGCGTAACTCAAATATGCCAATTTGCCACCATGAAAGTCAGAACGTGTGTGGGTTCCCAGCAGGGGAGTTTGGTGAAACTCCTTTTAGTCCTCCAGGAAAACTGACAAGACACTTTGCATGACACTCCACAGGGCTGAGGGAGGCAGGAGCCGGGGTTCTGGATCTCCCTTCCTTCCTTGGGTAGACTGGGAGGCAGAAAAAAGGCCTAGGGAAGGGCAGAGGCACTCAGGTCCAACAGCCCGGGAGTCTCGTGGCAGAAAGAATGGACTTCAGAAAGGATTTCTGTCTTTTCTTCTAAGAGTTTTTAATCTTCACATTCCATTTTGTTTCAGAAACTACTCATTTTTTTGGTGAAACAAATGTCATTTTCTAAACCACCCTCCACAGTAGGTCTTTCTTATTCACAGACTTCTCCTGTCTTGACTCACTCTTTCCAACTCCAAGCACTTCTAGCAGATTCCAGTGCATGGCTTTGCACTTCATCCTCCTCTAACACTTCCACTCACTCAATTTCCACAGACCTTTTCTTCCCCTCTGGTCCAGTAAAGCTGAATTCTCTGCTTTCCCCTTACTCCTGCCTCTCCCCAAAACAGCATTTTCTTTTGTACATCAGTACAACCTTCTCCTCACACTCCCCTATGCAATGACATATTTTCTGTCCCTTCCTCTAACATTTCTGCCAGTTTCCTACAAGTTTCTGTTCTTCCCTGCAAGCGATGGATGCAGAATGAACGCCTGTGAATGCTCCTGCTTCTCTGGTTCTGCTCTGTCCTGCTCTGTATCTTCCTCGAGGGGCACATACTACTCCTAAGATGCAGAACATCTTCCAAACAACAAATGAAGGACACTGGGATTGGGTGAAAAATTCACTGAATCTGCATTAAACCACCCTTTCAGCTTCTATCATGGGACATACACAGAGCAAAATACAAAATCATTTCATGACTATGTCTTGTTTTACAAGCAAAAATTAAGGTGCAACAATATATTTTCCTGATTTATAGTAACACAGACTTAATCACTTATTTGCAACTGACCCACATGACACACAACACCTAACCATGAAAAGCATGTTTTACTAAATTTGCAGTGGTATTTTTTTAAAGGATGTGAGAAGCTAATTTTTTGGTAACAAGAATTTTCTATTTCAATTTTATTCTATTCCTTGAAAAGTAATCTCTAAATGTTCAGTAAGTGCTATAACAGGCAGCAATTTGTCACTAAAGCCATTAATGTTGTAACTGCAACAAAAGTCTGTTACAATGGTCCAATACTAAAATTCTCTTTCGCCAAGAAACCAGATGTATGAGACCAGTCAAGAGGATAGAATGCAAGTTTCTGCACGTAGTATCAGCATGGGACTGGCCCAAAATTTCAGATAAGAAGGCGCTAAGCTAATCATCATATAATATCTTTACCGCCTGTCTTCTCCCCAAACTCTGTTTTATTGATTTTTCATAAGTCTGTTTGAGAAGCAAGAATTACTCCGACCTCTGCTAAATGAAGCTCCAAGTCATAACGCTGTTGAGGCAGACGGGCTTCTGCCACCGGGGTGCTAGCAGGGAGGGAGCTAAACCACGTGCTCTTAATGCCCCTCAACTTCAGTGCTTTCCCGAGTAAGATCATAAGCCTATAAGTCTACACCATATTTTTCTCCTCAAATGTTGGCAAAAGATATGAGAATACATATATCATACACATATCAATGCTTGGATTCATTTTAGTTTTTGCAGCTCTCTAAGCCAGGCACCTAACATGTTCCTCCCAGTGTCACCAAGAAGCCAAAGTTCAACCATCATGTCAACCACATCACTCATTTGCTTCCCTAAACGGCATGACCTCTCACCTCAGTTATACAAAAAAAGCCGCAGCAAGATAGATCAAAGCCCAAAGATGCACAGAAACTCACAGATTTACTTCGCAGAGCTATGCTTCTGTCTTGCACGCTGCTTACTCTTTTCCACTATCGCAAGTGTGCTATTAAGGTCTTAATATAATCCAGAATACTCTTGAGGATAAAGTCCAATGCATCTCCTAGCAGATCATTTACAGTTAAAATAAAATTCTACTGTAAACTGTTTTTAGCAAGGTGTAAAATGCATCTCCATTAATGTAAGTTATACTGTCAGCCAAGGAGATATAAAACATTTTCACGAGTTTCTACAACAAACAGGATCTCCAGTGTTCTACACAGATGATTTCATTTGGGAACGCCGAATACTCTAGAAATAATCCTAATATTGCATTTATATCTCTTAAAAACAACAATAAAAACATCTCAGAAAAGACTTTGCCTTAGTCTTATCACTAGCAACTGAATATAAATACTGCTTGTCGTGTGAAAACTAAACACAACATGCTGTAGCAGACAGTGCCTAAGTTGCTGGAACTTCAGAAAGCAATTTTTCTCAATGACTTTTTTTTTTCTGAGATAGCAAAACATTTGTTATTTGACAAAATGTAGGAAGGAAACTAAAATAATATCTTCATATTTAACATAACATCACTGAACACTAGAAAGGACAGTTGCACAAATGTTTCTGAAAACCAAAGTAAAGGAAAATGGAATCTGCTTTAAGTGCTTAGATATAAACTATATTCCATCAGTTTCATGTATTTATTTTACTGCATTTGATCCAGAGCTTTGCCTCAGCAGGAAATAAAAAGACGGTTTCTTATTATAACCAAGGTGCTATTTACCCATCACAGCTGACTGCCAGGAAAACGCTGTCCCCTGGCATCTGCAGTATTCAGATTTCAGCTCCTTGGCTTCACCAGGGTAACAGGGTGAAGTCAGCACCTTCCTTTCACCTCTCACCTTCCTTTCTTACTCTTGAGCTTCTTTTAACCCAGAGATTTATAATCAAGTCATTGTAATAAGTAATCCAAAAACATCCTGTAAGACTTCAATTTATCCAGAATTAAAAAAGGCAGAAACTGCTATTTGGCCACAGGAGTGGTATGCTGTTTAAGTTCCATTCTTAAAATACTAATATTTTGTACAACTCCTCCATAGCAGTGATTTTACTCTCTCCTGTTATCTAGCAATAATTTGTAGTCGTGGGATTTCCAACGACAGCGTAAACAGATTCTGTTACAAAACTGCAGGTTCAGGGTCATGGCAGGCAGTGACGAGCCCATCAAAATGCTGTGCCATTCCCTGAGGGGAACTGAGCAGTTCCGTGCTTTAAACAGTGTCAACTTCTATCATAGGTAGGTACCAAATTAGAAATCACATTACAGCATACTACACTGAGGTTTTCACAGGAAGTATCAGGAAATGACTCAGATAACGAAAAATCTGAATCAAAACAAACAGATCTTTTCAGAAACACAAGTCAGAGATCAGAACAACTGATAAGGTTTCGGCAAAAACTGCTATACTTCCACATTTACGTGATCAAAGACATCTAAAACTGTGTATGTAACAGTCCATTCCACAGATACCCAGAAAAAATAATTTCTCAAACTTAACTGTGTGCACCCAATTTTGCACAGAAACCAAGACACTAGGTTTTAACTAAATAATGCAGCGATTAATGATATGCAAAAATGGTGATTTTAGGTGCAGTATCACTTGAAATCTGTTAGGTGAAACAGCAAGGTAGCTCATGGCAGGGATATGCACATGCATGTGCGTATAAATGTTCTTTCACTGGAAAATACAAAGCTGGAAACAAGTTGAAAAAGAAATTCAAGCTTAAATTAAGAGACAGAGAAGAAATACTTGATCCATCCCCTGCAGCTCATGGCACTCGGCCCTCCTGGCACAACAGAGCTGGTTCAAAGCTTACTTAGCAGACCCCTGCACAGCGCTTGAAATTCATAAAAACAGAAGAATTAAAGAAAAAGGTATGTGCAAAAAAGTCTTTTTTTGTAAGAATGTATTATCTGAGAAAAAAAAAAAACAACAGGCAAAGAAGATAAAGAGATTGTTGCAAGTGTTGTGCCTGTGGATGTTAAAGTGGATTAAAGTTTATTCTGCTTTCTCATTCCACCAAGATGATGATAACCTTTTAACAAATGTGACACCGCAACTAAAAGCCTTAGTAGAAACTTCAGCAGATGCAATAATCGTATCAGCACACTAGTTCAAGAAGAACTTAAATCTTTTTTCCATGTTTTTATCTAATGCACAAAGACGACATGCTTTTCTGTATTTTTTTTTCTGCAGTCCTTCCAAAAGGTTGAGAAATACATTGTCTAGAATAATCTTTGTTTGCAGATTACGGTACTGCCTAACTGGAGCAAAGCCTGGCGCAGACACTACTCCCTGCAAGAGAGTAGGATTAGTTTGTGCAAGCAAACACAACTCCGCTCACGATCAGCCTTGCTAAGGGCAGATACTTACCCACGAAGTGGCATTTTGGACACAAGAGATGTGGAATGCAGAGGTGAAAGCAAGAGAAGTAGAGCTCAGCAGTTTCCTACACTGTACTGCAGCCTGTTGCCTAAGCACCGAAGTCTTCACAAGCTGAAAAGCAGCCACTATGCTTATCTGTGAAACTGTTCAGTTTTGGAAAAGAAAAATATGAATAAATGCATGTTGGATCTTTCATCTATCTGTTAGGAGGCATCCCAGTGGTCTTTCACTAATGACTTCAATATATATATTTCTTACAGACAGCAATTAACCTTCTGGTGCAGATTAATCTCTTAAAAACTTAAAAAAAAATCAAAGATGAAGTAATCTTTGAAATTCGAGTATTCAGTAGTTTCATTAATAATCTGAAATTGTCCTTCAGATATTCCATAATTAGAACATTCTCCTAATTTATTAATCCCAGACTGCAGAGCATGTTTCAAATCTTCATCCCCATCACAGTGACATATTCAAACTAGCTTGAAGTACTCATAATAAAAGTCACTTTGTGAAAGAATTATTAACCCAAAGGATCAGGCAAAGTCTTTATAAACTAAAAGTATACTTAAAAGCTAAGCATGGATAGTTTTTTCTACTCACCCTTACAATTCCTAAGATCAGGGCTTAAATAGAAATAAGTCTGGATAAAACATGGACTTTAGGATAATTAGCTTGCCACTGATTTGAGGCCAAAGATAATCAATGTGTTAGTACCTATGGACTAAATCTTCTTTTCTGCCAAAATACACTGATTACAAGACACAGGGCAAACGTCCGAGAGCTAATGATGACTGCTTATTTCCAGTATGTCCAAACTTTGACTAATTACTCCGCTCCAGGGTTGTTCCTGTTCCTGGCAGAGGAGAAAATCCTCAAGGACGACATATTTAAGAACTAACATAAAGACCTCTGCTTTGACATCCCTCCCCGCTCTCTTCCTCAACTTGATTTTTCTGCTAGTTAAAAGGAGGGACATGTGAGTTATGCCCTATAGCCAGGAAAACTCTTAAACAGCAAGTTGTACCTTCATGTCCCTACCCAGGCAGCATGAAGAGGAGACACAGCTAAACACAAAGCAGGAGCTCTGCTGTATATGCCACATTCACATATTTTCACCAGGCTACAGAGATTTTTTCTGCCACAACTTTTTGATTATTTATTTGTATATGAGTTTGTGAGTATACGAATTATCAATCTGACTGCACGTACACATTGTTTTTCTGCAAAGAGACTTTTCTGTTTCTAAACGCAGCCTTTCCTGGTGCTGACATCTGATTTGAGCAGGCAACTGTTTCAGCGCACGCAGCAGGCAACTTGTGCCCAGGACCAAATCACAAAATCTAAATGGACAACTCTTTAAATGTAACGCAAGCGCTCCTGATGAATACTGAATGCTTTAGCTCACTAGAAAACGGAGTAAACTATTAAGTAATTCTTCTACCTTCCATCCTCTCCTTTTTACTATGGAATACCCCAGGTATGCCTTCTAGCTTAGAAAAGATTGATAATCCTTCCAACCTTACTAATTTTCAGAAAAAAAAGGTATCGTTGACTAAGGAAACACTTCCCTGCACTGCTGCACTTGAGCCCGCGTTTCCCGCTGGGTGCCAGCACAGGCCGGAGCGCAGCGTTCAGCTCCTCACACAGCCGCAGCGTCGAGGCCACAATCGCCCTCCATTTCTTCGGGGTCACTGTGTTATGAGGATAACACAAGATACGGCTGCTTTTGTGAAGATGCTTTTATATTATACACCTCAGTCAGGCCACGTGTATTTGGTCCCATTAAACATACTCAATACCTCAAGTGCATTGCCCTTAGCAAAAGTCTTCTCTCCTTTTGTTGGTGATTACACAGCCTGCTCTTCACCACTCCAATGTAATTTTTAAATAGACAGAACAAAGCTACAAGCTCTGCCACAGCTGTGAGCCCAAAAATTTATGGCTGTTTGTGGCTTTTCTGTAAGGCCCCTACAGACTCTGTGACTGCAGTAACCACCTAACAGCCTCATTAATCAAATATCTGAATAAAATACATGGCAGGTAGTGCTCCCAGGAGGGGACACAAGGTCTCCTGAGCACCCTGCGCACAGGGTCATGAGGCCACCCCAACAGTATTGTATGCTTTCTCTTGCCGATGCTCTGGGAAATCATGTCACAGCAGCCCCCATCTGCCACCCAGAGCACACCCAGCCTGCCGTGACCCAAGGGACACGGCACGCTCAGCGTCTACGCCCTCTCTCATGAACTACGTTGCGTTTTATGTTGGCTACATGGAAAACTGCCATTAATGTATTCTACAGAAAATTTATAAAATGACACGGTATTATGCTGCTAGAATTTGTCCTTGACATGCGAACATACTTTTTGTATCATTTTGCAAGGATATTTGCAAATAAAGTTAATTTAAAATTATAATTAATACTGGCATTTTGTCACTTCCTGTGGTAATAAATCCAAAAGCATTTTCTTTAATACCACATAAATATGCATTCAAACGAACAGAAAAAAATTATGCAAATATAGGTTCCTTCTGTAATATCGACATAATGAAACAATCAGATTTTCCTTCCTAAAGCCCCTTGCTTTAAGTACAACCATCCTCTGTCGTCACTTCTTGGATTATGCTGACAAACGGGACAGAGGCAGCTTCCCGTGGCAGTTTGGGAGCAAGCCGACACGCGGCGCCTTGCGAAGCACGCGGACAACGTGCACGAGCACCGCGCACGCTGTGGGACCCGCTCGGCAACAAGAGAGAAAAGGGAAACCTCAGGTGGCTGCTTCAAAGAAACGTCTGTCCCATTCTAGTTTTTCCAATTCTGACTGATAGGCACTTATTAATTTGGCTAGTCAATTGTGTAATTTAGTAAGTGAATTATAGTTTGAGTTATGCCATTTATATTCAATATGATGCCAGGACAGCTACAGGCTGCTAGATCCATGAATTCCATTTGCAGAACATAAGAGAGCTTATTCTTATAAAATGATGATGTGTTCATGATTCGCTGTAACATGTCAGGATATATTGTGCATTTATGGAGATAGGCTTGGATGAGTGACATCTTCTGATTATTTTTCCTCGCTAGCAAAAGAATCAATTTCAAATATTTCAATTTACAAACCTTAATGATTCTGGATTGCAAATTAGCTTGTCATTGGTTTATATCTGTATTCCCTGAAGTGCCATCTGAAGTCCTCCTACGTTCTAGTGTCTCCAGGGAAATTTAGAACTACTTTACCCTGAAGAGCAAGTTAGCAGCACAAGAATATGACTGTGCAGTGGGGACTGCTGCATAACAGGCAACAGTGGCTCGTGGCTGACGAAGCAGCCACACCTCTCAGGCAAGCTGCTCCGCTTCCTACTGCCACAGGAAAACAAACTGCGGAATTAGGGACTTCTGTTAAATGACTTGTGATGGTTCCACACCTAAGCCTGACCCAATGTAAGAAGATGCATTTCCCTGTATGTTGGAACATCACTAACAGATGAGCAACACCACCCAGCACTGAAAGTATTAATTTTTCATGTTCGCCCTTACTGCACTACCACTAAATAAAACATTTAAGAAGTAAAAAGTGAATCATCTCTCAACAAGCACCTGATAGGTCTCACATCATACTGCCAAGTAGATCTTTGTGACTGAAGTTGTTTGCTTGTTACCTCAGAGCCATCAAGTAAAAGGGTATGAATTTTCTCAACTGAATTGGCCAACAGAAATGCTGAAAAAAAAAATCTATTTAAAAGGTGATTTGAAAGGTGAACACAATAGTATAAGACAAGTCAATGTGTAATAGTAAGGTATCTTCAAACAATCTCTTGCTGTGGAGAGATAATATTTCAAAATCTGACTTCTATCCATGTCAACGTAACACAATCCTGTTCCGTGGAATATCAAGAGTTTGGTAAGACCAGCATCTTCTATTTTCTCCAGAAATGACTGAACGTCACTAAGGTTTCAAGCTCTCAAACTCCATAAGCAGTTTAGGCATGAGTGTCTAGGAACTGTAGGAACAGTCCTAGGAACAAATGAACTGTAAAGAACTGGAGCAACCTTTTAATCATATATATTCTAGAAAGATAATATAACCTTTGGTACAAGACAACAGCATTTTCTGGAGGAAGGGGGGCGTTGCCTACCTGCCTCTCTGGAAATTTGCATGAAGGACTCGACTCCTTTTTCTCCATAATTCCCTTCAGATGCCAAAGTGGATACATAATTCCAGCCCAAAGCTTTTACAATGTCCACCATTGCTTGCGCTTGGAAGGAATCTGGAGGAACCACACGTGAGAAGAAATCATAGCGCCTGTCATCACTCAACTCTGGTGCGGTTGAGGCATAACTGATTTGTGGGATCTGTAGAAAAAAATAATTTCTGATAAATATACATATTCATACATTCATTGTACTTCTTGCAGCAACTAGCTAAAGCAGTTCGCTTTAGCTGAATCTTACTTCTCTGCCTTGTACCCATATGTGGTTCTCTATTGTGTTCCTTTACAATGTGCAAGTCAAAGAAACAATCTTTTCAGTAATTTCAAGTGGAAAATTATACAAAAAGTCATTAGTCAAACAACTTCACATATTGTACAATCATAATATGTTCCTTGCAGGCCATCTTAATCACATCCACCACATACAAACCATGTTTTTTCTTGATACGTCCTTTTTCTTGGTTTTCTGGTTTGACTAGTATCAGTCATCTAAGAGTTCAACAGAGGTGGAATCCACCCTGCCCTCACAGGTGACACACAGAGCTTTTATCAGTTCCTTGAGGAAGTTCTTAAACATCACATTTTAACTCCAAGTTTTATATACATATATTTATATGTATATATATATATATATATATTTCTGTTTTTTTCAGTTGGCTCTGCCCTAAACCCACATCCATCCATGACAAACCAATCACTGCTTTTTCTTCTCCCAAATGCAGACTGTGATGGATACTGTTAACTTATGAACATAATATTGTTTAGAATATTGTTAGAATATTGTTTAGGGTTCTTTTCTCCTTGATAAAAAAGATTCCCATCAGTTATGATCTCCTTAATATCAAAATACATTGTGTAAGTTTGAGGTAACAGTCTGGGACTGTTCCAACTGTTTCTTAATTTAAGGAGCCTTCCATAATTCTCTCTTGAAATGCCAAAGAGGATGAGAAAGGATCTGCAAAATCCGCAAGCAGGATAATAGATTTTGAATGCTGTAGATTGTGGAAAGGTCAGTATTTCATGCCTTGATGAGGCATTTTTAATATTCTATCTTTATATGGCAATTCTACAAGTATTTATTAGCTCTTCCAGTCTTCTCATACGTTCCCCCATGCTCAACATCGCAAAGGGCTCAGCACCTCCAGTCCCATGGAGGTCAGAAGCACAAGAGAGCAAACACAGCATTTCCAGAGTACACACGCTCGCCACGTTAACAAGTCCTGCAGCACAATAAAAGTGGACAGGTAGAAGCAAAATGAAGCCTGAAGACCCAGCAGACAATTGAACTTACCTAAAGCACACGAAATTAGTAAACATCCCTGAAAAATTGCAGAGAAATGTTCCTATCCTTAAAAGTAATATTCACTCTTCTATTACAAACCACAGCAAAGTACATGACTTATTTAAGATCTGTTTAGCCTCATTCAACACGGCCTAGAGCCAAACACGGTTTATGGCCCTCGATCAAAAACCTCCCGCGCCAGCGGGATCCCTGCGCGCAGCGACTCTGCTGAATCAGGTCCCTGGCGCAGCATCACTTTTAGCTGCTATGAATTATTAAACTGAAATAAATGCTTAAATTTTAGCTGGTGTTAAGGCTGTCATTATGTATGTTAGAGCACTGAATCCACCACTACTTGGAACAGCCTTTCTTTTGGATGTGTTGTGTCACTCATTTGGTAGCTTCAGCTCATGTTTTAAAAGACTGATGTCAAAAAGACATGGTTAATCATGCAGAAAGCTGGGATGCTGTAGGCATTGAATGTAAGACAGCAGTCATCTACAAAGCCTCGCCAGATTTATTTTAGATCTGTTGGTTTTAGACAGCATGTTGCCAACAAGACCTTCCACTGTTACAGTCACAGAAAATTTAAATAGTTAAAATTCAGGCTGGCAGAAAGAACACAGCAGGATGTTGACCACTATTACATGGCAGCCTTCAAAAACGATTGTAATTCCTAATTTGCCTGTGCTTACAATAACTGTTTAATAAATAATTGGTGACATTTTAGGACAGCTCTCTTCCTTTTTGTAAAATGCAGTTAAAAGAGCTTGCTCGGTTGCTTATCAGCTTAATTTGTCTATTCATTTGATGGCATTATATTAAGCAGAACAGTTAATCATGCCGACGTTATGGGTGCTATTAATTAGCCAAGCATCCAGTACACAATTTACAGCCCCGCATACTGAACCACACTGAGACAGCAGTGTGCTGGGATTTTTGAATTATAAATAGGAGATGTGAAAATGCATTTTATCTGCAAACGAGTATTTGCATTCCTCAGTGCCAACAACTGCTTTTTTTTAGGTAAAAATCAAAAGAAGTATGTTCTGCAGCTATACAAATGTGAACTGTCTGTGGAATTTGCTCCAGTACTTTTATTACTTAGGAGACTTTTGGGTTTTTAAGCCTCTTTTCCTCTGTCCAAAAAACACTTTCAGCTGTCACAGTTGCTTGCAGCAATAAAAGCATCCCCAGGCTTTTATATCTTTTTGATTTTGCTTTCTTACAGACTACCTAAAAACAATGTGAAGTGATAATGAAGAGGGGAACTGCAGTAGGGTTTTTTTTGGCTATCAGAAGAAAAATAATTAAATAGGTACAATATTTACCACAGCCACTAGAGTTTAACTTTGCCCAATATATCAGAGCATCTCAGAGCTGCCTCTGCAAGATGTGACCCCTTCCTGCACTGCTTCCTTCCCATCCGCCAGCCTCCCGGCAGCACAAACTGAGCATCTGTCTGCAGCAGCCAGCACAGCCCAGCAGTTCCTCTTCCACTCACTTTTGAGCGCTTCGATCTATTCCCCTCGGATGTGGACAAGCATCTCACAGACTTGAACGGAAACTGTTCTCCCATACCTTGCACCATATGTTCCTCTTGGTTATTATATTGTTTTACAGAGTGACTTTAGCTTGAAAAACACAACCTCACGTTAACTCTTAACCAGACTAACAACGAAGAAACAACGCGCCCTGCTGCGACGTGATGATGGCTTCTCCCCAACGCGCGCCTTGGGCTCCTGGGAATTTTGACAACAAAACACAGGAGACGAGAGCCTCAGCAGGTGGGGAGAACAGGTCAGACCCGCTCAGGACTCTCCAAAGCAGGGCTGAAATGTCTCAGTTGTGGAAAACAGACAGACTCCTTTTAACTCTTTTTTTTTTCTCCTACATAATATATTTTGAAGCATGATTTAAAGTGTTTCTCAGTCTTAGCCCCATAATTTCATGAATAAGTATCACACTAATGACAAATTTCATTTTTCCAGGAAAAAAAGAAGTAAAATTTGAATAGATTTGTTATGGAGAAAGCTTCATCACAGCACTGAACTTTTTTCTTTTTTTTTTTTTTACATTAATCAGCTATTTTATAAAAAAATTATTTTTCTTTTGTGTTGATATAGGCTGGTACCTCCTATTTGATCATCTGTTCAAAACTTTTAAGTTTAAAGAAGCAAGCATTCTCTTCCGTCATCTTTTTCCATCACATTTTTCTATTTTCTACTCTAAGACACGTCTGAAACATCAAAGCTTTAGGGAATTACATTCTACTTTCCAAACAGCTCAACCACTTTGGCAGGAGAGCTGCGATCCTTAAAGCCCCGGGGATAAAATCCCCTGGCCCCGCGCAGCACAGCGGAGCCCAGGGCTCTCCCGGGCGCACGCGCAGCTGCCCGTGCTGGGGCCACCCCTGCTCGTGTCCCCTGGGCCGCAGGTAGACGACGCAGCTGTGCGAGGGGCTTCTGCAGGGACCCTCCGCTTCAGCAAACGGCTCCGCAGAGCGGCCCTGCGAGAGGAGGATTTTCTCCAACGCGGTCACGTTGTTTACAAGATCATGGCAAACGTCACCTTCAAGAGCTTTGCATGTTGCTTGCCTAGTTGATGTCTGATTACACTAAGAGTGAATGATTAATGGGAACATTGCATTTGTCAGGGATTAATTAATGTTAATTTATTTTTAACGTTGAACATTATTCTTCATTTACTTCATTTTTTCTGCTAATGGAAAGCTCTCTTTGGATCCCCCTCATCACCTGGCTGACTTGCTAAAGACGCCGGGTCTGTTTTGCAAGCAGGCACAACACAAAGTGTTTCTCCTGGTCTGCTAAGCCACATCCTCCAGCATCAGGGCTGGAACTAGAAACTTGAGAGCAAAAACCAGCTGACAACTGAATGACAAACTTGATGAGTGTTTTGTTGTTGTTGCTTTGGTTTTTTTGGTGGCGGGGGGGAGGTAGAAGGAAGGGAAAGGAGGATGCTGAGCTAGGGAAAAATTCTCTACATTGTCCACCTTTCCGCCCATAAATGCCCATATTGAATATACCAAGAATGGACCTTTCAGCGCAGCAGGCACCATCCAGCTGAGCAGATGCTGGTCTCCCCATGCTTTGCCTATGCTATCCACCTGGACACCTATGTCTACCGCCCATACAGACAGCACAGCTGCTGTCTTACAGCACTCATTCCAATTCAGACTCCCTGGGGTTGTCTCCTTATCCCGTTGTCTCCTTATCTCAGCGTTCACGGGATCCTCGAGACCCTCCTCCTCGGCAGCTCGTCCAAAGGCTGCCGCAACCCCGGGGAGCACCAGCTCCCTTCCCCTCACACCTGCATCCCACCTACTCCCAAGTTCTGATGCAACTGCCCTTGCTCTGCAGAAGACCTGCCAAGTCACTGGAACCACATAAATAATTAGTACTGCCCTGCTATTTAAATGCGATGGAGTTACGCTATCTTCTTCCCAACAATCTATTAAAGGATTAATAAAATGGTGCACCTGAACCCACTCACCAAAGGACAGTTGTCAGAAAACTTCAGAAAAGGCAATTTCCCTAAGGATCATGTGCAATTAAGATAATGCATGAGCATACCTGTTGAGATATTAATGAGCTCCCACCAGGAAAATATTAAGTTCACAGTTTGCTGCAATTTTACTTTCAACTTCCTATTAAGTTTTATTAATATGATTTTCTGACAATAGAAGAAAAAACACCCTCTTCTGATAAAGCCTCTTGAACTCATCTTATTTAGCAGTGCAGTGTCAGTCTACACAAATTGCAAAACCCTGCCAATAACTACTTCACAAAAATAAGATGCCTGAAGACTTTTCACTTGGCTGCAGGACTCTTTGGTGTGAACTGATGGATGACTACATCTCGAGTCTGTTTAGGTCTCCGATTTTATTCATGTAGAAATTTCTCATGTCAGGATTTAATCATTAGTTAGTGCAACTATGCTTTGTTCACCATTTACATCTCAAATTGCATAACAAACAGCTTCGGTATCCTGTAAACTACATGTAATTGTTTTGATTGTCTTAAATTTAAATTATTTCAAGTTTCTAACTATCTGTTTTCTCTTGGCAGAGCTCCTCTATATTTTCTTCCTTTTCACTCTTTTCGCAACAGGAAGACAAGTCTAGGAGCGATACAAAGACGCCGGGATCACGGCTCGAAGCCTGTAGGGAGACGAGGAAGCAGCGTCTGCCCCGAGGCCCCTGTGCCCATCCTGGCGGGGCAGCTCGGCGGCCTCGCTAGCGGAGCGGGCTCAGTGCCTGACCGGGGCGCCCGGGGATCCGCTGGGAAGCAGCGCAACATGGGAACGCCTAGAAGACTGGGAAATAATATTGCCCACCATCCTAGATACTGATGAGAACAAACCCTACTAGGGTGCATCAACAATGCCGCCCCTTATGTTCTGTGCTGACACTGCAGAAGTACTACATTTCCAGCTGATTTTTACATTCAAGAATTAAGCGTTGACAATGAGAATGGAGCAAAACAATTAACAAGAAAGTTTTCGTGTAATTCAATTTTCAAAGCAATAAAAACCATATCTGCACAGCTTCACCACATTGCATAAGCTGTTTTAAGTATGGCAAACTGTGCTGCATGCAAAAGTCCCAATGCAAGGGCAAATGCCTCTGAGTAGTGAGCAAAAGTAGCACATTCAAGGAAGGGCATTTGTATAACAGAAAATTTTAAAAAACATTAATCTATTTACAGTTCATTGTTTACCAATTACTAAAGCTACCGGTGTTCAAACAAGGTGCTATTTGCCCACATCACCACCTTCCATATTTTATCCCACAGTGAATTCCTAATGACGTATTGGAAAGCAACACCATCACCTACAAGGGAATTGCAGAGATACTTCATAAGGAGATGAAATATAAACAAGAACAAATGCAATGAGATGCTGGGCCTGGAGGGAGAGAACACTGAATAAAATCAAATCAGTAAAATATCATTCAATAAAATACCAAGATAACAAAAGCACTACGAAAATGAACCCAATAAATGATTAATATACATATTAATCTATACCAGTCTCTGGTACAAGTTTGACCATTGCAGCTATCTCGCCATTCTTCGTGACATTACTAGATGAGCGCATCATCCCTGAACTCAGGGATGCCCAAAACAACATTGTTTGGAGCTCCCAACCCTCATTTAAGCTTTTTGGATTTTTTTATGGAAGTTTCTAAGCAGGATGGCAAAATTTCCTATCTCTGGAGAGCTACAGGTGTGTTCGGCACAACAGCAAGAACAGGGTCACTGCTGAATGGACCTCTTAGTATCAGGTAACTCGTGAGTGACACGGGGATAGGAGAACAAAGAAGTGTCAGCAGGGGTAATGGACTCACAAAGTACATGGAGGAGTAAAGGGAGAAGGGCATTTCTTTCATCCATAATTTCTTTTCACCGAATCGTCTTGCTTTGCAATATATTCCTCAGCTTCTGTACATAATGAATAAACACTAGAAGATCCATGCAGACTGCTGCGTGCAAATTAAGATGGAAAGGTTAGTTCTATGTAAGGATTGACTGTAATTGAGCGATGCAGCAACAGAGAGCTGTTATGAGACAGTAACACACCTCTGACCTGATCTCCTGACAAGGAGCCATCCTGAGCTACTGTAACACCCCAGCGTATCGCTGCTTCAGAAACAGCGAGGCTGCTTAACGAGGCCCTGGTCAAAACCTGCAGCTCCCTGATGCCCAGGATGATGATGGATAATGCTCTTCATCACTGAAACAAACACCTCCATCACTGCCTTGCTTTTCTCAAATGCAAACTCCAAGTGCCATTGGCCCCATTTCAAATCTGCTTGAGACAGCTATAAGCTTAGGGCATAGGCTTTTGCACCTGCAAAATATTAGGTAACCAAACACATAAGAAATAATCCAATATATGGCTTGAAAGCAGAATCGGTGATATTTATGAAAATCTGTATTAGCATACAAGTAAATATCTTCTCCTTCATTAAAGCTGTAAGCAAAACTGTGCTTCTAAGAAATAAGGACACCGTCCTGTCCCACCAGCTTACTGGCTCTCAGTTGAAAGCTTCCAACGTAAGCATTTCTCCTTAATGCTTCCCATGATCCTGCCTGCACATTAGGGACCACTGGCACATCAAGATAAGTAACCACATCTTACTAAATACACTCCAGGCAGCTAAGACCTACAAATTCTTGCACTGCAAATCAATTTATAATGAATTTACAGGCTCCCTTCCTATACTAATAAACAGGAAATTAAAAAAAGGAAATCTCTCTTCCATGATCTGCACTCCTTTCACAGCAACAGCCTGCCAGTTTTGTAATTGCAGGCATCTTAACCGTTGCTTTCTGACCCATTAGCTAGTCCTGGCTCTTGAACAATGCCACAAAACACAGTTAAAACACTTGGATCGATAAATTGCTACTCTTTTTCAAGAAACAGTAAGTGCCATCGGACATGCTGTTTATTATCTGGCAGGACTTGCTGCAAGAATGAAATGGATACTATAAAGCACAAGCTTCAACTCCAGATTTCCCTCCTTGAGCCTAGCCCACCTCCACAATCTCCAGGTGAACCTGGCAGTCACCAGAGACCCACCAAGAGCCGGCCGCAAGCAGGGAAGCTAACGGAGGAACACGGCCCAGATTCTCATCAAAGCTGCCTTGGCAAATGTCTTGAGATCTCCCCTTCCAGCAAGTGCCTCTACTGTACTGAACACTCTAATAAAATGTGTTTTATTAGCCATTAGACAGGCACACAACATGCTATGTGATTGAGCCCCTTAGAGACAGGCTTATGACCCAGGACCAACAGGTTCTGATACTTCTGAGCAGTTATTCAAACCTGTGCAACAAAACACTGCTCCCACTGCCTGGCTACTACCAAAAGAAATCACTTCTGAGGACGCCAGAATACAACTTAAATGCCCCTGTCAGTACTGCGCGGTGTTTTAAGAATAATAGACATCTAAATGGAATTAAACTGCTCTTTCACTTTGTGTCCTTGAGGGAAATAAATTAAAAAAAAAAAAAGAAAAAAAAAAAAAAAAAAGAAATCAATCCACACTATGGCCTGGACACAAAAGGTTCATACATATTTAAGATGACTTCCTTTGGAGGCAAAAATGTATTCCTGTATTCATCACAAGACATGTCATATTCTTTAACATTTCAATGGGATCAGCTGCTGTGTTACAGCACATCAGGAGCATCACAAAAAGAAGGTCCTTCTGTTCAGAGGCTATTTGAGGCCGCAAAAGCTACTGCTGTTGTCCAGCAGTTCTGGTTTTACACTTTTCGGACATTTCTGAAAGCATTCCTCCAACATCCACTTTCAAAATTACAAAATGATGAGAAATTAGTATAAAAACGTACACTGAAATGGAAATAAACTATGCTTAGATGCATGTGAAAATTCCTCTTTAGGTATAAAGTTGTGACCATGCACTCTTGGGACCACTTCTAAAAATTAACTAATTTACACAGGTTTTTTTGTAGTTTGATGTGATACTGTGCGCCGCCCTCGTGGCCACCAGCCCTGGTTAGCCCTTTGGTCTGGGTGCAGGTCACGGCGGTGCTGAGGCACCCGCGGGTCCCACAGGCTCCGGCCTCCCTTCCTGCCACACGACACGAGCTGGAGGCAGCTCGCACAGTTCCCACCCGCAACAAAATCATCTATCTGCCACATAACATGCATTATTGATAATAACGACAACAAGAACATGTACTATTATGAAACTTCAGAAATGCTTGAAGTATTAATTATGCCACAGAACTTGAGCCAGGCTGCTCACAAACTAGCAAGGCAATAAAGCTTTACTGATCTGTGGAGCTCAGGGGTGAGTTACGACCAGCACCACACATTTATACATGCTAGTGCATATTCATTGATTTTATAACATTAACTAGGATATTCCTTGTAGGATACATCAGTTAAACCATCAGCAGTGATTGCTCATCCACTGCAATGCAAGAACGCACAGCTCTTCATATTTTACCTCCAGTCCTGATGGCAAGAAAGCTTGAGAGCAGCATCAAAATAATAGATGGCCTCCGCTGCAGGTAATTTGAAATCTTAACAAAGCAGCACAGGATCTTGTCTATTACAAACTAATACTTCAAACCAATTTTTAGCTGAACTCGCAGAAGTTGATGGGAATACAGGGCCCTGTAACCTTTATAATAGGCATATTTCTGTAATCATGGCACAACAAAGCTGCTCATGCAGCAACACTCTTCTCAACCTTCATGTTGTGACTCCAGTTGCTGCAAAATAGCACATACACAGATTCTGCCCAACTTTCATTCCACGACACACCTCAATGTCTAAAACATAATTAGAAGGATATCATATGAAAAAAAAAAAAAAGGGAGAACAAAAGAAGCTTAAAAGAGGTGTATTCTGTATTCTTTGAATTTGTGCCAAGACTGAAGGTACTTTTCTGCTTGTTTACTTCTATCAAACCCTAAGAAATGCCTAAGTGATATATCCAGCAGATAAAACAGGCAATGATATTTCACAGCGAAGAAACCACAGTCAGGCTATTAAATACTACAGATAAGAAAACAACTTGTGTCAAAAATGCTACCGTCTTTGTACCAGAATCTTAAGAATAAGATTAATGTTTGTCTAAATCATCAGGTGCATGAGGATGGGAAAGGATACTCTCTTATGCAGGTAAGATGATGTACATCAAGAATCTTACATCAAGATTCTCCATGACTCTCCATGACTCCATGACGCAACATCAAACAAAATAAGAAATAAGGCATTTCTGGTTGCTGCACATTTTTAACACACATCTCTTATACACTAGATTCTGAAAAATAACTCCTTGAGGACTGAAACTTACTTTCTACGGTATGAAGATTTAGATCAAGGCACTCTCCAAATGGGTATTTCAACCATTCAAAGAGCTGCTGAACAGAGAACCAGAGTAGGGACGTGTCCTATATCCTGTTGTGGAGCATTACAGAAAGTAGATATACTACCCTCTCCTTGGACATATACCATCCCAGGGACCAATTTCTGCACTTCAAAAACTGGAAAATCAGGCACTGTGAAAACAGAGAGAAGTGCAACTATATATATATATGTGTGTGTATATGTATTTGTATATATATATGTATGTACACACACACCCCAAATATATTTATAAAGTGTGAATATGCTTGCCATAACTGGAACTCATACATCCATATGTAGACTTAGCCCAATTATTTTGAAAATAAATTTGAACCAGACTATAAAGCAAACTAGGTTTTATGTCCTATTTATGTGTACATATTGCTCCATTCATTGCACACATAATTGAACATTTTATTGTCTATGCATCTTTTTACAGGTTTTTAATCTGCACACATAAATATCACTGATTTTGAGAGTGCCCTCCCAAAGACAGGCTGAAACACAGAGAAGCTTGAGTCTAACAGAATTTCCTGAAAGGAATGCACAAAACCAGACACACACAAACCCACTGCAGTGGAAACAAATGATAATGTGGTATCATCCCAACACGATTGTTCTTCAAAGTCTAGTTATTAGTCCAAATGAAAGTTCCATGAATGACTACCATTGATCAGATTTTGTACAATTAAAAATTCAAGTCCAGGAGTTCAAACAGCCTCCAACTGGCCTTAATTCCAGCAGAGACTTTCAGAGTGAGAGTCCCTTCTCCCCCACCAGCTTGCCTTTCCCAGATCATCTAAAAACTGCCAGGGAATCCATTTATTAAGCAGTGTTTTAAACTGGTTTTCTGGAGCTTATTCCTTGATTCCCTTCCATACGATATGACAAGTACCTTTGCGTTTAAAAATGTCGGAATACTACAGAAAACTACTTTTAAAAGACAAGGACATGATATTTTGACTCTGATCTGATGTTACTGTCACGCAGTATAGAAAGAAATACTTGCAATGTCATCTTTAGAAAACTGATTTGAGCACAGCAAGTCAGTTTTAGGGAGCACTAACTCATTTCTGGTTGCTGATGGTCCGTGGCAAAACTGTGCATATCCTGAGGCACTTTTCCAAGGCCCAAGTGCAATATCCAAAGTATCCCAGTCTTTATTGGCACCACTTTGCTAGAGCAGAAGGAACTCTCATGGGCAAATTGGCAGTTTTAACATATAATTCAGTTCTTTGCAGATCTAATCAGCACAGTGTTACAAGTACCGTTAGCATCAGGAACCTCCCAACGTTGGAAACATCAGAGATGCTCAGGGAACGTCAGAAGTACCGAGGACACGTCAAGGGCAAAAAACCATTACCAGATCCATCCTGGTGCTCAGCGCTAGACAGACTATTAGTCCTTCAGGAGGCCACGCAGGTCATGCATACCAGTGATATGGCCCCTAAAAGTATAATTCCTAGGTTTTCCTCTGTTTCTGAGCATCTTTGCCTAAGCTGAACAATTTTATTTTGAATTAGTGCATTATTGCAAGACAGAGCCAAGAGCAAAATTATGGGTTAAAAATAAAATGTGCAAGGTCTTAATCTCTTGCTTGATTTTTTGGTAATTTATACCCTCATGCTTCAACAGTCTTTCTGCTATGTTTTCTTCTGTTCTGGAAATGCCTCTCTGCACTGACTACAGATGATGCCCCGGGTGAAATTCCCGTTAAGTAATCACAAGTAGAAAAAAAAAAAAAAAAAAGGAATCCAAGGCCACATAACTAATACAAAACTAAATGTGTGACCAAAGCTATATATTCCACTGCACCAAAACATCCCTCTTCACTTATGGAAGTAGCATTGCTTCTGAAAGTATTGCCAGTGATGTCAAGTAGCATAAATTCATTTTAGGCAAAAGTCTTCAAATGTGTAGGTGGTGCTCAGATACGTGACTGGGGCAATGGGGAACAGCCAGCACCATCACGAGGTGCCGCACGCCAGGATAAGAGGAGTAAAAAAACATGTCACAGCTGCTGATTAATGCTTTGAATATTATTATACTAACGTCTAATTCCCAGGGTTAGAAATCAGGATAAGATTGAATATATGGAGCAGATTACCCTATCTGCATGTATGGTGTGAAGTCTTCCTTCATGTCATATAATGACGTTCACAAATCCTAGAGACAAGATATGGCCTAAATGAACTCAAGGATAAAATCAAGCTCATTAGTTCCTGTTTTTTTCCTATAGATATTGCCTAATAATTTTCCTTTATGAAATACAGAAGAGAATTTCATAGCATCTAAGACACACTGAGTTTCAGGGACCTACAGTATATATGGCCAAGAACTATGTTTTCTACAATGAATAAATAAATAAAAAAAAAAACTCTGTGGGAGGGAGGGGGAAGAACACAACTAGATATTTTTATATCACATCTCCTTTAAATAGTGTCGTTAAAAGAACATTCCTATACACACTTTTAGCAAAGGTGCAATATAGGTATGTTCTCAATGTACATTTCAGGTATCTGAAGGAAATTCTCCATTTAAGAATAGTACTTAAATACCTTTTATTTGGATGTGCTCACTAGCGATAAAGCCTTTGTCTAGGATACTTGAGATGCCCCCTGTGTAACAAAATCCTTGATAAAATACTTGTAGCTCTCTTAAAAGTTACCAAGCTCTCTACTAAATCATCTCCTGCAGCAATAGCACCTGTATTAAAGGAAAAAATGCTGTTAAATCATAACAAGACAAATATAACATAAAATGTTTTCCTGTAGACAAGTGAAATAGAGAAAACTATAGCCATGACTAATTTTGACCTATGAGCTAAAAATAATAAGAGATTTGCACAATACGTTTTTAGGATGCATCTATACAAAGGACATCCCAGGAAACAGAGTCTGAATTGCATTTATAAAGTAGACATAAATCACAAATAAAAAATTTAAACCAAATAAAGTATTACTTGCAACGAAAAATGTCCCTCAGAGGACCTAAGCATGTGCTTAAAATTAAACCTGTTCATACTACTACTTCAAACAAGCGAAGTGATAGAAGTCTGTTTGAGAAAAAATGCCATTCATCACATAAGTGTTTAAATATATGTGAAATTGAAGTTCAAATTAACCAGCGTTTAAAAAAGATGGGCAGCCCTATGTTCGGAAGATGCATTGGCTGGGAAGGGAGCTGAGCCTGCAAGCTGACTCTGCAGTCAGCATGCTTCAAGGTAAAGCACCTTTGTCTTATTTGAAATTTACTGTTTTTCATGCTTGTGTTAGTGAATTTTGTGTTGAATGGATGAAGGAGCGAACAAAGGAATTAATGGGAACGAGGTAGCTGGTTTCATGCTGATTGGCATCCTTTGCTCCCATTAACACAGCAGGGGGTTTAAAAGACCCACTCGCAGGGAATGGGAGCTTTCCAGCCTCAGCCAATGCAGGCCGCATTAGTAAATCTGGCCTGGTCCTGGGGACCACAAACCTCTCCTTGGGCAGCCATGGTCCCTAGGCGTCAGTGGAATCATCCCACCCGCTCCTCCTCTGCCCTCACATTAGCTCTCTCACCTTCAAGTAAACACACACTGCTGCCCCGCCGAGATGCTCGCTGGATCGCGTCCCCTCACACTCGCCATCCTCAAACAAGCTCAGCTGCTCCTGTGGGGCAAATGATTCCTAGGACCATCTGAACTCTTGCTTCCTTCTAACACAGCCTTTCAACCAACACACGACCAAAGTACCCACCTCTGTAGCCAACATGCCCGCTCTGCCTCCTCACAAAAGCTTCTGCATGGGGTGTCATTCACTGGGGACAAGCAGCAGTGGCACTACCTGCTTCCACAAGCCAAGCAACATTTTCAATTGTTTCCCTTAGCCCTAAATCCAAGACACCACCTGCTTATCTTCTAAGGATGAGACTGTGACAGAAGCAGAAGAGGGAAGCATGGACAGAATAGATGATCTTACTGACAGTGAGAAATTTTCTGCTTCTCCTTCATCTGCTTGCAAGGTCACAAATGCACACTCGTGGAACGAGACAGCTGCAGAGAACATTTAGTGCCCATTTGGAAAGTTCAGAGGGACATCTCCAGGGACATTGCGCTGACCCTGTGCGTGGGGATGAACTGCACCAGTGAGACTGTTTGTTTACAGCCAGTTTGCTTTTGTTTTCACATTATCTTATTCTAAAATAAAGTTATTATGAGCAAAAATGCCTGTTGTG
Organism: Tinamus guttatus; assembly: GCF_059628265.1. Taxonomy (NCBI): domain Eukaryota; kingdom Metazoa; phylum Chordata; class Aves; order Tinamiformes; family Tinamidae; genus Tinamus; species Tinamus guttatus. Next base: position 2,219,421 of record NW_028288985.1, on the reverse strand, counting down.
TCCTGAGAATATAAGAAACCCTAACGAGGTCCTTCAGGACAAAGCTTTCGCTTAAAGGAGAATGGGGAAACGCAGCAAGATGCAAGTGAAAGAGGATTATAATTACATGAGAAATCTGTGTTTGACATTTCTTATACTACACGTATAAGAATTACAGGATGTAATGAAGTTATAATGAATATCTACACCTTCAATTTCCTTATATTTCATCTCTAGCCTTTTCAGTAGTGTATCAGTAGCATGCAGTTTTACGTATGTATAAATATTTATATATTATTACAGGAAAAGCACAAGGCAATCTTTTACCTTCACTGGTTTTCTTCAACTCACCATTAAGCTTCCCAGCTAAATAATTACATTTCTTCTTATCTAACTTGTGGAGGAACAAATTTAATAACAGAAATACAGCTAGAAAGACAAATACTTGTGGGAGAATAATTTTCAGACTTAAACTTCACAAGCCCGATAGATTATTCTGGACATTGGATAATTACTAGACATGTCTTTATCGCAAAAGTGCCCAGACATTCTAATTAATCCAAATTGCTTTCTAAGGGCCATGCTATTAGAAACATGCAAAAGCATCTAGCTACAGAATAATTTCTAAGGTCTCTACCAGCTTCTGTCCTTCAGCACCATAATGGAAATCACACTGCAGAGGCCACCAGCTCCTTTCCTTGCATTACTGAAAGTTAAATGGAGAAAGAAAGAAGCCTGAAAAGAACTCCATGCAAGAAGATACTTTAAGAAAAAGCAGTATGGGCTAGATGACACACTGTTTTAAAAACCACTAAATAACAGCACCAAACGAGAAAGAGAGGAAGGATCGTTTATTCCCTGCTACTGAGCTTGGTGCCATGACTTGGCAAAGCCACTGGCAGCAGAGCCAAGGGGCAGAGAGGCCAGGAAGCCTGAGCTCAAGGTGCAGTTCGCGCAGACACCGCGTGCCTGGAGCCACGGAGCTGGCGAGATGCTCCGGGAGGGCTCCAGGGCACCCGCAGGCTGCGAGGCCCCGCAAAACCCTGTGCTGCTGGGCTGCAAGTCAGCTGCAGAGCTGCGGAAAAACGCAGAAAAACTCCTACGTCCTTCCTGTGATTCCCTTCATCGTTATCTTTGTTAAATATGTTTTTCTTTGGGCCAGATATGAACTTTCAACTACTTAAAGCATCTGTTCAAAAGAAGGTCATACATAAAATTTAGGGCAGCAATGTATTCAAGCAGAAACATTTCTCCTGAAGCAATTCTCCTTATGCAGCAATAGGCATTCCTATAAAATCACAGAGAGGACAAATATTGTAGGTGCCTGGACAGACAAAATGGTACAGAATATATCTGCTCCCTCAAGGAAATGCTTTTTCATTTCTGTAGTGAAATTCGTCCTAAGTAAAATGTAGCAATACTCACTGTCACTGAAACAAGCTTTCCTAGTCCTTGCCTGCCTTCTTCTTACTTTTCCTGAACAGGCCAATGTTAGTCCATCATTAACATAATTTTCAGTCATTGAAAAAGGATCAGAATCATCTTCTAAGCATCTTTTTAAAGTATCATTTGTGCAACTTTGGTGTAAATTGCTGTCAGTAAATCAATATAGGAGATACCACACTCAATCATCAATCAAAGAAAATATCTATGCAAAGTGCCTGCCTCAAGTAAATTAGGCCTGTTTTGTTTTCTCCCCGGATGCCAAAATTTTTACAATATACTTCAACTATCAAATCCTGTCATAGTCGTACGTATTTAGGTTTGTATTTTTAAGTGAAAGGAGAAGAGAAACAAGTGTCAATGAAGCCTCCTTTAATCATATACTAAAATACTTCCAGAACAGACCTCTCTGGTAATTTGCCACTCTTTGCAGGACCAACGAGAGATGAGCAGACTCTGGAAACAAGAATCCACTGGCAACTGCAGAGCCCATCTGACCAAACTTGGAACTTCTTTCTTCAACAAAACAGCAACTCAGGCTCCGCTTGGCATTTCTCTGGCTTTCTGGAATGATTTTTGGCTGGTTCCTTGCTGTGTCTACAAGCTGGCCTTAAGCTCTCAGGGATCAAACTGCTAATGGGCTTCCTGAGCAGCCTTGTGTTTTCGTAACTTTTTTTTTCTTTTTTTTCATGTTTGACTCACTTTCAGGGGTAAGGATCTTGCTGTCAGTTACGACTGGAAGTTTTGCATAAAATTTTGAGCTGATCTATACACAGGGCAAGTGAGCTTTGTAAAGGTGCAAGTGATCACGAGGAGCCTGAGCAACTCCAAAGATGAAAGGCAGGGAACAGGTTCCTGGAAAGCAGTAAACATTTCAAGAGCCCTAGTCTATATAATAGCAGATTTTTTTTTCCCTCTCTCCTCTCAACATGACAGAAGAAAGAAAATACTTTCAGAAACACAAAATGGCTGGAAGTCTTTGCACTCATCTCTTTTAGGGCTTGATTTTGCAAGGTGCTAAGCATCATTTCAACAAAGCACAGAAATCCATTTATTTTCTGGAAGTACCTGAAATAAATAAAATATTCTTGCATTCAAAGGTAAGACCAGATTTAAGGACTTTGCCAGACCAAATCTTCAGGCTTGTTTCACAGAATCACTGAATGGTTATGGTTGGAAGGGACCTCTAGAGATCATTTAGCCCAACCTCCCTGCTCAAGCAGCAACACCTAGAGCACATGGCACAGGGTGGCATCCAGACAGGTTTTGAAGATCTCCAGAGAAGGAGACTCCACAACCTCTCTGGGCAGCCTGTTCCAGTGCTCTGTCACCATCACAGTAGAGTTCTTTCTCATATGGAGATTAAACTCCTATGTTTCAACTTACACTCGTTACCCCTCATCCTGTCACTGGCCACCACAGAGAAGAGCCTGGCCCCATCCTCCCTACAGTCACCCCTCAGGTACTTGACCATGTTGATCAAATCTCATCTCAGCCTTCTTTTCTCCAGACTAAACAGAATCTGCTGGCTTAGTCTTTCCTCATATGACAAATGTTTCCTCAGCGGCTCTAAGGCAGAGACCAGGCAGGGCTCCCATGCCTGCCGGGAAGAGCTGCGCAGACACTGTGGCACTCTATCAGAGTTTTGATAGTTTTGATTACTTACCTATATCTGCACTTTATAATTTTAAGGACTGCCTTTGCACAGAAGCAGTAGTTTATAAGGCTCAACCATAATAGACAAGCAAGGTACAAGAAGTCGCCTGCTTCTCCCTGCTGCACATCCTCAGTGAAATGCAGCTCAAAAGTAAGCAGCACTTGGAAAACAAGGACAGCCCAACTGAGGCCTGTAATCCTGCTGAGGGCTCTGGGGTTGGTAGCGCTCACCTCTGCAAGCCACAGTTTTCAAATCCATATGGTAACATCGGTTCTTGGGCTGTCAGCCTTCAAAAAAGGGCAATTCCTGCTAATTCCAAGGGCAGTCTAGTCTGCTCCGGTGTAAAACATGCATAAATACATGACTCTGCCAGCTGTAATCTCCAAGTTGGACTGCAAACACCAGAAAATTCCACTGATTGAAGACGAACACTTCCATTTTATGGATGAAACAAAACCCAGGTAGCAGAATCCACGTATGCCCCAGCCCAGAAGGAGACTGGGCAGCACAGATGAAACGCTGCTAGCAAGAAGGAATTATATGATCCCATACACGCTCCCTTTCACGTAATAAAAATTGCACATAAGGAGTCACATCCTGAGCTGATGAAAATTGCCTTGGCTTCACTAGGGCTATACCACTTTACAGAGCTTGAAGATTTGATCCACAAAATCAACACTGCAATGAATAGTACTCCGCAAATAATCAGGCATCTGCATTATCATATTAAAATGGGCATCATGATTTTGGAGATCACTCCACACTGATGCGTGTACAGCTCATGCACTAAATCACTGTGTTTTTTAGCTCTTGTTGAATAGGTATTTTTTAAAAGGCTCTTTCAAGCAGAATGTTGGGTGTCAGATAATTTTGAACAAGTGAATATAAAGGTCTTATCAGCTATCACCAGAACAGATTAACAGTGCCAGAAGGCCTGCAGGAAGAGCAGCTTGTTTTGACGGTGGCGATGGGCTGTGATGTGCCCTGCTCGGCCCTGAGCAGCACACCCTGCTCGGCACATCAGTCTCCTGACACAAACTGGACAAGCTCTGTGACCCGTGTTCAGACGCCCACAGCCACCGCAGGGGCCTGAGCTCATGCAACATGGGACTGGGCTGCACAGCCCCAGCCCTTCAACTGGGGCAGGATCTTTATTTGCCATTGGATAATATTCCGAGGTTTCTGAATAATCTGAAAATTAAGAGCATCTCCCTGCAAGCCAAATTCCAGCATTCCCAATGTGTATTCCCCCAGAATTGCAGCCCGCTGGGCCTAGCACTTTCTTTCTGCCAGTGCTAAGGCATAATAAAACATGAGTGATGAATAAAGACGTGACCACTTTTCCCCCCCCACATGACACTGTTCTTCGTTGCAGCTCTTGCTCTGGTTCAGTGGCACAACAGCAGCTTTCCTTTCTTTGCACTTAAAACTTAGCACCGTCCAGGTGATTCCTAGGCATCAGCTTTGGAAACAAGCAGGGATGTTTTATTTGTTTCCTCATTACTTTTCTCAATTCCCTTCTGGGGATTTTTCTCCTCCAGAGGGCAAAGGAGAAGCAATGCAATGAGTGCCCTGTGCAAACTCCAGCAATGTCGCCGCCTGCAGACCACTCGTCCTGCAGCGCGGGGCAGAAATGCAGCCACCTGCTGTCACAGGCGCCCAACAGGAAAACAAGCACGGCGAACCCCCAGCCTCATTTAGACAAGCACAGCGCAAATCCATCTCATTTGTACCCAGAGTCGTTATATGATCACAGCCAAGCGACTCCAGCCTTTTCCTTCTTGTCTTTTCCCCCAAATGAGACTGCTTGGGCAGTGCCACTGGGCAGGGCAGCTGGTGGGGCCGGAGCAGCAGTGAGATGCACCAGGGTCCTCGTGTGAAGCTCCAGCACCATGGGGAAGAGTCACACGTCTGCACCAAAGCTTGGCCATCCCCAGGGTTGCTAACACTGAGCCAAAGGGCGGCTGGATAGGCAGAAATCCTCACCACTTCCATACTGGCCTGCTCCATCTAAATTGCTCCCAACGTTCAGGAGATTTATAGCTATCTCGGCACTTACACTGCTTCCATCACCATGGCATCCAAGCATCTCTCAAGTCTTTAAAAATAGAACTAATAACATTTCCTCCTTTCGAGCTTTCAGGGGAAATGCTTGATTCATTTATGGCTTTATTTTATTTATTCATTTGTTTGCAAAGAGGCTGAGTGGGGAACACAAGCAGGCAGAGCCGGCGCGTGCCCCGTGCTCACTGCAGCGCCCGGCCCGCGGAGGCTCCCCGGCTGCTGGGGGGGACAGGAGCTGCCTGCTTGGAGCCCCCGCTGCCGGGCCCGGACCTGTGCGCGCCCGGGAGGAGGCAGCGCTTCTCGCTCTCCGTTTCTCCAGGTCTGCAAGTGACAGGGAGGAGCAAACCGATGCTATAACCTAAGGAAAGGCGACTGGCAGAGCACAGGGCATCGCCGAAGAGACCCAGCAGCCTCACTGGCTTCCCAGACGGCGGGGCAGGAGCTGCCTTGCTCTCTGCAGCCTGCTTGTTTCCAGCGGGATGGGAGAGCCTCACCAGTCACCCCGGGCATTTCTGTGCAAACCGGCAGAACCTGGCGGCGGGTGAGACATGGGGTTGCAGCTGTCAGGAGAGCCAAGGAGACCGCCAGGCCGGGTCCCCTTTGCCACAGGATGGCCCCACGCCCCGGTCCGTACACGACCGGGGTTCCCGCCTGCCCATGCGGGAGCCCTGCGGCGCGGGCAGGCGCCTGGTGCCGCTGTGCAAGGGCAGACGGGTCTGCAGCACGGCGGGCTCACCCGCCACCCCTGGCACCACCACGCACACAGCAGCAGCATTTTGTACCTGCGCTTTGTAGCTCTCCGTTAGAGGGAACAAGGATACTACAGCAAAACTCAAGAAAATGGAAGAAAATTTTCCAAAGGCTTCAGATCTTTCATTGGTATCTTCTGGGAGTCCAGAGATGACGGATGGCAAAAACTTCAGAGCACCTATGCCGTTTCTAGGGCAAGGCAGAGGAGTTTTCCCCACAGAGCCCGGCAGCTCTGGCAAGCTTACTGCGGAATAATTACAGCGAGCAACATGATTTATGTTTCCCCAGAAGCAAACTTTCATATCCTGCCTGATATCCATGAACTTGTAGGGCTCCCACTGACAACCTCGCTTAGCCTCGCATGAACCTGCAGTATTTATTTCCAAACCATGCAGCTTCGGCAGGCACCTACAGAAATGCTCCCGATCTCAGGCTTCTGACCACTTGTGAGCAAAAATTTAACCTCACAGATTTATTCCATCCCATTTTACCACTGTAATAGCAGAGGGAAAGATACTAATTAGCTCAGTGCTGTCACAGGATTGCATGAATATTAATGCAACCATCCAAACTAATTTCACCAATTACTACTGTTACAGCAGCTCTATTACAATTCATAAACTGAGGATTGATATGAAGATCATTTTTATTCAGAGAGTGAGAACTGCTATAAGCAGAAGTCCTTACTTCATATCAAGAAGGTTAGAAACATTTTTTTGAAGGCAGTAGGAAATACGAGCAAGAACCTGCAAATATTTTAAGATTAACTGACTCTTTTTCATTCACTAGGTGAAAATTTCCCACCCAGCTTATAAAGATACCTCTGTAGCCGTTAATGAGAATGCTGAGATCCAGGACCTGCTGTTTTATTCCAGCTTTAACAGCAAGGGCCATTGCCTTTCTGCTTGTGCCTATCAGCTAAGCTGGCTTTTTACTCTAAACATTATTTATATAGACTATTCTCTCATTATAAAACATACACAGAGGTTTTTTTTACCACACATTGAGAGCAAAGAAGTTTGCCATCTCCTGTTCCTAAATCCTAGTGCACAGAGCATTTAACTCTGAGCTATGGCTGAAAAAGCCTCATTAAACCACTGAACAGATTCCTAGTCTGGGATTTTTGTTCCCTTTCTACATTTTGCACTGATACTCCCCTTTAAAGTGTTTGATCTCAGAAAGACTTCAGTATGTGAAATGGCCAATTGATTATATGACACATTAAAGCTTAAATGCACTTTTATTATGCACACAGCATTATGTTTATGCATTTATTGCCTTTCATAATGCTTTTTCCCTCACTGCAATACTGCCAGTACTTGGAAATTACATGGCTGATACCTACTGAAAGTGCAGAGAAATCAAAGTGCTTCATGGAAAAAAAAAACAAAAAACAAAAAACATAGAATCATAGAATGCTTAGGGTTGGAAGGGACCTCTAGAGATCATCTAGTCCAACCCCCCTGCATACGCAGGGACACCTAGAGCACGTGGCACAGGACTGCATCCAAGCGGGTTTTGAAGATCTCCAGAGAAGGAGACTCCACAACCTCTCTGGGCAGCCTGTTCCAGTGCTCTGTCACCCTCACTGTTAAGAATTTTTTCCTTAAGTTCCTATGGAATTTTTGGTGTTTCAGTTTCCGGCCATTTCCTCTAGTCCTATCAGTGGCCACCACTGAAAAGAGACCATCACCGTCCTCTGCACTCCCTCCCTTGAGGTATTTATATACACTGATTAGATCCCCTCTCAGCCTTCTCTTCTCCAGGCTGAACAGGCCCAGCTCCCTCAGCCTCTCCTCACAGGGCAGATGTTCCAGGCCCCTGATCATCCTTGTAGCCCTGCGCTGGACTCTCTCCAGCAGCTCCACATCCCTCTTATACTGTGGAGCCCAGAACTGGACACAATACTCCAGATGCGGCCTCACCAGGGCTGAGTAGAGGGGCAGGATCACCTCCCTCGACCTGCTGGACACGCTCTTCTTAATGCACCCCAGGATCCCATTGGCCTTCTTGGCCACGAGGGCACACTGCTGCCTCATGGTCAACTTGTCATCCACCATGACACCCAGGTCTTTCTCCGCAGAGCTGCTCTCCACAAGCTCGGTCCCCAGCCTGTACTGGTGTCTGGGGTTATTCCTCCCCAGGTGCAGGACCTTGCACTTGGCCTTGTTGAATTGCATGCGTTTTTTCACCGCCCAGTTGTCCAGTCTGTCCAGGTCCCTCTGGATGGCAGCGCAGCCCTCTGGGGTATCGGCTACTCCTCCCAGTTTCATGTCATCAGCAAACTTGCTGAGGGATATATACACTTAGCCTGCTAGACTGCGCTACCAAATCGCACCAATTCACACGTGGGTTCACAGCCTGCAGAGGACCATAGTTTCACAGCTGACTATCATGATTCCAGTAGCTAGCACCTCCTCAGATGCATCCTGTGCGAGACCACAGAGCTGGGACACGTCACCAAGCGCCTGAAACACGAGTCTGACAGTGACCAAAACTTATCTCGGATCCGAGAGAGCCAATGGAAGCCTCCAGCCAACGTGGAGTAAGTGAGAGCAGCAGAAATGCGCTTCCAGGTCCCACTGACCCCCGTTTTGTGCCAGATGCTTGACAAGGCTCTTTTGTATTGCAGGAAAGCAGCAATTCAATTTAACAAATAACAAAGCAAAGCACAGGACCCATGCACCACCTTTTTTTTTTCCTCTTTTCTTTTCTTTTGGCTGTCTGGTTATGATGAATAAACATGGTGAAAATGAAGCGAAGCAAACCCTGCAGCGCAACAAGCAGCACCAGAGGCAGCCGCTCCTAAGCTCGGGCAGACCAGGCTGTTACGGACCAGACACAAAACTCACAGAAACCCAGCAGCCCTGTGCTACATGTCCTAGTGGTCTCAAGCTTAGAAGAAAAGAGCTGCCATGTGAAGAGCACCGAAATGTGCAGGAATCTGGAGTTTTCCTTCTCTGCTTCCACCTGCTGGCCAGACCACATCCACAGGACTGTGATGCGGATGGACCTAAACCTCTTGGGAGCTGATTGCAGATGTGTGGCACCTGCGGCCGAGACCCAGGCCTGCATGAAGCTCTGCTGGCACTCACAAAGCAGCCTACCAATCCATTAGGTTGCTTCTTACTTTCTGTGAACGCAGGCCCCACACAGAGCTTTGCCGTGACGGACTGGATGCCAGCGCCTTCATTCCCTGGCGGTGCTGACAAACGAGGTACAGACACCGCGTGCAGCCGCACATCCCTGTCAGGCAGGAAGGGACCCGGAGTCTCCCCGACTCCAGGATTTCTGTGATGACGCCAGCAAAGAGGAGCTGAGCAGATAATTATTATCTGGGTGAGAAAAGTCTCCGTGCATTTCACGAGTTGTTTTTCCCTGCAGAAAGGACACTCACTGAAAATTGGAACAGCCTCATGAAAATTGTTCCTGGAGATAATTACTTTTAATGACTTTCATCCAGGATGAATATTGAACTAGCGCCAAATACTGCCATGATGTAGACTCGAGCATGCAATTCAAGCCTTCAATTTGAGCATAGCACTTGCTAAAAATCAGATTTATCTATTACCCTAGTCATCAACTTAAGAATTTCCATGCAATATTCTTATCCTTTCGGATAACATTGCCCTCAGATGCTCCCCAAAACATGTACTTGGGAGCAAAGATGACAAGACTATTTTGTGTATTTTAAATAAATGCAAACCTTGCTTTCAGAGTATACATTGTGAATTGCACTGGCTGCACCACCCTGAACTTAGGTACACATGAAGCGTGCACAACCATTGAAAAATCCAAAATCGAGCAGCAGGACAAAGCGGAGAGCGCGAGAGGCAGCTCCTCCTGCCCAGCCCAGCAGACGAAAGCACAAGCTGGAAATGGTTGCTGCTCGAGGCTCTCCAGAGCTTCTAGCTTCCCGCTCTGCCTTGAGACAACTGTGAAGGAGACAACCTGGAGGCACCCCTTCCCACCAAGCGCTCGCACTAACTGCGAGCTACGACCTACTTATTCAGGGCCTTTGCCAAATATGCTTCTATGCAAGACTGGAAGGCATCAAAGGCAAACAAGTAATGCAATTCAGCTACTCACACAGGCCTTTCTCATCTTCTGTGCTAATAATGTAATGAAATAACAGCATGTCAAGTTCCCAGGCAGCCAAACAGGAGGCAAAAGATATTGCAAAGTGTCACGGCACACCAAGCACATGAGGCAACGTGAAAAGACCCCTTTGCAAACAACTCTGCCATACCCACCAAGGAGAACCCTTCATTTGTTTCCCTTCTTTTGCAAGTTGCCTTTCCCAGGTCCTGCTTGTGTCACATGAAAGCCCCAGGACACTGTGCCAAGGAAAGGGCAGAGAGAGGAGGCAGATAGAGCCCTGCCACCCTCAGGAAAGAGCCCGGAGAGCAGGGCCCCTCGCAAGCCCCGCAGCAGCCCGTGGGGCCTGGGGACGGTCCCCATCAAAGCTTCAGCAGAACTGAGAGGGTAAAACAGAAGTGCTCATCAACAGTAAAGTTGTCACATTTAGGGGGGGAAAAAAAGCCACTGCTGTGACTTGCTCTGTAGCTGAACCTTCCTACCTCTGCATCCTTTGTCACTGCTCCTTTTATGTCTCTCTTTTCCTTTGAGAACCAGGGCTTCAGATTTGTCCCCTCAAGGCTTGTTCAACTTTTATTTCTTTGGGTCTCTATCTTTAAAGATGCTGCCTGTATTTCCAACTCTTTACTGTTTCTCTGTTACATATTCCTGCTCCATCTGGCATTTGCAACACCTTCCAATTTAGATTCATCTGGAAAGAATCCAGCAACAGCTTCAGAAATACCGAAACAGATGCTTTAAACAATGTCTTTTCCACCTTTTGCACTGCTAGAAAAGAAAGGAGCTGTCAGACTTTCTTGTTCGCTCTTCTGCACATGAATCCTTGAAACTACTTAGTCCTCAGCATGCATTAGGACTTACGGGCGAGCTCGCAGCAGTCAGGGCTAGCACACTGCCTGCATGGGCGCTGAGCAGAGACTTGAGCAAGCCCCAGAGCTCACTGGCACCGTCTCATTTTCTCCAGGCACCCAGGACTCTACACTCTAAATCCACATCATATCCTTGCTGCCCTACAAACAAAACCAAATTCTCTATTTTTTTGATGCCACTATCTCTCTTTTCACAGTTCCCAGCTGTGTGTAGCCATATTACCTTCTTCTTCAGTACTTCCACACCTCAGTGGCCATCAGCCCCCATGTCCATGGGGCTTTCTCGGATGTCTGGAAACACAACCTGGGACAAGCAGCAGGCAGGCAAACAGCAACCAAGGTTTCACAGCAGCTATTAACTGCTTGCACCTCCCCAGAATGGCAGCTACGAGCTCCACCTGTGTGACCATGGGGCCGGGGAGCTCCAGGCTCCGGGAGGGGAGGCTGCAGCAGCAGCCGCTCTCTGCAAGGAGAACGCACCTCCAGGTGTTCAAGTCAACCCCTGCCCTGTCCTGCATCTTCTTGTTGTGGCTATGCTGCTCCCCAAGGTCCCTTGCATTTACAGGCAGGCTTCTAACTCTGCCTTCACAACCACCTACTCAGGACATATGTCACAAATTTATTTAAGCAACTCCGTTTGCTTCTTCATTTTCTTTTCATCTCTGCGATTAGTGCATTTGATGCCTACCACACAGTAAGCCGTTACATCTATAATTCAAAACAGAGCTTCAAAACTGGCTCCTGTTTACAATTACAGTTTGGTATAGCATGGCTCTAGCTTCTTCCCATGCTGTAATCAATATAAATCAAACTAATAACCCTTCCCAATTTTAAATGCAGACCTACCACCTTGTAGCGAGCCTTATTCAAAGGTTTTTTTAAAAAAAATCCCAGGTGCATGTATAAAATCGTTTTGTAAGCCCCAAACTTCACACACACATGGGATGTGGCACTGAACCTACCCTCTAGCTGCCTTGAGCCTGACCTGGGCCCCTGCTGAGAGTTTAGGGTCGCTTGGCCAAGCAGGTCCCGCTCGGCAGCCAAGCCACTCGCTGCAGGCGCCGGGACCAAACACCCTTCCCAGGAACGGTCCTAAAGCTTATTCCAGATCCTGCAAGATCCTCCCAATGGGGAGGATATTTGCCATCATTCCTAGTCACCAATGTCAGCAAACACTAACACATGAAATATGGCACAGGCACCAAAGCACCGTGGCTTCAAAGCGCTACCAGCGAGGTAGAGCCCGCACAGAAACCTGCACCCCGGAGGCTGCAGCTGAGCCGCGAGCAAGCCAGGAATAGAAAACCACTTCCATTATATGCACAGCACCAACACGCCCGCAGGGAAACGGATGCATATCTTATAAAATCAGACACTGCAAGCAGCCGCAATTGTGCAGGATGTGTGAATGAGGCATTGTGTGTTTAAATACTGAATTAAGCTTCAAGAACAAAAAGTCGTATTTCGTTTACAGTACAAAGCTGTACTAAAAAAATCTCTTTCACAAAAATGCTATCTGAAAATGCCTTACACATAATTAAATGATACAGTTAATAAAAACAAAGTATCAAAGGGAAAGAAAAATAAAGGTTTGAAGGCAAGAAAATGATGTTTTCAGATCTGATTTCAAAATTATGTTGAGTAAATGAGAAAGCAAATTTAACAATATTATTATACTGTATCATTAGGAGAAAATGAGAGCAATCTACTTATCACTAAACTGCATTTTTAAACAAAACAAAAAAAAAGCCACTTAAAACAAAATACATGGTGGGTGTAAAGACCATAAAAGACGGGTTAATTACAACCAACCAGAAGGAAGGTTTCTGTAAAGCCTCCCTTCTTCACATGGTGCAAACCAGACTGCTCATTGCCTAAATGAAAGAACATGCTTTGACTAGTGTGGGGAGAAAAACACATTTAACATCGAAGCCACACGCTGAGAGACTGCAATCACTGCATATTCCACCTCAAGGCAAAAAAAGAAGTTAATCTGATGCATTTGTGAATGGAGTAAAAGGCCTCACACAGAGTCCACTCCAGGCAGAGATTTTATTCATTGCAAATTAAGTGGTCAAAGGTGTCATTCCACTTGCCTGATGCCAGTGCAAGCTTATAATGAGGTGGTTCCACTGCTTTTCTATTGCACCACAGGTTAAACCCCGTCAAACGCGCCGAGGTTTCCTAGAGCGGATGCACATCCTGACTGGTGTCTCATTTTCTTCAGGAAATGGAAACCAAAGTGAGCTGATTTTTATCATTAAATGCAATGGCTTCAATATAAAGAATGCTAAAGGGAGGTTTTGCTGTCCACAAACCTGCACTGTGACTAGGATGTGCACTGCATTTTGACATAATATAGTGCACCAATTTTGACATAATATGACCCCGTGGAAAACAAGCAAACCGCACAAATTAAGTGTCCTTTCCCCCTCAGGGACTGAATGCCCAATTCCCATAGCACACCTGAGCTGCAAAGGTGGTGTGTTCCTAAATTCTCCCCTACAGATTAAAAATAAGATGTATTTGCAGATAGGTACTTTGTTCCTTGAATAAAACAGAGAGGTGAAAAAAGTTAGTGAGATGAGTTGCCAAAATCTTAACTTAGTATCAAATCTATCTGTTCTACACATTTAATAATCCAATAAACCTCTATTATCATAATCTTACAACATAACCGCATTCAAAATACAGCTAGGTATGAGATTAGAACTTGCCTTCATAAACATCATTGGAAGCCAGTTTCAGAATTTGCAATTTTCATCCTAGATTAAGAAGAAATTAAAAAACAATGCTAGCATAAAAATACTAACATTATCAAAATTATTCTGTTCATATGGTTGACGAATTATTCCTTCAAAGAATACAGTGAGCAGTGAATTATAAACAAATAACACCCAGTGTAGCCAGGCACTTACTTGAAGCACTTTGGAAAAACAAGTCTTAAACATAGAAGAACGACACAAGTTTGCAGCAATGAATTGCTCAAAGCAAAGCATGTGCTCACCTGCTTGAGCGAAGCACGTGAACGCCACAAGGATTTGGTAGCTACAACCTAGCTGATTTAAGAATAGCAGCAGCTGCTCCTGTGGAGATTCTCTAACAGGTAGGGAAAAGCCAAGTAAAAATATAATCAAAAATTGAGAAATGCAAAACTGAGGAGCACTACTGCATCTGCTTCATTTGATCTCAGTAGTAGCTCTGGGACTGGGAAGACTTAAAGAAATGCACATTCCAGTCACTCATTTCTCAACCAAGAACCACCCCTTTAGCATCATCACTGTCAAAACGTCTATAAATTTAATGGACAGAAATCCTTGTAAGATGCAGCGAACATCTGTAGTATCTCCCCTGCATCTCTGAGCAGAGACACCGGTGCACTTATCCACTTGGAAATACCTCTCCCCTAACAACTGCCATGTATCAGGCCTGTCCCCTTGCTCCTGGGGGATGGCAGGCAGCCAGTCTAGAGCCAGGTGCTGAGCGGGAAGTCGGGGAGTACGTACGGAGCCTCCCCAGGCCTCAGCTGCCTTCTACAGAGCAGCACTTCTGTGTCCACTGAGTTAGGGTTTTGCTGGGCTTGTGTGGGGGACAGAGGTGACCTCAAACGCCGGAGGAGGCTTGTGACCGTCACCACTAAGCCCCTGCCATGGGGATCTCCTGGCCGTGAGCACCGGCGCAGGGGCCTGGCCTTGGCTCGGGTGCAGCCCGCGGTGGACACAAGTTTCTAGCAGCAGCTGGAGCTCCCAGTGCCAGGGCATTACCGTGGTCCCCGGCCCCCTCGGCGTGGAGATGGAAAACATGGAACAAACCCCTCTCCCAGCTCCAGAGCACCTATAACAGCACGCACGCAAAGCGACCGACGGCACTTGTTTACAAAATCCGTGGCTTACCTCCTCCCGCGCACCGGGGACAGCAAGGCTCGTGGAACAGCCTAACTTTAAGGTATGTCAAAATACGAAGAGGCTTTTGATGTATATTTAATTACAAAACTCAAAGAAAATCCAAAAGCAACCTGAGGTGAAAAACCCAGATATGTGATTCAGCTAGGAGAGCTCAGAGAAATGCGGAGAACTGCACATTTTCCCCCAGCTGAATACTTCAGACAATATTTTAAACAAGCAGCACAAATCTAGACGTGGCTGCTAAGCACCCTGACAGCCCAGAAAACTCAATGTCTTAACAATTAGGAAAAGAGTATTATGTATTATCACGTATGCTTTCAAAGCCAACCATGAGGAGAAAGAAAGAGGGTAAGGGAAGGAGAGGGAAAGAGAGGAAGAGCAGTAGAATAGACTTAAGAAGGTAATACTTCAACCATGTCTAATTGTGTGAATGCTGAAAATTAATTTTACCCCACACTTACACAGCATCCAGCAGATGAGCGGTCTGTGGCAACCACAGCTCGGTGGTGGATTAGGCAGAAAGTCTAGAGAAGCAGAGCCCCTGTGGCAGGTCGTGACACTGGCGAACGGGCTGGATTCAGGAATCCAGGCGCATCTCATATCTACTGTTCTTTTCCCTGCAAAGTGATGCAATGTTAATTTTTCTCCTGCAGCATTTCCTAAGTTTTTTTATCTATAGCTCATAGAGTTCTCTGCACTTAGTAAGGATGACTAAATCTGCTCCCCGACAGGCAAACTAGATATGGGTTTCTCCAGCTGCCTTGGACCTAAGAGAAAAACACTGCAGTGAGCTAGACACCATGAAGCGGCCGCTGCAAGGAGGGAGCAGCCTCCGTGCTGGCTCTGAGCTCTGCGGAGCTTTACAGCCTGCACAGCTGGATTCTGCCTTGAAGCAGCACCACCGTCCTGACCCTTTGTTTATCAACAAGGAGGCTGTGTCATGGAAGAATTAAGGTGCCAGCCACACAAATGCTTATGCACGGCCTCACTTCTACACGCACGTGAGCTGGTTTGCACTGAAGCTCGCTTGGGCAGGGGCCATCTCACTCACTTGTGCCTCCCCTGCAGCAGAGCTCACACCAGGGCTACTCCAGGTCTGAACAACAGCACACTCGTTCCTGCACCCCATGCATGGGAAAAGGTGGAAGGCAGTAGAGCTGCGCAGCAGCCAGGCAGGAAGCCCGCAGCACTCCTGCTTTGCCTTGCCCTCGGCCACTCGACCGCTGCACAAGGCAGCAGCTCTGCGGGACGGGCTCGCTGCCAGCTCTGCTCCGACAGAGCCAGACTGTCCCCCGGGCCCTGCGTGTCATTCACTGCTCGACGCATTGCAATAAAACTGGTAATTCCACCATCCTGAGGAACACTGAACCATCCGCAATGCTCCTGACCTACAAAATCTCCCAAGAGAGAGCAAAGCAGGTGCCAAAATAGAAGACTGATAATAAAAGATATCTAAGTTAAGACAAGTATACAATATTCCCGTTAGCACATTATATCCAAGCATTGTTTTTATCAACTTGAAAGCTACAGAGCATATGTAAGGATTACCTCCTCACAGACTTTATCTCAACCCTGTTACATATAAGGTTCTCATTATCATGTATCACTTGCACTGCAGAGCCCTTTTAATGCATTTATCTCGTATTTTATCAATTCATGCTCCCTTCTAAAGGACAAGCAAAGCATGGGCACAACAGGACACTTGCCAGAATGACGCCAGAGTTTCCACGTGAGCAGCACTAATGGCCCCGTTCCATTTTCACTGAAACTCCAAATTCCAGAAGATGATGGTCTCTATTGAGTCCACATCCTTTCAAGCCTCCCTTCTTATTTCCCCTGATCAGTAATGCTGAGGTTTGCACTATCACTCCCAAGGCAGCAATGGCTCTTCCAAGGGAGCAACACGGTGACCGTTCAGTACGTTCTGTCCTGGAGCACGTTTACGCAGCACTGGAGATGCCAAGATGCTAAAGACTTTTCTTAATTAAGAAAACTGATCCAACTGTTTGCAAAACAAAAGCAATGCACTGAACTACCTCCTGCTAAGCGGCTGCCCTGCAGTGGCAGAATGGAAGCAAGGGGCGAGTCTGCAGCACACACGTAGCTCTTACCTCGATGAGCAACGATTGGCGTTCAGAGAAAGAAAACAGAAAACGATAAAGAATAAGAAACCATTCAGAAAGAGGATCACATGCTGTGTTTTTAAGACATGAAATGTAATTTCATTTGTAAAGGCAGCTACCCAAGACTGCAGCTGGTGCCAGGCAAATATAATAAATAACAGACCTCACTGTCTGTGACAGCAGAGCTTATTTGCTTGCTTTTAGATGGGCCGCGTTTCGGAAAGGTGAAACGTTTAAAATACTTCGGCACATAATGTAACTGAGATTTTGGCTACCTGCTCATCGATTCAGAATAAATCCATCTGAATCTCCTTCGAAGGATAAATTTTGACACAGTTGAGAACAGATGCTTGACTGTATAGTGACAAAAACGATAAATATATTCTGTATGCATATTATATAACTATATTCTTACCAGCACGATCCGCCTCGAGGCAGCGCTCAGCCTGAAGGCGCGATGCAACGCGAAGGAGCCGCGGGCCGAGCGGCTCTGCCTGCCCCGGGGCAGCAGCAGCCCTGAGAGCCGCGTCGCCTCGCACAGAGCACCCCGAGCGCAGCCAACGACCAGGCACTCCTCACGGGTCCCACCAGCACCCGCCTGACACCACCGCATCGGCAGCGCTATGGGAGGAGGCTCCACAGGCATGTCGGGCAGCAGATGCACGTGTTTCAATGTGTTTTTCTCAGAAGTCAGGCTGCCTAGATTAGGAAAGGAGCAGCACAAGCCATCGCCCTGAGAAGCACGTACTTCAGAGGCGGGAAGGGCTGGTGGGGTCTGGGAAACCTCTCGCAAGAGCCGTCTTGGCTCTGCCACCACACAGCTCCCCACGGAGAAGGGTGAAACAAACAGGAGATGCAATCTGTGCTTAAGAAAGAAGAAGCTTTATCTAACCTTCAGGGAATATGTATTAAAATTTAATTCTCATAAATATCTTTTACAGCTTACAGAGTTAATTAGATTGAATCCATTTAGGTTTCAAACCATTAAATAAAGTTTTTCATTGATTTACAGATTATAGGTTGATATATCACAGCAAAGCTCCTTCCTGTTTTATTATCCCCATTGAATCCTTTTTAAAAATATTATTCAGCCTGAAATCAATAACTACCCATGCAAAGGAAGGAAGAGACAGAAAGTTTCCCAAACCCCAGCTTTACATCTGTGGGGTTAATCTTAGCCCCAAAGCAACAAAATGAGTTGTGCCTCAGCCCAGCAATGGGCTGCCCTAAGGTGGGCGATGATGGCAAACGCAGCATCACATTTGCCAAAGTGGATAGGGGTGATTTTCCAAACCAGAACGTGTATGGGCCAAGCTCTTGACACATCCGTATGCTCTCGGTAGAATGAACACCCCTCGATATGTTCAGGAAAATGTCTAATTATGATTACATGATGGTTGACCAGAAGGTTTTCTCAGTTTTCACTCTCTCCTGATTTCATTTCCCAAGATATCTTTTTCAATAGAAAAAAAAAAAAAAAAAGAAGCTGTTATGAACATTTGCAAAACAAAAAGCACTTAAGATTTTTGGTAACTGTTTTTTTATCTCTTTTGATGACTTTTTTGTATGGTTTTCAAATAAGACTGGATTGGTTTGGGAAGGCACAGTATTTTCTAGAAAAAGAGAAAATACATCCAACATAATAATTATGTTGTAAAAAAATGTATTTTGAAACTAGTTTTCAACAAGAACAGTTTTTTCCAAAAGCGTTAACCAGTTCAACTGCTGATGATTCATCAGACTACTCAAAAATATTCAAGAATGACTAATTTGAATTTTAAAGTGCAAATAAGCAGGTTACACACGATGAGATGCAGGCCACATTCCTCTCTAATGAGATCTCCTGCATGGGAGCGAGGCGAGAAACCGCTCGGCTCCTGCTGCAGCTCTGCCGAGGGCGGCGAGCTCTTCCTGCTCGCGCTCGAGCCCTCTCTCCAGCGCGCTCACCCGTGCGCTCTGGAAGCCCCTGCAGCACCCGGCAATCAACGCGCACAGCGCTGAGAAAACGACAGCATCTGCGGCGACGCTCCCGTGGCTCAGCCACAGTGAGAGCAGTTCTGCTACCGTGCTCAGCCCAGCAACGCAAGTGCTGCCAGGAGACGCTCTGCACAGGACCACCCCTCCAAAACACGTGGGAACTGCATCCCACAGGCCGTATGGGATGCTGAAGTCTGGGGGCACAAGGAGGAGGTGAAGACATTATAATGGTGTAACCGCACAAAACGCTGTCACTGAAGAATCACACATTTTTCTCCATCACCCAGAAAAGCATTAGCTAATAAAATCATCGGATCCATTATTAGATTCAGTTCCAGTCGCTTTGCCTGCTCTGGCAGGGCTGTTCCTCCCGGAGCAGGCAGGGCGCAGGGAGCGACCCCATGGCCATTCGTTGCCTGGCAGCTCCGAGACGCCAGGCGCAGAGACCCACACGGAGCCTCCCGTGCTGCAGCAGGGTGCAGGAGCGTGGCTGCTCGCGGCTCACGCGCTTATCACCGACACCATAATGCAATTTAAACACTTTCCTGGCAGAAAAGTGACACACTACAAAGCTCAAGTGCTTCTGACCTACCCTGTCCTACTAATGCCTTTTATAGCTGCAAAGAAAGAACGTCTGAGTTATTATTTTCAATGCGGGAGAGCGGGCCCAGGCGCTGGCATGCCGGGGAGGCCTCGCTGGGGCCATCTGCGGTGGCCTCCAGGGCAGTTCCTCCATCCGAACAGGAATCGTGCTCCGTGGCCCCACCATGAGCAGCAGGGCTTAATGTTTTCACAGGCTTTTCCATGTCTCAGCTGCCTGTACAGCCACATGTTCTCTTTCCTCCCCCTGCCTGGGCACTCTCTGCCCCAACACAAGAATGTTACCGCACTGCAAATAGGCCGGATGGGCACATAGTCCCCTAAAATGCCACAGCTTAACCCTGCCTATCAACTGCTCCTCTTCCCTCGCACACAGCTCAGCTCTCCCGGGCAAGCAGGGCGCTGGTGGGACCTGGCATCTGCACAGGGAAACCACTGGCTCAACCCTGGCTCCCGCTTGCTCAGGAAGGAGCACAGACAATGCCCGCGGGTTCCTCCTTCCCCTTCCGTGTTCCCCTTTCCCTGGGCAGCAACATGTCACACCGTTACCTACACGGCTTTGCCCCATCCCATGTCCCTCATCCTCCCACATTGCCTGGTGCCACCAACCTCCCCTCTCCCTCATGCCGCCTCCCCACACACGCTCGCATCAGGAGCTTCCTCAGCGGATTCTGTTTCAGCAAATGGATGTGCTTCAGAGGAAGCATCTCCAAAGGACCTTTTTTCTCCTACATTTATCTGCCGAGATGGTTTTCTATCCTGCTTTGCCTCATCAGTGTCAGCACTTACACTGCTGCTGCCCGAGCAGCTCCCTGCACAGCAGCTGCCTGTGCCTCAAGTAAACAATCTCTGCACTTGCTCATCACTAGCCGTGTCTCAGATCATGAGTGTAAAAGCCCCAGCATCAGCAGTTGAAGGGCCATCAGATTCTCCAGTCAGCCACGCTGATATTAAATTTTCCAATTGGATGTGCAGGATTGCTGTGGTCAGGATGCGACCCGCAGCCAGGAGCCAGCAAGGAAAGAAGGAAGCAGAAAAGGAAGGAAGGCGGAAGGCTGTGCTCGCTGCAGCGGGCGCTGCCTTGGGCTTTCCCCTTTGCCAGCTCCGTGCTTTGCCTCCTTTTGCCAAGGCTTTGCCTCCTGCTCCGTGCCGCCCACAGGTGCCAGCAGGCCAGGAGCGGACCCCAGCACGTGGACCCCGCGCGGCGCAGACAGCGGCCTCTCCTCCCGGCCACCGGCACAGACACTGGCTGCCAGGAGCTGCCTCCTCTGGAGCTACTGACCCTTGAGTGCTGGGTGTAGCTCACATGTAACAACATGATATTATACATGGGAAAATATCTTATTTTCCCCAGTGAAGGAAAATCATTCAAATGTAGCGTTATTATTATCATGCACGGAGAGTCCAACTTGAAGAGGAAAGGCTGCTGCTAGCTCCCATGGTAAAGAGGGTTTTTCTTCACCCAAATCCACCTCAGTGAAAGAGCAGGATCGGCAATGGCGCTTTTCATTCAAGTGGTGTTTTGTCAGAAAATATATACATAAAGCCCCTGTAAAGAACAGTTCATTTAGAATTAAATCAATTTGCTTTCTACTGTACTCCTTGCCTGAGGCATTGATTTGTTTAAAAAACTGACACAGAACATGATATTCTTGCCATGGATATCAAGAGATACACAGACTCAGAAGGTCTATATTTTCATGACAGTCCGAGTTAATTACTTTTAAAATTCCTATTAGAGCAGCTCCCATCTATCCCTCCATAATAATCTGGGGCATTTTTCAAATATGTAGCGAATGCCCCTGAATAGCAGGCACGACTGCAGGGTTCCTCAAAACATAAGCTTTCAAAATATAAATGGTGTTTCGAGATTTCATCAAATGAAGATAAAGCAGTAGCAGGGTCTCCTCTTCCATTAGGATAAATGGAAGGAAAGGTTTAGGACTGAAAACCGGAATCGCTTCCATTGTGCTCCAGGTCCATTGTGTCCCAAGCAGCCTGCAGTGTGCCAGAGCCTCCCAAGAGTCGAGTCATCCTCCTCACACAGGAGTATTAATCCTGCACACTGCAATGGGGGCCCAGTTGCCTGGGGCTTCCAACACTCTTAGAACAACTCTGTTTGATATATTTGTACCAGCTTTTGCAGAATATTCTATTCTGCTGTAAGAAGCAGTTGCATGGCAGGTAGGGAGGAGAGGAGCTGCCTTCATTTAATTGCAGCAGGTTTATTTCTGCCTCTAACGTTATTGTTTCTACCACCAAGAAATGATCATAAGAGCCTGTGGGCTCCTTGGTGCACATGTGGCTGCTGGAGGTGATGACTCAAGAAGGAAGGCAGTGGAGAAATGTGTGTTTTTCCCAGATCATCCCCACATACTTGGTAAATACACTGAGGCTTAAGAGATGCTCTGAGTATTCGCTAAGCTCCCCACACTCACTGCAGAGACCACCAGCACGGGTGCAAGGCCCTGCAAACACCGGCATGGGCTGAGCGGCCTGCGCGCAGCTCTCTGTGGTCACACTGCATGGCTGAGAAGTAATAAGCCATGATATAACAGCAGCTACCCAGCAGCATCCTCAGGGGAAAGAAAGTTATAACTTCGCCTCTAATAGAGTCCTCCAAACTTCCTACTGAATCATTTCCCTCTGAAGTTTCGGCAGCTACTCTTTCTTTCACTGCAGTAAATATTTCAAAGTGGACGCTAGGCGTTTATTTCAATTATTCTCTTTTTTTCCCTGCTTTTCAGGGAACGTCAGTGCTCTGCTCAGAACGCCCTGTTTATTCTACATTTTCACACAAGCGTTTCAGGAGCTCTCACACGTCGGCCAGCGCGCAGCCGGGCGCCACCACACGCGGCCTCCCGGGAGGCGGCCCCACCGCGCGGGCCGGCCCGGGCCTGCACCCGCACGCGCTCCCCAGCAGCCGCAGCCCGGGCGCTGCTGCGGCACCACGGCGGAGAGCGCAGGCTTCACACTGACAGGGTCAGCCGCACCAGCTGCCGCAGGGAACTTCGCGTTACCCCATCGATCCACATCGTGTCCTTCTCCTTGCTAATCAAAGAGCGCTTTCGCTGGCTAGTCAGCTGCTTTTAAATAAAGAAGGTGCATTAAGTAGCAGTTGCTGGAATTGAAATTTCATGATGAAATTAATGTCAAACTGTATTTGAAACCTGAGGAAGACGTGTGTGAAAAGTCTGGTTGGAGATCTGGAAGAAACATTTATGTTTGAACTCATAAATAATTCTGGTGACAGTAAGCTCAGTAGCAAGCTCAAATTAAACTCTAGGCTCAGTTCCTTAAATATAGTTTTGGTGGTATCAACAACTAAAACTGTATGGCTGAAAATCCCTGTTCAGCCCCAGGCACATCAGCGGGCACTGGCGCTTTGGCATCGTGTGGCTCAGCAGGGAGCGAGGGGCCGTGATGGGAGCCCCTGGCGGGGAGAGCGTCACTGTGGCCGGGCCAGACGGCTCTGTGCGTTAAACCCGTGTCCGCACAGCGCAGGGCACCCTGGGGAGGACGGGTGCTAGATAGGAACAGCGCACGCTGCCCTTGCCACACGCTGCCCTTCCTGCGGCAGCAGTCGCTCCAACTTTCTGCCAACAAAGTATTTCTATTAAGCAGCGCTCTAGCTAAGCACTGTGCAAAGCACCCAACCTGCTGGGCTTCCACTGCGTGACCTACATTTGCAGCACAGAGGGAGACGGGGGAGAGACTGAGGCCAACTCTGCGGCTGGCCTTGGGACACCGCGCTCTTACTCATCCCAGTCCTGCCCAGCTCTGGCACCCAGAGCTAAGTGTCTTAATCCTAGGGTGCCTCCATGGATCATGGCCAACCCAGACTGTCTGCTGCCCCAGAGCCTGTGGGATGGTTGGCGGCAGCCTGATCCAACTGGGGCAGGTCTGGACCAGATGGCTTCTTCTCCCAAGAAAGCCCAGACTCAAACATCTGTGATCATCAGTATTCACCACTTCCTTTACCTTCAAACGGTAGCGCCTGCTACCGCTGCTAAACATGGGCAATGCAGATGCAGAGCCCCATCTCCCAAAAGCCTAGGATTAATATTGCTTCCCTTGATGAAACAGCCTGAATGAGGCAAAGCAAGGTCAGGTTCAGAAGAACTAGGAGTTTTCTATATTGGGTCACGATTCAAGCTGCACAGGCTACACATGGCATTTGTGAGTGTCCCTCCCCAGACAAACTGCACAGGCGGAAGCTTTTGCTCTGTAACTATTCCGCAGTGAAGAGTTTATGAAGTTTCTATGATATAGGCAATTCAGTTCATCATTTTAATAGAGGAAGCAGGAAAAAAACCCAGTGACTGGTAGCCATAAAATTGTGAAGATCAAATGTCAAAGAGTAATTAAAAAGAAAGGAGGACTTGGATGGGATTGGATGTATAATTAGCGAGGGAGCTGCTGTAGAAGTGACACTTTGCTTAATAATCTCATTGTAAAAACTGACAAAAGTTGCATTCAGGGGAATTATTTTTGAATTATTTAGAATTGGTAGTTTGAAAATGAAATAGAAAATGGGTGATTGTACTGTTAAATGCTGCTAATGTGCAAGTCTCCTGAAAGAAAAAGCTCCTCAATTAAACTACGTGCAACACAGTGCCACCACTTATCAGCTGAGTGCATTTTGTGCTGCCGTTCTCTGGGGATCGAGGCTGTTCATGGCATAGGGAACTTCACAGCCACAGCCAGCAAGTGCTGCTGCACAAACTCCCAGAGCTTCACTGGACTTCACATAATGCAGAGTTCACTGCATTTTTAATCTGGATTATGATATGCTTTCTCTGTCCCAGCCATACTACCCAAAAAGAATAAACACCCCCTAGCTTGTGCAAAGTAGGAGGATTTGGTGTTATTTTTATAATGTTCCTTACAACAACATTCAGCCCAGGAATCAAGCACAGCAGCAGGCCTCATGTCATAGTATCTGACACAGCGCAGGGCAGAAAGGCTTTTCCCTGGGAAGTTTACAGCACAACACAGCTGCTGAAAAAGTCTCCCCTTAACAAATCTGTATGGACACAGAGGTAATGAATACTGCATTTCCTTCTTCTCTCTTTAAGGATGAAGAGAAAAGCATGCAATGCACATTACCACTTCCACGTCTCCAGAGAAAACAAATTGTTTTAAACACTTGGAACAGCTGTTAAGAGACCCAGAAGAACAGATAAGAGAAGGGAGCAGCCTGTCTTGCCTGACGCCGGATCTGCGCAGCGCAGAGCCCCAGACTAAGCGGTCCAGGACACGCTCCGCGGCAGGAGCAGCCACTCTGGCGCACGCTGCGTCCGCGCGTTCATAGCTTGAGCTGCCGAGGAAGCGCAGGGCCCTGCGATGCCTAGAAATGCACTGACTCCCCAGGAAGCAGGACCGACATCTAGAGATCTACATTGGGTGAGATGGATGATGTGAGAACAAAAAAAAGAGGAAGGCAACTGAAAACATCTCTCATGAGCCTCAGACCTAGAGCAGAGGGAATATAGCAGGCTAGGACCCTGGAACCTAGGTTTCCCTTAGAAAGATAAAAGATGGGTACATCTGGGTAGATGCTTATAGTAGTAGCATTACTTTTGTGGAATTAGGAGAGAATGGGGTACCGCGACCTACGCTTCATTTTAAATCTATGTTTAATTCAGTTCATTCAACTCCAGTTCTGTTGATGTTAAGCACTCAAGTAGGACATTTCTCACTGGGTATTTCAGATTGGGGACAACATTATTTTGCTCAGTATTGTAGGGCTAAAGGTCACAAGTGACTCCATGAATAACTGGAAAGAAATGCAGCGAGTCAGTGCCTATAGTACAGGGTCTAGTCACTGCTGCTCATGCACAGGGGGATCCCTCTTTCCCTCCAGGAATGACCTGGTCAACTGAACACAGAGAAACCCGGAGTGGCTTCACCTCGCTGTCATGTGTGGTTCTCCTCCCCTCTGCACTAAATTACAGACATCCAACAGCTCTGACATAGCAATGTTAATTATTAATATGATTTATCTCAATTGATTTTCCATTACAGAATATTATTTTCTATTACATTCCAATACACCTGCAGGAATTTCATTAAATTCAAAATGACGACCATCAATTTCCATTAAGAAAGGTGTAAACTAAATACATTATATCTCTGTTGAAGCCAATGAGTTCCATTATCCATTTCCAGTAATTTCCATTCATTTGAAGGGCCTCCATTTCAAATGGGCCTGAAGGATTTGATGGCTTATCAGTACTCCGGGCCCTCTAATTTGACAGGGACAAAAGCTGGCAGCCATCCCCTGCTCCTGCACATTTACAGGTTGAGAACCTCTATTGAACTTCATGATTGACTGAAGCCGGTAGCCAACCCATTCAGACACTTGTCCAAAGACAACTCTGACTTCTCTCCCTGCACCGAATCTATCTTAGGAAACCTGACACATTAAAATCGACAGATCGGGTTTCTTGCTCCTGATTAAAAAGAAAGAAAAAACTGCCCTCTTCTTCCCAAGCTGTTTCGTGTATTGACCAGTTCTCAGCTTGTGCCAAACACACTAATATCAGCTAATATCCGACTGTTCTCCAGACAATGCAAGGAGGGACAGTGATTTTCCCTGGAATTTCCATAATATAATGGATATTTGTAATCCTGCTAAGAGCAAGTGTTTATTTACAACACAGTGAATCAGAGTTTGCTGACCAAATGCCAGACAAACAATCTCTATTTTCTAGAAAACACATGATGTGGGATGATAAAAACAGAGTCTGCCCCAAAGAGGTCACACTTTCCATGCTTCTAATTGTACAGAAGAGATTCTTTACAAAATCTCCCCCACTCTTATCCCTCAGAATAATGTGCACACACTTAATAACAATATAACCTAAGTGTCACTTTAATTTTTAAGAATTTCTCATTAATTACTGACTAGTAAACCCCTAAGGCCTCTCCCTTGCGAGGGCTCCCTGCAATGCCAGGACTTGACGAGCCTGAACCCTGCTTCCCTGACACCCCGGCACATCACAGGCTGCATTTCCCACTCCGCTCTGGGGCCAGCTCGCCAGTTTAAAACAACATATTTGGGGGTTAAATAAGATAAGGGGGATAGCCAACTCTGGTAACTTGAAAGTATGCTTTTAGTAACTTCACTTGAATGGCAGGCTCTTAAATGCAGTAGCTAGGGATTGCCTCCAAGCTCTTGCCCAGAGTGGAATAAGAATATGCTGAAATATGACCCAGGATGCTCTGAATCTTGGCTTCCACGTTCCCAGCTCATGCCTAAAGGCGTGATTTTACACTTGGGATATTTTAGTTTTATTCTATGCTCTGATCACCTGTGAATGAGCTGGGAGTGTAAAGACAAACAGCGTTCAGCTAACTACATTTTTTTCTAAAAACACGTGAGATGAGCTGAACGATCAGCTATGACTCCCAGCTCCACCGACCGGAGGGCTCTGCCAAAGCTGCCTTCAGCACCGCGACCTGCGCGGATGCCTTTCGGATAGTGCTGATGCAGTGTGACTCATGCACCCGCACGCATCAGGTTATATCAGCTCACATCACCAAGCGGGATACGCTGCTGTGACCTATTTATTCCTCTCCGTTAAGGTGGCCAGACAAGTTAGGAGCAATAAAAGCGTATGATTAATCACTATCTCGGCCAAGAAGTAGGTGGCCTCTTCATACAACCTGACGCCAGTAAAGCAGGACAGTAAAACACTGATTTTCAAAGGTGTTAATTGCTCTTGGTTTTGCAAGAGCCTAAAAAGACTGAAGACATTTATAGCCAGGGAGGAAGGGACAAGTGCCGCCTGCATCTACAGCCCTGTAGCAAGCAGGTAAGTGCTCCACACACTGCCTGGGCAGGGACATGCTTGTGCAGCTGCACAGCACCTCTCTCTGGAAACTGAAATACTTTCCGAACACCTAAAATGGTCAAAAAATTACCCGGACAACTATGTAGCATAAAAGCACGAACAAGAACAGAAGAAAGAAAATTATGTGCCCCCCCTCAGGGGGAGCAGGACGTACTGCCTGTCCTCACCCCACCTGCAGCCCTGTGCCCACCACAGCACCTCCATCCCAGCCTTCTCCTCCTGCCACTGCCCTGGCCTCTTTCTGCTCCTCCTTTCTGCTCAATCAGAGCAACAACACCCATGGGGAACCTGTTTACATGGAAAATAGGACCTTCCCATTTTTCCAGGTGATTTCCATAGGCTTTTCACATCTCTGGCATGCTACCAGGATGCTGAATGCAACTCACTCCTCCTCCTACATGGGTATTTTTCTTCCAGATTTTAAGATACAGAGCATTTGAAGCACGAACATTAAAATAGTAATTTGTTTCTATGCTTCATGCAGTAAAATAAGCATTGGTTTTAAGCAAAAAGCTTCTTAGCATCATCTTGAAGGCGGAAAAGACAGAAGGAGAGACTTTCTCTAATGCATATGCCATATAAAATGCACTCAGGTGGTGGAGCAGAAACATCCAGATGGCTAATGTTTTGGGAACCTTCTTTCTTTTTTTTCCACTGCTTCAGACAACCATTTTTAGAATATTATTTTAAAGGATTCTTTCAACATAAAATTAACAGAATATACGCACCAGCATTATAAACACAAAGTCAAAACATGCAAGCCCAAATAATGTCAAAATTCCCTGGAAACCTAGTATAAGTTATCTCCAGTTTGGCTACGGAAGGTAACTGATCAATAAACACCCGTTATTACTGCTGATGAAATTATGGTGATACCTGCAGCTCAGTGAGCCCCCACTACATTAGGAACTCTGAAAAGATCAATAAAATCCCATTACAGACACCAGGAGCTTTACTATCTAAAAAGATCCTCAAACTGGTGAAGTAGAAAGACCATTGGTATTATTACAACTACATCAGAGAAAAAAATGAGAAACACTTTGCTTGCATGAGAAATTCAGTGGATCACTTGAAAGACTAAGACCCCCAGGTTCACGGCCTCGCGTTCACTGCATCAGCCAGGGCACGTCCTGGCCAGCACCAAGTTGGGGGAGCTGGAACGCCTGGTTCACAATGGCATCAGGGACCCCCTTTGGTGACGACAGGGACGGGGCTGATCTGGGACAACAAGGAGCCCGGGGCCATGGCTGCCTGCAGCGCCCCGCCACGCTGCAGCTCGCAGGCTTGAGGATTACTGCTAATTGCGCTGCCGCTTTGCAGAGTGATTAACTAGCCCTTCTCCTCAGAGAGGCTCGACACAGAGCAGCCACCACGCGAGCTTATCTCCTACGTGCCTCCACAGTGCGATAACTGGCAGGCAGACACCCGGCACAGCGACCTCCTCTGCGGCGCCTGCCAGGCGCTCACGCTCACTTTCCCTTGCTGAGGCAAGTCCCTCATCGTGTTTCTGTCCTGCCTGTGTGGGAGTTAGAGTTTCATAACGCTCTGGAGCAGATGGTGGGACCTGCGTGTCCACCCCATCTCTGCCCCTGGAAATGTGCCCAGAAGACTGAGGGAAGCAAAAGCCGTAAGGACCAGCTGGGGCCTGACCTCCTCTCCTGCCTCTTGCCCGTCCCTGCCCGCTTGACTCCTAAGCACAGCAGCTTCATGTAGATGCACAGGAATCTGCAACACAAAATACTCTCTCCTTGTCGCTTGTAGCAATTGCTAAAGGTGCCGCGCACCTGTGGCCTCCTTGGACAGAAAGCGCCTTGGTCAGAGAAGAAACGGAAAAGGCCAAAGGGATGTGGCTCATAAAAGCTTGGCAGCATTACTCTAAAAACCCATCAGGGTCGATTCTGCAGAAGAGATTGGGTGCTGCTGGAAGACTCACTTACAGATTTATAATGCCTGTTCAATTTTACAGAAATTGATAGTATTTCCCTATATAACATTAAATACAAGAAGATTTAAATCTCATTGAAAAACATCATTTCTGCTATAAAAGTTTAAGTCAAATCAGCCTGTAATGATCTCCTATTCTGGAGATACTGCATCTGCTGTTTTGGATGGACTATAATAACTTGGGAATGACGTATCTGATCCCCTCAGAAGCCTCGGTGAATTAAGCAGGCATCTGCAGGCAGAATCCAATTGACTCTGGAGAAAGCCAGGGAGAGAGAAGTTTAAATGCACCACATACTGCTCTCTTTATCTGGTTAGCAGATTAATTTCTCCCAGCATCAATAACTTATAAAAAGTTGATAAAAGCCTTTACAAAATAATAATAAAAAGCCTTTTTGCAGAAGATGAATACAGTGGAGTGGAACATGGGGCAAAAGGGTGAGGAGAGGGGGGCTGCCGGGGGCGGATCTGGCATCCATGTGGCTCTCGGGCATCTCTCTTTTCGGAAGAGCCGAACATACAGTCTTAAGAGAAACATACGTGACCCATTTTCCTCCTAAAATCAACATTGTCCGGTCTACTTTTTACATTAGTTTGTCTTTCCTTGCTTTGGAAAGTTTTTAATCTGGAAAGTTCTATTCCTTGTCAAATAAATGGTAAAGAAATCCTCCTGTTTGGTTGCTTGATACAGACTAACCTCTGGGATAAACAATTTTTTTTTAAGGAAAGTTATACTGAACAAAACGTTTTTCTATTGAGCAACTAAGATAGCCTTTCACACTCCACCCCATGCTGTCGGAAACCTAAATATGTGGCACTTGTGTTATCTCAGTTGACTCAAATACATTGTTCTGTAGGAAGAGTAAGTTACTTTGAAGGGGCGTTAGTTTGCAAGGCAATTTGCTGACATACAGCAGCAGTGCAATGGATGCCCACCTGCTACCACCCGCTGTGCTCTATCTCACCCCTCCAAGCTGCTGGTCTTGCCACCACCTTGCACTGGCACTGGCTCTTCTCATTGCCTCTAAGAAGATGCCTTCTCTTGGCAACCTGAAGCCCAGCTTGCCAGCTCCTCCTGGCAGAAGTTACTGCTCCCAGAATCCGGATGTCTCCCATATACTGAGAACAACCTACTAATGGTTTTATGGGGTTAATTAACTGGTTTTTTTTATAGATAATAGAATTTGCAATGAGGAACACTGGCATTATCTTTAGTGCTACCTCTGCAAATGGCCGAGTACAAGATAATTGATACTGCTTTGGATTGCCCGTTATGTAGAAAATTAAGGGAGGGAATTTACACACAGTGATTACCATTGGTATTTTATTACTTACAAATCCTTATAATAGATTGCAATTCAAACAACAGATTTGCAAAAATCCTGTGTCTGTTTTTAGTAAAAACAACATAATTAGCTAGGACCTCCCTCTTTATTTTTCCATTCCTTTTCTCCATGAAGCCTGCATATTTCCTAAAGCATGTAAAAGGACTGAAATATATCCCCTATCACCCTGCAGATGTCCAAGGTAGATCCATTAGGATCTGAGGTGAAGCTTGTTAACTAGGCAGCTCAGGAGGTCTGGGCACTGTGGGGAGGACCAGGCGCTGCTCGGGGCCACGCTGCTCCTGCCCTCCACTCACGGCCCCTCGAGGCCCCTTCCTTCTCTCCCTTTACCAAGTGGTGGGGAGGGGTCACCACGTGTATTTTACTGGTAGAAATTTAACACTAGGCTTACAGTACCTGGCCATTTATTAAAGGCCCTATTCTTAGGGTCCTGGGATTCTGTAAAAAAAATAATTTTTTTTTAAAAATGATAAGCTTTTCGTTTTCACAGTTGCTAAGTGAATTCTGAAAATGCAAATCTTTACTAAAAAGAAAACACTCAACTTTTCTCCAAACAGCCTGCCTTGAGCTACCTCAAACTAAATCAAAGCAGCCCAAAGATGCTACTGTCTTCAGGAATACATCTAGCTTTATGGACTTCTGTTTCCATTAAAAGGAACAGCGGGAACTTGAATGTGACTTTTCCTCCAGAGAGCTGATTTTTCGCAGTTCACCTAACACGTAAGGCTGACCCTGGCCCATCTTGACTTCAAGTATTGCACTCCTTCAACTGGCATTGTGATTTGGGACCTAGAAAGGGTATTCTGAAGATATGCAAAATAACTGTCTCTGCAACTATTCACGTATGACGCTGCGGAGGCGCAGAGGAACCCGGACTGAGGGCACAGGAGCGCACGGAGTGAAACCTCTGCGGCCAGTGGCGATGGTGCCAAGGGACTCGCATTGAGCCCCATGCTCTCCCTGCTCTATTTTACCTATCTTTTTTTTTCCCCCCTGCATTTCAGGTATTTTGTTCTTAGGGGTCTAAGTATCATTCAGATGCTGACAAACAGAGGCGCAGTTTGCAGAAGACATCCTTTTTAAATTAAAGCAGAGGCAGCCTTATCCACACCCCAGAGAGTGACGTAACTTCTCTTCCTCTAGGCTTTTTTTCACAGCAAGCGCTACTCAAAGGGCAGGTTTTCCCAAAAAGGCAAGTCCTGAGCTCCGCAGTCCCAGGTGGGCCAGAGCGAGGACAATCTCACTGCAGGTAAATCTACACTTCTCCAAAGAGGCACCAGGCAAACCATTCCATGCATCTCTCGGGATCATGGCAAACTGCCACAGATGCTTTTACAAACCCGACGCTGAGGCAGATCATTTGGAGCACAGAATCCATCTCCATCCACTTTAAAGGTTTTCAGATTACCGTTTCTTGCCTTTCTCCAGACAAATCAAATTAACACGACTGCTGGGAAGCTGTTAGGAAACTATTAGGAGTATATTTCCTTACTGGCAGAAACAAGTCATTTGAGCATAGCTATATTCATCCAACTTCTCAAATTAATAATTTATTGCCGTTTTCCCTCTCACTCAGTACCGGGCTGGCTCTACGACACGCTCCTCCTCTGCGTCCTGCTGCGCAGCCCTGCGCCAGCCTCGGCTCCTTTCTCCTCCTCTGGGCTTTTTCCTCTCTTAGTTGTTTTTCACCATTATGGGGATAAGTAATAAATGGAGCCTGTGGACTTTCCTCCAGCTCTCATTCCCTTTCCTTGGAGTTGTAATTCTCATTGCAAAGTTGATGCCAGTCGTTCATCGTCCTTAATAGCTACAGTTTGCTTTATAAATTTCTTATTGGTGTTACACCACTTAAATTTGAATTCCACGTTAGTATCACTACATCTTTCTCATGATTCCTTCTCATCCTTCTCCTTCTCAGAAGCCTAGGGATATCTGTAGCAACTGAGTATGCCACTGCAAATCTTTCCAGAAAACTGCTTGACCAGAGCAGCAGAAATCCTCACCCAGGCGGCCACGTGCCACCCTTTCATTTGGGGTTGATGTTGATTCACTGGAGCGTCCTGTAATCCCTTGGCATAAATACAAAGGATTTCACCCCAACTGTTAACACACAGAATTAAAGATTGCCAGGGAGTAAATCATCCACCCTCATCTAGTCCTATCAACAATAGATTGAGAAAAATTATTCATTCATTTTTATAGTCCTGTAATTCTTGCAGATGTTCCTATGGAAATTGATTTAAATCGATGAATCATAGGGCAAGATCGGTGCAAATTTTTCAAGCTGAAGACAATTGACTTCAATAGAGCAATCACAGAGCTCCCATATAGCCGGTATAACTCATAGGGGTTGAATGTTTAATGCAGCTAAAACTCTGGAGTCAACTCCTGAGGCACTGAGAGCAAGTGCTTTTTAATTAGATGAAGCCCAGCCTGCTCTGCAATATTTTTTCTGTTCCTCAGATGGAAGAGAAGGGCAAGATCAAGAGAAAGAAATTCACCTTTTTCAGATCACTTAGTAATCTAACCTCAACTGACACAGAAAACAAGACCCTGAGAGCCCGAGCTTCATACCCCGTGCTCCTAGCAGTGCTTCATTCATGGCTACAAATAAACCATGATACATGGGCTGTGGTTGGGAAGCGGGCAGCCTGGGTGCACCTCCCCTGTGGGCACTGCTGCGGGTGCTGCTGCTGGACGGTGCCACGGGCGCTGCTGTGGGTGCTGTGGCAGGATGATGCTGCCACGGGGTGATGCTGCGGGTGCTGCCGCGGGACGGTGCCGCGGGGCTCCCAGCTGCACGAGCCTCCTTGCCCGATTCGCTGTGTCACAGCAAACAGCCCAAAGAAACTGCCGGACACTCACACAGCTGCAGCGGGAGCTCTCAACGAAAACCACAGCTTCCATCTTCATCTTCAGCATGGGGCTAGCGTGCACCCCAAGGCCTCTGCGCCGCTCCTCCTTCCCAAGGGAAACAAGGAGGTATCCAGTAATTCCTCCCCATCTCTGCAAGGGATGCCCAGAGCTCAGAGCTGGGCTCACCAGCACCACAAGGAGAGCACAGCACTTGCTAGTTCTTCACATATCTTAGTCTGTAAAAATAACCACATCATCACTGAAGTTATTACTGTGCAGCCACTTCAAAAAAGACAAATAATTCGCAAAGAATAAACTAAACTAACCTTCTCACTTTATTATAATTGCTCCTTTCCTTGCAGAGACTCTGATCCGTGGAAAAGATGATGGGAAGGAACTACCTAAGTAGAGAAACCCTGCTCCCATGGGAACCCAGGATGCAACCAACCCTTTCATCCTCAGTGTGTCACGCACATGGAGTTACTGCCTCTACCACAGCGAATGGACTGAGACGCGCTAGTGAAGGGCAAACCCAAATATTTGTATTCATCTAGACACTTTTTCACAGTTTTTTCTTTTTAAAAGCACCTGAAATGCAACTTGGCTAAACTTCAAAATTCAGCTCATCTGTACAGCCAAGGTATCACGCCAAAGAGCAAAGATAAATACTGCAAGCATATAACCCAAATATAACACATAACCCAAATGAATATGGGCTTATAGGCTGTTGGATGCAGGACACTCTTCTAACTCCTGCAAGCTTTTATTGCTATTTTTGACCACAGCATATGAAAGATTCAGAGTGAAATTTGTACTTTGTAGGAAGACTCAGTGCAACCACATACTGCAGCGCCTGCACGCCTTTCCTGATGAAGGTTTGCACGGTGCTGGGCTCGCAGTAACTAAATAAAATCAGTGAAAGTTCTGCCTGATTTCAAGCTGATAAGAGGATGCCATCACTGGTCGCATGTGGCCAGGCTACTCTGCCCTGAACAGCACCTGCAAGCAAGATGATTCCTTCCATCTCTGGGAACAGCATGACACCAAGTAATTATCTTGCAGTGCAATTCTAACAAACAAAATAAGAGACCATATCTGAGTAAAGAGCTGCCTGTAGCTGTAAACAATTACTTGGAAATGGAATTGAGGATACCTTCTGAATAGCCAGTGAAACTGGCTGGAGCAATGCGGGAGAGACTGTGTTGCTCCACTGGAAATACTGCGGTCACATGCCAACCCTTTCCACTGTGCAACCCGCGCAGGGCATGAGCTTGCTGGGGAGTGTTTGGGCTGAGCCAGAAGATGAGCAGGCAGATTTAAGCTCCTAACTGTTGTCTGAAATTGGGAGCATTTGTTTCTAGAAACAGCAGTTTCGGCCACACCGCCAGTGCCGCAGGCATTCGGCAGCAATGCACCCGTACTTGGCACCAGCCGCACACGGCTCTTCCCATCACCTGACACGAGTGTGTGCAGAATACATGGGGCACCTCATCACAAAACCACCCGGGCTTGGAAAATAACCACCAGCTCCTTGAAATAAAAGGGGAAAAATAAAAGAGGTTGGCAAAGACGTTCAGCCCAGGCAGCCACAGGGACCGTTCAGAAGCAAGAGGAACCAGCTTCGGGCTGGGCCTGCCTACACACACACGATCCCCTTGCTTCCCGCACAGGCAGACACGCATGTGCACGCGCCGCTGAAAGCTGCCACTGCGGCGGGCGGGCTGCCAAGCCTGCTCTTCTCCTGCATCCTCCAGGCTGTTGTGAAGGGACAGCCCTGTGACTTTCTGCTTCTATAGAAACAGCATTACTGCTAAATTTTAGCTTTTGTTTTGCCAAGAAATGCCTTCTGGGCTGCTTAAGTGTGTGTATTCCACAGTAATTGTTTCTTTTTCTAGGGGTTAAAAAACATTATTCTTGCAGATGACAATGCCTTCAGTGTAAGGATGTAGTGCAGTTTGCAAACAAGAGGAGCTCTGTCAGTGGAGTGAGTGATCGCTTTTTGCAGCACGTCTCTTCATCGCAATTGTTTGCAGACGCGCAGCCTTCCCCGGGGACGGGCTCTTCTCCCCGCACAGTGCGGGCTATTGTTCTGGAGCGGCAGTAACAGAGAAGATCCTCATCCATCTGCAAAGGACAACACGCCATGGAGGGCTCCCACGGCAATGCAGTTTAAAGCAACAGACCGAAGGAGCTTGAAGCAAGACCAGGTGGAAGGCGGGCAGGCAGGCCAGGGCTCGCACCTGCAGCAGCGGCACCGCACGGCCCGCGTGCTCGGCACCCACGGCCCTCGCTTTCCCCAGCCATGCCAGTGCACAGCCCTGCGAGCAAACACTGCAGCTTCCTTCTCCCAAAGGACAGGGAGGGCACTTACTGGCGTTTACTGAATCCCAAAGGGACCCTGTATTTTATGTTACCTTTTTCCTCAGCAGCAGCCTACCGCTGAGGAGGGCAAGAGACCAGGCATCACACAAACACCGCTAGGGAAAGATGATTGCTCCCGACACACAGACTTACGTTCTTAACGCCCTTGGAAACACTCAGGTCATTTGGCTAGGAAGGAGATTTATAACTCCCATTAATACTATCCAAAGTCTTTTTCGAGATCTTGCTCACACACTCCAACCACGCTATTCAGCTCCCTGAACTCAGCGAGGGGCTGGGTTCAGGGTTCCTTTCTGCAGGTCTTCAGCACAGACCCCTGCTACTGCACAAGCTACGGAGCAAAATGGAGCCTGCCAGGCCCAGCAGGATGCGGCTACTCCCAGCAGCACCCGCAGCGGCGCCCGCCTCCTCCTGCTCCAGAAGACCAATGGGGACAGCACAGGGACAAGCTCTGTCACCTCCTCCAGGTGCAGTCACACAGCACAACCGCCAGCCTTGGAAGCCCGGGAATAGCCAGGGCTCCTTCCAGGTGCACAAAACACTTGCATCAAGTTATGCCTTTGGAAACATGGCTCAAACTCCAGTTAGTTGAATACAGAGTCTATGAATACTGCCAGCAGTAACTGGATTCTACAAGAGAATCATTTTATTGTTATGTTTTGAAGCCAAAGACCCATTGTTATCAGATGGACAACAGCAGAGAAATTCCAATTAAATACGCAGTAATTTTCATTTTCTTGTTTCAGCACTAGTCTAGTAACAGCAGCTGCCAAAGGCCATTACAAGTTATGTTTGCAGGTGGGAATCCTTTACAGCACTCAGGAAGTGCCATTACAAAATCAAATAAATGTGAAAGCCTGGTCTGCTCCCTGTCAAGTCAATAAAAAAAAAAAAACACCTTTAAGAGCGCAGATCAAGTCCTTCAGGCTTAGAGCTCTATCTGGACAAGTCCCGCTCCGCTCCTGTCTGCACTGGTTTCTCAGCAAGGCTTGAACAGCACCAGGGCTCACCCGGCCATCGCCGGCCGGGGCCGAGCACGGCCCTCCTCGAGCTCACGGGTTTCTTAACCAATAGTGAGCACAAAACTCAGAGTGGAGAAACGCTGAGGAAAAGAAATCAAGTAAGTGGCAAATAAATAGCTTACAAATCAAAGTACACA
Organism: Tinamus guttatus; assembly: GCF_059628265.1. Lineage (NCBI taxonomy): Eukaryota > Metazoa > Chordata > Aves > Tinamiformes > Tinamidae > Tinamus > Tinamus guttatus. The sequence continues at coordinate 2,182,410 of NW_028288985.1, read as the reverse complement.
GCTGAACAAATAAGTTAACCCTCACTTTCTAGCCACTGCTATCTTTTCACAGCTTGAAATTTCTTAGAAATATATATGTACTGAAATTTTATGAGACAAAGTAGGGCTCAGCTAGGCTTTGGGTTAATACCATCAGGACATGTTCCTGGACTGCTTTTCCCTCTGGGCTCCCTTTTTTGGAGCAGGCCAAGATGGAAACACGGACTCCTTTGAGAGGGGAGCTGACGCTCGTGGGCCTGGCTCCCTGTTAGGAACCCAGTGACAGCAGGGTTTCGACACCTTCAGAAATAAGTTCTTGACAGACTGAAAATGCAGGTACGTCATGAATATGAGGAGTTTGACATGAGACAAAATACTATAAAAACAGATGAGACAAACCCAACTGGGGTATTACAGCACCTGGTCACTGATAGCTCTGATAGCTTTAAAAGAAGTGGCTTTAATGCACGTCCCAGAAATGTTCTTCCATCCTTCTTCTCCTCTTAACAACATCGTTCAGATCGCAATTCTTCAAATTTCATATTAGATTTTCTAATACAATTGGATTCCCAGAAGACCTAATTCTCTGCTGCTCTTCAACTTGTATGGTCATTAAGTCCAATCATCAGGCCTGGCCTCCATCACCTTTCCGTTCCCAATCTGCAGACTGCAGAGCCAGCTCTGCTTCAGAAATAAATTGCAGCAGCCTTACCGCAGATTTAGCTGAGGCACTCTGGTAATAGACCCAGAAAGTTATCAGGGACCAGGACACCGGCTGGATTTCAGCAGACTAGTAGCAACCCTTTTTTCAGCAGCAGACTCGAGCTCTGTCCTCCAGGGATGAGCAAGGAAGGTCCAGAGGACCCCTGATACACAACACAGCCTCATTTAGACCAGCTTAGCAGCTCTCAAACATGCTGGTGTAACTGCAAGCTGCTGCACACGCATTCATTTAGGGCAATCCTGTTCACAACGCTACCACTGATTCAGATTAGCCTTCCTTCCCTCAACGCTTCGCCCACAACCTCCCCATGAAAGAGGAGCCCTCAGATATTTATCCGCTGAAACCATCCCACGGATGTTCTGGGGTATCTCCGTTTCCCCAGGAAGGCGTCGGAGGACAGCACAGCCCCAGCAGTGTTACGTGCAGCCTCTCTGCGAAGGTTTCTTTGAAGTCTCTCCTAAGAAATGCCGTAGTCACTATGCCTGAACCTCTGAAGTGAGGTCTTCCGAGAGACACCCCTGCCACCTGTCCCCTCCTGCCCACATTTGGTCCTGGGGCCCATGCATCTTGGTAGCTTCTGAATCAGCACAAGCAACAACACAGAGCAAGGTAATGGAGAGGCAAGGGGCATACGGGAGCTGCAGGACCTGCTCCTGCCTCCGATGCACTCCGCCACTTTGCCATATGTGCTGAAGCCTTCACGTGCTGCAAATGGCAAAGGTTCAAAGAGCACGAGATGAGGGCTTGCCATGAGGAGGTAGGGTTTGTGTCCAGGCCTTCATCCTTCTCAGGCTCCAACTCTAAATGAGGGGGGTTTGTGATGCTGACAGCAGTGGTGCCTAGCAGGAGAGAGCTTTGAAAAGCCAGGGGCTAAAGCTAGCTCCAAAATTTAAGGAATGATACTTGCATGCAAGGTGCTCATAATAGTGCAGTGCCAGGTGTGGGTGTTCGGTAGAAAGGTTCGTCACTCTTAAATTATGAGGAATAGAAAAGACACAGGGTCTGACTTTCTGCCACCTTGCACTTTTTATTCTTTTATTCTTGTGCAAAGAGATGTAAAATAACACTATAAATGTTCTCTCTTTGAGCTAGTCATGTTTTAATACAGCAGTAAATGCCCTTTTTATAGGGCAATAAGAATCTGCTATTTGGCAGAGGTGCAAACTCTAGGGGTTAATGGAGAAAATTCCAGGTTCCAGGGTCAGATCTTTGGCGAGGACAACTTAGTGTGATATCAGTGATGCACCGGTAACAGTGCATAAATTAGCAGTCCTGGCTCCTGGTGGTCTTGCCCGCCTTGCCTCCCTTCTCCTCCCTTCTCCCTTCTCCCATGGTAACATGGCTCATTTATCATGGTCATTAATGGAGAAACAGACTGAAAAGTCCTCAGGAAATTACAAGCCATAGAAGAGCAAAGGTGATGGGTTTAGAAGCTGCACTTCCAAGAACGAGAATGCACAGCAGGGTTCGAGCGCTCTCCCCTGGAGAGGAGGGTCCTGGAGCCCCTGCTGAAACGCGGCCACACGCGACCAGAACCAGCTACTTACGTCCAAACTCTGAGCTTCTCTTTTTACAATAAGGATCAGAAATCTTCCAAGAGGGCCTCAAATGGTTTTGCTCAGTTTCACTGATAAAACACTATTTTGCTTTTGGATGAATAGTAGAAAATTGGTCTAGTAACCCCAAAGAAGCATCAAACTTGAATCTTATAAGGAAAGATTATACAAAAAATATAAAGTATATATGCAATGTTTATCTAATAAACATTTCAACAAGCTCAGGATAATCCAAGACTGTCTTCCTTGAAATTCTGCAACCAAGAGCTATTTCAAAACTGACTTACCAAGTACTTTCATTAAAAAGTTCTAAGAAGGGGGAAACAGAAATACTTTATGAAATTGAAAGCATGTTACGCGTCTTAATTCTGTGTGGAAACAACAGGCACTGGAAATAAATGGAAGTGACACACGGACTTTCGACATGCCGGAGACAGAACACGTTACACACGGGCTCCCGCCCGCCTTCCCCAGGACTCGCTCCGCTCCCCAGCGCTAGCCTGGGCTTCAGCACACGCGACTGCCCCACTGCCACAGGAAGAATCATCAGAGCCACCAGTCCGTGCAATTAGCAAATCAGCTGGTCCTCCAAAATCCTCTAATAACGAACAATAAATGAACGCTATGCCTAGCACTGCAGTGGCTCCTAGCCAGATTCTAGGAGAAGAAAACAAAACAAAGCAAAGCAAGTCCAGCTCTCTGCCCAGCTCTTTGCTCTCTAGTCTTCGACTGTGTGGCAACACAAGCTGTTTCAGAGCATTCACTACAGGGCACAGCCCGAGTGCTGCTGGAGCAACGCTGCAAAGAGAAAAGTAACTTTCGCATAATATTATTCCAAACCAATAAAGTTCCAAAGAGGACTACCCACATTACACCTCACTTGAAATTCTACACACGGAGTTTGTTGTGTGTTCAGTGAGGTAAGTCTTTGCGGTAACACCAGTATTAGGGAAATAGAATGATCCTGACCAAAGCAAAAATCACTTGGCTAAAATTCTTCTGACAAAAGTGCCCGGTAGAGCTGAAAGCTGATCTCAGACTGCTCCGTGTGATGCAGGGCCTGCAGCCACCCAAGCGACCGGCAGGAAGGACGGCCCCTCCTTGAACAGAGCTTAGCAGGGACTGGAGACGGGCACCACAGGGCTTCTCCCTTTGCAGAATAACATTTAATAAGACTGGTTCACGTCACATTAAGCAGGGAAAAAAAAAAAAAGGGAACTGGAAAGAGAAGGAGGCTCTAGTGATGCAGGCCTAGAACGGAACATTTTCCCTTAAATGAACAGGTTTTACCCAGAGCAGGTAGACACCTTACAAATGTTTATGTCTGGGTCCACTTCACTCATGTTACTAGCAATAACTTAACTCAGGAAAGCTGTTTGCAATCTCAGACACGCAGCAATTGTTATTCCAGAAAATTCAGATCTATTTAACAGCCAGTCACACCATACTTAGACTGCAAGAGTAACACAAGCAGATACTTGGCCTACTGACTCCATTGCTACGACTGACTTCTTGGTAGGTCACACATATATTTTTAATAAATATAATATTTTAAAATATTCTTTCTGCCAAAAAATACATTAGCACTTTACGTATCTATGATTTATAAAAGTGAACAATAACGAGTTTTCTGTCCAGCACTCTCGTGAGCAGAGAGATCTCAAAGTGCTTTGCCAACACCAAAAGGTTTCAATGCAAGGCATGAGGAAATTAAGTTGCAAGAGTCATTTCTCCCAAATTAAAAAATGCAGTTACCTCCAAGCTGAATCGAACAGGTAAGAATTTACAACATCCACCATACACATGCATGTAGAAAAAACACACGATTCAGAGGGAAAGTTCTGTAGAAGAAAACTAACTTCTCAGAGCTGAGATTTAACGGAAACCACTCCAGTAAATACATCTGTTCTTCGAGAGCCTTGAATGATTGCTGTGATCATATAAGAACTTGAGAAGACTTTCCTGCTATATTGGTTTGCTACTGATTGAAATGTGGAGTCCCTAAAATTGCAAGTGGTAGCACTGAAATACACCATGGAGAACTGAAAAGGCTTGGCTTAGAGCTGACAACAGTATCGAAAGCTCTGCTGCTGTCTTGAGAGCTTCAAACCAGAGCTTCATGTGGGAAGTAAACGCTCCTCCATTTGAACCACGATGTGCAGCACTGGCTGGTTGACCAAGTCAGCCATAACCAGCCTTAATGAATTGAAATACAAACTTTTTCTGGGTTTTAACTCTGTTAATTTCAAAGAAAGACTCTGCTCAGAGTGGGAAGGAATTCCGGAGTTTGGAATACTCAGCCAGCTCCAGTAAGTGGCCAGGCAGACTCCAAACCAGCAAGCCTGATACAGCCACATTCCGGGGAGCTGACAGCTGATGGAATGAGGACCTGACCCATGACGGAAGTGGGAAGTGACCAGTCAACCCTCTACACGCTGCCCATCTGTCTGTATAACTTTCTGCCCTTCCAGATTACAGAGAGTGATGTATTGGATGAATCTATGACGGCTGCCTCAAGCACCTGACAACTGGGGAAAATTATGTGACAGTTTATCATCAGTATGGGTGTCTGGAGTGCCAGGAATTCAGGATGGACAAAAAATACTCTCTGATTCATCAGCTAGCATTTCAGGAACCAGAACAGCCAGGAGGAATACAATGAACTCCGATGTTCACTGGCTCTCATACAGCCTTTTAGTTACAAGGAAGAACAGGTTCTTTATGATTCTTTTTGATTTTTGGAGCAGAAACATCCTTACCTGCATTTTTTTTCCTTTAAGAAATGCATCTTTTGCCTTGTCTTCTGTGGTTTATTTCTTACAAGTGCTTCACCTGACCTTCCCCTGATCTTAAAGTGTAAAAAATTTTTCTTTCTCACCAAGTATTTGCAACAATATTTGATCAGACAGCTCGTCTGATTTCCATCACACAATTTGCTCTGAGCATCCACATGACTTATCAGCACTCACAGGGCCTGGCTCATGTTACCGGAGCCTCCTGCCAGAGTCAAGTCCCAGCTCTTTGGCTGCAGAACCAACCCTGCAAATTCCTGGCACAAAAGGCTGCCAGAAGCTCTGTCTTGGCACATCAGAGACTTCTTTTCTATTGTAAACTTTTAATGGGGCATACATCCAGCATAATGATACTCTAAATGAATCAAAGTTATTTAAAATACCTCTCTCACAAGTGTAGCTAATGATCCCCATTTCAAAATTTCTTAGCAACCTCCTCTCTTATAGAGAAAGCAAAGTAAGCTGATGAAACAAATTACCAAACAGAATCACTAAGCTATTCATGGCTTGATTGACCAATAATTGTATGTAGCTGAGGCCCAACAGATAATGATCAGTAACAAATGATGAACTAATAAAATACATTTACTGTATATAACCCAGAAACATACGGTTTGCTAAACTCCTTAATGTTACTTGGGATGTACTAAGATCTGAACTAATAAGAGCTTGTAAATGTAAAACAATGTGAGTCCAAACCCTTGAGCAGGACAAGCTGAAGACAAGCGGTGACAGGATAGCCAGAACCCCTCTGTGTGCAGCACTCCAGCAGGGCCTCCTCAACCCCCTCAGGGCAGTGGAGCCCACTGCAGCTCTCCCTCTTGCAGTGAAGTCCGGTCAGCTCTGCCCTGTTTCCTGGGATAGCAGGGTAGGAAAATGGCAGGTCTATATCAGGGGGCTGAGCTGCAAGCCAGCCACTCGCTGCTGTAATAAAGTTGCATACTTTCCCTCATTTTAGTTTCATGCAGAAGCCTCCCCATTGCAAGAGACCTGAATTAGAGCATCTCAGAAATGAGTCCAAGGAGGAGAGGGACACTGGAGCAGAATCCCTCGAGAACTGTATCCAGGAAAAGCCTCTTCAGGAGTACAGCGAGGACAGCAGCACCATGACTTGGTGTCCTCAGATCTGGTTCAAGGATGATGGGGAGAGCATTATTCCTTATTTTTCCACAATCTATAAAGTGCTCCTATAAATCTCTTGCTTTCTATTATCCTCAGTCACAAGAAGAATCAGAGAATTTTCTACAATATTGAAATTAAAACTTGAAAATCTAGTCTGGCTAAAGTGGGAAATCAAAGAGAGAAGTCCAATAAAATGAGCTTTGATGAATTTCTTTCAAAAAGATAAATTAATCACCTCTTTTTTTTTTCCCTCCACTGATCCTACATAGATAATTTACATTAGACTTCACAGTTTTCTTGATATAATAGTAAAGGACTTTTTCACAGTGCATCTTTTGCGCTAATCACCACAGGATAATGGTCTCCTGTGTGGGAAGTCTGGATACAGACCCTTCCCTGACACATGCCAGACGGTGGCAGCGCTATGTGGTTTGCGTTCTGGGGCCCAGGCTAGAGGGTTACAGATCCATGCTACCTTCTGCAGCAGTCGGGTTGAGTAGGTCACCAGTGTCACGGACAAAGTTTGGAAGGGAATCGTGTCTTTCTCCTGGTTCACACGCTCTCCGCCCTTCCCTATCCCTGAGGAGGCTCGATATAAATACCAGCGCAGAGGAAAGTCTCATCAGGATGAAGTCGTACTTAAGTCTTTCTTAACCTATAGTCCCATTGTTTAAGTATTCGGTTACACTGGTGCCAAGACTTAACAAGTAGGGAATGAGGCCACTGTTGCGTCTTGCTATCCAACAGCAAACTGGATCAAAATTTAAGTATTTTCAATAAAAGCTAATAGTTCTCATCAGCGAAATTTTCTTAGTGAAAGACAGTACAGACCTAATAACGATGCAAAAATAAACAAATTTGCTCATATGCCAACAGTTTTGATGGTAATTAAATTTATTTGTTTTTCTCTAGAGTTGATCTCAGAAATTTACTTCTCCAAGAGCAAATTAAAGCTGATAACTGCAATAAATAAGGCAGCAGTTTAAATCTGAATGACATAATAATCAGCCTTGGAAATAGCTGCATTCTTGCATTATTAGGGTGCTGAAACGCAGATTGCTCAAAGGAAAGCCTAAGTGAGAACTCCCAGTGGCACTCAGCACAGAAATGTAGCAGTGATGGCAGAGGAAAAGCTAAAGCTTGGGCCCCCCTGCGGTGCTGCAAGGACAGTCTGGGGATTTACCAGCTGGGCCGTGGCACCTAGACCCTGCTAGGGCTCAGAGCAAGTCGTCCTGAAGAGCATTTCCTGAAACGTGAAGGACAAGATGGTGACTGCTCCTCCAGTAAGGGTTTACCCATGGGAAGCTGTTCCTGATCACCCCAAGAATGAAATTCACTTCAAGATCTCAATTAAAACAGCCTATCTCTAGTCCTCATCAACACCACTCCTACAAAGGGATGAATATTTAAGAACCCGAAAACCTAAGAGGAAACAGAAGCAGCTCCTTTGGGAGGGAGCCCTGCCTATCAGCTGTGCTGTCTGCAGCAAAGAATTGCCTGCAAAGCGGCACGTGCGAGCGCAGGCTGACACAAATGTCCAACGGAAAATGTGAGGGAGGCTGATGCCAAATTTTCCCCTCTCTAGCCCAATTCATCACAGAACAAAAGATGAAACACATCAGAAATAAAAAGAACCTAGCAGAAACTATATACTGAGAATCAAGTTGGGGAGAGATAGGTGGTCTTTAAAATTAAGCAAAGACTTCCTCAAAGAAAAAGTAAAATTGGACATGCATGAGTCTTATTTTCTAGATGTTGAGGCTGACAGAAAATGAGTTGCCTCCACGTTCTCATGAACTGACTTTTTTATTGTGAGTTACAGAGCCCTGCAATGTAACTTGAAAGAGAAACCCCTAGAAATGCAAAATAAAGGATGGATCTCCATGTCAAGCACAAAAAGGAGTTATCTGGGTTACATGTGCCTTTTCAGTCCCTTTTTTATTTCTTATTCTTTCACATTCTCTGTCATCTAGGGAAATCAGGTACCTACTGCCAGTTAAACTTTCCTATATTTCCTCATGGAATTCTAACTGACTTATTGCATTTACAGTAATGGCTGGGCTGTTGGCAGCAGCTACAAGTCAATCAACTGCTCGAAGCATTCATTTCAATTCCTTGTTAATGCAGGTTACTGATACCACTAGACTTCTGCTGCAGCAGCATTAGATGTCAAGAATCTCCAGAAGCATTAGAGACCCAGGACAAGGACAGGGTCTTCCCCAAATCTCAAGTTCATTTGGTGGAGGTGGGACCGTCAATTAAAAATCCGGGTTTACAGAAATTGGGATAGCCATTTTAATTCTGAAAAAAACACAGTATATATGAGAAAGTCTGTGAATGGTCTAAGAAGAGCCTCGTAAATATATTCCTGGCACGCTAGTAGCAATTTTGATCAAAAGTTACTGGGATTGTTTCTCCATCTACAATCAAAGGCTAAGCTACTTAGTGGGAGCTTTTTTGCAGTCCCACATTCTGGAAGAACTGCTTCAGGCCCTAAATGAAGGGTTAATCTTTAGATCCAAGAGGAAGGCAATGTTACTTTTCCTCTTTCTTGGTTCAGAAGTTGGAATCCTAGAGACTAAAATGATTGCACTTCTCTGAGCTGCACAAGCTTTATCCTGAGCTCTTAAGAAAGAAGAAGCCTACTGTGGAAATAGTGCAAGTAATTTATTTCCACTGTCATGAAAGCAGATCTTCATGATATTAATTTAAGCCAACCAGAGTAATTAGTTGCTGAAATCTGCAACTCTTTTCCCTCAGAAATTAAATACTTGCATAAAAGCATTTTCCAATCTTTAAATCTGATAGCACGGATGACAAAGCACAGTTAAAGCTAAAAAGTTTAAAGACTTATGCTCCAAATTCCAATTAGATGGAAGGATGAGTCACACATACAAACTTCAGGAGTCCCTGATATATTAAATAAGCTTACTATTGAGATAAGCACCGATTTGGGACTCTTCTGACAGCAGTTCTTTTGAGACAGTTAAAGTTTGCAGTGAGTTACACTAATTAGATACTACTGGTAACACCCCTTCCTATTTTACCGCGACACTTCATTTTCCGACATCAACAGCCATGTTTCCCTCACTGCAGAGTATCACTCACCAGTACAAAAGGAATCTGATGCCAAGGAAAGCAGAAATGCCAGCAAGGCGCAGAAAGCTTTAGGAGGTGCATTAGAAGGAACGACTGTATCTCTTGAAGTTCCCTCTCCACTTACTCTTGCTAATGACATTAGAGGAAAGATTAGACAGGCATATGGGGGGAGCCATAAAATATTTGATAATAATCAGGAACATCAAAGCCTTTCTCAGCCACACGCACAGAGGCAATCTCTTGTCTTTTCCTGGCTAGGCAGAGCAATGTCCACTGAGAAGAGCTCAGGCTCTTTAAGGCACAGCTGAGCTTTCTGATCCAAGGCACTGGCATCCAAACACATCAGCAGGTATTTGTCTATCTTCAAAGCACCCAAGATCCACTGGTCTCTGCTGCTATTTGAACCACATGTTTCCACAGCGTTTCTCCAGCAGGCACTGATTTAAGAATATAGGTTGCATCCGCATTTTGGAGGACTTTTGATAACTTACATCAAAAAAAAAAAAACACTTAATTAGAAGTTGAATATTAACCTCCAATTTTTAAATAATCTGTCATCTTTCGGGTCCATGCCTATCTGACACTTTATGATGCAAAACAACAAAATGAAAATAAACTTGCACATACATTATAAAGAAACCCTTGAAATGACTGTGGAAGAGCCATACTTGGTGAATGCTTTTGAAAGACTAATCAATTTATATGCGCTTCTGGCCCTCTTCTTCATTACTGTAGTTGCACCCTGACGTTCCTGTACAGGGAACCATGACATCTCACAAGCCGCAGCGAATGACCAAAACGGGGAGGTCTGGCTCAGCAGCTTGCGGACACACACACCGCAACACACTCGTCGGCACACCGTGCATTAGGAAATCTGCAGGAGGAGTCAAGGTTTAAACATCTCACGATGGTAAAGCCACATTGCAAAACAACAAACTTTTGAACCCAAACACTAAAATTTGAAGAAAGGACAAAATGATTGCATACTAGTAATTAAATTACATTGCAAGACAATTGAGCATATTCAGGATGCACACAAGTCGCAGAGAGTTTTACTGAGTTATATGCAGAAATGTTGACTGCAAGGTCAGACTTTTCTCATTAGCTTAATGGGGATACCACTCACAGAGAGATGTCGCCTGCACAACTTTCACAGCGGCTCTGACTAACTGGCTTAGAAACACAAAGCTGGTGCAGGAGACAGATGCTTGGGACAGCTTAAGCTCAAAAATACTACAACAAGAAAATGATAGAAAATTAAATGTCCCAGGAAACTGAGATTTTCTCTCGGTGTACCAGCACAAATTCCCTGAAACCTTAGTCTGTCACTTGATGATTTGCTTGAGGCAACAGCCCTTCATACCCTCCATGCTGCCCAGCTCGGGAGAACAGCTCAGGCCAGGAGCAACCAGCTCTCTCTGCAGCCAGCTGAGCTCAGTGCCACTTTCTGCAGGGTATCTGAATTACTAAGTACACAAAAGCAGTTGAAATCAAATTATTATCTGCTTGGATTCCTGCCAACTTGCAGATTAAATTGCCAAATTACTTTCCATTAACTTTTATTTTTCCCACAGCCATTCAGTTTTCCTCTGTATTTTAGACCTTTGTCAGTTAAGTATTTTAATGGCTAACTCTTCTTTTTCTTTCAGCTACCTTAGCATGGACTATTGGCCTAGCAATGCCATTTGTCCTCTGCACAGTGTACAATCCTGCAGAATTACTGTCAAATGTCTATAGGCTTGCTGTAAAATCCACCTACATCTAAAATATCTCTGCCATCAATATGCACCTCCTTGGGAATTAGTCTTTACATGCACAGGGTTAGTTCTGCATGGGAAGAGAGGCTCATATTATGCCTTCTGAAGGCAAATTACTTGTATCAGAAACAATATCTAGTTAAAAAAATAGTAAAAAATGGTTATAATGATCTTTCATCTGACACTATTTTTTAAAATCTCAGTATAGTAGTATATGAAAATTTATGAAGACCATCAAGAAGAAGCACCAGGTCCATCCTCCTGCACCGATGCAGGCCAGGGGCTGCCTGCTGCAGTGCAGCTCTGCTGGAGAGGACAGGGGTCCGGTAAACTTTCAATATGCTAAAGTGATATTTAAGATTAGACAAACTCAGAGTAAGAATAAAAAAGCATGGGGGAAAGCTACGAAGAATGCTGTAGGTTTCTAATGCATTTAGTGAGGACATTGGTATGGTCTGATGTCAAATTATCACTCCCTCACTAAGTCAGATCATGCTGGCTGATAGATGCATATATACGTACAGCTGCAGTTTGCAGGCAGGTGTGAAGAAACATTACTGTGTTTGGTGTGACATTCTCACTTAAAATCACAGAGCTTTTAAATGTTTTCTGTCTGGAGACATGTTCCACAAAAGCTATTTCAGTTCTTAAGGTTAGATAATTGCCTTTTGGTCATTCTGTTGGGACCGATTAATTACACTTCTGCTGAAAACACTGAAGAAACAAAGATCTAACGTTTCGGTAAAGTGTCCTAGCCCCTGGCTGGCACGTCTGGTTTTGGTTACGAGCTCTCCACATGAGAAAGAGGAAAGCAGCAAAAATACCACTGAAATAAGCACAAGCCTGCTGCGAGGCACTGCAGAAACATGGCAAGAAATGAAGGCTTTACCATGTAATTTCCTTCCCATTAAAGCTATTTTTTTTCTGGGGGACATTTCAATCACAGCATTACTAGCACATTTCCCACATATAAAAAGGCCTACTGAAAAATCACCCATGTATTAATGAATCTTCATTTACCTGCAGGTTTTCTGCCTGCTATTTGTCTGCCTTGTGTTTATCACTGCAGTCATGCCAGGGAGGCAGGGGAGAGCTGCAGACTGACACAGTTTTCCGATAATACTTGTGAATCTATAAATATGACTTTGAAATATCCTCTTTGATAATATCAGGCCAGATTTCATAACTTATTTACTCCGAGCAGCAGCTAACTCTGCAAATAATCCTACCAACTGCAGAAGGATTACTCCTGTAATGCATGGATGCACATGAGCAGTGTCGGCACCAGGCCCGGATGCAGTCTAGACTCAGAGCTGCGGTCCCAGTCCTCCAGATGTGGGAACCCCCTCCAGCACCTCGGGCACAGAGGTGCAGGGATGGAGGGCCCCGGGGCATCCGTGAGCCAGGCCAGCCAGGCCAGGCTCAGGAACGCACATCAAGGAGTCGTGCAGGTAGGAAACAAGCCAGAGCATCAGCAGAGCTGCACCCAGTCGTCACACTTCTTTAAATAACACCAGGCAGCAACCAAGGGCAGCTCTGCCAGGCTGAATCATGCCACTGAACTATTTTCATTTTCCAAACCCCTAACGACATCTCCCCAGGTGCAGTGCATGGGGTGAGGTGCACCTTCTTTTACCTGAAGTCCGCAAGGGACATGGACCCCAGGCATACAGTGGGTTCTCTGCCAGCGTTGCTACACGTGGCTCAGGTACTGAGGAACAAGGTGCTGACACAGACCAGGAAGGTGAGAGCAAAGGGAGCAGTAAGGCCTGAGCCTGGCTGTTACCTCTCGCAGCGCGGCCGCCATCCGGCCCGCAGCAAGGAGCTCCGCGGTCACCACAGAGCAGGCTCTGCTCCACACACCCTCCCCGTGCCCAGCGCCAGGGCAGTCATGGAACGTGACTGTGGAAGAGCCGCGCACAACAGCGCTTCGGCCCTTGTGAGCACCCGGGCACTCACTCAGGGACTGAGCAGCGATGCTCAGGCAGCAACTGCTCTGATTTTAGCACCGGTTCCCTTCACATTTCTGAGTGCTGCAGTCACGGCCCAATACAGGGCCACGAGGACGCCCGGCTGCCACAAGGCTCGGCCGCGCTGAGCAGAGGAGCCCTGGGCTCCCTATCGCAGCACTGCCTCAGTGCCTGGACATGAGAGCAGCCGAGGGCTTTGCAGGCGGCTGCCAGTACCAGCCTTGCAGCCACAAAAAGTAATTTAGAAAGACATCACATATTCCAACTCCTTCATAATGCTGACCTGCCACTAAATATTAAAGGCCTTGTTTCTAAATAGCACACTGAGAATGCACAGGGCCTCCGGAGCCTGCAGCAATCCCAACCTTCGAAACCCATACAAATCTAACATTTAACTGTGTACTAACATAACAGTAAGTAAGACTTTGATACTCGGGAGCCCTGTAGTTTTTGATATTCATTCTGATTTCATATACAGTGTTCTCTGCTCCAGCCCAAAACATCAACGTTCAATAGCTGGTCGCTCAGGGAGGTCACTGGCCACACGTATTTCAGGCTGGGCACAGAGGGGCCCCTGTGCAACTGGAGAGTTCGCCCCTTCTGCACGTACCACGAGTGCTCTTCCCAACCTCCTCGCATGGACCTGCCCCGCAGAAGCACACGAGCAGTTCCAGGGAGCTGCACACGTGCATGCAGACATGCGCACACGCAGCCACGCAAATCCTCAGCAGAGGACTGCACTCTAAAGTGCAATATTCCCCCAACTCCTCTAGAAGCCTGTTACTGCTTCCTGTAATTACACTGGCAATTTCTCCTTACTTTGATGTTGCTTTGCTTGTAAGGAGAGGAAAGTGCAGAGCTTTATTTTGGTTGTTTATACTGAGAAAGACTCATTAAAACATGCTTTGGGATGTGCACCTTTTTTTTTCCCCAAAATATTTTTCATTATTTTTTGGATTAATTTACTTGAAGGATCATCAGGGGATCAGCCACATGTGCTTTTGATGCTACATCATTTGTTTTTCAACCATAAGCAGGATTTTAAACACTACAGAGTGTTTCATATTATGCTGAGATGGGTAAATACATGCAATGAGTGCTGGATCCCAAGTCAACTACAAATCATGTTCAAACCAACGTTTGAACCAAATACCCTTTAGACACAGAGGCATGATTAAATGCTTTCATCCAAAAAACAGCTAGGGATTCTGATACACCAAGTCATCCAGAGGATCAGACTTAAACTGCAAAGAGCAGCATGTTGCCCTGATTACAAATGTGCAGGGCCATGGCTATTCATTGCAGCCTGCGCGTCCTGGAGATAACAGAAAACCCTACGCATTTGCAAGAAGGAACGTGACAGGAGGAGGGACTGGCTAGGAACAACATTGCTTCCTTTAGTCTGTGTTTGTTTTGACTAGCCGAGAAACACTTTTTGGACACGCTGTATAAATAAGCATTACATTACCAACATAACTAACTAACTTAGGATCTTAATGAACTCCTGAGTTTTTGCTAGCAGCCCAAGCAAAAGGGCACCAAACACACGCTCTGCTCCTCCTCACTCCCCCCAGTGTCTCCAGCCCCTAGCTGCTGCATGGCAGGAAACGCAGTGCTTGATGAGACTGCTTGCAGGACTGCTTAGCTGATTTGGAAGTATTCACATGTAGGTTTAGCAGCTCTTTTATCTTTTGCACCCTTCTGGTGTTATTTCAAAGTTGATTTGCATAGTCAATATAAAACTCTCTACAGAGAAACTGCCTGCAAGGATGACACCATCAATCCTCAGTTCTATTCACAAAATTTATTATTTGTTTCAATTTAAGAGAGATCATTGCCGGATTACACAGTTGCTGATGAGGATTTATATTTACACTTACAGCAAGCAAGATACATGTCCTAATTTTTAAAGTCATCTACACAAATGTGAAAGAGGGAACAAAAATAAAATCAGTGTGTATACATTGGTGAATGCTTGCAGATCATGTTCTGAGACTCCTCTTTCCTTCTAACAATATTGCAAATTAGCCAGCATCTGTGTAACATCAGCAGCATGGGTTAGATCATAAGAAAGAATCAAAGGATGCTATTGAGACAGAAGTTCTTAAATCTTACATGATTGTGAGACCAAACACTCCATATATGTACGTTTAAATGAAATGAGAAAAGTACCCAGTTGTGTTTCTATGACATCTTATCAGACACCAGAAATCAGACACCTTTATCAGATTAAGAAAGTGCATTATCTTTCAGAAATGGATTCACCCATACTGAAATGTCAGAGACCATGCAAAACAAGACTGTAAAGATTAAGGCCAGAAGAAACAGAGTTGACCCAGTTGTGCCACATAAAGCTCTTAATCAGCAGATTTCACCAAGTAAGTCTTTTGACATAACTCCGGGAATGCGGAAAAAACAGGGATGCATCACAAACCTGGATGAACTCTGCTTTACCATACACCTTGGGAAAGAGGAAAATTTAGCAGTGATTCTCTACACCATCCACAGTAGAAGTTCATAAAAGTTATGGCATCACTGAAAAGAAAGGATGCCTCAGTGTGAAATAACCCATACAAAGGCTGAGAGTAAGTCTTGCGTTTGAAAAAAATAAAAACGTTTTTCAGGACATGTTAAGAGAAAAGCTGTGCCTATACTGCCCTCCTTTAACAGATTAACAGACACATGTTCCTCAGAGGGTTGGCATGAAAAGACCAGGAACCTGTTTGGGGGCGCTGACCTGCAGGCCCAGCACCACCAGCTCCACAGCAAATACGTACCTTTTCCATTGATTTCCAAGACCCTAAGGGAGAGCAGATGAGCCTATCTAAATTCAGAGGTAAAGTGCAAAAGCACTAATGTACCTGAAATACCATTAAAGCAGAAAGTGACCTGTTCACAGTACTGGTTCTTGGGTCCATATTTTGTTAGTAAGAGAAATAATGAGATGGTGAATCAAAGCCCAGTGAAGGATGTGACATTCTACTAGTTTCACTGGCATTTGGATCAGAGTCTTAATTCCAACTCTCACTCACTGACTTCAGCCAGACATGAATACAATCTTAGACTTATTCATCAAGCACTCAACCCTTCCTATCTGTTTAAAAGGTTGTTTAAAAGGGAGGTAGAGATGCTAATTCGAGAACATATGACAACTTCCTTGTTTTATAAGACAGGTGAGCAGCTCTATTGAATGCAAAATAAGGACTCTTAATACTTGGCAGGAACTATAGTCCAACTCGAGCCAAAGGGCTCCAGTCAGCTTTTTTTTTGTAGCTCAAGGTAAAGCCTGAATCTTGCTCCTACTTAATGCCAAAATAGTGTTACCTTCATCATGGAAGCCAATAAACATCAGAGGTTTATGTCTTCCAAATAACATGTACTGTCTTATTAGTGTATTAGTAACAACAACAACAAAAAAGAATATGTGGGTTTTTTTTAATTTTTGTTGTAGCTTTTTAATCACTGGTTAACATTTGTCTTGGAAATTACTTTTAATCAAAAATACACATGCAATCAAGGAATGGCAAAAAAATTATGTTGCAGGGCGTGAATAGCATGCATATTTCTTAGGTAGATGCCCCGTTTCCCTACAAGCACAGTTTTGTTGATATGGACTGTAAATGAGTTTACAATCAATTCAAACTGGCACAAAGTTATTCAAAGATGAGTCAGTGAGAAAAATAGTGCCCAATAGATTAAATCAGCCATTGTGAAACCCAATCTGTTCAAAAATCATTGACACAACTGCCTGAGAGGCCTGCCAAAGTGGCAGATGTTGCTAAAGGATTCCACAATGTAGCATCTGGATCATGTGCTTGCTGTTTAAACAAAACAACACAAGAAAGAGAAGTGCTATGAGTGACCAAGAAAATCACTACTCCCTGCAATTCTTTCCTATTAGCTCCATTTTGTGCTAGGAGACCCCACACTCCTGCCACCCAGTCCCTCAGCTGGGGCACATAGCCGGAACACAGCAAGATGGGAGGACAAGTACGGCCATGCTCAGCAAGTGGGGATCAACAAAATTCCCATGCCAAATCTGTAGGAACATCTACAAATGCCAGATGCTCTACATTTCACCCTACCTCCTTCTGAAAAATAGTTACACTGAAAATGAACTAGTGACTTTAAACTAGTTGCTTAAGTATCATCTTCTACAGTACAAAGGTATGAGATTTTGTAAAAATATCACCCCCATGCTTCCAGAGACTGCAAGTAGAAAAAAAAAGATTGCAAGGACTGCAAAGCAGGGAAGAAAAAGAAAAAAAAAAAAAAAAAGAAAAAAAAAAAGACAGCCACATTTTGTCCTGTTTTATAGGAAATGAAGCTGAGGCCCAATGGAGGAATTGGCTGATCGTGTCCTCACTTTTCTAGTAAGAGAATTTGATAGAGATGAAAAAAATGGACTGTGGCAGTCAGTTTAATCAAGATTATGCGCGTACCTCAGTGACTAGATAAGGCTGTAACGATGCCCATACAGCTTAACAGCACATGCCTGTGCTTCCCCGCAGCAGTTTGCTGTGCCAGCTGTACAGCGTGTTATGGTAGGAGGCACCGGGGTCTGATGGTTAGCACAAGTTGAAAAGTCCAGCAACCTGGGATCTGTGCCCACATTTGCTTTGGGGAAATCATAATTTCTGGTTCGTGTATCTGTAAAAACAGATTAAATACTACTTAGTCATTTTGAAAATAAATTGAAGAAATGACCCAGAAATTGGTAGAAAAACATTGCATAAATTTATCACTGCTTCTACTAGTAGAGGTAGGTGAAGCAGTCACCATGAAAGAAAGATTAATGTCTCCTTTTGTTCTCCTTCACCTCTAATGCAATTTCCATCTTTCACATTTTAGGACATTAGCACTGTTTGCAAAGGAAAAAAAATCATACCAGCAGTTTTCTGCCGTAATCTGGAAGACAACAAAATTATCCAGGACTTTCCCACACAGCTAGAATTAAATTCAAAGGAGTTACTTTTGTGAATTTTGAAATTACTTCACCTCAATTCAGCCTTGTATATGAATGTTTACCACAAACAAGGCCAGAGTAGGCTTAACCCATTTCTGAAACAAACTAAACCAAACCAACTCAGCCATCTCTGGGGGAGACAGCTACTCAAAGAGCTAATGCAGCTTTAACCATAATCTGACCCTGTCACGATTAGGATGTGACTATCCTTGAAGTAAAAGAGATATATACTTAAGAACATGCAACAGCAAATCTTTAGATGAGAAGCTTCATCCAATAAAGCTTGCAAGGTGGAATTTAATGCAAAAGGTCACAATAGTCATACCCAAGACAACACAGTTAACACCTAAGAAGCCAAAACAAGACAAAAAAGATCCCACGCAGCTCTCAAAACCACAGAGATTCATTTCATTTTAGTATTTCTCCACTTGTATTTTCAGACAGAAGGACCCAGTAGAAGCATATTTAATCTGAACAGCATCTTGTCATGATTTATGGTAATTGATATTTAATGGCATAATTTTAGACTAGTGCAGTTTGTTTTGAAACCCGAGAGATTTGCAAAATCTTGCAGTGGAGGTTCTTTGTACACAAGGAAAACTGTCTTCTTGGGAAGCCAGCAAAGCCTAAGTCTCCCAAACACATGTATGCTTTTGCCACAGTCTTCTTCCATCTTTCTGAGGAAGATATGGGAAAAGGAGACTGATGGGCTCAAGTCTCACCAGTACAGAAATGTGGGAAGCAAATTAAACTGGGAACATTGGAATTAGCTTTTTAACTTCTCTCTCCTCAGAACAAGAGCAATCAGCAAATTATATCCTGTAGGATGGCGAGACTATTCAATGCAGCAGCAAAATCACCATCTCCTAAGAAGACGCTTCTCACTGCTTCACAATATTTGGCAAGACTCCTTTCAGCACCTTTCCTGTTCAAGGTCCACCCTGCACTCATTAGCTTCCTTATATGTAAGGTTTTGTTCTACCATTATCTGTAGTTCATGACACTTCTGATACCTTTCTTTTATATAAGGTACCTCTTTGGTTAAAGCTCTTTATTCATGTATTCAGCTACTTGTTTCTCAAAATCCAATTTCCTAGGTAGATAAAACATTCACAAAGCATCATTAATCTCCTCTCTCTTTGGATCTCAGAAACTTTAGTTCCATAACAACACCCTCAGCATTACTATGACTTTCCATTCTAGCAACCATTTCCCTGCTTTCTCTAAGATAACAGTTTTAACTGCAGAAGAAGCCAATCTAACTGCTAAGTCCTAGTAGCAGGTTTTGTTATTTCAGTAGAGGTAGCTATAAAATTTGATTAGTTCAGTTCAGTTTCCCTCTCTGTACCCCGTTGTGGACATGAAAGAAACAAGTATTTCTCCAGTTTCTCATTCACACACAAACACAGTGTCTATTAAAAATGACTGCTTACCACTCTGATACTATCCCAGCCTAACCATGCAGAATTCAGGTTGGCTTCACCTTCAAATGAATTCCTTCATTCTCATTTCCAATTGATTAGAGAGTTTTCATCCTTAAGCAAGCTCGCAGACACACACGATGCATCTATGCAAGGTAGTAAACAACTGATTTAATTTGCCTCTATTTCCCCTTTTCCTCACTCCCCGTATTCATATAAAAATCCAGTCAAGCAATGCCTAAAATGAAGTTACTATTCATCTTCCATCACAGCATCGCCTCTGGAAGTCACCTGTGCCCCTGGATCTCTGCTGCTGGCCAAATGCCACCACAGCGGCTGCACCATCCAAACCCCTGACAGCGCTTGGTCCGTAGGCTGCCCTGCCGTGATCCGCCAGGCCAATACGCAGCATCCCAACGCAGGAAAGCGGACAGCACAGGTTGCTTTCTTCCCGCCACCTTTGGAAAGGACTATAATAATATGCTTACAAACACATACCCGCTTGCATTTCAAAATGACAACAGGTTTTTGAGAATCATCTGTTACCTTGATAACTATTTCTCTTTCATTCTCTGCTCTAAAATACGGTTTAAAAGGATCAGTAAATACATATTTCAGTGCCAATGAGCACAGCCCTGGTGTCAGCTTGAGGCCTATGCCTGCACAGCAGAAAAACATAACTGTTCTGCATTTGCAGTATGGCAAGAAGTGTTGGCTTCTTACTTAAGGACAGAAATAGTAGTCTTTTGCTCTCCTTTTTCCCTAGCCACATGTAAAGATCACCTTGATCTTTTGTATTATTTAATGGCAAGCCTTTTTCTTTTCTGTTACCCTCTAACATAAATGTTTTTTTTAAAACACTTTAAAGCACATTTCTTTGATTTGCGCATTAGCATTCAGGAGGCAGTAAAAATAGGATAAAAATAGGATTTGCTCTAATGCGGTCTCATCTTCTTGTTTATTTCTTATTATTTCCACCCCGTGTAACTATATAGGTCATACATCACATTAATTTCAATACATCTGTCTTCACACCAGTAACATGTAGGTTAAATGGCATTTATGTTGGGCACTGAACAGGGATGTGGTTGCATTAGCTCTCTGAACTGGAATAAGTTTGATCCATTTATTAAGCTTCAATTTTACAGCAAACATTTCATAATCTACTTAAAACTGCATACCTGATTTTGTCAAAACTCTCCTAATGCTAATTCCACGCCTCAAGGACTCTCCAACAATGAGGGAGAGGGAGAGGGAGAGGGAGAGGGAGAGGGAGAGGGAGAGGGAGAGGGAGAGGGAGAGGGAAGGCGGCACAAAGGCTGCCCCCACACGCTGCTCTGGCACCACTGGGGCTGCAGCTCCTATCCAAACTGGGCATTTGTCCTTTTAGCATTAAACTCATTTGCCGTGGTTAAATAACTTAATCTTAAAGACAATTATCTGTAAGTGCACTCTTAAGGCATTTTGACCAAAAAAAACATACTAGGAGAAATACAGGGCATTTCTCTGTTTATGGTCTTAAGAGCTGCCAGTTCAACAGAAACCCAAGTCATGCTGATGGATACAGACAATCACAAGCCCATTCCGCATAACCAAAACAGGTTCAATTTAATGGGAGAAAAAAAAAAAAAGAAAAAAAGGTAAATACCTCAAACCTACAGTGAAAGGCTTCAAGAGTTAAAGAAGACTTGACTTTTAGCAACTTAAATAGCTAAAAATACTTAATATGCACATGAAATCCTGCTTAAATCATCTACCACCATACACAAACATTATGCCTCTAAAAAGCAGAACAGATCTTTGGCCTCATTTTTCTTTCAGTTACAGACTAAAAGATGATGCATCAAGAGAGCAAATGAAATGGGATCAAGGTCTCTTGAGGTCCCTATTATCTTTCAAAAAAAAAAAAAAAAGTATTCTAGGAAATAACCTCACACCATCAAACCATGGCTTTTTCAATCAATATTCAAATCTCTTTTTCAATTAATATTTGAAGCAGACCCACTTTTAAGATGAAAAATCCCCCAAACCTGCAAGGCTGAAGCCACTTCCTTCCCCGCTGTTGGAAGATGCTCCCGTGGACATCGGGGAGGGATGGGCAGCAGAGCGACCCCCGCCCTCGGCCGGCTCACCCCAGGAGCCGGGCGGCGCCAGGGCAGGATGGAACGGAGAGCCCCAGGGCCGCGCGCACCCAGCCCTGCCTCTCTGCTCGCAATACGCTGGATGTCATCCCGTGTCACACACACCTCACTTTTATTCAATGAGTGTGGATTTATGTGAGTTATCGCACCATTTGCAGAAAGCAATGGTCTTCTTATGAACTGCAGTTCTGGAGGAGGAAGGCTCTGTGAGGATGAGTAAGAAGCGCATGGCTTGATGTTCCTCTGAATTCAATGGCCTCCTGGTAGGAAAAGCCACAATGCATCACTTCTCATCAGCTCTACTTTTGAGTCATTTTATCTTATTTATGGGTGACTGTCAAGGCACTTCAGCTAGCAAAATAATTCATGTTTACTTGCATAGAAAACCCAAATGTAATAATGAAGTCTTTTTTTTTAAACAAATAAAGTTATGCATTATGAAAAAAAAATGCATTAAAGTCATTCTTTCTGGAAAATTCATAGCAAGAACTCCAAAGAGCTCCTTTTATACCTCTCCAGTGAGAACCTGCTCTAAGCTGGATGCGATCACTTCATACGCCTCTGAACAAATAGCCAGAACCCGAATGCTCGTTGCTAGTCAGGAGATTTCTGCTGTGAACTCGGAGTCATCAGCACCACCGCCTCCGCCCCATTCCTTCGTCACAGAATAAGGCCTTGGCAAAATTACACAACAGTTTGCAAAAGGATGAAGGCTGCACTGAATAAAAAAGTTCCTCCTGCCTCTTCAAGGGACTGAATAATACACATGATTTGCAGCTTCTTAAGAGACACGAGCTGACAGGCGGGAATTACTGCAGGGAACTCGGTGCAGACACTCGGCAGCGCTAGGGGATTTTGCTGCGCCAGGCTCCGAGTTTCCCAGCCGCTCCAGCCTGCATAATGTACTTCATTTCTCAGCAGCACTTACCATTTACCTACTGGTGAAGCACTTGCTTAAAAGAAGATTTTTCTTTGGGAACTTTCGACCTTTTGTCTCAAGAACCCTGGAAATACCTCTGGAGGGGAAAACTGGAGAGACCTTTTCACTGAGATTATCTTCTCGTTTGCCTTTAGAAAAATACATCTCAGACATGCACCATATTACAGTGTCTGTGAATATTCATCTTCTTGTAACAACAGCAATTACCTCATGCCTGTCAGGATTATTGATCACCTGATAAAAAATGCATTTGTTATCAAAACTGCTGTTCATTTTTCTTCGGCTGATCCTCTTCTGCCATTTTTCCCCACAGCGCCTTCCTCAGCCACCTCCTCTCCCATTTTTCTTCTTCATTTCTCTCCCCACAATCCCAGGCATGTCCATGTCCCTCCATTCACCTCCACTTTCTGGATGCTTCAGCCCTGACCTCCCTCTGCAAACATTCTGTTACCACCCTGGGGCATGATTTTTTTTCTTTTTTTCTCCTTTTCTTTTTCAAAGGAAATGGCATTAACTGTGTTCTGGATTGATATTTTGACCTGTTAAACAAACAACAGGTGTTTATGAGCTATCCTTTTCTTCTGCTGTTAATACTTGATTATTACCTGGTTTACAGTCAACACAGCCATCTGCCTGGCAATAAAAATTGTTGAGACACTGGCAAAACAAATAACAGTTGTCACAAGCCACTATTTATCCAAAAGGAAGAATTTTGCTTTATAAATGATGGGAACAGCATGATGGATGCCAAGGAAGCAGTGCATGACCACTACGCCCTCGAAGCAGACAAGCAAGATGAGACCCAGCGTCTCATGAGACGAGCTCCTTCCGCGCCTGTCCGTACGGCTCTCACGGGGTTACCTACATTAGACAGGTCGCGTGACCTACGTTCACGACGCGGTTCTCTCCCACGGTGTCCCCCAGGACCACAGGCGAGGCACCTACCCGTTCTGCCTCTCGGCCTGCAGGCAGGAGACAGCGCGTCGCTCCTCCGCGAGGATGGGCGTCCCACTGCGCACCCAGAAACCCCCAAGGGAGCTCCAGGTTAGGGCCTTGCAGCCTGCAATAAACTCCCAAAGAGCACAGAAGCTGAGTACCTTCCTGCAGCAAATGGCAGGCAGATGGTTTTGCTTCCCTTCCCTATCATCTTCAAAACTGCTCAAAGAATTATTTTCATGTTTTCTCATGGCTTTAAAATAAAAACAAATAATGACAATACTGAAAGCATATATACGCACACTGAGTCTTTTATATCTTGTGTGTGTCCTGAATTTAATTTTGCCCCAAAATTCTCTTTGGGGACTTGTGCAGTTATTTTAACAGTCCTAATTTTAAACCCATTTAAATGTATTTATGCACCTTTACACCAAACTCATTCAAGCATTTATACCACAGTAATGAATTGTATGACAGCAACGTATACACAGAAAAAAAAATCCCTTCCTTTGCAGAGCACATATTAGCACTGATTCATAAATTCAATAGTTAAGTTCATTGTCATGCGTAGAGTCAAGGGACCTTTGTTAAACTAGGACATTCGATGATGACTATTTGAGAAGATGCACATTGAGAAAGTCTTCCCTAATTTAATGTCGGGAAATTAGAAATATTATAATGAATTCCATTTTTCCACATCTTTCATCAAAGCCTTTGAGAAAGGTCAGTATTTAAACGTGTTATTTTAAAATGCCGGCTGCAATTTGCCTTACTGTGGTAATTGCAAGGGAAGTTCTCATGAAATAAAACTAAAGCAATCTGGTGGGACTCTTCGTATTTCTGATTTCAACAAATTTCAGTATTCGAAGGAAAAGATGATGCATTGCATAGGCACAATGTGTATGATGGTCACAGTAAACGTTATATAAAGTATTTACATTTCATGCTTTCTCTGAAGTAGGAGCTCCCTAAAGTCTCAGGTACCCTGAGAACGCTGGAATGATATTCTTTATCCCTCTTCGCTTTTTCAGACAAAACTATTTCAGACTATTTGCCAATTTGACGCAAGCTCCCCGGCTGCGGGAGCCTGCTCCAGCCCACGCTCCAGCTTCCCAGCCCTGATACGCTAAGGGCTACGCTCCCTATGCTCAGGAGAGGCCCAGGAAAACAGGGCTTCTTGCCATCCCGTAGCTATCTGATAGGCTAGGAATAACATTTAAGCACATGTAGAATAATAATCTCCCCTCAGCACATGCTGAGGAGCTTACACTGCAACTCCCCTCCACGCTCACCAGGAAAGACTACAGGTGAGTGCACCACAACCATGGGACTCTCATCAGTGCAAGGGCATGCACAGCTCGGGCCATTTCTTAGTTTTGAGGACCACGAACACTGCTCCAACTGCCTCGTGTGCCAAAACACTCATTTGCCCATGGCTGTGTGCCCACCTCAACGCATTTTGTCCTTAATGCAAAGCAAAATCCATCTCCAGGTCTTTGAAATCGCGCCTTCCACATCACTACTGTTAAGACTTCCCCCTGCCAGGGCAGTCTCTGCAGCCCCCAAGGGTCTAAGGGTTTCTACTGCCTACCTAGAAATACCAGTTCCTGAAAAATAACCAGATACCCAAAAGCTGGGATCAAAGCTGAGTTCAATCCTGGTTACATAAAAACTTGCTATCTAATCCGTATAAAGTAAGAAAATTGCACTTCCAATGACTGTAACTAAATGCAGTTAACCTTAAAAAGTCCCTTTTACAAACAGGGCAGATTTATCTGGATTTAAATTTTAGTTCTTGTACAAAGACTTAAGAACAGGTTCCTCCCTATTATTCAATTTAACAATAATAATAAAAACCTCCATGACAACGATAACAAAAAGCCTCTGATAAAGCCTGAAACCCTTTTGATAATGAAACATACAATTTCCCTGTTTGAAGTACTATTCCCTAGAGAACGCAAAAAAAAAAAAAAAAGATATAGAAGAACTGTCATTTTAAAAGTGCTAATGTAAAGAACGGTGTGTGAGAACAGTCCATGTAAAAAATAGACTTTCAGAAAAGCTAGAAAAAAAAGTGGGTGGAAGGGACTAGACAACTTGAAGGCAGCGTCTCATTAGCACAATTACAGGAGTCAATAAGAACTGGCAAAATTGAAGAAGATTCACTAGGCTGCTCGGTTCCATTTCCAGTTAATGCAGAGACAGAGAGGTCAGCTGCAGCCCGCAGTCATCTCATTTGACTCCTGCGGTGCGAGGACTAAGCAGGATCGGTAACTGCCTCTCCTCCCCTGCCAGCTGAGTACACCTTTTGTTGGAGCGTGACAGCTACTCAACAGCTCGTTGCTCTTTTAAAATGCGTCTATAACCACGCACCTATAATATGGTTTTAACAACAATAATTAAGAGCACATAAACTGTCGTAGGAAACACTAACATGTATTAATTAGGGTTAGGCCTAATCTTACTCAATTTAGTTCTAAATCTTTGCATTTTCTCATCAATACATTATCATTATAACACCAGAGAGGAATTAGTGCACTGAGAGCATGTCAACTCTTTGAAGAGGATCAGGCAAAATAATGAGCAGAAGAGCTGGATTAGTGAACCAAGTACAAGTGAGATCATCAAAAAAAGTGCAGAAGAGAAGGAAAAGAAAGAAAAAAAAAAGGCACTAGATCACACGGCTCCCCAGGTCAGAACATGGCTGGGAACTCAATGCACGTGAATTAGCTTTGTATGTTGTTTAATAAACTGTATGATCACAGTTTTCTACCATACTAGATTTTAATCATGTTTCAATCATTTTTGTACTACTGAGCACTTTTTAAATTGAAGAGCCTGAGACCTCTTTAATATGCATTTCTTCAGGCATCAAAGAATCAGAATCAACTGAACTAAAATTTAACTACTGTTCATAAGCAGATTTTTTTCAAGTTTAGGCCCTTTCGCGTACTGCAGAAACTCATGAGAATATATAATTCCTAACATACTGCAGCACCTTGCTAAGCATCGCTATTCTCAGTATTACCAGCTTTGCCATTGCACTTGCATGATTTTTGTTAAGGATCTTCAGTGCGGCAGCCCAGAGCCAACCCGGGAATCTACGCTGACATGACAATAACTGTGTCGCAGCCCTCAGAATGTTTTGCAGCCTTTTAGGCTGCTACACTTAAACTTGTTTCTTCAAAATTGTGTAGTTTTATGACTGGGAAGGGGCCTTCTGTACTGCAGAACATGAAAGCCTCAGTCCCCAAAGCCAGAAGAGCGTGGGCACATCCTGAGCACAGCCCAGGATCTCGTTCCCTGCTTTGCCCGGGCACCTCTATCACGCCAGCATCGCTTCGGACTGAAGAGTGCTCCTGGTGCACCCCGCGACCAGCACTGCCGTGACCGCTACCGTGCACCAAGCAAAGCGGGGACCTAAACACATTCAGAGGTACCTAAAGACAAAATGCCAAAATCAATTAATCTGAGAAGCTCATTTTAGCACAAAACTAAAGTCTGAAAGTCTCAGCACGTATCGGCCTCCTCTTAGACTCCACGCTGACAGGCGCGATGTGTGCCTTGCTTTGCACAGAGCTCAGCCCAGCAGCTCAGAGTCGCTTTGGAGCCTGCTGCTCCCCATCCTGCTGGAGCTCCGGCAACGACCGCCTGCCCTTCGAGGCCTCCAAGCAACCGTTGCTTCCAAGGCTTCCACGGCAACGTTCTTGCATAGGCATCGATGACACTGTTGCTTCCCTCTGGATGGCCAAGAAAATGAATGGAGTCACTGCGCAGGCCAGAGGGGACTTCACTGCGTACTCAGCAACTGCAGCATTTCCATCTGACCAAAACTACTCATGCTGTTCATATTTAATCCCAGCACACACGAACATCTTCTCCGTGTTCTCCAGAGCAGCTGAAGTTCTCCAAAACCATCAAGTTTGGAGAAGTTGCCAGCTCAGGCAGCCAGGAGTTAATCCATATTAGGAGCGGACAGAATTTCCTTCTGCATTAGAAGAAACTTCATTTTATCAGTTCATCAGATTACTGGCAGGGTTCATCTTTTTCCAAACTATGGAAGAAAATGTTGAGTTGGGTATTTTTCCAGTAGCAAAAGATGATGGCCAGCCTCAGGTATCACTGCTTGCTGTCATTTTCTGCTGAATAGCCCCACCAGGATGCCCACACATTTTCACTATGAGCAGTTTTACATTTTCAGTATTCCACTAGCAGGTATAAGTCCCAGCTGAGGTCCAAGCCTCGCTGGACCGGTCTACAGACATGAGTACATGAAAGAATATTTCTGATGCTGGAGAATCTGATATAATGCACACAAATGCTGTTAAGTTACACCCCAATTTTTATGACAGGGTATAGTTTAAAGTCAAAAATAAAGAAACAATATCTTCCAAATATATATTTTTTTTAAATCAGTGGTGCCTGAAATTAAAATGAGCAGTCTTCCTTTAAAAAAAATCCAGAGAACTTGGTGAGCTTTGCATCTGTCAAAGAACTCAGGTTTAACAGCACATATTACACTGTGCCAACTGTTAAGGAAAGCAGATGCCAATCGAACCATTTCACTTAATTTATGTGCGAGCTGGGAGACCAAGGGGAAAAACACCTGGAAAGCAAAACTAAACTTTTTTTTTTTTTTTGGGCTATTCTGACAATAAACTTGCCAAGTTTGAAAGGCTCCAGAGAGCCTCTTCAAAGAACAGAAATGGGTTTTGCTCCAAGAGACCCACTGCAGGCCCAGGTCCTCAGGCAGTGCTGTGGCCTCCTCTTCTGCACAAAGTTGCCTTAAAATGAGTCTAACGGCCACGAGTGATTCCCTGGGCGTCGGAGAGCAATGAGGGGGTCCCAGCAGGGCCCTGGCACCAGGAGGCCCGGGGGCTGTGGGCAGACGAGAGCAGTAACTTGGCTCCCACGCCAGGCGAGCTGCACCTCGCAGCCCAGCGCCCAGACCGGTTCCTCGCAGCCCGGTGCCACACACCTTCACGGTTGTGTTCCCCCTGGTTTCTATTCCAAACATTGCCCCAGCTTATGAGAGTGTTTCCCTCTGTGCAACAACATGCAGTAATTTCACCAGAACATGTCCCCTCCCTGCAGTAAATATCCAGGGGCCCATACTAAGCACAGAGACACAGTCCTGCAAGGCAGACGAGAGGCTTCCAACAGTGTCCCTAGGCCAGCTAGGGCCCCCAACTATCCCCAGGGCATAAGGGGACATTGTGGGTTGCAGGAAACGCTCCCAGTACAGGAGGTGCGAAGTACCGCACACCTCCACCTCACGTCCAGCCAACCACCATCCCTGCGTCCAGCCACCCCAAGGCAAAGGAACCCACCCTGCGGACACGGACCATGTCATTTATCCAAGGGACACAGCTGAAGAAGGGTGGCTAGAATTCCTGCAAATCTTAATTTTCACTACTGAAACACTGTCCAAAATACCATCGCCAACTACCAATAAGAAACCTTACTAAATTCTATAGAAATATTCAATACAATGATTTGGCTTTCAGACATAGGTGGGCGAAAATGGAAATAGTATAAACGGAAGATGTACTTGGCTTGTGCTTAACAGCCTCTGCTATCCCTGCCTATCTGATGCCACACACTGCATTCCTGCTATCCTCCCTACATTGTTGCACTCCAATCCATGACCAACAGGCTCCATTTTGTGCCTCAGCAAACTCAAATTCCACAGAGAAACTTCAAGGAAACCAGGTATAAAACACAGCACAAGATGGAGAAGCAAAGCAGCACAAATCTTGGTGCAATTTTATTTCATTAAATAACTGCCATTTCTCATTTGTCTTTGTGGAACACATTCAAAAAAAAATCTCTGTCAACAAACATGACAATGAGATTCATGAACAGTACAAACACAATTAGATTGAGAAAGATTGCGGTTTTTTCCTAGCTCTGTGTTTAAACCATTCCTCATTATTTTTAAGATATACTGTATTTATTATAATTTATGTGATCAGATTTAATGCACTCCCCACAAGTAGTATGAAAAACAGATAGAAGAGTTTGCTGGTTTAGTTAGGTCAATGATACCTTTATAATGGCATGTAAAGAAAAACTTCCTTTAAGAACTACAGAGCATCCTATCTAAAATTCACCCTGGAGATTAGGATCTACTGTCAGATCAATTTTCCAGACTGCGTAGGAGCTGGAAGGCAGAGGGAGGGAATGAGGGAGAAGCACACACATCTATTTCTAAATAAAAAAAAAAAATCAATTTCAAAAGCTAGCAAAAGAAGCAACAAAGCAATATGCATAAATGAGCCACCATGTAAAGTTACATTTAAGAATAGTTTGCTGTGTAAAGGTAAAATCAGCTAGTTCATGTTATGGAATAGTTAATATTTTTCATAAACTGTTCCAACTTCTTTCATAGTTTAAATGTATTATATACCTTAGCTAATTTGCTGCTACCTTTACTTGCTTACTCACATGTAAAAGAGATCCTATTAGCCAAACCTGCTCCAAGGCCAGGCTCTAGCACCACAGCTGAAGGCCCTGCTCTCATTCTGCATGGGGCCTTTTCACTGGGAGGGGATAACGGTTTCGGGCAGGGATCAGCTCCTGAGTTACAATAATCAGGTCAGTACACATTTAAATATAAAGTGTCTGGTTACAGAAAAAATAAATTCACACTCAAAAACAAATATGGAATTTATTTCCCATATCATAACCATGGTGATATATTGCACATTTTAATAAGCAATATTTAGTCCACCAACAGCTGGAATTCTTAAATAGAACAGTAGAAGTTTTACTTATCTCAAGCAGGCAGTTTTAGACAAGGGTTATCACCCCCATTCTTCAGTGCTTTTGTGCTTGGAGGTATTTATTTTCTTATGAAACATAAGAAGATTCCTCCTGAGAAAATAAGCACTAGAGTTGGTGGGGTTGTTTTTTGTCTTTTTTTTTTTTTTTTGTGATGATCTGCTGCTCTATCAAAATATATTTATCACAGGTGGAAAAAAAAAACAGTATTTGTGATTTCATTCATTGCCTCATGGATTTAGTGTCCTTCACAGTTTACCATATCACAAAAAAAAAAAGTGCTTCATGATGGAAACCTACCTTTAAACAGGCTGGAGCCACTCTTTGAGTGCCCCCATGGAACAACCCTCCACTGCTACCGAAGTCACCCTACAGCATTCCTGGAGATCTTCCAGAGGTTTGAAGAAATTAAGTTATTTCTCCATTTCTGCACATCTAATTAACCCATCAAAGTAAAAACAAGTGTGACTCCTGGGGGGCTGATACCATCAGGGTTGCCAGAGGCAGATGGAAAATTAATTTTTAGTGTCAACTTAAAAAAATCCCATACAGTACACAAATCCCTACCTGTGACAAAAGTCCTATATTATGGGAAATGTTTTCAAGTATTCACACAGGCATACAGCTCTCAGTTGCCTTGGAGCTGCCAGGGAGTGAGACACCTACCTATGCCTTGCTACCTCTGAACCCCCTTTGCCAGGATAATGGTGCACACCACTAAAAACCACCTTGAAAAACCTTCACACTGGAGACACTCAGGTATTTTGCGCACTGCGGTCACACAGAAACACTACCACGAGCAGCGACGCCACCTAATTCCTTTTTCTTGTCAGAATCATTATGCACTGCAAGCTTGGGTCACACTACAGGGAAGCTACTGTGTGAAACCACCCTATGAAAAACTACCGTATGAAAGCATCTGTACGGCACTTGCAGTTATTCCTATAATAACAACAACTTCCAGTCAAGTCTGCATTGATAGTTTCCCTTTAAGTTTTGATTAGGTGCCTGCTATTTTTTATTAACAGGATTTGGTGTTGATCCTCCCTAATAGGATTCCATCTCGATGCAATTGGCACGGAAAAGACACAACCACAGCTACTTGCTCTTTTCCACATGGCAGCAAGGCGTGCGCTTAATCAGAGCTTCAGTGGCGGTGAAGCTCCCCATGCTCTTATAACCTGCAGTTCGATTCAAGATAGCACATTTATTACTTTTCAGCTATTCATGAGGTTCATCTGTATCTTGCTGTTTCATTTTAATCTCTTTATTATGCATGTCATGAGAAACTACCATGTGTTGAGCACAACTAAGCACGGACAAGGTGGTAACTGGGGAGCATATCAGCTTTCAAAGGAAAGAAAAACCTAGACCAAAAGGTACAGAGTGGGTAGCCGAAGCTGCCAGAGCTCCACTTCCACCCCTCAGCTGGGATCTGACCCCACTCATACAGGATTCGCTTTTCTAAATTAAGTAAATAAGAACAGCTATGCCATTATCCCTTTTAATCACGACTCGGTTGGCGTTGCTCAGCAAGATGCTGGCACGGAGGATTTTGGCAGAGGAGTGAAGTGAGCTGTGGGGATAGGTGACCTCTGCGTGGGCGCTCAAGCACCAAGGCATGTGCCAGGAGGAGAAAAAGCTGAAGGCTTCCAGAGCCAGTAAAAGAAAGGGTGGAGGGGGAAGGTGCAGCATGACTAAAGATCAGGCAAGGCACATGGAAAGGACAGGCTGTGAGGCTGCTGTTGTGCATAAGGGTACAAAACTCAAACTTCACACTAAGGAAAACAAGAGGTGGGCAAAGAAATTAGGAGAGTGACATAAATAATACTCCAGACAGACATCTTCAGCAAGTACCTTTTAAATGCAAAGGGAACGACTGCAAGATGAGGAGGCAGCACAAACTGTTTGGTTGCATCAGCAGAAATGCTGGCTTTGAACTTCAAAGTACTATGGAGAGCAGCGACAAAGACTGGACATGCAGCACCAGCACACACAGTGCTGCCCACAGAGTCCTCATGGACCTGAGTGTCAAATGAAATTCCAGCATTAAGGGCTGGAGACTGGGAAAACAGTGGGGAATGTAGCACAGTGAACCCTTAGCCCTTCTTGACATTGATGACAAGACCTAGGTTGATACATGGAATTCAACGAATTTGCTTTTTTTTTAAAATATGGAAATTAACCATTGGGATATGTGGGGCACAAGGTCATGATTCAAGGCAAACAGTAGCTATTGATCAATAGCTATCATCATCCCACTTCATCCTGGAACATCCTTTCCTTTTAGATTAGAAGACATTCCTCTGCACCTCTTCCCAGTGCTTAACGCAAGCCAAGAGAAATGCCAGCTTAACCAGTACAAGCACAAAGCAGGTCAGGATTTAAGCAGTTTTTAATATTAAATGGAGTCTTGTATTACTGGGATTAGGCATTCATGCTGCCTGACATTGTCGTTGAGAAGACCATGTTGATTATGCTTAGAGCAAGACAGAGGTGTCACCCAAGAGGACACAGACACAAGGGAATGCAGGGCTCTCCCGAGAGAAAGGTCCATAAGCTCAGGAAAAGGGGAATTTGCTGGCCTGGCTGCAATCTCTAGCTTTCCTCAGCAACACCACAACTTTTAACACTACCATCAGTCTCTGTGGTGGCACTGGAGCATCAACAGGAGTTTTGTCCCCGTCTCGGGGGCACGTCGGCAGGGGCAAGCCCTGCTGGGGGACAGGCGGCCTGCTGGGCTCCGACAGCCGACTCGACACTTCCGGCAGCCCGCGATGCCTGTCGGATCCCTGCTCCCCTATGGAGCGGCTCCGTTGTCCTTCACGGAGGAGCTGGCTGCAGTTCTCAAGGCCCAAATCCTCCACTCTCATTCAAAAAACTTCCTGTCATACCATTCTTTTTGGTATACTGAATATGCTAATATCTAGAGACGAAAATCCTGAAAAGCTGTAAACTACGCCTGTCTCACCAAGCCTGGCACTGCATTTACAGAGGAGCTGCCCCAAGTTTGTATTGTGTGCAAAAATACCATGCATATAATTATGAGGCTGAATGTAATGACACTGAAACAAATCTCCATTCTGATGAATGCGTAATTACTGTTAATAAAATATTTATGAAATAATAAATTTATCAGAAAACCTTCTGCATGCGAGTTTGCAGACAGTTCTTCCAAGCAACTTCTAAAATGGCAGCAGAGAAAACAAACTTGGGAGACACCAAGATCTGAACTGAAGCATTTTGTTCCCAGCAGATGCTGGTGTCAAGGCTTCAGAGACTGTCAGCCACCTATGACTCCCAACAAACCAGGAGAATGGGGAGCGAAGATGAGAAATGTGGCGAGACCCGCAGTCACGATCTCTGCCCAGGGAACCACAGGGAAGGGACGGGCAGGCCAAGGGCTGAAGCGGGAGGCTGGCACTCTGCCACATAAGGGTACTTCCCAGCGCTACCGACTGCAACTCTCTCACCCTTAGGGTCCAGACTCATGGGCAAAAAGTTACAGGTATGTAAGTTCTTCCCATGTTTTCCATGATCTCCTAACAGGCAGGCAGGGCCAAAGGCACCAGCGCTTAGCAGCCAGTTGGAGCCTGTGGATGCAGAAGGCGGCCGCCTCGCACCCCGACAGCCGGAAGCTGGAAGCTGTCAGCACAAATCAGGTCAATCTCCTCCCAGCTTGCAGCTTTCTCACTGCTGTCTAACACCAGAGTTTTCAGAAAGAATGTTGGAGAAGTGCAGGAAGACAAGTTTGTGTCCATTCTTTATGATCTTTGGATTTGTAGTCCTATGCATTTAGTTGCAACCTTTTAAGAAAACTTAGGTTTAATGCCATTGTGCATGAGAACAATGAACAGCTGCTACCGACATCCCATGTGGGGATCTACATGCACTTTTGCACCCTGAACAAAATTTGAGGTGCAGAAATCAGGAATAAAAAGGATGCCTTTTCCAGCTAGCCCTGAAAAATACTGGTAACGACCTTGCAACCAACTTTTTTGGTGTTTCCAGTGACAAGTGATGTTTAAAGTCAAATCAGGAGCCAGCCTCTCCTTTGGGTCACATTAGCTCTGCCTGCCAAGGGACTGTTGGCCATTCCACAGGGCTCGTACCCCCATGCCCCTGGGACTGCAGCACCCTGAGCCGTCCCAGCTTGCTCTTCAAATCCCGCTAGCAGCAGTAAAAATGGGAAATCTCTAAGGAAGGAAGCATAGACACAGATTTAGACCAACCCACCTGAGAAGAACTTGGATCACAGTCATTTTTCAGGACAACCACAGCTTAAGGTTTTGGCTTTGTCAGCAAGTGTAAGACTCAGAAGTGAAAAGCCAAAAACATTTGTAAAACTGTAAGGGCAAGATCCAAGCAGGTAGCTACAGCAGGCGACACAGCTCTGGGGCCTCCCCAAGCCCTGGCTGGACAATCCAGTCTTTGAACTGGAAGCAGTGAAGCTGCTTGAGCCCACATGCCCCTGGGCTAGCACAGGGCGGCCGTGCCAGCCACACGGGGGCCATCCCTAGCACACCAGTGCCACTGCCTGGCACTGCAGCATGCAGCAGAGCCTGGCCCAGCTGCTCGCAGAGCGCTCAGCTCAGCAGTGCCCTGCTCGGAGGCTCAGACTGCACAAGAACAAGATACCTGGCACTACCCTGGCTACAGGCAGCACAAGGAGTGTGCACCCCACGCAGCGCCCACAGCCACGGTCTCTTCCCCTCCGAACAAGAGTCCAAGCCTCACCCCACCTCCGCACAGGAGGAAGGCAACCTCCAATTAGGAGCACTTCATGGCATGCTTGACAAGTTCCTTTAAAAATACTCCAGAGTAAAGCTCTGGCCTGCATTTCAGCCACAGACTAAGAGGATACAGGGACACCACAGCAGGTAAAGCTTGCGTGGAAGCACAGCCCTGGCAACAGGAGATTTTCCACCACTCCCACGTGCTGGTTCCTGCCATTCCAAGCCTTTCCTCCCAGTGAAGCACATGTGGTGCAGACAGCAGCTTGGCAGGGACAGGGTTTACTCATGTTGCACGACTTGTTTGGCTTCAGAACGTTCTTTGTCTGGATACCCCTTCCACCGCACTAATGATCTGACTGTATCAGATACCGTGCTATCCAAGCGGCCTTAATTACATGCTTCACATCTTCCAATATTATGATAAAATTCATCATCGTCCTATGTCTGAGACAGTCACCATTGTCATTCACTGAGATTAAGCTGAATATCACTATAAATAGAAATAACAACATCTGATATTATGATACAGAATATTATGCTGGATGGTTTTAATGCCTCCAAGCAAAACTCATTTAACAGAATAAAATACAGAATACAGTACATGTAGTTTTACAGTATTAGCTTTACAAGATTCAAAACTAGATCAATATTTCTTTCATAAAAATTAATGTCTTGAAATGATCCCTCCATTTGTCATTCCAAAGAGGTCACCTTATTTCAGTTCAAAGAAAGAAGTGGAATTGCACAAATGTGCTTGCTGGGTATTTGCTTTCACCGCAGAGGCTGGCGCAGCCCAACATGCCCATGTGCTCCCCTCATGCCAGCCCGCATTACCTGCTCAGCCTCCCTCGCATAAGCACTACCTGCCTTCTCCCCTCTATGCGCAACCAGTCCCTCCTGGCAGAAGCTTCTTTTTCCAAGTGACCCTGTACACTCTCTTCTACCCAAAGTCCACAGAGATGTACTTGAAACAGATAAAGAACTGAGATTATTGATAATATTGAACTTCTTTACCTTGTCAAGAAAATAAACATTATCTCCAAAATACTGTATTCCATAAAAATTCACAGCACCTCCAGCTTCCCTTACTAACTCCACATGTAAGTGTTTGAACCCTTTGAAACTTGGATTTTCATTTACTTTTGCTTTATGCAGGGGAAATAAGATTCCACATATATTAAATGTAGCAATATATTAACAACACCACAGTAAAACTGCATGGATCAGCTTGCTGAAGGGTATGAAGTGCAACAGTAACAACAAACACAAATACTCAGGGACTGCTAAAAATTACAGCTTGCTGAGAAACACAAGAGAAGTGGCACAGAATTCAGGTTTACTCTGTTTCCTATTTTCAGCTTTTTTGTAAAACTCTATGTGAATCCACTTGAAAGATAAAACGGGTTTTAAAGATATATCACTGCTCCATTTACTAACATGCATTGTCTTACTAAAAAATAAAAAAGAAAAATACAATATTTTTGAACTCATCAGTTGATTGCATGTATTACATGACAAAAAATAAAATAAAAAACATTGCCTAAGTTGTACGTCAGGCCCCAAGCAGAAGGCCAACCCATCGCTCCCCACTGGAAGGGGCACTGCACTACATGACAGTGGCCATTCAGTATCAATCATCTTGCCATCCTGAGCCTGGAGGAAGCACTGGAGCACAAACCTCTTGCTTTGCCGCCAGATCCTATACAAATGGAGATCTCAGGGCCCATTTCACATACTCCCTGTAAGAGACTTCAAACAAGCAAACAAGCAAGAGAGAAGAAAGAGGAGAAAGGAAGAGAGAGACAGAACGATTAATTTACAAATAGTTTTCCTATAGGCTGAAGGAGTTTATAGAAAGACAGCAGGTGAGCAGCATAGAATTCATTAAAAACCGAATGCCTATGAAGCATCTCTGGAAAGCATAGAATCACAGAGTCTGTAAAATCCATCTCATATAGTCCTTTTCCTTCTCCTCATGATCCTGCACACTGAACAGGAAAGGCAACCGATGACTGCTCAGAGACAAACTTAATTCGCACTCCAGCGCTGTAGCTCATCCAGTCACAGGCTATTGCTGGTGGCGGCTACCCTGGTTTGGCAGAGGATAACCTGGCTGCAGCTTCTCCAAACGGGCACACCCTTTCCAAAGAAAAAAGCAGCACACAACTTACCAGACCTACCCTCCTTGCCCTGCTACCTCCCCTCGACTTCCACGTCACACGCATCTAGGGCATTAACTGAAAATGGTGCGTGCTGCTTTCCTGGGGTACGCGAGTAAGGGGGGTACCACAACTTCCCCGCTTACTATCAAAGGAAGTAAATACAGTCAAAAGCAGCTAGGTGATTTAAGGGAAGTTTCAGCTGCTATTTCCAGTCTGACTGTACCCTTCATCCCCTTCCCTGTGAGGCACTGGGAATGCCTCCTTAGGGCCCCACACCCACCGTGGATAGAAGGAAGGCAGGATGTAGACAAGGGAGAGTGGCTGTTGTCTGACTGTTCAAAACTACCTACCCTGAGGACAGAAACCCCAAGCAGTAAGCAGGTCACTAGTAAAGCTTGTACGGAGAAGTCTGTCGAGTTTTAATGTAAGCCAAAACTCAGTTTTCCAGAGCATGAAAGGAAAGTTGAAAAAAAAAAAAAAAAAAAAAAAAAAAAGATCAGTATGCAGGTAGTCCTCATCTTCATAGTTTCAGTCCCAAAATCTACAAAATGGATAAACTGCTTGGCAATTTTCAGTGTAGTTATTAAATTTCATGGAGTTACATTTTAAAGGAAAACTATGACATGGTGAATTAATAATATTTTTAAAATGTGACACTAGCTTTCCAAGCTGTTTTGTGTTTTATATTTAGGAGAGATTTAATTTACAATCTGCATGCTATATACTGGCATTCTCTAATAGTATTTAAGAGATCAGTATACTTGACATACTTGCATATTTATGTGTTTATTACGCCACGGTCCAGCACACACACTGCATTCCCACCTTGGCTGCATTCATCCTCAGTCCTGTAACACCCCGCACCGCAGCCCTACAGCGTGGTGTTCGCTTCAAGCTATTGTCTGCAGCTTCCCACGAAACGCTCTGGAAGTTGTCCCTCTCACACAGAATAGCAAACACAATCTCTTCTCCAGAAATCTGGTTTTAAGGCAACCACATCTTCAATGAAAAGATATGCCACAGTTCATGACTCAAAAGCTTACACGTCACTCATCGTGGTGCCGCAGATGGGCCAAGGACAACAGACAGGACGTGTGCGCTACACGGGTGCAGGCACAGGGCGACTGTGCACAGAACCGACGACAGCCGAAGGTGCTGCTGCTACAAACCGGAAAATGGCTGCTCCACTTGACCTCCTTTGCAGGCACCCTCGCTCCTAGGCAGGGAACATTTGCCTGCTTCACAAGACAGTTGAACTAAATAACAAACTGATGCAAAAACAACCTGCCCAGCCAGAGGCATTGTCTGGAAACTGCAGTCCCCGCAGTCATTGTCACTGTGAACCCAGCAACAGGACGCAAAGGGTCAAGCGTGGGCACAGCTTAAGCAAGTCTTGGCCTCGGAGCTTACACAGCTCCACAGGAGAGACTTGGGTGTGGGGCTGGGGCGCAGCTGAACTTCTTGGCAACCTCAGGTCACACACAAACTTGCAGCAATGCTGAAGGCAGGTGTGAATTTCTCACTTTTCCTCTAAACCCTGCACTCGTGCAAAGGAGTTTGTTTGCACCTCTCACTGGTTGCAGTTTTGCAAGATGAGTGCTCGAGGACTCAGCCTAGGAGTAAGGACCTGTTCTGCCAGCACGTCCCTGCCACATGCCCTCCCAGAGACGGGGCACACGAGGCGGGTGCAGCTGCTCGGGCCCGGCCACACAGCCGCCCAGAGCCTCTGGTGCGCTACTGAGCGTGCGCTTCAGGGGTGTCAGGGAGATGTGCAGGCACTTCTCTCATCACACAGGAAAAAGGAAAAGGTTAATAGCCCTGTGCAGAGCCTTCATTTTTCTCCAAAGGGAAGCTTCTGCCCAACTTCAAACAGTAATTGCACAGATGAATTGGAATTCAGAGGAGCTCAGTGCAGCTCTACCCTGCTGATACACCCGCTGGCATTAGTTGAAGATACTCCAGATCTCCACACTGTATTGGGAACAGGCAGGTGAAGAGGACAAGGAGTTATTCCAACTTCTTATGCAGAGAGCGAGATGAAGAGCCTGAATTCTTCCCATCCAAAGGAGAAGGACCCCAAAGCCTCATTAGCTGGCTGAGGAAACCCCACAACTCTGTGCACGCTGTACATGTATTTTCCTTAAAGTACATCAATTCTCTTCCAGCATACTGCCAAAAAAATGTAAATACTAATGTGCAAAGTTTCCTTATATCAGCTTCAGCGGAGGGAAAGAAGAGTTTTCATCTACACCATCTTAAGGAAAAGCCAGTTTGTGCCTCCTGCAGAAAAACAAATGCTGGAGAAGGACCCGTCCCCACCTTACAATGCTGCCGAGGTTAGTAAATCTCACATCGAGCTATAGAAACAGGCTGACTGCGAAAGACAGCCCATAGACTACCAAGTTTTTTTCCCTCTGGTAACATATTGCCCCTAGCCACCATCAGCACACAGCTGCTTATTAGGACCAGCTCTTCTCCAACCTCTTTTAGGATCTCTTTCTTTCTTGTATCTCCCTGGCTGAGCCATGCTCTGAATTGTGCTTTGAAGGAAGAGAGGATGAGGGAACAGTGCTACTGCATGAAAAATCTGCTTAAAACCAGCAGAACCAAACCATAAAATAGACATTCGGTAAAACCATTCTCTGCATGTATGCATTGCTGCTTTGGGGATGATTTGTTTAAAAAGCAATTTTGGACAGATGTTCAATAACAATATGTTAAAATGTTTACACATATATGAATATCCATATGTATAGAAAGCTCCCCAAACACCTTGTTTTCTGCAAACTCCATTACGTGACATTAGCAGTAGGAAAGATTTTGCACATATCATTGCTACACAGAGGTTCAGTGCGCCCAGGATCTGCTCCTCAGCGAGGTCTCAGCACCCAGCACCCAGTATTTGCTCCTGCATAGCATCGCAGTGCCGGAGGGCTGCCTGCTCTCAATGCACTTGCTGGTACAAGTCCACAGCAAACAGCTTTTGCTGAACATGGACTTGAGCTGAACTTCAGCAGCATTCGTGTCCCCGAACACTTCGGTTCTAGCTCAGATGGAGCATGAGCTCATCTGTTTTCCAGCCCTGGCAGGGTGTTTATGAGGCGCAGAGTGTGGAGCAGCAGCGAGCAGAGCGTACCTAGCGATGCCAAGCATGCACATGCACGCAGAGCTGCTGCTCTCAGAAAGCTCAGTATCAGCAGCCGCAGGTTGAAGCCGCACAGACTATTACAGATTCAGCTTGCCACTGATTCCAGAAATGGCACAAGTTGCATCTTAATTCATTGAGTGGGGGGGGTGAGAGAAAGAAAAACAAAACGGGATTCTGTTTTCTTTTTCAGGAAAGCAGCTGGGGCTGAGTCCATCCAGCACTACCCCTACGAAGGGGTAACAGAAGATGCATCGCTCAGTTCCCTGCATGTGACGGCCATGCCTAGCACTGACAGCCAGATGGGAATAAGGAGTATCAGTGACTACTGACATCAGAGTGTGGGTTTCCCATGAAAATGGCACAAGTTTCCAGCTGGGGGAGGAGGGGAATCTCCCCACGCACAAGGGGAAAAAATCACGCAAAAATAACAAGAAAATCCTCCTGCTGGGCACTCTCAGTGAAGTCACAGAATAGAGAGCAAGAAACTGAGCTGCATGATGCAGCTGGTGGCGGCGGCGCCGCTCCCGCTGCCCCCGCTCCGCAGCCTTGGGGCCTCCCCGCTGCGCTAGGGACCGCGGTACCGTGCGGGGCAGCGCGCGGGGCCGCGCGCCCACGCACACAAACACGCACCCGCACCACACACACACCCCTGCACGATCCGCCTGTGATCCGCGCTCCCGTCTGAGCCGCCCGCACTCGCGGGCCCAGTGGAGCCGCCCTGCTCTGCCCCTGAGCTGCTCTGCGCGGCCGGACGGCACCGCGGCTGCGGAGACTGCGCGTTCGGGCACGCAGCCCCGCGCAGAGCGGCTGCTAAGCACCCGGGACAGGAGCTCTTGCCCCGCTAACGCCCTGCCTGCGCCTCGAGGGGCGCAGGGCGGCCCCGGCCCCGCCGCTCCCCAGCGTGGTCTCCGCGCTGCCCGGCACCGGCACGGAGGGGGGCAGCCAGGGGAGCTCCTGCGCCGGCCCCGCCGAGCAGCGCTGCGCCCCGGGCGCCTCCTGCGCGAACGATCCTCGGTCCTCCCGCACAGCCAGCTCTCCTCCCCAGCCTGGGATGCTGCTCGCGAACGGGCGATGCATCCGCAGCGTGGCGGGCTCTGGGGGAAGGAGGAGGCGCCGAAGCAGAGCGGGCTGCGAGGGAGCAGCCGGAGGGACGGGGGGGCCGGGGCGGCCGCTCGTCCCGCCGCGGGCACGGAGCGCGGACCCACCTGGAAGAGCCGGAGGATGTTGGCCACCATAATGGACACGGAGCTCCCGGACG
Organism: Tinamus guttatus; assembly: GCF_059628265.1. Lineage (NCBI taxonomy): Eukaryota > Metazoa > Chordata > Aves > Tinamiformes > Tinamidae > Tinamus > Tinamus guttatus. The sequence continues at coordinate 2,140,920 of NW_028288985.1, read as the reverse complement.
CCCCGATCACACCGACTACTTTTTCGGGCTTGACGAAGACGGGCGGCTCGCCGTTGGTGCAGCGCACGTCGGAGGTGTCCTTCTGGATGAGCGCCTGCACGAACGTGAGCGACTGCTCCAGGGCGTACGTGTCCCGGGAGCAGGTGTCCAGGATGCGAGCGCCCAGCGTGACATTGGGCAGCAGGTCCGGGTCGCTGTTGATCTGGTCAAGCGCGTAGAGCATCGCCTCCAGCCTGTGGATGCCGTTCTCCTTCTTGATGTCCCCGCACGGCAAGCCTGGGGGGCCCTTGGCGTGCACGGGGAAAAGGCCGCCCAGGGTGATGTCCCCCTCAAGGCGGATGGAGTGCGGCGCGTACATCTCCTGCCCGCGGGCCGCCTCGGAAAGCAGCAACTCGAGCAGGCAGCAGGGCAACTTCACCAAAGTGAGGAGCCGGAGCAGCCCGCCCATGCGGAGCATGGTGCCGGGGCTCCCCCGCGCCTTCATACCGCCGGGCGGGGCGGCGGCAGGGCCGGGGCAGCGCCCGCCCGCGCTGCGGCTGCCTCCGCCGCGGAGCCCTGCGCGCAGCACTGGGGCGCCGCGCCGCTCCTACCGCTTTAAATGGTCGCCCGGCTCCTCTCCGCCTCCCGCTCTCCCCACCTCCCGCCCGCTGCCTCCTCCCCGCGCCGCGCTCCGCCGTTACGCACAGATGCGGCCCGGGCGGCCGCGCGCAGCGGCGGCGGGGCGGCCCCGCCGGCCTTGGGCCCCTCCGCCGCGGGGCCGGCAGCCGCCCGGCCCGGCCAAGGGCCCTGCCCGGTGGCCCCGCACGGCGGCCGCGAGCAGCCCGCGCCCCGCGGCATCCCCCACCGTGAGGAGCCCCCTGCCCCCGCCGCCCCCAGGCTGCCTCCCGCGAGCCTGGGCTGCCCCTCGGCCGGCGACAGACCCAGCATGTGGAAAAAATCTTCCTGTCAAGAACCGAATGTCCCCAAAGGAGACAGAGGAGTCCTCAAACCTCATTCAAATGAAGAGAAAGTCCACCGCTTCTTACGCCTGTAAGGTGTCTCAAATTCCTGGAGGATGCAGCCTCCTTTTATCACAATGAAAGTTCCCAAACGAGGTGCACCCTCTCCTTTTCCTGCTTGACCAAGGTACTTGAGAAGTTACAGACTGCCCAGCCCGCCTAACATAGGTTGCTGCTTGGTATGTTCCCCCTCCCTGGTCATACATCACATGTCTAATTAAACTGATTTTATGCCTCCCCTGGGTGCAAAAGTTAATATTCATCAGCTCATTACGCTTGTGCCTACTCTACCAGTGTTTATTCTGGGGTCCTTTGCTCATAAGGAGCCCGCTGACCTGCTCCTGTTCTCCCTCGAGGTCAACGGCACCAACTACATCCACGTAGCACAGCCTCCCTAGCCTCCCTGCCTGTGCTCCACGTCCCTTATTTGCAAGGGCACAGGATCCTTTGTTCTGCCCAGTCCCCTATTTTTTTTTTCTCCTCTCAGCCACCACCAATTTGATCCTTTCTTCTTGACCCATTTTGTCCCTTCACGGCCATTCCCCAGTCACCAGGTATGGCTACCACCTGCATTCCCTTGATCACATGCTGAATGAGCTCCATAAAACAAGGTATTATGCACGGCAAAGAGGATAACGTAGCCAATGCACAGAGAAAGAAAAACAACATTCTCTTAATCCAAGGTCCTCCAGGTAGCCAGGAAGACATGTCCCACTCCCATCCTTTCCACATTTGAACTGGTACATGGGCCAATTTTCTTATTTCCTCTGTTATTTGCTTTACCACTTTCCCCTTGTCATCTATTTGCAAGCAACAATTGGATTCATTCAACTTCCCACAAACTCTGCCACCCTTTGCTAATAACTAGTATAAGACCATTCAGTCCTGGAAAATCGCATTTCTCATCTGAGTAGCTTGATCTGCTAAAAGATCGAGAGCCTGGGCTGTTTGATTGGTTATAATTTCTAGAACAGCCTCTAATCTAATTATCCTGTTCAAATTGTAAATTGGTTCTCTTGCTCCATAAATTGCTTCATGAGGGTTCCAAGTTGCTGGTCCAATGTGCTGATAATTCGCTCTGGCGGCCACTCATCCCTGCCCCCTTTTTGGCCACCTCCTCCAGTTAGACTAGTATCAATTGATCACTTTTCCCTTATCAGATCATCGCATACTTTAACCTCCAAAGTGCTTCCCTGAACCTGGGGCAAAAAAAAAACAAGGGTCTAATGTGTCCTACATAACATATTCCTGTCCAGTTTGCAGGTAACCTTCTGTATGCACGCTGCCCACAAACCCAATAATGACCCCTGAGGGCCCAAGTGTCATCTGCCTTTCCAAGGGAAAAGACCATCCCAGGTACCTCCAGCTTTTGGGGCATCATCAAAGGACTCCCATACCACCATATATCCTGCACCTCTTCTGTATTCACACCTCCATGCCCCTGCATCTACCTGCCAGGTGCAGTTGCACTCTGACTGGTTGGTACTGAATCAGAAACTTTGGAAGAAGGTCCTAGTCCCATTTCAGTATTGCCAGGCCTGCTGAAATCTCCATGCTACATATTTCTTATGGTGCTGTTGCCTGCTTGGCAGTCAAATGGTCCCAAGTTTGAATCGCCGATCTGCAAACACCCTGACAGAGCTAGCTCCCCAAAAAATAAAATACGAGCACCTTACCCAGGAACCATCAGTGAGTTTTACATGGGTTTGTTTCCCATCCCCTTGATACTTGGCACAACTAATTGGTTTACAACGTCACCATAGACACTCATGTCCCAGAGACAGTGCCCATTCACAGGTGCTCTTCCCCATATACACATCCCTTGCCCTTTTTTGGTTTAGGCAATAAATCCCTTTTTGTGGATATCAAATTCGCCATGGAGTTACCTCTTTGGTCTAAAATTCTATACTGCTGTGGACTTCAGTTACTCACCAGCCACCTGGGTTTGATAGGTTAGCCACTCACAGCCAATCTTCAGCCCCTCCTGGACTCCCACAGACCCAACACTTCTTCAAAATAAAGACTGCGGCCACTTCTTCCCCGAGGGTCAAGAATCGATTCTTTCTCCCGCCCCACTCCCAAGCAGCAGCACAGATGTGTGTATCACTGCCAGAGATGTCATTCTCAGTTCTTTTGATCACACGCAGCCATGTTTCTATGGAAAGCTGGCCAGGGTTTTCCATCCTTTTCCTCCAATTAGAAGTCCAGATCTCTGGCACTTTGGAAATCTTGAGTATGATGAGTCCATCCATGGTCAGCTGTTTTGGTTGATGTTTCTGTGGTTAGTAATATCTGATATGGTCGATGTCACCTTGGCACCAGTGGTGCTTCTTTCCACTCTTTGACCAAGACCCAATCTCCTGGTTGGATATTATGGATTGAGAAATCCAAGGGCAGGGTCTGTGCAAGCTGGGCGTCCCGTTGGAGAGATTTTACAAGACACAGTATTCTGGCCACATATTGCCTACTAGTCCTAGGAAATGCCATAGCTCTTTCTTAGTCCTGGGTAACAGTATTTCTAAAATTCCCTGCACTCTTTCTGGATCAATGCGTTGTAAACCTCTGGTCAACATGTGCCCCAAGTATTTGACTCTTCTTTCCACCATTTGTGCTTTCTTCTCAGACACCCTAAGCCCTTTTTCAGCCAAGAAATTGAGCAGCTTCACCATGGCTTCCTGGAGTATCTCCCTTATTTATAAAGACACAGGCTTCTTTGTTCCTCTTGCTACACCCCAGTGCTGACAGCAAAGCAGAGCCGGGCAGGGGCAGTGGAGCCCGAGCACGATCCCAGGCCTGGAGCAACCCTGGAGCCTCGGACGCTTGGCGCCAGCACCATCCCCTCCCCTCCAAACATTTCCAAGAGTAATCCCAATTCTGACACCCAAGATCCCCTCCTTGCCACTAAAGCGGATGCCCATGGAGGCAGGGAAGAGAGGGCTGACCTTGGCTTAACTCTTCACTCCCACAACCCCAGCAATGCGGCCTATCTCCTTCACTCTGAAGTACTTCAATTCTAGGCACCAGAATCTCACGAATGGATCATCGAATTTTCATACCCTTCCTCCCCACACTGCAATACCCAAGTAAACAACACCTGTTGCCATTTCTTCCTGACCAACGAATCCCTGAGAGACTGAGCATGTTTTTTGGAGACAAACCTCCTACACAAACACCCCACCAAGCAGAGCTGCTCTGCGTCGCTTGCCCAACACAAGGCAGACCAGGAGCACTCAGTGCACACAGCAAAGGAGGCCTGGGCCGGCCACAGTTCCCAGATTCTGCTCACCCTGGGAAAGCTACCACCCTTGCATACTTTCCAGCGCATTTGAGTGAAGGCACAGTAATGCAATGCTGATTTTTTAAATCTTTTTAAACCTAGCCAAATTTTATCTCCTAACACTCAAACATTGCTGCACACTGGTCAAGCAGACATGAATGGAGATGTCTGGGGGGCTGTGATCCATCTTCCAAAGGCATCTGAATGCCTTGAAACCTTTGTATTTTAGAAACTGTATACTTATCCTATTTTTCCACCATATTTCCCCTCCTTGATCTGTTGTTCTGCCTCCACTTGTGCATGGCAGGAGTTACTGCAATGCAGACACCCAAACAGGTGTCACTCAGTAGCAGGCAAGTGCACGTATCTCTGGGTCCACACAGTGGGGATACCACTGGCCAGACTTAGCAGGTTCAACATTCAGCAGCAGGGCTAGGACACAAGCAGCGCGTTCAGCAGTCAAACAGCTGAAGTTCTCCATCAATTAGAATCTGGGTGCTTGGCACCAAACTGCAGTGTGTTCCCCAGACATCACAAAAAGCTACTGCCTGGTAATTTGGGCTTTGTGATCCAGCTCATGCCATCACTCAGGGTCTATCTTTTTTAATGATTCATCACTGTGTAAAAGCACAGACATTCCTCTCAACAAACCCACACTTGTCCACCAGCCTGTCCTAAAAAGAGGGGATTCACACATGGGATTTCTTCCACTCTTCTTTGTTGCAAGCACAAAAACCTGGCTGAGCCTCACACTGACACAGCTGGCCAGGGTGTCCACGGTAGGGGAAGCAGGGATAGGGAGAGCGCACAGCTGGGCTGCCCAGGCTCTCGAGAGGACAAGGCGCCTGCGGGTTCCTGAGAATCCTGCACCGACACCGGTGACGTGCCTGCTGCCTCTGCCACCACACAGGTCTGGACCCACTCCTCCCCCAGCCCCAGAGCCAAACTGCAGCCTAACAGGAGTCCCTTCCCCCCACCTTGATGCCCACACACATCTCAATTAATTTTATCAGTTCAGCTGCTGCTCAGTTTAGGCAATTACCTTCTCAACTCTTTGCTGGAATGTCAGCTACCATCTCCCTTCTGTATCTGTATTTGCACAGTTAAAGTGCAAGCACATCAACATGTATTTACTTCTTGCTCACTTAGAATTCCTCTCTGAGAGCCTTAGCTTTATTTAGCATAAAACGAAAATCTAACCCTAGTGGTTGAGGAGAAGAGTTTGCAAGCATGACGCAAGCTCATCTTAAGTGCTCAAGATTTAGAAAGGATATGAATAAAGATACTCTTTTCTAATAAATCCTATTATTTTACAGGAAGCTACTTCATGATTTTGAAACCTTTTTTTTTTTTGGGGGGGGGGAATCTGCAATTACATTAAGCATATTTGTCCTTTCAAAATTACAGAAAATCCATCTACTGTCTGCTTCACACTCCTTTTCATCATAACTTGGCTACCTAAAAAATTAGTCTATATATTGCAATCCAGATGCCCTAAGAGAACTCTGAAACGACACACTTGATCAAGGCAGACCCAAGGCCCATCCCAGCCCAGTAGCTCATCATATATTAGCAGCAGATACTTCAGAAGAAAGGGCAAGAGCTCCGCACTATGCAGATGTCTTTAATCTGTTCCTACCATAAGTGTCATCCTAGTCTCTCATATAGAAATTGGTTAAAGCCTTGAGGCATGAAAAATTATTCTAATTACATTATCAAAATTGATATATTTAATCATTACCCTGGCTATTCTTGACATGCATAAAAGTGTCCAGTCCTTCTTCCACTCTTGCTAAGTGCTTGGCTTCAATAACTTCACATGGTAATGCGTTCTAGTTTAAACACTCACCACCTGAAAAGGTTTCTGTTTTCTAGTTTTCCATTTCCTGCCTTTTTAACTTTTCCAATAATTAGTTAATCTCACCTTTTTGGCACCTGATATCCATCTACTACATACAGCCAGCTACCACATTCAATCTGGTCCTCTCCATCAAGAAACTAACTCCAATAACCTGTGCATCTGTCACAGCCCTATATTTCACTTCCAGGAAGCATTTCGGTTTGGTTTGCCTGGCTGAACCCTGGAGGTGAGGTGACTCTAACTGAATACAAGAATGAGCACATCAAAAATGAGCAGGACCTGTGCTACAGATCCTGCTTGCACATCCACCCATACCCAACTCCCCACCAAAACTCCAAGAACTTCTCATCTCCTAAGACCCATCAAAACAGCTACATGCTAAAGGGATTCAACAAGCAGCTCCCAAGCAAAAAATGGATTATATCCATTCAAAAACTAGCCTCACTCACTCTTAAATCCATCAGTGGTAATTTGGAATTACAGCACACAATCACATTAAAGTTGTATCTCTAATCTGAAATGGCTCTCAGAAAGCAATGCTATTACTATAAAACAGAACCTTTTATGTTCTTAATAAGGACACTGACAGAAGCATGTTTTTATTTTCCTACTAGTGGGAAAGTCTCTTCAATGCTCCATTTTGCATTTCACTTCACAATTAGTCATTTTTGGACTATATCAAATTTCCAGGTACCAGGGAATGCTTTCTTTAGCTATCCTAATTCCACGCCTGGAGAGCTGTGCTTGTACCATACCGAGTTGTTGTGAGACTGAAGCTGTTGTGTTTTTCCTCCCACGCCAGCTGTGAGAGGGCAGTTTGCCTGAACTCTGGCCCCCGAGTGCAGCTCAACAGCGCCCGGGAAGAGCGACAGCGGCAGCTCCTTCCAGAGGCCAGCTTGGCGTGGGGAGCTCTCCATTAACCGGCTCCCGGGAGCGCAACGTTGATATGTGATGATCTTACCCAAGGCACGACTCAACGTTACTGCCTGGGAGAACAGCAGGTGCTGTAAAGTCTACTTTTTCACACGGGGCCTAATTCTGTTAGTCCATTTTAACTAGGCAAAGTGCAGGATCAGTCAATTGCTTTCATCCCTCCTTTCCATCTGTAACTTACAGCTTAAAGTACATCAGCAGTAATTTCCATATAAAAGGAAGATGTAGACAAAGCTGGTATTAGATAGTGATGGACTTAATTTCAGAGAAAAAAAGAAAATCCTAGCCTGATCTTCAGTAACAAGATTATTTGTTTAGAAGTAAACAGCTAGTGGTTAAATACATCTAAAAGCATATCCAAAAATATTTTCTTACTTGCTTGTCAAACAAGATTATAGATTCAGCCAAATTTCTATCAAATAGGCAAAGAAATTGCCAAAAAGAAATCATAGCTGGCATCCTTCAGTGAAGCTACATGATCCCCATCGTATGAGGATCTTACCCACATCTACTGTCAAAGATACAGTATAATTAGACATTAGTATTGTTTTTATGTGGGCAACTGGCAGAGAGAACAGAAAATCATGTTACTCCAGACCAGTGGAAGCTAAACAAAGAGCTGTAAAATACCAGAAAAGAGAAATAAAACCATATTTCAGATTTTGGTAATGTAGCATGACACTACCAAGCACAGTTGGAGGTCATTTTGAACAACTGTAATGGACATGGTACAAGTGATTAATTTGTTGGGTGAAGTCAGGGTTGGAATAGCAGCCAAAGCTCCTGCTTATCTGGCATTCAGAAAATAATGAATTTTTGGAGCAGAGGCCAGTAAAATACTCTGTGATCCTTTGCTCAGTGTTTTAGAGTAGCTGTTTACAAAGCCACAGTGACAGCATGGCTCTGGCTTGCAGGCAAGAGGAGAAGAGAGCAAACTCGCTTGAAGGATATAGCTGCTTAAGGCTTTTTGCTAAACCTTACATTATATAAGGTGCAATATCACATTAAAAATATAAAATAAGTGTTCTGGATTGTTCCCAAACAAAAGTAGTCAATGAATGCTTTGAGCTAAACACCAAGTGTCTGGGCCTGGTTCTGTGTTGCAACATTTTGTGATGACATATAAAATAAGTGGACAGAGTAGTTCAGCTGAAAGAGTTGACCTCAACTACTGCCTAGAGAAACATTTATCTATTTGTGATGCTTGTGAAGATTCACATATCAAGTTATTTTTCATTTTCAGTCATCTCCTGGGTCCTGCTTCCTACGCACAGGCTGATAACACTTGAAAAAGGCTCTGGAAGGAATATAAAACCTTATGCCCTGAGTTGAGGCCAATCTATTACATGTGGTGATTAGCCCAAGGCCTTCAATAAAAGGTTTGCTGCAGATCTGCCTCTGCTTCTGAAGCAGGTCATTGCGGTGCTGGCAGATGTCACACCTAGGATGGGCCACACAGTTCACACAGCATAAAAACTCTGCGGTGCCAAGTCATGGGCCAGAAGTAAAGCTGACAGACACTCAATGAAGCACCAGAATACAGACCAATTTCAGGGGCTGGAGCCTTTTATGGACTAGATTTAACAGTATAATCCTCATTTGCTACCATACGCCTACGTACCTGTATGCTGACAGAACAGGACATGTAGCCCTAAGTAAATCAATCAATAATTTCTCATGTGCATCCTCATTCTGCATATAAAGAGTAATATGCGCTGGCCTAAGAGCAGATACGCGCTCATCCAGCCTGCAAAGGAGCTCCAACTCCTTGCTAGCAAGCTCTAACCCTCACTCCAGCCTTATGAAACCAGACACATCACTAAAAGATCAGTGATAACAGACAGTATCAATGTGAAGTCACAGCAAATGCTCTCATTTTTATAGTATTTCACACTATTATGTATCTACCTTTCATTTTAGGATCTTAACATACTTGGAAACATAATTTTTGATAATACTAGTAAAAAAAAAAAAAGAAAAAAGTGTCACACTGTAAGTCTATGCAGTGAATTTTCAATTAATTTGATGAATAGATGCCACTTACCTAAAGCAACACCAGGCTGATACACAGACCCTGCAGGTCAACTGGGCAAGTATTTTCAAAAACTTTTAGCCTCAACCACTTCATTTAAATTTCTTTATTTTTTCAAACCATAATTGATTTGAATAATCCTTATGGGAGAGAGTTTCAGAAACACCTAAAATTAAATCTTTATACAGGCACTCAGTTTTAGAGCCAAACTTGCTATATTTTGGAAAGTAAAATGTTGTGAAATGCCCATCTATATAGCATACGTCTAAAAAAGGGAGGCACAACACAAGAATTGGATGCAATCTTTCATAGTGCCAAGTGACTGAAATTAATGACTTTTTGAAATGAATACTCTTTTTGTCTTATTGCACTCCTGGCATCTGGGCCTTTCTAGATCAAATTTCCTGTTTAAATCAAAATCACAATAATCATGCTGTTTTCAAGAAAATAAAAGCTGAGAAGGAAAATCAGAGTATTGCACCCAACCCCATGGCTCTAAGAACAAAAACCAAAGAGCGAAAGGCCCCTCGGCAGCAGCACCGCACTGGGAGACACAGCACACCTGCGTGCCGAGGGAGACGGCACGGTGAGTGTTACTGTCCCACAGGACAGTACGGTGAGTAATTACTGTCCCACAGGAAGGTTTAAGCAAACATCAGACTGGGGAAAAAAAAAGAGGAAAAAAAAGAAAAAGAAAAAAAAACACACGCGAGAGAGAGTAAAGTCATTGCTACTTCTGAGGATGAGTTTTGGTGTCTTCTGAAAAATTCACACTTTCCAGATAGGAAGTCTCTTAGTTTACATAACCCCTGAGCTCTTCATCACAGGACAAGGCTTGAAGTATTTTTTGAAGTATTTTTCCCCCAGACCATCTAAAAGACTTACTCCATTCTGCCCCCCGAAGTCACATCCAGTCACAGCCAATCATGTCCCAGTATTCCAGAAGCATCCAAACATTTTAGAGGAACAGATCAATCAATTATAGAGAAGATGCTTTAAAGTTGTTCCTCTTAAGATACAACTATATTAATTGGGCAGATGTATTAGATGGGTACTGGAGCTAGTTCTTTAAAATCACTGCAATCCAGAGAGATCACTTTTTTTTTTTTTTTTTCCTCCCCAAAACTGTTATCTTTGTTCTGATTTGCTACGAAAATTTTGATTCATTTAGTGTTTGGAGGATCTTCTCAAATCCTGAAGGATGATCTACAACACTAGAAGATCATTCTAATTCAATCAGCTTTTTCTCTAAACAGTAATAGTTTGTAATGTCAGACACCAAACTGCTCCACCAAGGGACAGACGTCCCTTCCTCCCCAGCTGGCTGCAGTGCTTGGATTTTCTAAGGGGCACAGAACCATTAATGTAATGGGCTGGGATGGCAGAATAACTCCTGGTGATGCTCAGAGGGTTTTTCTTCCCCATCATTAGAACCTTTTTTCAACTTTGCCACATCTTAAGCAAGTAGGTAAAAATACTTCGAGAGTATTTGACTAATTTTTTCAGAAGTTTAGACAAAAACCATTTAATCTATTTCTAGGAGGAGTAGTTCTAAAAAAATATTTCTAATAGTAAGATTTATACCAACACGCTAGTTGCATTACTCCATTTGTTGTCCTTCAGAAGAGAGGTGCACATGAAGCTTCAGCACTGCCATTCCCAGGGGATTTGCTCCCGATACAGACTGGAGACCCGCAAGCACACGACGTGCCCTGGGCCTGGCAGAGACACCGGCGGCGAGGGCAGAGCCGCCCAGCCGGGCCGCGGGGGGAACCGCGCTCTGCTCCCCACGCCCGTAGGAAACGCAGCGGGGAGGAGCCCCAAGGCAGCGGCCAAAGCGTAAGGAAAGTGAAGGGCAAGACTGGAAGTACAAGGGCTGTAATGGAGCTAGGAAGAACAGCAGAGAGGGAACAGAAAATGGCAGGGTAAAACCACAGGCAGAGACACTGCAAGGAAAGAGAAGACAGGAGAGTATTTTTCTTGAGTTATAGTTGTGGACACTCTCCTCCTTTCAGCCTTCTGTTTTAGTTTTCCCTTAAAAATACACAACGCCTACTTAAAAAGAAACATTAAGTAGGCAAAATCAACCATTCAAAATGCCAGAATCATGATGGCTTTTTCAGCCCATTCTGCGCATATGTTATGACGTAGTCTCTAATTAAATGATTAAACATTATTTTATTTTCTACAGAACCCCTACCTCATTCAGTTCATAGAATAGATAGTGCTCACTTAATCAGTGGTTATTCAGTGTGTTGCTTTCTCCTCAACAGTCAGCGTGTGTCCCCAAGATTCCCACACACAGCACTCAACGCACCCTCTGAGTCAGAAATAATAACTTTTTGCTGGGTTCTTCTATCTTGATCATCACTATAGTGTCTGAGTGCTTCAAAGCAGTCATTTATTTTCCCAGGATAAGTGACATTATTATCCTTGTTTACAGAAGAGCCACTGGTCAACAGGCTTTGCATCACTACAATAAAAATGCCATCGATTTTAGATGAGCAGTCTGAGATGCTTTTACTTTCCATAATCTCATTTTTTAAGAATTTAAGATTCTCCGTAGCCCTGTGCACCCAGTGTGGGCACAGCCCATGGGCGGCAGAGCCTTTCTGTGGCTTTCACACATGAGACAAAGATATGAATTCATATCATCAGTCTCTCCTCCTTCCACCAGAAGTGAAAGAAATTTATTGGTGAGAGGTCAAGAAAAATAATCTTCGAGTGACATGAATGTTAAACAGTCTTGTAGTTGGTAGTTGTTGCCCAGAAATTCCGTGTTTTTTTTTGTTTTTTGTTTTTTTTTTTAATAATAGCATGTACATAACTGGGCATAGATTGTATCATGGAAGACTTAATAAAATAAAGTTCCAGAAGATTTTACTTGAAAACTACCTGCCCACATTAACAAGCCTGCCAGATGCTCTCATCAGAGTGAAGACCTCATCCACAATGTCATAACCAAATGCAGCGCTTGCACTCTCACACCTTCCTAAGCTTAAAATCGTCTTTTTTATAGTCACTATTTTTTTATTCAATAAAAAGGCCTACCAAAAAAAGTCATATATGCTATAACACAATTTATTTTTTCTTAATTAGTTACAACCCCCCTATTTCCTACAAAAGAAGCAGTTCACCCCTCAGGCCTGTGGAACAGATTCACCTGCACAGCAGGTCACAGCCGGGCTCGCCGCACGCCCCCAACACACAGGATGCTACCAGCTCATTCTGGGCAACGAGTCCAGAGAGATCCCACCAAGGCAGGGGCTGTGACATCCTGCAGCCTCCAGCTGGCTCGCCTGTGACCAAGTCCTAACAAACCCTGATAGGGAAGCACTGGGAATACAGGTTAACCATAAAACAAAGCAAAAGACAAGAATCTTGATATAAACCTGTCAACCGTTCCACATCAGGAGTGTTCCTCAGAAAACCTCTTTTGCTTTCATAGCTGTGCACTTTTTATAGGAATGCATTTCCCCCATCCATTTCACTTATCCTTAATTTTTCTCCCTGGTTCTTTCTCTAGCACAACCGACCAATGCAACATTTCATCTCCCTTTCCCCTGATAAGGAAACTCAGACAAAATACGATACTACAATTGATGCTTTGGTCTCTTCAGCTAATGATAGCAGATCCATTTCTATTAACACGTCTTGAAGTTACAGAATTTCACTTTTATTCATTTGCTTTGACAGACGTAGAATTAGACATTTATGGTGTTTTTTTTTTCCTTTTAGGATACCTGGTCATAACTATCGCATGTCCTTTTTTGCTCCCCTTGAAGGCGAATCTTTTCCTTAGCTTCACCCCATCAATATTCATCCTGTGGGTCACTAAATCCCAACGTTAATGTCAAAAGAAGTCAACATCTGGGTCATTCTTTGGCATGCTAAATCCTCCAACATCCCCAGCCTATCCATCTTAAACCTGCGTTGGCAGAGAGGGAGTTATACCCCAAAGTATTTTAAGGTATATTTAGTTCGGTGCGATATCGCAGAGGCTGATGGGGATGGCTCCTTTGCTGGGGAGGAGCTGAGCATAGGGCAAAGTGTCCCCAGGGCGCTGGCTCACACCGCAGGTTTGTTCTGCAGACCCCGGGGCTTGGCCTAGGTTGGAAGTAGAGAAGGAGAAGCGATAGAGCAGCTATAGAGCAGCATGGTGACACCAAAGGCCTCCTCCCACGGTCCAGCAACGCCCCAGGGCCCAGCCAAGTGAAAGCACGTTTCAAAAGTCAATACGTGCTTCAGGATCCTCAAGCACTGAGCTTCCCGCCTCACCTAGAGATAGGAAAGTCTAGCACTTTTGGAGTATGCCATCTCCAAGCATTTTCTATAGAAAAAATATTTTACAGTAACTTGAAAGGTCTTATTCCAGTATTTCATTTTATTTGGGCTGTTTTGTTACTATGATTACTGAAATGGGGTTTTTCAAATCTCACTTGTCGCTTGGGAAAACACAGATGCTAAATTCTGTCTCTCAGGAAATCCTAAGCTAATAAAAACTTCCTGGACAGGCTGCTTGAGCTAAATTGATATGGAAGGAACCTAAAATAACTTGGAGTTACTGCAGAACAAAACCAAAAATTCTGTTATTAAAATCTTTCTGTCAGGAACAACAGGTCAGATACAGCTAATTTAATGAGATGAGAATGACACAACTTCACACTCTGCACTCACAGGTGCCAGGCTGGTTAGCGGCAGGAATCGCTTTTGGGTTAGTGCTGATGAGGATGGCTGGGTGGGCTGACAGTCCAGAAGCTGATCTGCCTCCACTGAAGTCAATGAAAACCCATTAATTTAAAAGTTTGGACCATCAATTTGAAAGCTATTGACAGAACAGTGAGAGCAGGTCTGAAGAATTAAATAATGCAAGGACAGAGGCCATTCGTGCACAGTCTCATAGGGTAAATCCTGCATCTGAATCCAGAACTAGTTTAAATCCCTTGAGCAGAAAATGAACTGAGCCACAAGTGCTACAAAGAGACTGGAGGGAGGACGCTCGGTGGTAGAAGTATGTTTAGCAGTATTTTCACATGCAGGAGAAAAGGGTTTTTTTTTTTTTATTCTCAGCTGGCTCAAACCCACACCTTGGCCTTACCAGTGCAGGACTACTTTTTTTTCTGATGAACAGGAAGACAATATTACTATTTCTTTAAATTATTACAGCATTTGTCGGAAAAAAAACGTCAATGCCTTATGTGCAAACAGCCATGGGGACACGGAGCAGCCACCATGCTCATGGGAGCTCTCAGTGCCGGCCTTGCTGCTGACAACGGGAGGGTGGCACAGGGGGACCTGGCCACAGAGTGAAAACTCTGCTCCAAGACCCCTCAACTGCAGCACACAGGCTCTTCAGGTGCGCTGGAGCTGCTCCTGGAGCACGTCAGCCACGTTATTTAACCCAAAGGAATCCACGCTGGTACCTCCAAAACCACTGCACACTATAAACCAAAACTTGGAGACGGCTGGAGGATTTGCTTAAGAAAAACATCCTGTGCCCAACTAAAATGCCACTGCAGGCACTCTCACTGCTAACTCAGACACAGCTGAATGTTAAACACAGATATGACATGATTGTGAAACATGAAAATTCATAAAAAAGTCCTTTTTAAAGCAATTTCTTAATTCTAAATACACTATTATTTCAATGTTAATTTATAAAATGCCTAAACTCCCAAAACAACTTTTCCCAATCTTTATACAGATGTAAAGCATTGCATGTTTTCAGAACTGTTTCATGCTGAACAGTTTTCAAGAAGTATTATTTTATTGTGACGTGCACAGCTGAAAACCAAATCTAATATAAATATTGGATCAAGCCTTGTACTCTGTGGCAATCTAATTTTATCCTGACATGTTGATTGCTTGCTCTTCATCTACAGTGGCTGTCCCCAAGGATGCTAAGTGAGAGAAGTTGTATTTTTTTCCCCCTAAAGGAGATAACATAAAATAAATTTGGAAAACAAGCTAAAAAGAAATAAAGGAACAGTATCAGCTTTTATATTTACAAGACAGCTTCATGATGTCCAAAAAAAAGTTGATTTTTTTAAGGTCCTCCACAAAGCATGAAGAATACAAAATGGGGTGAAATCTCAGGCTGGTATTACTTTTAGAACATCTTAAGGTCTTTCCCTTACAACCTCTCTTTTTAAAAGACAATGGCACGGGCAGGTTAAACGGCTGGGTTTCCAGGCAGAACCTGCAAGGAGCTGAGTGAAATTCTGGTTCTCATCCACACTAGAAATCTCCTGCAAGCACTCTGAGCACAGGCAAAAGGAGTAAAAATAAAGAGATGAAACAGTAGGAAAGCGTGTGAGCAGTACTGGGAACGCTGAGGCTACTGCACGCAGCCAGGCACTACAGGGGAGGAACCCGCACAGACACCCCTTCCAAAGCAGGGCCATTAGGCATCTAGGTGCTTTTAAGTATCTCTGTACATCCCCCTTTAATCTTATAATCAGGTGGGATTCACTGAATATCTTCAGTGAACCTGGCCCTTTGAAAAATATAATCTATGGCCTAATGACCTGTCTCATACACCAATCAAATTCATCATCAAAATGGAGGTGCAGATTTTTTTTGTAAGTAATTTTTACCACATGCACATACTGCATTGCAGGAAGACACGCTGTTGCAATGCACAGTGATCTGTTTAAATGGTTACTTACGTAAATTCTTCCAAAAAATTAAGAGCCATTCATAAATTTCCATTGCTGAAAAATTACAAATACAAAGCCAAGCAATCCTCCCACTAAGGGAGAGAGCATCAGACCCTGCTAGCAATACCAACCAAGATCCCTTACAAGCAAGTTATCACTGCCTCACTTACAAGCCTCACTCCGAGGCTAATCAGAGAAGAAACAAGGCACGTGTTGGTTTGAAAGATAGTATCAGACATGCATGAGCTGGAGACACTTTTACCTATATTGAAAGAATATTACTTGCCCAGACATATGCTGTATTTCTCCAGAAGGTCCATTCAAGGCATGTTTTTTTTTCTCCAGTCATTTGGTATTATTAGCAATACAAGATGTAGACCTTCCACTTTCTGCAGTTCTTACGATCCATATGCAGTGCAGCTGAAAGGCAGCGGAGCAAGTTGGGAAATGGATGTTTCCACCCCAAGTCCTTTGGAGCCGCAGGCTGTCAGGGGCTGCACGTTGCAGACCTCAGAGCAGGGACTCCAGGCTCCTGCCTCCTCACTTCAGCCTTTGCTGCAGTCGGACCTCTAATATCCATTTGCAGATGTAAGGTATTTGAGTCCTTTTAAAACTCCTCTTATTATTTTTCCCATCCATAATGGTATTTCAAATCTCTAAATACTTAAAGTTAATGAAATTACATTTTGATTTTAAACGCAGACTTCTATAAAGAAGTGCTATGTTTTTATCTCCTAGGCTGCAATATAATTCCAATTTGACTGACTCCATGAAAACTAATTAATTCCTAATAAAGGATTAAGCATTGCAGAGCTCACCACTCCCCAGAAGGTGCCTGGCCAGGCGGGGCAAGCTGCCCTTATGCTGCTGCGCCTCAGGCCTGCGCCGTTTCTCCTGCTCTTCATTACTGCATATTACTGAGCTTCCTTTGAAAGACAAGATGTCTCTCAAATCTCTTTGTATACACAACCTGTAGGTCATAAGTTCAATTCAGCAAATATTTATGCATATGAATTCTGCTAATAGAAGGGAAAAAACTGGGGTAGGTTTTGAAGGACCACAACACAAAGACCTTGAAGGTTACAAGAACTCAAGGTTTCCTTAAGTATTTGGGGGAAAGAAAAAAAAATCAAATGCAAACTCACTACTCCATTAAAAAAAAAATGCACCATGTGTCAAGTCAGTATTTCTCACTGAGTTTCACTGACATGTATAAATCCAAATCTCAAAACATTGCTTAATTTTTGGAACTTTTCTTCCTCTTGACCCAGATATAAACAAGCTTTTACAATTGTGAAATAAAATAATCTTCATGCAGCAGTACTAGTTTTCCTTTTTTTTTCTGAATTAAAATAGGAGAGTTTTTCTTCTTTCCCTTTAATTACCTACACTGATACTGTTCCTGCATTATCAGCAATATTCAGAAGTTTTCTTCTGTTCCTTGTCTGTTTTCTCTATTAACTTAGAGGGTATAACTCTGGGTAAATTAAATTGACAATTTCAAAACACATATAAATGGTGGCTCAAAATTGGCATTAGCAGACAAGAATAAAAGCTTTATAAAAATACAATTTATTAAGGGCAATTCAGCTTAGAGAAACAGAAAATGAAATTAAAGGAATGATGCTGGAATGTATGCTAATTTCAGACTGTTAATTTAATTGCAGGGATAGCTGATGAGTGTCTGAGAGCACTATCTAGAGACTGGCAATGTGGACTCAATTTCCAGCTCTGCCACAAAAGCAAAGAAAAACTAGTGCCCTGAAGAAAAAAAAAGTCTCCTCATATTTGGGTATTTAGTTTTTCTTGTTCAGTCATTTTACTTCTCATTCTCTTTCCAAAGTAAATAGAAAAAAAATGGGTTTGGAGAGGAAAAAAAAGGAGCAAACAAAGGACAGGGAAAAATATGAGAAAACTTAAAAATAGTTCTAAAATAAGTTTACATTTGACAGTGTTCAAAATGTTGCACAAAATACTGCTACAACTGCTTCTGGCCCTCTCCTGAGGCGGAAAAGGTTTTCAGAAGATTTCCAAGTTATTTTCTCCCTCTTGACAACTTCTGATGTTAAGAGGCTCTTCAGGACATTAGTAAACATTGCATATACCTCATCTCTATTAAAAGCAGACTGACTAAGCAGGCTGCGGCAGCACTAAGGGATCCTCAAATACTGTTGATAGATTAGTAAGAAAAAAATACGGTGGGGTAGACAGGAATCCAGATTGGAATCACATTGTTTTACCTCTAGAGTTTAATAGCTCCCTTTTGATGCGATTCGATTTCTTTATGCATTTGGGGATCTAAGCTTAGTTTAGAACGCACTTTTCCAAAAAGCCAGGTGACGAGTGCCAGCCCAGCAAGTGCTGACGGGAAGCACTGAGCTTCATCCACACACTGGGTAGCACCAAAAACTCAAAGCCAAGGCTCATGAGCTCAAGCCAACGAGCAGCTGTCCCTGTTTTCATGATAAACATAGGAAAAGAAAGGGAGAAAGAGTGGAGAAGGAACACTCTTGTGTTACTTCTTGTATTTGCTTCTCAACTTTTCCATTTTTGCTCAAGCACATTACACAAGGAAGCCCCATAACAACACAGGTAGCTAGCTGGTGTCATTGATTACAGCAGGCTGAAGCTTTAACCGTGGGGTCGGCTCTGCTTCACGAAGCCAAAGTTTGCAGTCTGCATATAGCTTAAGCCGTCTCGCATTAGGAACATGCTGCAACTCCAGAATTAGCAGGGGGCAGAGCACAGGCCCATAGTAAACACTCCTCATTTGGGAGGAAGTGCAGGAGTTCGCAAGGTTCCCTTACACCAGGAGACACTAATTCTGAAGGCGAATCCCGATTCAGCCAACAGAGTATCAGTTTAGGATCAAAGGGATGTTTTAGAGTTGACAAGATGAAGATGTGTTGAGCATTAAAGCTACATCGCTTGAAATCACAGTAACTACTAACAATCTTTCTTGAAATAGAGCAAATTACCTTTGCTTTTTATTGCTAAGAAAGAGAATGTCCATTTCCAAAATATGTATTTTTATTATCATTTTATATCTCCCCTGTTTTTATGAAGTGAAAGTTATGAAGGCATATGCAACATAAATTACTTGAAAATTCTCC
Organism: Tinamus guttatus; assembly: GCF_059628265.1. Taxonomy (NCBI): domain Eukaryota; kingdom Metazoa; phylum Chordata; class Aves; order Tinamiformes; family Tinamidae; genus Tinamus; species Tinamus guttatus. Next base: position 2,122,047 of record NW_028288985.1, on the reverse strand, counting down.
TGCTTAATTCCCACTAGAACTAGGCTCCAATTCACTAGCTCAAGGTATTCTGGAGTTCATTTTCCACTTCTATATCAAAATAAGTCTTCTTTTTATGCCTAACGGATATAGTCTAAAAATCAGGAGAAGAGCAAGATGGCCCCTGGTACAATCCCCACAGGAAAAGAGTTGTTTTACCCGGCCCTTTGCCCTGCAGAAGGCCCAGTCTGAGCAGCTGCCCCAGTCACAGCTCTTAGGGCACAAGTTGCTGCTGTGTCATCTAAGCCTCTGTAATAGTGAACTTAGAAGTAAAAAAAAAAAATCTCAGACGAAATTGCCACGATAAAATCATTTTATGATTACTCAAAGACATACCTTTAGTTTCAGATGTAAAGACTTTAAGGCAATAGTCCTATTTTTACTGCATCACATCTTATTTTCATATTAAAGATATGAAACACACACAGTTTCTCACTAAGTTTCTTATTTAATGTACCCTGCAAGAGGCCTTCCGTTGTCCTGAAATAAGTGCTTTGAAAAGCATTTGCAGAAAGGATACGACTATCAACAGATAAAATTACTCTAAACCCACCACCACCTTTGATTATTTCTATCAGTCCAGCTCTTGCTGATGCTGCTGTTAGCTGCGTGTTAAATGATTTCTCGTTTTCACGGTCAATCTAAAACTGCACAAAATTCTCACTTTCAGTGGCCACTAAAAGCAGTATGGAGAGAACTGCAAAGCTCCTGGGTCTCCACAAGAAGCAGGGAACATTTTGCATAAAACGTACCTATTTCAGTCAGCATACTTCATGCTAATTGAGTTTTAAAACTTCAGCTGAGATTTGTGTTGCCGGTTACTGGCCCCTAATGCTGTATTTTACAGGGTTATTCTGGGTCTCCTGAGCCTGGTCTCAGTTCCAGGTTTTGCACAGATTTCCTGTGCAGGACTCTGGGGAACCACCTCCTTTCTTGCTAATGTAGTTCGTCTTCTGCATAGTAGTAACATACCCACTAATTCACACATCTCCAAGACGCTTAGAACCATAGCAATAAAACTTGCAAACATATGAAAAACAGAAAAGCATGTAAATATTATTCAAAATCAATCTGAAGTGACTAAAATACAATGAAATCAAATTTCTCCTCTTCCATTTACTCCAGCTGATGTTTCCCCAGAGTTACTCTTCTGAATTACATGTACATAGGCACCCTTAATCCAGACTGCCTGCACTGCATGCCAAAAAAACAACAAACAAAAAAGAAAAAAGCAACATTCAACAAAAACCTACCTTACTTTGCTTATAGAGAAGGCTGATAAAACTACAGATACAGTCCATGCACATTCATAAACAGCTGAAAGCTAGGAATGTGTCTCATAGTGAAGAAGGTCCACAGGAATGAAACAAAGAAAACACCGTGCCACTATTTATCAAATACTCAGTCTACAAAAGCAGACTCAAGAGTTGGAATAGTATAACCAAAGTGACCACAGACAAGAGGTTGCACGTGAAATAAAGGTCAATGTTACTAGGAAACAAATGAGTATAAATTAGTTTTGATAAGAGCATGGAAAGTTTCTAAGCACCAGATGACCCAGCTTTCCTACAAAAGCAGTGGAGGAAGAGACAACTAGTTAAGAGAAGCAAGAGGAGTTTGATAAATTCCCTGCCATGCTGGTACCCGTGCTACTGGATGTGGTGACTCAGGGTCTTTTCCAGCCCTCTGTCCCCAGGGAACAAGCAGATTGTTGATAAAGACTTGATTAATGAACGGCATCCCCGCTGCCTGCCCCTTAATGCCAAGCCATCAGGGATTTATGGACCCCGCATCCTTTCAAACTAACGACCTTTCCTTTCATGAGATCACAAACCTGCTGATAAAGCTAGTGGTGCTGGGAATAGATTTTCCTGTAACTGTAAGATAGCTTCATATGACAATGACTAAGAAACTGTACGGAGATGATACAAAAAGATATATTTTACAAAATATACAGAATAAATAGCTTTTTTTTTTCTTCTTTCTTTTTATCTTTTTCCTCTCAAAGGAGCTCACATCTTCCAAATATCCCAAACAGACCTGACTTTTAGAGGAGCCACCTCCCCAGGACAGGTAGTGCGAGTGGAGGAGCCGCAGAGCCGGCTCCATCCCGCCAACACCCCCTCTGGGAGCACTCCAGGGAGCCGGGCAAAACCCTGCGGCAACGCGGCGCAGCCAAGAACTTCAGCTGCAGGACATCACATCGTGCGCCGGCCTCTCAAAAACAGGTCTAATACTCAAAATTTAGAAACACCATCTGTCAGAGATGCTTTGTTAAATAAAAATATCTCATTACTGAATGTAGGTCTTGGATCACTTTCTTCCCATATACATCTGATTTTATTTAATTGGACAAACACAAATAGTTATTGCCCACTATTTCTGAACAATTTCTAAAGGTTTCTGACATGAGAAACATTCCTAACCTGTAGCAAAAGAAATAACTATGCTATTAATCTGATCTTGGTAATAATTCATGATGTTTGAATTATATTGCTGAAAGGTGTCTCTTTACCAGCCTTATTTCTGCTGGTAAATAACAATTCCCTTAATTACAGATATAAATCAGTTGAGGTATGAATGTGTGGTTGAAAGTGATGAAAATGTTTAATAAAATATGTCCCAGAAAGAGAGAACATGATTAAATTCAATATGTTGGCTATAATTTCTTTTTTGGGACACACTGCGAACCACAGCCCCTCAGGATGAGAACAAACTTATCATCCAAGTGATAAATGTAAGGTGGGGTGGATGGGACACGTAGTTTGGTGATTATAGCTGTTCCTTGACATCTGAGCTACCCATGAGGCAACAAAATCCTGTTTAGCTCTGCCACTCCTCACGGTTTCTTACAACAGGAAAAGCACACATTACACACACCCCCTCGGAAAAAGCAGACCTTCTAATTGCTTTGGTTTTTATGTAAAGCTTTATCAAGACATGACTATGTTTTGGGATCTGAATTTACCATCTCTGTGATTCAGACTCACTACAGATCTCTAAGAAACAGAAACTGAAAACAGCTCAAAACGGTGGTTTGGTTTTCTTTTTTTAAAATCACCATTTTCAGAATCTCATCTCAGGAAAACTGTTCTGTACGAGCCAAGGAATCTTTGTCTGATATGGTGTTTTGTTTATGATGTTTTTGTGTATATTTATTACAGGGTGTTTTTTCCAGTGTATAAAGGCAAATTTTTCCATTTGAGATTGATGAACCTAAGTCTAGGACCAGCCTCAAAAGAACCCACCCAAACAACTTCCCCACAGGACCGGAGCAACACACAGACACTCAGCAACTGCAGCAATATCAGAGCCTGGCCAAAATGCACATAGGCTGTGGGCAGGAGAACCACTTTTACAGGAAGAATACGGTACCTGCCGCATACACATTGGGTTTCTTAACTTACTAATTATAATCATTAGACATTATTGCAGTTTTATTCCAAAATATCTACCCTTCTTTTAGGTATCTCCTTTCAACTAAGTCACGAAGGAAAGATGGTAAGTGCTGCCTCTCTGACCCTCTTGCGGGAGCAGAGAAGTTGATTATCAAGCTGCCAGTCTCAGCATTCGCCAGTGCTCCATTCTTTTAATAGTGGGGCACAACACTGAAATAACTCCTTTCTAATATGTACAAATGATTTTCATGTCATGCTAAGGGTGATTAAATCTCATTACGGTTTCTTTATTTTGGCATTACTAATGTACATGCACTTTCCATACAGGTATTCAGAAACTGTATCCATTATACCTATATTCCTTTAAAAAAGGATCTTTAACCTAATGTGTGCATATTTGCATTCGGATTACAAAGATGATTTTCGTGTTCTGATATAAAGCTTTCTCTTATTAAAAAGAGTTCCTACATTTTAATTTTTAAGATCATACTAATATAATCTAATATTTTATAATTTTCTTTGACAAAGTCCGATTCCAAGGAAGAGCTTTTCTTTGGCCAGAAAACATATCAAATATAGCACTGGTACATTCACACCACCTCATAGTTCATGTCAAAGTTCAGAGTAACAAAAACTCTTCCACTGCTCCTTAACTTCTCTTTTTTTCTCACATGCTAAAGTATCATTCTTAACTTACAAATAATGAGGGGGTTCTGTCCGGAGATGGCGAGGATTCTGACACCAACATAGGAGAGGTTATAGTAGCAGCTGAAGAAGAAAGGGCACCTCTTCCTCTGGACAAAGGTAGACACATCCTACACGCTCATTTTTTTTCGCTAAACAATTTTGTAACTTGTATCCACAAGGAAATCACAAGAGTTGCCTTAGTTTAGATTTTTATATATGCCAATATATTATGCAATGAAGAATAAAGTGGCAGAGACTAGTGCATGTTTATGGTGACTGAGAGCAAAGCCATTCCTCACAAACCTGTACTTCATTAAACAAAAAAGAAACCGTAGCAGCAAGCATTAAAAAACAAAGGGAAGAACAAAAATCCAGGACGAGGCAGGCACCGTAATTTTAAAATCCCTTCTCTGGCCTGGGTTCCAATGGGACTGAACCAATGGAAGGGTTTTTAGGGGCACTGCAGGAGAGGAACCGCCATGCCGGGAATCGCAGCTTGGCTGAATCTCGCGCAGTCCTGAATTAAGAGCTTAATGGAATTCAGTTCTTACTGGTTGCCTAGGAACTAACTTAGGGAAAAAAAAGTAAAAGCACAAACCATAATGAGTGTAGAGGGCTTAATACAGAATTCCTGATGCCACCAAACTGTTAGACAGCCTGATATATTTCTAACAAAATCACTCAAAATGCTCCTTTGATATTCTGAATAACAAGGCCGAAGGCCAAAGAAGGTAAGATCGCATCATGTGAGCCGTTCCCGTGAGCAGGACATGCTGGCTTTTTCAAATCTATGATAGGTCACCCATTTTGTTCACTTCTACTTCTTTTTTCTTTTTCCTTTTTTTTTTTTTTTAAATAACTAACATGTATCAGTTCTCTAAGGTAAATGCAATGAAGAGCTTGCGCTTCTTATGAAGTAAACTAGCTTGAATTAGTCCTATGGGTCTGATAAAAAAATCAGATGAGTTTATTAATTTAAGCTGAAAATTAATTTCCAAAGCAAGCCACAGCTTTTTAGCTAACCCTGTGCTGGGTAGAGCTTTAGTGAAAACTCAGTTACGCGCATTGGATAAAAACCACGCAAATCCCAGCACTCTTGTTGCAAAGCCCTGGAAGTGCTTTCCTTGGAGGACAGACACAAGGAGAGGTCAAAGACAACTCTGAGCAGCCAGAGGCCTCGGAGCAGCGGAAAGGGCGCTGCTCCAGCAGCAGCTCCACCTGCCACGTGTGGTCCCCATCAAAGCCACGTGCTGCCGTGCTTCCCGCTTTAAGCATGGGAAACTAGATGCCACATTTAATGGGCATGGATGGATTAACACAAATTCTCGTTGCAGTGGAAAGACTCTCCTCAGTTTCACCAGGGGCCTGGTAGAGTTCTGAAGGCATGAAACTAATTCATAGGCCTAAAAATGCATCTTTTAATTAAGGAAAAAAAAGCACTTTATGACTGCGGAATCGCAGAGCAAGTGCAGCTGAGGCACAGGCAGTCGCACAGCGTAGAGGCAGCAGCGAGCAAAGCCAGCCGCCCGCGCAGAACCACCTCAGCATCTGCAACTCCGGTGCCCAGCTTTCCCTCTTGAAACGGCTGCTTAGGGAGTACAGTTCTTATCCTAATTATTTTTGACAGGAATTAGGTCAGTTTAATTAGTTTAAAATTCAGCTGAACAGCCACCTCTCTGCTAATTACTCCGGGATGTATACATAATTCATTTATAGCACCAAAAGAGAAATATGCCGCAAAAACTAGCTGCAACCTATCAGAGACCATCTCCAACCACACAAATAAACCAACCTTGTACTGCACAGATGAATCCTGGCAGGTTTTCAGAGGATAAGGATGATTATATGTTAGAAACAGCTTTGAAAAGAGATCCTGTCTCTTCCTCCACATCTAATGCACAAGTGTACAAGCAATGTATAACATGCACAACAATATAGAACATATTGTGATATATCACAGTGTGAAACTCATTTTTGAGTCTCTGGATTTATCAGTTATGTTGAGATATTCAATAGACACCTTAAGAGCATTTTAAATAGTCTCTTAATAAAGTCAGCCACTATTTCTTACTAAAAACGGAGTTTGTTAAATGTAGCAGTCACTGAAAAAAACAAACTAATTTTCTTTTAAGTTTCAGCTCCTCTTCTCAGTTCTAGATGATCTAGGATAATGGATGTATAAACACGGAGATAAAAAATTACAACAAAGATGTTTAATGACGTTAAAAGGTACCACCAAAACCCTGTAACAACAACAACAAACACACAGCAAATGCAAAATCATTGCTTGTATTGCAATTCCATTGAAACTGTGACTATAAATGGAGTTCACCCCAATAGGTAACTTCTTTTCAATATTGTCCCATTATCCACAGTTTATATTCCCTTATCCCTCTTTGCATGAGTCCTTGAACTAGCAAAACCAAAAGGTGAAGCCTTTCCATAGTCTTCAGTCATTAGAGATCCCTGTATGTTATCCAAAAAGACCAGCAGTAAGCACAGGGTAACAAGCTAAAAAACACTGTAGGCCAATACTGTACTCTAGTCCATTACATGACCATTTAGTATTACTATTTTTTCCTCCTCTAGGTAAACAATATAAAGGCTTGACCTCAAAAGCAGCCAGTAACTCCAAGTACCAAGTACTCCAAGTACGTGGCGTGCCCCGTGGCTTACGCAGGGGCTGCAGGGCAGGGCTTCCCTTGGGCTCACGGTGCCCAGCACCCTTCCTGCGCTACAGGCCCTCTGTGGCAACCAAATCTGCTCCGCTCAGGATTTTCATTAAAACAACCTCAGTAGCTTAGGACTATTGTTTACTGTTCTTGAAACCACTGAACACACTCAGCAAGTATTTCAGGTGCCTGAAAGGAAACAGTGAGTACTGCTTTTTGTGCGTGTTACTTCTTACTTAGAAGTATAAGCACTTATGCAGGACTTGCTCCTAGGAAGAGCTGCTTCAATGTTCTCAAGCTTGGTACCTAACACTGAGCACTTAACATACACCCCAACAATGTTCTGCAAAAGTTTGAGCACTCAAAATCCTTATTACCTGAAACAGCCACAGGTTTGAAATTCTTAGCCTAGTGGGTTTCACTAAGCAATACACAAAACCCGAAGCGTGAACCCTAACTATGCCTTGCATATTTGAAATATGTTTACTTATTTCACTGACAAGTAGGTTTTGCCATAGGCAGCACAGTGAAGTCAGACAGTGAGGGAATGTCCATTTTTTTTACTCTACTTCATAACACTTCCTAAATCACATAAAGGTGATTGGGGAAGCAGAGATGTTTGACTTGACATTATCTGAAGTCCGTCTGGAAGATCTGCCATCCCCAGGCTCAAATGGGACCTAAGAGCTGACCAGGGTGAACTGGGCAGTGCCTGACAGTGGACAGTTGACAGGAAACATGGAACCTGAAAGGCTGTTTTACACATATATCCCTGACTATCACCATATCTTAACTACTGCAAGTGCATGCAATTAGCCTGAAGCTATTATGCTAGCAAACTACAGTTCAGGACAACTCTCATCAGCACCTTTTAGTGTAAATTGCTATCTCCTTATTGCCATCTGTGGAATTAAATTGATTTATTTTAGTTAAAGAACTGTCTCAGTATGTAAACTTTTTATTGTGGACATAATTAAAAGTATTCATAAACCTGGTCTTCTGGAAAGAGGGAGATGTCATTTTAAAATTGAAAAATGTCAGTGTTTAATTTTTTTATAGCTGTTGGAATAAGTCATTCATAGATTGCTACTTAGCATATTAATTCATAGATTACAAGTATTGACATTTATAGTCAAAACAAACGCCAAAACCCCAGTGTTTTTAATGGAGCGCAGGCAGGGCCTTTGTTCTAGCAAAGCGAGCAGCACTGTTAAAACTCATGTATCAACTATCAACAGATGGCAAATGATGGTGAAATTCTCACGTGATGCCACTTATTATTTTGGTACCAGAAAGTTTTATATTATAAAAAACAACGTTTACTTTAGTCTTTCTCTGCTTCCATATTGTTTCAGCCCTTTTGTAGAATGTATGTAGTAAATACAATATGAAACTATAAAGCAAAACTGAAAACATGTAAAACATTAATTTTCTTCATGCTGAGTTGTTGATCATCTCAATTTTTTTTTTTAATGCAATTTTACTTCCCTGTAATAAAATCTGCTAGATAAAGAACAAATTGAAGACTGATCAGACCATAGAATTTATGCATTAAATGAAAATTCCAGCAGCTGAATTAGGAAAAGAAAGGCCCACACGTGCTGTCCCTGGGGTGCAGGGACCCAGACTGCAGAAGCGCCAACTGGCACTACCCAAGGCTTTGGGAAAGGCCTGTCTGCCCAGCTGCCACGACCGAGCTCATCCGGCCTCTGCCTCCACGCCAAGAGGATGCCAAAAGTTGTCCTAACACAGCCCCTCGGCGAGAGAGGAATGCAATACGTTCTGAAATGTATCGGGACAGTGGATCGCAAAGGATTGCACTGTCCTTTGATCCCTTCCTAAGCGAAAAACCAGAACTGGGACTAGTAGGGAAATGAGTTAGAGTTGTGCTATTGCCCTGCTTCAGGGGACAGGAAAGCACCTGAGCATGTCTTCCTCTTTCTTTTGTGCATCAGGGACAACTGAAGCCCCTTTCAAGATCTGTATCCTCAATTCAAAGGCTGTCAGACTTAAAAGCAAAGCAGACTGTATGGCAGAACTGCTACGCAATCCTACAGTGGCACATACAGCAAGCCTATGCAGATAAGACATCCAAAGAGCACAGCAACTAGTAACTGTGAGGGGAACTTTTCTCCCTGCTATAGTCAAACTATTTCCAGTCAGCCTTATTAACACTATGCATTAAATCTATCGTCACCAGAGATTCCTAAAGCTCACACCCAGCACTCATTTGCTTTAAGACCCAGTGCCTCTGAGCTTGAAAGAACACGTCCAGGTCCAAAGCAAGCTGTGAAGCATCACCTTGAGACGAGACGGCACAACCATCACTAGCGGCCAGACATTGCTTTCTCCACAAGTTAACCATAGTCTTCACCTTGAATGCTACTACTACCACCGTGAAATTAAACCACTAAATGAGCATTTAGCTGAACCTTTTCCTCTTCTCTAAGTAAAGCACTATTTTTACACAGTGAACATTTAAAATACTCTCTTGCTTTTCATATCCAGTATCTCTGCAGTATACCTACACGCTGAAACGCTCTGCAAACCTTCCTCACATCCCCCTAAACATCAGGGGTGATTTTGTAACTACTTTTCTCCTTCTTGACACCTGCATGTGCTGCGTGTGGGATTTGGAATTTTTTAAACACTACACCACACCCAGAAAATCAATTCCTATGGCACTTCTGGATAAGAACAGCAGCATCCATAGGTAACAAATTTTGGTATTGCTGTGAATTGAAACAAGACCTTTGGTCTTATGAAATTATGCTTAAAACATATTTAGTTTCTTAAAATACTTTCCAGAGTTTCAAATATGCTGCATGATTGCTGAGTTCTTGCTCAAAAAAATAGTGTATGAAAGAACATAATAACCACACAAAAATGTGCAAGAAAAACTGCACTACATTGCTGTTTGCATCATGTAATTAAATGTGGGATCGAGATCATACCACATCCATTGATTGACAGGGACATCGCATGTACGTTTATGAGCAGCTAACAGCTTCCATTAACATTTAAATATAAGAGAAATAGCTTTTCTATGTTTCCCAGTCATCAGACTGGGGACTTTTTGAAAAAGCCATCTGCATGACATGATTCTGCCAGTTTGATTTCAACTTATATTTGGCTTGAGATTCACACCAGCACCAAGTGACTTCTCAACTTTGCTTTTGATCCAATCTTCCTCCTGAAACACAAGCTATCTTACTTATTCATCTCCTCAAGTACAGCACCTAACCATTTGGAGTACTTTTGGTATTACTGGAAACAGAAGGTAGCTATTTATCAAATACTATACACAATACACAAGCTGCTAAAAAACTTCTTCCACGATGTCCACAACATTTGAGTTATTGTTAGCATGTAAGAGATTTCACTAACAGCATCAAAGGGTGCATTACCTTTATCTCTGACTCTGTAGTATATTCTGTCTTCTGGGAGATTTTATGATAGATGGATTGGAAGGGGAAAAAATCAACTGGTCTCAAAACCTTTTATGGGTTTTCTTGCCTCATATGTATTTGAAAAAATATCTCATGCTGAGCATGTCCTGCCTTTGTTTTTATGTTAGTTTTTACAGTACAGTGCACTATTTGCAGTAAATAACAAAAATGAAGAATCGAAGAACTCAACAGCCCTATATGGCTAAAAGCTGCAAGACGTATTTGCATTGCTTATGTAATGAGTTCTGATTAAGTTAGGCAACCAGGAGTACAACAGCAGTGGCTGGGCAGAGAAGGATGATGGATTTTGGCTTTGAATTGTGACTCTACCACTGATTGTCTTGATGGCCATCTGCACAACCCTTACCCCCTCTTAGCCATATTTCTTGTCTACAAAACATACACAAAATGCTTGCTTGCCCAAGAAGGGTGCTTTATGTGAAGCAGATAGAACATCAGCTACACAGAGATATAGATGTTGCATTTTACTTGGTCAAATGCTTCACAAAATCAAATCTTGATATATGAAAGCCCTTCATTCTTGGGCAAACATATACAGATACAAATTAGAAATATATTTTCACCTCCACACATACAAAGTAGTAATAATAAAAAAGGTTATAAAAACAAAAGCAACAGAATTCCTTGCAAAGAGCTGGTCCACATGCATTCAGAACACATGCCTCCTTTCAATCCTAGAAGCCAACATAGGATTATTATATGCCAGGTGGTTCCCTTAGGGCAGGACCAGTGTGGGCTGCAGTGTGGGCTGCACCAGGGCGTCAGGATGGTCCTGGCTTACCCGGTTTTATGCCGCCATAGCCTGGCTGCCCCTCTCACCTTGCAGAGAACCTGCAAGGCAGTGCCATGTTTTGAACTGTGAGCATGGACAGGGACCCTCAGCCTCATGAGAGAAGCAGTGTCACTAAGCCAAGATGAAGGCAAGAGCAAGAAAGAGAGCAGACTGCTGAATACTTGTATCGTTCTATGGGAATTAGGTGAGTGTGCCAAATAAGAAGTCCATAAAACCTGTTCCAAACATCACTACTAGAGTTGGCACATTCGTGCAGGTCCTTCAGCATGACATCACACAGAGATGTTCTGCAAGGATCCTCTTGTTTAACAGTAACATGCACAGCCTGGACCCGAGAGCATCACACCAGCATTTAAACCCCAACTACTGCACATTTGCGCTACTTAGAGAATGGGCATGAGCAAAGATGAGGCTGAGCATTGTCATTTGAGGGTTCACAGACTTTTCCAAAGTTTAAGTAACAGATTTTTTTTAAAGCCAAAGATACAGTAACGAGTTTGCTGAAAATAAATTCTAAACTATGCAAGATATCTAAAACAAACATTAAACTTCAACCACCTAAAAAAAGGAAAAAAAAAGAGAGAGAAGGAACACGTCTGCCTATAAAACCAACTTCATCTTAGAATCTATTTATATAGTGGAAAAAAAGGCTATTGTATGTTTCCAATGCAAATGTCTCAGATCTCAAGGGAAAGCCTCACAGCCTACAAGTAAAGAAAGGACCATTTTTTTTTAGCCCTCGTTAGCTGTGCCACATTGTATCATAAAGCCTTAAAGGTCAAGTATTTCTGTCTTTCATTACATGATTATTGCAACAATTCTCCCAGTCAAGAGTCAGCTGGTAATTTTGCAGAAGATGCATGACAGAAACAAACTCTAGAGTCTGGCAGGCTGAAGGTGTTAAATACTTAGTCCAAACTACATATTCTTTCATTCTACACACTATCTTATTACTTCCAATTTATTCCATCCACTTTGTTTTTTTGCAGAGACAAAAGCTGTCTGCAAAGTAAACCCAAAGACCCAGCACATACTTGCTATGGAGACTTGATACCTTATTATAGAATTTTTGATAGAAAAAAAGTATTTTTGCATTTTGCATTAAAATATATAAAAAAGCATCTCAGAGGAGCATCTTCTCAGTCCTCACAGACTATCATAGGAATACTGGAAATACAGAATGAAAAATCATGCAATTTCCTTTCCTATACAGTTGCAAAATAATTAAACCAATTATTTTACTATAATATCTGAAATTAAGTTTTCCTTGTGTAAAGAAACTCCAAACAGAAAGCTGCAGTCTAATCTAATCTTCCTTTCAAAGTTGCCTGTGGGATACACTCCAGTGCTACTCCAGGGCTGGTTGTTAATGAATTACCAAATAAGATACGACATGCATTGGCTGTGTCTTTATTGCCTATTCTATTTATTTACAAACTTAGTTGTGATATATTACCTGTCCTTTGATGTTTATACATGTGGTAGTCAAATACTTTACCTACATGAACATATTTCCTGACAGCCTGGGAAGGCGGGGAAGTTTTAGCCAATTTTCTCATTTTCAGAATTGAAGCTGCATGACAGGATCACTATCACAGCCTAAAGGGATACGTTCAGGAGAGATCACAAATTTTTCAGCCTTAGACATTGTTGGTTGCTGCCATCTGGCTGTCCTTTCACCAGACTGCCGCTTCTGAGCATAAAATTAATTTCTGCATTAGTAAAGCAATGAAAGCAACAGCAACAAGAGCAGGGTGAGAACACTAGGTCCTCCCCATGCGAAGGGCCATTTGCTGATCCTCACCAGCATCAGTGTCAGGACTTCTGTCCTTATCTTGTAGGAGCTTTGCCTTATCTTTTGGGAGAAGATAGATGGGCTGAATGGAAAGAAGGTCAAATTCAGGGCCTTCTCCATTCAATTTTTGTTCAGTAAGATGTGGAAGTCTGAAGGGACACATACACTTGGCTGGGACAAGTGATCCTGAACCTGACAATATGACAGTGTAAACGTGTCAGACACAAAGTTTCCCTGAAACTTTTAGGCGAGTTTCTCTTTTGGTCATATGCATTTCCGTGCTGATTTTGATATTAGCTCATTGCTGGCTACTCGAATAATGACTACAAGAGTTTATCTGTATAGCCATCCCCTTTGCTTAACACAGGCTTTTACACTTGTAAGCAACTATTGCCTGTATTCCAATTAAAATTAGAAGCCAACTGAAAAGCTACAATTTTATTAATAAGAGTAGCTGAGAATGTAACAATAGTATTGCTTTTACTCTCGCATAAGAGTCAAAAATAATACAGTTGAATCATGCAATAAGCTTCACTCATGATCAAATATATATAAATATGTATGAATGGGTTCTCTGTTTGAAAATTACTCCTAGGTAACTATTTTGAAAACTCTTCTCTTGAAAGAATGCTTGCTAAATATCATAGCATCAAAAATGCAAGGCAGCTTCTGTCTTCCAAGAAGACATCACTTGCTGGAAACTCACCATTTAAGTTAGGTTTTCAGACTGCATTGCCGACCTGAATTTTAACTTTGCTTACCCCACTTCCCAAGACAGTCCCTTCTCATGTACTCCACAGTTGTCATAAGGGTCCTGTTAAGTGCTCCTACACAGCTGGTACCAGACATTTAGCTAGCGAAGTTTTGTGCTCGTGTATGGTGTGAACTCCCTCAGCTTCCAGGATGCTTCCCCCAGGTGTATCATGGCACAGAAATGTGGCACAGTGAGGGGTGAAATGTCATTTTATAGATTTGCTATGGATTTTCTGAGATACCATATAGTGGGTGCTGGGAAATAACCTCAAAGGAAGCTTTTGACACCCCCATGACCAAAACTAATAGAACCTTGCTAGAGTGTTTGCATGAGGAATGCTTTGTAACAAGCCCTTCCTCCAGTCATCACGATTTTTATTAGGATGCAACGTCAGGTTTGAATGATTTGGAAGACCACCCCTGGGACAGAGGTTAGCACTTGCTTCTCATACTTAAATACAGAAACACTGTATTCCCCAACTGTAATTTTAGATCTTGACCTTCACTGAGGTCCTCTCTCGCTTTTAAATTGATTAGGATTAGCATAGCAATGCATTTATGTGATTACCTCCTCTGACAGCTTTCAGGGATTTATTGTTTTTCTTTTTTCCCCATAGTCTTCAGTCACAGCCATACATACACTGAATATATTTAGTAAATAAGTAGTCTTCAATATAGACTAATTACAGTTGGGCCTTACGTTTTGTTTCTACTGACATCTCATTAAAAGCCTGTTTAAGAATGTTTATGCTCTGCTGTATTCTGTTCTTACTCTATTTGCACAGAGGGAGTCCTGCCACTGGTGAACTGCTTGGGCTAGTGATAATGAAGGAGCAGGAGAGCTGGGCTGCTCAGCAGGGGCAGGTCAGGTGGTTCCACATTTCACTTTCCATTTACAAAATCCCAGAAGAAAGCAGATTCTACAGAGTAAATTATAAGTCCAGATAATATTTAGAGAAAAGTAAAATCTCATGTGACGGGCAGGCAAATGAGAAAAAGATTCCGAGATACCACTAGGCACAGGGAGGAACTGACTGGCTACTGTGGTTCTGAATGCTACAGCTTCAGGAAGAACAGAAAACATCCGTGAGAAAAGGAGGTGAGAAATAAAGAAGGCAGCACAGCAAAATTTCAAACTGGAGGACTGAGTCACTTCACTAACACACTTATTTTCCTGAGGTCTGGAGCACATGCTCCAAATACCTTTTTACTTAATATATTTACATTCTTCAACATGTATTTATAATTTGAGAGTTAATTCATGTGAATTTAATTTAGCTATTTTAAGTATATTACATTTATAAACTGATTATATTTGTGTAACATTTCTGACTTTTGTTTTGTACTAAGTCTCAAATCGGTGAGCTTTACTAGCAAAGCCAGAAATTTGTTCTTACTGTACAAAGGCAAATCTAACTGCAAGATAATACCTGTAACATCTATTTACAGTAGATGTAAAATCTCTATACGAACTAGCAAATCCTCTTCTCTTTATTGAAATAGTGGGGGCCACAGCATCAAATTTCTTATAAAGGTATATGGATTTATTATTCATAATGTCAGCTGATACTGTTCCTCTTTTTTAAAAAATCTTTCAGATAAATCATTCCTTCCTATCTCATTTACATAACTATTTTATCACAGTAGTCATTAGTTCTTCATACTTCTGCATAGTTACATCTCCAAAATGGTATTTTATTTACGGAGTTACAGAAACAGCTATCAAATGAACCATCTCTGAACCTTGTAGGAGACAACTAGTGCTAAACATCTTCTAATAAGTCCCATATTGGTTCTATTTAAGCAACTAAAATATAGATTTTATCCTTAACAGTTCATTCACAATGTGGATACACATAAGAAAATCTAAGCCTTGTAACAAGAACCAAGCAAAAGGCAAGACATACTCTAGGATGGCACAGAGAAATTTAGTGAGTGGTTATCTAAATAAAGTACAAAACAGTTGTAAAATCTGAATTTGTAAAAACTATGCATTTACTATCAACAACAGATTCCTAAAAAATCACCACTTTCTTGCAAACAATTTCAAGCTAAACGTTCTTTAAAACTTTTAAAACGTATTTTGGTAAATTTGGAAACAAGAAAATCCATTACTTTTGAGAAGATCTATTCTTGTTTATATTACTTCAGTCAACTCTAACCTGGAGTGGTTTTGAAAACAGGATGAGACAAAGCCATGACTGCACTGGCCTTAGTTATGTTTTGGCTCAGGGGATTACATCTTTGGAGGACCAATTCCAGATGACCTTATGCATTTGGTAGGACTCACTATTCACACATTTAAGGGACTAACATAAAACCTAAACACATTCTTAACACAGGATTATTAAGTTCACAACTAAAAACATGACAGCTTTGCTCAAGTGAAGGGCATTGTTGCTTTTCTCCGAATCTCCTAAGTAGTGTCATTAGGCCAGTGCGGTCTCAATTCACTCCTTACGTATGCATGTAAGTCTCTTTCTCTCACAAAATGTTCATGTTTCTCTAAAAATAATAACAATACCTTTTGTTGGTGAAATATAAGATCACAGGAAAAACTACGTGAGCAATATAATGGCAGTGATATTTACTTATTTCAATTTTGGTTTTGATTGCATTACTGCTGAAAACATTTTCATGTCCACAAATTGTATACGCCAGTAGAACAACTGGAGAATTTGAACTCAGAATGATTTTGTTCACAAATATTCATAAAGCAGGTTTTGAACCAGAACCTAATACTATTATTTAGCAATCAGCTGTCAACAATAAAGAAGGAAGAAACCAGCAGTGAGGCATGAAATCCAACAGTAAGAAGAAATTCCATTTCCACTTAATTTTTTGTTTTGCAGACATGCCTGCCCGCAAGGAAGGTCATCCCCGGCAAGAGCCCACTGCAAAGTACCATCCCGCAGCCATCAGTCCCCACGTGTCCCCTGTTTTCCTCTTCAGGGATCAGAACTCATCATGCGTAATACACCAACACATCCCACACCACCACCATTCCATGGTGCAGCACTTTTTACATTCACCCTATCTCACAGTGAATCCATGGGCACAGCTAGGGCCAGGCTGGTAACCACTCTCCCTGGGAGCTTGCTGAAGCCCCGGGATTTGTGCCCCAGCTGCTCCCCTTCCTTCCAGGCAGAAACTGTGGCTAAACAGAACCATGGCACACAGGATAATTACCTACCATTAGCAAGATCTGACTTAGGTGTTTCTAAATATTTGATGGTGATTGAAGTTAATAGAAGATAGCAGATAATCATAAATTAGAAACAATTCTCTACATTCATTTTTTACCGCTCCTCTTTAACGAACAAAGCTCTACCATCACCTCACTTTACAAATGTTAGCTGCCAGACAGAATGTCCTTTTTGCAAAGAGAAATGTTGGCATTGAGCCTAGTTTTGGACTGAGGTCATTACAAAGTTGTAAGCAGCACATCGTGGAAGAAAGTGAGCACTGTGATGCTCAGATATTTATATACAGCATGCCTGCCTTGGTTACCATGACACCAAATCGCCCAGGCCCGGCTTCTCTGCCTGTGTGAGCTCTATCTTGAATTTCATGTTTTCCACACAAGCGTATTCCCAGGAACCTCATTATCTGATAGAGGAAACTGGTATTATCTCATACTAACTACACAGTGTCTTATTGCAGCATGCTTATACATATATATCCTTCATGTGTGGTATTTTCTGTAATTCTTATTTCTTCTACACATAGTATTAAATAAATATACATGCAAAAAAAAAGAAAATAAAGAAAGAAAATGTAACTATAAGATCATTGGCAAGTGCCAGAAAGAGCCAGAGGATCAACATGTCCCCAGCTAAATGACTTATTTCCTTGCAAGAGGATATCATCAGTATGACTATCATGTTGGCATTTTGTATCAGCATTACTGTAACATTATGGGTTCACAAAACATGAGTCTCTTCAGATTTGTCTTTGTTGGCAAACAATGCAGCACACTGAGGCTATATACCATAATGTCCCTTTCAAGCTGATGCCAAAGTGTCCTTTTTACAACACATTTTCTAACGATACAAATCCTATAAATCAAACATATTTATCCTGGAGACCTGACTTCTGGCTTGTGGGAAAGATATTGCCCAGAGTTCAGCAGTTCCTGGCCTCTGCACTGGGAAGCAATTGCATGTCTGTACTCACAGATCTGTAACTTCAGCTGAGAATACAGAAAATCTAAAACAAGGCCTCAAATTACAGGATCACCTTTAAATATATGTATATATATATATAGATCTCTTGAACTGTGCCATTCCTTAGTGAGGAGGCTCGAGTAGATTTATAATTTTTACCTTTTATTGTTTTATAAATCTTAATGCAATTATACTGTCAGCATATTTGTACCCATTTATGGCATGAGAAAACCATTTCTACTTGTTTCACACCCTAAGAGATAACAGTCCCGCATTAAGTTTCTATTAAGACACCTTTCAGGTTCTAGTGCTCCCACATGCATCTTTACTTCAAAATAGCAAATATTCTTCTTTTTAAAAAGGATGCCCTTACCTGTAATAATGTGCAGAGGGAGCTTTGCATTTAGGATCCTGCTGGAGGTTTGTCTTCTGCAGAGAGCAGAATAAGTAGAGACAACTTTATCCATGCCACTCTGAAGCTTTTATCATCTTTCTCTTCTTTGTGAAGAATTTTCCTTTCTTTTGGAGCAGCCTATATGAAATGATACCAAAACAAACAGTTAGTCCTTAACTTGATTTGTTCTTGGCAGGAGATGTATGAATCCACTGATGAACAGTTTTTTCCAGGGTTTTTTAAACTTGGATTGCGGTACACAGTCTGGGATGTGGCACAGAGCCTGGCTCCGGAAACAGTTTTCTCTGCACAACTAGAGGGACAGCAGCAGGTCAGGCACGTGCAGCTGCAGCAACAGCAAACTTTATTTCCCTTCACCCCTAAATCTCAGAAAGACTTAAAAATTGCTTTAGACTCAAAAATTCACAGCCGCAAACTCTTTCCTGAAGTCTGGCTGATCTAACTTACCCACCTTAAAAAGTAATAAATAAATAAATAAAATGGAAAAGCCTATATCCTATCTCCAAACAATGGGCAGGATCACATGGCAGGAGATTTGCCATGAAACCCTCTGGCAGGACACAGGGCAACGGGGGCGTTGAGCTTTGCAACAACTCCACATCTCTGGAGAACACAAAGGCCTCTGCAGAACTGAAAGGACAACTGTGTCCTGTTGAACACACAGTGCTCCAGGAGACCCTGTCCCCAGCTTTGTTTTGCATATAAGACGTGCTCCCAAAGTAAAAAAAAACACTAGCGCCATTGGTAAAAATGGAACAAACCACAAGAAAACCCACCTCTGATCTTTGCATTGAAAGCATAATTAAATGGTTAGACACAAATTTAGGCCAGCCTCTCCTTCTTAAAGCACCAACAAAACATCCAATGAAACAAAGCAGGCAACTCTAGAGTACAAGCTGCCAAGCTCCTTTTTCTCTCAGTCACTATTCTGAGCCAAGAACTCCCACAGGAACATTTTTATATCTCAAGACTACTTGAGAATAACCCAAGTACTACACCTGCACTGCCAAATTTAATATCTTCTTGAGCCCTCAGCTCAGTTAAAAGCTTGTTGGCCTTTGCGAGGAGCTGCAGCTGCCCAGGCCACCGCATGTCCTCCTGCCCAAGAGGTGTCATTAGCTGCAGAGAGGCCAAGTCTGTGCCCTGGGAAGAGCTACTCACTCAGTGACCCCCTGAGGTTTCACTGTTCCTCCTGTGCAGCCGTGGGCACTTCAGCATCTCGGGTACAAGTCTCACAGGGGCCACGGAGCAGGTGGCCTGCGAGAGCAGCACTTTGCTCCTGGGACAGGGCAGAGGCATCGCAGTGCCACTTACAAGCCCGACACCCGAATCCAGAGGGCATTTTGCTGGCTTTTCTAAAATGTACACATTCTAAAATGTACACGTTAACCCAACGACGTGAAGCATCTGATCACAGCTTTAATGACTGAAAATCGGAGACATCTTTAGCATTTTCCTTAGAGGTTATTTTATGGCTAAAGCTAAAATACCGATGAAAGATTTATATCACACACATAAAAATGAGACTGAATGAGTTTCTCATACTAAAGCACACAGAATTAAGCTTTAAATAATAAAAATGGTTCTAAAAGGACATATAAAGAAAACATTAAAACACCTATCCCACTGAAAAATAAGATTATTAACTTCTTTTAAAGGCCATCAATTAGGCTAAAATATGTAGAATACATAGTGACATGTTACAGCATAACAAATACTAATATATCTGTTGATGATCTTGCTGAACTAAATACATAAGCAGTTCTATTTTTTATTCTGTCTTGCATGCAGTGTGTTGGTGATGAGCAGTGCAAGGATAAAGCAGGTTATTTCAGTGGCATGTTGTCCCTTGGGCCTCTGTAAGGCAACCTGCACACCTGGTGTGGAGGGTGAAGCCCACACACCAGGGCCAAGCGTCCCTGGGGAATAACCGCACTCAAATGGATACTGCAGACCTACTAAAGCCAAAGCCACTAGCCTCACTTTTCTTTTATGCCAGCTTCCTCCCTATCCAAGCTCCCTTTCCTATCTCAGCTACTGGCAACAGCAGAAGGTGATGCAATTTTAATGACTCTTCCTTCCAAAAACTGCATTTTCAAACCTGCCCCCCCCATCCCAGCACAGCCCTTTTTAGCCGGCCGCATAAGGGCCCACAGCCCAGCACAAAGGACTGCTCTAATTGGGAGCAGCTGGGAGACAACGCCAGCACGTCCGTAATAAAGCCGCACAAACACAGCCGCTCTCATTGCAAGGGAGAGAAGTTTCAGTTGAGAATGGAAAATAGTAGGCAGAAAAGGAAGTCAGTAAGTCCACTCGAAAAAGAGGAAAAATAGGGACACTGTGATGAGAAATGAAAAAAGCACCGGGGTGAATTGTGTGTAGCTTGTCCTTGCCACCAGCCGCCTCAAAAGACCCTCCTCTGGCGACAACCCCAGCGGTGGCCACGCGGGTGTGGCAGCTGGACGCAGCTGGGGACACTCTGTGCAGGCACCAAGTGGCATGTAGCACGTCACCCAGCGGCAACCACACAGAGCACTTCTGCAACTGACCTTAATGGCACCCTTTAAGGGTTTACTCCTTATGTTCTTAGGGAATTCAGGCATTGAGGACACATGGTTTATCTTTTAAGAACATAAATCTGTACAAGTCTGAATTCAAAGCATGGTGTACACACATGGTAGTAGATGACTTTAACTGGAGAAAAGTTTAGCCTAAAACTTTTCCCTTCGAAAACCGCAAATTCAGGCTAATCTAAACACCTCATGTGTATGCATCCATTTCATCAGGCTGTCTTAAGGTTTTTCCAGAAGTGCTTAAGTAATATTTCCTTTTCGTCAAAATATTTTGTTTTGAATATTTCACTTTGACATGCTATTTCATGTTAAAAAGAAGCAGTAAATTACTTAGCAACTAAAATGAAATATCTAATTTGAGGTCAAAGATTAGAGTTTGAGAGGGAATTAATTTTTTTTCCATCATTTTTGGTTGAAGCAAAGCTTTTTTTTTTCCCCCACGGCATTTCAGAACTGCCAGAGAATAAAAGAAATATGATACCTAGCTGTAGGTAATATATAAGTAAAATATAATACCGAACCCTGCAAAACCCCCTTACCTTCCCGATCCACCGTGAGCCGCAGAACGGCAGGGTTAGCGCAGTGCTTGCACGCCTGGTAATGGCCAATTCTCAGAGACAACTCAGCAGCAGCACAGTAACAGCTAGCCGAACACAAGCAAGGTAATCAAATACAACAGCCTGTTCACATAACTGGAAAGCCAGGAGGAATAGCGAGACTCCATGTACGATCCTCACAACTCACAGGACAGCTTGCCCCTTAACGAGAGGGTGGCTCCCTGGACCAGGGCAGCCCCAGGGTAGCAGCTCTGCCCAGGAGCCCCTCGCTCGGGGAGGCCGAGCGGCACAGGCTGGGCATGGGCTTGGGCTTCGTATGGTCTCAGCCAAAGGCAATATGGGAGTTGAAGGGAAATACCCCTGAAAGTGCCATGTCATTAAGAATCCATCCGGTTTCCTGAGCTCTGGCCTATTTGATGGCTTGATATTGCACCACTTTACTAATTAGCAAGTTGTTGGACATGAAAACACAGACTATATGCTATGCAAAAGCAAGACTCTCTGAGCTGACACTGGAATCGTTTAAAAAGTTATTTTCCCATAGTACTGCCTCCTAAATTGATAAGACCTTTAAGTAGATTTATGGCACCCTATGTACATGTATGTAATTAAAACAACTTATCTTAGTCAGATGGGGATTATCTGATGAATGCTAGTCTTCTTTGTCATCCACTATTTTCCTGAACAATGTTATTAAAAGAAAATCAAATTAAGGATGAAAAATAATTGCAAAATATATCAAAGCATAAAGCAGACATTAAGTGCATGGAATACATAGCTGTAGGGAAAAGCTTCAAAATATTTCAAGAGCTTCAAAGAATAGCTTGTTTTTCAAAAATGTTTCTCTCTTCTCTCAGTTTTCTGTGTAGAGACAGGCTTAAAATACAAAGATTAAAAAAAAAGTCCATCTTTCATTTTCAAATATGAAATAGAAACCTCGACCTCTTCAAGTTGTAAATACCAGATCTGCTTCCTTAGGAGTTTGTCTTATCAGAAGACAGATTGGTTTACATAAAAAACAAGCTGCAGTACCTGCATCTCCCCTGAGAATATTTTGTATGGCTCATCCCACCTTTCCCTAAGTGAATGATCAGATACAACTTGACTATCAACACAAACGCCACCAACATCAGAAATTTTGCTCCAGCATCCAGCCTGGAGATGTTTAACTCGGCATCTCAGGAAGAGAAAAACGTCCTTGATCCAAAAGCGCAGACATCGGGGCAGCCGGAGAGGCCCGCCGGGACACACGCTGCGATAAGCGCCAGCAGCTCCTGCTCCAAACTGCGACCAGCACCGTCTCCGAACTGCCCCGGAGCGGCACAGTGCCCATTTCTGCCCCACCTTCCGTGCCAAACAGCTTTGTGCTTGCTCCTCAAGGGCCTCGATTCACAGCCACAGCAAAGGACATCAAGGTGTCTAGAATTTCACAAGGCACAAGCGTAGAGTGCATGTTGAAACACTCTTCCTGAGCACAAATAGAAGTCAGTTGCTCCCATGAATGCCCTGATGGCACTAATTGTGTGAGCCACATCTCTGTACCCACATGCCTGGCTGAGCTCTGCACATACCAAACAAATTCTAGTGACCAACATGAACCGGAGCAGGGTGTTGCTCAGCCGCGTCAGCTCTCAGTGCAGAGGTACAATTCAGGGCACCATTCGTACTCACAGCCCTGTTCTGCCCGAGTCATTTTTATCCAATAAACTGGCACAGACCTGGCCCATTCAAAAATGCAGATCATGGTTATTGATGCACAGCATCCTGCTAAATTACTCAGGCAAAATACTCCACACGGCCAATATTCCTCACTACCACAACGTGGCAGGACGCTTATCTAACATTTCCTCACTTGCAAAGGGTGCTTACAACCTACGTGAATGAGAGCACTTGAGACCTCTGTTTTATGATT
Source organism: Tinamus guttatus (assembly GCF_059628265.1). Lineage (NCBI taxonomy): Eukaryota > Metazoa > Chordata > Aves > Tinamiformes > Tinamidae > Tinamus > Tinamus guttatus. The sequence goes on along the minus strand of NW_028288985.1, from coordinate 2,098,838 downwards.
CACTTAGTCAACCAGTGAAGTGACAAAGTGTTAAATTTCCTCTATACCCATGTCACAGTGCATCACTCAGAGAGGGGGCACAATTCTTCTGTACGCATCCCTTCTGGCTATATTTATTTGTGCAGAGACAGAAAAAAATGCTCCTGTCACATTTTAAAATCAAAAATATGTGAGTTTTATGAAAAGAACCAGATGACTGCAGACATGTCTGAAAAGATATTAACATAGACAGTGACACCTCGACTTTCTCCCTACCATCTCGAGAACATAAAGGAGCAGGTAGGATCATCAGGTAATACCTAGTTCCTGCCCTATTCAAACCTTGGCTGGTGGGAGCAGAGGAAGAGCCGTGCGGGTTCTGCAGTTGCTCCCTCTGGATGGTGTTTCACTGCACTGTGGGTGACCAAACCCCCAGAGACCCAAACCTTACATAAAAATCACAGACAGGCCAATTACCACTCTTTTAAGACAGAGAAAATTTTTAGGAAAAGAGAAACATTGAAGTATTTCAAAGTGTTCTCAATATCCAGAGATTTTAATTATGTGAAATCCAAACTGATGTATTTTTTTCAATATTTATTTTAGAATATTTTTAATAATGTCATTCTTCAAAGATCTATAGTCTTTTGACGGAAACCATGCATCAGCAATTAGAAAATGCAAAAGGCAACACAATCCAAATGAATGAGACCTTCAGTGTAGAAAGGTTTTAGCTTCTCTAAACCTCATTTGTAAGCAAGGGTAAATGTGAACAGTAAATGGAAGAACTTGATAGCTTCATGTCAAGAAAGACATGAACCGTGACACAGCAAAGTCTGCAGGACCAAAATGAGCTGTTAAAATATTTACAGAGTGAAACAACACAAGGCTTCCGAATTGGCAGATTAAAACACAAAACAAAACCCTCTGATAATAGGTCAAGAAGAGAAAAAAAATCTGTCTTGTTTCTGCAATGCACTAGGAGTTTTGCTTTAAAATTTTCAGTCAGAACATCTTAAATTGCCTCCAAATTAAAGTGTCAAGGTAATACTCAACAAGTATAGTTGAATAGTTCAGTAAAAACACTTTCAGTGAAGGAAACAAGGAAACAAATCTCATTTTGTTTTTACTTATAGCACATGAACCTGAAGAACATGTCTTTAAATGGAAGCACTCCAACTGCATAAATATGATAAAAACAGGCACTGTAACAACACTATATAAGGAAATTTTATGTGCCTGCCAAAAGATTTTAAATAGGATTTTTGGAGCTAAAATACAATTTAGCTTTTCCAAAACCATAGAAAACTAAAATCAAAAGAGGTGACCTTCAGGTGAAAAAAATACTGAGCGCTGATCACAGTTGAGGGCAGAAGAGAACAAGCCATTCTAGCATGTGGCATTATTATGAAAACTACATTTGCAACCACTCTTTTCCACTACTTCAAGCAATGGCTCAGCAAAATTTTTCAGTTTCCAATTCAGTAAGTAAAAATGCTCAAGGGTCTTTATTTTTCTAAGGTGAGAAAGGCAGATGACAAAACAAAAGTATTCCTGTTGCCAAGTACCATAACATTTGTCAAGCCTGAAAGCGTGCCTCACCTCACTGCATAGCACTGGAAACTCCCCTCACATTTCCATGAGCTGGTGTGACAAAGACACAAAACTCTACATCGCCCCTAGGTATCTACCAAAAACTATAATGGGGTAGAGGAAAACAGATTTTTCCTCCTGACTCTCAAAATAGTCACAGATTACTTATTTCTCAAGAGATTCAAGGAAGCTGCGAATCCATCATATCCTGCATATCAGTGTACAAGCTGCGCTGACTTCCTGCTCTCTGAAAGTTTGATACAACTGTTTTGGGAAATCTCAGCAATTAAAAAATTTGATCTTCTTTGGATCATGAACTGCGAATGGAACCCGTAGCTTCTACAATTGTATCACATTGACCTTTAAATCATCCTGATTTTTTCATTCATCAGTTTAAACATCAGAAAATATGACACATTGAAGCATGCATGCTTGCACTGCAGAACCTGTCCTCACCACCAAAGACAGACCTTAAACTCTACTCACTGAACTGAAATTTTAATTTTTTTTGACTAACTGCTTGAAGCAATGAAGAAAAAAAAAATCAAACACCTGATTTATAGGCTGCTGTTAGCTGTTGTCAACTATCAAGATTTTGTTAGTCATTTGCATCTTTTTGTTTTAAAGGCATATTTTTTCTGTTAAGACTACATTTTAAAAATTGTTTGGCATTTTAATTGGCTTTATATTTCACTTCTCTTGTCAAGAAATAGACTTGCTTAAAAAGCACAATCTGTTTTCTCTATGGATTCCTCCCTCTTCCAACCTCTTCTAGGCTGCTTACTTGAAGAAGTTTGTAGTCTACCAGTAGCACTTACGAAATCTGAAACCAGCTGACGTTATGAAAATTTCAGCTGTGATTTTACATTCGAAACAAGTATCTCAGGAGAATCTGGCCATCTTGAAGAGTGACCTGCCATCAACCTGCCTGCAAGGATGGAGGTCTCTCACCAGTTTTGGTGGGGCTTTCTTTCAACTAAGGAGATGCAAAGATGGAGCTAGAGAAAGCTACAACTGTTTGGAGATCTGCTTTGCTAAAAGCAAAGACCTCTGGCAGCTTTAAAAAAACATCTTCAGGCGCCAGTATTGTTTCCAGCCATCCTTTGTCAGCACTCTTCGGACTGGAGGATAAAGGATGTTTTCTGTTTGACGGGGAACATAGAAAGCCCCCTGAAATGGGGGCAACAGCCCCAGAGACCTCTAGACAGGAGAGCACTCAGCCATCCGACCAAGTGCTGCTTCCTCTGGCCTCAGTCTCCCCTGCCATCCAGCACATGGGTATGTGAAAAGGCACCCGTGTATTACCAGGAATTGTCTTGTACAAGGGAAATGGCAAGAACTGTCAATTTTCTCTGTTTAACCTATAAAACCAGTATGAATAACATTAGTCCTGTTCTGCTCAATCTGCATTTTTCTTTCAACAAGCTGATACAAATGTTCCCGCCACAGGAACAGTGGGAGGAGTATCTGACTGTTCTCTATCTTGGCTTTCTGCAAGAAAGAGGTTTCTTCAGCCAGTCATGGAAAGTTATTCTGCACTGTACTTGCCCAGAACTAGCCAGAGATGCTTACAGGGATGTGTTCCGTAAAGGGCTGACTTCACAGTCCTAGCAGTGCACACTTCCAGGCAGTAACAGAAACAACAAAGCTGTACTCTGCAGCAAAAGATTCTGGTTTTTGGTTTCTGAGAATTTAAATCAGCTCAAAATTCAAGACTTCTGCTAAAGTTCAGCCACCTTGAATCAAGACCAAAAGGGTATGCATTTATTTTCATCCAGTATCTTATGCAGGCTAAAATTATTAGGATCTGGTAAAGCTTATCAAATTTTAGATGCTTTCAGAGAAAACAAGGAAGACTGGGATTTGTTACATCAGCCAAGAACAGCTTGCCTGCCACAGTAAATCACAGGTTAACACCAGTGCATAAGAAAACAGTATTAGTGGCCAGTTCTGCATAGGATTCACTTCCAAGTTTCTTGAAAACTGAAGAAAGGCCAACAAGCCCAGTCAAGTTCCTCCTGGGTTAGATTTTACTTAGTGTTATTCATCTGACTTTTCTTTATTTCTTAGCTCTCTAGTGTGAGAGTAAAAATCAAGCTGCAACATTAAAATTTGCTACACAGATACAGTGTTCTCCATCCTATTATATAAATTGCCATACAAGTAAATCCAAATCAGAACTCTATTGATCAATATTTATGACTAGAGTTACCTTTTTTTTTTTTTTTTTTTTTAATCAGACTCATATGTGTTTATAAGTAGCTGGAATAGTTTGGAAAACTGTTTTCAAGCAGTTTAATATAATCAAAAAGGATTTTTCATGTGCCTTTCAGGTCGTATACTTGCAAAGGTGAAACTTGCTGAAGCAGTATTCGAGCAGGATCAAGGGCAGAGAACATCTACATATAGACTTGGGACCAATAACAGGAAATCCATTGAAAATCCTGAAGACGAAAAATAATCTAGGCAATGTACTAGGAATAGAGTGAGTCTGGAGAGAACTTCAAAAAATATGATTTATACAAATTGCATATTATTAGATTGAGAAAAAAACGCAGTCTCAGTGCTTTCACTTACTGCTTTTTATCTTCTGCTCATTGATTCCTTCTCACCATGGGCTCAAGCTGGATGTGTTGCTCCTCAGCTGCGTACCATGCTCCATTTTCAACATGGGGCCTGATCTACAAGTAAGACAGGAACATGAAAACAGATCATATATTCTACACTGATTTAACGTGGAAGCCAGAATGCCCAGGAATTTCAGTGTGCAGCCTGAGCTCTAGCTTTTAAAATCAGAAACTGTCTCTTCAGGCAAGAGTCCTGCACAAGACTATGGTGCAGCCTGAGAAGCTACAGGCCAGGGTGCAAAGGATGGTGCAATTATCAAGATACCATTCTGTAAGCACACTGGTAATAAAGGAAGACCAGAAAAGGAAGAGAAGCTATTAATCAAGGAAGCTGGGCATCTAGTGAGCTTTCTTTGCTTCGGCCTTCACAAAAAGCCCAACTGAGAACAGATGATCAGCCCAGCTCTGTAACAAAGAGGGAAGACTGTGGGCTCATGAACAGGGAATGGTGAGAGCACCAGCCTCAGGCAGGGCTTTGCTTTGAAACATACTAAGAACTGTGTGAAGCAGTATCAGAATCTTAACTATCATCTGAGAGCACAAAATTAGGAAAGATAAGGAAACAAGTGACTGCGTGGCCTAACTTTATGGGGAGAGAGAGGAGGATGAGGAGGAGCTAGTGCTCTACAGTGCAGCTCCCTAGCCATCCCTTCACGGAGAAGTGCTCAAGCAATCTTCCTAGTAAAATCCCAAGGTACCAAAGGCACGAGCAGCAGCATTTGTCAAATTACACTACACCAATTTCATTCCCTTCCACGGCACATAAAGCAGATAGAGCTTGGCTTAAGTCTTAGCTATTACCATTGCATCAGGTAAAACATACACAGGCTACGGAGCTTGCCAGCAAACCACTCACATCCAGAAACCTGCTCTACTCAAAACAAAGGATGAGTCACGTGCAGTTTCAGAGATCTGTCTTCAGCTCAGTATTATTAATTATTTCATTAATGACTCCAGTGATGAAAGGAGAAGTGTGCTTGTTAAATTCACTGATAACATCGTGCAGGGAGGGACTGCAAGCTCATGAGAGGATAAATTTAAAATTCAAAAAGGTCTCGACAAATTGCTAAAATAATCTTAAAAACGTTATTTGGGAGAGAGAATACAGGATACTATACTTAGGCAGGAACTGCTGATGCATAATTACAGGCTGGGAAACAACTGCCTAGACTACAGAAGAGGTTTGGGAAAGGGAGTTGGGATATCCGCTCTAAAAAAGATCATCATCATTCTGGGATGGATAAACAGAAGTTGGACCATCCAGTTGTGTGAAATGATCCTTCCACTACGGTCAGTCTTAATAAGGTCTCACTGGAGAAATATGTTCTACTTTACATACTGCAGGTTAGAAAACATTTGGACTACATGGAGGCAATCTAAAGGGGACGAGAGATCAAAGGTCTGGAGAACATCACCAAAGGGAAGGATCATGCAAAGTTAGAGAGCTGAGCTGGAAAACAGAAGTGATTGAGAAAAGAATTTGCAGATTTAAAAAATATAAAAGATAACAGTGAAGAGGAAAGCAATGATCCAGTCTGCAGGTTTCAACCAGGAAATACAGAGAAACTGCAGCAAAGAAAACTCAGGTGAAGTATTAGGGAAGCCTGAAAGGATATGGGAGGGAGAGGAGGACAGTGAGCGGGCTGCACCCCAACCTGCCACAGTCTCCTCTTGTCCCTCCAAGTCCAGACAAACCTCACAGATTTCTGCTATTGAACATGATTTGCAAACCACTTACCAAAACAAACAAACAAACAAAAAAACCCACCACTTTCAATATTAATTGAAAAAGGTCAATTTGACTGTTCATGGATATTTAATAAAAAAGGAGATAAATAATCAAACAAATTACTAGTTACTTGTTTCAAATTATCACTCATTTTTAATTGCAGTTCCTTATTGACTCAGATTAATGAATGCCAAAAAAGATATTACTCTCATACGAATATTGAAACTTCATAACCTCATTGCAATATTTCAAATAAAAATGCAATATATCAGCTCTCAGTGCATTTTTTATAGAGCCAAACGTCCTCCCAGGTAGGCAAATCATTTAAAGCGATTGTACTGATATGCAAGGCTGTGGAAAATTTCCATGCTGAAAATACAGGCTGAAGTACAGTTCTAAACACAGAGAAGTTAACTCAGAAAAAATTAGCTCAGTACAGCCAGGGAAAACACATTTCTCCATAGAGCTCACCACACTTCAGCTGCTTTATGTTATAAATAGTGATAACTGTGAAAAGACCTAACCTTCCCCTTAGTGTTTTGTGGGCTTGTTTTATTCGTTTTCACCTTTAGTAAAGCAGCATATTCTAGAGAAAAAGCGTTTGTACTTACCGAAAAAATAAAACCTATGAATTGCCAGGGAACCTGGGTGTACAAGGTCAGCAAGCAGCTTCCATACAGCCCCGACATTTATTTTATAGTTGTAGGTCCTGAACTCATTCATGTGAGCATCTACCATTACATTTTAATAGACAGAATTTGATGAAGGTGAAAATCTTAGGTTTCTTCAGGGAAAAACAGAGAAGAGGTGACAAATATCATGCTGTTCAGTGCCAAAACTTAACTACCTACACAGATACTGCAAAACGAATTCATTCCATTTGCTAAACTGGTAAAGTGACCAAAACCAGAAATTCTAGGATGAATCATTCCAGAGGAGCACACACTCAAGAAGCTCCTTCTTAGCCAATTAGGGGTTACGCTTATATCTTTTACAAGTTTAGCTTAGCCCTCTTCAAGTGAGATTAGCCCTCTGCCTATGAGGGATCAGGCCATTTCCAGAGCAGACTTGCCTGCACTTTGTACCTAACAGTGACTTTGGCAAGGAGTCCCTCGACAATGCGCTGCCTTCCCGACTTCCTAGTGCAGCCAGTCTGGTCTGCAGACTTTGTATGAAATTCTGCGGGCCTAAAAAATCCCAGTAGTGAAAGCGTCTCAAGCAGAACATCAGGAGGCATCAGAAGATCCTAAGAGATTTACACTTCAAAACAGAAATGAGAAGTGTGACACATAGCTACTTTAGAGTAAAACTGTTGTAAACTTTATGAAGGAGAACTTCCTTTTTTTCACATAGGATCACAGCACAAGATGACGACACCTCCCCTAGGCCAAGATTTATTTAGCTATAGGAAAATGATCTTTCTGATGCATACTGTTCATTTACTTTTTGTGGAAAGCTGAGTGACTAATTTTCTCAGCTCCTCTGAAAACCCAGGCAGCTCGGTGCAGACAGCTAGCATGTTTATGACTCCACGAAAGGTACATCTTGTAAGCAGTGTCCTTCAGTGCTGCATTCAGGCATTAGGCTGCTGGCTGCTGTAAATAACAGCTCTCAAGAGTTACATAAGAAGCAAAATTTCCTCCTTCAAAGCATTATAAAAAAAGATAAAATGACTTACTTAAAGCCAACCTTGTCTTCATGGTGATTTAAACTAAAGAACTTCCCAATTGGAACAGACAACAAATACAAGCCCATCTGTGTACTGCAACTTAGGTGATGCAGAATCATTCATGAAGCCTATGTAACTTGATCACGCTGGACCACATGGCCACAGCTTTATTGGATGGATTTCTTTTAAGAAGATCAAGATTTAAAGAAAAAAAATGCATTTACCAATCCTGGTTTTCTCTCCAGTACTCATAGTTGTTTTCAGATTCTGAAAGGTCACACTACTCTGCCCTCTAAGCTTTTACCGACTTCCATTTGTTTGTGAAATGATCCATTAAACAGCAAAGCTACTATTTCAGAGGCATTTTTAATTAGTGAGACTTATCAGCCATTTCAGAGATATGTAACATACTAAAAGATAACTACATACAGCAACATATGTAAGTTGCACACACATATATACATATATTATTTATTCTGCAATTATGTAACTAAATCTCTGCAATATGTTGTGAAACTCTTATCTAATTACCCTGCAGCAAAAGTCATTTGTTTGCAAAGGGTATTTTTCCTACTTTCATACCTTTTATGTTAATCCTTCTGTCCTGAGTAAGAGCAACTCCCTAGTGCCTATCACAAATAAGCCTGTGATCAAGACCAAGCCCACAAAAACATCTTAATTTGCACCTTGTTAACTTTACATTATCATTTATATTAATACCAAGCAACAAAAGCCTGGAGTGAGCAAGGATGGTCTCATTTTTCTCCATTCCTCCATTTTAACTTTCAGCTTTTCAGTATTTCTACGACCAGAACATGCTTTTCTCACACCACAGAGGATAATCAGAAGGTCCTGTCAGCAGCCCTTCAACACTCTCCCATCTTCTGCATTTTTTCTGAAAAAAATTCCAAGCCATACTTATTCCGCTTTGGTATGTTCAGCCCAAAAGGATTCGGCCTGCAGTAAGATCCTATGAGAGGTTATAATCACACTTCTTTTATGGATATGCTTTCCTCAAAATCTCTTGCCTCCATACCTTGTTTTCACCATACCTGTTTATGTACCTTTCCTGCAGGTGGAGGTGCAGCTTGTAGACCTGCAGCTTTCTTAACCCTCAAACTTATTTTAATACGTCATTGCGTCACCAGTTTTCCATTGTGGGTTTTTTTTTTTCTTTTAATCTTTATTGATCTTTATTATGGCTGTGCTTAGTATTCCTATACTGGTTGTCCTGGCCTTGCCTCATGTCACACTCCAGTCGCTCCTGCGTCTGCACGGCCCATTCTGGCACCACTCTCACTGCTGTCAGCTCTTCATTGCTTTCCTCCCCAGACAAATTAATGCATGCTTCTGGTATTTGGCTCATATTCTCCTTCACTGGACAGGGAGACAGCAAGTTCATTTCATTTTTGGCCAGAGTTACTCTTTTATGAACAATTATCTCCTTTTGTCACTCACAAGCCAGCCAGCATCTCTCTCTCACTTTTTTCTCCTGTACTGTAAGTCTATCCACATCATCTGATCACTGTTCTTCCTCCATTGCATTTTTTTTCCTTCTCTCTACAGAATCAAGGCTGTAACAAGTTGTTCCATAAATCCCAGGATTAACATAACCTGATTGCACATGAGAGTTCAGGTTTTAAATGATTTATGATACTCCCATGTGGCAAAAATCACTATTTGACTTGCAGAATTATTCACGCGCTGGTTTGCTGGCCACATGTGTTTCTGGATGCATGAATTTTGCCTACTTCTCTCTAGGACACCCCTGTCCTGTAACGAAACTTCCAGCCTTCCTTCCCCGCCCCCTCTATTTAGTTGTATTGGAGATTTCTCTCCCTCTGTAAAAACTAGCTGAATTTATATGGATTGAAATGGATGGAAAAGCTTAGCATGTCAAAGGTATCACATGAACCTCACTTTGAAACTAGGTCAAATTCAGCTCTAGAGAAGGTAGTTTGTGGATACAGAAACACTGCAGAACCGTAGAAATTCCTGGAATCAATTCCCTCCTTACAAAGTGTAGGCAGCTGCAGAAAAACTCACTTCAGAGGGCCTAAAAATCAAAATGGGGACAGACAGCAAAATCTCATTAGTCCAAATCCAGATTTGGCCTAAGCAAGCATGAGTTACCAAATTGGGAAAATTATGTTAATTCCTTAATGGTCAGGATGAGATAAAGTTGTCTGTGAATGGAAAGACAAATCTACCTGCTCATTTTTCCCTACTCTGCTCCACACACACAGTGAACCTAAGAAATTATACTTGATAAATGACTTGTCTTCTTCATGCTAGCGTTAAGGTGTCACTGAAGTAAGGGGGGGAATAACAGCCAGCATTGTTGTTGTATTATTATTACTAGGCAATAATTCCCCTTGCTTGCTTTCTTGGAGGAAGAGGAAAACAAGTTGCTCTCCTGCTCCCAAGGTCATCCCACCAAAAAATACTAGCTATTCAATTCTATTAGTTGTAATTATTGAGGCAGAGCTAACCAAAAAACAATCTTCTGTATTGCATGACTTGCCTTAAGCATGGAATTGCAACAATTACCAAAAGCACAAGTAACTACAAGACATATTCTCTACAGTGTAAACCATAAAACTTCTGGGCATCCACAAAAAGGGGGGTGTTGAGCCTTACAGCTTCATTTGCACTTGATGTGAAATACAGCCTCTCAGATTCCCTAAATTTGTATATCATCATCATTGTAAAAAGCTAGTTCCTAACTTTAAGTTAGGAACAAAATTAATTGCTTTTGGTATCTCAAGCCTTTCACATGTTTTTAAGCACATTGTCAATTTTCCCTGAGTTTCTAAAAGTTGTCTTATCCTTCAGTAACTTTTCAGGAGATCAAAAAGAATCCCACCTTTAATGCCTCCTCTCTTTTACAAACATTGAGTTTCACACTTTCTAAATCCCAATCTTCACTATTTCTAACCCGTTTGCAATTCTTAATTTCTGTGTCAATCACTCTTTTTCAGAAACACAGCCAGAGCTTCCTGTTGGATGAGAAGTGGCCAGGATCTCTTACACACTTTGTTTGTTTCCCCAGACAGACTTACGGAAGGCCCCTGCTCTTATATCTTTGTGTCCTTTTAGCAAAAAGGGACAACATACCAGGGAGCTAGGAGAATTACTTCCTAATACAATCATCAGTCTTGTGGCATCCTTTAAAATCCTCAGAAGCTATGAAGTAGTAATTCTTTACCTTTTCACAGGTATGATAAACACACTCTTGGTAACTGCTGGTGCATTCTCATACTACTCTTCCCTTTCTATTGCACTATTTTAATTCTGTCAGCTTGAGCCCTGCAGCGCTCCACAGGTTGGAACTGAGCACGTATGTTATATCCCATTCAAGGAACTCAGGCTCAGACAAGAACTGAAACACTAAGAGATTCACTTAAAAGTCTCAAAATTTTAAGTTCCTTTTATTTTTTTACTTTTAACCTTGCCTTTGTTTTTTGAACATTTAACCTTGCAAGTCCCATCATCCTCTGCCCATTTGAGATCTAAAAAAAACTTGCAGGTTTCTGAAAAGAAAGGCTAAGAGGAGAGGGAAGTCCCCATTATATCACCCTCTTCCAGGAAGCTGAATTTGTGAGGGAAGGACACACTACGCGCTGCAATGCTGCAAGGAAAGCGTGCAAACTGGCAGTATCATCAAGCAGGACTCCCTCCACGTGCTAGCTCCCTGATGCCATAAATATACTGCAAGACAGACTGTATTCATAGCAATTTATCTCCAGAGAGGAGCTATGTGAATTCAGAGAGAAACACGATCTTGGCAACACTTGCTTCCTTTTACACACTGTTTCTGTGAGCTAACAGTAGGGAAGAGAATAAGGTGGAATAAGGATAGAGTCATGCATATGCAACAATACAAATATTAAATCAGTTGTAAACTCATCTGGAAAACGCTGCTGGCCTGCCCCTCCAGGGGATGCTTTCAGTGGTCTGCACAGATGGGCAAGAAACTGAACTTGATTTGCCTGGAAAGATTTCACCCAACTTCTTCCTTCAAAAACACTTTGCCTCTATTTTCCTGCACTTGCACCAAGCTTGCCTGCAGAGGAGCCAGGGGGCTCTTTACATAGGCACCCAGGAGCACCAGTATTTGAATGCCAGTTTGGAGGTACCAGGTAAGATACCAGACCTGTGCTGCCACTGGGACCTCTGCCCTCAGCCATGGGGACATCTGTCTGCCCTAGCCTCAGGGCCATTCTCTCACCAGGCTTCTGACACCTTGCCCTGCTTCACACAAGCACTTCTACACTAGATGACACAACTCCTTCCAAGGACAACATCTACCAGGAATAAATTCTCTATCTCCTTCCCCATTTCTCAGTTTTCCTTTTTGTCCTTTTAGTGAAGGCCATTAAGATTTTAAGTAACAGATACTAAAAAACAATCAGGAAAAAAATGATCATGCAAAAAGCATTACCTTGTCTTCAGGAAATCTTCTGTGTGCAAGACAGGCTAGTGAACGCACCACGAGGGGCACTGTGAAAGTCATGCGTTTCCACCAAACATCCTCTCACAAGACAATTCATTTTGAATGGATTCAATTATATAAAAAGCTCAGTGGGAAACATCTGCTTAGTCTTCATGAAACAAAGTTGAATGAACGGCTATCAGATGTCAGCAGATGCCAAACATTTGGATGAAGCTCAATACTGAACTTATTTCTACATGATTTGGAAAGTCATTTTTCTTCAGAGCCCAGAGAAAGGCTGATGTTTGTTTCTCTGCACACAGATGAGCACTCATTTCCCCAGATCCGTGCTGTGCTCACAGCTACCTAGCAACAGGACAGCAGAAGTGTGTGAATTCTGTTCCCATTGCCTGAGAGATCAGAACAAGGTATGACAGAAACCCCAGAAAGCAAAAAAAAAGGCAAACAAGTGAGGAGACAGCAGAGGAATGCTTACAGAGGATCCCACAAGCTGCATTAATGCGCAGTGTCATGATAAGCTGGCTAAGGTTTCTTTAAAAAAAAAAAAAAAAAGCCACAACACCTTGCCAAGATTTCAACGGGCTCTTCTGAGCATTTTAAATATTCATCTCCAACATGGCCATGGCTGCATTAGGTTCACAGAGTGGCTGAAGAAACATGAAAGCAGCAAGCTAAGCAGAATCCTTTCCCCGAGTTGTAACTTGGTCGAAAATGAGAAGTATGAGACATGCAGGTTGCACAGGCCTCCCTAGAGTGAGAGCCACCTCAGCTGGCTCTCTGAAGGGAGCAGTTGGGAAGTGCTCCACGGCTTCTGTGGGCCTTTTATATCCGATCTGTGAAAAATCACCTGGCATAGCAGGAAGCCCTGGAGCACTTCCTGCAGAGCGCTGCCCACCAGGAGCTGCTGCAAGGCAGGGAAATATGTGCATGAGCCTCAAGGTTTTCTATCTGAACACTGTGGCTATCACATCTCTTAGGGGTAATCTGCAACAATATCAAAACAGGTGTGTAGCTCAGAATTAATTATCTTAAGCACTGGGACACAGAATCATTAACGAAGATAGGTTTGAAGACAGGTAGAGAGAAGGCCACGGCACTGCAGAAGAGGAAAGCGCTCCCAGCGTGGTTGCTGGAACACAAATATTGTGACAAGGGTCTCCAACGCATTCATGAGCAGCAGCTGATAAACTGTTTACCAGACATTAAGAATTTCCTGTCTAGCACTGAAGGTATTTTTCCTGGAAAAACAATATATGAGGCTAAAAGCCTACTTTTATCTACTCTGTGTTTAGGCATTTTCACACTTTTTTGCTTTTTTTATTTTATTTTTGCTTTATTTTCTTTCATACAGAACACTTAGAAACCCCAGCAGACTCTGGTAAGCTTTTGTGGCCATTTGCACATCTAAGAGGAATTTTTGTGCTCCTACAGAAATGTTCAAGTAACACTGGTTTTCAACACTGGCTGCCCTCAGAACAGTTTTCAAGGGGCCTTGCATCGATACAATATTGTCGTAGTACTCCCACCACTACCGCACTGCTCCTACTGCAAATAATGCCGATGTCCTTATCCAATTTCCAGGGACAAAACTGAGTTTCAACTACAACCACAATATTAAACAAAACAGGTAACACTTTAGAACTTTAACACACCAGGTACATCAGTGGCAGTTTGAGGTGCAAGTGGGCAAGGAAATATTTAGATATTTCTAGGCAAAAAGAGTGCACAAACAGCAAGACTTGCCTGCCCAAGAACTTAGCAGAGGAAGTGCTAAGCAGCCCAGCACTTCCCATGCAAAGACGGTACCACATCTCAGCGAACAGAAACCTCCAGGGAGCAAGTCTGAGCTGACAGCCCACTAGCATCAATTCAATGCATCTCCTTTAATTTCTATATATGTTTATTCTTGCTTTCTTTTAACAATGAGTTTAATCCTCGATGTATTCCTAAACCAATTCTTCTCCAAATATCATTCAAATTACCTGCAGCCTAAGGAATGCAATAGATACAAATTATGGATCCTAGCATTCAAATATCAGAACAAATTATTAGCATATAAAAATTGATTTGATGTATACAGATAAGTTACTGTGAAAGATGATACACAACACAGTGCACCTATCTTGAATCATAAAACTTGTCAAAGGTACCACAAGTTTATTGCTTTAGAAGATTCATCGAACAACACTGCAACACTTGATTTAGGTCTGAACAGCCTTTTATAATTCTTGCAGGCACACAAGCATTGCAGAAGATTTATTTAAATACAGAAAAAATAATTTAAGGAGTCCAAACAGCTTTTTCTGCTAATCAGAAGAGAGAGAGAATTTCTTTCAAAGCACTCCAAGGATTGACTTTTACATTTTTCTTTCTATAATTGTAAGCTGTAACAAATCTTTCTGCATGAGTTAATTCCTTAAGCACAGCAGTTATTTATTAGCACAGCAAAGCGCGTTTTCCCGACGCTGTCCTCAAGCACTAGGTGCATTAGGCACAGGTTACCTCACACTTTTCTGGCCACACGCCCAGGGCACCGATGGCCTCAGGCCATGGTGGGGTGTCGCTACCCTGCTGCGGGTGAAGCCAGGGTGCCCAGTTGGGTGCTCTTCCTGATGATACCTGGACTATTTCAGTTAAAACCCAGCAGTTCCAAGGGTGGGCTACACCTATAGATGGCCAGAATTATTTATGTATGGATCCCCTCAAAAACCCCAGCAAAAACCTGTACTACTTGGAGAGCTCTTTCGATCCACCAGGCCTGCAAGGGCTGGTCCCCATGCTTGCTGGCTGAGGCCTCGCTCAGGAGGCCCGAGGGGAGCAGAGCATGGCCAGAGCAGCCCCAGGCCTCGCACAACTGGCAAAGCAGCTCCCTCAAAGAGGCACCTAAGCTTTAAAAAGCAGACACAGGTCAGTCACCCAGCACCCGAGCCATAAGGGCACTTTTGTCTTGTCAAAATTCCTTGCTTCCTTACCAGCTGAAGCAGCAGTTTTCCCCAGCCCTACTCCCATCTGTTCTCCTACCTAGTGATTAGCTGTGCTATCTCAAGAAAAGCTGTATTTCATTAGCGTAGCCCTCATTTATTTCATTAATGGAGCCAAGACTGAGTTTTCTAAGCAAAAATAAAGCAGAGTCTGAATAAAAAATACAATATGAAATTTTCTTATTTCAAAAAAAAGAGAAGAGAAATAAGAGATTTCTTTTTTCATAATGAAGTCTCTGACGTCATTTCTATGCCACTTAAGTATCGCAATTTGCCCTTTAACAGCCTCAGCTTGGGAATTACCTTCCATTTTCATAATTTTCAACCAACTCTCAGTTAAACCAAAACTCACATTGCTAATTGTAAAATGTGTATTCCTTAATATATTCTCCAATGAGGCAGACAAACTTCCAAACACAGAAAACCGACATATTTAAATAAATTGCTAAATCAAGCTAAAAATCTCAAAGATCAAGCTGAATTGAATTCAAAAGTTTTGATCTGGGGCCAACTCTTGCTCCTTTAAGCAAAAAAAAAAAAAAAAAAAAAAAAAACACTTTAGCACCACTGATATAGCACATGAGCACATGTTCTGCTATGCTCTGGATCATTATGTTATCCCACCATTTATAGGAGTAAAATGTAGCCAACTTGTCTTCAGAGCTGGTCACAGGATTTCTCTTTTCCCAACTGCAATGCACATTTAGACACTCATATCTCTATATTAAAACAAACTCCTACAGGAATGCAATAAAGATGCAGAAGCACAACTCTCGACAGATTTTAAAGGACATAAATTCATCAATACACACAAATGTTAAAAGCCACTAGAAAAGTGTTCAATATCTGCTTCAATCTACTCTTAGCTGCTGGGTAACTGTTCATAGCGAAGCAGTCACCCCATCCAGCCTTGCTCAAGGCAGACAGCAAAGATTCCTCCTAGTGAGGCTGCAGCTATTATGACTGCAGCCTGCATCCTGGGAGAAACAACCTGTGGGTTGCTGGGAGTGACTGGGAACAGAAATTCTTGGGCAGACACAGGGACCTATACAAGCTTCCATTTTTTTTTTTTTTTCCTGGTAGCTCTCTCAGAGCTCACAGTTTTTCTGTTTGTTTTAAAGGAGAGAGAAAAAAAAAAGAGAGACACTTTTCTAAGATACCTGTTTTGTTTCAATTATAGTTATGCCTCTCACCAGATAAGTCAATTAGCGTGGTGCTGTGATCCTATAGCATGTTGATATAATACTACTTCTGACTACAGGGTCACATGTGCCTATGTATCTTACTCAGGTCACTGTGGGTATATTTTAAATGTGCCCTTGTACACATACTCCTTAGTATCTTGGTGCTTATGATGATCTTAGGAGATAATGGTTTTTTCACTAGGACATAATTTATTTACATAGTAGAGTTTTCTAAAGATCACATACTGTGCTATACAGTACATTGAAAACATTGCAGTTATTAATAATTAAGTTTTGCATCACTTTGTCCCCCATCTTTTCTACATACCTTTGTGTCATTTCCTTTAGAAAATGTAAGGGTTCCATTCCGTCTGCAGCTTAATCTCCATATGCTTTTCAGCCCTAATTTCAATGTGGTTACAGTAATTAAAATACATGACACCTACTTGTTAATATAGGCAAGAAAAGTAAATTTCTCTGTCATCATTTCAAAGCATTTGTTCTATTGTAGCCACAAAAAAGTACACAGAATACGTTAGAATAAGTTACATTCTTAGTAACTAAAATAAAAATCTACCATAGTAAAAAGCCAACATTTGTTCTTTCTTAATACATAAAGAATTGTAATATTATAAATGCTACGTTTTCCTTTATATAAAGGGAATTCTGTTACTCGGGGACATAAAACACATCAGGGTTCTTCAACATCAGATTGAGGGCCTGATCCTGAACACTGTGTGGCAAGAACGAGCTGCAGGAGCAGGTTTAGGGGTAACGTGACAGCAGCAGAGTGCTCTGTGCAGCGCTTCTTTCCAGGCACACTGTTTCCTTCCACAGCATGTGTAGGACACTTGCAACACGTAAAACCACCGAGCAGCCTTTTGCAGGCAGTCTCTACAGGAGTCAACAAGACCGCTCTGAATGTCAAGTTAACCTTAAATTAATGGACTGATATTGCAGGGGATCCAAGTGCAAATGAGAACAATACAAGCTTCTGAATACGTTAATGAACAGACCGATACAAACTTCTGTCTAAAGAAGGCAAGGTAACATTTAAATAAACCACAACTTTAACATGCTCTTGAATTTGTTCCTGTAGCGCCATACCATATTTACCAGAAAGCACGGAGAATAAGGTCAACTTTAAAGCACAGGTAAATAAATAAATAAAATGGATCTTTGTAATTTGGTTGCGCTCAGGAGGCTTTATTTGCTGACACAAAACGCACCCAAGTCATTTTGCCACACACAACAGTCATTACTCATGTACCAGGTCACACCACATTTCCCATCCTTTCAGATGCAGCCTCGGAGTTATTGATCCCATGAATCACGGTGACGTGAGGAGCTGGCTGCCCCTGAGCTGCTGCTGGGGATACTACCCTGCTGCATGGTACTGAGACAGATAGCTCCAGGTTCCCCGTGCTCCTCAGGGAAAGGAGCAACCAGGGAAATTGGTGTATGTTAAGTATTTCTCTAAATACTGTCAAGTCACTTCCAAGGTGCAAGTAATAAAAGTCAGCTCTCTGTACTTTATTTCCATCCAGCCTTACTGGGGCTGAACTCAAGACTTAAAGCTCAACAAACTTTACATGTGTGGGTGTAATCCCAGCATAACCGAACAAAAGTGTAACAATTATCCTCCGCTGCCTCTTGTCCTCCATTAGCCTCTGAACTCAAAACTGTGCATACTTTAAATAAGAACAACATAATGTGAGGCTCAGAAATTGAACTTATTGGAAATGATATGTTTTGTGTCATCCGTTAATTTGCCTCCTACAACTCTGGAGTACTTAATCTTATTTAAAAAAAGACTTCAGAAATTTTTCAGATACCTAAGGAAATAGAAGGAATGTGAACACACAATAAAACCAAGTCACATGCATTTGCTCTTTGGCAGAGAACAGGAAATGTAGAGAAAATTTAACATGAATTACAAACTAGCAACCCAAGTCCAATGCAACCCCATATATTTATCCAGCAGGTCTAATCAGATAACCTAACAAGCACCGCCACTTGCAGTATGGCATTTACATCCTGTCAATACACGGTGCACACCAACAAAAAAGAACTCAAAAGCCCAAGGGTTTAAGATTCTCCATACCACAATGGAGTGATGAGTCCTTATTTCCTAGGTATATTCGTAACTGCTGACGCCAGTTATCAAATGTTTACACGACGGGCAGAAAGATGCCACTGTCGAGAAAAGTAGAGGTTGCTATCGCGTGGGGTCCGACTGATAGAACAAATAATCCTGAGCCAAGCAAGAAATCTTCATTTTGCCATGGCTCCGAGCAACCAAGAGTCATGTATTATGCAACACTGCCAGGGCCAACATCGACAAGAAATAATTTACTCTTGCTTTAATGGCCATGTACTCCTGTCCCTTCTCCAGCATATTAGAAGGCCCCCCAGCAAGCAATCTTGTCAACACAGACCAAGTATTCCAGGCTTCCCTGAGCCACTGCTTTCTTGGAGTCACAGATCTGCTCTGAGAGACTCAGTGGATTAGCCTGGAGCAGCTGTAATGACACAGGGTACCTGTTTCACAGGAATACTAACAGCTCCTGGCAAACACCAGCCTTACTCTCCCAGCACTCGTTTTGTAGTGTTTCAAGAAGTATTGTGCCTCTGATAAAGTAGTCTAAAGAAATAATAAATAGAGCCCCTTATCTTTTCCAGCAGCAGCTAGTGATGCACATTCTTTCTCTTCCCTTCTCCCTGCACAGTGCAGTAAATCGGGTGACTCTCAGGAAGATTTCTGTGCATTATTTTTGTCAACAGGAAAATATCTTTCCTACTTTGACTTAGGAAAAAGCTCTGGAATTCCCTGTGAGCCAAAACCCAATGTGAATACAAAAGCAGATGGCTATCCAGTGTGCCACACTACGCACGCTGGCACAACAATATATTATGACACTCACAGATTTGCACCTCACAGAGTTTACAAGAAAATGGTTGTTTCTTCGCAACACTTTTTTTTTCCTGCTTCCAAAGATAAATCTCGTTAGGCAATGAAATATGCTTGATTTTGATAGTAAAAGCAGGTCTCCAGAATGTTTGCTCCCCCTCGCCCTCTTTCATAATAGCTTCTCTTTTTGATAGATTGCTTCTCCATTCTTCAAATACACTAAAGAAGGAAATGTTGTCTGCAATACCCCAAATATTAAAGTTAAGCAGGGAAGACACGGACCTAAGGAGGACTGTACAGTGTTGTGGCCATGATCACACAGTATCACGGGAGATGGGCACCAACTCCTGCAAATGGCGGAGAAAGAGGAAATGATTAACGCTCCGCTAGCACTACTGCTGTCTGGGTCTGAAGATAAGATCATAGCGGTATAACCTAGAACCAAGCACCAACTGCCATATACAACTAATAGGAATGGATTGACTGCCTGCTGCTTGGGAAATATCCACTTGAAGCTTGATCAAAAGCACTTCCAATTAAGATAGAAAAAAAAAAAACTCCCTTTTATGTCAGTGTTACCAAGTTCTTGCCATTGGGCAACATCAAGGATACTGCAATATTAAAAGTGAAGAAAGATATAGGGCACTAACCATGAAGAAAAGAATCTAAACAAAGCTCTCACTAAAAGCCCAGATCAACCAATCTGCTTTCTGGCCTCCTAATCAAGAGTTTTTCTACAAACCACAGCTGCTCTCATGCACTTTTCCTCTCAAGGGTAGCTGCAAAGAAAGTCTCTCAGAGAAGAGCCTGTGGAGAAGCCCTCAAATACCCCCCATGCAAACACTTGCACAGCCACACGAGGGGGGCAGTCGCCTTCTCTCACACAACACATGGAGGCTGTCCCCAAAGAGAAGGCTCTGTGTCCTACCCCTGAGCGCACAACCCATCTCTGCCAGGACTCCTCCAAACCGCCCCCATCGCCAAGTGCACACCTCAGTGCAAGGCGGTTTCACCCAACAGCCCCCTTTTGTGACTAAACTATTGTTTTGCACAAGTTTAAGTGAAAGATCAGGTTCTTTCAGGAGATTTGTGAAATTAAAATTGTTCCACTGGTAAGATGAATCCTCTGTCAAGTGGCTTTTATTAATCTTGCTTCTCCCCTTGACTCTTGTCATTTTGGCTAATAATCTACTTGGTCAGAGTTGACCACAAACATTGGCCAAGTGAAAAACCAAAATCTTCAGCAATTGAAATTACTTATATGTATTGCTGTATTTTTCTTTTATGAGAAAACAACCATTTTTAATATATATAAATATTTTTACTTCTTTCCACAAAAGCTGTTCTAATATGACAGGAAAATGTGCAAGAAACCTTCTGTGAAAGGAAATTCCCAGCAGCTTTGCGCTGTGTGCCACTCTTCTCTACCCAGATGAGCATGAATTTCACGGCCCTCTGGGCAAGCCTCACTAAGACCAAGGTCCTTTTACCTGAGAAACTGAGTATAGGCAACATCTACCTACACGAACAGCACCATTACTGTGCCACCTCGTGGTGGGTACAGGATATAGGAGGATTCTTTACAGTTCACTTTTAATGAGATACAGCCCAAACTGCGACAAAGAGCAAAAACTGGACTTAAGGTATATTCAAAGACTTAACAATGAGGTTACCTTATCTGAAGTTAACTGACTATCAATAGGACATAATTCATTTGCAACTCTCATACTTTTAAATCCTATAAGTAATCCATAGTGTGTTTCATGCTATCTGAGAGTAAATTCAAGGCCTCCAACACACTGTGCAGCCTATTTTTCAATAAATGCGGTTTCCATACACTAACGCACAGCAGGGACAGAAGCAATAATCCTCCTTTATTTTACCACGGAGAGAAAGCAGACTGAAACACACCCTGACTCTATCAGCATTTTCTCAAAGCCATCTGAAATGCTAGGCAAGCTTCTTTACTCAAGGAGCAGAGGGACAGTGACCCTTCCTGACGGCTATGCATCAAACTCGGGAGAGGATCCTCCAGCCCCACAAGGTCGGCTCCTTAAGTACCTCCCAGAACTGTCCATTCCAGTTGAAACTCCTGCACAGTATTTACTGTCTCTAAAGAAAAGGAAATAAATGCACGCTTCTTTCATGCCTTAGATGTAAAATGTACATGCAAATACATCAAGAAGACAGAGATTCCAAGACCACCTTGCAGAACAGCAAAGGATCATGAAAGCAAATTAGGGGGCCCAGTGCCGACAGCCTTAGGGAGTTAATCAATAAAATCCCCAAAAACGGCTACAAAAGCCATCCTACTTCTTGGCATTTTTATTTTAGCATGGGATTTGAAGTGTAAGTTAAAAACCTTGAGTTTTTTTGGAGTAATATATACACTACTGTGTGTTTTAGCAAGTGCTCAGGCAACTTAAACTATTACCAATTATTCCAGACAGGCATGGGGGAGAAGGTGTGGAAGGGGGGGGGCATCATCAATGCGCATTAGTATATACCAAAGAAAATATTCATAGGATAGTGCTGTATGTATGCTCTGTGCAGCTTCTCTTTTGATGAATAATTGAGGTGTCATCTTTAGAAGTGCTTCCCTGCTCTATTTGGGAGGGTGCAGAGAAGCTGTTGGGCAGCTAATGCGTCATACTATGGGCCTGACTCTTCAGAGGGCCCTAGACACCATTAGAGATGTTACTGGTGCTTATACTTAATTTCTGACAACTGCATGAACATCTGTGGGTAAAACTGACTGTGCTTCTATACTTACCTGTATACAAAGGGCCTGCAAGAACAACAGTGTTTTAAGGGAATATTACCTCAAAAGAACTTTCCAGTCTCCTTCCAAGAGGAATGACCCCCACCAGTCTTTATCAGAATATTCAGCAGCTAAACATGTACTACGCCCTCCTGAGTGGTCAAACAGAAAGAATTCACACTAGCATTTGAAAAAACAACAAACAAAACAAAAAAAAACCCACACAATTATTTTTTTCCAATAGACATTAAGACAGATAAGCAGTTCCTCTGTAGCTTTATAGGATCTTTTCCTGGATTTTTTTTCTCTCTTATTCAGAACTATTCAAGTATATGAATATTTGACCCAATATCTGAAAATAAATTCAGAATGATTGGCACCATATTTACTATTCATCAAACATCGTTCACTCAGTTGAATCTATTACAGGTCCCATAGTTATTTAACTTGCCTACAATAGACACTATCACAAGCAAAGCCTGGTCCTACAGCTGGGAAACACAATTTTACTCTCATCTGATCCTCAAACTCAGTAATTTTCTCTTTTGTAACATTTTATGAAGAGTAAGGAAGATTATGAGTGGGGAGGGGGCAGAAAATAGGTAACAGAAAATGATGATAAAGAGCCAGAAAAGAGGTGATATATAATTTACTAGAAACAGCAGCAGCAGGACTTCAGGTACTGTATAAATAGCAAATAAAATCTGTGTTCTTATTATGGGCATTTCTTTGTATTTTGTGTCTTTTTTTTCCCTCTACTTATTTCAGAACACTTTTTTTTAAGGATTCATTTCAGTAAAAGCAAAAATATCTTCCTTTATTTAAGTACAGCATGTTCCTCTGGGTAAAGTGCTATTATTTGGCCTTTTGATGCAACAATTTATTTTTGGAAAACACCAAAGATAAACAATAAAAGAACAAGACTGACAGAAGTGCTTGCAAAAGTCAGCTTTTCTTAATTGGAAATTTTATACTATGGGCAATACTGCTACATGTATAAGAAATCACAGCAATGAAAAAGTGATGGTTCCTCTGATATCAAATACAAGGTTTGACATAAACCTATTTTAAATTAATATAGCATTATTTCACAGCCATGGTATATAGAACTGCTAGTTGGTCTTTTCTTTTGATAGGACATTTTTAGTCTGTTATGCTATGTATTTTCAAAGTTTCAGACAATTCTCTCTCTCCTCACATGCCAGAGGTGTTACCCAAAGGTTCATCCAGATACTCCTTCTATCACCCATTTATTTACAGCCAGGGGAGTATTTGGGAGAGTTGGTGTATTTTTTGGTAAAATGCTTAGGTGGGAAAATAAATGTCATCTTTCTAAACACAACCACAGAACCTAAATACAACTACTGTAGCATACCTTGCCTTCTTTCCTGAGCCCTTTTGCCTTGAGATGAGCAGATGGGTGAGAATAATTTCTCTCATCTAACAAACTCCACTGACTGTCTTTTTTTTTTTTTTTTTTTTTTCAGACTCCAATCCAACATCACACCTTTGCTTTAAACATCTTTAGTTGTTTGCATCTTTTTCCTAGTGTTCCTCTTCCTGCATTTACAGCAAATGAGAGCTTTTTTGCCCCCACATTAGAAAGAATTTATTTTCAGAAATAACTAGACCACACAGCTACCACATTAATAACTCACCTAAGCAGTTCGTGTAGAACAAATGCAGACTGTTCAACAGCCAAGAGCCATCTTGCTTATCTCTATGCTCTCTTTCTGCTTCAGTCTTCAAGTTTATTTTGGCAAAATAAGATGCATCTCTCCCATCCAGGTGACTGGGCAATACTGCAATGCGTACACGCGTCGGCACGGCCAGCTTGATTTCAAAAATGTCTTGTGTGACTCTCCGAATGACAGCACACGGAAGGATGCTGTGACAGGATTTCATGTATCAGAGATCACTTTGAAAGTTGTAAGAGCTGGATTCTCACCAGAAACCCTTCTCTATAATCACATGAAAATACAACTTCAGGTTACCAAGAAGGTTTTCAAATTAGTAGAACAGGGCCCTAAATTAGGTTTTTTAGATAATTTCCTAGTATATCTTTTGAATCTGAACCATACAGGCAGCTTAAGGAGCTGACCCCCCTAATTTAGATATATATCAAGTCAGACCACGCAAATAATCCTGAAGTTTTTTAAACCGCCCAAGGCGCAGCAATCAAAACCTGAAACTAAATCCACATCCTACAAAATTATGTAAACAGTAAGTTGTAAGGAAGTGTTAAGAAGTACAAATATTGTGATTACCACTGCTGCACTAATTTCCAGTCTCCAAAGACACCTAGCAGGATCATCCCCAGAGTGGGAGAGTTCACTCTGAAGAATTAACAGGCAAATTAAAACACTCTCATTAGGCTCCCTTTGTTTGGATGTGAACAAGTGCTGCTATCTCCCAAGAGCTGCAGTTGAAGAACAAAGCCACAGAAGAGTTGTGGGGATAATTTATCATTCTTGTACAATGGGATCATTTCAGACTTATCTGAATCTCTCTTCAATTTCCATATTGTTATTTTTCCTTAGTTTTTATTATTTATATTTAGCCAGTAATTTTATGTTTACTTGCTGGGAAGGGAAAGGCAAAGGGAGAAGGGAAAATTTGCATTGCCTGAAGCAATGCTATTTTCTGCACAGATATCTTAGATGGCCTTTTCACTGATCCCTCACACTTAGTTCCCAAGTGTCAAGTGAATTTCAGGAAATATAGGAACTAGTGAGATCCAAGATACGTATTTATAGTTTCTGCAATTGAAACGGCATAGCAAAATCCATTATTTCACTGGGCAGCCCACATCTGAAAAGGGAGTAAGAGAGGTCAGAGCTGACCCCCAGGGCATGCTTTGGCCAACCATGACTAATAGAAAACAAGGTTTAACAAGCCAGAAAAGAAACTGCACAAGGATATTAGCGAGAGCATTTGCACAGCTCAAATTTCTGCAGCGCGAATTACCCAAGAGCAGTGTGAAAATGCGCGGGGCTTCTTTTCAAAACATGAAAGCTGAAGCTCCCCTCTCTAACACCCAGGCCACTTGCAGGCCCAGGCCACGAGCAGCTCATCCTATCTGACAGGTCACCCTCAGCTCATCCTAGGCCTGAACAGATTCAGTGGTGACCAACAGACATGGCACTGGAGCCGCACTAAGGCAGCGCACTGCACGTGCGCAGCTGTTGCTGCTGGAAAGCTCCTCCCTGGCCTGCACCATCCCGACTGCCGCAGCACAGCCGGAGGGACACGGCACCGCGCTGCTGTGCACGCACTCTGCATGCAAACATCCTCTAAACCGAGGCCTTCCCAAACTCCCTGCAGCAGGTTCTCCCATCGACATCACTTTAAATATATGTGGTGCTTCCCATCCTTTTTCCAAGTACTCACACTAAGCTTGCAGTGACGTATACACACATCCAATCTGTGAAAATTCAAATTCACGCTGCCTAAAATTTGTTTCAAGTGCTAGCTGAACAACTTCAAGTCTTGCTAAATTATACTGTGCAATTCTCTAGCAAACATGGCGGGGAAATTCTAGGGTGTCGCTGTCTCCTCAGGAAAAATGGCCATCTACCATATGTCCACAAGTTGTGGATGTTTAAAGAAACCCAACCAGACGAAGCCAGACACTCCTCAGAGAGCAAGCATGTTCTCTTTTAACACATGAAAAATTAACACAATCAAATCCCATTGTAAAACACACTTCAGAATTAGGCTTAGCTTTATTACCTAGACAATTGGGATATTTTTCCCCAAGCAGATGAAAGTATCTAAATGAGCAGAAAATTGATGATATGCAGCTAGCAAGTGGTTATGAAAAATAATGGCCAAAATTTATCCCTATCATTACTATAAAATGAGGCTCATGTGCTATCAACAGATATTATAATGGAATAAACCAGAAACACTGGCAGAAACAATTGCTGTCCCTATTGTTCGCTATAGGGCCTAGAAATCAGGAATTAGGACCCTGTGTTTTTTGGCATTGTACATAAAAAAAGGGACAAGTGGGACAGACAGGATGCTGCAAGGAGTGGAAACGGAGCAGCCAGGGAGGAGCTGGGACGGCACAACAGCACAGCCTGTCCTTCGTCTGCTGAGCTCCAGGGCGGAGGCACCTGCATCAATCTGAGCACAGCTAGATTTCAAGAAGGGATTTAAAGGGTAATGTAAGAGCATATAAAAGTGATTGGGAGTTCTTCCTGTGTACCGGGGCAGTGTAGAGGACTTGAGAGAAGCAACAAATAGATTATAGAGGCTTCCAGCACTGGCAGAGCAAAGGTACATACGGAGCGAACAATTCTCAAGAATCTCCTGGGAAGGAAAAGAGAGGACGTGATTGACTGGCAACTGCATTTCCAGCAACATATTTACTCTACTAGAAATGGAAAGAAGTGCATATGGTCTGGGTGAGGATCAAAATACCCTGGAAAAACTCCTATTTGGTAGAGCTAAGGGACCATTAAGCTGAGCAGAAGAGTACAGAATAAGGTGAAACGCCAGCAAGAGCATCTGGCATGCAGCTCTGTGGGCTCCCCCAGGGCTGTACAGCTGGATTTGAGTCAGAAAATTGAAGCACAGTACTTAGGGCATGGAAGGGTAGGAGCAGGAGACAGCCTGGGCTGCCATGCAAAGGAGAAAGCTTTAAACAAGCACTTCTAGGAAGAAAAAGGTTATAGCGTACATTCAGACACTCACAAATGCTAGAGAACCTGCACAGGAAAACAGGCTTCTAGTGGTTGAGTTACTTGCATCACTACCAACTTATTATTCTTAGCAAAATATTATATTATTACAATAATTAAAGGGTGAGGAACCCCATTTCTTCTGTCTATGAACACACTTGCTTGAGGTGTGGCCACAGACCAGATAAAGGAGGGACCTATTGCTCACAGAGTCCCCAGTGCCTAAGGCAGGTTTAACTTTCAGAGAACAAAACACTAAAATAAAGCCAGGCCCAGTCATGGCACAAGCACAGGCCCCTCTCCAGCACCAGGCACGGGCAGATCCCGAGCCCCCAGTCCACCAAGCTGGGGAGGCTGGGAGTGACTAAGGACAGAGCTACAGCCCTGCAGACACCAACACTCATGGACCCAGCAGCTCTCCCGCCGCACCTGCACAGCGGGGATCACTATCTAGTCAGCCAACGAAAGGGCTCCCCACCTTTTTAGAAGCATCCTGACATCGAAGTGGAAAGGAAGGAAAGGAAGGAAAGGAAGGAAAGGAAGGAAAGGAAGGAAAGGAAGGAAAGGAAGGAAAGGAAGGAAAGGAAGGAAAGGAAGGAAAGGAAGGAAAGGAAGGAAAGGAAGGAAAGGAAGGAAAGGAAGGAAAGGAAGGAAAGGAAGGAAAGGAAGGAAAGGAAGGAAATAGGGAACTTAAAGCATCTAGCATTTCTCCACTTACCTACTTAGAGAAAATAATGCTGGAGAATGTGTTTCATAAAGTGAGGTCTGCAAGTGCCCTGGTTGCAGCTTCCACCTCACTGCCAGAAGAAGATCAATTCGGTAACGAGAAGATCTCGTTCCAGACAGTGCGACTGCAGAACTGCCACACAGCACAGCCCCATGCCCTGTGCCGGAGGATCCCGGCAGAATGCGGGCGCGCTGACCGGCTGAGCTGGCACAGCTCGAGCCCATTTCAGCAGGAGCGTGCTAGGCCTGCGGCAGCACCGCGGCCGTGCCAGAGGGAGCGTGCACTTCTCTTTTGCTGGAGGCAACCGCTGCCTGAGCTCTGCCAAACCCTCCCGTGCTTCTCTGTTACAAACCAAAATGATTTGCAGTGTGGAGCCCACCAAAATCTAAACTGCACGTGAGCTTAGTGCATTTAAAATATGAACAAAACAAAAACCAAAACCTTACTGGACTTATATCCTAATTATATTTAGCCCAGCCACAACTAAAAAAACTGATTGTTACCTATTAGTGTTATATATATTGTATATTTAAATTGCTTCAAATGTAAGCCTGTACTTCATGGGTTATAAAACAATAGCATCAAACTCCAAATTAGTAATTTTAGTAATTTTCTTTTAGATAATAAATTCACAAGAAGAAAAATTTGTAGCTTTCCCCTGGTTTAATTAGTGTTTGAAGTGACATAAAAATCTCTCGAGCAGCCATTACAGTTTAATGATTTTGGAAAGCTGAAACAGAATTATTATATCATCCTTCTTTCTATTTGGTTCACTAAGGAAAAGTTAGTTTCATGCCAAGCTCTACTATTTCAATCTCTTTATTCCTAAAAATGTAACAGCTGACAAATATTGGTAAATATTCAATTCAAGCATGTTTCTACAAAATAACTCATACAGTCCATCCCTTTTGAACTCTACAGAAAGCAACTCGGATATGCTACAACATGTCATCTTTAAATTCACTGGCAATGTATTTTGTAATAAATTTGATACCCCTACATAGTTTTGTAATCAGTTTAATGACAGGAGCTCCTAAGCTCATGAATTATGCATTTTATTCTGTTAACACATAAGAAATAAAAACCATTTAAAGTGTAATGAATTTATCTGGTGTTTTTTAAGATTATAATTCACCTATTAATAAAACTAATGCATCTCATTCAGATTGCTTGGGAATATTCCCATGCTCCTATTTAGGGCTGATGTAACAACATTTGGGAGGCTGGCAGAAAGCGCAGGATTCCTCTGGCCTTTTTAAGGAGCTTGAGCAGAACTGGAAGCCAAACAGGCACTACTTAAGACAGAGGACAGAGAAAACTCGTGCTAAAGTTCTAGTCTGGGCCTCCAAACAGTCAGTTCCCAACTCTGCTACAAGCTGCCTGTACTGCCTTGAAATTCGAGCACTGAAGGCAGCATCTGTGCTTTGTCCTACCTGCCACATATTTTGTAGGTTTTTCTTTATAATAAGGGTTTTTATCACCCTCACACTGCATGAATATATCAGGCTCTAAATTCTACTGGGTCCTACAGACACTGAAACAATGAAAATAAAAATATTACTTTGCTCCAAAAATAGGATTCAAGCTCCCTCTTTATTCTCTATTTAATAGATTCTATTCTTAGACTTGCCTCTGAACAAAACTCCTCGGCATTAGGAGTCCTGCATTTTTTTCCTAAATATATCTAGATGCAATTTGAGATGACTGTATCAGAACTGCATTTTCCTGGATTAATTCAGGGAAATTCCTAAACTTCATCTCAAAGACTTAGCAAACACTTGAGAATCTTCAGATTACTTAATTTATAGTTTCTATATTATGTCTTGCTGACCTAGTCAAAGTTTGTGAAAAACTCTATATAGTTAGGGTAAAAATAACAGGAATAGGATTTCCCCCCCTCCCCCCCACATCTCCAATCACTTTTGATTGCTTCAGTGATTTGCAGTGTCTGTTCTGAAAGACCTAATTTCAGTTCTTTAATGGCCCTGTTCAATAGCTGTCAACACAATCAGCGAGAACGCATCACAACTGGCTGCATATTTATTCAAGATTGTAAATTATACTAACAATTCGTGCAGTGGATAAACTCTTGGCCCATTCTCTAAAGTACCATAATCCTGATTACAAGACAAAAAATTAAAACCTAAATGGAAACACACATGTGACCACTACCAGTTCTGGCAGCACTATACTGAGGAAGGCTGTTTTTGCAGCTCAAGCGCAATTACCTGTTCTCAAAAACACTTCGCTTTTTGGCACAGCCAAGCCACTAGGTTTTCTGTTTGTTTTTTGCATGGGGAAAGCCATGACCAACGTCCATGCTTCTATTACTTCTGCAGTAGCACTGCACTTACTATAGACAGACACAAAATCAAGGGCAGTTGTGTCAGTGGAAGGGGTACTACTTATGAACTCTCTTTTGCTGGAGGTTACTTACCAGCCCCTGAGGTCTGCCAAACCCATTCATATGCTTCCTGTTGCAAGCCAAATAAAACAGGTAGCAAAAAAAAAAATGCAGATATAAACTAGCTTCAGGTATTACATATGCTACTACGAAATACAGAGACCATAACTTTTAGTAACAAAGAAAAAAGTATATTGGCATTCTTCTTTTTTTTTTTCTTCTTTTTTTTTTTTTGGCTATTAGGTGCCTTGAAGAACACGCAGCAGCACAGTAGTTGCAGAGAGATGTGCTACTGCTTTTTCCACATGGAAAAAGCCTTATTAGTGGCTTACTTCTTTGGATCTATCACTTCTTAAGGAATATTCAGAAAAAAATGTGCCTGATATTTAGCCAGCATTGTGGTTTTCACAGAAGTGTCTCAGCAGCAGCCAGCACCGAAGTCAGTATGATTCATTGGATCAATAATTCTAAGGCCTGTACCTAAAAGGTTGAAAAATGTGATATAACCTGGCAGAAGAGTAATGATCATAATGTTCAGCAAAATGGTTAATGAGGCTTGGAGAATGCACACTTTTTGTGGGGGGGGGGGGGGAAATATGTACATATTTAACCTTGCACAGTAGCTTCAGCAGAACATTCTGTCTTTCATATTAACTCCAAATTCCCCATACTTTAAAAGATATCTTTATTTTCTTGCTTTTTTTCTCTCTTTTACTGATTATCCTTTTTTTTTCCTGCCCATTTTCAAGCACTGGTTACTGTAAGAGGACAGGGCCTCTCTTGCAGATCATATTATCTGTAATCATTACTTATTGAATGGTTGATTTTGGTAGAAAGGTTATCTAAGGGCACACAAAGTAAGTTTATCTTTCCTAATATTGTAACTCCCTTCTTCCTTCTCCAAATACCAAAATCCTTTCCCAGATCTCTACTTTCTCATGGTTTCACTTCCTTCAAAGATCCTTCTGTCACAATCCTGTATATACATTACTGGGCTCAAAGCCAGCCCAATATTTGTACTTAGTAATACTGATAATGAAACAGCTGAGGCTAGTAATATTATTCATTGCTGGAAAAAGAAACAACACAGCAGCTACAATTTGCTAGCAGTCCTCAAGAAGGACCACCTAGTTTATACAAGTATTTCAGCACAAGCTGGCACCTACTGCACCAGCACAAATCTTGCCTTTGTGCTTTACCTGTAACAGGAGTACGAGCCATTACACCAATAACATCAGGTCATCAACTTGAAGAAAAATACTAGGTAAGGGATCTAAAACTGCTTCTCCACATAGTCAAAGTCCCATCTTCCTCCACAGCAAAGAACCAATCCTAAATTGTCACAGTACATTTTCGATTTACAAGAGATAGCTTGTCCTTAACTCATTCATCTTCTAAATGCTGCACAAAGGAAACATGCATTGTAATAGTACTGAAATATTCTGCAATTTGTCCTGCATTTGTCTATCTGTAGCAAGAGATCTCCAAGTGACTTCAGTGCCATCAGTGACACTGTGAACTACACACTCATTCCATGTCCATGGTGAAGACAATTATATGTTTCCCATCTTTCGTGTATTCACTTTCCTGTCTAATCAACAGTTATTCATAATGAATTTTCCATTACTAGTTCAAACTCAGCAGCTTCTCTTGTCTAGTGTGAGACAAAGGAAAAAGCAGTGGCAAACGGCATATAATGTTTTATGAAGTGGTTTCTGAATAATCACACTTTAATTTTAAAGCTGGTTAACAGCCATAGCAAATGGCAAACAAAAGAAGTGAACTGAGGAGTGTGACCTAAGAAACTGATGAAAATTCATTTGGAAGAAAATGTTATTACAGAAAGGTCTCATTGTCATTCAGGTTTATAAATCATTCAGTAAAAATGCAGCTAAATCATGGAAGCAATTAGTTTTATAATTCTGTATGTTTGAAATTATCAGAGTGACAAAAACGGTGCAAGCAAAAACAAGTATTTTTGTCCTAGGTAAAGTTGCATGCAAGTTGGAAGCTGTTATGAGTTAACCTTCCCATTTGTAATCCCTCAGACAAAGAAATAAATCTGAGACTAGTTTGCTTGGACACCTGTATTAATCAATAGTCAAAACTCTAAGGTCAAGCTACTCCAGCTGCTCCTGGCTAGCAGAAAGCACATGGATGCTTCAGAACTCTTTATAAAAGCTCCTGAGGGAGCCTCCACTGAATAGGGAAGATGGCCAGCTGGACAGGAACAAAACCTTCCCAGCTTTGCTCAGTTTTCATGCAAATGCACCCAATCTCACCTTCAAAACTTCATGGACTTCAATTTTGATGAAAGCTTGGAACAGCTGCTATGTTGGCCTTTTCTCTTGTCAGGTACACAGTTTGGAAGCTGCATACCAAAATTCACAGCTATAAAGCATGAAAAATACAGCCAAAACTCACTAGATAACCTAAATCCAACCAATTATAAAATACCAGGTGTCACATAAAAGATTCCATATGCTTTGCTATCGTATCTTAAGGAGAAAATGTATTTGCCATAAAGGTAAAAACATCAGAGACTTACCTAATTCTGTTTACAAGCACCATGAAGCATGTTGGGGAGTGTACTCATCTTTTGTGACAGTGCTTCATCTAAACACTTATTCTAAGAATGAAGATCAATTTTCAGCAAGTCAGCCACAAAAACACAGGCAGCAAAAATCCGTTTATAGGCTTTAAAATAACAATTTTGTCAGGTATCCAGGAAGATCTTATTTTTAAAGGCATGTAATGACCTCAAAATACTTCCGAGTAAGACAGAGCTAGAGGTAAGTGTACTCATCTCCTCTAATGGCCAAATTCTACACTGTTATTTAAAGTTTTTTAAACAAATATATTTTACCTCTACTTAAATGACATCCTAACTGGAAGCATTCATATTCCATAAAACACCCTTCCTTTCATGCCCTTCTCAAAAAAAGTAAAGAACCACACAAGAATAAATGTGTTCAAAAACACTCCTACCCATGCAATAGCCTCAACACTTTGCTGTTGCACATTGCTATTTCCACAGCATTTTTTCCCCGCAGAATATACAGACATAAAGAGAAGACAAGCAGGACCCTTTTACGGGGCTATAGTTAACTGTATGCTTGTTTAAAATCCAGAATTTAAAATTTCCACAGAGGAAGGAAAAGAAAAAAGGTGGGAAAAAAAAGAAATAAATTGAAGCCTGAAACATCACAATTTTTCACAGAAATAATCATTCAGGCATCTCTCCCTGCCATTTTCTCTGTGTATCAGGTTCTCTGACCAGGGATCTCGTTTGGTCCTTTAAGGAGAGTGATCCATAATGTAACAAAAGTTACACAGTGAGGAAAAAGCTGGACTTCACATGGTGATTAGACAGCTACTAAATTAGCTAGTGTCGAATTTTTCCATGATGTTGAAAAATAAAAGTCCATGTAATTTTGTTATCCTAAGAAGAGAACATCACTAGATAGTTTCAGAGAATGGCTTCTAAGACCAGGGAGTTTCCTTCCCTTGTTACTAAGCTTCTTGTAAGAAACCATTCAGCAAGGCAGAAGCTAAAGGAATTCCTGAACAGAGAGGTATGTGTTTGCATTCAGTAAGCCTGGAAAATGCTTGCTTCCCCCTCAAGAATTTAAGAAAGAAAAGTATTAAAACTGTTCGGAAATTTTCAGATGCTAATTGAAAAAAAATTACTGTATCTGCAATCAAGGTTTTTTCAGGGTTTTTTTTTGGGGGGACGGGGATGGGAAGAGGCTGCGCTGCGGGAGAGGGTGGAAAGCACAGTTCAGCATTTTCAAAAGGATGTCTTATTTGTTTTACTTTACTGCAACACATTTCCCTGAGAGATATTCATGTACTGCCATGTAACTATAAGGACTTGCAATCCATCCAGAACAGATATTGAAACTTTGCATAAGTTTCTCTTAAGAGGAAGGAAGAGAGGGACAACCCTTAAAACTCCTTCTTATACTTATATTTGTCTTCTAATCCACCCAACTGCAGTTGCAGGTGGGTCAGCCCTATGGATTATGTCATCAGTAACAAACAAGAGTGAAGAGAACTTCCAGTTCACAGTAAAAAGTTGGGCAGCAGTGAAATACTGGAAGAAGCAGCACTGATTCCGTTGGAGGAGCTGCAGCAGGTGGCACAAAACCATAGAGCAAGTGTCAAGCACACAAACAGCACGCCAAAGTAAGAAAACCTGCACTATGGGAGTGTCTTCTCAACAGGCTCTGCGGGTCTGTGGCCGCCTTCTCAAGAGCAGGAACTGCTGAACAGCTTATTCACAGAAGCAGAAGTGAAGCTGCAACATTTGTCAAACTCATGGTCCCAGTCTTTAAGCTGCAGTCATGCAGATCTTCTTGTCATTTTTGGACTTGAGAGAAAAGAGCATGGGCCTTAGAGCTATGTCAAAACATTGGCTAGTAGCTAGCTGCTGAGGTTTGTCTGCAAATCTCTCATCATGTCAGAGAAACTATTTTGGTACTCGTAGTTTGAGCTAATAAAAAGGCAAATGTGTTTTGCTAATAAAAAGGCAAATGTGTTTTAACTAGCAGAATAAACCAATAGTCTTGAAGATTTTCAAAGGTGAAAAAAAGAGTTCATTACTGCCAGGCAGAAAAACAAGTTAGAACCAAGAACCTGCATTTTTCCTGCCCAGATTTTACTCAAAAACATTTAAGTTTCTCCTGTAGTAAATCATTCTTAACTAGAGGTTATATTTAGAATATATGTGTACTGACATTCACATACCACAAAGAGCTTTGCTTCTGCTCCTATGGTATTGTTGAACCTCTGTGGTGTGGTACCAAGAACACCTGAACCTCCTTTGTGGAGAAGCTGTTTTATGGATGTGGCTGTTCCCCATGGCCCCAGATGATGACCAGCTCAGCAGGAGAGCAATACTGACACATCACACATTACAATTTTGGCCCCTACTGCTGCTCTGATCCCAGAGCAGGGAAGAAAGCAGCAATCTGCTCTGAAACAGCATAGCATGGTCAGCACGGCAGGGTGAAACCTGGTGTCATAGCACAAGGACTGGCAGGTGGAAGACAAAGATACCTTTCTTGTATAAGGGTCATGAAAAATACATCTGGAGAAGTTCCTGTAGGGATGAGGAACAGTAACAAAGCACAGTAAAAAAGAAAAGAGCTACTGTCCGACAGCACAAAGTAGCAGAATTAGACAGCCAAAGAAGGGAATCAGCATAAATGGCTTCATCATCCATGCCAACTGACGTGGAAACAAACTCTCCGCCATGGTACAACTGTCAGAGATGGCTGGATGTCATTCCAAAAAAACCCAAACATCTGTCTCAGCCAGCAGCATTAGTTTTGAAAACACAGATGCTTGTTTCTCGTTTTCACAGCAGCTGACACATTATCAAAGCATCAAGAATGAATCAATATGTGATTTACCTCCCTAAAACTTCCCTCCAATTCTTTATCTCCCACAGTAACAGCTCACAGAAATATCTACATGGACAAAGTCATTAAAATAACACATATCCTTCTAACTGATACTGTTATATAATGATGGAGTTATCTGTCTCAGGAACTCAGGCACGATTTCATTCAACCTCATCACTCTACAGAGCAGGGTAAGGAAGAACACAAACATGTCCCTTTTCTTTGCATCTCTGTAAGCACTGGCACTTAGCAGAGGAAAGTCAGTAGGTGCCAAGGCCCCATAGCACTGGGGCAGCAAGCAAGCCCTGGCCATGCTCCGTTCAACACGCTCTGAGACCCGCCCCCTCCTCAAACACCCACTTGGGGTCAGTGCGATGCATCCAGCTGTTGGTAGGCAAGTACCCAGGTGTCCCTCAAGAACAAGGCCCTTGTGCGCACCCTGGCCCAGCACTGCCCGCATGAGCTGCTACACCCACAGCTGCAGAGCCATGCAGGCACTGCCACACACACTAGTGCCACGGAGTGACCTTGGCTCCTGCTCTCAACTTGGAAATAGCTGCCAAACCAAGTCTCTATACTAGTCACCAGAAATATATCAAACCATAAGAGGACTACTGGGATATTTAGTAAATGTGTAAAATATTACTTGAAGGTGCAGCTCCACTACAGCAATGTCCTGAAAACAAACACACACAGTGCTTTTTCTGCAATGAGGAAAAAGGTGTTTTGCTGCTGGCAGCTTCCCCCTCGGCCCAGGGATGGGGGAACCATAAGGAGACATTGATGGTGCTTGCATGGGAGTGTTTTCCTTTTTCTCAATTACTGCTCTTCTCCCAGCTCACAGTGTAGTGTCTTCAAAAAAGACACAAGCATTTCATTTTTGGCAGAGAATCACTTTGAAATTATTTATCCTGAATGCTTTCTACTTCCATCATTGCCTGAGAAATATTTAAGTCAAAGAAGAATCCAAATACTACCCAAACAGCGCCCTGCCAGGTGCCCCATCCTCTAGCCTCCCTCACGCCCAGCTCGCTGCTATGGCCAGCACACTGTCACCCGCCTGCCGCTCCCTGCTGGGACATGTGCGACTAATGGACATGGCCCCCTCACGCACACAGGGTCGCAGTGCAGGGGACAGACATTTACATACACAGCTGTATGACCTAAAACCATATGATAATATATATGAATAGAGATATATACACACACACACACTAACCTTTTTTGTTTTACAAGCATTTATATAAAAATTTATAATCAATATAAACCCTTGTTTGATAATTACTTTTGAACATTGATATTTAATAAAATAAATGCATTTCTAAGGTTATGAATCATCTGTAAGTGTATTTTAAAACCTTGAAGTGATTCACTAAAGAGGTTAGGAAAGGCAACTGCTCCGTTAACTTACCCATACTGAGAATGTTGCAGTGCAAATTTTTTTTTGATTTCTACAAGCCGCAGCAGCTATTACACCCACACAGCACATTCTTCGAACTAAACCATGAGCCCTTGGTTCCATTGAAGATGTTTACATTTCCACCCTGAGGTACTTAGCACCAGTGCAATGTTGCCTTTGGTTTCTTAACAGGTTCTTCCTATAACCAGTTCACTGCACACTGGCCTTACACTACTCCTTTGAGTCTCTGTCAATTTATTGTTACCCCTATTAGCTGCATGTGAATATTTTCTGTTAGCCACTTCCATAACAGACTGTACTCTTCTGGGTCATGTGAAAAACTGCTTAAGACGAGGCACCAGATGACAAGAAAGAAGGACTTCCTTTAGAGAAGGGAAGCTGGTCTTTGACAGGCTTTGGTAGGAATAATGAATTTTTCTCTTATTTTTCCTCAGTTTCCTACCTTCTTAATTTGATTATAGGAGCAACAAAGGCTTCAGGCCATACAAAGCAGACAATTTTTAGAGCAAGAATATGAAGAGAAAAGGTCCACGCCTCAAGAACCTGCACCTCAGTGCAAAGCTGTCATTCAGCTGCATTCTCGCAAGGGGTTCAGCCACCCAAGCCAGGGGAACACGGTCCCTAAGCACTGCCAACCTGCTGTGTCAGAGCACAACCTAAGAGACCCCGCAGCACACAGCACTACCTGCAACACAAGCAGCTGCTGGGCACGGCACACAGCCCAACACACACACACTCAGGTTTGGGCAGGCTTGAGCAGCAAATATTTTTTTTTGCACTTAGGTGTCATCATGATGCAACTGTAACAAACGTCCTAGGGGAACTGGGTTTTTTGATTGCACATATTTTCTGTGAATCTACCAAAATTCTACTAGTACATTAATGCCAAACTTAGTGTTCATAAATAGCACTGCAGAATTAAGCTTTCTGGGCGTTTGATATAGTATATAATGACAATTATTATTCTGAGTCAGAGTTTATTCTTCATTTGTTACATTAACTGCCTTTATATATAATTGTACTATAATATTTCCACATAAAGAATCTATGCATCCATGAAAGTACTAATCAAATGTATTTATTAATTTCTGAAACAGTTCTTTTGTAAAGCTTTTGATATAATTGAATGCCACATTGCAAACAATCATTTTAATAAGATGCTTAACAAAATATTTTGATAATTACTGTTCGTGCTACATGCTTAAGTAGTGTTATTTACAGCATATACAAACTGATGAATGATACCAAAATCTAAATTTTCCCAAACTGTAACAACTGCTTCCCTAACAAATCTAGACTGTTGCAAGGATAGTTAGTCAATAGTCTACGTGTGCAAATGTGGTTGCATGGTGTGTTCACATCATGTGAAACCACTGTAGTCGGTTATCAGCTCTTTCAGGCTCTCACCGCACTTGCTTGGCATGGGTCATATTGCTGCTGCACTCTTAACATGGTATCAAGTAGCAGTTTTGCAAAGCTATATTTGACCCTGGGATTCCCTTGTGCCCTAGCCAAAGGCTGTGCCCCAGGCATACTCCATAAATACAGAAAAGATGAGCAAAAAAGAAATGCATGAGTTACAAGGTACATCTGAGCCCTAGTTATGTAGTTAAGAATAGTTGGAACTACTGAAGAAAGTAAAGAAGAAAAGTCTCTTGTCCCCTTTGGAACTGTAGGGCAGCTGATACCCTCCCTTCTGGAAGAAAATTTGGAGTGGAATCCAAAAATCTACAACAATTACAGCAAGAGAAACACAAAAGCTACGTGAGACGGCAGCAGTTCCTGCCCCTTTCTGCCCACGAAAAATAAATAAATAAGGTCTTTGAACCTGGTAATTGCCTTTACTTGAATGTCATTTCCTTTCTAATGGACTATATAGGAGGAATCAAAGATGAAAACAGTATGGAAAGTTCATTTGTAGACAACCATCCTTACATTTTGTTTGGAAAATATTGCCAGAACAATTCTAACCACAGCAAAAGAAAAATGCAAAACAGCACCCAGAAGAAACAGGAATTAAGGGCATTTTAGACTGAACATCAGAGTAGTTAAACTTACTTGGAGGAGTAACAACCAAGAACTGCGGGCTACTTATAAATTTAAGGGCTGATACCAAAGTTTTTCCAACAGCTAAGTCAATTACTATGGAGAAGACACAGTGAAGTGCTGGGGCATATTGGCTTGTTTCACTGACTAGTAACATTTAATGAG
Organism: Tinamus guttatus; assembly: GCF_059628265.1. Lineage (NCBI taxonomy): Eukaryota > Metazoa > Chordata > Aves > Tinamiformes > Tinamidae > Tinamus > Tinamus guttatus. The sequence continues at coordinate 2,060,090 of NW_028288985.1, read as the reverse complement.
AAAGGAAATTTGGAAAGGGACTCATGTCTAGATGTTCTGTCAGCATAATCCTTCTGTCCTAACCCCACACTCTTCAATGACCTTTTTTGATGATTAATTCCTTATGTGAGTGTAATTCTTAAGAGTTAGAAGCTAAATGAAAGGAGACCAAGAGGAAGAAAAGGCAGCAAAAGCCAGGTCAGTACTGGGGAAGTGAAGGATCCACTCCCTTCTCGGGGTACATGCTACAGATTACTAGTTACACTCTCAATGATTATTTGTGCCAGACTCATATCCTGAACAAAAAGTGGGTATTTTTAGGGTAGTTGAACCTGCTATGGAAGTCGGTGGAATTACTACTAAAAATTTCTACTAAAAACACAGCTAGCATGAGCTTATAGAACGCTTTCATTTTGTGTTGAAGGTTACTTTTGAGAATAGGCAAAGACCTCAAAGATTTACCACCTAAAAAGCATGCATCATCTAAGAATAATCTCCCCACCTTAGGAGCCGGAAATCCATGACCTTCAGGCTAATGACTTAAATATTTTTGTCTTATTTTGTGCCTTAAATACATAGAGGCACCTTCAATTCTGGTACCCTCTTTCAAACCTTAACCACTACGTGTTTAACATAAAGGATGATAAACTCCCCTTTATTTAACTTCATGCTGATATAGAAGCCTAGCCTTTCAAAATAATTCAGAAAAAAAGAATCTATACCCTCTTTTGCCTGGATTAATACACTTGTTAATTCTGCAGGTAGGAAAACCATATACTGAATATTAATGACTGTGATACTACCCTGACATTATTCCAAGTTAAAACAATAAATATTTTCTTCTACTCAGAAGGAATTTTTCTTTCATAAGTATAGATCATTTAATTTAGCTCACTGTGGGAACTTTGTCATATAAGAATTTAGGATGAGAGAATGAAGAGAGGCAGTAATACATCATACGTGAACACTAAAGTTTCACTTAACTCCAACTAGGTGAAGAAATAAACAATGCTGCTTCTTTTTTCACTCATCTATTGTTGTAACAGCAATGTAGAATTAAGTGTATTAGATGCCAATTTCACCACACTAAACTACCTTAGAAAGCATTTATTAACTACTCAGAAATCTGAGCTTAGCAGACACTTGGATTTCAGGTTGCTCAACTACACAATGAAATACAAGCTATTCGTTCCTTCCATGTGACATCTGGCTCCTCCATGATAGTTAGCTCATATTGCAGTATTTCATTAGATTACTGTAACCATGCTGTCAAGTTTTATTTTGAATTGGGCAGATATTCATCCTTTCAGCTCTAAAATGTCAGGCTCAGTTCTTGCTAATGAAAATACACTAAGAAGATTGTTTAAGCAGAGACTCTAGTTTTCTTTGATTTCTGTTGATGCTGCTCTCCAACTCCACGTTACAAAAATATACAAAAATCTTTTCAAATCTCAGAGTCAAAACCAAAACTGTGTATATTTGCATGGTTTTGTTTCATTAAAAAATAGTGGCTATGTAGATAGATTTTCCTTAAATATTTCAGGGTTGTAAAATAAGTCTCCCATTCCACAGCATAAAAAAAATGAACAACTTACAGTATGCAACTGCAGTAGTGTTACTGTCTTGGAACAACCTGCAGACTTCACACCTGCCACCTGACTGGTGAAAGTGAAGATAATCAATCAGAGGAGAGATTACCATGTGCCTCAGAGGCACAGCTCATCTGTGGGAGGTAGAGAAAGCTTCACATTCTCACCAAATTTACCCACAATAGATCTTCATTTATAGATTTTATAAAACTTGAGTAAAATTGTTGAACATGTGTCATCCAAAGAAGAAAAGAGGAGCCCTTTAGGGCACGTATGAGGTAGTGCTTAGAATTTATGTACTGCAACCCCACATGGAAAATCATAAAGCTCCCTTTTTGCCCACAGATAGATGACTCAGTGCTAACTTCTCTTTATGAAATTTTAAAATGGGAGTGTCTTGAAGAAGCTTACAAATAATCTTTACTAATACAACAGAAAACTAGAAAGTACAGAAGCCCAATTGCCCATTTAAAATCTCAACTTTATTAGGGACTCACCATTTTAACAACTGGATGCAGCATACACCTAAAAGCTACTCTCAAAATAACATTTTATAAGTGTATTGTGTAATTGCTGTCTGACTATCTGGAACAGATCATTTAGTTATGCTGCTCTATTAAAAAGGTAGGTTTATTTTATGGACTATTCCATTTATACTACTGCCAAATAAAACATATATATATATTTGATACTATTTTCTTTTAAGAACATTTGAAAAGAAATAACTGCTTGAAATAATTCAGCAAAATGTAACTTTTTGTCTCAGTTTCTTCAGCAGTGAAATTATTTGTATATATAATTCATCTCATAGCACTTATACAATATGAACATGTGAACTGTTGATGCTATTCAATGATCAAATAGGTTTTGTTGACAGCCTAATATTCTGTGTAAAATGTATTTGAGTAGCTTCAGCTATTTTTCTGAACTCATTAACTGCTATGAAAATAATTAGACAACCTAATCTTACTACTCCATTCACTGTCCAAAGTGTCTACTCTGTCTTATGGACTTGAGCAGATCTTAGTTCTTACTTCCACGCCTCAGCCAAAGAAATTTTTTTCTTTTCTTGACACTTGATGGATAGAAAATGAATCAGCCCATCTCCCCAGCCTCTTTGCAGTTCATATCCAGATAACTACATTCTACCAAGTGACAATTTTCTCTCCCGATTCTAAACTGGTTTGAGTAAATCTTGGCATCATGATAGTACAAAGATAAATAATTAAATACAAATCCACTGATGCCACTGCATTTCAATTACTTAGTCCAAATCATGAAATTTCTTACTTCTAGTGCACTGACTGATAAGAAGTCCTACATTTTTGAATTATTATTCAATATGGAAAAGCTCTTTGGCCCAAATGTTATGGCCCAAATAACATAACCCAGCACTTACCATGCCTGTGACACTCCAAGAGGATCCAGAAAGGACAGTTTAATGTTTGTGACTGGTTATGGGCAACTCATAATTAGCATGACAATATAAGAGTGGCTAGGAAGTGTGAATTTACTTTAAGGTTTGTTAGGGAGTAATTTTTTTGCTGGCATCTGATTGGCTTAGTAGAGTTTTCTATGTAATTTCAATGATTTCCAAGAGACTGGAAGTTACTGTAGGATAACAGTTGCTCAGCACTGAACAACCTACCTTAGTCTTATTTTGCCCCCATTAGGCATTCTGTGATTAGTTATTCAGTCTTCCCCCCCCCAATTAATGTTTGTCCCATGCAGTATCCAAGAGTACTTGGTTTGGCTGGGGAGGAGGCGGCTCAGGTCCCTGCATGTAAAGCACCTCCCTCAAGGGCTGCTGGACTGCTTGCCTGAGTAAGTCTGCAAGAGGCAGAGCACTGGGGCTGGCACTCTTCTCATGAATTGGTGCTATCCATTTTCAGCATGTGTCTTACTGCAAGTTCTATTAAGATCTGAAAACAACACTTGCATCTTCTTATATAAAGATAGATTGTTGAAGTTTAAAAAAGTATTAAGGCCCACATCTACAAAGGTTTTACAAAGTCTACAGGGTTCCAGAATACATGTGGCTGAACAGGGAGAATTCAAGCACCTCTTGTGAGGAAAAGATCCAAGCCCAGCAAACATTCCTCTCGAGGGGCCTCACCCATAGGAAAAGCAGCCAGCTCATGGCTCCTTAGCCACTAGGAGAGCCACAATGCCAAATGAAACTGGTACCCAGTGCTCCAAACTCTCATTATTATTTTATCCCAAATGATTTTTCTGGTAGTCATAACAAGTAAACATGTAAAATATACATAAAAGTTCTTTTTCTAATTTGACAAAGTAAAACTTCCTTTTTAAACACTGGTTAAGCCATCTCCTGCAAGTGTGACAAGATAAGAAGTGTAACTGCAACAAATTGAGACATTCCATTTTAGACGTATGTCTCCAAGCTGTCTTTGGAGGCAAGAAAGATCTGAAATGTTCCTGAAAACTTGAGTATCTCAGTTTAATATCGGCTCTTACTCTATTTCTTCTAGAAGTCCCAATGTGAACTAGAGATTTTTCGATTGAACTCTCACCAACTCCCTGCCATTTAAACAAATCTCAAGTGAGGAAGCAGAATTCTCAGTTCAATGTAGAGATGTTACACAACACTCGTATTAAACACAAGCACTACTTCAAATGCTTCTGTAAGAGAAAGAGCTGTGTGTTAGGAAACTGCCCCTTTCAAGCATGTTTTTGCATGCTTGACTTCAATGGAATATAGCTCAATACTGCAGAAGAAGGATGAGACATCCTACAGGGGCCTTTCTTGGGCTTGTACCTTCTCGCACTAGATATCCAGCAGTTCTATGTCACTTAGGACCTTGCAGATAGGGAAGTAAAAACAAAGAGTAGTTCTATAACAATAATCTATTTGCGCTACACTGTTAAAGAGAAATGACCAAACCTTTCAGAAAATAAACAACACCAGGAAGTTTAAAGGTTTTTGGATTTTTACCTTTTCCTTCTATTTCTTCTTACTAATGGATATTCTAGATTTCTTAAGAATAAAAAGGGATGTTGAAGGAAAGAGAGATATAAGTTGGAACAAGAATACACATTCAATGAACACTCTTTTTAAGTCATTTCCAGCTATACTGACTCTTCTTTCTCTGTCATTTTAACATCCTTCTCTTTTACAAGCTTATCTACCCCTCCAGATCAGAAGCTGAAATTAAGTGGTATGTACAGCTGATGAGCCAAACAAGGTAAAATCTTGACTCTTATGAAAAGCCTTAATATAACTGCTGGATCTATTTTTATAATAGTACAATAGTATTGTCCTCCTCCTCCACCTCCTGTTACCCTTTACCCACAGTGGAGTAAAGGTATGTTTTTTCTGTATACAGCTACCTTAGGTGTATGTAGAATTTATGTGTGTGTGGATTAATTGTATCTTGATATAGCTTTAGTTTACTCAGTCACAGAATTATTACCAAGCCTTGGCTGTCTCATTCTATTAAGCAATGGTGTTCAAGGCAACTGTCATTCCTACCGGGTACTAAAAGAACCAGAGGACTTACAAAATGGTTTCCACTTTATGGTTCATGACTTCTGAGAAAACTGGAGAGGAATTTGAAAGAACTTCAGACATGCCTAAAGTGTATATATGGAAGGAGGAAAAAAGATATTAAGCATTCCTTTCAGAAGGAAAACTTCAGATTCATCAAGGGATTTTAAAATTCTTAAGTATAGTGATGTATTTCAGCTAAAACTATATTCCAGTCTAACAGGGACAATCTCCTTCTTTTATAGAGGTCTGGTTTTAGAAAGACCTGTTTTGATTCTCTGCAGGAAAATATTGATGCAAGAAGTATTACACAGCAGATCTAATGGATTAATTACAACTTGGAAAGTATCTCTCCTTTTCTCAAATATATACCACTATCAGTATGACAATACTGAGCATTGGTAATCCTCATAATGGGGGTCCACAGGCCCTATTCAGATGACAAGGACTTCCACACCATGGATTGACCAATGACTTTAACAGATCAATTTCCAAGAAAAGAATGCAGTCTCAAGCCTAGAGTTTTTCAATTTTTCAGGATTTAGATATGACTAGCGGTGGGACTTGCCTCAAAAGAGGGCTTTATCAAGCATACTTTCTCAGAGAAGCTTTGTTTGGAGTCACACAACAATATCTGACTGCAGAAAGACAGAGAACCCAAGAGGTAAACTTCAAGAGATTAACAAATTAATAATTTAGGAATAAAGTTAGAAAATTTATTATTTCCAGAAAATTATAAATTACTTTTCATAACTGATGTTTATCTTCTTGACTGCAAGATTTGAGAAATAAGACACAAACTGAGTAATGAAATAGTTCAGAATTACTCATTCCTTTCACTTAATGTTTACTTAGGATGAGAAGGGGTGACATACAAAACGCAGACACTAGAGGGCAAGGATGTATGCACATCTATTGAGAAGAGCACAAGATCACGGCGTAACTCCAGGGATGAAGAGAAACACTGGCCTTACACACTTGATCCACTCTCAGAGATACTTACTTGAATCCCATATTGCCTCTGCCAAGGCAGTTCTGATATTTTGCTCTCTCAATAACTTGCTGCACATTGGTATATACATGTACAAAGGCCTTCCTTTGAGTACATAAGAGCAGGGCCCCACAGTTGTTGCTGCATACTTACAACACTACGAGGTATGCATTACACAAAGCCACTCAGATGGATGCTAATATTGGGATGGCTAAAGCTTTGGAAGTGACAGATGGTTAGTTGTGTAAGCTTAATTTGTCTCCTTTGTGTATACGCAGTATTAGACACCCTTCAATTTCAATTACTGTTTTTTTCCAAGACACTGTTGCAGAGTAGCATTACTCACTTAGCAGCCGCCTTTCCACATTTTGTTTTATTCTTATCATTCAGCCTGAGCCCCAGGCCTTAATTTCTATAGCCAACTCAAAACCCATCTCTGATTATAAACTTACTAAGTTCCTGTTGGGCATTTCACTGCTCTTTGTTGTAGCTGGGAATGTGTCATACATATTCTTTCAGAATTTCTTCAGAAGTCTCCACTGAGGTAAGACCATATTACTGACCCATTTTTCCAGACTGAAAACTCAAGACTGAAACACAAGAAAAAGCGCTCATGAATGCTGGGAGCATACTCAGTCCTGCCTAGTGTTCAAGTTCTTCAAAACATATAGCGCTTCTTAAGTTCAAAATACATCTTCAATTGATCTTGGTTACAGGCACAATATCTAGCAATAATACTGGTATCCAGCTATTCCCAGCCTACAGTTGGGACCTACTATTGGCTCTCAGGATGGCTAGAGTTTAGTCTCATTCCAATGTAACATTACTTTCCTTTAAAAATCTAACACACACACACATATATATGCATGTGTGTAATTACACATATATAAAAAATATTTTTACACATATATGTATAAATAAAAACATATAAGTATAAAACAATAAATGTGCATACATATATATGACAAACAGTTGCAGTGAGCAAAGCAACACATGTGGAGGCTCTGCCCTACTTGTCAGCCCTGCTCCAGAGGAAATCTGGTCCCTCTTCACTGTCCAATCACATGTACAGTGCTATGGCTTCAGCGTGGCATCTGCAAGCAGGAAGGGTTCCAAGAAACTGGTGCAGCATAGCTAATACTCCCATTAAATCCTGCAGTGGTATCAATGCTTCCCTCCATTGAGCTTACAGGAAACAACTCGCATAAACCAGACCCTACACATAGTATGTTGGGCTGTAGTATATGTGTTCTTGGAGGTCAGTTCTCCCTCTGTTACAGAAGATTTGCCTGAGATTTGGCACAGTAGAGTCTTTTATACAATTATCCTCATGCGAAGAAAAAGATTTGTTCAACAAGAATCCAGAAACTCATTTTCTTTATAAAGCTACAATTTCAATGCCTCTAAGACCATCTACGTCCATTATTTTCATGTCAAGGCTGCTCATAGTGACCAATTCTTATGCACACTCATAGAGAGTAGAAAACTAAAGATGTTACTGCATTTCATTGCCAAAACATTAAGTGAGACTATAAATAAAACAAAGTTCACCATATAGAATATCAGGTAAATCGTATTAATGCAAGTGAAGACCTCTGGCTGAGGAATTTTAGTTCTTCATTCCACTAAACCTCCATTCTGCACCTCTGGACCTGTTTGATGAAGATTTCATAATTCTGGATTAATTCTGTTCTTTTCGTGAAGCTCTGCGAGATGAAAAGGTGCTGACAGCCCAATGTAATAGCATCTGAAATATCACTACAACTTTTTTTTCCCCCCATCATTAAAATTGAGGTTTTAGAATCTGGAATCCACAGACTCTCCCATGTTACTCCTCCTTTCTGCTGAAAGTTTAAGTGTCAGTACCAGAGAGTGCTTTTTTATGATAAAAAACATTCATAAAATGAATAGGCACCACAGTTCTGACACAGAAGCTCATGCTCCTGGAAAACTACAAAGAAAAAAAGAAATTGCAAAAATATCTTTTCTTCCCTATAAATTTAAGCAGATTCTTCAGAAGTGCTGTGCCCAGACTCATCATGAAAGAGGGCTGCACAAAAATAGATCTTTTCCTAGTTCAAGTAATGACCCATATGTAGCATTAAAAATAAGCAATTGGTACTGTGTGAGAAAATAAGCTACTCTGTAAAATGTGAAAGGTACAAACTCAGATCCAACAGATGAAATTCTAGTATTATGATCATACACATGGACACACGTCTTGTTATATAGACTTGTCTGATTAGTATAGGGACAACCTTGTAACAGTGGCTTCATACCTTGAAAAGGGGGACTTGTGTTACCATAATCATAAATATGCAGCTGTTGTATAAATCTTCACAGAAACAAAAATAAAAGACCCAAGTGAGAGGGGTTCGTCAGCAGACCCTTGCTGCAGTGCTGAAAGGGCTTTACTGGAGATTTGTTCCAGACTCTTCTCCTGTTGCTTCCCTAGAGGAAAGGGCTCCTCTTCCTTTAGTCTGCAGTTTCACTGCTGATACTGCCATTTTTTCACGCCCCTAGCCTACACTACAGAGCATATTCCCCCTCTCTTCCATCAGAGGGGAGGGGAATTGGCGCAGGACGTAATTCTCCAGCAAAGAGAAACTGACTCTTGGCTATTTAAAAAATAACTGAATAACAGTGCAATCTTCTGTTCAAGTTTATCAAGGGAAACCAGTCCTACATGTAAATAACCTTACCAAAAACTAGGCAGCTATACAGACTGAATCCAAAAACTCATCTACACATATTTTTTCAGGTTTACTGAATTATCTGTGCTTTTTTTTTAGAATCCCATGGGCTAGAGCTCTAGAAGGCAGGGGGGCCCAAGAGAGCTGGTTAGTTTTCAAGCGGCACTTCCTCCACGCCCAGCAACAGTGCATCCCTGTGTGTAGGAAGGGAGGCAGAGGGGGCAGGAGACCTGTGTGGATGAGCCGGGAGCTTGTGGCAATGCTCAAGCAGAAGGCAGCGGTATACAGAATGTGGAAAAAAGGACAGGTCCCCTGGGAGAAATACAGGAACGTAGTCAGGGAATGCAGAGATGCAACAAGGAAAGCTAAGGCATGGTTGGAACGCAATCTGGTAAGGGACGTTAAAAATAACAAGAAAAATTTCTTTAAATACATTAACAGCAAAAGGAAAATCAGGGAAAACATGGGTCCGCTGGCGGATGGGATGGGTACCCTGGTTACAAATAACACAGAAAAAGCAGAGTTGCTCAATGCCTTCTTTGCTTCGGTGTTTACCAAGGGCAGCCCTTTAGAGCCCCAGGCCCTAGGGACAAGAGAAGAAGCGAGTGGAGAGGAAGACTTGCCCTGGGTAGAGGAAGATTGGGTCAGAGAGCGCCTAAGGAACCTCGATACCCACAAATCCATGGGCCCTGATGGGATGCACCCCAGAGTGCTGCGGGAGCTGGCAGATGCCATAGCTAAGCCGCTCTCCATCATCTTTGAAAGATCCTGGAGAACGGGGGAGGTGCCGGAAGACTGGAAGAAGGCCAATGTCACGCCAGTCTTCAAAAAAGGCAAGAACGAGGACCCAGGCAACTACAGGCCAGTCAGCCTCACCTCCGTCCCCGGAAAAGTGATGGAACGGCTCATGCTGGCCGTTGTCTCCAGGCACATGGAGGACAAGAAGGTGCTCAAGAGTAGTCAGCATGGATTCACCAAGGGGAAATCCTGCTTGACTAACCTGATAGCCTTCTATGATGAAATGACCGGCTGGATAGACGAGGGGAGAGCGGTGGATGTCGTCTATCTCAACTTCACCAAGGCTTTTGACACCATCCCTCACAACATCCTCCTGGGCAAGCTCCGGAAGTGTGGGATAGATGAGTGGACAGTGAGGTGGATTAGGAACTGGCTGGATGGCAGGGCCCAGAGAGTGGTGATCAGCGGCGCAGAGTCTAGTTGGAGGCCTGTGGCTAGTGGTGTCCCCCAGGGGTCAGTCCTTGGTCCAGCCCTGTTCAATTTATTCATCAATGACCTGGATGAAGGCACAGAGTGCTCCCTCAGCAAGTTTGCTGATGACACGAAACTGGGAGGAGTAGCCGATACCCCAGAGGGCTGCGCTGCCATCCAGAGGGACCCGGACAGACTGGACAACTGGGTGGTGAAAAACCTCATGCAATTCAACAAGGCCAAGTGCAAGGTCCTGCACCTGGGGAGGAATAACCCCAGACACCAGTACAGGCTGGAGACCGACCTTGTGGAGAGCAGCTCTGCAGAGAAAGACCTGGGTGTCATGGTGGATGATAAGTTGGCCATCAGGCAGCAGTGTGCCCTCATGGCCAAGAAGGCCAATGGGATCCTGGGCTGCATTAAGAAGAGCATCTCCAGCAAGTCGAGGGAGGTGATCCTGCCCCTCTACTCAGCCCTGGTGAGGCCACATCTGGAGTATTGTGTCCAGTTCTGGGCTCCACAGTATAAGAGGGATGTGGAGCTGCTGGAGAGAGTCCAGTGCAGGGCCACAAGGATGATCAGGGGCCTGGAACATCTGCCCTGTGAGGAGAGGCTGAGGGAGCTGGGCCTGTTCAGCCTGGAGAAGAGAAGGCTGAGAGGGGATCTGATCAGTGTATATAAGTACCTCAAGGGAGGGAGTGCAGAGGACTGTGATGGTCTCTTTTCATTGGTGGGCACTGATAGGACTAGAGGTAATGGCCGGAAACTGAAGCACCAAAAGTTCCACAGGAACTTAAGGAAAAATTTCTTAACAGTGAGGGTGACAGAGCACTGGAACAGGCTGCCCAGAGAGGTTGTGGAGTCTCCTTCTCTGGAGATCTTCAAAACCCGCTTGGATGCAGTCCTGTGCCACGTGCTCTAGGTGTCCCTGCGTGTGCAGGGGGGTTGGACTAGATGATCTCTAGAGGTCCCTTCCAACCCTAAGCATTCTATGATTCTATACTCAAATATTGGCAGAAATTCCGCAATTAAGTACATGTTTAAAACTTCCTAACAATCATTTTCATTTATCTGAAATTCAGACCACTGCCAGTTTTTCCACCATCTCCCAAGACATTTGCTTCTTAAACATAGAAGGCTATGCATGAAACCATTGCTTCGGTCCTATATAATACCTTCTTAAGCTCCCACTTTCTATGAGCTAATATGGATTGAAACAGACTTACTTTGTATCCTAAGCCAAATTCTGCTTAAGGAGATAACTATTATTCTGGGATGCAGCCAAAGCTTCCCTTTGGAGAGTTATTTTGTACTAATGCTAAAACAGAATGGAAAGTTAGGTGATTCAGTAGCTCAATCTGCTGCCACAAAGGGAGAGCTCTAATTCAGGTACCTGGAATTTACTCAGCTCCTTGTTGAAAGAGCCAACTCTGAATTTTAGTTTCCTAAATAACACAGATATGAATTGCACTAGTAAGCACTGGGGTAGGCTAATTATAAGCCATTATGATCCTAACACAATACCTATGGATAAGGAAGCAAGAGGACTAAGATGCACACATGTTCCTCTAGTCAACAGATATTTTACACATGAAAAAGCTGTATCTACTGAAGAATTTGAGCTGCAGCAATTTTTGAAAATGCTGGACTCCTGCACCTGAAGGAGTGACAGCATATTAATATGTAAAAGAACATATAGACCATCTCCACAGCCAGAATGAACTGGTGTCACACCTATTTAGACAATGAAAACATTGCTAAACACTTGTATCATCCCTTCAGATCTTGAAGGCTTCAGATCTCCACAGAAACTTTGGAAATATGTATGATACAAATATATATTTGTATGATAGCTCTTTTTTCATTAGACTATACTCATCCAAGCCCAAATGGGTGATCCACCTAAGCTTTATTTTACTGAGTTTCTGGAGCTAAGAGGTGGGAGTCTATGAGTTAAATTCCAAGGTCCCAGATACATTGCCCTGCCTATCCAAAGAGGTTTGGGGTTGGGTTTTTTTTTTTGTTTTGTTTTTGTTTTTGTTTTTTTTGAGAGAGAGAGAGCTCCAAATAGGCAGAGGGACTTCCACTCTCTTTCCAGCTTTGTACTCACATTATCAAACAGAGGAAAAGAAATAAACTACCTGTACTTCCAAAAAAAAAACAGTGTATGGCTTAAAAAATAGGGATCAGAATCTGGAAGCCACCCAAAGGTTCCAGGTAGCCTCTACATAAAAGAGATGGAAAGAAAGAACAGAGATCTGTATCTCTTTGAACATTTCTGATCCTATAGCTATGCTATAAGGGCTCAGCCCCAGATGCAACACAGGACAATCAGGAGGCTGTTGATTCTCAAAAAAAAAAAAAAAAAAAAAACACACAACTGCTCATCACCCCAACAGACCAATTAAGCCTCTTGGATTAGAGAATATATAGTTACACTCTTTTCTCATATGTCACAGATATTAAAGCTAGGGGAAAAGAACAACTGTGTTATGCTCTAGACTGCTCCTTGTAAGTAAAGAGAAATACTTCTCTAGTTTCAATATAGTACTTTCCTAGAAGGCAAGCTGTGCTAATGTGGGGGTTGTATTAATCCTTGGGTCTTTCATGTTGTGACAGCTTTGGCTTAATATTCCTTTGATATCTCTTCAGACATTATCAGAGGAACTTAATAAAGAATGTTGCTTTTTTCTAACATCCCGTAGGGAACCCTAGTTGTAAACGACGAGTTTCACAGGGATGTGAATCAAGCAGCTGACACTGTGAGGGCTGCCTACTGCGCAGGCCTCCGCTTACAACGCCCCAAGAAGCCACAACCATGGCATAAAATGCAGACAGATGCAGACAGTATGCCATGTAAGGTAAAGCCATCAATACATACAACATTCTATTGTCATCAACCCGGAAGGTAACACTTGGCACAGCTGTTGCTTTGCTATTAATGCACAGAAAAAGGGAATAAGAAAGAGGAGAGAGGCCACAAACAGCGCCCAAAACAGCCAGATAAGAAACAGAAAGTAAATCCACTAAAAAAGCCCAAAACGCTTCCCCTCACAAGGATGAAGTAACTGAAGAATTGCTTCTTTCAGGCAAGAAAAGATAATTATATATGTGAGGAAAAATAAATCTGTACAGTTTTGACAGAAATTCTCTTGGAACTGAAATACAAGATTGATGGCCACAAAAAAAATATTTTGTCCCCACATGAAAAACTACTAACATTCTATAGCTGCAATCTGTTTTTGCATGTGGCAAATAAAACTGTAGGAAAAGCAGATTAATTCGTATTTGTTTAAATAGGTTTCAACATAGTGCCTAGGTAACATTTGTTTTATACCTCATTTTTGAGGTATTTAGATACACTAAAAATGCAACCCCCTTGCCTGTGTGATTTATCATATAATTGTATGACTAGGTTCTATTTTATACCAGATCTTCAACTGCAGCTTTACAAGCTCTGCCCAGTGATGATTTAAGAAAACAAAAGACCTTAGTATTCTTTAAAAATGCAATTTAAATGTGACAGTTTCTCTAACAGCTAGATGTGCCCTATCTCAATTATTTCAATTAACTATGTAACCAAGCAGTACCAGTACCAGAGTCCCATAGGTTATTAGACCACTGAATTGGGGAAAAGTCCCAATTATATACCTGAAACCAGAATCTGTAAAATTATAAATCAGCTGTAGTCTCTTCTGAACATGCAGCAAGAATATTCTCATTATTTCTGCTTGTTCAGTTGAATTCTATTCAAAGTGCATTGAAAGTGGAAAAAACAAGTGAGAGTTAAAAAAGAACATGAACAACCCTGCTTTGTCTTCTAAGCTTGGAACACTTGCAATTCTTGTGTTGGTTGCTTCTATTTAAAATGAAAAGCTCTAGAGTTTCATTCACATGAGGAAGATGGACCTAAGGTCTAAGATTTAACTGTGGGCCAAACACAAGGATAAATCATTTTCTCTAAGTAGGCTCCTTTAACGTTTCAGAGCTTTCCTTCATGATGCTGCCCAGCAAAAGAGAATGGAAATGACAGCCACAATAAGGATGAAGGATTCATGGCCAAGATTCCAAAGCGCAGCACTGCACATTCCAAGCCTATCTAAACTAGGAAGAAAAGAAAGTCAAAATATGCAAATCACTGTACATTTTTTTAATTGCGTACTATCTCATAGCAATGCTGACTATATTAGAATGTTTTGTACTTTAACTGTTAAACACAGAGCATCTTTGCTACTTCTGCTTGTTCAACCTACAGTTTTGCCATACAATATATAAAAAAAGGACATTTCCGACTTGGAGAATCTTGGAGCAGAAACACAGTTTTATACCAGATGGAGGAGGACTATTAGAATAACACCATATATCTATTACTGATTTTTTTTTAAATGTATAACATCGTAAATATTAGAAATACACAGTAATTTACGAGTATCTTTCAGCATGGTCCCCTTATAAAAACTGCAGAAAGCTCAGAACCTGCCCTATATATACACACCAGGGAGAAGAACATATTGAGGAAAAAGCATGAAGAGGGGGATGAAAAACCCAGCACCAGAAGAAGTTTAGTAGACAAAAATCATTTCACTCCAACACTAAATGATTAAGTTACATTTTTAATACTTTTTTTCCTCAGGTTTAAGTCTTTTTCCTTCTTTAACTTTTCTTAAATATTTATGCTATTATGTTTTACTGGCATAAATGCTTTTGTTATTAAACCTATTTCACTGAAATAGAAGAGGAACTATTTTCCTTTCTATGTTTAATGAGTCAACACTTCTTTCTTCACAGCACAGAAGTGAAAATCAAGTCTGCCATCCTCTAAAGAATCTTTTGGAAAAAGAAGGGAGAACATGACTTGACAGTCTTCTTTTACATTGGAAGATAAAAACATAACAAATCAGAAATCATGCTGAAATTTTAGTAAAAAACAACAGTTCTGTCAAGATCTTAATTTTTCAAAAATATGAAGTGATTTGCCTATATGCTGAATATGATTGGCTACTTGCCAATATTAATTGTTTAAAAAATATCTTTATTTTTTCCCTTCTATCATTCTGCTTCAGATGCTACATTCATCCTCTCTACGCTGCCAGCCACTTATGCAGATAAATCAACCTGCTGCACCAAGAAGTAGTTATTGCGGTCTCTTAGAGCAAGTGCAAGAAATCCCTGAACAAAATGGATCAGCAAGTTTATAGGCAATACACTGAGTAAAAGGAAGAATCCTTGATAGATGGCAAGTGCTGCTTTCAACTAAACCTAAGTAATGCAAGGCATAACACTCACAGCTAATTAGCACAACCTTTTAAATGAATAAATAAGATGCATACTTCAGTGAACCACCAGTGGCACACTATCTAGTCATGCCTTCCTAGGCAGCTCATGTAACTTATTCTAAGGCTTTATTTAGTCACAGCTTCTAGGCCAACCTCAGCATTTCCACTATCTGCATCTATACAGGCAGACAGACATTCAAAAGCACAAACACTTTGAATTAATACTTGGAATGCAGTGGGACACACAGGCTTTACATAAACTCCCCCAGAAGAATAAGTAAAACAAATCTTGCTCTCATTCATTAGAAGTATTCAGCACTTGTTAACAGTATTAATTCATCAGTCTCGCAATTTTTGCTTACCCAGTGTTATCAGCACTTATTTCAGGTATTTCCTTAATATGCCACCAAAAGCCCAGCCTCTATTTCCTATGGTCACTCTACCATACCATCAATGCAGGTGAACACCTGTTTAAGCAGCTGTTTCAAGGTAACATCAAGTTCAACGGAACATCAGTCATATTTCTGAGTTTTGTCCTTGTACAACACTAGGATGAAAACCCAGACTTCCACGGCAGGACTCTTCCAAGTACAGTAATACACGCACAGACCAGACAGGGCATCAAAGCTAGGTACACAGTCATTTGTGTCAGTGTAATCTCTTCAGCATAGTAAATAAAGGCTCCTCCATGAGTACAGACTTCCTGTTTTAAGTTTGCAAAGATATTGTCCCTAACCTCAAACAAACCAAGATGATATATAGGTAACTTAATAATTCTATTAAGTAATGAAATGCTTTCTGATACATACTCCAGCAGTAAAAAAAAAAAAAAAAAAAAAAAAAGACAGCCTAATTCTGAGATGATTTAGAATAGAGTTCAGGGTGCTTATGCTGTTCTGTGTACCACATCCCCTGTATATTTTTATCACTGTAGTCTGCCACATGTAAGGGCAAATGCAATGTCAAAACAAAATAAAACACACCACTTTTTTTTTTAAAAGAACTCAAGATGAAATAGTGTGGAAATAACACATATATGGAAAACCTCATTTATTTTTCTCAGTGGAAAAAAAATAAAATAACTGATATGTCAATAATAAAGCAGGATACTGATCTTACAAAAACTAGACAGTAACATGTCAAGGTAAAGTACTGATTAGTTTTAACAGAGCTAAGAAAATGTGAAGACAAGGCTTTTAATTGTTCATATATTTCCTTTACACCACTTTCTGGTGAAAAACTTGGAAGAGTAGAATATGCAAAATATTTGACCTGAAAAAATCCTAGTGCAGATAGTAGAGGCAGCAACATCTATCATCAAATCCTTTAGGGTAATCTGGAACTATCACACAGCGCCTACTTTTACATATAGATTCTGCACCGCTGCCGCCTTCTGAGCTGAGGAAACCGGTGGGGAGCAACTCAACAGAAGTGCATCTCAGTATAAACCTATAAAAACCCTCCGTCCTTCATGCTTCTCTTTGCCGTCTTTTCTCATGCAATGCTGCATCTATTTTGTTGCCTCCCTCCTCCTTCCCAATTCCTTGTTTTATGGAGCTTCAGTCTGTGCCTCAACTATATATACGCACACACATGTAAAAATATATACTCATGATATTCCTATCTTTTTCATCTCTCCAAGTGGATATTTTCCCCTCCTTTTTCTGTGCACTACCAAACAACTTACCTTATTTTCCAAAGGCCCTTACAGAGTCACTCTTTTGCCTTTGACAGAAATGCTTTGCTTCTCAAATGACCCTATTTCTTGCATATGAAAGAACACATTTACTAACGCAAATATTGACACTGACATACTCAAATAGTAAAGATCTACCATAATTTACATGTTAAGAACCTACCTAATTCATCTTTATAGCTTGTCACTGAATACTGCATAAGAACCTAAATTTTATACAGGTAGCAAGATCTGTTCCTTCTCACAGTAAGATTTGCCTTCCTCGAAACAATACTTCACCGAAAGCTTCTCAATAGTGCGTATTCTGAGGCCCAGCATAGACAAAGTTGAGTTTGTTGAGCTAAAGGCAAAAGCTAACACTGACTTGTATTATTGAGACCGTACATGAGGAGATCTCTGGCTTGTTTCTTTCAACACTCCTGTGCTTCAAAACTATCTTTCCCATTTTAGTAATTTCATTATAACTTCAACAATGTCTTCACAGGCTGAGAGTGTCTCAAGTGTGCATTTTATTTTTCTGAGTGGGATTACCAAAAAATGGCTGAAAGATCTAGTCATCTAAAACATATCATCTTTGGAGTAAAAAGGTACCACCTAAACTTGTTCCTAGAGTAACAACCAAGATTTAGTATCCTTCTGAAAGCAAGGTAATTTTCCATTTTCATGCAAGTTAGCAGGTCAAATTATAGAGTACAGAGAATAATCACTCACATAATTAGAAATTATAAATTCTCTTACTACAAGTGTTTTGTCGCTACCTCACGGTGTCTAATGTGCTGACTCCCCTGAGATAATAGACTTTTTTAAAAAAAAAAAAAAAAAAAGCCCCGTAAGACAGTGTTACCTGAAGCTTGAACCTGTAAAGGCATTATGTCTTCTACAAAGATACATCGTGAATTATTTCTTCTCTTGCCTGTACTCTTTTTACTTTATCTCACAGGGAAAAGACATGGAGATTTACTGCAAACAAATTCCTTGGCAACTCCTACTGTTTAATTAATACAAAATAAGCTATTTTTAGACAGGAGTGCTTGCAAGTACTTCTTGGGCCTCAAGCCTCAAATATAAATCAGCATGGTCTGTTAACATATTTCTTCCCCTATACAATAACAATGGATTTTACTTTAGAGATAAGACATGGTATGATAGAAACAAATATTGACGGAGAGATAAAGAGATGTTATGATAATAGGCATAATGAAATGTTGCTTATAAATTTATAGTTGAAAAGAGATATCTTTGTTGTGAAATATTGATCCTCAAAAAACAACACACCTTTAGTCTACTGTATTTACAGATGTATTTTACATCTACAGTAGGAGTAGCTACCTTTAAAAGATTTTATTGCATGCTGATAATTTTCAATACAAATGTGATCAACTCTGCGCTACCTAAGGTAAAAGGATAAAAAAAATAAATAAAAAAAAATCAGAAGTCACCTTGCACAGACAGCCTGTAATTCCAACAAAATATGGAGGACCCATACACACTTCTCTCTGGAATAGTTCTCGGTAAAGAACACGACCAGATTTAACTATGCATAGTGTGCAATACCAGTTTCATTTTTGTGTATATGTTGAAATATTAATACAAGGCAGCCATTCTGAAACCAAACATGCAACTTCCCCTTTTTAAGAGCGTAGTTTCTTTTTTTTTTTTCTCCCTCTCTCTCTCTTTTTTTTTTTTTTTTTTAATAATGTAATGAAGTAGGTAATGCAGTGTCATTAATAAAGACTCCAATCCTTCTTGTAAGGAATGAAATTTCACAGTAAAATACATTGCCATTGGTGAAACAATTCTCTAAGACCAGATACTTTGTTATTCAAAAAATTATGGTGGGGTAGCAAATTTTTGGTTGATTCATATTAAGCAATAAATGGCATTGCCCAAAGCAATTTATTTTGTGTATGAATTCAGGCTGCCAGTCTTAAGGAAAGATACATTGTATACAGTTTTTGAAGAAAGAATAAATAAGCATACACTCACTGGCAGCACATTAAAAATTGGCCCTTATCTGACAGCATTTGATGTACAGCCATTGACTGAATAATTATAATTATTCATAGAGTTATATACAGCATATGATAGCAATGTAATTATTTCTTGTATAGTTATATCTTAATGTTATTCCTTGAACCTCAGTATCTGCATGATTCAACAACTGTGATTCAGTATGTTCTGATGCTGAAGTGTAAGCAATTCATCTGAAGAAGCTGATATCCATTCAATGCTGGTTGTGCCTGAGCTACAACAAAGACTTTCATTCTGAAGATAAAATGTATCATACATATCTTTGATTAGTTGATAAGCTACAAAACAGATAAATATCCTAAATGAACCTGAAACTGAAAAATGAAAATACTTAAGTCATGTATATAAAGTGAGTGAGCAACCTTCATCAGCAGGCATAAGTACGTTGCATTAAACAAATTAGAGAAAAATTGAAATAGTAAATGTTTTCAGGATAAGTCACTGTGACTATAATGACATACCAGTTGCCTATCACTAAACTCCTTTGAAAGACGTACTTATTGCAGTGGTATATTTTGTCCATCAAAAAAGACCAAAGAAGTCCATGTGCATTGCAACATACAAGCTATGTAGTTTTGCATAGAAGGTTGCTTTCTATTGTTAATTTCAGGCATGAATAATGTTTTGTAAGAGTCTTTTTTGACTGTGTATTACCCTTTACACCTCTATGAAATGAAGAAGTTATATCTGCATGTGTTTGTGTCAGTGTGTCAAAAATATGTACATATAAATATGTGCAGGTAAAAACTATGCTTAACATTAAGCTGAGATGAGGAGGTACCAATTTCAGAGGAAAACACAGCACAGATTTAATAGATGTCCTTCCCAATAAGTTCCATCAAGGTTAAACTCAGAAGAAAAATAACATGTTATGGTGCAAAATTTAACTCTGTTTTAACTATGAAGTCACAGATCTCACCTCGGCAATCTAAAACAATAGCAATTTTAATTAGAGATAATGACCTTAAATGGCAGACTGAAAATGTATTTCAATTGGGTCGAACTGTTTTTTCTTTCAAGTCAGTGACAAAACCAATTGATTTCAGAGCTAGTTTTCATTGAAGACCCTAAATATGAGTATAAACAGACACTTTATCCAGAAAGTCTCAGATTGTATGTATATACAGCGACATTCGTATCTTTCAGTTTTTATAAAAAGAAGTAGAATCGTCTACTGATCTATTTTCTGCTAACAAACACAAGTACCTGAACTTTCATAGTGTTCACTTATTTAGAATTTTTCCATCCGATCTTCCTGTCTAAAAACTGAAACTGCAGTGATTTCTACTGGCATCCAGATGTACCGTTGAAATACCCAAGCTAATTTGTTAAAGGGGAGCTCAGTACCAGAAATAGTAGTTTCTTAGCATGAACTAATTGGTTCGTTAACTCTGGTACATCTGCACAGTATTGCAGTCTGCAATGTTGACACCTTGTGTCAGAACTTAAATATATCCAAAACAATTGAAATTAAAGGATGAAAAAATCCCTCAACTTTTGTTTTTTGTTTTAAATTATTCTTAGGACATGTCTGTTATCTCTAACCAACTTTTGACACTATTTAGTTAAGTCTTGCAATGAGCCATGTAAAAAATATTACTCCATGCACAGGCAGCCTGAGAGTCGCTTCCAACGCTGCGCTGTGCCCTGGCCCTGCACATCCTCTTCTGAGCTGCTGAAGCTGAAAGCTGAGCCATTTGTATGTAAAGTCAGTATTTTCTGTAAACAGTACAAAGGCTGGCCTAAAATTACAGAATATCACTCAAAAGAGCAAGGTAGGTTCATTTCATTTCTATTCACAAGTGGATCTCATATCTCTAGTATGAATGTAAAGTACTTCAAGTTTATCATTTCTCTGGAAAAGCATTCCCTGTTCCCCTCCCAAGGATCCCAAAGATTCCCCTGCCGCATGCCAATGATCAGGAAATAGGAAGGTGGTTGTAACATCACAATTACTATGCTTAAGCACTCACTGGGTGTAAGTACCATAGTCCTCCAAAATGTCAGATTTATACATATTTTGCTTCTACTGCCATCTGTGTACCTGCCTTTTCCAACATATACAACATTTAGCTATCAATTTATTGTTCTCATCTGGTTGGGGCTTCCAAGTGTCTATTTTCAGTTTAGGCCAGAAATACCCCTTTTTTGTAACAATGTGATTTACGCAGAGATAACAGATTTCAAAAGCCTGCAACCAATCCAGTGTTGCATAAATTGGGAGCTAAGTTTCTACAGGGTATGCCTCAGTCACTCAGTAGTAAGTGGGATATGTATTAGCCTGTTCTCCAGTGATTGTTATTACAGATTCTCAGTGAAGGCAAGAGATACTCCCATTGCATCGTAACTCACTGCTTCTGCTGGGAATATAAAGCAGATGGTAGTCATGTTGGTACCTACCATAGAGAAGCAAAGAGTCCCTTCCACTGAACTAGTGTTATCACGTGCAAAAAACAAGTTGCTGAACACATATTTGAAGCCAAACCTTTGGCTTTAAATTTTCTTTTTCACAATTATTTGTGCTATTTATTGCTCAGCCTGCAGTATTAATACAGAGAGTTTCCTTGATTTCTTCAGAGTCCCTTATTTATCTATTAAGACATTATGGCTACTACCAGATTGAATTTTTGATGCAGCAACATTCTCCTACCACGCTGCATTAAACTGTCTCTTCCAAACAAACCACAAACCATATGCTCCCTATATTATGAGCTTCTTCTGTAAAACTTTATCATCGTCATACCAGTTTAAACCAAGTTACCAGTGTAAATCTACAGTAGCTCCATTACAATCGCATAATTATCCTTAATTTATGACAGTGAAGGTAGAAGCATAGCACACCAATCAAAAACTAGTTTCACTTGATATTTGAAGGTATGCTGTCAACTAAAAAGTTACATTTGAAACTGGCTATCACAACTATACATAACATCTAAAATTTTAAAAAAGGCAAAAACAAACATTATCCCCATACTCTCATAATTTCTTTGGCTTGTACGTTTGACCAGTTCAAGTTCATGACAAAAATATCAGTAAGGCAATCAGGAACAGGCTGCCAGGTGAAGCAAGTCTTATGCACAGAAAAGCAAAAACAAACACAACTTCCCCTCCCCACCCCATCCCCAAAAAACTAGCAAACAAACAAACCCACACAACACACAACTAAGCCATAACAAATCAATGTCTTGCTTCAATAACACACATGCACACTCTTCTTGAGAGAAGACACCTGAATGCTTTTTTTTTTTTTTTTAAATGAAAGGACACCCAACCCCCTCTGGGAGGGAGACAGTCATGCTAATCATGGCAGGTGATAACTTTAAGAAGTTCATAGTGACATTTATTAAGTGACATTGCTTTTAGCAGTGCCATAGAATAAGAGTTAACTATAAACAATCAATGCTCCCAGAAGTATGATGGCATCAATAAGTCCAACTGACAAACATAGAAGCTAAATAATTTTGAAGACTGTATCAGATCTTTTTCAAGCAGTAAAGAGATAATATTAGTTCTTTTGGCATGTTGCTGAATATTTCTACATAGATAAAAAATAGAAACTACATCTCTAAGACTAGGCTCTGTTTGAGAACAGACAATTAAAATGAGGCTGCAGGGTTTGATTTTTAATATCTCACTTAAATCTGGTAACAAAGTTCAACTAATGGTCATAATAAAGTTTTGTATAATTTAATGCTGCTCCAGTGCGATACTTTTTATGACTTGCTACTGCAAAGGTTTTCTTCCATTTGAAATCAGGCTGTATTATGTAAATATGATCTTGGCAAACACAGGTAGAGTTGATAACATTAGTGGTCTCAGCTTTCAAATTTGAGAAAAAACTGAACATCAGACTGGCTGGACAGAACAAAGATTTCCAACATACTAAATTATTCAGAAAAACCATTCCTAAACTGGGAAGGTGGGGCAAGGGGGGAATGTCTCAGTGAATGTACAGGGTCATGGTGCCTTCAAGCTGACTACAGTAAAAGAGATGTTTTCAGGAGAGGTAGACATAAGAGTCTCCCAGAATAAACAACACTGGCCTCAAACTTGAAGAAGAGAGGCATGTGGTAGGGAAATAGAGAAGCACATCCTAAAATATAGTCTGATGCAGAGATTTATGGGGGAAAGACATATTGGAAGGTTACATATTTTTCCAGGATTAAATGTTCTACATTTTTAAAGTACACCCCTCCAGGCTACCCACAAAATAACTATGGCTATGCAAAAAGGATAAGCAGATAGTTCATACCACAGGTTGTCTGAATTATTTATTTTATCATCACAGGATTTGATTTCAACAGCTATGTGGAATATAAAGCAGTGTCTTCACATTGGTAAGCTACCGATTTTCTTTCATTTTGAGTAGTACAGAGCCATTTCTTATTGAATTGAGTCTAGTAACTGCATGGTGTCCTTGCCAAATTCAAGCATTTCTTTCATATTTAGAAAAGGTGGAGAAGAGACTTACCTTTCTACTGAAAAGCCTAGACTGAGCAGAGCACTTTGCCAAAGTCTACTTCTGACACAGAGCCTTTTTCTGGGTCATAGCTGACTATGGCTAAGGCCACTGCACAGCACATGCTGCTCTACTGCATGACCCTGGCCATGCACTGTATCAGGAACTGTCTGGCAGAGGAGACCTACAGACTCCCACCCATCCAATGAAATCTGCCTCTGGCACATTAGGTATTTCCCAGTGTGTGGAAGAGCTGTAATAGAGATCAAGAACAGTGATGTTCTCTATATGTGGTATGGAAACTCAAGTTTTTTAGAAAGAGCAATCCCAGAAGAGGTTTGGATCAAAGCACTCATTTACAGATCAAAGTTTTTTTTTCTATTATTTATACTATTTATCTTTGCTTGCTAACTTGACCACTGAAAATTCTGTATTACTTCTCTCCTGGTCTTCAATCCTCAGGTCTTTCAAATTGACTGTAGAGTTGAGTTAAATACAAACCATAGTAAGCCTTTAAAAATTCCCCCACATATTAATTAAAATACTGTTACAGGCCAAATGAGAAAGGGTATTTTACATCTAATTTGTCTACTACAGCTATTGAATGTGCTGTTCAAGATTCTTGAAAGCTTCACTAAATACACTTACCAGCTTTAAAATTTTATATGCTTAAGTAACATATCTTGTTCTGACAGAAGCATCTAGACTGTTTCTTCTCCTTTGGTTAGTATACAGAAAGACAAGCCTCATACATTAGGAGCAGCGTTTACCAGATTTAAAGGAAATGCAAGATCTTCCATCTCATTGTTCTAATAAGAATTTATGCAAGTCTTGAAATCCCTAAGGTTAAGATCCTTGGCTCAAACATGACAAGATAACATATGATACATATTCATTTTTTTCCCCCCTCAAGATGGGAATGAAATGTAACAAAATAAAAAGTACTCAGTAGATATTCCCTCCCCAAAGTGCAAAAAAGACTTGTGGTTTTTATCTCACTGATACCACAAGAATTGTGCTGGCATTTACCTTGAAGGTGTGTTTATGAAAAGGATTTTTTTTTTTGCAGCTGAAACTACATGGCATGAAACAAACTGATAATGGAACTCTGTTTTGAAACTGTTTATTCTGGTGGCATATTTTTTCCCCTTTATAAGCTTCATGACAGCCAAGTAGTAATTTCCTTTATTTTAGCACAAACAATATATTAGCATCACATTGTTTTCTTTAAGGTTTTGTTTTCTGCTAGCACAAATGCTTGTCATCTGGTTTATTCCAAGTAACATGGATAATCATTAAAAATAAAACCAACAACAACAAACTCTGAAACATTTTTGGTCTATCAGTAGCAAATATCTTGAATACAGTATAAAACTACAGATGCAAGGGTGAATTTCAGTCATAAAAACCACAGACCAGAACTTTGTCCACTGTGTATTACTGTGTCTGTAGAGCCAAAGACTTCTATAGAAATCTCACCCCAAGAAAAACAAAACTTGTATTTTAAAATAATCTACTTAATGATTATGTTTTAAATTTAAAATATAGCTTCATAAAAAATACATTCAAAGGTTACTCTTAATATAATTTATATATTTTTTAAGCATTCTTATATTTCCACTGCTAGAAATGTGAATGAAACATACTCCATAGTGGTTCCCTGCCTTTTTCTCTTGCAAAACTCTTTAAAGGTAAAGCTTCCTATTCTTCCTCTTTTCCTGCATTATGAGAAGTACGGTTTCACAAGCGTCTACTCTAGTTTCCCCTAGTACCTTCAAAGTGAATATATCTTATATAATTTGTATTTTTTCTAGCTTGTTTAGCATACCATTCTCTACACCTTGATGCTTCCTCATATCTTTTTGAACTGGTACTGCTCTTACAATATATCACCTTTAATACTATCTTTTGGAATTTACAAGTTGTTACATTACAATCAGGTTGCCTGTATGAATACAGATGTCTTTGAAAATTTATCTAAGTTGCAGGCACACTGATCGCTGATACTCCAAGCACTCTTGCCCCCATATACCTCCCAAATGTATGCTTGCTATAATGTACAGCCTGAAGAACATTCTTTCCTACCAAAGAAGCAGTGGTGGCAGTGAGCAGCCCTTCAATTGAGGAGGCCAGATCCTCCCCTTTACCGCTCTTATATAGTGACTAATTGCCTCCTTGTGACAAGGTATTAAAACTCCTTGGTCCTTTCAAAAAAGGACAGATGAAGTTAAATGTGGAGATATCAGTAGCAGATACAAAATTTAGGGATAATGAAGTTTAGCTTGTCTAAAGTGCTGTTAATTGAAAGAAAAAATCTTGTGTGATTATACAGCAATAACTTTTTTTTACATTATCATTTCCAATACTCAACAAACACAAAACTAACATCACTCGTCAAAAGCAAAGAAAGGCTAAGTATACTAATAACCACAAGTGAACTTCCTTGTCCACACATTATAACTCCATGGTATGACAGACTCTCTGAATATGAGACAGAAAAAAAAAAGCCCCAAAAAATAAGGGTAACAGACATGATAGCTCCCATACAGCAGTATGCAATTTAGAGACAGTACATTAGTATTGACCAACATATCTTCTGTTCATCCTCACAGTTTCTTAGTTGAAAGTGTGTTTTAAACACATTTCATTCACTGAGACAGTGTAACTTCCCAACACCCCTGACTCAGCAGCAAGTCTGACTTACCTTGCATACAAACATGAAGTCCAAATCCATCAGATTGAGTCTACAGAAACTGATCTTGCAGATCAGCACTGCAAGAATTTGTTGAGCGTCAGAACAGGCATTCACCAGTAGGTTCACTGCAGCCCATCTATGCCAACACTTGACAGAGGTGTTTGGAAGCATGCAGGTATCCACCCAGCCCTGTAGAAAAGGAGAATCAAATTACAAGCCATCTGTACCCTAGCAGCACACTGGCAGAATGAAAAACAAATGGCTCTAACCTCTGACATGTTCAGAGACCATAACCTGTTTAATTAGTCTACAAACCACACACCAACCTAAAATCCAAGCAAACTGTAATCTTAAGCAACTTCATCTTCCTGTGACATTATAAAATGGGGATTACCCTAAATCCATAATGAGCAGATGCAAAACTAGCTACAAGATATTTTCAAAATAGGATTTAGGTATTTGAATAACTGTAGAAATGGTGGGTAACTCGAGTGTTAGAGGAGTTTAACAGCCTGCATTTCCCAGATGTATCCCAGAAACAAATTAGCTGGTACTATACAAAGTATTTGTATAATAACACTGAGGTGAGAAGAACATAAATAAAAATAAAATGAGATGCTATCTAGCATTTTTTTTTTTTAAAAAAAAAAGTGTTTTTTTTTTTTTTTTTTTTTTTAAAAAAAACACTCTGAAGTTGCATGGGCTTATCAGGAGATGTTTGTGGGCAAAGAAGTAGGCAACATCTTGACAAGGTATGGCAACTAGAAACTAAGCACACACCTAGGACAACTCAGGTTATTTTTAATCAGGGATTAGATGGATTAGATTCTTTGCTTGTATCTACTTCCATAGACCTGACTGCAGATAGGCAATTCCAAGATGCTTGTCATGGGATACACAGATTAAACTACAGATTAAAGAAGGGTCAGAATTTCCTCTTATCTCCTTAAGGTCAGGACAAAGTATTTCCTGTAAGGCTGTCTACAACAGCACATCCTTTGCAAACACAAAGATGAGAAGATTTCCTGCAAATGATAGAATGGCTTAAAATGAAATTACTCAGAAAGATTCACAAGACTTCTACTGCCTAGCTATGCCACAAGGTGCAGAGTGGGAAGAATAGAACACACATAGATATTCCAGCCAAAGTGGAGGACATCCACAATCCCAAGTGCATTATCCAAAGTACAAACAATTAACACTAAGGAGGGAGAGATACAGTCCACTCAGCCCCTCACCTACCTTACTGAGCAAGTCAGATTATGTTTTAAGAAAGCTGGAAAGTAGTCTGTAGAACTTCACTTTGCCACTTCAGATTCTTAAAAAGAAATAAATAATTTAGCTTTCTACCTGCCGGTAGCTTGTGCATCCAAGTTAGCCATAGCAATGCAGCTGAACAGGAGGGGAGAGGCGTGTGTAGGATTATAGTGATAACATTTCCTAATCTACAGCTTGCAGCAGACACGTGAAAAATACAAGGACTTACTTCTAGATCTAAATCTAGAAATAGCTCAGTGATCTAGAGCGCTTCACACTCTGCATTAGATAAACTCCTCTCCTTGGGTTATATTCAAGCCTATTTATACATTTTTAATTTTCCTCTGAATTCATCCATCTCTGTTAGCAAAGAGATGTAAAAACCAAGGATGGGAAAGAAAGCTACCAAACATGTTTAAAAAGATCAAAAGGCTCAAACCATGTTCAGAGCTATACATATGATGATTTGCTATATTGTTCTCTCTGGAATGAGAAAGCTCCATTCTCACTGCCACTTTCTTCTTGTGCTGTGACCAGCAACATCTCAACACAGGTTTAAGGCCATGAGCTACCACAGAGCAGTGCTACTGCTCTCTGAAATTATCTCTAACAATTTCAGCTCTACAAAGAGTGGGGCAAAACTCATTCACATCATGCACTGAATATACCAAAACTTTGTGCCAGAAGGATCACTGGGAGTCCTCTTGCAAACAGGAAGTCAAAAGTATAGCATGCTTTTAAACTATAAGATAATTGAATAACTTTCCTTCTCAGTGGGAAACAATCCAGTCAGGAATGGATCCAGGAGCTAGTTCTTTTGTTCACATCCTTGGCATAATGATGTCAGTGTACTGGATTCAGGGGGATTGAACTACCACTGAGACACTGCAAATGGATTCCCACCGCCACACACACATATTTTTTCCACCACTAATTCCAGCAGCAGAAAGACTAATTAAAAATGAGAAGTTCTAAATTAACCTTTCAACTTTGTTATCATTTATCATAACTTACACTGTGATGCTGGAGAAGGGCCCTACTTGCGATCAGGGATTCACAGGTCCTATATAAACACACGGTTTATGAACACCGTGAAGCTTGCAAGCACATGCTGCTGGAGCAGAAACCAGGCAGCATAGCAAGCCATGCAACAGCAAGAAGCTGTTTCTCCCACAACACACAGCCGAGAAACTATACAGATGCCAACATCTCAACTACTCCTAGATATAAATATTCATAACAGCACACAAAAGCCCTGATCACTCCCCATCCTCCTTTTTCCTCACACATGCCCTTAGGCCACCCAGTGTAGTTGGGTGGCCTTACTCAGAGTAAGGTAAATAAATTAACCAATTCATTCATCAATCTTATTTACAGCATACTTCAGGCTGAACAATAATAAGTAAACACACAATATTTGGCAACAGCAAAACAAAAACCCAGGATCATTATTGCTGAACGTCAGCAGCTTCTTCACCTCTCAGCATTCTGCCCAGAAGACTTATATTTAAGTTTTATAAAAGGTTATAGTTGGAAGAGAAAGATTAAAAACAAGATGACTCTGCTACTAACTTCAGACTCCTTAATGGCTTCTAACATCCGCCACCGTCTCTAATAGTCACTGCATCACTAACAGCCACCACACCCTAACAGCTGCCACTCTTTAACGGCCACCACTGTCTTTAACGCCTCCGCCTCTAGCGGCCGCAGCTGTCTCCAATGCCAGACACCGCCCTTAACGGCCGTGGCATCTCTAACGCCCCCAGCTGTCTCTAACGGCCGCCGCTGTCTCTAAGAGCAGCCCCGCCCCTAACGGCCGCCTCTGGCCCCAACGGTCGCTGCCTTCTGGAACGTTCTGCACATGGCCTCTCCTTCCTGGCTGTGCAGCCCAATTACGTTGCACTTTTCCTCTCCTGTAATTTCCAGTTCTTCCACGTGTTACATATCTACAGAAAAATACTATTAATTTCTAAGAGGTTTCCTCAGCCATGCGTGTTGGTGGTAACCATGTATGCTGACACTGTCTGTACAGGTGCAGGCGTCCGCTAGGTTTCTTCAAGCTGCCCTCAGGACACTATCAAGAGCCATCTCTTTCCATAATGGTGTCCTTCATTTGGCTTGGAGAAGGATTCTTCTAGAAACACAAGTGTGTTTAAAGCTGGGCCACTCATAGAGTGGGGGCTGCCATGCCTTGTCTGTACTAGCATGCGGCCATGGCTGCAGAGAAATGCCCGGTAAAAATATTGCAGTGCTACTGCAAACACACCAAAACCCTTTGTTATTGCTTGATGGGTAAATTGGACTGGGCGACGGTCATTTTGTAAATACAGATACACAATGTAACCACGAGGACGCCCAGCTGAGGGGCCCCAACTACAGCACCACAGCCAGGCACGGCTGTGATCCCCGGGCCCTGCCTTCTGCACAGAGCTCTTGTCATGCCCAAGGATCACTCCCATGCCGGGTTGCTTTGTGCCAATAGGGATCCGTAAGCATCGTATTCCTTCCTGTGCCCCCTGGCTCTGGAAAGTGGGAAGGAGAAGCGGCTCCCGGACAAAGACACTGAGCTAATGGTTCTGGGTTATGACAGGAATCTCTGTGCTAGGAAGGGCCCTTTGGCACCTAACCAGGAGGTTGGGTGAATCCATCACTGTAGCTTGGTGTCTCGTGGGTGTTAATGGCTGCACAACTCACGTGAGGGAATAATTGCTGTAGAGAGCCCATCAGCAGTCACTTGTTGTTTCATGTGCTGCCCTGTCCTCGATGAGGGGCAGGAGGGCAGTTCTGCCTCTGTGTGCCGAGTTCTCACAACACCCAATTGCAGTGTGTACTGGCATGCTATAGCTCCCATTCTACAACCGAGGAACGCAAAGTGCAGCAAGATGAGGTGACATCCTGCTTAATTGAATAGGAAGCCTGTGTCAGAGCTGGAAAGTAAAATGCTATGTCTTGAGCTCCATTGCAGTGCTTTAACCACTAGCTGTCTTTTCTCTGGCTATGAGACTGTTGCCAAGTTGATATGAATAATGCATGTTCAGATCAGCAGATATGCAAGGGCGGACCATACCAGTGTGAGACTCTGCTTTTCCCACATCCTTGCACAATAATGAAACTCCAGTGATCTTAGTAAAATTAGAGGTATAAAAGGTTTAGGAAAAGATGGAAAATTGGCGCGTCTCTATGTGATCTGTATCAGTATGCTAAAATAACAATAGCTATTAATAAATAATAGTTATGTGTCTGCCACTCCTTTCCTCTAAATGGACAGTTCACGATGACAAATTACAGACAAAAAAAGAAGAAGACCATAAACCAGAAAATTATTACTGGAGAATAAAACACCTGCCTGATTAATTGTTTTCTGCTCACCATTTATAACGATCAAGATTTGAGAATTACATTTTATCAAGCTCATTCCTTCTATATTCCCACATAAAAGTTGGGTTTATCTTTTAATTGATCTATAATTCATTTACATACAAATCCATACATTTGGCTTTGAGCTCTGTAAATTTGGCTCTCTAGCAATTTAAGAAAAGGATAACTCTTAAAAATAATTTTAAGTACACTTAAAGCAAAGTACACTTAAAGAAAAAAAAAACAGTATGATTATTGACCAAGCTATCACTAATCCTTTCTACCCACGTTCCCGTACTTCTTTATTCAGACTGTTATATAAAGAGAGGTGATGAGGCAGTCATAAAGCAAAAGATATACTGTGATGTCCCATTTTTGTCAGGCACAGCTATTACAAGTGGCTCTGCATTCAGGGTATATTTCCATTTATCCTTTAATTAATCAGATTTTGGAGTTTGGTTTACAGTTTTAGGAGGAACCAAATTATTAATTAGTAAATATTTACAGGTGAAAGATAACAGAGTTTTGCACTACTTGTTCCGCATGCCCACTCTATACATACTGCTGTTGAATTGAAATAAAACAAAAAAGGGATATAGAACAGCTGCTGAAGCTTATGAATAAGATATTTCATGGGCAGGATACAATATACTTTTATGGCACAAAGTACAATAAAATTATGATTCATTGCTGATTAGTTAAGTCTGGGGAGGACACAGTGGTAATTTTAAAATGGAGCAAGATACATACTGAATATAATTGCATTAGAGGAAGACGGCTGAGATGAAGGAAGGTTCAACTGGTAAAATGTCACACTGAGATGTAAGAACACCAAAGCACAGTTGACAGCGTTAAAGCTTTTTTGTTGTTGTTTTCATCACTACACACTTTTCTCGTATTCTGTTAGCACATGAGTTGGAGAGATGCAGACATCTTCACTAGACACCTGCTACAAGAGGTGCAGTGAGTTTGGGCCTTGGCAGGGGAGCCAGAGGAGAGCAAACAGTTCAGTAGAACTGGGAACATTGAAAAAAAGCTGGAAAAAAATACAGGTTACAGTATCATAAATTCCAATTAGACTGCATGTTGTTCCCCAGGCACCATTAGGAAGTCATATTAGTCATTTTGTCTGAGAAAAGAGTGACTAAAGCCTATGCAAAATCCTGGAATCTGTCCCACCTGAAAAACTGACCTTACATGTCAACTCTGAACTGTAGGGGAGTTTCTGGCGGTATGCCCTAACTTGAACAGTAAGTCTGAAAAATGTATTTAAAGATATGGGAAGGAGTGAAAGAGGCCTCTTTTTTTTTTCTTTCTTTTTTTTTTTTCAAATCAAGAGCTGCCTTTAAAACAATCAAATGCAATTTCAAACTCCGACAGTTCTGTGTTCCTGGAGATTGGCCCTGACCCCAGTGCTCCCTGCTGCATTCAGTGTTAACTATCAAAAGGCTTCACAGCTGAACCATGCTTTGGGGTTTGCTGTTTTATTTAGCAGAGGTCATTTCTTTCATTATTTTCATTTCAAAGATGCTCAATCAACCTACACCCACACACACTTTCATTTCACACATTTTAATATTTATAATAATATTAAAATACTTGAACTGTTTTGAAACAGCTTGTTTGAAAGCCACAGGATCCTTTTTCAATTTCACATAGATTTTTCTCACATCACATCCTTAATGAAATTAGCAGGCCCAAGGCTTTGCTCCATCTACTCCTTATGACTGGTGTTCGTCTCAGGGTATTCGTTTGCAAAGCTTTATGGTAAGAGCCTTCAGCGCTGGCCAGTAAGTGGCCAGGCGGTTATATTCAGTCGTCTGGAAACAGATATTCCATGGATTTGGTTACAAAGTCTCATATGATTTTAAGAAGAAAAGCTAGACTGGCACAGCAATTAAAGGCTTCCCAAGGACCATTGCACCGTAGCCCTCAGTTATGTTACCTGCAGACTCACCTCCAATACCGAGTCAAGTCACCATTTGGCCTTTGACATGAAGAGGCCTTGTCAGCCCAGCCTTGTGGTCTCTCCCAACCCTTAATATTAGGGTGGCCGCCAACACGAGCGCTTTTCTCAGAGAAGCGAAGCCTCCTCCCGGCCAGCCGGGGCCTGGCACCCCTTAGCGATGTGTGATGGATCCCCTGGCCCAAAAGCAGCTTCTTGCTGAAGTAGTAGTAGTAGTGCACTGCCTGTGTCTCAAGTTATGTGAAGAAATTAAACCCTTGTTTTGTAGAAAGCACGTGCTACCAGTGTATTGAGGGAAGTTGACTAAATTACTTGGTGACATGGAAAAATGTTTTATTCGTAACTTGCTTAATGCCTGGCATTTGCTTTTCTTTTGGTACGTATTTAATACATATTTAACTTTTTTCAGAGTGTTAACATATTTTGTAATTATCTAAAGTTAGCTATTGAGGGTTCAGATGTAGGTAACAAAGTAATTTGCTTAAAGGCACTGAACTTCTCTCCCAGTCCTATGGTGAGACTTCAATCACTAGCTACTCTTTTAATTCTTAAGCGCATATAAAACAAAACAGGAGTGCGAGGAACTCTTTCCTTTGCTTTCTTTTCCCTTACCTTCCACCACCACTGGCACACATCATCTGCTTCTCTGGGATTTCTTTTTATAGCCCTGCACAGCCGTATTGGAGATGAAACAAGAGGGAACAGGAGGTTTGCTGTTCTGCAGATCTACTCCCTGTAGTCACTGTCGCAGTAAAGATGTATGAGTAACTCCAGCTATGATAAAGACAGTTATGTGAACATGGGAATGAAGGGACAGGATGACGGACTTCACTCTAGCTTTTTTATTATCTTCTATATTTATTATTCATTACTTTTTTTTATTTTATGGTAGGACAGGTAAATCTATTCTACTACTGCTGTTTTTTAAAATAACTTCACAATTCCAGCAGCAGTTTTGTTGCTTCCAGTATTTGCTGGGACAATTTTTCTTAGCGTTTAAAAATTCAATGAGATATTAAAATGCTAAACACTTTCCTCCAGGCTGATGAGAAAATGCATGGACAAGGGCTGCTTTTGTATGTCAGAGAGCCTAAAATAATGCGTTAATTGTAGCTGCTGTTACTATAATGGAGACAGATCCTAGGAAAAAAATGTATACAAAACTTTCAGAAAGGCAGGGAAAGAAAGCTATCTACCAGCTGAACAAATTGGACTTGCTGCACTCAAAATACTCATTTCTGGTAAATACTTCATTTTGTGATTACGTTTGCTAGCTTTTCCTTACCTAGGATTATCGACCTTTCAGATAAAGGGAGTCTGGTGATGCAGGACTGTGGTGACACACATGGGTGATTACGGAATTGAGATGTGCCATATCTAACATAAACCACTAAGCAGCCTCATTTATTTATTTATTTTTAACTAAAAAAAAAAAAGAAAAAAGAAATGCTACCAAGCTCAGAAAGAGCTTAATTAAAAGTTAATGAACTAAGTGTGAGGGATGTCGAAGGCTTGGAGTGAGAGCAGCAAGAAATTAATTTACAAAGAAGTCCTGCAGTTTGGGAAGAGCCTGGAGATCTTGTAATAAGTCATGTTGGGTAAAAGGGACAGGGTCTATCAAGGGAAGAAAACCTTATTGGAAAACGTAATAAATTGCTCATTGATTCAGATCCCTCTATCCATCTGCACTGAATTTCCTCAGAACCACTGCACAGTGATCTACATTATCCACCTTTTTTAGCAAATACTTTGCCTTGCTTAGAATCTTCCCCCCATCCAAGACCAGAGTTACGTATTGATGTTGATTCCCTTTCTACCAGCCACTGACTAGAGGGCCAGCAACACATTGCTCCAATTTTATTTTGGCATAAATTTATTAAAGTGGAATTACAAGAGATAAAAATGGAGTAATCCAAGAACAAATGTGAACTCTTTTTTTTTTTTTTTTTTCCTCATATGCCTCCCATGTATGTCCGGATCTGTCATTTTCTATCTTTGACTGTAAGTGCTCTTAATGCTTTATATGTGTGAGAGAGATATTTTTAGTAGATATATTTTACAAAAACAGTTGATTTATTTCTGGATCAAATATACCTTCTAAGCAAATAATCACCTGCTACCAAACCAGATAAAATTACATGGAAAAGTGTGTATTCACACTATCAGGAAATTTCTGACCCATATTCTCAAATATCATCCTTTCCTCACAATCACTGTTAAAATGGATGTAATATGCCTGTTACAGCCGCCTTCAGCAAACGCTCTTCTAATTTCTTTTCCACAGTGAGGAAACGTTCCCTGTATGAAGACACGCCGTGTACTCCAGCTTCCAGCATGCGGGCTCTGTGGAGATGAGAAGTGAGACAGAACATGATCATCGGGAGCCCAAGCGCGCTCTGTGTGCGACTAGAGCTAAGCCCAGGCACAAAACCGCTGTGGAAACCTAACTGCATCTGGGCTGAGGTGCCTCAGAGATGCAATCACACAGCCTTGCTGTTTGATCACTTGTCTGACAAAATTAAGAATGTATCCTATCTGCATGCCATTGCTTTTTTTGTTTTCCTTCTTCTCCAGAAAGCTGACCAGCGGGACTCTGGACAGGTTCTACCACCATAAGAGTAAGACTGATTTCAGGTGATGGCATAACAATATAAAACACAGGAGGGAAAAAGCAGCTTTAAGTTCTGGTATATAGAAGCATATATTTAAGCAAAATTCTTTTTTTTTTTTTTAACTTGGGAAATTCAAAACTTATCTATTCTGTAATTAAACATAGGATCTTTACAGCTTTTGGGAAAAGCCATCTAACAACTTGCACGGATGCTCAGTCTTCCTCGCAATTGCAGGCTTGCCTTTCAAGCTGTGAACTCTTCAGATAAATTTTACCATTGATGTCTATAGGCTTTCCCACATGTCTAGTTCTTCCACTTCCTATGCTGGGAATAGCTGAGGATACACACATCCTCCCGAGACCGCTGGATACATTTGTTGGTGTTTTTGTGCCTTGTGCTAGATGAGTCTTTCATGTAAATATCATTCAAAGCAAGAGAGAGCCATTAAACATGGGTACGCCAAACAGTGCACAACAGGCTGTTGTAACCTAAAATCAGACCCAAATGTTTTTTTAAGTGCTGATTAAAAGGTGAAGAGACAGTGCTTATTGAAGACCTGAACAAAAATGGATGACACATACAGGCTATTTGTACTGAATTACTTATCATAGTTTGGCATGATGAGAGGAGTGGACAATATCTGTTGTTCTTTCTGGTGTCATTAAGTTTTTGTGCTGTTATTTAGTCATTTGAAATACTGAGATTTCATCTCCATGTGCATGCATGTCTTCATAGAAACAATTTCTCGTGCTGTTCTATTTGAATTCCAAGTGAATGAAATTCTCTAGTATAACTCTTTGAACTTAAAAGTATACAAATAACCATTATAGTTTTGATTAGGCAAATGAGTTCTACATATTCTTGAGAAGTTTAAAAAGAGTAAGTTACTGACTACTTAGCTGAAACATATATTGGTATGCAAAAAGATAAAAACAGCTTATTTCAGCTTTTATTTCACAGATAGCAGTGTTCCTTTGTTTCCATTTTAATGTGTTACTATGGTTCTGTTTGTTGTTCCATAAAAGATATTGCCCTAAAAAACAAAGATGACAATATTGAAACAGAAAGAAAAGTCTCACCAGAAAAATGTGAGGTTTCATTACTTCAAAAGAGACCCAGCTGAGTCGCATAGAATGCTTATCTGGTAAGGAAAGAAAGGGTCAAATTTGTTATTTTCCAATAAAATCTGGAAAGCATTCTTTGAAAATGAAACAAAAATTGAAGCTATTTAGTGTTATGTATTTTTGGTAAGAGAATGGAAATTAGCCAAGTGCACTGGGGTCATCAGGGAACACTGATAATTCTGTGTGCAGATCTTACCTGGGGCATGGTGTTTGTTACTCATAAAAACAAAAACAGGTGCTGTGTTAAACAGGCCACTACAACTAAGCAGGGGAACTGTCTTATTTAAAATAGTTGCAGTACGTGCTTCAAACCCTAATGCGAGAGACATGCACGTTCACTCCTGTAGGTGCACTCCAAGACAGCAGCAGCAGCTGCAAGAGATGATCATTTAACAGAGTCACAGAAGTGGCCACAGTGCTTCCTCATGATTAATTTTGCTATTATGGCACAGATGAAAAAAAAAAAAATAAAGACCACCTTCTCCCTATTGACCTAGAAAATGTGCTTGCTGATTTGCAAGAATGAGTCATCTGAAAATTGAGAGGAAACACTAAGCCTCAGGCTTTTCCCAAAACTCACATTTCTGAAAGTGTAAAAACAAACAAACGAACAAACAGAAAATCCACATTAAACCCCCAAACCAGAACCAATTCATTTGCAGTCTCTATTCTAGGGCGCTGCTCTCCTCTCAGCTTTCTCTAGTGATCCATCCAGGCCCATGCCTGTGCATGCACCTTTCCTCCAGTGCACGGGGGGACTTCTGCTGCACTTCCAACTTACACGATAATATAATTATCTCGTCTAGTGTTTCTAATCTCCTCTTTATATGCCTACAATTATGTTTTAGAAGTAAATCTTTCCTGTTTATTAACCTATGCATTACATTTCAGTTCAGCGTATAATTCTAGATTTTTGTAAGAGTTGTAATCAGTCATTTACCTGCTGAAATCTTCTGTTACTATCACACAAATTAGAGAAGAATCATTTTTTGTTTAAGGCCATTTTTTGGGCTGCTTATGGTTTAGTCTATAAATGGGATTTGGTGACATACTGAATGATGTGCACACATTGCCTCATAGCCCTCTTTATTCCATATTTCAGGCCCACTTTTAAGATATGATACTGTACCTAGCTCATTGAGTCCAAGGCTACTGTTGCTGTGTGCCTCTTGGCAGGCACATGTGCATACAGAGTAATATAACTGGATGACCTGAAAGGCAAAGAATAACACAAAAATAAACTATCTTGTGTTGTTTTCACCTTTCGATTTCAATTAAATATGAAAAAAACAAAAGAATCAGCTGGCCAATAAGTATGGATCCATCATAATTAAAAAACATAAGAAAAAAAGAGCAGGTTAACTTCATGTAACGTAATATTTGACATAAAACACAAGTCTTTGCTCATGTTTGGAACACTTGCTTATCATTAGTGTTAAGAATGAGTATGTTCCCTTACAAATAAAAGGATGGTACATTCTGTGTCAGGTGCAAATAATCTGAAGGGCAAACTATGTTTCCTGATTCTAAGTTCATGCATCATCAATCATAAGAAAGGCTGTACACCCAGGAACAAATACAGCTTATTAAAGGAAGTAAGGAAAAGGAAATAAAAGATATGCAAACCTATCTGTGCCATTTTCATGTAACCACAATTTTTGCCTGATCTTACATCATATAAAACAGCTCAGTGTGCTCACACCAGTATTTGGTGGCTTTCTCGCAACGCAAGTGAAACAGATTTAGGGGTCTACCTCACGCATCATAAAGTCCCCTTGCCAACACTATCGTTTGTGCCATTCGCAACTTCACAGAATGCTTCTAAAACTGCTGTTAGAACTCCTTATTTCCTTGTAAAAGCTCTGTATTTTCAAGCATAGCTTGCTCCTGTCTCAACTATAGTGCACATTGCTTTGATTGCAGCAGTGGCGGTGACATCTTCACTACATGATTCAAAGACAGATGCTGTAGGCAATTCAACTGACACACACTAGGTTCACTAAAGAGATTCATAGACATCAAGAGATCTTAAAATAAGAATGACCTTTACTTATGAATTGACAGATGTGAAAAACAGCAGCTCAGGCATGTGTTCTCTGACAGAGAGGGATTCATAAATGTAGTCCAGTTAAATTCAATTGGTTGTCAAAAGTAAAGAAGTACCTTACATGTAACTGCACAGTAGTAATCAACACAGAAATGCTGGACAAATAGCCTGCTTTAAAATGAGGACCTCCTTGATCCTTCATGTAAGACTGAAAACAGAAGGAATTCAGTATCGCAAAGCTGAAATGTTTGTGCATTGCCTAAAATAACACAAAAAAGAGAACAGATGTTTTAATACCATTTTCAATTTATTTTATGTGGAACAAGTTGGCCTTGCAAAATGTCCAGGGGTAGCCTAGAATATGATGAAAATCTGCACAAAGATTAATTATGGAATAGAGAGATGTTGACAGAAATCCATTTTCTTTAATATCCTTTTGTTTCTAATCTTCCCTAGCTGGAATGAGGTTGGTACTATTGATGGGCACACTGATGGTCTTAATAGAGAGAGGGAAATGGGATGTGATCTTCTGGGCTCTGGGAAGGATGTGAAAGATTCTCTTAGGAAAAGAAAGGTAAAGTGATAAATATCTAAGTATCTAAACAGCATGCCCTTATGATGTTTCTACAGAGAAAAATCATTAGACTCTATAATTAATTACATTACAATAGAACTAGAGCAGAGACTTAATTCTGACAGCCAACAAAACTTTAAATCCCTAAAGAATATTCTTCTAAATAATGGTCTAAACCAAGAGTGAATTAAAATTCAAAGAGGAGAAGAAAGAATAAGCTTCAGTAGGAGGTTTTGACATCCACTCTGAATGATACAGCATACCAAGTGCATTTACATCAAAAGTCTAAGTAAGCATCTGAGGCAAACATCTTTTAGGCAAAACTGCATGACACCTTTGAAGCAAATGGGAGTAACATGTTTTATTTATGTGCCCAAGATTTTTAGAGTAATTTAAAATGTAGCTTAAATGTATGATATTAAAATAAACTTCCGTATCCCAGGCTATATTTTCCACACCCGGCTCTACACAGTGACGTGTGTCTTGCTTTGCCCACCTCCTTACGGGCCTCGGGTAGCAGCTTTACAGCCACATCACACACCACCAGGAAAATAACTTCTGGGCTACACCATGGAAAGGCCGGGAATTCACATACACGGCAAGCACCACATCAACAGCTGCTGGCCTTCTGTCTGACACTAAATACTAAAATCCTTAACAATCATTAAAAGCAGGAACATTATAACACTGTATATTCAGACCTATAATACTAGATTTAGTAAGAAGAGTTAAAAGTAACATTTTTCACTTTTAAATGGGAAGAAAAGTCCCTCATGTATACCAGGACAAAAGTTAAGGGACTCTTTCATGTTCCCATGTTTCAACTGGAAGGAGAATGATCATCTACAACAGCTCTGCCAACTCAGGGGAAATTGTATCTTCAGAAATACATGTCCTTTGCTGGACACACAGAGCAGAAAGGATTTCCCTGAGAGTCCTCAGAACTGGGACTGCAAGTTTAAACTCCAGGGGGAAAAAGAGTGTAACACAAGTTCTCAGTTCCTCCTCTGGACTCGCCCTAGACAAATGACAGGTACAGAAAAACACTCATAAAGCATTCCCTGAGAGCTGAAACTTTTGCTTCAATTAGTCGATTTTAAATTTTGTTTTAGCCAGAGAGATAAACTTACAGTAAGGACTGACCTGATTTTTCATTCTGTAGAACCAATAAATAAGTAATTATACAAGTAATCCATTTAATGATTTTTTTACCTAGCAGACTTTAAAGGAAAGAAACATGCATTTTGAAAAAAAGGAGTCAGCTTCTCCAAGGTTCCTGAAAATTTATTATAAAAATTAAAAAATTAGCTGAAACCTCTCCTTAATCCACTAAAAAGCAGCTCTAAGCTTTGGCAATATGGGTTAGAGCGAGGCCTGCCAGATCATTACACAACCATTGGAGAATCTTGTCCATCACTTCGAGGTTGCTTCCATAGGCCATTACGAATGGGCCGTCCACACAGTTCTGCCCCTCACTGTCCTCCCCATGCTTGTGAATGGGCGTAAAGTGAGTTGAGACATTCTTGTTTGGTGGGGTCTGTAGGTTTCAGGTTAGGAAGAGGTGAAGTCATGCAGAATTCCCCCTTCTTTTAGCTAAAGATTCTGGGGAGCTGAATGGCTGTCAACAAGGCCTACTCGCAGAGGCAGGCCCTCTCACCAGTTGGGCAAAGAGGTTTAATGAGCAGTAGATCAAAATCTTCTGCTGCAACAGCATACAGAGCTTGTAACAACCTGGATGAACCCTAGAACTGCCTCCAGGCAAATATGCCTGAACCCCCTGCATAGGTACTAGCTAAGGCAATGAGTGAGGGGTCTATTTCTGGCCTGAGGAGTTGATGAGGTTTTTACATTTTCACAGTGATGTGGTGCTGCGGCAAGCACGGCTCTGCCAAGCGGGCTTGTGAAGTGCGAGATAACGTTTTCTTCAAAAAAAAAAAAAAAATCCATCAGCTTTTCACTGAACCCCAGACTCTGGTTTGATGGAGTATCTGATTAAGTTGTTTGTGTGCACTGGCAAAGAGCAAAAGAGCAGGGAAGGTGGACACCTCGGGACATAATTGAAATGAGATATGTCACTTCAAGTTCGGTGTCACTGAGCTCGGACCCCATTCCTGACTGGGAAAAGGCATTTATAAGGAGCAGGGAACCCGGGCAAGACACCACCATTCTTTATTAATATTTGGCTTTCTCCCTCTCGTATCGATTGCAGTGAGATGCCTGTCACCGCACTGAGTCACACAGCAGCCCTGACATGCAATCTCCTCACAGAATTACATTGCCGCAGAGCTTGGGATCGCACTGGACTTGGCAGATATTTCCTGTGCTACCGTCACTTGTTGGCAACCTGCTTAATAATTAATTTAATGCACAGGCAAAGTTGCACATTGAAGCACAAAGTCTTTCTGCTTCTGCTAGGTTTATGCACTTATTAACATTGCTAAAAGCAGAACTCCTCTTTCATGCATTTTAACACATATCAAACATTTTCAGACAGCCTGCAAGATGTGGTCATTTTTTCTGTGGCTTATACACTTCCACTGCTTTTACAGCCTATCCAAAACACTAAATTAAATGGTGAGTCTTCCTCTGAGATTTGAATGAGTGTCGTGTTTTCTGTTAATATTCTGCCATCTATAGCTGAAGAGAAGTAAATATGGGAAAAAATAGGTATACCAGATGTTATCAATGTTCAACATTGGCACTGCAGATCTTTCTACCGGATTGTGACTGTCCTCAAGGATCAGTTCCTGCATGAATGAAGCATTTCAAACTCGGTGTCTGTGCTCTTCTCTTCATATTAAAAAAATATTTAGAGAAACTACCTGCCACAGGATTTTTTTTTTTCCGGCAATCAGGTCTCCATCCTACTTTCTTTTTGTCTTTCTCTGCTGTGTTTATTCTATGGCTTTTACAAATTTTGTCCAAACAGAAGTGTTGCCATTAGCAAATGCATCCTGCTACATGAGTGATATGCTATATAAGTTGAAACGTAGTGCCTAAACGGTGAGCTCTGACATTTCTAATTGGACTTATTCTCACTAAAACACTTTCCAGTGAGAGAAATGTATTACCTAGTAGGATTGCTTTGGTAGCTGTACGTGTCTCTAAGTGCCTGTGTGCATGGCTGTGTATGTGCATATGTGCATGACTCCATGGGTGCCCAGTACAGCAGCCTGGGCAAAGAGCAAACTACAGCAAACTCCTTGGAGGCTCCATCTCACACCCAAACTGATGAGTTTAACACAAACTGACTGAAGGACAGATTCTATCTTTACAATAATAATGCTAATAGTATTACAAGCCATATGGGGACCACCTGCCTCTACAGTGTGGCATTGTGGCAGCGCTCTACTTACGTATGTATGCTTGGATGCATGCATGTATTTATCCCTGTGGCTTCTCTGTACGAGCAGTGAGGAGCATTCCTCACTCCCCTCCTTCCCACGGAGCCAACAAAAGGGACAGAGCCAGGAGTGGGGAGCCCCAGGGCTGCCCAGCGCTGCGAGGGGAGCAGGACCCAGAGCGGTGCCAACCCAGAGGCCGGGCAGAGCCACGAGCTCCAGGTCCCCGTTG
Organism: Tinamus guttatus; assembly: GCF_059628265.1. Lineage (NCBI taxonomy): Eukaryota > Metazoa > Chordata > Aves > Tinamiformes > Tinamidae > Tinamus > Tinamus guttatus. The sequence continues at coordinate 2,017,454 of NW_028288985.1, read as the reverse complement.
CTGTTTGGTTCATGGCTGCACACACAGTGTAGTGGCCATGGCAAGATCAGGTACGAACATCACTTCCACTGAAAAATAGAAAGCAAAAAGAAAACAGTTGAGCAAATTTCAGATGAAATAGAAAATTACAAAGGTTTTTGTTTTTCGTTTACTTTTGTGGGGGAAGAGAAATATTTACACTTTTACTGAGGATGATAAAAGTATGCTGTCCCCTAGGGGGAAAAGATGTGTTTATAAAATAAATGCAGCAAAACTCAGTTCAAAGAGATGCATTCGTATTTGGAAACAAATCCTCTATTAAGCTTTATGGAATGTTGGAGAGACAGAGCATTTAAATTTGAAAGATTCCTTGTTTTTAAATCAAACAAAACCCACTTATATATTTATCTAACATGAAGAATTGTATCACTTCCTAACAGATAATGTGAAGGTTAAAATTTAGTCTGGAAAATAACTATAAATCAAAGTAAAATAATTGGAAGCACATGCCAGTTCTGTGAGGAATCCTGTTTCCTTTATGGATGTTTACTTCATTTTATCTTAATTTTATATACATATAAAATATACATCTAGAATATACAATAAATGCACATATATTAACTAACCCCCTTGAAAACTTAAGGAATAACCTACATTCAGGCCTTGTGTGAATATCAAGACATTAGTGAATTACAAATACAATCGAGCTATGAATTGTAGGTCCATTTAACAAGAAAGCATTCCGGGTTGCAGATATTATGCAAGACCAAAGACTGGATCCAAGAAAAATATTTAAAAATCCACGCCAGAAGGTTTTGTTTGCTTGAACAGTTGTTCTTCCATAGAGAAATATTACCAGTATAAATCCACAGAAAAAACATGAAACAGTTGTTTCATTCTCAGTGTAGCATGGTCTCTTAGTAATCATGACATAACCTTCAGTTACTTCTCACTCCAACTATTATTGTAAAAAGCTCATTTTATTGTGCATTAAACATAGAAAGATTAGCTCCCGAGGACAGACCTTAAAGAGAAGGTAGAGTTAATTAGAATTTATTAAAACAAAAGCAGCTAAAAGAACTTCAAAGCAATGAAGTAATTTTAGAAGTCAGAAGAATAGAATTGTTCTGGGAATAAAAATTCATGTGAAAAATACAGACCATGCATTACGTATGATTTTTTATACATTTGCAAATTGGAACCCTAAAGCAAATGGAGTGAGGAGATGCACTGAGCTGCCTTTGAAGCAGCCCTGCATAAAAAGAAGCTAACTGCAATATTCTAACAAATGTACTGCTACCACTTTGAACCACCCAACACTCTCTCCACTTCACTGATGCCACCAAATGGTCAAAGTGCTATAAATACTGAAGGGTTGTGCAGCTCTTCCACATCCTCCTGCAAGACCCGATCCTTCCCCGAGGAGCCACCTCTTAGACTAAACTAAATTTTGTGAGATGGAGCCCAAAATATTTGGCTGCCATTTAAAATCTGTTTAAACATTTGGAGAAAGAGCAGAAGACACGCATATGGATGAAAATGCTACAATCCAAATAATACAGGTATCAGCCAAAAACAATAAAGGTTTCAGAGGTTTGTTCTTTTGCTGCATAGAATTCAGGAGCAATTAGCCTCTGAATGAATATAACAACTTCAAGCGTAAAGTGAAACACACAGAAAAATAACACTAAAAATGGAAGACTTTGCAGTCATATTGCGCCTTGCATGCAGGGCTGATTTTGCACCTTCCATTACGCTGCTCGGATGGTTAGCAATCGTTTTCGGATCGAAGGCCGGGCCTCAGTGGGAACAAGGCAAAGTCACCCTCTGTGGAGCAGCCACCACACGGTCCCACGGTGACCAGGAGCACGAGCAGCGGTGCCTCGGGCGCCCCGCGAACGGAGCGTCACCCCGGTGCGCTCCAGGCCTGGGCCGGGCTGCCCTGCCACCCGCCGCGCGAGCCCCGGCCTCTGCAGCCTGACGTGCCCGCGGGGCAGGTGCGCGGCCTCCACGGTGCCCTGCGGCCTCCCGGGTCTCTCCTGCTGTCGCTCACTGGCCTGGCCAGGGTCGCACGTGAGCTCAGGGACCGCAGTGTGAAATCTGCCCAGTGCAGCTCCGAGCAGAGAACTCCGATTCCAACAGCTGCAGGACTCACCTGAAGCCTCCTCATGCCCACACTTGGGCAGCTCCCCAAATACTGCTGCTGACTTTTGGGTTTCTTTAGAATCTCATTAGGAAGTGAATTAAATCAAACTTAATTTTCTTTTAGGCTTTTCTCTATAGAATTGTTTAACATCCAGAAGATATAGCAACAAGGTAAAAAGTAAAGCGTTAAAATTAGAGAAGAGTGCTGAAGTAAAAGAAATCTGCTCTGTAACCTGCTGCAATCCATCTTTCTGCAATTAAGCACTAGCTAATGTGCAGGTGGCCAGGCCAAAATTACCACAAAAGAAAACCATTTATTCTGTTTATATAATTTGTAAGCATTTATAATCAGTGAAATGACAGAATACAGAATAGGCCTCCCTGCTGAGATGCAATCTTCATTCTTTGTCAGAGATTAATCACTTACCTATAAAATAATAGAGACGCCTCCGTGATGGGAAGACTGCCTGTCAGTGGAGTCCCTGGTGAGCGGGCGAGCGGTGTCCTGCGAGCGGTTGGGAGGGCCACATGCCCAGTCCTGCAGGTTCCATCTGCTGCCGGGGTGAAGATGGGAGCAGCGAGTGACAGGCAATGCTCTTGTTGAGCCCAGGAGTTTCTCAATGTCCTTACTGTAGAAAAGGTTCCATTACTGGAAAAAGAACATGTTATGAAATTTTAAGCTGGTTTTGGGCATGATGGAAAGGAAGTAGCAACGCAGGGCAAGTTCCCAGCTACTGGCTAATGCAAATCCATTGTGAAAAAAAAAAAAAGGCTTTACATAAAGATGCAGATGCTGTGAAGGAAAGAACAACAAATGGGTAAGAAAAAGCACATGAGCTGAATATAGTAAGTGTTAATATTACTATCAAAGTCAATTACAGAGCTTAGTGGAGGGTATTACATCTATTTTGGTTATAACTCATGAGAAGAAGCCTATTTAAACATTTATATTTACACAGTTTAAGTCACTGCTATGTTACTTCAGGTTTCTGCTGGTTAATCTTCCTCAGCTTCATGACACTCATTGTAACCGAATTGCAATCGCCCTGGTGAAGCAAAACGCAGCTCATACTAACTGCTACAAGCCAGCAGATGTGACTCCTGCATCCCACAGAGCCTAGCCACATTCTGCTTAGACCTTCAAGTGCTCTCAGAGCGAGTCTCATGTGAGTTTTTTTCACAAATGGAACAGCTGAAGAGCGTGAGACTCTGCAGAGCAAGGAGCAGGGTAGACGCATTGGGTACACAGGGCTGCCGACTCCTGAAACTTGCCATGCCGGGGATTTTACTGCTGCTCCACCTCGCAGAGGTGTTGGATACATTTAAGGACTTCAGCATTCTTGAAGAAAATAAATGTTTCTGTTCCTGAAAGTTTTAGGGGAGAGTTTGAGAGGATGGCCTGGTCACAATCTGAAGGTCTAGAAGACAAAAGGGGGCAATTAAAAGGCCCTCCAAAGTTTTCAGTACAGCAAATGAATGAGGTGAGCAAATCCAGAGGCATCAGCAGGCGGTCCCATGATCAGTTCTGTGTCTTTAGGTTTACCGTTGTAAGAATGATGCTTTGCATAGTGATAACATTATCTAAGGATCTCACATAATTTTAACTAATTTCTTCTAACCCCAGACTGACGTTACCAAGTACACAAAGCATTACCATCACCCACAAAACCTTGTAGCATAGGAAGCGATGAGGTTGCTTAGCCAGCGCTGAAACTCAGCTGCCTCGCCGGAGCACACGAGCAGCCACAAAAGTCACGCAGGAGAAAGGGGCAAAGCAAAGGAGCTTCTCAGAAGGAACTCCAGGGAAGGAGAAGCAGCCAGCACAGCGGCTGCACCTTGGCCAGGCTGACAGGATTAACCCTGCAAAAAGTGCAGGGTGATTTTCCTTTAGAAGATGCAGGTGAGACCTTGTTTTCACATGGCCCCAGTAGAGGTGGCTCTGGCAGCTGCTGCAGCTCCTGCCCTGCAGCAGGGACCCAGCGGCACCTGCACTGCCAGCATGTGGGTCCTCTAGTGCTGAGCAGGGCAGAGGTTGCACAGTCTGAATACAGTGACCCTCACCCTCAGCACTGATGTTGAACTGCTGTTGTAACCCTAGCCCAACCCAAATCCTACAGAGAAGCCCCAGATTACACTGTAATGCCAGCACTTGGCAAAACCAGCCAAAAAACTGACTGGAAGCCTTATAAAGTGAAGGGAAACTGCAGGGCAAAGCTCTGCAGGGCCTGCACGGGGCTGCGACGCCGGTGGCGGCACTGGCTGCCCCAGGGAGGCTGCTCAGGCCTCACTCCTTGGCGCCCTGAAGCGCCTGCTCACACTGGGAGCCTGCAGCAGCAGCACGTGACGCCTCAACATCCAGCTCATTCATGCAGACTTTAATTGTCATGACTCTGACTGCAGAGGATACAACTGAGAAATAGAAGTTCTCTAAAAATCAGATTTTTCTACAGAAATTGTTTTGAAGAAGGATAAAAACAGGAGTTATTTTCTAATCCATATGCTTGTATTCTTAACTCTAAAGATAAATAAGAGAAGGTATAAACATATAGATGTTTACACCATCTCCTCTCACCTAGGCTGGTCAGAAGAGAATGTAGCAATCCATGTTCAATTTTACAACATATTTTCCTGAATAATTAGGCATATTTTTAATGGTTGACTATCCCAGTGCTTTTTCAATGCTTGTGTTTAGTAGCATCAAGAGTAACTGCCCATGGGCACGTTCACTTGTCCAGGGCAAGTGAGCAAGCGAGAGTCTGTGGCTGGGGCATCCATGCAGAGCGCGCACGAGCAGAGCCTAGGGCAGGAAGGCGGGTGAGCAGCGGTGCTGAGCTCCTGCCCCGCAACACAGCACTAACAGCTCCAAACTGCACTTCTGCAGGGAGCAGCGCTGCGTCGTGCTCTGCAGTCACACGTGTGTGTTCTAGCTGATTTATGTTATCCTTCAGATGAGCACATCGGAGTTGAAATGATTAAAGACTATAGTCACCAAATCCCATTTGCTATGCTAAGCATGGATTTACTGGAGAGCAGCGAAGTGCACTTTGCTCTCATTAGCGCGATGGCTAGAGCTGTGCACAAGCCTCCCCTCTCCACCAGCTGCTAAATCCCCCTCTCCCGCACACATCAGAGCCGTGCCAGCCCATGTGCTGCTCCCGGCCCCAGTCCCGCCACCAAATCTACTTGATCAGAAATTGGGATTAACTGAAATGTTTGTTCCCTTCTCTCCTGCTTGTCTTGTCATCACTACCCAAACAAGCCCCAATTTTATTGCCGAAATAAACCTTTCTAATAATTATGTAGACTATTTCCTTCAAAGCTGTGATAAACTGAATTCACTATGGTTTGGCTGGTTTGGTGGTAACAGTCCTATGCCTGCATGAATGAAACAGCAATCCAAATTCTTCATGGTGAAAAGCATCAGGAAAAGTGCAGTCCTGGAGACAGCCATGACCACTTACATGATGAGCAGGGTGTGATCCATCACTGTGGCTTGTGGACTGTCTGTCACCCTCAAGGACACGGGAAACCTTAGCCTGGGCGCTCAGGCCCCCATGGGAGGCTGCCCCAACAGGGAGGAAACGTCTCCCACAGAGCTGATCTTTACTCTTAGGACACAGGGCTCTGCTTTTCTTGCGAGGTGTCACCCGCAGTGCACATGCAGACACGCCAGGGAATACCCAGCGCTGGGTTGCTTTGCTTCTCGAGACTGTGCTGAGCTGTTACGGAGCACCTAGGGGCCTCAGCTGGCGCTCGCGAGCGCTCAGCACGAGCAGAGCTTCAGCCTCACGCGTCCTGACTTCAGCCTTGCTAGAGGGCTGATATTTTTGTCATTGACCATCTTAGATATCTGCCTGTAATATTTACTCTCACTTAAGCTTGACAAACATTTCTGCTTGGGCAGAAATGGCTCCATAATTGGGCTTTATAAATGGGAAGAACTAAATGCTCTCTTACTCTCATCTCTCTTAGCAACTTAATAACTGGAAATGACTGACGATCAGATCTGCCTGGAGATGGCGAGTACAGTTTCTGTCGTTATAACCAGGCACAGAGCACTGCTTAATAATGGCCCAGCTTCTCCTCGCTCCAGGCATGCGAGCAGAGGGCCCACTCAGCACCGGCTCCGGGACCCCGGCACCCTTGGGCGCCTCAGGGATGGGCCGTTTGTCAGAGCACTCACTGCCGGGGGGCGCGTGGGCACGGATGAGAGGGGCAGCACTAGCTCGAACCCGCACCTCGCACTGCCAGCCTTGAGGAAGGCTGCGAACGCCCAAGGTCACTCCAGAGCCCTGGCTAGTGCCCAAAAGGCTCCAGAGGGCTTAAAGCCCTCGCCTAGACACATGACTGGGGCTAGACTGATGCAGCTGGTACTCTTCTCTCTCAGGGGAATGTAAGGGCTATATCTAAAAGTTAACAAAATACACCTTGCTCCGCTAGGTAGCTGAACCCATAAATTTAAGTGAAAAGCCGTGAAGCAAAAGCAGAGTGACCCCTAAAGTTTACGCAGTTGTAAACTCTGCTGCCAAGAGGCCTTTCTGTCGTGTTTCTGCCACGTTCACACCTCAGCAAAGGTCTTGAGAAACAGGGCTGCCAGTCACATTTCCATTTAATAGGAAAGAGAGGAAAAAATAGTGTACTCCAAAAGACACAAGATAACAGCAGCACTGGTATGAGAGCCAGGGCAGTGCTCATTAGCAGATCCTCCTTGAGCAGCTACCTTTCACTGTGCACATGGTATAACACGAGAAAGTCCAAGTGCTAAAAAAAATCCCCAAATTGCAAAGCATGGCTGTGATGAAGCAGTATTGGCAGTGTACTGTACACTTCAAGGCACACAGGGGAAAAAATACTGATTTTAGAGCTTGAGGCAGAAATAGCTCTATCTTCTTGACACTCAAATCTTTGGTAGTAAAAGGTTAAAGATAAAAACAGAATATTCTTTCAGTATTAGTGGAAATGTAATTTTATCCTAGACCGAAGCTAGCCTGTAGGATGCTATAAATCTTAGTGCTCACCCTTCCCCCATATTTATCTGTGATAGTATTTATTACTTCCACTATAAGGAATATCAGAAACCTTACCATAGCCCTCAGCAGTAAATTTCCAGTACAATGTTTCAATGCACTATTCAAAGAAAATAAACGTGGTTATTAATGGAAAGCTAAGTGCAATGGAGAATGCTTTTTACCTTATCCTGGAAAGTCAGAGTGGTCCAGTTCTGTTCTCACTTTGCATCTGCACTTGTGTCATGACTGACTCCTGATTTCTGTGGATCCTGGATGACGTGTCACCGTGTGAGAGATTTGGAACTGCAGAGGGAACCGCACTTCCAGGCTTGACTGAGCATCCCTTAATGCAGACCCTCAGAAAAAGTGTAAAGGTGAAACTTTTGTAGCTCCCTGACCTTTTAATGGCTCATAAGAACATTTTTGATGCTTGGCACCCCTGAGCATTGGTCCATGAAGCAGCGACTGGAGCACGGTCCCGTCACTGCCATTGCTTCCCTGCTTCCTCCAGCTGCTGGCCTTTTCCATCCTCACCAAAGGAACAGCAGGGGCACATCTCCAAGAAATGCATTTTCCTTTGGCCAGACCTGCTCTGTGCTCCTCCTATGTCTCTGGGAGTATTTTGAGCAGCCTTTAGCAGCATGAAAGCCTTCTTCACTCTCTCCTTTCAGAGCTGTATTAGATGCAATCATGCTCTATCTCTAAACCTCTCTTTGCTGTCTCTGCACAAATCTTAATACTCAGCGAGACTTTCAAAAGCTGCCTGTTCCAGTATCGATCTTCTCTCAGAGCCATTTTTTCCATTTACTTCCAGGTATATTTGTATCTCAGCCCAAGAGCTGCCCATCAGACAGAAAGCCTCACAGAAGCTCCTGGAAGCCTCCCTCTGCTGTTAACCTGCACAAGATATTTATTTCTGACAGAAGTGTCCTGTAGTTCTTTCTCTCATTAACATGCACCAAGGGATATAAAATAAGTATGGAAAATCATATAGGTGTATTTTCTTAGGCTGTTTGTTTGTGCAAAGGTTCATCTTTCACTATAACTCATCGAAATGTTGTTATGTTGTTATAACTCATTGAGAAGGAACCTCTGGAGCTCATCTCATCCAACGTCCTGCCCAGAGCACAACTACCACCAACACCGCATGTGACAGCCACACTTCATGCAGCTGCTGCTTTAGTCTGCGGCAAATCTCAGGTCCAGCACTGAGGCCTCTGCTATTGCCAGGTCCAGTCTTTCCTGCATGGAGGTAGCTGGAACTAGTGGTAAAAACCCAGCTCCTCATGCCTTGTTTCCTCTTGGAGACACATACTCTTCCTCCTCTCTGCCATTATCTATTTCTTCTTCAGCCAGAAGAAATCCATCAGCATCAGCAAGGCAAGGTTATTGCCCTAGGGACACAAGAGATCAAATCTTAGGGGCTTAAAAGAAAAGCAGTCCATTCACAGCCTCCTCTCCTGGGCAAATGAAAGGCAGCTGCCTCGCACCTTTTCCTCTGCGTGTGTGTGAGCAGAGAGGAAGGAGAAGAAAGAACTGCAGATCAATCAGTATAACCTTCTCTTGCTGAAACAGGTATTCAATTAATTATTTGCAGGGACCTGGATGATGAGGTGAGAAGCAGCCAGCAGCCTGCCTTTGTGGAAAACAGACCATACCAGAGCAACCTTATTTCACTGGGCGGCTCACAGGCCCGGTGAAGATGGAGAAGCAGCAGCTTTGCCTTCAGTAAAGCTTTGGCAAGTAAAACCTCTCATGACACCCTCCAAAGGAAACTAAGATCATGTGAAATGATCATGACTGCAATACTAGACAAATCTGAAGCGCTATCTGCTTGCCAGAACACCTGGCCATGAATTATTGCACAGCAAGGTATGTCCTAAAGCCTGTTACTGCAATTATATCTTCCCTGCTTTGCTGGACGGGTTTCCACAGCGACTTCAGTGAGATTGCTTGAGGAGAAAGTAAGATTAGTTCTTCTGAAGGCTGAAAAACAGCAGCTTTGCTTCTACCTATAAATCTGTTTTTCTTGACTGCAGATGGCTTTAGAGAGTCTATCAGGAAACTCTAAGGAACTTTAAAAACAGTGAAAATGAGGTAGAATTAAACTTGACTTTCACATGTAAAACTAAATCCTACTAAAATAACGTACATAAATTAACCATATTTTTGAACATATTTTAAGCAAAACTTTTCACACATGCCTCCAGAATTAAAGCCCATTAAGTGGATCCTTTTTTTCCTATCCACTCAAATAAAAGGTTATAGAAATTACAAAGGTGATTTTCAGTTCTTAAGGCTTCTGCCACCGTCAGGATGAGGAAATGTTGACTGGTTTTGGCACTATTAAATACTGCCCAATGTGCCGCACTTCTACTCCAAGTTCCCAAGGTGACACAGGCCGGTGCCAAGGCATCGCCGGGGCTGAAGAGGGAGTTAATCTACCTCTCCAGTTTTTCTTATGGCTTCAATGTGTCCTTTTTGAGGACACCCAATGAATTAGATGGGTCAGTGCAGGGAGTCTCAGGCTCAAGCAGGTGGGAAGGCTACAAGTTGCAACTTCCAACTTAACACCTCTGCACTGCACTGCCAGTTATTTCAAGAGACTTGCCTGATTCCGAAGTTTTGAAAGCTTTTCAAAGTGTCCTCTAGCAATTCAGAAGAAAACAGCAAGCTTCACTGTCAGTATTTTCAGGAGCACTGCAAGAATTCTCAGGCCTGCTCCATCTCAGCAGCTCAGATCACCGTTGCGGGCAGACAGGCCAGGCAGGCCTCAGCTCATGGCACTGCTGGTGTTCCTCACATACAAGCATCAGTGGAGTCAATCTGCTGTTCTATGTACAAAAGAGTACCTGATCCTGATGACATAACCTGTTACAACGTCTCCTAGAACACTGCCTTTCTCCAAACGCTGCAATAGTCGCTCTTCCTTGTGCCATTATAGTGTAGAAAATGCAATTAAAACTCATGTATTGCTCCAACTGAAACTTTCCTGACTGTATCACCTATCCTTACTGACAGCTGTGGGGAAGTGGTATCCTTGGCCCACCTTACACCAGATTTCATATGTGGAATCTGCAAATATCTTTCCTATTTGTCATTTTGCATGACAAGTCTCTAGTTACCATAGACACTTTGCTGGAGCTTGCAAGAGCAGTTGCTCTGGCTTTACTTTGAATAATTTAAGCCATGAATATCTTGTTCTAGATAGAGTGGAAAACAGGAGAGCTATAAGCCTCTTCTTTCACATCCATCATCTGCTATGAGAATGCAACAGCAGCACCACCGGATAAGCATCACTCCCCAGTCCAGGCAGTAACTTCCTTGCTATTGACTAAAACAGATTAGCTAATCGGGTTGTTCCCTTAACCACCTTGAAATCTCATCATACCTGTTACAAGAGTTCAAACAAGCCATTAATCTGCTGGAAACTTTGAGAGGAAACAAGAGGCAACAACTGCGACTCCTGGGTTTAAAAAAAAAAAAAAAAAAAAGGCTGCCTCCCTATGCGTGGGAAGGTAGAAATTTAAACACTCTCCCTTTTAAAACAGTCTATGTATACAAACATGAAATATATTTAAGGCGCATGGTAAAACATATTATATTCTTCATTCCATTTGCCACTTAAACAGCACTCTCTTTCTGCCTGCCTAGATACAGATAAGATGTGGTGCTTCCTTAGTAATATCCATAAGCATAATTTAATAGCTGATGCAGTACTAGAGATTCACATTTCATATTTAATCGCGAGTGCTATTTGGAAGTGGTCTGGAAGAAATGTGGTATATGTAGTGGTTGCTTGGACTGTTCTGAGCACTTAGATCAATACAGCATCATTTACTTACTGCAAATTATTAGCAATGTCATTTCTGTTATCTCTATTCCTGTGCAGCAGCTATAGAAGCAGCAGGATGCAAAGGACTCAAAATTAGCTATGTTTATCTGACAATAATTAATGTAAATCCCTTAAGTCCACTTAACAATAGAGAACAAATGAAAGAAAGAAAGAAAGAAAGAAAGAAAGAAAGAAAGAAAGAAAGAAAGAAAGAAAGAAAGAAAGAAAGAAAGAAAGAAAGAAAGAAAGAAAGAAAGAAAGAAAGAAAGAAAGAAAGAAAGAAAGAAAGAAAGAAAGAAAGAAAGAAAGAAAGAAAGAAAGAAAGAAAGAAAGAAAGAAAGAAAGAAAGAAAGAAAGAAAGAAAGAAAGAAAGAAAGAAAGAAAGAAAGAAAGAAAAAGAAAAAGAAAGTTTTAATTTTCAATTTTAAAGAGTTACCAGCCCTGTCCTAGGTGGGACCCAGGAGGGCCGCTCTGCCCGCAGGAGCCACCAGGCACCCACGGCCCACCACGAGGTTCACAGCAACCGCGCAGGGCCCAAGCCGCGAGGGCCCGGACGTGCAGGCAGTGGTGGCCACGGCGAGCAGGGCAGCGGCTGGGCCGGTGCCGGCCGGGCTCTCCATCCCTGCCCGGAGCAGTGCGGGGACTCACGGCTCCAGCACCTAGAGCAGCCAGGCAGGGCAGTCTCGGCCACGACCCTGTGCACGGACCTGCCAACTTTTGGGCTGAATTCTGAGGGCCTACAACAAAATCCTACTAACATAAAGCTTGTTTATGCATGAGGCCCTGCAAACAGGCAAAAATAGGCATTTGTATCAATGCTTTATCATCACTGCACTAAATCATCAAAAAGAAGAAGTATCAGGAAGGCAGCATTATATTGGCCAAAAGCTATGAGGAATTTGCAGAGGTTGCACCCAGCTCTGCTGAAGGCAACGCTCCTGACAGCCTTCTGGGATGCCGGCCCGTGCTGCTCCTCCTCGGGAGGCTCCATCTATGGCCAGTACCTACCAACTCGGCAATAGACAGCTATGCTTTATTCATGCACTTCAGGATGTAAAAATGAGCACATTGCCTGTGTTGCCAGAGTAAATTATAACATTACTTGATTTTTTTTTTCCATATTTCCAATTATTTTTCTTCCTGGGTGTTCTCAACACAAAAACATAGGTAGGAGGAAGACACCTACCTAAACTTCAAGAAAAAACAAAAACCATCAAAAACACTGTCGATACCCAGGCATGTTCAGACCAAATGAAGCAGCTCGGTGCGCAGCGGGTGCTGACACAGGGCCAGCCTGGGCCGCGGCTCCCACGGCTGCGGAGCACCCACGAAGGCGGCTCAGAGCACGCCGGTCCCAGCAGCGGCCGCAGGGTGCGGGGATGCACAGAGCTCTGCAGGATTAAGCCTCGGCAAAACATTAGCACATAAACACAACTGTATGAATACATATTCCTTCCAACACATACGGCAGCTACTTCTGTGCAATATTCACAATTTACATTTATACCCTTCAACAACTGATTAAAGCTAAACATCAAAACAAGCACTCAGTTCTGCAAAGGGGATTAAACTGCTCTTCCTCCGAAGCAAGCAGCGGTTTATGAGTTTGTTGTTCAGCTCCAGTGAATTCACAAATGCATTTGCAGCAGATCTCACTGGCATGAGAGCAGACTCGCAGCTTCCCAATGAATGTGTTTCCGAACTGTGTATATGCACTGACACACTTAAGGACACACTTATCTTTGAACACGCGGACAGTCCCGGGGCCCACGGCAGTCAACAGAGCCACTGGAACAGAGCCACTAAATCCTAGGCAGGGGCACTGGCTGCCCGGAGGCCTTGCAGGACTCCTGGGCACTGCTGGGGCTGGAGGCTGCGCTGCCCCGCGCTGGGGAGGACCAGGCGTCCAGGGAAGCACGTCCCACTCGGGAGCCAGCACCGCGCACGGCACCGGGCCCACGCTCCACTCCTCCTCCTGTTCATCTTCCTCTGCTGCATACAGAAGCTCCTGCTTTAACCAACCTTCTTCTGCCCGCACTGCTCTGTCTTAAGCACATTTCCTCTGCTCTAAGTGAGACACAAGGAAATTGGGTTCTCTTAGCTCTTATTACTAAATACATATGCATCCTTTGCCATCAAGCAACCTCTGAAGTTCAATATTCTTCTCTGCCTCCAGAACGGTGCTGGAGAAGGAAACCCATGCTGGCAGCTACAGACACCACAGCATGGAGCCCAACGCATAAGCGCCACCGCAGCCCCGTGCTGCAGGTCACGGCGGGCAGGACCCACTGCCACTTCCATGATGGAGCCTCCAAGGCTAGAGGATAAAGTAAAACAGAAAAACAGCTTTTCTACAAGCTCGCAGGACTTGGAAATGGTTTAAATGCTACTCAACAGCATTAAGAAAATATATCTCCAGGAATCAAAATCCCCAAACAACAGATTTATACTCAGGACCCACTTCTTCTTCCCCTATGAGGTGTAAAAGCTCTTCATGAAAAGCTTTTTAAATCTAATCTGGGATTTGCCATTCTGCATTAAGGCATTTTATATAATATATATGGACTTCGGAAGTTTTAGAGAACAAAATGATAACTCTCAATTACTGATCAAAGGAGGCAAATATATACAGTGGCCTTCGGATTGCACTGGCTGCTACAAGAAGAGAGCCTTACTTGGTGATTGCACTGAAGATGCCCATGTATCATGATGAAGGCTCATTTCTAATTACATGATCTTATAACCCATTAAATATAAATGCAATTTTTCATTTTTAGGCAAAGTTTGAAACACTTCCTTAGGAGGGAACAAAGGGACACAAATTTAGTAACAGAAGAAGATGTAAATATGCTGACCCAAACAAACAATTACCGAACACCACGCTCTCGCAGTACCTTTCATCCAAGGACTTCAAAGCCCTTGCTGCCCATTCAGCAATTAAACTTCTTCACATCTCTCCAAGGGCAGGAGAAGTATAAAGAAAAAATGATGGAATAAAAAAGCAAAGCTGTTACAAAAGTGGGTGAATGATCTATTCAGGAAAGGAGCCTCTCAAAACCAAGCCTGCCCAGAAGCTGTCCACCGGCTCATCTTTCAACACGCAAAATAGAAAACTTCCCCCACATGAGAGTCAGCAATACCCTTACAGAAGAGGCGCCCCAAAGAGCTACCCCATTAGCAAGTCCTCTGGAAATTCAGGTTATTCCTTGTAGATGTGGTTTTTGCCTATTTAAATGTGTCACATACACCAGAACACAGAATAACTCCAAAAGCATGAATTGATTTAATAGCAGGACAGAGAAGAGAATCCAGAGCAACTGACTCCCAGCTCTCCACTCTGATACTGCACTAACATAAAGTTTTGATTTCATTTATCTTTCTAGAAATTTCTAAAGCACTAACATGAATTTTCCATCTTAACATTGAGACCCTTCAAAAGCCCAAATGAGGCTGTCTCTCAAATATAAAAGGAAGATCAATATCTTGCCATTATCAGTAACAGCTGTTCACTATTCATCAAAATGAGTTTAGCTGTGAATGAGTAGCATATGTATTAATTAGAGATGTGCATTCTCTGTAAAATTCTTGTAATTAGTGACATGAGAGCTGCTAATTTCTTTGGTGGAAATGAATTTACCAGAGCAAATTTGGCAGCATTTTATTATAGAGAGAAAGGTATCTGCAGGAAGGAGGAATTTTGATCGTTTTCATGGCATTTTACTTTTTCAGCTACTGAAATACAACATTATCTACAAATCATGCCAAAAGAAAAAAAAAAAAAAAAAGGTGCAAAGTACAGTGCAAGTCCAATTCCCAGTTCTGAAGTGGAAGTACAATGTGCCATTTACATTGACTCGTTTTGCATTAGCATAATTGTCCTTTTGGAGCTGTGTGTGCTAGATTCAGCACAGGGCTTTAGAATAAGGCACAAGCAAATACACCATGTGCAGAAGAGCTGGAAGAAAACAGCAGTTGTGGTTAAATAAATAAATAAAAAGCTCCACATCTCCTATCCTATCATATATATATAGACACTAATCTTCATCCAACCACAAAAGTACAGCAGCAATATGTAACTTATATTGGCCATAGAGTAGAAATAGCAATCACTACTAATGGGACCAAACAGTGAATAAGCTCTGGCTAATATTCATACTGGAGATCTGGAGGACGAAAAGATGAACAAGTCAATTACAGAATGTCCTGCTCCTCATCTTCCTGAAGTAATTGAAGATTCAGTATCATTTTTACTGAGTTATTTTTAATTGGTCTCATTTGCTGAAGTAAATTAGGTGTAGCATTGTCCTCAGTATGATATATGCATCTGTGCAAATAGGAAAGAAAACGTGAAAAAAATTTCAAGTACCACCATGGAAAAACAGCCAAAATCAGATAAATGCAATTAATTTCTAAGACTCGCCTTGAAAGATTATGAT
This sequence comes from Tinamus guttatus, assembly GCF_059628265.1. NCBI lineage: Eukaryota > Metazoa > Chordata > Aves > Tinamiformes > Tinamidae > Tinamus > Tinamus guttatus. The sequence goes on along the minus strand of NW_028288985.1, from coordinate 2,002,050 downwards.
AGTAATCTATTTATTTGACTGTTAGTGATGGTTTCCATCAAGGTCAGGAGAAATTGCTCAATTAATAAATGTCTGCTTCCACCTGACAACAATAAAACTTTCCCTTGAGTGCAATGAGCTAAAAGCATACGATCTCAGACACAGAAGGGAGGCTTAGTGTTTTTTTTTTGGTGAGACCAAACAACAAATACGTTACCTGAGGACCAGATTTCTCAGAGCACAAAAGCTCCCAGCTGTCCTGGGCACCTCACCTGTGGATGCGACTGCATTCTGAAACTGAGACCCCGGGGTCAGTTATACCTGACCTTGTCACCATTCACTGTCCTGTTAATTGATGTTGGGCTCTCCCTGCTTTTCCTGACTTCAGTAGGAATAGTTCTAATAACGATGGCGCTTCAGGAGAGACTGAAGAATAGATATTAGTCTGGACCAATTCAGTGATTTGTTTCCACTGTCTTCTGCTGTCAGAGCAGTCTGCAGGCTCCTTCCTGCAATAAGCCCACCAGCCAGAAAAGCCCACAATAACGATCAGCTCTTTCCCCCACGCTCCTGCTTGCCTTCCCACAACGCATATTTCACGGGGCTATCAAGACAGCTGTGCAGGCCCAGCCAGGTGTGTCATAGTACATCACACAGAAAAGAAAATACTGCAGGCCATGACCCAAGTCGAATATTTGCTCTGAAAAGTGACCACAGGGGAGTAAGGACATGTCTTCATCGCACCCTTAGCTTTGATTTTCACCTGGTTGCTGCCCTAAGGGCCAGGATGGTTCCGGCCTAGCGCTGCCTTCAGCCTCAAGGGGAGCAGGCGATGGGGCAGTGCCACAGGGGTGCACAAGGTGAGCCAGCGAAGAAAGCAGAGTAATCACAGCACAAATATAAATTTGTTCCATGTTTCACAAGAAAAGGGGAAAGGTATTTGTTTCCTTGCCCCTAACTTGTCTCCAGCTGATGCTTGACGTCCTTGTTTAATGTCTGCTTTGGGGCTTCTCAGTGGGTTGGTCATTTCAGTGGTACTTTGAAGGAGAATTGTGCTTTTTTTGTGAAAGCAAATCGGAGGTAGGATAACCCATGTGTCCTGTCTCTTACAGGAACAGCCATCCAACAACCGAGTCATGAACAGAGTTTAGAAGAGCCAGACAATAGCATAGCAAAGGATGTAACTGCAATAACTATACTTCATTTGTTAGTCATATGTCATTAGCTGTTTTTAACTAGATATATTAACATTGTTAAATAGTAGAGACCTAGGAAATCTATTTGCTTTGGCTTTAAACAAAAGCTGTGCAAATCCTGCAATATTTGATTCCCTGGAGGCAGCAGCAAAGCAAACACTGTGCCGAGCCAGTTGCCATGGCATCTGAGTGCCCGGCGCCTTCACCGCGCGGTGCCTGCAACGCAACGAGCGTCTCACAGCGCGTGTCTCCTGAACTTGGCTTCAGCGATGGGCAGAAATGAACCCAAGCTCCTAGGCAAACACCTGGCACCAGTTTTATTCAGAGTCTGAAGAGTGGCTATGTTCATACACCACGAACAACATTTCTTCAGTTAAAAATTGGTTGGAAAATCCATACCCTACTCCCTCCTTGCACAAGCCTTAATCTACTACACGGATTAAATTTCTTCCATAGAGCAAGGGCTCATTGTATTCCAGAGCTTGGAATATAATGGAATCCAGCAGGACAACCTGGAAACACGACAACACTTAAACAGGCCACTTTTTGTGTAGATGCCCCAAACCCAAAGCTATTTAGCACAGGTGGTACGCTGAAGGCTGGACATATATTTGAAATACAAAATATTCGTTAGAAAGATTCTAACTAAAGGAAGAAAAATAAAGACCTAAATAGAATGCTTTGTCAAAGGCAGAAGCAGCTATTTCATTTTTGCAAATGCTTTAGCTTTAATTTCATGTGAAGTTTCCCAAATGGAGAGAGACCACTGCATTGCCCCAAATCAGTATATAAGTCAAATTACACATTTAACTGCAAACATGGTCTCACCAAAGGAACTCAGAAAAGAAGAAGCAAAGATGGCCTCATGGATAAAAACACTCTGGAGTGTGAAGCCACCAAGGAAACCACTCTGCTACGCCCTTGAAGAAGACTGTTCCTGGCAGAGTGGTTCTCAGGCAGAACCTTACATGGTGCCACTGGCTCAGATAGCAAGTTGCTCTGCTATTAAAGGTCTTATTGCGAAAAAGACCATCATAATCTAAATCTAAAAGACACTACTCCCTTTATTTTTCAATCATGATGGCTGTGATAACTTACTAATGACTCAGCTGGATGCCTTCACAGCAGATCATGGTATGGACCGGTGAGAAGAAGAAAGGAAGCCGGAAATGTCTCTGGTTTTTGGGGAGGAAGGTTTGCTTTCCAATGGCTGTGTTACTGTCTGTGAAAATCCAGCCATTTCTGTCCATGTGGCCCATGGAGAACACAGCAGGGCCCTGCCTGGTGGTGCCTAACCCTGAGGCAAAGAAACAGAACAGCAGGCTGCAAAATTTGGATTTTCCTCAGTTGCAGCCCTTGCTTTTGTGCTTGTACTTTGAGCACTGCTAGTGGGGGGACAGAAGATGATGCACGCCTCCAATTCAAGGGGCAGCCAAGGACAACACCGGCTTGTTGACCAGGCCCTATATAGCTGAAAAAAATCAATAGGAATCCATGAAAAGTTGTCTATTGTTCTTCTCATCCCAACATTCATTAATTTTGCCACTCTATTTTGCTTACAGTATTGTCTCAGGCTAAACAGAGCTTTCATATATGCATGCGACAAGGGAGGCTTTTTTTGTGCATGGATTTGTTGCGTAGTGAGCAAAGGCTGGAGAAAGTAGGTCATTAAAGTATAGTTACAGTATCTTCTTTTATCCTTAGAATTGCTTTCCCTTAGGCATTGGCCCAATTTGCAGTCCTTTCTATTGAAAGGTTCACCTGCCCTGCAGATACGTGGTGCCTTCATTTCAAGAACTCAGTGGTGTCTGGAGAGCAAGATAATCTTTAGAGGGAAGATGATTTTCAAAATAGCCTTGCCATTTATTAATATAATTCAAGAAAATAAATCCATATCAAAGAGGGACTTCAGTGTCAGTCCAAAGCAAAATGAGGACCAAGTGGGGCAACCTTTTCTCATGCAGAATGTTACATTTCTATTGAAATACCAAATCAGCTGCTACCTGAAAAGCACAGTGTGTGCAGCAGGAGGAGGGAGCTCGGGACACATCCCGGAGCACCTTGGAGGCAGCTGAGCAAATGACCCTCTTTCCTGCCTCAGAGAAATGCAGCTGCTCGGAAAGAATTACCGAGAATGGAAAAAATAGCAAGCTGATCATTTTGATAATACAGCTCTTCCAGGTAATAAAAAATGAGCACTTTCCAAGGTCTGGTCCAAATGCAAAGCAATCTTCCACTGTTCTCTCTATGGGAAATGAATCTTCCAATATTTGTTGTTTTCTCATCAAAACTATTTTTAGTTAATTTATTACACTGTGATGATACCCATTTAATTCCTTAGAGAATGGCAATAAATATATTAGATAAGCAAGTTTCAATTCCTATTTTTCCTCTGGGGGGAAAGAAAGCAGCTCCATGGAGCTCACCAGTCTGTTCAAAGGTAAGCACTTTCCAAGTGGAAAGTTAATGAAGTAATCTATTAGTATTACAGCGTTCCACTGCCCGTGGCAGCAGCAGGGAATAAATTCATAATATATGTTTCACCAACAGGAAGAACTTTATATTTGTATCATAAAATGTTAATGAACCCACAAAATATCTGATTTATATAGTAAAAACCAGGGCTCACACTTCAGGGAGCATCATGAGATGCTCCCGGTACAGGGGTTTGTAAGTATTCCCACCACAGGCTGTCACTAAATCTGACTATTCACAGCCCGGGGTGTGTGCTTGAGCATGTACATGTGTGTGTATGTGTGTGCGTGTGTACGTGCACGTGTGTACCTGTATGTGTGTGTGTACATGTGTGCACTTGTGTGTACAGGTGGCTCTCAGGCCATGGGGTACCTGGCTCTCCTAGGCCTGGGGCTGCAGCTTCAGAGTGATGGCAGCAAAGAACAACATTCGTAGCATCAATTGGGACATTCATTAGCATCTAGCTACAAAAGACAAAAGCAGTTGGTTAGAACAGGGGTCCTGTACATCCGGAACAACGGGTTATTATTATATATCATCATTATAATTATCTGTGTTATTTGAACATTCTATATATCCTAAGTGTCAAAAACATTGCAAATCACAGCTCCCTCCCAAGGTTGTGGTTCTGCTTAAACAAATACCGCTCATGCTTTCTTGTATTTCCATCTCTTGAAGCAGAGGTTTAGATTTCTGATACTGCAGGCAAAAGACAGAGATGTATTGAAAATTAAGGTACCTAAATAATTAACCCCGCTGCTGAGTGTGAGCAGGCAATCTAATAAAGCACTCCCGGGGCCCTGGCCGACAGTGAGTAATCCCCCCTGTCACTGCGTCTGCACAGGCTACAGAAACAATTTTATGCTGCCATTATACCAGAGTGCTTAACTGTTTGTGTTCTTGAGAGAGGTGACATTGTCTTGAAGCCAAGTCATAAGAAATATTTGTGCACACGGGAAATTATAGAAATAAACCTGGAAGATGAATGGGAACTATTTCCTTATCCCAAGGTGGAGCCATACGTCGAGCCAAAGCATATTATTAAACCCATAACTTGTTGCTCTAAAAATACACGTCTCTTGTCTCATCTAGGGCTGGCCAGGAGCAGTGCAAGGGGCAGGTCTCTCTTTCCCGGCCCCGGGGCGCCGGGCTCGGAGCCCCCGCGCCTGGCGGACACCTTCGAAGAGACATTTTAAAAATTTGTCCCTGCTGGAGCCCTGGCAGCGCCGAGGGAAGCGCTTTGCTGAGCTCCTCGATGTTCTATGCATTTTTATGTGTGTTTGATTAAATATTTATGGACTTTTGATTGCAAATATGGTGCAGAACGCCGGGTGAATCAATTTGCCTAAAATAAGATCCATCCACAAACCCTGGATTTTTTGCTTCCATATTGGAGAAACAGAAATTTCTTTTGTGCTTTTGTTTTGAGAATTGTTTTTCATACTGGTGGTCCCCGTGGACTGGGTCAGAAGCAAAGCTAATAGGAAGTGCAAAAGCAGAAAGCTGGAAAGACTGCAGCCCCCGCAGGGATGGCCAGGCCCGGGAATTCATGCCACTTGCGGAAGTAACAATTTCCCTGATGCTAACATACATCTTGGTTCTGTGCAGAGCGAGCTAAATGCACATTTACTGCAGCCTTAGTTCTTGGCAACGAGCGTGGCACAGCGAGGGGACAGGCTGCAGGCAGAAACCCTTCTCATTCGAGTGAGAAGCAGAGCCCAGCTGAGAGCTGAGCGTGTCCCATCTCAGTAAGCGAGGGGACAGTCACTCCCCCAGATCCTGTGCACTCCATGCTGGGCCTAGCAGTGGGAAGCAGCAGTCCCAGTCCTACCTTCCCAGCACATCCCAGCCAGATACCACTTCTCTGCCAGTCTTCACTGCCCCAGGAGAAGCGATTCTGCTCCAGAAGGCTCAGTCTGCAGGGTCCTTCTTGCCCAATACAGTTGGTAACTGCTTCCTTCTCATTACTGCAATTAACAATCTAACTTTTGGACACCTATGAGAAGATACACTTCAGGTGTTTTGACTCCAGGTCAATGCAACACCTCCAGACACCTGAGGTTCACCCTGCAGGAGTCATCTTACATTCTTAAACAGTATGAAGAGGGTAGTGTAGCAAAACCAAGCTCTTCCAATGGTTTTGCAAGTGGAACACTATCCTAGCCAAGCAACTTGGTACATTTGTGTCAACAATTTTCACATATATGGGCCCTATACATTAAACAGAGAAGGGGCTGACAATGTACGCCAAGAGGTGTGGGGTTTGGTCTCTTTTTCCATGATGCAATGCCCCTGCAGAGGTTTGTAAGTGACCTCTGCAGAATTATCCCATACCATGACATTATAGGGAGCTATTACTGTTAATGACGTAAAGCTGATAATGGGAAGAACTGGCAGAAAATCTTTCCATGGAAGAATAATAAATGTGAAGGTTTATAAGGTGATAGCTTTAATTTTAAAAGAATCAATAAATATTAAAGTGGCATTTATACCAGGGAGGAGAGTGAGGCGCAGTTCCCTCACCAAAGCCTTACTATCACAACCGGTGCAAAACTAACTTCTTTAACTCCCTTGATAGAGCAGAAGTCCAATTTACCACAGGCTCCAATCTGGGAACTCTGCACTGTGTTAGCTGGGGTATATTACTCTTTAGTCAGACTCTCTGTAGCTCCTCCTCTCCACCAAGAAATCCTGCCAGAGGACGAGCCACCCTGCTGTGGCTGGATGAAGTTGTCAAACTCTAAGTAGTTCTTGGACCTTGTTAGCAAATACAGATATAGCAAACAGAGAAATGGCTACCGCCTTCTTCTGCTGGCCCATCAGCCATGGACCCTGTCCAGTGCCAGACACAAGCCTAAACTTAGCTGTAGCCATCTCGTGGTCCCCCTGAGCAGGAATCTAACATGAGTGCTACAGGTGACGGAGCTGAGCTGCTGAGTCCTTATTATATTTTTACTTAAGTTCATCAAAGAAATAACCACAGCACAAGTGTCTTCATGACTGATATCAGCATTTGAAGAAATTATGGATTTGTACAGGTGAGTCACAGTTAATGATCTCCATGACTTGCCTTGCATGATGAGTTTATTCACCCAAGTGCAAACTTGCCATCTAGGAATCCACATACCTCTATACATCCCTGGATGTGCTATACAGACATGACAGGTGATGCTGAAGCTGGATAGAAAATAACACAAGTTACTTTGGGCACTGTAGGCATGCTCAGTACTTCATGATTTCTCCTGATGATTACTTACAAGTAGTTAAAAAAAGGTCACTCCCCTTTCTTTTTTTTTTTTTTTTCAGAGAGAGAGTTAAAAAGAATATCAACTCTGGCTGTCTGGAAGGTAATGCTGCAGGGTTGTTTAGCAAATCTTAATTACAGTGTTGTCACCCATGAAGTACTTCAAATTAAGAACTTTTTTACAGTATTTCTCTGTTATGCCCCAAACATGCATTTACAAACATTCAAAGTACCCAGTACCATTTTCATTCAGGCTATATGCAGAAAGAACAGTGATGTTAATAAGGCAAAGGTTGGAGGGTGAGTTTCTCTTTAGAATTAGAATAAGTGTTGGGAAAACAGATAAACATTCAGATATAAAACATGTCTTCAGGTCCTGAAAATGACTTTTTCAAATCAACTAGTTAGTTTGAAAAAACTGCCTCTATAGATTTTACCTTCCTGTATCGCTCGATAAGCATAATCAGAACAAAGTTTTCACTTCTCCCATGCTGCTGTCTTGCTAAAGACCCAATCATGTCCTTAACCAAAGCAAGGTCACAGACGCAGCTCATTTTAAGGGGATCAGAACACAGAAGCAGTCTTTTGTCTATCTTAAAACCACACTGTTCCTAAAGCATTTGCTTATATCCCTTCTGCTTTTTTATAACTAGTGTGCTAGTGAGCAGTGTTCATGTCTCCTGTGTTTCTCCATTTTCCACCGACTGTCAGGACACGTGGTTGGCTGTGGTACCTAGGAACGGCAAATGACCAATTGGCACAAACCCAAGACCCCAGCAACATCTCAACCATATTGCAGGCCAAAGATGTCAATAGTTTTAGAATTTTTTATTTCTTTCAAAAGCAAATCTCTGGCTCTAAATGTAATCAATATCATTTGGTGAGAAGGTCAGTGTTTCTGAAAAACATTAGGAATGATTGTAGCCAGGGCAGACTCTGACAGGTGAGGAGCCCTTGAAATAGGCTGTGCAAAATGGCCAAGTTGAATTTGTAGAAAGTAATATGAGTTTGGGGTGTCTCCCTCTCCCCAAAAAACAACATGATAAACATTACCACAAGACAGTCAGAACCCTGCTGTTAACTGTCACAGCTGTGCAGAGAGTATTCATTCTGCGTAGGCTATAGCAAGCCAGTCTCATGTGACTGTGCACAAGGTGTTAAGCGCTGTGCGCAGGTAGCCAGGGACCCATTCCCTCGGTGCAGGTAGCTCTGCCTTCCTTGCTTCAGGAAAGCTATGGTGGGGATCTTCCAACAAACCCTTGTACAGAAAGATTTTTGATGCATAACCATTCCTTCTGCTTGTCCTCAGCACTCTGCAGTATGAGGAGCAGGCCACAGAGGACACTCTTCCCTCCTAGAGTGAGGCCCAAGTTCAAGCTAGAAATTTCCTGAATTTCAGGTCTGGGCTATGCCTGCAATAAGAACACCTTGCTCACTGCAGAACTAATAAACAGCAGGTGACCATACTGCCCTTGGAATGAACGAAGTGTGTTGGAAGAGTCCATCAGCATGGAAGAAGTCATCAGGACTGCCCTGCCATCAGACACAGCACACGCAGACTCAGATACGGACTTCTGTAAGGTAGACAGCCATCAAACCCTACCTGATGCTCAGCTAAGGCAGTGTGCGCGTGTTCTTGTGTAAGGGGATTTCAACCATCCTCATGAATGTTCTTCATTATCTCCAGTAACTTTGGGAAAATCTTATCTATAGGCTTCTATAGCCTATTTTTCAGGTGAAGACTTACGCACACACATGCACACACAGACACACAATACTTAGGAAATTGGGTAAGGTGTTCTACACATCCTCACAAAGCATCCCTCCATGTCTGGCAGATGCCAGCAAACTGCTACATGGACCATGAGTTCCCAGCAAAGGACCCAGCGAATACTTAATATGCAGTTCATGAGGACCCCAGGGACTATATCCCAGAAGTAACATGCAAAGTACAGAAAGGGGAATTACCAGTTACCAATTTCCAGAATATTTGGCCTTTCAGCCTGGTCCTGCCATCATGTGACTGTGCACAAGGTGTTAAGCGCTGTGCGCAGGTAGCCAGGGACCCATTCCCTCGGTGCAGGTAGCTCTGCCTTCCTTGCTTCAGGTTCCTCCAGTTCCTCCAGTTTTCCTCCCGAGCGTTGCCTGGCTCACCGTCAGGGCTAGTGTGGTGACTTGCTGCCCAGGCTGCTCTCCAGCCCTCTCCCATTGTTCATCTGCTCCTTCTGAACTGCTTAAGATCAAGCTCAGCTCAGAGCAAAGCCTGCTAAATCCCTCTCCCTCTTCTCCTGCTAATTATTCCTTTTAGTTTATCTTTATTGCTCTGCTTTCCCAACACCTAAATAGTCTACAGCTCTAACCCTCCTACCTCTCTGCTTCCACTATCCACTATGAGAGCCTAGAAGAGATGTGAAGAAATGGAGGCTTTTCTAAAGGCAGTTAGCTTATTTCTGAACTACTGATTGGGACCCAACATGATGAATTCTCTAAACAGCATAGATAAGACTCAGGAAGATAAGTCAAGATAAAATTTAAGAAGACTGGATCACTATGACCCTGTGGTGGAGGGGAAGCTGTGGGATCCTTGACATAATACAATTCTACTTGTGGATGCACAAGGAACTTGTTTAAATGCCACACAAGCACATTAGTTGGTCACAGGAATACAACTCCAGTCCAAGGAGTGCACACAATCACGTTTCCATGGAGCTGAGAGTGCACTGGGCAGCCCAGAGCCCATCGCCGGAGCTTGAGCTGGCAGCCACACAGCGGGCGCTGCATCCAGCTCGAAGCGAGAGCGTGGAGCTGGCCGGGCAAAGCCCTTGAGGTGCTGCGGCTCTCGTGGAGAGCTCATTCCCAATCGGGGCTCTCGCTGCGATGGCTACAGCCGTGTTCATCTGTTACTAGAGATCCTGGTATCAAGCTGGGGCCTCAGACAGCTGAGAACTTCTTGTCTAAATGTGGGCAATGATTTGATTTAGACTTTCTGTGGATGCTGTGAGCGCAGATATAAGGGAGGGAAAAGAGGCACAAATCACTGAGCAAGGGTTAGCCGTACATATAGGATCTTCAGGAAGAGGGGAGATGTATCCTACTGTTTCATTTCACTTCTTTACTTCTTTTTCCTTCGTGTGCTGCTCCTCCAAGAGCGTGCAGGATGCAGCCAGACATCTGCTGCCTGTGGCCACTGGCCAAGGCTGCACTAATTGCACAAGTGTTTCGTCCTGCAGATGTAACGTGTTTGGCATTGCCAAGAGTGTGCCATGGGACATTTCTGTAAGTGGTTGCTGCTTAGCATCTGACTCCCAGGGAGCTGCACTTGAACAGTTACTCTTTCGGTCGGAAATGTGGCTTTAAAAAGTCATGATGGAACAAAACCAGCTCATGTCTAGGAGCTGATCCTACTCCAGGTAAGGGACTCTGTGATATGTTCTCAATCCCTAAAAGGCCACACTTGCAAGCATTAAAATAAAAAGAGCTGCAACCACTGGAAGGAGAACAAGGTGGCAAACAAACATTTACACTGCCTTGATGACAGAAATGGATGTCTCCTACAGCTGCAACAAACCATTTGCCACTATTTCAAACTCCTGCAAGCTAATCCCGAAGAGGCCCCGGATGGAAAGCACAAATTGCCCTGTAGGCTCCCACCTGGAAGATTTTGTCCTGCTGCTGCAAGCAGCTCGTCACCCAGCTGCACGTCCTGCCCGCTGAGGCGCCTGCTTGTCACTGTGGCACAGAGGGACCGAGACGGCGCGCAGACCTCGGAATAGGCATCGGCAGTTCATCTCCAGCAGTTACACCTACTCCCACAGAGAGCCTGGAGCAAAAGCAACTGTTTGGCCACACGCACAGAGGGCTCTGGAATCTGGCTTCCACTAATGAATCCCCTGGTGACAACTGGGAGCTGTTAGACTGCGAACACGCGCTGTTTCTTACATTGCCTGAAAATCCTAAGCCATGAGCACTCACAGGGGATGAGAAGAGCAGGTGCACGTTCAGCTCCGCTGGAGGCCAACGTTGTAAAAGAGACGGCGATAACGGAGGTGCTCGTTATATCTCCTGCTTCCCCGCATCAGGCTGCCCTGCACTGCAGCACAGCTGTCCCGAAGAGCACCCAGAGAGCACCGGAGGGCCCCAGGTGCCCGAGGAACGGCCTGGTGGAAGGGCACGGGCCCTGCCAGCCACGTGACAAACACAGCGGCCTCGCTCTCATGGCTGCAGAGGCACAAAAGACAATGCACTTGGAGCGGAGCTCAACATTGACCACCATCCTGCTTGCAAAATAGCTTCTTCCATCTTTACATGGCTAGTATCTCCAGACAAATTTTTAGTGATTCTCCTCAAACTATTCAGTACAGGCACTATATCTGGTTATACGTAACATGGAAGAAATACATGTAATATGAAATGATGCAGAGCTCAGTCATTAAAGCACAATCTCAAGCCATGGAACAGCTACTCTCCATGACATGACTTACAACAGTCTTCTCAAAAAGAAATTCTGATTGCAGTTGACACATCTTTTGTTGGTCTCCTTCCATCTCTGGAACAGTGAATTCTGCAGGAAACATGAACAATTGCAGACACATATTAAATAAGGCTCTGGGAAACTGAGATCAAAAGATAAAGCACTACAAATCATCATTATTAATTTGCAAAAGAAATGTTCCTGAGCTCCATGTCTGAGCTTACGTGCCCATGTTGTGCTTTGGCACAGAGATGGTTTCTGGGATGCGTGGCCCAGTGGAGGAGCAAGGATGCCGAGAAGGCGGCAGCCCGGAGGTCACAGCCAGAGCATTCAGTGGCCTTTCCAAGCAGCTTTGCAGCACGTGGAGCTGCCCCGGGAGACGGCGCCGCTCTGCTTTCCAGCGCACAGATGTGCTATCCCCAACACAAGCCGCCCATCCCTAATCCCAAGAGACATAATACTTAGTAGAAACCCTACGGAAAATCAAGGCTTTACCTTAATGAGACTACGTCTGCAGAGACTGCAGCATATTATGCAAGTTTTAGAGACCTCGAGATATCAACTCCTTGAATGAAGCCCAGGCATGAAATTCCCAGTTTGTGTTCCTCCATTTTAATTACCCATCTACTCTGACTTGTTTTGAGCAGTGATGGAATTTAACTTAATGTACTTAACAGGGAATAGAACAAGATTATTGCTTTCTCATTTTACCAGTGATGACTAAACCTTTCTATAGCATATAATGCTTTACCATTACAGCACTGAGAATCTTTCTGACCCAAATATATGTCCTGAGAACAAAAATAACTGTGAGGAATACTGTACTTAATCTGCCTAGATTCCACTTTCAGAAAGATATAATCTATTACAAATGTTATCCCTTGCCTTGTCTATTAATCCTAAAGGAACGAGTGATTAAGTACTTTTCCTAACCCTCCAGTCCCTGGAGCACCCGCGATTCAGAGAATTACAGTCACGCGGTGCTGTACATCTGCTGACGGTAACAGCAGTGGTCTGTTATTACAATGAGATTTCTCTGCTGCTTACTGGGTTGCAAAAGCTCGATTGAATTCAGCAAATTTCTTGTGCCTCATATCCAAATAAACTACATAAACAATATTTAATGACTTGAAGAAGGGTTACAAGGAAAGCACAATTCTAGGTATATTTGCAAAAGCAAAAGAAGTATACGATTTATAAAATTTATAAAATTTAGAGGGAATAAAGAGAAATAAGCACATTCAAGCTGCAGCTCTGACAGCAGGAAACTGCAATAAATGAGACGTGAACATGAGGACAGGTGTCTTTGAGAGCTCTGTGCCAGTACTGGGACTGCATTCCCAAGCGCCCGGTTTACGCTGGGATCTTTATGCCGAAGGATTTGCCTGACGTGGGGGACGCAGGGACACCCCCAGGCAGCTGTACGTACTACACCCGCCCTTTTCCCTTCCGTGCTCCTCCCGTGGCTGAGGGAAAGGACCGTGCAGAGCTCGGCGTCCCACCGCGAGGTGCTCCAGGGCACTTCACGCCGCATCGCTCGTTCCACTTACGCCAAAGTTACCTCAGGAGGTCTGTGCACGTCTAAGGTGCTGCTGCCTCGAACAAAGGCAAAAACAAGCCCCAGACAAGCAGATACAGCAAAGCTGCACTTGCCTTCCAACCTAAAAGCTTCAGTATATAACCACTTATGGCAGTGTTAAGTCTATCAAATTAATTTTAATTAATTCAAAGAAAGAAAAGCCACTTTAACATCTCTAATCAACAGGCATCTAATGAAGCATGTTAGTTCCTGTAGTCTGAACACAGTAGGAATTTTTTTGAGATAATTTATTTCATTTATATTCAAGTAGAAGTGGATCATTCAATAGTTTCCTTGGCGGCATTGAGAAAAAATGTCAAGAGGAAAATTTTATATTTGACATGGACACCAAACTTCACAAGTTTCACAGTTTCTTATAAAAAAAAAAAGTTAACTAAAAAGAATATTATTATCCAAATTATCAGAACTATTAGAAATTCAATTTTAATGTGAATGCAACACACGCATTATTAGTAGTCACACAAATAAAGTTCCCCTGTTTTTTTCAACATCTCTTCCCCTGTTTTATTTTAACATCTCATGTGGGACGTGAGTCTCCCTGCAGACTCTGCAGTGGCTGTTCTTTTATCACAACCTGGCAGTTCATGGCCTGAATCAAGTAAATTTCAAATAATAAACATCTGCAGTTTCTCTTTGTGTCTAAAGTTGAGAGAAACACAGAGGCTGTGAGGCCTACAGCATTTATCTTTCAGGGAACATTTTGTTCAGGAGAACTCTTCTGGAGTCTTTTTGGATCATGTTCTGTCATTGTTTCATCTTAAATATTACATATCCACAGCGGCAAAAAGCCTGACCCACATTTGAGTCTGTCTTACAGCACAGTGTATGACCAGATGCAGAGCCAGTGCTAGTCCCTGGTTTCCCAAGTGACCGACCCAAGGGGGAGCTTGTTCCTACACCAGGTTGCTCTTTCCCCAGAAGACAGCCAGTAACTCAGAGCTGGCAGAGTTGGGATGTGCTGGGCTGCCCACTAGCCCTAGCGCCCGCACGCAGCTCTGGGCAGCGGCAGCTCTGCCAGGGGCACAACGCTCTGCCGCCCATCGGTCTGCGTCCTGCCTAGCGGGACATTGGCCAAGCCCACAGCAGAACGGCTGCCCTTTGTCTTTGCTAGGCACAGAATCTGCCTCTCCTCTCCTTTCTTTTCCTCTGTAAATTGCAAAGCCAATACTTTGCATCTTCCTTTGTGTGCAATTAATTTCAGTTGTTAAAACAGGACAACGTGCCCCACCAGTAACTACAATAACTAGTCAGTTCAGGGAGCAGCTCTTGAGCAGCTGAGCTGTGCAGGCCCAGACACGGGCAGGAAACCTGCCCTGGGGCTCCCACCTGTGGGGTGCTCATTTGCTGCACTTCCCAAAACAAAGGACTACAGGTGCAAGCATTTAAATGCCAGGTAGCTACACGTCAGCCTCAGTCCAGGATAAATAAATAGGTTTTTCATCATGCAGACATTAAGGCATGCATATTTAGAAAACCTGTGTAGATTACTTGAAAGTCCAAGCTGCTACAAGTAAATAAAAGCCTGTGCTAATTTCTCCTTGAGAACCTCCAGCAGCCTTCTTCTTCCTTCTTTCTCTACTGAATTTTAAAATGTTATGCTCTTGAAAGATGTTAGTCTGGATAGCATCATGCTATCAGAAATGGAAGGAAAAAGACAAAATCATTAATATTTGAAAACCTATATTTTGAGGATGTCTGGGTTTTTGGGTTGCAAAAGGCAGCGGCAGCCAAAAGTAGTTGGATTCTTACTGTTCTGTCATGCCAATGAGTCAAATCGATTCTGTAGCAGTAAAACCAACAGAACGTTCTTGCTTGCGAGAGGATATACTAACTTTGAAAGAATCTTCACATACACATTACACAGTAACTGCTCAAATGATTAATATGCCATATTAGACTTTTGAATCACAGTAGATTAAGTGAAATCTGCAGCATTTAAAAAAAAATGCAACTACGGAAAATAAACTTCATGCACCAAAGGAAGTGGCAGATGATGATAAAAATGCACAAGAACTGCAAAAATAATACTGTCTGCCATGATATTTGCAATCAGGGGAAAAAAAAAAAAAAAAAAAGGAAGCAAGCACAGAGTGATGTGAGCTCCAACGCTGGGCCTGGGAGCTGCTGCTGGCTGCTCTGGGCTGCACCTTGGACATGAACCACGAGTCCATTCCTGCCCCTGCGTCCCCCAGCTCAACGGCTCTCGCCAGCTCAGGTGCCCTCAGGGGGCAGGAATCACTGCCCCCTTTCTAGCGCCCTGTGCTCCGTCCCCTCTGCTGGCACCAGCGCAGCCGCACCACAGCTGCGCCCGACCCAGGCTTTGCCACTTGCCTCTTGAACCTGTTGTTTTGGTGCCAGAGGAGTGAGAACCCTTCCGTGTGCCATGCTGAGGCTTTACTTCTGCTGTTCTTTTAAATTTGGGCTTTAAACAAAGTTTATGTATCTGCAGCATGAAAAAAATAGATATTTTTTGCCACCATGACTAATATATAAAGCATTTATATCTAAGCTTTAATTTTGATTTTTCATATTTCCAGCCCTAATCATAATTTTCCAGGCCTGCTTGGTTGAAGTGCCATAAGATTCAATTTTCAGCTCATAAGATGCTTGTTAGTGCCTGTCCCTATGTGACTTGAGGGGATCAAAGTTTCATTTTTAACATGGCTCTTTTTCCTCTATCAGTCAACTCTGTATATTCTCACAAATATAAACCTCCATAAACAGACCCAAAATGAAGATTCGATCCTCTCATATTCTGCCACAATCGAAGACTGTGGTCTTGAGCCTGAAAGGAAGTTTGCCTGTGCAGGAACTGGTTGAAGAACTGAGTGGTAAAATATCTGGCCCTAAAAGGAGGCGTTTGCCTTTTGCAGCTTTACTAAACTGCTACTAAACTGCTTCCCATTCTGCACAACAGTGAAGAGTCAAACAAGACAAAGAAATGGAGTTGATTCCTGGAATAGGACTGAGCGCTGCGAACTTTGCAGTTTCATAAAATAATAGCAATAACTGCACTGCTCTCCTGGCAGTTCACGGTCCTGGGCAGAGTAATAGCATTGCCCGGGGTAATCAGATCACTGCCTCATAGGCAATTTGGATGGGAGAAAATGTATGAAGTGATGTTCTTCAGTAGCTGGGATTCCTTATGTTCAAGGAGCAAGACGAAATAAGTCCTGACAAAACTGCGGTGTGGGTAGTTCTGGCAGCTGCTCCCCGCTTGGGTTACCTTGAGTCAAAGCTGCCCCTGGAGGCTGCAAGGCAGGAGTGAATCTCGCTGCTCTGTTGTGTCCCGCACGGGAGGATTCATGCAGGTATTGCTAATCTCCTTCTCTAAAATGATCAGAAACTGACCCAAAACACAATGGATTTTTCTGTTTTCTCCATATAAAGAGTTGTGCAGTTCAGTACAACCAGCTAGAAGAGGCACAAGTGAAAACAGCCATAAACATTTCTTTCTGCTCTGATTTCTTTCCCATTAAACCTCACTGCCGTTCCCCGGTCAGACCATGACCTATTTGATTGGACTTCAGGATAAATGGCCGAGCACTTCCTTTCCCTTCTTTTTTAACTAATGTATTTGATGAAGACTATAACCCAAAATAATGAAATATTTCAATGGATATTATTCTACCTTTGAGCAATTACTCTAATAATAACACTACCTACTTGCCACTAAACATTTCATTACTGCACTTCTTGAGAATATGACAGGAAGTAGGTTTCAAATTTCATCTTGTTAATGGATTAAATTAAATTACATTCTCAGGATCCAAAGACACTTAAGCTAATTTAAAAATATGTATTTTACCAAAACCTTTCTAAATGGCCACATAATTTCTTGTGGTTTCCTTTTCTCTCACTGCAGACTATACGATGCTTGAGAAGAGGCAGAATGTGCTCTCTGCTGTACTTAGCAGTCTGTCCCTCTGATTAGTTCACTCCTATTGCATGGCAGGAAATTTGGAAATCCCAAGTACCCTGCAGGGACATCAGCAGTGCAAGCACAGACAGGGAGCGGACAGGGAGCAGAGTGCAGGTTTTCCTGAAAAGACAAGTGTGAGGGCTATTGGAACAGATACTGAGGAAATCATCTCGGTTCAGCACGAACCCCAGTGACACAAATGGATTTTTCTTTGCTCAGCTAGGAAAGAGAAATCCTGAAGGAGACTTGAGCAAGGAGAAATTCCTCAATCAAACAATGAGAGAACAGAAACCACTTCCACCAAAGACCTGCTCCAGAGTCTCATCTGCTCTTGCGTGGGGCGGTGGCACAAGGGACCGGTTGTGTAGTAGGAGTTACAGGTAAACTGTGAGTTTATATATATGTGAGTTTTACATAGCATGAAGAAGAATGTATTTATGATAGTAAGCCTTAATGGTAACATATAAAAAACTCAGAGGAAGGAGAATGTCAGCAAAACTCTGAAATTGCATCTCTTGAACCACCATCTAAAGGGCAATTTGAAGCATTGCTTTTGCATTCTCCCCATGTAAAACTTCCCATGTGATTTTCTCTGGGAAGGTAGTCCCTGTTTCCTGCTCTAGGAGACCCCGGCACAATGAGGCACTCTGCGTATTGGCCTCTTTTCTCATCACAGTGGGAAACTTTCCAAGGGTGCAGGAGTTTGCAAAACACCTTGATGTTCTTGAAGATGAAAGGCACTTTAACAATTAAGTCATATTATTGTCATCAGTAGCAGTACTGGTAATAATAATATTTCAATCCTACAAAATGAGCATCTAAAATATATTCTCTGCTTTAAGAAGCCCAAACAAACCTTTGAAAAACAAATACTATGCAGATGTAAGATTACATTTACCAAACATTTAATGGGAAAATAGAGCCCATATTTGTTCTCATTATGCAAAAGCCTGAGATATTACTGCAGCTTTTCACACGAACAATCAATCCACTACCTGAACTAACTCATCTCCTCGTGGTGCCCGCGCAGGAGCCGCGCGCAGCCCTGCTGAATGCAGATGAGCAGGCGATGGAGGCCGCTCCGCACGGGAGCGCGGGGCCGCGCAGCTGCTCGGCGAGGAGCCCCGTGGAGCGGGCTGGGACCCAAGCCGGGCTGGAGGCAGGGGCGCTACACACGCTGCCGGGGAGCAGTGACAAATCCCACGCTTGCCATTCGAGTGCATTTTAACAACTGCTGCTAGGGCCACAGTCATATTTATGAGTTTTGTGGGTTAAAACTATTATTATCTTGCACTTTTTAAAAGCTCAAGTCGTTCACATTTGTGAATATAAAGGAGGAAACCTCTTTCTGATGGCTGGATTATTTATCCTGCCCCAGCAGATTAAATAACAAATTGAGGTCAAAAGAACAGAATGTTTCTAGGATCAGATCCAAGAAGAATAGGATTTATTGGAAACATTTACACTGCTTTAGTTGAACCTGGCCCTCAGTGAATTCAGTGCTTCAAAAATCACCCTATCTGATTAATTAAATTAATAGTGATTTTCAAAATTCCTTCCATCCAGGTAACACATGAAGTTGACAGGCGCAGACATAGGTGCCATGAACTGCTGCTGGTATGAGGTGGTTTGGCTCTGTGTTCAAAGACAGCACAGTGCAGTGTTTTAAGCAACCACTTGGAGACTAAGGGCTTGCTTAAAAGACTCAAACCCTGAACAAAAGCAGGGAACAATTGGATGCCTTTCCCTTCCCACAGCTTGAATATCCACCAAACAGAAGCAGTATCCCAGAGTGTTTTCCTGGCATTTTGTATGGTGCTAGTCAGGGAGAAGCACCTCAAAAAAATGGGTCCTTTCCCAGCTCTGGGACTTGGTGCAGGACATGGCAATGCTGCCTGGGAATACATCACAAATTGTGATTCCCAAACAACAATATTTTTCTTTACCTCTCTGCTGTTAATGAGTACTTTCACAGTGAAACCACTTCTCTGGATACACATTTATTTTACATTTTATGCCTTGACAGCCAACAACTCTTTCTTTTTATCTGAGACTTAATTTGTCAAATGCTTTCTGTATGTATTTACCTAGAAGTGAAAGGCAATGACAAATTAATAGTCTTTAGCAAAACGGTAGATAGTGATCCCAGACCTTAGCGGTGGAAGAATGAACCTTCTAAAGCATTACAAAATTTAAAAATCCACGCACACTTGATACGTTGCTGCCACAAGGCACCCGGGAGATGCAGCAGAAGAGTACTGATGGTGTGAACTATTGCAACAGAAAACATTTCTGTGTAATATCTTGTAAGTATGCAAGATAGCAGTGTCTCTAATGTGATAAAATGTAAAGCCCCATTTCTCTGAAAAGAAAAACAAAGCTGTTTTCTCAGCAGAGTAAATAGCTGTCACATTAAATACACTCTCCATCCTCTCATCATCACCAATTGCTGGAAGCCATTCATTTTGACAAACTGGCAAGAATTCAGAGGCAAGCAACAAAATGATTAAGTGACTGGGGATATTGTCTCATGAAGGAAGATTAAAAGGAGTAATTTTTGTATGTGTAGGTGAGCAGTGATTTTAAAGAGGTCACCAAGAGGAAATTTATGAGAAAGGATCAGAGACATAGAAAGTAAAATATCACTGGAAAGAAAGAATGAATCAGAGGCCAGGAAACAAAATTTAAGACCACTATGTTATGGTGCCAAACGAGCTTCTCAGTGAGATGAAATGACAGTATCCAGCCCGTTGAGTCATCTGGACCTATATGAAAAATTTTTCTGAGTAGAACAAATTAATTTTTGAAGGCAAACTTGCATTGGCAATAGATAAAAGACTATCTGTTCTTTTCCAACTTCGATTTCCATGATTATTAGCCAGAAAATTCATATACGAGAAGAAATCTAGCAGTCTAGCTGCAGAGCTGTGAGGAATTCTCTTCATCCTGCATCTGGGTGTGCAGCACAGAGATCTGCACCAGCAGTATGTGAGGAGCAGGGATGAGCGGACGAAAAAGGAAGGGTAGGAGAAAGGACAGCTGGCTTGAAAATGAGATGGAACTTCTCCTAGGCAATGAAAGCACCTGATTAACTATGGCTGGACACTGGACTGAATATTAAGGCCCAGGGGTAGTCTTGTTGCAGTGCAGTATTGAATCCGAAGACCAGGACCAATCTCACTTGGCCTACAGGCAAAATGCCACTGGACTCCAGTGTCACAAGAGGAAAGGGAAAACTGCTTGAAACTACGTTCTGTCTCTCTTTTGCTCTCACAGGGATCAGCATAAGGTACACAGAGAGATACTATTCAGTGACTGTTTGAAAAAAAAAAAAAGGCAGACTTGAAATAATTAGAAATTTTGTCACACCTGTATTATTACTGGGACAGCAAAAACTCCAGCTACTTCATTATTCATTACAGGGAAGACCTGCGGCTGCTGTTGATATTCCTGTAGGAAACTGCAGCTGAGATTTCTGGCTGCTGAAGTGGAATCAGGTGCCGGGAGCAATTTGGTTGCTGTGAAGATGCACGGGGCAGGGAGGGCAGCCAAGGGGCAGCAAGACTGAGGGTGGCGGCCCAGAGTCCACACCAAGAGGCCCAGGTGCTTTAGCTTCCTTTTGAGTTGCACAGGCGTACAGTTTGCTTTGAAAGAATCGACTATAAAGTCATCCCAAGTTCAAAGCGCAGCGGACCTCATTCTTCATCCTAAGAGCACAGGCAAGTCCACGCCATCATCCTCCCACCAGATCTGGCTTCCACCTGCTGTCACCTTCCTCAGACACTCGTGAAAACAAACAGCCTTCATGATGCGCCCTTAAGGTCAATGGATTCAGGCATCAGAAACAGTCAGGAATATAGTTTGAAATAGCCAGCTGCACTTTGCTGTAAGAGAAATAGAAAGGACACACAGCAATTTTCTCTGATACATAAGTGCCTGGATTAGGGACCTGATCAGACGCCAAGCAAATGCACATGTATAGAACTAAATAAGAATGTTGCCTGTGATCTCTGTGTCAACAAATTAGATAACCAAGTCAGCAACTTGATGGGCTTCTCTTGTTTGCACTGGTAAATTAAGTTCATAATCTTCACCACTGCAAGGGCGATTTTTTTTTTTAATTATAGGCATCATTCTTGAAAGCAGATTGTATGGTGTTTTAGGGAGAGCATCATGTAAAGGAGTCGGCCAAAAAAGTCTTGTGTCTGTGGAAATAGTTCTTACAGGGGGAAACTGGGAATAATGAGATTTTTTTTTTTCCTGTGCAACATACGGTGATTTTCTTAAACTCAGAAAGTTAAAATTAACAAGACAATTAGAAAATTCTCTTTCACTTCTCATCCCTTAAGTTCTGTGATTTACTGCAAATTTAAGAAGAATCGATTTATTTTCATGTCTTTTCAGTACGGAGGCCTCGTTCTTTTGCCAGTCACACCAGTAGAGGCTCCTGTGGGATAAGAATCAGGCCAAAGACTATTTTAATGGAAGGTGAATCACTTACTTGGTTAGTCTGGAAATTGTTAAAGACATCTATTGTGTGTAACAAATGGTCATGTTGAACTAAAAAAGGATACTGAATCCCTTTATAGAACAACACCTTGCAGCAGTGACCGTGTACGAAGTCCACACCCCAAGCTTCTTTCACACATCCGAAAAGCTTCCTTTATAATCTCCCCCATTCCCTCTCAAAATCCTCACCGATTGTGCAGGCTGCAAAATTTTAACACTGTTCAGGTGGGATAAGCTCAGCCCATACAGTGACAACCAACTTGAATTCTTTTTATCTACTGTCTTTTGTCAAGGCTCAGCTGTAAGCCCACAGGTTCAAGGACTACTGTTTTGCTCTGTGCACACACAGTGTCCAGCGCTGGGAGCCAGGCACACGATTTTGGCTGCTGGCCCCGTGTTATTAACGGAAATAATTTTTGAAAACCTACATCCATTGCATGATTGCCCCAGTATACTGGAGAACACTGAGAGCAAGAAAAATAAATAAAGACATAAGATTTTTAATTGCAATGCAGATCATCTCCAGATAAGGAGAAGAAAACATATCTCTGCAATGCGAAGATATTACAAGGTTATGTCACCACTGCTTCTTCACAGACATGTGCTTAAGCGGTTAAGTATGGACCCCAGTATTTAACAGACAGTTGTGTTGTTCAGTGTTCATTTGACTTATCATGGACTTACCATAATAAAATACCACATTAAATATGTTGATTTCCCAAAGTGAGCCTGATGGCTTCTCTCGAAGATAGATACTGCCTATAAAAACACTCTCAAAACTGTTCACCGTTTCAGTACTTACTACAGATTTCAAACTATATCTTTCCTATCTCTCTCCTCAAAGCATCTGTTCCTACCCAGAGAATCTAACTATGTCAAAAATCTGATTAGTTCTCACTGATTCTCCAAGAATAAACATTGACTGCAAAACCTGAGACTGTTAATATATTTGTCACTCAGCATCTCCTGCTGCACCCTCTTTGTTCAAAGCAGTAAGAGATTAATGCACGTGACATTCTCAGTCTCATATGCCAATCATCCAGGTTATAGTGTGGGTTCTGTGTGGAAAGAAAATAGTCTTAGAACAGGGCAGATTTCAATAGGAAGGGGCTCCACTACACATGAAAACATTTGCACTGGAAGCTATCTGCCGTCAGACATAAACGCTAGGATGGTCTCCCTCCACTTGCAGTTATGTCAAGGGGTCGAGTGGGATAGTAGAACAATTTGTCTTAAACTTCCCACTTGTTCATGGGGCTAAGCAACTATATGTATTTGAGTTTAAGACAAAAATCTCCACGGCTTTTAAAGTCTTTTTGACTTTCAGTTCTTCCAAATGCTGCAGACAGCCAATACATAAAATTGTCATTTCACACCTCCATCTGGCTGCACCACTTGAAGCATGTTTGAAGGTACATCTCTACCTGCAGCGGAAGGACTGGCATGACAAAAATTATAGGACAATGGCAGCAAAATCAAACTTCAATTATTGATAATCTCAAGGGTATTAGGAAGTCGAATGCCGTTTATTTTATCATATGATGGATCACGATCCTGTGCGGTTTAAAGAGAAATATCCACCTCTGAGGCACACTGGACTGCATGTCTTTGATGAGCAGTAATTCTCAATTACTCCACTGTGTCCTTGTAGAAACCTCTGATCATTCACAAGGAAGCCTGGGCTGACCAGTAAATAAAGTCCTGGAATAAGAAACTTATTATTGGCCATAGAAGACTGATGGGGAAGTGCCAGTTATTTTTTACAACAGCTTTTACAATAGCTCACAGAAGCATTTTGGGGCCACACCGTGACAGTGCCTACATCTCCTGGGCAAGTGATCAGTAAATCTCACAGATATATCAACCTTCATAATAATATATAGCTGTGCTATTTTGATGAGGTCAAGTTGTAAGGCGCACATGAGTTATGTTCTCATCCAAAATGAGAGATTGGAACTTGGGACTTTATTGCCCTGCCGGCTGTCCCTGAAATGACTTCTCTGACGCTCCCTCACAAACAAGAGCAATTCTACCAGCAGGCCCTCTTAGACAACCACCATGAAATGAATTGCTGTGATAGGCAACAGCAGCCTTGTGCAAATACTTATCCTCTCAAAGACTTTCATCATAAAACTTTATGATATCTTTTTCCGTACAATAATCCAGTATAAACATAATTTAATGGTATTGGGAGGAAAGCAACCACTGCAACAAAAACAACAGGCAAAGACTGTAAAATCTCTTATCATATTTTTTTTCATTTCTTTATTTCTCTCACTTTTTTATTTTAAACGTGTATTATTCCACTCAAACTGTCACTGGCTTATTACATGCTCTTAGTTATACTGGTGTAAATCCGGGAGGTCTTCTGTGGTTATAGTTTAGGCCTTTCAGGGTTTTGTTTTTTGTTTTCTTTTTGCCTCTGAATTTGATTCAACTTCCCTTTGGATTACTTTTGTGCCTGCTAAACTACTCAATTCAACTTTGAAAAAGATAATTGTGTCCACGGGACACATTCAGTTGAGCCAATCACAGAAATAATTAACTGGGGAGATGTGCAGGTGTCCCCAAATCTGAATTTGACTTTGGATAGCAAAAGGCTCTCCTGTATGCACCTGCACAGGCTGTTTATCAAGCGTACAATGCCCTTTCTTGTAGCATTAATGCTCCCGATGTTTGTCCATACCCAATCACGTAATACTCCATTAATGGATCATTAACAGAGAGAAGAACTTCACGTACCCTGCCCAAATCATGCCAACTACTAAGCACCTCTTGCAAGATGGTGGGAGCACAGAGAGGAGCAGCAGGGAGAGATGCTCATGCTCCAGAGGATTTGCTTCCCAGCCTGACAAATCTCAGCATCCCAACAAGCCAGCGGATGCAGGCGAAGGCTCCTCCCCGGCACAGGAGATCTTCCACAACAATCTACATGGCATTTGGAGAAATACTACCAAGTTATATGAATCGTCACGAGGCAATGAAGCAAATGTCAACCTAATCAGGCAGTGACCGAGGGCAATTGAAGAAATACCTCTCTGAGTGGAATACTGTTTCCACAAAACATTTTAGAATTCACTGATCTCTGTAATTTTTATGCCTTGGTCATATTTGATTGAATTTGGCAAACTGTTTTTAATGTCAGTGGGTTAGGAACACATAGGCAACACAGCTGTAATTTCACAGGAAGCTAGGCCAAAAGCAGTAAGACCAAGAATAAAATATCCGTTGGGTAGTTTTTGATTAAGAGGCCCGCATGTGAACATTTATTGATGCTAGCCCCACAAGCTGATTTAGAAATTAATGAAGTTTATTAGCTACACAAAAATAACCTGCTAAGTGACTAATTCTGCAAGCTGCAATCCTGAAGGAGATGCAACTGCACCTTGCAATATTAAACATTTTAAAAACGCTTCTATGATCTGAAGTCTAATTCTCTTTCAGAACTCCTCAAGGCAAAGTAAATAAAAATAAATCTAAAAATAAGTAAACAATAAGGAAGTTAACACAAAATTTAGGTTTTTCTCATCTTCCTGGGTGTCCCTCAGGAGCTGGTGAAGCTGCAGGGCTGCACAGCAGGTCCCTGCCCAACGCAGACCCAGGAGCCAAGGCAGGCACTGACATAACCTCTTTTAAAACTAGAAAAATCTTTGCTTCTAGGCTTTAGTATCTACTTATTAGTCCAATTTGACCACCAGTCTGGTATATGTCATTAACAGACTCTGTGAGAGACAGCTTGGTCTCGAGGCAGCGAGTTGATGACCCAGCTAAGCAAAAGCGACAGGCAAAGGCTGCATTTCCCATCTGCCCCTTTCTGAGGAACGCTCTGGATTAAGGTTTGCTTGCCTAAATCCAAGGAATTATTTACAAGCCTTACAGCTCTCACAAACGAAAAACACCTGATGCACTAAAGGTAGCTCTAATATATAAACAAGACTGGATTAGAAATCCTATTTCTCTGTGATTTGTCTTACCACCACAGCCTATTTATTATACTGTGTCAGCAACCTGCTCAGAGAAATCATTATGTAAACGCACACCAGGGTGATATTTACCTACGTTTCCTGTGCTGTGGTAGGAGCAGCTCCCTGGCACTTGTCAGCGCGGGCGCGCAGTGCGCTGCTCTGCCCCGTGACGGGCGCCACACTCACGGACGGCCATGGGGACCGGCAGCCCACGCAGCATTCCTGCCGCTCACCGAGCAGCCTCGAGGCTCGGTCTCTCGGCTGGAACTAGAACACTGAACAGCAGTTCCTCCTTGCAGCTTCTGGGGAATAACCGTGCTAGATCACGAGATAAATTGTATTAACTCACCTAAATAAATTCACCACTGTTATTTATTTTAATGACACAAGCTGATCTGAGCAGCAACTAGTAAAATGTAGTACTGGCAGCTACCCAAATATGGAACGAAATAGACAAAGAACTCCCAACCCAAATAAACAAGGATTTCAGAGTACCTGTTTGTTTTAATAATTACAAGTGCATAGAAATATTTTTAAGCAAAGAGATCCTGTCAAGACTTGGTGTGAAACCTTGGCCTGGCTGATGCCCCAACCGGCTCCCTCATCTAAGAGAAGTGCTGCCCTGAGTTAGGAAAAGCCCAGCAGAAGCCTTGAGACGACCAAGGGGACGCCCTGCTCCCATTGCTAGCTAAACATATCTGAAAAGGAGACCTGCTGTATTTGCATGAAGACAGACAACCTACTTCAATGCAACTGACCTTGCATTTTACAGGGACCTCCGCTGAGCCTCCCCCGTCCCAACGCAGCCACTCACGTTGCAATAAATTCTTGATGGGGCACTCAAAGTGCTCCCAGAGCCGTTCTTATTTTTGCATAATTCATGCTAAATATACAAACACACGTAAATTACCCTGTTCCTCCCCTTACTTAAAATGGAGTAATTTACATCCTATATAAGATTAAAGGCCGCTATCAATCCTGCTAATGCGCGGGTGGTGGCTGCGCGCGGTTCCTGGGCTCGCACCGCCCTCCGCTGGCGACGCGCTTGCCCGGCTGCCTCCCGCTGCTCCCAGGGACAACTGAGCGACTACCCTGCGGATCAAGCCGTGCAATAGCCATAGCTTGAGAGAGGGGTCTCTAATCGAAGCATTTGTGCAGGTATTTGCCTCTTACAAGCCAAAGCAAGTGGATTTATCAGTCAGACTACAACTCCTGTACTCAGTATTGCAGAGTGGTCATTTATTTTCCTAACAGGAGAGCTATCGGGGTACAGATGGATGCATAAAGTGAAGTCCAGCATCTCCGAGCATGCCTGCGTGCTCCCTGGACTCGGAAGCACCTGTCATGCACAGGGAGGAATGGTAGCAGCCCCAAGGAGCAGAGGTCCAGAGCAGGGAAGCTGGCAGGGAGCCTGCCTGGTCCTGTCAACTCCTGACGGGCGCAGCAAAGAAGATGGAGACAGCTCCTTGTTGAGACAACAGGGAAGTGACACAAGTTCCAGCAAGGGAGATTTCTGTGGAGAGGAATAACGTATTCAACAAGGAGAGTGGTTGAATGCTGGGATAGGGACCCAGAGAGACTGTGGAGTCTCCATCCACCCTTGGAGATTGTCAAAACTCAGCAAGGGAGAAGGTTTCGTTGGGACCATAGCCAGGTCTCCTCCAGGCAGGCTTCACTGCGACCTCTTTGGTGACTTGCTTCCTATCAGCCTGGTGTGCTGGGAGCTGCTGCACCTTGTCTACACTCTTGTGAAGACAGAGCCACTGAGAGAAGGCAAGGCAAATGTTGGGGACAGGCCCTCCCTGTGCAGCCCAAAGGCCCGCAGCAGCACAGCCCTTCTCTGCTGCCAGGGAAAAGCAGGAGACGAGTCCAAGCCTCCTGAAAGCCCGAGGAGCCGCTGCCAGGCACCATGGTACTGTGTGGACACCTCGCTGAGCATCACGGGTGACGCAGACAGCACAAGCATGGGCAGATCCCTTCTGCCAGCATCTGCTCCCCACACGTCCTTGCTGACAACCTGGATGCATTAATGATGGTTATTTGACTGTACAGAAAAAAATTGTGAGGTGTGGATAGAGAAAGCATTTAAGATTTATATGTGAAAAAGCTTCAGAGTGACCTTGAAGCAGTTTGGAGCCCAGTGAGAAGCAGCCCGGGGCCTCCCATCGCATTCAGCTTTATTCGGAGCGCAGCCCAGTATTAACGGCCTGTCAGAGCTCCCTGGGCAGGCGAGAAATCTTCAGCGTCGCTCAAAGGCCATGGCAGCTCTGAGAGACGTGGCGGGCAGCCGCAGACAGCAGTGAAAGCAGGACCTTCCCCAGCGGTACGGGAAGGAGCAGGCAGGGTGGTGATGGAAGGAGTAACCGCACAGCCAAAGCGCCCCTAGGGTCATGAAGGGCAGCCAGCACTGCGAGGCTTCAATCCCCTTCCCTCCAGCATCCTCAGAAACCAGCCTTAGAGGTGCAACCCCTGCACGACCCAGCAAGGGCTTGCTGGGGCCCTTGCCTCTCCTTCACCCACGGCCTTTGCAGGCGAGTTCTCCATTTTGGATTCTGTAAAAACCTCCTTTCATTTCTTTCTCGTTAAGGAAGTCAGGCCTGAACCCAGAGCCATTCCCTTTCTTTAAAATGCTATTCCTAGTAAGGAATATGTTAGATGTTCTTCAAGTGGGTCCTGCCCCCAGGCTCTGCTTTGCAGTATTTACGCAGTAGATCCTAAGGAAGGAGCATCTTCTTGTCACCACTTTTATCCTAGAAAGCTCTGCTGGTTGTGCGTGGCAGAGCGGTGAGGACAGATGATCCCTGCAGGATTGTTGTGGATGCAATCATGGCACAAGAGACACCTCACAGAATATTTATTCTTCTTTCTTTTCCACTCTTTCCCTATTTCTTCCTGTGAACAGCACCCCAGGCTCATAGACATTCCCTGCTGCTTTGCATCATATTTCAGATCCCAGCACTTTGCACTTTAACTTTGCAAAAAGTGTCCCTGTGTCTGCCTCTGCAGAGCCCAGGAACTGAGGTCACTCAGCACCTCGCACGTTTTGGACCACTTACATAACACTTACATAACACATCTCTTCCAATTTATTTCACCATGCAATGGGCTAATTAGATCCTGTCATTGCAAAAACATGCTCAGAAACCTGTCCTTCTAAGGCTGCAGTGAACTCCAACTATTTAAATTCTTCGGATTACTTCAGCTGTACTTTTGCAGGAAGGACCATTTCTGGCAATTAGCATTATTCCCTCCCAGCTGCCTGACGTCAAGGTACCATCCCTCCTCCTAATGGGTCTGGGTAATGGAAACTCCCAGGACCACAGAGGGGAAAGAGATGGGATCAACTTCCCTCTCCCTTCCTCAGGCAGTCTGCAGACGGACACACGGCCCAGGTGCTCCCGGCACTGCGGGTGCCAATGCGAACACGGTCGTGGCCGCGAGCCCCCGGCCCGCTCGCCTCCTGCTGAGGGCGAGGCGGCAGCAGCCACATGCGGCCGCAATCCACGCTCTGCTCACGGAGCACTACATGGCCACAACGTGCGGCGAAGCTGGCCTGCGCTTCCGGGAGGGCAATGTGAAACTGGCCACGATGAAGAGCAAGAAAGCGCCAAGGCACTATTGAGCATACAGAGAGCTCTCGGTTTTTATTCCTAGAGTTGCACTGCAAGTTTCCTCCTTTAAACCCTTTCTCCTTCTCCTTTTTTGTACTATCCCAGGCCCCAACCTGTGAGGTATCTGCGTGCCTACATATTTATCAGCCTTCAGAAAATTACTAGTTTGACAAAACTGGGCACACCAAGAGCATGAAAAAATGTACTTCCAGAGCGAGGATCCCCTAGGACAGAGCAAGCGCTGTCCACATAGCTCCCCATCTGGAAAGAGCTGTGTGAATTAGGATTATCAGGTCACACTGACAACAGATCCGCTCGAAGCTTGGCTGAGATCTGCCCACCCCTGCACCTTTGGGAGTTACAGCTGACAGAACACAGTGCAAAATCATATCAGTTAAAGACTGAGAGGTTTACAGCAGTGTCTGAAGGGTCCGATGGCTCTACCCATATCCTGTCCAGATCTAATGCAGCCAATGCCATTTGAATATAAACAATTGTTCTCATTAAGTATCTTTAAAAAACAGAGAAGTTTAATCTTTAATAAACTGGGAATCCACGCGAGGCATTTCCTCCTGGCTCAGTACTTCACATTACACTGAGAGTATCAGATCACTTACAGATCCACTATGGCTCTAGGATTCCCCATTGTACTCATGTACAGGAGGTGAGATAAACAGCACAATAACAGGCTTAATTTTGCACTTCCCCAGCTCGCCTCAGCTTTGCTTTCTCCACGACTCTATTTGCAAACAGCCCCTTTCAGTGAGCTCGCGGGATGGGGCTGTCCCGAGGGTAACACCTCTGCCGTAGGTTCAGCCAAGTGAGAAGTACAGAATAGTTACTAGTGAATAAAGGCTGACATTTATCCCATTGGGGGTGGATCAGCAAAGTAAGAACTACAGAAGAAAATTTTCTTCCAAAGAAAATAGCAAAGCCGCGATCCCACAGTATACATCCAAAGAGCAGGTGCATTTAAATCTAAACATGCACAGAGTACACACTTCAAACAGCTTTCCTTGGGAGACAGGCTATCTGAGATAAAAGATCCAGCCAGCTCCATGCCCCACATTGAAATTAATCTTAAATGAGAATGATAATTTGATTTAGTTATTCTTTTAATGAGAAACAGGCTGTGTTTCAGTTCATCGTGATGAGCATTATCAGTATGGACAGGGCTTTTGCTGCAGTTTCCCCTGTAACTATGGCTGTGATTAAGGTTAATGAGGATATTGCACCAGTTGAAGACCTACTCAGCATTGCCCTGCATCCTCCTACATGTCCTTTGCAATATAGGTTTGAGCCCAAACAAATATACCCTCCCCCAAGGCTGATTACTACTGAAAGGCTCAGGGACAAGCTAGCAAGTTGTACCCTGTCATCCCTATTGCTGTCCTTGCACCCCTACACCCTGGGCACTGCTCACCTCCTGCTCCACTCTGCTCTGTGCTGCTCCTCTTGCACACGGTGAGGCAGAGGCTTCTTCCCACCTCCTGCCAGCCTCTCCCAGGAATTAATCACCTCCTTTGTTAACGATCTTTAAATAAGAGATAAACTTGTCATCCTGCATTTAAATAACCAGATGCTTTTTCTTACCCTGCATCTATACCTTACAGCAAAGCCCCTTTCTTTTGGGAGTGCTAGCAAGGAATCAGCAAGAGCCAGTGCAGCGAGTACAGCATGGGCAAAGAGACCAACACACAACCACAGCAGATGGCAAATATCCCATGTTACCAACAGGATCAGAGAAATTGGAAAAGCAATTGCCTGAGTCAATCCAACACAGAAATATTATCCCTATTAAAGGAGCCTTCCTTGAGCTACACAGATAAAAAATCAGAACTCTGATGTAGACTAACAACTCTGTGAACCCTGCCAGGACAGGTCTTCATAACCAGTCAGAGATGGCCCTGGCTCTACAAAGCAGATGCCTGAAATGAAAGATGAAGCGTCTGGAGAGGCAACTTGAGCAGATCCCAAAGTGCCATGAAGAACACAGGCAGTCGCAGCAGAGGTGCGAGGAAAGGTGCAGCATGCTTCCAACCTGACACTTGTTGAAGAAATAAACCTACCTGCTCTTGACTAAGCAAGGAGACATAAAAGAAAATGAGAAAATAGAGATATTCCCATGGCATCACCTTTATGGGCCTTTTCACACATTCTCACAGGCATTTGATAGGTGAAGAATAAAAGGATCATGCAGGGGCACCGCTCAAGCAAGGTTGGGCACTTCTGCACTCTCCTGTGCAGCTTGGCTAGCAGGGAGGTAGGAACAGTTTGGGAAGCGCCGAATGGCTCACAAAGCTCTTCCTCAAGGCTGCTTGTGTGCTGAGGTTCGTAACTCAGGCCACGACCTGATAAAACAAATCTGACAGAATATATTTTTTCTGTATTTCATTAGAAAAGTTGGAATATTCTGCCATTATTTACTACCTGAAAATAGGGGGTCAGTCTGTGGACTCAGCTAAGAATAACTCGATGGACTGATGGGTTCTTATTAAAAATTTTCCCTCCTCGGACGATGTGCGGGCAGGGCAGCTGGAGGCCTCAGCGGGCAGCTGTGCTGGCACCGCACGCAGTGGACAGCGTGGGCTCGAGGCGACGTGGCGACCAGCTGAGCGCCGCTCCTCCCTCCTACAGCTGCACAGGGTAACAAACTGCCTTCATCCCGTCCTCTCTCCTGGGCAGACCATGTGCAAGCAGCGGGCAGGCAGCTCTCATCCCTGATTCCGCTCTGCACAGCAGCTCTGTCCCCAAACCTCTCTGCACAGAGGCTCTGTCCCCAACCCCTCTGCACAGCAGCTCTATCTCCCACTCTGCCCCCGCCTCCTGAGCTGTGCCCTGATGCCTCCGCTTCTGCTGCCTTCCCTGGGAGCACCAGCCGGCACTGCTTTCCCGTGGGAGCCATGAGGATCACTGGCAGGGTACGAGGCGCACGTTGTGGGGTGCCGGTGCCAACAGGCAGGGAATGCTTTCTGCTTCCTTCACCCCTGGCCCCTCTGCAGTTCCTAACTGCCCAGTGAAATACATAGAAAATTAGATGCGTAACTTCTTCCCATTTCTAATTTTAACCACAAAACCAGGGAGGATTTGCATTTCCTCCTGCCACAGTTGGTGTTGGCGTAGGAGGGTGTTGGCGTAGGAGGGTGGTCTCCCTCGGGGAGCAGAGCCAGCCCGACCATGTTGCGGCACGGTGGGAGCCTCCTCTACTGCGCTCTGCGGCGCTCGGAGCCACACGGCACGGCGGAGGGGCACTCGCTGCCACAGTGCAGGGCCTGTTTTCCCCCCAGGCAAAGGCCGCCCGAGCTCCTCAGCTCTCGCGCTGGGCAGAGCCGTGCCGTGGTGCACGAGTCTAGGGCAGCACGTGGGCTGCGCGGTGCCCAGAGCAGGCTCCTGGCTCCAGGACCAATCCCTCCCCAGAGGAGGGATTTAACTATACACAGTTATAGCTGCAGGACACCTATACACCAACCACAGCAAAATAAGCACAGCAATTAGCACACTACACATTTGCAGTGTTTCATGTTGAGGTGCACTGCCTGGGATGGGAAAATGCGCCACACTGCAAACTCTGGGCAGATCTCAGGTTCTCTGCTGCTTCTCCACAGCCCCAGTGCCAGAAGGGCCTCTCCCCAGCAGTTTGGTTCTCACACTTCCAAAGTGCTCATCCCGGAAAGATGCAAGAACTTGGGGCATCAGCCACCAGGCTCCGATGGCCAAGATCCTAGAGAAACACAGTGCTTTTCCACACCACATTCAAGAACAAGGGAACCTTGCTGACACAGGGGAAGCAGGAGGCCTTGGCCTCCAGCAGGGGCAAAAGCCATAGGGAGAATGCACATCTACCTCAAGAGAGGAGGCCCCCAGTGTTACTGAAATAGCTTCAATAGCTTCAAGCAAGACCATTACCATCCTCTCATCTTTCCTTTAGAAATGCAACTCAAACAAGAAATCACTTTGGTTTAATGTCACATTATACTAATGACTTGTGTCAAACAATGCCCAAAGTTCCTGAGTATGCACTGGAAAGGTAGCATCAAATCCCGATGGCAACAGGTATTTGCAAAAGGTGAGAAGTGCTCTGCACAAAAGTAGTGCTAATGGCTACGTGGCCAAATGAAGTATCCAAGTATTCAAAGTATCATTGTGTTTCTGCATTATGCTCCTTTAACTGCAGGTTTTACACTGCTGAATGTCAGGAATAAGCAGAGCCCTGGGAACACATAGGTAATAGAAAACACAGTGGATCAGGAAATGCTCATGGTCAGGTCTGTGTTTTAAAAGAATACAAGACACTGTAATTTTGAAGTGTCACTTTGAATTTAAGACTTTGCATTGCATTTCATCATTTAGAAGCATCACTTTGTGTTACATCTTCTCCCATTAGGCTGTGCCTTCGCACAGCACGATGCAAAGGTACACAGAACAAGTTAGAATCTTGCCATGATCCAAGAGATATTGCCAGACAAACCTCACAAGGGTTTTCCACAGAGGTACCATGCAAGTGCTTCCCATTTCCTCCCTGCCCAGCAGCCTGTCAGGCTCTAATGGCTTCGTTTAGGTAGGAAGAGCGAGGAAGCCTCTAGGGAAGGTGCAGAGCATGGCCGGGCTTTTTACTGGCAGACCCCTGAAACTAGGATGCGTGGAGACCATGGGGCAGGAGAAAGGGTACGAGACTCCTGCTAGAAACATAGTGCTTGTGTCTCACCCTCCTCCTCTTTTTACTCCCTTTTTTTTTTTTTTTTTTTTTTTTGAGGGGGAATGACTCCAGAAACTGGCATTATATTAAGGCACAGGCACATGACACATAGCAGATTATTCTACTCACAGTTTTCCCGACTGTATTCCACCTCTTCATTGAAGATCCACAGTAGGTGCAGTCGCAAGGTGACTTTCCTACAGAAAATAATAATAAAAAATCTTATTTATTTGTGTTCAGAAAAGGTATTGGGTAAGCTCTTCACTTCCTGTATCATATCACTGAACCTGGGCAGTCAATATCTATTTAAAGGTGAAGTTTTGTCACTTTTTTACCCTATGCATTGAGATACTCCTTGAGAAATATCACCAAGCATTTAAGATTACTTATTTAACTCACTTACTAAGTAGGAGTAAAAATAATAACATGGACACTAATAGCTTGTCTGCTTCTGTCAAATCCACTACTTCTCATTTTCTTCCTTCCAGAAGTGTAATTTTTTCTTACCATCTGGGCTTATGCAGTGAAGTTTTGCAAGAATAGCAATTACTAGAGTACGGTAACAGTGTTTAGGCATCTTAATCCTCAATGGATCATAAATAATGCCTATAATTTCAGTGAGAAGTATGTATCTGAAGTATTCTGTTAGCTTTTAGGGCCATGCTGGAAAAATGAGATGTCCATCTGCTATCAAGTAAGTCCTCAGACATAAAGTTCCATGAAGAAAATCGATGGCCAGCCATGAAAGTCAGCACAATGGCTTGTACTTCTGAAGTGAAGAATGCTAACAGTAACAGTGCTAACACCACCACCACTAATGGGGTCACAGCAGCAAATATCTTCTTCAATTCCCGGGAGCCTAGCATGAACTCTGGTAGAAAGATACACAGCTTTATTACAGTTCTTGCTGGTACTACATTTTAGAGGCTGTAGATACTGAACTGGGTTAAAGCTCGAACCTTTAGTAGTTTCCTATGTATCTTGAGCCTATTGTAGAGGTTTCCACGTAGACTTGAATTTTTTATTTTTTAAGTCTTTTACAGTCATAGAGAAAAAGCATAGTAAAAATTGTTTATGGCTTTCACAAAAAATAGCCTGAATACTGCTTTTTATAGCTTCCTTAATATATTACAGAATTGCAAATTGTATAGCAATGCTTATTCTGAACTGTAAAGATTACTATTTATTTTATAATGTAAACCTGTCTTTTCATTTGATGTATTGTATGTACACATGTACAAATTAGCTTAGCAGTGTTAAATGTGAAATAGCAGCTTCTACAAAAAAAAGAAATATAGGTTAATATCAAGAAAGGAACAAAAAATCCATCAGGGTCATAGCGGGATGCTAGTTAACGTGTTAGCCCAACACCAGAGCTCACAGCCCCTCTTCCCAATGATGACTACTTTCCTCTGCTTACATCTTCCTGACTACTTGTTTCCTAGGACTTGTGAACTACAAAGTTTGAGGCTAATACAAAATGATGGAATTGAGGCAATTCCATCCCAAAGCAACCCAAATCTTCAGCCTTTAAAATTTCATTCCTACAAAAAGAGATCCTTCATTTGCCTGTTTAGCATATCTTTAAAGGTTAACAAAAAGGAGGAGGATTTAATAGCTTTTTCTTATGGATTTGCCCAGACAGCCCGGGCTTTCTAGTGGAGCACAGCCAAGATCCTGTGACGGTGTCATTTTCAGCTTTCATTACTGTAACCATGAAATCAGCCAACAGACTATTATGAACTTGATGTATAGTGACAAAAAAAGAGATTTTTCATGTATCCAGTAAAGGGGTGAAAAATATGCCTCTTTTTCATCAGAACAATACAAAACCACGTTTTTTTTTTTCAATCCACGCTAAAACTGCTGCAACGCCTACAGAGCCAACCTGAACAAGCCGATGGCACCACAGCCTGATTGTTGCCAGGGAACACTGTTGACATGATTAATTAGATAGTCACCAGGCCAGAAAAAGGAGGGAAAATTAACATGATTTCCTGGCCACGCTACAGTGTTCTGCATTAAACAGCCAAAATCCATAAACAACTTTTGGAGAAAAGAGTGGGCCCCATGTCTGCTGCCTACCCAGATAAGCCCAAGACCACAGGGATTTTTGCCTCGCTGAGTACTGGCCTAACTGCACACATGGTGCAAGATCTCTCGGAGAGTTTTAAGATGCCAGGGCTGTACGAACATGCAGCAGTTGCATTTTCGTGCCTCTGCATGCTTGCATACACGGAAAGGGGCAGAATTAGGTCCACGCTAACCACCCAGCTACATAAATATAACCAAGTACTGACCAAAACTAAACAGCATTTTTTGCAGAATATTAAGCAGATATGTGTTCAATCATCTAAATTTAACTCAACAAAACTCAAACAAAAGATCAAAAGACTAATTCTGTACTATATAATTTATTCTCTGGTTAGTATATGAAATTCCATCTCATTTAATTCCTTCCACGTCTGCATCAGTTATACAAGACAAATTTTGTTAAATCTAGGGGAAAACAATCGACAAGTAACTGACTGCAGCAAACATGTAACCTGCCTGCATATTTTTGCCTTCATGGACTATACTGAACCATTACGCATTTGCTCAAAATATTATTTATTCAAATTTAACAACTGCAAGAAGTTATGTTAATATTCTTGAAGTTTTACTAGAAGAATGTAAGTAGGAGATGTACATCTTCATACAATGCTTGAACCCACCCAAAGGATTCAAAACCCCTGGAGCATCCCAAAAGCTGGTGAAGGCCTGCTCAGGACACAGCCGGGATGTGCTTCCCTGAAAGCTATAGAAAAACTTTGGAGTTGCATCATCTACACTCAAAACAATTAATAGCCTCTGAACAAGCACAAGGTAGCACTTATACACATATTTGATTATGAAACTTATTCATTAGATTAAGCTTTTAGATGCCACTTTGTTTATGATCATTTATACATGCAAATTACTGGTGAGATTTATGGAAGGAGAAGACAAGTGTTAACTATCCATTATTTTCTACACCATATTTCCTGATGACATTTCTAGCTCTTCCAATTTCACTCCTGGCCAGTATCTGAAAATACTGAGGTAAACAAAAATGAAAAATGATGCAAAGAAAATGAGCCACCTGCTTTGAACCTCGGAGGGTTAGTATTTATTTGAACAGGAGCTCGCAGGACATTTGGGGTTTCTGATTGCTCCAGTTGGTTCACTTCACATCCATGGCCATCTGGATATTTGTTGGTTAGCAATTCAAAAGGCTAAGTGAAACAGTTGAAAATGTTATTGCTCTGCTTACTAATTTTTACTAAAGATTAATAATAGGTATATTAATCATTAGTGCAAATCAAACAATGCTATAAACATGTATCTCCACAAGGGCTAAACATGTAAATCCACAGGTAGGCTTTTTCCAGATAAATTTCTATAGTTTGGGGAGTTTCATGTACTAGGAGGTAAGAACCTAATGAATGAACAAGCAGTATGAAGATGAGCATGAAGAGTTACATTTCAAGAGGAAAACAATATATATTCTCCTTTATGTTGTACTGAGCATTGCAGAAGCCAGGTACGAAGCACCAAAGGAAACGAGAAACCTGCTCCTGCATCTTTCTGCTACTACCCTCTCCCCTCCCCAAATATACCATCCGACTTCACCAGCTGTTTTTGAGGCTAGACTTACCCTTTCATTAAACTCGGAGTCATTCAGGATTCCTGGAGGCTTAGCACGAAGCCGTGATCAGGAGTCTACGCCACCCGCGGCCGCATTGCAGCGCGGCAGCTCCGGGCCCCCACCTACCTCCTCCCTGTGTGCTGCTCATTCACTCACTGGATATACTCATTTCTAGCCCCACATATAGCCTCCTTCCAGCTTCTTTTCCATGAGATATCCTATTACAGACAAATTCTACTTTTTGACAGACAAGAGAACCCAGCAGGAATTCCAGAGGTTTCTCCTGGTATAAACTGTGCGCAATAGTCTCTCTCCATTGCCCATTGCCTTGGGAGCAGAAGAGCATTCAGAATGCCTGCCACAGGCACAGGAACCAGGACACTCCAGCCCTGTGAAGCCGGAAGCAGGGTGCTCCAGCCCTGGAAACTAGGAGGTTGCAGCTCTGGGAAATGACGTTCCAGCTCCAGGAAACCAGGACACTCCAGTCCCAGGAGTCAGGACTCTGCAGTCCCAGGAATCAAGGTGCTCCAGCCTCTGCAGGCAGCTCTCGGCTCACACAGGCTGTTGGAAGGAGCCCTCCTGACCCTAGTCATGCCATTGCAGAACATGCAACCTGCAAAGATTAAACACCCTGGACAGTCTTCAAGTAGCCTGACACACTCTCATTGATGCGCTGCCTTCCTTCCCCTCCACATGCTCTGGTTCCTGGCTAGGGACTGCAACTAATCCATAACTGACTTTGGGAAGAGAATGTTGTATTTAATAAACTGTTTCAGATTTCAGGAATACCTTGAATGTGACAGCCACTCTTCCTATTCCTGTGGGTCTTAAAAATCCAGTTGATGGCTCTTACCCACTCACACCAGCTGCTGCCTCTCTGGCTTGGGGAACATGATCAAGGACCTTGAGCTTTCATGGTCTAGGATCCCTTAATACCCTCACTGGGCACCAATGGGCTTGTCAGGCTCTTAGAGAAAGACCTAAGCAGAATAATGGTTGGAAGCTGATGTTGCAAAAATGCAGATTAGATATGAAGCTGCGACTTCTAACTACTAGGGTGACTAACCACTGGAAGAACAGCTCAGGAAAGGCAGCTTCCCAATGGCTTGGTGTCTGCAGCCATCAAGCTGGATGCCTTTTGACAAGTGAGCTGTCATCAAATGAAAAGGAGTGGGTTTCATACTGGACGACTGATGAGATTTCCTTTTCTGTGATATAGAGAAGATTGTAAGAGATGATTTATGGATCTCTTCTGACTTCATAAAGTATGAATAAATTTACTGCTTTCAAAATACTTGTCCTAGGAAGAGCCTTTGGACAGGAAAATGTTTCGTAGTGTCCTCCCAGAAAGCTCCCTGCACTCTGCCTGGCACAGTGGGCAGCAAGTTTCCAGCTCTTCACATCGGCCCCAACTTTATAGCTTCCCTTCCAGGTCCAAACAAGGACACACGTACAATCAAGTCTTGGATTTAAAAGCTTTCAAAATCTTTCCAGTTATGACAGATACCAGGGATTAACTTCATTTATGAATTTAACAATGATTACACTTTATTATGCTCCATACAAACAAATATTATTAGGAACAACTGAATTAAGCATAAAGGCATTCTTTATGCATTTATTTACATACCCCCAGAAAGAATGTCTTCATGTTGTATAATTCCAATTGCATGCTCTGTCGAGCATTAAAAAGGTTTACCACTGACTGGCTCTCCCAGTTTGACAGTTTTGACAGCTTAACTCTGAATGTGTGCATGAACAAACAAGCAAATCTGGGAAGACGAGGTGTGCTGAGCAGTGTGGAAGGCTTTCAAATGACTCTCCTGTCACAATAAGCATTGCTGGTAGGTGTTATTCCATACGGACATCTTTATTTCTGAGAATTTCACATGTTAACA
Organism: Tinamus guttatus; assembly: GCF_059628265.1. Lineage (NCBI taxonomy): Eukaryota > Metazoa > Chordata > Aves > Tinamiformes > Tinamidae > Tinamus > Tinamus guttatus. The sequence continues at coordinate 1,962,817 of NW_028288985.1, read as the reverse complement.
AGCTATTCATTTGTACTGTATCTACTTGCAGGTACCAACTCTCATTTCTGTATGTGTCATCCCAAGATGGCCTGCAAAACTGCAAAGCTGCTACTCACACAGAACTCTCTTTATTTACTTATTTATTGCATGTCTGAAGTTGTCTTCTGTTCTCATCAGGACACTGGGGCCTTCACACCCCTTTGCTCCTGCTGGGAAGGAGCCACAGCCAGCTCCCCAATCGCTTTTTTTCCTCACATGGCTTATTGCTGCATTTCTCTCACTGTAAGCCAGGGATCTTCATTAAGCTTGCCTGATATTATATAAGAATTTACGATTCCACCCTAAGGCAACACAGTGGGTAAGGGCAGAATTTTTTATGCTGAGTGGTGGCTGAGTTGGAGGGGGCTCCCTGTCCCTCCTGGGTCAGCATCTCTGAGTGTCACCTCTTTGAAGGCAGGTTTCAATAAAAACACAGAACCAACCATGCAGCAAAACAAACGGGCAAGCCTATCGCAAGGGCTGTCGTCAAGGAATGTCAACAGCAGTTTTACAGGCCAATTTTGAAGGACACTTTGGAGAGAGCTGGCAACTCCACAGGCACAAATGGAGCACATGGTCCTGGGGAGGGGCATACACTGAGTAACATTTGTATTCACTTCAAGTTTAGATGTGATCCTTGCATCTTTTTTGTGGAAAAGGGTCTGCATTTCCATGTCCTTCCAAAAAAGAGTGTGTATAAGACCATCAGAAACACAAAGTGATGTTGAAAAGGTAACGGAACTATTAAAAACACCATGGTATTTAATCATGTTTAATTGTGGGGAGAAATACAACCCACACAGTTGGCCTAATGAAACTTCTCTTAAGAATGTTAATGTCATGTTATTTATTCAGTATTTCTAAAGCTAATATAATTAATAAAGATGAAACATCTGAAAGAGAAATTAGTTTTTAACTGTCTATTTTGTTCCTCTAGGAGTTTAAGGTTAAATTCTTAGATTTATCATGCATTTCTATTTTAAGATAAACAGCCATATATTTCTAGTAACTAAATAATAGAGTAGGAAATTATGTAGCCATAACATATGTGCAACTAACTTAGGAAATATCAGTTGCTTTAGCAGAAGGTCAAAGCTTTGCTGTTGCAGAGGCCAGGAGGAGTGCCAGTCCCACGCAAGCATATGGCTTCTGGCCACAGAAATTGTTTTTCCAGGGCAAAGGGACTTTTGGGCACAGGAGTGGCTCCGGGCACCTGAGCCACAAGTCCTGGAACAAATTAGAGGACGATGAATTAACTTGATGACAATCTGGAAGAACCTTGAAATTATTCATTTGTTGAGAATCTGTACAAACATGGAGAGTATGATACCCTCGGTGACTAATTAGATGAATAACTGCCATTTAGTTTTTCTGAACCTGTTCCTAGCATTTCTGCTGGCAGGTAAGAACGGACCGTGACAAAGCAGCAGCCTACGGAGCCACTCAGGAGCGCCCCCATAACCGTAACAAGGCCAATGACTGCAAGCGAATTTCCTTCTCTTCTTCAAATCAAAGGGCTCTTTCATTTTCAGATCTTTAAATTATGTGCAAAGCCCAGCAGCGTTTGGGACTTGCACATGCAGCTTTTCTCCTTGGACTATTACCCAGCAAAAGACTCCAACAATATTCATCCTGCGTTTCTCACACAAAGATGATGGAGGAATACTGATGTCCTAACGCCTGATTTATTCTCTAATTTATCCATTTACTTCTTGTTCATAACATCTGATTTATTCCCTTTATCCCATGCTTTTTTTCCTACATCATGCAATTTGGAAATAGGAAAAAAAATAATCCTTTGAGGAAGGTAACAAATAAAATATTATAATTTTGACCAGCAAGCAAAAAGGATAAAATATAATGGAAAGGGTATGAATCTATGTGAGAAGCTCATTACTAGATCAAGCATATATGCAGTATTGAATAGCATGGCAGAAGCACAGCAGGCTAGTAGTTAGAGCAACCATATGTTTAACTAGAGGAACACATTCCTTGGGATGCAGGGCCAAAGATCTCAAAGACCAAAGGCTCAAAGATCATTTCAACCAACAGTTCAAATCTTTGGTGAGAGAAGACAAACAACTTTTACAAGCTTCAGTTTTCTCTTTTAGGAAGAGCATGGACTTCAAAGCCTTCGGTCAGCCAAGAATGGGGCTGACTGGACAACAGCCAAGGCCTGGGATATGCAAACAGGCCTGGCTTGATGCGTTTCCCAACACACCTCTCACTCCATCATTGCTTAGATACACACCTTGATTTGCTCTTTGGGACTGGAGTGCGTGATGTGGGGAGGCGACTGTGCTTCTGTAGCACTCCGGAGCTTCCTTCATGAACCAGCACTGCTTTCTGGTGGCAGAGATGATGCAACATCTGGATTTGGTTGGTAACATCTGCTTGGTATGTCACAGGTTTTCAAATACGATGAAGAAAGGTATCATTGCAGTATTCACTGGATCCCGCATGCCGCCGGCAGCTGCACGCAGGGCACACAACGGGCGGTGGCTGCAGCTCCCTTGCTGAAGGCCACGCGTGGCAGCGGGCCAGGGCGGGGACCAGCGCGCGCCCGCGCCGCTCTCCTCACAGTGGAGGCCGCTGCAGCCTCAGAGCGCAGTCGCTCCACGTCCTCCCCATAACGCCCATGGCTTTGGCTCAGCTTTGAATTCACATTCAGCGCTTGAGGCTTGAAATGTATTTTAATCTTTCCCTTTGTTTACTGTTGGAACAACAAATGTGAACAGTTTTCTTTAAAAAACTTTCTTAGTTTATTGTTCTCGGAGGTCTTAAAATACTTACTAAAATACCCCAAGAACAGCTCATAGAGCAAGTGCAGTCTTTTTATGTAGAACATTTTATAATGCATGTATTTAACCCACTCCTTTATTAGAAAAAATACAATGAAACCAAATATTTGTGTGTTTTGCAAAAAGAAACTGTGGTGCTCTCTAAGGCAGGGGGATGCTCTGTGAGTGATTTGGTGTCAGGCTGTTCCAGGGGGATGCTCTGTGAGTGATTCAATGTCAGGCTGTTGCTAGAGAGCCACGCTCGCCTCTCTGCTCCACTCTTCCTCACAGAACTCGCTCCATTACTGCCTCCTCCTTCTGCCCAGCAGAGCCAAAGCTCTCCAAAACCCAGTTTGGCTTTGCCATTAACGAAACCTGGCCACAACTCAGAGACAAAGATGCCTGGCAGCAAGTAACCCGCTCCCTGCTCTTCACTGTCCCCGAGGAAGCCTTCCCCCTGCCCTGGGGTATCTTCCAGGGACTCCTTCCGTGCCCAGTGCTCTTTGCTCGCAGCTGGGCTCATGCCCACAAGCCGCTCTCCTGGCCTGCTCTACTCCCCGTTCTTCCTAGGTAAGCAATGTCGGCAGAGCTGGGCCCGCCCCGCGCACTCACCACTGCTTTGTGTGCCCTGCTCTTCCTCCTGGTACTGGCAGTTCTGGGAGGACTTCCCCAAAGCTGCTCCTCAGTTTAAAACAGATATTCATAGTCTAATTACATTTAATTCCAAATAACCAAGCACTTAAAAGAAATTGTCAGTCACCCTCTTGGTAGCATCAGACAAGCTAAACAAGCTATATATTATATTACACAATGTGATGAGACTTGTCATTTAATCAAGAGAAGAAGGGAGGATGGATGCAGCATGCAGAAAGGGCTGCTATTTGTCCAGTTGTTACACTCCTGCCTGGAAATCATTTGTTTCACTTAGGAAGCTGCAGTCAGATTACATAAATCAATAGAGAAAAATGGGAAAAGCACTCTGTCTTTACTAGTCATTAGAGGTCTCTTTAGTATTAATATTTAAATATCGAATTTCCTTTCTCCCTCCTCGGAAATGGAAGTTCTGTCCCAATCAGAGGAGTACGAGAGGCTGTAGCCCGGCCCTAATGGAACGGCTGTGCCCGAGGCCAAGGCTGCTCCTGCTGCCAGCTCTCGTCTTTCAACACTATTCTCCATAGTCTGCATTTGAAGAAAAAATGGATTTTTTTTTCCTTTTGATACGTTTTTGCCCAACAGGTTTCCACTATGAATATTTAAAACAACCACATCTCATTTTCAAGTGAATTCTCTAGCCTGTTTTAGTTTTCCTCCAGAGTTTTCAGCTCAGCAAGTCTTCCACTCCTGTTAGCTTGCTGGCCACCCATAAATTAGGTTTAGATTTTAGAAACATTTGTTTATTTTAAGGGAATATATTAAACAATAGATTGCAGAAAAACGAATCAGGGAGTTGCCATCTGAAGCAATATTTTGAATTGCTGCTTTTACTGTGTTGCCTCCACTGCCGCCCACCTCCAACTGGGGCAACAGGAGGGATTCCTCTGCTCCACACGGCTCGTCTCCATACTCCGTTTGCCCTCTGCAGTATTGCTCACTCCTGACAGTGAAGCCCAGAGAAGTCCCATCTCTACAGGAAAACACGGCAGCACAGGCTTCCCAGGGTCTTTTACATGATTACACAGTATCTAGGTCGGTAATAACAAAAATGCACAGATATGCTTGAATCCCTGGAAAGATACCAAGGAACACGCATTTTAAATAGCTTCATCCTACCTCTGTGTTATCTCTAGACAAGATACATATTTTTCCTTACCAGAATTACCCCAAACTGCAGGTAACATTCAGCTGGTGACAGCAATAGCTGAATCTGTCCTTGACTTAGCAGAGGTTTTTATTTTACTGACATTTCTTGAAATAAAGAAATGTTATGGTGGAAAAAAAAAAAAAGAAAACGGAATGACCTGACATGGAAAATGAGTTCTCCAGTTATATCATATTTCTAAATCCATACAAGTAAACTCTCGAGGAGATACACACTGTTAAATTCCATATTATTTACCATATTTACCATATAAACAGCACCTTAATATACCTCAGAGCTTTCTCATTTACCTTCATGTGAGCAGTGAGGTGCTGAAGTATCTATGTCCACAGCTTGTCTACGAAAAGTCAAATTAATTTCCTCACACACTAAAACCTGCTGTCACTTCAGCTCATGCCCTTTGCCATCTCCGGCGGGAACTCCAGGGTTTAAGGAGTCCTTTGCACGAAGTGTAAACCGCTTCTAGCCAAGCGCTGCTGAGAAGCGCTGACCGGGCGTGCTCCAACGCTGCCTTGAGTGTGACCGTGTGGGAGGGCAGGCAGCAGCGGGCAGGCTTCCTCCAGCCTCCTGCTCCTGCAAACCTAGAACCTGGCTTTTCTTTGCCACCTTGCACATCTTCTGACCTCCAGCAAGTCAGTACAGCCTTCAAATGCCCAACACTCGTCCTGGACGGAGCTCTCAATTTATTTTGTCCTGAAACGGCTAGCTGGAAAGCAGAACTGGCCGGGCCCCGCTGGGCAGCAGGTACTGCCCTTACCAGATTGCTTTATTTAGACACGCAAATCACTGCTCGTGCTGGCAGCAAAGCAGAATGGCCTCTTCTATCTCATGTATCAACCTCAGGGACCTTCCTCATACTCACTGCAGACAAAAAACATCCAGAGAGATAGACAAAAGCATAATAATTTCCTGATAAGCCACACTGCATCAGTCCTACTGTTTTATAAATGTCTATTTGGAAAGACCTGGAAGGAATTAAATACTATGGATTTGTAATTATAAAATCTGGAAGTGACTCCAGCAAAAATCATTGCGATGGTTTTACATGGCAGATACATTTTTAACTGCAGCAAGATTTTAATCTGTAAATAAAAATGTAATTCTCTGGCTACACTTCATGTTGTGAAGACTTTGTTTCAGCTATATTTGGACTATGGAAATAAGACTGATTTAAAAGAAAAAGCAGTCCATTAGAAAATTCATCAGATGCAAATGTGATGTATTATTATTAACTGTAAATAGGTTTTCAAAAGGAAACATATTTAGTAAGGTAGGAGGAAATAACTAATTTAAACCTTCATTTCACCTAAAATCACTTAAAGCAAAGACAGAAGAGCAAGAAAATGCATACTATCAGTGCATCAACAGAACAGGATAATTCAATTTAATGCAAGTGAAAGCAAGTTTTCTTGGCCTCGCAGACCCACTTTCTGTCATGAATCTCACTGTCAATTACCAGGCTTAACAGTTTTAAACCTCTCTTTCTTCCTTCCCCCATGGCGCAGCTGGCTGCACACTCACTTCCCCTCTCCCTGCCCTTATCCTGTTGGAGTCTCCCTGCTGTCGCCACCGTTCCTAACCGAATTAGCCCCTGCTGCTCCGGTGCCTCTCCGGCTGCACTCAGCCAATGTCTGCCATGACCCAGTGCCTCTGTTAAGAGGGGCCTTTGAACAGACTTTGTCAAGTCTGGTTTTATTGCTCCCAGGAAAGAGAATTTAGTGCGCTGAGACAAGGGCTGCTCATTTGGAGCTGGGCTCTCAGATGAGGAGACTTTGCCCATGCCCAGGAAGCAGAGCAACACGCACTGCGCACTGCTGCTCAGCGAGCATTCGGCCCTCTTTGTGTTCGACTCCTTATCTGCGTGTGCCCTAGGATGGTGAGGTCTTCCCACAGGAGTGGGCACAAGCTTATTTTAAAATATTCAACTTACTTATGTGTTCAACTTACACATAATTCAAATGCATGTTAATATGTTCTTCTTATATACACAGCAGAAAAGTGTGCTTGCTAGTGCTCAACTGCAGGGCACCCTTTTACTAATCACTACAACTGTGTGCATTTGGGTCCTCTAACAGACAGTTAGAGGCAGTGCTCAACAGTGTCCTAGAATTAAACCTGCTCCCCTGATCTGCATGACCTCTCCAGTGCTGCTCAGCGGTGGGGACATCTGCACACGAAAGCAGCTGGTGGTGGCATCTGTTCACAAAGCAAAGAGCTACCCTTGTCCAAACAGGGATGCCAGAATTTTGGTTGAATCAACAGGGTTGATTCTCATTAATTGTAATTACATCGGTCCCTCACCCGGTCCGTGACTCGCAGCCTCACTCCTTTGGGTTTCAACAGGTTGATAACTGAATTAGCAGCTTTGCTATACACTGCTCCCTGCACATCACTGTGACACTCAGTTGGGCAAAACATGAGATAATAAGTGAGGTCTCTGAGAGATGGAGCTAAACGTAACATTTAACGCTCCTGCATATTTGGTTACTTGGGAACTTTTCTGAGCTTGCCAGTGGAGCCAGAAATGAAGCACCAGCCCTGGGTAATGGCAAGATCAGAAATTTTGAAAACATATGGTTGTCTAGAAAGCTGTGCAAAAAAGCTCCTGCCAGTAAAAATGCTCTTAAATCATTCTGATGACTTTTTTTTCTTTCTTCCTGTATTACCTATCAGTGTCAACCTCAAGGCTACAGCACATTGCACAGCCTGGGCTCTCTACATCACTACATCAAGCTGTTTTGAAAAGTTCTGCTATTCTTCTGAACACCAGTTAGAGAAACAGGGCATTTCTCAGCTCAGGCAACACAGATATTTTAACTGTGCTCACACCAGCTGGACGTTTTTATTGACAATTTGACAAGCCAAGTGGACCTGAAGGCCCAAAGCCTGAAGGAATATAGCTTGGGCTGCAGGAAATGCAAGGGACGTGGTGTGTGCAGGCCATGGCGAGGGTCAGTTCAGTCACCCTATTATTTTGAATGCCTGGAAACTCCAACTCAGTCCTTTCTGGAACAGATACTACCACTGTTTTATTTTTTTTTCTCCTTTAAAATCAGTTATCTCAGTGGCTTGCTAAAGTAAATCCTAGTGTGCAAATACAAATCAGTGTTTTTATCAGTGCTGCCTAAATGCCAGCAACTGAGAAACAAGACCAAGTCTGAAAGTGGTTCAAAATCCACATAAACAACCAAAACAAGTTAAAAAATATGTTGTGAAAAAAAATACAGAAAAAAAATAGTATGGCAAACACAGCAGAGAAGGGTAAAAACTTGCCACCCACAAACCGTATTTTGAGCTCTGGAAGATCTCTGTCTGCATACACCACCAGAGTAAAGTGCAAAGCATCACTATGTCCTCCTATAGCTCACAGAAGAATAGCATGAACTTTTGTGTTGGATGCTCAGAGATCAGACAACTGTAACAATCAGCTAGAGGCTTCTTTGTCTGAAATTATCCGGAGCTGAGAGCTCTCCCTCGGCAGCAGTCACCCCTGGAAAGTAACTGCCTCAGCCACGGGTTTGGCTTCCTAATTTTGCACCCTCTTCTGCCCAAACTGTAAAATGTCAAATTAATGTTCAATAGCCCTCACCTTGTTGGATTTCTGCCAACACCCTTCTGGGCCAGGTGGCAAGTGTGGCCTGAATATGCCAACACCTTCTTCACCCTTCTTCATGGCGAATAACTTAGGTCTCGGGTTTCCTCAGGCCTCAGGCTGGGTGCTGCCAAGGTGGCTGCTGCGAAGCGGGAGATGCCCCGGGATCAGAATGCACCTGCCTGCGGCCGGGGTGTCACTCTGCACTAGGAGAAAATGGGCTGCCGCTGCACTGTGCCACAGCAAAACACATCCTACATTTCCCTAGTGCACTTCTCATTTAATCTGCAAGGGAAGGTGTAAAGAGGTAGAAGACTATTCCCCAGTGTGATCTGAAGAAAAAACACTGAAAAATACTTAAATAAAAGAATTACAATAATTATTCAAGACTGTGATTGCAGAATCTCAGTCTACTTGCTTCATCCATGAGAATGCTAAACCTATATGAAAAAGGCATTTTTGAGAGCAGGTAGCTTTTAAAAACAAAATTAAAAAGCATAACAAGACACCTGGGACAAGAAGCTAAGTAAAAACAGACTAGGAATAGTCATTCATTTCCCAGGGAAATATATTTACCATGGGAACACCTTAAAACAAACATGATGGGTTTTGATTGCTTTGCAACTTTTTATTGAATCTCTTTAAATATCTGGACTAACAGCATTATAATTCTGATTTGGAAATGCAGAAGGATTTTGTAGCTTAATTTGCAAGAGGCCAGACTCAACTCTCTTAGCAACAGAGTCCATCCTTAGCACCAAATACTGAGCTTTGTATCTATAGTATGGATGATTAGAGCAGTCAAAGTCAATGCCAAAAATCAAGACAGATCACTGCAACCCTGAGAATTGTGCCCAGTGGGACACAAGGCTCTTTTAGCCTTTCTGACATGAAAATGCCAAGGTGCTCGAATGAACCTCAAGCAAACCTGGCAGGGCTCCTCTGCCCATCAGCCTCTGTGTCTACATAGAGCATGCAGAATTAGTGTGTGTGTGTGTGTGTGTGTGTGTAGGGTGCCAGCCCCGCGCAGCACAAGCGTGCGAGCCCCACGGGCCCATGGCACGTGGCCAGCACAGGAAGGTAAGCAGCGAAGCTGAGCGTGCACACCCTGCCCCATGATTCCTTCCCATCTTGGGAAATCGCTGACTGTGATTTCCTACAGGCAATGTTTTACAGGGAGATTGTCATGTTTAACAGCCTATAGAGGAAACAACTCTATAAATTTGTCCAATTTTTTTCTGAATGGCTGCTTTTGACATTACAATATTACATAGCAATGTCTTCTTAAAGCCCTTTCTTCTCCAGGGTTTGCACCTTTCACAACTCCTCCTCTTCTAATGTCAGCATTTCCCACCTTATTGGGTAAGAGTCCCTCTCCAAAGAAGCCAAAAAGCCTTTGGATATATCCTGTGTCCAAGGATTAGGACAATGGCATTAGCATTCACCATGTCCTGTATATATTTGGCAATTACCAGATCATGAAAGCTTTGTTAAATAAGTTTATCCACCTACTGATAATATCATGCTTTGCCTGGATCTTCAATTGCTAAGATTTTATGACATTTTTTACATAGAAACCTGCTCCTTCAGGATAAGACAGGGCCTTCTAAAATATCTTCTGTGTATAGACTCAAGTGTTCATATCACCTAAATTACCATAAGAATGTTTTTCATACGAGAAGCTTGGATCATAAGCAGTAATATAATCTGTTATAATGACATTTTCATCAGCACTAAATGTCTTCAGCATAAATTACAACATGAGCTGACATAAAATACTTTTGGGGCTATGCTTATGAGCGTTACAGTTTGTAATGGGAGAAAATTGTGTGTAGAATGATTTTTTCCAATGCTGTAATTCACTGTCTCTATATATATTCTTCTGTACACATTAGGGCATTCAGAATTAGAATAATAAAAATAATCGAGCAGAAAGCCTTTCCTCGTCTTGCCTTTCTGAGCAGGGAGGCAGGCTGCACGGGGAAGGGCCTGTTGCAGAGGGCACCTGCGGGGAAGCAGCCGGGCTGGCCAGAGCAACAGGGCTCTGGACTGGGCTCATCCAGGCCCCAGGGCCCTTGTGCCTCCTCTGGTGGGAGATGCAGAGAGATCTTCCACAGCCCAATTACCTATTGCTTCTAACCAAAGGTAAGAAAACTTCTATGCTGATCCTAAACTGATTTTTGAAACTAAGTAAACCGAAATTTGGCAGATAATTAGCAATAGCTAATAGCAATTACCAACCACGTCAGTCGGTTTGTGGGGATTGTGCCTAAGCACTGAATTTAAATGCATTCATTTCAGATTCCAGAACCCACATAATATAATATTCTCACAGCAAAAAAAAAAAAAAAAAAATGGAAGAGGTAAGGACTTTGCAATAGATTTTCTGCTAGAGGGTAAATGTTATGGTGCCCCTATCAGAAACCACATGAACTCATTACTTTCTTACTGTAAGATAATTAAGGAATAAATGCAATTAGGAGACATGTGGGCAACTAGAGAACCCAAGGAAATGAGCAGCCAAGGCAGGCTGAGGACTCGACACAGCGCTGCGAGGGAGAGGCACGTTCAGGAGGCGCAGGAGGGATGGCGGGGCGGCTGCAGGAGCCAACACGGGAGCCCAGCCCAGCCTCGCTACCAGCGCGGCATGCGGACGTGCCACGGTTGCTGCTGGGGTACTTCCGTGGCCTAACCAGACATAATAAAAATTGCTCTACTCCTGATTTTTCATAGCAGTAATTGGTTGGCAGGGGAATGTGGACATGTTCTATCATCAAAATAACAATGAATTACAAATACAACATTTAATAGCCCATGCCTGGGCCTACTAAAATGAACGTACAAAATTTCTACTGATTTTAGTGGCAGCAGGATGTCTCCTACACTTGCATCTTCAGAGCAGGAGCACCTGCAGCATTCACAGAAGCAGCTTTGTGGTCTGTATTCTGATGTCACATGAAAGTACCAACATTTACTGCTCTGCATAAAAACTGAAACTGAAAATCTTTGCAGATGTGAACACTGCCTTCGCTTCTTTTGACAACCATTTGTATTCTACTAAGCTTTTAATGCCTTTTGATAATGGTAGGTTTTATTTCTACACTAGATGCTCTGATTACTAGCACATGGGAGTACAACACAACTGCCTGATGTATACCCAAAAAACCCTTCTTGATAAAGTAATATTCTAGAATTATTTGCAGAGCACCTCCAAAACTAATACAATGTGGACATGTACAAAGCAACCCATAAGAGCAGCAAAACAAATATAAAAAGAGCAGCAGAATATATACAGGTGACTAGACATTATTTTCCTGTGTATTACAAGTTCCAATACATTATATAAGATTTTTGCCATCTTGCTGATCTAAGTAGATGGGGCAAACACAATGGCTGGGGCAGTCTATCAGCTCGCTAGGAAGAATGTAACTGCGAGTGACTGTAATTCACAATAAAATACAGTAATCCACGTCTCTTATCACTTATGTTCCTATTATCCTATGATTTTATTTCATTAATTCATTTCACTAATTTTCAGGCAGCCATCATCTCTGTCAACCCCCTTCCACACGATCCCAAACACTCTCACTGAGGTGATTAGACAATAAATGATCCCTTTCTCCACACCCCCCCAACCTCTCTAATTACAAGAAGAGATTTAAAACCTATTGCCAGGTTTATTCCTCTAGGTTAAATTGCCATTGAAGCAATCATAACTCTGACAATTTATCCCAGCTAAGCACCTGAGTATTACCGTTCCACTGATCTCACTACAAATCCAAGCTTAGTGCAGGCTCCCTTTTGACACAGAGCTTCTTTAAAGTCTTTTTCTCATTAGCTTCTGGAGCACTTCCCAAAGCTGTGCTGGAGAAGCACAGCAGGACAGAAAGGAGCCCAGGATGTGCCCAGAAGCCGCACAACTCTGTGCCAGGCGTCCCACTCCTCACCACAGCACATCCTTCAGGCAAAGCATGGGAGAAGCACACAAACCACACTACCCCTGAGCCTTGCCAGAACTTCAGCACTTTCCATTTTGAAAGAAGGGACAGAGTCAAGCAGAAAGGCCACAAGGCACTGAGGTCAACTCAGAGCACATGAGGAATCCAAGCCTGGGAAACAACAACCAGAGCTGTACTTTGCTGGATTGATCAGGACACAGCAGTGCCAGGGCTGTGATTCAGTCACAAATAGCCAGCTGTAACTTCAAAATGTTTACCTCTCCTGGTCATATTTTACATTTCACAGACAGCTCAACTCTCAAATTCAGACTGAAGACATCGCGGTAGCACCAAAAACGTGCAGTGCGCTGGGAAGGCTGAGCTCTTTCGAAAGAGGCATGATGAGGACGGAGGCCACCTCTGCTCCGACACAGACACCGGCATCTCTGCTAAAGCCAGCAGAGCACAGAGGGAGCAGGGCTTGCTGGCAGTAGTGCTCAGTAATCAGTGGCACTGATGGAGCATTACAAAGCTGTAATAGAAATTTTCCACCTTTTAATCTCCTGACACTTGTGTACAGTGCATTTTCAGACTCCACCAGTCAGAGACCCGCACAGTGAAACTTGCATTTTTAGAGCAGGGTAATTAACAAACACAAAGAGGTGAAATTTAATGAAAATCACCGCTTTCTCCTTTAGCTTGCAGCTAGACAAGCATCCTAGAAGGAGACCCAACATATTCCAAGTTTCCAGGAAGGCAGCAATGATACTCTTGCCATTTTAGGCACCACATCCTCACCTACCAACTGTGTTTGTGCAGGGGCCAAAAGGCTGAACAATTCCTGGAGCCGAGGTTTCTTTTGCACAAGCTGAGTTGAAGGGCTTGAATCAAGGGACAATGCATGAGATGAAGAAGGCAGAAGGAAGGCAAGAGAGCCTTGAAAGGTCAAATCCTCCAGTCTTTTCTTGCAAAGGAGTTGGATGCATTTTCCCTTCAGGGACAAACTTGGAACCTCTAGACTAAGCGCTACCCCTTTCAAATGTCCTCAACCTGCTCTTCATCATGCTAAAAGGAGCACACCCCTGAGCAGAGCTGCAGATAAGAAGACATTTCTAGAGCAGGTTGGAAGTTTATAGTCCAGAGGTGATAATCCAGTTTTTCTAATTTTTGTGTGTTCCTTATGTTTTCAATGAGACCTTCCACAATGTTCAAAGTGCATATAGGAACCAAGTCTAAACACGTAATAGCAGGAGCTGTTCAGGTGGCCAAGACACACTCTGTTAAACTGAACAGGTAATGCTAACAATAACAGGAAACGTTAATAATAATGTTAACACTAATAGGTAATATTATCAGATTTTCTGATAGTACTAGCAATGATAGTAAAAACTATTGCTTCTAACTTCACGCAATTTAACCATATTTCATTGTTTTCAGTCTCAAACTTTTCTTACAAAAAAAGTATTTTCTTGTTTACAAATAACTGTTTTGAAACAGAACTGTAAACGTTCCATTCTGAAAACATCAAAAATTAATGAAGAAAAATTTGTGTCCAGTTTCTTAGAGGCCCTGATGAAGTTTAGGCACACTCTGATGGGAAGTTCTAGGAAGCATTCAGAATAAAACATACAGAGCATCCACAAAATATTGAGCATCTAATTGCTACCAACTTCTCTCAGAAGTTCAGTTATCTTTTAGAAAAAAAAAGTATGTCAAGTTTTTGTGGAATCTTTTAACTTTAAAACATTTTTAAACATTGCAATGTTTACTGTATGTTTTGATGGGGGTGATGTTTTGTTTAGAAGAAACATGGAACAGAACATTTTGCTTGCTGAAACATCCTACTTCACGCTCTTCAGAATGAAATGTTTTCTTCTAGTCTTTCACTGTGATTTTTCAAAAAGCATTTATTTCTACACAAAAAGATAGAAGCAGGGTTGACAACAGCATGACATGGAAGCATTCTTTAAATTACTGCAAGGAGATGTAGCTTAGGCACATGAGAGAACTTGCTACAGGCAAGGACAACTTAGGGATGGGAGGGATCGTGGGAGATGGCGCCGGGCGAGGCTTCTGAAAGCCGACTCGACGCAGACCTGCTGGCTCGGTGCTGCGGGCTGGACAGGACAGTCCCTCTGCTTCTTACGACTGAGAGGAAATGTTTCTGCATTCCCCAAACTGCCTCAGAATTCAGATCCTTCAGATCTCCATGATCTCCTGCTCTTATTCTAGTCCCAAATGAAAAAGTGAACATGAGACTTAAAGAATTTACTGTGAAGCACAGCTTCCAGCCCCCGCTCACTCCTGTGACTGCCCAGGTCCCCTGCTCCTGTTCCAGCGCCTGGCAGGCAGCTTGTCCTGGGTTTCCCGGGACACACGTGTCAAGACCTGCCTGGATAGTGGGGGACTCTCTCCTTGCTTTGCTCAAGCTGAATTAAATTCACTCACTTTCAAATAGTTTTTAACTGCAGTTATTCCTAGAACAAAAGCAAGCAGTAAATGGCTTTGTTTTCAAAGCCTGGGCCTGCTGACTGTATTGGAATGGGGACAGACATCTTGGGCCATCAACCCCAGTCCTGTTTCTGCAGACCATCTTCATCACCCCTTACAGGAAACATACTGAGCTTCAAAACATCACAGCCCCCATGTAACAACAGCGTTAGAGAGGCAGAGCAGACAAAAATGAAGATAAATCCGAAGAGTACAAAAGAACATAAGTTGAACATTAAAATAAATGTTCTAAACCAAACTTATTAAGTTCTTCATTTTTCTAATATGATTGTATGCATATCTAATTTGCTAACATGCAATTTCAGGACAACTGCCACATGCTCCTACCTTGCTACAACACAGTAAGTAACAGCAGGGGCTGCTTTATTGGTCTCAGTACCGCTGGATGTCAGACACACACTGACTAGGCAGCCAGCAAGCCACGTCCTCCAGCACTCGGGTCCCAAAGGTGCTTTAAAGGGCACCAGCTGTGCGGGAAACTACAGATCTCTGTGAGCAGACTGCAACACATGCAAACAAGAAGCTATTGCTCCTGTTGCTTGTGCTGCCTTCTGCTTAAGAAGCTTCTAATTTTTTGACATCTTAATGTGGGATATGCATGTAGGTTAGATATCAAAGACAGTTTGCCTGTGTGGTGTGAGAGGTAGAGTTGAGGAAAGCTTGGGAATGCAGGGAAGGAAGCTAGGAGCAAAACTGAGGGAAGCAGATTGACTTTTACGAGGGAGATCTCAACATACAGGCATGACTTTCCTATATAAGGTCACAGGTACCACATCATTGTATAATTCCTCACCATCTCTTTTCTACCTTCCCCAGACGGTTCAATTCTTTTCTCAAAAAAAAAAAAAAAAAAAAAAGAATCCTACAGATTTTCACTACAATTTTACCTTTTTATCCTACATGAGGACATGTAAGACATCTTCATCCTATGACAAGTATGGAAGGCTGTGAGACTGGGATGGAAGTAGCCACAGGGCTGCGACACTTCATCCCCATCACGCTGCGGCTCTTGCCAAGGCTCTTGGTGCTGCTCGTCGCCCCCGCGGTTCCTTGGCCATCCTCCCAGCTCGAATAACTGCTCGTGTGACCCACCCGAGAGCGCAAAGCCACCCTGTCACTGCAACTGCAAACGAGCACCCCAGCGATACGGGACCACACAGATCCCACCGCACTTCAGCTGTGTGAGAGGTAGCAATCTGATTTAAGCTAACAACTGAAGGTTTCTCTGTTGTTTTAAGAGAGAGAGGCCAGGACATAGTCCCACGTTACTGTCCCAAAGTGCTTTCAGATAAAGCCCACATATAAAGGCAGCAGCTAATTTCAGAGTTTTTCCTGCCCATTGCCCAGCTTTAGAAGTAAGCAATGCAAAGCCTACAGTGTGCATCTTCTCGTGCTGTGAGTTTACTGGGGAAGAAGCTATGAACAGGAACAATAATATCAATTATCAAGAACACGGAAAATAAATAAGCATTTTACAGAGTGCCAAGTTTCAACAGCAAGCAGTCTCAGCTTTCACCATTAATCATCCAATCCCAGAGTTCTTTAACTGCATATAACAATTTATGATAATGTAGAAGTCAATACTTGTTTTAAATGGCTCAGTGAACCATTTAAAAAAATTACTCTGGCTTCCAGGTAATGTTTGTCTTCCTAGTTTTCAATCAGAGGTAATTTTGTCTGTGAAAGATGTAATTACTTGAAAATGAAATAGGAGAATGTCACTCAAACCTTATTCTAGAAGTACCCATTCTTCACATTTCTGGTCCCTGGAAATTCCCTTTCCATGAGGATTCTAGGCTTTGGAAGGGCCATAGAGGAGTTGCCGAGACCTTCCCAGGGCCACAGAGCAGGCAGCAAGGCCAACATATAGCATGCATCTTCTTTCCTTGAGCAAATAAAAATATTACTTTTAATATATTATTCTGCTTATTGTGTTCAGGCAAGACGCGCCAAGAACATTCCTGGGGCATAGGACAACAAGGCCCATGTGCTCCCATAGGGCAGCACATGAGTATTTATGTGAAAGCACAGACAAGCACTGGCAAAACAAGGGACTTCAGAGATGGATTCTATAGCTGACCTGAAAAGCGTGGCACAGGGTTTGGTTAACATTTTGTTCTGCTTCATTTTGGGCCAGTTAGTTGTTTTCACGTTCTCATTGTAAATACATAAGACGATATTTAAAAAGAAAGCACCATTTCAAGGCATCAAGAGCATAGGTTCCCTGCTGCTGGAATGTTGGAATGAAGGTGATAACACTTTTTTAAAAAGTTGTCTCCATCAGTTTCCTGACTGAAACACCATTTTTCCTAAATTCTGTTGTTGCCAAGTTTCATACAGCTCTGCTCTGTGCCTGTGGAACAGAGGAAAGGCAGTTGCTCAGGGCAGGATGAAGCAATCTGGTAAGGAAAGTTTGCTGCGGGTGCCACAGCGGGGCCCCGAGCTGTGCAGGGCAGCGGAAGGCGGCCGAGCGGCTCCGCTCACGCAGGCACCGTCCCGCGGGGCTACCGCTGCGCAGGGCTTTCCTGCGGGCCTGAAAGGACAGTGCTGCACGGCTTGCACACCCAGAAACCACGCTCGCTCTCTCTCTCACTTGGCTGTTGTCTCACCTCCACATTACATTTCAGCATTGACGTCCCCAGGTTTCAGCCATTCCTTCCCGATTAGCAAGTTGCAGATGGTGTAAATGACACCCCCCCCCCTTTTTTTTTTTTTTAAACAGAATTAATTCACCTAATCCTGCCAAGAGGCTAATTTCTTTATTGACAGCCATTGCATGTTGCATTACCAATGACTACAACTGACTTGGCCTTGAAATGCAATGATATTGTAGTCACAGCAGAAAGTTATAACAGGTTATTAGCTACAACAGGTGCTTTCATGTGGGGCCACTGGTTTTGCCAGTGATTAATACTTGCTTATGGGTTCTTCCCCACATTTCAACAGGCCACACATTATCTGTAGCAGCAGATTGGGCTGAAGTGGATCTGGAAACCACTGTGTAAAATCAGTCTTGGTCCCAAGCCTCCCAGTAACGTTAAGTCCATCTCCTTGTGCATAGCTCCAGTAAGCGAAGCCGAGCGAATGCGCCGAGCTGAGAGCCGCCAGCTGCACGGGGCTACGGGCTTGGGCATCACTTGTCCTGTCCCACGGCCTCGGCACCGCGTGCCAGAGCGAGACCTGTGCTTGGCCTCACCTGCAGCCTGAGGGCCGTTCCAAACCCCCAAGGCCTTTCCTGTCATTTCCCACTGATTTCCTATTCCCTCTCCCTCCATGTAATAATTTCTACTTTACTGCATGGATTCTAGTCCATTGATTTCAAAAACATCTCTTCAGCTTTTCAGATGATATGACTTCATTTCTATCCTCCAGAGTTCCTGCAATCTCTCCCTGCTTCATGTCATCTGCAAATTTTATAAATTCTCCATTTTACAAATCACTAATTAAAATACAGAACAGATTCCTGACCAGGCCTGATCTCTTCGGGACTCTCACTTGAAATGCTCTCTCACTTTCACAGATAAGGAATGATAGCTAATATCTATTTTAAATTTCTCCAACGGCTGCGTGCACACCTTCCGTCTGGTTACGTCTCTCTAGCTAACAAATGCTCTGGAAAAGCAGGATTTCATTCTTACAGAAGTCAAGGCATTTCATAACCAGCTGTTCCCCTAACAGCCCAGCCAATCAGTTTAACGTGATGCACTGCATTTCTGAGAAATCTGTGACACTTGTTTTGATTTCAGCCACCTCTTCCAAATGTTTATAAATTGTTTCATTAACTAATTGCAGAATTTTTCTGAGAAATCAAGCTAGATCTTTCAAGGCAATAATACCACAGGTTGCACTTTTTTCTTTTATATTTAGAAACGGTATTTGCATTTTGACAGTTTTGAGACCTCCTCCGAGCTTCACAAGCTGTTAAAAATAATTGCTCAAAGTTGTTAAAAATAATTTGTTCAAAAAATAGTCTTGATTAATTCTTCCTAATTCTAAGAAGAATTTCCTCAGATCCTGTATCCTGACCCTATATTTGGATGTACCCAAAACACTCAAATATACTCCTGCTTGTTCGCTCTCCTTCCCCTTCCTTCTGGCCCACTATCCCACACTCAGGTTTCCTGGGCATTTCACACACTTCTGTTAGCAGCCACTTCCCTCTCCGGAGGGCTGAATCCATACTTCCTGTTATCTTCTTGCTGCTAATGCATTCATAGAACTTCTTCTCCCCCTTATTATCTCCTCTGCTACATGAAACTCATTTTTTTTCTGCCTTAGCTTTTTCATTTTACCCTTGCATGCTTGTGCTACACCTTCACATTCATTTCTTGTCAAGTGCCTCTATATCTGCCTTTCGTAAAACTTCTTCAGATTTTCAAATCCTAAAGGAGCTCCTGATTGTGCCATAATGGCCTCTTAATACATTTCTCAGCCCATTAGGACGGTCTGCTGTTGTGTTTAATAGGCTCTCTTGAAGCAACTCCACTCTCCTGTACTGCTCTTCCCTTTGCAGATCCTGCTCAGGACACTCCCTCCTGGCCAGATGACATCCGCTTCTCTGAAATTCACCCTGTCTTCCTTGCTGCACTCACATCTTCCTCTCCTGGGAAGAACCCCTACCATTTCATCTTCAGCCTCCCAAATTTCCTCTCTGACCCCCAGGTCTCAGGGAATCCCTCCTAGCAGCAGGAGCACAGGGAGAGCAGGCTCTTCCCCTGCCACCTCCCTCCCCCCCATGCTGGGAAGTGCTCCATGCAGCCACAGGGGACAAAGTCACTGGAATGTCATCTTAACTTATCCGTAAGCCCTTTGCAGATTTATGAGGCACGCACCGAAGTTGGTAGCCAGGCCATGAGGGGCAGCTACACGGCCTAGTGACGGACTCGTGCTCCTTGGCCGTGCAGTAGAAAGGTGGGAGCTTTCTGCCTCCCCTTAATGGCTGCATGCCCAAGACAGACAAAGCTGCCAGCTGGCAGCAGGCACTGTACCAGAGGTGCCTCTGGCTTGCCCAGCCTGTGTGCTCTTCCTCTGCAAGGGCTCGATGGTACCCGAGCATCACCAGCTCCCCAGGACTGTCCCAGCCCCTCTTTGCCTGTCAGGCCATTGGCCAATAAAGCCGCCATCTCCTCTCCTGGCAAGGGGCTCTAAACTGGTCCCTGCAACAGCAGCGCTCGACTCGGGACACCTCAGAGCGTGGACTCACCGACACCTGCTGCCCCCACGCCTCCGCCTGAGCAGGACACTGGTGCCCTAAGATTAAGCTCTCTGGGCAAAGGAGCTCAGCATCATCTAGAATAAATTCAAGGGGAAATTCGAAAAGCCCCAAGGACTGGCAAGGTGTTTATTTCCCAGTAAAAGTCAATGACATCTGGTTATTTAAATGCTCTTTGCAAGGTGGAGAATCTCCTTATGTTTAAATTCTAGTAAATATTTCTACTCCTTCCCCCTCTGTTGGTATGTTAGGAAGAACAACTGCAATCAATGAAGATAACTTGAAGCTTTCAGGCACTAATACTAAATTATGAGCAGTCAATATATTTTCTAAGTCCTACAAATCCTCTAATAAACAAAAGTTACCCTCAAATTCAGCACTCTCATCTCTCCTGCACTGGTCACCCTTTTGCGCTGGTTGACTGTCCCCCTTCCCTGGCTGGGCTCTTGAAGTCCGAAGTGCTTTGTTTGCTGAGAGAAAGTACAATATTTTTGAGAAAAGAAAAACATATAAAACACTTTGCAATTTTAATAGACATTTTTAAGACTTTTTGAAAGGATTTAAAATTATTGTTAACAATAGCAGGCATCAAAGTGCTCTGGCTGAACAATATCTATCACTTTTTCTGCTTAAGAATAAAGTGTAAAAATAATATCCTGTAATAATTTATACCAGCATCTCTTTATCCTTCTAGGCTAAGCAAGCATCTCTGAATAGCTGTACACAGCAACTCTAAATTCTTCCTCCCTATACACATATGAAATAATCAGTTTATGGTGGCTTTGATGAACATTTTTGATGGTGTGCATCTGCAGCAGGTTTATCCTGGGAAAATGCCCAACACTGGGTCTGCATCACCAGCCCTCAAGTAAAAACAAACATCAGTCTTTAGGTATCTCTCAGCATAGTTTCCCCAGTTAATTTTTGATTTCATAAGTTGACAATTAAGACAAGGAATCCACACATAAATGTCAGTGTAGTGCTAGAAACCACGGCAGTCCTAATATTGAACACCATTCCCAGCACCTCATGTATTGACAGAGGAGTTTCAGCTCGTGAGAGTGGCCAGAAATGAATAAACACAGTTGTAAACTGATCAAAATAATAATGCTCAACGTAGAAACTGATGAACTCAACTTTCTTTGTTAGAGATATAAATAACATGAAGTTTTCATCAGGATAAGTGAGTAGCTCACTCTACAGCCTTTTTGGTTTTTTTAAAAACAATTTTCCTCTTTAATTTTCATCCCTTGTATTTCTGCTCACATTTATGCAGATTTTCATCATTATTTTAGTGACAGAACCACAGCTTCTGAAAATGTCATGGTTCCCACGGACACTGGTGGTCATGACTTTTGAACTCTATGAACCAATTCCTTCTACAACACAGCCTAAAGCAAAACGGTCTAAAGTCCAGGCTGCTTCCATGGAGCATATACATGGATGTGGAAAGCATCATAATCCAACACTTATTAATGCATTTGAGACCAAGGAGACACTTGGTAAGAAAACATTATTTCCATTACATTTGGCTTAAAGACACTTAATTAAGTTACTGATCCCTGTGTTGGTGTGAAATGACTCAACAACATAATAAGCGCAGCAATAAGCTAGAACAAAATCTTTAAATAACAATTGTCAAGTGAGAAGATATATATAGAATATATTAAAATTAATGGTGTTCATCCATCTTTCAAAACATGTTGAATGTGCGTGTTTCTTCTGGAAAATCTCTATTATGCTCAATGAGCATTTCATTTTTGTTCCATTTGAACCTTTGGCAGTTATAAATTATACAGTAAAAGTAGAATGGCTGCTTTGATCAGATCTCAGACACACATATTAGAAGAAAAAGGAAATGTATTAGGATCCACATATATACTGATGCTGCTATCCACTGCAAGAAAGCAATATAAACGAAGGCTAACGTAATCAGAAATGATTGAGAAGAAGCTCAAGCACAAATCTTATTATGAGAAAATGTAAATCAGAAAGAAATTCTAGCATTTGGGATATTTGTATGAGGATTGGACAGTGAATTATAAAAGAGCATGCAGGGAACAAGCTGTTCAAGCCATATGAGGGAGGAGAACACAGTGAAATCCACAGTATCATGACTCATTGCTGAAATATCACACACAGTTTACACAAACTGGTGGACCTTGCAGTTAGAAACACTTCCTCCTTGAACTAGCTTTGTTTGAGAACTGCCTATGGTTTCTTTGAGTAATCATAAAAAAACTAGCAAAAAAAAGTTTGACCTTGTATACACAGCTTACAAGAGCTTGTGAGTGTTCAGTGAAGTTGGGATGAAACAGATTCTCCATCTGCCACCAGCTGAGCAAGCTGGAGATGTGACCCTGTGTGCTGGAAAACAGCAATCATACCCACACCTGGAAAACACAGCAGAAGCAATGTTTTCTCTGCAGTTTTGTGCGTGGATATTTACAAAAATGTCTGCATGAATTCAGGTGTGCCCCCTGCACTGGCGTTCTCCTAAAACAGCCCCTTATGGCAAACTAGTTCAGAAATGAAGACAGACACTTTGTGCCTACAGACCAAGCATGGTCTTGAGTCATTTACGCTGATGTAAACAACCCCTTACCATAACTAATCACAATCACAGTCCAACCAAAGCTAGTGCTGAAAGCACACATTGAGGAAGGAATTAATTCCTTAAAAATACAAAGAATACCACTGAAAATGTTTATTACTGGGTCATGTATAATTAGTTGATCAGATTATTTGCTACATATTTAAAAAAAAACAGTTTGAACAACCCACCTCTCTCTCAGGAGCAGTAGAAACTTCTAGTCCAACACTAAGAGGAGGCCTAAGAGATAGAAAAATAGATTTAGTTGTTAAAATCATATTTAATAAGTTTTCCATGATAAATTCTCCAAAAAGCTTTTTTTTTTTTTTTTTCCCCAATGCTTACTAAACACTCTTTGGCACAACTTCCAAAGTACTGTCTCATGATGCATCAGGTCGGGAATTCCTTGTGGATGGACTGGACCATATAGAGAATCACAGTTATGATAGTTTGAAAAAGTGTTGCTTCTGAAATAATTCATTATCCCACATGCTTTCAACCTCTTGCAAACACATTTGACCTCATAAAGAAACACAGTGTATTTTAAAATTCACTGCTGGCTACTGTATTTTCTATGGATACTTTATGGACATCTCATTTATCTTTATTGGGTTTTCTTTTATTTAGTTTCAAAGTTAAACTATGCCACATTATCAGTGAAGAAGTAATCAGTTCATAAAGTCTGAATTTTAAGGAAGTGAATCCTATCTTGCTGGCCTAGCAGAATGCTGCAGAGGAAGCGGTGCTGAAGAGGTGGTCTCAAACACGCCTCCCTGGGCACACTGGGATGGGCGAAACTCAACTAGATCAGCCGAGCTTCACAGACCTGCCTCCAACAGCAACTCTCATCTGTAAGTTACCAAGTTTGACGAGGGTCCTTAGACTTATCTGAATACACAAAGAAGTGTAAAATTAGGGGAATAAAAGATTGCTGGTAAAGCCTCAGAAATAATAGTTGCTTTAGACAGGACTCCAAAACTTTTCCATCTGAAAAGCTTAAAACTGAAACTTAAGATGTAAGGGCAGCACATACGAACAACAAAGTATGGGATGGCAAAGCAATACAGAAGTAATATTGAATGGTTCTGGTTACCTGTGCACTGTGGAACAGAATCTAGCCAAGGTGCAGATCCTGCCTCTGAAAACCAGACAGTTCGGCATTTGAACTGCCTGTGAGCTGGAACTTCACCCAAAGGCCTTAAAAAAATTGTAATCGTTTTTAAAAGAGCCACTAACATTGAAATAACGCACTGCCTTTTACATTGTAATTTATGCTGCAGTTGGCAGCGTGTGAACCTGAGATAACACAATAACCTTTCAGCGTTTGAGCAGGAAAAAAAACACACTTAGCAGCAGTAAACAGTGCTTTGCACCCACCAACAGCAAAACACCCATTGCCTCACTGTGTATAGCAGAAGACCACAGTATGGAGAAAGATGCCAACTAGACCAGCTCATTCTACAGCTTCTTGGCTTAGTATCAAGAGAAGGAAGCAAACAGCCCATCATTAACAATACAGCTGCTAAAGCTCAGATATTTGCTAGATTCTAAGCACCAGTGTTCTGTTTGTTTGGACATCCTGATGCACTCTTCAGCTAGCCTCTCCCTTAAGGTGTCCTTCCAGGGGAGCACTTAGTCACAGATGAGCACAGCCAGCAAGACCTCACTCTCACCTTTATAGGTATCTACAAGCTGCAACTTCTCCCAGGAGCAGCAAACAATAACTCCTGCCCTACCAGGTAGAGCACTGACTCTAGCATAGAGTGGACTGTGATCTTATGACACTACCTCATTTTACCACCACGAGAGATCACAGTCAACTGCAGCATAATACTTGTGCCATCTTGTTATATGGTAATTCAGCTATGGTTTCTGTACTTTTTATTGATTCAAGCATAAAGATATTCAGCATTTGACTGTATCTAAAGAATAACATAACTTTTTGGTATTACAAAATTAAATTATTAGCAAATCACGTTACCACATTTGGAGATCAAAAATAAAAGACCTGTCACTGAACTGTGGACTTCATAATCAGAATGCTATCATATGTAATGCTACGTATGTCTTGATATAACTCAAATACAGAAAAAATGCACATGGAGTTACTAACTTGATTTCAGATTCACAGCATGCATATACATTATTTTCAAGTAAACCCCGGGTAAAAATAAAATAAAGACAAAGCCCCATAAACAAGACAGCTCTAGACTTTTAATCATTGTTGATAAGCACATATACATTATTTTGATTAATCATCACAGACATTTGCTGTTAAATCATTAGAAAGTTTCCTACAGGGGAAAAAATAATTCAGTTTGGCTATAAATCAAAAAATAAGCAAGACCTGGAAAAAAAAAAAAAACAAATCACTTAATAGGATAAAAATAAGCTACCCAGAAATGTCCAATACAGCAGGGACATCACCTAAATCAAAAGGTGGTGTTCAGTTGTTCTTTGACATTATAATGTGCTTTGCAAGATGTCATATGTTCCCTGATGGTAAGCCAGCTGGTTGGTCACAGTAAAAGTCACTGCTTCACTGAAAATAAAGGCAAGATGGAACAGCATTATGTTTGGTTATATATATATGTATATTTTTTCCCCCAAATGACCTCAGCAGTTCCACTTCAGGAATTCTGCCAGGTTCCCTTCTGGGCATGTGCACAGATTTTATGGAATCAATGCATACATGTTCGCAGGTGACAGTATTTTTTAAATGTTTTTATTGGACTGCACAGTTTTTCACATGTAAAACTCTAAAACTTCAGTCAAGAAATAATGCTTTATTAAAGCCCAAGCATATGGTACCAACGCCAAAAATTATTTTCTTAACATGAGACTGAACTTCAATCAGTTACTTCCCTTTACTATTAACGTTCTCTTTGGACATCTTCCTTTAATTTTACTTACACATATGAACATAGGGCTTTCATTCAGACTAAATGAAGCCTAAGGAGTTTTGTGGAAGATTCTAGTGAAGTCAGGTAGTGAAAATGAGTAAAAAGCCATTTTTTATCATCACTTTTTTCTTCTGATGCTTCTCCTCTCCTTGGTTCTGCTTGCTCTGTTGTGTACTCTTTTGCATGCAACCCTACAATCACCTCCATCTTTTTAGTTATGTTCCAATTGTCCTGCAGTACTCTCTGTACACTCTGACAAAAACATACAATTCCACCAAAAGCTTCGAGTAGACTAGATCTATCAAACTTATTGAACCCTTTGAGAAGTACTTATGTGAAGGCAGCAAAATTGACTTGGTCCAAAGAATTTGCCTTGCATAAAATACATTTACTTGTTCTAAATCGAGTATTAGTATTGCTTGTGCATCCCTTATGTTAGTGCAGATTTGTAGAAGAGTTAATCAAATGAAGCCAGCAAAATCTTCCATGCTTTGCATTTTGATCCACAGACAAATTGTAGCTCATGATTCTCTTCTGTCGCTTTCACTGCTGAATCCAATCCATCAAAAGAGTAACTGTTTGTTGTTCTCCCCTCTCCTTCATTGTAAATCTCATTTGTGAATTATGTGAGACTACACTTTTAAAAGTGCCAATTAGAAAATACATGCATACTAGTGTTGTTTACCTAAAATTGATTAAAGACTAGAGCAAATAGCTCCTTTGTCATTTGTCCCAAGGAAACAAATAGAAACACTGCCAAAGGTTGTTTTTTTACTTCTACCAGTAGATTAAAATAAAACTGCCTGTGAACAGTAGTCTAGGGAATACCGGTTCAGTTGCAGAAGGTATAACCTTACATGATATGCCAACATTATTTGAAGCTTACTTTTATTGAGTTTCAAATATGATATGCTAAAAGAAAAAAAGTGGTAAAACATCCATTAAATGACTTACAGATGCAGCTGGTTTAACAAGAGATTGCAACATTATGCAGTTATTCCACACACTGCTTTTTACAGTGTACTTTACCCTACTATATGGCACTCCAAGGGCGAAAAAAAAAAGGGGGGGACTAAAACTCAAAATGGAAAACAAATTTCCAAAGAAGACACGCAACCATTCTTTTTTACAATGCCTTTTAGAATACTCTGTCCTCCTTTGTGATTCACGCATTTTGGCCATTCTTTTGAGTTTATCATATTTATTTTCAGTCTTCTAATCTCAGTTAGACTCATAATTTAGAAAGACGTCGCGGAAATTACAATATATCTCCATGCAATTAACTGCAACTACGGCACAAACTAGCTTGTGGATATTTTTTCCAATTATTTTTCTAATCTACTACTGGTGATCTACCTGTGTGCTGTGAATGCATTCCATGCTATATCCAACTTCAATTTATTATAAATGATATTAGACTTTGATATTGTTGTCACAGTTTCAATTTACACTTCAATACCAGTAAGAAATAGACCACGGATGTCTTCTTCCCTGACCAGCATCTCAATTCTTGGGATTGAGAACTTAAGTTTAAGTTCTCCATATAACTTGAGAACTTACCTCTGTTCCACTGGCTTCCAGCAAGGCTGGGCAAGGAAGAAAGATGTTGGAATCGCTAGTTAAATCTGAAAAGTAAAAAGTAAGTTTGATTAATATAAAGGTTAACATACTGATGAATCAAAAAAGTTTAAATATTTGTTTATACACAGAGAAAATCTTGATTTACCAGTCCATATATTTTCTATTGACTACAAATAGTTTGGCAGGATCCTGTTCAAAGGAAAGACAGATAACGTACTCTCCGCTATTGTGCTCTAGGCCACAGGATGGAAAGCCCATGGAAAGAACACAGTAAATATGAGGAAATGTAAAAGATGTAAGTCTACGTGCAGTTCCTAGCCAGGTTGTGAAGAAGCCCAACAGTGGAAGGAAATAAAAACGTAAGAAAAGCTCAAATAAAACCTGTTTGATTCAGTTCTAGCATAAGTGAAATGGAGAGATGGCAGATATGGTGTGGCAAAAGACACAAGTTCATCCTCATTGCTGCAGTAAATGCAAATTCTTATTCAAGAGATGATGACATTCTCCAAAATGGGGCTTTTCCTCCCTGGGAAAGGAGGCTGAGCTTGCAGCAACCAAGCCTCCAGACCAGAGTGGCATCAGTTTATGCAAGTAGATGATCAGGGTCTGAAATCAAGAGCTGCTTTCACCTGACAGAAGTTCACTTGATTCAGACATCACACATAGACTTCAGCCTGACTCTTCAAACATTAGTCCAGTGTTTCATGGACATTAAAGAATCAGCATTAAAGCTGGCTTGAAGAAGAAATATAGTAAGGCCAAAAAGAAAATGCAGATATGTATCTTTCAGCTAGTACCAAGTTAATCTAGGGTTTCAAAGCACCATTTAAGCTGTCTGGGTGAAATAATTGACTGGAAATCTGTTTTAAGTGCTATGCTTTGATTTTATCTAAGAATACAGATAATCAATCTCAGGCCTGAAAGCTGGGGATTACAAAATGTACCAGAGAAAATGGGAATTTTATTGCCTCAGAAATAAACATGAAGGGGCAAACGCAGAGATGACCTTGTGGGGAATCGCAGTAAGAGAGGAAAGGCAGCAGACACGGTTGCAGGCTCAATTCTTTAAATACCCAACACAGCTTCTCAGAGAGAATACCAGCTTCTGTAGACAAACTTTTATATAGACTGACCTGGCCTCCTTAGAAGGCTCATGTGTCTCAAGCACAATGTCCAAGTAGTAAAAAAATAAATGCACACACATATCTACATCTCATCGCCACGTTCCATTGCCTGCTCTCGCTTCCCCTGCAGCCCGTTCCAGCGGGGCACAGCTGGAGCTACAATCCTTGCACCTGCTCGCCCTGGATAAGTGGCTTCCCCGCGCCGCCCGCCGCGCTGGCCGCTCCCTGGGGCGCCCACTGCCTGCGCTGGAGCCACGGCCGCTCCGACGGACCCGCACTCCCACGCGCAGGAACTGCTGCGGAGCACCACCAACTAGCTGCAGACTTCAACATTCAAATTGCTCTTATCTATCTAATATTAAAAAGAAAGTCTCCTTTTCAACATCTTTCCACTCTTTATAAAACTCTAAGCTATGATCTTTTTTTTTTTTAACACAAAAGAGTGTTTTCCTTCCTTTTCAATGTAATACAATATGTTATTCAAGAGCCAAGGAGTTGTGAGTTTTTTTTGGTGTTATGATCATCTTCTCAAGCACCTGATTTTGTTCTCCTCTTTCTCTTCTTGCTGTCACTCACAGTCTAGCCTGTCACAAAAGAAAATGGCTGAATACATTAATTACAGCTTGTTAGACCTCTATATAGTTAATACTATTGAGGAAGTCAAATCACTTGGAAAAGAACTAAAGAGAAACAGTTGCTGGTATTGCAGAACTTTTATGCGTTACACTTCAAAGCTGGAGCTTTGCAACTCAACACAAGTGATTACAGTAAAAAGGAGAAAATCAAACACAATTTGATCCTCTACCCTTGCAATGTTTGCTGAATATATTACAATATGCAGTTTTTATGCTGGAAGGAGCAGTTGAACTCTTTGCTCATATTACCTTCTCATACGGTATAATTACCAATGCCAGATCTGAAATTACAATATACAGATTTTCTGAAGTTAGAAAAGACCAATTCTGAGTCTCTACTCACAAGAATATTATAATTGACACTGATGGCTCCATTAATGTGAACACAAGATAATTCTGTTGGCTCTGAGAAGATGAACAAGTTCCTGTTAGTAGAGGGCGGTATTCACATGGTTACCCTCAAGAAGGTTTGTCAGCTCAATTCCTGCAGTGCTGAAAGATGCTGGAGTTAGGTATTAACTGGATTGCACACCCTGAGAGTTAAGCATACACAAAAATATCCTATCGACCAAGACTTAATTTTTGTAACTTCAAATCCCAAACAGAGCGGCAATAATGTGGATAATGATTCAATGCAATATTATTTGTAAACGCTGACCACCCCTCAGATTTTCCTGCTAGCGAAAACTAGCTTACACCCCATCTTCAACATGGTTCAGTCAGAGAGGCAGCACTGCAGGATGCCCCAGGAAAAGGTCTTTGCAGCCTTGTTGCTAGTGAAGTGTGATTGTCCCAAACCAAGAAAACACCCTCAAGACCTGGCAGAATCTGTATGCACAGCGGCAAACAAATGCTCCCCAAATCTAAGCTCCATTGTCTTTCTACCTTGAAAACATTTAACAATTCTTGAATTGGAATGAAAAGCTTCTCTACCATGTATTAAATAATATTAGTAGTAGGAAAAGATTATTACATTTTTATAGTTGTGATTCTGTGATCTGAACAAGCAAGACAAAATTAAAACAAACTTGTGAAGTGGCTGTGTTTGGAGTCCTCTTCTGTTGCGCCTGAGGGGAAGAAAGCAGAAAGTCTGTGTGAGCGCTCAAGGCTACTTTGCTTTTACAGAAGCCTGAAATAGATTCGGTCCCTCACAGAGAACACTGCTTTGGTGCTGGTGAGCCGCCTGGTTCAGTAACAACTAAGGGCCTTTGAAATCCCCTGGACCGGAAGAGGGAGAGACAACCACAGACCATTTCTTTTCCCAGGAGGAAGGTGGTGAGGCTGGAGCATGTCCACTGCAAAGACTCTGACTCTTGAGCTCCAGCGACCTGTGCCAAAGTGGTGTGAATGATTTGCCAGACCCCTCAGAGCTTTTTAAGTGTCTAGTGACTTTGAAGACATCCATTTTGGAGTGGGCCCAGGTGGAATGGGCGGGTGGGTTCTGGTGAGATGGGTGGAGCTGGTAAGAGATGGGCTTCCCTGGATCAGCAAGAGTTTTTGTAGGATGTTCTGTGCTCATGGTGGTCCGTGCAGTGGGATGAACCTTGGGACCTCTAGCAGCCTTCAGGGCATTTCCTGTGAATGCAGGTCCCCCGAACAGGCCCTCGGGGCTGAACTGGTATAGCAGTGAGGACAGGCAAAAGGCCTTTCCACCGAAGTGCCCTTCTGATGACAGCCCCAGCATTCCCAGCCATAGCATTGCTAATCTCAGACTTCCCATGTTCTTCCTCCTGTTGCTCTTAGAGCACAGCTAGCTCTGAGTGAGAAACAAAAGCAGAATAACAATGAAGCAGGGAACAAACAGTTTCTCAGAAACCAGCCTGATCGCAAGGTCCTTCACACAGATAATCGTAGGTAAAGTACAAACATATTAAGTGGGTTCAAAGCTGAAAGTCTTTACCAAATAGCTCACAAGCCCAAACTTGTTGAAAGTCACCCCAGCAGGTCAATGACCCAGCTGGGAGTAGCATTCACTTCTCTAGCAAGAAAAATGACTTAATATATATGCATGAAAAGGTTAAGTGTATCCCAGACCAAATTCATCAGAAACACTAGCAGCAGCAACAAACACGGAACACTCTTCTCCACTCCTGCCATCCAAGTCTTTGCTGTGATCAAAAGCACTGCTTTTTGTGAATTGGAGAAAAAATAAGTTATGGAGTAAATTGGCACCAAAATGGATTGCCCAATTTAACTGAACAGATGTCAAATAGCCATTAGCATTACAATGATTAGTAAACTGAAATTACATGTTACGGGTTTAGTGTCTCAGATAAAGCGTTAACCTGTCTTAATTGAATTGCATCTCAGTAATTGATTTCACAGTGCCAAATTCTAAATAACAACTTGCAGATGACTTTTTTTTTTTTTTTTTTTTTCAAATCAAGCAAGATAATGTAAATGAGCCTTCACACGTTGCACTACTCCTGGTCTAAACTCCTTTTGCTGGGCCTTTCTCTCACTATTTGTTATCCAGATGCATAACCTTCCACCTCCTCTACAGTACTTTTAATCACTGTTGCTGCTTTTCTTGTAGAGCTGCCAAAAGCAGTCGCTGGTTATCTGCATGGCAGGCAGTGCCAGCTGCTAATCTCTGTAGCTGATGCTTTCTCTCCTCGAGCTGAAGGGTAACCACTTGCTCCTCTCCTGGAACAAGAGTGCTGCCGCCTGAGTTTCCCCTCATGCAAACACCACACGCCCTGCTGTGGCGATGGGCCCATGGACCAGAAAGCCTAGGACAAGGCATAGGAAGGCAGGGAAAGGTTCCGAGCAGGCAAGAAAGGCCCCTTTCCTCTCCACAGCAGCCCCACACCACAGTAAGCAGCACTGCCGACTGCAGCAGGCTCCAAGAGCCTCTGACTTCTGCACTCAGGAGCTTCTGCTCTGAGCTGAGACCTTGCCTCAAAAGTTTCAGCAGCTCATTGCTTTCTTTCAAATATTGATTTTAAAAACACATTCCAGAGAAAAATTTTGAAGAAAGGCTTATGTTTAGATCAATAGATACCTATAGATTAATGTCAGGAAAATAACATAGCACCCCAGATTTAGTGGGGTATTGAGAAACTTCATAAAGCTGCTTGTTAGCAGCGCTCCCCATGACGCAGCTGGAGAGTGGTGCTTAGGAGCACGGAGAAGAGGCAGCCACGGGAACTGCTATCAGTGACTGCAGGGATTTGAAAGGAATCACTGATTAAGGAAGTTCAAACACCTAGAGGTGAAAATTTAGCAGAATGACTGTCTGAACTTCTCTCTGGGAAAGCAATTCCAGATATACAAAACTTCCAGCATAAGTTAACGCATATACAGGTTAAAAATCTGGCCCAGGGTAATCAAAAAAAATATAACCAAAAAAAACAGGTCGCCTTTTATGACTTCCCTTTGAACTTCTTCTATACTTTGAGATATGTATCCTTTAGGGAAAAGTCCAGAAAAGAAACACTGTCTGTACAAAAGCCCAGGACTAAGCTTTCATGGTGGGGTGGCTGGACCACTTGTTTCCAGGAGATGAATAAGGTCCTTTTTTTCATGAACATCAGCAGTCCTAAAGATCCTTCTTTCTCGGCTACTGCCATAATCCTGTTGTTCACTGGGACAATGTCACCATTTTTAGATGCTTTTTCACTTTTTATATCTGCATTTGCTCCTGCAGTCCTCTCTTCCATTGAACCATAACCAGTAAAGCCCATTAACCCCCAAAGCTTTCTGTTCTTCCCCGACAGTGGAGCCAAGTGTCTGCATTTCGACATTTTCACTTTTTTCCCAAGGGAAGAGAGGCCATTAGAGCTAGTGCAGTTGAATTCAATCCAGAACAACAGGTTGAAAAATTGGTTAAAATGCATTTTTATAGTGTCTACCTCAGTGTGGACAACTGCCATTAACATTCCTCATATTCGCCTGGGCAAACGAACCCTTTTATTTTTGACCACTCTTCAAAAGCAGTTTACAATGGAAATGCAAACTAAAAGTGTACTGTAACACTGACCCCCGCTGTATATAGGCAATGTATTTGGTGAGGAGGATGAGGTAATTTTGACAACACATTATCTGTATTTGGAATGGGACTCAGCCGTGAGAGTTATCTGAGAAGGAAGTCTTGAAATGGCAAGTGCCAGGCGACCCTGACAAGAGGGAATGCCATTAGAGCTGCCTTATAATCTCTACAATAACAGGACACATACTGATTATACAGATATTAACTCAGAACAATATACTAATTATTCATATGATATTAACATAACTTCTCACACAAGATTCAAAGCGAGCCTTGGAATCTCACCCTTCTTCACCTGCAACTAACAAGGGCAGAATCCAGCAAATTGTTCGGGAAAACACCTCTGTTAAAAGGCAGCACAAGCAGAACTCCATTGGTAGCCTTTAAAATAGATTCTCTTCATAAGAGAAGGGCACTAAAAAGTGCCTCCTATCACAGGCTGCTATAGAAAGCAAGTCATCATTTTCCTTTTTTTCTTTTTCTCCCTTACATGACTTAGAGCAGTATAACTCCAAACCCTTCCACTGTCGTTTTGCTTGAGCTTCTCCTGACTTCCTCACAAATGTCCCACTAAACTATCATACAGCTCTGTAAGGGAAGAGATCAGTCAAAGAAACCTGGAAAGGGAAGGGCGGAAAATTCCACAGAAGGGACCCTGCACTGTCGAGCGCAACCCAGCATCATGGCTTCTGTCCAGTACTACCTGGGCTCTGCATCATTTTCTTGGTTTTAGTCCTCTGAGTTGTGTCATATTGCTGCGAGTTTGTCAGCGATTGTACCCAGCGTGAAAGCTGGGAAGCAAACAAAATACCTCCAGATTCTCTCTTCTCCCAGGTATGTGATGGGACCCAGTGATAGATGTTTCCATTCATTATCCCCAGGTTGCTTTTATAGCCAATCTCACAAGGAAACGATAGCTCCCTAGAGACTGATCACCCTTCTGATGTTTAACATTAACAAGCATGTTACATTCATATTTATTAACTAACACTTTTTGCCTGAGACAGCGGCAACTATGTGACTGCTCGGCACTGCCGTACGTGCCAGTACTCTGGAGTCAGGAAGGCCCCGCCAGCCCCCTGCAGCCGCACAGCTCCTGCTCAGCTCATCAGCAGGCAGAGAACCTGGCAAAGGACCTGCAGAGCAGGCAGAAGAGAAGGCTGAAATGGGCCAGCAAGGCTGGTTTACAGTGCATGACTTAACAGGCCTTTACCTGGAGCCATTATCACTGCTTAAGGGAGACTTGAGACTTGTTTCAAAAACCAATAGCTTTAGGAACACGTTCTAGGCCCAGGAGGACTTGGAAGATAGAAGACAAGCACAGACATGCAACACAAGCACTTGCAGATCTCAGGAGAGCTGACACCCTGCGCCTCTCATGAGCACGCAGGCTGCCTCGCTGCCCGAGCTGTGGGCCCTCGCTCTGCCCAAAGCAATCTCAAGCATGCTCTGCTAGCTTTAACACAGTTGATCTGGGTTTTTCAAACACAAAGGCAATACCTTTTTTACACGTAATTATCTCAAAGAACAAGGCCAACCCAATTGGAGCTAACCCAGTCCTTATCAGAGCCTGTTCCAATAGCGCTTCCACAGCAGAAGCACGAGTTTTCTGATGAGTGCTCTACTCATGCAAAGAATGAAGATGTGCTTAGCAGAGAAAGTTGTAACAAGTGGGTCACATACTCTGCATCCTGCACTGCACTTTGGGGAGCTGCGGCAGAAATTATCATCTGAATACAGATTCAAAGAGGGACCAATTTTATGCTTGTAGAGGGGGCCCTGAGATGACTGTCCCAACGTCTGCGCACGCATGATCAGACACAGGCTGCTTACAGGCTGAGCACGGCGGCGGAGCTCAGGAGAGCACGCTGCACTGCCCAGCTGTGCCAAGCACAGGCACGGCTGCAGCCACATGCTCCTGCTCCCTGCGCGCTGCTTGTGCTGCCGGGACGAGGCGCTCTCTGGAAAATGAGCACAGGGCTTCAAGCGTGTGCTCCACCCACCCAGGAAAACTGTGTCTAAGGATAGCACTGCTCTCCAGCAGAAACTCAGCACAACAGAGCCACGAAAACCCAAAGGGGGAGCCACTGAGACACGGCTTCCTTGGATGCTGCTCTGGGACTGTGCTGCTTATCTCCTGCCTTGCATTTGTGGAGGGTTATTTTTGCCTAGTCACATCATTGTACACATGAATAATAGCTGTAATGATTAATAACTGTAATGATTAATAACTGCAATGAATAAGCCACCACTAATCCACTTAGGAAGAATGACAAATCTTTGGTTCTTATTACTGCTCGGTTGCTGAGTTGTAGCTTCCTGAAGCTTTTATCCTGCAGGTTATTGCTATCACACTTTCCCTGAATCCTATCCTAGCCCAAGATGTAAAACGGGTATGCATGTTTTGCCTAACAATGACGTATAATTAATAAAAGTGATTCCAGTTAAAAAATTAAGCGACAGAAAATCTTGCAAATTTCTGTTTTTTTTCTGTTTTAATAGACTCTCTTTGCCTAACGCCCATGCTCATAAAAAATCGAAACGCTGCTTCCAGGGTCCTGCAGGCAGCCGAGGCATGGACACAGAGGAGACCCGCCTGCCTGCCCAGCTCACCTGCCTGCACTGCTTGCGGCTCCATGGGGCAACCCAACCGCCTTGCTAAGGTCAAGGAACTCCACTCTTGGCCTTTGCTGTCTAGAAGCTACTGCATAAAAACTAACACACTACAAACAGGCTTCCTTAGTGCACACAAAGCTTTATTAGTGCTGCGATGGCAAAGCCTGGTTATTTATATTCTCTGCTCAGCTCCTCTTAGCAATTAGAAATACTCCCTAGTATAAATGTCTTTATCATTTTGCACTTCCCAAAGGAGTACATGCTAATCACACAATTCTGCTTTGTTTATTCTGGTCTGAATTTTAGTGTCATTATATTTTGTCCCACAATGCACATTTTTGTTGTTTCTAATGAGCAAACATGGAATACAGTTGCGTGCAGAACAAACAGACTGAGTCGCTGTTTAAGTGAAGCTCTGTTCCCTGACTACAGCCATTTACATGGGTTGACAGTCCAGCAGATAACACTGTAAGGCCTTACTCATCTTGGAACTGATTTGGAGACCACCCAAGTTGATGGCAGAAGTCTTTTAAGCATTTTAAACCTGTGCAGATACAGGTTGTATTTTCAGTGAAGGGCCCAGGAGAGCCAAAAAGTGGGTGAGTTGCTGCCTGCTTAGCGGAAAGCATAAACCTTGTCTGCGAGTCCTCACTTGGGCAGCACAGGAGACGGGACAGTTTAACTGAAAACCACTTTGGCAGGAGGCTCCGGAAGGCTGAGCTGGCTCTGAGGTGCATGCAGCCCAGCACGCCCACTGCCCACCATTCCCAGCTGGCTCCTGACAAAATGCTGCTATCTCCTAAGCAAAGGCGGGCAACCCAGAAATGCCAGTAGGCCTGGCCAGTAGAGCAAGGCTGGGAGCTTGCACAGTGGCCAAGCTGGAGGCAGACAAGGCCAGGCTGCCCGCGGGGACACACTCAGGGAAAGCCATCAGGCATCAGCACATGCATGAGGGGGACCACAAGGTCAGGGACTGCGGAGCTCCCGAGCACAACTCTGGGCCCAGTGCATTTCTCAGGGAGCCCCCCCCAGGACGCAAGGAACTCCTGCGCTGTCCCTACAAAAGCAGGAATTTCAGGTAGCCTCCAAGCATGTCCCACCGCCTCAGCAGGCCTGGCAGAGGCAGGGCACAGCTCTCCATGCTACCGTGCAAGAATCGTTCTTCTCTGGAGCAAATGCTACCCTTAAGTGAACAGTGCACATGTCCTCTCACAGTCACACTGTTTCTGTAAACAGAAGTAGGAGACTAGAGTGAAGTTCTACATTCTGCATCGCACCTTTGCAATGAAAGGTGGCAATGAGGGAGTATATATTCTTAAAAATCACTCAAAATCATTCTAAGTCATATGCCAAGGTTGCTTTTGTTTATGTTTTTGTATCAATTACTTTCAATGGGATATTTACCTGCCATTTTATATGCAGATGTGGTGAATTAAGACTAACAGC
The DNA here is from genome assembly GCF_059628265.1 of Tinamus guttatus. Taxonomy (NCBI): domain Eukaryota; kingdom Metazoa; phylum Chordata; class Aves; order Tinamiformes; family Tinamidae; genus Tinamus; species Tinamus guttatus. Next base: position 1,926,055 of record NW_028288985.1, on the reverse strand, counting down.
AAATTAAATATTCACAGGTTAAACAAGTTTGACTGTGTTTGCATATTTGTTTTTAACTGCAAATCCCAATTGCTCATGCATAATACCCTGTGGCTGCCCCCCCCACAGAGCAGTAAGCATAGGCTCCTTGTTATGACCAAGCATGTGTAGTAGAAACTACAACCTGCTACATGAGTGTGTTAAAATTAAATCCTGACTTTCTTGCACAGCTAGGCCCTCCATTTAAATGTATTTTACTTCACCTATTATTGAAATTCCTACAGCAATCAATAATTCTTACAAAGAAAAAAAAAAATAAAGAATAAAACCTAACCTAAAACCTGTCATCCATTAATGTATTTTCCTTCATCTCAGCAGATCCCACTAAATTTTGCAATCTTTCCATTCCTGTGCTGACGCTCCTGCAGCAATTCGCACCCGTTTGCAGACGTGACTACAAGTTGTCTGCAAAGTGTTATTAACTCCAAATACTGGAGTTGTAGTCTTGTTTCGACACAGTGCAAATGACTTTGAAGTTGCAAGGCAAGTATCTGCAGAGTTTCCTAATTTTCATAAAACTCTGAGGAACTGAAGTGGAGCAGTAACCAAGGCCACGTGCACACAGCTCCCACTTCCTCCTTCGCTCCATCGGGGAGCGGTGCCTCCAAAGCCTTCAGGCAGGGACTGAATCATACACCTGCAGCACATCCACCTGAAAATGCACCTATTGCTTACATCAAGCTAAGATCAAGCCAGCATTGGGATCACTGTAACAATCTTTTTCTAATATGTGACTTATGTCCTGCAAAAGAGACTGTCTAGCTCAAACAGACACAAGAGATGTTTAAAAAGCTAGAAGGCAGGTGAGGTCCTGATAGGCTCCTCTTCCGGACTAGCTTTTCAATTAGCTTAAATTAAATGGGATCTCAACTGAAAAACAATATTCAGTAAAATCACTAGCATTCAAGGGGCGGGAAAATGAGGCAGGTTAGATTGAAGAAAAAAATTATATACATATATAAGTGTATATATACATATACATGTACACAAAATATACATATAAATACATACATATAATCATCTTGTATACATATACACATACACTATATATAAAAAAATCCAGTTTATAAATTGAACTGGGTAAGCAGGAGGTGAATAATCACTAGAAAACAAGGTATTCTGGACCTTTCTTCAGGAAGTCTTTCTTTTTTGAGCACACAAATCTGTGCATTAGTGTCAAGTGTCTCTGGAAATATGATTTTGTTTTTAATGAAGATGCCCTCCCCTCTGTAACCCACAGTGCAGCTCAGGCCCAGCCTTGGTGCCTACCCTGAGAGGCAGCTATGCCGTGAGAGCACTGACACTCGCACAGCGCCAGCGGGCACTGCGGTCAATCCCATTAACATCATCTGCCCTTTTAGCTGAATCTCCCGCTGAATCCCTGTGTTTTTTTCAGAATAAGCGTCAGTCACAAACCAGCAAGGCCGAGAGGGAGACCTGCCACTTATGTATGGGCAGGGCGCGGCTGTGCCAGGAGCCCCTCCACGGCGCAGGACAGGCAGCGAGGCAGGCGCCTGCCCGCACGTGGGCAATGCCGGGCTGGCTGGGGCGTCATGAGCACCACGGGGCAGGATGCTGGGCTGGCCGGGATGCTGTAGGCACCGTGGGGCGATGCCAGGCTGGCTGAGGCACTGTGGGGCAGGATGTCAAGTGGTTTGCGCACGCAGCACCAGCGAACCCCATGTGTGCCCATGGCACCTGCTACTTGGCAGGAGCGTGATAGCCCTTCAGTGGCCCAGGTGACAAGGGAATCTTCTCTCCCACCAAAGCTGACATTGCCACCTGCAAACTGCTCTGTACTCCATAATTCATATTTTAGAATATTGGATATTTTAAATATTTTTAATTGCTCTTTTGTTTCTAAATTCCTACAACAAGTAAAAATCTTTATGACAATTGGCAAGTTAAAGAACAGTTAAAAAAAAAAAAGGCTCCTTTTTTAAGTCATTATATGATAGAGAGGATAAAAGAATGAAGAATCTGACAGATTAAGCAGCCTTTTCAAAGAGACATGTCAACTGCAATAATCGTAGAGCATTAGAACTGTCAAGCTTTCAAAACAGGAGCGGCTATATCTTTAAAAAACAAGGTTCTACTAATTGGCACACATGAAAATTTAAGTTGAGGCTAAAACTAAGTGATTAAAGGTGTCTTCTGGTTACAGAGACTTGAAAACCGCTCCATATTTAAAGCTGGGCCTCCCATTTCACAGGCGAATCAGTTCTGCACGTTGCTGTGAACGGGAGCGCCCCAGCAGCGCCACTGATCACTGGCACCGAGGCAGGAAGGTGGGTGCCTTCCCTAACGCAGGGAGCTCTGCTGAGATGAGTAATAACTCATCTGTCAGGGAAGAGTTGAACCTGGCAAAGCTGCCCTCCATATTTTGAAGAGAACAGATCACAATTCAAATCAGATCTGGAAAGACACCATCTGTGGATGGTAAGTTCTCAGCAGTCCTTGGTGGGGTCCCTTGTTTCATGCACAGTCTGTGCAAAACAGACCTCAAGCTCTGCTAAAAACACGCAGATAGATTGAGAAGATACAAGCTATAGGAGGCAAAGAATATGCTGTGAATTGTCTCTCCATCTCAGAGGACAGGCAGGCTGATATTTTAGAGCCGAAGGAAACCATTTGCTTTTTAAGTAATTACCTATATAAACCATTATGATTGTATGACGGAACTCCAGAAGATGCTGAGCAATAACCAAACACCTGTAACATTTTTGTATCATTAATTCTGAAACGCAATTTATAATAATCAGCTTGAAATATGCTAAATGTGTGTTCCTTTTTTGAATGGGGGGCCTTTGGAAGTGATACAAAGTTATCTTGCAATCTATTATTCATTCGAAAAAAGAGCACAAACGTGTCCGTTTCTAAATCAACCACCAAATTCTCAAAAAATAGCTAAGAAGAACGAACTAGATATGCTGCTCTAAAATAAATAAACAAAGAAAGAAACACCCCAGGGAAAAGCTTACATACCAGACTTGCAGCTTGGAATAAAGTGACACAAAGCCATTGAAGACAATCTAGATATGATGCTACATACCAGCTCAGCATTTGTCTTGTTATTTTCTACTCCGTACTAGAACGAAAAACCTTACAAAAATGGCAGTGGAACACTTTATTTTCATCTGCTGGATTAATCTGCATGCTAAACACAAATAATCAAACAGAGAACTCAGCTGTTTAATGAAAAGGTCTGCAAGAGCATCCTTATCCATATGCACGAGGCGTTTGTGAGAATGGTCTTAATTTGGGAAGAGAGAGGATTTGCTAAGTCTCTGAGAACTAGCCTTTTTTTCAATGAGTATTTTGGCTAATTCAAATTTTGATACACTGTAAATTAATTCTTCTATATATAGTACTGATGAAAACTCACTAGAATTGATCAAGAGAAACTTTGTTCCTTGCTGTAGCACATCCACAGTTCACTGAATTCAGCATTAGATGAATGGCGCCTGCATGGTACATTCCTTGCCCTTGCTCTGTAAAAATTGGTACTAGAAAATAGAGACCTTGCAAGGAAAATTGGTGGTCACTGTACGTTATGTAGAAAGTGCCAGTAGAACCACTGGCAAAATTAATAGTTTCTAAGAGCACAGCGAGCAAAATACCACTTTAGATTCAAAATGCAAATGTTCGGCAACCTGTGACAGAGAAATACATCATCTGATACCACGGCAATACTAAAAGATCAAACTATGTTTGTTTACATCAAGTAAACAGGAAATCATGTCAATCAGCACAGGCATACTTCACACATATGGTCTTGCCTTTTCCTCAAATAAACTTTAAACCATAATCACTATTGTGGAGTTTTATTCACCAGACTTTCATTACAATTCCATCAGACTTGTCTCATTCCACTACCTCTCCTGAAGTTGGGTTCATAATCCACAGGGTATATTAAATCTCAAAGCTGTACACAGACAGTTAAACATGGAAACTGGCTCAGATAATTTAAAAATATGAAGAAAGAGCTGAGTAATAAAAATTGAGTGGATTTCTGCGAGATGCTGTTTCTCCTAGGGTAACATTACTAGGTCAACTGAGTGCAAAAAGAGAAATTTCATTTGTAATTTCTGTACTTAGCAAACCTGACATCCATGGAGAAGTGCATTTTACAATGCATGTCCGCCTTGATTAGTCTGACTCCTGTTCCTCTCCAAAGGTATTTAGTGCTTTGGTAATGATTGCTATGCTTGCGGCGATGACACGCAAAGACAAATGAGGCTGTGCGGCATGCAGAGCCCTGCGCTTGCCACCTCTGCAGGTGGTCGCTTCCACCTGGTGAAAGGGTGACAGGGCTGCCTCATCTCCCTAACAGAGGCAGGGACATGGGACACCTGGCCCACAGCAGTCACCGGGCTGGGTTCCTCCACCACGTGCCAGGCACTCCTGCCAGCGCAGCACAGTGTGTCTGGGTGAAAGCAAAACACCACAACACCTCTCCTCATGCTCTGGCAGTGCCACATGCTACTGCGCTCTTGTCTAGCCATAACTACAGCCGCGTTTCAGCAGGGTGGGCCTGCCAGGGGCCGAGAGGGCCCAATTCCTTGCTTCAGGGATGGACGGGGCTTGGGCAGGCAGCCCCAGAGCGCATTCCTTCTTGCTGGCCACATGGCAGCCACGGCCAAAGCTGCTTCGAAAGGACAAACTACAACCATAGGCCTCTTGCCCACTGCCAAGGCACCATCACAGCTGCACAGTCAGCAACCCTCCCTGCCTTGGTTTTACTAGGGAAAGGCTTTGGGTTTTTAGCTTCTTTGGAGAAGCCTGAAGCTACCACTGGGCCCCAGGACATCACAGAGCTGGTGGGAACTTTTCTTCTCAAGACGAAACATTATTTGACATTTGCAGCAAATTGACTCCCAAGTTTTAATCCTGCCTCTCAGCTCTCCTGCCAGGCAGCACCCAACCCCTCACCAACATTTGCACCTTCAGCAATGAGAGGCACGAACAGCAGAGATCCTGCTCCACTGACAGCACCGACAGTTGCTCCACTGCCTTTAAAACGGACTGGTATTTGTCTACATTTAATTGGAAGTATATGAATTTAGAAAAGGCTGTTTTGTATCATCCCCCATTATTTAAATCCAGGAACACAGTACTGCTGATAACCATAAGCAAGAAGAGCCTAATCACTCAAATTCATGCTACTTGTTTCACTCCACACTAATCTGAACACACAGATGCACCATGAGAGCAAAGCTAGAGCCCTCGTGAGAGGCATTCCTACAGGCTGCCGCTCTGTTCGCGCACACAGCGCAGCACGCGCACCGGCCCCGACGGCCTCGTGCCCAGGGGGACACACCTGGCCACGTCCCTCAATGTGTCTGTGCAATGACAGCTCCCCTATTCCTTCTCTAGGAAGGAAATTGTATTCCATAAAAAGTAATGGCCATATGACATTAGTTAAAACACAATTTATAGTCTGCTTTCCATTCAATATTCTAGTTGATCAGAGCCCTTTGGGGGCAACTTTCACTCCATATTACCGAAGCTCATTAAATAAACTCTATAAATTGTACAGAGTTGTTACAAGCTTGGTTTATGAGTTTCTTAAGAAGGAGTTACCTTTCACTGTGGCCAACTGTTCTGAAAAATATAACGCAAAGAAATAAACATGGCACATATTGTTTTCCACAGATTTTCTTTGAAAGTAACTGAAATGGTAATGTGGGTGTTCAAGAGTCAAATTGTAAATTAGCTTTACACTTTGATGCTTGAACATCAGCTTTACTTTTTCAACTCCACACACTGACACAAAGAATACACCTTGTCCCTTCAAAATTGCTTCCGAGCAGCTCCCTGCTTTTCCATGTCCATACACCTCCACCTTCCTGCTGGGCGATGCAGCTTATGGTGAAGAGCTGCCACGCGTGCTCTTTCCACACCTCACCACCACCCTTCATCTGCTCCAGTTTCACAAAACACCAAGCAACTCTCGTGCAAAGGGCCCCATGCAGAAGCCTCCCTCCTGCCTGGGCCCCACACAGCCCATTAAAGCCCCTGGTGTAGCTTGCCCTACCTCAGCCCCGCAGTGCCACCCCTGAGGCCCCAGGACACATGGCGCTTTCGCTCCGAGGCTCCTCTCTAGTCCTTGGCTCGGCCCGGGGCACTCCCAGGCCACAGGGCTACAAGGGGTCTCCTGAACATGGAAGGGGAACAAGCGGCAGAGCCCAGGCACCCGCCAGTCCTCGGCACCTGAGATCCCTGCCACATGGGCCTGCTTCCATACACCCCTCACTTCCCAGAGCAAGACTTCTACTGCCCCTCCCTAAGAGATGGGAAAAAAAATCTCTCCTCCCTGCCGTTTGTGGGAGCTTTAAAGAGCATAAACTGGCACTGGGCTTCAGGTTTTGCATCCCATGTACACCAGGGCACACTGACCACTTCAAACACTGCAAAATCATTTATTTATCAGATAATACTTTCCCTTTCAGAAATCTCTATGCAATACAGGTAATCTTGGTTGTTACAATCTGATACTAATGTATAACTGATAATTGAGGTCTCTTTCAATTACTGCATGTTCAGTTAGAAGTTTTGCAAGTGCATTTGTGTTTTCATTATAGCGGAAAAAAAAAAGAGCAGTCTGATGTTTTTCTGGCCTTATTGAGAAGTGATCAAAATCATTATTATTTTCATAAAGAATAAAACTTACATCAGTTTTAGCAGATTTTCACTAAAACTCTCAAGCTTCTTCATGTATGCATACTAGAGAGCAAACTTCAACGGGGACTCCACCAACAAAGAGCAGCTGACAATGTGGGCTCGGATTTTTTCTTGATAATACAAAATGAATAGGGTAGATAAACGCTTTACTAACCTTGAGGTACTCTTGCAAACACTGCCAAAGGTTCAGCCATGTACATAAGGGATCCGTATCGGGCAGAACAAGAAGAAACAGAAGCTGATGTGTTTCTCCCAGATCACACAAAAGAAGATTTGAAATACATGTGAAATTCTTGTTTTGAATCTCAGGGCTTCAGGGAACTTAGAATTTTTGAACAGTGACAGAGAAAAATAACTGTGTTTGAATAGTAGAAGCTGAGATAGCATCCTTATGTCAAATCTCACCTGGGCTGGTTAAGGAAAGACGTTCACTGCCAGATACATCAGTATGCTGAAAAAAAATATTTTGCTTTGTTGCTATGTAAGATTCTTCAGTGTTAAGCACTGTGTCAGCTTATTTGCTACAGTTTCTTGCTATAAAGACAACCACATTGCTCCTGAGCAAAGGATCACCCACAGAGCTACATGACTCTGCTAGCTCCAGAAGGCAGCTAGCCCCAGCTGCGCTAAAAACATTGCCACATTAGTGCCTGGGTTAGCTGCTTTTAGCCTAGCGCTCATGATTTCTGCTCCATGCCCCAAAGTGTGGGCCATTCTGGCTTTAAGATCTCACCTGAAAACTGGACAAAGCTGAAAACCGGAAGGAAGCCATGCCATGCTGAAAGGCACAGTGCAGACTGCCGGACTGGAAACACTCTCACCTGCCCCAGCAGGCCCAAGCACTCCTCATCCTTCCTGGCACTTGTGCCTCTAACCTGCTCTTAGGAGCAAATATCTGCTACCAGCCTCTTCCTCTCTTCACTCATCTTTCCTCTTAAACCTCTTAGTCCTTGCCCTACTCACCAGGGCTGTAGAAAGCAGATTACTGCTTTTTGGTACCCAACCACCTTCTATGCTTTGCTCAGTCTTTTCACTTACTATTAAACAATCATTTTGTTTAAATTTCTTCACAGGTCATATTTCCTAAAGTTATACTAATTCCTGTTGCCTTTTTTGTTGCCCCAAATAACAGAAAAACAAGAGTGCATTATCTTGTTTGCAGATGCAAGAGTCCCTCAGCTTTCCCTGAAGGCGAGGCAAGCTTGTGCATCTCATGTTTTGGGTACTGCTTCCCTATAGATTTCTCCTGATCTCAGTTTCTCTTTCTCTGTTTCTCATTACCAGAAGGAGCTTCACAAAGCGAGGCTGGTTTGCAGCAGCAATGCTAGCAAGCAGTTTTCAGACTAGGGCTTCTCATACTGCAGTTTCACAGTCACACAGTGAAAACTGAATGACCTTGCAGACTTTGAATTAATGCACAAGGCTGTGCACTCCTGTGTCCCATGCTCTTAGATGGGGTAACCTGACAAGTACAGCCGTACTTGCCTGTGGAGCTGGGAGGGAAGACCACCGTGGTGATCCACTGTGCTCCCGCAGAAGATAGCAAGGGCAAGAGCATCATGTGAGCCAGAAGAACTGTGAGGAACCACTGACGAGCTGTGCAGTAAATTTTGCCTCTGAGGCTGTGGCTTTTACATGCAAACTACACCTGTGCAAAAGACTCTGACGTGCAACTCTGACATGTGCAGACAAGCAGAGAGGAATATCTCCGTGGAAGAAGGGATTTTACAGCAATAAAACGGTTCTTTCCTTTTATATATCCAAGTGACAGAAACAGAACCTTGGAGAAAGCAAGGAGCTTTCGCAAAGATGTATTTTCTCCTCTTAGGCAGGAAGCAAGGAATAGATTCCAAAGCAAACATGAACAGCTCAAGAAAGATCAGTTTTTATATTCCGTGCACATTGAGAATTGCCTGCTAGTCATCAGAAAACATCAGGCCTGATGCCCATGCTGTGCTGCCACAATCTGCAGCATGACGAATCGCTTCCCAAAAGCAACAGACACGGGATTCATCTGACCAGATGTACACTTGTGCAGCAGTGATGCTCATGGTGCGCAAGGCTGCAAGTTAACCAGAGATGAACTATACTTCAGTAGTGCTCAGTACTTTTTATGAACATGTCTGAAATCAGGTGAGTTGATGTCCACATGGGGAAGTGCTGCCCTGAATTGCAGCTTGTTTAAAGCAGCTTTGCAGGCAGATGTGGGCTTACTCAGCCCAGAGGAGTTTATTAAAGGACATCAGTAAAGCAGAGCAAGTATTTCCAGCTCAGATTTTTTAGCAAAGAAAATACGAAGCAAGTATTTCCCATGCATGTGTTCATTTTTGAATGTTGTCCAACTTCATTCTTCAAATAAAACTGTTAACCAGCTCTTATTTTTAGGAAGAGGCATTTCTACAGACAAGTTATATTTAACCACAGAAAACACCCAGAAATCTAACTTAAGTCAGACTACACAGAGGCAATGCAGGTTTACTCATTCCATGATGATAACGGCAAGCTTATTTTTTCCTGATACACCTCACTAAGTTAAGAGCAGCATCCATTTGGCTCTGAGTTTCAGTGTTGCATAGACATTTATAGGCGATATATTCTTTTTGATGTATAAGGCATCTTAAGGATTTATTCCTCGTGTACTGCAAAGATTGCCAAAGGACCCAAATGCAACTTGGGCTTCCCTCTGAGAAACCAGTTATAGAACAAAAGACATGACAGAAATGCTACTGAAACGACTAGGAGATTTCTCACATTTCAGTGAATCCTATTTGTGCCTGGACAAATCTTCATCTAGAATCTGATCAACACAACCCAGAACTATAACCCAACTTAACAACTGTCACACACAAAGGGCTTTCAAGAAGTTTCTCTGCTTTATTCATAGATAGTCTTCTACTGCCTTTCCCTTCTAAGCCTTAACAGTAAATTCATGAAAGTTTTTACATACCATCTAACAAATTATATCACACCTTCAGCTTAGTTAAATTAAAACATGCCGTAAATCCAATCCTTCCAAGTAAGTTTAATGTGTTTCCTAAGTAAAAAATTAAGAGATGAAATTTAGGTAATTATTCAATTAACAGTTGTTATGTATACAAGGGAGTCTGATTTATGGGAAGCTGTTTACACAGGCGACTGCTTTAATTTGACAGTGTGCTCCAGGCTTCTCCCCAGACGCTCTTGTTTAATTAAAGTTAAACAGTTCAATACCCATTCAGCCTACCAGCATATGGAGATCTTCACTAATAGCAAGGAGGGAGGAGAACCCTATTTATTTTTAATTGTACTGTAATAATATAAAAGAGGTCACTGAACTGCAAAACTGCTAGATGAACCAAATTCAACACTAATATCATTCTGGGATCTCCAAAATACAGAACTACCAACTTCAGCAAATGGTGCGCAGCCACCGCCCTTCCTCCTACTCCTCCCACATCTCATGAGGATTTATTTCTCCTTTTAAGTAATAAATTATGTCTTCTTTTGCCATCTAGCTTTAGAGTCTGCAGGGAATACCCAACTCAGTGTCTATCCTGAAGCTTTTGCACAAGAAACAGGAACTTAATTCTTCCATCTCTCCAATGACGCCTTCAATTCACACATAATGTAATGATTTCAGCAGACAGAGAGTGAGAAAGGCACTGACACTGACAGACTGGTGACAAACCTTGTAACTGGCACGAACCCAGAGCATCAGTGTGCTTCTATGAGAACACGTGGTCAGCTCCTCTACCTGCATTACAAGCCATTGCTATTTAATACAGACATGCCTAGAGGCTGCTTACAGTTGTCGTGCAACATATGGAAAGAAACCTTTCCCAGGGGAGGGCAAAAGACAAAGGAATTAGATATAATTAGATAGAATTAATAGTAGATATGTTCTGTCACACTCTGCAGCATCAGGGTTTGCATGGCTTGCTCAAAGTCATCCAGGAAGCAAGGGCAGATCTGCTCAACAACCTGCTAGCAAGAAAAAGCAACAGTTCGCCCCATCCGATACAGCCTGCAATTTAATTCAGGCGACTGGGTGTTGTATGGTCAGTTTGTTGCCAGCAGGGACAATAAGGTGCAAGTTCAAATATGAAAAACCTACATGGGCTGCACCAGGAAATTGCTCTCCTTTCCAATTGAGGTTGCACCATACACACACATATCATGAATGAATTAATGAAAAATTATTAGAGAAGCCCTCTATAGATTCCATATAGCCATATTTAAGTCCATTTTTCTCTATCATACTGTCAAGATAGAAGGCAGAAATCCTGTGATTTGGGAAACTGCCTCTTGCTTTCTCAAAGTGGTTAACTCCCTCCAGAAGGAAATCAGTATGACGGGTGACCTGCATCGAAGCCCCATGCCCCTTCCCAAGCTGTTCCCCCCACTCAGAGCTTTGCTGCACTCAAGCTAAAATGCTCCGGGCACTGCTGGCTGTAATGATCCCCGACCGCAGTGCTCGTACGTTATTACAGTTTAGCTCCCTGCAGAATCTTCACTGATTGGAAAAAGACTTTTCTTTGCAGAGGGAGAAAGTGCAAAAGCCTCACATTTCCTCTTAAAATAACAAACTGTGGATATGTAGTTTGCTTTACAGCAAATACTAAGGATGATAAAAGCATTTATTTTAGTTTCAGTGATACTCAGGGCCACAAGTTAAAACCCATCAAACAATATCATCAGCAGTCCCTAAGCAGAGGGCTACGATTTCTGCCTAATTACTAACGAACAGCTCAATAGCGACTAGGCAGCCAACTGCCTTCTCAACAAAAGAATCCCAGGGTCCCAAAATGATGTTTGGAAGATAACTGTGCTGTTGCATCTGAATGCTAGGAAGATTTGATGACATATAATGAAAATATTTACCAGGTGGAAGCAATTTTGGCCAGAAATGAAAGCTATTAAATTTTGTGTAAAGAGTTGTTTTGAATTCATTATTTGTGCCAAGACAATGTAGAACCTGGGGGAGGGGGAAGAGGAATGCCTGCGCTCATGAAACAAGGCTGATGGCCTGAGCTGGGGCCAAAGCCGGTGCTGAGGACCTCTGTGCAAGAACCTTGTCCGTTCGGCACAAGGCAGGCACTGCGCTCACCAGGGAGACTCTTCTGTCAAAGGTGGAAGCGCTGCCACTACAAACTATCAATTTTTCAGGAATGATGGAGAAGTCAAAACTTCTCAAGACCAAATAGCACCTTCCCTGCATAGGGCCGACGGCAGTCTGACATCTGTAGTGCTGCAGTTTATAGCCTTTCTTAGCCAAGTGCCTGCACTTGCACAGGGGCTTTGGGAAGTCCCACTCTGAACATGACAAGGAATCGGAGCCAAGCTGGGGTTATACACACTGACAAGACAGAGACTTTGTGTCTGGAGGACTCCAGCTCCCTGGGAGCCTGGGATTAACCTGCTTCCCAGTACTTGGCAGGGTGGAGAGCACTCTGAAGCAAACTGCACTGTGATCTGCATCCTGAGGGTCTACTTTTCTGGCTGCAGGGTAGATGTAAAGGGAGCCCACACTGTGCTTATGAGCAAACAGCCATCCACATGAGTGCGGTGCTCCCAGTCTTGCATGAACCAAGGCCAAAGCAATCGTCCCAATGAGCACTGCTGTCACGCGCACTTTCCTCTCCTGTGCAGCGTTACGCTACACAGTGAAAGCATCAGTGTGCGCTGAGGGCTTCCAGGACAGATGGAGGATGGCGTTGGTCCTTAAAGCTGGCTCATACTTGCAAGAATTTGCAATACAGACAAAATCGATAGCTCTGAGACTGAAAGGGAGATAATTTTATAGATTTCTCCCAGAGGTTTGCTTGTTCTGAGCTTCTTTCAGCACTGGGTTCTCTCTACAGGCAAGGCAGGATCAGTTTCTGTGCTAAAAATGAACAGCAAAAAAATTATTTGAAACCCCCTTATATTCACCTACCTAGCGCAGATACCTTGACTTGACCTGAATGAGACTATTTAAGCAATGCATGCAACTGCAAGCAAGCTGGCTAAGGTCAAACAAACATGGGAGTTGCTCTGGTTTATCTACCCAATTGCATCATGTTAGAGCAACACTTAACTGTTGCTCATGTTGTGCTATACTGCACTGAGAGCCCTCAGACAAGACATAGCCCATTTCTTTAATACTCACCCTAGAGCAACATGAAGCTTGCATTGTGTTAAAACATATGAAACACTGTTACATAACTTATTGCATGTGTCACCTCTCTTTTGCAGATATTTTTAGAAGAAAAAAAAATAAAGTTTTTTTTCTCCTCTGGATGGAGTCATCCTAAAAATGGACAGAACTGGATACGAGGTAGCTTTGAGTATTCCAGCTGACAAAGGAACTGTCACCTACCTCTTCTCAGAGATTTTTTTCCTTTACTAAGTTCAGATACCCAGTCCTACTTGAAAATAAGCTATCAGCACCTAAGAATCTGAAGTCTTCTACGTGCTACAGGTTTAAGTATCCAATATTGTTAGACCAATGTCATTTGCTTTAATAACGTCAGACTTGCTGATTAAGTACAACTTGTTCACCCGAAGTGCCTCAGCCTCCCCTGCTGCCACTCGGCAGAGAGAGCTGTGCGAGTGGCAGTGCCCGGCAGGCAGCATGCAGGGCTCACCACACAATGTGCTGCTCATGCAGCTTCCAGTCATTTTTAGTGTTCTTGGGGAACCTCTCCAGTTTGAAGCAGGAGAAGGCCCAACACTGTCACTGTGTCACCATGCCAGCTCCTCTGAAGGAATACAAGTGCAGTGCATTACATACACCATGGCTTCTGCCTAGGCTTTCCCACCAAGCCCAAGCTGTCTGCCAGGTTTCCTGATCGCAGATCAGGTTGTGCAGGGATCTCTGTTGATGTAACTGAAGCTCATCAATGTCATTATTTGGGAAAGCAAGAACCCGAGGGCACGCGTGGTGCTCTTTGGTGTATGCTCTACACTCCTTCCTTGCATTACATAGACTCACCCTCCTTAGGCTGCTTCCAGCAAGAAAGAGCTATTTAATTCTATTACAGAGCATGACTCAAACACTCCTGTAAACACGGTACAGCTGAAGTTCAGGTAGTTACAGTTAGGCAGGGTTGAAACCTTAAGAAATGTGCATAATTTGTTAACATTGCTAACACCCTTCCCAAAGCAATCTGTTTGCCACAGACAACGCTGCCGGCAGGCATCAGAGTGCTGGTACACTGGAGAGCTGGTAAGGGGATGTCAGAATTGGGAGATATCACACTAGTCACGACACACAAGAGGAGAATGCACAACATTAGCGTAGCTCAAGAATTTCAGGCCAATCCTCATGGCCAATCCTCATGTGGGCCGTACCCACACCCCAAAGGGCAGGAGCCAACACTAGATGCTCCCAGTGCTCCCTCACAGAAGATGATTTGTCACCATGAGGGTGGAGTTCTAAGTGCAGTGATAAAAATCTGCCCTAGTTTCTACAGCAAATGCCACACTTCCCAAAATATGCAGAGCTGCATTGGGTGACACAGAGTGCCGAGGTAAGCAAGGATAGAACAAACAGCTTCACATTAAGATGGGTTTCAATTACGATCCTTGACAACATGCCCTAACCAACCCGAAAGACACTGAACACTAACAGGCAACACTGCAGGATTCAAGCAGAAAAGCTTTGCTAAAAGTGTAAGTCAAATCATTCTCTAGGTGCTCATGGCCCATTGTGTGGGGAAGTTAAAGCTCTACATAAGCTGTTACAATGTTCTAACGAGCACTTCTGCATTGAACTAGCTAGAAGACAAATGTGTATCACTGTTCCTAAAAGTGTCTACCTAGTCCTCACAGTTGCTGCTCAATAAATAATTTACAGAAATAATAATACTGTAATAAAGTTGCACTAATGCTCCATGAAAATAATGTTACTAGAATATGCATGGTATCTGCCTGCAAATATAAAGACTAAAAGCCAGCTGGATGTAGTAGACTCCAGTGACTCCCTACTTGTCTAATTACCAATTAGGATGGAAATTTGTGTGAATACTTGAAAAATAACAACTTGCACAGAAGAAAAAAAAAAAGAAAGAAAGAAAGAAAAATCACCTTACTCCAAAAAAGCAATGCAAAAGGTCATTTTTGATTCATTCATGTTTGATCAGCACTTTTAGTGCAGAAATGGGTTTAGAACGATCAAAACTAATTGCATCCTGTGGCATTCCTTTTCCATTTGGAAGAAATATGGAGTATAATTGCTCTGCTTTGCTCTATGTCCTTTGCACTGCGAAGGTGGAAAAGCCCTGCCTAGCTTAGTGTTTCTCCAGAATATTTCAGCTGATACATAAATATAGCATGCAATTCCTATGCCAGCCAGCTCTTCTTCCCTTACTTAGTTCTCAACTTGGTTGATCTGCTGCTATGCACAGCAGCAAAGATCTTGAACCTGCAGTTCCAGATACAGACAAGGTAGAGAATAAGAGAAAAAAATAATACCAGTGGACAAGAAGAGATCCAGTGCCTTTCCCAATGTCACACAGTAGAGTTGTGGCAGAATCAAGGATCAAACGCAGATCCTTGATGCTCAATCTACAAGAGCAACTGCAAAACTACTCTTCTCATAAACTTCTGCTAATGAAACTAGTCTTAAGTTTTGCCACAGTGAATAAAAATTAATTCTGGTTTCATTTGTATAAAGCAACATAAGCATAGTTCTCTCTCCTGCACAGATTAAGGTGCAAGCAGAGGCGTGAAGCACTGCAGTGACTTGCTGAGGTCAGACAGCAGGGCTTTGTCAGCTCCTCTATCTACTGTTCAATCCACTGGGATGCTTTTGAACCAAACTCTTATTTGAAATACAAAGCTCACAGAGTATCATTTAATAATCCTGAAAAGTATTTTGTTTCAGCTGAGAACAAGGTTTCAAAGGCACTTATATTTGCAATGAATAAATCCTTGATATCAAAATTCTTAACTAATGTTCTTAACAATTGAAAATTGAACCTGACATTTGGCTCAGATACTCCGGTTTTAAACTTCATGGACACACTTAATCTTTGAAAAAAGGAATATTCTGTTTAAATTCCATTTGTAAATGTTTTGTGCTAACTATCATGGGAACTACTTACTCTGAAATATACATGACAGATTTATTATTAGACCAGCAGACTCAGTAGGCTAGGGAGATCTCAATGAGATATAAATAAAAAAAAAAATATCTTGTGGCAATGGAGCCACTATGTGTGTGTCAGTAGGCTGGGGTGTTTCTATAGAGGGAAAAAAACAAAAGATACTTCTTGAGTAAAACGGGTAGATCTATAAATAAGGGAGCAAACTACTACTAGCTTGTTCTGCAGGCAGCCTGGGCACCGAGAGCTCACGCAGAGGCCGCACAGCCACCTTGCCAGAGCTCCCTTCTTGCCCTACCTTTGCTGAGAGTAAGCTGCCTTCTTGACTAGTATTAAGTGCAACAGCTCAGGCAAAAAGTAAAGCTGTGGCAGGTCTTTGTTGCTATTTATTTGTTTGAGTCCTGCAAGAACATGCCTTTCCAGCAGGGCAGCTCAAACAGGCAAATGCGACAGGAATGTGGTGCAGAGGAATCAAAAGTTTGCTCTCCCAACATCTGATAGCATTAGCCATTAGGAATCTTCTGTCTCAGTGCTTTCATGAGCAACAACACACATTAAGCACAACAAATTGGATCACAGGGGAAATACACTGCAAAAGATTTATTTTCTTTTTCAGCCACCATCTTATTTTAGAAGACACACACAGATGCCTTTGCTTGAATTTAAACAAGAAGGGACTCCCGGTTTGGGCCAGCTGCTTCTGCCTTCTGTTGCAATTTCCACTCTCAGAAATATATCCCTTGATGCAAGGATGATTTAGACCTGACTAATTCTACCTTATTATCCTACATCTCAGAGTTACATTCACCTGAACACATTTTTCTAGTCAGTTGCTCTATATTAACAGTCAGAGAGAGTTTTAACTGCAGAAAAGGAGGTACTGACATGAGGAAGGGCTAATCACTGTTAATTAAGGGCAGCACAAGACCAAGACACAAGGCTGCAGCATTTTGTTCGGCCATCTTATGTCTCAGTCAAAATCTCCTTTTGTTCTTCTCTGACGTTTGGGGATCAATATTTCAAATGTGAAACATACTCAGTGCCTGGGGCCAGGAGGTTACACCACTGAGCACTAAAGGCTCTCAGTATTTTACAGTATTTGATGTTGCTTTCTGAAGCATATTGTGTCAAGGGAATTTCTAAGGCGCTCTCAACTCCAGCTTATTTACAGAAACCGGAGCCACTTATCCTTAAATTCTGGTACCAAAATTTACCCCCTTCTCTTTAAAACACTTTACTCCACAATAGAAAGAATCAAAATCTTGGTGTTTCTGATCAAAAAATAAAACAATGTTTTTTTCTTATACAATTAGACATCAGTTTGAACCTTATGCTATTTAGAAATAATATCACAACAACTCTGACATTTAGTTTTGCTAGCTTTTTTATTTCATGCATCATGAAAATACATGAAAGCAATAAGGTTACAGCACAGACATGCAGCAGCAACAGAGAATGCACATTGCAACAACCCTGTCAAATTCAGTCCTTTTCCTGGGCCAAATCATTTGTCTTCTATGTGAAGTCATATAAGCTACTAGAGTCCATTATTGTATCTATAAGTACCAGTTTTCTGAAGACACATCACCAAAAGCAAGTGGAAGAGAATTTCAGCATCAAAAAAAACCTCCACAGAACTGCAGGCCATGCACATGCGTGCAGGAAGACTGGGCTGCCAATTTCAATGCGTGGCCAATTTCAGTCAAACCTGACAGTGCAATACATGTCTGTTTTTATGTTTTGACAGACTGGATATAAATATCAGCCAGCTGGAAGAGGAAGACTGTGTCCATGCTCCCACTGAATGAAATGGCACACTATAACTGCTTTCTATTAGAGATCTGAGAATCTCCCTAAGAAAGCTCCCAAATGCAGGATAAGTCCCTTTTGGAGCTCAGAACTTACCAAACACACAGATTTCCACTATGATACATAAAGTGCAGGAAAGAAAGATTTGCCTGTTCTCACATATTCATACAGTGAAAATGTAAGAATTATGCAAGATAAATGAAAAAAGTGATTTTCTCCTATGTACATAAAATTTCTGACACTTTTGATGGTGCCAATGAACAACAAATGTTCATAACATTGTGAGTTTGAGAAGAAATTTCTTTTTAGCTACAAGCAAACCAAGTCAGTTTTTCGATTTCTTTCTGGTTTGTGTTTTTGCCAGGCTGATATTCCTGCTCAGCTTACATGACAAGCCCCATAAACTTATACTCTTTAACAGTACAATATTTCTCTTAAACCACATGAAAATTGTCTTTGCACAATCATAAGCATTTTCCTATATTTTTAGCACTCGTGTTATTTGTTGAATTATTCCTTTTTTATTCTTATTTTAATTGCACAAAATAAAAATGATTACTGTGCATGAATTTTTTTTCCCTGCAATGGCAAGGCACCACCCCCTTCCCACTGCTGCACAGAGCACAGCCACATACAGGCTCACGCAGTTATTCAAGCCGCACACACAGAAAAGAAACATCCAGTGATGCATTTTCCCAGACATGGTAGCAAACTCTTTTCTGAAGCCTCCCCTCAGCTGAATAGCCATACAGCAGCTTCAGCAGGTGCTGCTCCCACCCTCAGCAGGAGCAAATGCCTGTGCCTGAGCAGTACTTGGCAGACATCCTGCCCTGTCCAGCACCCCTGACTCATCAGGTTAACATCAGTTAAAGGCCTCAGGATCTGCTGAGGTTTATGTAGATACAAGTCATTCCTTCAGAGAGAGAGAGACATCAGAACCGGCATGTCTCATCAACCAGCCCATCACAATTTGGAAAATCCCTTTCCAATCTCTTTTCTTTCCTGCTGATATTGGGTAATAAAAGATTTTTAAACAGCATATATTTAATACCATTGCATATACGTGCTGTCTTTGCTCCCTGGGGCGAGTTGGTAATCCTGCTCCATGTATGAGCACATTTTTCCCACGCAAAGATTCTTTCTGGGGTCTGACCTGAGCATAGCACAAACTCCAAATATTTCTAACCCAGATAATTCTCCAAGCTCCTCACCAAAATGAAACCCACCACTTCTGCAGTCTGCCTCCAGCCTACAGATTCCTCAAGCAGCCTGTGATTTTTACACAGTCTGCCCTAATTGCACCTCCTACCTAGTAAGTCCCCTGTCATCTCCATAACCCCATCAAACACTGGTGAAGTTATGAAATGTAAAGTCTCCAGATATGAAAGCACTGCAGTGGATCCATGTTGAAGAATCCTTACATGACCTTTCCTGAAAACCAGGCTGCTTGTTCTTCAGCTTACACCCACTCTGATCTGAAGAAGTCAGCCCAAGGATTCCTTAAATCTTTCCTCTCACTGATCATTGCTCAAAGCTCTCGGTCTTTGGCAGAGAAGAAAGGCATTAGGTGCTGGTCCTCAGAAGGGAATAAGATTCAAGGAGAAGCTGTATCTGACCCCCAGCACCTCTCACAATGCAAGCACCTCCCACAGGAAGAGGTACCAAAATGATATAGAAGGCCCTAAAGCTTCCCCCAGGACTGTTAATAGCATCACAACTGAGACATGCAGCCAGCAGGGCTCTCCCTCTCCCTGGAAATCTTTGCCTTGACAGCTGCCCAAAGACTGTAGGGAAAATAAACGAAAATAGCAGAAGGCCTGTACTAAATGTTCTGCCGTTTGGCTGCTTTCTTAATTGGAATACTGGTTGTGTCTTACAATACCATGTTCTGAAATGGGAAATATTCTTCTCGTACAAGTTACAGCACAGACTGGACATCACCAGCTCACCCCTCACCAATTTGAGGGGTGGAGACAACAAATCAGGCTGTAAATGGGTGCCATACACGCAGCCTTTCACCAGTTTTAGCAAGGATTCGTTCCATCCTTGCATTTAAGATGGACTGAAATTAAACTAAACATTCTCCCATTGGCGCATGCAATATAGCACACTAAGTAACAGAAATATTCAAGTAATATGACAAACTTCTTGACATTTTTTTATCGGCATAAACAAACAACACTGGCTACCTCACGTGCATTATCTTTCAGGAAGTTATTAAATGAAAATTCAGTGCTCTTCGCTTTGCAGCTGAAGACCTTGAAATCCTCACAGTTGTCACCACCACTTTTAAAGGTGCAAGACATCATGATTTTTTTAAACAGACTTGAAAGAAGATATCCAAGCAATTGCAGTCGTATCTCAGAGAATTATTTGTATGAAAGACAGGAAAAATGTCACATCTATTAGAAATTATTAACTTGAAGAATTCTCAAAGAATAGATACTTGTTCAGACCCACTAGTTATGTCTGCCTGGGGATGGTGGGGAGGACAAAAAAAATTTCTGAATCATAACTGCTTCAAGAGCCTCTGGAATAGCCAGAAGACCAAGCAACAGCACTCGGCATCTACCCCGCAGACAGCATTGGTTTGAAACTGGTAAGTCCCATTGAGGTAGGCGCCAGCTCTGTGCACTGTGCACATTACGCCCTAAGCCCCACGTGCCGAGCACGCGAGCGCTGAGAGGTGCTGCTTCCAGGAAGAGGACTTCAGCTTGGGCTGCAATCTGCATAGCAGAGTTTTGTAAATGAGGATAGATTATGGGGTTGTGCGCAGTAGTCTGTCATGATAGTTTGCAAATACCAATTAGGTCTTAACAGAGATATAAGCACACTTACACACATAACAGCATTCCTGTTTTACAGGAATAAATATTTTCAATCATTTTCATCAGAGAAATGTATTCTATTTTGAAAAAATCTGATCTATCCCTAAGTTTCTTGTGCAGCATCACAAAGATCTAATATGTGACCAAAAAAGCAAATCCCAGAGACATCCCTCACCCTCTTCTCAGAACTCTAGGGACACATGCACTCGCACTACACAAGACCAGAGCTCTCCTGCTTTGCTTGACTGAGGACTGCGAACCAAATCCTTGCTTTCCATGCCCAAGAAAAAGCTCAAGTTGGCTGTTACAAGAAATTTATTCCTTTAAAGAGCATCTAATTATATATAAAAATTTAATCAGCTCCAGCAGGACAAGCTTTTCCCCCCCGCGCACCTCCATTCAGAACACATGCATTTTACCTCTTTCTCTGGATTATCCTTTCTTCCATTCCAACAGAAATATAATAGGACTTTACAAAACACTACCCAAACGCTATTTAATACAGATAATAGATACAAAGGAACAGTTATCCCCTGCTATGCTTTTTAATGGAATATTTCATTCTGTATACAGCAGTGATATGATTTCATGTACTGCTACTGAAATTAAATTAGGAATTAAACATCAAACTCTAGCCATTCCTAAGATTTGTACCTGCATTGAATCTCCTTAAAAATCATAGTCTAAATATGTTCTGGCATTTTTTTTTTGCGTTTAGGAGTGGTAGCTGTTATCTGAAGGGTTACAGTGCTCTCTTTCAAGCAAAGACACTGCTGCTAGATACAATCTAAGCGTTATCTGTATGTACACACCACTAGCACGAAACCTCGTGAAATACATTGAGGAGTACTTTCTGCCAGCTCAGTTTCCAGACAGTATTTCTGCTGCAAAAAAAAAAATAAAAATAAAAATAAATTATTTTAATCAGGCATTAAAAGACAACGGATCCTCCTGCTGTTCAGATAAGCTTCCCCTCCCACCAGCCTGCAACAGCAGCCCTGTCTTTTCACTTGCTGACACTTGCTCCACAAGAAAGCCCCTGCTGCCCTGGGCAGTACCAGGCACTCCCAAAACAGCGCGGTGCCCCCTCAAGCACCTGGCCCACCCACACTGCCTCATCAGGATCCTACCATCCAGCAGCAACTTTGGGAACAGGTGCTGCACTAAAAAGACTTTTTAAGACAGCCAAATTTAGAGTTTTTAAGTACAAGAGTATTGTTTTCATTTTAAATAATGGATTAATCACATGTCAATTCTGAAGTAGTAGATTCCAAAATTCTAACTGCCAATGAGCAACAGGAAAGAAAGAAATCTTGTGCAATGTAAGTGCTATTCCTATGCTGCAGCTCTGGAATTCCTGGGAGTCCACTGGTCCAAAACACATGCAATTTCACATAAAAGCTACTTAGCCAAGAAAAGTATCACCAGCTCTTTCAGCCCTCATATCTTAGATCTTGTTGCTTTTACTGCTTGGTCAGGCACAAACCATGCTACAAATTTGTTTTATAGCATTAATCATTACTTTTCTATACAACCTTCTTCCAAACAATATGAAACATACAGGGAATCCCAAAGAAAGGAAAGGGCCATTTAGACATCTTTAAATATTATGGATGGGGCCAGTGGGAAGCTTACTGCAGACAAGAGAAGTAAGATGCCAACCAAGCAAGTCCACCCCAGGATGGCCCAGGCTCAGCTACTACACAACGCAGCAGCAGTGCTGGGAGGTCAGTCTTGATGCTCAGAAGCTGTGCTCAACAAGCTGGTACCAAAAAAGCAACAACAACAAAAAAAATCTCACATGCTAACTGGAAAATAAAGTATTGAGCTAAAAAAGGAAAAAAGCCTCCTATTTTTTCAGCTATACAAAATATGCCTTTTATTTCCAGTTATCACAGAATCATAGAATTATCATGGCTGCAAAAGTCCTTCAAGATCATCAAGCCCAACCATAATGAGAGAACTGTACCAGTCATCTTGCCAGAGGCCTTTTGGTTCTGCTTAATCTACAGAGTTAATCCGTTGATTTTCAGTTTTCACAATTTAGAAAATCTCCTCAGTGGGGCAAGCTTTAAAGACCTGTTATTTTAAGAAACTACAGTGACCTCTCAGTCTATGGAGAGGTAGTCAGAATTTAGAAAATGCTCAGAGTATTTGAAAATAATTGCATGCTGCTTTTTTATTTAAGTAGATCTTTCAAAAGCCTCATATCATGTGCATTTCATTTATCACTGTGCTGAAAATACAACAGTGCCTTTCTCTGAGCTTTTATCTTTCCAATCCAAAGGCGCTCATCACTTGGGAAATAGCCAGGTTCCCACTCTTCCTTATTAAAAGAAAACCTGCAGGGAGCTGGATTTGAACTAAACTCAGCCTTGCTTATGGAAATGGAGCTACCTCAAACTGCACTACCTGAGAATCTGCTCCACTAAGTATCACTTAACCTGATCTTCACATTAATTCTATAAATTCTGTTAAATTAGTTTTTTATTTTATAGAGCATGGCAGAAAATCCAATTTTACTTCAACCACTGAGTATTCCCAATGTCTGAGCCTCAGCACGCCAGGGAAAGCACAGGATTTGGGAGTTCTTTGAAAGGACTATTCTCTTTTCTTCTTCGGCAGAAGGTCAAGGGGGGAGCTTAATAAAACTTGAAATTCCTGCCCATACTGAATTAAAAAGTATCTCACCCTTAAAACTGAATCCTGCTCCCACAAAGACAAGTCTTCCAACTTGCAGCATTTTCAGGCAGCCCAACACATCAAATGGTTGCAGAAAAACCTAAACAGTTGAACAGTTTCCTGCACTCTGTGTTGAGATAAAATCTGATTCAGCTCCCTCGCAACCAAACAAATTTTCATGCCCGTAGAAGTCTCACACCATCTAAAGCCATTCTGGGCACTCTAGCAAGGAGCAAGGTCTGCTTTCTCTGCACCAGACTCATTTGGTTGGAGTAACTGCCCTTTTTGTTTCCTAAAATTCCCAAGGTTACTATTTAAACAGAATTTGACTTTCTACACTGTATTTGCAGAAGAGGAGGGACACACAGCCCAGATGCATGACAGCAATTTCAGCTGTTAGTAGCCAGTTGGTTTGGAGAACGGGAAGCAGAAATATTTCTCCCTGCTTAGCCAGAGTGCTTTGCTTTGCATCGCAGCCAGACCAAGTGGGAACAACATGTTAGTGACCCCGGATGAGCTGACAGTTAATACACTAAACTGTTCTCATTTCACTGCATTTGGTCTTGACCTTGTACTATGAATAATTTATTGGCTGCTAAGGGAGCAGCCCTGCAAAATAAGCCACGCTGTCCTATAGATGATGGATGTCACTGGGAAAGGAGGAGTCAAAGGAGAGTTTCCAAGTGTCCCACAGGCAGCACATTTGTCTCAGGTGTTGCCTGCTCCACAGCCCCACATGCCATCTGCTACTAGACACAGATACAGACACAGTTACCATCGTTTACTAAAAAGAAAATGCTTTCACACTGCTTCAGTCGGTAGAATATATGTTTCTTTTGTAAATATATACATTTCCAAATGTACAAGACAATAAGGTTCCAAATGGATTTTAATCTCTCCCAACTTTTAGTTTCTAAAAGCTTGATGGGACTCTGGATCCCACAGTTTTTTTCCAGAGAGCTGTGCGGGGGCCGCCCACTGATGCTGGCCCTGCTCCCGTGCCCAGCACAAATCTCCTGGGCAATTCCCTTCCCCTCCCAGAACCAGCACTGACTTGTGCGGCTGTCCCTGTGAGCAGCCCCATGCGCAGGGCAGGAATCTCCCTCTAACTGTTATCATCCTCACTAGTAATAGAAACTACAGATTAACATTTAGTAAATCACATTGTAACAAAGCAGAAAGCAAAGTGAGGCAGCTGTTACATCTTTAAACTTCCACAATACCTTCCACAAAGGGTTCTTTTAGTTAATATGACTGGAAAAAGGTGTCAGGTTAGTTAGGAAATTTTTAAAGGTTACAATTTTTAATAGTTTCAGCTTTGTACTCAATTCTGTTCTTCCAAGCAACGGATTTTGAAAAAAAAAAAATCTTCAAATTATTCCTTTTTTTCTAAAATAAATAAATAAACAAATAAAAATTCCTACCCTTCTTTAACAATACAACTCCAGAAAGTTGATGCAGCTACACATTCCATGACTTAACTTTTTCAACTTCTCCTTGCCATGAAAACAAGAAGCTAAGACTCTTAAATTTTAAACATGCTTATGCACATATGTGTGCATGTCTAAAACTTTACATAATCTCATCCTTCCATCATCTTGATTTTGTTCTGTCTAAAAGAAACAGCTTTTTATTTTCCATATCAAGAAAATGGAAATTCGTTAATAGGATATAGATTTCATGACGGATACAAGCCCTGGGCATGAATGGGTAAGAAAAAGAGCTGTCAATTCGAAGTAGCAAATTGAAATGCTGCTGGATCCTTCCCATAGTGTTTACAAACATGTACATCTTCCGGCTGGAACTGCTGTTAATTTACCATCTTACTGTATGCAATCTGTCTAAAAAAATTGGAAAATTCCACATCACAATTTCCTCTCACTATGAGAAGATAGATTGAAATGATCATCACGATACTTGGAAACCCAATAAAATGCATGTATCTAGTACCACTGAAAACTTGCACATTTTTATGAGACGGTCTCCTTTTTTATTTAACATTATTTTCTATAAAATTACAAAGGAAAAAGATGTTTTAGTTCTTTGGGTATTAAAATGCAGGCAGGCATGGCTTTGCCTATCTAATGTATTGCACCCTGGGATGCAGAGGATAAGATGACCCACCTGACAGAAAGCAGTGCTTTTTCCCCCCACCATGAGCCCTGGCCAGAGGAGCCAGCAGTAACAGCCTTCCTAGTCTGTGGCTGGAGCAGCGGTGATGTAGTCTCCAATCTCGACTGAGAGCTAGTTCCAAAATCTTCACAGAATTGTTTAAATACAGAGGGCCAGGTGGCATGTGTATCATTACTGTAGGATACACACATGTGCGGATGTACCCCTTCCTTCAAGTCCATGCCTCCCACCTGCTGAGCTGACCTGTCACCACTACCACTGTGATTCGGTTTTACAGACTTCTCCCTGAATTCTCCCACAATATTCTTCCCCCCCTTACAACCAAAGGCAAGTTCTTCAGGTCCCAAATTTGGTAGAAAACGGGAATTGTCATTATGCATACGGACGCTCAGGGAACATGCAAGGAGCTTGCTCCTCCAAACTTCTCTGGTGAGAAGGAGCAGTCTCACAGGAAAGCCAGGGGCCAACCTGCCCTGCATGAGCTGCCGTCCTACCTGCATGCCGCCCACTGTCATGTTAGGGAGGGCAGCAGGGTCACGTGCAAGGCCAAGGTACCTGGGACACCACCAGCAACAGCACCTTTTCTGGGACTCTCCCAGCTGGAGCAGCCGCATTCCTCACTGGGAAGGCAGGTAAAATTGGGAATCTTGTTTGTTCCACTATATCATCCTATGCCTATTGGTCATATTTTCTGCCTCTAATTTGCATAATTATATAAATGCCAGAGAATACAAATGTAAATATTATGACCCAGCTATCAACAATAATTTCCAAGGACTGTATTGCATCTAACGCTTCTCTTAAAAAGGCAAAGCAGTCTTTTACATTGCCAAAGTACCTGCTGGACCACACAGCCAAAAAAAAGGCAGATTTGTTTGTTTTCCTGCTAGTTATGGAAGCCAGCGTTGGGGAAGCGTGGCTGCCCACATCCTGAGGCACACAGTGGCTTTGGATGCAGGAGTGGCGACTCTCCCAGTCAGATTCCCACCCTCTGTCCTGCAGGTATCTGAGTCTGCTTCTCATCGTCACACTGTCCATTTCTGCACACAAGGCAGGGTTTAGAAAGAGGTCCAAACTGGCTTAAATCCAGAGGTTCTCAGTACTAATAAAGGAGGTCAGAGTATGTGTGTGATGGGAACTGCTGATCTGCAGCGCTGCTTTTCTCCCTTGTGGTGGAGCAACTTAGTGCCACCATGTGGGAAGGCTCCCTGCGCCTGCAAGGGCACAGGGTGGAACAGGTGCAACGCACCCCCACTGCGCACACAAGCACGTTGAGGGGAGAAACAGAAAAGGAGCCAAGCTGCTCTCTATTTCACAGTGGAAACAGATGTGTCTATTACCTGTCTATGTGTTTAAATAGAATCTGATCTGAAACCCCAGGCTGCATTCAGGCACATGAGCACGGCTTGGAAAAACAGAAAAAAGGGGGGAGGAAGGGGGGAGCAGGAGAAGAATATCAGACTGAGTAAATTTTTTTTCAAAACTAGAAAATTTAGATGCCTGGGCAGTGATCATCAGCTGATATCAATTTTGTAGTACTAAAGCTACCTGAGCTATAACATTTTATACAAGCTGAAGTTTTCCTACTACCTCCCGGCAAAACTGAAGGCACCCAAATCACTCCAGAGCTTTGAACATTTCTGTTTAAAATGACTGGATCAATGCACAAGACAGGGTATGCCATAAAGTAAATTCTTAACCATCCAAACATTGGTTTTGCTTTAATTAAACAGTTTGTTCACCAATTAAGTATTAAAGTGTGTGGCAGGTTCCAGTTCACACAGTCAGGTTCCAATTTACAGTTTGCCTCCTACTGCAGCCTCGTTTATACCACCCGCCCCGCTTATCCTGCTATGAGCTCTGTTAAAGCTCTCAGTTCTTCCATAAACAAGGTTGCTTTTTAGAATCAAAAGGCTCTGTTTTCAAAGATGTGTTGAACTTGGTTGTACATGGAAAAAAATTCAGGGGCAGAAAGCTATCCTACACATCTAAGCACAGGCTTACTTTACAACAATTCATTCCAGAATTGCATTGCACCTCACAAGACGCAGATCGATATCCCATCAGTGAAGATTGCCTGGACACGCGGTGAGCATGTTGGCGCTGTTACAGCAATGCAGCGTTTCTGACATGAGCATTGTGTTCCTCTGCAAGAAGCCGGCCTGTCCAAACCATCTCCACACTGTTAATTATCACTCTTGAGGGACAACCCCGCAGTATGTAAGCATTTGAATTGCTCAAGTAATTAAAAACAAACTCCAGGTTCTTTATTGCTGCAGTATGTCCCTTTTGCATCATTTCTGTGAAGTGCTTGCTTCATTGTATAAGCGCACTGTTCAGAAACTTGTTATGCCACAAGGTGCCTCAGAGCCTATATATTTTCCTTTTCCACTTAACAGCTCTGTCCGGCAACACCTGAAGGTCAGGATGAAGCAATCATGGCCCTCACCTCAGCACTATGCTCCACAACACAAGCCCTCTCCCACACCACATACCTCTGAAATCAGTGGACTTAGAGGAAGAATTATTGCTGACCTGCAGATGCCAAAGTGAAGTGAGAAGTCTCATATTTTAAGAAATGGGGGTGGATGGGTGACAGAAGACTCACTTTCATTTACTGACAAAGATGTTCCATAGCTAGGTAAATCAAGATATGGAAACAATCTGAAACTGAACTCCCACTGCCCTGATCACCACCCCTTCACCAACATTTACTTCCAGAAAGAAGCCCCAGGTTACAGGATTCCCAAAATGAGCATAGAAAAGCGTAGGCTAGTGTATTAATGAAAAGATTCAAAATACACTTCATATAAAATCAGAGGGGAAACAAAGCTGTTTAAGTGGGTTAGAAACTTGACATTAATTTGGAAATGTGTTCTGGAAACAAAAAGACCAAGGAAAGTGAGAGGTACTATCAGAGAAGCCTGGTCTTTGAACACAGAAGTTATCAAGCTTTCTAGAAGGTATTTAAGGTATTTATAAAGCAACACTGAAAATACTGTGAAAGGTCCCTACATGACAAAAAAAAATCCCCAGTAATTTTACAGACGAGTAACACAAATTACAGACCAGGATGCTACTGAACTACAAAGAGAAAAAAGAAAGCAAATGAAGTTCTATAGAAGGATACAAAGAAATATTGATAAAATATGGAGGGAAAAGAGACCAGTGAGACTAAATGCTAGATAATATTTACTAACATAGTGACAAAACTCATAATTTAAAGCACAGCTAAGCAAAACACTAGCAAATATAAAGAAAAAAATGCAAAGAACTAGAGAAGTTGATTGTTCAGATATTTTTTCCATATTTTGTGATTTCTAAGGGGTGTTTCCTGCCAAACATTTCTTTTCAATCAAGCTACACCAATGATTCATTTGTCTCTGCAGTTACATATGGGACTAGTGATTATCTGCTTTCTGGGAAAGGAGAGAGGCATTACTGAAGACAGGCTACAGAAACAGCATTACCTTTCTACCAACAATTCAGTGCATGAACATCACAGGCTTGTGATTGTTCTGTGAATAGAACACAAAGCAGCAAATATTTTAAAATTCCCCTTTTTGGAAGGCATCCAGAACTCTGGGCCACTTGATTTTACTTTAAAATTTCAGTGAGGCTCCAATGCTCAGGAATTATTGTTTATAATTGTTTTATAATAGCATGCAATAGCACGAGAAATTTCTATGCTATGCACACAATCCACTCCTCAAGGACAGCATGTTTAAGGAAAAGCCCTGTATCCCCACATGCCATGCTATTTTATATGGGAACTCGCCAGGGGACCTGCCTTAACACGGCTGCACAGCAGCACAGAACAAAATGAGCTCTCGGATCTTGTCTCTTGCCCTGCGAAAGCTGGTGCTCATCGCAGGTCAGCTGCACCAAGGAGCAGCTCTGCACGTCGGACATCTCGTGCATGCTGGGAGGCACAGCCAGTAAAGGAAAAGCAGCATGACCCACCATCAGCTGCCTGGAGGCACTGTGGGGAAGACAGAGAACGAGAATGAACCTCTAAAGGGTCAGTGGGTTCATTCCCCCGGCCCGTGCCAACACAAGGCCTCCCTCAGGCTTCTCCACTGAGTGTGGGCGTGCGCAGCGCTTCTGTGTGCAAGCGCAGCAGGGCCGGGGCTGCGCTTCCCGTGCCTGCAGTCAGAGAGCGGCCCCTGCCGACAGCTGCCTGCTGCAGGACGGGCTCCTTTCTGTCCTTTAGGCAAGTTTTACATCCAGGTTCAGAACTCATTACTCTGGCAAGGAGCACAGGAGATTGAGCATAACCAAAGTAATGATTCTTAAATGATGCTCTGTAAATTGTTCTCCTAACCTATCTCTCTGCCAGGTGACAGACAGAGCTGTTAACTATGACACAGGGGAACTGCCCCATGCTGAGGGCAGGTTCAGAGCGGACGTCCAGCCCAGTTCAGCTGCAGGGACAACGCACAGACTCCTAGGGAGAGAAGTAGGCCAGTAAAGTTGCTTTTGAAACAGCAAATGCTGTTTGCAACAAATGTTTTAAGGTCAGCCTTCCTTGAAATCATTTTTTTCTTTTTTGAAGGGTTTTGTCTGTGTGTGTTGTGGCACAGAAACTAAATACCATAACATTTTTCAGAAAGCAACTATTAAAAAAAAAATATATCAGCCATGTTTAATAACATCTTTGATCCACCATAACTGATTCTGCATTTTTCTTTAAATCATTAAGAAAAAAATTTTGTCAAAAATGTCTGTAAGTGGAAAAAATATATAAATTGTATCCTCTTCTGCAAACTAGCAGCCGAAGACTCTGCTTTAGGATAAACTGTTTTCTGCTCTGTGGCTATAAAATTTGTGCAAACACCCCAAAAGTAGCAGCAAAAACAGCCCTACCACAAGCAAGAGTGTGAGAGTAATGCTGCAGGCATTGTAGGTCACAGTCAGAGTTTCTGCCTTACTAAACAGCTTGTCCTAATCTTTGCCGAGGAAATCAACATGAGAAGGATGTAGAGAACAAGAGCAAACAGATAGCCGCTTTCATCACACTTAATCCCTGGTAGCCAAGGATTTGAGCAGCAGCTCGTGACTGTGTTACCCCCGACAGGGGGCACGCAGCACTCCTGCCGGCACAACCCTCCAGCTCCTGCACGAATCCACAGACGCTCGCACCGGCCCACAAGCCACTCTGCCCCGCATGCCCCATGCTCCTTCTCACTGAGCCCCTTGGCACTCGTGGAGTCGAATATCTGGAAAGCCCTAAGAAACCTGTCTGGGTATTGTGCATCACCAAGGGCTCACAAGTTTATTCCTTGCTGTAAACATAAGGTCCAACAAATGTAAACAAGGCCCAATGCAAGACAACAAATGGCAACCAGATGTAATTTTAAAGTTTCCAGTAATAGATAAGTTAGTACAGTCCTTCACAGGCTGCCCCACTGGTCACATACAGTATAAATGTGCAAATGACAAGCTTTGGAATTAACAAGTTGGCTAGATCTGACTTGGCTCCATTTCCTATCAGATCTGGAAAGTAGAGAAACCCTGATCTAGCACAGATCTACGTACAGAGCAGCATCAATTTGTCTCTCAACTTCTTCTCTGATATAAGATTAGGCTTCTTTAGTCTCTCAGTGTACCATGTGTCCCAGTTTTTAAATCATTTGTGTAATTCTTCTCTGAATACACTTTTTAAATGTTCCTTCTCACAGAAAGGGAAATGGATGTATTATTCCAGCTGCCGACTCAGCTGTCAAATCCAGAGCTTTCATGTGTATCATGTCTTTACTCAATACACACTTGTTTTCAATTCAAAGGTTGCCATAGCTGCACCATCACACAGATCGGCATGGTGCTCACAGCCGCTCCATCCCACACAGGCTCTCCAAGCTCCAAGTCCAGCCTTTGCTTTCCATTTCTGGAGAGGAAATTTCTTTGCATGGGCAGACATGAGGCTCCACTATTCCCTTCTTAATTCAGGCTATTTGACCTGTATTAGTAATAGAAGAATGGTTACAAGAAGAAATTATATGCTGTTTAAAGATTAAAAATAATTTTATTCTTCTCCCATAGAATTTTCCGTCAAATCAACTGTCTAGAAACAATGTTTGACATAACCTGCTTGTCATAAATTACTCTACCTATTGTTATTACTGCTTTATCTTTAAGTCTTCATGATGGAGATAAATAAATTCTCTAAGAACAGAAAACAGAAGTTTCTGCCCCTGAAAAATAGCAATCTAACACCTCCCTCCCAAAAGGGTAAGACAAGAGACCACTAAGAAACAGAATTAACCCAGAAAAACATAAGATTGATCCTGAACCTCAAGAAACAGTCTGGTCTTCATTTGGCTCTAGTTTGGATTCCAGTTAAGAATCCCTGCTCCCAGGAGCGGCAAGACATGGTGTAAACACCCGCCCTACACCACCTCGCAATGCAGGTTCCTGTCCCTCAGAAGTCAACCCACACCTATCACACTATCATTTGGACTGGAATCCTGAGAACAAAAGGTCTAATTATTTTTTAGAATGAAACTCAATAAATTTATAACTGAGACGTCCCTGCTAGAGCAGGGGGGTTGGACTAGATGATCTCTAGAGGTCCCTTCCGACCTCAACCAATCTAAGATTCTGTGGTTATATAACCAAGTGAAATACCAAAGTAGAGAACTGCATCTGAAGACTCAGGGCATTTTTTTTTTCCAGCGATACACTGTGCAGTGAGCCAGATCCCACAGACACTTTATGGATACAAAGAATGAAACTGTTATAATGTGTAGATTTACATGAATTACTTTTCTCAGCTTTCCCTCTGCTTTAGGTAGTGTGACATGCAAGTCATTTTGACTTCTCGTGAAAAGAGTTCATAGCACAGTAGGACTAGTAATACATTAACTCCCATCTACCAGGCTTCTAAAGAATGTGTTATTTCTTAGAAGAAATTAGCTGTATTTCACAAAATAGAAATTCAGAATTGTGTGAATTCATCTGGAAATTGTCAGCAAAACTGACTTACTTCCACAATTAAGATTTCAAACATTAATAAGGCAGGAACATTTTCTTAAAATATTACTGTTAAATTGGTCTGAAAAAGGTAATGGAAATTTAATGATGTAAAATAGACAAGATAAATTAAAAGAAAAATCCACAAAGTCATAAGAAGCACTTTTCCCCCAGAGGGCAGGCTGAGGGGGAATCCAACAACTTTGCCATACACACTGGAGGAAAAAGATATTTATTCAACCATGTTTTCCATCCCTAGAGATCCAGGAAAAGACTTCCGAATCCAAGCTAATAAAGTATTCAAACAGCTACCAAGTCCATCTCAATGCCTAAATAATTTCACTTTTGCAATTCAGAGGCAAATTCAATGTTTGCAGTATTCAATTAATCTCCAGACAGCTGACAGAGTCGCTAAAAATCAAGGCTAGGGAAGTAGAAAAAAAGATGAACACTAGACAGTTGCTTGCGTCATCACTGTGTGTTACAAGTACTGAGATAGTTGCAGAGCAGCTTCTTGCTCTGATAGCCATTTAGTCATACTGAGTAAGCAGAAATAAGCCCAGGCAGCTGAAACAGCAGTATTGCTCACCTAAATTAATCCTCTCCTTCCCTGCATTTCAGAGAGCATCATCATCACAGGAATACCATGTGCAATTTTTTTTTTTTTTTTTTAAAAAGTGGGGGGGACACTTGAGTCAATTCAAAATAAACACTCCAAGAAGCCTGCGCTGAGCAAGCACGCAAAGCTCTGGAGTGTGGCTGTGGAGAGGAGAGCTCTCCACCCGACACACCTGCACAATGGGAGGCTGGCGCAGCTCCGCGCAGCGGCTGAAGCTGCAGGTCACAAGTGAGGCCACCTCTGCATGAGAGAGGAAGGAGGTGCTGCTGCTTTGCCGAGTTCACTTCCATGAGTAGATACATGGCCAGCCTCCTATAGCAATGAAGCCGCATTTCCAGTTTGGATCATTGCTAGCTGATTAGGAAAATGTTCTCACTTCCACAGTGAGGAGAGCTTTTAAAGAGCAGTAACAGTTGCTTATTTCCTCAAAGAGGGAGGAAAAAGCTGTTATTCAAAGAATGCATAAAGCAAGGTCTAGTCTCTGAGATGATTTAAAGTAGTATCGTTTGATGAACATAGAGCAGCTACAATGGAAGAGGTATGTCTGTGCATCCCACCGCATGCCACTGGCAGTGCAAGGCCAAATGGCACCTGAGGGGCCTGACATGGTGCCTGTGCTCAGCATCCTCCAAAATTCAGCTTCTCAGATGGGCATTGCTTCTTGTTTTTTTTTCCATTTTTTTTTTCTATCCCAATTCCCTTCTCCAGAGCACTCAAGCTAAAATAGCCCTCTTACTGTGAAATCCAGATTAAGACACTTCTGTTTTGGTTTCACTGAAAGACTAACTGGATCTATGGCCACTGATCTACTCTAGAAGCAACATTTCATCCATTTTTAGCCCTGCTATCAGGCATAGCTGATATGCTCTTACTATTTCATTATTTGCCATGAATCTCAAATTGAAGATATTGCAGCACTGTTGAACAGATCCTACTTGGGCAGCGCAAGCCTCAACCAGCTATTAGCAATGCTAATACAAGAGATGGATTAGTAACTTAAAAGGAAGGGAATCTGGAGTCAAGTAACTGTCAACTGTATGTACTAAGATCTCCCTTTTCTTTCCCACTGAGCTTAATAGCAATATTATGCTTAATAAAGTCCAAAAAAATGCCTGGACTATGAACAACACTGTTTCCAGGAAGGTCAGCATCAGGCTATGCTAAAGACAGTCCAATCTGTGTCCAGTTTGGGTCAGAAGAAATGTTAACAGAAGCCATCAGACTCTTAGCCTGCCTGCTTTGCTTCTTCATACCTGTTCACCCTGCTTGGATAAATGGGCAGTACTTACCATCCTCTTCCTCTGGCTATATGCAGCTCAGGCCTGGGCCCCAAGTCCTATCCCTTTCCTTCCCCTCAGCTCCTCTCAGGAAAAGTTAAAAGAGAGGAGGAGAGGAAAAAAAAAGAAAAAGAAAGGCAATGAAATACAGCAAAAATTGTCTCAATTGTTGCAAATATTGGCAAAGAATTTTTAAAAAATAAGTAAATCAAGCTTCTGATGACCAGATTCTGAAAACAAGCTTATATTAAGGTTATCAGGCCTGAACAAACATAGGAGAAACTGTCTGCTAGAAGTGTTTGTTAGGCTGACAAAGTATAACAAAAATAGCTGAACACAGTAAATACTCATTTATCCACTTCATGGGTTTGAGTCATGCACAAACTGTACCCACAAGATACTATCTGGTAACCTCATGCATATTATGAGATAAGCAGCACCTGGGATCTTGCAGTTGAAATAACTTAGCAGGACATGAGGCTTTATTATATTCCCTGGCCTTCCCTTGTTGTTGGGAGCTGTCAACTCTTGTTCCAAAATGTAACAGGAGTAGATTTGTTAGTTTCTCAATAGTAGTGGTGACAAATTTACACCGCTGTCTAAATACTGATAAAGGTTTATCTAGTACAATGTTTATTCTCCTTGTAACAGCTACATTTAGAACATCAAACAAGACACAAACAATACAAAAGGCAACCAATCACCAGACTAAGTAGCAAAATCATTTCAACTTACTTCCTTTACCAAAGTTTTTTAAGTAGCAAGTGATAGAATTCTAAGTATTTTAACGTAATCCCCAACAGATTTAGCTGCTGCAGCTTAAAGAATGGGGGGGAAAATGATAATTAAATATGATTTTGCATTTTTTTCCTAAAACATCCTAATATAACTTCAGATTTTTTTCAGAAAATGAGCAATTACAGATGTGATATACAACTGAGAAAGGTTTATTCAAAAATCAGTGAGAGTCTGGTATACGTTATAGGTCTGTCTCATGCTTTATACTTCAAGCTAGATAAGCCATTGTCCAACTTAATTGCTGTTACTTGCGATAAAACAAATGTATTAAAACATGCTGCCATATTATATTAACACACCATGTTATATAGTGTCAATCCATTAAATTGGGTCTTAAGCTGATCTGAAACAGTGTAACAACATGAGAATTCTGGAAAAACAGAGAACAACAACCCTGTCTACCCGATGTCAAGTTAAATTGACAAAAAGGAGTACTGTATATAGAAGCAAACACCTGTACTGTTTATGGGTTGTTCAAGTGCACTCTGTGCCTGAACTATTCATCCAGCATCTGCGTTACTCATAACCTTTTAAGTTTTTATTCCCATAGCAGCCCGTAATATAGGTAACATCATTCCTATCACATAGATGTTAATCAGTGGTTAAGCCTAAATGACACATGCAAAAAAAAAAAAAAAGAGAGAGGGGAAAAAAACACTTGACTTTGACCAGCTCTCTAATTTTGCAGTCTTCAGACTGCAAAAATCCTAAATTTGCTCTCCTCAGCAGCATAACCCACTGGCACCATTTGAGTCAGTCTGCTGCAAATCTTCAAGGGCATAAAACAAGGTAACACATGCTTGAGAGAGTATTGAGGCAATGTATCAATGCAGACTTCTTCCCCTCCTTAAGCATGTGTTACTAGCCACTGTCAAAAGAAAGACTGCAGGCAATCTGAGGTGCTCCAGCATTTATGTGTGTGTGTGTATATATATATAAATAGATATAAAAATAAACCACTCACTATGAATAAAGGCACAGATAATCACATAACTGCCAAATTTTCTTCTCCAGTGCTTAAAGAATTCAACAGAGATGTTCTGAAAACACACCAGAAAAACTCAGAGCATATGCTCTCTCCTTAGAGCATAAATTTTTGCACTGTATTTCAACACCTTCCTATCCTTCTTGATTATGTATTAAAGGTATTACACACTTTAAGCTGATTATGGACCAAAAGAAACCAGACAAGTATCTGGATGGCAAAGAGCCACCTGCAGCTGCTGCAATACAGGGCTGAGCAATGGTTTAACACTATCTAGACTGTGACCTGTTACTTGCAGACAATAGCATGTGGTTACTGGACCACATTATGTGGTAAACAGCCCTGTTGTCTTTCCTTTTCCCCTTTGTGACTGCCAGTTTTCACTCATTTTCTGTGGGGAAAGTCATATGGACAAAAATAATACATAGTCTAAGGAGACAAAGGTCAATCACTATAATCCCTTCTGGAAAACAGGCAGGAAGATTTGGAGCCTAAAGATACTGAAGAAAAAGAGATTAAAAGGAAAAGCAACCTCCCAGTGCCAAAGGAACAGCATGCTGCAGAAGGCCAAAAACAGTACTTGAAGCTGTGTATCAAATTCATAGATGGTTGTTATATCAGAACTGTATTCTGCAGTCCCATGAGACTACCTCGAATTTGTTAGACTGATGCCATGTGCAGATCCTTCACACAGATGTGGAAGAAGCTGTTACGCCACACAGTAAAACCAGATTCTCAAACAGATTCAAAAGGAGACACAGCACTGCACCTCAGCTGTGCTGTCTCTGCAGACCTACACCCTGAAACCTTTCTAGTACCCCACTCTATGCCTAAAATCATTTTGAAATTCAAAAACCTAGCTCCTCCTTGAGGAGGAGGAACTCCACAGAAATAGAACAAGAGGAAGGAGACTGGTTCAAAGCTCAAAAGGCAGCTGTAATACAAGTTTCTCTATTTAATACAAGTTTCATTTTCATCTAGACTTAGTATGTCCTCATTCAATGAATCATGATCAGCATCTTTAAAACTCAATTAGAAATTGAGATAACACTGTAAAATTAGTACTCAAAACTGCAGACTTTATTTACTTTTTTTAAAAAAAAAAAGCTAAAACACTTTGGTAGCTCTGCAGTCAGACTACTTAAACAGGTTTTAAAACTTGTAGGCCTTTGAAGACTTCAGGTCAAACAAAGAATTGTAATAGATAATTCCTAGGCTGAAAGTTTTGGCTATATATAATTGTCTATTGAAGTTTCTCTTATAGATAATCATGTGAGATTCTCTTTCACAGTCCAGCTAATTATTACAACTTCCTTCATCCATTAATGCCACTGATACCTTGGTCTCAGCCCTGCAAGGGCGTCAAGAGAAGCAGAAAGAATCAGAGCTGCTCTAACTCCTAAATC
Organism: Tinamus guttatus; assembly: GCF_059628265.1. NCBI lineage: Eukaryota > Metazoa > Chordata > Aves > Tinamiformes > Tinamidae > Tinamus > Tinamus guttatus. Next base: position 1,888,758 of record NW_028288985.1, on the reverse strand, counting down.
CCTTCCAAAAACCCTTAGACCCCTCTTACTTTCCTTGTTATTTATCTAAGCAAGTTGGTTCCAAAAACAATTAAGTGAATGTTCCCATGCAAGTGTATAAACATCACAAGCAAAATTAAGCAAAACAACTAATCTAATAAGTATAAAGCTAGAGTTTTATCACAGACAGCTACATTTCATCTCAGTGTAGGAAAACTCAATTTTATTTCCAAGAGACCACATAGCTTCACACTCTGAAAGTCTGAAATTCTAATCTAGGAAAATACAGCAAGGTTTAATTTCTATGGAAGCACTTGTTTCTATTAGCAAAACTGGCTAAACCTAAGACTCAAGATATTTCTGGTGGAAAAATAACACATAAATATTGTAGTCTGAGGATAAGCACTATTCTTTCTTTTTTGGGGGAAAAAACAACAAATAAAACAGCTGCAAAGACTAAAGGAAGAGGCTATATTAGGAAAATATGTCTGTAATTTTATTATCCGTACTGTGGTAGACATGATGATCTGAAGCTGGAAGATTTATAGGGACAGACAGTATATTTTATTAGACCAACCGTCTGAAACGGAAAAACAGACAAGCTCCCAGACACAGGTCATGAAGACAGTTGTCCCCATTAAAGCAGTCACTCTAATAAAATACACTGCCTCTTACAAAAAACCTGGCCTCTGTGTAATTTTAGTCACTGCTAATCCAACAAAAACTTCTTTAAGTGACTCAGGGTTTCTGTTTCCCTTTTTTCTTCTTGACAAGAGATTTTTTTATTTTTCAGCTATATAAAAACCAAGTACAGGCAAGGCACCTGAAGCACGTCAGTCACTCAAATCCAACACTCGTGTTAGCACTTACTATTCACATTGTCACTGCTGTCTCCAACTCTAACAGAGTGGGGAATGGATTGCCTCTGGGACAGAGTGATTAGCACAAGGCTGGTCTCCTTCCTGTGACCCTGCACAGTAGAGTCTCTGTCACTGGATAAATGTGCAAAGATCCTATTGGCTTCACGAGTCACACTCAAGTTTATCCTACTGCAATACCTGAGTTTTTCTCGTTTATTCCCTTACCATAAGTATACTGCCAAGATGTTTTGCTGTAGAAAACTGCAATAACCTTTCCACTGATAGAAGATGTGCATCTTCCTCAGCTATGTCAAAAGATTCACTTAAAAATACCCCTTGTGACCTCAATGCAGGTTTAATCTCTCATGGCACACGTAGTTTAGCTCAAGTCTCGTCTTTTCACCATCCTATCCTAAAAAAGTCAACCAGATATCTTTTCATTCGCGTGCAACATATTGAGTGACCTTGGCAATACTCTAATCTATCTTGGCAGATTCAAGATAGAGAAAACAAGCAATAGAGACAGACCTGCTGGTTTCTACTATCGATCAGCGACTTGAGTGAAAGCTCATTATGAGCAGAAGGAACATGTCAAGTGCAAGTTCTCTAATAGAGCAGCAAGAAGAGAGATGAATAAACTCCTAACCAAAGGGTTGATTTTTTTTCCTCTTTGGGTGGGAGGAGGCAGGGAAAGACAGAATCACCTAGGTACAGGTTATGGCAGTGGGAAAGAAGATGAGCACAAGGACAAAAAGGGGGCAACAATATTGTCCAGTGAAAATATGCAGTACAAACTCCTGATTACACAAATGGTAAATTTATGCAGCTAAAGTAAAAAATGAACTAAAAAACAAACATTTTCAAAATAACAATGTTGCACTGACAAATTTTACAAACAAACAAACGAAGCCAAACTTCGCAAAATAACTGGGACCACTCCTTCTGCTATCCATCAAAATTCAACTAGAATATCTAACACAGCAATAGTTAAACGCATTCTGAGTATTTTGTTGCAAGTCTGTGAGAAAAGTAAAAACTTGTCGATAGGAATGTCTGAATAGCACTGCCTCGAGACAGGGCTTTTTTTTAATATCAAGACCATTACTCTACACTATCTGCCCAAGCACATCTACAACACCATGGTGCATCTCTTCTGGCCTCCCTGGAGGGCACACTGGCAATCAACCCAACTTCTTTGCCACTTTTATTAGTCTCTTTTCTCTCCTTGTCTTTGTGATTGAGGATTAACATAAAGAAGCATCTGACCTTCTGAACATTTATCCCACAAATAAATAAATAAAAGGTAGTAACTGACATTCCTTTAACAAGATACCCCAAACAGATGACTGCATGACCCCTGAGAGCGACTGCCCCAAAGTGGTACCTACTCGCAGGACCACGATGGGGCACCAAGCAGAACCTGTTCTCCTGGCTTCGTAGGAGAAGAGCCAGGAGCAGTTCCTAGCTTCCAGGAGCCAGTCAGATTTTTCCTTCACAGCAGGAGTCAATTCAAGTTATCAGCTCTGCAGCACAAGCTCTTCTGCTGGCTTCCGCCTTAACAGCTACACTCAATTTTCTCACTGCCACTGCACTTCCTTGTTGTATCTTAAGATTTAGATAGAAATAAAACTGTGATACTTTCTACTGCAGGGTGGCTCATCCTCCAACCTCCAGGGATCAAACCCATGTCAAAATTTCACATATTTAACCCCATTTTCAGATGTTATGCTGAGTTAGATGAAAAGGAAGATTTCTAGCACCTAGCTGAGAAAAAGCATATATGATGTCAAAGGATGTTTACTCCCTGCAGATTTCCTAACAGGCAAAACCCTAATTCCTGATTTTCTTATGGAGGGCATGTGAGGGAAATGAGCACTGCTGCAATTGAAAACAGCCATGAGTAGGCAGGCACAGACAGCAGAAAAGAATGATATCAAAGCTGAAAAACCTGATTTGTTTCACATTTCTAAATTGTAAAAGTCTAATCATAGCTTATTTTATTGCATCATCATCACCTCCTTTAAAGGGTCTGTTAGGTCAAAGACAGACACCAACTTCCTCTCCTGGACCATACTGTAAAAAAAAAAAAAAAAAAAAAAGAAGAAGAAAAAATTCTCTGCATAAAAATGAGGCAGAGCAAGACATCAAAGGGACTAAAAATCACACAGCAGGACTCTGGGGAGAGATAGCAAGCAACTGAGTGAGCAGTCGTGCACTGTATGTGCAGTTGATCCATCCCAGGAAATGTCGCTTTCACTAAAGGTCGCTGGCAGCAGCAATTCTGGAGCATTGCAGCACAGGGGCTTGTGCAGGGCAGTGCCCTGTGGGAGGGCCCTATATGCTCATGGAGGGAGGATAGAGGGCTGGAGAGCAAAGCACAAAGTGCTATTTAACTAGCCACTGAGATGCACAAATAGAGATGCCATAAAAACAATCACATCTGGAGCAATGAAAAGCTCCACCAACACACCAAATGCAACCAAATGAAACAAATGCATTCTAATATATCTGTTTTGATATAAAAATGGGATTATCTGTATCCTCACTTAAAAAAAAAAAAAAAAAAAAAACACACCCAGACTGGATAATGCCCTGCACAATCTGTCTAACCTCAGAGCTGATCCCCATTCGAGCAGAGGGTTAGCCCAGAGCCATCCTGAAGTCTTTCCCACATGAATTATCTTTGATCCTCGAATCAAAGACACACACTATAAATACATATGGAAGAACAATATGATAGGTCACATCCCAATCTTTATACTACTGGTTGCTAATCTCTCTAAAATATCATCTCAAAAATACCACAACTTTTTAGAAGTTTATCTGTGAGAGTGGTTATTTTAAAAGACTGCTAGGGAAAGATTCTTATCCATTTCATTCTTTAAAGCAATATACGCTGCAATTTTAAAATATTGGTCACCCCAACTTTGCTGGGCTAGGTTTAGAATTAGCTAGATAACTTACATGTTACAGAAGGAAAATGTAATAACCATAATCACCTCTGGCCAAGTTTTATGAAATCTAACTGGCATTCATTGACATGGCACCTTTAAATTTCCAAAAGTCCAAGTTTGCAAGAAGTAAGAGTTCTGAGTGGGATAACTGATTGGGATACCAGTAAGGGCCAGGACTTTAAAGGTCAGTGACCTTCATTCCATGATGGTCACTATCTTTTTATATTACATATACATATATACACACACTTCGATGCAGAAAGGCCTATTGTCAGTCAGTAGAAAAGGGTTTTTCAGAGCAGCATGTTCTTCAGTCTCCTTTATTGCTCTTTGCTGGCTACCAGTTTAGTGCCTGAAATCAGCCAGTTCCACCATTTTGCCAGCCACGTACCTTTAACCTCTCCATCAACAGCAAGTGATAAAACTGGTCTCAGTAAACACATTAAAGTACAGTAATAAAAGCAGATCAAGAAGGACCTGCCAGACCAGCTAATCTCTTCAGAGTTCAACGCTATAGTAACTGTTACCCATGAATACACTTTTACAGGCTAGGAGGAGTTCTAAGCTTCGCAGCGGAAAAAGGGGAGCAAGTCACTGAGTTATTCTTCTGATTGAAAAATAGTGAGTTCCACTTGAGTAGAGATAACTACTAGCAAATCTTATTATGAGCTACAGTAGCTGAAAAAAGTACATAAGGGTGTATTTCATATTCCAAGTGTTAGCTTTGCACCAAGCTCATCACAGAGGGCATTCTTCAGACAGGGTGGCATATTCCATATGAAATGGACATCATTTAATTTATTCCTTATTTTTATGCCCCTTTGAGATTCAAAGTCACAGTTACATAGGATATAAAAGGAGTAGTTCAAATGTGCATGTACATTTTACCTATATAACAGACATGACAGAAGTATTTCACCACTTCAACTTTAGTTTGGCACTTAAGCTTAAAGCATAAGCATTTATACGTTTTCAGCAAACAAATTTATTTGGATGGATTTTCAATAGATGATTTGAAAATAAATAATTGCTAATACCTGAGATATACTGAATAGTTCCTCAACCTTTATTCCTGCAGATCTTGTATCCTTTCCATGGGAGGGATAAGGAAGGAGTCTTTTCCTATTTGGAATAATCTATTATTCTACTAAAAAGCAGCAAAGGTTAGCTTTAAAATTAAAGCAATCTTTTTACTGGGTTACTCTGTTCAGTGAATATAACCATTTTTTTTTTCAGTGCATTAGTATTATTGGATTTCTAAATCACATTTCAGCAGTTGACAAAAACACAGCCCAAAAAAGAAGTCAAAGGTTTAAAAGGTGACTCTGCTTGATGTTTGAGCTGGAAGGTTGGACTAAATGCTCCAGAGGTTCCTTGGCCCCTTCCAATCTCAATGCTTCTGTGCTTCCATGATCAGCTTTTCAGATGATACTTGTCTCTAAATATTTACATAAGAAGTTCTTCATAAAGAGCTTGGTTTTAATTGTTTCTAAAGGCCCTTTGTATAGAATTATCAACATCACGACAGTAAATTTGACATCATGACTATCAGAGTCCCACAGTGCTCAAAAAAACAAACAAACAAAAAAACCACTTTCCTCGACTTAAAAATTGTTGCCTAGTTTAGATTCTAAATACATACAGCTTGTAGAAGCTAGGGAAAGATACTCCAAAGAAAATATAACTAGTACGGTGAGCATCAGTGAAGCTGCCAATATCCTACTATCTTACATGTAGTGTTATGAAGCTGTTTAAGAAGCAGACAAAAAGTTGAATAGGCAAAAACAAAGCTACACTTGTTAAAAAGTAACAAATATTTAAACGTTTACCTTGACATGTAAACAGTTATACTCAAAAGGAAAAGTAAATCAAAAATGCAATCAGTTTCTACTCTGCAATGAGAACAGCTTTTCCCACCCTAAATATTTGGTGCCTTCACATAATTTATCAGGGGCAAAATAAACACACTCACAAAACAGAAGAAAGGCAACAATCTTTAAAGGATGGTCTGGAGAAGGGATGATTGCAAGCAATTCTTAAAGTTGAATGAATGAAAAAGCGTCATTCGGGTCCTCATCATACAGCTACGATAGGGCAGACAAAACACTGTGCACAAGAAGGTACAGGCACTACCCACCTTCTCAACAGCACAACTCTAAGAAATGATTGTTTTCTGTTTAGGACCCTGAGGCGGAGAGAAAAACAGATCTTTCCTATCCTCTTTGTGTGAAGAAAGGACTTCTGTCTTTAAAGGATTGTTGTCACATGCTGGGTATTATTGAGTACCTTAGAATTGCTACACTGTTTTGACAAGCATACTGAAGGCTGTTGAAATATCATTAAACTGTAACAAAACAGATTGCATTTAAGCAATAACACACACACATTTTACCCCGATACCCTCCCAAGCTAAAACTAATGATGAATGGAAAGTCTAGAATAGTGAAAAGCCGTATTTTAAAGCTAATAGAAGGCTTTAGAAGGGTGATAAGGCAAAAGCGACACAGGATTTCTCTGAACAAAGCATCAAAGTCAACTCAAAAAATCAAATGAAGCTACCACAATCTATACAACAGAAATACTATTTGAATCTTGTGTTTAATTCTGAAATAAAAGTTAATGATTATAAGACCAGCCAAAAAAGGAAAAAACTGTAATGCAAAGTAAACCTCTAAGTAATAACTATTATCTGAATGAAATGTTAGCATCCTTCCATCCTGCACAAACACACCAAACCAAAAAAAGTGATATGAGGACTTCAGAGCAACATACTTTTTTCAGGCTTACCACAGACATTCCTCTTCTACAATAGGTTTTTAATCACAGCAGTATAAATACAAATACAGTCAGTTCCTGGATTTATGAAATTGGAGGAAGTTAAACTGCTTCTTCTGTAACCTGAACCTAAACAGTATTCCTGTTATTCCATGGCATACTCCTGACTGGAAAGCATCCAAACTCCAGTCTGAAAGGGTTGTTTGCAGAGAGCGCAACCCCTTTTACAGCAAATAAGGCTTCAGACCCCTGAAGTTCTTATTTTAAAGGTATGATCTGTAGTTTTTGGAGCACTGCTCCTTTTTAAAGTCTTTTTACCATACATCATAGTATTTATCAGAAAAGATTTCCTAAAGCAAAAAGGAGTCTGTGTTCCCCACGATACTTTTTTCAGGAGTCCGATGGCACAAATACATTCATTTACTGCAGATAAACTGTAGAAGCTTCGAAGTCCTCCTAATGAAGTCTTACTCTTCACCTTCCTCTTGCTAATCATTCCCCTCTTCAACAGCTAATCTTCTCTTAGTTTTTGTACTTTGCCTCAGTTCTTTTCAGCCACTGCTCATCCCCCTTTTTTTTTTTTCCCTCCTTACCTGCACTTATTGGGAATCTTAAAACTCACTAACATGCTGCATTATTAGCTGAAGAAAAGCCCTATTTCCTGTGAATTCTGTAAATAAATATTTCTGCATCTGAATCAACCCTCATTCAATTCCAGCTGCATTCAACAGCAAAATGCAACATAAACAAAAAATCAAAATCAGACACTAGCATTAAGCTTCCAGTGGGTGTGATAACCATGTTTTCAATCAATTCAATTCAGCATTGTTTTTCAGGTTCAGAAAGGACTTTCTAAATTGAGAAAGTTATTACCTTGCATCTCTAATTAAAGGAGCAAATTACACTCCACATATCTGGTCATAGTATTTTGCCTCTGACTGGGGACAAAGAACCTACATTGGTAGAAAAAGCCTCAATTATTTTTGGAACTATCTTCTTGTTTATTTAATGAAACTATTCAGCCTTATCTTACAAATCATTTTTTTTTAAATAGATGAAATTTACCATTTTAAGAACTTTTCTTTTTTTCATTTTCCATTCCTCTTTCAAAACTTAGTCTACTTTTTCAAAGCAAATCCAGTTTGGGAGCATCATGTAATACAGATTAAAGTCTTTTCATCATTTTTCCTAACGTTGTGAAAGCCATCATCTGAGAAATTGGTCCTTCAAAATTGCCTGAGCACATATGTCACTTTATTCATTAGGTTTAATAAGCAAATTTATATAACGTCATTAAACATTGCAATTAACTGTCCTAATGATATAATTACACATGTACTCTAATTATATGAAGATCATAATTGACTAAAAATTAATTTAAATTAATCAAGGAAATTATATATGAAATATATGAGCTTATTGTGGGAAATACGACATGAAACTAAACAAAATTGTAAAACAAATAGTATTCAGATATTGACTAAGTATCTATTCCAGGTCTATTGATAGATATATTGATATTTAGCCAGTTTGGGAGCAGCTGTAAGCATTCCATTACATGAGAGGGTGGCACCAATGTGGCCAGTGGAAATATGCATCTCACATATCTTTAGCACTAGCTCTATTGAATATGCAGCAAAATACCTGGCAAGGCAATACAGTGCTGATAACTTTAGAGCTCTGTTAAAGTTACTTCATTCAGCACACCAGGTTCTGGCTTCTTTCACACAGGTCAATTAGAAAGATGACTCAGAAAATATCTTCCTACCCTCAGAACCAAGCCAGGATGCGGCCTCGAGCTGCATCCTGGGCAGGGGCCCTCCTTGACCCATAGGAGGTTTGCGCTGCTCCTGAGGCTGCAAGCCTAACCCTGCTCTATCTCCTTCTCCCTTCTATTAGGGAATTCCCTTTCTTGGCCAGTTTTGTCCTAGGCTTCAAGGCTATAGCTCAGAAAATAAATGAGACTTTACATTGCCCCACACTATTTTCTTTCTTTTTAAAGATACCACAACTAGAAAGGTGGAATGGACCTTTACAGAGTAGAGGCAAGAAAGCAGAATCCATTTCAACAGTGTGAGGAGCATTTTTGATAAAACAACCAGGACAGATTAAGTTCATTATTCAATAAGACTTCTAGCCATTTCTCCAAAAGGGCATATTATACCATCCCATCTTTCTGAAACAGAAAATAAACACTGATCACATGCTCTCCCTTTATTTTATGGCCAAGATCTCCCAAGGAGTGGCTATTTAATCTAGAATTATGTTCAATGAGCAGTATCTATCAAAGCATCATACTGACGCAAGTCTTTATAGTTGTAAGTAAACCCCTATGAGAGATCCTCCGACACTTTCCCAACAGTTCTTCACTTCAAAATTCTATAAAATAACAGACTTTCTTAAGCTAATATAACCTATCTCACAAAAGAATTCAATAGAGTCTTAAGCAAAATAAACAGCTTTTTCTGAAAGCAGATGAAACGCTAAACAAGTGAGTGCTACTTATTACAGTGGAATAAAAGCATTTCGATGAATATTTAAGAAAGCCATGCATTATCACGTTTGCTCTGGCATGGCATATTACTCTAGCAAAGCAGACTTATCACTGAATTAACAAATTCTCCCTATGATCACTGTTATTTCTTTGTCATTTTGTTCAAACAAGCAGGGAATTTACTATTCAAAAAGAATAGTAAATACAAAACATGGTAATAACTCACTAATATAAAAAATGGTGTGTCTATTCCCATCATTTCTGTAAATCCTTCTGTGATGTTTCCTGGTCTGGGCACAGGAATGTGACTGTTTTATCTTTTTAAACTTTCAGTTGCTCAGGCCCACAATGTACAGAACCCACTAGAGATGCTTCGAAATGAACCATGTTTGAGCCCATAGGACATCAGATACTACACCAAGCACAGATCTGGTCATAACAAGCTTTGCAATTGTGTTTTAGCTCTGAAACCATTGCCTTGATAGAAGTATAGGAATTTTGGCTAACGAAAACTTGATTCGGCTTTCACCGAGCTATGCAACACAGAGCTTTGGTATAACCAAGAGGAGCCAATCACGGTACCTCACCCTCCACTGGCTACACAACACAGAAACGCTTTCCCATTATGACTTAAAGCGTTACTTCTGTGGCCTCTGCCTAGAGCAACAGAGTTCTGACCTTGTTTAGGACTCCCCAGACCACTTTGAGAACAAGCTTGCTAATTAATAATCCTCTGTTTAATACATGATTGCAAAGAAGCTTCTATTAAGAATAAATTCAAATATATTTCTGTAATAATAGAATGTATAAGAAAATAGATATCCCATTTTTTGAGAAATTAATCTTAATTAACAATTCCTTAAAAATAATACACATTTTCAAAAAATGTATTGTGCTATATAGAACTATAAATTAAGTTACTATTATGCAAAATGATTAGCTTCTGAGGTGACATTTGTCAGCTACAGGAAGAAGTACTTGGACATTTATACAAACTGTAAAGCCGATAAAACTACACACTACTGCTTAACATTATTTTTCCTTTATGTAACAAAGTCACAATTTGAGCATAAAAATGGCTCTTATTAGACAGAGAATGTCAAGCCCCATTGCTAAATTTACTGTAGTGATTCAGCACTGAAAATAAGTATTGCCCTTTGGCTTCCATTAAAGCACTCGTTCAACACATATGTGATTTTATTACCACATTATTACTTAGACCAACAAAAGGCTATTTTATTTCAGACACTAGACAGTGCTAAATTCCTCCTGGTGCTTATATAAACTTAAAATATAATGTCAAGCTTACCACCTGTCCGTAAAACCTGAGACAAATGATAACTAAGCAAGTCCTGCCTCAAGCCTACTTTGCCAGCAGCCTTCTATTCATGTAAAAGTCCTGGAAAAATCATCCATTAACCTCTGCCTACCTGGGCAGGATTTTTGAGCCAACAAAGTGCTCAAAGAGCACATGAAAGATTAGATTCTCCAAGAAAAATAGCACCTATGGCAGCCATACTCAAGCTCTGTGACACTGGGATCGCAATTGCTAAAGGACAATTTGCTTACAACACTTCCAAACATCTTAGATGAGCAATTGTAAGAGTAAGCATCTGAAAAAAGATAGGTTGATCATTACATACCCAGCCCCTGGGAAACTCAGATTTATACAAGTACTGAAAAAATATCCCTAGCTAATATATTTCTTCAAGCTTTGACAGCCTGACTCCTGATAGTGCACTGTACAAATGCCTCTACAGGTCTCCTTAACAGAAATAAACCCTTCTGAATTCTGAGGATACCTGAAGACCAGCCCTCCAAAAGGGTAATTCAGAGTCTTGACAGTTAGTACACGTGGTTCCCAAAGCACCAATTCCAGCCAAGGAGGCCGTGGAACTGATCTCTGGTACACTAATTGCACTGAGGAAAGCAGAAGGTATGGGATTTTGACTGAGACACACAAAAATCCTAGTTTTTTGTTTGTTTGTTTTGGTTTGTTATTTTTGCATCTAACTGTTCACTAAATTTAATTCTGCCTTTCAACCATTTAAAAGACAGTAACATTAAGAAAATAGAAATTGATAGAATAAGGAGAAAAAGAAAAATCTTAGATGACTACATATACCAAAGCTGTATTAAACAGATCACTGGTTCCTCAGGTAACTACACAGATTTTGTTTCTGGAGAGCAACGTGAAATGACTCTTCAACAACACTTACAAAACCTCAAATATTTGCCTGAATGTTTAAACAACTTAAACTCAAACACAAACTAATGTCCATTTAGAGACAAAATTCAAAGCAATATATTTTTCCAGATGGTATACTGGATTGTTCAAGCTGTAATGGGCACTTATAAGAAAATATAATAAAAAAAGACAAAATGCTCATGCAATATAGCATGAACATAGCAAAACATCTATTAATATTGTTCTCCCAAAGAAAAATGGCTTACTAAATAGCCTGAAAGGACATCTGACATGCATCTTTCCCTCTTTGCAAGAAATATAACCACACATAAAACTATATGATTACTTGCTAAATCTAATAAGTTTCTTTTTCTTTGATGGTTGTTTGCTCCTTAATGTGCTTTAAATGTGCAATAAAAACATAATGAAAAACATACATTTATTCTATGTGGCAGTTACTACATATTCCATAAAAAAGTAATCTTATAAAATTTAATTTTACAGTGTTTCTTAAACCTATTTTTACTTACTCAGTATATGAACAGGGTATCTGTGAATGAATTTAATACTTAATATAACACTTTTCACCCACATTAATGCCCAATTTTGTCTTAACAGTCATTGCCTTTCCCCAGCTGTAAGCCTACAGGAAGAAAAGTAAGTGGATTTAAGGTTTCCAAAGAGTCTCATTAAAATGCAAAGTCCAGATATCTGCATCATATGCATGCAGTGACTGTTTTAGAACTGTTGTGGGATTCTTCCTATCCAGGCATTTGTCTTTCATAGCATTTTAATATCCCAGAGAATTTAGAACCAAGCTTAAATTGTTATCATTGGTGATATCCATGCATCTGTTTTGCATTAAGAAAATGCCTATCTGAGCAGAGATGAATTTAAAGACCACTTCTTTTGAAAAGGCATTCATCATAAAAGAAACAGCAAATAAAAGCTGTTGATAAAAAATCCTGTGAAAATCTCTTAGAAAATGCAGTCCAGAAAAACCTCCCAAGACAGTTTCCCTTGTCGCTTCTTCCACCTGAATTTACCTCCAAAATAATACTTGCAGTCAGTGATTAAACCACAATTTTTAAAATAGTCTTACTTTACCTGTGTTATTTCCATATGCCTCATTGTTCATTACAAACCAAAAGGTCTTCTTAAAAAATCCACTTCATCCACTTCAAGAGACAACGAGTAGCAGGGACCCAAGGATGCCCTGACCCATTGCTACTATCAGGTTCAACACATACTCCAAACCTCTTAGCTGGGCAGTAGCAAGTAGCCCTCCCATCAAGCCATCAAGGTCAGAACTTTACCTGGCCTTTGTCTTAACTTATTCTTATCAAGCTACCTGTTCTCTAAGCTACAACTGTAGAGAAGCTATTCCTAATCAGGTTGTGCTCCCGTCTTTAAAAAAAAAAATCCAAAGTGGTATGTTTAAAAAAAAAAAAAAAAATCTAGTTCTTTCACAGAAGACTCTCAATTCCTATGATCATAATAGTCCTCCACTGCAACCATTCCAGCAACTATACCAGTGTCCATTCATCTTTTCTTAGCACATCTGCACAGAATTGTGTGTGGGAAACTACATGATTCAGTAGAAATTTGACAGCTCTCTTGGAAACACAGGTACTTCACTATTCCTGAGCAGACACATGGAGTTCATCTGTAACCCCTAACGTTCATTTCAGCCCTGGGAAGGGCAGAATCCTAGAAGTGCTGTATTTTTCAGGCAGTGATGAGACTGCTTCTTCAATCAGCATAACTTTGAAACTCACAGTTTGCTTCTGTTCTTCACCAACAAACTAAATGTTCTGCAGTTCAGTATGCCTGAGTACAAGCAACACTGACAATGTCAACTACACACGCACAAAACATGGTTTAAGTTCAAGAAACTGCAGTCAATCTGTGCACTCCTAAACCAGCATCAGGGCTTCACACAGGATCCACCAGCTATATTAAACTTCATACTCCGTCAAAATAAAAATGCCAAATTATAATGCACTACAGCAGTGCGCTTTACTGTTCACAACAAAATATGGAGCTAAAAATGCTTTAAAATGATTTAAATAGGGAAAAACCTTCCCTCCTCTGGCCATCACACAATTCATTTTCTTGGGTGAAGGTGCAGATGAAGCAGTAGCAGCAGCTGCTGCAAGACAAAGCATCTACAAGCTTGACTTGAAGTATTGTGCCTTAGTTCACCACAATTTCATGCAACATTGCTGCTCAGAAAGGTTGTCCTTATGAGACCACATGACTACAGAAGTGAAACAGAAGAACCTAAAAGGGAGGATCGCAGTTTGAGTAGTTTATGTCACCTTGAAGTAGGGCAGAAGCAGCAAGTCACTGCAGCAGCGCCAGCAGAGCACACCTGCTGCCATTCCTCTTGCCTGCCCTGGCTAGTTAGCCAGGAGCCAGACCAGGCAGCAACATGAGGATCACTGGAACAAGAAATAAGGTTGCCAAGAGAGGTTGTGGAGTCTCCTTCTCTGGAGATCTTCAAAACTCGCTTGGACACGGTCCTGTGCCACGTGCTCTAGGTGACCCTGCGTGTGCATGGGGGTTGGTCTAGATGACCTCTAGAGGTCCCTTCCAACCTTAAGCATTCTGTGATTCTATGATTCACTGTTGCCAATAGCGAGTTGAACAGGCTTATATTTGATGGACGTTCTTAGACACTGAGGATGCATTAATTGCAGCTTAAATATTAACTACATTAGGGCTTTTTGTTTGCTTGTTTCGAGTATGAAGAGCAGAATAACTTTTTCAGGTGCTGGTACAGCAGTGTACCTACCTGCTCAAGCAGTCACAGCAGAACTGTATAAAGCTGCATCCCTAACACTCAGAGCAGATGTGAAAGCAGTTCTGCCTGCCTTGCTCCTGAACCCATTACCCCTCAGGCACACATCTGCTCCACACTCAGCCCAGAGGTTGGCTGTTAGACAAGGCTGTCGATGCAAGGCTGCTGCGCAACATGAACCCTAACTGCTGGGGCCTGCGGAGTCTCACGTGCCCCAGGAGGTGACCTACGGCAACACTTGTAGTTTTGTTCTCTTGACAAAGCACCTACGTGGTCACATGGGCAGCCCCAGGGACCCCTCCGGGAATCATACACAATGGGATTAACTCAAGGGCTTAAAGCAAGACATGTGCTTAAATATCCTCATGAGTCATAGCTTTAATTCTATTCCTTACACTTATTTGGATACAGATACTTGTTAATCTCATTGTATTGCTTTTATTGTGTATTTTTCCTCCATTTTTACCCTTAAATATGAAATGAAAGAGCCATTTGCTCTTCTGAGCAAATTTTGACATGTCAAATTTGCTCAAACAACAAGGAACAAGAGCATGCAGAACCCAAGGGGCTGCCAGGACATGGAAAAATATCATAAAGATCAAGGTGACAGCAGGTTTTAATTATGTGAGAGAAGAAGGCATGTTCTGTAAGGTCTCTGCAATTTGAGACTATAATCAAAATGTCATCAGCCTGCCTCTTGTATTTTCAATCTCTTAGGAAAATGACTAAAACTGGTATAACATTTTCAGATTAATTTTGATGCTTCCATCAGAAAGCGTGACATTTGGCTAATGTCAGGCATCACCTACATTGTCATTTGATTTCCCTCTTCCCTCTTGGGTGTCACTTCACTAATGACCTAGAGGTGGTAATGAAACACAATACACTGATGAAAAACAAAACTTTTGAAAATTAAGCATAAGTACTTAGAAATTAGAAAGTGTAAATACTCTCTTCATTATTGAATTAGCACGTATTAATTTGTACTGTATCAAGTAATCAAATACTGCAAAAATCTGCATCAGAACATATCAGTAAGGAACAGCATAAGCCTGAAGTTTTACAGTTACGGCACTGTTTCTGCCCCTCCCTTTCATGTGACACAGTGCACAAATCACTTAGTTCCTGTCTCCTCAGGATTTCAGTTATAAAGTTAGGGGACTTGTCTTTTCCTATGACTCTTCACTACAGCTTACTTAAAAACAGATTCTCCAAAACGATCACTAGCTATACTAAGCATTTGTAATGTGCAATCACAATGGCAGCTTGCTCTCAGCTGCCACTGTAAAACATCCAAACAACACTAACAAGAATAAGGGTCAGTGAACCTTCACCATCCTGCTCATCCTGGGGCTAGGAAGAGACAATCAATTTCCCCATCGGCTATCTAATCTAACAGAGAATATCCACACACACAAAACATTGGCTGAACCTTTAACAGTTCTGAGTAACATTGAAAATGTGTGAGATGTGCATAAAAATACTAGAATCTTCTTGAAAATCTGACACCACTACTCTATGGCATTGCCATATTCTGTTTTCTGGAAGCTTCTTGGCATTGTGAGTAAAGGATTTTAGACAGTCCCTTAAGATCAACACAGTACTTGTATGCATGGGTTTCCTTCTCCTACTAGTCATACTCATACCTCCTAGAGTTTATCAGCTTTGTCTGCACTTCAAACACAAGGAATGAAAAACATTAAACATATACCTTGCAAAATCTGCAAAATTTACAAAGGACTTCTTTTAAGTTCAGCTTCTAATTCCCATATATAGTTCTTACAATTCACATTTAAAATCTCACATGAGACAATGATTTAAAAGAGATTTAAAAACTTCTCATCTCAGCTTAGAAAAAAAAGCTCCAAAACACTGATGCCAAGTCTTTCTATGATTTTACAAAGTTCAATTCATGAGAATAAAATACAAGAATTTCTTTAGCCTATACTGAAGTACAGCATCAATTAAACCTGCTGAAATCTTGCCTATGGGACTCAGTGGACAATTTGAGGACATGGATTAGGTTAAAATCCTTTGGTAAAAACTTTCTTGGCGATAATCAAGAGGACATGCCCACACACTTATGGTATATAGTTAATCTCTTTTCCTTCCTTTGAAGCTCTTGGAAATTTGCGATTCGAATCACGTGCCAACGATTGTATGAAACGGCCTCTTCGTCTCCTTCCATGAAACATCCCATGATACCATCTGCACACAATAGTACACAAAGAATGAATAATCCCACCTTCTTTTGAAAAATGGCATAGAAATGTAAATTATTTAGGACATGTATAATGAAGCATGGCAATAGATGCAAACGGATTTATGGAATCAAAGACATTCAAAATGGTAAAGAACCTTAGGAGATCATGCGGGCAACACTGCTTCAGATGTTCTTGAAGGCACCAAGAGGAATTTTGTCTCAAAGCTGCACTGCTCCTCTGTTAGTTCTAAAAGGTGCAAAGGCCTCTAAAGAATACAGAACATCTACCTAATACATGATTAGAAAAACATCCTGCTAGTGAAGTCACTGATAGAGCGTGCTGGGATCTCATGGGCGCATATCAAACCCAGCAGCTACCCAGTATAACAGCACCACTGGGAAGTGCAAGCCCATAGGGTGCTATGTCCAAATCTACTCCTCTGGGAGACCAATTTAGAATATCCCTACGTGAAAGAAAGGAGAGATTTTTACATAATGAACCACTGCTCATCTGTCAGGGAACAATCAAAGGCTATGTCTACTTTCTTTTTTCAAGTATATACTAAATCCTACAGAGTTTCAGTTGTCTCATACCAACTCAGTATGGTAGTCCCCTTTTCTTCTGTCCAGTTGCATTGTTTTTCACCTTTTTTTCTTGCAGTGAATATCTCAAATCTGTTTTAATTGTTTCACATTCCTGACTATCAATATGGAAGACATTTACCCCTAAGACAGACTGAACTTCACCATTCTTCCTTCCTCGGCTTTTCCTCTTTTCTTAACTGTCCTCCAGTAAGTTCTAGATTTCCCCCTAATTTAAAATGAAGCTTGAATAAATGCCCACATTTTCCCTTTGAGGAAGAAAGACAACACAGCTCAGGATGGAGCAAAAACATGAAGCACACTGATTATTTGGGCTCTTGTTTTTGCTGATATGAATTTATTACTCTGTATGGTATAAAGGCTTGGAAAAGGTGTGCTCACAGGATTAAATTCATGTCTATAAAAAAAGAGTCATTTGGTGTCTGCTGGTTGTAAATTTGGGCAGCAATAAACGTTGGGCACCAATTGCTTACATACTGCTGACAGCTTTGCTATGCACCTAAAATGTAACAGATAACATGCAACTTTATTCGTATAGTGCACACCTAATCTGGTGAGACTGCCTTAAAATAAATAGGGCTTGGCTCTTCTTTCCTTTCTGGGTAACCGCAACTCACTCTCTTTTACTTCAAACTTCCATTTTACAATCCTGAGTTGGACCTAGGCTACGAAATGAGCACATATTGCCATTAAGAGAGTCAAAATCAGTTCTTTTAGCTTCAGAGCATTATCCACAAATTTGACAAAAAGAGTGATGGAGTAGATCATTAAATTCCATATTATGCCATCCATTCTCAGAGTTCTACACCTAGCCTTGTCAGCTACACTAACAAGCTAGAAACTACAACTGAAGTTGCCTCATTTAATCTAAATCCAAAACATCTGAAACTGATAAAAATGAATACCAAATATTTCTGTAAAAAGCAATAGTAATTACAGTGATATTTGCAAAAGACTATAGTGAAATTAGATTATCTTCTAACCCATTTCTTGCAGTCCTCTTCACTGCATACTGGATAATACAGACTGAATAAAGCTCGCCAGAATGTACAAGTGTAAGCATGTTAAAAAAGATGAACCAGACCTTGCCACTTCTTTCTTAACTTGCAGCCCCAACCTGCATTTTGGTTCTAATTGAGGCCTTCT
The DNA here is from genome assembly GCF_059628265.1 of Tinamus guttatus. Lineage (NCBI taxonomy): Eukaryota > Metazoa > Chordata > Aves > Tinamiformes > Tinamidae > Tinamus > Tinamus guttatus. Next base: position 1,870,753 of record NW_028288985.1, on the reverse strand, counting down.
ATCATATAAATCTTCTGAATAGAAAAGTACAGTAATGCCAAAATACTAGTCTGCTGCGCATGCATCACTATATAGCTGCATTCCTGGTGAGAAAAAAAGAAAAATATTTCAGAGAGCGTGTCAGAAATACTTGAAAGAAAATCTGATTGCTGAAAAAGAGAGCAGAAATGCTATGAAACTATTAGGAAACACTGACCTTAGAGAGTTTATTGTATGAACAGTATCAGTTAAAGGGTTCTTTTTGAGGAGATCAGGTTTGCACCATAAAAATACAGCGCTCTCACATAAATCAAGCAGAAAACAATTACTATGTGAAGCAGTAGGACTCAAAGCTACCAAATCAGCAGAATGGATCTCATGACTTTGCCCTCTTACTTTAACTCCGCTTCTGCTCTTTAAAAGTTTGATAAGGCAGTTCCCTTCCAAAGAAGGGAGAAAAAAGGCAGAAGTTCTGCGCAGCTCACCAGAGATTTTGTTCCAGGTAACAAGTATTCATGGACATTTCTTAGGTGCTAGAGCAACAGGAGAGGGGAGCAGGAGATAGTGGACGAGGCACAGCCACACAGTAGCTCTGCGAACCCACCAGTCCCAACCCAAGCACTGCAAAGGACAAGGACATCCTCACATAGCCCAGGACGCACAGCAACCAGCCTCTTGGCCATCAGCTCCCACACAGGCAGGGGAGTTCATCTCTTTCCCTCAAATACTATGAAAAAGTGGTCACACAGACGAGAGTTTCACCATTGACCCTCAACCTGCAAAGCCTCTTCATTTTTCTTTTTCAGCAAGAGAAGACTTGGATGAATTTGCATATGGAGTTCTACAAACCAATAAAACCCTTGTATTTATTTTCTTTTTCCCATATTAGCATAAAATGATACTACCCCCTTAACAGACAGGGGCACAATATGAACCCAATTTTCATGCTCTCCACCAGTAACAGGATAAGAAATGACCAAACTCTTCAGCAACACACTAACCACTGCATCATGCACTCTTTTTTAAACTGTCATATGTGTTATACAAAGTGGGCTACTTGTCCAGCACAAAAAGCAGCAAAAACTTAATCCTCACAGTAGAGTCTTCATAATTGATGAAAAAAAGGGTTTGATTCAGGATGTGGGTCTCAAAGCCAGGGTCTCTGCAGCTCCAACCTCAGCCTCAAACTTCTGCCATGGCCACATCAATGACAGATTTCCAGAAGCTTCTAGAAAGACCTCACAGCTGCCACATCGGATCCCTATTACCCAGGGCTGCCACAACTGACCGAGAGACAGGTAGAAAGAACCAGTCGAGGAGCGCGGCAAAACCGCACTCTTCAACGAAGGGAGGGCCCGACAGCAGCACACACCTACCGGCTCCCGACAGACGAACGGCAGCCACCTCCTCCTCCGCCTCCTCCTCTCAACCAGCCGCGCGGAGGCGGGAAACGGTCTCCTCCTCCGTCGGGCGATGGCCAGGGGAACACGGCACATATCGGTGCGGTGCGGTGCGGTTCAGCTGCCGGGGCAGCGAGGCCCGGGCGCGCTCTCCTCAAGCACGGCGCGACCACTAGAGCGCAGCGCCCCTGTCGAGGTAGCACGAGGGCCGCGTGACCGTTAGGGGCGGGGCCTGCGTGACCGTTAGGGGCGGGGCCTGCGTGACCGTTAGGGGCGGGGCCTGCGTGACCGTTAGGGGCGGAGCCTGCGTGACCGTTAGGGTGGGGCCTGCGTGACCGTTAGGGGCGGGTTCTAAGGCGTTGTTGGGGGCGGGTTCTAAGGCGTTGTTGGGGGCGGGTTCTAAGGCGTTGTTGGGGGCGGGTTCTAAGGCGTTGTTGGGGTCGGGTTGGGACTGTCCTGTGCGGTGGGCTCCATACCGGTTAGCAGAAAAACAATCGGAAGAGGGGAAGAACGCGCGGCACAAAATTAGTTTATAATCTAAATGGAAGCATCGTGAGGACGACAGTTGGTTTGTCGAGGTAGCAGCCCTCAACTGAAGCTGCGTCATGCTAGACAGCGTGTGCAGTCCGTGGCCATGGCTCGGCGCTGGATGTTCAGACAGGCTCTGGCGTCCTGGCAGGTATCTGCAATGGGCTTAAATTTCCAGTGAAATGACCCTTACCACAGTAGGCACATTTTGCTATAAAATAGCTATATAATTGCTATATAATCATGCTTAAGGTATTTTTTTCTGAGACACAGCTAACTTTTCCTTAAATATAGAATGAGACTTTATACTCTTACATAGTCTCATTTTACCTTCAAACATTTCATAAAAGTGTTCTTGATTCTTTAAAACCTGAGATGCTGACACATAAGAGAAAAAAACTTTCGTAGGAAAAGAAAAGATGCTTCTGTTAAATCACTGCTTCTGATTATACTTGAAAACGTAGTGCTGTCTGTGAAAAAGAAACAAGCAGTCTCTGTGCACATCTTGCATCTCAGAACTCAGAAACATTTGGAGACTTGGAGGGATAAAATGGGTCAGCAATTTAATTGAAATAGGTGTTATGAGTTTAAAGAAAAGGCTTTTGAAAATAGATGTCTTTGTTGCAAACATTTAGCAGTTGTTTTCTTAAAAAAGAAAAGAAAGAAAGAGAGAAAGAGAAAAGGAAAATCTGATGTGGTTAATTCCTTTGTTCTTCCATTGCACAGAATGACCAAATTGTTCAGAAATATAATAAATTATCAGGTCCATTTTTTTAGCTTTCTAATGTGATAAAGGTTGCTGCATGAAACGTTTTTATTTTTGAGTGAGAACTTAAAGCTCAGTGTTTTGGAACATCAGCCCTTCCTGAATCTGAAATGTTACCATTTTACCGGAAATATCAGAGAAGAACAAGAGGAAATAGAGGAGCAGGGTAGTAATTCAAAGTGTTAGAGTTAAAATCTCCAAAGTCCCCTTGCTGCTAACAATTCCCCACAATCATGTAAGTTTCCTTCTACTTAATTCTTCTGTGCCTGGGATGATTTGTCTTCATGAACTCGAGCAGCGTCATTAAGCCTGAGGTAAAGAGAGATCTTAACAATACATATTATAAAATTATCTTACAGACTGTGCCATCGGAAAATTAAATTCTGTCATTCAAGCATGCTACCATAGTGATATAAAGGAATCTCCAAAATGAGATAATTTTGCCTAACAGACAAACATTGTGTCAAACAGACATTTTGAACAAGAACGTGGTATGTTTGTATTTACATTATTTGAGAAAATCTCTGAGTATATGAAAGGAACAGAGTACAGTTTAAAAGTTCATGTGTCCTTTAGTGTCAGCGTAGTTTGGAGATATAATCAACCCATGTTTTGCACAAGTTGTATATCTAGATTATATTTCATGTGTGCATGTTTTAATATAAGAAAATTGTAAAGAAACTCTTGAATTTAGTAATTTAGAGCAAGTGTTTGGCAAGAGTACTTTGGGATCTGAGCCTGGGTTTGCTGCAGGTAAAAGAGATTGAGGAATTTAGAAGCCAAGCATGGTATTTGTAAAACCAACCTTGCATTTCCATTTTCTTGTATGGGGCTAATGTGTGTCACACTTTATGCTAGTTAAAATAAAATTTGAATTGGTAAATATAGGAAGTGCATTGTGGCCGAATGCAGAGACCAATTTGTGAAGTAATGAAGTTTCCTATTCAGTATGTAAGTAAAGGAGACCCATGTCTCTGAAAAATGTTGCTTTCAATACATGTGGGATTTAGGGAAGGAGAAGAATGTTAAAAAGAAGATTCTTAAAGATTTTAAATTTTCCACTGAGTGACAATTGGGTAGACAGCTTTTGTGACACAAGCAGTAGCCCAAGATGGTCATCTCTGTGTTCAGAATGATTTGGAGCAGCATTTCAGTACATCATCTCCATCGTTACTGAAATCAGTAGGGAACTGTCCATCACAAAAATCTACACAAGCAAGAAAAAATGTAAAGAAAACAGGAGAAAAGCTTCAGTACAATATACAGAATTTATGGACACAGCATCCTCTCTGGGGCCCCATAAACCATTTTGGAAGTTTTCCAGAAAGGCATTATTTTTGCTTCAGTGTATCTTTTGTTTCATATAGTCTATGCCCAAGGCTATATTTGGAGTGGTAGTCAAACTGCGGCATATCTTGTGCATGTTACAAACGGCACAATATACTAGTCATCTTCAGGCTGTGAAAGCTGAAAAAGAATTCTGTATTATAACAATTCAAATCATGCACCTTTCTCCTTACTTTAATGAAACCCAAAGTTGTTATGGCACTAACAAATCTGAAAACTGGGAACTCCTAATTAGTGGGAAAGTCATGAAAATATTTGCAGAAGAGTAGAAAGATCATATTTTGCTGGAGAAGAAGCAGTTACTTTTTAACTTATGCGTAATATGAATTCTTGATGGCAGTACCATGCTTTTAAACCCAGCAAAATAAGTATGACTCCGAATCATGATAGTGAAGAGACTATTCATTCTCTATGCAAGTTCCCTTTCTTTTGCCTTCTGTTGTGAGACTGCCGGTAAGAGTTAATTGATGGCAACTCTGACAGTAACTCTTCTAGTGCAGAAAACATATTCCAGGGACTCTGCAAATACCATCTATTCATTATTTTGCATAGGCTGTCTAGCAGAAGACAGATGCTAATGTTCACTCAGTACTGACATAGATGAGATAGGAAACAGTGACCTGTGGTGAAGTGTTGTAGTTTATCACCTATGGACTCAAATAAAGAATGTTATGGAGAAGGATAAGGATTTTAGTGTTTTTTAGGAGTTCCTATCCTCCTCCCTTTGGAAAAGATCGTCACAAGCAATACAGATGAAAAGCAAGAACACAAAATAATCCCAAATTGTATGTAGCAAATAGAGTTATTCCATAGTGTTTTACAGCCACATACCAGTGAACTTGTCAGAATGCACTGCCAAAGAACTGCCCAGTTAACAAGACTTCAGAGTTTTGTTGAAGTTACAGATTAAGATGAATAATTGATTGAAAGCCTGTTTGCATCAAAAACTGGTTGTAGCCTTGCAATGTATTTGGCATCAGTTCTAATAAACATTGCGTTGAGATGGGTATTTCCCATCTGATTCCGAATGACAGAAAGCACAAATTGTGAATGAAAACTGGATGATTTTTTGAGAGAATTAATGAGAAATGATTTATTAAGGCTTTTTTTCTTTCAGGTCTCATGAGAAAAGCACACCATATACAACATTAATAGGATGCTATTCTTACTGCTTCTTAAACACACAACCTGGTGATCCTGAGAATATAAAATGCCCTCAGTACAAGGTTTTCCTGGATGGTTTTGATGAAGTATTGACTTATTTATTCATGTCCTTGCCATGGAAGAAAGAAACAAATGTAAGGCATTGTTGCTTAGAGAGCTGAGAGAGCCATAGACCACCGAGGCCTTCCAAAAAGAAACATGAATAATGCTCAATAATACCAGTGACAGGAGAACTTACATATGATGGTTAATTGTGTGCCACATAGCTAAAGTACTAGTATATTAATAATACAGGATTTGCTTAACATTTCTAGCAGTGATTCCTAAACTCGGATGTATGTTTTATTGCTTTTGTGATAGAGATGAAAGTTTGTGTTCCTGGATTTAAAATTCGTTTTTAGGTTTCTACAATGCAAAGCACTGAAAAAGGTAGGATAGCTAACTCTTGGGTATACTTTTTGAAATCCCAGCTATCTATCGTCAGAGAAATTCATATTGTAAATATGAAATTATTAAATATAATGTAATTATAAATGTAAATAAATAAATATAGCCATACCATAACACAAAAAATTGCAATCCAGGAATCAGATGTACTTATATTTTTTATCAGATCTTTGTGCAAGTTTAGAAAAGAGAATCAAAAGCCTTTTAACTGGATTTATTTTGTCCTGCATTCATAAAGCATTCAATATGATTCTTGATATTTGACAGAGTTTATTGGTCAGTACTTCAGAAATGTTTTGGATTGTATTTATCTTTTGGACAAAAATCCAGATTATCTGCTTTCAACAAGAATGTTTCATTTGTTTCAGATAAGCTAGAAACTCACTTTGTGTGAGGTATTCCAATGAAACTAAAAAAAAATGTTGCTCTGAATGAAAGTCACAGTAATTAAGGGGAAAAAAAAAGCATTAAAAAACGAAGAATGAAGCAAGTAGCACAGACAGCATGGTTTGCTGATTCGTTAGAGGGAGATCAGGCCACACAGGTGTAACAACAGTGTGAAGGGAGATGTGTATTTACTCAGTTGTTGGCATGCAACATGGCCAGAGGTGCAAGCAGGGGCATGCAGCGTTATGAGGGAGGAGGCTTGTTGTTTTCTAGACCTTGGTTATTATTTTGTACCTTTTCTGGATTTGGCTACATACTTGTCCAGCATCCTTAAGCATATCATGTCTCTTCTCACTTCTCCCTCTTTTTGCAGTATAGTATCTTTGAGATGAGATGTTTCCTGCTGTATGTTTGCACAGGGCTGCCACACTGTGGCATTATGCTGCTCTAATAAACGTGTAATACAATAACAAGTATACCGTGCTAAACACCTTTAATTACAGATATACATTTTATCAAATAGTTATGCCTTTTCACAGTTCAAATCACTAAAAATAACAACTTCAAGATTGCTGAAGGAAAGGGAACCATACAGTAGAAAAAGGAATCACTTATGTTCTTTCTCTCTTCAGAGGAGAGAAAGGAAATTCCTTTAATAAAATCCGTCAGGCTTGCAAGAGTCACCTCACTACCAAAACCGCCACTGCAACCAAATTAACATTACAGAAAGGTAAAGATTTAGATCCTTATATCAAACCTATATGGAATCTAGGAAAAGCTTTCCTTAGAAGCCTGTTCCTGGCTATAATTCAGACAAATCCACTCTTTCTAACAGGAACCCCTACAGTATTGCCTTTGTAATATTGATGCAACTTGTTATATCAAGGTAAAAGAACCTTAGATTTTAAAATTAAATTTACAAGTCAATGTTGTATTTGTAGTAGACAGGAAATCTTGTGGGAAATGGATAATGGCTCCATGCATTTGTGTGAAATGTCTGCATGCATGATGAATAAAGGCCATTACTCTACTCAAGCTTCTTGGAGATTCATTTCTGCAGAACAAGCTTTCAGCTTTTTTTCCCCTAGACATATGTGTACTTCCCAACCATCAGGGTCACAGTCTTTACTTCAGAAGTTCTTAACAGGAAAAAAAAAAAAAAAAAAAAAGTATGTCCTTCAAGAGAGGGGAGTTACGTAACTGAATATCTATAATTAAACTGAGTGGTGACACCAATAAGCATAGTGCACAAAACAAGAGCTGAAATTATACACTTGGCAAGAAAAGCATAGCCCAGGGGACTGAGTGGAATTTAGAACTTCTTTCCTGTCTGTATCTCTGGTTCAGACATGGCACTTTTTTTTTTTTTTTTTTTTTGGTCTCAGGATTATTTGATGGATCTTTGGAAATAAACATTTTATCCAATCTCATTGAAATCAACATAGAAGCCTTTCCCTTTACTTCATTTGCCTTTTAATAAAATTACTCATAGTCGAATTCTTGTGAAGCTAGCTATATCCCAAGCAAGTGGCCACATTTACTGGTAGGTTAATCAGGAGGGTTGCAAAGGCTGCCCTTCTCACCTGCTGGATTTCTTGCACAAACCATGTCTCTCTCTCTAAATATTTAGATAGAATCAATTACTTCTTTTTTATTTCTGCCATTCCAACTGTAATACATTATTTCCTGTTTGCTAGGTTGGTATTTGCCCCCCCGCCCTCTTATTGGGGTGAAAAAATTATGTGTACAATTTTCTTTGATAAAGCGCTAGCAGAAAGAAACCCAAACTTTGTGTCTTGTATGCCGCTTTAGATATCCATTCATCTGTTTGATTGTTTTCTTCCATATGAGCTGCGATTGAGATCTCAGTATGCACTGCTATTAGGATAAACATCACCCAGACTTTGCTAGAATTTCTGACAATGGCTTTCTGAAAAAGTGGAGTGCAGTGTGCAGTGGAGTGCAGTGTGCACTCCACAAAAACATACAATGGCTTTTTCAGAAAGCCATTGTATGTTTTTGTGGAGTGCACACTGCAGATATTTCATTGGATATTTCAGTTGTAGATTTTAATTTGTTCAGATATAAATCACATTGCATCCAGTTCAATTTATGGCTTGGCTCTGTGGATGTCTTTTCTAAAGCTTAATGAAATAGGTGGGAATCTTCTTATTAATGCTGAAAGGCTTTTGGACAGGCCAGGTAATAACTCTCATGAATGTACCTGCTTTATTGTGCCAATAATATATAAGAACTTAAAGTATTCCTAAATATCTTACTATTAGAATTAACTTGTTACTGAATTTATACTAAGCAACCTTGTACAAGAAGGAAGCACAGCTATCTAGTGTAATGAAGATAAGAAGAATATTTTTGATATTTTGCTTCTGATACAGACACCAGGAGTTTTATGTCTCCTGTAACTAAGTGGGACACGGCCAGCTAAGCTCTGCCTGGATCTGGCCTGTGTTGTTGTTTTTCATAACAGCCAGTTTTCCATAATGATTCCAGTCAGGACATTCAGCCAGTAGTGAAATGTAAATGTCCAGGATCATTGTGACTTACATCCCTTTCCTCCCGCCTTGTGCAGCAAAAGCTATTTCTGGGTGAATGCACTAGCTGAGCTAAATTTCATCTGGATGACAGAACAAATCTGACTCATTTCTGGGTCCAAACATCAAAGGGGTCAAGTTGCTAAAATCGCCGCAAGCATCAAGAGCCGTTGCACCTAATTGCCTCCATGCAGCGCATGAAAATTTCCGTTCTTTGCCATACTCAGCTACAGAAAATTGCTGCTCATCCAGCTGCAAACATCTGACAGGCAGCAAGACAGCACCTCAGGGACAGAAGGTTTTAAAGCAAACTATAGCTATGTATCATTGACATGTTCATGTGAAAATTCCCAATGTGCTGAAAATTCAGATCTCTGAGTAGCATCACGTCATCCAGATAAAGCAAAAGTCCAAAATAAAAGTGCCCCTGGGATATGCAAAAGCTACTTTGGAGCAATAGAGGAAAATATTCCTACATAAAACCTGGACCAGATTCCAGCAAACCAGACCAAATTCAGGCAAGGGCAGTAACAGATGGATGTGCCACAAACTCACATGGAATGATAAAGGTTTCATGATCTACAAGGCCGAATGCAAAAGATACATTTTAAACAGAAAAAGAGATAAAAGATTAGGGTAGGTTCAAACAGTATTTAAATTTAAACACAAAAGCACCCAACAGGTCCTGAATTTCAGTGGGATTTACATGACTGCTGCCTTTAGACGCCTTGGAAAGCCTTATCATGGGTAACTGTCCTCTCCAAATGAGCTAAGATTCAAATAACATCCTTAAGCAAATATATCTTATCTGTTAGACTGTGTTCAACAGGCACGTGTCTAGTGGCAGAAAATTTCAAAACATAATAGAAGTAGGCAGCTACAGAAGTATTTTAGTCAGAAGCACTGTGACTTAGCCACATAGATGTTCTCTTTAAATCCTTTTAAGCTGCTGCTCTACCATATTCCTTGCAGGTCTACGAGTTCAAGTAATGGCATATTTATTTTAAGAGCCTGTTCATGTAAGGTTGATATGGATTTGACAAGTATAAGATAAAAAAAATGAAAGTAAATTGCAAAAAAAAAATCAAATTATCTCATGGTTCTCCATTCCTTGAATCTGAATTTGCCCATTTGGGAAGGTGTTTCTTCAGTTTGTCCAGTATTTCTCCATATTTTTGTAACAGACATTTTCTGATTTATTAGTGGAAACATATTTACTATTGCACTATCTTAGAACAGAGAAAGAATAGAGACTAATTTTCATCATCATGCATTATTAGAATGTCATTCATTATTAGAATGACAGCAAGGTTTCAATTCATATGTCAAGATTCCAGTGCTAATTGTGATGAAGGATACACCATTATTTTTAAATGCTGCTACCAACGAAGTAAGTGGAAAACTAAGTTTTGCCATTATCTGCAATGGCTTCAGGGTTTCCCCCATACCTTCAGTGTTTCTTTGTAGCTACCTGTATTCATGTATATTATTATTGTCATAGGAGCATCTGTTGTAATCCGTGATCTTCATCATGTAAAAGCTTCCTGGAAAGTTTTACTTCAACATGTTTTATCTAAATCTGGGTGTGTATTTGATAGAAATTCACAAAAAGACATTTTAAAGCATTTAAAGATGTCGAATTGTGAAAGTACACTTTTTCTCACAATCATTATTTCTTTAAAAATCTCTTCATATGAAATGAAGAGATCATTAATTTCTCATTAATTTCTGTGGGGTTCACTGATTTATTCCCAGGGAGATACCATGCTAAGATTTTCTCCTCCATCTTGAACAGCAGAAAAAATCACAAGGAATTATACTCAGCCTCTGATAATGAATAGCTTGATCAAGACAAATAATGTATTCATTATACATAAAACTGGAAGTCATTCTAGGGATAATTGTGTTGTAATCATATAGTAACTACCAAGATTCTAGCAGATTTAAGTGAAGTTCAATCCTTTAAATGGTGCTACTTAATTTGGAACAGTTACTATCTTGCCACTGCAGTGGTCCTCTCCGTGATTGAAGACTCCCATTCGCAGGCTGTTGCTGGAGCAGTGCGGGAGCGAGAGTGGAGACGCCTCCCTTGAAAGTCACATCGCAAAATCTCCTGAATGGAAATGAGGCATCTCATCATTGATAACACGAAGGCAAAGAATACACTGCTCTCCAAGTCAGTGCTCTGTGGAGATTCAGTCAGGTGCCCCTGGGTTTACGTGTTGTATTTCATGTGTGTTTCATGGTAGAGAATCAGGGAGTAAGCGCCAAGTAACAACATCCATTTCAGCTTTAGCTTGTATGACTCACCAGGAATCAAACGGGATGTAAACAGAAGTATTGAAAGCTGTAAGGAGGTTTGCCAACCTGTTCTTTTGTTTATTTTCATTTCCCACCATTTTTACACACACAATTCACTTTCTATCTTGCTTTTTGTAAACAAGCTTTCTTTCTATGCCTTCCTAGACAACTTTTTTTTTCTCTCATGCCTCATCCTCTCCCATATACAAAGTGCAGATTTACAGCAGAGATGGTAATAGGGAAAATCTCCTGAAGAGCATTAGAGACTTTTTTTTGCCTCTGACATTTCTTCTGCCTTTGTATTTATCAAAAACGGCTGTTTTCATCTTTGATTCTAAGAAGGTTCTCATTCTCAAAACTCACTAACAATTTATTCAATCAATTTCTTTTTTCCAAAATGTCAACAAATTGCATTTTTACTTACATTATAGCAATAGCAAATTTTGAAAGATGCTATTTTGGTTCACAGCAATTCAATCACTGTCCACTAGAGGGGTAAGGGCCAACATTCATTGCTCTGAGTTTCAGCCAATGAAACTAATCACATCTTATTTTGGATGTGAAATTTCAGAGTTGGGTACTGGTAAAATTCATGAGACTTAAAAAACATTGTGACAAAATACCTAAAACCAGATACATGTAAATTGCCCGATGTTTTCTATTAGTACGTTCAGGTGTGGCGTGCAGCTCCTAGTGGGAAAAGCGGTGTGCAGTAATTCAGACAACCACGCTCTGCATCTCCTGCAGCCGGGGGTTATCTGGTAGCAGTCCAGCAGAAGTCTCACCTGAATAACCAACGAATAAGAGTTACAGATAGGGGAGTTTTTGTTTCTGTCTTCGGTAAAGCATCAGTTGAGCAACCCCCCCGCGACAGTGGTTCAGGCCCCCCCGGCGGCCGCTTGGTCTCTCCCACGCGAGGCGGGCCCAGCGCCCCGGGGTGCGAGGAGGGGGCGGTGCGTCCCGTCACGTGACGGGCGGGGCGGGGCCGCAGCGCCATGTCGCGGCGGGAGCGCAGTCCCGGCGGTGCCGCTGTGGCCGGTCGGGATGCGGCGGCCGCGCCCGAGCGGCGCCTCTCGCTCTTGCCCTGGGACCGCTTCTCGGCCTGGCTGCACTGCGTGTGCGTGGTGGGCTTCGACCTGGAGCTGGGCCAGGCCGTGGAGGTACGCGCGACGGCGGCGCAATCGCGCGCTTCCTCTGAGGCGATGCGGGGCGGCGGGGAGCGGGATGTGCGAAATCCCGGGGCGCCGGGCCCCGCGGCCGAGCTAGGGCTGTTCGTCCCGCCGGCGGCCGCTGAGGCGCTGGCGGTAGCGTCTCGCCGAGCCCGGGGAGCTGCCCTTCTTTCTGCTTCCCCCTCCCCCGTTTCTTAACACTAATAGTATAAATTTATTGAAGGCTGGCCGACAAAGCTAGATACCGCAAAACTTAAGATGTGTAATTGATATACATAGCTGCTGCAAGAGAAATGCAAACAAGTATCTAGTGCAGCATCCTGACTTTCTGAGGTGTAGTTGCATCCCATTATAAGGTACTGTTAACAACCAAGACAAGAGTGTCTTTACAAGCTATGATGAAACAGATAATGTTCCCGGGGCTGAAGGCAGCACAGCCTCCGTCTTTCTACAGGCAACTCAGTGATGATAACAGTCCCGTTAATCTTTGCTGTGTGGAGACTACACTGCTGAGGGTTAGAAAATAAAGAAGTTGCCAAGCAAGCATTTTTTCTCACTTTCCAATTCCTTTCACAGAAGAAGTTACACATTTTCTTTGGCAGAAAGAAGGTCTTTTTCTTTCACTAATGGTTTCAAGCCTTATAATAAAGCTGGGCTTTATGGCAATGGATCTGCTACAGCCCTCAATCTGTTTTTCAGAACAGACTTTCTGGTCCAACAGGTTGAACTTATTATTTGAGGAAGGAAATAAATGCTTGTGAAGGACATTTAGATTGTGAGGGCAAGCCCTGGGAAGCTAGGGAACAATAGAATTATGATCTGTAGTTCTCCTCTGCTCCTTGTGTCTGCCTTGCAAGCTTTTCACTTCTGTGCTTCTGATGGGCAACTTATGGGCCTTTAACACCTCCTGGTTTTGAGCAGCAGGCGTTGTCACAGCACCCAGGAGTGGTTTTCCTGTTCGGTTCTCTTGGCATTTATTTAGTGAGGAATCTTTTAAATGTTAATCTGCGCCACACTTGTGTGCTTGACCCTTGCATCGTTGTGAAGTGCAGGCCAGAAAGACTGAGAACACATAACAGGATAGAAATAAATTGTTGCTGTTTTTACTCATCACCCTTTGATTTCTGGAAAGACATAGAAGCACTAGCGAGCAAAAAGTTTTGGTTGACACATGCCACTGCATCTCCTAAGTACTAGTTAAAGCAAAGAAGTATAATTCTCCTCTTCTTTATAGACCAGTTGCACTAAAACCTTGAATTAAGTGACTTGTGGAATGTGCCTGTGCTGTCTCTTTTGTTCCAAAATATCTTGCAAAGATGGGTGACCACCTTGAGCTAAAAGCATTTACAAAGTAGGAACAGGCATGTAGTTTACATAGCTTGCCGTTGAAAATAAGCTAAGCTTAGATAAATGTGAGGCTTATATCCTTAGGATATTTAAAGGATAAATTTTGGGCTTAACTTACCTACCTTATTCTCAAATAAAATACTACTATTTTTTTTTCCTGTAGGTGATATATCCCCCACATTCAAAACTCACTGATAAAGAGGTAAGTCATGGTTGCTGTATAAATAAATCATTTGTTTTTCATTTAGTTCTTTTTTGAAATATAATGCTGCTCTCCTTTTTTTCATCCTTTAGAAGACCAATATTTGCTATTTGTCTTTTCCAGATTCTAATTCAGGTAAGTGCTTCCTTTGCTCTGTAGATGGAAGTTTGAATCTCTTGTTGGGTTAAGCTGTATAAACCAGATAGAGTTTAGCAGCGTATTTCCATGGTATTTCAGATATATGTGAATATCATATTATGTAATAATATATGTATACTTATATAATAATATTACAGTATGGAATAGTTGGAATTAAGGTTAAATACAAAATTTTAATCATCTGTGTTGTAGTAAAAGCTGAAGACTATCTGATTTGTATAAGCGGAACATCAGGAACGTGAATACTTAAGACCTTTCAGAAGATATGCATGTGGATGTTTCAGAATACCTTGCAAGCAAAGAATAAATCTTTTAATATCTCTCTCAAAATAATATTGTCATTGTAGGCAAAGATGTAGATGCAGAATTAAAAGGATTTAGTAAAGCTGATGCAAAGGGTGTGGGACCCTCTCAGAAATTTAGAAAATAGGTAAAAATTACAAGAGTGAAGTTGAATTGTCATTCTAAATGCTTTTGAATTCAAAAGCCCTGAAGGGAAAAGCCTCTGTCTTATATCTTCTCTTCTTTTCTTTGCTTCTGTTGCTGTGTGTGGTCCCACTTGCTGAATTCTTCTTTCATCTAAACCTTTCGTGTCCTGCAGCCGGAGGAGTTGGAGGCATATGGCTGATGACTTAGACCACCTGCAGAAAGAGATGGCAGAAGTGCAGATGCTGCCTTTCATGTTCTATGCACTTAATATACCCAAACATATAGTAACAAACTTGTCCCTGTAACTGCTCTTACTTTGTTTTTGTTGCTCTGCAGCATGACATTTCTTACATGGGTTGATGGAGACGGGTCCTTTTAATATATGTAGGTGAGCTGTGATGGAAGTGACTTTAATGAGGCATGAGATAATGATACTCCTTTTGTCTTTTAATCTAAGTTTCTTAATACAGTTATTCTTAATGCTTCTACTTTGAATGGATAGTTGAGGAAAGAACAGCCGTTTACTTTTTCAGATTCTACCTACAGGAAGAGCAACCAATCCTGAATGGTATCTCTGTACATTAGTAATCAAGGATAGCTTACTTTTAGGTCTTCTCCATATAAGGCAAACTAGGCCAATACCAGAAGTTAAATTAAGGGAAATAATTACGTAAACCTGGAGAAAGTAATTTGTGCTTTTATTATTGGCATGTAAGTTATTTTTCTTGTTAATTATCTTGCTGGTTCATGTGGTTCAGTGCTTTTATTGGTTACTCTCTAGACTACTGCATGGGTAGCCTGTGGTATAATATTCTGCTACTATTCAATTTTATCTCAGTGTGTTGTGGACTTTCTACTGCGTCTTCTAGGGAGTCTGAGGCTGACTTGAATGCTGTGAACATGACAGCATTAAACCACACTATGACTTGCACAGCCAGCTGGATCTTGCTTAGGATTTGGGGCATCGTTGGTTGCTACAGCTGCATATATGTGGCTGAAGAAGTAAGAAGCTTCTTAACTAAATAGGAGAAGTAAGAGTTGAGCTCATATTCTACAGAATTTTTATTTGGAGAATGGAGCTGTGCCTCAGTATTGGGTCTAATAGCAGTGATTGGTGTAACAGGACAGCTGTGCAGAGCCCAGAGCATCATTATTTACTTCAGATTTTTTTTTTTCCTTCTAAGGATCTTTTCAAATTTTGTCAAAAACCTGTAAGAGCAAAGCTCTAGTGAAGTTCTGTTCAATAATTTTGGTAAATTTATTTATGTAGCTGTTAACATGAAGGTTTGCATTGCTGCTATTGTGTATTTTGGATACTGTACTGCAATACAGTAGGCAGTGCCCAGGATCTTGTCTTTCAGTTGATTGTGTTCACATTAAGTACACTGCCTTTGAAAAGGGTGGGCTGTTGGTTTTAAAGCAGGTTTGCCAGGGTTGTGATGTGCCTCCATGTTCTCTCCGTTCTACCCATCTCCTTTGCCGCTGTTCCCATGCGTAGCTGTTCCCATTCAGCATATACTTATGTCCTCTTTTTGAACTTCAGTGTTTGTTGTTCTGTGTTTGTTTGTTTACTTGTTTTAGTTCCTTTTTTAAAAATAACAAACAACACTTTACTGGTGAGAAAATAGCCATGAAGATGTCAGGGATACAAGTCCTGATAAAAGCTACGTTCCACCTGGGGAAAGTTCCTTTGAGCTGATTCAAAAGCTAGCCCTAATTTCTTCGCAGACTGCAAGTAGTCAGTATACTTAGTTAAATTTTTCTTTAGGAAATCCATTTGAATAGGATTCAAGGGAGACTTCACTACTTGTGTTAATGAAAAGTCTCCCCTCTCCTCATACTCTCCAGATGTTACTTTGCATTAATAGCAAATATTTCACTTGAGTGTGGTTTAAGAATAACACTGTGTTTTGTCAGCATCTTGAGAAAGTCTATATTTTGCTCACTTTTCTGTAGTTGGTGTTCTAGCCTTGTAGAAATATTAGGCTGGTCCTGGGCATCCCCATGGTATTAGAGATCAGCATAGGGCAGTTAGAGTATGACTGATCTATTTACTTTCCTCTCTTGAGTATTGAAAAAGTCACACAAAGTTATTCAGCAGCAAAATGACATGTGGTGAGGATGAAAAGTGTACAGCCAGGGCAATAAAATCTAGAATAATATTGGGAGGACAGCTACTAGTAGAAATGTTAGGGATATGACAGTGTAAGTCCTTGAAGCTAATATATTCACTGTGAGGTAGAGATGTTTTTCTTTTTGCTCTAAAGAGGTCTATTTATTGTCATCACATAAAGATCAGAACAAAACATTCCAAATACTGTTGTTTGCTGTTTATATCTTCCCCTTATATAGGTTGTCTTGGGGACACACAGTTTTGTTTTAGATTTCGACGGTCTTCTGGAAGAAAAGTCTCATTATGCTGTTTTCTGGACCATTTGGATAGAGATCTACCAGTTTACTTAAAGGTTGGGAATAAGAAACAATGCAGTTAATCTCTTCTGGGTGACAGTAATGGTTAGATGGTTCACACTTAAATAGATGTTCAAAAAAAACACAAACTCAAATGGGATACACTGAAAGGCAAAGGTTTTTTTTTTTAAGCATGTCATTATCATATTATTTAACTAATAATGAGTCCTGATAATTATCTTTTAAATATTCATTAATTATTTTGCAGTGCATGGAATTACACTGGTGACACCTCTTTTATTTTTGACTAGAAACCTGCACATCAATTTGTAAGAACTGTTATTGGAAGTCTGAAGTACTTACTTTCTATAAGACCTAGGAAAACCTAGGTCTTCCCAGCAATTCTTCTCTGTCTCTCCTTTTCACTTTTTAAAGGTGGAGGAGTTACCAAAGAGAGGTAATAGCCAAAAAGTTGTTCTCAGTGGCAAGACTTTAACTGTGCTAGTGGGAGTGTCACTCGGATTCAGTTTAGATTTGTTGTTATGGCAAATATCTGAATTCCTGTCTGTAGGAAGAATGAAGCTCATGTTTTAGCTTTGAAATGTGAGGGAATGCTTCTTTAATACCTTTTTTTTCTTTTTTAATGAGCTAATGCACAGAAAGACTAGATTTTTCTCTTTATACAAAAGCCAGAGCTGCTTTAAGGTGTGAGGGTTTTTTCTTTGTGTCTTTTGTTTTTAACTCCTAACATTTTTTTGGAACAACTTTGCAAAATTACTTGTTGATGTATTTCTCAGGGAATTAATTCTGGTTTTGCTTCCATGGTGTTTCAAGAGAATATAGATGAAAGAATAGCAAAGACAGAAAGCATAGTCATTTGCTTACACTGTTGCTTTCTCTTCAAAGGAGTTGTAAAAGTTTTAATGCCACTAAAAAGGATAATCCTTATAGTTCATTATATTTAATCAGCTTCAGATTTTGTAAGGAAGTAAGTTTGCTCATGCTCAAAAAGAAAGATGACATCAGGTCGTTGTATTGAATTCTCTTTTTCGTTTGTGTGTTTTTTTTTTTCTCTTTTTTTTTTTTTTCCCAGAAGGATCCAGCTTATTACTATGGCTATGTGTATTTCAGACAAGTTCGAGACAAATCATTAAAAAGAGGCTATTTCCAGAAGGTAATTTTAATTAACTTAGCAACATCATAATTCCACTATTTTAGTGTCTCTGGAAAGAACAGTATGAGTAGCTTGATCTTTTAGCAGTTTTGTGGCTACTGTTATGAATCATTTAAGTGAGACTTATGTATCATTGAATGGGAAGTAGAAAAGTGAAATATATAGCAATTATTGTGTTCTTACAGTACATTTTGTTTACTAAGTCTGCAAGTAGCCAAGGAATAATTTTTGAGGTTTAGTTTATAATCCAGGATAGTCTCTAATGGGTAGTTTGTAGTTACCTTTTGCAGATATGGCTGTTGCTGTGACTTACAGTAAACTAGTAAACTGATCACACTTTGTATCAATAATACATTCCAGATGCACTCTCCGAAGAAAACTTTGTTTTGTATTAAAGCAATAAGTTTGAAACTCTTTGGAACTGATTGTTTGCAGTTGCCTGAAGTTAAATGTGTTGTTGACTTGTTTGTGTGGAAAATTCACTTGATACTATATGAGAATTACTACTAGAACTGGAAGTTCTCTTGGGGAAGGAGGTTAACTTTAGACAGTGTTCTTACACAGTGTTTTGTTACTCTTTATTCCAGTCCTTGGTTCTCATCAGCAAACTACCATATGTCCACTTTTTTCGCACTGTGCTTAAGCAAATAGCACCAGAATATTTTGAAAAGAGTGAAGCTTTCCTGGAAGCAGGTAGTGGCACTACTAAATTCTTACGAAAGAGCTCCTAAAGTACCATGTATTTGTTTTGGAGAAATAACAACAGTGTCCTATTCCAGCTTGCATGTCTGTCTTCACTTAGGATAGAGTGCTGAAACTTTAGAAAACTTGATTTGTTTTTTGGATGATTTTCCCAAGTACTTGGGTTTATCTGTTCAACAACCAACTTATGTTAAGTGTGCTCTTACATCATGTGTGCTTTCTTCAAGGTTTCTTAAGATATACTTACATGATTGCCCTCACAGCATGTTTCTTAAACTGGTTGTAAGTGTGGTTGCTGCTAAGAATGGAAGACAAGCTGGTACCATGTTCTTGAAATTAATAACTTATAATGTGCTATTTGATTAAAACTATTGTAAAACTGTTATCAAAAATCCAGTAAAACTTTAGAGCATGAATTGAACAAGTAGAAAAGTTATGAGATATCACCATTAATTTATCATTATATAGCAAGTTGGCTATAATGTCATGGGTTACAGTATGTGTAAAAGAGCTACAAAATATACTTGATATATATATTTTCCTTAAGTCTGCAGTGACATTGATCGTTGGCCACCTCCTGTTCCAGGGGAAATACTGCATTTGCCCATTATGGGTGTTGTAATGAAGGTAAATTTTGTGCTCTTTAAAGTTTGTTTGTTTTGTTTTTTAATCATCACTTAGATCCATTTGCTCACGCCAGCCTCCAGTGTGATTAAATTTGTGGTACTGTATTACTAACAGGTGTATAGTGTGGGGTCAGGAAAAGATGTTTATGTTGTTCATTATGTTAATGTTGTTCATTATATTTAATTTCTGCCCCATACCCATTAAGAAGTCTGATGTTTTGGTTGAGGTTTTTGTAGCAATACAGTATTCCTGTGCTAAGGCAATATTCCATAACTTTTTCAGATGTTTCTCTTTACTGTTAAAACAATTTGGTTTGACTTTCTTGTAAAAGTTGTGAAAAATGTTATCGGGAACGCTTCTTTGCTTAACTCAAGTGCAACTTTCATATTCTAATATTCAATTCAACTTTGTAATATTATACTAATAGCATATTGATTCCTGTAGCAATTATTTACAGATATTACAGAGTCTCTAGCTCTCTATTCACTGTCATGGGAATGTTCTATAGAATAAATGAAGAATCATTTGGTGTCACATTTTCTATGTCCCGAAGTATTTTAAGTCTCCGCTGGATTAGATGCAAGGAAAATAATTATTTTCTTTCTTCTGAAGTTGCGGATTCCAACATACCGTGACAAGCCTGGAACAACCCAAGTAGTACAGAACATGCACCAGGTAGAGATCTTGCTGTTGTACACACCACCACAATAAATAGCTGCCTTCACTCTCTTAAAATTTCTTTTTAGAAAAGATTGGGGCACATCCTCATACCCTTTGTAGTAATGAAATATCAAGTCTTTGAAGCTCTGAGTAGAAGAGTCTAGGATTGGGTTCCTCCCAGAAAAGATATTTTAACGCAGTTACCTCAAACATGTTAGGACAGGACATTAATCATCCAACATAGGAGGATGGTTGATTCATGAAATCACTTAACTCAAAATATCATTTCTGTGAGTGAAATTATACTAAATTGTAGTTTTGTGGAGGACAACATTAAAAAGATTTGCTTAGAAATTGTATACAAAACAAGTCTATGTGTGCCTTCATATGTTGTATGACTGTGACTTGAAACAACTTGGGTCTTGTATTGTTTCTGGACTGAAAGTCATATGGCCATAAGTGGGGAAAAAAATCTTGCTTTTAGGCAAATCAATACTTACTTGTGTAGTAGTATGTATTTAACGTATGTATGATACTCTGTGTGTAAGCATTTAAGGGAAATTGTTTTAATACTTGTATATTACGATGACTGAAGACTAGCATTGTAATATCTTTCAGGCAGATGCACAAATCTCTGTGGCCTTACCTACTGTTCATGAAGTTGACCTGTTCAGGTAGGAGTTTAGACTGATTTATCTCTAGTTATGAATTCCCACAGGTCAATGATTAATGAGACCCTCATAAAAATCTATTAGTTTGCAAGCTAGGTTTATCAGTATTATTTGTAATGCTCTTTTCTGGTCAAGCTGGCTAAAACACACTTCTTAACTGGAAGTTTTTGGTTATACCCTTTTGCAGTATTTATTGTTTGTAGCCACTTGTGCATGGTACTTGAAAGATCCTTTTATGCAGTTCTGTAAATTAAATACCTTTAGTTCTGATAAGGATATTGCATTCTTTCTGTCTGATTTTAGGTGTTTCTGTCCAGTGTTCTTTCACATTCAGATGCTCTGGGAACTTGTACTGCTAGGAGAACCACTTGTTGTGATGGCACCATCACCATCTGAGTCTTCAGAAACTGTGCTAGCACTTGTTAGGTAAATAGAGCAAAGCTTCCAAAGTAACAACTGAGTGAGTCATTGCAGCTTGCAGCTGGCTGCAACTCCAGTTGATCTAAATCTAATAGACTTTAAATTGTCGGTTTTTGCTTTCTTTCATGACTTCTTTGCCTTGCCTTCTTTCCTTGCCTCTTTTTTTTTTTTTTTTTCCCCTCACTCTACAGTTGCATTTCACCTCTGAAGTACTGCAGTGATTTCAGGCCATACTTTACCATACATGACAGTGAATTCAAAGAATATACAACTCGAACACAAGCTCCGTAAGTAAATCGGATTTCATGTTGAAGGTGTTGCTTAGAATTATAAGTAAGGCTTATCCTATGGAATACAATAATTAGCTGTTTTAAATACTCCAATTAGGATACAGAAAATATGAAGCAATGTCATGAGTAACTGACATTATCTCAAAATCAATTTGAACTTAGTTTAAGGGGTTCCTTTGGTGTAAAGTAAGTAAAATTGGAAATAGGAAAGTAAGATAAGTGTTTTTTTTAATGTTCAGCAAGGCTTTGCCTTTGCAATATTTGGTCTGAAATGGCAGGGTCAAAATAGTGTTCTGTACTCAATTTTTGACCCTGCGTGTGCAGAGGGGTTGGACTAGATGATCTCTAAAGGTCCGTTCCAACCTTAAGGTTTCTATGACTCTGTGATTTTATAATTACTGAGTGAAGTGACTTCTAAAGTTCAGCTTTGGTACAACTGTTCTGTAAATTAATCTGGGTGATGCTGTAGTGGAGACTATCCTTTAAACAAATTTAAAACTTTTTTTAAAAAAGTTTTAAAAAGTTTAAACTTTAAACTTTTAAAAAAGTTTAAAAAAAGTTTTAAATAATTCAGAAATTAGAATGCTTTTGAAGTCTCACATTTTCTACAAAATGATATTTGTGAAATTGCGTTAAGGTACTTTTCTCCTTTTAAATCATACTTCTATTTTGTTACTCATACTCTTATGATGTTTCTTTGTTATATAAATTATTGAAGTGGAATTTGATTTGGGATTGGATTCTATAGTTGTATTCAATTTTGCTTTTTTGAACAAAGTTCTTCGGATATCTGAACAGGCACAGACTGTTAGGCACATTTGAGAAGTAGGTGTAATGTAACCATGAAGACAGAGCTCTTGGTGTCATATTTGAAATCTTGTGTTTGTGTTTGTAGACCATCTGTCATCTTAGGGGTGACCAACCCTTTTTTTGCTAAAACACTCCAGCACTGGCCCCACATTATCCGTATCGGAGATATTAAACTTCCAGGTAAGATAGAAATTCTACTGCAGTCCTGTGATTAAAAATATACTGTGATGTCACTTGCTGTCTCAGAGTTCAGTAGCTCTATTTTTGTGCTTATTTATTAACCAAAATATAGGAAGTAGGTTAAGGTCTAAAAACATACTAACTAAATTCTCCTAGATGGATATCTGTTAAATGAAATTAAGGTCCTACATTGCCGCATCTAATGGCTTAGGCATTTAAAAAATAGTAATACTCAATAGTGGTAACATTTTATTTGAACCTTCAAATAATCTTGTGTTTGTTTTGGCATGAGTTTGTGTGGTTTTTGTTTGTTTTTCTTTTGTTGTTGTTGTGGCTTTGCCAGGAAGTCCTTGACAAATGGCAGGGCTGATGATGTTGCTTGTCTGCTTAGTGTATGCTTTCAGATGCATTCTTCGGTACTTGCTTGTGATGCCTTTTATTGCATTAGATTCTCTTCTAAATACAGATATTAACTTATAATAAAGCAGTGCAATGTAGTGGATGAATTATAGTATTTATTTTGGGAGTGATAATGTACAGTAAGATGGCTTTAAATGTTTTGGCAGGTGAAGTTCCAAAGCAGATGAAAGTGAAGAAACTCAAGAACCTAAAAACTTTGGACTCAAAACCTGGTAATAAGTTGTTTTGAAGTTCAAGCATTCCACTTTTTCTAAGTTAAAAAGAACATACTTTTTACCTTTGATAAATCCCTTTTCTTTTTAGGGGTTTATACATCTTATAAGACATATTTAAACAAGGATGAAGAAATCATAAAGCAATTACAAAAGGTAATACTTTGCATATATTCTTAATAGAAATTTTGAATACTGCTGTATTGAATGCTGCTGTCTTAATTTAGGGCTGGGATATCTCTGCATACCTAAAAAGACTGAAATTAATTCTCTCTTACTCTTTCTCTCTCCTATATTCTAACTTGTGTAAAAGTATGTTTATAGAAATTTTTCCTTTCCTATTTGAATTTGACATTAAAATTCATGTCTTAAAAAATAGCTAAATAAAGAGTGAATATACTCAAGTGCTTGCTGTGATTGTTTTGCTTTAATGGTGAGGGGTGAGCAGTGCGATAACAGACTTGTACTGTGAATCCTTTTTAAAGGGTGTACAGCAGAAACGTCCCTCAGAAGCTCAGAGTGTGATTCTTCGGCGTTATTTTTTGGAATTGACAGAAAGTTTCATTATTCCATTAGTAAGTTGTTATACCAATGAGGGTTTTTAATATGATGTGGGGTAGATTTGGTGGGCTTTTACACTTTTCTCTTTTAGTATTAGTCTTTTTGGATCATATTTGAGCTATAGAAGTTTAACATTAGGGTCTGTATTAGTTTTTCTGTAATGCTACACTTCTTGCTGTAAGCTTACACTTCTTGAATTGCAACACTTAGCTTGAAAATACTGAATGTAGTAGCCTAATGTCTATTATGAAACAGAGCAGGCTTAGATCTCAAAATGGAACACTCCTCTGTATCTTTCGCTGTACTGCATTTTCAGGTGTTCACTTGAGATGTACTGCGTAGCATTTATGCTAAGAAAAATGTGTATGTACTTTTTAGTATTTTTTTGCCTTTTTTTTTTTTTTTTTTTTTAAATCAAGGAGTAAGAAGCAAATCTCTAATCCTTCCTCAGTATTTGAAATTCACAGCCCTTTGCTTTATGCTTCTTAAGAACTGGTTATGTAAACAAGCTTTCTTTTGTCTTTTTCCAGGAACGTTATGTGGCAAGTTTAATGCCTCTGCAAAAATGTATATCACCGTGGAAGGTAAGGATGTATAATTGCAATGAGCTGTAAATGGCCACTTAGAGGGAAGAGGGGGGGAAAAAAGTTAGATAATTCATCTTTTTTAATTCTTTCCATAGAGTCCACCACAGCTGAGACAGTTTAGCCAAGAGGACTTCATGAAGACACTGGAGAAAGCAGGACCACAGCTCACTTCAGGTTTAAAAGGAGATTGGATAGGACTTTACAGGTTATTTTTTTTCTTCAACATAAGAAATTGTATTTAAATGAAGGCAAATAGACGATATGAATTCTTGAGCAAATTTGTTTTTGATTTAAATGTTTATTCGAAATACTTGATTTTAGAATATGTGGTTTGATAAGAATCGCTAGTCCTTAGCGGAAATCTAATATGACCTTAAACTGGTATACCAGTACATCAGTGTTCTTTTTTAGGGGTGGAGTAGAGGGATGTTTGTTTTTTTTAACTTGGTCCAAACCTGATTCCTACTTGCAATCAAACACAAATATTAAAAACAAGGTTTTTAAAACTTCAGCCTTGCTTTTATTCTGCCGAGACTTCTTACTTGCATTGTCTTTAGACATTATGTTCTCCTCTTTTTTTTTTTTTTTTTTTCCATTTTCTGAATTAAGGAAGCACCTGTTGTATTCTACTTTAGAATAGCGTGCATGTATATATATCTGAAAGAAAAGAGAAATTGTTCCAATACCACCTTCAACCTCCAAAACAATTGGTTGCGAGGTGATGGCATAGAAAATGGTGTGCTATCATAATTGTATTAAAAATATGATTTTGTTTTGTGTTTTACCAGGCATTTTTTGAAATCACCAAACTTTGATGGTTGGTTTAGGAGCCGACAGAAAGAAATGACACAGAAGTTGGAGGCCCTTCATTTGGAAGCTCTCTGCAATGAGGTTGGTAACAATGATACTTACATTAAAATTTCCCTTAATGTCATATTTATTGCTACTACTTATGTCGTTTCTGCAAATTAAGGTGCTGATGACTTGGTCGGGTCTGAATGTGTAAATTATGAACTATTTAGCCAAGTATGGACTGGAATTAACATAGGAAAAGAAAACAATAATGAAATACAGTTCACTTTTATAATAACTGACACTGTATATAAAATAGCTCTTCAGTCCATTTTTACTCTTATATGTTTTGACACTGAATTTTTTTCTCTCCCTTCCTTCTGTGGTATTGCATGTAATTAATTATATCTCAGTACTAAAAAGTGTTTTATTTTCTTTGTAGGTATAAATTCATTGAGTGCCATAGAAAATGAATAGTTAATTAGATATTGATAATATTTAGAACGGAACTAGAACTGCCTCATATTAACAAACAGAAGCAACAGAAGTGAAATCTGTTATTGATATTTAACATAGAATCATTTATAAGGCTTTTTGTTATCTGATGGATTCTGTAGGCTATGCTAATACCACCTCAGCTGCTTATTTGAGTAAGAACAGGTGGCTGAAATACAAATACTACAAAAGAGAAACAGATGGTAGGATGACAAGATAAACAGAAAATAGAGAGAAAAACAATAACAAAAAAATCAGTAGCATAGCTTAAAAAAAATCCAACTGGACTGATTACTGCTTAGTAAAAAATTAAAACCTGTTTTTTAACACTTGTCTTACAATTCCCAAACAGTACATTGGAGCAGCCAACATGTATGGCTGAAATAGAGCGGTCCTCATAGTTTGCAGGGTAATACTTAGGTTGGCTATACCACCTAGAATCTATTCAACCATCTTTGTCACTAATTTATTACCAAGAAATGGATGAATGTATTACTAGTCCTAATGGTTTTGTTACATCTTACTTAAAAAGACTTACTTAAAGACTTGCATCTTTTTGTACAAGAGCAAGTGTCTTCAGTAGATGAACAGTAAAGAGGGAGAGTAAAATAATTTGTTTGGGGAAATTGAGTACATCTTACTAATTATTCACTGTGTGGTAGACTTCCTCTAATACTCTAGAAACAAGACGTGCAGCTGATGCTAGTAAAATATTTCATCATGCTGGCAGATCTAATTTAACAATTCTTCACTAGTATTTTGCTTTGTAGATTTAGCATTTTTAACTTACACACTTGTTTGTATTGTGGTTGTGACCGAGTCTGCCATTGTGCTAAACGCAGGAGAAACTTGCAAATAAAACAGATGTTGTAGCTCACACTAGAGACAATAGATGAATAAAATGCATTTAGTAAATGACTTGAGAATAGAGAAAGAGAAGAATGATGAATATTAGATGTAAACAACGACTGCTACTTGTGAAAATTGTATGTATTGATATAAATATTTCAATACTTTATTCTAATAGAACTTGGTTTTCTGGAGTCAAAAGCATACAGAGGTAGAAACAGTGGATCTTGTCTTAAAGCTGAAGAATAAACTGGTAAGTAACTGATTTGAGTGTTGCTGAAATTTGCCTTTCTTAACTAGATAAAAGTAATGAATACTTCTATTTATAGGTACCTTGAATGAAAATATGCTTTCAGATCTAGGTAGCTCAAGGAACCAGTCATCTAGGTTCCTAAATGAGAAATAGCTTAGTTCAGCCATGACTGAAAAGTTAGTCAGGAGTGATTTCCTTTGATTAAGTTAATGATCTCTTTATCTTTTTGCATTCCCAAAACTTCATATCATTAGCCAGCTATGTCAGAAGCCAACTATTTTCATCATTTTGTTTTGTTAAAGCCAGTTAGAATTTTGTGACTCTTCTGAAAACAAAATGGAACTATCAGGAAAGCAGAAAACCAAACATCCTTATGATTACTAAGTCTCTCTAAATTAGAGTTATTTAATGCTGGTGTGTACATATCGAGGAAAGATCTCAACCTGTTCAAATTCCTGCTTGGTGGGCAAAGGAGGAATTCGTTTTCTGCATCCACATGAATAGGTCATTTTTGTTTGTATTAAAATAGGTTTGTGTTTTCAACTGAAAACTTGTTTCATTGTACTTCTGCAGTTGCAGGCTGGCAGAGAACATCTTCCTGTGAAAACTGATACATTGAAAAAGCTGCAAACGCACATCGATGATATCATACTAGCACTTCCAGATGATTTACAGGACATTTTGCTCAAAACTGGCACAACATGATTTCTATGAGAAATTTTTTTGGTGCAGAAAACAAAAGGCAAAATGAGCGTCCCAGAAAACAGTGGCATAAAAGGTTTGGAACACAGTTCTAAATAGTACATTAACACTACAGATGGGCTATATTCATGGTGTAGTCCATTATATTGTTTTTTCTCTCCACTTAAATACCAATGCAACTAAAAATTCCACTAATTATGTTTAAAGTAAGTGCTCTTAAAGAAAAATATGTGGGCATATGTAAGTATACCACAGTGTTGGACCACAGTGCAGTGCTGGCATTGCAGAATATTTTCTAACTGGTGCTGCTATACCCATCATGGTAACTCAGGGGTAGGTAATACAGATCCTGTACTGTCATGTTGACAGATTATCCACTTGCTTTTAAGTATTTGGGGCTTTTTTTAGTTTGTTTTTAATGCTTTTAGCTGGTGATGAGCCCAAAAAGCATATCCTGTGACTTGGTCAGAATACATAATATTTGAGATACTCTACTGGAAAAATGATTGCTTTCAAAACTATTTCAATAGAGGAATTCTCACAGAGACGAGCAAATACATCGGTTGTTTAATTGCTTTTCTTTCTTGCCCTCTTTCCAGTGATTATATTAGTGTAATAATATCTTTGAGGAAGAAAAGACAACTGACAGGTATTTCATGAAGAGAAAAGTCTCTTCCATTCAATATCAGATAATTAGGGTGCTCTTATTCACATGCCTTAAAAATAAATTTAATGATATTCTAATTGGTGGTTTTTAAACTGCTCACATCCAGGATTTAAAACGGATTACTAGTGTAAATGTAACAACATAGTGTTCATCACAACAAATAAACACAGTAAGTTTAAAAATCAATCATTTCAGCAGTTAGCCTGATAGAGGCTCTCTTTCAGTTGGAGATTGTAGCAGTCAGCTACTTGAAGTTTGTTTTCTTATACCAGTAACATCTCTGATGAGGAAATGGGGAAGGAAGGAGATATTCTTGCTTCTAGCTTGAAGCAAACCTATGAAAAGGTCAAACTGTGGCAAGATAACTTTGTAGTACAAAGTTATTCTTCAGCATATGTGTATAGTACACGTACGTAAAGAATAATTTCATCTTGCATATTAAGCAAGAAAAATGTGACATGTATCTTCAGACAAGCTTCAGTGGTATATATGAATTCACCTGCTCCACATGCAGTATTCTTTGACTCATTTCACACAGAACTAACTTCATGGTGAAGTGTACGCACAGCATACACTATTACATGACAAGTGGATCACAGTTATCAATAAATTCTTATTTTAAGTGCTTGAATAGGGTTTTTTTTTTTAAAAAAAAGACATTGTAATCTTGCTACAGGAAAAGCTTTTTATGGTAATTTTTCATACCATCTTTCTAAAAATGAGTTATTTAGATATAAAGTATCACAACAGTATTTTTATGAAAATCTGTATTTTAATACTGTTTCAGTTTATATACAATTATTCCTTGACAAATGTTTAATGCATCTATTGTGCTACTTAAACTACACCACTTGGGCATTAATTTCTAACATGCATTTCTTTTGCACACTCTGAATAGCATTTCTAGTTCAGAAATTAGTAAGTGGACATTCTTACATGAAATTATCTTAAATATTTAACCTGGAGCGCTGTGTAGTTTCTTTGAACCATGTTAACTCTTAGCAACTATGGAAACCTATTACCACATGACTGCAAATATGTATTTTTGTAAAAAAAATAAATAAATAAAATTGTTTTTTTTTTAATTTTGGAAAAGTTATGTGACTTAGACTGATCCTATCTGTGATTAGTCTAACTGAAGCTGTTCAGCAGCTTGTAGAGACTGCTCCTTACCCTGACCTCTATTAAGCTATATACTGTGATCTGTTCCCTTTAGGTGACCAGAAATAGATGGTGTGGCTTAGTGCTGTTGTGGTTAGATCATGCAGTACATAGTAGTTACGTGCTGGAGCTGCAGGATCTTCTACAAAGCACCTGGCATGGACTGGGTTCCCAGCAAAATGCATTCCACTGTTCAGTTTATCTACTTACTCAAGAGACCTTTTGGAAGACATAGCAGTGGGAGGCAACCTGCAAGTTTTCTTTCAGCTTTCCTTTATGGTTTTGGTATTAGTTTAAATCCCCAAGTAGGCATTTAAACAGAATTACTAGCAGCTTTTGCAAAAGAAAGGTAAAATAAAAATAAGCAAACAAACAACAGCACCCCTAAGTTTTCTGTTTGCTTATTATTTATTTATTTATTTTCATTTCTATTTTGCTGGTTTTTAATGTTCTGTCCCCCTGCAGTTCCTTTGCAGTGAGCATGAGCACTTCTCCAGGGCTGCTTCTGCCATGGTGCAGCAGAGGCTTCAGAGCTGAAGGCAGTTGCTAGCTGGTGAACTGGGATCTCTCCATCCCTGTTTGTTTGCCTGTTTTCTCTGTGTGTTTCAAGTACTTGCTCATCGCAGGCTTGAGAGGTAAAGGACAAGACAAGAACTTCTACTTTAGATAACTTTACCTCTTTAATTCTCTGATTTAAATGCAGTGTTTGCATGGGGAAAAGGTCCCTGGTTGAAGAGAAAGCACCTGGCTACCTGAAATAGTTGGGTCTAAAACAGATAGCCCCTGCTCTAAAGAAACTCTACAGATAAAGGGCCCCAGGTGTGTTCTCTGAAGAGATCAGGCTCCTCTGCATGAGGGTAAGAGGAGCGTAAAAAAGGTCAGAGCCCTTAAATAAGCAATGTACTACTTGGAAATCCATAAGCAGATGTCACTGTGGTGCTCCTCTGTGCAGGGTGCCCAGGCTGCCTTTCCTCTCTCAGGCTCTGAAAGGAGGAGTGTTTTGCTTTCTCAGGTAGAGACTTGCCCCCTTTGCTCCATAAATGAAAGGCCAAGTAGCAGTATTTCTGTGAATGGCATCAGGGGAGAGGGGTAGGGGAGGATCAGAGCTTTTCCTTTTATGCCTTTATTTTCATAACAAGGGGTCTGTTTCCTCGAGCCTTCTTCCCCCACTATTTGTTTCAGGTTTCCTTTCCTATGTTTCTAGGTGGGCTGGTGCCTTCCTCACGCACCTGCTGTTGACACTAGAAGCAGTTTTTTATTTTATTTTATTTTTATGTTGTTGAGACGGTTCTGCAGTAGATATATTAAGATACTGAATGTTGCGATTTTTTTTTTGTTTGTTTTGTTCTGTTTTACCCCTTCCTCTCTGCGACTCTCGACCTCACCCCCCACCCCGGTGCCCGGGGCAGCGTCGCCGCCGGCCGCCTCAGCGGGGTCGCGACCGGGGCGTGGCCGCGCTTCCCGGCATGCCGCGCTCTGCCCTCTGCAGCGCGGCCGGAAGGGGCATCCGGGCGCCTCCGACTCCATCCCCCGTGATGCGCCGCGGGGCGCGGACGCTGTGCGGCGCGCGCGGCCGGCGCGAGGCCCGCTGGGAGCTGTAGTCCGAGCCGCCGTTGGGCGGTTGGGCGGGGGGATGTGGCGAAGCGTGACGTGAATTTGTCCGCGTTGGAGCCGGGGCGGCCGTGGCGAGAGTGACGTGGCAGAGAGCGAGCAGTGAGCGAGCGGGCGAGGCTCCCGGCCGCAGAGCAGCAGCGCCCGCGCCGCCTTCGCCTTCTGCCTCGGGGCTGCCGCCGCCGCCGCCCGTAGGGATCCGCGAGCCGAGGCAAGACCGGGCCGCGCTGCCCTCCTCCTCCTCTTCTCCTTCCCTCTCCCGCGCCGCCGCCGCCCAGCGCTGCCGCCATGGGCCTCACCATCTCGTCGCTCTTCTCGCGCCTCTTCGGCAAGAAGCAGATGCGCATCCTCATGGGTAAGGGGCGTCGAGGCCCACCAGAACTCCCTCCGCGGCGCCCGGCCCGACCCCCTCCCCTCATTTCTCTCTCCCTTCCTCCCTCACTGGTGCGACCCGACACGGGGGAGGGAGGGAGCTGGGGCCAGTGAAGGGGGGGTCTTTCTCTCTTCTCCCCCCGCCTCCCCCTCCAACCTCGGGCTGCGGGAAGTGCAGGACGGAGGGGCGGGAAGCAGCGGCGGAGGAAGAGGGGGAGCGGAGACGCCTGTCCGCCCTCCTCCTCTGGGTTCTCGTCTTCCTCTCTTCTCTTTCACCCCTTCATCCCGGTACCGGGGCTGCCGGTGGGCTGGGTGGATAGAACCTTCCCTGCTCCTTCCCCTTGCTTTTCTCTGGGGCCGCAGTGGGGCCTGCGCCACTCAGCCCTTTCCCCTCGCACCTGCGCTTCCGCCCGTGTGGAACAAAGATGGGGCCTCGAGAGAGGAGGCCGAGCCGCGCGTCTCCCTCTCGGGGAGCTGCGCGACGCGGCCTGCGGCTAAGCCCCGGAGTCCCCACACGCCGCGTAGTGGCTGGGCTGAGCAGCTGGGGTGCCCGCCCGCTCTGGCAGGGATAGCGGCCCTGTGAGAGAGCATCGCGAAGCAGCCGCCCTGCCTTTCCCTGCTTCTCTAACCCCCCTTTGTCAACACTCGATTGAATTTACTGCCTTCACATCGTTATTTGCACAGTATTAGATCCTACTTCTTTTCTTTCCAAGTGAGTTGTGCAATGCGTGCAGCTAATGGCTCCTTAAGGTGCTCCCTCTAAAACGGTAGTTCAAAAGGTCAGAGCCAGCACCCTGCATTCCCTGTTTCCTCCTTGACTTGAGTTTGTCCTGCCCCTTTCCACGCCACTGACACGTGCTTGCAAATCTTACACCTCCAGTTTTTCTCAAATTCTCTTACCAAAGTGAATGGATCTTCATGTCTGGCAGTGGACTGAAATAGTTTGCTGTAAGAAATTATGTGAAATGCTTGTTTCGCTAAAGCCAGCTATGTGCTGTATGTATGATCTCAGCTATGAAACTTTGTGGCACGCTAGCTCATCCCTACCGCTGCTGGGGTGTGCACAGCATGCACCAAATATGGTGCTTAAAAAAACTGCATTTTTAATATTTGCATGCATTCTGTAATGATCAAGTCTTTTATTAAATTCCTGGGTATTTCTGTCTTTAAGACAGCTTAGTACACCTATTAATCGAAGGAAGTTATTCGACTGTCTGCATAGCAGTTGGCTCTTTATTACTGTAAATGAGTAATAGGTAACCTTCAAATGAATTGACTGCAAGATGAGATGGTGTCTATGGTTATTGTAATTCTGTTATATTCTGCAAAATAATGAAAATAGGCAAGCAATGTCATACAGATTAAAATTGCTTTAGTTCCATCACTGGTGGGCAGTTAGTTCAAATCCATGTTAGATATGGGGTTATTAAATCAGAATTTCTAATATATGCTTCATTTGCATCAATTTTTGTATTGTTTTCTTTTCCTGAACTCAGATTTGAAGGGTTTGACTGTATTCAAATATGTGGCTTGTTTACAGCATGAGGCTGCTCCTGATTTTTTTGAGGGAGTGTATTAGGATACAACATTGATATGTTTTGAAGACTGTATCATTCAGGACTTAAACTAGGGATTTTAGCATCACAGTATATTGTACTGCAGATCACGTATCTTGTTATGGGGAAAAGAAGCCGTTTGTAATATTTACCTCATAAGTACTTTGTTAATTTGAGGGCAAATGCCTGAATTAATGCAGAGGCTGAAATAAAGTTTTATTCGAAGATGATAATTTTCAATATATCATTTGAAAATGAACTACATAAGGTAAGGCCTTCAGGTTTCTGCATTTATACTAGTGAAGTTGTTTTACTAGGGAAGATGTTTACAGGGAAATACTTAGAGGGGAAAACATTATATTAGTGAGGTGACAGTGAAGAGATGGTTAATTATAATGAAACTTTCCTGAGATTGTTTATTCTGTTCTGTTCCTCTAAAAAGTCCAGGTAAAGGAGAATTGATTCAGCTCTTAAGACAGACCTTGTGCTACTGAGTTCTACAGAATTTTGAGTGTTTCTCATGAAATATGTTGAAAGCATCTGAAAAATAATGTGTCAGCACCAAACGTGAAACACTCTTAAATAGTTTCAAACCACATTTGTGATAAACGGATAATGCTTAGTAGTGCACTGTTCCTGAAATTCTGTTTTTAAAATATTTGCTTAATTAAATAGGTATGTGTAATTAGTATGTTTTTGCGGAGAGGAACATAAAAGATTTTCCATGTACTTTATAGATGGAAGTAACATGAAGGAAAAGAAATGTGTCAGTGATTGAGCAAAGTTACGCTGGGCAAACTTAGTGTTAGAGAAATTCTTGAGTCTTAGCTCTGCACGTACTTACCTGTAAAACTCTGCACTCGGTTTCTTGCGCTTAGAGCGGGACAATTTTTATTCACTGCTCATTCTTTGGCATGGTGTTTTCATGAGAAGTTATCTAGAGAAACATTCTATGTACTTCAAAATACAAGTACTATGTGTACTACAAAGTAAAGAATTCTCCATTTTAAGCTGTGTTTGAAAGAGGGATAGTATGTTAGGGATAAATATGTCAAAGTTTGAGAAAAACAATCAGGGTAGAGGAAAAGCAAAGGAATACAATTCTGCAGTAAATAGGGTTTTTTTTTATGTAGTGTTTTGTTTGTAATGTGAGCATCACATCAGTTAAGAAATGTTGTTCTGTTGTTTCTTCCCTGCTGTTTCTGTACTAAACTCCTGGAAATGTTGATCTGATAACCACAGTCTATTGGTCTTGGTGGTAAATCCATTTGAGAAGTAAACTCTTTGTTTTTTTTAATATATATATAAAGCTATTGTTTGTATGACATGTTACGCTCTGGTGACTTAGCTTAATATGCAACAGCCCATAACCAAAGCAGAAAGTTGATAGTTGTTTGAAGAAGAACCTTAGGATTTTTCTTTCAACTTCAGGGAATCACATGAATGGTGTTCCCAGGCACAAGTGAACTACAAGCTTAGAAGCTTAGAGATTTAGGAACATGACTGGGAAAACTATAAATTAAATACTCTTAAGAAGAGTAAAGGACTTAGAACTATATCTGCTTTCACAGTAACTGAAAGCATTGTAGGTGTTTTTCCTCTAGCTAGAGGAAGAGGATGTTTAGCTCAGTTTAAAGATAAAACGATTGCAAGTGCAAGTCTCTGCTTTCCACTTGTCGTTTAATCTTAATGTCCTGCTACACAACTACTGGCAGTCTCACAGGGCATCAGGAATTTTGCACCTCAGTGTTGTCCATGAACAGTCACACTGTGGAATTGGAGTGAAAGTCTGGTGTTGGAAACTTGTTTTAGATTACTTTGGAATTTAAGACTTGATTCGATGTTTATCTTGGTGGTGCTATCAACTTAAACTTGGTAATACAGAGGTAAATTGTGTACTCAAGTTTAGTGTCCCTTGACAAACAAGTGTTTTTTCTTGAAGGCAGCTGATAGAGCAAGTACTGCAAACTGTGGGCTACTAAAAGAAACAGTTCTACTTCCTAGCAGCTCAAAAGAATATTTGTGATTTGGTACTCTGGAATTTGCTTTTCTAAAAAGGAAAACTAGTAACTTGGATTAAGATATATGAATCTGCTGATTGTTTTTTATTTAGACTTTGAAAGATTTGTAATTTGGCTAAAAGTGATTGTGTATGTTTGTGGTGATTTGCAGAAGATGCCTTTGCTCCATGAAAGGCTGTGCTCTCAACTGTGGAGTCAGAAGAGAGCTTGTATCCGTAACTCAGCCTGCCCTGGTGCAAAGTCCAGCAGCTTAATTAAAGTTGTGGATAACTGTCTGTTTAAGCAAAGGCTCTGGGCTTCATGCTTGCATAGCTAATGTAACAGCTAATAACCTGTCTGCAAACTCCACTGTGGCACTGATAGGCTCTGGCCCAAGAGCAGGGTGGATAACTGGGGTGCGAACTTCTCAAGTCCAGGCAAATCTTGAGGCAGCAGTTAAAATTTCTAGTTTCTCTGATACGAACTTCCAGTCATATCTTCAAATGATTCTTAGTACCATATGTATCTTCAGTACCGTAAGTACCTTGGGTTAACTGAAGTTTACTTGTCTTTATCTGTGTCTGCAGAATAATACTTATGCACTAAAACACTTTGTGCAGCTAAGGGTATTTTTCTATCATTGCTAAGTGTAACAAATCTAGCTATCCATATTTGTTCTGTGTGTAACTCTTTGGCTTTTGATGTGTGATTTTGTTTTTTTGGGGTGTGAAAAGTTTGTTTATATGTATAGCTTCATTTTGGTGGTGCTCTAAATGCTCTTAACTTTGTTATGGAAAATTTATATATAATGCACATGTATGACATTCTATCTCTTAAATATTTAGGCATCCTGTAAATACTAATGTTGAGGCTGAGCTCTAAGACAAGTGTGGGACTTCAAGTACTGTGCCGTTAAGGACTATTTCAGTGCACATGGAATATTTGAGGGTTTCAGAGTTCTCTTAGAGGGTTTCCTGAGACTGCCTGACAGTATTGTTGCAGGAAAAATGTTAACATTTAGAACTTTGTCTTGCAAGTTCTTAAGAAACTTCTAACTGCATCCCATATTTCTTGTTCATGCATATATGTGGTTCTGAAAGAGACAAACACATAGACAGTAGGCAAGTTAAACATGCATTTGACCATAGCTATCATAATATAGGACACATACAGGTAGATTTGTGCCAATAGTTTTCTGTAACTGCAGTTTGTCTTAGGAAGGAAACTTTTAAGAGTTTGGTTTCGTTCTGAGTAAGTAGATGATTTCAAATTATGCTTCATTGCAACACTAAGGAAACATATGCATTATTAATAGTCAAGTCATCAAACCCCTCAAAATTTATGGCAGTCACCAAGTAGTGTATTAAGTTGGACGGCTTAGAATATTATCAAGCAATGATAACATTTAGTTACGTCACACGTTTATCTCTCAATTTACCTTGAAAGACGACAAATTTTAAAGTTTGCGATAGCAATGGAGAAGCAAGTTCCAGGACAAAAAGCTTTATGTAAGATTTAAAGTGGTGACTTCCAAGGAGACTGTCCTAGTAGATCTCAATGAATGGAATAGATGTGGCCAAGTTTAGTTTATATGGAGTAGGAAGGCAGGAGTTTCCCAGCATCCATGTATTTTGGTCAATACAAAAGAAATCTTTTAGTAATGATTAGACTCTTTACTAAATAAGAGGAATAAGAGGCTGAAGTTTCTGCCAGTGATAGTGCTAGCTCAGATTCATTCAGGTAAATGTGGTATCAGGTAAGTGAGCGTGAGACCTTCTCATTTGAGTTAGTAGTAGTTCAGTTAAAATGCTAATACCCAGGGAAGATGACTAGAAAGTTGTGAGCCTGTAGGTCGAGAATTAACCCTTGTTAGAGCTTGTTTTCATCATTGCTTGGATTCCCTCTCAGTGCTGGGTAGAAGATGATAGGGTAGTGTATTAAAAACAGCTGAAGAGTTTTTCTCTCTCCCCTTTTTTTTTTTTTTTTTTTCTTTTTCCCTTTTGGGAAAAAGAAAGCAAACACACTGTCCTATATAAAACGATGTGTCTTTGAAATTAGCAGGTTGTTTATATTGTGAACTAAACTTTTTTTTTTTTTCTGTTCTTTCTAGTTGGTTTGGATGCTGCTGGTAAGACAACTATACTTTATAAACTGAAACTAGGAGAAATTGTCACCACAATTCCCACTATTGGTAAGATATCTGTTCTGGTCTCTTCAGTTTTGTTAAAAGTTAAGTTTACATCACAAAGATGGGCCTCTAGGGCATGGAAATCTGTTGTCTTTGCTGTTAATATAGGAATCAAGACAAAAATAGCTTTTGCATCTTTTCAGCATATTTTATAGGATTTGGTACTGCCATAGCTGAGTAACAATCCTACTTAAAACAAAGATCTGTCTAGCCCAGAATTCTGTGTCTGGTGGCGGCCAGTAGAGATGTTCAGGAGGAGGACGAGAGCAAGCTAGTTAGTGATACGTCCCCTGAACATCTGATTTTCCATCAGTTTGTGACTGAAGGATATAAGTATATTAAGTGCATTATTAAAATACCAGAAGTGGAATTGGGGAACCATCTATTCTTGAGATGACTACAATTGCCTGTTAACCTTAACATTAACTATCTCTAACTACTTGACTATTTAATTTTAGGCTTTAATGTGGAAACAGTAGAATATAAAAACATCTGCTTCACAGTTTGGGATGTTGGTGGTCAAGATAAAATCAGACCGCTTTGGAGGCATTATTTCCAAAACACACAGGTAAGGGTTCTGACCTGAGAAAAGAACAGCTTTGTAAGGGCTTGTTCTCTTCTGTAAGCCCATGTATGAAAAGCATACTGGCTTCTGTGCCTTCCTTTCAGAAAGGGTCCTCGTTATCTCTTGAAAGGTTCTGAAGGACACTCACCTTTCGCTCGAGGCAAAGCTACTCTGTTACCCTGAAGGTTTCAAGGCTTAGTCTCAAGCACACAAGGAGGAGTCTTGAATAACTGAAATGCTGTTAGAAATCCTGATTGGTACAAACTTTGTCTGCAAATTTGGGCCTGCGGTTAAGGCTTTTCTTAGTGCTTTTTATGAGGAAGCATTTAGGATTCCCTAGCTGCTTTTAATGTAATATGATGAGAAGGGATGGGAGACAATTAGCTTATCAAATTTCTTTTGTTTTCCTCAAGTTAAT
Organism: Tinamus guttatus; assembly: GCF_059628265.1. Classification (NCBI taxonomy): domain Eukaryota; kingdom Metazoa; phylum Chordata; class Aves; order Tinamiformes; family Tinamidae; genus Tinamus; species Tinamus guttatus. The sequence goes on along the minus strand of NW_028288985.1, from coordinate 1,833,224 downwards.
GATTCCCACAGTAATCTTCAATTTGCATTGTTTTTTTTTCTTCCCTTTTTTTTTTAAACTCCATTAATTTTAAAAGCCTAGTTTAATTTTGCACTTGATGCTCATGATGTAGCTGTTCATACAACCATCTTACATTGCTTATGCAGAGATTTCTGGCAAATTTGGTTAAATATGGGGAGGAAGATGGTTACAGTATTTCATAAGAGTTCTTTGATTTTTTTCTTTTTAATGGAAAACTGCATGTTTACAGTTTGCAATAGTTTCTCAAAACTGCTTATCTTCTTGCAGGGCCTCATTTTTGTGGTAGATAGCAATGACAGAGAGAGAATCCAGGAAGCAGCAGAAGTTCTGCAGAAAATGGTAAATATCGTTAACTTCTGAAATAAAATTGTTAGGCTTATTTTTAAAAAAGAGGGTTTGTTTGGATGTCAATATAAGCATCTGAGGGCTTCAGGATTTTAGTGAGTTCATTCAGCTTATATTTTACACACCTTGTAATTCTGTGTCACATAATACTGAATTACAATTAGGACTCCAAGAGAGAGCTTCCGTTTCAGAGCTAGTCATACATTAAAGCCTTTCTTTCTTCCATAAAAAACTTAAGAGCAATGTAGCAGATAAAGTATTTTTTTGGTGAAAAAATAATTTGGCACCAAAAATGTCGGCAGCAAGATGCCAGTGGATCTTCCCAGTGAAATAAGGTTTCCTTATATATTCTAGCAGAAGATCTCTTGGGTTACAGGTAATTACAGTAAGTAGTTACTGGTGACTTCAGGAGTGAGAATTAAAAGGTTTATAACCTTTCAATCAGTGTTTATGTTTCTCAAGTATTTCAGTTACTTCAACAATCACCAAGTGAACTATTTTACTAACATAGCCATTTACTCTGTTAGCTTCAGGAGGATGAGCTGCAAGATGCAGTGCTACTTCTCTTTGCAAACAAACAAGATCTGCCAAATGCCATGGCAATCAGTGAAATGACAGATAAACTAGGTCTTCAGTCTCTGCGTAACAGAACCGTAAGTGCTAAACTTTCCTGGTTGATGAACTCTTGTTTACTTTTTTGTAGACTGTAAACACCATCTCTCTTTAAATTGAAGTTTTCATCTTTTTCTGTGAAGAGATACGTTATATTCTTAGAAGATGTTTTGGAAGTCTGTAAATTAGATAATTCCATGCCCATTCTCACAAAAACAACAAGGGAGTGGTGGAGGTTGGACTAGATGCTGTGCAGAGGTTATTTCCAACCTCAACCATTCTGTGAAGGTAGTTTTCAGAATATAAGTCAAATGTAAGCTATTTCTGATTTTGTTTCTTTGCTAATGCTTTGTTTTAGTGTTTGGTGGGCCAACACTAGGCTTTTGGAAAATCTCAATTTCCTGCCTATTTATACAGATTTTTCAAAACTCATAAAAATATCATATGTTCACTATTGACTCTATTTATGGTATAAAACAATGTTAAAAGAACTCTGAGTCAGTATGTGGGTGTCGCATACTGTGACAACTTTGTATTTTGGCGGTTTGTAACTTTAATCCTTGTCTGTGTTCTCTGTTAACAGTGGTATGTCCAAGCTACCTGTGCTACACAAGGAACTGGTCTGTATGAGGGACTTGACTGGCTGTCAAACGAACTCTCAAAACGCTAACGTGAACTGGATGACTCTTTCACCAGGGACATGTTTGATATAAGTGGTCTAGGCTTGTTACAACAAAATTAGTTTGCGTCTTGGTTATTACAGTATCTGGAACTGATTTGGGCAGGATATTACAGCGTTTCAACTTATTTTGTTGCCAATTATTGTTTACCGAGCTACATGTTGCAAAGGTAGCAATATGCTTGGGTAAAAATATCTCCTTAACTTGGAAAAAGTGTATCTTCTGATTTTTATCCCCTGTTAGTCTAAATGCCTGAATAGAGTTATTGTGACATCTTTAAAATCTGTTTGAAATAGTCTTTTGAGCCTGAATAAATTAATGTTAAAAAAAACACTTTTCTTTCCTTCCTGCTACTTTTAGTTTACTGATGCCCTGTTTCATTCCTCAGACAGTCTGCTGATTTAAAAATGTAGCATTCCATATGTATTTATTTCTCTCCCTTGCCAAAAAGACTTCCTAATACTGCTTGTTCCAGCCAAGAAAATGCTCTAAAACACTATTCAGATCTACTGCACTGAGGAACATTTTATTAATCTTTGGGCTCTATCAGCCCATCTTGCCTTTATGTGAATTGGATTTGATGGGTAGAATAGTTCTGTGCTGGTTGTGAAGAGCTCATGTTGAGGTTGTTTTTAATATTCAGCAGATTGTCTTCCTTTATATAGTATCTTTTTTTTTTTTTTTTTTTTTTTTATGTTGCATGTTGCTTTTTGGTATCAGCCTGACTATTTTTGCCCAGTGTATAATAGTTCTGCTGAAGTTTTACTGTTTGTTGGTGAACATATCTTCATAAAGAAATTTTGGAAAATTCATCAAATTCAATGGATTAGTTTCTTCATAACCCACTTGGAATTCTTCCTAATAAAATGATAAAATGTATAGTTCTGTGTATGCTCTTGATTCCTGAAATAGTTAAACCTCAAGTTTTCACTTGTTCTTTTTCCATATACTGAATTTTTCTGCAGCTTGAATGTGATCATAAGTCTTAGATTCTCATATTTTTGGAGTCATATAGGATGGGAGATGCTAAAGGTGGGCAATGAAGTTGTATACAGTGCAGCAGAGTAGATGTCATTGATGATTATATAATTCTGTAAGCGTCTTTTGAAGTTGTAATTCTATAAATCTCTTTAGGATGTCCAGATATGGAAATAGTAACAGCTACAAAAATTGTAATAAAACAAATACGATATGCCTTGAGAAGTATGCATGTCTGTTTCATAGTTATATCTACTTTAGAGAAACAACATGGGTTCTAGTAGCAGAATCAGGTTCTCTTAGTGGCTCTCTGGAAACCTAACTGGAACACTTCTCCAGGGATTTGGACAATATTGTATTAATAACAGTAGTCACCCCCAAAAATCAACTCCATGTGAGCGCTGTCTGCTTTGATATTCTTCTCCCCAGTCCCCAAACCCACTTAAATTAACTTCATGTTTTTTGGGGGACTGCTACTAATGCATATTTTTATTGTTAAAAACTCTTATTCTATTGTTCTAACTGCTCAATGTTGTCTATTAACTGTACGTTTTTAGGAACTCAAAGTATGATTTAACTGCAGAGTTAACCCAAGCTCCTCTCTCATTTTTAGCCCAGCTCTTGTTCTCATCCCTACAAGAAAACCCTGTGACAAGGTCTGGTAAGGCTAAACTACTTTCAGTTGTTATGAGTAGTTTCCTTCTAAGATGTCTTTTGCTTTAGCTTAGATTTAAGCTTCTAAGAATGGTGCTCTTGCTGTCCTTGTGAACACAAATAACTAGAGAAAACTCCAGAGCTCTTGAAGATACATAGCCAGTGATTGTATTCAATGTGTAATGGGAACCTAGGAGATAGAGTAGCATGAGTAAGGTTTTACTTGCACATTAAGAGTTGTCTGCTATATATTGAACTGAGTTCACATAACAACGCACTGGATTTGTAATAGTTAACATGCATATTTCTAGTAATGTAATTGCTTGAAATGAACTTCAAAAGGTGAACCTTGTTCAGGAGAGCTGGCTGGCCTATAATACCAATAGTCCCAATAAGTTAAAATTAAGCAAAGCTTGTGAGGACTTAGAGTGTGAGCTGGAGGTAGGCTGTTAAAAAATAAGTAGATATTTAGAAATAAATTAGGTCTATACCTTGAAGAAATATTCTGTTTGGTTAATAGAAATGTAGATCTCTGTTATAACTTTGAAATGCTTTTAGGTAATTAAAAAATTCTGGTTTAGGTGAGCTGTCTGTAACAACTACGCACTTGAGTTACACATGTAAATGCAAGTTCATATTTCAAGGCTTTACCACATTGGATTAAGAGAAAGCATGTACCAAGCATGTACCAGTAGGCTGTAATTTTCTTATAGAACAGTGAATCTTAAAATCAAAGTCTGAGAGTGAAGATCTTCAGTGCCTCATTTAGGAGGTCTGGTGCTGCATGAGGAGTCAAGGTTAGAGGTTATGCTGAAGTGTAGCAAGACAAAGTCAATACAGTTCTTTATGGCTACTTAAGTAGTCAATGTAATGTTAATCAGAGCGTAATGAGGAACTGAAGGAGGCAACTCAGTCTTTTTGTAAATAGTTAAGATTGCACTCTGTTACCAAAATGGTAACAAATGTTTTTGAATACTCTGTAGGGTTGTGGTATTAGGAGGAAAGGTCTTTATTTCCTAGTAATATTAAATGGAAATTGGACTCGAAATATTTCAGATAAATGCGTAACCAGGTATTATTCTTCGCAAAATCTAATGAAGGAGTATAATTCTATTTAAAATAAGAAGTAATCTGCGGAACTGTGGAAGGGAGACAATGCACTGGATGTGCTGTGGAATAATTTTGCAGTTGACTGAGTAAATAGATTTCCCTTCTGGGTGTTGTATTTCTATGAACCTGTCTCAGTAATTTTCAAAATGTTTTCCAAGAATGGTCTATATTACACGTTCTTTGTTCTAATCATCAGTCTCTTGAGGCTGGTGTGTACACTTGGAATGGCTGCTTGTCTTTGGATTACAAACATGAAGCTATTTGCTTCTGGTTTTTGTTGTTGTTTTGGGAACAGAGGGGTTGGCTGGTTGTTTTTTCGAACTCCCTTTTTTTACTTGTCTTTAGAAGAGGTTTGGTATGTGTTCGTATATACACGCATAGAAGCAGGAAATAACAATAGGGGAAAAAGTGGGTTTGTGAGGAAGTCAGCAAGGCTTTGTTTTCCTTCCAAAACAGTTGTGTGTTACTGTGGGTTTGGCCTAGCACTAGTTGTCTTACAAGCAAGGGATAAAACTAATTTTACAACCAACAACCTAAGGACAAAATAAGTCATCTTTGTCCAAGGGTTAAAAAGGAGAAAAAAAAAAAATCACTTTTGTGCCAACAGCAGAACAGCTCTTCAAGGCATGGTTATTCTTAAGCAGCTGGTTTAGGGGAGACTGAGCACAAAACATAGTTGCAGTTTTATTCTAAAAGACTGAGACATTTCTCTTCCTAGACAACAAGGTGGGATTACTCAATAAATTTTTGTTGCTTCCCCCCAATAACGCCAGCAAATTACATAAAGTGTCTGACCCATCTATAATATACTGTAGTATATTTCCAAAGAGTCAGTACTTGCAAATGTTGTTCTTTCTTGAACAGATCTTGTTTATCTTTTTCTACCTTTAAAGATACGATGTGCTTGCAAAGTTCAAATCCTCAGGTGTAGGCTGAAGATTACTTTTTATTTTAAGTTTAATTATACTGCTTCATTAGACTTTGAGAAGAATAATACCTGGTTACGCATTTATCTAAAATATTTCGAGTCCAATTACCCAGCTTTCTACATTTCATCCTGTGTGGCAGTGTGCTTCAACAGGGACTTCAACTTGGTTTTTGCACTAGTAATATAGGGCTTGTTTTGCCATAAAAGATATCAGCTAATAACAGCGACAGAGAATTGAAAGTGGAAATTTATTAGGTCAAAGAGGCATAACTTGGCTTTCGAACACCGTATTAGTTTCATAGGGACTAATGATATAGGAAAAGAAGCCTGTTACTGATTCATACCCCTTTCCTCTATTGAGAGAAAGTATGGATAATAGACCTTTCCCCATATCTCCTATAAAAGAGAAAACACTAGACATTTTTTAGGAGGAATAAATACAGAAGAAGAGATCAGGCCGTTTTTGTACACCATAGAGGAACAAAATATAACAACTTGATAAAGGTTTCCCAGTCACTTATTTCTTATTAATTTAGGTAGATAGCTAAGACATCACATTAATAATCTGTTTAAAGTAGGGAGAGGGCATAATTATAAATTGTTATAAACCTGCCTGCTGTCTAAAGTTAGAAAGCTGTCCCAAGCTTTTGGATGTCTTATAGTGGAAATGGCTAGAAAACAGCAGCAATAGACGCTTGAAGTAAATGCAGTTTGTATTTGAAATCAAGTTTTAACCAATGCTAAAATTACTCTTGGGTATATTAAATGGGCAAGAAAGATATTTCTAAATACCATATATTCTTGAAATTAAGGCCTCTGATTTTGTTGAACCTATCTATTCACTGATAATTAAAGAACATCTTTTCCAAAAGTGCTAAGTAGAAGTAGGTTGATCATGCCACTTACTAAAATTCTAGGTAAAGTAATGATAAGTGAACAAGACTCGTTGTAGGCCTGAACTTTAAGATTTGTCTTTCAATTTTGCATTTGGTTCCAAATTGAGCAGGGTTCAGCTTGTATAGTCTTAAATCAAAGTGGATTCATGTATCCTTTTTAACAAAAGTATTCTTAATCCTTAAAAAAAAATTATAAAAAGGTATGAGATTGCAGTGTTCAAAACTCTGTCTTTTAAATATATTTCCTGGTTTTTATATGCTAATAGAAAATAAAGAGGAAGAGTTGTCATGCTAATATTCAAATAGTCAGATAATAGGCAGCAGAACCACTAAGCACAGGAACTTTTCAGTCATGATTCTAATTCTCCTCTTTAGTAACATGTAAAGCAGGGTGCAACTTCAGTTCCCCAACAGTAAAGTTTCTTCTTGTTTGAAAACTCAAAAGCACTACACAACTGCTGATTTATTTCCATTTTAAGTCACATATTAGTGCTATATGATCAGAGGGATGTGAAACACTTGGCAAAGCCTCATGGGTTGTTACTTCTTCGTGACTTGGCAATGGAATGACCTGTTCAACCTCAAGAGCGTTTTTGTCAATGAAAATGTAGTCCAGACATCCATGAAATCCGCCAACATAATTTGTATAAGCAGGTTCTCCACAGGCACTTAACAGTTTGAAAGGATGACTTAAGGGCATGTTGCACCTTTCTTCTTCCCCGTTAGAGACCCAGTCTTCGTGATCTTCAGCAATGCTGCCACTGCTAATAAAGCTGTAAGTCCCAGACGATGGTGTACTGTTAAAATCCCCACAGAAGATGATTGGGATGCTAGGATACAAATCACATGCTACGTGCTTGATGTGAGACAAGGCTATAGCAATTTGGATGAGACGGATGTTCCCACCTAAAAATACAAAAACATTACTTCGAACATTGTGTAGTAGCACTAGATTTTTCAAAACTGCTCTTTTAAGCATATATCCTACTATATCTCGGAAATACTCATCTGTTTACCTTTTAGTTTTCATAAAGAAGCATTTAAAGTGGGTGACTATCACAATTTTACACAAGCAGACTACGCTTTTAATCAAACCTATGCATGCTGAACTGTGAATGTTCACACTCCTTCAATATTAAGATCAAAAAGCTACATGATTTAAGGCTAAGGGCACTTTCCAATGTTAGTGAGGCCACCAGTCAACCCAAAGTGTAAAGTCAATTTGCCAAATACCACTCACTCCTTGACAACCATGCTAGTAAGTATTCTTGGAAGGGGTGAAGCTAAGAGAAAATCAATTCAGAGAAGGAAAGTTTCTTCCAAAACCTTCTGTAGCACAATTTGGTTCTCCTTGGGGCAGTATGCCCAGTATAGCTCCTTCAGATAAATGAGGATGCCTCAACCATGAGCATCTGCAAATAAAGTTTTATTTTATGGTCTCCACTTTGGGTGGATTGCATGCAGGACGACTGCTTTGCTTTCAGCTATATTCTACTAATTCCTAGAAAGGAGGGGAAAAAATTATAGTGGCTTGAGTTGACCCATCAAGATAAGAAATGCAAGAGAAAGCTGTAATATCCACAGATTATAGCAGGGAAAGGAAAGGGAGAAATATATTCAAAGATGAAGCAAGAAAGAATGTGACCTTGTCTCCCTTAGACACTAACATTTTCTGGCTGCAGCAGAATGAAGAAATCCTCCAGGACCCAGTTATCCTACACACAGCACTGTGACACACTTACCTTTTGGATGCCAGTATAGATGAGTATTAGCTACACAAATCTTCCTGGAAGGATCAGCTGCAGACTGAAAAACTGAAACCTATATAAAGAAAAAAAAATCATAAATCTTGAAGGAGATTACATATATTATTATATTAAAAAAACAAGTATTATTAGCTTGTGCATTTGTAGTAATCCAGTCCAAAGAATCCAAGGCTTGTAGCTAATTAATTAACAATACAGCTCAGAAGATTAACCCATTTCTCCTCCACATGAAGTCAGTATCAGCCAATATATTATCAATATTACTACTACCACATCCAGGTATTTGACAAGTGCTCTTTCACCTACTTTATCGCCTGTTACGCAAATTATTTTCCTTTGCTTTATTCTTTCATAAAATGCTGCTAATGCTTTGCCATTCTTAATGATTTCCATTTTATCTTCTTCTACCTGGAGCCATATTTCTGTTTCTATGCAAACTGGAGAATCACACAGTTGTGAAGTTAAGCTTAAATGTTGAACTCTACCTCAATCAAGCTTGTTATTCTTACTCTGTCCATGAACAAGAAATGCTACTGCAGCCAGGCTCTCTGAAATTCCTGACACAGGACTGGATCTCTCAGGTACTTACACAAGCTCAGCTCTGCAAGCAGTTGTGCTGGCCTCACTGAGTTTGCAAATTTGTCCATCTTTCTTTCTTTCTTTCCCTACTGTCACTTTTTAGAGTGGCATTATTGAAGCAAACTAAAGTTAATCTCATTTAAAAGTGCCAGAATTAAGTTTTATCAAATATGTATTCTGAAAAACAGGAGAGACTAAGCAGTGAACAAGGAAGAAGTTTGATGAACTGTAAGACATATGACTACCATAAGCCAGCACTCAACTCGCCTGTCTGACTTTATCTCAAAATGAAGAAAATTACTTTCTTACTTTTGTTAAAATCTCCAAATTTTAAATGTCATTCCACAGAATAAGTGGGGAAAAGCCTCACTGTTGGCATTTTGTTCTTTCTTGTCCCCCAGTGGCTCTTCTGTCCTATTTGCTTACAGCGCCCCCCTGAGAAGGCAACACTGGGGACTCCTGTCTCTGCTCTAAAGTGTTTGCAGTTACCTCCCTGCAGTCAGACACTCGTCCTTCGTAGCTTATCCAGGAGTTAGCTACCAGCTACGGATTGGAGAGAGTGTGTGGTACAGGAGGGAGGGAGCGCACCTCAAAGCAGTACCTGCAGCACGGACGATCTCTGCAGCACCTTCTCCTGCACTGCAGGATACGCGGCCAGCTTGTCCCGCAGTGCCGCATGCACAGGGTCAGTGAGCAGGGCCTCGCTGAAGGCGATGTCGTGACGGCTGAGGAGGCTGAACTTGTCCCGGCGGAAGAAGGTGGCCAGGCCCTCATGCTGCTTCTCCTTGATCTTGAAGAGCCCCTCGAGGCCAAAAGCGTCCAGTGCTGGGGCCAGGCTGTCGGCGAAAACAGCCTTGTCCACCTCCTGCAGGCACACGAGGTCAGCGCTGTAGCCCGCCAGCTCCTTCTTGAGCAGGTTCTGGCGGTAGTCGAGCTCGAGGGCGTAGGGCGCGCAGTACGGGTAGAGCACGGTGCGCGAGAACTCGGTCTGCGCGTACGTGTCCGCCAGGATGTTGTAGGAGACGGCGCGGAGGCAGCCGGCGCCGCACGTGCGGCCCGTGTAGAGGTGCCGCGTGTCGAAGGTGCAGGCGCCGGGCCCGGCCTCCACGGGGCCGCTGCTCTCCACCTCGTGAGGCAGCCCGTAGCGCCGCTCCGCGTCGCCGGGCGTGCAGCGCAGCTTGAGCCGCAGCCCCACCAGAGCATTGCCCGGCGTGAAGACGCGCCCGGCCGCCGCCTCTTCCTCCACCCAGCCGCAACCCGGCGGGCGCTGTTCGCGGAACCAGCGGAAGAGGCAGTGCTGCGGTGCCGCGAACTCGGCGCTCACCTTGGGGCACACGGGGAAGCCGGCGAGCAGCGAGCGCGGCAGGCGCAGCTCGGTGAGCGCAGGCGGGTTGCGCTCCACGCGGTAGCGCGCCTCGCCGATGTGCAGCACGGCGCCCTCCTGCCACGCCGCCGCGTTGGGCACCTCCGCGCCCACCTCCTGCCCGTCGCGCGAGAAGAGGCGCACGGCGGGCAGCGCTGCCGCCTCCTCCGCCTCGCTCTCCGCCCGCCCCTTCTTGTTCTTCTTGACGCGGCCCTTGGCGGCGTTGGTGGCGATGCGCGCGAGCGCGCGGCCCAGCGGCTCCGCCTGGTCGCGCTGCATGTGCTTGGCGCTGCCGTCGGGCAGCATGAACTGCAGGCTCAGCTTGGCCTCGGACGGCACGCACCGCACCACGGCCCGCTCCATGGCGGCGGGCGAGGAGCAGGAGGAAGAGGATGGAGCGGCCGCGGGGCCGCGGAGCGCGGGGACGACGCGTAGCGCGCGCCACATGAACGCGCCTCCCGCCGCCACCTCAGCGCGCGCTCCCGGAAGCGGCCGCCGGCCGGGCCCGCCTCGCGCCGGCAGCGCGAGCGCAGTCGCGCTGCCCTCTGCGCCTGCGCGGGGCGGGCGCTGGCGCCGCTCCTCAGCGCGCGCCGCCTATGGGGAGCCGCCTCCGGCCGCGCTGCCGCTGCCTTGTGCCGGCCCCTTCCTGCCGGAGCAGCCGCTCCCTGCGGGATTAGCCGCTCCCCTTGGCGCATGTGGCTTTGGCGGCAAAATTATCCTCGGGAAGGAGGCCGCCTCGGGTTGGCAAACGGCTGCCAGAAGGAGCGCCCCTTTCCTAAGCGTTGTGCAGATGGGTGAAACTCCTTCTGGATAAGTCTGCATAACCCCCTGTTTGTACCAAAGGTACCAAGGTGAGCGGGGGATGTCAAGAATATGAGGTGCCTGGAGCGTGGTAAAACACAACTGCCACTAAATTGCAGCATCTGTTGGGAAGGTGCCTGGTGCTTTCTCAAATGATTCCGAACAACGAAATTCCTTCCATCTTTCGCTGCTCCAGCCTCTGTGGTGAGAGGTCTCCACCCACACAGACCTGAAATTAGGGCATTAAGTCTCTTCATCGAATGGAGGCAGGTCTAGGGTAGGTCTGTAGAATTTCCATTTGCAGTTTTTAAAGTGGAGGAACTTAGGGACAACTTTATCCTTGCTGTGATCTGAAACAAAAAGGTTTTATGTGCTTTGTGCAGACAGAAAACTGGAGGAGAGGGATTTAATGGCTTGATTTGGCTATATTTAAGCCTCTGTCAGGCTGCGACATTTCAGCCAGGATTTTTCCATGAGTCCACTGTGCATTTGCACAACAAACACCATTTCCATTGAGTTAATAGGCCTTGAAACGTCTTTTTTATTGTGGTCAGGTGAACCTTGTTAGCAGTAGGGTCTAGGCAGGCTCTGCTCCACGGGCGGAGCTTGGTCTGCCCTCAGCGCAATGGGGAGTGAAGCTGCGGCCGTTGGCGGAGTAGCTGGTTTTGTGCGCCGGTCGCGGCTGTCCCGAGGCTGCGAGCGTCACCGCCGGCTGCGGCCGTTAAACGGCTGCGGCGAGGCCCCGCCCGCCCTCGTCTCCGCGGCAACCGCGACGTTGTCGCGAGGCGCCTCGGCCGCGCTCCTGCCCGCGGCGCCGGAGAGGTGAGGGGAGCGGCGCGCGCCGCGGCGGCTGCCACGCACCGTGGGGCTGCGGCCCCCGTCCCGAGTGGGCAGGGGGAATTGCCGGGGAAACGGCACGGCTTCTTGGCTCTGTTTAACTAGTCTTTATTTCTGTCGGTATTCCTTTCCCTTCCCTCTACCCCCCAGTTTAATATTCATTTCTAGGACATACAGGATTAATATAGGACATAGATTTTCCTTTCTGTTTCCCCGCAAGAATGGTTCAGTACAACTGTGAGTTTGCAGAGGCAGCGCATCATGTTGCCTGGAGAACGCTGTCGTGTATCTTCTGGGATCCAAAAATGTAACTGATCACTTTCAAGAGGGAGTAAGACTGAGTTGCTAGAAAAACAGCCTTAGTGCCCTGGAGCCCAGTTGAACAGCGGTTTTTCCATTTCTCTTAAGTACAGATTATCAAACTTTGGTTACCAAGCATTTTTAACCACGGTGACCATTTTTTCCTACTGCATGTCCAAACATTGGGCTCCTACTTCAGGCACAGGCTTGTTTCCCTTCTCCTATTGCAAAGCCCAACTATGGACAGGCCAATGGTCCAAAACTAGTATAGCAGTGGAAAATCCCCACCTATCCCCCTGGTACACAGCCTGGCTGGAATCATGTTTGCCGAATTACCACCTACCCTTTCATTGGAAACCCTTTGCGTTTACAAAATGGGACTTTGTCACATCCTTTCAGTGACATTTAAACCCCCCTTCCCTCATTACTCTTGGCTGTCTATTTTTTTTTTAATTAGTTCATATTAATCTTGCTTTTGAAGATGCACATCCTGACATGCTCTACTTGTGTATTAGCTGGGGAGCTCAGAGCTGCTACAGTGTTAAAAGGTAAAGCAGTGTCAAGAGCTGTTTTATAATTGCAGAGCCGCCTGCCTCAGGGACTCTGCTAAGCACTTCCAAAGAGGCCACCGAGTTGAAGTGTTGTACCTGACTGTGCCTTACATAAATACCTAAAACACTCTCACTGTCTGCTGCAGATTGTTAGGAACTCAGGCAGACTTAAGGAGAATTTATCTGTCTGTCTGTCTCTGTTCCAGATTCCATCACTCTGGACAGGACAGGCATTTTTTTCTTTGAACAAAGGCTCGATTCTCTCTTCCCTTGCTCCCGTTTGCGTCTTTCCTGTTTGCAGCCTGGATCCTGCACTGGAGCCATAGAAACAGCAGTGCTTTCTTGGGCCCTGGCAGGAAATGTTATGCCTGTCTGGTGGAGTCTGGGTGTGTTTAACAGGCTACTTTGCTGGTGTCTTCTTCCTCCGTGTATAAGCACTTGAAGACATTTGTAATAGAACTTTATTCCTGTACAATATATGAATCTTAGTTTAATAGACCTACGCTATCCTTTCTACTGTCCATTTTAGACTTTATATGTGCCTTTTTTGGGGCACGTACAGGATTTTTATGTTTGCTGAAACCAAGCCTTTAGCACCTGGATTTTGGAAATCCCTGAGGTTATCTCATATTTCTGCTTATTTAAATTCATCTTGACCCATGCATCTTGTAAACTGCTCTGGGGACAGGACTAGTTGTGTTCTAATGCCTTGTTTTTGTTACGGTTTTAGATGGCGCACTCAAATGGAGCAACATCCCTTTCTAATAAAAAGACTATGAGAACTTTGTTTCTTCCTATTGTGTTACCTTCAACAGTCACATCTAGTTCTTCACCATCACGGAATACACTGTTAACACACCGAAGAGTCAAAGAACAGCAAAAGAAGCTTAATCAGTTATTGTGAGTTTCATGTTATCCAAGAAATAAGTGATGTTGAAATTTAAAATTAAACAAATATTACACTTTTGATATCTGAGAAATTATAAGGGTATCTGTTTAGTTTAGAGGGTTTTGAAGTCACTTGCTTAGCGCTAAATGTTTTCCATCTCAAATCAGGAATAATAGAAGAGTACTTGATAGAATCTCTGATGTTCTTTTCTTTTAGAGTGCCAGGAATTTGTGGGTTAAGATTGCAATGTTTGTTGTGGTATCATAAAAAATAGAGCAACTTTTTCATTCAGATAAAAGATTAAAAATAGGAGAAATATTTTAGCATGTTTTATTTGTAGTTTTAGGTTTTATTTGTAGTTTTAATCACTTTAAGCCATTGTGACTATATTTTTACTCTAGAATTGATCGAGCTTTAAAACTCTATCGGGTGTCCATGGAAGAAAAATGTCAAAGAGATCCTGTACCTCCTATCCCAGAGCTACCATCAACTGTGAGTATACAACTCTCCAGGAGTTGTTGTTGTTTTAGCTATTACCTATATTGCTCTTTGTTATTGGGCCACTTATGCCTCTAAATACCTGTCTCTTAATACTTAAAGATACTTACGTCAATCGCTAGTAATTTATAAATAGGTTTATATGTGGGGATATACCCTTTGAAATTGATACCTACAGGTCGACAGAATGAAGTCTTTATATAGCACTATCATTGTTAAATTAAGAGAGCAAAATTATATATGTGTATATTTTGGTAAATTGATCATACATTGGAGTTTTTTTGTTTCTTTTTATGCAGATGAACAGTGAGCAAAAAAAACAAAGAGTGAGTTTAAATTCTACTTCTTTCAAATGAAATACAGAATGATCTCTCTATTCATAAGAATTATGTCTGTTTTGTGGAATTGGTGGCGGTTAAATAAGAAAAGCTTCTTGCAGCTGTCTTGAGGAGGGAACATTTCCAAGCTGTGAATCTTCTGTCACGTTTCACTAGGAGTATTTTCTGTTACAGAAATGTGTATGCCAATAATGTAAGATTTGATCTAAACCTTTCTTAAAGGTCAGTACTTAGAAAATATTCTAATGAGCTTCAGAAGTTTTGCATTTGAGCTCATTAATCACATTTTAGCCAGTACAAAAAGCAATCTTTGGTATGGTTCACCTAATTTGAAGAAGGAATGAACATGTGCAAGTTGTGGAATTTATATGCATTTTTTTATATATAAAAATTTATCTCTAAGAGTTACTTTGAACCAAAATCGAAATATTTATATTAAATAGCCTGAGGGAAATTTAATTACAATTTCCTAGCCAACATGATAAAAATCATTTTGAAGACTGTAGAGGTTCAGATTGTCTTTTGCTTCATAAAAAACTCATCATTCGAGTATAAATCCCAATTTCTTTGGCATTTTGTCTAAAAAGCTGTTTGTTCTTATACTTTCCTATATGAGTGTTATATCCAAAGAACAATAATGTGAGCCTTGGACTGTTTTGTGGTCAGTCTCACAACTTAGCAGAGAAACAACGAAAATGCTATACTGATAAGTACAGTATCTGAGCAGTGAAACAGAGAGACCATTTCACCAACCTTAGAGCAGCTGTCAGTATGCTAGTCACTGGCATGCTTAGAAACTTTGATTTTGTCACATACCAGTAATTAATAACAATGAGTAAGGAGAGTTTTCATTGTCAAATGTGATGCAACAGTATTTAAGTAGCCAGTTATTAGACTTGTAACAGTATTGTTTTTTCAGACCAATTATCTCTTCATGAAGAAATGTGTGAGAAGTAACCCAGTGGTTCCCATTCAGCAGGAGTGGCTGATGGCTGTGCTCACATTGGTGCCAGAGTCACTCATGGAAGGCCAAGACAGACAACTATTAACTGAAACACTTATAGGAGAGGTAGTAAGGGATTTTGAGATGAGCATGAGGAGATGTGTGGGTAAGTGCTACAAATTGCATAATTTTGCATAATTAGGCTAGTATGCTAATATATACAGATGATGAGCTATTTATTTATTTATTTATTCTAACTTGTACTTTCAGCCAAGCATGATTTTGGCCAAAGGCAACTGATCTTTTTAAATCAGTGGCTTCAGCCACTCATTTCTCAAAAACATTTAAGGCAAAACCCTCTAGTCTTATTTTGGCTGCTGAAAAAGTTTCCTTAATCATCTGAAGACAACGTTCAGGCACGCAAAGGCATCTGGAGAGTTCATGGAAAAAAGACTACTTGCACATGACCTTACATTCATTAAGACATGTTTAAACATGTTTAGGTAATTGCATGCAAGGGTGTATTGGTGTTTTTTTTTCCTGCTTTTTTATATACCAGTCATTCGTTCCTTTCTTTTTGGTTCTTTGGAAACATCAGGTTTTCAAGCCTTTTATCTAGTATTGCCTTGAGCTCATCCATAACTTTGCTGATGCTGTTTTGCATGTATGAGGAAGTTCCCAATAAAAAAAATCTGCAAATGTAGCTGTGTTCAACTCGCTTCTGATTCTAAATTGTGATTTTGAAACTGTATTCCCTTTAAACCATGTTTTAGTACCACTTCTTTCAAAGTATCTGAAAAAAAATGAGGCCAGTCCTGCCGCAAATTTTGTGCATGGCTAATCTTTTTAAAACAGATTAAAAACACATCATATGATTTAGAATGTTACTAACTTGAAATGTCATCAATGGTATCCCACTGTACTTATATTCAACAAAATTGCCTTAAATAATTATTTAAACACTAGATTCGCTAAAATGATGATGATTAAAAGATAGAATGATTGGATGTGAGCTGCCTGATTCATTATCGGTATTCACCAAAGTTCCAATTTCGGGTCACTTTGGGAGAAATCTGAGTTTGAACACTTGGATGACGTAGTTGTGTTTCCATCATGCCGTATTCTTGGTCCTATCTGGAGAAAGAATGAGAAAGTACAGGGCTTAACAATCTTTTAATGTTCATATATTTAATATTTTTTCTAGTGCGAAGTGTTCTCATTAAACCAGATGTGAAAGGGCTTGAAGATGAAGAGGAGGCACCCTTGCCTGTGTCGCCTCTGTGAGTGGATTAAGTTAGCAAATAGCTCTCAGGCAAACAGGTTCAGTTATGTGACATTCTTTTTGCGTTGTGGCAATATTACGGCATAATATTATGCTGTAGTGCATTAATCAGAAATTATTTTCTTTCTGCAAAGGATATTTTGTTTGAATGTCTTTATCTAAATGCTTCCCAAAGTTTTAGTATGGACAGTGCTTCTTTTTTATTGTTGCGTTTGCTGTTTAGCACTAATGTCTGGAAATGGCCCTGACCCTGAATGCTCAGAGACTACAGTGTGTGTGAGGTGGCAGTTGATGTCAAACAGCAGCATTATGCAGTAGTGTAACATTCTGAAGCTGCACCCACTGTGAAGGTCTCATCTGGCTTCATGCTGTGGGAAGAAACCTTAAGGAAGAAAGCAAAATAATTTTACACTCTACTAAAATAGAAGAGGAATTGGGGCAGTTAGAACATAATTGTCTGAGCTGCACAATTTGTTGAAGCATCAGAATGTCTGTCATCTAACTACTGATGATAGATGCTTCTTATTAGCTGCTGATGAAATGAAATGTTTACATTGATAGACCTTTGGGAAGAGCAGGTGATTTTAAGAAATCCTGGATTGTAAAATCATTGGTTGTGGAACAGATTTTCTTAGTAGCATGCGCTACATTATACTGGGGATAGCTATATTTACTTATTTAAGTGTTGGTGTTGGAGAATATTTCGAAATGTTACATTGAAAGCCTATTTGAACTCTTCAATTGCTTGTATATACTTATTTATTTTCTCAGAGGCCTGGACTTTTCTAGACCGTGGCATAACAGCTTTATCCAAGCAAAAGAGCAAATCCTTTCTAACTTGCACATTGTTCACCCTATGCTAAAAAGTTTACTGGATATTGGTTATACAGCATTCTCTGACTTACTTATAGTGGATGTATCAAGTTTCAGGTAAAGTCTGTTGTAGTGAATTGTTAACAAATATGTGTGCATTTCTGAAGCTGGTGATAAAAGGAGTTTGTCTGTCTGTTATTTAGACTAGTTATAAAATGGCTTAATGTGTCAGTGTTTTATGAGTGAGTAACTTTGTATTATGAAATAATTATTTTAACTTTTGTTTTTTTATGCTATGTCTCTGCCCTTAAATTGCTGGTATCATCAGCCCTTTTTGTTCATGTTCTGCATTTACTTCTATTAAGATCTATTCATAATTAGGTAATCTCAGTGTCACAATCTCCATAAAAGTCTGATTGGACTGTTTTTTTGTTTGTTTTCCCTCTCCTCCCGGTACAATTTCAGTGCACAGGTAATCCTATGGTAATCCTAACGATCTAATTTCTTACTATTTTTCATCAATTACCAGATTTTATTTTCAATCTTGAAAATTTATTTTCTATGTCTTTCTGCTCATCATTTTTGACAATAATTGTTTTTTACTTTACTTTTTTATTTTTTTTCCTTCTTTCCTCTTTTAAAACTGTGCAAGTGATGCTTAGGTTCCCACTGTGCTTTTCTCCTGGGGAAGAATGAGTTTGTGAGAATGTGTATAGCATTAGTAATACTTTACTGTATTTATGTTTTAATTTGGTTTATATGGTTGTCTATAATCTTTTCTAGATCAGAAGGTCCAATTGACTGTGAATCTTTAAAGACTAATGTAAATTTAAGCTGCTCAAAATCAGAGGAGCAAGTATTGAATACATGGTATCCCAGAGTTATCAATCTCTTTACTCAGAAGAAGGCATTTGATGGTGTTAAGCTGGATAAGGCTGACTCTTTCTATAGCAGTGTGGCCACACTTATGTCTAATCAGGTAAAAATAAATCTTTCCTGCCTATGGAAAATTAATTATGAATTTTAGGCAATTCTTTCATTAGTCAACACCTTATATGATATGGAACCTTTTTAATTGATCACTGTTAACTGTCCATAAAATGATTCAATAATACTGTAATTCAATATTTGAACTAATTTTAACTTCCCTTATTTAAAACACTATGTTTTTTTGGATGCTTGTTTTCCTTGCATTTTTTAGACAAATAGTCTACCATTTTATCAACTGTACATTCAGATGGCTTAAGGAAATATTTTGGTATTTTCAGGACCTTTCTTATCACTGTTCTTAGCACAATTACATGTCATATATTAGTAAGCAAAATGAGCACAACCTTGCTTCTCCCCTGAAAGCAAACATAGCAGTGCAAATAAACCTAAGGGCCTGCTCTAGCAATGTGTATGCAGGTGGCTATAGTTCAGCATAATTTGCAAACATAACTTTGTTTTTCTGCTATTCAGAATGTTTTTCACTTTTTTTTTGTTTTAATAATTTCCTATGGTTTTGCTTTGTAATAATAAATAATAGTAAATAATAATAAAAAAGCAAATGAAATTGCTAATTTCAAGCTGAGACTTTCTTTCAAATTTCTCATTTTACTGAAAATAAAAAATCTTTTTCTGTAATTAACAGTGAACCAATATAATCAGTTCTTTACATTGTTCTATTTATGAGTATTGTAGTCATTGAGAATATATATTTACAGCAATTCAAGAAGACAGTTTTTGAGTCAAGGCTTTAGAGACTTTATAGAAAAATACTGGAATAATATTCTAAGCAATTTATTGCCATATGCCAAAAAATATATGCTTACAGAATGTTTTTATAATAGGTTTATTTTTATAGCAAGAATAAGTGCATGGACTTTACAGAAGTTTTGTTTATTTATTAGTTTGTGTTCTTTATTGGCTGGATTTAATACCCACTGAAGTTATTGGAAATTTTTGCACTAGTTCAGTTATTCTTGAATAAGGCCAATAGTGCTAAAAGGAATAGAAATAATCGATTACTAAATGAAGGGAAAGATAAAGAAAGGTTTTTCTGGTTTCAGATAATAAGTATTATATGCTGTTTTTAGCTGAAAGAATTACTGAAAAGAACTGTTGAAGCTTTTGTGAAGCTTTTTGATCCTGAAGACAGAAGTTGTCTGCCTATATTTAAGATGGAATTGACTCTTGACGATGAAAAAATTGAATTTTATCCAAGCTTCCAAGACCTGGAGGAAGCAGTTCTTTTTATAGTGACTCGGATAGGACAAACACTTCAGGTGTGTATTTATCTTCATTTAAATATATATGTGTTAGCTTAATGTGTTTTAAAGCACTAAGTTAAAGATTTAAAATATTATACTAATGTTTTAGGACCCTGATTACCATGCTAATGGGAAGCAGAATGCTACTTGAATTTTTTGATTTTTTGTTTTTCTCTTGAGAATTCAGAGTTCACAACATGATTCTTAAGGGTTCCCAGAATCTCCAACTCTGAAACTCATTTAGTTATTCCTTGCTCATGAGTTCGCACAATCAGCTACGGATTGTCTAAATTTTCTCTTTTAATCTGCAAAGTTATGAGGCTGTGTTTTTGTTCACAAACAGTTCTCTACTTGTTCATTACTACAAATTAAAGCTGTACCGAATATTTATCCAGGACAGAATAGACTTCTTAGAAGAACAGAATAGAAAAAATTTGCAGTAAGTTTGTATTAATGATTAAAGTCCCCAAAGAAAAACAAGGAAAGTAAGAGTTGATCTTTCTCTTCATTATAAAAAAAAAGAAAAGCCCTGAATCCCAACAACTAATTGTGCAAAATGTAAAGATTTCTGTCTTAGGAACCAGTCTGACTCCATGGAAGACAGCCTTCTGTGGGCTTTAGGTGTATCCCTGTAAATTGGACTCTGGCCTTGACAGTTCTGAATTTTTCAGGGAAGCTTTTTGGGTTTAATTGTGTCTATTTGCACACAGGATAGAATTCAGTTTTGTGTTAGCCAGGGTCATTTAGTTAAATGCCGACTTTGTTCTGTGTTTCTTACTAACTATTAGGATCAGTAAGTAGCTGAAGCTGCACTACTACATATGAAGCATCTGGCCTTAGGCTTGATTAAGGTCTCAAATTTCTGTGATACAGTTTCCTTTTGAGCCTGGCCGTGGTTTACTTTTAAAATAGATATATGCTTGCATTGCTTTTTTGTTGTTATTGAAATTAAATAATCATGACTTGCACTTCTATTAGAATATCCAAACAGTACATTCTTGGCTAACGGGAGGCACTGCAACCTTGGACACGGAACTTCCTAATCATGTTATAGCATGGGCCACATCTGCACTGAAAAAGTACATCAAGGACAACCTGGAAGGTCCAAAAGACTGTTTTGAAAAATATGGTAAGTAGTAGAAGGATGTATTTTAAATCACTCTGTTACTTTTCTGAAGTACCTTATGGTTATTTGTTTGCATTATGCCATCAATGCCATTATTCAATTGTAGTTGAAAGATACGGCTGGCTTATAGATGGAACTGCATGTGCACAGATAGAAAGATTTGAAGCAGAAGAGCACAGTTTTGATGAATATACTGCTGTAAGTTTTAATTATACCTTTTATGTATTATATTTATTGTGAAGTGGGCATAATAAAAATGGAGCAGGTTTCCCTAAGCACTGGGGGAAATAGGTCCTCAGCCTTAAGGTAAAAATCAAATCAACTACCTGCAAAACTACACCATAGATAGATACACACTTTTTCCCTGAAAGTTTATGTGGTAAATAGAACAAGTGATTATGTATTTTCCTTGATGCGTAATACTTATTCACTAAGCAAAATAGTTAAACGATAGCTCTGGAATGTTAAATCTTTAATGTCCTTTTAAAGTTCATAGATGAGTTCTTCACCCTCTCTAAGGAAATAATGAGTTTGCCACCTCTGGCTACTTTCCCTATGATCCATTTGGACTGTGATGATTTAAAGCAAGGTTTGGCTGATAAGGCAAAGAGCTTTGCAAAAATTCTAATGGAAAGAATAGTTGCAAATCACAGAGAGGAGAATGAAAAGTAAGTAGACTTTTCTTTCTGTACAAGCTTTCTGTACATGTTAAATGCATAGTAGAAATACGTAGAGGAAATGTAAAAATATCATACTTCTGTTTAGCAAACTCTTTTGGCTAAATGAAGATATCATTCAAGTTGTATAAGCTGATAACATTTTCTCTGCATTCCTGACTCAAAAACTAGGAGGGGAGCAATATTATTACGGGACTTGGATACTGGGGGATCTCAAAGTTTAAGGGTCTTCATTGCCATTCTGGCATTTTAAGCATGAAATGCAGTACTCCTGGTCCAAGGAATGACAAACTTGATATTTATATGATATTTTTCTCCTAAGTTTCCATAGATCATGACACCTAATAACACTAATGAATTTTAAAGAATAATTAGCAGATACAGATTAAATCATTAAATGATACTGAATTGTTAGGGTAGAATTTATGAGTTACAGTCCAGTTTTATAGTGAGTCTGTATCATCAAAATAGCAAGATACTTGCTAGGGATGTGTTTATTTGTGTGCTGATTATGGCTCTGAGACTGTGCTTAAGATTTAGTACTTATTAAAACTAATGAAAACTTTTTTTTCAAAAGAATTAACTGATTTGAATTTTGTGTTATTATTGTAGGATAATGAGCAATATTCCACTAGACTTTTCTTGTTCAGATTCCCAATTTAATTTCATAAATTCATAGAGCTGTACAATGGTGATACTTAAAAATATAATTTGAGCTTTAATTCCATGAAAGCAGAACTGGAAGATGGTGAATACGAGACCTTAACATTTTGATATATTTTATGCAAAAATAAATTCATAGGATATGCAGGGAATTTGAAGCAATTAAAGAACGTGCATTGAAAGTTCCTGAGACTACAGAAGAAATGATGGAAACAATAGCTTACATAAAGAAGGCCAAAATGAAAGGTATTCCGGAACTGTTGTTAAGGATCAAGGTAATTGACTATTCCTTTCACTTATGGGTGTGTTTTTTTTTTTTTTTTTTTTTTTTTTTTTTTTTTTAACCAAACATGCTGGCCTCTACAAATTCATATTTCATTTGGGAGTGTAGGCACCATTTGTCTGTTCATGCCGTGCCTATGAATAAACTACTTTAATAGCTATTTCAAACAGAATTGCGAAATCCTGCTACTGCTTTGCAGATGCCTTTCCTTGATAGACAAGCTGCGTTTATTATTCTGTGCTCCCATGTGTTCTGCATGTTGTTAGAAGATGTACAGAATATGGCATGTTGCATGGCTTTTTATAGTATAGCAGATGATAAGATGCTCGGCCTAGTGATGTTTATGTAGATACTTTGGTGACTGAAAAATAAAAGGGAAATAAAAACAACAAAAACAAAAGAATTTTAAAAATGTAACATTCAAATATGAAGTGGAGTTTATGTGTAAAAGCAGTCATCAACTATTGCGACCTCTTTCAGTGCCCAAAGATTTTATTAATATATTAAGGTTTTTACTGTTGCAGCCAACCTCCTGTGATTAAAAATTACTCCTCAATTTTGTCTTTGTAGATAGTTTTGTCCTACCCTGCATCTTAAACAAATGTATGATATATATAAACTTCTGCGAAATTTCTCTTATAGGAGTGCTATCAGCGAATTAATTACTTCTTAGATGTATTTCTCTTTGCTCCTGAAGATCTTGAACTGAATGCAGCAGTTATTCTGTGGCCAAAGAAGATTAATGAAGTTTTTGATGAACATGATGATGTAAGGATGTTTTCTTTGTCCATGATACATTCTGACTTGTTAGAGTTTTGACTTGAATTAAGCTATTGATCTTTGCAGCAGCGAAATGTACCTATGTAACCATGCAACATGAAGGCCTATTAATTTAGAAGCGCTTAAAAGCATATTTCCAGGTTTTTGTATTAATGGTGGGCTAGTACATTTGTAGAAGGATTTAAAAATACTGGAAATAGTCACAGTAACTGAAATCCTTCAGGAAGTGTTGCTACCTTAATTTGTTTGTGGTTCGTACTACGTAATTCATAGAAAGGTACATATTCCCTTTAGTGTCATTAGCTAGTACTGAAAATACATCTGCCATTTCCTTGCAGGGGTTAGTCCTCTGAGCAGAAAGTCATTTAGTTAAAATGATATTTTGTTCTATCCCTAAATCGAGTGGGAATTGAATTTCTTAGACAACAATCATTAATAGAAAGTATACAACAATTAATTTTCTCTGTGTGACTTTATGTTAGTTCCTTTTCTGCCACTTGTTCATCTTGCATTCTTTCTCCCTGACTATGATGGAGTGAATCAGAAGCTTTAGTGTTCCCTTGATTCTTTATTGCTCTAAAGAATAGTAAAAATCTGGAATAGAATTTATTCTTGGATTAAATATTGGCTTCTAAAAATGTTAAAGAAATATCTTAAAAAAGATTTACTTAAAAAATAAAAATGTCAATATCTTTCAAATATCAGAATTTAGGATTTCTCTTCCACTAAATTTTAAGCATTTATCAATAAATATGTTCAAGGGTATTGAATGTGTTTCTACTTTATAATGTATCTGTCTTTGTAGGTAGGTCGGTGTAGAGTGTGTCTGACAATAATCTTTCAGAAGTGTGTATCTCTCTAGTTGACTAGATCTTGCAGCGTGCTTAGTGCTAGAATTAGAGTATGGGAATATTTTTGCATTCTTTGTGATTCAGCATCTTTCATCTTTATGCTGTCAGATATGAGTTCATTCTTATTTTAGTGCTGTAGGAAAGGACTGGTCCCTCCTTTGGAGAAGTTCTGTCTGTCAGCATCACCACTTTTGCATTGCAGTAGGTGTCCCTCTTTGTCTAGCCTTGAAAGTGCAGATCATATGTCTGAGAGGGGTTGTGTTCTACGGTTTCTGCCTTTGTAGCACAAGATACATATGAAATGGGACTGGCCCTCAACTGTTGTAGAGGTCTCCTTCTGTGGCAATATGATAGTAAATTTAAAGATGAGAATTTGTTTTTTGGTACAAACGTGATGTCAGCATTGACACCTTGGGCCATACTGGTTGGAGCTTTCCCATCTTTTGTTGGGTTGCTGAAGGAGATGGACAGGCAGTCCCAGCTGTGCCACCGAGTAAAGGATTCCATGCCGCAGCTGCACACAGCCACATGGGACACATGGATAGCCCTTCCACAGAGAACTTGAGTTACTGCAGGGATAACCATTTCTCTATATTGTTTTTCTTTTGTTTGTTTATTCTCAGATTATTTGATTTAAATCGTACTAGGTATGCAAGCACTGAAAGGACTTAGAGTCTTTTGGTTGTTTTTAACCCCAACACAAATTAATTGTTTTGTAGCTGATTGAACAGTCTAGGATTCAAAGGGAATCTGAACTAACACAAAAAAGTGAGAAGCTGGTCGTGGAAATTGGCAGACTGGTGCGTTGTATGGCAGAATTAGAAGAATACTCACAACTGGATTGCATGCAACAGGTCTGATTAACATGTAGTATAAAATGGGTACAAAAGTTTTATATATTTAATACACAGGTTCATTGAAGGTATTTAAAATTAAAAATAGTCAATTCTGTTAGCAAATGTGAAGTAGAAAGTTTATCATCTTATTGCTGCAATGATAAAACTCGCAAAATGATCCTTTTTTTTTTTTTTTTCGTCTAAACTAAATTGGCAATAAATTAGCCAATAATTTGCTGAGTTCCAGTAGGGGCTAAAATACTTAAAATATATAAAGAGGTTTTTCTTTCTTAAAAAAAAAATCTCTGGTTTATATAAAGCATATTATGTGAAGTTCTGACTCGAATGAAATGAACAGGATTCTTATCAACAACTTCAGTAGGATCAAAATTTCATCATCTGATTTTGGGCATGTGAGGTATTGAAGGAAATAATAACAGGTTAAAAAGAGCAGTTGTTAGAAATTTTGATTTCATATGAACCTCAGAAGTTCTTTTTTATAGTAATGAAGACTTGGCCAATGGCTCTAAAACTCTGCAACTTTCTAAATATCTTTTATAAGCTCTACAACATGCCTTTCATTTAAGTGTCAGGATATCACCATTATTATTTAAACAAAACCTTTTCAAAGCATAAAATCACAATCCTAGGATTAGGAATCCCATTCGGCATAATGATAAATAATATGTGTAAAAATGCCTATGTCTGCCTCTTGGAACAGTGGAATTTTAAGGCTTAAGTATCATGAGAATGATTTTGTACTATTGAAGTAGAAGTAGAAGCAATTGTAAGCGTAGAAACAATTTTATTTTCTGCAGCAATAATGTCTGTAGAAAAAATTTTGTTTCACAATAATTTTTTGTTAAGATGCATCCTATTTTTAAAATCATTATCTAGAAATTTAAAAATCCAACCATTTATTATGTTTTGATATTTTGAAAGCTGTTCAGAACATAGCTTATTTATCTCTCAAGGCTAAAATTATTTGATTTCAGTATGTGACTGACCTAAGAGGACTACAGAAGCGCATACAAGAGGCTGATGAAACAGTCACGTTTATTAATAAAGAAGAGATTCTCTTCAAATGGAAACTGACCGACTTCCCACTCCTCGACAGCGTGAAAGTTGAGATTGAACCGTATCAGAAACTTTTTGGTCTTATACTGAAATGGCAGCGAACAGAAAAAAGGTAATTTGAAGAGGATAAAACACAATACTCGTACTAGGTTTATGTCAGTTATAGAAGGTGGCTTGTTTCCTTCTAAACATTAGTAGTTATTAGCAATCCGAATATAACAGAAATATAATTTATATATTGGGGTTGTCTTTTTTTCCTAGTTAAGCCTTTTTTTTTAATATAATGCAAAGGAATGTAGCTGCATAAATGGTGTCATTCATTCTACCCATGTAACTGTATTATTCAGTAAAGCCCATGAATATGATAAGAATCATGAGATGAAGAAGTCTGGTAGGTATTTGACGTTTTGTGTGCAAAAAGCGCAATAACTTTAATTACCAAGACTACAATCTATATCCGATGAAAAATTTTTAATGATTAAATGATTTAATGCAATGAATGTCCAGCTTATGTGGTAGATGTGCTCAAATGATTATGTTGTTTTCTAGAGGCCAGATTTTACCACAGAAGCTGTAATATGTCTGAGTCTACATTAAGTGAGATTTTTTACCAATGCATGTACTCTTCAGAAGTTAGCAAATTGGGAGTGACTCAGCAGTGTGGATTTTCTTGAAAATCTGAAAAGCTGTTTTGATGGCGTACTTTGACTTTTGTGCAAAGCTTAACTTTTGTGGTTTTGTGTCCACTCAGCTGTTTGATTTCAGAGCGTATAGCACTTGAGAGCATAGAGCGTATAGCACTTGAGAGCATTATACAGAAACATACAAGGGCCAGATGAAAGCATTTTTAGTTACATAATAGAATTTTATGTCGCGTGATATTACGTGGAAGAAAAGATTTTTTTTTTGTCATTTATATCATTATTAAATTTATCTAAATCTTTGTGTTGCAAATAAAGTGTCAAATACTTTTGCACTGTATTTGTTGTTCTGTTTTCTAACAGTTCTTTTTTCTCAGGTGGATGGATGGAGACTTTTTGGAACTGAATGGGGAAAGCATGGAGGCAGAGATTGATGACTTTTTTCGAGAGATATACAAAATGTCAAAAGTCTTTCAGCAAAAGCAGAAGAAAATTAAGCAAGAAAGGGACAAAATAGCACAACGTAGAAAAGTAATAGAAGAGAAGATAGAAGAAGAAAAAAAGGCAAATCCAATTTTGGCAATGTGTTCTTCAGTTTTGGAGCAGATTAAAGACTTTAAGGTAGAAAATGGTTAGGGTGGCAGATGTTAATAATATTGGTTGAATTTGGTATTCGGTCTGGATAGGTCTGGGTAGGTCTTGGGGTGTGATCTAAATGGATGGGCAGTATTGTGGCAGGAAACATCTCCTTGTGTTTTCTAGTTAGCTAATTCTAATTAGATGTCCCTCCCGTGTGGACCCCTGGGTAGATCACTAGTGACAGGCCTCCAGCTGGACTTTATGCTATGGATTGCAATCCTCTGAGCTTGGCACTTCAGCCAGTTTCAATCCACCTCACTGACCACTTTTCTGCCGAGTCACTGCTTCACAGTTTAGTATTTCTTCTTCAAAAATGTACTGCAATTACTTAGAAATTCAATACGTGAATGGATTTATGTTTTTCTGAAAGATTATTTTGTCATCAGTTACTACAGGAGATTAAGTACATATCCAATAAGATGAAAATTATGGATGCACTTCACAGTTTTTATCACATACAAAACTTTTGTACTGATATGACTAAACTTTACATTTGGTTTTCCTCAATTAGGAGAATATTCCTGTTGTGACTGTCTTTTGTAACCCTGGCATACGAACTCGTCACTGGCAGCAGATGTCAGATATAGTAGGATATGACTTAACACCAGACTCTGGAACTACTCTGAGAAAAGTTTTAAAGCAGAATCTCACACCTTATTTGGAGCAGTTTGAAGTCATAAGTGTAGGTGCAAGTAAGGTAAGCATGAAGAGCCAATAGTTAAAACATATGTCAGATCTTTTAATGATGACTTTTATGATTTATTAGTGTTTTTTTTTTCCCTGTCTTTGCCCTTATGCAGCAAGAGATCTGATGGGACTTCGTTCCATTAGATGATGGCAATGACTGTGTAAATAATCATATCTCATGTGGCATCGTTACTTCCTGGATGTATTTTTCTCTGTGCATTAGAAAATGAAATACTAAGGAAAATAAGTTAGTTTTTGCTTTTAGATTAAAATGTATTATTCATATGGATAAGCTTAAATATTAATTGCCTGGACAAAGTTAATACAAAAGCTAAAATATTGTTTTTCCACTATAGGAATTTTCTTTAGAGAAAGCAATGTATGCTATGATGGAAACGTGGGCTTCAATCTCCTTTAATACAAGTGTCTATCGTGACACTGGGGTCCATATTCTGTCTGCAGTGGATGACATCCAAGCTATTCTTGATGATCAGATTGTGAAAACTCAGACAATGAGGGGATCACCTTTCATTAAACCGTTTGAGAAAGAAATCAAGGTATGATAAGAAAAGCATCTGATCTCCAAAGTTTTTCATGAGAAAAACTTTTTTACCATTTTTGGTAATTTTGGAATTACTCAGACAACTTTCTTTAAATCTTTGTTAAGGAGTGGGAAAGTCGCCTAATTCAAATTCAGGAGATTATTGATGAATGGCTGAAAGTTCAATCTCAATGGCTTTATTTGGAACCCATTTTTTCTTCTGAGGATATTATGCAACAAATGCCAGAAGAGGGACGTCTCTTTCTGACTGTAGATAGATACTGGAAGGATATAATGAAGTATTGTGCCAAAGACCCAAAGGTGAGGAAAATGTGTTTGTTTTTTTTTTTGAAAACAAGTTTTTCTCCATTTAATCAATGCTTTTGTGTTCAGAATATATACAGTGGGCTGTCACATTGGTTTTCCTAGGGCTTCTAAGAACAGAAGATGTTGTACATTAACTATTTGAGTGACCCTTAAGTGACCTTGAGTGACCTTGCTGTACAAACAATTCCTAACTTATATTTTGCATGTATTTGTTGTTACAGGTTCTTACTGCTACCTCTTTGACAGGACTATTGGAGAAGCTTCAGAACTGTAATGAGCTTCTTGACAAAATCATGAAAGGACTAAATGCTTATCTTGAGAAAAAGCGTCTCTTTTTTCCCCGGTATGATGTGTTTTGGCTATTTCAAAAAAAAAAAAAAAAAAAAAAGAGATTCTGTTGCTTATTTGGTTGTGCAATGCACAGGTCAGCTCTTAAAGCAGCCTGATAATTCAGTAGTGTTTTTTTTTTTTTCCCTCCTCTCTCTCTCTATTTTTTTTCTCTTCCATCCAAATCTTTTTCTAGCTTCTTTTTCTTATCTAATGATGAAATGCTGGAGATCCTGTCAGAGACTAAAGACCCTCTCAGAGTTCAGCCTCACTTGAAAAAGTGTTTTGAAGGCATTGCTAAGCTGCATTTTCTTCCCAATCTGGATATAAAGGCAATGTACAGTTCTGAAGGCGAGCATGTAGAACTGATTTCAAGGATTTCTACATCTGAAGCTCGAGGTGCGGTAGAGAAGTGGTTAATTCAAGTAGAAGATATTATGCTGAAGAGCGTACATGACGTTATTTCAAAATCAAGACTGGTATGGATTTTAGTATTTTCTTATAGTTTACAGGCTAATATAGTTCTATAGGATAGTTTAATAGTTTACATGAAGGGAAATAGTTTATTCTTTAAGTCCTGGCTTTCTAAAATTCTCCTTGAACACGAGAATTTGAATTAAATCAATTGCTCAGTCTCTTTTATTTAATTAAAAATCAGAGATTTAAAAAAAAAAAAACTTGCAATATGTTGCTTACTCCTTAAAGAAAACTGTCATGCGGAAAAATAGTATTTGTGTAGAGTTAGGAAGTTGTGACTATTTTCATAACATGTAAAGATAATGTCTTTAAACTTCAAAGTATTTATCAAATAACAAACAAATTTGGGAGGAGGACTAGGGAGAACACAACTAAAATTGCTTTTTGATTTTTCATTGTCAAAGGTTGATAGAATTGCATAACATTTTTTTATTATATTATGGTACATATACACTGGCTCTGCATTTGACTCTTCCAGGCATATCCAGAAGCTGAGAGAAAAAGTTGGGTTCTGGAGTGGCCTGGGCAGGTAGTATTGTGTGTGTCTCAAATGTTTTGGACAAGTGAGGTACACGAAGCTCTTTGCAGTGGACAAGAGGTACTATATTATGCATTATCCTTTTTTTTTATTAATTTCTCATTTGTTTAACCAAATCATTTATATTTTTCCTCAATTACAATAAGGTTTAATAAAATATCATTATGAGTTTGATGTTCATGTATTTTGGTATAGGGGTTTGCATCTTTGCATGATTCTGTTACTTGAATACGCTTGTTTAGAAAAAGCAGAGGTTAAAAAATTGCTGTAGCTTTTCAACATAAATATATAACTGTGTATGAGAGATGAGATGATGTGAAAGGAATTAATTTTAATCATTTCTTTTTTTTCTCAGGGTTTAAAGGATTATTATGATACACTTCAGCTTCAACTTAATGATATCGTAGAGCTGGTAAGGGGAAAGCTGTCAAAGCAAACAAGGACTACACTGGGTGCCTTGGTTACTATTGATGTTCATGCCAGGGATGTTGTCATGGAAATGATTGAAAGTGGTATGTATCTTTAAAAATATGTTTTTTTCATGTGCTTCTCAAAACCTTAATCCTGAGTTGATGAAAACATATTGTACTACCTGATTTTGCTGCCTAAAACATAACAATATTTAGATGCGAGCATTAAGTGCTCAAAGCATTGATTATTTCAGTTGTTGTGAATGTAACCTTAATAGAAAATGTAGTTATATAAAATTTCTATTGTTGCTACTAATGCTATGTTTTTCAGGTGTGCAGAGTGAAACAGACTTTCAGTGGCTTGCACAGCTACGATATTACTGGGAATTTGAGAATGTTCGTGTCCGCATCATCAACTGCAACGTGAAATATGCCTATGAATACCTTGGAAACTCGCCCCGCCTTGTCATCACGCCTCTTACAGACAGGTGTTACCGCACCTTGGTATGATCCTCTACAATGAATGCTACTAAATAATTTTGCTGTAATATGTCTTAAGCTGGTGATTATAGCCATACTTTCAGGGCTTGCATTTGCTAAATGAACAGTTTCTGTTAAAATACACAGTTTTCAAAGATTCTAGTTTGTATATAAATAGCTTAAGTGAAACAGACTTATAATAAGATTAGTAGATTGTTCTGTTGTGAATGAGTGTCTGCTTGTTTGGTTTTAAGCAAAACGATAAATGGAAAAAATATCCTAGCAAGTTTATCCCTGTCTAAATTTTGAGAGTGCAAATTCCTTCTCTTATATTCTCTTTTTGCTGAATAAGATGAAATAGGATCAACTTGTGATGTTTTTTCTATATCCTATTTATTACATCCAAACTGAACCTACAACTTTATTTTTTTCTGTCAGATTTTTTCAGACTTCATAGGAGTGACTATAGAGTAAGTGGTCAGTGGAAAATGAATGGAAGGAAGACAGGAAGACATGTGGCAAAGACTAAGAAAAGAGGAAAAAGTATATTAAGGGAAAAAGGCAGAAAAGAGAGGCAGCCGGGCAACTGGGTCACTTTTAGTTTGAAAGTTATATGTAGGCAAGAACTGAAAAATTTGATTGAATAAAGTTTAAGTAACTAATCACAGTCATAATGATAATGAATAAAACTAAGCTGTCCTTCAAGGAAAGCTGAATACTCTTATCTGCCTTTCTAGGGAAAGTAAAGGATATTTTTAAATTGGACTAGTTTCGTTGTACAGTAATTTTGTCTAGTTTAATTTAACATTTTAGATCAAGGGCTATTGCATATGAGTTAAGTTGAAATAATTTCTGTGAACTATTTCTGTTGCTTAGATTGGAGCTTTCTATCTAAATCTTGGTGGAGCCCCAGAGGGTCCAGCAGGGACCGGGAAAACAGAGACCACAAAAGATTTGGCTAAAGCTCTTGCTGTGCAGTGTGTTGTCTTCAACTGCTCAGATGGCCTTGATTACCTGGCAATGGGGAAGGTAAATAGAAATATATGTTGTGCTTTGTGCTCCATTTTTAAGAATGTAAACCATTGATTCTTTACTTTGCAGAGATGCTTAGATAAGTGAGCATCACCTGTGAACTGCTACCACTGAATTTCAATCCAAAGACACAATATTCAGTGTCTTCCACATGAGTCTAATGCTGTATGCTTCAGGAAATCTGACTCAGTTGCTAACAAATATATGCAAAGTAACTAGTTTGCAGAATCGGGATCTTCTGTTTTAGCTTCCTTTAGAATCAACAAAGGAGGGTTTTTTTTGCCTTCAGTGTATCACTCACCTTTGCTGTAAATGTGTTTGGAAATCATCCAAGTTGTGTTATTAAACTTTGAAATATGATACTCTTGATCTCTTTTGTATCCTCTAAGTTTCTTTTATAAATATGACCACTGATTTACTTTGTTTGTTTGTAGTTTTTCAAGGGTTTGGCCTCATCAGGTGCATGGGCTTGCTTTGATGAATTTAATCGCATTGAGCTAGAAGTATTGTCTGTTGTGGCACAACAGATCCTTTGTATCCAGAGAGCCATACAGATGAAGCTCGAAGTGTTTGTTTTTGAAGGGACTGAACTGAAACTCAACCCCAACTGTTTTGTAGCTATTACTATGAACCCAGGTTACGCAGGACGTTCTGAACTTCCAGATAATCTGAAGGTAAAATAATTGTCTGCTCTAATAATAGAATACGTGTCTGCTAAATAATAGAATGTCTACTTAAGAGTGGATTCCCCAGGGGATTGAAGACCACATATATTGCTGGTATTAACTCAAACTGTGCCACCTAGAATGTAAGCATATACTGCTCGTGAGATTTGCACATACTAAGCCTCCTTCCTCTTTTTTTCCTAAATACTTTGTTCTTAAATAAGTAAAAATAATTTCACATGTTCATTTTTGACTTTGTTAACTATTTCTTTGGAGAGACCTGGTGTCAGCAAACCAAACTTCTAGGAGTGTTCAAATACATCTGCTCAACCTTGGACAGAAGTGTGCCAGAGCCTCAGTGGGAGCTATAATACAAACACTTAAAACTTAAAGCAGAGTTAGTGTGCAGTCAGGGCTGTACCAGCTGCAGATTACCGCAGGGAAAGAAGGGCATTCTCTTGCCTGCTGTGCAGGCCCCCACTCTTCATTCTTCCTGCTGTGTTGGAGGTATCTGGCTCTCAAATGAAATATATAAGGGGTAAACTGTGCTCTTGAGATAGTGGTGAGGGGTAATAGCTGGCAGAGTGTGTCAAACAAGGGCATATCCTGGACTTATCTGCACTGGATTTTCGTGATCTTAAACTTTTGTTAGCATCCTGGTAACGTATGAGCTGTATTTAGAAACATATATAATACTTTTATTTCGTTGGCTTCTCGTGTTCTGAAGGCCACTGTTTCCAGTGCGCCTGTTGAAGAGGATTCACCATTTATATGACCATAATAAGCAGTACTTTATTTGCAAAGCTGTTAGTGTATTCAAGTTAAAATGTTATGATGGGATGAATATTGATCCAAATAGTTCTGATAACTATTAATTTTTCATTTAATGATCTGAAAATATTTCTTTGGGTATGCATTTCAGGTTCTTTTCCGAACCGTAGCCATGATGGTTCCTAACTATGCTCTGATAGCAGAAATTTCTCTCTATTCATATGGATTTCTGAATGCAAAACCATTATCAGTGAAAATAGTGATGACATACAGACTTTGTTCAGAACAGCTCTCTTCACAGTTTCACTATGATTATGGTATGCGAGCTGTTAAAGCTGTACTGATTGCTGCTGGGAATCTAAAATTGAAATTTCCAAAGGAAGATGAAGATATCCTGGTGAGTTCCTGAGAGAATAATTTTTAAGGAATTTCACTGATGAATGAAAATCCAAATTCTGAAGGTAGTGCCACTAAATGTTCATTAGCACATTACTGATCTGTTTTTCTTGGTTTCCTCATTTATGAAAAGTAATGAAGTGAGATTACATCACCTGTAATTTCAGGTGATGTGCTAATAATGACACAGTTTGTCTTAAGTGCCAATCAAAGGCATCATATTTTTGTCTGTATTACATATTAGATCGTTTTAATTGCAGAACAGTTTAGTCTTTGGTTTTGATAAGAACTATAAAATGTATATTTGCGTTCTTTAGCTTCTTAGATCTATTAAGGATGTGAATGAGCCCAAATTTTTGTCATATGATATACCTCTCTTCATGGGTATAACTAGTGATTTGTTTCCTGGAGTCAAGCTTCCTGATGCAGACTACAATGTAAGTATACGTGTCATTTTTCTCAGCCATAATCATTGTTTTTTGCTATTTTTTTTTCAACTGAGTGTAATTAATATTTGTTACTTTTGTATAATTGCAAAATAAGGAAAAATGCAGTATGTTTGCAATT
This sequence comes from Tinamus guttatus, assembly GCF_059628265.1. Lineage (NCBI taxonomy): Eukaryota > Metazoa > Chordata > Aves > Tinamiformes > Tinamidae > Tinamus > Tinamus guttatus. The sequence goes on along the minus strand of NW_028288985.1, from coordinate 1,798,997 downwards.
GAGCTTTGTACCAAGGAGAATCCTTGATTTTATTGTGAGCACAAGCTCCCTAATGCATAGCCGAGGTCTGTTCCATCCAGAGGGGTGGAAGGAATCCCAGAGAGCAGAGACTGACCTGCCTGTATGTCCTAGCTGTTGAACATGCTTAAATGAGATTAATGCTCGGGCTTATGTTTTCTTTTATTACAACAATTAAAGCAAAGCCTCCTCCTACTCCTATGTAGTAGAAGGATTGAGGAAAACAGGAAAAATTGTTAATTTTATTATAAACAAATAAAATGTAATAAGAAATACTTAGTCTGGATATACATCTTATAATTTGTAACTATGAAGACAGATATTTAAAAGCCTGTAACAAATTACAAGATTATGATTTATTTTGATTTTAGGATTTTCTGGAATGTGCCAATGAATGTTGTATTCGACATAATGTCCAACCTGTAAAAGTTTTTTTAGAAAAAATGATACAGACATATGAAATGATGATTGTTAGACATGGGTAAGATTCAAGTTACTATTTCACAAGTAGTCTTTGTTATCATTTTGGCTTATACCATAGATAGTGCCTCTTTAAGGATAAAGGTATAAAACCTTAAGAGCGCCAAAAGAAATGCTAAGAAAGCCTTTTAATTTGTATTGGAACAGTCACCAAAGCTGTATATAAACATGAAAAGAATCTTGTGAGTATGTCTGTGAAATTTTAGTACTCTTGGATTTCAGAAGCTGCCTAATAACAACTTTGTGTTTGCTTCTCAGTATGGTGAGGTCTTTGTCTGTGTTACAATATTAGTTACCAGATTTCTGCCATTTTATTCCTAGCTTTTCTTTGAGCTGCAGCTGTCTGTTGAAAATATGTACAATACTGCATTAGGTTTTTGTTAATACTCAGCTCATCAATTAGTGCTTCTAGTGTGACATTGTTACAGTTGCCTCACATTGCTAGGTGACTAAAAATTATTTGGTATTGTGACCTTTTGTGATTTTTTTATTATATATTTTTTTCTTTTTTGCATAGGAAATATTCTTAGTATTCATCTTCTTTCAGAACTTTTATCTCTTCCTAGATTAAAAATAAATAATAAACAGCGCTCGCTCTCTCTCTCTCTCTCTCTGTCCCTGTCTCTCCCCATTAAACAGCTTTATGCTTGTAGGGGAATCTTTTTCTGGGAAGACCAAAGTTCTCCATGTGTTGGCAGATACATTGTCTCTTATGAAAGAACGTGGCTATGGTGAAGAAGAGAAAGTAATTTTTAGAACAGTGAATCCAAAATCAGTCACCATGGGTCAACTATTTGGTCAGTTTGATATGGTATCTCATGAGGTAATGTTTATTTTTAAAAAGTGTATCATAATTAGCCATCTTTATTTGTTTCTTCCTCTCACCCACAATGGCTTTTGCTGAGTTTGCTGAGTTTGTTTGAGTGCAGTGTCTATAAGTATGTTCAGGTTAACTTAGAGCTGAAGTGTTGTTTAAGGGTTTCTTGTTTAATTGCTTTTCCTACTTCTTTGCACAGATCTGCTGTTTTGTTTTGTTTATTTTTTTCTTTTCCATTATCTGCTATGTGTCAGACCTCCATTTTTCTGGATACTGAGCTGTTGAATTCATAGTTTTGATATTTTAAATACAGACAGATGAGAACGCAACTTTAAGTGTTGTTTTAACTAACACTTAGTTGGCTGAGTTTAAAGCAGCTTGTATTAAAAAAGCACTTGAAGTTTCTGTGAAATTAATTGTGTACATGGTGTTTGCTACAGCATTTTTTTTAAAGAGAAAGGTGCTTTGTTTTGAAGTTTGAGATATTGTATAACCCCTGTGAAACTGCAAAGCTATGTTCTGCTCGCCTTAGTAAGAGAAGACTAAAAAGGAAGCAAATGTTTTCCTCTTTTTTCTTTTTTTTTATTTGTCCTTTTCATTAATTAAAACAATCTACAGCATTCCTTATCAATGGGATTACTCACAGTTTGAATTGGAATACCTATACTGTGTGTTTTTTGCTTTTCATTCCTATGTTCTCCCCCTCTAGTGGACAGATGGTATAATTGCTAATACTTTCAGAGAATTTGCTTTATCCGAGACTCCTGAACGCAAATGGGTTATCTTTGATGGCCCCATTGATACCCTGTGGATAGAAAGCATGAACACAGTTCTGGATGACAACAAAAAGGTATAGTTGGTAGATTTAAATTCCTAATAAAATGCTGTGATAACTTGAAAATATTCTATATATAAAAAGCACAAATGCAAACAATACAGACACCCTGCCATTTGAAAAGAACAGTGCAAGTGTTTGGAAACGAGTTGTGTTTTTGTGAGGTATTTATGTTAGTTATTTGCGTGGTTTTTGTTTTGTTTTGTTTTTTACTTGAGTCATATTTGGAGAATCAACTCGTTGGTGTAAGATAGTTTATCTATAGTGTTTCCTTAGTGTTGTACTGTATGTTCATTTAAAAAAAAATTCAAATAACTTAAAATTTTATTCAGCATAAAGCCCAGCCTTTAAAAGCTTTTCTCTTAACCTGAGTAAGTTTTGCATTCCCAACTTAGGACAAAAGGAAACGTTTTTGAAAATGGGGCTGAGAAATCTCCAAGTGAATGAAAAAATTAGAGACAGCATCTTGAGTTCAACTTGTGGATGATAATGTGTCCATACATATTTGTCTATACTTACACTGGACTATTATCATAATATGCAGGAAGGGTAGGTCTCCTACTAGAATGCTACACTATTAGCAAAAATAGCAGCAGATATTCCTTCTCCTTTGCACAGGTAAAGATTTGCTGTCTTTTTTTTTATCACACTATATTTAAGATGGATAGATACCTGTAATAACCCTGTTGATAGATTAGTGATGAGTATTATGATTTAAATGAAGAGTTCAACTATGCTTTAAGAAAATGGTTGCTGCAAATAATTCGCATCTTATGTGGTTGCCCTTGCTTTTGGTTATATTTGGCTTTGCTGATTTTTCTATAGAACTATTAAATTACAGGAAGGCAAACTGAAAGTGTTTTTTATTCTTATTACTTTGTTTGTGACTTTTCTAACTTAAAGCTTTGTTTGATGAGTGGGGAAATCATCCAGATGTCTCCTCAGATGAGTCTTATTTTTGAAACAATGGATCTTTCCCAGGCTTCAGTAAGTTTTTTTTAATCAAAATATTTAATCAAAATACAATCCAAAGTAGAGTATATTAAGCATATGATAAAAGTGAATTTACAATTCTTCCTTAGCCTGCTACAGTCAGTCGTTGTGGTATGATTTATTTGGAACCATCACAGCTGGGCTGGACACCACTTGTTACCTCTTGGTTGAGTAAACTGCCTGAACCTCTTAACCTAAAGGAATATCAAGATCTTCTGCAGGAACTCTTTAACTGGCTAATACCACCAGCATTAAGAGTCCTTCAGAAACAGTGCAAGGTAATTTAGCTCTTTTTGCTACTTTAGCTGTGTAGATGTATTTCTGTTTCTGTACCTATTACACATAGGTAGGGAGGGACTGTTTTCTTACAGCAACAACAGCTACAATGCATGTGCAACAGCCCCCTGTTGTATTGATAGAGCAGCTGTTGTGTTCAGTTTAGTAAGTTAGACGAAGAGCGTTAGGTAGGACATATAATCCTATTGTAATTTTCTGCTTTTTCTCATCAAATTAAGTAAATATTCAAATGAAAAATCTTCCCAAGATATTTTTTTTGTTGTTGTTGCCATCATATTTACTTTTTTCTTCTAAAGATGTCAGATTAATGGGGAAGTATTTCTTCAAGCTTCAGGAAACGCATCTATAGTGCTTGCATACTCTGTATGATAGTGTTTAAAATATTGCTCATTTAGCGGTACAGTTGATTCTTATTTAAAAATATGTATAATTAAAGTTGTCATATTTGAACCATGTACTTGGTTAATGAACTATACATTATGAGATGGTTTCAAGGATAAAAGATTGCAAATTGTCTTTTGACTAAAAATCAGTGTTAACTTTGCCTTCAAATATTTGTTTAGACTTAATATACCATCTAATTGTTTTAGTACTTATAACTCCAAAAGATAAATGAAGATTTACATTTAATACATAAAATATAATAACCACCCTTTTGTATTTCTTAGGAATTGGTACCTACAAGCAACAGTAATGTTGTAGTATCTCTTACACGGCTTTTTGAAATGTTGATTTGTGCAACTGTGCAAGAAGATCCCACCAACAAGAACATCCGCACATGGATTATGGTTGTGGCTCTTCCGTTTGTTAGTTTTTGCTAACCTGTAGCAACATGAATATTTGTCTTTGTGCATGTCTTCAAAACTAGTTACATTACTCGGAAACAACCTTAATAAGATACAATTTTGCACCTTATCTCCTCCTCCTGCAGGTTTTGGAGTTGTTTAGATGTGACAAAACTATTTATTACTTGTTTTATTGTCTTTCTAATTAACTTGGATAGTTATTGCTTTTCTTACATGTGCATTTTAGTTTAGCAAGCATTAAGAAAGTATCTGGTTTCTGTTAAGGAAAGTAAGTGTTCATGTAATAGCAATTGACTAGTTTGAGCAAAATTTTTTCAGTATAGAATAGATGAACATTTTCTTTGACCTTGTGTCAAAGCTCTCTGTTCTTAGGAAAAACTAAAGAAAAAAAAAATCTCTATTTAAAACTGAATTAAAAAGTAATCCTAGATCTTGGTTTGCAATTAGAAAATCTGTGAGACCACATGAATTAATTTTCTCTTTGACGTGTGATATAACGATGTGGTTGTTAGCCTTTATTTTTTTGTTGCAAGTCCATGAAAAAGTTTTTTATTTGTTGTAGCTTTAATTAAATTTGTAAGTTCTTATGCCAGCTTTCTTGAAGGGTAACTTTTAATATCTATCTGTTTAGCAGTATTTTTCAGATTTATGTTTGTTTATCAAACTGTACAATGTTCTTATTATGTAACAACTTTTCAGACAGTTGCTTGTCATCTTGCTTTTGCAGGCTTGCTTCGCTTTTTCTACGGTATGGTCCATTGGTGGAACTTGTGATGGTGACAGCAGAATCCGGTTTGATACTTTCTTGAGGGAAACTTTGTCAGGGAAATCTACTATAAATCCTGTACCGAAGAGTGTGGGAAAATGGGAGTGTCCCTTTGAGGAGAAAGGCTTGGTCTATGACTATGTGTACGAGGTATGGATTGCTTGCTTCTGGAAGGAAACAGATGGAAGGAAAATGTGGCTAGAAGGGTATTTAACTTGGCAAAGACTGTTAGATGTTATTCAATGTTGGTGCAGGATTAAATCTCACAATAACATTTGCATTTATTAGTATTTTTTGTTAATGTACTGATTTTTTTTTTTAGAAAGTTTCAAGATGTACATATTAGCAACATTTATAATGTTGCCACATTACTGATCATATGTATATTTCATATAGAGGGAAAGATAGCTGCTTTCTGGAGGCAAAACAGGATGTTGAGTCCATCAACAACTTTTTATAATGTTGCTTTGTTTATAGTATCCATAAAAATTCAGAGTTGTACTTTTAAAGTTAGGTGTATACTTAGATGTGTATGTATATAGTTAGGTATATGTTTTAAAAAAATACTGAAGCACAAAAGAAAAGGAGCTTTAGCTTAGATATGCACTTCACATGATTACTTCAATGAAGCAAATTGATTATGTGATTGTATGAAACACTTGATATTCATTTATATTAATTAATTTCATCTTTCAGAAGTGAAATACTTAAGAAAATCTTTCAAATGTGTAGTGGTAATGCCATTCCTTCCCCAGTACTTTACATCTGTATTTCTTCCTAGCTAAAAGGCAGAGGACGCTGGGTTCATTGGAATGATTTTATTAAAAGTATTAATTTTAGTAATACCAAAAATGTGAAGATTCAAGATATCATAGTCCCAACAATGGATACAGTGAGATATACTTATTTGATGGACTTATTCATTACCTATGGAAAGTAAGTTATTTTAATTGAATGCACAGAAGCATTAATTTATAGTTGCAATCAGTTTATACTTTTTAGGTTTTTTCCCACTATGTAAGATTTAAGTTTTTTCCCACTATGTAAGATTTACGGTTTTTTTTGTTTGTTTGTTTGTTTTTTTTTTTTTTTTTTTACTTGAAGACCACTACTTTTTGTGGGACCAACAGGCACTGGGAAATCTGTATATGTTAAAGACAAGTTAATGAACAACTTGGAAAAGGAGCTCTACTTCCCCTTCTTCATTAATTTTTCAGCACGAACTAGTGCCAGTCAGACTCAGGTTAGTAAAATAGCCAATTTGTATTTAATAAAGATAACACAGTGCTATTTAGTCCATGTTATGAATGTTCCTGTCTGCATTGTAGAACATTATTATGGCCAGGCTGGACAAGAGGCGCAAGGGAGTATATGGCCCTCCAATGGGAAAAAAGTGCATTGTTTTTGTAGATGACATGAATATGCCTGCTTTGGAGAAGTACGGCGCTCAGCCTCCTATAGAACTTTTAAGACAGTTTTTTGACCATGGAATTTGGTAAGTATTCAAAATACAACAGAAACTTACAGTAGTTTGCCGTTGCATTTGCTGTTATGATTGCTTATTCACTAGAATTTTACTTCAAAAAGTGCTTTGTCTTTAAGACAAAAGTTTTGTAAATAAACTTTAAGACAGTGTTTTGTAAATAATTAAAATAATTTATTTGTAAAAAATTAAAAATAAGTATTTCTTATATAATTTCTTATATACTAAGTATAAACAAATAATCTGTTCTTCAGGCTAGTGTGAGGTGTTGAGATTAACTGTGGCATGGTTATAAGACTTCTTTTTTTTTTTTTTGTAAATATATATCAAATTTATATATAATTGTGCATATGTTATATATACACATAATATTCTACCACCGATGTATCTACCACAGATATGATCTGAACATCACTCTGTAATTTATTTTGAAGGTATGATTTAAAGGACACATCGAAAATAACCCTGGTCGATGTGCAGTTGCTAGCCGCTATGGGACCTCCAGGTGGTGGGCGGAATCCTGTCACACCTCGATTTCTGCGACACTTCAACATTTGCACAATTAATTCTTTTAGTGATGAGACAATGGTCCGCATCTTCTCTACCATCGTAGCTTTCTACCTGCGGACTAATGAATTTGCTCCAGAATTCTTCACAGTTGGAAATCAAATTGTTGCTGCCACTTTGGAGGTGAGGCAAACACTTTAATTGAAGTTTACATAAAGCTGTTTAGTAAAATTGCACGGGCTCAAAATTAATTTATTTGGAGAAGTAGAGGTTTAAGATATTTTATTCCGTTATTACATTTAACATATAGTTTCATCTGATTTTGATAAAATTATCTTAATTTTACTGTTATAGTCATCTTATTCTGGGAAGATTGTCTTTGTTAATGCGGGCACTGTAGTACCCATACAAGCATGTAGTAGATTGTAGCATATATGTGAACTGGATGAGACTGGAATTTCCTTGGGGTTTGATATACCTCAGAGAAGGGCAGTCTAATGCAAAGGCAAGAGGAATATACCAGTTACAACCCTCCCAAAATTTATGTTTTGTGAGTCTAATGATCAAGAAACATTCCTCTCTACTTTCCTCTTCCCAGTGAAGAGGCTAATTACGGGCATTCCAGGTCAAATGGTCAAAAGACACCTTTCTTTATCTGACTAATCCTTTAGCATTTTATTGCCTTCAGATTCAGGTTTTCACTTGAAGGAGGATATCGTGTAATTAAAAGAAGCGAAGAGATCTGAGTGATATTCCTCATCCTGCTGCAGATTTTCTTAAATGCATTAAGATTTTCCCATTTGTGATTTTAGATCAGTAATATGTATATGTTTCAGGACTCCGTGAGATGTTTATTTGAAGAACTCAAAGATCTTGTAGATATTATTAGGATTTTTTTTTTGAGTGAATTTTTTTTTTGGAAAAATACCATTTTGAAAGATATATTTGAAAGCGTGTGATGATAATACAGTTATTCTGCTAATTTGTTCCTTTTTTTCCTCATCATGGTTTTAAGGTATATAAGAAAGCCATCGGAAATCTTTTGCCCACACCAGCCAAATCTCACTACACATTCAATCTGCGAGACTTTTCACGTGTTATCCAGGGCTGCTTGCTTGTTAAGAAGGAGTCAGTTGAAAGCAAACATGTCATGATGCGTCTGTTTGTGCATGAGGTGTTCCGCGTCTTCTATGACCGCCTGGTGGCTGATGATGATAGAGCCTGGTTGTTCAGATTAATGAAGGATATTGTGAAAGAACATTTCAAAGAAGCCTTTGATTCTGTTTTTGCTCATCTGAGACAAGGAAGTACACCTGTATGTCATTTACCTCTTGCAAACTAATGCATGTGTGTATGTGTATACAAAATGTATATATGTGGTAGAGCAGGAATGGATGAAATTATTCTTCCATGCATGATTATGTGTTCCTTTGTTTTTTACACAATACAAAATATACTGCAGCATGCTTTCAGTTTGGCCAGAAAAAATGCGTATTAGGAAATTTCTTGATATTTCTAATGTTTTGAATATTTATCTATATTTCACTTTTTATAAATTTACAATTGAGAAGTGTATTAATTAAACTAGACTTCATAATTTATTAAATATTTACCATAGGTAACGGAAGAAAATATGAGAAGTCTGGTGTTTGGTGACTACCTGATTCCAGAGCTTGAGGGAGATGAGAGACTTTATATTGAAATTCCAAGCATTCAACAGCTTGGTGATGTTGTGGAGCAGTGTTTGGATGAATATAATCAAATGCACAAAACAAGAATGAACCTTGTAGTTTTCAGGTACATTTGATCTGTATTAATAAGAATTATACGCTGTAGTATCACTAATCAGTATATCTAGTTTTTCAGGGTAGGGGTTTTTGTATGTCTCTTTTTTTTTTTTTTTTTTTTCCCTTATGCTTCTGCTGCTACTTTCAGCTAGCTATTACTGTGATGTTTTTCTCCCAAGGGAACCTTTAAATGTTTTTGGTAAAATCATTGCTCCTAATCTGACTTCTGCTACACCATTGTTAACAGTGATGATGGATATCAATTTTTCCTGCAGCTTTCACCAAAATTGAGAATTTGAGGCATAGCATGAGAGGTGTAACCTAGTCCCAGCCTGTCTGCCATGTGTCATGGCATGCTGCTGCAGTTTATCCTGTGAAATTCTAGAGACTGCAGGCTGTTATTGAGCCCTTAACTTTTGATTAGGCATGGCTACAGCTGAAGATTAGCAAGTCACAATACCTTCCTCCTCCCTCCTGCTGGAGGTTACTGGCTCTTCATATTTGCGGATATAGGTGCACGTCTTGTGATTGTAGTAAATCTACACACATCTAATACCAGGTTATTTTAATCTATATCTTTTTGAAAACCGGGCTTGTGAGTGCTTGCATATGCAGCTATGCTGAGAGTACGAAGAGGTAGCAGCCTCTGATCAAGGACCACTGGCTGAGGGTGGAAGCAATATCCCACTTTCCGAACTGAGCAGCAGCCAGGAGAGCATTTCTAACTGTAACCTTAGAGACCAAACCCACGAGTTAGATCCTGATTTGACGTTCTTATTTTCCTAAGCAATGCAAACAAATCATCTTTCAAATGACAGCTTATTTTTGAAGCCACTTTTATCTATGACCCCAAGATAAGTATACTTGTGTTTTTTTGCAATAGATAGGGTTGTCAGTGATGTGTAGATAACTGCTCTCCAAAGATATAATTCTAATCCCTGTTCTGCATAGAAATATTTGTTATAAAAGAGTTATGAAAGAATCACTTAATTTTGTGGCAGTGTGCCTACTACCCCCTGCACACATACAGCCCTTTGAGAAATTTGTTTTGGAAATGCTACTTCTATACTTGTTTCACTGGCTAACAGATGCACACATGGGTGTATATTTTTGTAATCCTGATAATCAGCATGTTTCAAATTTAGGTATGTGTTGGAACATTTGTCTCGTATATGCCGTATTCTGAAGCAGTCAGGGGGTAACGCTTTATTGGTTGGAATGGGAGGAAGCGGACGTCAATCGTTGACTCGTCTGGCAGCATTCATGGCAAAAATGTGTGTTTTTCAACCAGAGATTTCTAAAAGCTATGGTATGAATGAGTGGAGAGAAGACCTGAAAGTGAGTATTAATAACTTGTTTGTGTTCTGGCTTAGTTCTGAGGAATGATGTTTTGGAGTATAAAATACTTTGAACTCTCTTGTATTTTTAGACTCTTCTGAGGAATGCGGGTGTGAAAGGCTTGAAAACTGTGTTTATAATCACAGACACACAAATTAAAGATGAGGGCTTTTTGGAAGATGTTGACAGTGTACTCAACACTGGAGAAGTACCCAATCTTTTTGCAGCAGATGAAAAGCAAGAAATTATAGAGGTATTTTCTTAAATAATAACAATTCTCATTAATAATAATAATTCTCTTAATTATCTTGAATAATAATTCTCCTAAATTCTCTGAAATGTCTGTCTGCTTCCTTTTCAAGTGTTTTGCCAGGTCAGTGAAAAGTATGCTTTAATTGAAAGTATTAATTTTGTGACTTTTTCCTGTAGCTTAGATAAATCAGCCAGTTATTAGTTAACCCAAGTAGCTTATTCCTACTGCAAGCTTTAATTTTGGCCTCACCCTATTCACAAACACATTATGTTGTGCACATAGGGGTTTTTGATTGATTATGAATATCAGGATCAGAAATAAAGCCACGGTGTATTTGTGTCATTTCTTTTTATATTTTTTTTTACACGGACTCATGCATATTATTTCAAAGTGGCAAACACTTGTCTTTTCCGATTTTACATTTTTTGAATGTATTTAACTCGTCTATGCTAAAATTTGGTAACTATATAATATGTCAACTAGAACAAAGTTGCTTAATACTTATTTGAATCTGCATCATCAAAACTCATCAAATCTCATTTCCATTGCTAGTAATCTAGTTTTTTCATTTATGTTATTTGCTGGATTATGTAAAGTAGATATGCCCTGATGGAAGAATGATTTGAGTTTTAGGGATTAGCAGCCAAGCTGAAGTGTTTAAAGTGGACTGTTAGTTAGCCAAGGATAATATTTTTATGAAGTAATCAATAGTTTCAAACCCTGAGGTGGTTTCTTTTTCTGAGAGACTTTTTGTAAATGAATGAAAGGATGTTTGATGTTTGTTCGATGTTTCAAACTTTAATCTTCCCAGTTAGGAAAAAGCAAATAAAAGTAGTATAATTTTCAAGCTAAAATAATTGTTAATAAGTTAACATCTTGAAAAATAGGTTAGGGAATGGATGTGGCACATAAAATATAGTTTTATGCTGTTATTGTAGTAACTTTCCTTTGATGAGAGTAGTAATTTGCCTTATCTATTCTATAACTCTTAAAGCTCTTCTATGAGTGATTGATGATTGATTGTAATTAAGCCAGGTTGCCAAATGTTTTGACTTTTTGTTTCCTGAGTAAGATAGTTTTCGATTTTGTCTTTCAGAGTGAGTCTTAAACACTTGTTAAGGGAATCTTTTTTTTTTTTGGATATAGTTTTAGTGCTTTTCCTGATATATTCTTAGTTGTTCAAAGCAGCAGTTGATCATTTCTAGGTTGAGTTGTTAAGGTTGTAGATAAGTATCATAGTATTAATCTAAACTGCTGTTTGCTACTTATTTTGTTTTTTACTTTTTAGTTTATTCTACTTCTCTCTTTTATCAATAAAAGATTCCACTTGCTGGTGATTCTACTCCATGCTATTATAAGCAGGACTGTTAAAGCACTTCAGAAGTGCTTAATGAGAGATTATATAACAGCTTTTATTCCCAAGGGTGTTCGTGCAGTAGCTCAGGCTGGCAATAAGCATGAAGAACTCAGTCCCTTGGCCTTGTTTGCTTTTTTTGTGAACCGCTGCAAAGAAAATCTGCATGTTGTAGTAGCGTTCAGCCCAATTGGGGATGCTTTCCGCAATCGTCTGAGGCAGTTTCCATCTCTTATCAACTGCTGTACTATTGATTGGTTCCAGGTATGTAAAAATACTTACACTGTTTCATTAACCAATAAGTTCATTTTAATTGCCTCAATATTTGTCTCTGTTAAATCTTCCTTTCATTTACTGTATAGACATACTCCTTTTCAAAATTTGAAGTAGCATAACCGTTTAGGTAATATTTTGCAAACTCTTTGGTATGTAATCTCAGGGCTTCTCTAACTAAATAAGCTTAAATGTAAAATATCTGAAGTAGCTGGTAGTCTCAGTTTGTCTAGGGTAATTTATCACTTAATTACCTAACGTGTATTTCTCTTAAAAGATTAGCAATCTGTTTCAGTGGGATTGTAAAGGCCTGTTGTGCATCATGGGAATGATTAGACAAGTGCAAGTGCTCTAGGAAGACTGTAAATAAATCTTCTTTAGTGGAATGAAACATGGAAATTTGTTTTAATTAATTGTTTTAAAATAAATGGTCACCCTCACTTAAATACAGTTAGCTCTATAGATTTGGGCTGATCTAATCATTTATCTGCCAGTGAATGACAGATGATATAAGCCATTATATGGCATTATGCAGCTCTTAACTACATTAGCATGGAGTCACTGGAACAGATTCTGTGGCTAGTGATCATGCTGCCTGATCTAATCCTTACATTACTTCATTGTATTTGAGATATAGCTGTGATTAGTGTCCCATACTGGTATTCTGATATGCTGAATAATAAAGTTTGTATTTGTTTTGTTTTGGTTTTTGTTTTGTTTTTAATATGAAGACTTCTGGCTACGTTTTATAAATTCCTCCTCCCTGTTTCTCCTGCAGCCATGGCCTGAAGATGCCCTTGAACGTGTGGCTAATAAGTTCTTGGAAACGCTTCAGCTCACAGCCAATGAGCGTCAGGAGGTTGTGCCCATCTGCAAATACTTCCATACTTCAGTTCTATCACTCTCTGTAAGGTTGGTTTGCTTCATCTAAAACAACCCATTAATTTTTAGAAATACAAAGCACTGAAATGTTTGAAGCTGTAAAAATGAGGTAAGTGAACTTTAGAAAAAAGCTTTAGAGATGAGAAACAATAAAAGAGGAGATGGAATTTTATTAATACTTATTTCTGTCGTACAATTTATTAACTAAAGATATAAGATCTCCCTGCTTTAAAATATATATAAATTATGGAAACTTCACTACTATTATTTGTAAAACAGTTTATTTTCATACCTATTCTAATAACAATTAAAGTAAGAAGAAAATAAATCTTAAAGGTACTCTTTTTTTGTAACAGGTTCTTGGAAAGTCTGGGCCGACATAATTACGTTACTCCTACTTCTTACCTTGAACTTATTGCTGCCTTTCGGCAACTTCTAACTCAGAAACGTGACACTGTAATGAAGGCAAAACAGGGATATGTGAATGGCCTGGATAAACTAGCTTTTGCTGAATCCCAGGTGAGTTCAGGCAGAAGTGGAACTGAAAATGGTTCACGATATGTTAACCATGAGTTAGTAATGTGCCCTTGTGGCCAAGATGGCCAACAGGATCCTGGCCTGCATCAGAAGGAGCATTGCCAGCAGATCGAGGGAAGGGATCGTGCCCCTCTACTCAGCTCTGGGGAGGCCGCACCTGGCGTATTGGGTGCAGTTCTGGGCTCCCCAGTACAAGAAGGACGTTGAGCTTCTAGACAGGGTCCAGTGGAGAGCCATGAAGATGACTAAGGGACTGGAGCATTTGTCATATGAGGAAAGACTGGCCCTGTTTAGTCTGGAGAAAAGAAGGCTAAGATGAGATTTGATTAACATGTTCAAATATATGAGGGGTGATTGTAGGGAGGATGAGGCCAGGCTCTTCTCTGTGGTTGGCCGGTGACAGGATGAGGGGTAACGGGTGTAAGTTGAAACACAGAAAGTTCCAGCTCCATATGCGGAAGAACTTCTTTACTGAGAGTGACAGAGCCCTGGAACAGGCTGCCCAGAGAGGCTGTGGAGTCTCCTTCTCTGGAGATCTTCAAAACCTGCCTGGATGCCACCCTGCGCCATGTGCTCTAGGTGTTCCTGCTTGAGCAGGGGGTTTGACTAGATGATCTCTAGAGGTCCCTTCCAACCCTAACCATTCTGTGATTCTGTGAAAATACAAAAAGATGGGTGTAAACAGATCTTTTCCTAGAGAGATAAACTGAAAGCAGTACTTTAAAACTGTAGGTTTAGGAGGCTAAGAAGTGAATTCAAATTTCTGTCAGGGGAAACAGCCTGAGTTTTCTAATTCCAGATCTAGTTTAAATTAATAATTGATTTATATTTCTGGACAAAATAGGCTTTTTGTTCAAGATTTTCATAAGGAAAATTATATTCTTACGATAAAGGGGTATGTGTCTGTTTCTGTAAATACAAATGTGGTCCATTCAGTTATCTCTTTTGTTGGAGTATAATTTTTGTCTTTTATGCATAATAATTTGTTTGATTTTAGTATCAAGTAAATTGCCTATCTGCTTAGGTTAGTCTTGAAATGATAATACTGTAATAAATATGTTTGTGCTTCTACTTCCTATAGTCATTATTTATTAAGCCGTTGTGGTAGAGGCCATGGGCCCCATTGCTAAGCAGTACAGAAATAGAGCTTCCTTTTTTGAAATAGTTTACATTTGAGTATAAAGGAATGTGATTATTTAAATTACAGATTGTAGAAGTGAGGAAAAAATAAGTATCTCTGCAATGTTTTGATAGGAAAGCAAACATTGTTGCCTTCTGTTAATAAATTAGTCATTCAGTAGAATCTTGGCCTTACAAAATTTGTGGCAAGTTACTTGGGAATTCAGAATCTTCTCTGATTCTTTTGCGTATGTGTGTATATGCATCTGTATCTAGGTTGGTGAGATGAAACAGGAATTAGTTCAGCTGCAGCCCAAACTGGAAGAAGCTAAGTTGGATAATGCGAACATGATGAAGGTAAAGTTACACAAATACAAAATCTTGCCTTTTAAATGTATGTGTAGCCTGCTGAGCCATATTTTTATCTTGATACTACTTAGCTTTGAATCAGAAATCTTACTAGTACACTGAATTTGACTTCTTTGGAATCGTAGCTGGCTGTAGACAGGTTCTCAAGCGTATGACTCCGTAAAGTTGCTGCTGTGTGAGGAAAATAAGAGCTGAGCTGAGGATTTTGCACTTCCTTCTTTTTACTTATACTTGCAATGTATGGTGTAATCTGAAGAAGTTTATGCATATACTCATTGAATTGGAAGAAAATCATATATATTATATATATATATATATATATATTTTTTTTTTATCTGAGTTACTGTCGATATGCAGTCCTTGCCTAAGCTCCATGCTACAGGATATTAGAGGAACATTTATTCTAACAGTGGTTGGATAGGGTTTCTGAGAGAATTTTAAAAGGATCCTAGGAAAGAGTAATTTGGTAGAAACTCAGTGGGATTTCAGGAACCAGTCTCAGAATTACAACTTGAGAAAATACACTTGTTCACTATGTTGTTATTTCATCACAGGATAAGCTCTAGGGAGACTAGACACCTCTACTTGTATAGAGCATAAGAGGGAATATTTGAATGAATAGTTGACTTATCAATTAATAGGAATTTAATTGTGTTACTTTTTACCAGCTGCAAGGAGAAAGGAGGCTGCAAAACTTAATAAAAGCTAATATATTTTTAGTAGGTTGTAGTATATTACAACCTGAATGCATGAATAGTTAATTTCCCACCTCTTGAACTTTAAAGTTCCTTTAAATAGCTTTTATTGACAGTAGTCAGATTTCATGCAATGCACTCGCTTTTAAAGCTTCATTATCATGATATGTTATGCTAAGAAACAGTTTTCTCCTTAGCATAAACTGAAAAGACAAGAAAATTCTGAAATGGTGAAAAATATGAAGAGAAAATGGAAGAATTTCATAGTATTTCGACCATTAAACCTGATGATTTCAGTTGAATTAATAATTCGCCACTCAATAGGGAGCTCACCAATGTATTTCCTGTAGATGATAGAAGTAGAATCTGCAGAAGTAGAACAAAAAAGAAAAACTGTAAAAGTAGATGAAGAGATTGCTACAGAAAAAGCTGAAGAAGCTCAGACACTGAAAAATGAATGTGAGAGTGACCTAGCAGAGGCAATTCCAGCCCTGGAGGCTGCACTTGCTGCTCTTGACACTTTGAAGGTGAGCTAATTCAAAGTTTTATCATTTTAAATAATTATTTAATGTTATGGCATTCATACATTTTTGGGAAGAATGCATTAAAATAAAAAAAAAATTGAAATGCTCCAACTTCTCTATTTTTTGAAAAAGGAGGTACAATATCTATGCAATCATGTTTCAGTAGGTTTCCTCGTAGTGTACTCAGAATACAAATTTTTTTAATGCATTTAAAATTTTGCTTATTTGCAGAAAAGCCTCGTGGGGGGGAGGAATAATCAATACCCAAAGTTACTAGCAACAATATCATCTGAATTTCCTCTTTCAGATAATCATCAGTAGTCTACCCTAAGCTTACCATGGTTATGTGTTTATGGCTAAGAATTGTCAGGATCTTTGGGTTAAAGGTTTCATTCTAATCATAGCTTAGGATCTGAAGGAAATAGTGCTGAGAAGGTCAGACAGGAATTGTATAGGAAGCGTCATGAAGTATATGAGATTTTTTAGGTGGCTCATGCAAAAGTGAATCAAAAAAAATCTTATGACCTATATTTTCAAATATATTTTTACTTAATCTTTAATTTAGTTACTGGCATTTTCTTCATTTTTATTTCCCTTTAATAGAATAAATTGATGGATGTTTCGAAACATCCTTAATATTGCAAATAAAAATCACTATATTCAAATACTTTTATTTTGCTTTTCCTTTTTTTCCTTTTCCTTCATTTTGCTGTTAGTACATTTATCTTACTAGGATGAGAAAGGTATAACATTTGTCATAAATCTGTATATTTATTTTTTTAAATTTGACTTTTATTTCAGCCTTCTGATATAACAATTGTCAAATCGATGAAAAATCCTCCATCTGGTGTCAAACTTGTGATGGCTGCTGTCTGTGTCATGAAAGACATAAAACCTGAAAAAATTCCAGATCCTTTAGGGACTGGAGGCAAGGTGAGAAAGAATTTCAAATAAAAGTGTAATTCATGTTCTTCTCAATATAGAAGAGTTCAATAAACACAATACACCTAAGGTCTAGTAGAGCTGGCACATATTTACAGCCTGTGACCATTTTCTCATTAAAATCTATATGCCTTAAACATCCTCAGGATCCAGTGTTGCAATTCAAACGGCGCGGCAACCTGGTTCAGGATAGTCCCTAACTATCTGCAGCAATCCAGCTTAATTTGGTGTTCTGGAACATGCAAGGAGAACTCATTTCATGTGTTTAACTTGTACATGGAGATAACTCTTCACTGAGTCACTGTTTTGTTTTATTTTGAGGGAAAATACTTGGTCTGCCCTTCTCTGTCTATTTTTTGATGTCTCAAGCAGACTTCATGTCTTTAAATATGCAAGAGTTTATTGGAAAATGTTTGACTTTTTTATTATTGTTGTTTATTTCAAGGTTTGAAAAATTATTTCCTATTGTGTCTTGCAGATTTTGGATTACTGGGGTCCTAGCAAGAAACTGCTTGGTGACATGAATTTCTTGAAGGATTTGAAAGAATATGACAAGGACAACATTCCAGTAAGGATTCGTTTAATTTTTCTGTGATTTTTTTTTTTTACCATATATAAATCTTCCTTCAAAAATAAAAAATTAGAAAATACTATATCACTGATCACATTTACCCCAAACTTGTCATTGTCTGTTACAGCCAAGGATCTTTACAAGTTTGTAGATGCCTCTAGCCAGGATGGATATAGCCATAGCAAAAGAATCAAATTGCCTTGGGGTGATCCTTGGAAGTGGCATTTCAGAAGGTTTTTCCTTCTTTTTGGACAATTCTCTTGAGGGTTCTATACAGACTGCCTTGTGTTTGAATGAGATGTCTTTCTGTGCACAGAATGTATCTAATTTCGAACCTGATGTACCCATCTCATTGTCTGTCTTGTTCAGTATGTTATGTCCAAAATGGCCATAAGCAGGTGCCTCGGGAAGAGTAGGAACATCATAAGCATAAACGATCGTTCTACAGATATTTTCCCATCCTCCTCAAATTTAAGTGAAGGTTTCCGAAATTAGCAATAGTTTCCGTGTATTTATTAGTTTTCTGTAACTTTGCTTTTCTTAAGCTCATGTAACTTTTCAGTATCCATAACATCTTTTGACTAAGCATTTCTGAAGTCTACTGAGTTGTTCAAAGAGCTATATTTTTTTCTGTATATATAATCCCTCTCCAGCCCTTCTGCACTGTCTTTTTGCATGTGTGTGTGTGTTAGCTTCTGTAGATCATTTACTTTGACATAATAAACTTCGTTTTTTAACAAAGCACGTTGGTCCTCTTACTAAAGTCTGATTATAGTGTATTCTTTGGATTGAATGAATGCTGACAAAGTGGAAAATATTTTGCTAGGTATGCTGGATGATGTACATTACCTCCAGGCATGTAGTACTTAGCTTTAAAATGTGATCTTCTCTCTCCCCAAAAATCTTACAGAGTACATGATTCTTGTAGTTTGCCAAATGCAGTAAAAACTTCATATACTTTGCCTCTTACAAAAATGGTCCAAAAATATAGGTACATGCAGTGTAGTTCATTCAGATCTTGTTTGTCTTTAGCAAAATACATTTTCTATAACGATATCCAGCAATTCTCTCTTGAGGGGGAAAAAAGTAAAGTAGCATGTTTTGCAAGAATGAGCAGTGTAAATTAAGGCTTCCAAATTACTGTGATTTGCTTAGCACTTGTAAGACAATGCCAAATGCCTGATTGAAGAATAAAAATAAATAGGATTGGTAAGGCAGGAAGGACAACAAAAATGATAGGAAAAGCAAAAGAAGCAAATGAGAAGTGTATTCTGGCAGAGTTACTACCAAGTAGTTCTTTACTATTTCATTGGTTCAGTGTAGAGAGAAAGGACAATCTGTATAAGCTTAAGTGTCAGCAGCAAAAATTTGCTATAGAAAAGCTTTGAACTATAATGATTTTGTTATCCAGGCATCTGTCATGCAGAAGATTCGGGCTGAATACCTGACTAATCCTGAGTTCGATCCACCAAAGGTGGCTAAAGCATCCTCAGCTGCAGAAGGCTTATGTAAATGGATTATGGCCATGGAAGTGTATGACAAGGTTTCAAAGGTATGTTTTTGCTCCTACTTCCTCAGGACTTCTATAATTTTCCTTTGCTTGTTTTGTTCTCCCTAGGCGCTAAATAATAAATGCATTTGTGTATTGGTTGTAATTGAATAGGTGGTTGCACCAAAGAAAGCCCGTTTAAGAGAGGCACAACAGTCCTTAGCGGAGACACTGGCCCTCTTGAATCAGAAACGAGATGAACTTGCAGCGGTGGAAAATCATTTGGCTGCTTTGGAACAAACTTTTATTGAGAAAACCGAAGAAAAGGCTCGTTTAGAATTTCAGGTTGATCTGTGTGCTAAAAAGCTGGAAAGAGCAGAGAAGTTGATTGGAGGTCTTGGTGGAGAGAAATCAAGGTCAGAAAAAAAGTTCTATTATATTGCACCCGTTGTAGAGCTGGAGCCTTTATTGCTGTGTTTCTGTTTAAGTGTTGTGACATTGAGGACTGTAATATTGTGAACCTCCAAAAGGTTCCAAATTATCTAGTTATTTGTAATGTAAAAATATGGGCAGAAGTACTGGGAAAATTATAGAGAATCTCTTCTAACTGAGAACAAAAGAGCTAAGCATGATGCTACTCTCCCCAGTATTATACTGGGGGATACTGAAACCAGTATTTAAAGAACAACAAAAATGATTGGTATATGCTGTTAATGCTGTAAATGCAAATGGTTAGCACTGTTTTGCTCTGTCTTCTGCTCACCATAGATGGAATAATGCTGCAAATGATCTTCAAAACACTTACGATAATTTGACAGGAGATGTTCTGATATCAGCTGGTGTGATAGCATATCTGGGAGCTTTTACTGCTGGCTTTCGACAAGAATGTATCAAAGACTGGAGCAAACTGTGCAAGGTTAGAAAGTTATCTTAAATTTAGCTAGTGATGTTTACATTTGGGGAGTTTTGTTTTGTTTTGTTTTTCTCCCCCTCTCAGTGATCTGCAAAAGGCCACCTAATGTGAGTCAGAACACCCGAAGTGTTAAAAGGAAATTAATGCTTTTGCATTGGATTAAAGTGCAATTTAATAAAAGATATTAAGAAACAAGGAAACTTAAGAAACAAGGAATAAAAGTTAATGGGTTTCTCTTCTCTCTCTTTCCACCCTCCCACCTCCCCAGGAGAAAAATATTCCTTGTTCTGAGAATTTCTCTTTGAGTAACACTCTTGGTGACCCAATAAAAATAAGAGCTTGGAATATTGCTGGTTTACCAACTGACATGTTCTCTGTAGACAATGGGGTTATTGTTGACAATTCAAGGCGTTGGTAAGTAACAAAGTTCAATTATCTAATCTGAAGGAGATCTCACCTAAAAGCAAAAACAATCAAAAAAAAACCAAAAAAAAAACCCAAAAACCCTGCAAACTAAATATGTAGAGGCAATGTAACTGAAAGCAGCAATAGAGGCAGGAGTCTGTTACCAGTCCTGTGGTTGATTCAAGAGGGAGTAACACTTGATAGGCTTAGTTATGTGGCTGTTGAAAGTTTACCTTTCGGTAGCTACAAAGCTCCTGGATAGTTCCTTTTTTTGGTTTGTTTGGTTTTGTTTTTAAATATTGTACCTGGATGCCACTTTACTGGCTAACAGAAAATGTAAATATTTTTAGAATTCATTATGGTTTCAGTGTTTTGTGATAAGATTCACACTTTGTACATTTCAGCTTACAGATGCTACAGACCACTGCAGGCTATTTTGTACCATTATAAGCCTGTCAGGTGACCTTTTCTTATGTTTTATGTACCGTCTGTGAAATTCACATCTCTATAAGATCGTTCTAAGATCTTTAAGAGCATTAACATTTTTTAATGCTAACCAAAGCTGATGATGATGATGTCTATTACATAATGTGAAAGCTTGAGATAGCTGACTACAAATCATCTACACTCAGTAGGACTATTAGATTGTAAAACTTCGTAGTAATGTTTGCATTCCTTAAGGCTTGATTTTAGCTGTGAGATCACAGAATCACAGAATGCTTAAGGTTGGAAGGGACCTCCAGAGATTATCTAGTCCAACTGCTCCAACAGATACATCTAGGGCATGTTGGCTTTGTTGCTTTTTGATCTTAAAAATAAGGTAATCATTGACATCAGCTTTACATCAAGCTATGTCATTTCTTTACTTGACAGCCTGACCTAGAAATAGTTTTAAAGAATTGAAAAATTTGCAGAATTCTTGCAAGCTCTGAGAAAATTCTGTCTTATATGTTTTAGGCCATTAATGATTGATCCTCAAGGTCAAGCAAATAAATGGATCAAGAATTTTGAGAAAGAAAACCACCTGAATGTTATCAAGGTCACTGATACAGATTATATGAGAACCCTGGAGAACTGCATACAGTTTGGAACTCCACTTCTGCTAGAAAATGTTGGAGAAGAACTAGACCCATCACTTGAACCTCTGCTACTTAAACAGACTTTTAAACAAGGTACATTGTAATTCCTTTGAACCCAGGAAACAGATTACATGAATGTTTGTCTAATGCTCTATGATCTTGTCTATTTTTCTTCCTACTTTCTGATTTACTGCTACTGGTGATTAGGGGATTAGGCTCAATAGCCTTGAGCCTTATATTATTTTAGTAAGGTTCACTAATTTTGTAGAATAGGGCTTTTAGTGAAACATTTACCATGTGCTACAGGAGTTGAAACAGTAATATTGACATTTGCAAGGGAAAATTTCTAATTAAATTGAATATATTTTATTGGTCTATTTTCAACTTTCAAGTATTTAACGTATTACTAACAATTTACTGTGATTTTTGCTGAAATCAAAGAAGCTCTCATGCCATTTTGCGTAAGGCGAGTTTTTTTTGTGCTTCTCTACAATTTGCCAAATGTCTATAAATTTGATTTTCAACTTCTTCTTTTGGGAAAGGGGAGAAAAAAAGAGAAAAAAAGTGTAAAGCTATGCAACTATATTTTCATTCCTTCTTAAATAGTTTATCATTTCCACTTGTCATACTCAAGAGAGGAAGTTCAAGGGAAAAAATCCCCTCCCCCTTTTTTAATTAATGTAGTTTTTCATAGGAAGATAGGAAGGAGTCTATAACTCTTTCCTAGAAAGAATTTCCAGAACTCCTTCCAGAGAATTTCTCAATTCTCTGTTACCTTCTCCAGTATCGTTTATGCAAACTGCAATCATGACAGAAATTGGATTGACTCAATTATTGCTTGCGAATAAAGCTTCTAATTAATCAGAAAAGTGTTTCTGTAAAAAATATAAATTTTTCTTAATATTTCTCAACATTAGGAGGCATGGATTGTATCCGGCTTGGTGAGGCCATTATTGAGTATTCCAATGATTTCAAATTTTTTATTACCACAAAACTGAGAAATCCACATTATCTGCCAGAACTGGCTACAAAAGTTTCCTTACTCAATTTTATGATAACACCAGAGGGACTTGAAGATCAGTTGCTGGGTATTGTTGTGGCAAAGGAGAGGTAAGTCTCTGTTTATGGTAAATGGCCTTTTAAAAGATTTTCTAGCATCTTTGCAAGTAAATGAGAGATGAATTTATTGTAAAGCCAAGCGTATGGTACTTGTTTTAAGTGTTGCTCAGTGGCAGCAATAAAAACATTGATTTTCTAGTTGTCATATCTAAGAACTTGCTGGTACTTAAATACAAATGAAACGATGTCTCATGTTTAAGAGTTTGCAAAGGTTGCATTAAAATAGCTCATGTTCTGTCAATAGTTCGTAATGCTCCCTGAATATTATTGATATTATTATTATAATTGAAATCATTATTGTAATATTCTAATTTGACTGAGTTGTCAGATATACATGATGAATTATGAGACTTTAGTTTTTATTTTCTGTGAAGAAAAAATTGATCATATGGCCCATCTGAACCTTCCTAGAAGTGCAGTGAAGTACTTTCTGTGTTGCATGCACTAGTGCGAAATTCTTTTTGGTGAAAAGTGTTTCCAACAATAAACTTATGTTTTGTTTTTTTTTTCTCTCCACACTAAAAATGAAGTAAAAGAAAACTAAGATGCCCTGACCTTTGTAATATACTAGCATCTTAAAGTTTATGTCATGATTTCCAAATATTGAAATGAAGCTGTATGAAGAAATTTATGCTGAGGGATATAAGTATGTGCTGAATAGCAAAAATTCATTTAACCTGAATATTCACAAATACTAGTTGTCAGAAGAAGGAATTATATTCATAGATTTCTTTTATAATCACTGGAATATGAGGGAATGTGTGTGTGTTGGGTTTTTTTGTTTGTTTGTTTTCTTTTTTTTCTTTCTTTCTTTATTAGACCAGAATTAGAAGAGGAAAGAAATTCTCTCATCCTTCAATCTGCAGCCAATAAAAAGCATCTAAAAGAAATTGAGAAGAAAATTTTAGAAACCTTACAGTCGTCTGAAGGGAATATTCTGGAAGACGAGACTGCTATCACAGTCTTAGATTCTGCTAAAATAATGGCTAATGAGATCACAAAAAAACAGCACGTAAGGAGCATTAGACTTAACAATATGTAGAAATCAAATGGTGAGATTTGTTGCTAGCTGAAGGACAAAGCACAAAGTCGGAATTCTGTACTTGTGAAATATGGAAGGAAATATGATTCAGATCTTTCTGGAAACTCAACTGATATTTATTTAGTCTTTAATTAACAGATTTTAAAGAATGTGTGTCTATTTGTAAGCACTAAGTAAAAAGTAATAAATTCTGGAGTTAAGATAACATTAAACTTATACTAAGGTGAAGGAAGAGTCCAATTTTTAAAACCAACAAAAGTAATATTCAGGAATCAGCTGTACTCTGTCTGACTTGTATAGGCATGCAAAGGAAAACAAATGAGTTCGGACAACTCTTTTGTTATGCTTGATGTGCAAAATATCACCTAAAGTCATTAGGAGGAAAAAAAATATTTGCTGTAGACTTATAGTGGAATTACTAGTGCATAAATACATAAGCATTTTGAAATTACAAGTATTTATAAATATTGCAGATGTTTAGATAGATGATGCCAAATGATGCATCCAAACTGCTCTTCCTTTTTGTTTATTTTTGACCGTTGTCTCCTCCAGTGTAGACAAATAGATTAGACAGTAATTCATTAAGGTCAAGTGCTCCTTTATCAGTATAGGAATCACCTACTGTGACTGTGCTATATAGAAGTATTCTAATAATGTTATTAAATAGTAATGTATTTTGTACAAAGAAAATATCGAAAACTCTTCTTTAAACTAACCTCTTCTGAAATTATTACTGACATTTAGATTGCAGAGAAAACAGAACTTAAAATAGCTGAATCTCGAGAAGGCTACCGACCTATAGCAAAGCACTCGTCAGTGCTGTTCTTTAGTATTGCAGACCTGGCAAATATTGATCCCATGTACCAGTACTCCCTTATCTGGTTTGTTAATCTCTTCATCATCTCTATTCATGATAGGTAAGTACAGTATTTCTGATGTAAAATAAGATGTTTTTCATTTTATTTTTCTGAACAATTTCTTCATTTTTTTTTCTTGTTGATGTATTTAAACTGCTTTACTCTCAGCTCCCTTTAAATGTGAATTTTTAAACAAAATGTAACTTTTTAATGAAAAATATACTTTCTTCACTTTGGGTGAATAATGAATTGTAAATATGTACTAGAGGATGCTTGATTTTGCTTATTTACATATTTAAGAATGTTAGTTTTAGGAAGCTTAAAGTCTGGTTCTGAACTAGGCTCCATTATGAGCACTGGAAGTGCTGGCACCTAACAATTGCAGATTGATTTTGGTTTGTCATTTTGCTTGGGACTTCCAAAAGAACTTTAGAGCATTGAGTATATTTGAAAATTTGGGGAAATCATAGAATCACAGAATGCTTAGGGTTGGAAGGGACCTCTAGAGGTCGTCTAGTCCCCCCTGTACACACAGGGTCACCTAGAGCACGTGGCACAGGACTGCGTCCAGGTGGGTTTTGAAGATCTCCAGAGAAGGAGACTCCACAACCTCTCTGGGCAGCCTGTTCCAGTGCTCTGTCACCCTCACTGTCAAGAAATTTTTCAAGTTCCTGTGGAACTTTTGATGCTTCAGTTTGTGGCCGTTTCCTCTGGTTCTGTAGGCGGCCACCAGTGAAAAGAGGCCAGCACCATCCTCCTCACTGCCTCCCTTGAGGTACTTACAGACACTGCTCAGGTCCCCTCTCAACCTTCTCTTCTCCAGGCTGAACAGGCCCAGCTCCCTCAGCCTCTTTCTCACAGGGCAGATGTTCCAGGCCCCTGATCCATTAGGATAACATTATCCTAATGTTATTCCTTCAGAAACTTTCAGAAAAAAAGATTTACATTTCTTAACTTACTCTAAGTCACTCAATATAAAGTCTCAGTTTCTCACTTTTTCTTTTAGTAATAAATCCAAAATTTTGGAGAAGCGCCTTCGTTACCTAACTGACCACTTCACATACAACTTGTATTGCAATGTGTGTCGATCACTGTTTGAAAAGGATAAGCTGCTCTTTTCCTTTTTATTATGCTGTAATCTTCTAATGTAAGTTCATTTTTCTGAAATCTCTTAGTAATGGAGATAAGTGATTTTTATCTTGGAAAAAACATTGTTGAAAGGACATGTTCATGTGTTGATTTGCCTTTCAGATAAGGTTTGGATTTTTTTTTTTGTTATTTTTAATACTGATAATGTTTACATGTGATTTACAAGTGAGTATGTGGGTGCATATGCTGTATGTGGGTGCATGTGTGGCTAATATAGCCTTTGTGCACATTATAAGGAGTATGTTTCTATGCTTATTTAAATCAATGGCTTTGTCATTGATACAAGATAAAAAGGAAAAGTTCTTTTGCATCTTCATGAATCTCTTTAAAGGGACTGGATAATGCTACACAGTGGCAAGGACAGTTTCTAAGACCATGTGCCATGCCAACTTCTGGGCCTCTCTCTCTCTATTTCCTTTTCTTCCCCTGTATTCTACCTGTTTCATGCGATATCACTTTCTGTCTTTTGTTTATTCTTTTTAGTTTCTTCCTGATTTTTGTTTTTGCATTTTTTGGTAATTTTGTGCGCGTATGTTGTGAGAGGAAAGATGA
This sequence comes from Tinamus guttatus, assembly GCF_059628265.1. NCBI lineage: Eukaryota > Metazoa > Chordata > Aves > Tinamiformes > Tinamidae > Tinamus > Tinamus guttatus. The sequence continues at coordinate 1,772,746 of NW_028288985.1, read as the reverse complement.
GTTCAAAACTGCGTGATCATAACTAAAATGTGCATATTTTTAGTACTTAGTTACATCTGTAAATCGGCCATCTTCTGGAGCCAGTTTGTGAGGCTACTATTTCTAAGGCCCAGAACACACATTTTCTATAAAGCCTTTAAGAATCAGGAATAATAGCACATAATAATCAAATGTATACAGTTTGTCTTTAAAATGCTTTGATCGTTTTTTACTATGCAGTTTTTTAATTGTGTAGAGTACTGCGATCTGGACTCAACTGTAACTGAAGTAAAAGTATTATTAAATGTCAGTGAAATATAATTCCTTTAAAACAACTCTTTATATTATGTAAGAATTGTGCATCTATAAGTGGATATTGTCTGTCTTTTTAATTTAGGGCAAAGAATGAAATAGAACGTCAAGAGTTTATGTTCTTATTAACTGGGGGTGTAGGTCTCAAGAATCAATACAAGAACCCAGACCCATCTTGGCTACCAGATAAGAGCTGGGATGAATTATGTCGTGCAAATGAAATCCCAGCTTTTAAAGGACTGAGGTATAGTGAAATGTTGTTATTAAATGGCCATAATCAGTTTTGACTAAAGTATGTGTAACATGCAGAAATATTTGCTATACATTTTCAAAATCTTGCCAGAATACCAACACAGTATTCATATTTCCAGTACAGAAAACTGCAATTCATTTTTAGAAACTCTTTGTTTTCATCATATTCTTGGGTTGCTCCACTTAGGTCAAAACTTAAGCACAGTAATTAAGATTTAATTAAAATATTTTCCTAAATTAATCCAGGCATTGAATACCTAATGTATTTATGTTTATGGAATGGGTCACACACTTGTTTTGGAGAATACCTCCATGGTAGAAAAAGAATGTGTTCAAGGGGATTAATGGAGGGCAAGGAAGGAGTTACATGTAACCAAGTTTTATTGCAGCTCTGTAGGAAGATTTCTTTTTTCTGCTGAAATCTAATATCCTGAAATCAGGAGAACTTTGTACAATTTTTCAGTAATCTTTAACCCTCAATTCTGAAGCCACTGTGGCAGTACCTGTAATTTCTTCTGTTCTGACAGAAGAAATTTGTCTTTGTTTGTTTTGAGTTTCTTGCCCATTACAGTTTTGGTAGTGATGTAGATGGTAATCCAGAATTGGTAGTCTAAGAGATGTCCTGTATCAGAGGAACATAAACTGCTAATGTTGAACAGAGGAAAATAATAGGGGATTTTTCCTTGGTTGAATTTCTTCATGATTCTTCACATGACAAATGGATTTTTTCCAAAATATGGGAAGCAGAAACTTCACATGCTACCTCAGATCTAAGAAGCCACCAAGGTCAAAGCAGAGCTGGCTGCCAGAGTAGGCAGAACTTATTATCAGGTCACAACCATTCAGATGAAGCTGCATACGTCTGCGCCAGCATAGCGGGAGAGGAGCCAGCACAGAGAAGCTTCTCTAAACATTAATGCAGCTGTAGGATTGTACTGATTGCAGTATATAGAACATTACAACTTAACTAACTTTTTTGGAAAACATGAAAAACTGGAATCTAGGCATTTACGGTAATTGCAAGTGCTTTTTTTTCTAGGAGTCATGTGTCTGAAAATACAGGCGAGTGGCAAAAAATCTATGACAGCAAAGAGCCACAAAGTTTTCCATTACCAAAAATATTCAGTAGTACATTAAATGATTTGCAAAAGATGATAATTCTTCGGTGCTTAAGACCAGACAAGGTAAAATGATACATTACCATGTATTTGTAGACTCTTCTGTATCTCTTCCAAACTATCCATAGCATAGTTTCATCTAGCTGTTAAAATAACTAATCTGTTCTTCAGAACTCTTTTTTTCAGAAAATAAATTATATTCTATTTTCCACATGGGCAACTCAAACACCACAGACATCAGCTGAGTGCTTAGAGTGCTCATGCATGTTTATTCAGCCTTTGGTGCACACCACGCATGCATGATTAGGATGTAGTAGCCAGGGTATCCAGTAACATGCGCTTGCCTAACAAGAATTACAAGGCAAAGAGAGATTGTGTTCATTAGAGCAGCCAAAGAGAACTTTTAAAACACTGCCTTTGATGTATTCAACAAATTACATATTGTAGACAGTCAGCACTAGGATTAACAGTATCCTAGCAATTGTATTTGCTCACTAGTAAATATTAAAGTAATTACTTTTTAATTAATTCCAAGGAGAAATATGGAACTACAGATTAGCTAAAGACTGAATTAAAGTCTTACAGTTCAGCAGTTATCCTTCCCGGCTCTGTCATTTAGTGTTTTTTGTATAAGGTATTTAATTTGAAAAAATATAACATATATGCTGGAAATCTTTTGTTTCTAGAGCATGCAGAAAGGCTAGTCTCAAATCCATGCAAAGCAGAGAGGTGTCTTTAGACATTTTGCTCAGGAAGTGATTTGGAATACAGTATATGCTAAAGATGTTATGAGATACACAGCTATGTTTAATTTTATGTTACTGGTTTGTATTTATTTTTACCAGATTGGTCCAGCTATAACAACATTTGTAACTGATAAACTGGGAAAGAAATTTGTAGAGCCACCACCATTTGATCTGGCAAAAAGTTACTCAGATTCAAATTCCACAATTCCATTAATATTTGTGCTATCTCCAGGAGCAGATCCCATGTCCAGTAAGTATAAAACAGAAAGAAGCAAAGGCCTGGCATAGCTTTTCAGACTAGGGATCTGCATTCCCCCTGGTATACACAATGGGGATGATTTTGCACTTGTGCAAGTAAAATTTGAATGCACCCATATCAAGACTGTTGAAACTTGTGTTGCATAATAAAATGGTAACAGTTTTTTAAACTAAGTTTTACACTGTACATCAGATATACCATCTGGTATGTAGGTTCTAGTAAAAGAATAATATATATATGTATTTTCTATTCAAGGTCTCCTGAAGTTTGCAAACGACAAAAAGATGGCTGGAAATAAGTTTCAGTCCATATCATTAGGACAAGGACAGGGACCCATAGCTACAAAACTGATTCAGGAAGGAATGGAAGAAGGAACGTGGGTTTGTTTACAAAACTGTCATTTAGCTGTCTCCTGGATGCCAATGCTAGAGAAAATATGTGAAGAGTTTAGCAGTGAAAACTGCCATCCATTCTTCAGACTTTGGCTTACTAGCTACCCTTCACCAAAGGTACATGTATTACCAAACGTTTGTATTCCATGGAAATAAAAAATCAGTAAAATTTTAACAAAAAATGTCATATCCATGGATGAACTGATAGTTCAGAACTTACCTAAAATGTTTAAGGCTGGCGAAAAGATAACTTAGTCAAGAAAGGACCTTAAAATAATTATAAACATAACTATATCAAAATGCCTCTTTAATATTTTGACATGAGTGAATAGAACTGCATTCTTCAGTACACACAGTCATGAACTTATGTGGAATAAAACTGATGGACAACATGACTATTTCAAGAAATTAATTTAGCTGTGTACATATTATTTAGGTGTTGAATGTCCAGAAAATATTTTAAAATATAAATAAATTTACATTTTAAAGGAACGCTTTGCTTTCTTATTGGTCTTGAGTATTTTTTAAAAGTTATTGAGCTTAAAATTTGATTTCTTTAAAGATAATTGTTAATATAACAAATATAGTATAGCTGAATATTACTGTAATGTATCAATTCTTGCACACTTTCTGAATCTATTTATTATTTCTAGTTTCCAGTAACCATTCTGCAGAATGGAGTAAAGATGACAAATGAACCTCCAACTGGTCTCCGGTTAAACCTACTTCAGTCATTTCTTTCTGATCCTATTTCTGATCCTTCTTTCTTCTGTGGGTGTCCTGAAAAAGAGCTGGTAAGTAGCTTATCTTTTGACAGTTTTATGCATGTGTCTTAACAGTCATACTGATTTCTGTCCATTGAATATTATAATTTAGTTTTCACTATAGTCATGTGTTTAAGTTTTGCAGCCATCAAAATATTTCATAGAGAATGACTCTGTCGGGTAATTTCTTGTGGTACTAGGTAAAATTATCTCTTGGACTTTATTAAGCCACATAAAATGGGAAAGCCTCACACTCTGTATAACCTAAACCCATAACAGTCGTGCATCAGGCAGACCCGTCAGACTTTGAGAACTGAAGGGCAGAACGATGCCTTTCCAAACAGCAGCACACATATCAGCTAGTTATATATATCCATATAATTTAAAAATATAATTTAAAAATAAATATCATATGCTATTTGAATATGGAAGGAGAGACCGACTTTGTCAAATAGTGCTTGAGAATCCTGCTGAGTATGCTTCTAGGTGGTGAATATGTGCATATTTGTTCACAAGTCGAATAGTCACTGCATACCAAATAGTTGTATGCATTCGTACTGCAAAATGCTATTGCATAGTTATCAAATGCTTTTGCTCTCTTGTCCAAATTACAGAATAACACAAGCATATGGGTCAATTTAAGATCCTTTTTATTTCTTCAAAGGTATGGGAGAAATTGCTCTTTGGAGTTTGCTTTTTCCATGCTCTCGTTCAGGAGAGAAGAAAATTTGGACCTCTTGGTTGGAATATACCCTATGGATTTAATGAATCAGACTTGCGAATCAGCATTAGACAGTTGCAGGTAAAATTGTCTGTCAGCACTGATCTTACAAACCCTTTCATTCTCACCACAGGAAAAACAGGTTGATAATTTTAAGTGTACATAGTTAGCAATGTGCTTAAGTGATATCAAATAATCACGGAATTTTAAGCAAGTTTCTATGACTTCAGCCACAAAGCAGAGAAATATTAACCATGTTATACATAAATTATTGGTTTTTTTTGCTTAGAAAAAGGAATTTTATGTTTATGCTGCTAATTAAAGAAGACCAAGACTATTCTCTTGCCCTAAAGCTAAGTGCTTTCTATTTCAGCTATTCATAAATGAATATAGCCATGTTCCATTTGAGGCTGTATCTTACCTAACTGGTGAGTGTAACTATGGAGGTCGAGTGACGGATGACTGGGACAGACGTTTACTACTGACAATGCTGGATGACTTCTATAATCCAGATATAATTGAAAATCCTCGTTATACTTTTTCTCCCAGTGGTAATTACTATGCTCCCCCAAAAGGCACATATGAGGACTACATTGAATTTATTAAGGTAAAAAAAAAAATCAAACTTTTGTACTACTATAATGATGATATACTAAGAAGGAAAAAAAAAAACAACAACGACAAAAAAAAAAACTCAGGCTTCTTTGCATTAAAAGTGATAGTTTTCCAGTACTTTTTCATTGAGTGCTTAGCTTCCTGCCTAATATCTGGTATTGACTTGTCATGATCCAGCATATGTTTCTGGGAAGTAAAGGGAAACAGTAAGTAGATAGAAACACCTAGTATATATAATAGAGAATTTCTTAGAAGTGACTTGTGGTGAATGAGTTGGCAGCTCTCTAGCCAGTAATACTATATGCATATTTTGCAATCCTTATTTTCAGCTGAAGTCAATGGTAAATTTTCACTCAGCTTCTTAAGTCTTGTAATCTGATTAGTGTGCTGCTTTATTTAATGCAGGTATTTTATTGCCTTTTGCCCTAGAATCTTCCTTTTAGTCAGCAACCAGAGATATTTGGTTTGCATGAAAATGTTGATATTTCAAAAGATCTTCAGCAAACAAAGATCCTCTTTGAATCTTTGCTCTTAACACAAGGAGGAGGCACTCAGGGAGGTTCTTCTGGAGGTGGTGACAGCACTCTTTATGAAATTGCGGAAGATATTCTCAGCAAGGTATGGTATGTAGTGTACAAATGACTCAAATATATCTTTTTCATAAAATAGATATTCTGTAACCCAAGTTTACACTGTAATATTTGCTTCATATCAGGTGAAAGTGGGAGGACTTCAGTCCAGCCTGAAAGTAAGAACTCCGGCTGTGGGAGGCCACAGCTCTATGTGGGTTGAGTGAAGTTTTGCTAAATAGGTACCAATCAGGAGACAGGGAGAGAAAACAGAACAAGCAAAACTTGGAAGAGCAGTTAATTCATATGAACAATGTTACAATTAACAAAATTGAAATGCATTTATAATTTTACATGGTATCAAAAAATCTAGGTGGATCTTTTTGAAAAAAAGAAAGGTGTGGATTAAAATACTAAATGCTGTGCTGATGAGCTAGTCATCAGAAGGTTTATTGGTGTGTATTATTCTGCAGCTTTTTGCATCTGTTTCTTTTATTGTAGTATTCATATATTATTGTTATATGGAATCATTTCTACCTATGTTTTCATCTGCAGCTTCCAAATGATTTTGACATTGAAGGTTCCCTAGTTAAATACCCTGTGAGATATGAAGAAAGTATGAACACTGTGCTGGTACAAGAAATGGAGAGATTTAACAAGTAAGAGAGTTATTATTATTAATATTATTGAATGTTCCTGTAATCATACCGTTGATTGTGAATGGTTTTGGGGAATATTTTATGGTTTGTTTCATGCTACTCTTGTTGTATGCAATGATATCTGCAGTTCTGGCACCAGGCTTCCCCTTTTGAAAGACAGAATGTAGGATGGATTTTAGGAAAAATGATCTGATGGTAAAATAAACAGGGAGAGAAAAATATAATGGAAAGATAATGGAAATAATTCTAAGCTGCTGCTTCTCTGTTTGCTATGACTTTATTCTTTTTATCATTCAGCTTCTTTTTCTTCAATTATCTTTTATATTCTTCCATAATGCATTTTTCTTTTTTTTTCCAGTGAGGATGTGGAATCTTACAAATCAGGCACATGTTGCAAGAATTCTTATATATAATATCAGTATATATGTATTTTTTTTTTACTCTAGTTTAATACGGACTATCCGTGTCACATTGACTAACCTGAAGAAAGCCATTAAAGGATTGGTGGTCATGGATTCTGAACTGGAGGCTCTCTGTGGCAGTCTGCTTATTGGAAAAGTTCCTGAGAATTGGGCTAAGCGTTCGTACCCAAGCCTGAAGCCATTAGGCAGCTATATCCTAGATTTTCTAGCAAGGCTGAAATTCTTGCAGGTAATGTACAAGGGCCAGTGCCACCAGCAACTTAATCTACTTTTTTATATGATTTATTCTTCTTTATGTTGAAAAAGTGCTTGGAAAATGAATGATAGATGTTGTCAGATATTCTGAAAATGAGAAGAATATGCCAGTTGTTTCTTCTACAATTACTTAAAAATTTATTTCCCTCTTCCTAGGATTGGTATGAATTAGGGAAGCCCATGGTTTTTTGGCTGTCAGGATTCTATTTTACTCAAGCTTTTTTAACTGGAGCTATGCAAAACTATGCTAGGAAGTACACAATCCCTATTGACCTTCTGGGATACGAATTTCAGGTATGAATATATTATAAATGTGTATTTTTTTTTTATCAGGGCCCTGATACTACAGTGAGATGGAATAAGTTAATTCTGATGCTGCAATCTAAAGTCGTGCGTTTAATTCTTTAATAGTGTAGGCATATTAAGTAACATCTATAAAAAATATATTGAAAGACTTTTATCATTGGGGCTTAGAGAACAGCTTATATAGGAGTTATTTGCCTATGCCAATAAAGTCTTATTTTATAACCTAAAATAAAGGTAACTAACAAACCCACAAAAGGCAATTTTGTGTAAAATTAGTGCTGAAAAGACATCATTACTACTTAATTCTTATTTTGGAATGATCCTCTGAAGATTGGCTATTGGCATAATAATTCAGAAAACAAACTGCTAAGAAATCTTAATAACGTGAAGCGCTTATTATTTCTTGTAGGTTATTCCCCAGGATACCTCTGATACTGCACCAGAAGATGGTGTTTATGTCCATGGATTGTTTTTAGATGGAGCTCGCTGGGACAGGACCAAGTCAGTACTAAAGTATTTTACTAAAGTTTTGAAAGGTTTCTCAAGTACTTATGCAAGATTTGTTTAAATGTTTTCACCTTTCTTACCATTTCAATAAACTTCTTTTGAATATTTTCCTCCTTCTGGTGGGCTAAAAGTAAGAAAACAAAGCAGTAAATCTTTTAAGTGTTGTTGTTCTAGAAACTTTGGATTGTGCTAACTTGCAACATGCTTTCAAAGTAATGAGTAATTCTGGAATGCTGAATTTTTTGCTGTCTACTCTGAGTTATCTTAAAAAGACTAGACTTTTTTTAGAGTAGGCTTTTTGTCAAATCATTTTTATCCAGAAGGTTAATTTTGTTTTAAAATTACATCTTCTAATATTTAAAATTGTATTAAATTTTAAAAAATATATAATAAAATTTTAGATAACATTTTGATTGATGAGCAGGGGTCTCTGTCCAAACTAGTAAGTAACTATGGAGCTCTGACATCCTCTTGCTATAATCATCCAGGCCATTTTCTAGTGTTTATTCTGTATGGAGAACACTTGTGTAAATTATCCCTGGGTCACACAGGACAGTCAAGAGTTGATTTATAGTGTTTTAGCTGTTTATTCAACTATTCTTCAATTCTGTTTTTGAGGTATCTGCCATTGTTTAATGACTAAGATATAGGCATCCTAAAGTGAGTGTGAAGTGAGTATTGGGAGGTCTCCCCTGCAATGATGCTATTCTTGTGGATAACCACTTATATGTTGGAACAAGAAATTCAAATCCACTGTTAGATGGAAAAAGCTTTTTTCTAGCCTACAACTTTGATAACTGCAGTCCCTCTCTTCCTTTGCTTTTCTTACAAGTACTTCAAGGAAATATCATATTGCTAGATGAAAGTAATTTCATACCAAATAAAATACTGTTTCCTTTATGAGAAAAAAGAAAAAGGAAGAAAAAACACATAATTTTACTTCTAAACTCACCTCTCCCCGCCCCTTTTTTTTTTCTCTCCCTTGGCTTGGTTATACATCAAGCCAAAAATAACTGCTTTGTTGCTTTCTTTCACCAGAGGCATGTTAGCTGAACAGTATCCCAAATGTCTCTTTGATGTGATGCCAATCATCTGGATAAAACCAAGTAAGTAAAATTACTCTAAAGTGTGAGCTATTCAACAAGAAATCTCAACAATGAATTTCACTGTTACAGAAAACTAAGACTCCGGTCCCTCACTGAAATACTCAAAAAGTGCACAAAATTCACATGCACCTGACTTTTGACTTAAAAATCATGCTTGCTAGATTGATTTAGTACTGATGAACATTTTTAAAGATGAGCATTTTTAAAGTAAGATTAGTTGCTTCCCAGCCTGCTTTTCAAATAAAAGTTAATTTTGGTTAGTGTAGGCAGCACATGTTTATGAATTCTTTGCTCTACTCAGATTGAGAATTTTGAATTGACTTGCTCAGTGTTTTACCTCACATGATTTAACAAGGTTTGCTCAGATTATCTTTTGTTACTACTAGTTCCCTATGGTATCCACAAAATGTTTTCTATAATACTATTTTCTTTGATCTGGAACAATATTTTTTATTTAATCATTTAAGCAGGATTTCCTACTGTAACTGTTGAAATTTATATGTAAGTAACTAATAGGTGGTTCTGCAAAGCTTTCACTTTTTCTGCCTGTGCCTTCTGTTGCCATTAGATGAATTTGTTTTCATACATGCATGATTTAAGCCTTTCCAAGTTGCATGCAAACAATCAAGGCATATATATATATTTATTTTTTTCTGTGTAGTTGTGTCCTTGCATCTTGGCTGTTTTTTTTGGTGCTTGGTCAGAATTTCCGTGGAAACATTATAGTTTAAAGACATTCTTTTAACATTTTGTGGGAATCCTGATCCAGCAATACATTTCAATTATATAACTATTCAGAGTTGAATATAACTCTGTATGATTATGAAACTGATTGAATCACAAATTGACATTGAGTGCCGAAAGCAAATTGTAGTTTAATTACTCTACATTTGTTAGCTTATTTAAAGGTAGGTTATTTTGCCTAAAAAAATGTAATTTCTTTGTTACATACAAAACAATTCTTAATTTTTATTTAGCTTTAAGAATGTTACTGTAAATATTTAATGCCTGTGTGTAGATTAGATTTCTATTATTTCAGATATCTGCAGTAATGTATTCTTTTGTTTTCTTTTAAAGCTGCAAAATCAGACATAAAAAAGTCTAATGCCTATGTTTGTCCTCTATACAAGACAAGCGAGCGTAAAGGAGTGTTATCTACTACCGGACATTCTACTAATTTTGTTATTGCCTTAACTCTGGACACGGATAAACCAGTTCAGCATTGGATCAAGCGTGGGGTTGCATTGCTCTGCCAGCTGGATGACTGACTTTGGACAATTCAGATACAAACTTCACCATATTCTTTATTTTCTTCATTCCCTACCAGAGGAAGGGTAGCATACTGTGTCAAAAAGGCAGGTTGACATGCTTTTTATGTAAAAAGAAAGCATGCAAATCTGATTGCCAGTATTTTGCCGTTTCTCAGTTGTTTTCCCTTTTGCAATGTATAAAAGATACAACTAGGTTATAGTCTTTTGTAACACTATTCATGTGTAAACATCAATTTCATCTATACTTGAATATCACAAATATATCATAATGGAGAATGAAAATTTTGTGTACTCTCTGTGTTACATTACATTTAATAAGTTGTTGAAGAATTGGGAGTCCTGAATCATGTGAGAGGAAAGCTGGTGGGTAGTAGGTTTGGGGATTTTTCATATATTGTCTATAGTCTGTCAAAGCAACAGTGAACATCTTCAGAAGTTGTCTGTCTATAGAAAGTATTTCCATATATATTGTTTGCTCAGAACTTTCATCTTTTCAGGATTTGCTTTGCTATACAGATTTTTGTAAGCTTTTATTGTTTGTGTCTTTGTTTTTTTTTTTTTTATTTCCAAATGGTTTCCATGAAGAAATGATTGTAATCTCCCTTGTGGCAACTTGCTGTAAAATGTTTGTTGCTCCATTGCTCCACGGAGCTCCTACCTTTGCCATTATAATTAGGCCTCATGTCCTTCATTTCATTTCTGAATGATTATTGTGCATTACACCTAGAACAGTTTGAAGCACATGTCTCTTTTTCCTTTCTGAATTGTGTTTTGTCTTGGATAAAATCTCTGTTGATCTGTAGTTTGCTTTTCTATTTATGTTAACATGAAAATTGCAATTAGACAGTAAGTCATCATGTTTTCCTTTAAATAAGATTGCTTTCTTGATTTCTTGTCTATTTGCTTTTATTTTTATTGTTTTCTTTATACATGGCCTTACTCTTTAAGGCAGCTACAAATGATGGCTGCTTTACCTGATTCTCTTACAAAATGACTAGAATTTTCTTTCCACGAGTATATTGTTAATGGTTATAGATCTTAAGTTTTCTTTCCAAATATTTCAACTTGAGTGTTTTACCAAGAAAATGAACTTTTCATTCTTTCTTTTGCTGACACTGTTTGTCAGGTCAGATTATCAAACATAACTAACCTATATGCAAGAAACATGGAGAAAGTCCCAGAGTATCTTATGATCGGGTATTTTTAGTGAGCTATTAATGGACATAGACTCTGCTGAGATCACTTTCAAACCTGAAAATATCGCTTTAACTTAATAATCACTTCATCAAAGGGTGAGGTCTTCCCTCTTTCAGAAGGTGAGAAAAATATATATGTTTTCTAAATTATTAGCGAAATTAGTAATCTTACAGAAAAGGTCCAGAGGGAAAATGTTTATATACTGACTGCTATAGGTCTAATGAAATTCTAACAGTTCTTGGTTTGTGTGCTTTGTTGATATGTTTCTCTTATGCAATAAATGCAATTGTAGAGCAAGGTTTTGCAAATGTAGTGTAGATCAGGTGGATCAGGTAGCATTTAATAATGATGCAAGTATTTTATGAAATATTGCTGCTCACTTTTAAGGTGTGTCTAGAATTTTACCAATCTAAGTGTTGTGGTGACTTCTTTTGTTTTTCTGTGCTTATTCGTTTTGCTAATTTATTTTTATTTTTTTTTTTATTTTTTTCTCCATTTAATATTATTTTGCCCTGTTCTGGGTGTTGTGATTTTTGTGTGCGTGTTTTTTTTTCTTTCTTATCCAGACCAACTTTCTTGAAAGACAGAAATGGAAGTTTTGATGAGGTAAAAACGGACAAGTGGTTTGAGTCTAACAATATCTTGGGTTTTAACCTATAATAATGTGTAGCTGAATATACAGAGGAGCAGTGTGATTACATTATGCATGTAAAACAGAGTTTTACACACATTTCTTTTAATGATCAGATAGATTTGATCAGTAAGAAGAATTGTGTATGAAAGTTTTCAAAGTTGAGCACTTAGACAAGAAAAAATTTAATTAATTTAACCCTCTCAATTTGACAATACTTTTTTCACTAATGCCACTCTTAAGGTTTTGGGGATTGGTTATTTGTTTTAAATTAAATCCATTAGGCTCTACACAAGCAGTTTTGACTTTTGTGTGTGTTTGGATATATATTGTTGCAGTAGTTCGGATATATCCCACACAGCTATTAGAAAAATACAGGCAGGCACGCACGCACTGATGAATGCACAATTACAAGTTGTTCTGTTCCAAATAGATACAGAAGATGCTTATAAGATTTGATCTTTCAGGTGTGTTATTTCATACTGTTTCAGATGGAAGACTGAAGCATGTAATATTAGCACAGATTTTAAACTATGCTTTCTTTCTCTTCATACTTAAATAGCAGTTGCTGTTTCTGTTACTCCAGATTTAACCAGAAGATTTAACTTCTGCTTGTAAAAGAAAAAAAAAAGGTGTTTTCCCACTGAAGGTGATTGAAGTTGGGCTGATTTGCTATGTATAATTCTACATATATGTTTGATGATGAATGTGATGAGATCCCCACCCAGCATGCTATTCAGGAAAGCTTACAAGATATGCATAGGAATGAAGCAAATATGGATGTAGCAGAAAACGAGAGGTAACGAGTTATTTTATTTGTATATAATATTGCTACACAAGAAAGTATAACATGTATAATTCTGTAACTTTATTTTTTGTTCTGTTTCTGCAGTTTCAAGTTTGTGGCAAGCAAAGAGCGTGCAAAGATAATTGCAGCTATTCGGACAGTTAAGTACAAATGCCTGCACTAATCTCCCTAGGAATCACTAGGTATTGTACTGCTGAGCAGTGCCTGCATTTTAGAGGTCTGGTCACCTGAGTTAAGTTCCTGTTTCTCTATATAGTCCTGGGGAGAGTTTGGCAAGTAAAAATGGGACAGACAAAAGCCATTTTATTAGACAGCAAAATGACAGAGAGAATGCAAAGTGTTCCAGGATTGCTACATAGCTGCCAATCTTCAGCATACTCCTATGTGGGATGCTCTTAGTCTGCTCTCCCCTTAATCCTTTTTGTGGTGTAATCATCAGTTTATATGTTCAGTTACAGAGAAAGCGAAGGAATGAAAATAACTAAGATGGTTGTTAGGATAGTGGTCTGCCAGTGGGAGACCTTACATTCATCAGTAAGTAGTCACAGAGATATTTAGCGAAACTAAAATCAAGAATTATGGAAAAGCAGATTCTAGCTCTGTGCACTAAGGAAAGGAAGATGTGCCTAAACTCTAATTATTCCTTCTGTCTGGTCTAATGAACATCCTATTTTTTTATGTGAAGGAAAACTTGAGCAGCAGATACTGTGAGCAGTCAGTCCTCTTATTTATAGTGACAGCTTTCTTCTAGGAAGACAGGGTGCTTTTTCCCAGAGGGTTATAAAAGCAAGAGTAGAATTCTGGCTGCTACTGAAACAGGTCTTCTGACCAAAGGAAGTTTTGCTGCTGCTTATCCTGTCCCTCTGATTGAGAAGGCCTGAACTCTTCATTTTGAAAAAGGTTCAATTTGAGGGACAAACTGAACAAGTCCTGAGCTTTGCTCTGCTTGGTTGCTGAACAATCTCCCAGGCTGTATCAGGAGCACAGTTCTTTCAGCTCTGGGGTAAGCTGTCTAGTAATTAGGTTTGCGTAAAAATGGAGCTGTGGTGGTGCTGACTGGTCTGGCTTGGTTCTGTAGCAGTCCTCTTTAGGAGGTGCTGTTTGTTGTTGGACAAATATTTTCCTGTGCTGTAATTCAGACAAGTCAGCTGCACTGACAAGTGAGTAACTCTCCCTGTGCAGCTAGTTTGTCTGCTGCAGTATCCTGCATTGGGAGTGTGTGTTCACTTGTTCCAGTGAATCTAGAGCTGAGCAACTAAGCCATGTGGGGTTTTTTTTGTTTGTTTTTTCTTTAATTGTCGAAGTTGAACATAAGGCAGCATTTGCAAAATTTGGCTGCTGACTGTCTCTGAGATACAAAATTGAAGACCTGATCGCTTGTATTGATTAAGGTTCCAATAAGGTATTTTAGTAAAAGCAGGAATAATGAAATGCATGTTACGTCCCAGTTAAATCCAAATCATTTTACATTTGCCAACCTAATTATTCTTCTAAAGTTTGAACAGGGCATCTGTTCTCTTTATATACTAAACTGTCATGCAATGTTCTCTTGAGAGGGTTGTTGCTCAATTTTTTTAATCAATAAATGATTTAAATGTGTACTTAAAAATGCTCTATGAGTCAGTGTAGATCACTGATTATTCCATGCATAAAACCACCCTTTGATAAAAAATTGTTTTGGCAAAATAAGTTGTTGTATTATTTATATTGATGCGATAAATGGCACAAGCGTATGAGCTGCCCTGAATTTTGTTTTATGAGGAGTAGTTGAATAAGCGTGTGTCTACATACCACAGGCCAAGAGGAGGCCTTGAAGAAGCTGGTGAAGCACCGCTCTGCGTTTGAAGAAGCAGACCTGCAAGGCTGGCTTCCAGTGCATGAAGCTGCAGCACAGCTCAACAAGAACATTCTAGAAATAACTTTGAAAGGTAAGAAGTCCTTCTTTTTTTCCACCAGAAAGTTTTACAAAAGTCTGATTTGATGAGTAATCTAGCCTGAAATATGTTTTGTTTTTCTGTATTCCAGCCTCCAGTGCCATAACATGGGAACAAACCACTCTAAAGGGGGAAACGCCTCTTTTAGTAGCAGTAAGAAATTGCCTTGTAGATAATGTCCGCTTTCTCCTGCTCAATGGCAGCAATCCCAATGTTAAGAATGAAGAAGGAGATTCTCCTTTAGTTACAGGTAAATAAATACCTTGCTTGGAGGAAGAGAGGACATGAGGTGAGATTTAAAATCTGATATTTTAGGTTTTAATTTGACACTTGTTTAATATCTAAAGCACTCTGCTATTTGGAGCAGCAACTTTTAAAAAACAAATCTGAATGTGAGAGATGACAGGGCTTTAACTGAGCTGACATTGCAAGTTTGGGATTGTTACCACAAAGTTCTTAGTGTTATTTATTAAAGTATTGCCTTTATTGGTCTACTGAAGTACGGGAAAATGAGGGTTTGCAGGAAGATTTTTTAGCTTTTCTGTTTCTCTTTCAATGTAAGAAATATCAGATCTCCCCCATTGCAAAGAGTCTGAAGTTCAGGTTGAACATGTATCTTACTATCTTAGCAGATCACAAGTATTAAGATGAAGCACCTGACAAAAATCATTTTAAGCTTTGTTACGTATTATAGTAACTGCTTGGGGATTACATTTAGTTCCCTGAGCCAAGCCATCTCCTGACCATTTGAGGTGTCTGTATATGATCTCCATCTAGTGGCAGGGAGAAACTTTACCAACTGCAACAGATTATGATAGGGAAAAAAAAAAGGAAAAATTACCATAAAATTATTCATATGTATAATTAATATTATGCCAGCAACAAAGAGCAAACTCGGTAAGTTAAAAATTTTAGTGTACTGTGACATTTCTCAGTGTATAAATAGCACTTCAGGGAACAGCATAAGCTTTCCTGGGCTGCCACGTGAAAGTTAGAGTAAAATAGCGTTGAGTAACATTCTGGCTAATACTTCACTTCTTGTCTTACAGCAATTAAACACAACTCATATGAGATTGCCTCCCTATTGATAAATTTTGGTGCAAAAGTGGACTTGCAGTGCGTTCACAAGAGGACTGCTTTACACGAGGCAGCCAGACTAGGCAGGAAGGATCTGGTGAAGCTTCTGCTTCACTCTGGCGCAGACCCTGATCCTCGGAGTGGATATGGGCTCACACCTCTAGCACTAGCTGCGCAGACTGGACATACAGAAATTATGGAGCTTTTACTGCAAAAAGGTAAGACTTCTATATTGGATGTTGTACAGCTTAGTAGGTTGATTTAGTAACCTGCAGTTTCTAGAAGACATCGATGTGGTTCTTCATTCTAGTAGAAATTGTATGGCCATATGTTTCAGTATGGAAATGTTTA
Organism: Tinamus guttatus; assembly: GCF_059628265.1. Taxonomy (NCBI): domain Eukaryota; kingdom Metazoa; phylum Chordata; class Aves; order Tinamiformes; family Tinamidae; genus Tinamus; species Tinamus guttatus. Next base: position 1,756,495 of record NW_028288985.1, on the reverse strand, counting down.
AATCAAAAACAGGACAAACAAAGTGAATCCCTTTTTTGAAAAGGGAGAAACTATAGCTATATAAGCCCAAAATTGTTGTTAGCTCACTGGCATGTTAAAATTTTGCATTCCTGAAAGGAAAATAATTGAGCGTACAGTCTCTCAGACATTAATAGATATAAATATAAAAAATACATTTTTAGTGATTTAATATCTTTACAGCAAACAGTAGATCAGATACATCCCAGAAACCACGTGCTTGTGTTTTTTTGTGTGATTACTAAATGGCATCTTAATTTGTCTGAAGTATTTTAACTCCTAAATCACATAGGTCAAGTATTTTGTTTGTTTGTTTCTAAATAATTCCTCATATCTAAATTTCATATTATAAGACATACTACCTCTGAAGTAGACTTTTTATTTATATACATTTTTATTAATCTGCCTGAAATTCTGAGTGTAACTGATTATCATAACACATGCCTTCTGTATACAGCAGGAATAACATAACTAAAGAAAATGCTATCTGTAGCAGAAGTTTGTTGTGATGTAGTTAAGGCATAGTAAACACTGCAATAGAATTCCATCAAAATATTAATAATTTAATGAGTATTTGCTCTGTGTATGTATAGTTATATATAAAATTTGCACAGTAGTGCTGCAAGTGGTTTGATACTAGTTTTTTTTTCCTGGTGAGAGGATATATCTTCCTGTACAAATCTTTAGAGAATTTTTTAGGGAAACAAATTTGCTTCTCTTCTAGTTTCTCTTCTAACTTTCACATATTCCTGTACGGGATGAGTCTCATCAGATGAGAGAGTCTCAGAGATGAGTCTTACATTTTTTATGTATTTCTTATTTACGTTTATATTCGTTCGATCTTTATCGAGACGTGTGTTGTATGTAAGACAAAAACAATTGCTTTTTTGAAAAAGAAGTAAACCCCTCACATACCTCATTATAGCATTAAGTCTTACTATGTGATTGATCACGAAGCAATTTAGACCTTCTCATTCTCTGGATTATATAAACTCATAATATAAAGTATTCAACACAGATGGTTATGCCCATACTGGTTTTGTTTGGTAAAAGATAGAATTCACAATTCCTTGTCACTGGAGGGGTGCAAGATATTAATTGCTGTTGGGTATTTACAGTGACCCTGTGAAAACGCTTGATGTTTCTCTCCAGGCGCTGATGTTCTTTCACAGGCGATGGATTGTGCATCTGTATTATTTGAAGCAGCAGGAGGAGGAAATCCAGATTCGTTGAGCCTTTTGCTAGAATATGGAGCTGATGCTAATATTCCAAAGCACTCAGGTCATTTGCCGATCCATAGAGCTGCATATAGGGGACACTTTCTGTGAGTTAAAATACTTAAAATCAAGTAACAGTGACAACAAATATTCATTTTGATAACTTTACCTTACTCAAAGCAAGCAGCAAATCTGTAGTTTTGTAGAAGTAATTTTTTTAGCTTTGGCGATATGAGTTTTCATGTGCTTGAATGTAAGAGGCCAGTCAAGATGTAATCTGTTTTAGGGTAAGGCTACTGATCCCTATAGTATTTGTGAGAAATGGGGAAATACTGTTGCCCTGACTTGATGTTCAGACACTTGGGACGTGCTTATTTTCGGGGGGATGTGCTCATTTTCACTCTGTCATAGTAAGGTAGACATGTTAAATCATGAAGTAAACTTGAGGGTAAGAGTTATCCCCATTTTAAAGATGGGAAGGTCACTGGAATATTTAGGCTAAAATAACAGAGTGAGGAATAACTCTTTTGCTATTAGAAAAGTTGCATTGTGTTTAACAAACTCAGGAATCTGCCCTAATTTCTATGGGTTAGGCAACTGCATGGTGTTCTCATCATGCAAGAAAAGTTTCTACTGCAAAGGAATCATTATTCTAGGTAGGAATGGGAATGTTGATGAATGACAGTATAATTTGATATATTTTAAGTATTTCTGATGTAGCAAGTGTGAAGTCATTGCTGACTAACTTTTTAATTGCTAGAAATCTAAGTTAATGCAGAAAGAAGTAGAGCATATCATGGTATGAATTTGGTAGATTAAGACAACCACTTGCAATTATGACGAATTCTGAAGCTGAGCGCTTGGTCTAAGTGAACTTACTTAAGATGTCGGAATCTTTCTTTTTTTCTTCTTCCTCTTTAGAGCCTTAAAGAACTTAGTTCCAGTTACTAATTTTGATGCCATTAAAGAAAGTGGGATAAGTCCAGTTCACTCAGCTGCAGCAGGAGCACATCCTCAATGTCTTGAGTTTCTCCTCAAATCTGGGTTTGATGCCAATTTTATGCTGGATCAAAGAGTTCGCAAAGGCTATGATGACCACAGGAAATCAGCATTGTACTTCGCCGTTTCAAATGGGGATATCTGTTCAACACAGTTACTGCTGAATGCTGGAGCCCTCCCAAACCAAGATCCCATCAACTGTCTCCAAATAGCCTTGAGAATGGGCAACTATGAGTTAATGAATCTACTGCTCCGGCATGGGGCTAATGTCAATTACTTCTGCAGGGTGAATACAACACATTTTCCATCAGCTCTACAGTATGCGCTGAAAGATGAAGTCATGTTGAGAATGCTGATGAACTATGGGTACGACGTGCATCGCTGCTTCGACTGCCGTCGGGGAAGCAGTTCCCATTCCCAGTATGTGACTGATGGATGGACTTCTACTGTTATCAAAGATACAATGGTAAGGTTTTGAGGTTTTGAAACTATGAGGCCGTTAACATATAAATGTAGGAATAGACGAGGCTTTAAACTTTAAATAGGTGTCACCATAAGACCTGGTTCATGATGGCAAATCATCACTATTAGTATTTTTCAATGGTGAAGATAGAGGAAGCAATTTATAAACAGTACAAAATAGGCTCTCCAGGGCCGCCTTATCCGCATCGTGAAAGCAAGTGCTTACATGCTAGCTCTCTGGGTCGTCTTTTATTGTTCCTAATGTTGAAAGCCTTTCACAAAGACTCCCTGAACCTGGCATGATAAATGCTAACCAAAAGTTAACAAACTTCGACTGATCAAACACATTCCTAGAAACACTTGTCAGCATCATCATTTTATACACTGCAGGGTCCACTTGAAACTATTAAACACTCCTTAACCTGCAGGCAAGTTGGGGGCATGGAGGGGGCCCACAGCTCCCTGCTTTGCACACTGGGGACACCTTCTGAAAAGCTGGGCTCAGCTGCTGCTTAATAGGGAGATTCAACACAAGGTCCCTTGACTGACAGAGCACTAATTCTTCCTGGCATTCTACTGAAAGAACTGAACAGCTTTTATCCTGAACAAGAGGAAGTCATTTATGGGAAGATTGAGTATTATTCTATTAAATATTTTGTTTCTCTCAGTTCTGTGAAGTCATCACCTTGTCATGGCTGAAGCATCTGTCTGGGAAAGTAGTGCGAATAATGTTAGATTACGTTGATCATGTTAATATCTGCTGGAAGCTAGAAGCAGTTCTAAAAGATCAGGAACTCTGGCCAGAAATCAATTCAATTTTAAGTAAGTATCTGATGTTTAGATAACATTTTTCTTGGTCCTTATTACACTAAAAATATGCTTTGTCAGTAAGATACCTCTTAAATAAACATCAGTCTTTGCAGTGTTTAAAGCAAATCTCTCAGAATTCTGATAGCAGTAATTGCACAATGTAGAGCACTTGATGACTATTTAATTACTTGTAGATAACATGCTCTCTTTCAAAGGGAATATTTAGGAAGTTTTTAATATACTCATTATTAAAAGAGAAGGGTTTTTTCTATGCGTCAAGTGGATATAGTAAACAATAAATACTATTTCCAAGTAGGTGATTTAATTCTAGTGAAGATTTATAGTTTTTCGTTTATTCAAAAATTAAAAGGTAGCAAGTCAAAATTCTACTTTAGTAGCTTCTTTGGGCTGACACAAAACAGGTGGCAATTTTTTAGCACTGAAGCTCTTCATTAAAGTTGACATCAAGCTCTGCTTTTTAAACTTGCAGAAATAATGGAATACTAGCACTTAAGCAACCTGACAGAAATAAAATCTTTTGACTTAGCTGACCACAAATACATAACTGGGAGGTAGATAGGCTGAGGTATAGTGGTTAGATCCTGAGAGGTCCTGTCATTCTAGGACAATCAAATTGATTTAATCTGCCTATTCACAGAACAAGTATGCAGCAAAACCTGGACCAGAGATTTGAAAGCTGTCAGAGTAGTTGCACAGAACTGAGTAACTTTTATCAATCCCACTTTCCTTCTAGCAAACACTCGCTCTTTGAAGCATCTTTGTCGTCTGAAGATACGGGAATGCATGGGCCGGTTGCGTCTCCGCTGTCCTGTCTTCATGACCTTCCTTCCACTGCCAAACTGCTTGAAAGACTACATCCTATACAAGGAATATGATCTTTATGGACAGGAAAACTTCTTAGGAATCTACAACCTCAACTGTACATAATTATTATTTCTATATTTTGAAAGGAGTGTTGAAGTGGGTAAGACTTTTATGCAGCTCCTTTTCTCTTTTGGGATTTTTATCTCCTTTACGTATGTGTATGTGTGTGTGTGTGAGACAGAGAGCATCTATTTTATCTCAATATGAAGGAAGACCAAGTCTCATCGTGTACCCCCTCCACGCTGCAGAAAGGGGGAATCTTTAGTATTGAAACAGTATTTCATTGCTCCATCTAAAAATGGGTTTTCACTTTACAGTGCTATCCAAAGGCACATTTGCAGGTTTTTGGGACTTCTATTCTGACAGTTTCAGCTGAATCTTTGGGAACTCTTAACTGACAGTGGATGTCACATTTTGTGGTCATTACTTGGTAGGCAAAAGAAAGATGTGCAACTTAGACTGTCATATTCATTGAAATGAATAATTTCTACTGCAGTATTTCCGTACAAGTCAAGAGGCCAAACGCTCCAGTCATGCTTAGATGCTCTGAATGAAAAAGCCTCCTCGTAGCATCACTGCACGCTTACATCTGATGGGGTGATGTTACACAGTCACAGCACTAGTAATTCCCAGGTGGGTGATGGAGATGCATACTGTTTACAGATCTGTGTTCTTACACAGCACACATAGAGGCACAGAATTCTTAATTCTCAAAAATATTATAGAAGAACCCATGTGTTAAAAAAAAAAAAAAAAAAAAATAGTAGTTCATCACAACACTTAGCATTAATAGTATTTATTCCTTCATGATCAAGTAAGCATAGATTTTCATTTATACATGCATCTGTATCACGGAAGTTACATAATTCAAAAGTATCTTTTTTCCCTCAGAAAAAATCTACAAATTTTATAAAATACAAATTTAAGGGAGCTATAATCCATTGCTTCTTACATGGTGCCTATCAAATACTAAAGAAAACTAATGATGTTTGTGAAATAGTGTCAGTACCCATGTTAATGACTTTGCTGGTATAGCTTTTCTATACACATGAATTCTGACCACTAAGGTAACTGTAGCTCTTTACAAAGTGCTACACATTGTCATATGACTAAAACATGTGCCTTAACAGCCAGCTAAAGTAGTAGGGATTTTCTTCTCTTAATGTTCAATCTTTGATTGTTGCAAAAAAAAGTTACCATCCTTCCCAAGTAAAGCAACTTCTGAGCATTTGAGATATACTTTGAAAACAGGGATTCAGCTGTTATCTCAGTAGAAGGGAACACATCTATTGTCAAAAACAGTATCTCTGGAAACCAGTATTAGAAAAAAAGCAGATTGTTTTTGCATCAATACAAATCCCATCCAGAAAGTTACTATACTTAAGGTTTTATTATTTAACCTACAACCTGCTGACTGAAGCCCTGGCATAATACACTTACTATTCAAGTTTCCAATCTTAAAACACAACTATCAGTGTTAAAGTAAGTATACCACTTGAGGTTTTTAAATACAGCAATTCAGGGAAAAATAATGTGCAAGTCTCAAACATTGCCAAAATTACTTACACTTCACTAGAACATGACCAATCCAAGACACCCTAAGTATGTGACCACTCCACTGAATTACAAAAATCACCTGAAAGATCGTACAAAATCCTTGGCTTGCAATATAAACTTCATTACAAATACAAATGCATTCACAATGGCACAAGGACTTATGCTCATCTTATTAAATTGGATGTCACTGTGGCAGGAAAAAAAAATAGTGCTTGGTTGGAAAGAAGGGTCTTTGGAACTAATTGACTTGCAAGAAATTGTGTGAAGTAGAGCAAAGGAAAGTGTAAAATACGAGCTGTTCTTCGATGAGACAATGCATTCACTGAGTGTTAGCAGGTTTGCTCTGTCTATGAATTAGTTCTGAAATAGCATGAGACATTAGTAATAATAGTGCTTTCTCCATTGGTTTCTCTCCTAAATTATGTGGGAGTACTTCAAAATTCACCTTACAAGATATGTAAAATCCAAATTTGCTTCTTTATATCAGTGACCATAAATATGTCTTCATAAATAGCTTCAGCTGTTTTGGGGATTTCACTGGGTTTAATCCATACAAATTCCATGGCATTGATGGTGGTAGTGTTATTTCACTATTAGTTAACTGTTAAATGGTAAAATAATATTTACCTTGTTGGTACAATTTCAAAACCTAAAAAGATTAAGGAAGTAACAGTCAAATCACAATTCATTTATACTGCCCAACTGTAGCAAGTTCTGTAACCTATACAGAACAAGGCCAGGAATAAAACCCCAGCAAATGTTCTTTGCCTTGAGGAGATTATGACCCAGTTCCATTCCCAATTCACTGCACTGTTTCCACTTCAGCTTCCTGATTCCTTTTGACCTCCCATTTCCTCTTGCAGCCTTCATCACTTTTGTCCATGCTCTTAAAGATCTGTGCTCATTTTGCCAGAGACTCTCCTGAAGAAGCCAAAAACCTTAGTTCATTCATCTGTCTTAATCTAGCTTCTTTCTGCTAAAAAACAAGCCTCTTCCTTCTTCATTTCTCTGTGTTTTAGTGTCTAGGACATTCATCTGATAGGCAGTTCGCTCTTGTGCTGTCTTAGGAAACTACATTTAATAACACAGATGGAAAGCCTGCAAAGCAAATTAAATAATTCCAATCATCTATTGTTACATCTAAAACATCCCTTATCACAGTAAGTTCAGGTGCCAGCTTACTCTTTCCTGCTTTTCTGCCTTATCATTGCAAGTTTATATCATCTAAAACATTAATAATAAACATGAAGAAAAGGTAACATCTTTTCAGTAAGCTAATACAGGAACACTTAGAAGCTACACAGCAGAAATTATTTTTGATGACATTGCTAATCTGTCAGCTGTTAATCACTCTTACTCAGACAACTGTATGACTAAATTCTCAAAACTGGAGACCAGTGACTTCATATTCGTCTTGTGCTGTTTCAAAGTTAGTTCATTTTCAGCATGTACTGGAAAAAGACAAATACCACCAAGTACAAAAGAAAAACAAAAAAAAAACACCATCTGTATCAACTTGAAGGGACAATCTGGCTCCTGTGCAATTATTTGTAAGCCTAGACTGAGACATGAAGAAGACAATTCATGTTTGCTGCCTACTAAAAAAGTTTTTTAAGTAAAGCCAGAGATGAGAATGCAAAATTCTGTATGAAATACAAATGCCACTTAGATAATGTACAAAGCCTCAGATCTGTGTGGTCCATTTGACAGTGTGCTGGCCAAGGTTGGCCACAGGCCAGTATCATTTGGCCTGACTAGGCAATGAGAAAAACAGGTACTTCAGCACTTGTCTGACTTCTTTGGGCATGAAAAATATACAGGAACAGGAGCTGTAATGCAGGAGGAGAACATGGAGGTTTGTTTGTAAATCATTCTCCCCCTTGAACCTCTCTCAGAAGATAGAAGCACTGTGACTGCTTCTGAGGCTTCCAAGTCCCATCCATGTCCTTCAGTGCCTGTAGCAGCAGCTGACAGCCCTGGCTCTATCTCCTCCCGCAGCAGCAGCTCCAAAGCAGCAAATTCTGCTATTCCTGCAGCAGGCTGGGCTGGTAGGTAACATCCCCCTTGCTCTCCTGTGACAGGAGCCAGGTGCAGGTAACCTCTGCACAGAAACTTGCCTCTCCACGATGAAGTGGGGAGGGGGCTGCTGCCTTCAGCTTATGCAAGGGAACTCCTATGCATGAGGATGTCCCCCATGCCCCTGCAGGCATCAAGTAGATACCAAGACCACTCACTCTCTCTTAGCAGCACCAAGGAACTCCAACTGTGACAGACTGGGCCAGCACCAGTGGTAAGAAGTACTGTGAAAACTGTCTGTCCCTGAACACCAATACTCTGAAAGACCCTGCAGTGGACTGTAAAGCACTTGTACTTGTTATAATATAACTGGGATTATAAGTATATTCTTATCTTTCTACATTTCCTATTATTTTCATACCACTATTAGAGACGTCTTCTGTTCTATTGCATTTTAGTATATATAGTAATTAGTGCAAAAATAAATCTCTCTTAAAACAATTTTCCTGCTCTGAATTGAAAGGTAAGTACACATTTAGTACTATAGAAAATAAATATTACAGGGTATAGAGAATGGAGATGAGGTTTAAGAGCTGTAAACATATACTGCTTTACGGTATTGACTTTAGGATGTAGGATTTACATAGTTTTTTACTTTAGAGCTATTTAATTCTTTTTGCAAAATATTCTGCCATGAAAAGATCTCAAGAGCCTCCATTCATTTTCAGTAAGGGTAGTGAACAGGTGAAAAGGCTTTTAAGCATTCAGAAGATCCAATGATGATATTCAAGCTGTTCTTGCAACTGTAGGCATGTTTTATAAAAGTGAATGCAAAGGCTTACAAGTACTGGGGAAAAGCAAGAACATGGCACTTGTGCTACAAGAATAGATACATTATTCCTACCATTTGATAAGGAATGAGCTATACATTCCTTATGCAGAAAGATGCAACTGTATCTTCTCTTCAGCTCTTTTCTAGGTTTAACTTTTTTTTTTCCTGTTTGGATAAGTCTTCCAATATTATATTCAACAATAATCAAGGCAGTACCATACAATGTAGTATGCAAAAAAAATATTTTCACCTAGAACTAATGCACATCTCACTGACAATAATAAGGATTTTTCTTTCTAAGTCTAAGAACGGTTAACTGCAAAAACAGTTAGGTAAAACTTAGCACTATCTTATTTGGATATCCACTTTTGTTTCCAACAAGGTGTTCTGCATATTGCAGTCTAAAAAACAAATTTTGGTGTATTGTTCAAGTCCAATGAGAGGCTAATTCTTGCTTCAAGAGCAGTCAGCTGCACAGCCAGGTAAGTGGAAGATAAAACCCCACTTTTTCCATATTACAGAGAAGCCTTCAGAAGCTGTAATTTTGTAGTAAACATGGCAGCATCACCATGCTTGATCTGGCATACAGAAATTATGCAGACAAGAAAATGGAAATAAGAAAGAAAAGTCAAGGCATAAGGGGGTCTACATATTGGGATGTCTTCTATATAACAACAGACCCTCCACCTATATTTTGCTTCTTGTAGATACTGTGCCAATTGCCCAGATATATCGATGATTCCAGTTTCAATGAAGCAGGCAACTTCAGGCTTCTGATTCTCTCTTCTTCTTTCCATCTTCTCCTAAATCACTGTCTTCTGACTGGCTACTGCTTAGGACTACAAACTGTCCTTCTCCACTGCTCTGGTTTGCTCTGCTGGAAGCAGCTATCAAACGGCTTTGCTCCTCTAAGTCCTAATTTGAGAAGGTGGGGGGGGGGAGGAAATCAGAAAAATAATACTCATTTTGCAGTCCTCTATGTAACAGGATACCATCATTACAATTCGTAAAATATCTTTTCTGTTATCACTAAACTTTTTTTTGGTAGAGAGGGCTTTAAGGAGTTGATAGGAAAGTAAAACATTCTAGTTTCAGTAGCCGGCTGGCAGTGTTAGAAAGAAGCTAATGCACGTTAACACACCTGTACCTACAGTCCTAAACACAGCAGCTCAGAAGCAGCACCTTGGCTTGCCCCTGCTCCCTGCAGCTCCTTCTTCATAACATAACATCAAACAATGCGTCTCACTACATGGGCAGATAATAACTTGCAGTCACATAAGGTGAACATCATCTCACAGATGCATTTACACTTGGGGCCCTTTGATAGCTGTTCCTTCGAGAACTGCTCTTAGAGGTTCTGTAAAGAGCTTTTGGGGCTTATCGCCTAGGAAAGGGGCTTTTAACAACTAGTATAAAAAGTTATACAAAATCCATACAGGAAGTATTTGTAATAATGAACTTAATTTCATAATGTTCTATGCATTTGTCCTAAAGAATATGATGCTAAAGTTTTGAGTAGAAAACTACAGAGAACAATCTGAAAGTTAGTAAGTAGAAAAAAAAAGTATTAAGAAATAATAAGGAAATGTACCTTTTCAATCTGTTTTTGCTTACTGAGTTCTTTCTGTTGTTTCTCTTTTACTCTGTCTATTTCTTTTTGCTTTTCTGATGCTTTTCGATCCTAAGGGAAAAATATGTAAATAAAATAAGTAAAAACAGCCTGAGACTTTTGATATGCTACCTATTTATATGAATTTGCTTAAAAAAAAATAGTTTAGATTATTCTTTTTTAAAGGAGTGGCATGATTGTACCAAGCTGTATTCATGAGGAATATTGTTCGACAGTTAACCTTGGCAGAAAATCTTTTTAGCTAATGTTTCCATGCACCACCTGCCTTAGGCTCCTGCATGACAATATTATTCCATTGGTAAGTGTCTTGCAGAAAACCTTCTGTTACACGTATTGAACACACATTCCCCCCACTAGTCCCAAAGATTCCCAAAACAGCCTTACCAGCTCTGCATGAAAAGCAATCTGTTTTGCCAATCCAACAGAGTCACAAATCTAAACAGAAATCAAATTTGAAATAATTAATAAGAATATAATAAAATGTGTTTAAAACTAAACCCAATTCCAAAATTAGATTTTTTAAGATAGCACAATAAAGTCCTTGCAAATACTTAAACTGTCAGTTTTATGTACATAACCCACAGCTATCCCAGACAGTTTGAATGGGCTCTAACTTCCTGAAATGCAGGTCAGGTTAACCACAGGAACAACGTATCCATGGTCAGTACCTTTTCCCCTTCGTTGTTAGACTCAAATATGTAGCAGACAGAGGTGTGGCGGCTCTCGGCTCTGCCCGCCGCCGTTCTGAGCACGAAGCCGAAGAGGCGCCTGTTCTCCTGGTGCGTCGCGTACAGCACGACATTGGGCAACGGAAACTGCCAAATGAACCAACATGGAGACATCAAAATGGGCTCCAAACACTTTCCTGGGTGAGATTTCAGTCTACTGTAGACTACTGGAACATCATAAACACACAATGACACTAGAGAAAAAATTTAAATATCAAACATGTTTTTATCCAAGACAAACAGTAAGTTGCAAAGGGAGAATTCAGTTATGCAAAACAAAGGAAAATAATTAAACATGTTCACCACCTGAAAGAATGGCTTCACATTTGCAGTAAGATTCAGTTACCTTTCTACATGTGATTTTATTTTTTTGCCTTAAATCATTTGTACAAATTCGATCAGTAGCTAAGCTTTCAGTATTTGGTCCCAGGTAAGGAGCTACTTCTCCAGAACTTTTACTGCACTTAGTTCACCTCTTCTCAGCTATGTAAGTCATTTTCTTATTCCAATAAAGGTATTTTGCATTCTCATATCTTAGCTAGAAATTTCAAATGCATTTTTGTTTTAAGACTTAACATAGAGGGGTTTTTTGTTTGTTTTTTTTAATTCTGAAGGTGATAGCTGATATAAATAGAGCAATTAAGAGTGTTTTTCCAAAACATAAACATATTTATTTAGAATACTGTGCAGGTGTTCAGTTGTTCACAGTTTTGGGGCAGTTTTGGATTAAATAAAAGAAAGCACCACTTGTAATCTCAGGAGTTTTCACATATTAAATGAGTTCCTTTTAAAGATATTTAAATAGTTCAGAGACCTTGACAGAGTGTATGTCTCAAAAAAAAGTCCAAACACATTAACTTAAATTAAAAATGATTGTACTATTTTTTTTAAAAATCAGTTTTAAAATATTAAAGACTGCTATTACTGAAGAAATAAGCTGGCCATCTTTGATATCCTTTAAGAATTTTATTCTCAATGTAATTATGCATTAAAAAAGCAAAATAAAACCACTCTTGACTTAGTTCAATCAACTCCAATCTTAATGTTATTACCTCTCTATTAATCATAAGAATATTTACTCTCAATTATATCATTAAGATATAATATGTATTGCTTTCTTAAGATCCTACCTTATCAAATCAGAAAAAAATCTATTCGAAAAGTTTATTTCATCCACTGAAATCACTCCCCTCAAACCTGATTTTCTTGTATTTTTCTATTTTAATGTGCTTTCATTACTCTTAATTTCAATGAGATCTCCAGATAATTTTCCATACTGACTGTGTCTTTTGTAACTATCTAGTAGTTTTATTTAGAAAGTAAAATAACAAAATTGCAGGATATTTATCTTAAAATGTTATGTTACTTACTCGTAGTCTTGTAACTGTTGTCTGTGGATCAATTAACCTAAAAATTTGTTTTTAAAAAACAGAGCAGAAAGTAAATTTTACCAAAGTACAAGAGGATCATTCTATAAATAAGCATCATTTGAAGTTAAAAAGCACACTTACTTTAAACAGTCACAAGTGACTAATAAATGTGATTCTGTCATCCTGAAAATGTTATGAATGGCCCGAGCTGCTAGAATTTGACGCATTGTTTCATAAACAACATCTGGACTTTCATCATACTTCACCTCCATAGAGCCAAGAAATCTTACAATAAATAACTGATGAAGGATGGAATCTAAGACAAACAAAAGTATTGAATGAGCTAACTCGGTTTTGGGTCTTTCATTCAAAAATATCTTTTCAGAGATAAAGATTACAGTCAAGAGAAGTTCAAACTTCAAGTTGAAAAAGGACTACTCTTAATTATGAATTACAAGTACAATTATTAAATACAAGCCACATATCTCTCCACTTGATTTAACAAATACAAAATATGCAATGAATTATTTTAAAAACTTTTATGAATATTTATAACAGACTTTTATATAATCCTATATTCTATTCAATCTAATTCAGTCTTGTGTGTCTTGTATGTAGCTAAGAAGCTACAGGTAAGGAGAAATTACCAAATTAATTTGCACATTATTTTAAGAATTATTTAACTACATCATTTTGCATTGAAGTAAAATTTTTGTTTTACCTTCTGTTTCAGATTTTGAGCCTCCAGATTCACCAAAAGGATTTGTGCGTCTATTAAAAAAAATGAAAATATTAAACCAGAAATTAGATCACAAGACCAACTACTGAATAACCTAGTCTCACGCTGTGTCAAATAAAAACATCGCATAATAATTTAAAAGATTTACAACTGGAGGAATAAGGCACGATGAATCATAAAATTAGCGGTAAGATATAAATCAATGCATTTAAAAGCTCAAATTACACGAAAAAAATGGTAGATATTATTTTCTTAGTGCTGCCACAGAAAGTTGGGTCCACATGGTATTTTTTATACATAAATTAAGGCTTGATGGGACACAACCTTGCTATAAAGTTTGAAATAGCACAGTTTTAGGGGATGACATCTCACTGAATCCTCAGGAAGTAGAGCCAAAAGCCAGTCCTTTCAGTACTCAGTAGAAGCAGCACACGTCACTGTCTCAAGCTCTTGAATTACTTATTGAAGAGAAGTCACTGTTTTTGTTTCAGATGCAGCTCTCTGAAAACAACCATTGGGGTTTTACTCCTAGAGGGTCAAGAGAAATGTGGCTATTTCTGTCTCTTAAAGACAAAATTTCTATCAGTTACAATGAAAAGTGAAAATACTCTAGGCTTCTAAGTCTACATTTTTCAGAATAGAATATGGAGAACAAGAAAATAGTTCAAATTTCTAAAGAGTAGAAAACCTATTTCTTTGGCTAACTGGCAGTTGAAAAAGCCATGGTTGAGGTAGCAGGTAAGCTTCAAATTAGGCTTTAAGGGGAGAAATATTGAGAGGTTACATCTCTATTAAATGCTCTGAAAGCATTAAATCAGAGAAAAACTTCTATGTGAATCTCTTGTTCATTCACATACCTTATTAACTGCTGTTTTTATCAGTGAAATCCTAGTTAGGAGATGTCTGATTTATAGGAATAACTGTTCTAGACTGAACTGCAAAGTCAACATTTCAGTGCTACAATGTTCACATAACACAGATTCAAAAGAGAATCTTCCCATTAAATGTTGACTTGTGTAAATATGGCAAAGGGAGTTTCTTGCTATTAGTATCTGTTATTGCTTAGACTTGTCCTTTAGGATTAGATGGAACAATGGAAAACATTCAAGAAGAAAAAAAAATGCCAGCAGTATATCAGAAGCTAAGGAAAGTCCTTTCAAAAATAAAGTAGTACATTACCTATCTTGACCAAATACTGCAGGTATTGAGAGTGCATGGCTAATTGAATACTGAATGCAACTCCATATACTAGGATGGTTTTCTAGAATAAAATTATAATTGATAACATTAATTTAGCTAAAGTGTTAAGCTTTCCATTTGCTAAAATACAATACAGTTCATATCTCTTTTAATCAATAAGGATTTGGATCTTGAGATTGCAGATTTAGCAATCTTCCTTAGTCATAACTATCCTGCTGTAAGAAATGAAAAAAAAAATGTGGGGAAAAAAGAGTTGAATATATATCATCTATACTGCTACATATCTATGAAATACAACTGAAAATTTTAATATTTTTTAGGGGAAAGAGGGATACACACTATGACTGAAGTCACTGAAAGTAGCTTTCAGCTTAAGAGCAGCTGGATCAGCAAATATGCTTTCTTAGCATATGGATTCTGTACATATAGTTTCAGAAAAGCAATGTATATTTACAAGCTTTTTATTATATTTGAATGGGAAGATTATAGAAAAATTAAGTTAAGAGCAAAGGCATTTTGTACTTTGGGTAAAGCTCTTAGACAATTTTAACTTTCTGTATATGAAATTACTCTAGAAGCCTAGATCATTTTCACTCACCTTTCAAGGTAAGAGGAGTGTCATCGTATGCCATCATCACCTGGAGGCAGGGCTACCAAATTTCTCTTGAGTTTCCAAGAGGAAATACCCATGCTGCTGGGTG
Source organism: Tinamus guttatus (assembly GCF_059628265.1). Taxonomy (NCBI): domain Eukaryota; kingdom Metazoa; phylum Chordata; class Aves; order Tinamiformes; family Tinamidae; genus Tinamus; species Tinamus guttatus. Next base: position 1,741,331 of record NW_028288985.1, on the reverse strand, counting down.
AGCAAGCAATAGGAAAGGAAAATACTTTGTGAAACCAAATAATTAAAAAAAAAAGGCAAAAAAAGAGCACTGGCTGTTAAAGCAAGAAAAGCTGCTCCAAAGGTAAAAAACTACACCTTGAATCTACTGTATTTAGAAATTCTACATTTTTACAACTGTAATTAACCAAAAAAAAGGAAAATGTTTTGTTTGGTCCCTGCAAATTTTTTAACAAGAAAGTCAGAACAAAGGCTGTGTATGCACTGGAGTTGTAGCCTAAACATTTTTTTAGATTAACATTAACTTTAGGATTCTTTCACTTGTCTCTAGATTTCCTACCTTCCCGACTGCCCTGAAGTTTTTGCTTGACCAGGCTGATCCTCACTGACTGGAGATATTATGTCAAACTGTATAGGAGTGTCAGGGGCAACGAGGGAATCCAAAGAAAGTGCCGATAATGCTGCCGCTTCAGATCCCAATGACCCTGTGCTGCTAGTACGAGCTGCAGGGGGACGAGATTGTCTAAAATAAAACAAAAACAAACTATGCGTATCTTAATATCACGTTGGTTTATAAGAAATTAATTCAAATGGAAGACATATTTAATATTCCAAGACTAGGATATAAAACAAGACAAAAACTAAAAAAAATGAACAGAATATAAATACAAATGTAGTCGAGGTTCCTAGTTTAAGTAACTAAACCAGTTTACACTTTGCTTTAACAATTGAATCAGATTTTTAAAACATCAACAAACAATTACATATGAAATTTATTACAATCTGGGATCTGCTTCCAGGAGCTGGACACATTAAGGAAAATCTCATTATGAATACACACATACAACAACAAAAAAAAACAATATGTGACTTAATTAGCAAAACTGCCTAGCCAGTGCGGAGAACTTGGGTTCTCCATAGATTTACTCTTCAAATGACTACAGTAACTTACGCAGGTGGCCGCATGCTCTCATGCCTCTGTTGAAAGGACGGAGATGGAGTAACAGCCTCCAGAGCTGACTGATTTACACGTGCAGCTATTTCCTGCAGTACATAGTTGGGAAAAAGTATAGCTGAAAACATTTCCCTTAAAGTAAATTTTAAAATTTTAGCTTTTATGTATACATAGTTGACAGAAACAAAAGATACTAGCTATATAAAATGAATGAAAGACTTAAATAACAAGGGCAGGTTGAATAAAGATACCAAGACTTCAAAGGTTGCTAAAATACATTTTAACCTGTAGGGGCAAAGGCACTGAAAAAATAAAGGCATAAAGCAGACTGTGTACCTGAAAGCTGCATATAGCAATTTATATGCTTAACAATCCTAAGAATCTGACTTAAACATCTGCAAGGAAGATGGATTGAAATATATCAAAGTACGTGTTTCAAATAAGCATCAACAAACATTGTTACAATGGAAATGCCTTATCTCTAAGTTTTTGCCTGCTGAATTTTGGCATCCAATAGCAAGAAATAGAAAGTCAATATCCTTGACTCAAGATGGGCATCTTTAAAAAATCCAATTTAACCTCTCATAATATTACTATTTTTAAAGCATTAATATTTAGGTCGATGACTTCACTGCATGGGTTGAAGCCAAAAGAAAAAGTCTCTGAGAAAAATGGATTTTGGAGAGATACTGTGCAAGAGACCAAACAATGAAGAAATATCATTTTGGGCAAGTGTGTGAGTAAGGAAGTCAGAAAGAGTGCAAAGCAGTCAGGAATAGAGGAGAAGGCAGGCATAAAATTATTGCTTTGTATCTCTTCAATAAGTAAAGAACTTTACTAAAGTGACAATATAATGTCTTTCCTACCAAATAACTATATTAATTCAGAACATTGACAGTAGTAGAAATTTGATGTATCTATGCAGACATTCACCACATTAATTTGTAATGAAGTATTATCAAAAATACAAATATGGGACACTGAAGCTTTCAAAATGTTATACCAAATATAAAAGTCACATTTTGATGTTTTCTATATAAACATTTAGATGAAAGAAACAATGTACTGCATCCATTTATAAATTCATGAAGTGCTGTCAATACGTATCATGAAAAGCTTATAAACGGACATGTCAAAAGTACTCAGCTTAGTTCTCTGCAATCCAGTTAGATCCAGCTGACCTCATTTAACTTTTGTGCATATCTACATGTGAACTTATTACTTATACTATAGATTTTATAAAAGTTACCTCGGGATTTTCGCTCAAATATATCTGTTTAGATATGTTGTTTATTGTACATATCCACTGAAAAAGAAAAAACAAAGTGTCAAGCCTGCTGTAGCTTTTTTGTTTGGTTTTTGTGGTTTTTTTTTTTAATCATTTGCTCCTGCTCCTTGCTTTTCAGATTTTCTCCGAAGGAGAAAAATTAGAAAAATTATGTGCATACAGCAATGCTGTTTCATTGAGCCAGAGCAGGTCCAAAACACAAGCCAGCAGCTGCAGCTCAGGAAGTCATGAACCTGAACTGGCTACAAACTCTCTTCCTTTGGTGGAGCATGTGAGGGCAAAAGCTTCAGAATTAGGATACTAGATGAGCTCAAGCAAGCAAAGACCTGCTAATGAACCTGGGCTCAACAGACAAAGCTCCCCTAAAAATCTTAGAAACAGCATAAAATTGATTTTTATTATTGATTTTTATAATATTGATTTTTACCCCCACATTTTTTACAATGTAGTTAACATAGGATTGTTGACCTAGTATCTGAGGTTGGTATTTCTCAGCTGGCATATTTCTTCTGCACAACAGAAGATCATTTGACTCCATGTGAACCTGCTGTAAGCTTACCTCTTCATAATCCTTTTTACTCTCTGCCTGTAAGATTGAAGACCTGAAAGAGAAACAACAAAAAAGAAAACCTTTATTTTAAATTTATTTGAAATGCCTCACAAATATATTCAGACTCAACACTTCATTCATTTGCATGATACTATGTTGCACAAATTAATAAACATTAAAAAATTGGATAGGCTTTTCATGTGAGGTTTAGACAGAATCGTAACACCATGCAATATCCTTTGCAATAAGGGTAATGGTTGCAAAAGATCAAACCCAAAAGTTTGACCTACTGATATATATAAATGTATATATATAAATATTAAAAAGCAAATGTTAAAAAATAGCATATAGGAACTCTATGAATGGCAAAGAAGCTAGGAGGTTTCAAGATAGAATTTCTCTAACAGAAATCCAAAGCATTTCACTAAAATCAAACTTGCCTTATTTAGCATTCCCAGAATATTAGAATTTATGGAAATAATTTCACAAAATTATCAAAACTACTTTTAAAATCACAAAATAAATATGAAATTGGATTATTCCATATGCTAATATCACAGTCTTTCCAAATAATTATAACTATTTTGGTGATCTCCAGAAAAGGTGTTTCAAATTTTATGTTTTTTCACAAGTAAAAATCCAAATTTCTATGTGGTAGCTACGTGTATGAAACCATTAAATTGATTAGGGAAACTTTATTCTGAAGTAGGATTCAGCTACATTAGCAGAAGTTCATAAAAGATAAGATCAGACCAAGGTAAAAGAAATCCCAGTTTTGCTTATAAAAAATACCCCCAAAATCTATCAAGCTATAATCCAGCGACTATTTGTGTTGTCTCAAATAGTGAGTACATTACTACTTACAAATAACAATAATAAAAAATACTCACTTTTTACCATCAAAGGATGTTATCTGAAAGCAATACCGCCTGTCCTCGCAGTCCACAGCCATTACTGAACAATTGTCTATATCCATGACAAGTCCCCCAGCTACATCACCTCTTGCCTGGCTCATCAAGTTTCCACCTTGAGTGAAGTAAAACTGTCTCTCCCAACTGGAAGATACCAGTCCTGTTTTACTGAAACATGAAAAAAGATTCCGATTTAGTAGATTAGGAATTCAGTATATTAGAAAATATACAGATATGAAAATAAATTACATGACCAAACCACTGGGCCACTTCAGAAAACCTGTTTTTTTTTTTGTTTTACAGATAAACTAGTATCTTTTCATTAGTTGCTTTTCCTTCTCAAGTTTAATTAATCTATATCTATTCTATACCGTTCAACAAAATTCCCAATTTGTGCTTAGAGTGTGTTTCCTTTTGCAGGACAAACAACAACCTGACACCAAAAATCACTAACCCGTGAACTTTAGCATCTTTTTTCGTTAGGATACTCTCCTCTTGCAATTACTGCAATTGTTTTCTGCTTAAAGAATTCATACCTCAAATTCAGTCAACGTGAATTCTAATTGTTATTGGAAAATCTCAATTTTTAAACAATTCTGCTTGCATGTGGAATTTGCTATATAAGTATACAAGTTAGAGAAATAATATTTTCTTAAATTAAGGAAATTAAATATATTTACATAGTAAATAAGGAAAAAAAACAGTTTCATAACTTTTAAAAAATATAAAAATTAACAACTTGATTCTATATACACAGAATAACAGCTCCCTCCAGTGGACCAGAGTCTATCTCATAAAATTAAGACAGACATTTTGAAAAGCCTGCTAAAGTTAATAGTGAATGATTTTGTTTTTTATTTCCACAGACCCTTACTGTAATTCATTAGCAACTTGAATCCCAAAGCTTTATTGGATGTTGTTTACTATTGCTTTTTCTTTTTAAAATTAAGTATGTTAGAAGTCTTCAATAATAGGTAGGTCTTACTTTCTTGCATTGAGATAGCCAGCTTTCCGTGTTAGATTTCTATGAACAGGAAATTTTGTAGTATCAGGATCAGGCAAATATAGTGGATCACTAGCTATTTCCAAGTCCTCTATAGTTTGTTGCATGGTTTCTACTTCACAGTCCATTTCCCTGCGAACACTAAGGTAAGGTATTTATTAACAAAGATAATATATTAACAAGCAGAAACAGAAGAATAAGTGTTTTGATAATGGTTCAAAATTTAACAAAAATGACTTACTTTTGTACACTTGTGCCAATATTGGTCAAAAATTCTTCCAACTGCTCATTAAGATTTTCTGAACCCATTTTAAAAAAACTTATCTTAAAAAGAGGAGGAAAGGTGAGAATTTAGTCATGAATAAAACTAAATAATAAACAATTATCACATGGAACCCTATGTGGTAAAGCTTCCCAGAGATACTCGTTCTCATCCCTCATTCCCACCAATGCCTTTCAGTAAGACAGGCAAAAGACAACTTTTTATTTTTGTCTGCAGGTGAAGATTGACGTCAACTTTGAAGTGGGATTTATTATGCCTAAGGAGACACCTCAGGAAAAAAATATAGAAAAGTGTTAATCCAGCTGGCAACTGCCCTGAGGAAGGTGGAGGGGTAAGTGGATTTTGGTGATCCAGTGGTCTCTGTACACAAAAGTGTACAGAACTTTTGCTTAGCTTAAAGTCTGCCAGTAGGCTACCTGTTATATTACAGGTAGCTTTATTTTTATTTTTGTTCCTGTTCTTTTTTTGGGGGGGGAGGTGGCAAGACTGGCTGTGAGGACTGGCTTGGGGCCATGCTCCAACTTCAGACCCTGCCATGGGGAACAGACACATCTACCTTAAAGCATATTATTCAATCTTCATACGGAAAAACTACTACTGTACACATTACATTTAGTCTCATGAAATATCAGAAGAGGAAACCACTGGGAGTAGCTCTGCCCTTTTCATTCTTAGATTCAGCAAAAACCTGAACAACAGGTTGCACCTTGTTACAGAAAATATCCGGAGCCTAGTTGTTACATGCAAGCTGCAAAGTTTGAAAAAGAAGTAACAATTCTTCTTGTACATGGAAAACTTTCAGGTGTAATATAGGAGTTGATTCCTATATAGCAGACTGTTGCAGTGCCAGGCTCTGGAAAGTTCGTCCCCTCTTTTTTTTTCCCCTTTTTTTTTTCTTTTTTTTTAGCATATTTAGCTAAATGAAATCTCAAAAAAAATCTGACTTGCCTTTTCTATTGTACTCATTCTTAAGTTAACCAATTATTCACTATTTTTTTAATTAAACCAAAAACAACCAGCATTATTTCGAACATTCCAGTTCTTTCACATCCTTGCTTGCATGTAGTAGTTACATGACTCTTGACAATTATCTTGTCTCAGAACAGTTGCCAAAGTTAAACTGCCTGCAGTACTTTCTGAGAAGGTGCATTTCTGTTATGCTGAATACACTCCAGCCTTAATCAGCTATTCTTATTACTGATGAAACTAAGGAAAAAACAAACAAACAAAAAACTAGTACCTAAAATACAGGTATAGCATTAAATTTAGGCATCTGAGTTTTGGAGTTTGTATTTGAAACACAGACCTTCCCAAAAGACTCTCCCATGAGAGTGTGGCATGTCATAATGAGATTCAAAAACCCCTCATACTCTGAGCAGGGAAAGACTAGGGCTAGGTAGTGACACATGTTCACGGCAACAGGTACGACAGCTTCAGGAATGACAAGGTGCTGTTTCTTTCCCCCACCCGCTTTGTTTCCTTGGATTGCAAAAGAAATCTTGCAATGGATTTCATTAGATCAACTTTCATAAAGCATTTTTGCGTTTTATTCAGTCCAGACGTATAGCTTTCAGAATAGGAAGTTACCTGAGCTTGCATGTATCCTAGCAAGGGTTCTAGCATTGCAATTTTCTTTTTGTATTGGAGAGTATTTAATGCACAGAAGTAATGCATCATGGTCTGATGCTGCTTCTTCCTGGAAGTATATACATCTTCGGTAACTTCTGCCTTGATCTGAAGAGACAAGGGAAGAGGGAGGGAGGGAAACAATATTTGAGACTTGGTATTCATCACATGCCTTCCGGCTGGCGTTGCAAACAACATGGAGAAACAGCACAGCAAGGTTTTATCCTCAGTCACCACAATTTCCCTTCTGCAATTTATGGTTGAGATATACATGAAAAACAGAATCAGATATTTTTTGAAAGAGTGGTTCTTAAGCAAAATAACTTGAATATAATATCACAACTTTTACCTCTTAGCATTTTCAGTGTTACGAGACAAATGTGAATTGGGGAGATATGGTCTTGTGTTCTGAATAAAACTGTCTGCACTGCTAGGACATCAGCTATCAGACTTTAAGTGAAATCTGTTGCACATTATCTTCTACCATAAATATATACTAAATTAAAATTATTTAACTCCTCTGAAGTTTTTATATAACACATTTTGTTTTACAAACCTTTTCGTTTTCCCTTCTTTTTGACAACCGACTGTATCGAGTAATGGCAGCATCATGGTCTAGGCAAACAAAAAAGAATTTATGAAACAGAGAAACTTTTATATCACTGTATGTTAATACAGAGCAAGCTGACTGCAAAGTTCTTCCATATTAAACTCCTCACAAGTTGCCCTTGCATCTTCACAATTACTTCACTGACACAAGTGCTTCAGCTGAAGAAAAGTTCTAAACAGATGCAAATACAGTCAAATTGTTCCTATTTTTCCTCAACATTTAATATTCCTCAAAGGCAGAACCTCCTGTAAATAGACAACTTTCCATTATGAAAACCTTTACCTAATCTGTTTGCTTCTAAAGCAATCAAACTAGCTATAAAAAAGGCAGAATCTTTAACTAAGAATTTAAAAAATATCTAGAGAGCTATCTAAAAAAGTAGCTATTGACAATACAAGAGTCAGGAACTGTAATACAGGAAAAAAACGATCAAGCTATTATTTTATGGATGCAAAATTCATATTTACTAAATTAGAAAGTAAGCTAACACTTTTCTTTTTGTAATTCTGTTAGCAAAATCCCAAATTATTTAGTAACTACCTATCTACACACATTCAAAGTACTGCAAGAAAAGAGTACTGTCAAATCACCTTAACCCTTTGGTATACAAAGTTGCAATGGACAAGTGAGCTAAGGAAAGCTGGATGCCTAAATAGCACTGAAAAAATACAGCCTTATTAGTCACTACTAGTTACTACGCAAATATCTTGAATAATTTTCTGAGCAAGTGTTGAAACACAATAGCTTTGATAATGCTTATGATATTGTAATATGTATAAGGTTAAGTATTCTACACTTACCATTGCTTGCAATTTGGAAAACTTCTTTTAGGGTTAGTATCTCTAAAAAAAATAAAAACACCTGGAATAAATTAATGTATTATAACATTCATGTATTAAGGTTTCTCATGCCTTGTTTCATTAGTGAACTGTTGTAATTCACCCCTTGTTCCTTACTGAATTATCAGCAGAGGCATTATGTGGCTGGGAAAGTCTCTTCCTACTGAGCCATCGGTCTCATTTATGTGACTGCCAGGCCTACCAAAAATGTTATACTCTGAGGAGTAATTTTAGCCTTGAGATACTGATACTCTCCTGTCCAAAGAGCATAATCCATTTAGTCCATAATTTAACAACAAACTAATGCCAAAAAAGTAATTTCCAAGATTTATAAAAAGCTGGAAAATTAAGAGTCACAAGTTTTATTTCAATTTAGACTTAAAAAACACGGTAGGTATGCCCACCCTAGGATGTTTACATTACAAATCAAGATTACTTTATTACTCATAATTTATATTCCAAGTTAACTTGTCACTACAGTCTATCCAATTTAACATGTCAAGTATAATCATAATTTAAGATATCTTATATATTTTAGGCCAGGCAGAACATGATACGGTTGTCACAAAAATGTGAAGCTGTAGCCATCTACAGAAGCTATTTATTTTACCAGCAGGGTTGAAGATCTATTTTGCTAAATCCTTACACTATAACAAATATTATAACTTTGGTATTTTGTCTTTGAGTTCAGCCCAGCCATTGTCATGGTACTGTAGTATACACAAGTATTTCCTGAACATGCAAATTATCTGAAAATTATTATTTAAACTAAAAGCAAGATTTTATTTAATATGGGCAATCTAATGCTTATGGTAACTGCAAAAGGTTCATCTTGAATAGTAGGTAAGTTTGCTTCCAAAATGTAAGAAATATTTTTACTGAAACAATGATAGTCTTCTTCAACAGTAATAGTCTCATGAGTAGAAAAAATATATATATTAAAAAATCTGAGGGTTGCATTCATTTAAGAAAGAGGTGAAAAATAAGCAGTGTGTTCTACTAAGAATAAGAACTATGGGAATGAAATGCTGTGGTTTTGTTATTGCTGCTGTTGATTAAAATTGTATTTCTTTGATCACTATACCTTTTAAATCCCTTTCTTTAAACTGGGTAATAGGAAACATCATTGCATCTGCGAGTTGAGTTGATAGCACTGCATGGCAAGAGCTGAGCTGTAAAAGAGAAGACAGAGCAAGAAATTTTAGGAAAACTGCTGAGATTTAAAGGAATAAACAAGTATTAACAGATATTACTTTCAGTTAAAGGTGATGTTTACAGCCTGAATGGAGTTTTGACCAGTTTCAGCCATATTTTCAGACTACTTCAAAGAACATTCAGCACTACTTCTTAGCAGCAAAGATTTAGTTATTTAAGAAGTTTACTTTACTTTACAAATTTTAAGTTATATATATGGATATAAATTACCTTTCTTATTTTCTTATTTCTATGTAGACGTGTATTAACATAATTATTAAGCCTACTTAAAAAGTTAGATTGGGGGAAAAATCAATTTAATGGCCAACTGTCGCTGTCTTATTAGACTTTTAAAATCAACAGTCACCTCATCTTCTTGAAAACTTATCTTTGATTTTCAGGATCATATTCTCACAACTCAGCAATCTGTTCTCCCCATACTCTTTCATACTTTCCTGATGCCATCACTAGCTTTTTTTAGAAGACCTTCAGAGTTCTTCTAAAGTATTGTCACTACTACTGCTAATTTTGTTCTGTGTTACTGGATCATGCTAAAGGTCCTTACACCTTTTGATAAGTACTTAATTCCTCCTGTTTCCCTATAGCTACACCACAGCCTATCTTTCTCAAATTACAGAAGGAGAACAAATATGTTCATCCTCCCAAAACCATGTAAAAGTAATGTTTCAACTGGAGAGAGAGAGATGCTCTGTTGTTTTACAAAGGAGTCAATCACTCAGAGTCAGTTGCTGTCTCTAACAAAGACAGCAAGAGGCTCCTAAATTAATTAGGTATCAGAAATCAGGCATTACAAATACCCCCATAAAATATGGTCGCTATTTACAATTCTGTAATGTTTGTTGACAGTACCTGCAGAAAGTTAAAATGCATTCTTTCTGAACAATGTATCTCAGTTTTACTGAATTGATTCTTTGTTTTCAGGTAATAGAACTTTAAATGTATGTGCAAAACTGATGAATAAAAGCCATTCACCTATGTATTGTCTTAGTGGAAACCAGGATCATTAAGTAAGTCAAAGTCTACACATGAGAAACAAAAGTTGGAAAGGTAAGTCAAATAAACACAAGCACTTGCCTCATCTATCACTTTTGCAAATTGCTGTAAAGTAGAACTCATAACTTCATCATCTCCCCCTAGTGGAAAACGCTACAAAAACAAACAAAAAAAAAGAGGAGTCATGTTGGTTGCAGTGCTTTCTGCCATCCACAAAGTTGTATTAATTAAGTAAGAAAACATTATCCAGTTATGATACACTGCAAGACACCACTTTGAGAAGTACCTTTTTACCCTCTTGTGAAAAAGTATTATTTTGGAAAATGCTAAATATTTCTCCTTTAAAAAAGTCTCTCTTCAAAATTAATGATAACATTCAAGATTTTGGGAACACTGTGTTTTGCTAGGACAGAACAGAAACAGTACAAATTCAGGTTACATAGAAACAACAATTTCTACCATACCTGCTTCTCATATTCTTTCAGGAGCTTTGAAGTCAAATGAGTTGCTGCACTTAATTCATTCTGATCAAAAAGCAAAATGAAGCTTGTTACTTGTTGACTTAAATCAATAAAAAGACGCCTACATATTTGAAGAGGAAGCTGGTACAGATTTGAAGAGGAAACTGCTACAGATAAGGAACTTAAAGCAGAAATTTTGATTACAAAGGGCTAGACTTCAGCAAACCTAACCATCTGCTCTTCTACTTCTCTACTATTATTTAAGGTGAGTATTCACTGTTACAAATATCAGGTTGACAGCTTGAATTATGCACAATGATTCTATATTTTTAATCTTACACTGCACAGATTTGCATTTAATTAATATTAGGCATTTCTTACACTTGAAGGAAAGATTTAGAATGAACCTCAAAACTACCTATTTACAATTTGATTGTGCTTGTACACACACAGGACATAATTAGCAGATTCACGGTAAAGAACAACCTCATCTTTCAGGATGCATTTGAAAAGCAGAAAGCACAGAAATAAGAAGCAAAATAGCAAGACAATAAAATAAAAATGCAGAACAGCAAACACACGATATTTACACCAGCCATGAAAGTAAACATGACAGTAAAAGTCAGTCCAAGTATATACGAATTGTACAGAAACAAAAAAATAAAAACAAAAACAAACAAAAAAACTTTTGCTTTTGACTTAAAAGTACGGTAACTTATACATGAGAAGTGTTCCCTACAATATATTCATCATAATCTCCCACTTACTACACACTAAAGTGCACACTAAGATCAAGACAGCAAGCTCTAACAAGCATTTTAGAGATGAGAAAATAATAATGTTTATAATATTTTTTAAAAAAGATATGAAATGTCTGGCTCATTCAGAAATATCAGTAACATTACCTGGGCATCATATATTCTGTGCATTGCTTGAAATAACTGACTGACATAATTGGAAATTGCAGCAGCATCTTCTTCAAACACACCCAGCAAAGAACGGGTCTGTAAAAATGAAAGTCAAAATCTTAATATGTCAAGTTAACAAAGCAGTACTTAAATGAAAGCAAATTTCAAGGTTAAGTAGCATTTATTTCTGGTTTCATTACTGAAAAGTTTAAAAGTGGTTTAAAGTAGTTAATACAAGTTTCATATCAAAAAATAAAATACTGTCTTAAAGATATGCTAGTTTAGCGTATCTCTTAAGATATGTTTTCAGAAAGGACCAAGGAAAATGGGTGAAAAAAAAGGCTGGTGTAAAATATATGATATTAAACTAGAATAACTGAAAGAGGAATCAAATCACTTAAAAAGGCCTTTTTCGATTTCAAAAGATAATGTAGACCTTATGGAACTAGGAAAAAGCAGAACTAAAATTTATTGCTTCAAGATTGCCAAGTCATGTGGGGCTTGTGCTCAAAGGAATATGCAGTGACATGGACGAACTAGCATAATACAACAGGACTTAATCCTGAGATTGTCAGGATTTGTAAACGACACAGAATAATGTAGACTGGAAGTGACCACTGAAGGTCATTTACTTCAAGCCCCTGGTGAAAGCAGGGCTAACTTCAAAGTTGATTAAGTTGCTGATGGGTTTATCCAGTTAGGTCTTAAAAAACTCCAAAGAATGGAGAATCCACCCCTCTCTAGGCAAGCAGATCCAATGCTTTACCACTCTTACAAATAATTTATGTTCTTATATATGCTCATAATTTCTCATGCTACAACTTGTGACTGTTGCCTTGTATCCTGCCCTCTTTCCCACTTTGTAGTCCACCCATCCAGTCCTGGGTCCCTGTCTCTCCCTTTTGGCCTGAAGGATGCTATTAGAGACCGTGTTTGAACCCTTGCTTAAATCAACATAAATGAAATTCAGTGCTCTGCCCTGTAACGAAATGACTGACTTTGCTGGAGGAGACAATCAGGTTGTTCCAGTAAAATTTGCCCTTGAACTTAAATGAGATGCTTACTCTCCTGCATTGCTTTTGCAGGGGCAGGCAGAGTTCCTCTTCACCACGAAGCTTTCCAATAGTTTATTTCCAGCAAGAGAAAATTGTGGATGGGATGAGCTTAGAGTGTACCTGTATCTTTGCACCGGCTACTTTTGTCTTTCCTAATAAAAGCTACGAAATTTTACACTAAAGTATTAGTTGGAATGTGCGGACTTAGAAACAATAACATCACCTGTGAGACCTGTGAGAAATAAATCCTTTAGTGATGTTTTGGAAAGAGCACTTGGATCATTTTTAGGTTCAGACTAAAACTGAAGTTCAGACAGACAAAAAAAACAACACCAAAAAAAAAAGAGAAAGAAACCAAACAAAAAAAACAAATAACTGCACTTTTTTCCTCACAATTTATTATTTGTAAAAATGGAAATTTTAAGATCTCTTTTCTTGGTCTACCTTAGGTTAAATACCATCAGTTTCCTCAAAGAGGAAGGCACAGAACTACGGAACCTTGGACAAAAAAGTGAGACTTCGATGCAGTGGCTCTGGACAACAGGAAAGCTTCTGCTGATGTTAGTGAAAAACCTTGGATCACGCTATTTAAAAAATATGTGGAATTCTTATTATTAGAAGTTCTTGTTATGTTAAACAGTTGTCCTGAAGTGACATGGAATGTAGCCCATCTCCCTTTAAAGCATGGAGGTCTTTCACATCTCTTTTTCTGACCTTCTGCTTTTCTTCTTCTGCTTTTAATGATGTTCAGGAAGTACAAATGAGTGAATTACTAGTGACTAAAGAGTATGCCACTTATCATTCATTTGACATGAAAACCTTTCATTTATTTTGGATTGAATGGCTGGTTGTCCCACAAATATGGTATCACATAATGCTTACAAAATAACCCCCTCTACTTTCCTTCCCCACCCCAAAAAAACAAAACCAAACACACCATGAACAAAATAAATTACTTTAATGATGGTTCTAGTTTAGAAGAGAGGTAGAAAAAGGTGTAGAGGATGGAAGGAGGAGCAAAGAGGTGGAGATGAACTCAAATGTTTGCCAGGTGTGTTGCATCACCTAATAGTTGTGACTCTTCCCAAAAAGCAGACAGACAAGACAGAATGCAGAACAAAAAGTTCTATAGCACCGTAACCTCCAAATGGTATACTCATGACCTTTAAACCTCAACAGCAATACTAGCAATTTACAATCTGAAAGGAATATCATGCTGGGTTTCCAGATTATCTTCACTTTTTAAAACAGAAAACTGCAGAAGAAAGGACATTCTGTGTTTTACTGTAAAAATTATCAGCTATTGATCCTCAAACTTCAAACTGACCCTATATCATGTTGAAGGAAGGAAAATAATCTGAAATTTGGAAACAAGTTATGACAGACCATTGCATAGCTTAGAAGTAAGAGGAATTGTTTACTGTTGTTTTTAGCGAAATGTTAAGAAATTTTGTATGTTCTGAAATGCTTTCATCTCATACGAGCAGGTACACTAGAAGCTACCAGAGACAAGGTATACCGGGCAGTCACCTAGAGGGAAGCCAGTGAATTGTTAAGCTTTCCACCTCATCATACAGATTACATTGTAAGTCACATAAGGCAGAGCCTGTCCTGTCATGTCTCTTGGCTGTTTTATTGTGTAGTGATTTGCAAATAGATCAAGTCTGAGCAGAAACTCTCTCTAAATACAAATATATGTACACACACAGAGAGTATATGTGCAATGTATGTACTAAGTTAACTGGTATTTGAATCAAGCTATTTTGCTTAGCAAAACAATGAAAAGTTGGTATTTGGTTTATGTTTAAAGCCAGAGTGATTAGATTTTTATCTTGCATCAAGATGAAGTTAATGGTTTTGCCATGGTAGAGACTTTTCTTTCCTTCAGATGCAGAACAAGTTTGATGTGTTTAAGAGATTTACTTTAAATAAATATCACATTTAAAAGCACACAGTCCACAATTCAGCACTAAACAAATATCTAGACTGATGTTTTCTTTAGATACTACAGCAAAACCTCTCAAACACTTCATCATAATCAGAAAGTCATGGTAACTCCTGAACAGAGCAGTTTTCTCTTTCCTCAAGCAACACTTGTTGCCATTTCTGGCATCAAATACTATCCACTACCAGAATCAGAACAGTAAAATTTGACAGTGACTAAAGTGTCTTTAACTGCACTGATTTCAAAATAAGAGAAACTAATCTTCCATATTTTTCCAGTCATAAATACTAGGTTGGCTAAAAGATGTAAAATTTGTACTTAAAGTATAAGCTAATTCGATCATCTTGCACATTAACAAGTAAACATTGAGCTGTGTTAGACACAACTAATCAGTATTTATCAAAGTTAACCTTAAATGAAAGGGAGAGCCAGTAAGTAAAAGAATTTACAATCCTGTTCCAATATGTAACCTTCATGTGCTTCCCTAGTGACATCCTGGACTAAAGCACTTGAAAAAAAAGTGTACAGCCACTTGTCATGTGCAAGATAAATTTAGGATTCATAACATTTCCTATAAATATGAGCAGTTCTGATTATTATACACTAAGAACAGATCTTTCACGGGCAGTTCTGTTCAATTAATATTATTACAGTGCATTTGGGATTTTTTTTCTTTTTGAAATTTCCTCAGTTCTAGTCCCTTGGCAAGAGACTACACTACAGGATAGATCTCATCTGAAGCTCAGCGTGACATCTTGCATTAGAGTTACACAAAACACACTGTTGGAAAGCGGGATCTTTTGACATCATCTTCCTCTGCTGTCTTTTCTAAGCAGGCCCTCGACTTGATGTGGATTTGTTAAAAAATGGTTGTCGTGTGATGGGTAAAAAAATCCATACTAAACAAGTCAAAGTTTCTGTTCTGACAGCTGAGGAATGTATGTGCCTGTCCACATGTTTTACATATAGGAAGTCTTGCTCACCTGCACAAACAATGCAGCAAAACAAGGACACTACTAGTTCTAACCGCTGGCATATGGAAAACTATATTGTAAACTTTTTTGCATGCCTAGGAAGAGTGTGTACAAAGTCCTTGTTGTTGCTGCCAGCCAGAGAAACCAGCACAACTGAATAAGCATTTCCTGCTTAACAATAATTTGAAAAGGAAATGTAATATACAGTATCACTGATAGAGGTCAAGCAATAGAACTGGAAGTAAACAGCCATTAGAGGCCTCTCAGCACCACACATTTCCCATTTTCTCACTGCATCGAGAAGCCTCACAATAATATCACCCAGTAACTGCGTTTCACATTTATTTATTAAACCTTTTGCCCTTTTAGCAAAGTACAGGGATATTGCAACTCTCCTTAAGGAGTCAAGGATTGAGAAAAGGGGTTTCTCAAGTCGAGGTCTGCAACATAAAGCTCACACGTCAGGCAGGGAGGGCAGCCAGGAACTGCTGCGCCGAGGCCCGATGCAGAAGCATCCCCGGGAAGGCGCCGCTAGGCTCGCAGCTCCGCAGCCCGCGGGCCTCGACGCCCACGCAGCGGGGAGAGGGCGACAGGGCGACTCCGCGCCGGGCCTCTCCCTGCCAACGGCCGCCAACGCCGCCGCGAGGAAACGATCGCGGGCGGGGGGAGCGCGCAGGGCCCGGCGCCCCCGCGCGGATCGGCCCCAGCGGGCTGCGCGCGCCCCTCACCTGCGGACTGTCCTCGAGCGTCTCCTCGATGGGCAGCTTGTCGATGCCGGGCATGGCGGCGGCCGCGCAGCCCTGGCACCGCCGCAGCTCGCGCAGCGCCCCCGCCCGCCACTCAGGCGCTCCCCGCACGGGCGCCCCGCCTGGCGCCGGAGGTGCCGCCCCCCTCCCCGTGCGCGCTTTCCATTGGTGGCTCCTTTAGGCTGCCCGGCTTCTTATTGGTTGGCGTGGCTGTCTGTTTGCTCGTGCGCGTTGGGCCCTGTGGGCGTGCGTCGCGCGTAGGCACGAAGGGCGCGGGCGCGCGGGGCAGACGTTAATGGTCGCGCCGCGGCTTGTGGTCCGCTGCGAGTTGGCCCTGTCAGCGCAGCCTCGCCGCCTTCCCTAGTCAGTAAAATGGGGAGTGGAGAAGAGGGGTTTGGGTCTCCCTTCGGGAGAGCACCCAGTGCTTCTGGGCTGCCTGGCCTGGGGAGGTGAGTCAGGAGCGCAGGGCCGTGTCTGAGCTGAGGTGAAGAGCTGTGCAGTCCTGCGGCTATGGCCACAGGTGGCCCACGGGTGAAGATGCTGGGAAAATGCTGCTTTCCTTTTTTATTTGACTTTATTTGCGTTTGCGATTGCAGACATTGTTTATTAAGGTGTTAAGTCAGTATGTTCCTCTAGTCCTGCCTTTACTACTCTTTACATTCCTTCCTCAAAAAAAAAAAAAAAAAAAAAAAAAAAAGTTTGTGTGTGTTTCTATGTATATATGTAGGGGCAGAATAATGCTATTGTAGCCTTGTCATGGTAGCAGCATCTGTTGCACTCTCCTGAGCGTTATGATCACCACTTTTTTGAGATATCCCATTTTAGTTTTGTCTCATTTTCTTTCACCACTGATTAACTTTTAGCTTGATTTTAGCTTTTAGCAGGAAAGGATTTATTTCTATCCATAAACACTCAGGGTGTTTTGTTTTGTCATGAAGCTGCAGTTTCAACTGCAGACTCTGTTGTTTGAATGAGTCTTGAACAGCAAAGGGAAATACACCTTGAGACTGGCCTTTCTCCTTCAGAAGGAGAGTACAAGCCGTAAAGGGCTTCCTGTTTTCTTGACCTGGATCAGCTTGCTGCTGCAGATGGGTGACCAGTTCTAAAGGACTGAGACTACTGTGAGGGCCTATTGGAACTGAACCAGATCATTGTCCCCTCTGAGTCCGCGCTGAGACTATGGTGTTTTGATCCAAGTTACTGTATTTTAAATTATTTTTGTATAAATTGCTAATTAAATACATCTAAAATTTCACTTGTCTAAAAACATGAAAATATGCTGTGTTGCACAAGATGCTTTATAAAATACCCAACAGAAGTAACACTATATTGTACTGTATATTTGTGTTTAGGAACTAGTACTCTGTAACTATGAAGTTACAAGATGATGTTTTACATTTTAATTTGAAATCAGTAGTGTTTTAGATGCATACATTATTAGGGATCAGGAAAAGAGACTGTTCCCTTTTTCCTTGTTCTTTTTATACGTTGTGGCTGGGCCGGCTTATTATAAAACCTGGTTAGAAATCATGCTAAATTAGCCAGAGTAAATGATTAACTGTTGTACAGTCTTTTTATAAAGACCTCTTCTATGTTTGTGTGAGATAACATTTTACTTTTAAAAGTAGATGAAAGGAAAGGCTGGCATTAGATTGTATGCAAAGCTTTTTGAGTGTTTTTTTTTTTTTTTTTTTTTAATAAAGAGAGTGGTGAGGAGTTGCCAAAGTTAAAACTTGGGTCAGTCAGTTTACCAGCTCAACTGGTGACTCATGTGGCCTGAGGCAAGTTGCCTCACTGACTTCACTGTCACTGTTCTTTCCCTGTCACATGAGGGTAATAATAGAATTATCTTGCAAGCTGTTTTACAGCTTCTTGTTTGGTCTTTATATTCAAGTATTCATGAGCTGTGATTGGTTCCATAGTTGCTAGCATTGTCTCCTGACTGATAAATACACCAACTTTTCTAGTTTTGAGATCAACTAACTTGTGAACAATTTTTATAGCTGTCTTCTGTTTTTTAAAAAATGCTGTCTGTTGCATACTATATGTATAGTACATTTCCTTAGCAGAATTAATGATGGTAGCGAGTAACTTTAAATGGAGTTGTTTTTCTTACCTTTGGATTTTTATACCTTGAAGTGACAGAAGAAAAATGCATTTGTTTAGCTGCTGTGAATTAAGGAGAACAGCTCTTAAATCACATAATTAAATGTTTCTTTTCTTTTTTTTTTTTTAATGCCTTTAATATTTAGAAATGTGTTCTTGTACCTCCACTGGCATGTAGCATAAAAATGTTTTGGGAGTTTCTGTTGGAGTTAATAATTCAGGAAGTGCTGGTGACTTTTTGAATTCTGTAGTAGAATGAAGCTTTTTTGAATTAGGATTTCTAAGTAAAACCTTTGCATAAAAAGGCTGTGTAATATCTTACCAATCTTGTTTTTATTTTTTATGTACATTTTTATAAATATTGGAAAGCATCAAAAGTTTTATTTGAGGTTCAAGTTTGATGGAAGTAGATGAGTTTGGGTAGTAATGAGTTAAAGAACTCTTCCGAGCCCCCTCTTCAGTAGTTTTCTCAGTGAGGTATGTATTTTTGTTAATCTGTGTTTTTTTTTTTTTTTTTCTTCCCCCCTCTCCTTCTTGTATAAACCATTGCTAGGAAATGTTAAGAATGTGATGAACTGACACTTGACATTGTGCAAACAGGGAGAAGAGCAGCCAACAGCCCTTTAGAGGTTTTCAGATGGCTAACCTAAAGGAGTGAACATTTTGCCTCTGCTGGAGGGTGAAAGCAGCTGTTTGGATAAGGTAAGCCTTATTTGCCTTCTCAGACTTTTGCTAGTGCCATCCCTAGACTGACCTCAAAATTCTCAATGTTTGTTTAATCTTCTTGGATTCAAAAAAGCTTTTACCTCGGCCAAGAATTAACTAACTGCTTTTATTCATGGATTTTAATAAGAAAATCATGGTTAAAAGTTTTGAAGCATTCTTGCCTTAAAAAAGTTAGTTTTGAAGTTGAATTTGACTATAATCTATGTATCCATATTTATAATCTATCATGAAGGGTGTTGTGTGTTGAATATCTGTGGTAGTGAAATACTGCAGCACTTGGGTAAATGAACTGAGGGAAAGGTAAAATGAAAGGCAATTCCTCTGTGTGATATGTAATCAGGAAAGATTGCATATACCCTGTTACACCAGTTATCCCTTTTCTAGAAAGTCAAAGATACTGCACAACTTTGGAAAAGGTGACTTGGCAGTAGCAATACACTGGTGATAGATAGTAGCAGTGAGATTTTAGATGGAAGCCATCAAGGACTCTTCATGTGGTCACTCCAGCTGGTGCAATTGAAGTTCTCACAGGCTTTGTTTCTCTAAAGGCAAGAGCTCCATCCACTGCTCAACAAATGGACTCTATTGTTGAAAAGGGAGATTCAAATTATCTACCTCATCAACCATGGCATGCTCTAAAAGGAGTCGTAGTTTTTCCTGCTGCTGATTATTCAGGATTTTCATCCTAATGTTGTTTTTTGTATTACCCTAGTATTTATTTGCTCAAAGATATTTATTTAAAACTCTTCAGATAAATTTGTATGGCCTGCATGAGATGGTGACTTTTATATCTAAAACATTGAAACTGTAATTGTATTTGTTTTTAACAGGAAGGTTTGACTGTTTATTTTTGTGAGTGACAGGTGTGTGTATGTGAAATTACTCTTCAGAGTAATTTTTCTTGTGAAAATGTTATAAATGGTTACGTAGGGCTGGATTAACCTAATGGTCTCAGTAAAATTGAAACCCATATTTCTGAATTAATTGAAAGTTAAAAAGCATGGTGTGCCCATACATCTCTTTTGTGAACTTCTAAGTTGGTACTTGCAGTTTCTGTGAACAGATGCTGCCACGAACTCCGTTTAAAACCAGAATGTTGATATATTTCAGTTGCTGTATTGTTGTCTCACAGTGTGAATCAATTCAACGTGAAGCAAATTAATGAATATTTTAGTAGTAGCATGGCTTCTTATGCAGTTATCTGAATGTTCATTGTTGAACAAACTCAGCAGCTGGGTAAGTATAAACACCAGATGGCACTATTTGATTATTTTACAACCTATGCCGGACCAATTTATATATCTGTTTTGGCCTGAAAAGCCAGGGGAAGGAACGGGGTGGGGGTGAGTGGGAAGAAAAAATGACAACAACAAAAAAATATTATAATTGTCTCCAAGTGGGAGCTGGAATCAGGACAGCCTACTGAAGTGTTTCTTCATCCTCCATGATGACAGGAAATCCAAAAATAAATTGTAAATATTTGGTCAACTGATTAGCTTTGGAGAGGTTAAATGTAGATAAATGTTTCTCTTTACACTGCATATGACTCTTCTGATAGTTCTTGTTAGCATGTTGAAGAGGTTATTTATGAGTTACCACTCTTGATCCATGTGGTTATCCTGGTCTTAACCATGTGGCCATGATTAATTTCATTCATATTCATTAAAATAACATAAATATTTTCTGAAAGCCTTTGTATTAATGCTTGTGTGCTTTTATTTTTCATATTTTTTTTACGCTTGTTTGGTTGGTTTTCTTCAAGTAGCCGCCTGTATTTGAAAACCATCTGTATTAAAATTGCTAAGAGTTTTGTATTTTTAAAATGCATGTTAGTTCCTGGTTTCAAGAGATTGCCTTTTCATCAGTGATCATGGTCATAGGAAGCCTTTTCAACAGAGAAATTTGTAAGCAGCTGAAGCTGAGAATAGATGATGCATTGCTTTCTTGATATGTTGAGATTTGGCGGAAGGTGGCTTTCTTCCTTAAACTGCTCCTTCATGTATAGCTGTATAGGCAGAAAATTGGTCTATTACCTGCTGAAGGTTTTGCCTGGAATGATTGCTATAGTCACGTGTGTACAGGAGTCCTTGCCCTTTTTCTCTAGTAATCTTAATGCCTGTTTTTCAATCTCTATATGCAAGATAACTGCAGCCAAGAATAGGAATCCTGTTGGTTAACTAAGATCATAGGTTCCCTTGTTGCTAACAGCTGCAATGAAACATGAAGAGCTGTAAGGTTCTTGCCTAGCAGTACTTATCACAGAAGAGATCGATGGGTCTCCGCTGGCCTTTAGTTAACCGCATATTCCATGAGGAATGGAATGATGGAACTTCCTGGGCAGAAGAGGCTTTTCCTGAGTCTACTGAAATATGTGCTGAGGGCTCCTGTGAATAATGGAAGTTCCCTTCAAATTTTGATCTGGACACTTCTGGGTTTTCCAGCTGGGAAAATTATGTCAGCTACTCTGCAGATTTCTGGAAACAGTGGATTTCCTGAGGAAAGGAAGGTTCACATGTTGAGGAAAATCTGACAGATTTTGTCAAGGTATGCATTTCCTCAGATGCAAAACTACCCTCTGAAACCTATGATCCACAAACTGCTTTTGCCACAAGTGGGACTTCGTTTGGATATGAGTTCATAGAATACCTTTGACATAGTACAGAGGACACACATGAAGCATTATCTGTGCATTCTTGCAATTTTCACTCTTGGCTTTCTGCTACAGATCTTTTACTAAACATAAATTGATTTGGACTTCTAAGGCAGCAATTAGCAACTTTGTCTGTGAGCTAGTACATTTTGAATGGTTTCTGATCAAGCAGAGCTCTGGACTGTTTCCATCAAATACATGCAGTCTTACAGATATCTCTGCAGTATTTATGGGTGTCTATGTGTCAAAGTTAATATCATCAGACTAGATTTCATTGGCCAGTGAGCAACAGTCAGTTTCATACATTGATCTTATCATTTTTTCATGTCTGCAGTTTGTTATTGCTTGGTCTACCTAATGCTAGTTGTAATTTAATTTCCAGATGGTCATTGGTGAGTTATTCTGATGTCCCTTCAAGAACCATTGATGGGTACTAATAAGGTGCCTTTGGTAAGCTCCTTTCTTAAATTGTTATTCTTTCTGTGAGAGTTCAGCAACAGTTTCATTGCACAACACGATGTCGGTCCAACTAAGCCAGTGTTCTCCAGCTAAGCGTTCTTCCCTATAAAGTTATATATGAGCATATTCTCAGGAGAATCTTGCCCAGCCCTGTGGCTTCTATTCTATATTCCATACCTCTTTATGAATGTAGAAGAATTCAAAGTGGAGTTGGCAAGTGCTAAATATTCAGCAAATAAATACCATATTAATGCGATACATTACACACAAAAAAATACTTTGAGAAAGCGTCAAAGCAACAGAATGTTAGGAAGGCCTGATTTTTCCCTGTCAAAGTGCATCCTACTTAACACGCTGCAGATTTCAAGATTTATGAGAGGTACAAAATTCAGAATTTGAAATTCAGAATTGAACTCTGAAATTGAAATATTCTGCTGTCATTTCAAATAAAATTAAGAAAAGGAGAGCTCTGTAAGGGTTGTTCTAAATCCAAAACCAGTTTTGATCATGTGTGCCTTGCTTTATTACTGATTGGTAAACCTGAGTATAAGAATGCTATAGCCAGTACTTTCTTTCGCAAACAAAATAGGGGTGTTGGGTTCAGACTCTGAACTTAAAAATGTACCTTTTATCTTATTTCTCCTCTTGTTACTTTTGGATCATTTAAAGTGCTTTCTCTATAGGGTTTAAATAAATTTCTATTAGTTTTAAACCCACGTATGAGAAATGATAAGGAACCTGTAGCAATAAAAGGACCTGAAGTTTTTTGAAATCAGTAAATTGCAGTGTACTGTTTTACTTCAATTTTTGCGTGTATCTTATGAAAAATATTAAGGAAACTTCACATATATTTCCTTTGAAAAGCTGCAGCAAAGATATTTTAAGAGGAAAAATGAATGCATGAATTGAAAATAGTTGGTGCAACTGTTCTTGTTAATTAATCCATGCACTTGGAAGGCAATTACACTGAGCTTTGACAGCATTGCCAACCTACTGCACTGCGCCTTGTGCCAAAAGCTATTGTTGTTTTATTGACCACGTTCACCATTACATATGCATATGAAAAAACAGAGGCATTTTCATTGGGATTATCCTAATAGCATTAAGAGATTATTTTTTAAATTTCCTTGGAAGGAAATTCACTTAAATGAGATTACTTATTACTTGACTGGTTTCCTATCATGCTGCTATGTTTAGGTAAGTGGAGACCATTAGAGTATGAAGTTTTTTTAAAAAACTGATTTTATACATTAATGATTTCAAATAAAAGACAAGTACTATATTTCTGCATAGCTTCTATTGAGAGAGTTAAGTCGATGTTCTGGTTAGGAGAGATAACACTTTTTGTCCCTCTTGGTGGCCCCCCTAGTGTCACCATTAGTTGCTAATTACTTGCAAACAAATAAACAATTAACTCCTCGTGCCTCTTGGTGGGAGAGTTTTCATTGACATGCTAAAACTTTCTAATAAAAGATTTTAATTAGTGACGTTTCAAATCCAGCCCCCTTGTCAACATGGTTATAAGGAGGACTTGCAGAGAAATGCAAGTACAGTGTAGGTGGTATGCTGGCTGAAGGTGAAAGCATGGCAAGTACATCCTTGTGTCCTGCTAATACATCAGTATCTCAGAATCTTCAAAAAGTGTCTGGTTTTGTGGAAAAGAAAGCTGCACAGTGTTCATTTTCCATTGAAAGTATTTTGGGATTGGAACAGAAAAAAGATGTCATTTCAGCTATGAAGCCTCACAGACCGTGGATGGATACATGCACCAACCTGAGTAAGTAAGCAGTCAGTTTTCTAACATCTTAAGCTTTTACTCCTTTACAAATGTATATATAGTTGTATTTCTAATCAAAACCAGCAATTGTTTTTGTTTTTTTCTAGTTTTACATGAAGACAGCAATCCTCATATGCAAATCCCTGTTATTTCCTGTGAAAACTCATTATTCCATGTTAACAGTACTGCAATGCAAGAGGAGAAAGTTTTGAAGTGTGAAAAGTATTTTTCAGTGAGTGAAAGGCTGTCTTTCAAACGAGAATTGAGCTGGTACAGGAGTAGAAGACCAAGAACTGCTTTCACTAGAAACCAGGTAGGGATTTGGTTGGCTTTTAAATAAATCAGTATAATTGATGGCTGAAGCCTGCAAGAGCTAGCTTTCAGGCTAAATTAAGTGCTATTTAAATCTGCATAAAGAAATGTAGAAATGCACGATTAGAATAGTCCAAGCAGATAGAGGTCTCCTATTGAAAAAACTAAAGTGTGGTTTTATTTATTTATTTATTTTTCTTCCCTCCTGCAAAGATAGCAATAAAAATTCAACAAGTGTGTTTCAATCTCCTCAGATTGACGTTTTGGAAAATGTTTTTAAGATGAACTCCTACCCTGGCATTGACATTAGGGAAGAATTAGCTCGCAAGTTAAATTTAGATGAAGACAGGATTCAGGTAATAAAGTTTTTGGATGTTTTTATAATTCTGTTTGTATTTACTCTTTGGTGATATAAATAGATGGACAGTAGCTATACTTATTAATGAATAATCACAATTTAAAATAATAAAAATTTATTCATGTATGTGTTGTTAGGTAAAATGAAAGCCACTGAATTCCTTCCCAAGTTATAAGTCTTCTTCCATAGAGTTGATCTGACATTCCTCACTGATGACAGTGATGATTCTTTTTTTTTTTTTTTTTCACATCAAATTATCACATGAGGAACTGGGTCATTTGCTTCCAGATTTTAAAATCATGTTTATATCATGCTTTTCACTGTGTCTAAAAAACAAAGTTGCAACCAATATTGAAGTAATTTGTATGAATGTATAAGTATTTGGTGAGATTATCAATAGAGCATGAAAGCATTCAGCATTGAACATAGGCCATTAAACTTTTTTAAAACAATGTTTGAGCCCACGTCTTTGAGAAGTACTATCTACTCAGGATTTTCAATTTCGCATTTCCAACTAATCAAATGTGATAAGCATATGATATATTTCATCAGATTTTGGACCAGGCCTTGATACTTAGCTTTTGATGCTAGTCTGATTGGGGTTGCTGTTAAGCTTTATGCCACAATTAATTCAGTGCCTCAAGAAGTAACACCTTAACTTTCTGCTGACTTTGATTTCTAGATACTCCGAATATTCCAGCGCCTGACTTGGTGTCACTGAAACTGATACTTGTGATAATTTCAGTGAGGCTGGTCCTGATTTTCCAGAAAAGCTGAGAAAAGCTATATTGTTCTCTAGTCTGTGGTGTTACTAAAATTATCGCAAGCAGTTATATACTATCATCTGCAGGTTTTAAATTTGTATTGAACTTCCAAGCTTCTGGCATTTAACAGAATACTCTAGAAGTACTTTTTTTTTTTTTTTTGTCTTTTTGATTTTTTTTTTATCCTGTGTGCAATGCAGTATTTCTGAAAAGGATGCTTTTTAAATTTCAATTTCAGATCTGGTTCCAGAACCGTCGTGCAAAGCTGAAAAGATCACACCGAGAATCTAAATTTTTAATGGTCAAAAACACTTTCACCTCTAATCTGCTAGACTAAGAAGAATGGTTTGCCATAAGCTACCACAACAGAACATGAAGAACATGAGTTTTTCATAATTTGTATTAATAATGATATTAATTTTATTATTTTATTCCTACATTTGAAAGAATATCATGATTTTAATTCAGATATTCTGTAGATACTTCAAGTATTATAATCTACTTTTTGTGGGGAAAGTAAACTTTTCCCATATATTTTAATACAGATTTTCAGAAAAGGTATTTTTGAAGTTAAAGAAGATTCTACTCAATGTACAATATTTTCAGCTGCTATGTATTACTACACCTTAATTCAAAACAGCATAACTTCATACTTTTTAAAAAAGATTAAAGTCTAGAATACATGATATACAAGAGATTGTTCATTACATTGGCATGTAAATAGTATATAAAATGTGTGCTTTCATTTCCTTAAAATTGTTCTTTATGTACACTGTCCCATCTCAAGGGGAAGGACTAATATTTAAGTGATCATTTTCAGTTTCAGCAATTGCTTAGTTAAGAGCATTAGAAGTAATCTTTTCTTACCTCACATTTTAAGTCATTTATACTTAGGGTGATATTTGCCTATTTAATATTGCAATTTAGGTATCTCTTGGTAATGTTTCTGTTATGGAAGTTGCCCTCAATATCTTTTAAGGAGAGAAAATGAGAACTACTTTATAATGAGACAGGATCAAATGAGTTGGAATGAGACCAGATATCCACGTCACTTCCATTAGTTATATGATGTTTGAATATTTTTATTGAAGTGTGTATGAAAGTATCCTAATATTCAATAGTCAGCCTGAAGTCAACATGCCTTACATGAAGCAACAATCTTCTGGCTCTGATACCTATGCAAGTATGGCTTTACACTGCTCTTTGTTCCTTGCTTGAAGTGCTCATCTCCTTCAATGAGAACTCAGCCCATGTTACTTGAGATGTGTCGTGAATGGTTGCAGATGCACAGAAACTGGTATTGTCAAGTTTTGTTCAGTAGAAGAACTAATCTTTAGCTGGTGTTTCAATCCATAGCAACCAGGAAATCCTAAAATTAACAGCTTAAACAGAAGACTCTGCTGGCTGGATTTTCCCACTGGATTTGCCTGAAAGTTAAAATTTGTTTTGAACCAAAACTACATTTATAATAGTTAAGATATTCAAATGAATAATTTTATTTTATGCCAAGAAATTCTTTTTTTTTAGTCATAAAAGACTGAAAAAAAACCCTCAAGATCTCAAGGCAGTATTCTGGAAAGTAGGGAACTGAAATTACATGAGTGCTTATGCCATGATTGCATCCTTTTTATCAATAATTCTGAGTACTGATCTTAGGTGGACTGTACTGCCTTGAAGAAATGTCTAGCCACTGAGCTTTTTGGTGTTTTGCTGCTGGTTGCCATATTTCCTTTGGAAAAAAGCTTTGCTTTGTATAAAAGACTGAAGATACTTGCTGGAGGAAGGTTCAGAGCACACCTCTCCAGTGTACATACAGCTGATTCACTTTCATTCTCTGACACTCAGTTTCTATGGAGTTATATTAAAGAGGACATGCAAGTCATTAATAAAATAGGTTGGTTGTAAATTGTGAAAAACTAATTGTATAAATTCTTCCAGTGTTCTGAAAGAATTCCATAGTACAAACTTAAAGTGTTCTTAACTAGTACTTGTTCAATGATTTTTTTTTTTTTTCTTCTGGAATCCGGTTCTGAATGTAGTTTAGTCTCTAGAGATAGGCTTTTCAATTTTAATGCCTATTTGTACTACTTCCAGACAGTTCTTAAATCTTACACCTCTTCTAAAATATGCTCTCTTTCAGTTAAAAAGTTTTCAAAAGTAGAATGCTTGTATTTTATGCCTCACTTATAATAACAGATGATTTAGTGCATCTTGGCTAACTGACTGCTATTTATTTGGAAATGAAGTTTAAGGTTTTACCAGATACTTCATCCCATTATGTCGTGAACAGAAGAATTGCTGTTTCTTTCTCAGTTGCTTGTGTTCATAGTATCTGCTGTCCTATAGAATAAAAGGTAAAACTAATTAAGCTTGGGGAGGAAAGGGTTTGATTGGGGGAGGAGGAATCATCTAAACTCATATTAGCAAAAAAAAAACAACAGAAGAGATGATCACACTTCAGTTCTTAGCTTATTTCAGGGAAGAAGTGTTGAGCATATAAAGAGAAAACAATATATATATTTTTTCCTTCTCTCTGCGGGGCACTTCAATAAATGTGTTAGTTTATGAAGCTTCATTAATGCTATTTGCCTTTTTCCATCAGTAACTTCACGGTTTTATTACCTTTATTACAGTAACCATAAAATGTCAAGTTATTTAACCCTACTTCTAACAAAATATATTTTAGTGTGAAAATATAAGAAAATATCAAAGTTTTAACCAATATTCAAATGCTAATTATTCATACTTAGAGCATTGGATTTCCGAAGTAATGTTACATACTGCTGCCTGTATTTCTATTGTATCTCTGCATACAAAAATACTTACAGGACCACTCACCAAAAAAATAATAAAAAAAAAAATCATGGAGCCAAATGCATTAGTTTGGAGAAATGAGAAGCTGAATTCAGACATCTACCTCACCTGAGGTAAGGACAGTATTGCATGAGTTCTATTTTGTTTTTCTTTTCACCTGAAAACACATATTGCCTGTGGCTTAATCTTAGTGCTGGTAATTTGAAACTATTGTCTACTCTGCTGCTGGAAACGAGGTTTCCAGCAGTAACAGATTAGTCTAATCTGTCCAGATTGTTTCCTAAGAACCTTCTCTATTATCTGGCAAATACCTAAATGCACCTAATGTCTCTCATAATGGAACTTGTCTCAAGTGACGGAAGTCTGACAAAGCAATTTAAGAGAAGGACCAGAATAATAGCAGAATAATAATGGCATGAGGCCTAATATCCAGCTCCTAATTAGTAAATGTTACTGGTTGGATGATTCATGTATAAGGTGCCAGTGGTGTTGCACATATTGCTGAGGGGCAAAGACTGTACTAAGAAAATTGCAGTGTTTGCTCTGTCTTGCCATAGTTTGTTCTTCCCAAATTAAAGGTACTAGCAATTTGTTAGAAGGAGAAGCTCTAACAAGACATTTAAAAATTCTTTGACCAACATGGGTTTAAATGGTGGTTATGCTTTTCTCTTGTTGTTCCTGGTATGCAGCTGTCTTGGCTAGCTTGATAATATATTTAACATGCTATGTTGTGCGCTTAGGCACAGGCAGCCCGAGTAATGCTAGTGAGTGAGAGCATGTCAGAGGAAGCCACCACACAGACTGAAGTTTAGTTTTATATACTTAATCTTGCAGTGTTTCTGCTTATCTGCTATTATGTAGAATTGTGATTAAAAACAAACAAACAAAAAAAAAAACCCACAGTTGTCTTGGTTCTTAATCTAATTTCAGCTGTTGGGTGACTGTGCCCAGTCACAAGTGCCTCCTAGTCATGTTGCATTACATTGGCTCTAGTGCTCATTTGATCCTGCACTATATTGACTGAATTTACTAGGCTGGTGAAAATGTGTTTCATCAGAAAAGTTGGAATAGGTCAGACTTCCCTGTTTTTGATACTTGCAAACTGTTATGTTAGCATGGATCAACAGCTACAACATAGGCAGGTATGGGTCGATGATCAGCTTCTGGCATTACCTGTTTCCAGCATTACCCGTGTATTGTTATCACATCAGGTTTGGGAATTTGCCATTTTTAAATTGTATATATAAGTATGTGTTTCAAACTCGCCACCTTATTGGGTGACCTTTAAAAAGAAAAAGTAGCCTGTAACCTTGCAGCAGCTTAGATATTGTATCTTATTTTCCTCTAATCCTTCTTCTCTCTTCTAAGAGTGATTTTTATTTTATCAGTCTATGCAATTTTATTGCTTCTCAGGCAATAACTACCTGTTTGCAATTACTAGATTCTAGGGCAGGCCTGTATCTATGTATCACCAATTTATGTTTTATATATTAGATGAAAATGCATATGTATATTTCACTGGTAGAGTTCCCAATCATTCTTCATATTTAGAATTGTATTGTATCAATCTCAGTAATGCTCCAAAACATGTTGGGATGCAATTTATATGAATAATACTAAAGTAAGGAAATTAAGACCATAGTAAATCATATATTCTGCACTAGAAAAAGCAGGCTATGCATCAGCTGCATTTTAAGTTATTTGCTTTTTAGGTTAAATCAGACTTAAATTTATAGACAGATAATCTGTATTTAAAACGAAAATGCAGTGTCACTTATGCCCTCTTGTGGCTAGATTTTAAGTTTACAGTCCATCTTCATAAATGTGTTTTGTTAGTCTGAGCAAAACGTACAGTCAAGGCAGAGTGTAGGGAGGCAAGATATCAGCAAATGTCTGCCTATTTTAATGGCAGCACAAACCTTGTGAATAACTTGCTATTGTACATGTATCTGCATGCTTGTCATTGGGCCTCATTTGATTTCAAAAGTTCTAAATGTGCAGTAATTTACTTTGAACTCTGTGGAAATTCATACATACTCAGTATTTTTAATAATGGGATCACGTATTAATAGTGAACTATTAACTTAAGAATTCAGGAGTTCAGGTTTGGTTAGTCAACTTTCTTAAATTTTGTCTTTAAATTAGTTGAGGCAGCACGATTTAAAGACTGCCCAACACAGCCAAATTGTAGTAGCAGAATCTTTCTAAATTCAGCAAAGCATTCAATAAAGCAACAAGGCATTAAGAAAGAAAGACTCCTATAGTATAAAACAAGTATGGCTTCTACTACAATATCTGCTCATGTAATTTCTCTGTTATTACAAATACAATGTTGACAGTGCCAATGTTTGATATGTAGAAATTCTTATTCCCACCAGCAATTTCATTTATCACTGTTTTACCACATTAGAAGAATAGAAATTACTTTGTGCTGCTTAAATGCTGCTTTTATTACCAGTTTCCTTATATTTCAAAATGTTTAGCCAGTTTAAAACATTTCAAAATGTTTTATTTTTTTCACATCATTCCACATCATTTTTTTTTCTTGATTAGAATATTTACAAGTTACTAGCTATAAGGCTTATAGTGAAATGCACTTCACTCACTTCAGGGGTGGAATGTATCGCCTTGTGCATTACAGGTTGTGCCTGTTGGGCAGTATAATGGCAAACTGCTCTAATTCGTTTTGGCAAAGTCATAAGGAAGCATTCTGATAAGGCTGTGGCATCTCCTTTGCCTATGGCTAGATAATTTTTTGAAGCATAAGCAAGTTATCTGCAAAATGTCCTTTTTTGTAGATGTTTTTGTTTAAAGGAAGAAACTGGTCCTCTCATATGATCCTGAGCTGTAAGATTTATCACAAATTGTATTCTAGTACTAATGCTGTTTTTGGTGATTGTCTTATCTAATATGCAAGCAAAAAGTAATGATCTATTCTAATGTTATTTGTGTACATTCATTTTATATATAACTGCAAAGAATCTTATTTATTATGTTTGATTGGTCTCTAATTTATGTATTTGTTTTGCTCTTTCCAAAATACGAAAGTGACTTGAGCCTGATATCTGGCTGCTTCGTATTTGCCAGACTGTTTTTACATTCTCCATAATGTAAATATCAAGGACCTTGGACTTTGTGTTTGGATTTGTTTGTTGCGGGTTTGAGCTCTTGTGGGTAGGTTTTTCAACAATAATTGCCATTCCTGACAGGGCCCTTTCTTTTTTTGAACACAATCTTGTAAAATTACTGTAGATTCCATTGTAAATCTGCTAAGTGTTTTACAGTTTTTCTCTTAAGTGTGTACTGTCATATAAACAGATTTCCTTTTCCACATGCCTTCAGCCTTCAGAATTTCTTTTGTTTGTGTATTTCTCATAGTATGAGTAGAATGAGGTGCTATTGACAAAGTACTTTCTGATCATCTTCCATAATGGTAAGATTTTGGCCTTCTTCCAGACATCATCTTATTGTTCTATGGTGGTATCTGTTACTAGGGTCTCTGTGCATTTTAATTACATTTTCTTTAGCCTTAATTACCCATAGCTTTTGGCCTCAAATAACAAATGATGTCATCTTGAAGTGCTTGAGCAAATAGCTCTCTCCAGATTAAATGGGAAAGGGTTTAAAGCAGGTTATACTCAGCAAGGGGTCCCTTAGTGTTGGGATTCATTTCCCAGACCTTGCCACAGGATGCTGCAGATTGGTGAATGTCAGGGTAGATTATTAAATCAGGTGGGAGGTTCCCCCCTATTTCCTTGCAAAAGGAAAACTATAAGCTCTCTGCATGGAAGGTATTATGCTATAGTAAAGAAAAGGCTGAGATAAGTAAAGTTGAGAAACTTCTGTCAAATGTTCCTTGTTTTATTAATATTTTGAGCATTTGTTCAGACCGCATTGTAGGGGCTTTAAATTGCATTTTTAGTTAGTTGATCAAGATGTAATATACTAGATACTAAGGGAAAAAATAGTATTTTAAATACATGGTATATTATAATTCAGATACTGCCCAAAGAACAAAAGATAAATAACCTTGGAGATAACTTGGATTAAAAGGTTTCTAGTTCAAAAGAATTATTGTTGAAAAATCACTCTTTCATGCAATTTTAAATTTTCTTTGCATCACAAATCTACTTTTCTCTAGAAGTGCAGTTTCATGTTACACCTAATCCAACGTAATAGAAGACTCTGCTGAAAGATGCAGTCCTGCCCCGCTCCCTCTGTCGACAGTCACGTGGCCACAGCGCGAGTCAACTCCACTTGCGTTTGGAGCAGAGCGTGAGTTTGGTGGCTCCTCAGTGAGCTCAACTCAGAGGACAGTCTGTCAGTCTGTTTCTTTGTAATACCTGTACATAATAAGCAGATGCAAAGCTAAACAGAAATACACTGAACTGTTCATATATGTGATCGTTTTCTGACAACAACAAAAGAAGTTGGGTGTATGCTATGCAAAGAAGTCTGGGAAATGGCAACAGTGTTTAAAAAATTGAATCTCTAGATAACTGATAACTTATTTTGATAGTGAACAGAAGCCATTCTTGTATGCTGGCTCTTTGGTTTATTTCAGCCAGTTCCTTTTCACCATAATATATTCTCACATCTGATACTAACTTGAGCCTTTGGGAATATAGTACTGAAGAACTTCCATGGTCATTAAGTGCAATTTCCCATAGCAGATATTAAGTCCAGAAATGTCACAAGAACATATGCTCCTTACTCTCTGAACTCTCCAAGTCTCAAGACACACTCAAGTACCTGAAGATAGAACTGAGATTATTAAGAAAAAACAAAATCAAGAATGAAAATGTGCCATAAAAAGTGAGCGGGAGAGAAGTATTACTGCTTGTAGCCTACAAGGGATTCCATAAGGTTGCAATGGTCTAGCTTACTTGTCATTAAATACTCACTGCTGTATTTTAGGCCTCCTTGTAAAGCATCTGGATATAGAAGTGGTGGCTGCCAGTGCCAAAGCAAACGCAGCAAGATTCATGCATCTAATCCCACTTTCAAGTCCCATCTGGACACAGCAGCAGTTAACCTAGAAGTGCCAATAAATGTGTGGACACGGCAGGAGGCATTTGGCTGCCGGGACGGCATGCTGTGCTCGTCCCTTCCGCTCCTAGGGCACAAGCAGCCTGTTGGATGCAATAATTCTGTGTCCTGGATCTGGCCTCTGTGGCCCACACTATTTTAGGCACCCACTGGTAATGGCTAAATGATCCTAGGAAGTAGAGCGTCCTTATGTAGGAAGATGCAAATTAAAAGCAAAATAAAAGCTCCTACCCAACCAGGGTCTTTTCCTATATTGCCAAGGGGCAGAGTCATTCCTGACTCCAGATCTCATTATTGGGTAAGCCCTGAGCATGTGTGTGGGATATAAAAGCAGGCATCTTTACGACTGTGTGCTTAGTTTCCCCATCTGTAAAATGGGAATAATGAGATATAGACTTTCAGAACTCAGAGATTTTTTCATGAATGTTTAGTATTTCTTGGGGTCTAGTGATTAAAAAAAAAAATCAATGGAAGATAAGTGTTAGTAACCCTGTTTGTATTTGATTCGAATTTCAATTCCACAGCCTATTGGTTAAATCTCTCACTTGAGCTCAGCCCAATCATTTGAAGGTTTAACATGCTGCATTATGGAAGATCTCATCAGCGCAGAGCATTTTAGACACTGCTGGGAATGTTCATGCCCTCACTGAGAGCGTTGTCCGCATCAATTTCATGTTTCCTTTCAAATTCTGCTTTTCAGGCTTGCTATTTGATTTCTCTTTTGTATGCTAGATGTTTTTTCAGTAGATGAACCACCCTTGTGTTAGTGGAACTTTTTTTTTTTTTTTTTTTTGGTATGAGTGCTTATTTGCAGAAGATGCGACTTCCAGGAGTTGCCAGGTGAAGTTCCAGGAGACCCTCATGTTGTGGGTTTTCTATTGTGGGATCATATTTGTGCTTTTATGGAGAGGGAGGTTTGGTTGTGGATATTTGGTTGTGATTTCAGACTAAGAAGTTTCTGAGGTATCGGTGAACTTTCAGCACATTGTGGTGCTTGGTTCAAGATACTACTTTACAGCACATGATGTCAAGTGAACATGATTGTCAGCACTGAAATATCTGTAACAAAAATGTGATATTGCAATAGTCATGATCATCTGACTTGACTGGATACTGCAAGAAAAGTACATACTTTTGGGCCTGACTAAAACTCAGCTGTTTTAATAATTCCTTTTACAGATGAGCACTCTCTCCTGGGAGAGGTATTTCAGTGCTAGAAATACGAAGTATGGATGGAGAATATAACTTGCAAATTTTTGCTGAGCACTAAAAAAATGATAGGGAGTTCTTAATCATATAGCAAAACTTTTTATTATTGAGCTTTCATGTTTTTATAGGAATTGCTCAGTTCTCACCATCTTGTCCATCTGGGAACAGCTGCTTGGGGCGAGGGGGAAGAAAAGAAAAAGGTTTTTAGCTTTAAGCAAGAAGGTAGAGTGGCAACCGAAACCAGCTGCAGAATGCATGATACTGATATCCATGACTTCTGGGTATTCCCTGTGTATATGTGTTCTATACTATTTCAAAACAAGACACTGTTGTTTAAAAAAAGAAAAAAGGGGGGGGGGGGCAGAAAAGCCTGCAGAAAAGCAGAACCCCTCAGATGCTTTTGTCCTTACATTAGCTAGCAGTGTTTTAGCAAATTTAGCTACAACTTAGTACTGCACAAATTTGATTAAAACCTCTCCTTTATACCTTTCCACAAAAGATTTCAGTGGAAACTACTCTGAACACATACAAAACAATGAGAGACGTCTGTGTATAGTGAGTACATTCATGTTAGTGAGTTGGTCATGGTGGCAGAACTGAGATGAATGTTTTTCAGATGTGTCCTTTGGCTACAAGCGTGAGTTGAGGTACTAGGAAAGGGGCATCAAGGCTGCTTTGTGTTAGTAGGTCTGAGTAAGGCCACTTTTATGCTTTCTGGATATTGCCAGTGTAATCAATTCTGACTGAGATTTCTGTGGTTATTCTTCTCAGGAGTGTAATTATTCACTCAGTATCTTTATTTATATTAAAATCATTCTAGTGTAATTTTTCAAATCACAGATGAAGTTAATTTTCCTTTTTGCTCACACTTAAAATTTGCAGCTTCTCCAGCTACCTAGAACTCAGTGCAGCAGGCTCTGCTCAGTGTGGTTTGATTTCCCTGTAGCCTAAGGGCAAATCTGTTTGCAGGCTGGGAGAGATATGTTCAACAGGAATGACTCCTTGTTTATAATATCTGACTGTGGGCAGCAGGGACTTTATTGCCCTTCAAATAGATTATGCATGTGTCTCCCTTTGTGTTGCTATATGTGCTCTGCAATGAGTTGAAAATATAAAAGGACTAAAGTTATCTAGTGTTTTAACACAGGTTGACTTGATTAAAAAATTAAACTGGTGTTGTTTGCAGAAATGGTTGGTCACTTCTGAATAATGCAAGGAGAAAGTAAATCAAGGGCACTCTGCTAGGAGTGTATCGTATACAGTAAAGAAAAATATGCAGAGTTTTAGTTTGCCTGTGGGATATAAAAGACCTTAGAAAACCTCTCATCTTGAAATTGGTGAAACTTCACATGAATGATTTTAATATTCTCTTTTCCAAAATTCCAGTCTGCAGAGGAAATGAAAACCAACTGTAAGTATCATTTCCTCACAAAACCCTGAAAGGGCTTCAGCCTAATCTTTGATTCCTCTTCAACAGGCTTAGAGGCAAGAATGTCACAAGGAAGGGTCCTGTCCATCCCCAAGATACAAACCTGGTTGCAAATGGAACTGTGAGTGCAAGAACTATGATTCATCCACTTAACCAAGCAGTTTAAGAAAATATTGTGATTAACTAGTGTTCACAAAGGATAGCCAAGTTTGATAGGTGCAAAACTGTTATTAGTTTTAAAATTATGCATAGGTCATGCTTCCTTTCAACTGGTCGACTTAATGGTGTCCTTTAGAATCCTATTGGGCTTGTCTGATACATGGGAAGTGTTTTTGTCCCTTGTTAATCTCAGCAACAGCGTGTACTAGCATGGAAATAGTGTTTTTTTTTTTTTTTTTTTTTTTTTTAGGAGTTAAGTGTTATGTAAAAAGAAGTGGGGTATAACAAGGCCTTGATCTATCACTTAAGTCCTACTTTAAGCAGAGGGTTGGACTAAATGACCCCTGAGGTCCCTTCTAGGATGAATTCCTGTAGGTTTGTGTGTTTGTGGGACCTCCACTTTCTGTGTCGCTTATATGTTCCTGCCAAGGGTTTGTAGTTGGTAAAATGTTTCGATATTGGCACTCACCAATTACCACTCGATAGTGGTAACTATTTGAAATGTAACTTCTTTTAAATGGAAGAGTTTTGGTCAAAGCATGTAATACTGAAATCCAGATTAGAGATCCAAATTGAGAAAGGTGAAATGCAATTCCCACTGCATTTTCCATAGCTGAAATGGTGGTATATTTCTCTGCTTTCTTGGACAAACTTCAAGATCTGCAAGTGCTTTCCAGCCTGACTCTGATCTGGCGAACTCCTTGGACTGCGGTTTCACGTGAACCCGGAGCCTTGCGAGTTTGCAGAAATGCCAAGGCCAAGCGGGGAGGTTACCCCTAATTACCCGTTACAGCGCGAGGGAGGAAGGGCAGGATGAGCAGGCGCGTTAGCGCCCTGTCGCTGTCAGGGAAGGGGCCAGGAGGGCGCGTGGGCCCTGCCAGGGTGCGGCGGGAGGAGCCGCGCGGCGGCGGGGGGCGGAGGAGCCCCCTCCCCTCCTCTCCCTCCCCTCCGCGCGCCGGGGCGGAGCGGGGCCGGCGCGGAGCGGAGCGGCCGCGGCGCACGCAGCCCCCGCGCAGCGCCCCGCGTGCCCCCGCGCTCGGCGGGCGCTGCCGCGCGCACCATGGCAGCGCGGCTGCCGCTCGCCTCCCTCCTGCTGGCGCTGCTGGCCGGCGCGCGCGGCGCCCGGAGGGGCTCGGCGGGCGATGCCTGCGCAGCGAGGGTGAGTGGAGCCCGGCGGGCGGGCGCGGCTGCTTCGCGAGCCCGCAGCGCTCGGGGGCTGTCCCGCGGGCAAGTGCAGCCGGGAGGGATGCGGGTGCCGTGGCGGGGCAGCGGGCGGGTAAAACGTCCCCTGCGACTCGTAGAGCTGCTGCCAAGCTCTACATCTGGTGGGTGGTTTGCGGCCCGGAGAGAGGGCGGCATTTCCCAGGCAGGGGTAGTCCCTGGTTTCTCGCCGAGGGACGGAGAGGCAGCGCTCAGGGTGCGGGTGAGGAAGCCCCTCGGCAGCTCCTGTAGCCCCTTCTCTGAGGCGACCTGCGCTCGCTGGCGCTTTGTTATTTTAATGGCCCGAGGCCGGCTCGGGGTTTCGCTCCGGGCCTGATCGTTACACAGAGGATGTAGGAAATTTACGGGAGGGGGAAGGGGCAGGAAGGTGATAAACATTTTGTTGCTGCTCCTTGCCTTTTGTTCCTGTTTCTGGTGTGTTTTAGTGTCAGACTTTGCTTGCCTTTTTTTTTTTGTATTAGGTTATTTTTAAACTTTTTTTTTCCTGTTGCTGCTGTTTCTTTTTTGTTTCTTTTCTCTCGCTCTGTTTTAATCTCTCCCGGTGCCCAGTTAAACGCCGTTGAAGCGCGGTGATCCCGGCACACCGGCGGGAGCACAACTGACTTTCATTGCGTTTCCTTTTTGTTAGACTGTCACTAAGGATTTGCTCGGTTTCAGATCAGAGCCTTTGAGACGTTCCTGCAACACACGGTTCAGGAGCTTGGAGAGGGCAGTGCAGAAAGCTGAAAGCAGTGGAAAATGTGTAAAAGAAAAGAGGAGTGTCGAAAAAAAAATCCTTCCAACTGTGATAAAGTTTGACTTAAAGCTTTTTGTTGGATGGAACTCCGTAGCACTTTTAAAAGTTTAAACGTGTGAGGAATAAAATGCTTTGGCTCAGTGCTTCCATTTAATGTTTCACAAGATGCAGGCAGGATGCCCCATGCTCCAGTGACCACTGTGTGCAGCTCTGGCAAGTTGTGTGCCCGCTATTAACTAAGCTATTGCTGCCTATCAAAACTCCTAGTGTTTGATTCATATGCTCTGCTTTGACAGTTATAGAAAAATTCATTTACACTGTCTTCAGTTTTGCTTCTACAATTAATGTAATCGTGTATTAATGTTGCATTAATTGTCATAATACCTGAATATAACCAAATCTGCTTAATATAAGTCTTTTAATTTATAGGTCAGTCAAAAATGCTCTTTAAAATTATCATGAAAAATATTTCATCACATGCAGCAAAATAACATTTTGATTTCTTAAACAGTTATTCTAGAGTCTGTTTTTAATATATTCTCAGCTTCTACTCAGATTTTCCTGGCGAGCTCGTTAGGTATCAAGTCTGCTTGTTTGGTTACGATTTTGTAGCCTGGTTCTGTAATACCAGTCTGCTCTAAGGTTGCCTCCATAGGCTGGGTGGGACAGCAAGGATTGGAATGAGGAGTGCGGGGATGGCACCATTGTCTCAGCTCGGTGCTATTTGTCTTGGCCTGCATGTAGGTTTTGAGTAGACTTGACATACTATTAAATGACTGATGGCCCCTCTAACACATTGTCTGCTCTGGAGCAGGCTTGCCTTTGAAGTAGTACCCTGTAGGAAGTAAAGAGACTATTTGCTCTATTAAAATTCCTTGGTATTTCCTCTGTTTAACCACAGGCCACTTCCCCTCTGCCACTCTAAACACTGCAGGGACACTGACTGATTGAAAAGACACAAGCCCTAGAGTAATTGTGTCCTATTCAAATGGATATTCTTATTGCAGCTTACAAGTAGGGTCTAATTAATGTATGTTAAGGGCATGAATAAATTGTATTAACTCAGAAAATAAAGAAGGACAAACTGTAAAAAATGTCTAGCATCTCTTAAGTGAAGCAGTTGAACTGAAGTAATTCTCAAAGGCATAAATAATATAGAAAAATAGCAGTTAACTTTTAATAATTGATCAAACCAGAAATAAATTATAGGTACCTAACTATGTGTGTGTATACTTAGATATACACTCATGTGGTGGACAATTTCCTCTGCTAAAAGTGGAAATATATGGTATACTTCTCATCTCAGCAGAATCTTTTTAATATTTTTGAGTGCTGTTTGTAAAAATCTGTATTTAATTCAGTGCCATTGCCTTTATGTAAAAAAAAAAAAAGTCGTTTTTCCTTTTCTTTCTTTACAGGAATAGCTTTAATTTGACTCAGTGTTTTGTGTAGAAAAAGCTTGACTAGACACAAGCATGTTAATGAACTATAAGGATGTAATGAGGAAGTATTCGATAGTTTGATTTGTACCTCCCCAGATTATTCTGAACAGCTAACATGTTAAAAACTAAAGGCTTTGGCTGAGATTTGTACAACCTCAGTTGTAAGATATGTGTGTGCCTTACTTATGTTCTTTCTGAGCCTGGTCTTGCAGGCTCAGAATGTCTGCAGCAGTAAAACAGTTAATATTAGGACTATTGCTATTACTAATAATTAGTGGTGATTTCAGTGGATGCAGGATTTTAGAATTGGGATTGATTTTGCCAAGTCAAGGGTAGAAACTAGTAGAAACTGCTGATGTTTAACAGACGTTTTAATGTATTCTTACACTTACCATTATTTCAGATTAAGGTATAACATTGTTTAAAGTAGAATAACATTACAGAGTAGCTTTCCATATGGATGGTCTTATTACACCATATGCCTACCTTTCTCCAGAAAAAAATACATCGGGAAAGGGCCTCTCTTAATCTAGAATAAGTATGTCCACATGAGGAACTATTCTGGAAAAGTGTTCTCAGCTTTTTTTCTTTTTTCCCTGTAAACAAACTATTATGTGTACAGGGAGAGACAGAATGGGCTTTTGAAGTTGATTTGAATATGTTTCAAATTCATTTATGCAGAGCTCAACACATGAGCAACTTTACTCTCAAGTAGTTTTGTAGATTCTAATGGGACTACACACATGAGTAATCTCTTTTCATGTATTTAATTCCGCTGAAGATCCTGGCCCTGAACCATGTTCAGTATAAAGCTTAAAATTAATGAGACTGTCTGATAGAAGAGAATAAATAATATAGCATTTTTAGCACCCCCACCCTTTTTTTTCCCTGCCCTCTAGCTAGCCAAGCCCTGAACCTTTTTCAGCCCTGCTAGGGGCTCCCTGTTCCCCTGCCTTGTCCCCTGAAACCCTCCTTGTGCTGTGTTCTGCGTTCCAAATTCAAGAGACTTTCCGTAACTTGCTCTATTTAATAGCTAAGAGCCCCACTCCTTGTTCCACTCCCAGGACCTCCGCTTGCCTTTCTTTTGTCTTAAGGCTTGTGCTGCAGAGTCCTTAAATCTGTCCCCAGGCAAGGGGATGTATCACTCCCAACATTCCCATTCTTCTTTACAACTGGAATTTTTCTAAGCACAGAGCTGCGCCATGCAGGAATGATTTCCCCAACTAAATCTGTGTTTTGGGAACTCTTATTTGCAAGGGAAGAATATCTAGTAAAGTAGTAAGAAATAATTTACTGGAGTCTTAATCCCCTTCTTTCGTATTATTTTCCCACAGTTGAAAAATCAGATTTTCTCTTGCAGGGTATTTAAAATTTTTAAGGGGTATTTGGCATAAGACAGACTTGAGATAAGGCATTCTGGAAGGTGTTAGTGGTTGCCATCAGTGAGTTCTTTAATCTATAGACAATTGCAGAGCTGTTGCAGGCTCTGCAAACCAGATGCCAGCGGTTCTGTATTCTCCATTTTCCTGCTTTTTTTAATTATTATTATTATTTTTGTTGTTATTAGAATCAATAGGCTGCTTTACCCTGGCATGCAGAACTTTGTGAAGATATTTTAGAATTCATCAAATGTCTTTTTGTTTGTTTGTTTTTTCCTGACTAGATATAATGCAACATGTTGAGTGTAAGGGTTGGCAAGCTTGGTCAGTCATGCACAAAACATCTGTATTACTTTAATTTAGCTAAGAATTTGGCTTCTAACTCATTCTAGCTTTTGGGAGAGTTATATCAATGCGGTAAGAGCATGGACAGCGCAAGCTCATTTTTTGCTCTGGTGTTAAAAAACTTTTAGTATCAATCTGTCTACTTAAGTTAGTCAAAAAAGCGAAGTGTGTTAATACCCAAAGCAGCAGATTAATGTTTCCTCGGGAATTTTGAGGCTGAACAATTTATATGCTATTCTTTCAGAATGAATATTCAAACAAAGTTGTGAAAACATAAGCCTATTTATGCCATTGAAGTTAGCTCCAAGTATAAACAACAAAAAAATCTTTCCTTGTATGTCGGTATGAAATTGGGAAATCGGGAAATTGGGGAATTGAATATGGGGCTAATTCGTAAACCTTGCCTGATTTCTGCAGTTCAAGTCTCTCAGGACTGTTACAGACTCTCTAGGACTTATCCTTGGTTTAGATGTCAAACTCTGCTCCCTGTCTTACTCCCCGCAAAAATCTGCTTTTGAGTAAGTCGAAATGTAGTAACAACTATGTCAGTCTTATGAGTTTAAAATAATGAATCACTTATTCAAGAACAAGAACTTTCAAAACAGATTAATACTTTTTAGTCCACTGTTGAAAAGATGTTAAGCAGTTGTGAGTACATGATACTAAGTTTTCTTAATTATTGGGTACTGTTAATATAATATGAGTGTCAGTTAATTAAAGCTGCAGCATTTAAGGGGTGTTTAATAAGGACCAGCTGTCTTTCCAACAGATCAGCCTAAAGATGATGAAACAAAGCTTTGATGTGAACTTGCCGGCTTAATTCTGCTCAAAGGCAGAATTTTGTCCATAAATTTGGCATGTTATTTAGAGGCCTGTAAAATAACAGGAGTGTGAAGTACTACCGAGAAACTGTTAAATAAATGTTTTAATCTTTAAAAACAATTTTTGTTTTTAAAATACAATGCTTTGTTCTTACATGTATTGCTAGAAGTATAACGAAGAGTATTTCAAAAAGTTTTTTTTTACGAAACTTTAATTTCATGCTGATGTTTTTATATCTTGTTTTATTTACATATAAAACTGAACACTGGGTAAAAGCTTTGGATATTGAAAAACACATAAAGGTCATATCAAATACATAAAATTTGTTCGATATTTCCCTTTATTAATAATGGAAAATGATTTTAAGAAGTGCATGCTATAGTAACTGAAGAACTACTTTTTGTTACCTTGAAGTACATATTAGGTAATTTATTTTATGTTACGTAAACATGAGACTATTTAAGGATCAGTATGTTTACTTTAAGGACAGGTTATCTCCTTACGCATATGATATTTTGCATTTGTGACATTATCCAGCTATTTATCTTTCTTAGCTCTCCTCAGCTCTAGTCATCTATGCTGACACTCAGAGGTTGTGTGACTTTTTACTGGAGACTTTAATCAGATATATACTTAATTTTGGAGTGAATACTCCTTATGATAATAATGGATAGTCAACAGTCTTAATGCAGTATTTGTTTAACAGAAAAACATTATTGCTTTCAATATCCAAAATTCCCTCAGCTAAGCCATGGTATAAAAATTTATTTTTCAGCTTGGCTTAACCTATTTTAATTAGTACATTATATGTTCAATATCTATTTCCAATAAATGTATACATTATAAAGGCTATATTATATCAACCGAATAAGTACTTATTAGCTGCAGGTTCTTACCTGTTTTTTCTAGTCCATCAACTGGTTTTACAACTGGTTTAAAAACACTTCGAACACAGATATTATTGGTTGGCCATGGGTTTAGACAAAAGTGTTTTGCTTTAAAATGGGCTTGGAGTAACCCACTTTACAATGAAAGTAGGTCTGATGAGTGTGTATCTCTTTTAAAGTTTTTGCAGGTATCCTCATCATACCAGTTTTCTCCGGTCTCTATTTACAGTGCTTTCTGTCTTACAAATTACTTCTTGTCTACGCCTGCAGCTCAGCAAATCATCTGATATTTGGTGTCAACCCCTCAATTCACAAGGCCTGTTCTGTGTAGTCTTGTCAGTCAAATCCCCTAAGAGATATTGCCCAAACATTTGTTCTGGAATAGGTCCTAGAACAAGTCCTGTGTCATCATCAATAAGAGGATGCTCTAAGAAAAGCTTTAAAAGTTTAAGAAGGGCCTTTAGGAAGCCGCTGAGGGAACCTTACAAAAGCAAATGTCAGAACAAAATAAGGAGCCATCACCTTTCTTTGTAGGTGGTAAGGGAAACTGCAGTTCAGCTAGAGGGTTTCAAGTAACCAAAAAGTTCTAAAAGATAGGAGGAATGCACGAGTGTGAGAGTGTATGTGGTGGTACGATCGCCTCCTTCCACCACTGCATGGATGGATTCCAGGAATTGGGAGGGAAATGTGCAGCCAGGGAGTTATTCTAAGTTCAAACTGATTATAAAAAGAATCAAAGCTTGAATTAGAGTTTTAGCAAGCATCACTGCATGTTTCTGGGTGAATTGCACTCTTTGGAATTGCTTGTAGGCTGTTGCAGTGTGATGCAGTCACTGCGCTGCAGCGCTGCTCCAGCCCTCCAGGATTATTGTTCCCAGTGGCTGCACCGAGTGTGAAAATGCCTGCGTGGAGCAGGGCGCTGCCTCTTGCTGCTCTTCCTTCTTGCCACGTTGCTGAAGTGCTAAGGGGAGCACAAGGAAATTTGTGTCAAGGAAGTGTCCACATTCTAATTTCGTTTACTGTTCGATGCTCACCCAGAATTTTTCGTTGGCTCTTGGCTGGTGATAAGGATCAATGTAGGATGTAATAGCAGAGTTTCTTTTCTTTCTCATGACAAAAGCATCCTTCCCCTCTGGCAGGAAACTACCCCAAGGTATTTATGGAGGGGGGCCTGGACTTCTAGGGCAGAGAGGATGCAAAAACTGATACATTTCCTGGTGCATGCTTGCCACAAAAATACCAGAGAAAGGGGGAAGAACAGGACAGAGGGAAAATGCTGCCAAGAGACTTGTCTGAAGGCTACTACATAACAAATGAAAGGAAGTGGCAAAAGCTGC
Source organism: Tinamus guttatus (assembly GCF_059628265.1). Lineage (NCBI taxonomy): Eukaryota > Metazoa > Chordata > Aves > Tinamiformes > Tinamidae > Tinamus > Tinamus guttatus. The sequence continues at coordinate 1,697,010 of NW_028288985.1, read as the reverse complement.
AGAAAAGGCTGCTTGTGGGGTTCTTAAAATAAGACTCGCTCTCTTAGCTCCTGAACCACCTTCTGAGCCTCCATGCTTGCTTGGCTCTGCACAAATAACTGAGCACTGCAGAGGAAGTACTTAGAAGCCATCCATCAGCTTGAATAGGCAAAGTCTGTGTCCATTTTGCTACATCTGTAGTGGGCTCTGAGTTGTTTCTTTAAACACAGTTTGTGAAAAGTGTGGCTTACGTGTATTGAGGCCATGCTGAGTATTAGGGAAATAAAAGAATCAGCAAGTTACAGTCAAGTGTTCTACTGAGGTGTCAAAATCTGCCAGTAACACATACATAGGTATCTGTACTTACAGAATATATATTATAGTAATCTGTTATTAAATACATGCTGTGATCTTTCTTCTTGCTCTCTCTGAAGTTGTAGGTGAATGAGCACTCCTTTATTTTTCCCATTCTTGTGAATTTAGTCTTGGGCTGTTGTTCAACAAGGTAGTAAGTCTGATTTTGGGTATCTTGGACTGGATCAAAACCACAAAGGCAGCGTGACTCATTCTGCTGTTTCTAATGTGTTCAAACAGATATGAGAGGTAGCTTTGTCCTAGCAGATTTCATGCTGGATCAGGTATCATATCTTTATCTATGAGCCTGAATGTTTGGCTTAATTGAACAGAATCAGAGTTGTGTGCCTGTAACGGCTCTGAATCAAATTGGTACCACTTGGTGACCTGAGCGGGTGCAGATGGCTGTGGAACAAGGGCCTCTGTGTGGCCAGGTGCACTGCTGGCAGTGGGAAGCCTGCGAGCCACAGGTCCGTACCTGGCACGACCTGCTGCCTTTCCCTTTCCAGATCCCGTGAGAGCCCAGCGCCTGCGTGCTCCCGCAGGCCGCGCTGCTGAAGGCAGTCGTGTGTTTCCCATAACCTCGGTCTGCGCGGTGCTGATCGGGCACTGCAAGTGCAAGTGCCTTCTGTGCTGGCACCTGGGACTGGGAGAGAGCAGAGCGCAGCCACGGGAGCGAGCAGGGCGCCAAGGACTGCAGCTAGCTGTGCTGGAGGACTCGCAGCGCTTGGGTTCAGCAGGGAGAGATTCCCTGTTCTCCGACAGTGGGCTGCAGGACATGCTCTGAATTGCTCTAAACTCTGGGAATTGCATTAACTACTAGGCAACATCAATCCACATCCACATGCAAATATGTGGAGGAGATGACCAGCCTGCGGTGCTGCTCGGAACCGCAGGTTCTGTGTTTAAAGGTTCCCAAATCATTTAACTAATTTCTATCTATCTATATGTTTCTTCCTCCCTTCTCCCTTGTCCCCTCTCCCTGCCACCTTCCCCCTGCCACCCGCCAGAAAAAGGTGTTTCCATTTTAACACTCACTGTGTTACAGAAATGTCAGATTTTGCTCATGGTTGGTGGGCAGACTTGGATTTTAATTTCTGACCTTCCTCATGTTCCCCACTCTTACTTCAGTGGGAGGAACTAGATATTTCTGATCTTACTTCTGACTACATTGAAATCCAACCAAGCAATCAATGACTTCCCTGACTTTTTTTTGTATGCGGCTGTGGGAAAATTCCTGGTTGGTTGGCTATGAATTAATGAAAATCCTTAGAGTGCTTTGCTAATGATAGCTCCTGTGGTTCTGAAAATGCTATTCCCTTTTTTAATTTGAGGGAGGTCACGGAGGTTTACAGAAACTAAGGAAAGAAAACGTAACATCTGGTTGGGCTCTGTTGATGACTGCTTTTGTGTGAAGAAAAGTTATGGCATTTCCTCAGCATCAAACACATTCAAGGTGATCCTTTCTAAGAACTCCTGGCAAGATTACTTTTCACTCAAACTGTGTTTTCTAATTAATTTTGCTTTGTATTCTGAATTGGAAGATTTTATTCTTAACCAGCACATGGGAACCTCAAATTCATAATACTTTTTCTTAAGAATACCCCCTACCAATAAAATAAATGTCTCGATTTACATATAGTATGTAAAAATACTTTTTTTCATCTGTGCCTTAAGTTTTTAGAATTCTAAGATTAAAATAAGATTTGGGGTCCTAGGATGCATGAAAGTAAGGGAGTATTCACAGACTCATAGAATCATAGATATTCCTAATGAAGTTCAGTTTCAATTATTTGCATATACAATCTAAGAGAGTAATGAATTGTAAAAATCCTCTATTTTATACATTTTAAATAGCAAGTTTAACAAAAGAATGATTTTTAGTATATAATGCTGGTTAAACTTAGGTGTGAATTTAGTTTAGCTCACAAGAAAACATGAGCTGAGAACAGTAAATCTTCTAAATTGTTAGACCTGGCTCTCAGCTGCTCAGCTGTACATCTGTATTCCAGGTGTGACTGGTCTAGAATCAGATAACATAATAAACACTGAAGAGTTTTAGTAGTCACGTGTCCACTATATCTTATATCTTACATTTCATTTTATACAATGATCTATATGCAGACCTGTGTTTTCATTTGTCAGTGCAAACAAAACACTGTAATCTCATTTCCTTTTAAAAATAAAAGGCTAATAATCTTGCGAAATTAGTTGTTTATTTTTGTTTTGAAACCTTTTGTTTGTTTGCCAAAATCCTATCGCTAAAATCAATGGTAACACTTTGGCTTCAATTTTGATGGAATTTCATCTTTTGTAGCTTAAATGCCTTAACAAGCGACCACAACACCAGAAGCAGGATCACGGAGTTACTGTGGCTTCGTGTTTGCTTTGGAGGCTGACCTAAGGCAGAGCAGTGTGGCTAATGTGGCAATTTCTGGTACTTTTTATTTGTAGCTACTTCCAGTGTCCTGAAACATCTACATCGTGTGTCATCATAGACAGTGCACTGCAAATTTGCACTTTATTCTATCTCATGGTGATATCTCCCTTAGGAATGAGGTTTTTCAGTGTGCTGCAGGAACTTTGGGTGCAGCTACTCAGATATTTCAGGTCAGCCATAAGAGTTTTACACCTTTTCCCTCAGTCTGAGCTATGCAGGTGCCCTTCTGTCTGTAGTCTGAAAGCCCCTTTAAGACCTGTGTGTACTGCCTCATGTTCCTCAAGAAAAATTCAGTGGGAATCGGTGTAATCTCTCTGTCTGGGCTTGTCTCTAATTATAGGCAGCAGAATAAAATGAGGATGGAAGTCGGAACTGGTGATTTGCGCAATTTGTGCTGAGCATAAAGACGGCTCTGTGTGGATGAACTTCAAATATGCGCTGGGAAGGGGACCGACTGAATCACAAGTCTTTCTTAGCAAAGACTGCCAGCTTATGCTGGGCTTCCCCTTGGAGTCTTAGAGATTTGGGGCATAAATGAGTGATTTAGGCTTTACCCTCTAAGTGTGAGCAGATCCTTAGAAGCTTGGATTGGAATTTTCAAAAAGAAAGCAATGCCCTAACTCCTATTAAATTTTCAATGGGATTTGATCTCTTTTGTGGCTGTGGGTATAGTTACATTTTATATTGACTCAGAAGTGAAGCTGGTTAAAGCAGTTTTCACTTTGTCTGCATCTTCCCACTTTGGTGTTGCTGTTTGCTTTTCCCTGCTCACCCATGCAACTGTGAGCTGCATTATAAATCACATTCTTCAAATCATTTGGATTAGAGGTATTCCTCCTGCCTTTTCTTTTCTTTTCTTTTGTCTTTCTTTTCACAACTTCCGATCATTTTAAAACGTGGATAAAGCAAGAGCCCCAGGCAATTATGTTAAGTATATGTTTGGAAGTGGTGAACTACAGCATGAAGGAAGAGCCAGGGGCTGGACCCAGGAGTCAGGAGCTCTCCATGCTAAGTTTGCCACTGAAGTCAATGTTTCACATAGCTATTCAAATACTTTAAAAATTCCTACCTGTGAGGTGTGTGTTTATATATTTTTAGAAAATATATGTCCAGAGAAACTTGAGAGGTCAGCAAAAAACAAATCTGGAACTTAAAAAATCTAAATTAGGTAAGATTTCGAGTTTTGAATATAGATTACATCTGAGCTTTTTTTTTTTTTTTTTTTCGCCAGTGAGTGTTTCACAAGTGTTATGCTTTTAAGCAAGAAGATAACCTTTCGAAATACCTGCAGCCTCTGCTGAACCGTAGCCAAGTCTGAGGAGCACAGCAGTTATTGAGCGCACAGGAGGGCTATCCAGCCTTCCTGCTGGGAGAGGAAGAGCAGTGTGTTCATTTGTAACCCAAGGTGGGCTTTGGTGGGCAGTCAGTAGTTTTGGAGTGGAATTTTGGCAGGTTCCTACTGAAATTACAGAAAGAGCCAATAGACCTTAGATACCTCTTTTTTACCTGGCGCTAAAAGCAGCATCTCCTACTACAATATCTAAGAAAAATCTGCAGAGGTTCAGAGTATGGCTAAGGACCATATCCCTTTGGAAAGAGCTTTGACTTTTATTCCCTGCATCAGAACTTTATCTGAGGCTGCCTGATACAACTTTACAAGCCATCTGTTAACAGTCCCAAGAAAGGTCTGAATGTGTAGTCCAAAGTTTTTATTAAACACCAGTGTCTAAAGCCCTGTTTTTTTATTTAGTGCAAAAATATTTTGCTAAGATGCTTTTCAAAGAATATCAGAATAATATAATCCATTCCAAAATAGTTGTAACTTTGTTTTATTGTTTACATTTTTTTTTCGGTGACTATATCTTCACATTATGTTGTGGTATTTAGTAATTATCTTGACTTTCTTTCTGGCAGAAGTAATATGTTAACTACCAAGAAGTTAAAGTCAAAAAAAAAAAAAAAAGGGAAATAGAAAACACCTAACCCAACTTGACCATTAACAGGTGGAAGGTTGTTATTCCATGCTTCTTCAGAAGAGCAATGGAAACAACTTTTATCTTTTATTCATTAGTTAGGAATAATACAAGTTGGGCTAGCTTGGGTTTCTCCATATAGTTGCATTTGTAAGAGCAGTTCACTAATCATGCCATTCACTTTTGGGGTTCCCTTTCAATAAGGACCACAAGCCGTGAAATGTCATGCAGAGGTTTGAAAATGGGACATTCAGATCTCTAAAGAAAGAGCTGCAAGCACAGAGCATTCTTTTTAGTACTTTCAGGCAGTAAAAGCAGGAATCACAACCTCAAAATACATGGGAGAATAAAGCCCAATATAATCTAACAGTGTTGATAGATGTGAGTAATTATTGTTCAGAGCAGCCACACTGGATTTGGTGTAAGTTTTAGTTACTGCTTGTTAGATTTCCCTCAACTGCAGAGGTTAACTTTATGCAAACTCTGCTGGTTTATTTGCATGCTTTTGCATGGAAGGTTGATTTGTAGTTACAGGTATAACTTCCCCCCCCACCTCCAGAAATGATTAGGCTCCTATGGTTAGGTTTTGTTGCAACAGAAAAAACAGTTCTTTGTGTATTTGTGTTTTTACCATCACATCCATGTAGTTTTCTTGTTCTAACCTAGCATTTACATTGGAAATTAAGCTTCTAGGTATTTGGATCTGCTTCTTAATTTACTACCATGATATATTTTTATTTTGATGCAGAGCTGAAGGTTTAAACAGAAAATTTTATATGCACAGTTGTATTGTCCCTGTTCAGTGTTTTAGGATTAGCTGTTTATGTATTCAGTTTAACTTGGATAAAAGGTCAAGTAAAGTTTGTAAGAAGTACAGCTGCAAATGAATTTTTTATTCTGTGTTTTTAAATGCTTAAACTCTTAAAACTTTAGTTGCAGTTCTGACTTCTTATGTGCTTTTTAAATAAAATGACTGCTAGAAGGGCAGTTGTGCATGGCTTACTTTCTGCTAGCACCTTTTTTGTTAGAAGGATTGTTTCCTACAGAGAAAGATCAATAAGTGTGTGGAGCTTTTTTTTTTTTTTAGGGTTTTAAAGTATTTTAAGTGCTTTTTCAAGTATTTTTAAATTCAAAATACTTTTTTTTTTCATAATTTGATCAAAGTAGCATAACCTGTGGCTCTGTTTTTGTTATACATGCTGATGGTCTGTGGATAACATTACATTTTTTCAGCATGAAACTGAACACTTCAAATCCCTAAAGCAGTCTCAAATTTATGGTTAATAAAAGAATTTATTGTACTGGATGTCATCTGTTATATCATTCTCGGAACAGAAACTGGCAGTGAGTGGACAGGAAATATTTCCATTCCAAATCACTTCAGTCTTACGGTACGGGGCAAAAGTGTCTGATTTCAGCAAAATCACTTTGCATATCAATGTAGGCACTTCTGGTTGTAAAAAATGTTTATCATCTTTTAAAAATTTCTTCCCACTTAAATTATTCAAGTGTTGTTTTTTGTGTGTTTCAGTATTGTTCCTCGTAATCGTTTGATGGCAGAAGGTATAGTAATAATGCGTTTTGGGGTAAATAACTACATGTGCAAAGTGAATGTGGTTTGGCACATTCATATAGCCATGGCTGAACTGCTTGAAAATTTCAGACCTTTGTATTTGTAACTGTTGTCTAAGGAACGTGAGAGAAGGAAAGTGGTATTAAGTGTGCGCCCTTTCAATGGGTGTGAAGGCGTTAGGCCTGCCATTGTGCCTCCTCCCGTGGTGCAGCACCGCGAGAACGCGCCGGGGTCTGGCTGGGCCTTGTGACCATCGGTGACGAGCAGGTCCCGCCGCGCTTGGCTTGGCCGCTTCAGTGCCACCTAAGAGCAACACTGCAGCAGAGACGCCCGTCTGCCCTCCTCTGATGCTTCTCTGTTTGACGTAGCGTCCTACTTGTTCTGAGGGTTTAATCTAAGTGTTCTTAAGATTTAGAAAAGGTGCATATTTAATCTCCCTTTCTTTTTCACCTGATCTTTTTATTCCTGGTAGTTTTTGTGAGATAGATGAATTCACATCTTAGGATATAGGATATCTTCTCTTTGTGTTTTTCACTTATGCATCTGGATTTTATTGGTGCTGTTTGCAGGGAGTCCACAGGAATTTCCAGGAATTTCTCTAGAACAGTACAGAAATGGTACTTTTTCATTACTTTTTTTAGAACTAAAACATTTTGTGCTATTCTTGCATTTTGTCGGAGCGGGTGATGTGAGAGTAGACCCAGATGCCAGGTCTGTACCTGCACAGTGGGCATTCAGAGCTAATGTTCTCAAGGTGTGATTACAAATAATTTATTAATGACTTATGTAAATTGATTGTGTAAATGAAGCCTCTTTTGAGAATAAAAAAATACGTGTTATCAAGGTGTACATTTTCTTCTCCATTTTTTTTCAACTAGATAACCAAATTTTAACCAATTGAGTAAGAATAACAAGTATTCTGAGCCTCTGAGAGGAGATCAGAAGAATCCTTTATGAAAAAGATCTAAAATCAAAATATTGCAAGACCTTAAATGGAGTTGAGCAAATGGTACAAATGCAGTAATTCCAAGTGCAAGCAGGTTGCAGTACAGGTTGTGTGAAATGGTATTTTAATGCAGATATCACGTTTCATGTTAAGTAATGTAATAGTATGAAAATGGCAGTTATGAACTAGCCATTTACTTTATGGATAGAACATGTAACCTTTGTTTTGGCTTACTTTCAAAAACACTTAACATTAAATACATAGGAAAAATGCATCTCTTAAACAGTTTCACTTGTTCAAGTGTATTATAAAGTGTGATATCCATAGGGTGTAACTTTTATTAGTGGAAAGTGAATGCAGTCAGACTGGAGTTTCAATACTCTTTCAAACATTAAATCTCTATGTAAAAATTTGTATTTAGATTCCTTTTTAAAGTAGTTTAAAACCTTATGGGACTTGATGGTGCATAATGCCTGATGACTTTGCCAATACAGATGTATTTAAAACACACACACACATTATTTCCTTGATTTTTCCAACAGTAAGATTTAGCATTACTTATACTTTTCAGATCCAAGTATTTAAGCTAGATGACCACATAGGAATGTTTGACTATGTTCTGTCTTCTCTTCATCTTTCTGCCCCAGTGAAAAGCCCCAACTGTCTTGACAGCAGAGGCAGGTCTGGGTTAGGAGGTGATGGAATAGCAGAATGAGGGACAAAACATATGGACTTGATGGGAGTGGAAAATCACAATTCCAGAAAGGGAAAGCCAGCCTTGATCAATTTTACTTGCTGCTGCTTAGAAGGTAAACTTTATTCAAGACTGGCACTTTATCTTGAAAATTTGTTTCCTTAGTAGCCAGTGTTTTGTATGGTTTTACCAGGTTGATTGTTATCATCTGGCACAGCTTTCCTTACTTAAATGGTTGCAAGTGGGAAAGCTCCAGACAGCTTGCAGAGAGGGCAGATGCTGCCAAGTTTGTTTCTTACAGGTACCCTTCAGGTGGCCCAGGAGATGTATGTGCAGCCCTGTGCATTTCTGCCACTTTCTAAGTGGGGTTTTGGTTGCAGATAGGATGGCTGCACTTACAGATGGTGGCCAAGAGTGTAGAAATTCCCTGGCAGCCCAAATTCTACATCTGCATCGCTCTCAACCATGTGGCTAAGGGGTGTGCAGTGAGCACTGGACCTTCTTATCTGTGTTTGTGGTTAAGCTTTTTATCTTCTTTATGGACCAGCCCTAGAAAGAGTCTCTTAAGAAGATAAAACAGTGTTCTGAAGGCACAGGGTGAGGTAGTGATCTTCCCGGGGTGCATGCTTGCCTCGAGGAGGTGACACTAGCAATGCTAGAGCAGCAAGGAAACCAAACCAGTGCCTTTAACTGAGCCTGAAGGGCAGCGTGGCTGGAACTTGGGTATTTTTTTTAACTCAACAGGAAACCAGCTGGGCCATCAGTTTTGAGTGAGACATTAAAATACTGCTGGGGGAATGGTGAAAGATTCTTTATAGCTGCAGCATGGAGGACTTGGGTAAGCAAATAATTCATTGCTCCTGAAATTGAACCATACTACTAAAAACCTGCATTTTGAAAATCAAATGCATGAGTGCACATTTGTTTCTAAGCTTGATGTATTTATGTACTGCTCATACAGAACCAAAGGACACCAGCTTTCTCTGCAGTCGTGAGCTTCAGTGAGCACCTAATACTGCCGCTTGTTGCGCCTGCGTGTTTAATTCCTGTAAGAATGAAAATTGATTCTGTAAGAATACCTACTGTATATTTGTCAACAACAAACTTAAAATTTTTCAAGGATTTTCTCAAAGAATATAAGAAAAGAAATAGGACTGGGGGAGAACGTTGTCTGAACACACACACAAAACAAGACATGCTATGTGAAATATTTTACATTCCAGGCTTTATGTGATGTTCTGCTTTTAACAACTCTGTGTAAGCAGCTGTTATTAGCATTTTGGAAAGTCACAAGTTGAACTTGATCTGTAAGCTAGATGAAGTGTCTCCAGTCTCTTGTGACAAGTTTTTTTTACAGTAAAAATCTGCAGCCCAACAAAACAGATTCGAATTTTGTCATAGAACAGTTGTGAACAAGACAGATGATTCATGTTTGCTAAGAGCTTTATTCAGGATTGTTCGTTTGGGGGTTGTTTTTGTGTTTTAGTATTAGATTGAGAAGTAAAGAGCTGTAAGAAAAATGAAATAACCAAAATTCTGAGTATAGTTTTATTAAAGTTTGAGCAACTGTGTGCAGTCTTCTGTTCATTGGACCATTGTTTTGACGTGATGGCATTTTCTTTTCCTTTTTTTTTAAGCTGCCTAACTCATTAGAAATGAGAAATTCAGCACAGCTTTTTCATCCAGTTAATGGTTCAGGGTTCTCCCTGGCATCATTTATTCCACTCTTGTGAAATACACTTGGAATAGTTCTTGCACTACTGTGGGTCTTGTATTTTTATAAACATCACATTTCAAGGATACCAGTATTTGAAGTTGATCCACAAGGATGTATTCTGAGATCATAAAACTGTTTTCTGTCAGAGTTGGCAAACTGGTATGTACTGAATGGTTTCCTCCTGGTTTGGGAGGAGCAGCAAACCTTGATGCGAGATACTGTCTCGCTCTTCCTCTGTAGCCCTGAAGTGCTGTTGCTCCTTGCTTTCCATCAATCCCTGAGGTTCTCTCCTCTGGAAACTGCCTCCTTTCCTGTATGTTGTAAGCAAAAGAACAAAACTCCGTGTGTGTTGTATTATTTTCTTTTATCATTTTCTCATTTGCTTCTCAGTCACTTCTTGAAACCTTGTATTGACTGTATTCTAACGTTCTATTAAAGTGGTTGGGAGACTAAGCGTGTGCCTCTTGCTCGCAAAGAAGTAGGTGGTCAGTGAAATCAGTGGAGATGCTTTGTTTCCTAGGTACCTTAATCTGAAAGTACTGAGCGAAAGCCAAGATTCTGAGGTAATGCAGTTGTTTTTCTCCATACTGTGGGGTTATTTAGGGTGTGAATCTCTTACAATGAAGAAGATAAGAAAAAATATATTCTTCTTGAGTGGAATAATTAACTGGTTTGCCAGCTTTGTAGCATCCTATGTTGCATGTTAAGCAGTAAGCGTGCACAGCAAGCTTGATTAATTTCTCCTCCTTCTTTATCCCAGGGATGAGTTACTCTATTTATTTGTTCCTTATAGAGCAAAGCAATGTTTCTCAAATTCATTTGTCCTGGGCCCTCGCATTTACACCCTTCCTAGTCACCATCACGCACCTGTCTTGGCCCTGCTTATTCCCCCTTTCCCAAACACCTCGTCTTTCCCCTAACTCTGCTGCTGGGGTCATGTCCCACAGTCAGGGGAGCCGTGATTTAACTGCAGGATTTTGGATTCTGTCCAAGTATCTTTAGACTAACACATTTAAGTAATGTTAACAAGGAATGTGCATTGTTTGAAAATATTTTTCTGGTTTTTGCTCCCCTGCTCCTTCTTCAGTAAGGCTTTTAATTTCCTAATACTCTTTCTTTACACAAGATAGAAAAAAAAAAAAACAAAGTGTGACAAGCCAGACTATGGCAAGTGCTTAAAGCAAACGTGTGGATTCCATGGGAGAGCTCAGAGCCGGGGCCCTCGCTTGGCTGTGCTTGGCTGCATTGAATTCCTGGCCTTGACTGTGAGATTTACGATTTCCACGGTAGGAGGCAAGCTGAAGATTAGCTTGCTTTGCTGTTGTTAAACTGTGGCCTTGAGAACTGCGTGTTCCTTAGAGTAAATCAGTTAACATAGGTTCAGTGAACAGCTGTGTAGAGCCATACAGTGTACATAAATACTGTGTTTGTAGCCTGCAGTGATTCCTTAGCCCTCTTTACTGGGTTGACTAATAAAATGTAAGCTAACCTTTCACACCGTGATTCTTTTAAATAGACGCTAACATAGACAAAACATAAAGACTAACATATTTTGTGTTACTTTTTCTTTCTTTTTTGTAGGTCTAATTATAAACTGTAATTAATAATCTTTACTCAGCTTGTTTCACCCCAGTATCCTGAAGGACTCCCATAATGTGTGTTGGCATACAAGTAACAAACACACACGCATACATCTAGGGACCACCTCATCTTCTGATAGGGTTTAAGTCTGCAGCTGTTCTGTGCAATATCCTTTCATAGGAGGAACATGAGAAAGCCGCTTCTAATTGAAATGGCAAAAGAATTTGTTTGGACTAGTTGTAGTTAGCTATGAGGTAAATCAATCATAAAATCATAGATAATGCAATGATTATGTGAGAAAAAAATATATATTAATGATTTCAAAAGGCTGGAACAATTGTGTTTCTACCGTATAAAAAGGGAGTAGGAGATCAACTCCCTGAAGTGTGGGTTAAGGAAATATTGTTGCAGGTTCCTTTTAAGAGAATTATCTCTCTTTTTAAGAGAAATTTGATACTGAGTTTCGGTATCAGACTCCTCTTTATTTTTTTTTCTTTTTTTTTTTTTTTTCCTTTTTTTTGTTGAGTTTATTCCCATGTATATTTATCTTGGGCTTCTAGCCATTGGTTATTACTAAATACTTCCATGCAGTGATGTAATTCCAGAGTGGTTTCAGGTTGGTCTTTTAAAGAAAATGTTTGGGTGTAATTCTCTTATTATTATTATTATTATTATTACAGAAAAAGGATTGAGAGCAAGAGAATATAGATAAGTTAGGGATAGCAATGGGTTAGAGAACGTTGAATTGAATTAGAGGTTAGCAACTCTGCTTGCGCCTGGTGCGACAGCGTCTGCAAATTCCCCAGCCAAGTGTTCTTGGAGATGCTGAGGGTTTATTGGGTGGATCTAGAAAACTGTGTCCTGAGATCCTTATGGACAAGCTTCCACAGTTCGAGGCACTGCAGGAAAGGAATTGAAAACGGTAATAGAAAGGCTGTTTACTAAATCTAGACCTGATTGAAGGTGATAAACGTGCCCCTGGCTGCAGTGGAGTTGAATGTGCTAAAAGCAGGCTGGAAACGCTGAGGCATCCAAGTGTCTCTTTGCAAAGGGCAGTTAACAGAGGCCAGTGGGGCTTTTTGAGGACTTGCCACTCAAAATCAGGTCTTCCCAGCATTAGGAAAAATACCTCTGAAATGGTGGAAGGTTCTTTGGGAGAGAGAAGGTATCCATAACGATACAACCACTCCGTTTTACGTATTTGTGTGCTATAAGAGTGATATTCCAAATGCATATAATGTTTGGAGATCCCTTTTCAGAACCACTACTGTTAATATTTAAAGTTGGTGTCATCAAGGGTGCATCTTTCTGTGGAGTCTGAAGTGTCCCATTGATTTGTCTTGATCTTAACAGTTTCCGTTGATTTTAAACATATGTATTATTTAGCATTTTTTCATGTGCCATTTCTGCTTTGGTTCCACATAAATTCATCTGTGTCTTTGTAGTAGTTATTGGTGAATGGATGTTTAATCTACTACTCTAACACTTAGTACTCCCCATCTGTGCATGCTTCTGATGTTGCACTTTTTACAGCTTTCTTTTGCATTTTTCTACTGCCCCAGCAATCTGCCACACTTGCTTGGTTTTCGCTAATGGCCCTGTCGGAGATTTTTTTTTTTCCTCTGAATGTTGAAGGTTACGCATTTACTGAGCTACCTTATGTAACTCTGTGGCCTATATTTGTTGCATTGTCTTTCTCACTTTTTTTTTTTTAACTTTAGCAGCATAGAAATTTATCAGAAGGAATACAGAAGATACTGATTAAAAGAAATTAAAATGGCAATTTCATATGAAGTAAACACTGAGAAGCCTCTTGCTTCTTGAGTCATCCACAGTCAGTGATGTTTTTTTCATGTTCTCCCTGTAATTTTTGCGTGCAACACACAAACAGACAGATATAGACTTTATAGTTGGGATTATCAGCTACGTGCAGGGGGTGATGATGATAGGACAGGCCCGTCCATCCAGTTGCCCTCTGCAGTCCAACACCGTGTGCACGTTGTATAGCAGACATTAGGAGGCACTATATATTCTGCTGCAAGCAGTCCAAAAGGCAGGCATCTAGGTAGTACAGACGATTCATTTCTTATTCCTGATTTCAGAAATAGAAAATATTTTAACTTGGTTGAAGGCATCAAGGAAGCTCTAAATGAAAAGAGCAGATGTCACATATAAAGCATTTAGTTTGCTGAGGAATGAGCATGATAAACATTGATTATTCATCACGATGTTATAGTTCAGAAACAATTGTCCCTTCAGTTTGCCTCATGGGAGCATGAAATTAGGAACATGTGTGTGTGTTGATGAATAACATATGAAAGATGAATCGTGATTACTGTTTTGGTCTGGTGCACAAGGCTATGCTTGAGGGGTAGTGATTTCCTACCTCCTTTACCAAATCTCTGTAATTAGTGCTAGCTTATATCTCTCTTTCCTAGTTCCGATGTTCAGGTGACTCCGGACGGGGCTTATTCACATTCATAAATGGTCTTTATTAAATTGTAGAGCTCTCAGAAAAAAAGAGAAGTACTAATATACACTCAAGTTATGCTATTTGTAGTTACTATTACTATACTATTAGTTACACTAATATACACCAAAGTGTATATTAGTGCTATTTGAACAGTCATCCAGAAGACAATTCTCAAATCATCACTGTCACCTCTGATCTGTAAGGCAGTGTATATAGTATAAGAAATGCAGTGGATGTTACTTCTAACTTGACTGGGAATATGAGGCATTACATCCTTTGGTTTAAAAGGAGCAGAGAAAAGCTCAGCAATAAAAAATAAGCAGAATTTATGTTTCTTTCTGTTGTATTAACTCACTTATAGCCTGTTCTGATGGCCAACATTAGTTAAACTTGACTTTTCTTGGGACCAAGATTAGGTCCCGAGGTTAAAATTTCTTCTAAGCTTTATTCTGAACATGGAATCCCAGCTTCCTTCCTTCCTGGCAAATAAGGGCTGGGAACAATTGTCACAAGTGCCTAAGTTGTTACTATTTGTATAGGCTGGGTCTTGGAGAAAACATTAAAAAATATATGTTGATTTTTATGCAGTAGAGTCTCTGCCTCTCATTGATTATCATATCTTTTGAATTCGAAAGGCTGGTGTCCATTGGGTACTTAAATAAAATGAAATGTCTGCATGTGCCTTGATCATCTCCAGGAGCTGCAGGCAGTTAGTTATTCTGCAGGAGGTGATGTGTGTTGGCCTTCTTCATAATTATGCTGGTCTAAGATCTCTCAGGATCATGATTTTAACTATCCAAGCTGTGGATGTGGGTAGAGAAACATTCGCAACAATTGATTTCTATGGTTCGAGATATGTGATCTGGTAGAAGAATCTTTCTGGTTTGGCTTGCCTGGTGTGAGATGATGTTTTGGATCTTCAGAGCTCGACACTTCGGGCTCACATAATGCGAGACCCTGGTGTTGTGTGGAGTGAGGGGGTGAGAAAAAAAGCTGCTTTTTATCAGAAAATGACATTGTTTGTAACTTAACCTTTGTGTGTCTTTGAAATTGGATTATCTGTTTAAATATCAGCGGGCTGTATTTTCTAGAAATAAAAAAATGATAAAATTGGCTCTTTCTTGTCTGTGCTGAAGTGCATGGACCAAAGGGTTTTTACAGACAAAGCTCCAGGCAACAGAGACTTGCTTTCTAGCAACCTTCAGAGTAAATTAAAAGCTGCTTGCAAACTCTGCAAATGTTGGTGGTTAATTAACTAAGAATGAAGGACCCTGGGGCCATGCCATTAGTATTTATAGTCTTAAAGTAGGATGTTCTAAACAAATTGTCTAGCTATAAGCTAATTAAACAGCACAACTACTTTTTGGCTTAAATATAAGTGTTTCCTGAAAAAGTATCTTATTAAGCTTGCAGGAGGAAGTACTTTAAGGATTAGTACTGAAGTTTAGCATGATCAAACCAGCTGATTAGTTTATATGTTTTAACTTACATGATAAATGTTTTGTTCAACTTTTCAAAATGACTTTGTGTTGTCAGCAGAAATCTAATGAAAATTCAATCAAGGAAATTAAAAAGGAAAATTTTGCTCTGTACGTGTATATATATATATATATATATATGTATATATATACACACATACACAAAGAATACATATTTTGAATTAAAACTTTTGGATCTTTTATATCTTAATTTTACTTAAATGAATTAAAATATTTATGTTAATTTTCAGTGGTGCTGGGTAAAATGTTATCTCACTTCCCCAAAACTTAATTACTAGGTTATTAAGACAAGTAACCATTGACTTAATGGCTTATCTGCCTTTGCTCTCCATTTATGAAAAAAACAAAAATACGGTTATTTTGTGGCTTTTTTTTTTTTTTTGCTTTTTTATTAAATACGTAACTCTATTTTGCTGTAGTTGTAAGCTAACTGAGGTTTTAGATAGCTTAACAGAAAGAGAAAATGAGTCAGAACAGATACTATCAGATAAGACTATGAAAAACATTGAAGCCTTCCTGTTTGAGGAAGCCCTTTGGTAAAACTTAGCTTGTTTAAAGCTAATCTAAGTCATATCTACATGGATGAAAAGTCACCGAAGAAGGAAGTGAGAGCCCTGCTTTCATCTCTTAAGTAATATTTTACGTCTCTTAAAGATAAGTGCACTCAGATCTTGTTTTCCTTTGTGTCCAACTATCACAATGTGATGAGACACACCGCATGCTTATGCATGTTCCTGACAACATCTAATTACTGTTAAGGTCCTTTTGTGCTACTGCCTTCTGTTCTTTACCTTGTAGTGGTAGTGAAAATGATACCATTTAATATAAATGGGTAATATTTTAAAAAGATAGCAATAAATATGATTTTATTTGCCATTCTGGGAATGATGTTACTGCTGTGAGGATTGGTATTTTCAACTTTTCCTGATAGGATATTAGAGTCCGTATAAGGTATTGCTGTTTAAAAGCAAGTGTAATGCTTTCTGAAAGGTAACTGAAGTCCAAAGATCTTTTATGCAGCTATTAAGGAGGCTCCTGGCAGAACAGTTCTCTTGTCTGCCCTGAATTATATCAGACCAAGAAACACAAGTTACATATGAATAAATCTGTAAAAATAATAGTTTCTTGAAGGAATGACATAGGCACGTATCAGAAACCAGACACCAATATTCACTAATAACAGTTTATTCCACATACAGCTTGGGCACACAGATAACCAGACCATAGGTTTTGTTTCCTGGCGTCACATCCTTCTGCTTAGGTTAAACATGGAGCTCTGTGGAGCGTTTGTGAGAGCTGTCTGAAATCTGGTTCAAGAAGAAAGGCCAAAGGGGCTGTGGTTGAATCCTGAGTGTCCTGGAAGTGAGGTGGGTTGGTGGGAGGTGATGTGTTTTTTGCCCAGCTGACAAGGAGATGAATGGAGTTATTCCTTCAGGAAGGACCCGCTTGGAGCTCCTTCAGATGTGAGGAATGCTGCTATTCTGTTGTTTTCTTCTTATCACTGCTCTTTGTCCCAAAAATGACCAAGAAAACAGAGCAAAGGGGCCATGGCCACAGTGGCATTCCTTCTGGTTTCAGTTCTTCACCTTTGTCAAGATCAGCTGGGAGCAGTTCTGGACCAGGCCGGCCTTTTCTTTTCTGTACTTATTTGGCAGCTTTCAGCTTAGTAGCTTTGAGCCTAGTTATGAGTGATGTTCAGCGAGAGTGTATTTGCCCTGTAAGAACAATTTCACTCATCTCCTGACTAAACCTTGGCTAAAGGTGTATATTTGTACTGACACCGTTAACCTAAGTGGTAGAAGCCGAGAACATCCTGTGACTTTCTTTAAAAAATTGACTTGTGATCAGCATTGGCCAAGCAAGTCATACTGCTTACGGCACAGTTTCACTTCATAAAAAGATTGTATATAGACTTTTGTTTCTCTGTTTTTGCTTGTGTGTTAGAAAGTCAACAGCAGGTGAGTGTTGTAGATGTTGGCTTTCTGCTCTGTCCTGGGCTGCGTTCAGTGTGGGTGACTGCTGATATGTCCAGAGAGAAGAAGAAAATCACAAATCCTGGAAACCTACAGAAAACCATTTACAAAATAAAAGTCTATATAGATTCAAAAAATGTTATTTTATTCAAGTTGTTTCCCTGATATTTCTTTGCAGGGCCTGTCACCAGTTACCAAGAACAATGGACTACTCAATATCACCTTTAAATATGACAGTAAGTTGAACATTTGCTACCATGTTCACTAAAATAAGGACTATGTCACAATTAACAGTGCCCAATACTCCTATATTTCTATGTTATCTTCTGAATTTGGGTTCATTAATTACAAATACATTTTAAAAATGTCTAACCTGATATTAAAGAAAATGAGCAATAATTTAATAATTCGTAGATCAGATTATACAATGGGTAAGTGGTCACTACAGGAATGTTTTGATGTATTAGCCACATTTTAAAAAAGTGGAAAATCAGTGAAGTATTGATGAAGTTTAGTTAACAGAGTCTGCTTAAATTCATCTATCTTTTTAGTTTTTCAATTATTTCTGGCACTAGCAACTGGGATTAAGTAGTGAGAAGTGTTGATTCAAAACTCTGCTGGCACTGTACGCTTTCTGGACAAAAGAGCTGCTTATATTCTGTGAGACTAGGGGAAGAGGTCCTTGATATCAAGGCTAAAGAGTTTATATGTCTTGGAAATATGCACTGAGAGTAAAGAAACCAGCACAAAAGAAAATGCAGCTTGCTGGCTGTAAATTAGACTTGTATTTCATTGCAGAACAATTCTTGCAAACTTTTTTATGCTGTTAGATTATATGGCTAGGTTATTTATTCAGGTGAGAAGCAAATGTTTGTATGTTTTAATGTTTCATTTGTAGTCAACTCAAAGAAGTGGTTTCCTGAAAAGTGTGTAAATTTTCCCTGCTGTTTTCTTCCGAAGTCTGTTCTTCTTTAAAAATGTAAATCAGTGACTCACAGTCAGACCTCAGACTTTTGTACTATATTGCATTTTGGCAAATTGTCATTTGACCATAAAATTTTAGTAACCAGGATCCAAAATCTTGGGCTTGCTATTAATTAGATCCAGACCTTGCAAAAAGCTGTTATTTCAAAGTTTCCATTGAAAGAGATACTCTATCCTCTGAAGAGGAAGTTCATGCTGTCATTCAGCTCCCTTGTAGCAACAGGATTCTACAAACAGTAAAGCCAGCACCAACTGCCCCACTCTCATAAAAGGCAATGTGTAGTACAAACTGTTCTATTCTTTGCTGTGTGACACTTGCATGAAAGACCCCTTACTATTGCTATTCATAGTAAAAAGCAGTTTTTTTCTTGGTTAATATTTTTCTTTCTTTTAAGAGCATAGCTCGGAATTTAAGACTAGTTTCCTGCATTGCCTTATGCTAACAGCTGATTTTTCATGTTTTATTTTAGAAACTCTGTATAGGAAAATCTATTGGATTTATGAGATATTTTTGGTTTGAATTAATCATCAGTCAAATGTAATGTATAGTCTACTGGTCAACTTTTTCTAGGTTTTGACAGCTTAGCTAGTTCAGAAGCTGAATGTATGTTCATGTGTACATACACTGTGCTCCAGGATATTGAATTCCTTTGCCACTGCTTCTCTTCCTGCCTCAAAATATCAGCCTAGTAATAATTAAGCATTAAAAGTAATAAAATGTGGAGTTTTTTTTTCACATTTTGAATGCTTAATGATATGGTAAATTCAATAAGACCAAGGATTTTTTTTTATTAATTCGGAGATTTTCCACAGAGTTGTAGCTTTAGGGAATACACTAACTTTTGTGAGGCCTGATGTAGGATAACAAGAGAAAAGCAGTTCTGACTGGATTCACTGGAAGGAGAATAATCTGTGGGGAGCTGGCTAACGAATGAATAACAGAGCTGAGATGGCTTCAGGGGAGTAAGTTCTTTGTGGCCAGGCTGAAGATATATCTTTATATCTGTGGTTAAAAAGTTCTTCTTGGCCATCATTTCTAAAGGCTTCTTGGTGCTCATTGTGTGCATATGTGCCTGATCACTGACCAGCATCCTCTTGCTCCTGGCACTCTACATGCACAAGATAAACAGCAGTGCTTATATTCTTTGGAGTAATTGGTGAGAAAAATTGATACTGGGAGTCCCAACATTTGTGTCATTTTTATTTATGCTGTGGTGCAAGCTGCAGTGGTATTATAATCTGGTGATCTGCTTTGCAGTTCATGAACTAGGGTTTTGCAGTTGTTCAAATTGATTGTGCTCAATGATTCTTCGAAGCTTTGCACTCTTTTGCACAAAAGCATCAGTTAGATTTACCGGTCAGGACTTGGTTTGTAGTGTATGTACTTTTCATTTGGCTCAGTCTTGAAGAGGTATGAGGAAATTAACCTTACTCTTATTTTATTCACATGAAAAGATGTGGGGTGCATTGGAAACTAGTTGTTTGGTCAGATCTCCTGGATTAGGCCCTGCTGGCGGATTGTGAATTATTTGCTCTTGTATAGCACAAGAATATCAGGTAGTATATTTTGCTTCAAGTGTTTATTTGTCCATATTTTCAGATTGCACTCCGTATCTGAATTCCATGGGAAAGCATGTCATTGGAGATGTGCAGAATATCACAATCAGTCAGTATTCGTGTTACGAACAGGTCGCAGTGACAATACTTTGGACAGCAAATACCATTGGTAAGTAGCAGAAAGAAATTAATCACCACCAACTTTATGCTAAACAGTATTAATTAAATTATGCTGGGAAAGCATGGAAGCAAAACTGCTGAAAAGGAATTCTGAACAGTGCTGCAGAGCTGCTCTTTTTAATAGGTCATTTGATACAACCTGGAAGCTGAGGTGCTCACTGGAGCACGTACTGCTTCCCCCTGTTTCACTTGGTTGGATTTTCCCCTCTTTTCAATACAGTCCAGTCCAGTACTTGCCCTGTCTCATTTTCTATCCCAAAACTTTGGTGTCTTTTCCTGGAATTGATTGAGCTCAACTGCTGAAATACCCATAAAGATTCTTTCGGATGCAGATTGCCTTACAAGTGGCAGATGCTACTTAATCAGAGCTATATTGAATCTTAGACCTGGTCACTGCAAATTTTTCAATCTTTTATTAAAGTGGTGACTCTGGGAGTACAGTGCTGCAGGGCAGTCTGCCTGTACCAACCCTCGCCTTATCCTTTCTTTCTTGCATACTAGTTAAGGTCTTGAAAAAAGTAAGTTGGTGTATGCTTGTTGTCTTTAGGAAGTGATGTTTAGGAAATGAAATACGTGGAGTTTCCTTTTTGAGTGTTTTAATGCTTCATTAAATGATTTTCAAATGCAAAGGTGCTTTTCAATATCAATTAAATCATAATTTGATTTGACCTCAAACCGACTTCAGTACAATTTTTAAAATTAAAACAGAAAGCTGTTTACTTCATGTCTTTTCCTTTGCAGAGCAGTGTCTTAACTTGGATTTTTATGGTTCATACTCCCTCAAAAAGTTTTTAAAATAAGTTTTTCTACCAGTTTAAAAGAAGAGTTAAACATTCTCATCATTGTACTAGGAATGGATCCCAAGTGAGGAGATAGACTGATAATGAAAATATTTGTTTATTGAACTTAATTGACATTTTAGGATATATATATGCATTTATTAAAGAAAACACTTTAGAAAGGCAAGAAAAATTGAACAATTATCTCCCAATATTAAATCATTCTTTCATAATTTTGTTCAGTAACAGAAAACAATGATAAATTATTGAATTTTACACAAGTATTGGATTTTACGCAAGATATTTTCAGCTGTGTTTGCTTTGGTAATCTACAGCAGCAGATGGCATGAATCAGATCTGTGTGGGAAACAAAGCTTGGTGCTCTCTCCTGTAATGAGCAGGGGTTAATCCTTTGGGAAGAGTCTGCACAGAGCTACAGTTGAAGTACCTGAGTGTCAAGGAGACTGGACACGTTCCCTTTCATGGTGTCATCTTAGCACAAATAGAGCTTCTGTTCCATGGAATATTAAGAACACATTGGGCAACTCATGGTCTCTCTCTATAACATAAGATTATAAAACATTAAAGAACAACAAAAAAATTCCTAGTGAAACAAGAGACGTTCACGAAAGATTTAAGACTTTTCTAAATTGACAAGCATACTGTAAAAATAATTAGTTCATTTTGATTTGTGTAGTATTTAGCTTGCAAAGACTGTGCCCTTGCTCCTGCTAAATGTGTATTCTGGCATATGTAATGCTGTTGAATAGTTATAATTAGATGCAGAAGTGGTAGTTAGTTTTGAAGAACTGAGCAGCAACTTTGATACGAGTCACATAACAGCCTAACACAGTGCCATGACATTGGCATCAGTATGGCACAGTGTAATGAGCTAATGCAGTCACACCATAATGAGAACATTGCAAAGAAATGTAAAGAAAACAGTGCTGAGTGTCTGTTGTGTTAGACAAAATGGGTGTAGTTCTGGCTTCACATATAAATAACTGGAAATACTCACTAGAATAAATTCCATTCCATTGTGTCAGTTTTTCTGTTATTCCCATACTAGATCCTGTAGAACTAAAGAAGTCATAATAACTGCTATCACTTTAATCCAGCAGTCTCATAAATTATATAAATATGTTATAAAAGAATATTTCTATAGTATTCTAGCGAAATGCCATTATATTGCTATTAATGGGAACGTGAAGTTACTATAATGTAATACTAGAGGAGGATGGAGGTAGTGATTATTTCTATTAAAGTGTCAGTTTGAAAGGCCCAGCTGGACTGTGGGCCTCTCAGCTCCAAGTGTTGCACAAGTTCATAATAATTACTGCCTTTGCCAAAGATTGAATTCTAAGTAGACATGATAGAAAATGTCATAGTATGCATTTTGAAATAGTCTTCTATTCGATGGTCTGATGTTTGCAGGAATTGAATACCTAAAAGGATTTCGAGTAATACTTGAAGAGTTAAAATCAGAGGGAAGGCAGTGTCAGCAGATGATTTTAAAAGATCCAAAGCAACTGAGCCCTAGTTTTAAGAAAACAGTAAGTGCTTTGTTTCAATGTTTGATTATGCAAGTAGTCTTGAAATTGTTTATATGCTTTGTTTAAAAAATCTGAATATATATTATATGAGATATTATGTATATGTATTATATGTAAGTGTATATTACCTCGAGGGAGGCAGTGAGGAGGATGGTGCTGGCCTCTTTTCATTGGTGGCCACTGACAGAACTAGAGGAAACAGACGGAAAATGAAGCATCAAAAGTTCCACAGCAGCTTAAGGAAAAATTTCTTAACAGTGAGGGTGACAGAGCACTGGAACAGGCTGCCCAGAGAGGTTGTGGAGTCTCCTTCTCTGGAGATCTTCAAACCCGCTTGGACACAGTCCTGTGCCACGTGCTCTAGGTGACCCTGCGTGTGCAGGGGGGTTGGACTAGATAATCTCTAGAGGTCCCTTCAAACCTTAAGCATTCTGTGATTCTGTGATTCTATGATTACCTCTCTATATAATATATATAAGTAAATAGTCCTAAATAGGTATATATTTAACATGTTATTTACAGAAGAGCAGTTTGCTTCCTAGTCTTTAAACTAATGGCAGTTGTTAATATGTGGATAAATCTATGCCTCTTGCGACCTTTCCTGAGGCTGGAACCCATCATAAAATCACATTGGGTGATGGTGCAGCACAGGTGTTAGTGTGTGATAATCCATATCCCACATTTGTGTGATGCTTCCTTGTATCAACAGGTAGTAGAGCGATAGGACAAGGATTCTTAATATATTAATTTCTGCTCATGTCTGTAAGAATGATGGGCATGTTTTGAAAGAAGATACTCTCAATTACAATAATTAATTAAAAGAAGTAACAATCTTATCTTTTTGTAGGGAATGGAATCTCAGCCTTTTATAAACCTGAAGTTTGAAACAGATTATTTTGTAAAGATTGTTCCTTTTCCTTCCATTAAAAATGAAAGCAACTACCACCCATTTTTCTTCCGAACACGACGTAAGTACTACATACAATATGGCATGACTTTAAATGAAAAAAGAGTCTTGGTTAGGTTATGGACATCATCTTTAAAGTAGGATTCATAACCATTTTGGATGTTAATTGGACTCTTTTTGGGTGCCTCAGTTTATGGTGTATGATAATCTACGTCATTCAGCAATCAGAAGAAAAGTCTCAGGTTAGGCCTGAGACTAGCCCAGGTCTGCTTAAAGCAAATTACTCCCATTTTCCTCAGAAAAGTTCAGCTCATAAAGGTGGTTGCTCATCTTCCTTCTCCTTGCTGAGCATTGTGAATAAGCTCAAATTGTGTTTTGTTTATATAGAGCTAGATGAGTACATATAGAAATACATATAGAAATAGATAGCAACATACCAAATTGAATTCTTCCATATTACTGAACAATTAGCAACTCTAAATAGAGACGGAAGAAAAAAGGAGGGAAAGGGAAAAGAGCATGAATATGGTCCTGCATGTGTAGTGCTTAAAATAGTACGAAGAAAAGCTACCGTAGGTGAAATGTTGACATTGTTCTGCTTGGACCTTTTTGCTTTATAAAATTTTCTTAAAATATTTTCAAGTCTGTCTGCTTATTCTGGCAAAAGTAATGCTTGTCCCAGTAATAATATATTTACTTTGAGCATATGTA
This sequence comes from Tinamus guttatus, assembly GCF_059628265.1. Classification (NCBI taxonomy): domain Eukaryota; kingdom Metazoa; phylum Chordata; class Aves; order Tinamiformes; family Tinamidae; genus Tinamus; species Tinamus guttatus. Next base: position 1,673,137 of record NW_028288985.1, on the reverse strand, counting down.
TTTGTTAAGCTCAACGTTAACTTTCTCCCTTATGAAGTTGTTCCTGGTGCAGTCCCTTTTGTGGCACTAAGACATACTATTTTCCAGTAAATGCCCTTGTATTGCTCATATAAAGATGAAAACAGACTTGAACTATAAGAAAGAAGCTGACATTACCAAGTGTATTTACTCCATGCATATTAGAGGCTGGAGAAGAAGTGGGAACGCTATCTTCAGAATGATGAGATAGCTCCCATTTTTCTGCCCCCTTTTCTCATGTTTGTGTAGCATGGCATTTGACTGTATCATTAATAATTTTTGTGTGTATTTGTAGCATGTGAATTACTTCTACAGCCAGAAAACCTTGTCTGCAAACCTTGTAAGTAGTGTTGTACTTTGTCTTAGAAAAAAAAGTTATTGTTCTTGAAAGAATCGCTTGCTGATTCATAAGTATCTCCTGTGACAGACTGGAAGCCAAGGAATTTGAATGTAACCCAGCAAGGCTTTAACATGCAAGTGTCTTTCGATCATGCACCACACAACTTTGGGTTTAGATATTACTTTCTTCACTACAAACTTAAGCATGAAGGACCATTTAAGCAGAAGACCTGCAAACAGGTACATCACTGAGCTTAGCCACTTTTAAAAGCACAAGAGCCATTAGCAAAGATATCCTGTGGTTTTACAGAAACTTTAACAAGCTGTGATAATTAGAATTCTCCTAGAATTCTCCCAGTTTTAAAACTTCAAGCTATGTTGTTAAGATTTGTGTGGATAATTTTTGTATTGTGGTAAGACTCACCAGCCAAAGCCAGGCTTGAGATATTCATTGATGCTGGATATTATAAGCAAATGGGAGGGTTCTCCTTCTTGAAGACCCTACTACTAATTATTGCTTTAAAATATATTTTTTTTTGTGCTTGCAATAGATGTTCTTTCTTATTTTGTTTGCAACTTTGCACTGAATTTCACCATTTAATATAATCTGGGCAATTTGTAATTACAAAGAAGATAGTATCACAAGACAGCTCATTTTTAGTATGTCCATGGAGTTAGGATGTCTGCTTTAAGTGTGGAAGTTGCTAAGTGGTTTCTCTTCCCTTAGGCTATTTCTTATTATAGACAATGTGAGCCGTGGAAGAATTCAAAAGTGTCAGACTTTGGGATTCCTTCATCATTGTCCTATTATCTTATAAAAATCAGCTGTAAAAATGTGTGCAGAATTAAAATACTTTGCATTGGTTCCCCGTGATGTCACTCACAAATCAAGTATGAAATGAGATGTTTAGCCAAGGCTGCATTCAAATTTGAGACCATTAGTTAGAATCTACTTGTGCTGCTATGTCTATCAGTCAGATGTATAAAAACAAATTTATATATGAATTCAAGATAACCTTACAGTGATTCTGCATTACAGTGTGCTTATGTCTTCTTAAGGGAGCTGCAATTTGCTGTATTGTTTCCCCTAACTTTCTTGTTATTTCTTGTGAATTGATGGCTAGTTTGTTCTCAGTTGTCCAGCTTTGATGCTAAGTCCCTGAAGGACAGGGAGCTTCAGGCTATAGTTGTAGATTTTATGTATTAGACCAAAGCTTTAAGAAGCTTTTGAATGAACTATTGTATTTGAGTACTGCAGGCAGAATAGAGAGTCTTAGTTTTACTGGTATAAGGTGTCCTGGTGCAGGAGGGCAGTATACATTTCCAACTAAGAAATGAAGTGAATGCGTTTTTGTTAGGTTTTGAAAGTATGTGAATTGCTTGCAAAACATTATCTCCTTTTTATATAGGAGCAAAACACAGATACTACAAGTTGCATTCTTCAGAATGTATCTCCAGGGGATTATATAATTGAGGTAATATATACAAATAATTTATACAACAGCTAATTAAGTATTTGATGATTAACGAACTGAAATTAGAAGTCTTCAAGCCAAAATATTTGATAGAATTGGACTTGATGCATCACTAATGAAGTAAATTGTGCAAATAAACATTTTAGATTGTTCTTTACCTTTCCATAGCTTTGTTTTCCTAAACACAGAACAGCTGCATCTGGGCCTTCATGTGAAATCATGGGCCTGGATTATTCTTGGACTTGCGTTTTTAGGTAGAATTAAAAGCTGTTTATTTCTTTTGATATGATGATACGTGAATGCTGAAAGTTAAATATTACAATATAATAAAGCAATTTTAAAATGAATTATGTAACAACAAGGAAAGCTACCTTTGTTAGCTACTGGTTTTGAGCACTCTTTAAATGTAACTTTTTGAATAAGTTTCCTTATGTTTCGTACTGAATGCTGTTACAGCTGTTTGCATATGCAGAAATTTTTTTTTTGCAAAGTAAATAAAATTTCCACAAAATAACATTCAACTTTTACTTTTCAAAGCTGGTGGATGACACTAACACAACAAGGAAAACAATGCATTACGCACTAAAACCAGGTATTTTTTTTACAGTATACATTATTTATTTGTTTAGATACAATCTTAATTATGCTGGAAAATTGATTTGGGACAGGATTTGACACAGGAAATGCCTGTTTGGCACAATCAAGACTACTGACGCTTAGCTGTACTTTTATATGCAGTTCTGCTGTGATCTTTTGACTTTAAAAAACTACTCATGCATATACATCTACATGTTTATACATTTTTATCTAGTGTAGTTTAGATATACAGCTGGAAATCTTTGTAGGAGAGTAACTGTATACATGGATATGTCATATTTTGTATCTTAATTGCACGCAAGTAGCTGTGTGGAAATAATGTAATGGATCTATATGAGCAGCCTAAGCCTAACCAGACTGCTAACCTCAGCATGGAAATGAAATTTAAGTAGTCAGGAAAACCCGTCAGGTAAATGCTCAGCATCTCTCTATCAGGCCAGATGCTGAGACCCTAACTAAGGATTTCAAAACATAGGTGTAGAAACATAGCCACAGATGAAGGCAGTGGACAAGATGGGTTGCTTTCTAATTCATATTTATAATCTGTGCAGAAGACTGTGCTTTGTAAGTGGCTAGTGAAACAACCTAGAATAGAAATCCAACACGATAAAATTACTTTTGGATTTCTTATCAAATCTATACTTCACGTAAAGACCTTCTCATGTGGAGTTAGAGTCTGAGCTGGAGTACAGCTCTTGTTACTTAACTCTAGTCACTCTGATGCTATAGTGATGCAGACAAACAACATAAAATCTTCCTCAAGTTAAGCAGAGCATAATGATGTTTGCTTCTACTGTATATTTAACAGATAGTAGTTTAATGAAGCAGTTTTCCATTCCCATGGTGAAGCTATGATTGAATAATGTGTTAATATAGCTTATTTACATAAGGCTAATACTGCTTTATTTTTCAAAGTACATTCTCCGTGGGCTGGACCAATACGAGCTATTGCTATTACTGTCCCCTTGGTCGTCATTTCAGCATTTGCAACGCTGTTCACAGTGATGTGCCGCAAGAAGCAGCAAGGTAGAGTGTTTATTCAATGTAGAGTTTCACTTAAAGGCACACTTTTGCACCCAATAATGTCTTAACTCATAGAATTGCTAAAGAAAGCTCTTTATCTGAAGACCTTTCTTCTTTGCCTTTCTTCCCTTCTCACACACAGTACAAGTAGATCTCTAAATTGATTTATTTTCAACATTCTCTTATTTCATACTAATATGTTTAGTTCATATTTATTTTATACCAGAAAGAAAATAAAACCATATATGTCAGACCATGGTAGTTCTCAGCACTGTCTAGAATGTTCTCCCTATCTATTATTCCAGAGTTTCTCACTTTCCTGGAAGTTGCCTTTAAACTTCATCCTAAGCCTTCTCCCAAAATTTATTCTTTCTAAGACTTGCTTGCAGATGTTTCTCTAAGCTAGATTCCATCTCTCTCTGCAGACTTTCTCCTGGACACTTCTCTGTGTCCATGAGCTGGCAAGCCACACTTGTTACATCGAGATGTTAAAAATCTACCGTCTTTTTTTTTTTTTTCTTGGATAGCATCTTGGGAATTTTGTGGTTTCATGATTATGGAAAAAGAGATTACATTCCCCAAACCTCACATGTCTGTATTCTCCATCTGAATTTTGGAAGCGAGGTATACTGCAAGTGCTGTATGCCATCTGGGTTAAATGCTTTTACCTTCTGGCCTTCTTTGGCTGTCCCCTAGGACACAGCTCGCACAGTTACTTCAGACAGCGACTGAAGATTTGACTACAGAGAGATTTGTTCCAGAGTAGTTATTCATGATGAATTGTTCTAAAACAAATCCCTAGATGGATGCTTGTATTTTGAGATACTTGTGCTTTATTCCAAATTAGTTTAATCAACTGTAGAACTAGATTGAATTATTTTGGCACAAGGCAGTTATGTTCTAGCATAAAAGCATTCATGCAAAGGAAGAGACAAATACAGCTATTTTGATTTAAATTAATCCTATCTCAATTCAAATTAATGTTAAGTTAATGTTGAAAATCTACATACTACATGATATTCTGAAGGTGTGTGTTTTTCTGCAAGTTAGTATTCTTAGTTTGCTCGTGTCACTACTTTAAAAAAGAGCCTGCCTCTCTGTTATTCAGAAACTTAATAATATACCTTTAAAGCCGATAGTTTTTTTGAACAGAAAAATGATCATTAAAGCCAGATAGAGGTGAAGCAACCTCATTCTGTTTATAAAATAAACCATTCCTGAGAGTGACCTAAGTTGTACAGTAATAACTGCACATCTCTCTTTCCAAGTATGTTCCACATATGTTGCAGCTCAGAAGCTGGGAAATAGAGGGTGGCACAACTTAGACTTTTTAGGATAGGAAAAAAAAGGAATAGCTTTTGAATAAAATTTTCTCTGTATGTTTAAGTAATGAGCCAAAAAAAAAAAAAAAAAAAGGTTTAAGAATATGACCTTTTATGGTGTGAACTTTCTTTCCTCCAATTTAGAAAATATATATTCCCATCTAGATGAGGAAAGCTCGGAATCTTCAGCATATGCTGCAGTGCTGCATGTGGAAAGACTTCGACCCCGGCCAAAAGTGTTCATCTGCTATTCCAGTAAAGATTGCCAGAAACACATTAATGTCATCCAGTGCTTTGCTTATTTTCTACAGGATTTTTGCGGCTGTGAGGTAAACTCAACATTTCTTGTCTAAACAAGTAGAATTGCCTTAATTAAAATGGTATCCCCCAAAAAAACATAGTGGTGTGTGTTTGAAAATGGAATACGTCAGTCTCACCTTTCCACGGTGAATAATTTTCATTATCCTCCTACATATTGCCTACATATCTTTTTTTTTCAGTTTGGGAAAGGAACAAACCATAGCCTGTGTAAATGACAGAATTGTGGAAAATTTGTGGAAAACTACATTGCTTCCAGGGCTCTCAGTTGGTCATATGCAGCTTGTTTTGTATTAACTGCTCATTCTGTTTAGTAGGCCTAGTGACTTTATAGTCTGCAGTCAAAAATAGATACTATAGTTCACCTAATCTATTTCAGTATTCCTAAAATACCTTTTATACTGTAATTTTGAAATGGTGATACCAGACACGAACACTTGAATCTATCAAAAATCCTATTTGCACAAAAAAACGACCTCATTGGGATTAATTGTTGACATTTGGTATTGTTATTGCTGAGCATTTTCTTCTCTCTCTGCACTTCTGCTATAAAATCTGCATTTTTTTTTCTTCTTTTTAATTCAAAGCTATGAGAAGGACATCAAAATTTCTACTTGAAAGACTAGACTCAGATTATGGCTCAGAATCTGGATGCTTTCTTAAATATAATAAAAATGTGGAGGTCATTCACTTTTCACTTGTGAAAAGGCAAGACAATTATTAGCATATTTTTGTTGCACTTTTGTCACTGTGATTCTGTGTGTGAATCAAAAATGTTTTTGTAATTATACAACAAGTCTGACCCCTACTGGCTGCACACATGAGACTAAATAATTGATGTACCACATATTTGGAGATAGTCACAAATGTGCTTACATATGCCTAAAATGGTTCAGATAAGATTTTATAAATAGTTTCCTTGAATACCTTTTTCTGTTATGTTAGCACTGCCACACTAGACCTCTTTGGAATAACGTTAAGGTGAGCTGTTGCCACTATTCATATATGAGCTGTATCCATAAGGTATAGGGCATAATTTATGGGTATGATTGATTGTATAAATCATTAATAACAACTGCATAGGGAACATAGGGAAATAATGCATATTATTATTAAAGCTAGTAGGGATTCATATAAAATGCAAAGCTCAATGTATAACAGAAAAGATATTTGAGAGATAGAATCAAATTATTGTCTTGTAAAGACAAAAGCAATAGCATGTAATTAAAACTTGAAATAAAAACCTGCCCATACTATGGACTATTGTTCAGCAACATTAAATGCCCACATTATACCTTTTACAATATCATGAGTGTCTGCAAAAAACACCTTTTCTTCCCTATGCATGTTTATTTTTCCTGTGCCTGTCTCTGCTGTAACAGTTTCAATGAATTTTGCATGCTAAGCTTTAAGCTATTGTGTGACTTATGACAGGGCAAAGTTTTCTGCTCTGTTGTGAGACAGATAACAGAGGAAAAGAGAGTATTTTGTTCTCTAGAAGAATGCTAGTTTTGCTTTTTGCCATTTTGAAAGTTCTTTTCTTCTCTTTGTTTATTCTATAAATCATTCTTTCTTTCAGGGACAAACTATAGTTAGATTTATTAATAATTCTGAATTTTCTGATGAGTACAATCTAGCTCCCTAAGATTATATCTAACCATATAACCTAGTAATAAATGTTAACCAATATGTTCTTTTCTTTTTTTAGGTGGCCCTAGATTTATGGGAAGATGTAAAATTTTGTAAGGAAGGGCAGAAAGAGTGGCTTATTAACAAAATAAATGAGTCCCAATTTATCATCATTGTATGTTCCAAAGGAATGAAATACTTCGTTGAGAAGAAGAACTGGAAACACAGAGGGGTAACCAGAGATGCAGGAAAAGGGGAGCTCTTTCTGTTTGCTGTGTCAGCTGTTGCCGAGAAGCTTCGTCAGGCAAAGCAGAATTCAAATGACCTCTGCAAGTTCATTGCAGTCTACTTTGATTACTCCTGTGAAGGAGACATCCCTGGTATTCTGGATCTAAGTACAAAATACAAACTTATGGATGATCTTCCTCAGCTTTATTCACATTTACACTCCAGAGATCTTAACTTACAGGATTCAGAGCTATTTCCTGTGAACATTAGTAAAAGGAATTATTTCAGGAGCAAATCTGGACGGTCCCTTTATGTTGCTATTTGCAATATGCATCAGTTCATTGATCAGGAACCAGACTGGTTTGAGAAACAGTTTATTCCTTTTCCTCCATCTCCTCTACATTACTCAAAGCCTATTATGGAAAAATTTGACTCTGGCTTGGTTTTGAATGACTTGGTGAGTAAACAGATGACGGATGGTGATCTATACCTGAGAACAGATGGAAATATTATTTCAGCTGTAAATTCAGACTCTCACTGTATAATTCAGCACTTAAACCTCGGAGAAGAAGCTCAGGATATTCAAGGTGGCAACTCTGTTCTTCAGCCATTGCTGCATGTTGTTAAAGCTTCCAATCTTACAGATATGCCTCGAGATTCTGGAATCTACGATTCTTCTGTTCCTTCATCTGAGTTATCTTTACCTTTAATGGAAGGACTGTTGACAGACCAAATGGAAACATCTTCCATTACAGAAAGTGTTTCTTCATCATCAGGTTTGGGTGAGATGCATTAGTCTCTTCTAAAATTATATTTAATTATTGTGGGCATATTTCTAACATCTCAAAGTATTTAAGATACTATATAAGGAGCCATGTAAAAAGATGAAGAGTATGGTAGGCATTATATAAAGATAGTCAAAGTAAGATAAGTTGCAGTAGCTTTAGAAAAATGTATCTTTCCCTTAATTGATTATGAGGAGATCTGTAGCTAAATAATAATTCTTGAAATTACATTAATTAGTCGCATTTCATTAATTGATCTAATGACTGGGGAGAGTGACTCTTTTTTTCCAGCGACTTCTTGACAGCTGTGCTGCTGGATGACAGCTATGTGATTGAATTGGGAGTAATACGGTGCAGCATTCTTACACAGAGGCCAAAAGTCTAAAACTGACACCCTGTTTTGGTCCAACATGTAGTAGACCCTTTAAGGATATAGTTTGTACCATGGTTAACTCAAGGTTCAGAATCACATTAGGCTTCTCTTTGGATGGGAGGAATGAACTCGAGGATTTCAGTGGAGGAATTTAAATGCTCTGAAGACGCTCTCCAAAATAGATACTCAGATTAGATCCTTACAGTTAGATGTTATAAGTATTCTCTTAGCTAAACAGCTGATCTGACCTTACTCATTGCAAAACACTGAGCTGGCATCACAACCAAAGCAAGAAGGAATGTTCCAGCAATTGTATTTATAGTTATCAAAATACCATTAGCTGAGGTCTTCCCTAAACAGCTACAACAGGTGAATATTACACTTCAGTAATACGTTGTTATGTTTTCTTGGGTGTATGCTAAGAGGGTGAGATGTCTTTCTCATCTATTTCTTAAATGTATCTTTCATTATTCAATAATTAGTAAGTAATATTTGCTGTCAAAATTATCTTAGGGAGGGGATAGATACAGCATCCAGTCTTTATAAGAATGTAACTATTTTTTTTTCTCTGTGGAAAGAATATAGTTTTAGTCATTTAATTCAACAAGCAATAAATATCCAGTTATTGTTTGAAAATTCATATTATATTAATTTCCTTCCCTATCTTCCAACCCACCCTTTTCTTGCAGTTGTGGGAAACCATGCAGACTGTGTCTGTAAGGTTTGAGTGTGTGTGGGACAAAGGTAGGATGTCGGTTTTAGATTTGTGGCCTCCCTATAAGAATGCTGCACCAGTTTTCCCCTCCTGATTCAGTTGCGGAACTGGCAGCTGAGTATCCCAGCTGCCAAAGAGTCCCTGGAAGAAAGAGGCAGTTTCTTAAGTAATTTATTCTCAAGTCACGTATCTACTTGTTAACGTATCTCAAGTATAGAAAGTAGAAGATGTAACACTGGCTGATAGAGGTGAACCTTAATGTTGATGTACCAACTGTCAGAGAAACATGAAGTTAATACTGCCATTTTCTCAGTTACCATCCCAGTCCAAAAGTCTTGATCTTTTTAGGCTGAGACTTGTTTAAACGTATGCTTGCTCAAACCACAGTCCTAATTAGGTAGTGGGTACAAAAGAGGCAGCATGCAGAACTGCACATCATCTGCCTGTTGCATGAATCGTAACTCATTAAATCTTTTTACTGTCCCAGTTATACACAATAATGATATCCTGAACATTTATATACCTGATAACAAAAAGAAAAAAAAAATATGGTAGCTTGTATTCTTGTTCTGAGAATTGAATGTGTCCAAATTATTACTCTGAATTCAGTGTAAAATGCTATCTATGTTCTGGCCACTCATTTTTCATCTATTACTTGGTCAGGAAGGCATGAATACCTCTGTCACTTGGCAGTGAATATGCACATCTTAGAGCAGGCCTTTCCTTTTCTGTTTACAAGACAGTTTGCTTTTGTATTTGAATTAAACTAATCATATAATTTGCAGTATTCTTTGTCTTTCGGTGCAGTTCATATAGAGATTACTGATCCACAAAGAGGATTTTCTGAGATTATCAAATTAGGCACAATCCACTTAAGTTCAAACCAGTATAACGTTGAGGAAGCGACAACGCTCAAACCTTTAAGAGGTCATTTACTAATAGGGTTTTCTCCAAGTAGACCTGTTGGAGGAGAGAACTTGTATTAATCCTGTAGATGAGGAGTTACTGAATGTGGCCATTTGGCCTCAGGAATAACGCATGTGGCATGAGGGTTTTCAAGATTTCCTTTGCACCATTTCTAGAATGTTAAATTAAAAATTAATTTTCTAACAACTGAACATCTTTTCTTTTTTATTTTTTAGGGGAAGAAGAACCTCCTGTAATCACTGCCACAAAATTCTTAGTGCCTGGAATATATAAAGCAGAACTTCATTGCCATATCCACACTGATGAACTGCAGGCAATTGCACCTTTGTAATACGTTACCACATTGTTATGCATTGCCACTTTATCAACCGCCGCTGTTTGTGCTTTAACTACCACACTATCCCAGCACTAAACCTTCTTGAAGGAACAAATATTCCCTGAAAAAAGATCTTCTATTCCTAAGGGATTTCTATGGCCAGCAAATTTGAACCTGTCGGTCTTTATTATATCAAGTCTTTCATGAATTGAAAACCGCAGCACGGAAAAATATACTTCAAAATCTATTTTTTTTTTCCTGCTAACTTAAATTTCACGGTTATACTATACTGTTTACAGATGCCAGAATCAAGAATTCCTTTTTCTTCTAGAAATAATCTTGCAGTTAAACAAAAAATTGTTTGGACCGTTAAGCCTTCATAATTTTTCTTGTTCAGGCTCTGATTTTAAGTGCTGACATAGTTGGTAGCAGAATATTTTAGTGAATGAGCAGCAAGGCATTTTTTCAGCATCAACATAAAATGCCAAATGTGAGATTACAGGATTCTCCATCAGGAGAATTCCAGTTCTTTTAAAAGTATTTGAGCTCTTTTTCTCATACTTTCTTCTTTCCTAAATGTTAACATGTTTCTTTTTTTTTTTTTAGATAAAAACATTTATTCCTGTTAAGAATGATTCTTCTCCATAATTTGGCTGTGGTGACTCACAAATAATAACATATTGAGTCTGAAAATACCAATTTTATAATAGAAGAAAATCATATATATGCTGAGTGATACCATGGAAACTAAGTTTCCTATTTTTCCCCTGTAAGGATTGATAAGAAGATTACTTTAAAGAGATGGGAGAGAGAACACCAAATTTCCTATTTGTTCAGGATGTCATTTTATCTTAGTTCAGCTTTGAGAGGAGTGTGCTGTGTGGGGGATTTGTATTATCATTCAAGGACATGCTGCTACAAATCCATCTGGGTTAAAACATGGTAAGACAGGCAGGCAACCAACATTAGTTCTTCAGCTCATGCTGATCAACCACTAAACAGAAGCCTATGAGTTATTCTGAAGTTCCCAGTATCTCCCATTACTTAGTCATTAAGATAGTATAATATTACTAGGGTTATATTAACAAAAAGTGCTAAAAAAAAATTTGATTTTCTTTATCTAAAGACAGGGAGCAGGCGAGTGCAAAGACAATGTAAGTTTATCCTCATCCAAAGTAACACTGCTGTTTCCAAAGAGTAATTTCATCAGTAAAACTCATTTGTATAACTGCAATTCTAGGTACTATTTTAATATATAGTGTAATAGCAAATAATAAAACTCACGTTATGAGTGTGCCTTTGCTAAATTTGCTCATGGAGTCAGATTCTGTTTCTTGTTCCCTCTGTCCTCCTATTCCCCTAGCAGAAGGTTACTTAGAAGTGCACCAGAATTTGGGCAGCTTGGACATTATGTTCATTTTGGTGGACTAGAATTAAGACATTACTAACTGATACAATTTATTATCCATATTAACAGCATGAGCTGGACCTATTAAACCAGTAATGATTACAGAACTGTGGTAATTTTAGCTCTCCAGTGCTGTCAAATCCCCTTTTTGGGGCGGAGTAGGGGGTGTGAGGAGTGGAGGGGAAGAAGCAGAGTGGAAAACACAGAACACAGAGTTCAGCCTTTTCCTCATTGAGTCACTTTAAAATCCCTATGTTTTTTTTGTCAGTTTATATTTAATCATATGAATGTCCAAACAACAGACTCTCTTGAAATTGCTGTTGTCACAGATGCATTAAGAAAGATCTGTACAGCTTTCATGCATAAAATGTAATAATTGTTTGAATGCAGCCATGGATGGCAGAACTCCAGCATGCTTTGCAATTGCAAGGTAGAATTACATTATGATGAGGTAGATGCCTTTGTTGGATTTGGAAGGCTGTCTTCATTGGCCTAATGTTCTGTACTATTCTGTTTCCTGAACTTGAAAGAACAGCAACTGTAAAACTGTGACTTTGTAATATCTAAGTAATTTTAGGTAATTCTCACTTCACAGTGAATTATCTGCATCTTCAGTAGTGCTTTCTTTATGCTATGCCGTGAGCTGTACAGAAAACATAATTCTTCATGTTTTCCTATACTTTAAAGTTGAAAAATACCTGGGTCAAACAAGGCAGAATAATTTAGAGGTAAACTCTGCTCTACTAAATCCAGCTGTGTAGGATCTTGATTCAGGGCAATTTTTGCAGTTTTATTAGAGGAAGAGTTTGGATTGTTGAAATACGCAGAAGGTTTAGCTGCTGTCCACAGAAATGCCAAAGCTACAATACATACGGACAAGGAGGTGGGTTGAGACAGTTTCTTAGCAATTAGATGGTGAAGTTAATGCTGATTTCCTCAGTGGAAAGTCCCAGCTCACATACTGTTATTTTATGCTCAGCTAAAGCTTAGGAAGAATTCCTGTTTCTATTAAGTTCAGTAGCAAAATTTAAATTATTTAATGGGATTCGTATTTCCATTTGAGCCCTAAGGAAGTTCAGTTTCAAAGATGGGCAAAGAATCACTTCCTGCTAATGCTTTTTATTTTTTTTTTTTTTTTTGCTGTACAATCCTGAAAGTTGTTGTGTAATTGTGAAAGGTCTATGCAGATGCCAACCAAATATGTTCTTAGCATAAGATAGAAATAGCACATTATACATCTTTTGAAGAAAAAAAACTCCATATAATTAATTGCAAATTTAGAATAGGTAAGCTTTTTAAAAATACACAGACTGAGGAAAAAAATACTTACCTGATTTAGTGTTTTTTTCTAAATCTGCAATACTTTAGAAAATCAGAAAAAATATTATGTCTATTGAAAATAGGGAGGACATAGTACTGAATTTGCAGGAATTCTGTTTTATTCTTGCCCACAAATGCTAGCAGAAGTCCTTGTAAAAATATTTTAGTAAATATTTTAATACACATTCTAGAGGTTAGCTTATTACTATTTTCAAGTATTAGAAAACTCTAAAACAGAATGTAAATGGTAAAAGGCACCCTTTAATTACTGCTAGACTCAAATATGTGGATATGTGATTGTTTGGATGTTCTAGTACTGTTTTCCAGGAGGGTCGAGAAAACATTGGAAAGCTAAAGGTGCAAGACATGGCTGTATGTTCAACATCTTGAGTGACTGATATAGCTGTTACCATACTTTGTACCTGTACTGTTGAAAATAGAATGCAGCTAATATTTGCAGAAATAAATTTTTATACTATAATTTAGAAGTTACATATTAGAATAGAATGTTTTTGTTCGTTTTCTTTCACTGAGCTTTTCTCAGTAGTATTAGATTAAGCTTGAGAGTTCCTTTGCATTCTTATTTTATCCAAAACAGTGCAATTATGCATCCCACACAAATAAGCAGACTCTGCTGTTTGTACTTTACATTTAGAGGTGAAACTGCTCGCCGTTGGATTATTATAAGTGAGCACCTGAAAGAAATTGTCATTGTCCAAGAATTCGGTGCTGGACAGACTGCGTCTGATTGTCTTTTTGAAAATAAGACTACCCTGTCGTGACTTTGTATGATTTATACATAATGATGTGACTTTACACATACATGATATAACTTTACACATTTTAGTGTCCTAAAAAGCTACATCTGTTTTCTTTAACTTGCCTATTTCAACATTTTGCATAGCAGTCAGAGTGAATTCACCAACATTAAAACCTTAAAAAACCATTACCATCATAGAACTGCTGCTGAAAACTGCCCAATACACTTTAGCTATACTGAATTAGTTTATTTTTTGAATTTGGAGGGATAGTGTTAAAAATTTTTGTATCTATCTCCTATATTTGTATCTCCTCACAGTTCCTTGTTTAGCTCCTGTCACCAGGTAAATTGGAAGCATTTAGAAGGGTCGCTAGCTGCATCTGTAGACAGGCTAAGGGCACCATCTCAGCAATTTCAGTTCATCTCTATTCACAGAAGCATAAAAAAAATGTAGAGTTGGCTAAAGCTGAAATGGTTATTAACCTTCTTAAAAAGTTAGGCTGTTTGGTGAGTTTACAGCAAGATAATCATCTGTAGATTTATATGTATACAGACATTTTAGAACTGGTTTTACTTTTTGCAGACAGGCAATGTCAGTAGGTCATCTGCTTATTACAGGAGAAATGGGGAACTGTTGCAGTTTACAGATACTTAAAATGAGAAGTGAAAAAAATGCTATTCCAGTTAAAAATTACTCCAGTTAATGCACTATTAGAAACTGTTGCTTTTAGAAATGCACACATCTTTCTAGGCGTAAATACACATACACATTTCACAAATACGTTTTTTAAAAGAATTATTTTAATACTTATGTCACAGGTATTTCAACTAACCTATGTTTGCAAGCCCAATATTTTAACCAAGTTGTAAAATTGGTGAGATAGATCGTTACTTGGAACAATGAAGAAAGAAGCCAAGAAATACTTTAAAACTAGTTCAGGATCCGTTTTCATGGAATAAGACACTGCTTCTGTTAGGTGGTGAGCATTGTGCATTTGCACATAAATAGTAGTTCAGAGGAGAATTTATTTATCTGTGTTTAAACTGGGTATCTTTGAGGTGTATTATCTAAATGTATATTCTGCAGTCCTAATCTCTGTATTTTCTGTCTTTAGGCCCTGGGCACTGGGGACTTTATGGCTGAAAAAGAACATGTAGAGAAGGTGTTGCTCTAATTTTTGTATCTTCATAATAAAACAAGAGAATTCTCAGGAGGCCTTCCTAATGTGTGGGAACTGTTGGCAATTTTTTTTTCACTTTGAGGAGGTTGAAAGGAATACATTATTATGGGGATATGCCTGTGGATAATACATTTCGAAAAATTTCACAAAGTAACCTCATTTTTCTTTTTATCTTGCATTTAAGTACTGTGCTGACTTGGTACTGAAATCTCTCTCACACACAAATTTTCTGAGTTATAGTCCAAAAACATGCCCTGCACACAATGTTTGCATTCAAACTATAAATGGTCGGATATGAATTATTCTAAAAGCTCAGAAGTTAAAGGCTGTGCTGTCATCAGCTGAGGGAATATTTCCTCGACATGCTAGAAATTATTTTACGTCACTCTATGTTGATGTTCCCCAGACTCATTAAACAAACAAACAAAAAAACAGAATGATGGTCAAATTATGTCTTTTATAATGAGATACAATTAAATTATTTGTTTTAGACTTGATTTAATCAAGTGTGATTTACCTATAGCGTGCCTTTTTATGGGCAGTTGTGCCATAGATGGTGAATTACAGTAGTAATCCACTTTTTTTTTTTTCTCTAGACTGCTGCTAGGTTTGCAGGCCTTCACAATACATGGAAGATTGGTTTCAGTGTATGGAATGTGGTCTTTTTGAGTTAATATTTTCACTGGAATTCTAACTATTTTGTGGCTGCTAGTGTACAAAAAAGATTTGGGGAGAGAGTCTTGTTAATTATGTAAATTATGTGAATTTATTGCATAAGAGTTTGTAAAGATGGTATTTTTTCTGCTAAGAGAAAATATAAAGTACGTAACCTATGCGTAATTGAGTGCTATAACACATATGCATTCCCTCTGCAATTACTGCATTAACCCTTTTACTGTGGATCAATATTGAATTGGTCATGTAACTTGATCTTAATTTCTGTAATAGCTAACCAAGTTCCTGGTGGAATTGTACCCAACCAAAACATTTCATTATTGATATCATAATATAATAAACTAGGGAATATAACACTTCTCAGATAAAAAATAACAATAAATTCAACCCTTTTCACTGCTGAGAAAATCGAATTCTAATCCACAACTACAGAGATTTAAAATTGTCAGAAGGCTGGATGCCTAACATAGCAATGGAAAATTAAATGCATAGTGAAAATGTTTATTATATTAACTTGTTTGGTGAATATATAATGAAACTGTTTCAGAGAAAAGAGTTCCCAGCAAGAGTTTACATCAAAGTAAATAATACCTATGGTCAAATACAGTGTCAAGAATATTTTCATTGCACCTCGCTACTGCCTGGTAAAAGTAATCTACAATCCAGGTTGCTGAACAATAGCCATAATACAGAAATATTTGCATGTGTCTGATTATTAAATCAGATGCTAACAATGTGAGTGGGTCACATTTCAGTGGAGTTATGTGTCTGTCATATGTTAGGTTTTTTTTCCTTGCAAGAGCATAACTGTGCATATGAATGCTGTAAGCAAGTATTACTATCTTCATTTTGGAAAATAAGATATCGTTAGGGAATGTGCTGAAGAACAGAGATGAGGCTGGGCTTAGCTGCAGATATAGAGTTCTCATATCTTAGTCTCGACCTGATTGTGCTTCCTTCAGCAGTCTGCAGCCAGTCAGTTGTTCTGTTAGCAACATCATTAGTGCAGCTTTTGCCATTTTGCAAAACCTTCATGATAGATCATTACAGAGTGCGGTGTTTTATTTCCTGAACAAGCCCTGTGACACCCCTGCAGCAAGTCATGGATCCATGCAGCATGATGGAAAGGGGTGGGCTGCAGACCAGAGTCATAGCAAGAGCTGCAAGAGAAGGAAGAGGTACATTTGGGGCAGACCCATGCAAAGTTATTTCCTCTACAATAATCCTAGAGGCCTCTGAAGGTAATTTAGGGCACATTTTTAATCTATTCCAAACTTCGTAAGGTCTGTTTCAGCTTCGTGGCTGCTCCTTGGTACTACTTCTCTTCCATATTACTTGATGTGAACCTGATTGGCAAGAACTGACTCATTCTGATGAAAATTGAATGATTTCATTGCTCTTAGTTACATCATATCCAATTCAAAATAATTCAAAGTGAGACAAGAATTAGGCCTGCCTGTCTTTAGCAATGTCTGATTTAGGGGATGTTCCCAGAGAAGCTGTTAGTCATCAACAGGAGGGAAGCTGGCTGCCCTTTCCTGGGGCTTTTGCAAACACGCCAAGGTGCGACTTCGGTGTTAGGAAGGAAACCACCCTCTCTTTGCAGGATAACAGTTGGATGCTGCAGCGCTGCTGAGGGTGGAGCGAGAACAAAAGCTGCAGTGAATCAGAAAGGAGAGCAGGGCAGGACTTTAGTTTGTAAAGTTTAACCTCTGTGCTGAGATTGTCTACAGATCTGTGAATTGCACGCATATTTACTTGGATTTTTTTTGCCCTGATTCAAACAAACATTACATATCTACACATAACTATCAGGCATGATTGTATTTTAGGTTGTATTAAGGAGTAATATGCTAGATATTTTTGCATTCTATATCCTGCCTTGTAAAGAAATGTCATCCTTGCCAAGAGTTATAAATGTGATACAGCCAGTTAGTTTTGCTCGATTTTTATCTCCGTATCCTTTCACCTGTTAACAAGCAGTCCTGATAAACATTGTGGCAGTATGTGAGCCCACTGCAAGTTGTGTTACTGGGCTCATTGTCTTCAAAATCAGAAGTTACAAATCAGATACTAAAAAGTGTTAAATCTCTATTAAAACTAATTCCTTGTGTAACTGACTTTGCCCTAAGACCAGGAAAGAGTAAGGTCCCCTGTCTAGTTTATGGCGTTATTGGTGTTGAATTTCCGTCTCCACGGGCCTGCGGGGGTATCAGAGCAGAATCCCGCCCTTTTTTCCCGCCCTTTCTGCCCCTTCTCTCCCCTCGCCGACGGACACCTCAGGAGGGGGTGGGGCTTGCGGGCAACCAGGGGCGGGGCTTAGTGGATGGGTGGGGCTTGCGGGCAGCCGGGGGCGGGGCGGGCGGGGCGCGCACGCACACGCGCCCCCGCCTTCCCCCTCCCTTGGCTGACAGGCGCCCGCCCCGCGCGCTCTCGCTGTCCCCCGCCCGGCCGTAGTCTTCGCGCTGAGGCGCCGCAGCCGGGGCTGCCGGCGGCCGCTTCTCGCCCGGGCGGCAGCAGCGCGCCGAGGAGCAGCAGCAGCGGCGGCGGCAGGAGTAGGGGCGAGGCGAGGTGAGGTGATGCGATGCCCGCCGTGCCACGGCGCAAGGCGCTGCCGGGCAGCCTGGCAGAGCTGGCCGGGGTTGCCGGGCGCCCGCGGGCGGCAGTGCTGGCGGCGCCTGGCACGCAGGCAGCGAGCGGCGCCCGCGCGGAGGCTGCCCACAAAGGTCGTATTGTGCCTCGGGAGAGCCCCCCTTCCTTCTCTCCCATCCCCACCGCGGGATCCTGCGCGGAGCGTTACCGGCGCTGCCCTCCGGCAGCTCCGCGGTCTCCCTGGAGCGCGGCCGGTGCCGCCCGAGCCCGTCGAGGGGCGCTGAGGAGCGGGGCCGCAAGGGGGGCCTGCGCGCGGTGACCGTTGGAGCCAACGGGCGCTTGACCGTTTCCTCTCAGAGCCCAACCGCCGTCTCGTTTAACCGCCGCCTCCTCGCTTTTCGAAAAACTCTCTACGTTTATTCAGGGCCAGTTCTCACCCAAGCGTAGGTGCAGGAGGAGACTGTGTGAGCGGAGCCCCAGGTGTGTCTTGTCTCCTTCGAAAATTTTAATTGCGGTTACCAATAAGTGTTTTTTTTTTTTTTTTTTTTTTCCCCTCCCCTTCCCCAGCTGTTTGTTGACCTTGGCAGGTCGGAGAGCGGCTCTGCTGCTCCGGAGCTTTCCAGCCCTCGCATCCACCTTGGGGGAGGGCGGCAGGGGGGATCGTTGGTGAAAGGAAAGGGGGGGAAAATAAGCACCCAGAGTAACTACTTACACTTTTGAAGTTAGTCTTGGTAGATTCCAATTAGATCGTAAAAGATGGTGTTGATTAACCTGGCATGGAGAATATGTGAATTTAAATAGTTGATGCAGGTAGATTCCTGGCCCTGTGATACGATCTATCACCCAGCCTAGAGGTCTACATATGTGATTTATATATATGTATATATAAATTCAGGAAATTCGGTTTTGGTGCTTTATGTTTTTATTTCTTTTATTGCTTTTGAAATCTCGTGAGTCTATGTAAACAATAATGTACATATCCTGTTAATATGTGCATGCATATATTAATCTAATTTATATTTAAATGTTATCCTTTAAGTTGTGAAGGTAGAGAAAGCTCTTTCATCTTCAGAAGCTTATTACAGAATGAATTTGGCTAAATTCCTGATTCTGCAGTTTGCACGGAGGTCTACTGAGTGCAACAAGTCAAGAGATAGATGCCTATATTTGTACAGAAGTTGAACTCACCATGGGGGAAGCCGTGGGCTTTAGGAACAGCTATAGCTGGAATACTTATTGTGGAATAAGTTCTGGAGAGTGTAGACAGAGTGACGTGTGAAACAGTGAGGTGCGCTGGAGTTGGTGTGGTAAGGGAGTGCATAAGAATATTGGTCGGTTCAGTGCTTCTACTTAAAATGTTTATATATATATATGTATGCCTTATAATCTGTTTTCAGTAAATATTTATTACCCAGCTTTAGTAAACAAAAGAGGACATTGTAAATCCCTTTTAATTTCCAGCCATAACTGTGCTTGCCAGTTAGCATGAGACAAGGCTTTGTGACTCCTGTGGATGCTGCAGCCTTTGGTATAATTCCCTGCACGTTTTTGCAGCACTCACTTCTGTTTTGAACAGTGCACTTCTTCTTTCTGGGGTTTTGTGTAGACAGTTGTTCTGGCACCATCCCAAGTTGTGGGTGTCTTCTGCGTGTACAGGCCAGAGGTGCAGTATGTGAAGTCACTTTTTTTTCAATGAATGGCTAATGAAAACGTCTGTTTGTGAAACAAACAAAAGCCTTGTTTTGTTTTCCTGACCATAAATTGATGTGTGACACCTATTTCTGCTTAGGAATCTAAATGTAATTTCAAGATTTTGAGCAGTTTCTTCTGAGCAAAGAAAGCCTAATTATTTTGGATGTTTTATGTGAAAGCATCTGTCCTCTCACACGAATACTCTAATAAATACGCTTAGAATCCTTTAGAAGCACTCTGTATACTGGCGCCTTATATTCAGTTAAGTCTGTGCATTTTGAAAAATAATTTGGTGAAAGTGGCTGTTTTTTTCCTGAGTAATGAATAAAAATGACTGGCAAATGAGAAGACTAGAACTTTTGGGGTGTTGATGTCCATGCTTTTGACTTGTTAGTTTACTAATTCATGAGTCTTAGTTTCGTGAATCTCTTTATTTTATTTGTTTATTTAATTAAATCTTGAGGAAATAAGCATTTCAAGATCACTGAGGCTGCACAGAAAGTTCATGTACTTTTTAAAAGGTATTGTAGTGCTCTAATGTGTGACCTGCAAAAGCCTGATCAGGGCAGCACCCTGTGAGTATAAAGAATGGAAGCAGGTCAATATATGAGGATGCTGGATGAAGAAGTCTCACACCTTTGATATTCACTTTTTCTTTTGCTGGATTAAAAAAAAATTATCTTCCTGTATCTAGTTTTTAGGTCCAGGAAGTTCTTTTTATTCTTTACTGAATCATGCCCCTCAAACTGTGAGGGCAGGGTTTCTCAGTTGCCCGAGTCCTGTGAAATCTACAGTAAACAAGTGCCTGAGGTCTTGTGCAAATCTCTGCAAATATGTAGAGTTATTGTAGTGTAACAGATAAATAATTAGGAAATAAGACTCCTTAAATACACTCACTCCAGTAATCTATGATTAGCAAGTACCTTGTGCTTTTTCTTATCTGCACAGTAACTACTCCGAAATACCTATGTAGCATAGAGCTTTTGCTGCCACGAACCCCAAATGTAACATGCGTGTTGTAAAAACAACAAGAAAAGTTTCTAGTGTCAAACAAGAGTTAACATTAAGATGCTGCCAATTATACAAGTGGAAATAACAGACTTGAGTTTTCTTTTTGTTGGCACCTGATAACGCTTGCTAGTGCTCACCACTGTGAAGAGTCCAGCTGTGAAATTGCAGTAGTTGGACTGCTGATGGATCAGGCTGTTAATGTCTAAACACAAGGGTGTATGTATGTGCCTAGTCACATGCTTGATAAGTAGTTTCAGAATTCCAGATCTGAGTAAGGATGCTGCCACAGGTGAATGAGTTACTTCAGAATAGTATGTGTCTGAAATGGACCACTGCTGAGGGTGGTAATTGAGGCTCTGGCCAGTAAAATTGTGTAGCGAAACTTTTGTTGTCTTTACAGCTGAAGACATCATACATTTAGTTATTTTATACAAGAACAAAATGGGAAATGATACTTTGTACAAGTACAAGCTTGTTCTATACTGTTGTTGAATTTCTTTTGTATGCAGGAACAACTATGGTCGCTGTCGTGTGGTTCTCCTCATAGCTCTGCAGGTGCAATCAGGGCAGGGTGCCACCTCGATTCCAGCAGGTTTCTGACTTCTATGCCACTGGAGCCTGTATAAACTTGGAAAGCTGACAGAAGTTATCTGGACTTGTGTGACTTTCTATAGAGCAAAACCAGCTGCTGTACTGGTGTCATCTCTCTAGTGGGGTCCCCCAGGGGTCAGTCCTTGGTCCAGTTCTGTTCAATTTATTCATCAATGACCTGGATGAAGGCACAGAGTGCTCCCTCAGCAAGTTCGCTGATGACACGAAACTGGGAGGAGTAGCCGATACCCCAGAGGGCTGTGCTGCCATCCAGAGGGACCTGGACAGACTGGACAACTGGGCGGTGAAAAACCTCATGCAATTCAACAAGGCCAAGTGCAAGGTCCTGCACCTGGGGAGGAATAACCCCAGACACCAGTACAGGCTGGGAACCGACCTTCTGGAGAGCAGCTCTGCGGAGAAAGACCTGGGTGTCATGGTGGATGACAAGTTGACCATGAGGCAGCAGTGTGCCCTCATGGCCAAGAAGGCCAATGGGATCCTGGGCTGCATTAAGAAGAGCATCTCCAGCAAGTCGAGGGAGGTGATCCTGCCCCTCTACTCAGCCCTGGTGAGGCCGCATCTGGAGTATTGTGTCCAGTTCTGGGCTCCAAAGTACAAGAGGGATGTGGAGCTTCTGGAGAGAGTCCAGCGCAGGGCTACAAGGATGATCAGGGGCCTGGAACATCTGCCCTATGAGGAGAGGCTGAGGGAGCTGGGCCTGTTCAGCCTGGAGAAGAGAAGGCTGAGAGGGGATCTAATCAGTGTATATAAATACCTCAAGGGAGGGAGTGCAGAGGACGGTGATGGTCTCTTTTCAGTGGTGGCCACTGATAGGACTAGAGGAAATGGCCGGAAACTGAAACACCAAAAATTCCATAGGAACTTAAGGAAAAATTTCTTAACAGTGAGGGTGACAGAGCACTGGAACAGGCTGCCCAGAGAGGTTGTGGAGTCTCCTTCTCTGGAGATCTTCAAAACCCGCTTGGATGCAGTCCTGTGCCACGTGCTCTAGGTGACCCTGCGTGTGCAGGGGGGTTGGACTAGATGATCTCTAGAGGTCCCTTCCAACCCTAAGCATTCTATGATTCTATGATTCTCTAACATTTTGGTTATTAAATAGAAGTACAGCTTTCATTGATCTATTTTAAGCTCTTCAGCATTTTTCCAGTATAAAACTTTAATATTATAAGTGGAAGTTTGCTATGCTGTTATAGGAATCCTATTGATTTTAAGTAAGTGTTTGCAACTTGTGTTCCCTCAGAAGAGAGTGACCATCTCTTTGGTCAGTGCAAGTTGCCTGGAAGGCCGACTGCCTGAGCCGCTGCACCCACATGGCAGGGAGTTGGAAGAAGTTAGACGTGCCTGAACTGCAGTGTGACTCTTAAAGCTGCTGTCTACCGCATTGATACAGCCTACGATGGCTCTATCCCAAACTTGGTACTCCCTGTAGCTAGTGAGATGTTTGAGTGAGATGTTTAAGTGTGTACCTTGATATACCTTGCCCACCGAAATAGATGCTGTCAAAAATAGCCCTTTGTGGATGTTCCACAGATAAAGAATAAACATCTAGAACAAATTCTTCAATCTAGTCAATTACTGCATGCAGAAGTAACTTTGAAAACTCTCCCGTATGTGTTTGGGTTGTGACTGTGCTTGGCAGCTGAAGGCCAAAAGTTCAAAAGACTGAAGAGGGTAATTTTATGACAGTAAACCTTTTGTTTTCCATTCAAATTTATTAAATAAGTATTTGAGTAGGAAAAATGATTTTGTTGTTGTTGTTGCAAAACGTTTACTCCGCAGCAAGCTTGAAACAAGAAGCTGAAAAGATGATTTTAATGTTATGGAGAGTATTTAATATCAAATAGTTCAGCTAATCCCTCTTTTTTCTTGACGATTCTTTCCCTTTTTAAAATCTTTGTATAGGCCTTTTAATGTTCTTCTCAGAAATAACGCAGTTATTTATGTGAATAGTGTTCTCAAGTTTTCTAGATTGTTTTTTTTTTGGTGTGTGTTTCATTGTTAGAGCTTTTGAATAGCATCACAGTGCTTGTTTTCAAATTCAGAAGATTGAGAAGGATAGAGTTAAATTCATCTCTGAGTTTGCTAACTGTATGAGTCACTGAATTGGGAACATAAATACTTCTCATAATCTCTGGAAAGAACCTTTCAACATTGTTTTGCTGCATAGTGTCAACTACAAAACACAAAGCAGTATGCTTAGCATAAATGCAGTTCTTTTTGTTTTTAAAATCGTGGAGGATGAACCAAATGAAGAACCACTTCTTGCTCCCTTTTCCTTAGCAAACTGACTAAAGGCTAGCAAGAAGTCTGCACTAAAAACAAGGTGTGACACTCTTGGGATTTGTTTGCTGTGTTTAAAAGAAGTAAAAACCTGTAAGGGAAAAAGATGAGACAAATGTTTAATGTGGTTAATTCTTTGTGCACCCTGATATAATATTATGTCCTGGTTGTTTTCTTCCTCTTCCTGAAGCCATGTATTTGAAGTACTAGAAACATCTGGATCTTTTCGGAAAGAAATTACTGCTTCAGAATGACTTATGTAGTTATAACAGCATCAGTGACAGAAAATTCCTTAATTTCTACTGAAGCTGTACTGAATGTAGTATTTAGTGTTGTGTGTCTTGTTTTAAACAGTGCGTTTATTTTTTGTGCATCTTCTGCGTTTTAAATGTTTTTGTTTAAAATATTATGTTCAAGCCTTTGATAATATTTTGTAGTGTCAGACTACTTCAAATACTGCTTTTTGATCAGTTAGGATCAGTAAGAGAGATTTAGTTGTGTTTTATTATTGACTAGGACACTCAATACTGAAACAGTAATTTCCTTTTTCTTTTTTCTTTTTTTTTAATCCCCTAGAAGTCACAATAATGCCCCAAATATTTCCTCTTTTCTATTATACCTTGAGTTTCTGGATTGAAACTATTAAAAGACTTAAAACTCCTAGTGGAGATCGGTATGTTGCAGATGAACCCTTGCTTGTCTGTACTTTATCTTACCGAGAGTAAGCCACCAGTCTGAATTCTTGAAACTCTATTTTCATGAACTCACTATCTCTTTGAAAAATATGCATTTATATTTTGGGGCACGTGTGGGCAAACCTGCTTCTGCTTTCACTGATGCTGGTGTCTGGATATACCTATGGATTTTTGAAAGGCATTTGTGTTGTTCTACATCCTTTCTTTGAGTCTTGCAAACTTGTTCAGGTGCTTTCTTCGAAGTTGGTCTGAGATAATTTGTAATATTATTTTTGTCTTCCTTTTCTTTAGATGTTTTGGAGGGGAAATAACTCTTGGTCAAGTGAAGGACTAGCTCTTTTGAGAACAGTATCTCATAGCAGTTGATGAACTATTTCCTTGTCTCTAGCAAGTCCGTGCTTTTGGAAAAGAGGGACAAACTGGTGATACTTGATGTGAGGCGGAGAATGGCTTGGTTATTTTAAAGCTGCTTTGCTATCACCTTGGAGTGTTCTGACGGAAATACCAGTTATGGAGTGTGAAGTTATGCACACTGCGAGTAGTTCTCTGAACCACTTCTGCCACATTTTAAAGTCTTTCAATTTATCTTTGCATACACTCCCGTGTCAAGTATCTATATAACTTAATATGTTCTTAAGAAAACAGAAGTTGAACACGGGTAATGAAATGTCTCAAGGGGACAAGAAACACATGTTTAAAAGAATGTATTTTAAAAAGTGTTTTCATAACCTCATTCTTTAAAGCACAAAATGCCTTTTTGAAGACTTCAAGAAGATAAGTAATGGCTTGAGATACAGGTTTTGACCTCAGTTTAATGCATTTGAAAGAACTATCGCAATTGTGAAACCGAGTTTGTGATGTGCTAGGCTTTGACTGAAGTAATCAGCAATGTTTCTCAGTTTGGTCTGCTACTTGGACTGGTACTCAGCAGAAAAATCCATCACGAGATTCTTGAGTTCTCACTCTTTCTGAAGTATCATGGATGCAAGGCACTCTGAGTTCAGGCCAACTCCTTCAGCAGTATAGAGATGCTTGGCAAACACTGTATCAGAAAGGCTCAAAAACGCAAATTGGATAGAAGATTATTTGCAGCATTTGTTGTTATGTAGTTAAATAATGACGTTGTCTGGAAACCTAAATCTGCCCATTAACAAACTATTTGCCTTAAGGCAGCCTGATGGTTAAAAGCCGAATGCTATCAAAATGTAATGGTTTGTACTTGTTAATGTGTGTGGAAATTAGACTTTGCAGAAAGCAATACAAGAGTAAATATTTGTGTTCACTAGAAATGGCATACCATTGTGCATGTAGTTAGGAACTGGAAAATCAGCTCTCTTAATTTGAAATATGCTACAATGCAAACTTGCTAATTAGTAATCTACTGGCCAGTGTTTGAGAGCATAAGGACTTCTGCTTGAGAGAATGCTGACAATGCTCACTTTTTTCTTTACAGTAGTTTTACGTTACCTTACTGATGCTGTTGTCTTCTTTTTTTTCGTTAAAAAATAATTACTGCTTCTACATTGAATCCTAGACCACAGTATTTTTTTCTAACTTTTTTGAATTTTTTTCAAAGTTTTTTTTTCTATTTTTCACTTTTGTAAGTAAGCTTACCAACATACTATTTCAACAATGCAAAGCATTTTATTGAAGGAGCTGTGGGAACATGTTTTATCAGAAGATATTGGTTAATTTTACGCTAACTGTAGAGAGTATCTGTTGACTAACACTTAAATTTTTCACTGCCCCCATGGTGATTATCTGGTATGGAGATGCACAGAGGGAGTGAAGGGAAAGACAAAAAAAAGACTTTTGGCCTGAAGATCAAAGATACAATTTGCAACAAAAGCAAATGAACTTGTGAAACATGGTAAAAAGATTGATTAACTCTTTCCTTGTTTTGCTGGCTATGAATCCCAGGTTGATTTGAGTCCTTGGCTTTAATGCTTTCTTTTAACCATCTCTTCTGTTCAAATGGTCCTGTAGTGCTATTCTGTGCATGTTGGGTTGTAGTTGTCATGCTGCTCCTCTTTCTCTCATTTGAAGGGAGGTATGCAACTTCCAGACTTAAATTTAATATAAATGAATGAACTATATTTAAATATAACATGCTTTTTAGTTCTTGAGCCAATGGCATATCATCATCATGGCTAGTCTTCACGAACGAAGATATGGGAAGGGCTTTACTGCAAGAGCACTGATGGCTAAAAAGACCAATGCAGGGAGGCAAGTCCGATTGCAAAAGGCACAGAGGAAACTTTCCTTAGGCAGTATTGGCGAGGCATGGTTCTTTCTGCGTTGTCTTTTCTCTTCGAGGCTGATTCTGTGTGTGTTCTCAACGGAAGCAGCAGCTCCTAGGCTTTTCTCTGCAGTTGTTTTGTGTAGGAGTCTAAGGCACATAGATCAGATGCATTAGATAATCAAAGATTTTAATTGAAACTTTATCTTCCTCTGTGGAGATAACACAATTCTTGCAAATTATGTGTGCTTGCTACTGATTATTCTTGTTTTATAGTCGGCAGTCAGATAAGACTTTAGTACAGTAAACTTCTCACCTATCATCAAGAACAGCAAGGATGTTTCTTCAAGTCTGTTGCCTCAACAATGTAGTGACAGTAGAGTTAACACTGGTGCTATAAATAAAGTATTTGACATTGTTTTCCTATGTTTTTGTTCTGGAGTTGCCTTTCGCCCACTTCCTCCTATTAAATCAGAGCAGGATCTCTGGGACAGCACCCCATTAAAGTGCACGTGCCTTATCTGGAACAGTCAAGGTTCAGTGTCCAAAGAGAGGCTGAGGAGCAGAACGTGTCCAAAGCAGCCCCTCTTAGCTGTGCATTCACTGACTTGCCTTGGCATCTGGCTTAAAGTTATTAAGAGAAAAGATGACAGGTTTATTTTTCTCCTTCAAGTTTCATCACGTATAGGGCTAATGCCATAAATTTCAAGTTCAAACAGGAGTTTGATGGTGATATTGAAAGAGTCACCCGTGAATAGCTTGTTTTTCTGAACATTGTTCCATTGCTTCTGAAAGTGAGTTTTATTTTTTTAAGGTGTTGCTGTTGGAGGATGATTTATTGGGATAGTGTTAATAATCTGGCCTTACATGTAGTAAAACTGTTTATCCAAACAAAATCTACTTTGCTAGGTATTACTGTTAATTTTGGTAGGTTGACTTTAAACAGTATTTATTGAGACACTAAGCCTTATCACACAATGTAGCTATTGTATTCTGAAGGAAGAACCTAGAAACATCTGTGGCAATGAATCAGGGTAGAACTTGCAGTTTGAGAATTTCCCATTGAAATGACTTTCAAGACAGGAGTAGACACAATGTTCTGTATCTGGAGCCTTGGAAAAGTGCAGGGAGATACCTGCCTTTCATGTGTTACTTCAGCTTTCTGGCTTTTGGACAATTCCTTAAAAGTTGTCAGTGATACAGGAACAAGCTTTTATTACCTCTGGTTTCTGGTAAACAGTGATCTAGGGCTTCTGTAAACCTGCTTTTAGGAATAAAATGGCAGTAGGGAACCCCTCATGATCTTCCAGAAGCTTGTGCAAATCATTGCTGTCTAATCACCAGGGAGAGTGAGAAACGCTGCTGGGTGTGGGTAATAGATGTGTGTTTGATGCTGAGACTGTCACAAGCTCCTCCATCAGAGAAGTCACTAAGGAAGAAGGAGCAGGAGCAGGAAAGACTGACAGATACAGCCAGAAAGCATCAAGGATTTCAGCTGCAGCAGGCAGGGGTCCCCCAGTAAGCTGGAGTGCTTTACATGACCTGGTTCCATTTTGAGCAAGTGCAATTGCTCCTGCAGTGCAGCGAGGTGGGAGAGGGCCGTTCTGTCCGGCTGTCTTTGACTTTTCCCTTTTGTTACTGGCAGCTGCAGAAGGAGCTGTTTAACACGGTGTCAGCTGGCTTAGACCTCTCTCCTCCACATGCTTAAGCGAGGAGAACATTTGTTTAGTTTACGGCTGACTTGGCAGACATTTCATATTGTTGGAAATTTGGCCTTGGAAGCTGCAAGAGCGTGAGCCGTGTGTCTCAGAAGAGTCTCACTTTAAGTACCCAGTTTGTCAAAAGGCCCCTTGCTTCATTCAGCAGATAGACATCTCTCTGAAGTTGGTGGACCAAATCCTTGCTGTTAGATAGTCTCTTGATGCCCTCCAGAAACACCTGAGGCAAATTTTGGTGAGGTTCTGAGGATGTGGAGGGGAACAAGGATGCTGCTACAGATGTTTTCAGATGTTAAACTGAAAATGTTAAGGAGCTGAGAAGAGATATTTTGAGAAATATACTTTTTTCTTTTACTCTCTGTTATTTTACTTTGATTCCCTTGGAGAACATATAAGAAACAATTTGAATTGTTGCCACCTTTGTAACTGATAACTAACAGAAAAGGTGATAATTCTTTTTTTTCTGGTTCTCTGTTTGGACTCTAGTTTCAATGCAGAGTTGTGGGTGTGACGTTTGCTTAGTTGTTCCGAAGTTGTTCTCTTTGTGGGGAAGACCAGACGTGCTCAAGTTTTTCTTTTCAGTCACGTGTTGAATGATTATGCTACTGTAATTAACAAGTGAACAGTGGAAGGTTTTTTTAATGGAAGGACTATCTGTGGTTTTGTAACCTAAATCTTTTAGCACCCAACTTTGAAAGTCAATGAAATATCTTTAATCTTCTCTTAAACCTTTTGTTTTACCAGTGTGAGTGACCATAGGAGGAGGTGAAACTATTGCTATCCTAACTCACATGATCACTGAGGCATGTGGACTTTGCCAGTGTGGAGTAGAAACAGATTATTAAAAAGAAGTTGTAATTTGTCCTGGCAGGGAATTTCTCCTGAAAAAAGGGGAATTTTGTAGAAAATGTTGAAGTGTGGACTTTTGCACCATTCCTTTGGAGTATCTTTAAGAACAACTTCCTTCTTTCTGTGTTATTATAGACTAGCAAGACAAGTAATAATCTTTCATTCCCTGTTTTTGTTGAGCCACTTGTAGAATTATTAGTTAGTGTAGAATTATTTTCTCTTTGAGTTTATTTCAGTGATCCTACTTCAGGATCCAGGAATCAATCAGTTAAGGCACTGGTGCAAAAACAGGTCAAATGACCAACAGTCTTGATTCTGCCCTCAGAGAGGTGAGGCTTTTATTGTTTTCTCTTACAGATATTTCAAGCAAAATGTTGGTCTCAGAAATGGGCTGTGCAGAATTTATATCACTTGCCCTTTTGAAGGATGAAGTATTTTTTTAGAGCTGAATAAAGGATTTATATTTGGATCTGTTCTGTTTTCTGAGGAATGATGGGATTACATGCTCTCTATTCACAACAAAGAGGAGGCTAAAAGACTGTTTCAGTTTGGATCAAATTGTGGTTGTTAGTGCTTGGGCTGTGGGATGTTGTGGCTTGTCTGATAAATGTGCTCTTTAAGACTGCTTATCTCATCCTTTATGGATGTAGTTTTGATGCACAGATTTGCATTCTCAAAAATATTTGTTTAGTGAAGGTCTGTGTGTTTGCCACTCTTGGGAACCATTTCATTTCTTTCAGCTTCTCTTACTGTCCATGGCTGTCAGGTCAAATTGCGTTTTTTAGATCTAAAGAACTGTTTAGGTGTCTAAAGAATTTAGAACTCTAAAGAGTTCTTTAGACATGCTTACTTTGTAGGTAAGCATAACATAAATAATCTTTATGATTATGTTCTAGTAGATATTAATTGAGTGAACAGTTGAATCTGTTCACTCTTAATCTAACAAATCTTTATGCTGATTATGACAAGGCAACAGGTGAAAATTAATCAGCCTTTATCTTCTGGAGAAATTGATTGTTCTTACCATACTAATCATTGTGTTGAAGCACACTTGGACATATAGACTTTTTAGAAGGAATGTAGCCTGGGAATTTTTGCCAGCATTTGAATGTGTTTATTGCTGTTTTTGAGTAATTTCAGACATGAATTGGCTGTTGTTTTCAGCAAATCAAATGAAGTCTGATCTTAAAACTCTTAAAAATGTTAGAGAAGACTCTATAAATCTTTAAATATTGGAAATCTAAAATTTCTCGCAAGTGTTGTGTGAATCATTCCAAGGCAGCACTAGATCTGGCTGCTGCTCTGAATTTAACATTGCTGACACTGCATAACACTGATACAGACTTGCTGACATCAACAATTTTGGCATCTATTCAAAAAAGTAAACAGAAGACAATCAGTGTTGGGTTTGGCATAACTAGCAAATCCACCAAACTGCCAAATCCTGCTCAATGTTTTCGTCCACTTAATCCCAATGATTTAAATGAGATTTACTTGTGTGAGTAAAGCGTGCTGAATTTGGACCTAAAGGTGGTTAACCTATATATATATATTTTTTTTCTAGTGTATTAATAAACACACAACTTCTTCATTAATATTTGATCCTGAATTCTTCTTTTTTTTTCCCCTTTTCAGAAAAAAAAATGAATTCTGAGAGCTCAGCACTTAGCTTGAGTGGCCCTGTGGTAATAAACCAACGTGCCAGAGGAGGAGTGGAAGAAGAAAAAGTTTGGTAAGGATTTTTTTATTATTATTATTTCTAACTTTCTGATTGATGTAAAGGGCAATTCAATGTAATTTGTAGGTCCTGTGCAGAGTTACGTGAGGCTAAAATATTTAAGCCGACTTGAGGTGTGGTGTCTATCTTTTAAATGTGTTTCAGCCTTTATATCGTCTTTTGCCATCTTGATTTTACAAAACCATAATCATACGTATTTGAAAGGAACATGATGCTTGCAATCTATGAGTTTTATTTGAGACAGATTTATGATTAGAGAAGCTGAACAGCTGCTTGATGGATGTGGCATAATGAATACAGATTGTGGCTGACAGTTCTATTTGTGACTCAGTTATTGCTGATAGCTGAGTAGAAAAATGATCTGTGAAAACTGCATGTAGAAGTTTGTGGCCTAAATTTGAGTTTATTTAAAATTTATATTTTAACTCTATCTTATATGTGTTTGAGTTTTTTTTTTTTTTTTTTTTTATCTTGTGGGGACTTTTTGTCTTGTCATTGCACTGTCGGGTTTTGTCACTCTAAAAGAGCTGAATATTTCTGCATTTTCTTCAGCCTAATGGAGTGTAATGTTGTACTGCGTTACTACATCATGCATTTATGTATTTTTTTCACTGCCAGATCCTTGAAACACTTATGTCCTGGTGTTTTCTCAATAGTTGTATTTTTCATTATGAAAATGTGGTTGGATTTGAAAGAGTGGGTGTTAGTGATAGCAGGATCAGGGCTGTGTACTATCGAAAGCATGTGGTTAACAGTATAAAATATTTAACCGAGGGAAAAGGCTTCAGAAAACAAAAAAGCTGAGTAAGACCTTATCTAGCACTCATACCTCAGTTAAAATGCATGTAAAAGGCTTTGATGTTGTGTAAAGCCTTGTATTCTTTTCCTTGAACAAACAGTAATTGAAATATGAGAAACTTGATATGTGTATCTTTTAAATGAGGACACTGGATAGATGTACTTGATATTAAGGGCATTGCAGTGTAGAAGAAATATGGTAGAATTGTCCACATACTTTTGTGCCTTGTGGAGTTTTCTTAAATGCTGTAACTAAATTTGCATGTCCTGAGTATACTTTGCGTATTAAAAGCAGAGTACATTTGTTCAAATGATAAGTGTAAATTGTTATATGCCTTAAAGTTGGGAAATTTTATATTTCTTTTTTTGTTTATAAGTTACAAGTGTTATTGTATTGACAGTTACAGACTGTCAAGTATTTTGTTATCAGGCATTGCATGCTATCCTGTCTTTTAAAAAAAAAAAAAAAAAAGTTGTCATAAATACTTTTAGCATAATGCATCTTATTTTAGGTTTAAATTAGGACATAAGTTATGAAATGGGCAAGTCATTAAGTAAACTCTTATTTATTTTCCCTTTTCATAGAAGATGATGTATTTATAGATGACGAAGTATACTTGCTCACATAAGTGTTTTATAGCCAGCCAGAAATTTGAAGTTCATGGAAAGGAGTGCAGAAGGAAGGAATCCTCAGTTCAGCCTCCCAGAAATCATAATGGGTGTTGGGAATTCTGTTTTACCTACTGAACTGAGCACTTTATATGCTTTCTTTCTCTAGAGTTAAGATCTGAAAAGAATATTATTTGACAAGTCCTGGAAAAAATTCTGAAAAAAACCCCCAAACATCAGAAATTTTACTATTAGGTATGAATGCTGAACATAGCGGCAAGCCTATGGCTTAATCCCAAGCAATATCATCTATCTAATCAAATATTCATTCCGTTAGTCGAGTATGTGCTGTTGCCTTCGATAAGAAAAACAGAAATATTTGGCCAAACAAAAAAAATGTGAAGGAAGTAAAAACTGTATCATTCTGTCCTCCAGGGAGAGCATTTCCCATTTCCTTTTTCTCTGGTCTAAGTCCTTTTGCAGTCATCTTGAGTTTTCTGCTTTAAAACAAAGACCAGCAATTATGTTCTCTGGTTCATTCGAGACTACAGATACTCAAAATGTGAAAGTTGTCCATGAATGTACTGTTTTTCCCTCCACCATAATATTAGTATTCTAAAGTGGTGTAGTTATCCAGAATGTGGATTGTATATATGGAAGTAGGGCCTTTGGTATATGTGAACATTACAGTGAGTTCTTGGAAACTTTTTCTCAGTCACTTAAACCTGTGAAAGGTGGGGAAAAAAATCCCATCAATATGAAACACATTTGTCATACTGACTAAAAAGCTTGTGCAATTTGAAATAAACCAAAATATATGCAATTTTTTATTGGGTGGAAAAACAACAACAACAAAACCTGGAAAAACACAAGTTTTCCTCATATCGTAAAATACTGAGCAACACATTGGAATTCCTATTGTTTTTTTTTTTCCTATTTTTAGTTATATATGATACATATATAGCTATGTGTTAGTTATTGCTGCAGTTTAAGGTCTTCACTGATTCCTCACATATTATGTGGTGCTTGGTCATCCCTTTCTCTAGGCAAGGTAGGTGGTGGACTGTGGAATATAAATAGAAGCCAAGTTCTTGCTTTTGCTGTTGTCAGGCTTCCTTTAAATTACAATGGTAGAAATGCAAAATTGACATACAGGAACATAAACATACAGGAAATACTTCATTAAAACATAGCAGAAATCATTTCTTGTTTTATTTGAAAACTAGAAAACCATTAAGGAATGATGTTTCACAATAATTTGGCTTTTGCAGTGTGCTGCCTCTCTTTGCCATCTCTTTACTGTTACTTGCCATGACCTCAGCTGTGGCAATACTGTGGTGTATTGTTTTGTTCTGTAAATTAATAAAAATCTCTGCTAAATATAGTTTTTCCAAATGGAGTGTGGCTCCCTTCCCTCCCCTGCCTCCACCCCCGTATCGTTTCAGTAATCTGATGTACAGCACAGTGTTACCAGTAGTTGTGCAGCACAGCTCGGAGGGTGGAAAAATTTGAGTGAATATGGGGTTGAACTTGCAACTTCTAGTGAAGTGCTTATAATTTAAAGAAAGTGTCTTTATGCCTCTACATTTTTTAGGCAACATTTTTATAGTCATAGAAATGATTTCTTCCCCAGTGGTCAGCCTTGCCATAGTTGAGCTCTCATCTCAGCTTTGAAGCGCATTCTCACATTTCTAACTTTAGGTTCTTAACAGCTGAGCCATCAGCTGAACCTATTTTAGGCATGTGTATATACACACATATATATGTGTGTGTATATATATATACACACACAAATACATGTGTGTGTATTGGACCTGGCAGATTTACAATTACACAGCTAGCTTTTAATGTGGTTTTTATTTAATAAGGAAGAGCGGTTCTCCAGTGAAACTCTTCCCAGTGGCTAGATATTGGATCACTCTGAGACCATATGGTTATGTTAATGTCTGGGGAAGTTGTTATTCTATCAGAGCTTTATAACTCTTTCAGATAGCAAAAGTGGAAGGGGGATTGTTTTTTGGAGATGTATTTTTTGAATTTTGATTAGTCTGCTCTTTACAATAAAAATAACTCTCTATTGAGACAATGTTTGAATTGAAATGGCTGTGACACCATGAGTAGAAGATAGGTAACTGGTGGTGAGCAGTGGAAAATCTGCATGTCAATGATGAGGTAGTATGTGGATACCACGTGATATCTACTTTAATATATACGGTTTTAATCACATTGCCTTTTCTTAATGATGATCAGAATGAGGTTGCTAAACTACTGCGCATCATAGCTCAAAGAAACAAAGGTACTCGAACTGACTTCTGCCTTGTGTGGAAGATAAGGTTTCATGACATAAATCATCATGATCCTGTTGGAGATTTTGTCAGCTGTTCACTGATGAAGGAAGAATTATATCTGCAATTAGTGAGAACAGAAACAAGTTCAACAGCTTTTAACTGTTTCTCCTGTATCTTAGTTCCATCGGTAAAAATGAGTCATCCTGAAGAAATGAAATAAAGTGGCTCTAGTCAAGTGCAGTTTTACTGCAGATGTTTGTTATGATTACAAAAGACACACGCATGTATGTTTTCCTATCTTTGGAGTAAAGCTTTACTAGAAATCTGGAAGAGATGAACGATCTTTAGGATAGTTTGTGTAAAATAAAAATTACAATAGGCTGTTTTAATAAAGTAGATAAACATTTGCTAAACAGATTTAAAAATCACTTTTTAAAATCTTACTTTCTTAGTTCATTCAGTGCACTACTCTGCTCAAAAAAAAAAAAGTAATTGAAAATTGGTATGAAGGAAATCTGGGACTCGCACCCTGAGAGGCAGTCCCTTGAAGGAAATGGATAAAGGTCCAGGAGAGCAGATGTAGAACAGAGGGAAGATGACTCGACTCAGCTTCTGTAGACACCCAGAAATGGTGAGAGATGAGTGTGTTGAAATGGTTAAAGAACAATCACCAACTGCTGATTTAAGTATCTAGCACACACTAAATGTGCTTTGTAACAGAGTAAAATACCTCCCAGCGGCAAGTACAAGTTTAAACGTGTTTAATTACATGTCTTAAAAACTTGGTATGGATTGCATTTCCTCATCCTGGATGGGATTAAATTATCTTGATTGGTGCCTGAAGAAAGAAAGAGAGAAAACAGTTCAGTTTGAGTGATGGCCTGAACCTGAATCCCGCGAGATGGCAGACTTGATCTGAAACTGGGAAGAGAGGCTTTCTTGGGGAAAGCTGCTGTCTGTGTTGGGAACTCGCCAGTGGTATCCTCCCTCCCCCAGGTGCTCTGCTCTGGGAATGGGTAAGGAGGCAAGCAGGGGTGACTCAGGTATAGATTTCCTGATGTAGTTTGGCTGAGACATGGCTCAGGTTGCTTTTTGTACTTTCTGTTCTATTTAGTTTCCTAATCTGTTTCCTATCCATGTTTTGGTGAAAGAAGATATTTCCCTAGGATACAGAAAAAACACACTTATTAGCATTTTGTACAGGACACTGTATTTTGTCCCTCAGCTATATTTCCAATCATGGCTATTTGCATTATGTCTTGAGAAATTTGCTACATGCTTGGTTATAATTGTATTATATTCTGCTTTTTCATTGATGTATATACCTCTATTGTTTATTATACCTGCTAGCATAGAGAGATAAAACAAACATTTCTGAAATTCCTAATCGTTTCAAATCAATGTAAATTTGCATCTAATTTGATGTAAATTCATCCAAGTAAAAGGTCACTGTCTTTAGGCTGCCCTCAGTGGTATTTTGTTTAAAACCATGTGAGTATTAGTGAATAGGCTGGTGACATGGTGACATTTATATGCTTGCCATACAAGTAAATGGAATGTTCACAGAGGATACATGGTGAAATGTTTTGTCACTCCTGAAGTGCTGGAGAATGCTTAAAAACAAGTATTTGCATTGCTTTGTAGGAAATGAGTATAAACATCTCTGTTTGCTCTTACTGATGGTGCATATTTCTGAAATCTAAAGAAGGTATTTCATAAAAATGACTGTGAATTTACACTTCAGTAGTAGTCCTGTCATGACAGGTAAAGGTAATCATCAGAAATGACAGGGTGAATGTGTACGGCTTTCTTATTTTGGCATTACAGTGCCATTACAGTGGACAAGAACTTCAGTTTCTTCAGTACAGTCTTGCAACCATGATTATAAAGGATTTTGCATAGCTTAGATAGGTCAGAAGACTTTATTAAACAGCCATGCTGATCTTTAAAGCCTTCTTTGAAACACATTCTAGTGGACAAGGAAGTCCTCCTCATTTCACCAGAGATCATAACCTTTCAGCATGGAATTGTGCTGCAGGCTTAACGTGTTCCACAAATTCCAGGGGAACTGAAATGAACCCAGCAAGCTATACTGATATGACAGTGAAATCTTGAATCTTCTTTTTAATCCATTAATATCATCTGCCAGTTTTAAGGATCCTCTGTAGGGTAGCCTTCAACATCTGTTCCTGTCCAGCTGGGTATTAGATGGACTCATTTGACTTCTCTTCAGGTCCTTAATTTAATTTCCATGACATATTAACAGATATATGTATCATATACTAGAGATTCAAGTAACATCATTTTAGGTAAAGAGTTTCTAGATTTCTTGTAAGGAATCTTTGCCAAGGTATAATGCAAATCAGAGTCCTTGTTTAGCCCAAAAGACCTTTCTCTCTGTCTGCTAGCATAGATTTGTAATGAAGTTAAGTACTGTTGAGTTCGATAATGCGATTCAGACTCCAGCGTACTGGAGTATGCTTTCTTTTTAAGCAGATTCAGGGAGGCAATAATGCTAATTTTGCATTATTTTAGTTTTTTAATGCAATTGAAATACATATAAATGTAGGATAGTGTGAATTTCTGTCTATTTAGAAACAGCTTGGTTTTCTGAATGGAAGACTGCACACATGCGTGTACAATGTGTGAAAGTGAGTTTTTTTTTTTAAAAAAAAAACTTAAAAATCTGTTCTTTCGCTGCCAACCATCTGTTTCCTGTATGCTTTCTCTGCTTCTCTTTTGCTTGCTTGTGATTCCTTTCCACAAAATCTCTAATATCTACTTTTCTAAACAGTCTCTTATTACTTGATATGGTTATTCCACAAGGAATACGACACAGCTTCTGTTTTTTCAAACAGAAAAAGTGATTACTTACATAGTTTAGTTAATTGTCTGACAATAGAGGGAGCTGGTGCATAAATCTGAAAAGAAAACAAACATGATGTTTCTATAGGAGCATATGAACACTCTTATACTTGGAAACAAGGCCAAAGAAAAGGCTGTTTTTAATGTCATTGTGGTGTGTGAGTGGAGAAGCTGCAGAAGAGATGAATGGATTAAGTTAATCAAGTACTTAAATTCTGTGTGTTCTGAAATTAGCTATAGAAAAGGGTGGTAGGAGAGGACAATTTGAATACCTTGCTTTCAAGCTGGAAACCTTTTGTTTCCTGCAAATATCTGGAGTTTGAAAGATACCTTTTCTGTGGTAACTAGTCTTTATGTTGCCTTAAAACCGGATGTGTAGCAATGTTGGTAGATGTATTTTTTTCGTATGGAAAGGAAACCTGGACTAATACTAACAATTGATAAGAAAAAAAATGAATGTAAAATTGTGAAGAATCCAAAAATACTTATAAATGCTTGGGAATACCCCCTAGTACTCATTAAGCATATGTGTATCTGTATATCTATCCATGTATTGAAGGTTAGCATTAATTTAGGATGCAAGATGAGTTTATCATTGAGGTTTCTCTTTTATTTGCTAATCTAATAATTGCTCATTCCTGAGATAAAAGGATGCTGCTGCTTCTCACTGTCCAACTGTGAGAAGATGACCTGGTGAAATTTTTGCACAGTTAATTAACTGTGGTGCTTGTTATCTAAAAACTTCATGATAGGTGCTTGCATGAGCTAAAGCCGTCTCAGACTTTTAAGACATCACATGTTGAATATGGACTTTAAATCATATTTCATTTTTGCTGTCTTTGTGTGACTAAATACATTTATATATACATACACACACACATTATATGTATGTATATATACATGCACCGGTGTATCCAACACTTACAGATTGATTAAAAAAATGGTGGTGATTAAACACAGGGAGGGGAGTTTAGAAGGAAGGTTGTTGTGTATTGCAATGGGTGCTTAATACTTATCTGTTCAGAATTTTTAATTTTCAGTTTACTGGACTTGCCAGGAAATGTAATGCTATGTAATTGTCACATGTAAATGAAAAAGTATTTGCACAGAAAGATTCACAGGAAGATGTGAAAAAACGGTAACAGGAAGGGGACTGTGTTACAGATATTATGCTATGGACAGCAGGGGGCCCTATTTACCACGGGTGTTGGGTTATTTATTTATTTCTGTTTTCTGTTGGGATTATGAGTGACTGTCTAGGGTATTTAGTTTAGAAAAAGCACAGTATGTTGTTCTAATCCAGACTTAGGCAATCTTATCCCATTTAGTGGTGTTCCTTGTCTTAGAGAAGTTTAATATTATCACAGTAGTATCTGTTATCAATACTGATATTGATCTGTTATCAATAGTATCTGTTTTAAGATACTCAAGTGGTAAAGCTTTTTAACTTATTTTTTCTCCCCTGTTGTCAACCTGTGAAAAGAGAGCACTTTTACTATACATCATTTCTGTTTTGCAGAGTCTTAATAACCCATTTACATCAAGAAATAACTGTTACATATCCTCCTCCCGTACTTCACAATTTACAAAGCAGCAAGTTTGTTGTTGTAAACTAAATGGCTGTTTCTCATGCTCTTCTGTTATGTGACTTCTTAATGGAACTGAAGCAGTTGTCTCTGCCTCTACTGGGGACATTATGTCCATAAATGTTCATTCTGAGAAAAAAAACACAGTACGGGTTGGACCTGGTCAGCCTTT
Source organism: Tinamus guttatus (assembly GCF_059628265.1). Taxonomy (NCBI): domain Eukaryota; kingdom Metazoa; phylum Chordata; class Aves; order Tinamiformes; family Tinamidae; genus Tinamus; species Tinamus guttatus. The sequence continues at coordinate 1,633,981 of NW_028288985.1, read as the reverse complement.
TCTCCTGCCATGCATCTCCACGGAGCCTTTCAGAAAATGGTCTTCCTAAAGAAATATCTATTTGCCAGAAAGGCAGAAAGGGAGATGGTTTCTGTGGCGTTAGGGGGCCTCACAGGGCCCTAGTGATAAAAGGAAGGCATTTTTACGGTCCACATAACAAAAAGTGCCTTCTCTGATGCCTTGGCGTGTTCTTATACATATCCCTCCACAGCAGGGGTGATGGTTGAGGCTGCTTAGGATTTGCCAGATGCTCAGGTCTTGACATCAGTTTTCATGATTTGGGTCAATTAAACTGCCATCTTAAAGACTGACTTTGGAAACATCTAGTTATTTCTGACATGAAATATATTCTTTTTGACAAATGCTGTTATGGTAATCGTGTATTTCCTACACAAGGGCTGCTGCTGTGTTCCATATACAAGACTGTAGTAAGTCTTCCTGTACCAGCAGTGTTTCTTGCTAGGGATCTTAATACTTCCCTACAAAGCTGTGTAAAAGAACTGTAAAACTGTGTAAGAGAACGAGATGTTTAATCCCAGAGGTTATACGAGAGCAGGATGATGACAAAGGCACATGTAGAAAATGGCCAACTGACTCTGGCAATGTTTTCCTCCAAATGAGGCAACGGAATTTTCCATTTTGAGATGCGCAGGTGACCTAAGATGCTGTCGGCCTGTTAGCACCCAATAGAAAGCCATCAGATTCTTTTGGAGGCAATATGAGAGAGGTAATAAAATCTATTGTACCTCCTAGATTCTAATTCTACCCAGATCTACCCAAACTAGTTGACAAGGACTCAAGAACAATCAGGAACTTGTTTGGGACTCTAATCTTTTTGGTGCTCTTGTTCAAAGAAAGTGCATGTCCAGCAGTGATCTTGGTGATTATTCTCTTTATCCATTTTAACTCAACCTGTTTAAATCAGTGATCCAAATAATGTTTTTGCCCAGTAAGCAGTCTGTGTCTTTTCCTTTTGCCAAGGCACTGTTACTCCAGGAGACGATTTGGTCCCTCATTACATCACAATTAACTTGGGATTTTGCATCAGCACAGAGGATGGATGATAGTGGTCCAGTGAAACAACATGCCCATTTTACAGCGCTATTTCCCCTAATGAAACTGCTAACTCTTTTCTCAGCCTGATCTATCAACTTAGTAATAAGCAAGCAAACTTCTGTGATACAGAGAGAAATATAGGATCAGTAAGAACACCTGTGGACTTGCTTCATTATAAAATTTTGGAAATGGAAATTTTGGAAAAGCACATGGATTTCCTTGGTTGCTTATGCTAACCTGTGTAGGAAGGCAACCTGAGTTATTTAACATACCTTATCTGAAGGTCAAATATATAGAAATTCAGGGTGCTTGCATAGTGACTCGGATATTTTGAGATTGCTGTAACATGGAAAGTTCTTCATGTAAAGTTGTCATAAAACCTGCTTTTAATTGTGTATTATTGTCTACTCGACCTTCTAATCTTGTGCAAAGATCAACTCTCATAGTATTGGAGCATACTTTACAATACATGCCTTCTCTGGTAATTTAATGCCTTAGCATTATTTTAGCAATTAAATCTCAAATGCATTATCACTTCTGTAGGAAACTTGTTTGCTGATGCTTTTGCTATTGGAAGAAGCCATTAGTTGCAAGGTTACCACAGTTCTTTTCATACCTTCTACTAGAACAAAGATGAAATGGTTTTATTGAAAGCTTTCCTCCTTAAGACAACTTGGAAACTCTTTAGTTTTTATTTCCTGCATTTTGCCCTCAGGCTGTAGTCGAGTTTAAAATGGGCACCTTAAACCTTTTTATCTATTTAGCTATTTTCAAGCAATCTTCTTGCATCTTCCACGCATGTCAGGTACAATGTAAATATATTTCTCTGTGTTACAGGATTTATATTTAATATTTTCTTACTTGGTAAGAATTTCAAATTCTTATCCAAGGTTTTATCTACTCTAGAAAAATTTTAACTTTTTTTAATAGTGAGATGCCTGATACATTATCATAAATTGAAGTAAGAAGAGACTTTCTTCCTTTTCATGGACGTGAAGAAAGTTATGAAAGATGTGGAGTTAAACTGTCTTTTTGCAGTTGGACTCACCGGGGGAGGGCAAACTGGACTGAATGGAACTACTTACTTTGCTTTCCACAGCATCTAAAAAATTGGGTTTGCAGGAAGTGCGAGTGGTTCAAAGAAAACCTAGCTTCCGCAGGAAGTGTAACAAGTTGCTGTCTGCCTTTTACTGGTAACTTTTCAACCCATTTCCCAGTGTATTATTTTTTTAATGATGCAAAAATACCAGAGACAATCTAGATAGACAGTCACCTTAAAACGTGTATTTGTGGGAAGAGGTGAGAGCCTGGATTTAGCTCGGGAATGTGCGGGTGGTTGCCACAGCACGGCCACTTCAGGTTCTGTTTGTCAGGAGCTGCAGCCAGCGAGTGCACAGCCTGCCCTGAGCCCAACCACAGCCTCTTCGTGACAGGAGCGTTACCAAGCAGTGAGAGATGGGGGTAAGTGAGCTGTGGGAGGAAACACACAGGAAACCAGCTCTTGATCAGCTCTGCCCCTTGCAGAATCTCTCTGAGGATGTGGGTGTGTGTGGCTTAAAAAGGCAGAGTCTGCTTGGAACCGGTGATGCCTCTGCTGTCATTGCACATGCTCTGTTCTTTACATTTTGATTGACATGAAGAGGCACTGCAATGTGTGTAACCTGAGGCCACTTCTTCACTTAATTCCAATACCACCTGGCTCTCTTAAGAATGAGAAAGCAGCTTCTTAGGATTAATATTTACCCTTAACACAGAGCCCATAGTTGAGTGTGTCAGGCTTGCGAGGTTGAGCTCCACATCGAAGGTTACATCACTTTTCCTGAGAGACTGACTCATCAACTTGAGACATGCTTGTTCTTCCTTGGTCTGGGGTTGTCAAGCTGACAAGATTTGTCTCTTGCAACTGCTAGCCCAACAACGCAGTCACTGAATCTTGCAGCAGATAGTCTTGGAGAATTTTTTTAATGCAATATGAGTAAGGTGCGGGCACAAATAGCAAGGTTAGGAAGTATCTTACCGAAGTGAGGAATATGGTATGGTCTTGTGCAAAAAAAAAAAAAAAGGGGGGGGGAGAAATCATGAGATATGGATACTAATGTTGCACTTTGTGTACTTTTTTTCTTTTTCTTGGTGTGGCTTTGAGCAAAGGTCAAACGCTTTATCTGTACCCCCTTTGCCTGAAAGGATATGTGGAGGGAATTATGGTACATTTGTTCGCGTTGTAGGACTCTAAGGTACTCTGGTAAATAATGCTGAAAAGATGTTGGTAAACAGAACAAGCAGTTTGCATCAAGCTATAGTATTTCAATTAGTGTTTCAGCCCCTTAACATGTGAGCCCAATATCAGTATAACTAGTAACTGTCATAATTTACCTCTGGTGTTTTTTTTCCCCTTCTGTTTCTTTTACTTTAGCCTCAGTGAGGGCTGTGCTTGACACCCTGTTCTAAAATATGGTCTGATATTGGTACACTATTAAATATTTAATGCATTTAGAGCAAACAACTGCTCTATTGGAAGTGGGGAGAGCACTGGATGGAGTGAACTCCTTTGATACCAGTTTATGATGCATTTGGAAACCTTCAAAGTGAAAAATGCTTTACAGAAGGCAAGGTGGCATTTTATTAGTCAAGAGAGGTAGCATAAGCTATAGGGAAAAAAAATTCAGCAGCTTGACTACAATAGCATGTTTCACAGCATAATTAATTTCAGTGCTCACAATATTTAAAATAAGCAGAAATTTTTACCCTATGTTTCTATCACTCCCATGGCCAACAACAGTAGCTCTAGTATAGATACGAAATTATACATTCAACTTTTCAAGGAATGATTACTGCCCATGGAAGTTAAGTGGCTGGCATGTTGCACACTGGGGAAAGTCAGTTTATTAGCTCTCTTGGTGACAGCCCTGTTAGGATCACAAAATCAAGCAACCAGTGTTTGCAGAGACCTTGCAGGGGTGATTCTTGTCACTCGCTCCAAAGCACACCCCTTCTTTTGAAACATTGCTTTGTGCAGGCCTTAATAAGAACATATTTTGAAAGTTGCAAGTTAATTGGTTGCATTCTATTAAAGCAGTTTCCTTCCTTGACTGACTTAATGCTGCGTTTCAGAGGCAGGTGTGAAAAATACCATATAGTGTTTATTTAAAAACGGTGCGGGAGTCCTTTTCCCTTTTCAGCCTACAGCATGCTCTGAGTTGACCATAGACTTAAAGTCTTATTTGGAATTTTCTGCTGTGGACGTATGTTTTGGTTCCTTCATGTTGAAATAGAAGAAAAGAAGAAAGGTCCAAATGAGGGAATAAGAAAACTGATCAGTTCTTTTAAAATCCTTTATTGTATTGACTTGTCCCGATGGTGTTTGTTTTAAATACTGTTGCTCTCTTTATTCCGTGCTTCTGACCTTTTAACAGCATCTGTTAAAGAAGCGTCACTTTGTGGGAATTCATGTTTACCTCTAAAACCAGGCCCACGTGACAATGAATCCAAACAAAAAGAGTTTTCAGAAAATACTAATTTTCATTATCAGGACTGTGCCTTGATGGCATCTGAATGATCACTTCAAGGGTGTTTGTAGCTTCTCTACAAACAAAGGTTAATATTGTTTGGTTGGATTTCACAGGCAGGTAGAAATATCTTGTCTGTTTTCTCATGGTGAATATTTCTTTTTCTCTCTAAGTGGTAATGTCCAAACTTGCTAAATGAAGTGGATTTCCCGGCATTAAGCTCTTGATAAGAAGTTGCTCCTGTTTTGAAAACAAAATGGAATAAGTTTCTAGTGTTTCCTTGAACACAAATATTGTTGTGACTCTTTGTCTGGAGTCTTGGTTTCCCTGGCGCTCTCATGATGGGGCCCGTTTACGCGTTGCCATCAGATCTCTTTTCCCATGGACCTGAGGATCTTATCTGTACAGCTGACTGCAGGGTGGTGATAGGCAAACTTTTTTTTTTTTTTTTTTATGATGAGTTGTTGCTTTCCTTGTGAAGAATTCAGCATATATCTGTGATACAGCCATGGGATTATGTAGAAACTAATAAATTAATGAACATGCTGCCTGCTTTTAGTATTTTTGAAATACTATATGAATAATTTTAAGCTGCTCACTCAAAGCTAGCCAACTAATAATCTTACTAATGTGGTCTTCTGCAATATTTGTGAAATATTTGTGAAGTGCTCTATTTTTGCAGAAAAATATTATAGGAGACTTTTCCAGTCTTCATTGACATAAATGCAGCTATGCCTGTCCAACTGCAGAAATGCTTGTGGCCATCTCTTGGCCAGTAGGCAGCTCTTTCCAATTGGTTCATGAATATGGTTCATCTCCTTCCTGAGGGTGCTTTTACAGTGGTTGACATCAAGCACAATTGATTACCTTGTCCTGCAGTTAAAAATTAAAAGGAAAATATGTTTCAAGTTTTAAATTAAGCCTGTATTTCTTTAGAAGCTGAAATATTACATCAGGAGTAATCTCTTATTTTTAGATCAAAAGGTAGAATTTTGCTTAATCCTCATTTTTTTCCACTCCATAAAATGGACCTAATTTTACATGAAAGTAATTGAATGTAGATATGAAAGGTGCTATGTAGCTTCCTTGGGTTTTAGTAGTGATGGGATATTTTACACTTTGTGCTTTTATTCATTGTATAAACAAATGTGACGACAACTTGGGAAAAGAGTAGGTGTGGGACAACTCCCTGGTGAATCTCCTCCTCAGGGATGGAGGCTTTTGGCTGCACGCATCCAGATTCACAGAGCTAGCTTTCATCCTTACCATGTTTCACCCTCAAGTTTTTATAGTAGAACAATAAAAAATGTTCAGGCCTGGTTTTTTTTTCTTTTTTTTTTCTCTCTTTTTTTTTTGTTTTTTTTTTTTTTCTTTCCACTTATGGTGGATTTATTTTTCCTCTCTCAGGTTAGCACGTGTCCGATCTTGTTGATCTTTTTCACATGTCTGAGTTGACTCTTTGGGGACTTCAACTCATGTCTGAAGAGCTAGAGCTTGATAAGTCAAACATAAATGTTTGAAATGTTATGCAACCTTCTTTGACACAATCTTGAACTGCAAAACAGTAGTCCTGCTTAATTTTTGTTGTTGTTTTATTTCTGTTATTATTTGTGATCGTTTGTGATCTATGCAATTGTTTGGTTGCAATGACTGTGCTGTGTAACTAGCAAAGAGTTTGCTGAGAGGACCAGGTTCTCTCAAACTTGGGTCTTACTGTGTGTGTAAAATGGCAACAGTGCTTGCCTACCTTAAACAAACTGGTTTAAGACTTTACTGATGAAAATGACTTATCACAGGAAAGCACTTTGCAGAGTAAAAAGTAAAAATTACTTTTGCTTTGCAGAAGTAATTGTGCAGGGGTAATTGCAGGGTGGGAGAAGCATTTTAGAATGAATGAAAGCTGGGAAAGCAGTTTCTGTGTGGCTTTTAGCATGGCACAAAGGTGTAACTGAACTGGATTAATATCTATGCTTAGCGTAGCTCCAAAGTTAGGATTGAAGCCTATGGGGTTTCCCCAGTTGGTACAGCTGGCGCAGAGCACCGGCGTGTGTCCCATGCCACTAAGCAGCTTCATAGAGCCATGCTGTTCAGGGCCAGGTTGTCTCCACTTGCTGAAAAGTGGTAGAAATAATGAGAGGTTCTCACCACGTGTCAGTGCAATGGAGCTCTGAAGACTTGTAAGGCAGCCATGTTCCTTGGCTCTCATTCTAAATTAAAACTCTATTATTAAAACAAAGAGAGAAACCTGTCAGGAGAACAGCCAAGAAAATCTAAGGTTGAAGCATGTTTGTTTTTCCTCCCTCTGTCTTTCTCCATTATTAATATAGAAAATATGACAGCTAAAAATGTTAATTGTAAGCATTTCTCCTTGTCTCATCTTGCAGGCCAAAGCAACAGCAACAAAACAATTTTTCCTTGTTTCCTTCTACTAAGGGCTGGAATTTCAGAGGGGTAAGTTTGGTGCTGTTTTGATTATATCCTCTATAACATTCTCCTCAGCTTCACCTGTTGCAGGTGACTGTTGTAGTCAAAAATAGCAAGTAAGTACTAAAAACATGGGATGATAATTGTAGAATGAAAGTTTAAACTTTCATGTGAACTGACTTATATTACATCTGAAGAATTTGGTTTAGTTCAGCAGAGCATTTACGAAGATTGTATGTTTAATTTATGTATTTATAAAATATGTTGGAAATGCATAACACTTCATTTTTAAGGAAACTTGTAAATTGCTAACAGCTAGTTGAGTGTTGTAGTATTTTATGAAATGTATAGCAATCTGCAGTTGCATTACCAGGTATTAATTGTTTTGGAATAAACTGCTACTGCCTCAAGTAAGTACCTCTATCAGTTGTGCACTGGAACAGTTTAGATACTAAATACAGAGACAGAACCAAGTTTCTATTGGCACTTGCAATGTGTCATCATCAGCCCTTTTTTGGTGGATGGAAAAAGTGTGTTGTGAAAATCCCAGTGAGGAGAGTTCAGATCACACAGATTTTGGGTCACATGATGAATATGAAAAGGTTAGTGGTGTTTCATTTCAGGTGGGAGTAAAACCACATTGGGTAAAAGAACTAAGTCAGTGTTCATGGTGGGACTGTGAATGAATTGGGTGCTGCCACCCTTGAGTATAACGGACAAAACCTTTGAACTGGTTTGTTCAGAGCTATAAACATGACTAAATTGATATGTTGTGTTTTATTGTAAGTTCTCACTTTGCAGTCAGTTCACTGTGTTTAAAGTGTCTGTCTGTATCTCCTGCTGATGAAGTTGCTTGTTGGCTTGTTAAAGCATCAGTCAACATAGACTAACATAAACCCCAAGGTAAGATAAGGAAGGCCCATATACAAAGGAAACTCCTCTGCACTTCTACTTCTTTCTTGTTACTTAGAAAACTTTATTTGATCAGAATTTTTTTTTCCCTCCTCTCTCCATGCTGAGCAGTTCTTTTGAGTCTCTTGGTTAGAGACCATATTTTCCCCCTGGGGATTTCCATGTACCTAACAGTTATGCAGTATTAGTAAAGGTGAGCTGTGCATTTTTATGGTGTGTACGTCGGCGTGTAGGTACCACTGGAGAAACAAAAAGCCTCATGGTCAAGATATTATTTACTTTTTTTCTACCAGTGCTGTCCTTCTCAGGTAACAGTAATAGTAGCAATTCTTTTGTGATCTGGGGGCAAAATTCCAGGAATCAGTGGAAGAAAAAAAGCGTATTGATTTAATGGGGGGAAATAAATCCTGTGTTAGATGAAGTTTAGGCTTGTTACCAAGTAAGGCCAGCTCTACGCTATAAGTGGATCCTGCATTTACACATCAGGCTTCAGCTTAATTTTTGAGGGGATCTTTAAGGTGAAGTGCTTGTCAAGCAGAAGAGGACTTGAGGGCAATAATTATTATCCTAATTGTAATTTTGGAGAGTAGGAAACAGAATCTGTAGAGGCAGAGAAAAATAACAGGAGGCGGAGGGGTGGTGTAAGGGAAAAGTCAGAACATGAGAGGTTATGGAGCAGATGGGATTGGTAAGCTGAAAGAAGAAGGCAGCTGAGGGAGATAAGAGGTATATAGAGTTGGAGAACTACGAGGAGAAAAAGCTTGGGAAGAAGAGCTGTCAGGATGGCAGAAATTAAAAACACTGGAAGTTGATGGAGAAAAAGTGTCAAGAGGGATGAAGTAGAGAGAAGGAGGAAAACTATTGGGTGTGAAAGCAGAGATGTGGAAATGAAAAGGAGAGAGACCAAGTCTTTTATAAAGCAGTGCAAGTATGTCAGCTCAGCTTTTGGACAAGCTGGCTGGAAGATATCTTGTTGACTGCTAATGTTGAATTGGAAAATAAGAATGTCATGTGGATATTTGGGGCAGGCCTTCGTAAGGAGGGGTGTGAATATCTGATGGGATGGTGCAACTCAGTGGCAGGTCAGTAATTTAAGTAGTGTCATAGATCTTAGGACAGAGGACGTTAATGCTGGTTCTGCTCTTGTTCCTGGTTGTCCTGTGCAACCCTTCCTTCAAAATACGCAAGTAAGGAGACTTTCCCTGGTAATAGGCTCTGTTCCTCATGTATCAGAGACACCAGTTTCATGTGCTGTTCCTAGTGCATCTACAGGTCAGTTTATGTAAACAATGTGTTAAATCACCGTGTAGTGTGTGAAATTCAGTTTCGTTTAATAAAATGCATCTCAGAGAAGCTTGTGCAGTCTTGCAGTTACAGTTAGAAGATGCCAGAATGGTTGTTTGCTAGCTAAGATGCAAACTTCAGTTACATGCTTCTGTGATATTTTTTTCATACTAACTGTGATCGGAAAAGCTTATTTGTAAGGAACTTTTGAATCCATGCAGACAAAAAAATATCTCCTAAGTAGTCTGAGTAGTTTCAGATTTCAGTTTTTTTCCATCTCCACTTGACTCATCAAAATCAACCATTTTTTATTTCCACTTGCCAGATAAATTTCTAGATTGTCTTCAATTAGACGAATGGTGAGCTTGGAAGACTTTAAATGATTTTTTTTTCTCCTCCTAATGATATATTGAAGTATGTTGGCAAGCATACAACAATACTACTGTTGACATGATGACATTTAAGATGGCTGTGGAGAAACCAGCAGAAAATCAAAATCATAATGGTAACCTGGTTAATGAAGATGTTGGAAGAGGATATAGGTTTCTTCTCTTCTTATCACTGACACAGTTCTCCATTCTTTCCACCGAAGAGCTGATATCATTTCCTCCATATTTTAAATAAACATCTGGGGCTATTAAACTGTCGTGGTTTTTCTTGTTTTCCTACTTACTCAACCTGGTAGAAGAACTAAAGTGCTAAAATTAAATAAATGAATGGTAAAATCTATATCAACTTTTCTGGTTGAAATATTTTATTGGCACATGCTTGGTGTGCAGTTTTCTGAAGATAGAGGACAATTTACTGCAACTGGCTTCTTTCTACTTCCTCCTTTTCTCATTTCCTTTTTAGCTTTGCAAAAGAATTTAAATACCCAAGCCGCAGATGTGGTCACTTGTGAGAAAGGCTGATCTAATTTATCAGAAGCCTGCCACACAAAGGTGCTAAACATGCTGAAGATAACTTGGAGATGCATATGTGGTTTCTGTGTCAGCTTTGCTTCGTGTGTGTGTGTGTGTGTGTGTGTGTCTGTCCATCTGCAGTGGGGGGCACAGGGAATGGGTCCTTCAGCCCGAGGGGGAGGAATTCCCCACTTACTGAGAGCAGTATTTACAAAAGGATTCATTTGTTTTGTGTTGGTATTCCTGTCAGGTATGCCAATCTAAACAAGGTAAAAGTTGCCAAAAGTTTTTCTTTGCTCACAGCTTGCTGGTTAATTTTATGAAAGGACATTACCAGGAGGAAAAAAAGGAAAAGGCAGCAGTTTGTCTCTCCTGGATTTGTTTAGGCAGGAGTGTGATGCCAGAGGCTCATTAGAAGGGATATTAGACAGTGGTATCGTTATTCATACTTGTTGATGCAAAATTATACTGATTTTTTGATCAAATGTGTTTAAATACCATTATCTAACAAGGACCAATGTAACTCCAATAGGATTTGAAAACACACATTATTATATACATGAAAATGCATGCATCATTTATTGTTATTTCAAAGTATCTAGTATTTGTGTGCACAGTTTCAATAGGCTTTTACTTGGGAGGTGGAAAAAAGTTTATTTCGCCTAGTTAACGTTATAGCTCTCAGTGAAGTAGTAGCACCAAACTTTCTGGAGGGACACTTTATTCATTTATCTATTCATGTATGTGTAATGGCAGGTCCCTCCGCGAGGGGGAGTCCTGCTGGCATTCCCGGGGTTGCAGGCTGGGTCTGTTGCTGTTTGCTTCTTCCTTTCCCTCTGTGGACAGTTTATTGTGATATTTTTCATGCTCTCTTGCAACTGATTAAAAAGGTGGTAGGTGGATTGTTGAATCCTAATCTCTCCCCTTTCTCTTTTTCTCTTTGAAAGGGAATGCAAATTCCATTCCTTCCTCCTTCCCTTCCCTGCCCTCCCCACCCCTTTTCCAGTAGCTGATGTATTCCTGTGCTCTGCTTTCTCCTCTTAGCTTTCCTGCTCCTTCCCATGGGTTTCCAGCCCTGTTTCACAGCTGAGTTGCCCCAGAATTTCCTCCTCTCTTATCCATCCTGTTCAGGCTCTTACCTTGTCTTCGTGGAAGTGCTCTAATGTCTCTGTCCAGCATTGAGCTTTTTTGGACCAGAAGGTCTCTGAAAAGTTGTATTAGCAATTCTCTAAATTGTTCTGGATTAATGTATTGGGAGATGGATCCTAAGCAGTGCAGATGAGGTTGAATAGAACCTGAATTTCTGTGTAGCCAAGGGTGAAACTTTACTTTAGTCTGTTGATAGAAGCCACACAGGGAAATATAGGAGTGTTAACAATTGCTTTGCGTGACATACAATTTATAACTTGGAAGACTAGAACTCATTATTTTCGGCAAGTAGACAGTCCAGACACTCATCTTTATTTGTAAAAGCTGGTTTTGATGCCCCCTTGCTTCATCTATGGAAGGAGTTTGAAATGTTTTAGCTTATTATTGGTTTTATTTTTGAACAAACCATTAGAACTGTTGTTGATTAGTCACAAGACTAATTTCTCTTGGAACTACAAGGTTTATGTTGGCAAACAAATGAAGATGCTATCAGGAATTCATTGTGTGGCACTTGCGTAATTGGATAACAGTCAATTCCATGTGCAGTTCCAAAGCACACATCAGAATTGTTGTATGCTTAATGTATACGCTGAATTTAAAGAGCAGTTCAGGGCAATGAGTTGGACAGTGTTGAAGAACAAATGGCTTGTTTTCTTCCAGACTGATTCCCTGATTGGGCAAGGTTTAACTATCATGTTAACCCGGTTCTATCTTCAACATGTATGGAGACAGTTATGTCAGAACATCTTATTTGAAACACAACGGAAACATCATTTGCAGGTATGTTACTGGTTAGGTCTGTGATAAATTCTGTATCCTTCTATAGGATCAAAGTGTAGTGAAATTACACGGCTTGTCTCATTGCTGGAGCAATTCGGGATACGAGCCGTCTGCACGCAGTGGTGTGGATGGCGCCTAGTAGGTGTTATGGTGTTCTAGTAGGTTGACTGTCCAGTAGAAAATCTGTGCATGTTTTATGGGTTGTTATTTAGGCTATCCAGAAAATTCTGTAAAGATTCAGATTTTGCAGTGTTTTCATTAACTCAATCATTTTTTTTAAAATAAGTGCAAAGTTTTTACACCTAAAGGCATCTGAAAGTTAAGTAGTGAACCATTAAATACTTCCAGAAACCTATCTTACAGGGCCATTTTCAGATTAATTATATGCTAGGTTATATCTAAGACATTTTAGATTGTATGTTCCTTGGGCAATAGTTTGAAGGAGTAGTTATGGAATACTTTGGCTAATGGATTTTTGAAATGAAAAGTCTCCTGAGCTTCTGCAATAAAATGATGAAGTAAAAATCTTGCAGGTGTAAGGGATAGGCATCCTGCTTGTTAAATCATGGTAATTCTATTTTTGTTATTTAATAATGAAAATAGTGTATAGTGAAATAGTGTAATGATAATAGTGTTAGAAAGGATTTTGTAATTTCACTTTATCTGTTCTTTTAACAAGTACTTTCTTGAAGCATAGTGTATGGAACTACTCCAACATTTCTGAGTTTTTTTTTTTAATGGATATTTCTAAGTGCTTTGTAACTAGTTTATTTTTGTTCAGGGTGTGGTTTGTTATTTATAGCAGAAATATTCTCTGTATGCTATAAACCTGTCATACTGGCTGTTTTGCACATGCAAACAATACTGAGCTCTAGATGCACCATGTGATGAAGCAGATAGATCCAATTGTCATTTTCTAAAGCTAAGTTTGATGTACTGTTATATAGCAGGTTTCCTGTCTGTAATCATAGATTGGGTGTTACCTTGTGCTCCTGCTGTCATTACTGCTGTTTTCTTTGTTTAACAGCAGATGAACTTGACCTCTCTTCAATTTAATCCAAAGCTGAGCTCTGCTTATTTCTTGAGCTTTAATTTCCACGCCACCCCCTGCCCCAAGGGCTGCTCCTGGAGACAACGTGATGTGCAGTTCATGTTGGTGTCAGAAAATTGCTTTGGAAGGGTTAATAGTGGGGCCCTGTTGTACAGCTGAACTCCCTGACTCTTGATCTGCGAAACCAGCTTTTTAGAAACAATTTTGAACTAGTGGACAAAAGGAGTGGCACTCATGGACTTTAAAATGTTTTGTTTGCTTTTCCTCCAGAACTTAGTGTTATTTGAACCCGTTACAAAGAGGTGTTACTGTCATCTTCCTTTCCCTTTTTACCAAATGATTGTGAATCACTGGTATCCAATTTCTCAGCACTCATGCTGTAAATACTGCCATTTTATTACAGAAGTGTCTGATTTGACAGTGCTTACATAGTACTGTTTAAAACAGTACAGTAAGCAAATAGAATGTCTTTATTTAGCATGGGATATGTGTTTCAATAGCTGCAAATGCATCATTTACAGAAAAAAAAAAAAGGGGGGGGGGGAATCCTCCAGTGCTGTAATGGAGGTAATGGTCAAGTATCTGACTCTCCACCTATAGTCCCCACCGCTTTTGGTTTAGGCTGTCAAGGTGTGTAAGTGACAGAAAGCTGAACAAAATCTTTTAAGGATCAGGACACGAGGAAAGCCTAAAGGACAACTTCTGAAGGAGCTTAGAAACAGTGCTCAGGGAGGGGTAGAAAAGGAAGAGGAAATTTCAGTTCCCTCAGTAGGTTTTCAGTTGCAAGCAGCATTGTGATTAACTCTGGCTCTCTTCATGAGGACTAATCTTCTTCCCAAGCATAGAAGTACTTCCATAGCCAGGTTCACTCTGAGATGTTTAAAGCTAAACCTAAGGACAAGGTGGTTCTTGAAAGCTAATGCTATTTTCTGTGGCTAGGAGTCTCCCAGCAAGTAAAAATATATGATCTTTTTAAATCTGACACAAATGTAGAATAAGAGCAATATATAGCAATATTGTTTTATTTATAGCAGTCTGGAAAGAAATTTTATTATTACAGTAGCAACCAGAAAACAAGAACTTCATTTTGCTGGACACTATGTCAACATAATAAACTATTTTTTATCTAAAGAATTTCCAATTTAAACTCTCTTATAAGAATATACCAGAATATTTGTTAAATATTTGTAAATTCAATTCTTAAAGAAAATTCAGATGTACTGAAGCTATATAGGAATGTATATATAAAAATATATATATATAGGAATATATAGGAATAATAGGAATTTAAGTTTCCTATCATTATGACAGTCTTCATAATTCCTGGGATCTGCTACTTATTTTGAAATGGGATAGTAAATCCTAATTCAACATTTACTAAGCATTACATATAATATGATCCTAATGTGGTTTTTATACATTCTGTAACTTTTTAAATACACTTTCAAAAACATTGATTCATAGAATCATAGAATGCTTAAGGTTGGAAGGGACCTCTAGAGGTCATCTAGTCCAACCCCCCTGCACCCGCAGGGTCACCTAGAGCACGTGGCACAGGACTGCATCCAAGCGGGTTTGAAGATCTCCAGAGAAGGAGACTCCACAACCTCTCTGGGCAGCCTGTTCCAGTGCTCTGTCACCCTCACTCTTAAAAATGTTTTCCTTAATTTTTCCTTTTTTAATATTCAGAACATACTACTGCTGACTAGATTGTGATTAATCGTAGTGTTCTTAAGTCAAGTTTGTCATCCTTAAAACACTTCATGTACAATGAGAACTATTTTAGTCTGTCCATGTGCCAGCAGGCTCTCCTCTGAATTTGGAAACTGTTTCACCACCTGCAGTCCCTCCAGGAGCAATAGTGCAGGTTTCAACAAGCCCTCTGTCCCCTTGGACGCTTGCATTGCAATGAGAATATGCAGCCTTGCAGAAAGGTCACAGGGTGACCATAGCAGCCTTGTACCGTCTTGGAAGGCTCTGCTGCTTAAGAACTTTCACAGAGCTTTTTGCAGAGGGTGATTTGTTGGACAGTGTCATAGAATCACAGAATCATAGAATGCTTAAGGTTGGAAGGGATCTCTAGAGGTCATCTAGTCCAACCCCCTGCACACTCAGGGTCACCTAGAGCACGTGGCACAGGACTGTGTCCAAGCGGGTTTGAAGATCTCCAGAGAAGGAGACTCCACAACCTCTCTGGGCAGCCTGTTCCAGTGCTCTGTCACCCTCACTGTTAAAAAATTTTTCCTTACGTTGCTGTGGAACTTTTGGTGCTTCAGTTTCTGGCTGTTTCTTCTAGTTCTGTCGGTGGCTACCAATGAAAAGAGGCCAGCACCATCCTCCTCACTGCCTCCCTTGAGGTACTTATAGACACTAATCAGGTCCCCTCTCAGCCTTCTCTTCTCCAGGCTGAACAGGCCCAGCTCCCTCAGTCTCTCCTCACAGGGCAGATGTTCCAGGCCCCTGATCATCCTTGTGGCCCTGCGCTGGACTCTCTCCAGCAGCTCCACATCCCTCTTGTACTGTGGAGCCCAGAACTGGACACAATACTCCAGATGTGGCCTCATCGGGGCTGAGTAGAGGGGCAGGATCACCTCCCTCGACCTGCTGGACACGCTCTTCTTAATGCACCCCAGGATCTCATTGGCCTTCTTGGCCATGAGGGCACACTGCTGCCTCATGGTCGCCTTGTCGTCCACCACGGCGCCCAGGTCCCTCTCTGCAGAGCTGCTCTCCAGAAGGTCAGTCCCCAGCCTGTACTGGTGTCTGGGGTTATTTATCCCCAGGTGTAGGACCTTGCAGGACCTAGGTGTCTATTGGTGCAGTTCTGTGAGAATATCTTGCCTGCTCAGGTCATAAAATAATAAAAATCCTCTCAATAACTCCTGTATTTCTACATGTTCTTGACTGTCTTTGACACTAGAAGAAGCAACCTCTCAAGAGTTCTCCAAATGATTATCTCTTGGTGTATGGTCACAACTGACAACCTTGAGCTAGTTCATATTATGGAAGTTGGGATAAACAAATTCCTAAGTCTTGCAGAGCATGGGCTGCCAGTGAACGTCTCTCCCATCTCTTACATGAGACAGACTGAGCTTCTGCGTCTCTACTAGATAAGAGTTAGAGAATTAGGGAATAAGATATTGCAACCAGACCTCTTCTAGCACGTGCTTGTTCGGTAGGGGCCCATGTTCAAATACACATAACCTATCAGGAATATCAGTTTGAATGATAAAATAGTCAAAGACAATCCAAAAAGTGAGCTGCTATGTGCACTGAAGTTTCTTGTCACACGAACCAAAGATGGGGCTCGGATCAGCACGTCATCTCTTGGGGATCGCTGCCGAGCCCGGTATCGCACATTCCCTTGCAACCCTGTTGTGTTGACTTTTGATTGTCTCGCCATGCTGTGCTGTTGATCGTAATGCAAAACCTCTGTTGTTTGCACAGCAGCTTTGTTCAGGATTGAGCTCCCTTTTAGTTTTACTGTTCAAATAATTTGCTTGCTTTATATCTGTCACCTATTGAAATAGATTAAAGCTTCAGTGTTTTAAGGGGAAAAAAACATTTAAGTTGGCTGGCATCTTTCTTTGGTCTGAGTGGCTAAATTTTTTAATAATATTTCGGATGATAATTTAATAGCCAATAGTAAACGTGCAAATTCCAAACTTCTGGAGCCTTTCACTTATTACCGACAGGTAAAATGAAGGATGGGGGTTTGAAGTCAACCCTCTTGCAGCTCTGCTTCTGCAGAGGGAGGGAGGGTGTTTCTGGGAGTTGCCCAGACACCAGCTTCCATGGGCTCCTGGGAAGGGGAAAGGAAGCATTTCATGTCTTAACTTCAGCACTGCTTCAGATGTTTGTTCCCTTCAGTCCCAGAGTAGCAGGATACTGCCCTGAAGGAATATTTTTTTTTAAATTCCTTAGTATTGAGAGCTGGAGAGAATAAAGCAAATGTGGAAGCGCTTAAGCATTTTTGCTTGCCCTTTGCTAGCATTTTGGCAAGATCAGGCTAGCAGAAGGTACTTGGAAATTGACTGCATAGTATCAGTACTTGTTCATTTATTTGTGTGTGTGTTGTTTTATTTTTATTTTGTTCTTTTCTTACAAACATTTGACAGGCTTTAACTTTACATCATCCCTGTTCTCTGGATATTTTTACAAGTAAGAGAATCAAGGCAAGAGAGTCGACATGTCTGTGCGTGCCAGAATCTGTTTTTGTTTAGAGTCGTTAATACTGAGGGTTCATTGCTTTTGATCTATGTACATGTATCTTGAGTTTGTCCTTTATGGCCTATTGATCCCAATATCTTGGGGCAGCTGCTGTCCAGAATTTAGATCCTATTCCTCCCATCTCCTTCCTTGTTGCATGTATGGGCATTTACAACATAAACGAGCTCTAGCTGCACTTGCTTTCAAGTGAATGCTATTGTTGCTGCTGTCAGCAAGGTACATAGAACATTGGAGGTGAATGATAGAAAGCTGCAAGAAAAACAAATGTAACTCTTGATTTACTCAAAAATGGTTTGTCAATTTACATTGAGCCGGATATCTTGGAGGCCAGCGTCCATGGACTGAGGCCTCCCTTTGCCTTTTTTACGTGTCCACTTGCCTTTCGTGAATATGCAATGTGACTAACACTAAAGCAAGGTTCAACTGTTTGATTCTGTTCTTTATTACAGTAGCTTCCTTGGTGAAATTTCAAGATACAAACACTAGACTACATGTTCAAATTTTCCTCAAGCTTCTTTGGAAGCTGATAATACAAGGTTTTTTTTTTTTTTTTTTTTTTTTTTTTTTTAAAAAAAAACCAAGCTCTCAAAAGCATTTTTCTTACTCTACATATAGTAATTCTTGCTTTAGACTCCTGCTATCCCCAGCCTTGAATAATTTGTATTTCAGTGCTGAAAAAATATACTCTTATTCCATACCTCTTAAAGTCTGAATGATGTATCATGCCTTAGCATAGAACTCAGAACTAATGCTGCATAATCTGTCTGGTTTGTTCTACTATCACGAGTTCCCCTTTTAACCTTCACTGCTAGTTCTTTATGAAGCAAGTTATAAAATATGTGTGGTAATTAAGAATATTTTTTATCAGTATGAAATCAGCGTATAAGGAAACATACCAAGTTTAAGTGTTTACATGTTCTAGTCTCCAGGAAGTGGAATAAGGAAATCTGAATGTTACCAGGAAATCTGATTTTAAAATGCTTGCTTAGTCTTTGTTACAACTTAACGCTCCTAGATTTGCACCAATATTTTAATCAGTTTTCCTATTCTTAAAAAATTATTATATTTTCTGTCTCAAAGACAAGCCTTAATGGTCATAAACATACACAGCAACATGGAGAATACAATAATTGAGTACTCCCCATCACAGGAAAATTGTACTTTTTCCTCAAATGTGTCAATCATGGTCACATTTATGAGAATTAAAGTGTTTGCTTACATAACATCTGGATATTTTAATATTTTCTTTAGTTTTGCACTGATGGCATTTTGGATTTACATTCTTTTTTGTTCTGTTCAGTGACGTTGAAAAAGGTAATGGCACTTCTAGTGCCTCACAGAACAGAGTTCCTCCCCCTGCTGCAAATAACAGTCAGAATTTGAAAGCTGCTGTTTGCATGAACCTGTACTAAAGGAATACACTCTCTTTTATTTCTCTGGCATCTGCAAAGTTTCACATTTTCCTTTTGAATCAGCTTTTATACGTACACCAAGGAAGTATTTCTCTTCAAAACGTGGTTCGAGGTGGTGAGATTTTCCTTTCCATTATGATAAGCCATGTGTAAGAACAATAGGCCCAAGGCAAAACATGGGCCAGTGGAGCCGACGGATCTCATATGTCCCTCCCCTTGGGGAGAAACAGAGAACTTCTCTGGAACGACTGTCCTGTAGTCTTTTTGATTAATGATACAAGGCCCAAATCTTTCCCTGTAAAACAAGAGAGGAGATGCCAGTGAACATCCCGCTCCTTTATGTAAACAGCCTGATCATGGCAGTAGTGATGAAGAAATACTAACAACGTCTTTGATTTTAGTGCAGCTTCCATGGAAAGTTAGATCTCAAGCCTATCAGGCTTCTGCAGTGTCTTGATGAGTGCTGTGTTGTGTAAGAGGAGAAACCACTATCATGTATCTAGCTGAAGCTTGATCCTGTAGGTATGTGTTGCACCTTTCCTGCCAGAACTGCCCTAGTTTCTGAATCTAAATTGGGAATAGGTATGAAATAATCATTGATTAGCTCTGGTGAAAGCTGAGGTGGTTGTGAGCAAAATCAGAACTCAGGGCAGGGGAAAGGTAAGAACATGAGCTGTATATGCAATCTGGGCACATCTAGACTTATACAACAGGTAAGGTAAAATTTCCAGGAATGGAGTTCAGAACTTAACTACTGCTTAATGCCACTTAGGGAGTTTCTGGATCTTATTCAGAGCTTTCTAAACCTGTTAATTTTAAGAACAGGTACTTGAGCCTAGGTGAGGGAGCATCAAATTCCACTGGTGACGGATTAGTGTTTCCTATGCTGTGGTAAAAGAATGTGTAAGCAATAACTTGGGTCTAATGGCAATTTGGAAAGAATCCTTCAAGAAATCTTGTTCAGAAAAAAATTCCATGTCTCTGTGTAGAATTTACAGGGATTTTCTTAGAAAGATGAACTGTGTTCAGTTGAAAGGGTCTGATAAATAGCACTAAATTTGGATTTATTTCCCTTTAGGCAGGGAAAACAGATCTCAGCCTTTACAATACCTCAAAAGGGAAGTACTTGACTAATTTTTGGTAAGGTTGGTTTAGAATGTTTGTCTCCTGAAACTTCTTTACATTTTAATATTTTCCATCTGCATAGACGTGATGGGCTTTGTTTGTCCGAAGGGATTGTCTGCTGACTGATATCATTTTCACCTTTTGTCTTCTCCAAATTCAGCAGAAACATTTTATGTTAATTTACCTTCGAACTGAAAAGAGTGTGCCAGTTCACTGAAAAGCTGCTGTACTCTTTTTTTTGCTTGCTAGCCAAATTCAGGTTTGCCTTGACATTCTTCCCTCTTGGAAGTAGGCAGAGTTTTGTGAAACAAACCAGTATCTGTTGGTCTGAGCAAGTTGCAAAAGACTGTACAGGATATGGAGGATTCAAGAGTGCTGTGTAAGGACGTAGGGGATGTATGTGTATGTATTAGAGGTAAGCTGTAGGATAAGGCATTATTTAAAAATACTGAACTATTACTTACTGAATACTTGGATGTAATTTTTTTGCATTGTTTTTCTTTATTTACAACAGGATGAGCTATTAACCTTATGTTTTAAAAACTATGAATTTTCCTGTAAATGACTCATTCAAAATGAACTTTCTCTTAAAATGGAGATAAGTGATATGAGCATTGAAAGTTATGTGGGCTTAGAAGTGGAGTTGTATCACATTCCAGCAGCTAAAAACCTGAATTAGATCCAAGTGATTTGTCTCATGTGTTTTAGTGCTTGAAATGTTGTTGAATATCTTCACTGGAAGGAAACACCATATTTCATTAAGTAATAGTTATCTATTTGTGATTTTTTTCACTTCTGATTTTTATTTTTGCACCTTGAATCTACTTTTAAGCACAGAAATAGAAATTGTGTAATACTGAAAGTGTTAGAACACAGACTTTGTCTCTCTTGATGAATCATGCATTAAAGCAGAACAAGGTAACTGTGTATCAGGCAATTATTATTTGAAACCAGGCTAAAAAGAGTTGTCAAGTTATGGATCACCTAAGTAGTTTAAAAAATTTCTAGTCATATCACATAATTTGTATTCTTATATTACTAATGTTAACAAATCAAGGTTTCAATGGTTTAAGTAGCATGCTTCTACTGAAAGAAGAGTTGTCTTTTTTGAGTATGAGTTAGAAACATTTTCAGTCCTCTACTGCTTGACTGATCAATATGTTTTCTAAATGTAAGGATGCACTATTTTCCTATAAATGTATACAATGTGTTTTCTAAGGTTAGTACTCATGGAACTGACCACTGTGCTTTTAAAAGGAAAAAAAAAATTCTTATAGTTCTGTTTGACTAGTTTTTGAGAATAGGTTTGTCTTGTCCAGAAGAGTCGATGCAGTTTGTGAGGCTGGGAAGATAATGGAAAGCCATCACTCGTTTGCTCGCTTTATGGAGCGCTACGTTAGTCATGTGTGATGATAGGGGATTCTATTTAATTTAAATTGTTTCCTGTCTCTAAACTGGGTGAGGAAACTTTACAGCTACATATGTCTAGATTCTGAAGAGGGCTGCTCCAATGCACATGGAAACTTGTATGTATGAATCATATGCAAATCTAAGTTTTCAGCTAATATGTAAAAGCTTAAGCATTTTGATAAATTGCAGATAAGCATCTTATGCTATTTTAGTTTTTCTTAACTTGAGATGATATAATTTAATATGATGGCCAAGTAAGGCAATTTTCTGAGTACAGTAATGGCAAATGCATGCTAGTACTAGTCACGGTGTGGGTGATAGTCTGTTATTGAATAGTCTTTACTCTCTCCCCTCCCTTCTCAATAATTAAATTATTTTGGCATGTGAATAAAAAGGCTCTCAAGGAAGCAGTATATTCTGCTGTTTGGTTTATGAGATTGGAATGTAAGCCCATAAACATACTAACTCTAAATTCAGTCAAATGACGGGCCAGCGTGTATGTGTGCAAGAGATCTTGAAGAATGGGTTCCTCAGTTGGAACTTTCAGGCCAAGCTGAAAATTTGTAGTTGAAGTAGCAATGGTTGAATTTCAAATTTTTAAGGTAGCAGTAGATTTAATTAGAATGTTTTCTTGATGCTTAAGGTATATAACTTTCCTAACTGTAGCGAAGATTCAGTACATCCCTTTGAAGGCAGTTGCTGAAGGTTTGCCTACATAGAGTAGGGAAAAATGAGCAGAAATTGAGCTTCTTTCATCAGTTATATGGATCCCCCAAAGGAATTGGCTTGTGCTTCGCCTTCATTCAGTGCTTTCCATGTAGAATTTGGGTGCTCTGCCAAAACTCATCTTTGGCCCTTGTATTTGCAGATTGTAAACATGTAGTGATGTTTTTTTCTCTTATCTCTGTTGGTTTAAGTGTGTCTGCTGAGCAGCTCCCTTCGTTTCTGAAATAGTGAAGCTTTCCTGTGACCTAATGTTTCAAAGCTCCACCCAGCATCTCCCAGCTGTTTTGTTTAGTGACCAAGGCATGTGCACTTGGAGATATTGTCTGTTTTCAGACTTAAAGCCCATTGCTGCTGTTGAAAATTGAGAACTATGTGTGCAGGAGGTGGTACATGTTTTTCTCCCCCCTTTCTCCACCCTTAAAGCTATGCAGCCTCAAAGTCCACAAAGACTTGCCTATTACTTAAAAATAAATGCTAGCGATGCCTTTATCCTAGTACCATAGCCTTATGCGTGTTCGCAAATTCAAAAATACTTCTGTCTGCTTAAAATATTATATAAAGCAGCCCCTGAGAGAAACCACAAGAGATAGCTAGAGCTGCCGATCCACATCGCTCGGCTTCTGACACTTCGAGCCTGCTGCATGACAGGAAGCGAGAGAAACCGTGCGGCCGCGCAGGGAGGAGTTCCTGCCGAACACCGAAGGAGACGTAGGGACTTCTTTGTAGCAGAATTTTCAATATCACATTGAAGATAAAGAAACCTCCTGAAATCTGAGTGCAATACAAAGTACCTCATGGTGTGGTGTTGCCTTTCTGTGCATCAGCAGGTAGGTGTAAGTGAGGGACTGTATTGGTGTTTGTTGTGTGCGTGCGCGGTGTAGTAGTGAAAAGGAATTATATAGGTATTTCTTCCAGGCTTTGGAATTAGTTACTAACACAGCTGAAATGCTGACTAGCTGAGAGCCTTTCCTCCTGTAAGGAGCTAACGATTCTTAAACTTTTAAGTAATATGTTCTCATATTGCCAATGACATGGAAAATGGTTTTTTTATCGGTGTGTTGGTACTTCATGGCAGTGTGCAATGCCTTTACTTACTATTGTGTGTGTGTGTGTGTTTTCTTTTTTTTTTTTTTTAACTTACCTGTGTAAACATCTCTGCCTAATGTGAAAATCATAATATTGGCTGATACTCAAGTTTAGACAGGAACATTTGTAGCTCTAAGTCTATACATTGTCTATGTGAAAGTTGTAGATTCTATTTACAGTAGAAAACTATACAGCTATGCAGCTTAGGTATGAGGCATCACCTGGAGATCTGGGTGCAGTTTTAGACATTGCATTTGGAGAAGTGTGGACAGAAAAGTAGCAGGATCAATGATAAACACAGAAAATACAGCCTATAGCAAAGGTTTTAAAATGTGGGGATAATTGTATGTTTGAAGGAAAAAAAAAATTGAGCAAGATAGAAGGGTACTTGGTCTCTGAGTGTATGGGAAAGTGTGTGGCACTTATTCCTTGTGTTGCTAAGGGGAGCATGGGAATGAGTGAGCAAGGGAGATTTAGGATAAATATTCGGGGAAATTGGTCTTCCTAATTGTAGTGTTAATCAAGCAGTGGAACAGGCTAAGTGTATTTTAAAATCTATCATTTGCAACTTTTCAGCCTAGTTTAGAAAGAGCTGTATCAACCACAGTGACAGGTGTTTAAATTTTGCATGTGTTGCATGTTTCAGTGATTAGTATTTAATCCTTGACTGTTCTTAATGACTTGTGTGTGACTTCCAATTTGGACAATTGCTTGTGGTAAGAGTGGTAGATTTGGATCAGATCTGATCTCTCTTGCTTTGCAGCTCTAGTCCTAGATTGTAGCATCTTCCCACCGTTTGGGAAAGTAGGTAGCCTGCTTGCATTTAAGAAGCAACTTTTTTAATGTCTGCATGCGTATTGAATACACCTTTCTTGGAAGTTCCTAGAAATGTGACGAAAAGGTGAGAAAAAGTAGTGTGAGGATAGTAAGTTCTCTGTTCAAGGTCTGTATCCTCTAGGATGTGCTGTGAAGAAGTGTAGCTGAAGTGTCTTGAAGCTTAAGATTGGATTGTTTATTTGTGCTAAAATCACTGCACAGAATCTCTTTAACATGTCAGCCGGACTGCTTTATGCAGTTCTGACTTGAACCGTATTTACAAAGATACAAATAGTACAAAGATTAAATTGGAATAGTCTCAGAGGAAGCATTCTAAGATGGTTGGAGAAATCATGATCTCATTTTAATAGATATAATGGGAAAGAATTCTCCATCTTTATATTAAATAGCTTAAAAATAGCCAGCTGCTTGCTAATGGCTATACTGTAAGATTGGTGGTTTTTTGGATGTATTTGCCATGGATGGGTATTTTACACATCAGTTATCTAAAAATTTGTAGCAGAAGGAATTTAATTTTCATAATTTTCATGGAATAGCGGGGAGATGTGTGTCTGTCTGACAAAAATCTTACCAATTCTCTCTGGTAGGCCAAATTCTGTCTGTCTCTCTTTTTTTTTTTTTTTTACTCTCCACACTGGTTGGGAGTTTTTACCTCTATCAATTTTGGTTAAAACTGGTCCACAACCTATAAAAAAACAAACAAACAAACAAACAAAAAATCTAAAAAAGAAACGGAGTCACAAAGTATCAATCAGTATCAGATGTTTGAGAAGTGAAGCTGAAGTGTGTATGTGTATTCAACACCTCACCATAGACAGAACAGCATTGAACTTTAGTGGAAGTGTTTTTTAATTATTATTATTTTATGCAGAAAAATCCATTTTATCCTTTTGATGTGAAGCCCTTCAGATCCAAAACCATATCCAGGTACCTGATGGTGATTTTCAAGGTACATCAGCATGATGATGCTGAATGTGCAATGGTGAGGGAAAGCAGACCAGCAATAGAGTATTAGAATGATAAGGGGTGACTGCAACTTATTAAAATGGAAGCCAGTAAAATGTGCCATGGAAACCTGCCTTATGGGAATTGTTTTTTTCTGCTGTGATTCTGGTGCTCTGCTGAGCATCAGCAGTTACGTCTTCTGCAATGAGAAGGTCCAGTGGATTCTTAAATTCTGCAAAACATAAAACAACCCCAAAGGAAAAATCCTTTGTTTGAATGAGCCTGCTTTTGAAATGGGAAGTTGTGTGGTGAATTTGTTCCAAGAAAACCTACCCAATTTATACTTCTTTCTCACAGGAAGGAGCAGTATATTTTGGAACCACAGATGATGGTTGATGCCTATGATTAAATGGTGAACAGCAGCAAATGCAATTCCAGATAGAGGAAGTCTCCATGTGTTTAAGAGCACAAAGCCTTTAAAAATAGAGCTTTAAAACAGTATTTGTTTTGATGATTTAAGCTTTCAGTGCTACAGCTATAATAAACCCAAACATGCAAGGCCAGGAAGTACGGTTATATCAGGTCAGCTTTCCGAAGGTAAAAGCATTGGGAATTATTTGCATGCTGATTGTTGCATCGCTTGAGAGAAGAGAGAAGCGAATGTGGCCGAGTAGCAGCAGCGCTTGTAAGACAATGGGGGATGAATCTAAATGGCTAGTGGCCTGTTTTTAAATTATGTCTGGGTGAGTTCAGAATCCCTAGGCATCGATTTAAAGCATTAGTTAAAAGAATTTATATAGCAAAAATGTCTTGAAATCTTGACTGAAAAAAGATCCTGTAGTAATAGTTGCTATTCATTGAAATAATAAATAACCCTTAAGGGAAAATAAGTGTTTCTAACTTATTTATCTTCATTTGATTCAGACTTAATAGCAACTTGTGGAAAAAGTTCCAGCATGTTTAACTCTCTGTTAGATTCCAGTGGCTGATACCATCCCTTGTCTTCCAAAGGGGAAAAGGAAGGAGGTTAAATAAAGACAGAATAAATACCAGTCCTCAAACAAAGCTTTGCTGATCCTTGTCCTTACAGCATCCCGTACATGCACACCCATTTCCTGTTGTTAATGTTACACACATTGAATATAACTTTCATTTCATTGTTCACTTCAGCATTCGCTTTATGTTACATTGACCGGAAAAGCTCAAATCCATCACAATAGGCAACGTAGAAATAAAACTTTGTGCTCTGAGGAAGCTGGATAGGAACTGCCATTTTGTTTGGCAGAGATGTGCGTGATTCTTCAGAAGGATTTAGATACTTAAGTCCTAAGTGCCATCAATAACATGCATTGAAAAGTTTTCTGCTGGGTTTTAACAGACTTGGAGCAGAGTCCATGTAGTGTGTTTTCTGTGTAGTGCGTTTTCTGTTGTTTGCTGTTACTTGTTGGCAACATCAAGCACAAATTCTGTTGTTAATCCTGATGTATAAATATTCTGTTAGCTGGAAAATATGCAGAGTGGGAATTAAAACCCCACCAAAATGTAGTGCATCTCTGTGAGCAAACAGGTTATCTCTGAAATCTCTTACCCGAAGAGGAATAAAGCTGCTGTTTAGGTTTTTCTTATTTCTGACAACAGGAAAACTCACGTCCTGGATATTCCAAACAGCAGAGGGCAGCGGGAATATACACAGAAACTGATCTTATTCTGAAACTTTTAGGGATTTTGGTTCCCTTTAGAATTAGGGAAGTTTTTTTGACAGTGTGGCACAGGAACCCTGAGAAATAGTTATTTTTTTTTTTTTAAATTGTGTTAAAATTCAGTGTTCTGAAGTTACATCCCAGAAGCAGGTATGATGCTGAAAGTGGTACTGTGGTACTGTGTTTTGGAAATATTTGTTTTAGGATCCTGTGGTAGTATTATGGCTTCAGACTCTTTTCAGTGGTGCAGCCAAGAAACTGAGAATGCAAACAACCAGGGAGTGAGAGAGCATCATGAAAGTGAGATTGGATTGCATAAAATAAACAGAAAGATGTCCGAAAAAGATGAAAATGCCGAGATTAATCTCTTTGAGAGAGCTCAAACTAGGGAATGAATTGTTGCTGGTTTGTCACATTGTACTTGGTTAGCTCCAAACCTAACTTGGAGAGGAGGAAGACTGTCTTCAACAGAAAGACAATTCAGAGGTATCTAGTTGGTTATGACGTTATTGCTAATATGATTTGGTATAGTCTTCCTTGGTACAGACTTCTAAGAACTCTGCGTTCCACTGAACTTTTTTTGACATCTGCATTAGTCTTAAACTTGAATGGTGCTGCAGCAGTAATGTGATAAGATGGAAAATAAGCATCCTGTGTGATGCTTATTCTTGATTTGGAGTCGTGTGTATTCTGGCTCTAAGCTGGGTAATATGACACTGCTGCTGCCGCTTCCAGATCACTTGGGGATGTTATATGCCTGTGACAGGAAACATTGAATTTGTGATTATTCAGCTAACCCTATGATAGAAGGTTATTAATCTTTGTCAAGTAACTTTATATCCAGTTTAAGCTTTGTTGAGTGAATGATAACCACAGGTGAGAATCCTGTTGAATCATCTTTGGTCAGAATGTCCCCCTGTCACTTTAGGAAGATGGTACTGTTTACCTCCTAATCCGAAAGAGTAACTTTTTTATTTTCTGGCAGTGACCTCTGTAAAATTTCCAGAAATACAATTGTTCTAAGGTTTTCAAATATCTATTTTGTTTCCAGTTCAGTTTGTCATTAATTTTTTCACCCTATCCCAGTTCTTCTCACCTACCTTGTTGCATCTGTTCTGTGCTGGTTAGGTCTCCTCATGGCCTGTGTCCTGACTCTGTGAACCCTCAGACTCTGGTGGCTTATAACCAGGAGACAGAGACCTCTCGGGTAACTTGAATGTGATTTGAAATGGAAGCACACAGAAAATGTAGAGTGGATCTGATGGCAGAGAAGGAGCACACAAGTGACAGCGCCTGGAGTTTTGAGAGTGATTAAAAGGCTACTTTTGGTCCTGGAGAGTGAATTCTCAGGTTGTTTTTGTTACGTTTTGGTGGAGGGCTAATCATGTTAGGAATAAGTGTGGACTAACAAATTACAAAGACAAAAGATGAGGCCGTTCTAGTATCTGTATGTTTTCCTGAACTTGGTTGTGGACATGTTAAAAAAGGTGTTTAGGAGTAGGAAATTTCCATTGCTTAGACCATTAATATATTTGACTGTGCATGTGCACATGTATATTTTGCTGATAAAAATGATTTATGTAACAAAAGAATTTATAGGCCAACTGGATTTTCTGAAGGAATGCGACATAAAAACAGTATGAGCAGAAATTCGTATGGAAGTTGGGATTAGTACTGTGATTTGCTGCCTACTGTTAGGATAAGACCCAGCCTTATTCCCCCTGCTTGAACAATTGCAGGGATGTGCAAGGTCATCGTGACCCTTTCCATGTGAAGGGTCAGTGTGGACTGTGTGAGCTGCCGACTACCTGAGGAGATAGTGATTACTTGTTTAAAAATAAAAGCTTGTATTTAATAGAACTGCTTGTCCTGTGGGCATAGCCGTTCCTTGGGAGTATTGCTAGAACCTCTTCTGCCATTACAGGCCTATGATGCCTGTTTTTTTTTTTTTTTTTATGAAGCATTTGGTTCATTTTCTACCCTCCTTGCTCATTAATCACTTAGAGATTCTTTTTGATTATAACTGATTCCTTCAGATGTTTTTTTGTGGGTTAATAAATAACTTTTAACTGATCAGTTGCTCGTCCTAACTCCTCTGCCTTGCCTCTCCCCTTCTGCCCAGCGCCTCTTCCTAAGGTTCTCAACAGCTGAGTACAAATAGCTCAAGGCAGTTTTAAATAGTGGGTTTGATGGTTGACACTAGGTTTTAGCTACCTTTCTGCAATAAAGTGAGAATACATCTGATTTGGTGGAATTTTCTTGATTTGATACAGAATCCTCCTGGGTCCTTTTTTTTTTCAGATGGTCTAGGGAGATCTCTCCTGGCTTTTTCTCAAGCTTAAGACTGCATTTCTGTGTGCACACATACTTCTAAGAAATTAGAAAGCACAGATGATTTAACAAAAGTCAGTGTTTCTTTCCGACAAGCATTTACTTCCCTGTCACAGGATGTTTCTTTAATCAAAGTATTTATGTGCATCTTTGTATTTCTTCTCTCAGGTGGTCAATATAGTCTCCAATATAGATAACTAAATCCCTGTGACGGAGAGCGGATGTTAATCCAGCCATCCTATAGCAATATCTTATTGCTCTAATTCCTTTAATTAAATCATTGCTTTAATATACACATATATGTTTTTCTTCTTACTTTTTCCTCTCATATGAGATAATAGAGAATAATTATTTCCTGCTATGTTAAGAACACAAGCCCTCTGCCCCTGTAGCTATGGATGTAGCCACAGCCCTCCAGTTAACAGCATCACAGACAGCTAAAGATTCACACTTACACACTCAGTTGTTGTGGTCTGGTGATTTAGTCTTTTATGTATTTAAAAAACAAGCTATCAACTGACTATGTGATAGCAAATGTCCTTGCCTGGATGTATGCTTTTCAGATGTGTTTATTGCATCTGTGTGATCAGTCAGAACATGCAGATGCTTCTCTGTTCAGAACGGGTACTGTGTTAAAGGTATTACTCCTTTCATGCACACACATATGAACCTCTTACCAAAATTTCAGTTCAATTTAGGATTTCATGTGCAATTTGTGCATGCTTAAGCACCCATAAAAGCCTTATCTCTTCTATGTTGTGACATGTTTGTTTTTAAATCTTCTGCAGTTTGTTGTAAGGTCTCCCTATAGGTAGATTTACAGATACAAGTGCATGTTGGTTCAATATAGCACACTGGCTTGGGCTTTCATTCTCTCTACTTCACATGTTTCTCTGTTCTCTAAAGTCCTCAAAAAGCTATTGATTATTATTAAATCTGATGATTGTTACTGTCATGGATAAGTGTAAATAATATTAACTAATCCCTAGAACTACGGATGCTTCATGCGTAAGGTAGTAAAATTTGTTCTTTATAATATCAGTACACGTATTCAGACACGTTGAATGAAGATTTTCACCCTGTCAATTTTGGTTTTACATTGTATTGTGTGACAATATAAAATGATATGAAAGTTGCATCATACTATGATACGACGCAATTTATTTTTTCTTTTGACAGTATTACTTGTTGTTCAGGCAGGACATGCAATGGATAGTTTAACTTACCAAGGGTACTTGTTACTTAAATTCTCATAGGAAATTCAACTTTTTCATTCTTAGACCACTTACCTGATTTCAGTACTTGGCCTGCCTATGCATTAATTGTATGATTGAAGATCCTTGGATCTGCAATGAAACTTATGTGAATAAGAGTGAAGCTTTGAATGTATGCAATACATACAGCGCTTAATCACCTAATATCTGCATTCACCTCAAATCTAATAGGCTCCATATCTAAGGTCTTGTGTCAAAAGCAGGCAGATCTTTTTTGAGATAAAAACAGAGTGAAATGTGTATTACTAGGTGTGTCGTGTGATTTAAAACACAAAAAGGAGAGCAGCACTTGAGGGGTAACTCTGGAACGTGAGCAATTTCGGAGGTCAGCTGCATTGGGCCATGGCGGCTGAGACCTGAATTGCAGCTCCTGGGGGGGAAAAGGTATTTGCAAAGAGCAGGCATTAATTTAATGAGCATTTTATGCTCCCTGAACAGTATCTACTGCAATCTTTGCTTCTAATCCAGTTATTATGGGCAAAGAAATGTATGCACTAGCTTAATTATTGGAATAAATTTTGCTGTTGTGAATTTCTCTCTTGGATATGATGATAGTGGTCCTTGAAACTCTCAGATTAGAACATTAGTCTTTGCCTGTAGTTGGTTATATTTAACAATTTTTGTGTGAAATGGCTGTCTAATAAAGCCACTAGGACAAACTTGCAGATAAAACATTTAATATATTTAGTATAATACTTGCAAACTTCTAGTTGATATATTGTAGCATACATCTTGTTAGACAGATTTTTTTGCTGTTGTTAACTTTCAGAAAGGTAGAAAAGCTAAATTAAAGTGGGGAGAGAGGATCCCCACAATAAATTTTAAGGTATGGCAATCTGGTACTTTGTGAAGGCCATCACTGGCCTATTGATCACATTGATCAATATGTTTTCTTAATACAACTCGAATTTTCATCTCTTTGAGCTTGTATACCATGGTTAATACTGATTTATTTCTGGTGAGCTTCTTAGAATTTAATCAATGAAATGTCTACAAATAAGATTCAACCTTGTTAATATTTATAAATTATTACTATGTTTTCTGCTTACTTTCCTGAGTAGTTTAACTGCCTTGTCCACAAGATCTCTGTGTTTTGAATAAATGTTCACCCATTAAACGGAATAGCTGAAGGCTTACCCAGAGCTGCACTTGGATAACCTTCCTGCTGCAGTAACAGTTTGCCCTGTCTCCTTCAAGTTCACTTTAATGCTTTAGCCTTGCTAATATGCTTGTGCTTCATCTTTAAGTACTTCATAACCTCGATCAGCTTTCATTAGAACTCAGCCTGTGTTGGAAATGCCTCATGCTTTGTTAATCTCTATCCACGGGACCATGAGTAAGTCTCTCACTCGGTTATTTAACTGAGTAGACCCTTTTGCTTGATGTGTCATCATTTGCCACTGTGTTAACAATGACATTGCACCTATTCCATTTGAGAAGATATTTGTGACGGTTCTAAAAAACTTAATATTTATTTTGAGGCACAATTTTACCAAGTTTTCACAATATACCTTTTACTTTTGCAAATTATTGTTTGTCAAAGGCGTGGTGCAGACCTACGCACATCAGTGCATACTTTTTTTTTTTTTTAATGAAGGGATAGGGGGAATATGTGTAAATACAGAATTCTTATGGGTTTTGAGGACTATTCTACAGCACACTATCTAGCATCTTAGGAAACCCTACCCTATGGACAAAGCCCAAACCCTATTGAGTTCTTTCTACTTTGTTTTTTTCCCATTAGCTGTCCCTCAAATAATAATTCAGATTAGTTTATGTCATGGAAGTATATAAAATATATACACATATAAAATACTGCTGCAGGATAAACTAATAGGCAGAGTAGTATTTCAGCTCTTCCTATCTGTTGCTTAGGGTGGTCTGGTTCTGTCCTTTTAACTTGTTGGTAAAAATCTGCAATATAACAGCTAGTGGGATTTAAGGTTTTTAGAAAAAAATTATCACTGTATAATGTGTGGGAGAACTTATGATGTAGTCTCTGTTTCTATATCAAGAAATAATGGAACTGTTAAAATTGCATCGGTCATGACTTTGAAATCATCATCCCAAAACCACAGAAAATGAGAGCTAAGCTAAATATAATTAGGCAAGTCCAAGTCTAAACATAGTGAGGCAGTATAAAAATTTTCAACACCTACAGTTTTAATAATAGCATTAAGTTTAAAAAAAAAAAAATAGTCTTAATCTTAGTTCATTGAAGAAGCATTTCTCCCTTTTTAAAATCCTGTTGCCTTATTCTTCACCTCACGGACATAATGTTGGTTTTACTGGCTGAATGGATTAAAACTGCGCATCAGAAGAGTGGGTGGCAGTTGCTGCTAGCATGTGGGATGTGTGTTGTTTTTTGTCTTGATTTACATTTGTTATCTACCTTTTTTTTCATTTGTGTGATATTTCTGAAGTTAAATTTTGAGTAGGCTACTAGGCTACTAGTTCATAGGTGAGGTGTATTCATACAATTTTTCTATATGTCTTTGTTCCCCACCTCCCTTTTTTTTTTTTTTTTTTTTTTTTTTTTTTCGTCTTTAACATTTCTTTAGTATTTCTGTGAGATACAGAAAATATACACTTTTACCTGCACTTTATGCAGGTCCTGACTTTTAGCTGCATTTTCGTCATGATGTAAGATTGGGCTCAGTACATCATCTGTGAATTTTTGATTGTTTTTTCTTCATATTTATTTGCTTATCATGGACTTCTGTAGATGTCTCTGAGTGCTTATCTGTACTTGACAGTGGAAGGCAGCGCAGCTGGATAAATGAGGATCATGTGTTCTGTGACTTCTCATGTTTCCTAAATCTTCCTGGCATGGTAGAAAATGTAGAGCTCTGTTAAATTAATTTTCCATACTTTTTATTTGAGGAGCATGAAGATGAATCTCGTCATGAGCCTGGGGAGGGCTCACAGGGGAGGGCTGATCTCCTCTGCATCTACCCCCTCGCAAATGCAGGGCGGAATATGTTCACTGACATGGATGTTGAATCACTGACATGGATTTTGAAAAACAAATGTATTATTTAATTCCTATAATATATTTCATCAGTTATCCCCCCAATGAAATATTTGCTGTCTGGGTGTAGTACCTAGCTGCTCAGTGTATATTTTGAAAAATCTGGTTCTCAACACAAAGCACCAGTTTCTCCTCCTCCTGACAACTTCACTGGGAAATGCATACCAAGTACCAAAACAAAATAAACAATATGCAAGTGACTCATGTTTTTCATTAGAAATAGAAGTTTGCCAAATTTAAGTGAACCTTACTCACTATGAGTGTAAAAAAAAAAAAAAAAAAAAAAAAAAAAAAGGAACAGCATTTAATTTACTAATGTGCTACAAGCAGGATTTGTACTACTAAGTACAGCTAATTGACTTGCATTATGACTGTAATGACTCATAATTATGGGAAAAGTATTAACTATAGATGGTACGTATGCATGTGATGTCATTACGAATTCCTGTTTCAAAATCATACTGGTGGAAAGCTGGTCTGGTTCATCAAAAATGACCTTTAATTTTCATTTTGTTTTATAGAAAAAGCGGAAACAGAGTACTCAGGATGAAGATACAATCAGTATCTGTAGCTTGGACACAAATGTGAGTAATTTTTTCATTTCGTTTTTGTTTTATCCTTATGCAATACTATATGGATATTGTGTGTTCTGAACCAAACCAGTTCATCCTTTCAGCAGTAGTGTTTTTATACATAACATGAAAAACTCATCTACTTCTCGCTTTATATTAGCTATGCTATGCTTTTTCCTGTTTTTACAGTATAATAGTTGAAGAAATGAAAAGTCAGGATGACAGATATTTGTAAAGCAGTAGATGTCTTATTAGTAAATAAGCATCAGGATAAACGCTCATTGTGAACATACAAGACTTAATCTTTTATTTTGACAGGATTTTGACAGTTTTGAGCCATAACGAATGTTGCAAGTAATTAAGTATTTTGTCAGAGCAGAGATTTTACTGTCATCTTTGTTGTCACATTTGTGAAGGTAAATTTTACAAAGAATCGATTTGTACCTCACTAACTGTGCTGATATTATGCAAAGAAACCTTGCCCTGTTGCATTGTTCTGCACAAGACATAGACGAGATGCACTGAAATGTACTGGAAGGTGTTGGGCAGAGAGGAAGAGAGGAGAAAAGGTGAGGACATATAACTGATGTCTATAAAATATAATCAATGTAAGATTACACATGGATTTTTTTCTCTGGGAATTTATCCTCATGAAATTCATGCAACAAGTTTCATGAGGACAAATTTCCGAAGAAAAAATCCAGCAAGAGCTATTAGACAGCCACATGAGGAACTCCCTAAACTGCATACTTCTAGAAACTGGGGGAGTAAGCTGTGGGTGTGACGAGGAATTTACTCTGCTGACACACACTTCCCTAGGGATTTGAGCTTTGGCTTCTGGAAGAGACATGTTACTGGACTACGAGATCCATCCTTAGCCTGTGCAAATGTGGCTGTTCTGATATGACCTCAATTAGTCCTTTACTTTGCCTTTTATTGGTCTGTTATTCTAAGCAGTGCTGGTTTCAACCTGAGATGCTGAGGGCCCTACAGTTACCTGGAGCCTTTGGGTGGTAGCTTAATGCAACTAAGAAAATATTTTTTTACAACAAGGTCTTTTGTCTGGTGACTCAGTTATACCTTTGAAAAGGCTTTTGCAAAATTGCTTATGTGTGTGTCCTTAATGAGAGCATTCATTTTCCACGCAGTGGCTAAGGACATCGAAATTGAATGCTGTGTTCCCTATTATGAATTTAGATTCTAACTGGTGTAATTATGTATTATTAAAGTTTTACAGAAAGTAAATCTCTCAGGGCCAGTAATAAAGCTAATTATTTTTTGTTATTAAATAGTATATGTATTTAACAAATAAACATATTGGATTTTCCTGTACAGCATACTTCCTGGTTTATATAATTAGGTGAATGATTTCCATGCAGCTCTTCCAGCCCACTGAGCTGCGGAGGTAACGAAGCGCCCGCAATTACACGGTGCAGTTACTGAGGCGCTTCTGGTACTGCCTCATGCTGCAGCAGCTTGGGGCTGTCTCCCTATTTGCAAAGTGTTTTATTTATTTATTTTGATTTTGCTTGGCTTTGGTACTTGCTAATGGAAAGATCTTAGGTTTCCAAGCTGCATAAATTTGTCCCTTCGCTGCCTATGTCCAGGGGTGACTGAGAGATGGGAAAGAAAGGGTATTAACTATTAAAGGCAGGAGCTGTTGCATGCTGTGGATAGCAGCGTGTGTGTGCAGATGGCTGGGTGTCCTGCTAGTTGACGTCATTATCCATCTACAGACTTTTATAAAAATTGTTTTTCTTTTTTTCCCTGGCTGACCACTGCCAGCCCACCTGTCCTTTCAAGGGGAATCAGTCCTAAAGCCAGAGCTTCCTTGCACAGGAAACATGCTTGGGGCTTTGCTGACTCAGCACGCGGACGGGTAACTTGAGCACGTCGTCTCCTCTTTATGTTTGTGTAGTGATCTGGACTGGTACTGGTGCTTCAGGAGCTGATCAACTGGCACATTAAACTGACTGCTTGGTATTGGCTCATTTTATTGCCAGCTTGAGAAGTACTTTTGCAAATACCCTTTATGTCAAATAGTTTGTGATCATTTGTGACAGATGGGGCCAGCAGATTATGAGAGCAATTGAGGCCATGAGTATATGAGGCCATGGCAGTCGGAAGTCTGTATGTAAGGGAAAATGTGCACATTGTACAACATGCTTTTGATAGTGTTGCCTGGAGAAGGAAGGCTTACAGTGTATTCAGTCAGTGTGGATAACTCTGCATGTAGCATGTCCCATGCCCATGCTTTTAAAATATATACTGTGCAGGGATTTGCGTATCAATTTACAGATGTTGTATGTTAACATGGATTACCCAGACTTTAGATTCGATAGGTTTCCTTTTATAGCTTGAAGAATTGAAATGGAGAAATAACTTTCTGCTCTATTGTTGTATTTCTCATGGTTATAGAGGGGGTTAAGTAGCTTTTTGTTTAAAATGCCACAGCTCCTGCAGTGCTCTATTGCTCTGTTCTCCCTGTGCAGGTAGTAGGTTTTTTTCCTTTTGGGGACACCCTTTGAAACGCGGGCCTGCTGTCCATGGCACTTCGTCCTGCGGCCGCTCCCTTGCTGGTAGAAGACATCTGCCCTCTCGGTCACTGCAGGATTCATGCTTCTCAGTTAGGGCCCAGTAGCTAATTCTTTTCCTATCCTCTGCAGCTTTCTGCAGGATGGCTGCCTAGTTTCTCTACCAAGTGGTTTCTGAGTATTCAAATACTAACCAAGCAGTGATAGATGTTACATAAGTTCAAAGCAAAATGGGCAAAGTAGTTGGAATCAGGTGATGGTGACAGATTGTGCCCTGTGCCTGATGAGGCTCAGCCCCATGCAGCTGCTGGTGCCTCAGGAGGTATCCAGAGCAGTAGTAAAACCTCCTATCAAACTTGCATGTAGCCCTTCCCCCCCCCCCCCCCTTTTTTTCCAAATTAAATTGTGCCTATTTAACCTAAACTCTGCTTAGAAGAAGGGTGATGGTGTGCTGCTTTTATCTGCTATCTGTTGGATGCCGTATACATGCTCTATGTTCATGGCATTTGCTTCTGCCTTAATATATCATGGTGAAGTGAGGGAGCATAAAGCAGATGCATCAGGAACTAGGCAAGTAAAGGCATTTCGTAAAGGAGATGGAAGTCTGTATGCAAAGCATTAGACATGTTATTTTGGTTACGTATATATATTATCATTATTAAAAGTAAATTGTATCGTTACTACCAAAGGGTATGTTATTAGTGCATTTTGAACTGCAGAAATCTTACTGTTGATTTGCCTCATTGATTTGCCATCTTGAAAGTTAATAAAATACGAACAACAAGTAACCCAAATTTAAGTGCGATTTGCACACACACTAGATCAGGATTCATTAATTTTGATTGCTTCTAGTGCTGAATAAGCATTTGTTAAGTATTTGAGAGGCAGGATAGCTTAAATATTCTTTGACCTAATTAAACTTAATTATAAACTCAATAATATTTGATTGCTAAGGTATGGCAAGTTGGCTTTGAAAAGCTTAAGGGGGATTACTTCTGTATCAACTTATCAGAGTTGAGTTAATTAAAATATATATTGTATCTGGGTCTTTTAGTTCCATTAAACTCTCTTGTGCTGCATGTTCTTAGTATAAAAGGCATTCAGCTTGCCCATAAGATGTATACAATATCCGTGCATTATGCATGACTTTTTAATAGGGCCATATCATATAGGAGGTCAGTGCTCCATCTGGGTTATTACTTTAAGGTGACTGTTCTTAATCTGTTATTAATGCATAATATGATTGTTTCAGGATAGACGCTCTTGGTATGTGGGCAGTGTAATGCTCTTTCTCTCCAAGCCATGTTCTGTTACTCCCTCCTTTTTCTCAATAACCAAAGCCTGCAAATGCTCTGCTGGAAAATACCTTACATGCTGGCCGTGCTGCAGCTGTTTTGCTCACTCTGCAATGTTCCCAGGCTTCTTTGCGACACTGAAAGTTCGTTACTCTTTTATTTATCAAAATAACTTGTCAGAATTTGGTCAGTTGTCCAGTAGGTCTTGCAGAATATTCTGATGAAGATAGCATATGTGTGCTGAAGCTGGACATCTTGGTACAAATCCGTTTGTGCAAATGGCCCAAATCCTGTGAAATGCGCCACACTATTTCAAAGTATACTTGTGCATCTGGGAACTGAATACAAAAATGGTCTCTTGTTGTGTGAATTCACCTGGATTCTTGAAAGTAAGGCTTATCTAAAATGAATGAAGAATAATCATTAAAACTACCTTTCATTGAGGCAAATTTATATTAAAATATCTCCTTGTGGGTTACTAACCAATAGCTATTTGTGTGCTGTTATTTCGATTAATGTACAAGACAATCTGGATACAGCAGCCTTAATTGCCCATATCTCTTCAAGGAAATTTATTCTGTTTTGCTTTTTTATTTCCTGGAACTAGACATGGAGAAATAAATATTTTGACCAGTTAACATGTTTAACGTAGTGCAACTCTGCCTGCATCTTGTTGCCATCTTTATTTACGAAACTGATGCTGGAAAGCATTTTCAGCCCTCATATTCCATGCATCTTGCAAAATCTTGGAAAAATCAGAAGATGCATTATTAGGAGGTATATCTTTGAGGGGAAACAAAAGGATACATGTCCACTTCGTATTTATGAGCTTGACCCAAAAAAAAAAAAAAAAAAAAAAAAAAAAAAAAAAAAAAGGCAGAGTTAGACTAAACAAGTTATTGTACTATCAAGGCATGTCACAGAAGAGCAGAAATGGTAAAACACATTCAAGAGCTAAACATAATTCAGATATGTGCACAAAGATAAAATAAACACAATAAAAATGAAATAGAAATATCTGTGTGGTAAAGAAAAGAAAGATAAATATGACTTATTGTGCATGCCTTCCTCTCCTTTGAATTTCTGTGTGTGCAATCCTTGTCATTAAATTAGACATTCACTACAATCTCATTGCAGGAAATCAAACAAGCTTTTGTGATGAAGAAAATAATTCTTTCATAGATAGTAGTTTTTCTTTTAATGTTAAATTCTTCTGATGAGGTACATTTTATATCATAAATTTAAAATATGCATAATTGTGGTGCAGAAACAGGCATTTGTGAAATCTCATACAAGACCCTAAGGATGCTTTTTAGATGGTGCAATGCTATTGGTTGTACTTTTTGTTGATAACATGTTGAATCATGAGCAAGTCCTATGGAGGGCTTCTGATATTCAATTTAAAACAGCTTATAGCAATTTTGATGACCTCCTCTCTGGAGGTCTTCAAAATTCGCCTGAACGCCACGCAGTGCCACGTGCTCTAGGTGCCCCTGCTTGAGCAGGGGGCTTGGACTAGGTGATCTCTAGAGGTCCCTTCCAACTCAAATCATTTTGCAATTCTGTAATTATTGGGTTTATTGTAATTATTGGTTTTAATAGCTTTTGAGATAAACTGTGGTCACACTTTTTTTTTTCCTATTAATTCTAGTGACAGAGCAGAGAAAAATGAACTAAAGTTTTGTCCCCAAATTGGAAATATTTCATTGAAAAGGCTTGTTCAGTCTACATGCTTTGCTGTAAACCAGCAGCGGATGTATGAGACTGTGGAGAATATAAAAGTTTTAAAGAAATAAAAAGGAATGGCTATTTTTAGACTACCTACAAATAGCATCTTATTTAGATCTCTGATTCAGTCCAAAGTACCATACATACATCAGAGGTAAGTTGAAAATAATTAGTTTGGATAGTAACATACATTAGGCTTGCTTCAGTCTGGCTGCTGGGTTATTACCCGAGGGTCCCAAATCAGCACTGCAACTTGTACTAAGCTCTAAGCCAGTGAATTACACTGCTTGTGTTGGAGGCAGATAAGCCATTTTGCATGTGTCTACAGAAACTGGAAGTGAATTTTTGATGAACTTCCTTTAATATCTTTTATATCCTGTGATGTCTTCAGAATATATAAGCAGATGATGGTCAGCAGTGCAGTAGTTTCCAGTTATTAAGTGTATGTTCATATCTCAGTGTAGTAATTTGGTAAATTAATTGTTCTTTTCTTAAATGATGCTGTTCTTCTTTATGATACTCTTTGTAATGGAAACCGGCAATTGAAGTTTGAATTCAATTTAAATTACTTTCAGGTTACAGAATTGGGCTTGACATATGCTCATTTTCAACATGACAAAATCAGGAGCATTGGCAAAAAGAAATTAGCCAGATGTTATTGACAGCTACGAAGTTAGGTATCTGCTAAGAAATGAATTGTGCGCGTGTTTATTGGCTTGATGCGGTTCTGCAGAGGAGATGTAGTTACATTTTCATAATGAAATTGAATCAAGAAAGCAGAGTTACTGTACTGTAGTGGCAGGGTCCTTGGAGGTCAAGAGAAAGACTGATGTTAGATCTATAAGAATGAAAACTATATAATCCAATATGTTTTAAAAATTAAATTTTGAACATTGTCATTTGTAATTGTATTTTATATTACATACATAATATGATGAGAGAATTTGTAAAGAAAAATTAAGACTATGTGGAATATGCACTGGAATATGTCCTTTAGTCAGATAGATTAATGTTCTGAGCCCTTTGTAATTCTTTTGATTAAAAGAATCTACTTACTATAATCCCCTTCATGAAGGAAAGGATTCTTCAATTATTCTTCATATAACTGATGGAAATGTTTGAGCCTTACAGCATATTCCTGTGTTTACTGAAGTCCAGAATGAAAGTCAGGTTCTAGTTCTAAATTTGTAAGGTTGGATTGAAATCTACCACTGTGTAAAAGGATCATTGTAATTACTAATAACTTCTGTCTGATCTGCGAAACCAGTCATTAGTTGGGTTAAAAGGTCAATTATTTTAATTAATCTGTAAATAGATACTGAAAGCAATGGTACTGGTATACAATTTAGCTGATGGTTTTGGCAATCATTCACAAGGAACCAGTACCGCAAGACTTTGCATGCATCTTAGGAAATGCTAAGTCTCTCAGCTGATACATATACATATATTATACATATTTTTTTTTCCTTTTGTGGCACATGCTTTTTAATCCAAATGTCTTTGCTTTGCACTGGTGTTAAAGATTGCCCTTCGAATTCTCTTTGCTCTCAAGAGTTTAATCCCTTCACAGAGAAGGAGGGATAAGCTCTGTTTACCTCAGTGACCTGCTGCCTTTAGTGAACATTTGACAGACCCGGGAGTGAACTGCAATATTTTTAATGCCATCCTTCCTGGAAAGGGTCCAGCATGGCTGCCTAGGACCCTTGCTTGCATTATTTGGAACTGCAGGCCTGTTGCTGATGATGCTCAGATACTGGTAGGTGCAGGTATTTGCATAGGATTTTCAAAAGTGCTGAAGCATTTCATTTCCAAGTATGCCTGCACGTAACTTAATACACTTAAATATTGGCTTCTGTGTCCTTAGTGGCTGTTCTCAATGGCAACGCACTGTTAGAATGTAATTGAATTTTCATTTGCTTTTCTAAAAATGTAATTCAGAAGATGACATACTTCACCAGTCTATTTTCTTAAGCGTGTAGATGAAAAGCCTTTATAAATTTTTGTCTAGTAGGTAATAAAACTGTTGTTATTTGACATTTTAACATTTTAAATTATGGTCCTATAATTTGCTATGTTTGTCAGAAGTGAAAAAATGTCATTTTTATGTGTTTTAAAGCAAACTTAATTTTAGTATTTGTAGGACAAGAGCCTGTAGCCTGTAGCATATTATAGCATAAATGACATTATGTACATCATTACTCATGGTTGGATCTGTCAGTGTTTACATTCTGCTGGGTCTAAAAATTGGGCTGCAATACGTACCTGATGCTAAACAGGATGGCACTTGGAAAGGGGCCAACTGTGTGACTAGACCCTTTGTGAGATCGGAAAAGTATGTGCAAGTATTCGCTATATGCCCCTTAACTATTTTAAGGGTTTAATTTTAAGTTTGGAATGTGTTGTTATGTCATATAGCCTACCTGAGTTAAGTTTCTCTTTTATGAGAGGTCTGTAGTTGCTTGTAGTTGTATTCATTGTGTTTTTTATGTGGGAGTTCTTGTGTACTATTGCTTGTTTTTCAGTTACTTCTGAAACGTTAATTGTTACAGTCCTTGTGTTATTTGATTTCTATTTTGTTGGTTCTCTGACAACTCTGACTTAGCAAAACGCAATGACTTCCTGTGCATGGTGTAAACTTCGTTTTGAATTCAGACAGCTAGTGTATTTTTTATATTTAAAGGCATTTATGTTGTTAAACATTCTTAAAAGGAATAGCAGCTTTTTATGCCCTCTTCTCCTCCTTGAATTTGTCCCTGGTTTGTAAATAATGGATTTGCTGACTGTGTGAGGTTGGCCAGAGAGCTGCTCTGGTGGGTGCCGGTGCGGCTGTGTGTGGTTTGGAGACTTGTGCTTGTGGTGCATGTTTTATCAGATGAACTAGATGTGTCCGCTACCAGTTCTGTGGGTTGTTGTTGCTGCCTGTAAAATGGTGATGCTCTAATTGTTCCACACTAAGACTAAAAAAGTTGGTTCATCAGAATTTAAGGGGCTACTAAAACTGTTATTAAAATGGGAACTATTGTGATGTTGTTTGTTCACTGTGTTTTTGAGTTCTTGCCCAATTTCAAGACCTGCAATGGCTGTGATAGTTTTTTAGGGCAGGAAGTGTAGCTGTGAAGGAAGCAAATTAAAGCCAGTGCCAGGAAGTACTGTAGAATAAATTTGCTAAAATCAGTTTACTGCGTGAAGTCAATGCAGCACCGTGCTCTGCTATACAATGGAGGAAATGATGGACAAGGACCCTGCACCATGGAATTAATGGTGGACATTGATATTGATGTCTGTCAGGACATTTGTTTGTTAGCCAGTACTTGAATCAAATTCTAACTTGATCTTTGCTGCATGTAGGCTTTGAAGTGTCATGTTAAATAAGCACACTTTATCTTACCTTTATAGAAGTTCTGGAATACATTAATTATGCAGAGAGGTAGCTGAGGATAATATAGCTAGACCTCAGGTAGGCGTTGGTCAGGCGTGATTCCTCTAGCTTACATAGATTTAATATGCACATTGCTTCTATTTCCTCGTTGCTTAAAGGTAATTGTAATTGAAGACCACTTGTAATAGGATATCCATTTGGTTCTTGGGTCATGAATGGGATTAAATATATAACTGGTAGTTTTTGCCTAATTTCTCAGGAATTTAATATGTCTCTTGCTCTGTAAAGGCTTCCTGGGAGGGAGACATTTTCTTTACTTTTTTGTATGTCTGGGAATAGAAAACAAGAGCCATCCCTGTCCTTGAAATGAGATGCTGTGTTGCCATAATAATTTCTTTAATAGTATAGAGTGTAGCTATACTAGCTGTTACCATCACCATCTGTCCTTCAGTGGTCTGCGCTAGCAAAAAATGTACATAGTGTCCATGTTTTTATTAGTAATTTTCAGCCATTAGTTAAGCTTTTGTTAGATATTTGTTCACATTTTTGACTTTCGGTGCTCTTTAGAAGTAACTTCCTCTTCATGTTGTTCGCTATCTTAACTGGGCTAAAAAAAAAAAACCTATACGACTTTGAGATGCGGATGAGGGCAACTCAAACAGCATCTTTTAGCATTAACCAGACCACAAAATTTTAAATACACAAGTGCTAGATGGATTTACTGGTAAAGCTCTTGCCCTCCAGTTTCCTCTTAGTGACCTTAGTTTGAGAATCAAAGAATTGGCACATTCTGCATCATTGCGTTTTTTTGCCCTTTAACCTGGTGCATGGGATCATTCTGAGAAGCCGTCTTACTTGGTGCTGAGAAGGGAGGGTTTCAGAGCGCTTGTAAAGCTGCTCCTGGATCAATACGTTTTGGTTTGCAGGCAAGGAACCAATGCTGTGCTTTAGTATAGCACGCACGATTTACAAGGTCTTAGAAGTAGCTTGAAAAATGTGGGTTTAAACTTCTGAATGAGCAAAGAAATAGGAAATGGGAGGAGGATGGAATCATTAACAGCAACATCTATCTTTTTTGTGTTAAAGGACTGTCAGAAAAGCCAAAGCTTTATAGCTCTTGGTTCTGTATGAAAAACTAGACTTATCCTTGGGCATTATCAAAGCTAATGAAGGAACTGTTTCTTGTACTGATGTTTCCTAATACAGAAATAGGTTTAGCCAGTAAACCTTGCTCTTGTGATTTTAGTCCAACAGCAACTCATAAATGCTTAGATGTCATCGTTCTCCTCTAATGGCATTATTAATACCTGCTTGAAAAGGTGTATGGAGAACACAGCTGAAACAAGTCAATTCTGTGGAGCTCCACATCTGCTCAGGGTGCAGTTTAAGCACCAGGGACTGTCATTCCTAGTTTCTGGTAGCTATGGTGTAGCAAAAACTTTACAGAATCAATTTGTGCTGATTTTGATGTGTATTTTGTGAAGGAATTCACTTGCAGATGGGAGCAATAAAACAAAATCTATTTTTTAATTGTATTTTAGGAGAGATGTTAGATTTTAGACTCCGTGT
The DNA here is from genome assembly GCF_059628265.1 of Tinamus guttatus. Taxonomy (NCBI): domain Eukaryota; kingdom Metazoa; phylum Chordata; class Aves; order Tinamiformes; family Tinamidae; genus Tinamus; species Tinamus guttatus. The sequence goes on along the minus strand of NW_028288985.1, from coordinate 1,589,733 downwards.
TAGATGCACTTTGCATATTTTCTCTTCAAGTGTGCAGTCTTAAGGGCTCCCATGTAGAGCAACATGTGTACCCTAGCCGGGATAGGAGACCATGAATATACTGTTCATGATGCTTATTAAACTTCTGAGAAGGTAAATCCCTTTCCACTGAGTTTGTGGAGTTGCACTGACGACAGATAAATATCTGGCCTCATCTAGGGGAAGATGGCTAGAGCTGAACACCAAGTGTGATGGAGAAGAGGTGACACTGCTGTGATGAGTCACTGAGTGCCCAGAACTTTCCAGCAGAGTTAGGTGAAACGTTGATGCTGCTCACTGAGAGGTTTCCAGCTGAGAATATTTCCACCAAACACATGGAATTTAGGGCTTTAGCCAGACTATGGAAAATAATTGCAAGACCAAAAAAGACTGAAAAAATCCCAGCGACGATTCTTTATGAAGCTGGCTGGCTGGCTAACCTTAGTGTACTGCTTTGTGCAGGTGGTCACGGAGCAGCCACTGAGACACACCTCCTTCTCCCCCGAGCAACAGCTTGCTGTACGCATTGCTCATTCCTTTTAGTTGGGTTTGATGTTTCTCTCTTATCTTGCTCCATTTTGTATCAGTAAAGGAGTGCTGATGGAAACAGTTTTATTTTTTCCATACTGTTTGGCATGTTTGATTGTCTGCTGTGTTCAAGCACGTGCTGCCTCCACCTCATTAATTCCAGGCTCCCAGTTCCTGGCGGCAGCTGAAACCTGAAGCCTCCCTGCCCCCAGTCAGGTGCAATTTGCTAAAGCCATTCGTGACCAAGTAGAACAGGAAGAAGTAACACTTTTAGATTTAATTAAGACAAGGTGTCTTGAAAGTTTCTTCCCTTCCCCCCTCCTGCCCTCATCCTCCAGTTATTTCCTGATATATTTTTGGGGCCAACTCTAGCAGGTTTAGGAAGGAACAGGTTTAAAAAACAGACGCATGCTTCCTGAAAAGCACCATTAAAAACTTCCACCCAGTTTCACAAACAAGACATGATCCACATCCTATAAGGAACTGAATATAGAAGGAAATAAACACTAATCTTAATATCCATAATTTATTCACATATAAAAAAAACTTAAAACACTTATATCACAATCTTAAAAACTGTAAATATCTTGTAGGAGTATTTTATGTAGCACTTTTTATTTGAATCACTGGTGAATGCTGCAAGGTTTTTGAGTTTTATTTGTTCTTGCCATGACAAATGAGCTATTTGATTCTTGCTAACAGTGGTAGTTATTGTTAATGCCTAGAGGAAACAAGTCTAAAGCAGTAGTCCTGAGCTGCAAAACAAGTACACCTGTTAAGTAGAGTATGAGTAGATCTTTTGGCTGATGCTTGGCTCTTTCCCATGTGTGTTAGTATTATCAGACAGGTGATTTCAGTTCACAGGGAGCAGGGAGACTGCTCTTTTTTCTAGAAGGTCTCTAACTCCTTTCAGCTGTTGGCTTATTGCAGTGATGTGGTTAATATATCCTGCACCAACACATTTTAGTGCACAGCTGCAGTTACGTATCGTGGTCTAAAAGAAATTTAACTACCTGATCTCTCAAAGCTGACAGATTCTTACAGTGGTAAAATGCAGTCATTTGAGGAGGATAGAGATCCTTAATTCAGTGCAAATTCCGTACTTAGATGGAGCAGTTATGAGGAGAAGCAGGTAATCTTCAAATGTTTGCACAAAAACAAACCCAGCAAATTCCAGAGAATAGTATGTAATAATATACCTGCTTTTCTCTTCCAGATATGAAGGACATTCCAATCTTTATTATACAGCTATGTTTTTATGAAGCTGTCTTTTCAATCCTTCATTTCTGATTCAACAGTGCAATGCCTGGACATTTCATAGGATTTAAACTTCATTGTCTTTCATTGTAAATTTTCATTGCAACTCCCTTGCATTGTCTTGAAAATCCAGTCTATTCTCTTCCTTCCTGTCCTCAAATTAAAAGAAGGACAGAGCAGTGCACCAGGTGCATGAAGAGCTTGCAGATAACTCCGAGCTGCTCCAGAGCATGTGCCAGAAGTGGAACATAGGGATTAGCATTTTTACACATTGTTGCAATATGTTGGCAGGACTCCACTTTCAGTCTTGTGTTTTCTCCTATTTGTTTGGTACTTCGCTTGTACTTTTCTACTGATTATTTATATTATTATATGTGAAATAAGGAAAGTATATGGGAACCGGAGAGTAATACTGCTGCTACTATAGGTATAAAATCTAACAAAAACAAAATATACTTTTTCACACTGTTCCTCAACCTAACAAAAAACATGAAATGTTTCTTTATTAAATTGATGCCGAGCCACTTGAGCTATAACAAATCTAGTTCTTGACAGATGTTTTGTCATTTTGTGCTCTTCAATTTTCAAGTAGTGGGAAGGGCCTAGGGAACCCCAAGCTTTGTCTTATGGAGTGCAATCTGAGGAAAACTCGTACTCGGTAGCAGCACAAGTAGAAGATGATTTATTTTCTAATCCCTTTTTCATTTTTTTTTTCCCACTCGTGCATACCAAAGCCTGCACACGCACACAGTGACCACAAAAGAATCCAAAGCACTGCCTACCCTGGAGGTAAATGTCATGAAGCTGTTCCTGTGATATAAATGTTATTATAACAAGATTTAATCAAAACATAAACCACTACTGCTACTGTGATGTCTTGATAAACGCTTTGCCTTAGAGACAATGATTTCCTAACCAGAAATTTGTAGCTTAAGTCTGCAGGCAGCAGTAGGGCTCTATGGAGAGATTCCTGCTCCTAGACTGGCTGCAATTTAAACTTATTTTCATTACATTTAATCTCATTTAAGCATCATACAGGCAGTTTCCAGTAACTTCCTGTCCATGTAGTGGATCTTCCAGTATGAAATTTTGGGAAAGAGCACTTAGATTTCGGGTCACTGTTTTGCCCTGAGCACAACTGGAGAGGAATGACCGATGAGCGGGGGGAGCAGCCCGGGCGGCGCCACGGCCTCTCGCCAAGGCCGGGGCTCCTCTCGCGCCTCCCGCCGCTCGGCCTGCGCCAGCGCCTGGTGTGCAGCGCAGGGCGGGTTGTGGGGTGGGGAAGCCCCAGTCCCAAGGCGCTTCCCTCAGCAGCCCTCCCTAGTCTGGAGCTGCAGGTGGCCCATCGGCGGAGCAGCTTTTCTGCATCGCTTGAAGGCAGCCTTAAAAGGGGCTGCTTATCTTCTGCCTAGGGATAAAACCTGCATTTGGGAAGGGCACACTTGTGTCTCAGTGCCAATGCAATTGATAGGGGGCATCAATTAACTGCATGGTGCCTTCTGTAATCATCAAAAGTAGCATGAAGTTAATTTAATTTAATTTTATTTTATTTGCTTTGGTAGTTGTAATTAAAAAAGATTATGCTGGATCTTTGCAGCTAGGGCTAGGCAAATTTTTAGAGATTTGTTTTAAATTGAGTGAAGGAGGAGTGGCAAGGCCAGGCAAACAGACTTTCAGTCCTTTATTGTTATCAAAATATAGTTTCTGTAGATAACTATGGAAGAGTTGCATGTCACTTGTTTACAGAAAAATAATTGTATTAGTAATTGTTTTTAATAGCTTTGCAAACCAGATTTTGGCTTTTAATGGGAGAAAGTAGTCATATTAGTGTATCAAGGCAGTAATCAAGTTCTGGGTGTAGACTTCTCAAACTATTTCTGTTTAATGACAGATTCTGTGTTTCTGCCCAAAGGCAGATGGAATGTGTTGGCAAAGATTGCATTAAAACTTAGCAACAAAAACACCAGCCCAAATCTTTGAACAACAGTGAACTTCTCCTGGTAGTTGAAGAGTCTTCACTCTTTTTGAAGAAATTTTTTCTGTCTTTATGTGTTCAAGTTAAATATTTCTGTCCCCTGTTCCACTGAGTAGCATCAGGGCTTCTAAATATTTTTTAAATGTATTGTTTTTATTTTACTCTTTGCCATCTTTGATTCCTTCATGAAAACCTATTTAAATCTTCAAGATTAACATAAGGAATTCTGGCTACATCTCTTAAAAGCTTCTAAAACTTGCATGTTTCATCAGACATTGGCACCCAGACAGGTCATTGCTTTTGGGGTTATTGCTTTACTATTCAGTTTTGAATATGTGCAGAAACTAGTGTCTAAATGCTTTGGTCTCAGCAAGATGACCACCAATCTCCTTTGCTAGTGAACCTCAGCCCTGAACCATATGAACAAGGGCAGGTGGCCTCTCCTGAGCCAGGATGTGCGAGTTACCAGAGCCTTTAGGTACCTCTCCCTGGTTTCAACTCGAGCTAAATTGTACCTTTTGGCCTAAGTAGAAAAACATTACCGAAACAGCAAAGCAGATGCACTAGTCTACTGGGCAATTTAGTCGGTAGAATTGTGTGAGTTGTTTGTTTGTTTTGGTTTGGTTGTTTCTGTTTGTTTAACTTTTTTTTCAAGTGATTTGCCATTCGGACTTAAGTTTAAGTAGCTTTGCATTCCAAGTCTGACTTTTGGAATCGCTGGCTTCAGCATGACTAAAACAGTGCTAGGGTCCCTGGGTCCTTCCTTTCTTGGGATAGGTAACAGCAGTTTTCCAGCGAGTCTTCAAGACACATGTTATGAACTGCTCTTTGGCTCTGGTTAGGCATGCAAGCATACACATGATACAGTGACTACTACTGATGGGCAATCACTTTCCATGCTAAGGGTCACCAAAAATGAATTGCATGTGTCTTTACATATTTAAGTTTTAGGTTTCCACAACTTAATCAGAAGTGATTTCAGAATGGACTGCAGTGTTGCATGTTGGTACACAGCACAGATGGCACTCAATGCCATGGATAAATTGGCTTGTTTTTGCTTATGAAATGTGCACAGCATGCAGTGGACATGTTTGTTCCTCTCTTCCAGAGAATGGTTTGGAATGACACCCTTGTGCTATTTCATCAGATAAGGTGACCCTATAAAATAAGGTGCTGCTCCTCATTGCATTTTAAGTACAGATTTCAACTCTAAAACAGTATTTAAATTCTGCTACAAGAGACAGACAACCAAGAGTCTAATAAATCCTGTTTTACGTGTTGGTTGGTATCTTCTATGCGCAAACTGTTCTGGAACTTACTGATATGAAGGGCCTGCCTATTTTAGCAGCTGAAGAATTATGTTCTGCTTAACATAGATTTCTTTTTTTTTTTTTTTTTTCCTCCCTTGGTTTTCAAGGATGCTTTGTTAAGCTGAAGTCTGCTGGTCAGATTAATGGAGACAAGACGGAATCCCTCTCTTGGCACATTTTTTTGCAAGTATGAACCCAAGTTCATTATTTCAGTCTCTGAACCAGTACACTCCTGTCCTGTGGGAAGTGCTGCTCGTGCTTTGAAGCATGTCACAGGATTAGAGCACTGCACTTTGAGGGCAGCCCAGAGGCGTTTTGTCTCATTGATTTAAATGAAGCTGATTTTAAAATGGTTTTAGCACAGATGCTCATACACGAACGTACACAGATGGTATTCAAAATCCATGCTTCTTGGGTTCACCTGGTAACATGGCAGCTGCAGTGGTTTCGGGTGAGTTCTTGACCATTTATATGTCCTGGGTTTGTGCCTGAGTGTAATCAGAAAGTGTCCAGTGTCTTCAAACTGCTCAGAGGAGATAAAAAAAAAAAAAAAAAATCTTTTCAGTGAGATGCTGAAAGTGTTTTTTTTTTAAAAAAAAAAAAAAAATAGAGTATTTGGAAAAACGAATGCAGACTCGTAAGAATAAAATGATAATTAGTAGCTCCCCAAATGTTCACAATGGGTAGTCTTTGAATGAAGTACTACTTTTGTTTTTTTAAATACAAGAAAGAAAGAGGGCCACATGAAACTTTTCTCTTGCTTAAATTCACATCTCCAGTGTTGGTCAACAGTATGTGCCCAAGGGAAGAGGACAAAACAACGTGTCATGTTTTCCCTAAGTACTGTCCCGATATCCAAGAACCTGTGTCTGAGAAACTTGGGGAGATGATTTTGTTCCTTGATGTGTCCGTTTTTCACCTGTGAATTTATTCTGTTGCTTTTGAGCCTCTCTAAATCTTAACATATACTTCATTTTTCTTCAAAGTGAAGACCATAGCAGTCCTTCCCTCTTTGCTTTCTCCGTGTCGGTCATGGCTTGCAGATCTGTTGTTTCTGCTCTGATTTGTCTGCCTTCCTGTCTGAAATATCCTGTCTGATTAGTTATTTGTCATGGGGAAGCTCTTCCGTGTCTCTTGTTAGAACTTCTGCTCTTCGGGAACCTTGCCCAATCCCACTACGTCCTTCTGGTGACAGAGGAGATCTCCTACGTATAGCCTCAACCCTCAATCAATCCTCAAAGAGGGTTGATTTCACTTCTGCTTTTAGAAAAGGCAAGCATCCTGAAGTACTGCTAATTTTATTCCAGATTTCTTCCAAGAATTGGCATTTTCTTGGTTTTTTGTTTGTTTCTAATGAGTGCACTAGGCCAAAACATGGAGGATGCCAACTCTTGGCTTTACAGCAATTGCTCTTTAAAGGACTGGAACAATGAAACTGTGAGGCATTACATATGTTTGGGATATAGGTGAAATCTTAAGAAAATCTTCAAGGGAGAACGAAGACTGGAATTTGAATGAACTTATTCTAAAGGCATTATTATCTGATTAACAACCTTTAGGAAAATTAGTGCTTATAAAGGAACATCCGTTCTACAATCTGCTTTTAAAAGCAAAGTTAACTTTATCAAACAGTAAAGTTATTCTTGCTGTGTTCCTGTTCCTTGGCTGCAAATGTTTAGAAATGTCTCCTTTTCTGCTCCCCTGTGCAGCTTCCTAGTTGCAGTTTACATTTCCTTGTCTCCCATACAGCCTTTTCCTCCCTGCCTCCTGTTGCAGACAACTTCCTCTTTTCCGGAAATTTTCCCTGCCTTTGCTGTAAGGTAAAATCAAGCAGAGTGTGCTGGGCTGTGCAGACAGCCAAATGCAGTGCGCACCAGGGCAGGAAGAGGGATTTTCCCCTTTCTCAGCGTGGTGCAGTGAAAGGTGCAGATGGGGGAGGGCTCTGCCTAAGGAACTGAAACCCAGAGCTCACTGGAAAAGCCCAAGGAGCAACCGGTTGCTCCTGCCAGGCAGGAAAAAGCAACAAATATGTATGAAAAGGGGAGTAAATAAATAAATAAATAAATAAAGGGAAGTGGTGGCGAGTGTAAGGAAGAAATCTGCTCTGTGAGGTGGCCACACGACATGATGCAGCAGTCTGTGCTGCTGGGCAAGGGCACTGCAACAGGCTGCAAGTGCCGCAGCCATGCACGGGAATGCACAGGGACTGTGCTGCTTTGGACCTTTTGTCACTTGCCATCAAGGTCTGCATCTCTGCCAGATATTTAGCTGCCTGGAAAGTGTAGTAATTGAGCAGCAGTTATGCTGTGAAGAGCAAACAGGAATGCTCGATTTGGCTCTCGAGTTGCAATATATGGTGGTAGTGCTTTGTGAGCACTAAGGGAGCAGAGCTGCTGAGGAGAGAGGAGATGTCGTTTCCGCTAGCACAGCATGCGTTTCTGTGGGTAACTTGCTCCTTTCCGCTGGTTCAGCTGAGCTTTCCGCCACTTCTCCGCCCCGTGCTGCCTGTGGGAGGATTTCAGCAGCGAGAGCCGCGTCACATTACACTTGCTGACACCAGGAGCCGGCTCCTTCCTACCGCAGTCGAGCGCAGGAGCTCGCGGGTCATGATCTCGCACACCTGGCCTGGGACACTTGGCTGGCAGAAGCGCTGAGTGCGGGGCAGCGGGCTCAGCTTTGTCCTCTTACTTTGGACTCGAACAACATCAGCTGTGACATCCGAAACTACCCCTCCTGCAGCCACCATGGTGGCCAAGGATTATCCCTTTTACCTGACGGCCAAGAGGGCAAACTGTGCCCTGGAAGCGCAGGCAGTGGCCAGTCCAGCTAAAGAGACGGAGGTACTTAATCTGCTTGTGATACGGTGCTGGCAACTTGATTTGTCTTTGCAGCCTGGTCTGCCTTGTTCAGGGAAAATTATTTTGCTTTAAAATTAGGTACCTGCTTTGTTACGAGCATTTTTTATTGCGGCCTTTAGCTGTTGAAGTTGGGTTTGGAATTAGCAAATAATGAGGAGCATAGGTTTTGTCAGCTATCATTTTAAGGAATTAATACTTATTTTTTTCACTGGCTAAGTGAGACAAGCCCTTTCTAGATAAGTAGTTTTAAATTTATAGTAAATTAGTGCTAACCTTTACTTAAAAATGTTAGATCTGGTGGTTATGGGCTTTGGTGAGGGTGGGAGGGAATCTGGAGAAAGGTATTTTAAAGCATTGTTAGTGTCTTCTCTCCATCAGGAATAAACCAAAGAATTAATCTGTTAACACAGTTAACTCACAGCTCTGCCATAACCGCAGCTTAACTGCTCAACAGTTTCTTAAAATGCATGAAATCCTTTAATATGACATTAAAAATGTATTAATTTATCAAAAGCAGACCTATTCCCCTAAATGTTCAAACCTTTTAGGTGCTGTGTTCATGGAATACTTAAATATTTGATACTTTAAGTTAATGTTTAGTCTGCTTTGTGTGCTTTTTGGAAAGAAAACAGTGACCTCACGTATTTGGTCTGGCTGCACTGGAGGAGGGATAACATTTTTCCCTGAAAGTTTTTATCATTTCTATATTATATATTTAGCATTTTCATTAGTTTTGTGTGTTGAGTAACTAGAAGATAACTTATTGAATTGGGTGCATTTAGAAAAACTCATCAAAGATTAATTATCTCCAGCAGCTGAATGGATCCAAAGTAAAAGAAACCCAAGCCAAGTGTCCTTGTTTAATCGTGGTGTATAGATAAAGAACATGACATACTGTACTTCTGTTTTCAGGGTACTTCTATATACAATAATTTAATTATTCCAGTTAAAAGACTGCAATTCTTTCAGCTCTATGTTTAAAATTGGAGTCTCCTGTGCATATGTGCAATATGCATGCTGTTAAACACAAAATGTTAAACACTAAACTAAGGGAATTTGTTTTATTAAATATAGTATTTAAAGAAATATATTTTTAGCCTGTTTAGTGCTCGTAGATTCTCTTGTGTGGATGTCAGTGAATAGAATTGGCAAATTGTCAAAGCCGGGTTGTTGTTCCCTTGCAGTTAGGAAGAGCAGCTTAGTTCTAGTCAAATGTCAAAGAAAATCTAAACTCAGTGAAAGCCTAGAGCATGAGGAAGTATTGAACAGCAGCTGTGATCAATCAAAATTATAAAGTACAAATGTTTTGCTTAGGACAGTTGTTTTGGATTTATCATCTTTCCTGCTATATTTTATACAAATGAGATAATTCACTCTCAGCTTTCAGGCTGAAAAATGCTGTCTTCTGAGCGCACGGGAGATTTCCAGCGTTTTGAAAAATAAGTTTTTAAGTAATCTTCAGTTTGTCTTAATAGGGCAGGAGGGATCATCTGCCACTCAAAAAATGACTAAGGAAGCGGAAGTACCAGAGGGGGAAAAAAAAAAAAAAAAAAAGAAAGAAAAACTCCTTTTGGGAAGAGCATTGTAAGGATAGTTGTATGGGGCTGGTTCCTTTGAAGTCTGTCAGTACTGGGGGTGGGGAGGAAAAACCCTTTCTCATGCTCTTACTTTTTCCACTCTGTAGTACCTACAGGTCTAAATAAAGCTATTGGGCGCCTTCTACCACAATTTTGTGTTACTACACCAGAAAGCTAGCTTGCTGTGTGTGCCTTTTTGGCTAGGAAAACCTGAGTTCAGTTTTACTTATCCGTGTGTGAACCTAGATGCTTTGAGTAATAACTTTTTTTTTTCCATATTTTTTGTCATGTTTGAAATAGGTTTTCTGTTATAGTGATGCATGTATGTTTTTTAAAGGCACAATGCGTGACTATTATTTCCTCTGATCATGTTAAATAATATTCTAGTGCGGTCTGGTACAGGTACAGTGGTTCTTACATGGGATGAAATTCAGCAAAAACCTCAAGCATGTGCCTATCTTAACAGTGCTGATTTTAACAGAGATGAGCAGGAGTGTGTATGCTTAACAAGGTTAGGAGAGCATTTCACGTGCTATTAAGTTGTCTACTCAAATGGGTGTACTCACTTTTGAAATCTCTTAACTGCAAAACCATTATTTTTATTAATATTTTATCAATGCGTTAGAAGTATGGGAACTGATATTAGGAGAGGCTAAATAACCAGGCTGTAAGTTTCCAACTTTGTGTGCATTTTGTTAGTTTTCCCCAATTTTCAGGTGGACACCTCTAGGCAGCAAAGCGAAGCTTACTGGCTACAGTCTTGTCCTTGGTTATTTCTATACTTAGTCTGAAGACCACAAGTTAAAACCACTGGTGTGGTTTGGAGGAACAAGTCAGTGCTTAGCAATGTTAGAGCAGAGGCTTGCAGGCTGTTGTGTAAGCAGCACTGCAGTTTCCCTGGTAAGAGAGTCTCTGAAAGCAACACAGACACAAAATAATGACAAATAAAACATGTAAAATGCATGTTAATTCTACAAATGTTGAATCTAAAAAAAGGATGGTGTATATGCGACCAAAATACAGTCATCACAGTTATTTCTAAGTGCAATTAAATGCTATCTCTTGTTGTTGGGATATGAGATAAAATCAGTCAAATTTCTCGGATCTGGGCAGGGTTTGTTGCAATGTTCCTTATCACTGGATGCCCAATCCACATTGTATTTGAATTGGTCCCATTATATGCTGACCATAAAATGGACCATTATATGCTTAGCATGGTGTTCAATGGCAGCAATGAACCAGTTTACTGTATAAAATTTGCAAACCGAGCGTATAGTGGCAAGGCCCTGAGGCACAGAGCCAAAGGGAGGAAACAGCAGAGCTTCCTCAGTTTCACCCCAGCGTAGCTAGAGAGATGTAGTTAAGGAGAGATTCTACCCATCACATTGTCAGTATGAAAATAACCTAATTAGTATCTATGAACTTAAAGAAAAAAACAATCTGTATGTTCTTAGTAACATGTGAAATCTGATATTGTGCTTGAGAATGAGCCTAAAAGCAGATGGTAATCCAGTAGTGGCCCATTATGAAGCCTCATGTAGTACTGAGAATTGGTTAAGGTCTGATGCTTTTCCATGAGAACACAGTCTGCTGGGATAAAGACTGGCATAGTGGCGATACAGCTGATGTTCTGTAGATGAGACATGCAGGTTTCTAATCATAGGGCCTTTGTTGCCTGCAAAGCTTTAGTTGTTCAGTATGAACAATCTTATCTGATTTCCTTTTATTCTTAGAGAAATAAAAATCATTATAACAAGGTTTGAGCCTGCTGATTTATATAAAAACAAGTTATATAAGTCAGGAAGTTATTTGACATGGAGACTTGGAAGCTTGTAAAGCTTTGCAGTGTAGTCTGTGATTTTCAGACTGAAGTTGTATGTCAAATACTGTTGTAAATCTTGCCTCATTGCACACTTTTCATTGACATGCCTTTATAGGTTTCTCTACTGAATAAAGAGCTAAGTGAAGTAGACGTCAGGTAGGTCTAATCTGGTATAATATGGTTCTAAGAGAATTCCATGTTGGTAACTCTGGGCAGCCTGAGAAAGCAAATTAAAAATCTATGCTGACCAAGTACAGACATGACAACTGTTTCAACCACTTCTGGTTGAACCACTTTGACATTTGATTGATCACAAGAAATCCAGAAATATAACATAGCAGAAGTCTTTGAAGTATTGAACTTTTCATCCTTGTGAATTCTTAATTTGTTACATGTAGGGGGGAAAAAAGTTTTAAGATGCAATTAGTGTACTTCAGGACACTTGAAAAAATAATTGTGAAACAGTTTATTTGAAATAGTATCAGTTATTATGAAAAGATCAGCATGGTTAAGTTGCAACTTAACGCGATAGTGCCATGGAAACTCTTGTGTGTCTTGAGCAACATCCAAGTAAATGGTGCTTGTGGTCGAGGACTGAAAAAAAAACAGAAGTTCAAGAGCTGCTGAAGAAGTTCAAGCTGTATTGTCTGTCTAGGTGTCTATATGTCTATAGGTCTGTCTTTAGCTTGTAATAAATATAATATCCCTTAAGACTTGTAGGCTTGCAGAGAAAAGACATTTAGGATTGCAATTAGTTTTCTCATTTGAACACAAGTGTTTTTGTAACCACAAGCAAGGAGAGGAGAGAGCTTTGCTTAGCTATCCAAAGCTGCTCAGTACTCATGCTAGAAAAAGATGTTCCTTCTTAAACCTCCAGTTCTTCCCCCTGTACAATTTTGTGCAAAGACAATGAGATCCTGTGGTAAAACGAGATAGCTGTTTCTCTGCGGGGCAGTGAGCAGCGAGCAGTATAGTTTATTCAGTGTCTCCTTACGTCTTGTGCCGTGCAGAAATGTTAGACCTAGACTGCAAACAGCTCTAATTCCTGTCCTTGTCTCCTAATACCCTGACTACAGGGGAATGTCTGGGATGCCTCGTGCTTGGTACCGTGTTTAATTTGGCACGTGGCAGCAAAGCCCAAGGAGGCCAACCCAAGGCCTATGGACCAGGGTACCCGTTGCCAATGGGAAATGGGCATGGGGCCAGAGGGAGGGGGGCCAAGAGAAGATGTGATAAACTGCAGGTCATGAATGTTCCTTAATCTTCCTCAAAGTATACGTTGTTGCTTTTTTTCCGTTTATAGTGAGATATTAGGGAGTTGAAGTTGTGGTGTGTTCCAGGCAGATGTATTCTCATGTGCTGTAGAATTGCAATGAAACATGGCAAATGCCACGCTTGGAATTGCCTATCCGTTCTGCCAACCACGTGGAACAAGCAGCTTGCTTTCATTTTGCCTTTCAGTAAGTCCATTTATGTTGTCTACTTGCTCACTGCTGTGCTGACTTTGTGTCTGGCTTCTTCCAGAATGGAAGAGCTTTTAGAGGTAGCCTGTAAGGCAGCTTTTAATGAGAGGAAATTGAGAATTTAATTAGCTTTCCATTAGTTGTCTGGATTTCTCAGAGTTTCTGTTACTCCTGTTAATTCACCTTACTCTGTAGGTTTTTTCTCTAATTTGCCTTCATTTCCTAACTGCTGATAGAGTTACTGATTTCTGGATGTTGCAGACAAATGAGTTTTCTGGCACGATGGCTAGAGGCACCTTGTCCTTTCGCTCCTGATGCTTTGGTAGTTCCATCCTGTGTGTTGTAGCCAAACCCAAGCTCCTCAGGGCGACACCGATGCTGGTGGCCCCTGCGGGAAGCAGCCAGTCCCTGATGAGACGCGTAATGCACTGATGTGGTGCAAACTTCAGCTCAACTTCTACACCTGAGGAGACTTCACCACTTCTCTATATGGCTTTTCCTTGTATTCAGCTGCAGCTTTGGATCCACTTAGAATAGTACAATTCAAGCAAAGTGTCTCTGGGGTTTGCTTTGTTTGCGGGATGTTTTTGTGGAGACTTGTGAAGTGGGGTAACAGACCTCTTCTTTGCCCCTCCAGAAGGCTCAAGTGGTGGAATTTGTGGCTTTGTCAGAAAGTCCAGAAGTTTGATCCCTAATTACCCATGCTCATTGCTTGATCAATTTGCATTTACGTATCAGTATTCTACAGTTACTTATAATTTTTTGCTTGTCATAGTGGGATGTCTCTCCCAGCATTTAGACTTTGATAGACTTTTTTTTGTGGATGATATAACCTTTTCCTTGTTTGTGTTTTGTTCTCTCTTTTTTTTGTGTCCTGCTGGAGGTTAACTATTGATAACATCCTGTGGAACAGAGTTTAAATGCTTTTTTTCTATTATTATTATTTTTATTAATTAAACCCCAAGTTTTGGGGCTTATTAGAACCCTTTAATCCTAGGCCAATGTAACAAGTAGCAGTCTAATAAAAATAATAATGTTGGGCTTCCTGCCATTACAAATGTTGACTTACTCATATAAAGCTGGCTAAAGACTAGTAACTTTGAAAGTATAGGAGCATGGAAATTTTGCCAGTAATGTGAGGTCAGAAACAGAGTGGTTCTGTGTTGGTTTTTCTGTGTGGATTATGTTTGAAACACAGATTACTGTGCAGTTTCAGGATCTTCCGTTTCTTACACTGTTGACTCTTTAGAGTCTAGTTTCAATTAAAACATCTTTCACTGATGAATATTTGCATGGAACAGAATTAAGTCTTTGGTTTCTAGGTTCCCAGATAGACAGAATACTAAAAGGAAAGAATAACCAGTGTATTTGTGATTAAAATTGAAGAAAAATAGTGGCTGGAGATAGAGAATTATTACCATAAATAATTATTTCAAAATGTGTTGGCTATGTGAAATTTTTAACATGTGAAATTGTAAGGTGGACCCTAAATAAAAGGTTTCAGCAAGCATTGCCAACACCAGCTATTTTGTATGTATTGGGGGAATTTTCATCACTTTTGAAGGTATTTAGGATGACTTTTAATATTATAACACAGTAAGTTCTTGTGAAAGGTTTCGGGTACCGCTTGTTTTATGGATCGACTTATAATCGCTGGAAGCCTCTTTCGTTGGATTTATTTTTTCAATATAATCAGAAGAGTGAACACAACAGGAGTGCTGTGCACTGGCAGGAGACAAAAGTGTAATGATCCCTCTGGGAAAATAGTTTCCCTTGTTTGTCAAATTCGGCACCACTTCTCTGACTTGTCGCCTGTTGGTGATAAGAGATGGGATAGTCAGGTGGAAAAAAAGGTTAACCAGTGGTGGACGTAGACTTGATTTTACTGTTCTCTGGGAGGAAATCAGTGGCTCAGCTGGTCAAAAGCAGAGGCTGAAAGCGCTTTGACAGGAGGCACTAGAGCAATGGAAGACCTATTATGTGGCACCAAGACTGCTGCTGTGGCCTTCAGCACGTGTTATCCAGGTCATTGGTTCTTTGCAGATACTCCAAAGGGAATCTGGTCTAGTTCTTTTTGTTTCCTTTAGTTTTGTACATTAGAAAATTAAAATCAATCTCTTGCTAGGATAATTTAGCCATCAAACTGTGATGATAAAGCTGTGGGTGGTCTTGTGAAGTGACACTGTATAGAAAACTAATCAATATTATTAAATGGTTTTAACTTGTTCTGACAGCAAAGCGCTTGGAGCTTTGGGGAATTTCCATTTCTATATACACTACTGAAAGAGTCAATTTGCTTTGTGCATGAAGAGCGTGAAAAGTCTTAGCCTTTTCCCTTTGATTCCTCCTAGCTTTTTCTGTCTGTGTTGTATGTTATTGGATCTAATATATCCTGTTAGGTTCTGGTTTCATTGATGACAAGAAAAAAAAAATCAGTTGTCAGTAAATTGCAGCTAATGGAAGTGCCTGCTCCTTTGAAGGGTCTTCTGCTTTAACATGCTTCAGTGCATGGTGAATGTTCCTGCTCCAGGAACAGCTGCTGAATGCTGAAATTCAGGCTTTTAAATCATAGTCTCTGTGTGTTAGAGATGAAAAAAAAAGGGTATCAAAATTATCTTCTTGTGAAGATGCTGTGGTTTTGAAATGATCTTGTCACAATTTTAGAAAGCAGCACTTAAATTCAGTTGCCCAGGGAAAAGAAATGACTTATATGTAATATATATATATATATATATATATATATAAAATATATATTTGTAATATGCTTTAAAAGCTAGAGCTTCCTTTCTTATTCAGTGGTTTAGGTAATTAAGGTTTGAGTTTAATACATAAAAGATATGAGAAATACAAATGCAAACAGAAATAGGATCCACAAAATAAATTATAGTAGAAGCAGTTCTAGAGAACTGCATCCTCCGTGCCAAATTGGAAGAGTGACGTGCCATGACATCTTTAAACTTGCTTCTTAGCTAAGAGTTTCCTTTCTCAGTTCTGTGATTTTGGCTGATTATGGCACTGTGGTTATGCTAATCTGCCTTCCTGTGAATTCCCCAGAAAAGTATGTGATATAAATATACTCTGTCAGAAGGACATAGCAGCTCTTTGAAATGTCCACTGTGTATTTTCCAGAACTATCCAGATTTTGGACACAATGACTTGTTTTCCTATTTTTTTTTCCAGTTCCAAGAGTTCTTTCTGAAGGTGTGTGTGCATGCACAATCTTTTCCAGCTTTTATTTTCACTTCACTAAATTCAAATATGCAAATCTCACTGAAGTCATCCTGAGTTCAAATATACAACTCCCTCCAAAAGCCATGTGCTCCTTGTTCGAGTGTAGTCAGGTATTAATTTGACTTCTCTTGACTGTTTAGCCTTTGAAGTTTCTGCACTCATGTTTCCGCCAGCTTTATTTAGCCTTATATCAAATTTGAAGTACTGTGAGATTAACATCACTTGTTCATATATTCCAGCACCACATTTTGGAAACTTTGCCCAACTGTAGGCTGGATCTTTTTGTTTTCTGACTTGCTTCCCTTACTGTTTCAGGAAACTCTTATTTCAAAACTCTGAAATGCCTTTTTTCTTTTTTTAATACCAATAACAAGTTTAAAAGGTCAGGCAAACCATTGTAACTCCTGAATTTTCTCTGTCATAACCTGGATCACATCCCAGACTTGGATAGGTAATAACTTGTTGCAAATGGATCCAGCCTCTAAATCCCTGAGTGCTGTCTGCATCTAAGCTCCCTGAACTGGTGGGGAAGGGTGGGAAGGAGGGAGGGAGGATCAGGGCCTGGGGCTGCCTCGGCCTCCTTTGCGCCCAGTCAGAGGTGCCAGTCTTGAGTCCAATGTTTGTTCTTCCTGGAGCCTCCTCATGCTGGACACTGGTATTGCACAGCTCTTCTCAGTCCCATGTGCTTAGATCTGCTCCCCATGAGGTTTTATGACTGTGGGATTAAGAGTTAACCAGAAGACCAGAGATTTTTCAGAGAATATCGCAGTAAAATAAGGAACATATGTGTAAAACTCCTAACCACAAGCAGGTTTGTTGCTTGTTTGTTTTTAGGAGATTTGGGAAGCAGCTCCTGGAATGCGATCCTCTGACCTTACTGGCCTAATGTGCAAGTGCAGATTCTGTCCAGGACCTAGGGTACAGCAGAGTTGTTCATATGCATGCTCTAGGGACACCTTGGGCTATCTCTGAAGAAAAAGGGAAAATCATACCTCTTTTCGCTTCCTCCTCTCTCAAGGGGGAAAAAAAAAAAAATGACTTCCCTTCTTTTGACTTGGGCTAATCTTCTCCAGGGTTATTTGATGCTGTGCATCAATTTTCACAGCTGCTGGAGGTTTATGTGCCCCACATAGCAGAGCAAATTAGGTCCTGCTCTGAGGTCTTAGATTGCAGGTTTCATGCAGGCATTAATAAACTCAACTGCAGGCACATGCAGACTGTGGAAGTATTGGAGTGGGGACAGGCTCCTTTCACAGCTGGTGCTGTTTGCGCTTTGGTTCATGTGAGCGTTTTGCAGTGCACTTGAACAAAAAGCTGCAGAGATGCAGTGACCTATGGATGTATATTTTTTCATAATTTCACTTGTTAATAGATTTCACATATTTCTGGACCGCCAGGCTAAGAGTTGGGTGGAATGACTGTGCACAACTGTGAATAGATCACAGCGTTGGTGTGAAAGGTCTTTCAGATGGAGGAGTTTTTAACTTTCAAACAAGATACAGCCATGAAGTATAGACCAGGTTGTACTTCTTTAAATCAGTTTTGTCTTTTAGCCACAGGCCATATGCATAACAGCAAAGTAACAAGATAACAGAAGGGCTACAGCAATAAAGCAGGAAATTCTTTCTTATGATCCACTTCCCCCTGTTCTCAGGAAGGTTTGTATAGCCTTGAATCCCAGGTTTTACTTTAGTCATGCTGGAGATAAGTCATGCCCAAATAAGCTTTGCTGCTAATGCAGAGCAAAAGTTGCCAGCGAGAGCCGCGGTGCTGGCAGCGCTCGCTGGCGCCCGTGTCCGCTCCCCGCAGTGCAGCGGGATGGAGACGGAGCAGGCGCAGCCCCGGTGCCGCCGGAGCGGCAGGAGTGACGTGCTCGAGAGCCACAACGAAGACAGCAGTCGGTGCCCAGCCAGTTACAGCGGGAGCTTAAGGGCTTTGCCTAGGGAGGCCGAGAGAAGCGTGCAGTGGTGCTGCAGTGACGTAGAGAAAATGCTCCATCAAAACCTGTGTCGAAGAGATGGTTACTGAAAAGGAAGGAATATGGATTGCAGTGCCATGTGGAAGAGAAGGGTGCGGCCAGACTTAGGCTGCAAAACTGCCTTAATACTAGGTTTTCTGTGTGGAAGAATACAATATTTTTGCTACAGGCTTTAACACTTAGTCCCTCATTTCAGAAGACATTTGGAGAGTTTCTAATCAGCCTGCTGGGAAGTCAATTAAATTTGTGGCTGCTTCTCACCTTCCCTGTGCTGTACTAATGGGACAGAATTTTTCTTGCCAGTAATGCAGATCACCATCATTGCTGCTGCTGGCTTGCCTTTTTTTTTTTTTTCTTCCTTTTTTTTATTGGTGCCAGAACAGATGACAAACCTGCATTATTTACAGAAGGATTCAGATCTCTGAACAAGAGGATAATAGATGAGATGCATTTCCTTAAAGATGTCTTTAGGAAATCAGAGGCATAGGAAGCCTACACAAACTTTATAAACATGGCTGAAAAAGAAAGATGAACTGCTTTAGGATGTCCTTGAAATATGATGTTGGATGGATTTTTTTAATGTCTCTTGGAAGGTTTGGCTCTTTCTCTGTCAAAAGTTGCCTTTTGCATGTGCTGTTCAAGATCTGTTAAATGTCAAATGGAGGTTGGGAAGCCAAGGGTAACTGTTCTATTTTTATGTACTTACAATAACTTTTTTTTTGTACTATGATATTTATATTGTTCTTATCTGCAAAACAATTGGCATATTGTTGTATTATGTTAAAGTGATTATGTATTGCTAAAAGGAGGCATGATAGCAGTTAAGTCTTCATGAAAAGCAAATGTTATATGGTAGATTTTTGTTTGTTTCAATTTTGCTATTGTGCTAAATCAAAATGTGTGTAAGCATGTCATTAATATATTCATTTACCTTTATGTATAGGTATGTTCCATAGGAGCGTTCAAAGGATACTTATTCTGTAGCAGATGTTTTGTCTAAATTGTATTTGCTAGAATGAAATACAGCTAGCTAAATATAGAAGCATGTGCTGACAGTGCTAGAAAGCAAAGAAACATAATGAATTCTTCTTAAGCACTCCTTCCAGTGCCAAGATGATCATAGCAGCAGAGCACTGCTGAAAATCTATTTTAAAATTGAGTTAGTATTACAATGTGGTGTTGTCTTTTTGTACCCTTCTGTCTTCCCCTGCTCCGACCATATCTATTGCTCCCTGAATACGTGATATTTCCAGAATTTCCAAGATCTTTATGTACCAACCATAAGTCGTTCCTCATTGTCAGCATTAAAAACTGTTATTGTTTATTTTACTACTCTAATTAAACCAGACTTACTAGCTTGCTTTTTATAATGTTTCCTCACAAAAAGCAGCAAAACTGGCAGCACTGTTTATCTGGTTATGCTTACCCCCCTTCTTTTTTTTTTTTTTTCCTCCCCCCTCCTCTTCTCTTCCTCCCTCCACTGCCTGATATTTCTCCCCCTAATACAGGAGCCGAGTACCAAACGGGTCAAGCCTCTTTCCAGAGTTACATCACTAGCAAGCCTCATTCCTCCTGTACGGACCACTCCACTGAAGCGCTTCAGCCAGACACTTCAGGTAATAACACTCAGTGTTGGCTGTTTTAAATCATATTTCAACAAGAGGAGTGCATGAATATTCACAGTTTATTCTAGAGTTATTGTTTTAAAATCATTCTGCCTGTATATTCATATATGGGTTGTGAGTGCACAAACGCAGCGTGCATCACTGATGTTTTATATATTGTCTGTTTAAACAACAAAAAGGAATCCCCATACCCTCTTGCAACAAAAGATGCAATAAAAGGTGTGTGAGGGCATGTATCGACAAATGCAAGTGCTGCTGCTAAAACTGTGTAATTGCCATAATTGTCATGAGGTGGTTTATATTTCTTATTCTGTACTAAATAGTTGCATATTCAGTATTATAACTGTCAGAATTCAGTTAGGATCAGCAGGCTTCTAAAAAATCCATCCATCTTTATTATTTTTTGTAGCTGAAATGTAATTTATAGATATATTTCAAATACACATAGCCTCACTCACTACTCTAATGCAAGGAACAGGTTAGATAACTTAGTGCTATGGAGTCTATCAACTTTCAGCTTAAGCCTCGCTTCACAGTGAGTGTTCAAAAGACACTTCTCTGTCCAGATAAATCATGCTTTGTAATTACCAGGAAGAAAACATTACACGATATCATATAGAAGTTATTTTATGAAAGGAGTATGACAGTTGCCAGTTTCTGTGTGAATTTTAATGAAGAACAGTTTTTTTTCTTATGTATGTTCTCTAAATTTTGTTCAGTTTCTTTGTTATTTATGACATAGTATTATAGCACTCCTAAATTTCTTTCTGTATTGTTAACTTTGACCTTCTTTAAACAAAAGGTTTAATGACCAATTGTAAAAAGCCATTTTCTAAAGCTGATTATAAAAATAATTAAGAGGAAGCAAATATGAAATGCAATTTAGAAATGAAATCGTTTTGTAGTTTCAATTTCCATATTAAGTGCATAGTATTTAATATACTTAGAGATTAATGGGACTTGAATTTGTAAAGCATTTCATATGTTGAGGCCTAGGAACTTCAAGATATGTGTGGGCTTGATCTCCTGTTGTTTCTGAGGAGTGTGAAGGAGGGCTCAAATGCTGCTGTGGGCCTGGCCTAGAGAGCTCTGAAACATTTCACTGTTTCCTGTTTGAAACAATGCAAGTAAAAGACTTGTGTAAAATCTGAGGAGAATTATGCAACCAGGTTATTTGCTTTGAAGAGAGGACATACAAAAATATCTTGAATCTATGAAGAAGGTTACTTAACCAAAATTAGCTCAATCAGAGCATTAGTAATGTTATCGTTAATCAGAGAGAGAAAAAAAATCGCTGCTTTAGAACTAGAAATCTTGTGCAAAGTACCTATAAAGGCATGGAAAGGTATTCAGCACAGGGAGTTTACCTAGCAAGCAGATATTGCAGAGTTTAACATGTTGTTTCCTGTGTTCTATCCCTCGGTTTTGCAAGCGCAGTCGTCCGCTCACGGAAGGGCAGTTGAGGGCCTGGGGGAGGGCGAGCTGGCTGGGCGCGCTCGAGGCCTTCCATCCAGGAGGTACATGGTAGCGTGACTGCGGCTGAGAGGCCTGCGCTCCCTGGGGTGGATCAATCTCCTCCGCAGTCTGCCTGAAAGCAAAAATTGGCCCAGCTCTGAAAGATGAACTGTATTAGTTCCAGTTGTGAGGAGTGCGGAAAGCGAATTAATTCTTGGCTCAACTGCTTCTGAGCACAGCACTTCCCCTCCACGGCCTTCAACAGCTGCTCTGCTCGTTTACGGGCCTCTGCCCTTCTGTAGCAGCATGATATTCTATCCGAAACAAGCTATGCTTTCCTGCACTAACTGCCTCTCTAAAATTTAGTGAGTTACGAGATGCATTTGCAAATTTTGACAAAATCTAGGTGAGAAGGGTGCTTGTGTTCCCAGCCCTCCTGTTTGGAGTATTTCTATCTCACTCTCATTGTTCCTGTTGATTTTAAGAATATGTTTTAACCAACTGTCTGCTTCTAGGCAGACTAGGCAGTGATGTTGTTCATACCATTTAAGTATTCATACCATACCTCTAAGTAACTATGTGCGGGAAGGAGTTGTGGTGAGAAATCAGCCTGAATGATCTCTGAGTGCGAGGTCTGAATCCACTGCTAAGTGCTGACTGCTGCTCCTGTCTCTCAAAAGTGCCTCTGTGGCTGTATGAAATTGACTTATTGTTGTCAACAGTAATAACACAGGGAAAATGAATTGTCTTGTCAACTGTGCTCAGGTGTTCCCTTTGAAATTCTTTAAAACATTTTGTCAGTCCGTACTGCCTCTCTATGGAAATGCTTTGCTTGAATTTTTTTTTTTAAATTTATTATGTATTGACATGACTGTCATGGTGCCCTGTGGAACAATATAGAGTGTGTGTGTGTGTGTGTTTTTTTTTTTTTCCTCTTTGTTTTCTAGTACTTTCAAATTAAAAAGAAAACTAAGTATTAATTTTTCTCATTGGGCGACTTTTCAGTATGTCTCTATTGTTAAGACACTTCATTCAAAAAGCATGTCTGTTCATAGATTGCTACTGAATTTTCTTCATCCGTAAAATGAAGAAAACTGCTGTCAACACAAAATCCCAAATAACCTCTTCCTCTTTCCTGGGTGAGGGCGTATAGAGAGGGAAACACCCCTACCCTACAGAATGTACAACCCAGAAGACCAATACAAAAGCATTGATAAAAAGTTTTAGAAAATACTGGTCATCTTTTGTGGGATTATATACAAACATTATACAATTCTTGTTGAATGAAAGATATGTGTAGAAAAAGAAAAAGCTTTTTGTGCATAATTTCCCTTAGCTTTGTAAATGTCATGTCCATTTGATATTAATGGTCCTTCTGCATGCAGGCCCAGGAGGAAATACCTGAGATCTATGTAGTGTTTTGTTTGAAATGCTTTATGACTGCCAGTTTTGCATGTTTTATTGATTATAGAGGTATTAGATTTTTTGTGCATCTTAACACTTATCTTTTTAGTGTTTGTCAATTTACAGTCAGTTCTTTCCACAAAAAATATAAACAAAATATATGAAGTCTGTCTGAAGGCAGGAATTTATGTCTTGCTACCTTTCAGTGCAATGTCAGTTCTTGTTAATGTATCTTGAGTTTAAATACAGAGTCTGAATTATTTTTATCCTTTTTAGGACACCACAAAATTCTTAAGAAAAACTTTTTTTTTTTTAACATCTATTCTGAGTGCTGGGACTTCGATGTATAGGTCCATTCTTCCAGAAAGTAAATTTGTTTGCTCTACTGCAGCTGAAATTACAGTTGGTTTATTGCACGATCTAATACCAATTACAGATGGACCCTTCATAGTAACAGTCCTGTATCAGCCTGTGGAAATTACTGCAGCCCAATAAATATAGCAACCAAAAGGCAGGGCTTGTAGCCTGATTCTCCTCTAGTCCCTCTAATTTTTGAAACTGTGTGAAAATAACCCTGAATTTTAAGGGATACTTTTTTTTTTTTTTAAACCAGTCTCCTGTGCATGTGTTTTAAGCAGACGATAACTAATAAACATTTTTGAGACTGAAAATATAGAGATACTATTTTGCCATTTCTACACATCCTCAATAGACTTCTATCACACCAATGATTTCTTCTATGGGGCAAGTGCCAAGGAAGGGTGGCATCAGAGTATGTTTAAACTTGTTCTTAAAAGTCGCCATCAGAACATAAACTGGGAAATGAGTTGAACTTGAGAATTGAGATGGTTACAAGGATGTTATAAATTTATCCTAGATTATCAGAGCATTTAATGAATGCTTTTATTTAGGGTTTATGCTTCTGACATTCTGGTGGTTACAGCATTACAGATTCAAGTTTACTTGACTCAAGTGATGGCCAAGTATTCATGTTAGTGATAACTAGTTATTTTCTGGTGATGCATTAGTTGGTCCCTTCTGACAAGCCAATTTGCAGAACTTAAAGGCAAAAGGGGAAAGCAATTATGCTAATATAAGTTTGAATTTCACACTGAAGTGCATGATTCCTTTCCTAGTTACATTTCAGTACATCAGATGAGGTTAGTAACTGCTTTGCTTTTTCTGTGCCATTGTTTGGAGCAAGGGAACAAGACAAACCACTCACTCTTGAAGTGAGCTTTGTTCCAAACATTCAATAGCTCCTCACAGCTTTTCTGTTTTTCTCCTGGAGGTATATTTTCTAATGCAATTAATTATAAATATTAACACAGCATTGCTTGCTAATTTTAGACAAGGCATATTCTGTTTGATAACCAAAAGGCTGCACTATAAAATAAATAAATAAAACAATAGTCTAGAAAACAGAGTTACTAAGGAAGCAAGCACGATTTGGGTGAGTTTGGTTTCGTTTTGAGTCTGTTGGCTTTTTTGTGTCCCTTTTGTGCTGCAGTAGACAATACAGGGCTGTAGAGAAGAGTATGAGGCTTTTTGATGCAGTGCAGAGGAGTTTAGGTTATTGCTATCAGCTGGCATGAAAACTTACCGCTCTGAGCGTACTGTAGGTAGTTTCAGCTTGTTATTGCACCGTGCATATGGATGCATGTCATTTTGTAACATGATACATGACTTTTTCTTAACAGGTTTCAAGATCAAGATATTTACTTTAAAGATAGGTCTATCTGATGCATTCACAAGCAGTATCTTCATTCAACATGAAGCATTCCCCCATTTTTTTTTTTTAAAAAAAAAAAAGGAAAGAAAAAAAAGCTGGAAATTGGGGGTGTTTGTGGGCATGCATGGAAGGGAGTTTCCACCTTGGGTCATGGAGTGACAACTGTTTTGCTTGGCTGCATTCTTCTACATGGTGGTTTGTGGATACAACACGCTTGCCGCCTCTTCTCCTCAACTCTGTCCATTTGCATGGGAAAATAATCGATTTCATGATTCATCTGTTATAACAAGCACAAATTAAGCATATGATTTCATGCGTGTTTCTTTATCTTTCTAAATCTTTGAAGGAAAGCTAGCACCTGATATGCAAAGTTTTTAAAGGTTGGTGTGTGTGTGAGTTTTTAAAGGTTGGTGTGTGTGTGTGTATATATATATGTGTGTGTGTATTTGTGTATGTATGTTTGTTATTTATATACATTTTAGGGGTATGTCTCTATATACATTTTAAGTGTTTGGTAACTACTAATGAGGGCTGAAGATGCATTTTGTTTAAAAAGGACTAATTTTGTTTATGTAGTATGACAATTTAAAAACTCTGCATTTATAAACATTATTTGCATTTCATGAATTCTTATCTTTGGAGGAGAATTTCAACTATTTTGCTTTGTACACACTGATTTCAACCTGGAAATGCAGAGAAATTATGTTTTAAATGCTTTTGCCTAAGGCAAATGAAAGATGACTGCTATGTAAGATAGGTTTTAAATAAGAACAAAAACGTAGAGTATTTCAACAATCTGGAGTGCCTCAGGCATTTAAGAGGTAGGATCTGAGAAAGCAGCCACTTGATTTGAATGAGGCTAAACAAAATCTTTTAAGAATATTATGATGAGAGCATGAAGTGTCCATCTTCAGCCTGGACACTTGCTGAGAGTCTACAGGCAGATAGAAGTGGCAATTCTCAAAAGTCTACTTAAATTTCAGTAAAAAGTCCTATTTTAAGTAAAAGTCACATAAAAGACATAGAAATGTTGGTACACGTCATCTCAGTTCAGAAGCTGCAGAAATATTCATCAATGTACAGCAATAATTTCCATATTAGTATTTTGTCATTTGTTACCTGCTGACGCTAATTATGTTTAATGTGTATTCTTTAAGTGCCAACAAAGTGGTGCAAAATGAATATGGCTTCTTATAAACCTTAAAAACCGAATTGTGGGATAGGTCTTTTGAAAGATAATGTGATCGTGCTTCTCTCTTCAGCGATATCCATTTTACACATTTCCATATATATTAGTTTCTTGCTCTTAAAATGCATCTGAAGAGGCAGGAAGTTATTGATTGAAAGAGTTTCTTGAAGTATAAAAATAGTTTGGTCGGACACAACGTTAAAGTGCGTAAAATTTCATCCTGGTTATTGTTTTATCTGGAATAGCAATACTGTTTGAATCTCTCAGGATTCTAAAAGCTTAAGTAAAAAACCTTGCTACTCTACTATCAGGTAGCAAGACACTGAAAAGTTAAGAGGAGAGGTGGTTTCGAGGGGCCGTTTCCCTCTATGAACACTCTTTCTGCCCAACTGAGGAAGCCTTTTTTTAATAAGGCTGCTAATATGTTTTGGGTAATTCATCTTTTCATCTGATATCCTTAAGACAGGACCTACTGTGTAGGATTCTCTGAACACTTACTTCCCTTTCCAATGTACAAAAAATCTTTTGCTACTCTGATAACAGTACACATTGGAATCTACACTTGAACACAAGATGAGTTTATCTGTCAAATTTTGCTATAGTGGCTTTTTTTTAATGTAGTAAATGAATCCTCTGTGAATGAGCCAAAATTGTTTATACTGATTTTTGCCTCTAAATCTTGTATTAAATTTTAGTGTTACATATTAGGAATATATTTAAGTGTGTATGTACTCTGCATGACTTATTCCTGTCTGACTTTTTACCAACAGAAACTTGGTTTCTTTGCTCAATTATGTTGATGTTTCTTACCATTCTGCCATTATCCTAATAGATCATGTTTGTTGCATGGTATATGGATGGTCTAGTTTTACATACATTGAGAACAGGACATAGACATGGGTCACTGCAGGAATGAAAGTAGTGGCCTTTCAGAAAGATGTGTTAAAATAACTTTTCCTACATTCCCAGTACTAAACATGGCTATAGTAGCACAGTAAGAGCTAAATAGATGTTAGTTCATCATACTTATGTATACGTATAACACTTTTGGAAATGTTACGTGAAACTTTTCTAACAATACAATTTTTATCTTATTAGCGCTCTATCAGTTTCCGTAGTGAGAGTCGCCCGGATCTGTTGAGTCCACGACCATGGTCTCGAAATATGCCTCCAGCTAACACCAAGCGAAGAGACAGCAAACTGTGGAGTGAGACCTTTGACGTTTGTGTCAATCACATGCTTACATCTAAAGAAATCAAGCGTCAAGAGGTATGGTTTTATTTACTACAAAATTAACTTTTGAAAGTCACCTTTGAACTGTGAAGCTGAGTAATGTGAGTAGCCATTAGGACAGCACTGAAACTTCCCTGAAATCCAAGAGAACATCATCACCTCCTCTAGGACTAGGATTCCGTCCCTGGTCATTATAACTTTTATGCTAAAAGAACTAGTACTCTGTTCTTCAACATACATGGTGGTGGTTTGAGTTCATTCGTGATCTTGAGCAGTCCTCTGGAATGTTTTTTCAGCGTAGATCAGCATATTGTGGAAGTTACTGTTTCACCAAAGAAATTGTTGATCGTAATCTTCACTCTAACTTACGTAAAATTTATCTTTAAGATACCAGGAGTTCAGGCCACAGAGTACATTAAAGGCAAGCCTGGAACTTTCTGAGAGGCTAGCTGAAGAATTTAAGTATATTTTGCACATTTTTAAGGTCATTGTAGCAACCACAGCATTATTTCAATGTGTTTGCAATACCAAATTTTACCAAGTGCTCTTAAATTACTGGAAGATAGTTGGAAAGTCTTAAGCATTGGTGGTCATATGGCCAAATATATTGCATTGTTATAGTCCAGCTGTGAAGTGAGTGTAGCCTTCAGGCTTAGGGAATAGATACCGAGATCAAACCAGAACAGGAAAGGAACACCCTGCATGCATAGGGAACAGCACTGAAACTACACAACTGGTATTAGTTCAACTTCATGGCTGCCATGGTGGCTCTGTGGTTGCTGTTCATTAGCTCACTATGGCAAGCTTTCCATGTATGCATGTTATTGAATTAAGAGAATTTGCACCATCTTTAGATGTCCTGCCATGATGTGTGAAAGTTTAAAGCCTTGATGGTAGCATTAATATATCTAACTGAGCAAAATGTTCTAGCATGTGTCTCTACTTCAGAATGAAATCATGCAGTAAATAAATAAAATTCTATTTTGATAAAATAGTGTATTAGGGTATGTTTAGTTTTAATCCATCAGATTTAATGTCTTAAATATTCTTCAAGAGAAGTAGCTCACACTCGCAGAAGGTTCAGCAGAGGTTTGCAGTCATAGCAAAATGAAATGGTGCCAAGATAACTGTGATTCCTACCAAACAAGTATTCTAATAACGATCTGTCTTTTGACCTTTTAAACAACCTGGAAACTTTGTCACTGTGTTCACAGAGTTTCAGAATGGTTGAGGTTGGAAGGGACCTCTAGAGATCTAGTCCAACTCCCCTGCTCAAGCAGGGTCACACAGAGCATGTTGCACAGGCTTTAAAACAAAACATAACAAGATTCAATGCAAATGTATAAACCTTTATTTATTTATTTAAACTAAAGTAGTTAAGATGTAGTCAAATCAAAATATAATGCTAAAGATAGCTCCCTGCTCTGGAAATCCCTGCTCTGCATTGTGGAGCTCCCTGCTCTGCATCAGTCTGAAAAAAAAAAGTAATTTTGGATGATTCTGGTAAATATTTTGTGAGCAATGTGGTAGGGCCATGTTTTTAAAGGTACTGCACAGGACTGTATCTATCAAAATAAGTCTTGCTTTATCCCTGCAATTAGTTTTAACTGAAATTAAAACTAAATTCTGCCAAGCAGTATTAAGAAAGCTGTTTGGAATACAATACCCACTTTTAAAGTTGAGTGCTACTTAAATAAAAATATTTTATAATACTTGTGTCTTTTTACAGGCTATCTTTGAGCTTTCTCAGGGAGAAGAAGACTTGATAGAAGATCTGAAGTTAGCAAAAAAGGTCTGTGTTTAAAAGCAAACAAACTAACCCCTAACCTACCCATCCTCAGTATTCAGTATATCACTTTTAAAATAGCCATTTCTTTTTATAATTGCAAAGATAGGAAGAGAAAAATACATATATTTTTTTCCCAGCTCTTTCTGAAGCGTATAATTCTGATACTTATTTTTTTAAAAAGATACTAACTAGAAAACGTAGGATACGCTTTCTGAAAGTTCTTAACCATTTTTATGATTTTATTTATGGAGAGCTTTAAATATTATTTCTGATTTTTCAGCTACCATTATTATTTTAATTGTGGAACTCTTGATTTCTTTTCTTGGCAGGCATATCATGACCCTATGCTTAAACTTTCCATAATGACAGAGCAAGAGTTGAACCAAATTTTTGGAACATTGGACTCTCTAATACCTCTACATGAAGGTAAAATTCTCTTCTTTTTCTGCTTTATGCAATATGGTTTTATATACATCTAGTATGGGAAGTCAAGTTTGTCTTCTTTTCTAATCATCATTAGATCTTCTAAGGCGGCTTCAAGAAGTCAGGAAGTCTGATGGATCAACAGAACATGTTGGCCATATTCTTGTGGGTTGGGTAAGGCAGATTTTCTAATCATTTTTAGTTTTGATTTGTAACATAGCTTTTGTGTTTATTCAGGCAATATTCATTCCACATTTAACATAACATTTCAAAAATATATTTTCAAAGTGTTTTTTTAAAGTAAAAAGCAGCCATTTAGTAGCAAAGTTCATACTTTAGAAGCAACCAGCAACATAAACACTGAAAACCAGATTTAGTTTGTTCATTAATAAAACTACTCATTGCATGAAAGAATAGGCACTTTCTGGAGGATTTAGAAGTATGAAAAGTTTATTCTGTGGAATATGTAAATAATTAAATTTAACACGAGAAATCAGGCTTACAATTTTTAAAGGGATTAGGTGATATATTTAGAAACTGTGTGTGAAAAACACTATTGTAAAGGAAAGACTTTACAACATGACTGCTAGTACATAATGCATATAGTTAATGATAGCTGGTAAATATGATAATTATCTCCCATTTTCATTGCATAAAAAATAATTTTGAATATTTTCTAGTGTGTTTGAACACAAATTAACTTCTCTTGGTTCAAATATGCCTGAGACCAATTTATTCTCTAGAAGATTTTACATATACTTTTAAGTATAGGAGTTCTTGTAAAGAAGTATGTTGTTCCAGTCAACATACAAGCTAGCATGTTTTTCACACTTAAGGTTCTTCTGTCTTTGTTTGGTCAAGTTTTTTGAGAGAAACATGGAAATTTGGCAAAGTGAGGATGACAGGGTCAGCTTCAATAAGATATCAGCCATTCAGTTAACTGTTCTGGTTACCTGAAGCAAGAAAAGATAGTAGGAATAACTGCTTATTGCAGCATACAACTGTTGTATTCTTAGGATTTGCACAAAGTATGTTTAAAATCCCACTTTAAATATGTTTTAATGGCAATTTTTTCTGCTTAATTCTGCATGGAAGCTGGAAGACATGTATGCTATTTTATACAATAAATCTGATTGTATGGAAATGCTGTTATGTTAAATTCTAATTTAACAGGATGGTCTATTTGATCTGGACAAAAGTTATACCTTTGTAAACCTTTCAGCATAGTTTGAAAACGTTATTATCAATAAGTTGCAGGTAATTTTCCAAAAGGTAGACTTTTAACAGAAGTTCTAACATCTTGAATCTTGAAACATTCTATTGAAGCAAAAAAGCTTTGTTTCAGTTGCAGAATAATTTATTCTTTTCCTCAGCTTCCTTGCTTAAATTCCTACGATAGCTACTGCAGCAATCAAGTAGCAGCCAAAGCTTTACTGGATCACAAGAAACAAGATCACAGAGTGCAAGATTTCCTGCAGCGCTGCTTAGAGTCTCCTTTCAGTCGCAAGCTGGACCTCTGGAATTTCCTTGACATCCCAAGAAGCCGTTTGGTTAAATACCCCTTACTGCTCCGAGAGATTTTGAGACATACACCAAATGATCATCCAGATCAACAACACCTTGAAGAAGCTGTGAGTTTCTGCTTTTTATGAGATTTACAGCACATAAATTATGCTGATTAATAAATTCAGGAACACTGTATAGACTATGGAAATGTGAATACATTTATGAACAGTTGAAACTTATGCATGGAACTGCTCTCCCCCAGCTTCCCTCCCCCAGTTGAATCCTATTTCAGTAGCAAAGTTACACCAAAAATGGGTGATAGTAGTAGTATTTTTCTATAAATTCTTATCTAATCCTTGTATGTCTTGTATTTATCTGTCAGTGTCATTTTTCGTTATAATCTAAATTGGCTAACATGCAGATTTACTTTGAGCGTTCAGATGGTTTAGATGAGTTTTACTCTCTGGTTTGAATCCTTACCGAATCTCAGAATCTAGATGTAATATCTTCTGCAGAAGTGTTGCTGAAGTTGGACTTAAGTCTATTTCTTATTCTAAATAATCTTTTGCAGTCTGAAGTAAAACGAAAGAAAAATTCCAAGCTTTTAAAATTTCTTTATGAGTGGAGAAAGACCTGATTCAGATATTCCAAGATTTCTGTTTCCTTTTCCATTCATATAATCCAGTAATGCATTGTGTGTGTGTATGTGTGTAATCTGTACTTTTACAAATAAATTTTTCCCTGTAAATATTTTTTTGAAACAAATGCCTAAAAGCCTAAACAAAATCTCTAAATATCTTAATTCTTCTGCTTATTTCTGAGGTTTTTCTACAGAATTTCTGCTAAGAACTTTAAAAATATACTTAAAATGTTTTCTTCTAACACTTACTTGTATTTGGTAATTGTTTAAAAAATACAATCAGGATATTTTTCTTGATATTTCCATACCCTTATGTAGCTTTGTGATATTCTGTTTCAGCAGAGCTCTGTTTATCTTTCAAGTGATGTATTTCATAAATTGTACATTTGCCAAGTTGAATTAGAAAGCAGAAGTTACTATATGTGGTTATCTCCGAGCAGTGTTTTAGGTTTATAAAGCCCTCTTGTCTTCCTGCCTGGCAACGTGCCGTAAACGTATCAGGCCAAGCTGCTCCCTGATGCACATCTCCTTGGTTCAGTAGGTCTTGAATCGTTATTTATTTGGCTGGACAGCCTTAACTATGTCTCAGCCTGTCTGCCCACCACCTTATTTAATAGAGAAATTCTCTATTGAAAAAACTTGTTTAATATTTGGATCTAGTTGCATACTTTGCAGAATGTGGATCTTGATTGTGGTTCTTCTCATTCTTAGATACAATGTAGCAACTTTCAGATCATTAGTGATCTATACTAAATAAATACATTAAGACAAGTTATTTGTCCTGTGAATTTATTGATGCATTTCAGCTGACAAAAATGCATCTCTGATAGTATTTCTTGCATATCTTTATATGCCAAACCTAAATACACAGAATTAAGAGGTAAATACCTGCTTTTCAAGCAATAGTTACAGATGCTGATGAAACCAAAATGCCTGTATATGTAGCCTATGTATATGTATGATGCTGTAGTGCTTTTATTCTGTTGCTAATATTAATATGGTTACAGATGGAGCCTTCATAGAATTCATTAAACATAGCCTATAAATTAAAATTAATTTTATTGCAGCTGCAGTTTAAGTTAGGAAATAATAGCTCTGAATGGACAATTGAATTAAAGCTTGTGCATTTTTGATATTGCTTTTCCACAGATAAATATAATCCAGGGTATAGTGGCTGAAATCAATATAAAAACCGGTGAATCCGAATGCCAGTACTACAAAGAAAGACTTATTTATCTTGAAGAAGGCCAAAGGGACTCATTGATTGATAATTCGCGTGTTGTGTGCTGCCATGGTGAACTGAAGAATAACAGGGGAGTGGTAAGCAACAAATATTTCGTCATCTTCATTTTGCTTGTCATGATTTGTGAGAAATTGCAAGTTGTTGTAATATACAAAGACATCATCATCTCTATAGGGAGTTGCTGAATATTAAATGTTAACTGTTACAACATTTTTTTTGCCAGCAGTCTAGTAGCTCTATTTGGAGATATTAAACTTATATGTATCTGTCTCTTAACATGCATATCTCTGGTCTTAGGGAAATGATTGTAATGTCTATAAATAATATGCAAAAATCCACTAACAAATTCTAGGTTTGTCAGAGGCTGTGGTTAATAAGTATGGTTTAGTTGCTTATTTGATGCAGGTTCCAAGTGAATTTATTGATCAGAGAAAAGTACTATGAATTCCAGGCTCTAGAACTTTTTAGTATTGATAAGTATTGTAAGATTTTTCCATTTTCAAAGGAAAAAAATGTGGTTTAGGAGGTATTAATAAACTAGAAGTCAGCAATTCAGATATTTTTTCTAGTTCAAATTAAAAAATAAAGCTTGGAATGAATAAAAAATGAAAAAATATGTATTTTTCATTAATTGACCTCAGAAGAGCTAAAGGAACCCCTCAAGATACCAGAATTCTAAATGGTTTTCTCAGTACTTGAGAGTCCTTATATGAGTAGCGTGTTCTTAGATAGTGTATAGATGGATCATGTTTTGCCATATGACTGATGCTGAAAGATGAAGTAGAGGCTGATTTCTGGTTTACCTTATATGCTGTTGGGTTTACCTTATAAGCGGTGGGAAGAAAACCAAGCAACTTTAGATAACATGTTAGTTGACATAAATTTAATGATCTAAAAAGTGAATAATGCTTTATTATTTATTACTTGCAACAGAAACTACATGTCTTCCTCTTTCAAGAAGTGTTGGTAATTACTCGAGCTATCACCCATAATGAACAGCTCTGCTACCAGCTCTATCGGCAGCCAATTCCAGTGAGGGATCTTGTGCTAGAAGATTTGCAAGATGGAGAGGTGCGAGTGGGTGGATCCATCCGTGGCGCATTTAGCAACAATGAGAGGAGTATGTCTGCACCTTTGCATTTATTTTTCCTGTGTGCTTTTGAAATCATATAACCTTGAGACACTTGCCAGTGAGATCTCAATGTTTTCTCTAGAAACAGCATTATCTAAATACAGAATCTTGATTCATAATTCATACTGCTATATTATGTAGTAACTTGCTTCATTTATATTGTTTCTCAAAGCCTTCATTATATTGATAGTGGCAGTACTCCACATAACTATAGTGTTGTGAAAACTTAAGAGTTTTGTGTGAAAAGCTTTATAATGAACTTACTGGAAGAGATAAGGCAACCTCCAGCTGGCACAGGGAACAGTGATCACTGGAGACTCTGGAAATCTGCTTTGCAGTGAAGCAAGAGGAGTTTGGGAGGAGTTTTAATCATTATGATTCACCTGAGGCTCTATGAGGTAGTTTGTACTTGGCGGGTTCAAAATTATTTAATCCAGCAGAAGTAATTTATTAGAAGTGTTAGTATTGTCTCTGTGCTCTAGAGAACAGAGATAACCAAACTCTTCTTACTGGTCAGACATGGTATTGGCAAAAAAATACAGCAAGTCAGAGATTTTGCAGATTCTCTTATTTTAATATACTCATTTATTATAAAATTCATTCAGCCAAAATGTTCAGCGTTTTGATATGTATTGTTTCTTTCAGTCAAAAATTTCTTCAGAGTCAGCTTCAAATGTGGATCGCAAAGCCAGTCTCACTCACTACAAGCCAATGACTCCTTCAACAAACAGCAGTGGCTTAACTGTATCCGACAGGCCAAAGAGAAGGTTACGTGTGCAGGAAAAGCCAAGGTGCTGAACTCAGAAGCACATTTTCTTTTGTCACCAAATGGAAGCAGAGTATCCCAGGGAGAAACCAGCCTTGAGCAAATGGACCAATCGGGCAGCGAGTCAGACTGTAGTATGGACACTAGTGAGAACAACATCGACTGTGAACGCATGGAACAGACAAACTCTTGTGAAAGTGAAAAACAATTAGAAACTGATGTTTGACAAAAATTAAAGCTCATGGAAGAAAAGCTGTGTCTTACCTGTACAGTATTTGCATTCCATACATGGAACCCTTTGGAGAAGCACTTTTAAAACATTCTTTGTGACAGTGTCAACGCAGTCCTCCTTGTATTTGTATCTATGAGTGTAGTACTGTATCTGCCAATCTGTGTAAGCTGGAATCTCTTGCAACTCATATCCTGTGATTATATTACATAAACATCTAAGGTGGATTAAAGAGGTACTTGACCAGTTATTCTCAAAGTCCTACTGTAAACAGAATCTCTAAACTACTGTTTATTTGTGCATTACATAACATTGTTTTTTTTTTTTTTTGTAGTTTTGTAAAGTGCTTTATTTGCACTTTAATGTTGCAGCTGATAAGATGGACTTAAGATGGGGTTTCAGGATGGGTATCAAAATCACAAAGGCTTACAAGAATTTTTTGTGGGAGGGGCAGGGAGGAAGCAAAACATCTTTCAGTAACCTATGTACCTCTTGTGGTATTAAATGAGCAAGAAATGTAGATGGTGGGCCATGTAACCATGGGCTCTGTAAGGGTTCATTTTTCGAAGTGAACTATCAAAATCCATCAACCAACATTACAGTCTCTTCAGTTAAAGTAGTTGGCGTAATACTTTGGTTTGCTCATCAAAGTATGTAATGCTAAAAATAATAACTGAAAAGCCACATCAGCACTGAATTAATTAAATGCTGCAAATACTGGGTATTTGTAAATGAGTTGCTAAGTTTTCTTTCAGTGCCATATATATCTCTATTATCCCCAAAAGGACAAGAAATAAGGAATCCTCTGCTTGTGAATAGGCCCTCTTCAGCATTTTGCACTCCACTCACCTCCACTCCTGGTTTTAATACCACTTAAGTAATGTTAAAACAATTAAGTTTCTGTAAATGGCTGTTTACAGTTACGGTTTTAAAACAATTTTCTATAAATGGTGCTCTACGAATACCCTATGGGATTAGGTAGAGAAAACTTCAACAAAAAGGGAACTGAATTTCCTTTGGGATATATTACATCCCTTAAATTTTTGTTGAATTATGTCTTTAAAGGTTTTTTTTTTTTTTTTTTTTTTTGCATTTGATCTCATGTGTAATTGAAAATGTCACTGTGTTTTCCTATGGCTGACTTAATCTACTCATTATGATGAGTTGCTGAAAAATGCAGTCTAAAACACTCAGTTAAATACCCTGTCACTTTGCAGAAATCTCTTGGTAATATTTCTTGTATAAGAAATAATACCAGTCTGCTGAATGTTAATTTAGAAAGCTATGAAACTGATATAGTAATGAATTTAATTGATCCTTGATATTAAACAGGACAACCTGTGCAAAGTACTTGTAACAACACAAGTCGTAAAACTGTTAAGTTATTGCCAAAAACATTTATTTCTTGTGTTCTATGAGTTTACAGGAAATAGTAAATGTCAAGTATCTTATATATTCTGATGTGCGTTACAGAAATCAGTGTGACAACATAGTAAACAATATAAAGTGAGTTATATTTCTTTATTTTTCAAAAAAAAAAATGTTGGTTTTACCCTATAGAAAATATTTCTGTATTTATAGTTTTTCAGAAAAGGTGTGGTTTTTGTTTTTTGTTTTTTTTTCCTCCTGCTTCAAGCTTTGTAATTTATTTCAACTGCTTCGTTTTTAGAACTGAATGAGTATGTGAAGTGAAGATGAGAGAGGAAAATTTTACAGAAGAAAAGGTGTAGGAAAGCATACTATGTGATGAAACATTTTCATAAAACCCATTCAGCAAAATCTTTAAAAAGATAAAAGATCATGTAAAGTGTTCAACTAGGGAAGAAAGAATGTATGTATTGACTTTTTAAAAATAATAGCCTTAAACTTTTCTGGAAGCATTTTAATAAATCGCATAAAACTGCTGATTTTTTTTTTATTTGGTTTGCTTGTTTGTGCAAGACTGCAAAAAGATTTCAATGGTGAGCTCGATAAAACTTAACAGTCGTGACCAGACTATGCTTTGGTTTTGGTGTAGATATTAAATACTTGGCTGTAGTTCACTGTAAGTAAAGCAGTAATGCAGAAATAAGTCATTGCACTCAATAATGGAGCACCTTCCCCAAAGTTTTATATTGTTAAAAACTCAATTTAACAAAAAGCTGAAATCAAAGATTAGTATCCCATCAGTACCTTCTCTATCCTGATTCTTTGTGTTTCAAATCTTTGCTAAATATGTATTTTTCTAAAACATCAAAATGATGCATTTTGGGGATATTACAGAAAGCCAACAACCAGTCAGTGAACTTCACAGATGTAATTTACTCCCGTGTACTGACCTTCATTTCACAACTTGCCGAGCATCACATTCGACATACTGTAGTTTAATGGGTTTGCTCTTGCTTTATCATTGAGATCCACACAGCTACAGATTTTGTCCAGTAGAGCTTAAAAGATTTTCTTGCCAAGTCATCTTCAGGAATAAGCCTTCCAGTTGAAGAATAGCAATTCCATTTTGGATTTTGTTGGCTTGTTTTGATTTTTTAGTACTTTTAAGATGCATATGTCCTTGAGTGATTTTTCATTTAGAAGGTGGGGTGGTAAGGGGGATGTATGATACAATAAAATATACCCATTTAAAAGCAGAGAGGAAAAGTAGCTGCATGAATAAACATGTGAAAAAGAGACCAGTAATCACTGTGATTAGTAACCTTAGTGTCAGCAGACTGGAATCTGAGAAGCCGTGTTGATAGACCAGATACATTTGGCAGCCATTCAGGAAGCATAGGCTCCCGTGTGGCTCTTATGCAGAGAATTACTTATGATTTCACGTTACCCGCCACCTGCCACTGATGAGACAGGCCCTGGAGACTTTTACCAAGTTATATGAAAAAGGCAGTGCTTCAGTTTCTTTGCATTGCCGTAGGGCTTTTTACATAGATGCTCAGGAAACAATCCAGGTGGTTCTTTAAGAACAGTGATTCTAACAGGAACCACAATAGATTGGAGAAGGTATCTCAGATTTGGACGGACTATACACAACAAAAATTGGAAGATGTTTGGAGAGATGTAGTGGAAAGTAACAGGTTGGCTAGATTTTGTTTTTGTTCTTTGAATGCTGTAGCAACTTTTTACACTAGGTCTGTAAGGGGATCTTAGGTCGCTCCTGTCTCAGGTGGTAGAACAGTGCTATGGGCAGAAGGCGAGAGAGAACAAGTAGGGTGTAATAGCCAGAGCTGTCACGGGCTTCCAAGATCACCCCAAGGGAATGATAAAATAAGGTGAGTACCAAGGAGGCTGTGCGAGTTCCAGCCTCTCTAAATTTACTGGTACTCCAGATGTCACAGTTTGGGAGAAAAATGAGTCTTTCTTGTCTCAAGAAAAGAAAACTAAAAATCTGTTGTGGTGGTTTAACCTCTTTTTTTTTTTTTCTTTATTCCTGATGAGAATAGATATTCAAAGGTAGTCTTGGTTTATGAAAGGTCTGATGATCCAGGAGGGAAAAGAAAAACGACAGACTGCAACCTGAGGAAGAAAGGTTAGCAAAAACAATCTCCTTGAAGTCTCTGGAATTTATGGGCCTTTCACACCACCTGCAAAAGAAAATATTCTCTGTGGTCTTTGGTTCCCTATATTTGGTCTTCAGAACTAAAAGGAACAGTATCAGGATGAAGACGGCCTGTGCTCTGGAACATGGTAAGTTCAGCTGCTGAAAACACCTAGTCTGTGAGGCTCAGCAGCAGGGAGTTGATTACAAGAAACAGGTCTGAAGTTGAGCTCCAAAGTAGAGAAGACATTGGTTATTGATTACTCTTACTCAGTGTGGCCTACCTGAACAAGAACTACTGCTTTAGGAATACCTCTGAAATGGTGGGAAACAGATCTCTTGAGCCTTTGCAGAAATATCTAGGGGTTAAAAGAAATGCAGCAGACGTTGTAAATATAAATAAATTTAATAGGTTGACCTTTTTGATAAACGTGATATTTTATGGTGAAACTGGCAGCACTCAGCAGACTATCCTGAGTCCCACAATCTAAAATAGCCAGAAACTGTGAGTTTTTGCATATCAAGGAAAACTCGCTTCCTCTGACCATAAGGTTCTGGGTGTTGGCAAACGGATATTTTGGGTTGGAATCTCTTTTCCACAGTTCTGAGGTCATTGCAAGCTGAGCACAGCTTGAAACTATCTTTCACACAAGGAATTGACTATGATGGAGGAAAGCAGTTAGAAAAGCAAAAGATAAGATTGAAATTAGGCCAGTAAGGGGGCTGGAGGGAGGGGAAAGGCTGCTTAAGGCCAACCTTTTTGGCTGCTAAGGAGAAAGATCAACTGTCAGGAAGCTTAGCTTTACAGTATTTTCTTATCACAGCTTTAATATTTCTAAAATATATACAGCCTTTCTATATACTAATGCTATATATGTTTGCTAATTATTCAATAAGCAAAAAGCATCCAAACTGCAAGGAATTAAATATTTTTCAAAAGCTAGTGAATCCAAAAAATATTTAAGTGTCTTTGTTGGATTTTGACATTCCTAACTCTTTTTGTGCATATTCTTTCCTGCATAAGATGAACATTTTTTGTGAATAGCTTGTAATGCATTTTGCTTCATTTCAGAAGGGCCAATGCTTTCATATTTAATATGGATTATATGAATATGAATTTTTGACAAACTGTAATATCTTAATCTGTTTGACATAGTATTGCTGCCATCTACTGGAAATAATAGAAGTATTTTTAGAGATGATTATGATTACTTAACATATTCAAATACTTCAAATATGTTATTACCTACAAAAGAAATTCCATAAAATATAAGATATTTTCAGATTCTTACGGAGATCTGTTCAGAATATCACCTCGGATTGCAAATTTGTCAGAAAGAAGACTAGGTGAATTTCTGCTACTAATCCTTGGCTTGATGCAGACCAATCTAGGCTGCTGCCGTAGTTCCACCTTTTTTTGGTCCTAGGGATATTTTCCCTGTTGCAGATCAAAGATACCAAAGCTCTGAGTATGTAAATTAGGTTTTGTCTCTGTTTTTTTTTTTTCCGACGGGGCCTCTCTGTTCTTGGGCTATCAAAGAAGTTTAATGATACAATTCTCCTGTGTTTGACCTCTCAGCACCTAAAATTAGTCAGCATGAATACCTTGCTCAAAATCCTCGAAAATTGAAGAAAAATTAATTCATCAATCATTGCTGAAAAATAAAATAATAATTTCTAGTTATTTGAATGCAATATATGTGTGTGTATGCTGAGACCAAGTGCTGTGCATTTTTTCATTTGCTAGAGCTGGTACCCAAGCTGACTCCTTGAGCATGGAGCTTTATGCAATCCTCGCATACAAATGTCTCGTAGTTTGTGGCTGTTACTACAGTCTACGTCTGCAGTACTAATGTACTACGTATCCTCCGTTTTCAGAATCGGGGAGACCTGCAGCTGCTTTGTGCTTGGGAAACCACTTGGTACAAGCCAAGGAGTCATGGTTGAATGTTGGGCAAATATCATAAACCACAGAAACCAGAACTAGAAAAATTATAAGGTGACAGATTTTATTATGTTCTTCCTTTTTACTACAAAGTGCTCAACTGATCTTTTTCCCTGGTAATTTTTCAGTGTAGCTTTGTTTCGTGAATTTGGGATTCTTGTTTTTCTATCATTTTATATCTATCAAGATTTAAGAGTCATAGTGCTATAGTGATGCAGATCTGTTGCATCATTTTGTCAAGTAGCAATTTTACTAATTTAGCAATGTTTGTAATTATCTCTTAGACAAAATATTAGCCTTATATTAATATATATGGTAACACTGTGCAATGGCAAAGTACTATTTTTTAAAGCAACGGGTGAAAAAGGAAAACTTCCTATGTTATTGTTTGGTAAATGAAAACGTAATATATTGCTTGATTTTGTGTTACATATATAATGTATATCTAAAATGAGCGAGGACACTAATTTAGCTCTGTAGTATTGCTGTTTGCTCATGAGTGCAGGCCACCAGAAATAATCAAATCCAAATAGTGATCAGTTGAACTAATTTTACAATGAGGATGTACATACTCTGGAAAAGAAGTGATTTTAACAGCTTTGCCAGTTCAAGCTTAATAAAAGAGATTGACAGGTTTGGAGATGTAAAAATGGATCATCACAGACATGGTTCTTCGTAACACTAGGTTAGTATTTTCTTTTTCTTTTTTCAATTCTTCAATTTCCTCAAATTCTTCATTTTTTATTTCTCCGGTAGATGGAAATTCAATTTGAATTGGGTAAAATAATCAATTTTTCTGGTAATATATTGACTCATTCCCAACATGCACCCTTGAGTAGTCTAGAGACAGGACATCAAAATCTTGTGGAGTCTAATTATTCGTAGAGGAAAACACATAAATGCAGTGTGCTTTACTTCTAGGCAATTGACGACTACATTCTGCAATTAAATAAATGCTGCTATGTTTCTGTAATTTATGTAAATTATAGCAATAGACAAATTATTGTTTTTAAACTTGGCTGTCCCTTGAGAGAAAGAAGAAACTAATAATTATTAGTTTATCTTCTTCTAACACCCTGGAGCATACCATTGCACCAGACCATTTGTATGTGGGGTAGTTATATTTTCTGACTTAAGTAATCTAAAAAGAGATTAAAATCAATAAATGGGTTTGATAAAAGTATTCTTTGAATAGAGAAGAACTCTGCATTTAAGCTTCATAGTTTTGGAGATGACAATATGAATTGGCTTAGTACAAGATTTAATTTTATTGGTATAAATAACTAAGGAATATAAGCATTTATTAAACAACTACAGAACTAGTATGCTTTAAAAAATACAAATTATGAGAACTTCTAATGTTTAACTAGCTATTTATAAAACTATAAAGTAAGGATTCATATCTCCCAGGCAGTGAAAGACTAGGCGGTTGTCAGCAGGCAGTTTTTGGTTTAGTGCAGTCCTCAGAGCTGCCAAGAAAAAAAGCTCTTTGCTGTCTTCAGTAAAAACAAAACTACCATGTAAGCACACAGGAGACCTGAAAGGCTCTTTAGCTTATTTTTTCTTAGACTACATTGTTTACAATTTCTCAAAGTGAAATTATAGATACATGATTGCAAATCTGTGAATTAGTTTTTCTAGAAAAATATTGGACTGAGTGTGAACAGCAGATTCTATGATGATAAGTAGAGAGGTTGTAACACTTAGCTTTTTCCTGCCATAGCAAGAAGCTAATTGACCTGCTTAGCTATGAAGTGCTAAGCAGTGTGGATTTTTAAAATGAGACAATTAACCATTTTACTGCTCGTATCATACACTAGCAAGATACTCTTTTGTGAAATAACAGGATTCAGCTATTCTGAACTGTTTGCATGTTCTGAATATGCAAATGCCTTTGCCTCATACTCATTCTGTTAATGAGTGAGACTACAGAATAAATTGTATATTTAACACATGGTAAAAACTGTCTATTTTAGAAATCTATGCTGTCTCTTACCATGTTTCTTTTTCTTGCTCCCTATCAGTAGTTACATCAAATCATTCACCTGCACTGGGTTTTTAGGCATTAGTATTCACACCTGTCTACACTTGCCTTATACCAGTTTCAGATTGTGCTAAAAAAAAGAAGTGGAACATAGTTTGTTAGTATGTTTTTTAGCTGATTGGTAATTATCTTACACGGAAACTTGGTGTAAACAATTCATTACTGCTTTAACTGAGCTATTCTGCACATTTGAGATGTAGTCCAAGGACAGAAATGTGTGGCAGTTTGCTTAATCTCTTCGCCATCAACCAGGTATAAATAATGATCCCAAGTTTAATGAACACCAAAATTAGGAGGGCAAAATGTTACCAAAAATGTACTATGGTGCTGCTCCCATTGCCATTACTCTATCAAGGAAGT
Source organism: Tinamus guttatus (assembly GCF_059628265.1). Lineage (NCBI taxonomy): Eukaryota > Metazoa > Chordata > Aves > Tinamiformes > Tinamidae > Tinamus > Tinamus guttatus. The sequence continues at coordinate 1,547,475 of NW_028288985.1, read as the reverse complement.
GTAAGTGTATTAGCAAGGATTGTGGCTTATCCCGCATGATTAATGTTTTGCCTATTATTATGAAATAAAATGCGGCAGGGCCTGTGTGGAGGCGAGGATGAGGCGAGCTGCAGGCTGCGCCGGCTGCTGCAGCCCCGGGGCCCCTACGGGACCGAAGCGCAGGCGGGAGAGCGGCGGAGCTCTGGGCGGGCCTTTCCCCGGCGGGCGCTGCCGTCGCCTTTCCGCGCGGGAGGCTCCCTGGGGCCCGGTGAGCAGCGAGGCGGCTGCGGAGCCGCTGGGTCGCGACGGCGGCGGGAGGCCGCGAGCACCCGGCCCGCACGAGGAGCCGCCGCCCGCGCTGCGCGCCCCGCGCCGCCCCTCTACTTTATAACTTGCGTCGCGCGGCAATTGGCTGCGCGGAGCTGTGCGCTGGCCCCGCCCCTCGCCGGGCCGCCGCCATGTTAGGGAGCGGGGCTGCGGGGAAAGGGGAGGAGGGGCTGCCATAAAGCGAGCGGACGGAGGGGGAGCGCTAGCGGCGGGCGGCGCATGGAGCGGGGCGCGGGGCGGCGGAGTGGGGGCGGAAGAGCCGGCGCGGGCTGCAGCGCTCGCTGCGCGGCGACAGGAATCCATGGCGGATGTCGCGATCCTCAGTGGCGGCGAGATGGAGCCGGAGCAGCTTGAGCGGACGGAGAAGAGCAGCAGCGCGGGCCTCCCCGGCGCGGATAGCGCTGGAGCCGCCGAGGACACCACACAAAATGGCGGCCGCTCTGAGAGCAGTGGCGCTGGGGAGGCGCTGCTGGTGGCTGCTGTGGCTGCAGGGAACAAGGCCCCCCCAAACCTCAGCATCACTAGCAGCAGCCAGCGCAGGAGCAGCATCGCCACGGCGCACGAACAGCAGCAGCCGCCGCCGCCGCCCAGCGATGTGTTGGGGGGGCCGCCCCCTCTCCCTAAGCCCCCAGAAGACCTGCCTGTTAGGAGGAACTTTCAGATCCCCAGGAAGAGCAGAGAAAAGAAAGGTTGTTCCTTCCCTTTTCCTCCCTTCTCTCCCTCACTCCTTTCTTCATCTTATTCATTAGGCAGGCTCTTTATGCACCTCGCACAGCTGCATGCTAAACCCTGCGGGTGTGGAGGAGGCTGTGGAATGGCTCAGACTAGCGAGGCTGCTGGGGATGAGTTTTTTAGCATCAGGGAGGTTTTTACATTCTTTTTTCTCTCCACCCCTTCCTTTATTCTTTTTTATTATTATTTTTACATAAGGAGGAAAAAAACATCAAAAACCAAACTTGGCTTGAATTTTGGATGGTTGCTTTATAAAGATGGAAAAGCTGGATGCAATTAGGGTGGGCTTGAGAGTGTTGGTCTTCGCTCCTGCTTCTGGAGGTGCAGCTGGATATGGCGAAGATGGTTCCCTGGGACGCACGCACGGACATGCTGAGAAGATGGTTTGCTTTTCTCTTGCCCAGTTCCTTCTCCATAGGAGGGGGGTGTGTTCCTGCTCAGGGCAACCTGCGAGCACTGAGCACAGTCTCACTTCAGCAATACACAGAAAACAGTTATTTCTTACCTCGTGAAAGTTCCTCATTTCCAGGGAGGAAACAGGCACCGCACTTTCACGTGCTTCGTGTTGGAAGTGTTTCTCTTCCAAGTGCCCTGGCTTTCGTATGCTGCTTTTCAAGTCTCTCATCCTCTAAAAGCATGTGATAGCTCTTGCTTTCTGTGAGGCAGCGTTGGCTTCTGCTTATCTTAATTTGTTAAGTGGCCTTGAGGTCACGTCTTGCCTTCTCTCTGAAACTTATCTCAGTTCTTGAGAACCTTTTGCAAGTTGCGGTCAGTAGCTTGGTACCTAATGATCACCAAAAACCTGTTTGCATAGGCTTCTAGTTCTTCAGAGAAGAGTCAAAATGTACCTTCTTGAAATGCTTTCCTCTGTAAGGAAGAGATGAAGGTAGGTTTATTTTGTTATCCAGTCTTTACCCTTTCTTTCTTCTGTTTTTGGCAGTAATTTTTCCTTTTCTCCCCCTCTTCCCCTTCCCCACCATTCAAGGCGGGATAGCAGATAGAAGTTCATCGTAAAAAGGACTGGGTTGATTTGGAGGAAAAAATAGCCTCTTGCTATTCATCTGATGGAAAATGTCTGGATGAAACATAGTGCCTTTCTTGGTTCTGTATCTCAAAGCCAAATGCGATTATCTTTGAATTCCTTTTAACTATAACTCTGAAGTGCTTAGTGCTTAACCAAAGACATTTGAAGTTTTTGTCTAGTACTTGGTTCTGATATGAATGAAAATCTGAAATATCTTTTTAGATCAACTGCTCCATTCTTTGCTTATGCAGAACCATCCTTTATGATATGTAAAATGTTTAAATGCAGGCGCTGGACATCTCTACAAGGGGAAACCATTCTTACCCTATTTCTAGAAGCCACTTGGCAAAAGTCAAGGTGGTTTGACCTGTTCTTACAGGCTTACTTTTTCTTTACAGAAAGCTTCTTGGGCATTTATCTTTAATCCCACTTGTCACTTAGTTTCCAGAATTATCAAGACAGATCTTCCTGCAGTCTGTCATCACTGTTCGCAGGCTTATAACTGCTGAGGCTTCTTCAGTTGTTGGTGCTACCATGTGATAACATGTTAGGAGATAGAGCGTTAGGAGTATGGTATAGGCAAGGCTAGCAAAAGTGAGCTAGGAGAAAAACTGCTAACATGATCTTTTAGGAGAACTAAAGTGCTGTTGATATTTAAGAAAATTGAAATTAATTCTGGAACTAATTTAAAAAAATCAGCCTCTTAACAATATATGAATAATATGACACATTAGTGGCATACAGTGAGAATTTAATACCAATTTTGAAATACATCTTGCTAAATAAGATAGTAGCATAATATCTGTCCCTATCAAAAGAGCTTGCTTGGCCATATTCGTAATTTCAACATAAAGGAATACACATGCAAGTCTCATCTGTCCTTCTACTGGAGTTGCTCATGTTCTGTTTATTAAATCTTGATTTTATTCTTTGATGTACCATCTTGAGAGGTGCCAGCTGCCTGATTGTGAAAGGCTGTTCTGCCATCTCCAGACTATAAAAACTATCCAACAGGAAATAACTCTGTTAACACGAGATCCACGAGATCCTTGTTTCTTCTCCTTTTTCCCCTTAAAGCGCCAGAATGTTTCTTGGGAACAAGTATTGACTCTGAAGCAATTAAAAATTGAATCTGCACAATGAAAATGAAGGGAAAAAATCCAGAAAACAGATTTTAGCCCTTTATTCAGGCTTTTTGGAGTCTTCAGCTAGAGTTGGAGATAAATGAAAGGAATGAGGGTCAACAAAGAACTGTGCAGTTGTGAAGAAATGCATCTTTTGCAGAAACATGCATTTAAAACTAACTGGGGTTGATTATCAGGAAGAATCTTACTTTTGACTTTATATTTTTTTTGCTAGTTGAAGATTTCTAGAAACTTATTTCTAAATGAGATTTTATTTTTATTATTATTATTTTGTTTGTCTTTGTGTGTATGTGCATTTGTTTTCCTGCTGAAAAACAACCAGTCTTGAAAGTTTTTTTTTTTTTCTTGATAAATGCAGATAACAGCAGGGCACTATTGTGTCTCTTGTGTTGCTTATCTGTTTTTTATTGTGGTACTATCACCAGTGGTTGTGAGCTGTTCTAGTTTGATCATCACATCTTCCCAGCAGCCTCGATCTACTTGGCGCTTCAGTGGTGCTTTTTCTTTAATAGGATGAGTGGGGGGGAAAAGGTTTTGGAAGTTAAAGCAGCAGAAGAGTGTCCTTTGACTTTCTGAGTTAGTTCTTTAGGATCCCGGTCCTCATGCCCAAAGGCAGTTTGAAAAATAGGTTCAAATAGCCCCTATTGACTTATGAGACTGCTTGTTAAGGTTAGACATTGGTTTCAGTAGTTCAGCATGAATTAATGAAGTTTCCTGCATTAGGCTAAGTGGAAAAAAGGCCTTGCCTTTGTCTGCAAAAGCTTCAGCAGCTTTTGCTTGGAAGTATAGCCTTTTTTTTTTTTTTTTTTTTTTTACTTTGATATTTTGTTAAGCTTTATCTGTTTGCTTGCCATCTGTCTTCTGTATCTTGATAGAGTTACCTATCTGCCGATTACTTTTAACCCCCAAGGATTTGGTAAAGCTGTCTTTGAAATTGGGAACTACTAAAAATCTGCGAGAATGAAAGACATCCCAGGCTGAATAAATCATTTGAATAAGTACAGCAGGATGCTACGTTAACACTGCAGACTCTCAGTCTTGGTCTTAAAAAATGAAGACTTCAAGGAAATGCCTTTGTCAGACTTTGTGAAATAGGAGTGCTTGTTTCTGAAGAACATCACTAACGTTCCACTGACTTGTAATAAAAGAAACAATTTGCTTATATTTGCTTAACAGTTAGTCCAAGACTTTTGAAAGAGAGTGTCACTGTATTCCCTCTTCACGTTCTGGCTTAAAAACAAAAGAACTACATAGCTGAGAAGAAGCAAACCCCCTGTCAGCTCCAGGGTCAGTGTTCACAAGTTTTGAAGCATCAAATGGCTCCAAAATAGAAATATTACAGACTTTAGAGAATTTCATATGTCCAAACTTGCAGTCTAATAGTGGTCCCTAGACTAAATATTATATTAGTTAAACCCAATTTCTACTTTTTAAAAATAATTCAATACAACGAGAAACTAAATATGAAACTTTTCTGCTTCTTCCGGTGAAGAAGCTGTGAAAAACCACAGTCGTTCATTTGTGTATGTTATAAAGATCCTACAAATTAGTCTTTGCTTGAATATATATCTGATGAGCACAGACCAATAAAAAAGCATACCCAAGCTCTTGGGTATGCTTGGGTCAGATGAGTATATAGTGAGCCTAAAAAATGCATGGGCATGTGCTCCTGGTCTGCGAAGTTAACCTAGGTAGTAGAGATAAGCTTCATGACCTCATCCACTGGATATGAAGATAGGATTTTATGCCTGCTACAGATTTTCTAGTTTAGAGATTTTGATTATTTTTCCTGCTTCTAAATCCTTCTGTAAATGAAGTACAAAACCTTACATAGTGACCAAGAGCTTTTTGGAGATGCCTGTAGTCAGCATTTCTGCCAATGCTTAGACAACAACTGCTGCCTTAGTATTTACCACTTTAAGTAATGCTTTGGAGTTCAGGAGGATGTGACAGTCTCTTAACATTGATAGGCCATTACAAAGCCTGCTGTGCCTAAAATCCTAGGAAAACAGCATGGGGGGATTTCTTTTTTATGATGAAGTACATGATTAGTGTGTTCAAGGAGTCTTAGAGGAGAAAAACACTAGATTGCAGCATGAACTTCAGTGAATTCTTTTTCACTGCTGAACATGGTGGCTTGAAATTCAGAAGGCTTCAAGTGGCTTAATTTTTACTTTTTTCATTATGCTTTATCCAATTGCCAGCAGATTTTTCCATTCTCCTTCCATCATGTGGCAACTGAGAAATACAATGCAAGACATTTAAAATTAGCAGGCTGCCCTTGAACAGGAAACGCATTTGAATTTTTTTCCACCCATGAGAATGTCTTTTAAGTCCATAAACAGTGTTGTTGCTGTTTTTTCTTTGTTAAGAGTTCCCATTTGAATTGGTTGGTGCTGTGTAGTTTTCAAACCAAGTGTAGATTGTCTGTCTCCAGTATCTGTGAAAAGTTGTCAGTAGGTTTTGGAAATGTTCTTAGAACATAAGGTTTACACATTCCAGAAATCTTATTCATGTTCCTTCTTTTTTTTTGTGCTGATGTAATGATGGACAACATCCGATCATCTGACTCTTTTTTTTTTTTTAATGGAAGGTGCATGTGAGCTATTGTTATTGGGCTGATCTGATAAATTAGATCAGTTTTGTTTTCGTGTCCTACATGTCCTCTATGTCCAGGTTCTTTAAAATAATTTGGTTTAGATCTGTCTTTCATATAAAGAGGGCAACAGCTTTTCTTTTAGCCTCACAAGTATCTGGTATGCTTGTTTTACATAATACATACATTTGGTGAAGTACAAGAAAGTATGTTCTTGAATAATAAGTAACAAAAGCAGGAAAACTTACTTTCTGTCCACCTCTAAGAAATTGACAAACAAAAAATGCCATCTACCATTTTCAGAAATGTTACTTAATTACTTAATTGCTGGTGTTGACTTTCAAAACTCTCGTTTACTTTATAATGTAGTTAAATGGGTTAGGTGAAACTCTTGAGGACCAGTGATTGTATAGTATTTTATATAGGTTCTTTATAGTGGAAGAACAGGGAGCCTCGGTGTGCTCTGGTACGTCTGTCTTGATTCACTCTTCAGAACTGTACTCAAAGCAGAAAAGGGCAATGAGAAAATAGGTAACAATATTTTAAAATGTAGTTGACTATATTTGAAAGGATGGCATGTACTAACATCCTCTTGTAGCAGCCTACCTCTTCCTAGACGTGGGTGTGGAAGTGGGAAAGACATTGGGCTTTGTGGTCATTCTTTCTAGTTAGTCCTGTAGAGTTTTCTGCTCACTGAGCTCAGCAATAGGAAATGAGCTGCTGGGATTGTGCATTTCTAGGGGGAAGGAAGGAAAAGGGGGGTGCAGTCCTCATGGATAAGGAAGCAGGAAATCTGGACAAACAGCTAGTGTTGATGAACTTCAGCCTTACCTAGTCCTTTAAGTCAGAAGAATACTTTACTCAGGAAGTACAAGATCATAAAATTAAAATACAGGCAGTGTTTTTTTTTTTTAATAATAGTTTATTGGACTTCTTGTTTTAAGATGGTTTAAATGTGTCCACATTTAGACTATTTACCATAAACAAGCAAAAAGTCCTTAAAGGCTTTAAGGAAAGACTAAGATACAAGCATGTTGTTGGGGATTTTAGTGAAATAATTTGTTCCTGGTTCTTAATTTAAAGGGCTAATTGTTTAAATTAAAAGTTGTTTAGAGAACAGCTGCCTGAATCAGCTGCCTTCAAAGGGCAAATTCACTTAATAAATAACTCTTGTAAATATCCAAGGACTAGATTTTTTTTTTTTTTACGTTCCTGTGATTTTTAACAACTTTAATTTCAACTTTCTAGCCTAAATTCTATAAAATGGTTAATACAGTGCAAGACATCTAAAATGAGCTATGAACCATTCAACTTCATGCATGAGCTTCAGATGAACTGGAAAACTTGCCTGGAAATTCTTGGTTTATGAACTGGTGCTTATTGTCTTATTTCTTCTTCTTTTATAGCACTCTTTCAGCCAGTTGCTATGGGCTCTCGAGAATTTGAAGATATCTTGAAAATTCTTCATTCATCTTACCTGGAACCAAGTTCAGTGGCCAATTTTAATTACAAGAGAGCCAGCCTGGTTCATAGTGAGCTATTGGAAAAGGAAGTGAGTATATTTATGACTCCTTGTGAACAAGGTGCAAGTCAAATGAATTTTAATTATTTTTCCCCTCATTTTATCCAGAGAGTATTGATTTCAAGTTATATACTTGATAAGTAATTGCAAAACTGCATCTGAGAGCATGTAAGCCTCTATTTTTTCAGGCAGGTCTTATTACTGTGTGGAGTTAAAATCTTTTCTGGACCAGATACTCAGAAAAAGATTAAAAGAAAAAGCTGTTAGGGACCTGTTAACTGTGCATTTTTTATTTTCAAAATCTGAGCTTTTGACCTCATCTTAACATTTGCATTTTATATTTAGTGCCCTATAGAAGAGGTGGTGGTGTCATGCTTGAAATGCCAGAAGCATCATGTGAAGTGCTTTGCCTGATACCGTGCTGCGATCCCTTTAACTTTGTCATTTTCTGAGAAACATTGCATAAATAATCTTGAACTAGTAAGCTTTAGGTATAGTTAGCTTTAAAGTTGAAGCACGTCTGCTGTACTGTATGTGATAGCTCTAAAAAAAAATCCAGCTTTGATTTTCATTGCTGTAAAACAGATTATTTTGCTATTTTTTCAGCTCTGAGTCACAAAATTTTAAGGATGGAGTTGCAGAATGTGTGATTGGTTTGTTGATACATTGTTATAGTTTAGGGATATTGCAGCTAATGAAGACTAGTTCAGTAGCAATGACATGTAACTGCAAAGTATGCGCACTGTTTAAGAGAGATTGTTCTCTCTTAAAAAGAGAATAAGGCAGTTTTTGGAATGAGATTTGAAAGGTGACATGGAAGGCACTGAGCTGGATGCCACTTATTGCTAGTCATGCTACAAAGAAAATATTTAAACATTACTACACAGGTTTCCGAGCGATGTATGTCTTCCTTAAGAAAATATCTAGGCATATTAGTCTAGTGATATTTCTCATCTGTATAAAATCTTTAGATTGAATTTTAGTACACAGTTACATCATTCAGGTTACCTTTTGTGTATTTTCTTGTGCTTGAATCTGCATGGGCCTTCAAACAGTAGGTGGTACTGAAACTTAAATGCAGTAGCCATATTCTGTTTGCTTACGCTGAGAGCTCACTCTGGTAACAGTTCACAGAAAAACGCAGAGAGCTGAAATTTGATGGTCACCTAGAAAAAGAGCTTTCTGAAACCTATGCATTTCTGATGGTTGATCGACCTCAGGTAAGAAAACATCACATATAAAAATGCTTTCTTTTTATTCTAGAGGTGTTTTCTCAAGCCAAATGTTTTTATTATTACATTTACTGCTAATCTTTAAGTTATATCTTCAAAATTCAGCAGCAGTACATGTAGATAGATGCAGACAGGGAAGTATGTTATTATATCATGGTTTAAATCCTTTATTCTCGGTGATTTTAGGGTACCCACATTGCATATCTGTGCAAGACTGTCTTCTCTAGACTGTGATTTATAGATGGAATGGGGGTGAGGGGATTTTTTCCTTTTTTTTCTTTTTTTTTTTTTTTTTTGAGAAGAAGGTACCTTAAAGAGCGCTTTTTAAAACTACTTTTAACATGAAAACAACCATAGTTCACTTCCTTCTTTCTTGTGTATGCCCGTGAGACGTGTTCATTAGGCAAGAATTGTACTGTATAAATGAGAGGTTACGTAGGTGCTTTTTTAGTGGATTTGAGTGCCCCTAAGTATGCATTTGCCCTACAAAACCTGCCTTAATATTAGGAAATATACCTTTTTTTTCTTCTTTTTTTCCTCCAATTAATATCTGGGAAAGAAAGGGTTTGTGGTTTTTCTGTCATAGTAAGGACAGGATTTCAGCAGGTTCACTTCTGTTTTGTTTATTTAAAAACAAGTAATGCTCAAAATATGCTTAAGGCCTAAAGAAGCTGTGTTTTTGTATACTGTTAAGTCTGTCTAAATTCTTGAGTGTTCATGACTCATACATTCTAGCAGTTTATATAGCAGTTTAGATTAGTTTTGGCTCCGGGTGATTTTGTTTTTTAAGGTCAATCAGAACTCTGTAATAATGCTTCTTCCTGTTCTGTTCATATTCCGGCTTTCTGGATAAATTTGCTTCAAAAGTAATATGTCTGTTCTCTTCAGGTACAAAGCATTTGTGAAAAGGGGCTGCATGTGGGCCACTCCAAAATAACAATTCTTGGCAGCCCTGCCATGGGTAACTATCTTCTGGTTGTATGCATTGAAATTATTTGTTGTGGCAAATGATGCAGTTGCATAACCTTTCTGACCATTTTGCACTTACTCTAGGAAAACCACAGCTAGGTGTTTTTAGCAAAAAATATTAGCTTCAGGCCATTATTTCATTGTTCTGTTTTTGATAATCTTACTGAACTTCTTTCCCAAAAGGAAGAGGTAGCTCACCTTTTGTTCCAAGTCAAAACAATACATTGTTTCTCCTTAGTAAATTCAGAGTCCTAAGAACTATTGCTGTCTGGGTTTTGCATATACCAAATGGGAATGTTTAGCATTGATGCAGATACAAGTGAAATTGTTGAATCCACAAATATGAGGAAGACGTAATTAAATAATGTTGGACAGTTGAGAGAGACATGAGTGTTGTTACAAGATGTGCAATAGTGCCTCATAATGAAAGTGCAAAGCTTTCCAGATAGGGAACTGAGAAATAACCTCATTGTCCTGTATGTGCTCTGAGTGTGTGCAGAGGAGCGTTATACAGAGGTGAAAATATGAATGCTTAAACAGATCTTTGTGTGTGTGTGCATATATATATATATACATAAAATATGGGTCTCTGTTTTAAACAGAAAAGGTACTGAAACAGTTTATCAAAACTGTGAAATACAGACTTGGAATGAGAGAAATCTAAGAAAAAATGGATGCTTTTCTGAGTACTTGAATTAGATTACAGTTACTTGATCTGATTCATTCAATCGGATCAACAAATAGCAGTGCTTATTTGAAGTCTTAAGATCTGCAAAATAATTTAATGTTTTTAAAAGCAAATCATTTTGCCATTTTCTCTATGCAAGTGTAACCTCACAGTGACAAACCAGTGTAATTTCTGTCAACAGTGTAATGTGGAGATGGCAGTGATTTCCGCCTTATTTCTCAGCAAATAGTTAAGAGAATATTGCACTGCACACCTTGCACTGCATCCACCTTGCACAATTGGATGTTGCACAAAGGGGCATCAGCTGTTAAAAGAATTCAAAACAATGTCTGTAGAACTGTTGGGTAGGACTTGTTCGCTTGGTTGCAAAACTTCTAGTAATGCACCTATGTTCCTTTCAAACTGAGATAGCATCCATATTATGCTGTGGTATTTTGTGCAGTCATAAAAGAGTTGGTGCAAGTAAACAATTTTTCTGATATCTCTAAATTGTGAGTTGTGAACATGTCCTTATACCTTTATTTGATTATATTACTGGAAAAACTATTATCTTTATTGACTGGAAGATATTGAGCTCTAATGCAGTAGAGCTTCTGATACTTACTAAAATTATTTTAAAATGGAGTATGATTTTTTTTATATATATGCCTCTCAGGTGTGTATATCTCCAGGTATGCTGATCTATTGCAAGCCAATCCACTAGAAGCTGGAGCAACTGGAGATGTGATAATTTTTAAAATAATAAAGGTAAATTTATCTTACTTGTTCTTGAAAGCCTATAAATATAATAAAGGTCGCTTTTAACCTTACTTATTACCTCCATTCATGCAACTATTTGCTATAGAGAATCTAAAAAAACTACTCTGTTTAGAATCCTGTGTTGGCTTTGAGTTTAAGTAAAGAATAGTAGATGTTTATGAAGAACACAAATATACATTTTCTTTGAAAGCATGAAGAGAACTTACTTTCATAAATGACTTTTTATGGCTAGTTTTATTTTGCTTTCTCTTTCATTTTCTTGCACTTGAATCAGTTTGTTAGTCTTCAGGGAAAAGATGACTTTTATAATTCTTGTGTTTTATTGCAGGGAAAAATGAAAAGCATATATGACCACATTGGTGTGAAAGCAATGGAATCAACAATAAAGAGTGCATTAGATCCAACCCCAAAACACGAGTGTCATGTTTCGAAAAATGCAAGCAAAGTAACTTCCTTGTTGGCTTATCGAGCATATGAACTTACTCAGGTAGAGAAACATGGAGCATGCATTAACTTCTTATATAAGAATTGTAAAAACACATCTTCTAAACTGTTGAATTTCCTGAACATTTAACCAATGCTGAACACGTTCCCTAAAGATGCAGGCTGGTGCATGTTGAACAGTAGCCCACAGCTATTGCCCACATAGCCTGTATTAAGAATTACAGAACAAGATGTCAGCCTCTCTTGTTTCTCAGGTGTATGCCTGCTCCCTTTCGGACCTTATGGAGAAGTTCTCCTTCAGATCAGGAAACAGGTGGGAGTGGAAAACGGCTAGGCAAGGGACATGGGACTGGAATATAGACTGGGGAGGGGAGACGACTCATACCTGGTGTTTGAAGTGCAGAAGTAGAACTAGCTCCTGGGCACTGAATGAGACTCCTAAGAGGGTAAACATTGGGTAGGAAAGAATTCCTACTGAGTTCTTAGATTTGGAAATGGTGAGGGAGAAAAGGATGGAATTAGATCTGAATCTCCCAGTCCTTTACTTATTCCATCACTCCGGTGTTTGTCTATATATCCTGCTGTTGATGTAGTCCCTCAGCTCCATAGATTTCAGACAACCGACTATAAGATTTTCTGTTTAATATTACAATTTCCATTGATTTCTATAAATCAGAGCTGTTGCCAAGCCAGATATCTAGGAAATGAATGTGGTTTTTGTTTGTTTTTGTCCAAAAAAGGCTTGCCTTACTAACAGTTTTCTTTCATACAGGAGCTTTGTGGCTGAAGAAGAAATTCACAATAGTATTTAGTTGCTTCCATGACAAAACCTTTCTTTAAAAACTTTTTTTATTTCAATATCTTTTTTTATATAAATCAGTTAATATTTGGCATAATATGTTTCAAAATATTAAACTGTTTCACTTGGTTTATTCAAATAGTTAAGCATGAGGTAGATTCTGTAAGCTAGTCCTGTGGAACAAAGAGCGTGTGATTCAGGGAAGAAAGGTCATGAACCATTAGTTGCAAAATGGAGTTCACCAGATTTCTAATTTAACATCACATTCACTTCTTTTTTAGTACTATTTTTATGAATATGGCTTTGACGAGATAAGACGAAGACCTAGACACGTCTGTCCTTATGCGGTTGTTTCATTTACTTACAAAGATGAAATGGTGCAAGCACCAAAATTCTTGCCCCCATCGAGGTAAGCTAGGAAATGAATTTATGAAAAATGGCATTCCACATATAACTCTAGATAATGACTTAGAATTGTTCTTGATGAACAGCTTTGAAATGCACAGATTTGTCACAGGGTCATAAATATTTCTAGTTCAGAACAAGAGGTATAGCTGGCCTGTCTTGCAGGAAATGTTTCTGCTCTTCTCACCCATGGAAACTACATGGCAGTGTATTTTGCTCAATAGAGGAAATCTGAAGACATAAAAATATGCACAGGAGTATCTTGGTATTCTAAAAAATGTTTCATATACTTTGTCAGGGGACTTTTTGCTAGTATTTTCTTACTAGCTGAATAAGAATACCTAAATAGGCAGTTAATTACAGAGGTAATGGTAACTGCACTCATATGAAAACACCCAAATGTGGGGACTGAACTACTAAAAATAGCTATACAAGATACCTAGCATCAAGGAAGTTGCTGCAGGAAAAATAACTTGATGTTAACATATTACTGGGGTTTGCAAGTCTAATAAAGTTAATGTAATGCTTAGCTTCTGTGTCCAGCTAGTCATTGTGTTTGTCTTTTGTTTTTGCTAGATGCAACAGCTTTAACACCGATAGAAGTACAGGTGAGAATATATTGGAGTGTTTCACTTCTGTAATATAGGCAATATTAGATATTTATGTATTAGACAATTTTCCCCATGTAGTTTCATTTGCACTGCTTAATTGTCTTCACTCAATTTTTATGCTGTACCACACTGATTGTAGAGTTATCTTCTTGATCCCAGCAATCACCTTGAAGTGTTATTTTCTATTAGCTAGCGAACAACTGGGCATTTTTTTTTCTTCTGTTCTCTTCTACTTGGAGCATAGTAAGAACTTGCCTTCTATTCCTACTTCTGTTGAGAGGCGCTTCACATGATCTGATATTTTCTCCTCCTTTAAACCCTCATTCAAGCAAAATGCGTGTATGAAGGTGGTTGGCAATAGAAGTAGGGAAAGAGGATGTTAACTGCCAGCATCTGTGGAATGGGGACCTGCTTATGTAGATAGGTACAGGTCACTTACCAGCAAGTGAAAAGAAGATAGAATAGCAAACCACCTTTCTTTTAACTTAATATTATGTCCTTAAAACTGCTTTTGGAGAATTGGCAGCCTATATTACCATTTCCTTTCAGTCTCTCCTAACATGGTTTAACTTATTTTCCTTTCTGTTTCAATCTTAATTTAGATAAAACTAACTATACATTATGGAGGGGACAGCTCTGGAATAAAGGAAAACTTTTGTGCCATGTTTCTTTGAAGTCAGCCACACGTCCTCTGCTTCCATGCAAGCTGTGAGTATTATTGTTTAAAGAATAACATTTTAAAATATTGGTGTGTGAACTCTTCTTATTCAAGACTGATGAATTGTGGATACTGTATATTTGCTTGAAAGGCTAACATACATGTTGGCTAGACCTTTTTTTCCAAATGTGCCAATCTGGACTCTTGAGTCACTTAAGAGGGTCCAGAGATTGTTTTAGTTTGTGTACTAAACACAAACTAGTTATGGTTAGTTGTGACACTGTCAGCTTTGTCTCTTTTTATTTGAAGAGTTTGATTTTTCTTTCTCTCTGTTTAAATGACATCCATCTTTGTGGGTATAAAGATCCTTGGCTCACAAGGTAGCCCAAGGAACAGATTTTTAAGAGCGCACATTTGATAATTTTCACCAGATAAATGAGGGTAGGACTTTCGGGAAAAAGAGTTCTTGATTTTTTTTTTTTTTTTTTCCCCTCTTTCCCCTTCAACCTTTGTCTGTAGTCCTGAGAAGCTTGATATTGATAAAGTTGTGAGCATTGATCAGTTGAAGAAAAAAATGTCACCAGCATTGTTCTATAAGGAAACTTACGTAGGAGCAAAAGAAGGTAAAGAGTTCTGACTTTATTTGGTAAATTCAGAAATTCTGAAAACTTTTCTGAACTGCAGTTTGTTTCTCTTTTTTTCTTTTTCTTCCTCTCACCATGCCAGTGTTAAAGAACGGAATGTACTGTAGTCTTTATGAAGTTGTGGAAAAGTCTCGTTCCGGTACTCACTTGGAGAGTTTACTTCAAAAGCTGGAGAAAGAGAAACTTGTGAGTGGCACGGATTCAATTATTCCTTTCTCAAAATAATTTTACTAATTAATAATTGAGCTATACTGAATATAAAAGGACCTTGCTAGAATTCCTTAGCTGACATGTTCTAGAATGTTGCATCACTGCAGCACTTTGTCAGTTATGGAATTCAGCCTAGAGGAGTAAGAATACTGCTAGTGAGCAAATGTTTTGATCTTTGATTGCTTGAGACAATATTTTTCTGCTTAAAAAACAGGTTCTTGTTAAACCGCTTCTGGACAGAGGATTTCTTTTTCTTCTTTCTCCTTGGCAAATGACATCACCTTATGGTATGCACAGTCAGCTTTTTTGTGCTTGATTTTTTTTTTCTTTATCTTTTTCAGCAGCTTTGGTTTTTGAATACTATGTTGTCTTTTGAAGTACAGGGGGGTTCTAATTCTTAACAGTTTTTATTTTGTGTTTATGTGCTAGAGCACCAAGCTGGACGATCCCGCATGCTACATGCATTGTTTCTGTTCCCAGAACCAAGAGCAGTAAGGAGCTCAAGTAAGTTCATTTAATGCTGAGAGTACCGTGTACCCACTCACTTCAATCTGGTGTATGCAATAAAGCTGAATGCCCTTGCAGAAGGGTTCAGAGAGCCCGGAAATTTGCCTCGGGCTGGGGCAGGACTGCATGGAAAGGGGCTGCATTTCCCTGCTTCTTGCCGTTAGATGGGCTGTGCTTGGTTGACCTTAGTCTTCCAAGTGACCTCCTTCTAGAACAGCCAGTGAAGTAATTTAAACTAGAAGTTACATGTGTGGATCTAGGATACAGCTTACTACAAAATGATGAAATCAGGCAATTCTTCATGCCTGTGCATAAATTGACTCTTAGATAGGCTGATTACTTCACAAAACAATCCTTTCTTGGTATGGGTTATCTCTTCACAGTCCTTTGAAACTATTTTATTAAATATTTATAGTACTGTTAACTAGATACAATTTATTTGTAAATTTATGATTTCATCCTAATGACAATTTAACTTTCTTGCTGTGGCAGTGCAAAAAAATGTTCCTTTTGGAGCACAGAAAAATTCAGCTACCACGGTGATGCAGGAAAACAAGGAGATCGTTCCGGAATTCACGAAGTTTGTTCAGTCTCTACACTTTGCTTTAGTCCAGTCTCGTAAGGACACTACTGCAGATTTCAATACTATTGTGGAAAAATATATACATGAATACTTGAAAAGATGCTCTAGTAGCCATGGAAAATACAGAGAATTTATTTTATATCCATATGAATCACGGTTGGATGAGAAAAAATTTCTTTATTGTGCTCCAAAAAATAAATCTCATATTGACAGCTCCTTGCAAAACTATATTTTTGGTCGTGAGGCATATCAACTGCCTGTTTCAAGAGCGAAGGAACTGATGGAGGGCAAACAGAAACTTCAACAGTTCAGTCCCATCTCAGATTATGAAGCTGGAGAAGACGACGCTGATTTGGCAAATACAAAATCTGGGAAAAGAATTGGTTTAAAATGCGAAGCTTCTGCTGCCAAACACAAAGCCCCTCATCCAGGAGATTATGATCCTGATAGACTCAAAGAGCTGATCAACTTAATCCAGTGTAGGAAAAAAAATGTAGATGGAGAGTCTGATTCTGCAGACCTTGGAAACAGAAGTGGTCTAAAACGGAAGCTAGAAAATCAGTCTGAAAAATTGCGGAAACACTTCAAAATAAGTGACTCTATAGAAAACAGTTGTCAGTATGAAGGTAAGAAACACTTAGTTCCTCTTTACTATTTTACTTAAAAGCATTTTAAAATTCAGCCTTCATAAGCTGATTTCCTTATTATGGGTATTTTAATGTATGATTGCTTCTTTTAAACATTGACTCAAGTTTTATCAGTACAGATGTAGTTTCTGTTTTTATGTAAGCTGTCATGTTCAAGAAGACAAGTAAACAGCAGTTGTCATGGAAGCTGTTTGTGTCTTCTCCCTTTGGGAAGAAGACTGAATTCCACATTTGTTAGCACTCTATGAAAGCTTTTGAAAAGTTACACAGTTCAGCAGACTTCTGATATCAAATGTCTTCTGCAGACTTTAACCTCTGTCATTGCTCTAATAATGGCTCCAAAACCCCACATTAACTCCTAGCACATTTAGGCTGAAAATGAAATTTTAATTCTAAGCATGTACACAGTTAAGTTTTGAATTAAATGATAATGTTTGTAGCAGAACAGTTGAAACAACCGAATAGTTTTAGAACGGAATTGATTTTGTACGTGAGATCTGCATCCAAAATGTAATTATCTAAGATATTATCTGATACCTAAGATCTCCCAAAAACCCTCATTTCTGTTTCCCTGACCAACCCCTCTTTTGGGCAATGATTCAAGTTTTCTTCATAAAGGGGGAAAATGATGGAGAAGATTAGCTGGAAGAAGGCAGAGGGCTTTATATCAATACTGTTGTGGTACATGTGTTTAATTCAGAAGATACTAGAAGTAAGCCTCCATGACTTAACTCCTTCAAATAACCAAAATACCACCACCCATGGGGTTTGAATTTCCATGTTTTTGTATAATCCTAAAAGTAATGTCCTGCAAAAAAATTTACCTGAAGTATTGTGAGGTTATGTAACATGCAGTTTTTTACATGCATAAGCAGTTTTTTAATTAGTCAGCACTGAAATCACTCTGTATTTGATACGTGAATTTAGGGGTTAATCAAAGATTTAAAGTAATTCTTTGGCCTATCTCTTTCAAAGAAAATGACCTTGATTTTATAAGAAAAGGTAAGAAAAGGAGATTAGCAGAAGAATAACAACTCTGTTTCTAGGTTGTGTTTGGTGTTAAAAAGTAATGGTAAAGATTTATAGTTATGTTTAGTCTAAAACAAGTTGGAGAGATTAAGCATTCAGTTACTCAGCAGCTTTTGGAGTGATAATGATAGAGGAGACAGGTGAATATTTTGTTCAAATCTTATTCTCGCCGTAAGTGAGGGACTATTGTCCAAAATTGCTGTAAAAAATGTAGTTCATAGGATGTGAGTGCAAAATTAAATACAAAATAGCGTGGTGTTGAGTGATTGGAAGGAATGTAATTATTTAATCTGGGATAGACTTTCAGCTCTAGAAAATGCCTTCTTACCTTCCCCACTGAAAATAGGTATGAAGAGCATAATGTGTGTTGTATGAACTGATACGAAAAAGTGAAATGGTGGTAGGTGTTCGGGGGTTTGGTTTTGCTTTTATCTTAAAACTTAGTAATGGATTATTTTTCCCCTTCTCCCCCACCCCAAGGGGGCAGAACCTCGGAATTGCCACACTCTGTTTTCTCAGTTATTACTGGTCTTGGTGGACATGATACTGACTTGAGGCTGCAAGATGTATCTGACCCTGCGGTTACTGACACACATGGCCTCGTTAAAGTGCTATTAGAAACACTAGCTAGTGCAGGACGCTTGGATTCATCGTTGGCACAGTCTGTAAATCAAGCTTTAGGATTAAGCACTGATGATGACATTGAAGAGGATACGAGACAAAAATATGAATATGAATCCATTCCAGCACAAGACAAAGATGGTCATGAGCTTCCTAATACTGCTCAGGCTGAAAATGTTAACTTTAAGGACCCACAGAGCCCACTGATACTGGACACTGATGCAGCATGTTTCCCCTACCCTGTTGATGTTGATCTGCGGCTTCCAGCTAATGAAGTAGGCCTTGAACATATGCTACGTATGCAAGTAAGTGAAACTGCCATGTGGGTAGTAACAAGTGTACTATTTTTCATAGATATCAGAATGAATGAAAAAACTTCTATTTTGTTGCATCAAAAAACCAATAAGTACTGATTTTTTGTGATGATAATTTTGCTTGACAGGGTTTTATACAGAAAATACTTTTTTTTTTTTTTTTATTGTGAAAGATATTCCTGGTTCTTTATGTCTCTTCTTTCTGTAAGAAGCTTTAACTGAGAATACCAGAAAGATACAAAGCAAACTGGCCAGTCTTCCTCACACAGCTTTTCGGTAACTATCATACCTGGTACTGTAGCAGCAGGCAACAAAATTTACCTGTTACTGAATGTGCTATATCATAATCTTTACATGTTTGCTGAGACCAAAGCCTTGAAGTTTTTTTTTTTTTTTTTTTTTAAACTCATGAAAATCAGATATTCTGGCCTTGCTTACCAGGTGGTTTAATGAAGCAGTTACAGCATTACCCATAAATGAGTTTGCATCCTGTCTTTCTGGCTTCTTCCATCCTTTGGGCTAATTCTTGATCTAGGTAGAGTGTTGGGGATTCCTGTACCTGAAACAAAGTAAGGAGACGTTTGAGAGCATCTTCTGCAGTTAGTTGCTTTGCTGTAATTTTTCTGGACAGTGGAAGGCGGAAGCAACTGCTGTTCCACATGAGCCCTCTTGGTGTAGTGGTCCTGGGACAGGCCATTCACGGTTGACTGTTACTAGCTGGTTGTGATTTCTGACACCTCACTCCACTGAAAAGATGACAGGTGGATGACAACTGTGGCATGGTTCAGTGCTCTTCATCATTATTCAGTTCCTCTGGGATTTCCCCTCTTAGTCTTTTTACAGAGGCGATACAGAGGCAATTTGGCTACATCAGACTTACTGTTACGATTATGTCCCATCTTAAGTCACAGAAAAGACATATTTTCTTATTTCTGTTGTTTGGAACTGTTTTAGGGACCAGGCTCCTGCCAGAGCTAAGTTGACATCATCTCTCTCCAAGTTTAGAAGTCTGGAATTCTTCCTCGTCTTCCTGCAAAATACAAATCAAAAATAAATTTATCAGTCCCAGGCAGAGTATTTTCGAGACCTTTTTCCACTCAAGTAAGAAAGAGAAGGAGGTGAAACTGCATTCCGTATTTGGTGTTTAGAGCTGCCTGGCGGTGACTTAAAACATCCTTCTGCACGGGTTTGCAACAGTTGTTCTAAAGAAGCAGAGTGAGAGTTGGGCTTCCTTTTAGTAATACCTGTCCTTTGTCTTGAGGGAGCAGATTGCCAAAAGTCAGTCAGTTGTCCTTGGAACTAAATAAGCTCTCTCATATTTAAGAAAGGTGGTGGAGTGGGTTAGCAGCAGTTCACTCCTAAATTTCTTAGTCTTAACTCTTTGCAAGTTAGTGACCTTTTCTGTCAGCAGTATTGAAGGGTGATTCTTCATGATTTTCCACCCTAAGCATCAAGCATACATTTGCTCTGATTGCAGCCCCAGCTCCAGTTTTTGGAAGTTGCTCATGGCCCAGCCTCTCCACAATGGAGACTCTCTGTGACATAGCACAAAGGAGCAGGCATTTCACAGGGCTAGCAAGTGGCATTCGCTTGCATAACACTAAAGTGAGCATTTTTTGGCTGTGTGCTGAGGAAAAGATAATGTGCTTGTTTCAGTGTGTGACTGAGAAAGAATTGCTGGCATGTGCCTAGCAGAAGGGCTTTCTTGTGTAGATACGATGATGTAGATGTTGAGCACTGTGGGGTAGCTGTGTTCCATGCACGCTCACCATGTTTCATAGAACTGTGAGGCCCGCCTTTCAAAAAAAACTCCTGAGTTCAGGGCTCAAGAGTTCCCCATTGCCCTGCTATTCGGTGATATTCATGTGACAGAGGAGTTATTTTATGGTCTCTATGGGTGGTACTTCTACCTAAAGCCCAGTTTCTAAGTCACTGAGCAGGAAAGACTCTGCCTTCACTGTAAGTGATGCTATTTGCTATGAGAACTTTTAACTATCTGGAATTCAAGATGAAATTGGATCGTTCAAGGATGTAGTTACAGGCAGTTTCTCAAAAATACCACCGTTTCATAGCTTGATAGCTCTAAAAAAAATAGGCTAAGCTGCAGCTTCAGTGTTTTCTTACACTACCTTTCCCTCCTCTCTCTATTCCTCTTCCAATTCTGTTCTCTAAGACTTAGGACTTACTGATAGATGATCAGCAAAGATGTCTATGTCAAACTATTGAATAGGAAAATGAAACCTGATTTCAATACTTCTGTCTTTGACCTGGCTTGACTTGGCTGATTTCCATTACACTGGTAAACTCTGGCACATTCTTATTGTTCATCTGTTTAGTGTTTGTAAGCTTGATAACTAAATAAGCAAAACCAGTTCTGAACTGAAATTTTGTTGTTTTTTAGGAAGCAAGCACTGGAAGTGTTAGTAGTTTTGAAGAATACAGTCCCTGCCCCAGTACACCTATAGAACATAGTTATCGCAGGCAACATTCCAACTCAAATAGCACAGGAGAAATTGGGATGCACTGGAAACTTATTCCCATTACAGGTAAGAGGGTGATTAACTCTTACGTTGCTGCACATGGTGCAACAAATTGTTTTCTAAAGGTTTGTATCTCTTGTCCCATTCTTGGGTCTCGTGTTTTGGTACACAAGTATATGACCTACTGTGCAGTTGTTTCTAATATTCGAATAGCTTGGAAATGTCCTGGATGAAAACATTTCAGGTACTGGTTGATACGTTTTGTTTTGGGTACATATTGACCATTCAGGAATGCTGATTCTTATGTATTTATCAGTCAAGGTATGCAGCTGTTCTGAACTTGGTGTTTGAACTTGGACCTTTCAGTATAATTTCAACTACTAATTTAGAAAAATCATGAAAAAAGTCATCCATATGCAAAGCATGTGTTATCCATATACAAAGTAGTCCACTTCTTACTGCATCAAGTTCTTCTTTTAGAAGTGCTATGTGGTCTTTGTCTTTATGTAAACTTTTATTTCTTGAATATTATAAAAAAGTTTCTGTTCTGCTACTCTACTACTTGATGAGTCAACAGAATCAATTCTTAGGAAGACTTAACAGGATGTATTTGGATGGTGTGGAGACTGGTTGATAGGAGCAATCATCAGGAGTTCTAAATTCGCAGCTGGAAATCAAGCCCTCTTATGACCAATCCAAGATAGAAGGGTTTAACTTTACAGACTGAATAAAAAGTGCCTAATTTCTGATAATCTTCTAGAAATACTGGAATCTCTTTTATGCTCTTTTCATATCCATCCTGCTGTGTTGTTCTGCAGGTTTCTTCTTTTTCTTTTTTCTTTTTTTTTCCCTCCATGCCTGAGAGGGGAGGAGAGCAGGGGAAATACCTTTCCCTCCATAGTATTCATAGAGCTTTCAGAGAAATGGTTGGGAAATTTTGGATCGCATCTGCAGCTTCTTCATGTTGAACATAAATATCTGTTCTGTCATTTTGCTAAGTAATCAAGACTGTAAAGTTGCTTGGGTAGAATATGTTTCTTTTGCTCTTGGAGGAAATTGCAAACATAAGATGGCAGAAGTAACAAGCAAAGCGATGATTACGCAGCTCAAAAATTCACATGGATGTAGGAGTTAGCACAAGGGTTTGACTGTTGCCACTTCGCACAGTCATCTGAGAGGTGCTTGCACTTTGCCATTCTTACTAGAAAGTAAAGTTTTCTCTGAAGTCTGCTTTAAAGTCTGCTGTTCTCCAGAGGTGTAAAAGACTAGGGCATTGCTGGATTTCTTAAGTTTCTTAAGGAGATCACTTCTTCAAATTAGCTCTTACTACAATAAGTACTGACTAGTATCTGCAGTATGATCATGTAAAAGGTACTGTATAAATACCTAGAAAGTCTACAAATGCTAACTGCTGCTCTCCTTCAGGAGGGGCAGGAAGAGGTCAAGAGGATCAACTGGAAAAGCATGAAGATAAGCAAACAGGTGAGAAGAGTGGATGTTTTTTGCATATGTCATTATGGCCTAAAGTACCAAGCAGCTAATATCTCACCTACTGTGGAATTCTCTTTAGAACACTTAGGATGAGATCAGTAATATGGCCTTCAGGGAATGAATTCATTTTATTGAATTACATCAAGAAGGCTCTAGGAGGGTCAGAAGAGCCTTTAAAATTTTAGGCTACTGGTGCCCGATTTTATTTGGCATCTCTTCCTGTATCAAGAGCCCTTGAGTTTTCATCCCGAGGAATTTATGATCTATTCAGTGGTCTAATTTAGAGGAAGCTGCTGTTCTTTTCTGGCTCTGTACATCTGGTGACTTGCCTGTTCCTCTTGGTTGTAGCAGGGTATCTGTAGAAGGGAATTCTGAGAATATCAGTCTTACCTCTCCATCTTTACACAATTACACAAATTAGCAATCTCTCGTTTTCATCTTTTTTAAAGAGAAATATGTTCTACTTCTAACACAGAGGTCATATTCAGCTGAACTTATTCTGAGAACTTCACTCTCTGTAGCTTTTGGCTTGATGGGGAGCTTATCTTGTTGCTGCCCTGATTACGCCTCGGGAAAGGTCCGAGTAGAGTTAGTCGTAGGTCCTCAGCTCTTCGGGGCTGCTACTGTGCCATGTCATTGTTCGTTGCTTCGTGCTTACATGATGTAAACTTCTGACAATCGCAAGCAAACCGGAGCTATGCTTCTAAAGGTAGGTTGTGCCCGTGTGTCCCAGCAAATGCATGGGAGTGATTTTTGGCTTCAGACATTCAGCCCAGAATTTGTTCTTGCATGTTCTTCCTTGTCATGCAAGAGAAGACTAATGCAGTAATAAGTTTGATGAACATTGATCTTGCATACTAAGAAACAGAATGCTCTAAGCTTTCTTGTCAGGTATTATTTGAGTTTCTGATTTCAAAACAAAAATGCCCAAGAACTCTGTCTCTCTCTGGAGTCACTGTAGAATGACCTCATTTAAAAGCTTTGAAGATGTCTGCAAGGACAGTAGCTTTCTTTGGCAGCTGTGAAATAGCCTTTCTTTCCAAGATTGTGTTCAGGTTGTCATTTTTCTAACTTCTCTGACATAGCTGGTTACACCAGGCATGACTAAGGAAGGATGTATTCAAAACCATACATTGTGCTTTAATAGATGAACTTTCTATTCTGTTAAGTACAGTAGTACAATATTTCTTGAAGACAATAGTGATATAGCTTGTAAGTGTCAAGCAGATCAAGAAGAATGAGAAACAATCTATTCTTTAGCACCTTGTGTCTCAAGGTAGGTTAAACTGAGTTTACTCTGTTAACATTATGATTTGGAACACACTTTCAAGTCTTTTACAGCTAGAATACTTGACTATGCAAATGTCAACAATGAAGGACAGCAACAGAAAACCAGGTTCAAAGTAAAATAAATAGAACTAATTTGAATGACCTGATTTATCTTTGCTTTTAAAGAAACCTAAAAATTTATTTGATGAATCTGTTTTGAAGGGTGAAGGAAAAGCCCTTAGTTTCCTTGATTAAAGAAGAGAAACCACATTTTTGGTTTCTCTCTAATGGCATAAAATGTCTACAAGCTGCCACTGTGGCCCTCAAGAGGGCATCTTCTTAGTGGCAGGTTTTTTCCCTTTAGCTTTCCCTTTAGCAAAATATTTATGAAACACATACATGCAGAAATACATATAAATATCTGAATATGTCTTAAAACTTTCACAGTATGAAGATCAGGAAGTATGTTTTTTTTTTTTTTGAAGCAAATTTAACAAAGTTTTGAATGCAGGTGGTAAACTGGCTGGCAGAAATGATCTCTGAGGTTACAGCATACTGCAGATCAATAAGTATCGTAAGATTTGTATCAAACGTTTATGCAAAAAGCTTCTGATTTGTGAGGTTGGACATACAGGATTTTAAATTTGCAGTTTAATTCTCTAAGGTGGTGTGTGGCTAAATATACTTTCTGGAAGTCTCAGGATTACTGTCTGGCAGCTAAATGAAATATCTCAATTTGTCACCCTGCTGCTGTGGTTAATGTCATCTCTGGAAGAATTGCTTGCATCCTGCTTTTCTGAGCAAACTTTGAATTTGTTGCTGTATGGTATGAGAGATTTTCTAGATTCTCAGCTACTTGTTTTGTATACTTAAATTGAGTGGGGGGTGGGACTAATACCATCTGAAAACTGCCTTTCCATGTTTTTATCAATCACATATTACTGTCCGTTTTTCAAATATGAGATGATAATGATTGACTCTCTCTATATAGGTCTGAAATCACCAGAGGAATCACCGGTGTATATACAGCCAAAGGATGCTTTTCCTAATGACCCCCGGGTCATAAATAGACAGAGAAGTTCTGATTATCAGTTTTCATACTCTGACTTTGAAGACACGCAAAAGGAGACAGCAGAAGATGGACTTCATACAAGACAAGTGGAAACACTTGACGATCAGTGTGGGCTATCGGATCAGCCTTTTACTGCTAAGCATTCCATAAGTGCAATAATAGAGACTACACTATTAGAAGAATATAATCTCTTTGCAAGAAAGATTCAGGAAATTTTGCAGCAAAAGAATATTGCGTATGTCAGTGGAATGTCCACACCGGTCTTCTCAGCTCAAGAGAGGATAACGAGACTTTCTGAATACCTGTGTTTACAGGCTTCAGAGATTTCTGTCCAAGAATATATAGAGAGACTGAGTGAGAAGCTGAACAGTGTTATTTTGTCCTCTTCATGCAGCAGGCATCTCCCACCAGTGAATTCCAGTCCTGAGAGTGCAGATGTGGTTACTGCCCCAGCCCTGACTCTTCCATCAGAAGCCCTGCCGGCTGGCAGGGACTTGGGCACGGCGTTATCATCAGAACCTTTGTGCAATAATGTGAAGGATGCAGATACTGGCAAGCAGTGTTCATCAAGCTTGCCCTTAGGAAAGGAGGAATTGGATCGTGCGAATGCCAAAATAGAGGATGAGCTGACATCTGATCAGACATCTTCCAGTGGTGATCTGATAGAGCCACCAGAAAAGACTGAGAAATCCCCAGAGAACTTAAGCATTTCAACTCAACCAGCCCTTTCTGATTTTATAAGCCAGTTAAAACCTGAAGTATTTAACAGTTTGGTCAAAATTATTAAAGATGTACAGAAGAACACTGTGAAATTTTATATTCATGAAGAGGAGGAAAGCACACTCTGCAAAGAAATCAAGGTAAATACTTTCTAGTGCATCCTAAGTACATGTTAAAATATAAGGATATGCAGGGTGTTTCAAATGAGAATGCACAAGATTGGACTTGCGAACATGGTTAGAAATTTGCTTCAAAAGAAGATTTTTGATTGAATTGCCAAACTAGGCTGTCCTGTTTCATTTTCGAGATTTCAAGCTAGTCTTACTTAGCTTGCACATATCTCTTAATTTTTCCTAATTAAGAGTTTTGGTAATTTATTGAGGTTGCTGTCTTTTATATAAGACTAAAGTTACAAGTGAAATAATAGTAATTTCTGTTTTTATTTGAGAACTTGTGCAGGTTTGGTAGGCCGTCAGTGGCCCCTTAATGTGCTATTCTGTAAGAAGGACTTTAGCTAAAGCAGCCTATTTTTATATCACTATGTATTTCTTGTTAATATATCAGAAAGACAAGAAAAGCAGTCCCTGAGTTGCATTTGAATGGAAAACCATTGTGGGATTGTTTTGGTCTAACCACCTTTTTGCTTCTTCTTCACCAACCCCTCTCTGGTATAGGAGTATCTGACAAAACTAGGTAATACAGAGTGCTGTCCAGAACAGTTCCTTAAAAGAAGAGCTGCGCTAGATAAACTGTTGATAATTATTCAAAATGAAGACATTGCCAACCTCATCCATAAGGTAATTCACAAATAAAGGAGTGCTGTAAAGAATGCCTGCTAAAATACAGTAAGGGGAACTCATTTTGAATAAGATTATTTTCTCATAGCATTTAAAGAAAGAGCTATGTTTAGTTGCTTTGTGAAAAACAAAACTGGTGGTAACAGTATCTAGTCTTGCTTGCTACATCATGAAACAATGTTACCTGCTTCCAAATACATGTTTTAATGCATATTTATTCTTGCTAGTTATGCCAACGTGTAGTTTATACATATAGAGGCTGAATTAGTTTTACTTCTAGTTCTGTGATGCTCATGTGGCAAGTGAAGGCAGCTGTCCAGTGACAAGGTATTCCTGACATCTGTGGGTTATGAGCACATATTGGACAGAAGGTCCAAAATAGTAACTCAGAAAATGTATTTTGAAGTTTGATGCTTAGTATTTGATATTTTAGGTAGCAGAGAAAAATTTTTCCGTTTTCTTTTATGATGTATTTATTTTATTTTCCTTGCTTACACATCTGTGATTTGAAACATTCTTAAACAGATACCTGGCTTGGTAACTTTGAAGAGGCTTTCTTGTGTCAGCTTTGCGGGTGTCGATAGCTTGGATGATGTGAAAAATCACACTTACAATGAATTGTTTGTGTCTGGGGGTTTTATTGTGTCAGATGAATCTGTCCTTAATCCAGAGTCCATCACAGTAGGTAAGTAGGGCTGGCAGCGTGCGTGTCGTCTTCTTTCTTTGCCTTATTAAGTTTCAATTTCAGCATTTGACCAAGAGGCTCTGTTCAGAGGAGTAAAGAATTAACTTTGCCATCAGATAGTTATCAAAGACACTATTGCAAGCGTTTTTTGCAGAGCTAGTGTAGTGTCTTTCTTACCTCATTGATTGGCTTTTGTTTTGGAGAACATTTCTGGAGAACATGTGAACTTGGAGACTATGGTAATTATTAAGCAACCTGGTCTTTCCTTTCTGTGTTAAGACTGTGTAGTTCTGCATAGCAACCTTTTATTCTTTGTCCATAAATAATCTAGCCAAAAATACTGGAAAAACACTTTAAAATGGAGTGATGATTTATAAGAAGCTGGTATTAGCCACAGAGATCATGCATGGTAGAACTCAACTTTTATGTAAGTAGCCACCAGTGGTATGGATCTGACCTACCAAAAAAAAAAGACTCAGTTTTGGAATATGGTCAATAACTTGACCTGCTAGGAAGAAGAAAACCTAAAGAACTGGAGGTAATGTTCATGTCTGTGCAACTACTAAAGATAGTAACTGCAAGAATAGCTTTTTATGTATGCACTTACATAGTTTTTTTGACTTTTGTACCACAAAATTTAACTTTTATTTCAAATATTTCCAAAACAGATAAACTAAAACAGTTCTTGAAGTTTCTTGAGGATCTCAATACTCCTGATGGAAAATGGCAGTGGAAAGTTCACTGCAAAATACATAAAAAACTTAAAGAGCTGGGGAGGTAAGCAGTGTTCTTCAAATACCAGCAGATAAAATGATTCTGTTTTTAAATTGTGTTCTAAAAAATCTAATAAAATAGAACTCAATGTTATGTTCATCTCTTGGTCTGCATTTAAGACTGACCTTAAATCAAGTACCTCTTCAATAATGGGTTTCTATTTCAGAATGAATGCTAATGCCCTGAGTCTCCTGACACTTTTGAATACCTATCAAAAGAAGCACTTGGTTGAAATTCTTTCTTACCATAACTGTGATTCTCAAACTCGAAATGCTCCAGAATTAGACTGTCTTATCAGGCTCCAGGCTCAAAATATACAACAGAGACATGTTGTCTTCTTAACAGGTAAAAAGTAAAATACAGAAACTTGGTATTCAGGAAGGAAGCCAAGTGGCACACACTAATATAAAATCTCCTTCTATGCATTTAGAAAAGAACCTCAAAACACTTTCCAGTTATGCTGACAATGGAATAGTAGTTGCAACTGTGGATGACTTAATGCAAAATTTTAGAAGTCTTGTTGGGTATCACAACTCAGTTACTGAAGAAAACAGCCTCCCTCCCTCTGATGTTCACGAAAGACAATCAGGTAATATTACAAGCAATAAAGCTTTTTCCCTGTCTATTTAGATGTATGGGGTGGAGGTCTTTGAAACTGTGGCTTTGCTGTTCCTGTAAAAGAACACTACAGAGGGCAAGGAAAACCCAACTCTCAAGCTACTCTTTTCTATTTTAAGTGATGGGGAAAGCAGCCGGGATGGAATGCCAAAAGAGATTTTAAATACATAATTACAGTCTAACATGGTATCTGAGAAGGTAGACGAGTGCCAAAGTGGCATTCTGTTCTGTTTACAGGAAGGGATAAGCTTAATCATAGTGTTTTAGAAACTAAGGACTGAAATGCCAGTAATTGTAGTCCTTTAATTGTCTGATCAAATACTGACCTACTGTATAACTTTAGATGCTGTTTTGACATTAACCCCTTTGGAGCTGGGAGTTGGGATTTCCCAACACTAAACATGAACACAGTGCGCAGAAGCTTTTAGCATCGGAGTAACTGGACACTCACACAGAGGGTTAAGTGTGTATGTTGAGTAAGTGAACAAGAGTGCAGAAGACCAAGACTTAAGTGATATTGGACTTACAGACCTGAAGCGTAACACTCTGTGAGTAGTGTATAGCTTTTTTAATAAAAGTTTGTATTTCAGTAGAATAGGACTTCTCTCTTTTTCTAATGTAGTTCTTGTAGCAAACGATGAAAAGGATGAGGACATGTCTCTGGATTCAGGGGATGAAACATCACAAATAGAAATCTGCAATGATGCCTCTAAGTATGATACTCATTTTGAAGCTTTGCAGAGAGAGGCCAAGGGACTAGTTTCAAAAGGAAGCTGCATATCTGTTACAGAGGTGTCTCCTGAAGCACAAACTGGTTTGGTGGAAGAGACTTCTAAAATTGACTTGGAGGGGATACTACCAATTATACCAGTTTCTACAATATGCTCTGCTGAAGGAGAAAAACACAATTCAGTGGAACAAGTTCCTTTCAATAACTTGCAATTTTATAGCAGACAATTAAACATGTCCCATCAATTCAGTCACTTTAATGTACTCACTCATCAGACTTTTCTGGGAACAACATACCCAATTTCTACAAGTCAAAGCCAAGAAGGGGGCAGTTACTTATCTGATTGCAGTCAGAGCATGGACATGGAAAAATCATCATTGCCTGGTAGCTGGGATAGAAATTGGGACTCTTCCAGGCCATATTCAAAACAGAAATAAATTCACAAGTATCTTTTTATAAGTTGCTGTGGACTTTTCTGTTTCTAAAATGGTGGATTAACAATTTCTATTTTATTCTGGAACAAAATGTTTCTTTCCCTTTATCTCAAATGTTTTCTTGTCTTATTTAAATCATGATGGCCTGTACTTGTTGAAAGCATCTGAAAACTGAAATAAATATATATTTTTTAACATTTATTGTACTTGAATTATCTTGTTTGTTGGCACTTTTAAGTTTCTACATTTGTATTTTTCTTGTACTTGGGCTTCAGTTTGAAGTCTGTTCTAATGTAAAGTTGAATGTTTGCCTAAAATATGTGAAACAGCAATTTTTTTAATTGTAATAGTATCCAAATCCCTTTACATAAATATCAAAATTTATGTATTTATTTGACATTTGACACAAATTTTGTACAAGTGTTTTTACATACTATAAGGCAGTGTAGTTATTTTAATGAAAATATACTGGATTTTGGCTAAATACCTCAATTAAAATAACCAATGGTGCAGTTCCATTACAAAATAAACTCTTAATGCACAAGGAACTTGTTAACAATTTGCATTGTCTGTGTTTTTATATTGTTTTCCAAATACATAAAGTATACACAAACTATTTCAGGAACAGCAATCTTGTGTGTTTAATATCTGATGTTTCATGCTTATTACAAAACCAATATGATTCTTATAACGTGTATGTTGCCATTTTTATTTAGGACAAATACCATTGGGAAGGTGGTAGTGTGGTAGCTTTAAAAAAAAAAAAAAACCCTAGAGATGAAGGTTTTACCTTTATTAAACTCTTGTTTTGTGATTTATCATCATGTTCAGGCTATGTCTAGAAGCAGCTGCTGCTGGGAAGGAGGAGCTCTGTGGCATTTTTAAAATACGCTGAAGCTCAGATCAGCTAACATGATGTCAGGTTATGGGTCTTCTGCAGTTATCTAGAAGAGAAATGCTTTTACGTAGAGTTCTCTCATCTTTTGAATCCAAAATAACATTTAGCTGAGTTTGGAAGATTTGAACACTGACCTGTCCAGACCTTGTTTTTAAGTAAGCTTTCTTAAACTGAGTTCTACTGCCTTGGTTGCAGCCCAGTGCAGTGTGCTGTAAGTGGTGCTGTACTGCTTCAGTTGAGAGGAAAAATAAAGTTTGATTCAGTTAATTCACATTTTGGTGGACTTAGAAGCCAGGATTACTTGAGTTAATAGACATACTGTCTAAGCCTAGAAGCTGTCTGAATAATTAATGTAGAAGCAATGACATATCGGTAAAAATACCAAAAAACACTAGCCAAGCCCTTCAAAACACATCTTAATTCTTTTTATTTATCAAAATACAAATACTTTCACTCTTATTAATAACAGACATATCACAGTGGTTTTTCCTAAGTGGATGGATATCTTCAGTCAGCCTGAAGGCCATTCTCAACAAGGGAACCCACCATTAGTTTAAAACATTGTCAATCTGAAACACAACATGACCCTATAGTCTGTCAAAATTTCTGTAATAAGTTAAAACAGCAAAAAAAATTATTAGACAACGTACTCTGCCTTTACATAAAGTAAAATCTACTTGTGTATACCTTTTAAAGTGGGGAAATAAAGATCTCTTCTTGTGCTATAGCTGGAATTAAGCTAGTCTCCAACTCCTTCTGTTTCTGCAAGAGGCCCTGCAATAAAGGGAATGTAAATATGAATGTTCGGCCTTGTTCTCACAGCGGCAGCTAATAGTGACACTGTGTCACCCATTGAAAACACTTAGGCTCACAGCTTTTTCAATATGCAATTTATGTCATCCAACACAGTCTATTCAGAAGATTTCCTGTCTTTGCAAAAAAACTGTGTTCCAAAGTGGAAGCCTGTGCTAACGTTTCCAGGGATATAAGTGAGAGCAATGTGGTAGAGCAGATCCCAACTGCTCTGTGAAGCTGTTAGCATGTTCTGATATAAAGTGTTTTTTGAATAAAAAAGCCAAACCTAAACCCATAAACAGCAGCAGTTCATAAAGGGTAGCATTACCAGATAAACTATTAAGAGTAGCAAAATTTTTGTGACGTTGCTATACAAAAGTTTTCTGCTTTACTAATGGGTCTTGTAAAAACAATGCAATGATTAAACCTCATGTTAAGATGGAACTGTATCCTTGGCTGTGCGAGAGGTGATCCTTGTGCTGGAGGTGACCCTGCGTGTGCAGGGGG
Source organism: Tinamus guttatus (assembly GCF_059628265.1). Classification (NCBI taxonomy): domain Eukaryota; kingdom Metazoa; phylum Chordata; class Aves; order Tinamiformes; family Tinamidae; genus Tinamus; species Tinamus guttatus. Next base: position 1,515,760 of record NW_028288985.1, on the reverse strand, counting down.
GTCGGACTAGATGATCCCCAGAGGGGATCCAACCCCTCTAACCCCCTCCAACCCCTATTCCAACCTTAAGAATTCTATGACTCTTCTCTGTAATTAACAGGATCAGGTGTATGGCCCTTGCTCTCCCTCCATTTTGGTAGTCAAAAGCAGTTTGCTAGGAAGAATGTAAGAATTACTATGGTATTTCTCCTTTCTTAAGCAGCCTGCAGGTGCTCCTACAACTTTGACGTAGTATTTTCAGTAAGACAAAAAAGGAGTGAGATTATGCCCACTGGGTTTAAACTGGCAAAGAAGCCTGAGGTACTTCATTTTATGTCAATCCAAGTGCACCAGCTGCTTACTTTCAATGACTGGATGAATTGCTTTCTTAGATTATCAACATTAACTGCTATTTACTGTGTTAATGGATCAGTGAACTTGTTCTGTCCTTTTGACACTGTTCTAAAGTGTTTTTCGAAATTAGTAGCAAGATACAACACAAATGCAGGTAATAAATTTTGTCTTAAATTAAATGATTCAGCAATGTAACCAGATGGAACAAATAACCAGATGAAATGAAAACCAGAACAAATTCTGCTCACATGGTTTGCAAAAGTGATAAAAATCTGCCTAGACAAAAGAAAGGTAAAGAATATAGACAGGGACAAACAGCAAGATCTTTCTTTGCACGTTGCTGGCCTGCGGGTGGCTGGCGAGATTGCAAGCTTGCAGGCTGCAAGCTGCTCGCAAGTGTTCTCATTCCTTATTAAAACATGCTCTACTTTACAAAATAAAGCTTTGGCTTTTCTTTTTCCTGCATGAGGAAACTTGAGCTTATTCCACTACTTTCATTTAAATGAGGAAAATAAGTCTGTTGTAGTTCCTGTTACTGCTATCATCTCAAACCCAGGAAAAGATTTCAGGGCAGCAGCCAAGACAAAGGGTGACTTCGCTGCTGCGCTGACACCATCTCTCTCCCTTTGGCGAAGGAGGACAAGAATGTGGAGGCTCTTTTTTTGTCACCTATAGTCCATTCTTACTGTATGGTGTGCATGGCCTAGCTAGGATGTTACTGGACCACCCTGGTGGTATTATCTGTCACTCTGAATGTGTACTTCAAAGACTAAAAATGGTCAAATACGTTTCGAATTTCCCCAGCCAAAAGGACCACTCCCACCTATTTGGATTTCAGAAATCACTTCAGAGTTCCTGAAAATAAAAGACTTCTTTATCTAAATTATGTTTCATTCAAAGCACTGCATTACTTTTCCTTTTACAATGAAATACTAATGTAAAGCAGCTGTCATCAGAAGTATATAATAAGAGTATCTGAGTTCAACAGTTAATGTCCTGTATGCATTCTGCTGCTGCTAGGATAATTTGAAAAAGAACGTTATGTGATTAAAATTAATTCATTCTTAGAACCAAGGTCCTTTGAAAGACTAATGTTAGTTCTCAGCCAGTATAAACCCTGAACACACATTATATAGCAAGAATGCCTCCAAGCTTGTGTCTCAAGTTTGGGAACGCGCATATTAGCACCTTCCTTAGAGCTCATTAGTGTTCATGGCTTCTGTTTATTCCAGCCAGAACAACGATGATTTTGTGCTTTGAAGCTGCCTCACTCTTAACTAGCATGCCCTTTGCACATGAAGCCTGGATACAGAACACTTAAAGGTTGTGGTTTATTAACATGAGTGTTAATGAGCATTGGGAGAGATCAGATCCAGTCCAAGCTACATGGAAGCCACTAGAAATTATCAATCTTTTAGTGTGCTTGTATTTTTTTTGACCTACAGCTTAACCAGGCCATCACTGTGTCCCCTCATGACTTCATCTTGAGGAGTACCACAATCCTTCATCCCTATTCCTGTGGTATTTGGTGTGCACAGCAGAACTGGGTCTTCCTAAAGCTCTGCAGGTATAACTAAGACACTTAATCACTGGCTATTCTGTTACACCAAAGTCTGTCAGTCTTTATTCCTTTTATTTACATCATTTATGCAAGTTATTGCCTAGGGACATAGAAGAATGGCACTACTAGTAAAACGCTGCTTTTGGTTTGGAGCCATTCAAAAAAAACAGAGAAGATAGTGACATGTTTGGATTTTTGAATGTTCCTCAAGAAAGAAATGTAAGCTTAAAGAAAACCTTTCTGTTCTGTCTCGCAATTCTCTCCCAGACCACAGCAGCATTAAAAGAAACAGTCCCTGTAATCTGTATGCAGACTTAGGTCTGCAATCTGAATCTGCTGTGGGCCACACTCTGCCGTGAATTTTTAAGCATAAACAGACATTTTAAAGCATGAACAAAGGAACAGCGATCTTAGAAAGATTTTTATAAATGTTCAAACTCCAAATGTGTGAAGTAGAATATTTTTCCAGGATAGGTGTGTGAGCACCACCTGTTTAACTAGTCTGCAGCAGCTGCATAGCTCTGTATGATGAGCTCTCGTAAAGCACACTTTTATTAACAAAAGCTCTAGTATGAGGTTAAAAAATTATTTTTCCCTTGAAATTTAAATATCCATATTATAAGCAACTCTAATTAGCAATACACGGAGGCTAGTAAAGCCATTCCTCTTGGTATCAGTTTTCTCAGGGGCTTCACAGTCTCATATGTAGCTAAGGAGAGTCTGAAGCTGGACGTAACACACGAAAACACACGAAAAACAAAATTAAAGGTAAAAGGAAAAACAGAAGAGCCATAACTTACCAATATGATGTGAAATGAATGGAAGGCTAATGCTCACGTCTAGTAGTTTGCAATGTTCATTCTGACTTACGTATGTTAAAACATTCATGTTTGTTCAGTAACTTACCTGGCGTAATTCTGACAATCCCTTGAGAATTGCTTGTTGTCGCTCTCTGATTTTAACCACATCAGGATTCAGAAGAGGATCTCTAACATGATCAGAGCTAAATATCTGCCGCGATGTTGAGTAAGAATCTAAAAGTAAATACATATCAAATAAATTAGTAATACTCATTAGCAATTTGGTTTTAATTTGGAAGTAGTAATAATGGCTTGTGAAAATATACATTTATTAGATTACAAACACTATAATCTAATACAGTGATTTTTGATGGTGTGATTTTTGTGAGTTTTTTTAATTATTATTTTTAATACAGACTATAAAACTTATAATGCATAAACTTTCTTTATGCTGTTGTGCCACACCTGCGTTACTGTAGAGTTTACTAAAAAGAAATACCAAGTTGAGCAAATTGTAGCACTCAGAACTAAGTGACATTCATAACCTTTCTTCTCTTCTACATGAAGCAGTTGACAATACATTTCAATACCATTAAACTGTTGATGCTGTGGGTCGTGTGTCGAAGGTCTAGTCACTGGTGCAGCTGGATCAAGACAATACACTTCGTTTGTTCGAACGTAGGGAACAAAGTGGGAAGAGGGAGGCCTCCCAGGGTCGGTGAGTGGAGCAGGGGGTCTCCTCTGCTGTGTGTCCATGTTGGTACTTTTGTCTCTTCTACTGTTATTGTTAAGCATCAGGAAATTAGAAGTATGTGTCTGTTTTTGTTGTCCTTGGTGTAATCTGTTCTTAACTGCTGGAACAGGTGGTGATTCAGATCTGTGTGAAAGAATTTCCATCAAAAAGAAAAAATACATAAGCAACGTCATTAATTTGCTTGAGCAATAGAGACAAGGAGTATTCAGAGGGTTGTACTTTTGACCAGACATTCTTGTGTATTTCTAATAACAGACAGTCAGGTGCATCCAAGTTCTTTAAAAAATAAAACAGAATAGAAAAAAAGAACATCAATTTCACTATCGATGATGCATTTCATTGATGCAGGGTATTAACCTACCTTTCTTCATTCAAATGATTCTTATGTAATTGTTCTTCCTAGAAGAAAATAAAAATAGTCAACAGTAGAACAAATAGATTCATGTTTTATATTAAGCATTTTCATTTTTCCAGAAAAGTTTGTTTTGAAATTCCAAAAGGCTGTTTGACCTGAGCTCAGGATAAAGACATTTATCAAAGATTGCACTAAGACTTATTTGTAGTGTCTATGAACTGAATGGAACCAATTACAGAGAGCTAAAAATTTGCTTTTATTTTCTATATCTATGACAGCTCTAAGCACAATCAAACATATCTGATCTGTTTCCCAAGGTCTGTAGAAAGCTGCATTTCTAGACCTGAAAGGTTCAGGCCAAGATAATAATTATTAAGGAGAAAGTCCTTACCCTAGGTAAAGTAGGTGACAGCTCTTGCTTGCAAGTGAAAAAATATTAACATAGCCCACGCTTCTTACAGTAAAAGACAATCTTTAATTACCTTACTGTTCTGCTTAAAACTTATTGGCCATCTCTGGCATACAAAATTCTTGTATCTTTCAAGAATAGAACTGGAAAGCATATATATAACCTCATATAACAAATTAATTCTTCAACAATTAACAAATTAATTCTTCACATCTTGAAAAACATCTATATGAACACCCAGTTCACATATAGATTTTTATTCCAACAGCTTCTAAAATATATTTAGGTAGCCCAGTACAAAATGGCTGAACAGTGGCCACCTCTACATGAGACCTTTTCATTGGAAAGTGTGAGAGCGCAAGGTGCTGTATGGCCGTGTACAAACACACATACACAGACACACACAGTCAGAAATATATTTGTTAAGTGTTTAAGTGTATTTTTTTTTTAATCCAGCCATAGGCTACACTGCTACATGTTCAGTGCATCCTCAGTACTTTTTTTTTTTTAAATAACCATATTGCTAGACCTAACTATCATCAGAGCAAAATATTTACAGGACAGAAATGGGCAAATCAGTGAGACCAGTCTATCCTGTGCATCGCTTTCAGCGATGATCCCACTTTATATAATGAATCAATGATAACAAATAAATTAAAGAGAATAAACACTTTGGAGGATTGAAATAACATCAAAATATAAGTCAGTCTTTTAATCGTGATGTTCAAACATTGCTCTAATACTGTTCTTTACCAAAGCACAGTAATAACTGAATATCCTGTCCAGATGGAACAGAGTGAGTCTCAAAAACGCCCACGACTGGGGTCCAGCACAAAGAGTTACCTTGCGGCCTGCGTGTCCCTTAGTCTTCCTGCTCACGTCCTGCTGAGGTGACGGAGACCTCTCCGAAGGGCTGCCCTTCTTCTGGCAGAGATTCCCAGGGGTATTTCTCTCTACCAACTGAAGCAGCTCCATTTGTCGTCTTACTTTGTTTTCTTCCCTTTGTTTCTGTAACTGTTTAGGATATCTTTCTGATGCTGGAATGTATCTTTTTCTAGGTTTGTTTATGTTCCAGTCAGGTCTTTTGCCACATTTTTCCATAGATTTAACTTGTCTTTCTTTTCTTGCAAATTGTTCATACAGATCATTGTAAATGCCATCATTCTCCTCTTCTGCAATTTTCTTTTTAACTGTACAGAGCATTTCTTTTTGGCATTTTTTGCTGTTAGATGTGTCTTTATATTCTATGGAAATATCAGGTGATCCGCAACACTTGGTTCTTTCCTCAGCTGACTGAGCATACGTTGACATAATAAAGTCATCTAAAAAAAATGTATTTTAACTCTATATAAGCTATTCAAATGACTTCTTTGACTTCTGTCTGCACATCAATCCTTACTTATGGATTATATTCAAAAATGACTGTTACAAGCTTATAATGTTTTTTATTATTTGCAAAGTGGAAGCAGAAAACAAAATAAACAGCAAAAAAGTAGAACAAAATCAAATCAGTGCAACAAAAATTTAAGTAGAAGGAAACTACATTATGTTAAAATGTAGAGTTCGGTTTCTGCCTCAGTAGCCAATAAAGAACAAAACACAACTTCTATTTAATTATTTAGCAATAATGCTTTGGTTATATTCACAACGGTACTGCGAATAACTCATTTTCACATTATTTGTTTTCCAATAGCGATCAGCACCGTTAAAAGAAATTTGCTCAAGCCAACAGCTATCAAAGAAAGCTTTCACTTCTCAAGTGATGACAAGTTAATAAATTCATTTCACTTCTAAATACAAGGCATAAAGTGACTGAATGTTTGTGTTAAATCTGCTCTTACAGACCCCATCTGATACAGACCCCGTTACCAGATTACACTGATCTGGGTTTCTTAGTGCTGTGATACATCACCAGGAGGAAGGCTGCAAGGCAGACTACTTAGATGCACCCACAGCATTTTGGGCTGTTTAACAGGAACTGCAGACAGCTGTCTGAATGTCAAGTCTTGGCTTTTCTATTTTCTAATTTCACATTTATTGACAACGTTTCTTCTAATATACCTAAGGATTCGTTAGGAATGCAACTCAGCTAGATACCAGAGCATGTTACTTAAGCATGTGACTAAAGAATATTACAATATATGCTAAAGTGCCTTAAGAATTTTAGTTCTACATAACTTGTGGCTGTGACTGAAAGCAGAATGAGACTGGCTGATTTTAATTTGTAACAGCTAAGTAACAACTACGTAAATGCATCATGTATTTAGAATATAATCAGCGATAGCAAGCCACTGTGCAGGATTTTTTCAGAAATCCAAACAAAGCTCTTTGCCAACATTTATATCACAATATTAACTGAAATTGCAAGAATATTTTACTTGTGATAATCTAATATGCCTGCATCCAAGCATTCCTTTCTAGTTTTGTTCCACTCTGACAGCGGTCTATAACTAAAGTTACACAAACATGCTTTTTTCTTAAAATTATTATTTTATTTATTTTATTAAAGTGCTGCATACCTGTTTGTACAGCAGTGTCCTTCCGAGGAGAAGTTTGCTGATCAACTTTACTGATAATTTCATTAGAAAAATTATGACTTTGATGTGAAATGACAGTATTATAATTTTCAAATACAGTATCACCTAAAAATAAACACATGACTAAATTAAATATATATATATTTAAACCATGTTATTAAGTTATTGTAGTCTTTGAACTCAAAGATAGAACTATGATTCAGCTCCTACTGTTGTTCTTGTTTTGTTGAAAAACAAGTTGACATTACTTAGGTCTGAATATTCCATATGCATTTCTGATAATATCCTTCCCTTCCTTACAAAAAGTATCACTTGAAGCTTAATAACATACCATATTCTCAGTTAACATGCAAAACTTTAAATAAGCTGAAATGAAACTTGGTTCCTGAAGCAAAGGAGCAGTTTCTGGTCCTAATATGAATGCAGACTTTGTGACTGGCAAAAACAAAACTGTCAACAAAAGCAAACAAACAAGAAAGACAACACTTGTGCCAATGTCAAAGAACAGGCAAACTGAATATAAAAAAATTGGTACTTGCCACCACCAAGACTCTTCTGGAGTTTTGAAATGTCATGTCCTTTCTGCGCCAGGTCTCGAATGCGCTGTTCTTGTTTTAATCTCTGTGCTAATTCCTGAGCTTTCTGCATTGTCTGATAGAGCTCATTTGTTTTAAGGGTCATGAGTTCCTATAATAAAAAATATACCATAATTTATTCTGAGAGTAAAATAAACAGGGCTAAACAATCTCCACATACTCCCTCAGGTTTACATATATTCTTATTTCCTGTACAATGTGCTTTAAATAAAATAAAAGAAGCCAGGATTAAATGTCTATCTCCCTCCTCCTATGTCCACAGGAAGGTGATAGTAGAAGCCTCCCTAAAATAAGGCAAAATATCCCTTAATCTGAGGCTTCTCATTTTAAACTATGGGTTTAAGGTTCAGGAGTCTGGGCCAAGGAAAACCTCCTTTCCAAACTTTCTCTCTCCACAGCAGTTATTCCTCTAAAAAAACTTCACTATCATCTTATCCCACCTCCCTACTGCATTTGCAGGTGGAAAGAAAAACAGTTGAGAGCAGGATGCATTTTGAAGGAGCTACAGGGAAAACCGACTTCCCCAATTTTTAGTCATTTCTTCTCCTATCTACAGACAGAGGCTACATCTCTCCCTCCAGCAAATTCATAGAAACAAACTGATCCAGTACTGCTGCAGTTCTAGGGGAGGGAGCATCGCTGTTCAGCAACACAGAATTCTCCTACTGTTCTAGAAAGGAAAAAAACACTGAAAGCTGCTATTGTGCCAAAAGGGAAAGTAAAACATCAGATGAGCCCGTCTGTAAGGAGCAAGAAGGTAATAAAAAGCAAAATGTGCAGTCACAGGTCAAGAAGGTTACTGTCAGTTTAAAATGAGCAGCTAGAGCTTTGTGAAGTTAACCTTAGAACATGCCTGGGCTTTTTCTGACTTTTCCAAAATATATTCTGAAAAAATCTTTAATCCACAGTAAAATCACACCCAGTCAGTTACTGCTCTGGCACTGAAGCATCTTAAAATCATCAACTCAAGTACTTCCATTGCATACTTTCGGATGTGTCATTTTTTGTACTTAAAATTATTAATCACATTTCTGCATTATTTTAAATTACAACTGAATTTCTGCTTGTTGTAATCCATTTCTCTCCCTAAAAAGGAGACAAGGACAAAGGCCTTGTCCAAAAACCTGCCTTTAATTAGTATGTAATTTTAAGTATAATGACTGAGGAAACACATTTCTGTTTCAAATATCTAAAGTACAAATAGTTTTTATTTTCAAAAAGATGAAGAAATACTATTTCTGAAGTGCAAGTTGACAATTATACCATTCTTCTCAGAAACTACCTTTATTACAGAGTTCTATAAGTCTGATTACCGTTTTGAAACTTTGAAGGAGATTTTTCCTTACTTCATAATAATTGCATTAATTGTAATGGACACATAGCAAAATCCCCTTCATAGTTTCAAAATATGATGCCACTTTTCACAGCAGTTAAAAATAGTATATGAAAATAGTATTTCAGCAGTGATCACCTCATGGGTCTTACCTCTATTCACAATATCTAATTTTACTAAGTACAGACAAGTCAGTAAGTTTCCATTTATTTGCACTAAACAAAATGCAAAAACCCACTTCCTTTTGTTTTTGCTTCAGCATATCTTCTTCAAATTGTTTCTGCATTAGTTCTCTTTCCCGGGCTAGACGCTGTTCTTCCTCTTGCTCTTCCCATTTCCTGTGCTCTTCCTCCAGTTGTTTCTTCTTCCGCTTTTCTTCTACTTGAGCCATTATTGCTTTCTAGCATTATAATTAAAAAAGTAAAATTAAAACACACGCACACACATATACATATTTAAATACGTACAAATTAGATATTCTACTAAGTAAAATTTATTTCAAATACTCCTTTTTTTCCTATTTCTCACAAGCTAAGTAGTTGTCTTATTGTTCCCATTAAAAAATCACCAGCTCCCAAGAGCAGTTGGGAGGTGACGTGCTAAGATACAAATGAAGTAGCTTTCTGTGATGGTATTTTTGTAAGGAAATGGTGGTCTGATTTTTAGCTTATGTATTGTAAGCTAATACGTTGATCTAGAAAGAGTAACAGTTTGATTGTAAGACTTCTTTACATTGCCCTAGAGACATCTTAATGAAGATTTACATACAATTAGAGTGCGGTAGAGTAATATATATGACAGTAAAACAGGTAAAATTTTGAAAGTCACAGACTATATGTCTCCGAACATCAGTCCTATCGATCAGAGTAGACTGCAGAAGAGCTGCGCACAAACCCCATTACAGCTCTAACGATACTACATCTCTAAAGATACAACAACACTACTTTTCATCCATTCTTTTCATTAAAATAGCATTTGAGTTTAAAACAGAGGTTTACCTGGTGTTCTAACTGTTTCTGCCGCCTTCTGTCTCTCTCTTCAATCTGGGCAGGATCTAGGAGAGCTGTCATTGAACGAAGGAAACTATGAACAAAGAAACATTTGAATTTTTTAATTAAAAAAAAAATCCCCAAACCTTCAAATTTCAAACAGTATTTTCAAATTCAGACTCTCAGATTTTATAAAGTTACTATTATGAAATCAGTTGTAGTAAGAACAAAGTAATACTATCTGCAGTAAACTTTATTAGTGAACAATAGAAACATCAGTATCTTCCTTAAAACCGAAAAGTTTTTCTGAATACCAAAACCTAAAAATGTTACCTAAGAGTAACGTTTACAGATTTGCAGAATGTTTTTCAAATATGTTTTAAGTTTCAAGGAGATAGATTCACGAAATTAATTGACTGAGAAGATGATTGTTCTTACAAAGCTCACTCACCTGACTTTCTGACTGTGTTCCACAGGACTCTTTTTAGCAGCTTTTTCGGCATTTTCCACCTTTGAGGGCATGAGGTTGCCTAAAGCTGCAGCTGAAAAAGGGTGAATAAAAGCAGTCAGCTCCTTAGGATCAGGTGATGGGCAAAGAATTTCAGGCTGCTTTTTGTACGCTCCATTTAAGGGGTGTTGTGCATTAGCATCGAGGTGGTTCTTTAAAGAATCAAAATGCATTGCCCATCTGTCATGCTCTTCAGCCTAAACAAACATGAACAACAGAACACGGAAATGGACTCAATTACACTGTTTATGTAAAGTATGATTAACAAAATAGACAATACACATTTTGTACAACTGGAACATTTGAAACCTCTATTATTGAGCTATAACGCACACAGGATTTAATTCCCTGAACAGAAAAAACAAAGTCACTAAGTTTGTTGTTAAAATACAAATCAAATCAGAAATTACACTGCTGATCGATATACTTTATCAGCAATAACATGTCAATACTATATTATCAGAACGTCTACTTTTCCAGCAACTAGGAAGTGCAAAAATTAAATAATCAAAATTTTAATGAAGTTGAATTCAGGCTTTTCTATTCAATTATTCAAGCTATTATTATTCAATTTCATATTCTCTCTCTAGTGACACAAACAAATTAGATCTTTTATCTTGGCTTGAATTTTGATTCTGGACAGTAGCAGGATTATTGTGATTCGGGACTACTGTCTTATCTTAGGTATTAACTCTGGGCCTACTTTTATACCAGAGATGCTCCTATTTCTCCTATTTCATATTTTCAGGTGGACAAGCCTGCCTGTTATAAAGTAAGTTCTTTTTCGGGATCTTTTCCATCCACACCAACCATTATTTTCAAATAAACATAAACACACACAAAAAAACTATTTTATGGAAGAATTTTCATAGAATTTTCACAGAAGTGACATCTCAGATTTAAATCTCCCTTCTTCCTTTTACACCTGGACTTTCTTAGTTCAGTGTTGGCATGTGAGCATTCTAAGGTACCTCTATCAAAAATATTAAGATTTTACCTAAGGTTTTACTATACATATAGAGAAGATTTTTCTCTTCTGACTAAAAAGACTGTTTTTTTTTTTTTTTTCTGGAGGGACCATTCCTTCAAGATTTGCCTTCTGTGAAATAGAAACTAACAAACACATTAACTTGAAGGTTTTGGGAATAATTCCCCTCTTAACAAAATTGTCAAAAAGCTTTACATCTGTTTTGAAAGAGACAAGAAAATGAAGGTCCAAAGTAATAAGAATCCAGTTGATTCTGCCTGCTGTTCCTTGAGTTTTTTCTCTGCTTTTTATGAAAGACCAGATCAGCGTTGTGAGGAAATGTATTTTATTCTTATGTAATCCTGGGGTATAATATGCAAAAGGGATAAGAGTGTAACAACACACACACACATTAAAAAAACGAGGACACCAAAGAAAAAGTAATTAAATGTTTAAAAATTCCTTTTTAAAAAAAAAGGTTAGAAGTGAAATTGCAATGGTGGCTCATTGGTGACTGTAAACATCTCTCAACAACAAGGAGATCTAATTAGAAAACAAGGCAGCTAATGATGAAATGTTTCACACCTGAGCTCCTTTCACAGCTATAAAACTCCATTTGCAAAATAGATCTGTTTCCTTCAGCAGCTTGGGGAGGACTGATGTTGTGTGTAAACAGGTAACCAATCTTGGCACCAAGATTTTTGAGGGGATGGAGAAAGAAGCCCTCTTCTAGTGTGATAAATTCTGCAATTAAAATTAAGTATTTCTTTCTCAAGAAATTAACTGCTATATCAAGATTTGTAAATTGTTAAATTGGAAGTAAAAAACTCAGCCTTTAATTCAGTAGACTGTAGGTTGTGAATGTCCATTTCAGGCAAATTTTGGTAAACAAGCTTTTTGCCTAGCAACATTGTGGAACATGATAGATGGGATGGACAGCAGGGAGTGAAAAACATAAAATGAGCCCTATGCTCCCCTGAAGGAGCACCCCAAGAACACCAGTCTAATTATGAAAAGGAAGGAAATTGATTACTATCAGTGTAATAGTAATCCAAAGTCACAGAAAAGGAAAGTAACTTTGTTTTATGGATATGTTTTAGATTAGAGAAAAATATTCTATTAGGAAACTGGGTCAGAAATTTCCTGTCTAGTCCTATCGACACTCTCTGCCCTTCTGATCAGACTTCACTCTGTCAGTGCGTTGTATTTAAGCATGTAAACTTTGGTAAATGAGCCTCTGTATGAAAACCTCCAGGGTAAGAGGTATACTGACCATTCTTGGCTATCATAATGTTATTAATTTGCTAAAAATTTATTTTTACAAAGTAGTGTCTGGCCAGCACTGCTACCACACCCTTCAAAAGTTAGTGCTTCCAGCTCTTAAGGAAGGAAAAAAAAACAAAAAAGAATAACAATAAAGCACGGTTACACCACCAAGCTTTTATCTCTGCAGCATGCTCCCTAAACAGCACATGAGACACAGGGCAGACTGTTCCTTGCCTTCCAAATACTGGAAGAGTTATTAGCTGACTGCTTTGTTAAAGTGTCCTAAAGGCTTATGCTGAAATCCTGGATGTGTTACAGGTTTTTTTTTTTTTTTCACTACTTGATTAGGCCTCAAATGTTATCCTTGTGTCTCAGAGGTAATAAAATCAATTTGAATCAGATGCTATGATGGCAACAAAACAAATGAGGTGTTAATGAGACCTGAAAAAAACATATGGGATGCACCTGAAGATAGAATAGGCAACTGAATCATTGGACAGTTACAGGTGAGTTTCCTCTCAGAAACTATTCAGAGTAGAGAACTAGTTTTTGTAATCAAGAAAAATCTCAGCTGTGCTGTACTGCTTACAAGTATTATCACCTGGATAAGCTTGGAGCCTGTGTTTCTAATGAAGCCTACTTAGTCCGCATCATTGAATGCCAATGAACTTGCTTTTTTTTCATGTCTCCTCTTTCAAAAAGTGACAGCAAGTTGTTTGAACTGGCTGAGTTCTGGCACTTCTTGTTACTTTATATTAAAAAAACAAATCTTGTGGACTTTTTATAAGGACTGTAAGAGATATGGTTTGACTGGGGGGAGGGGCGGGGAGAATGACAGAAAAGCTGATGTAGTAAAGACTTCTTACTTCAAAACATCATTCTAATCTGCAGGTACCTTTGATATAATTAGTTTTTCTTTTTGTAGCTTAACTTCTTCCTTCTCTTTCTCTAACTCTTCAATCCACTCTTTCTGTTGCTCATGCTTCACAGCACTTAAAGGTTGTTCCTGTGGTGCAGCTTCCTAGGGTAAGATAGATAAAAGTCACTTAGTTGTATCACAGTGTTAGTGCCTTGTATAGCCACAAAAAGGCAGAAAGTTTTGTCTTCAACTACTAGGCCTAACCTGGCTGCTATTTTACGAAAGCAATGCCTGTAAGTTTGTAACTGTGACACTTCTAAAACAGTGCTTCAGTTTAACCAAAGCTGTTAAATAAGTTCAAGCTATTATTCTAGCTTGAACTATACCTCATTATATACAATCAGAATAAAAATACTTTTCTCTTCTTGCTATAGTTCACAGCTCAGTCTGCACTGTTGGCAGAATCAGCATTGTTATCTAATTAGTAGAGATCTGCTTCCAGTATATGATAGATGCCATCTTCTTTCTTCTGTTCCTACTTATGTATCTATACTACTTAAAAACTTTATACTCCAGTGGCACTGACAGTTTTCAATGCAAACAGACAAAAATCATGCCTCTTAGGAGTATCTACTAGAAATAATTGAAAACTATATCTGGAATAGTATGCAATTGATATATTTTAAAGTAGTCTTCTATTTCTAGTATATTCCCATATCTCTATTTCTTTAATCTACACTTAAAAACTATGTAACGCTGCAGTTCACACCTCCAATGCTATAGCTCAGCCCTGAAAATGCTTTCTTCAGTGTCATTATTTTGAGGATAATTCATTTAGATAAAGTACTCCAGAGAATCAAAAGGCAAGTCTACTGAATTATTTTGGCTTAAAAGAACTACAGCAGATACGTGCCTGTTAAATCATATATTAAAAAAAAAAAAAAACTGCACGCAATTTAAAATCTTGTGTTAGGACACAAGTGCTGTGTAATTGACAGTTGGTAAGTCAGAAGAACTGAAATATGAACACTGCCCAGCTGGACCACTTGAAACACTGAGTGGAACTTCATTAGCCTCTGTGCTTAAAATAGTTCTACAGTTTTCATCAATAGTAGTAATTGAATCAGCTGGAAACACTGTCTGCAAATAGTGACCACTGTGGTTTAAGACTTATTTAGCTGTCCTGTTTTGTTTGCATAGAATATCCTTTAACATGTAATAAATTATATTTGTAAAAGCTGCTATTCATTAAAACTTAAGCCAAAACTTGTAGCTATGAATCTGGTATCTAGTATTTCTGTGGAGCGAGACAAATTCTTATGGGGCCAAGAATGGAAATTTCTAGGAATGCTGAGTAGGCCACATAAGCAATTTGCTTTTACTGCAGTTACTGACAGTAGTTACAACCATAAACCTCTGTTCAATAGCAATCAATTTTGTAGGAGAAGCCTTCTCATCTGAGTATATTTATCTTGCTTACAGCAAGTTCAGAGTGACATACTTAAAAAGGCTGGTTACAGTAAAAAGCAAATGATATGCTTTATTAAAATGTAAACAAGCAGAGTTATTGGTGAAAAACAATAAGCAATGGAAATAATTATACAACCAGGAATTAGTGAGATTGTTTTTTGTGCTTACTGCTAGCCTACCTTATCTGGGTCAGCTGTTTCCATTTTCTCTATATAGGTTTTATCACTGCCAGGTCTCTTCCAGAAATCAGTCACCTCTCCTTCCAAAGTTTCTTTTAGTTTCTTCTTCAGAGCTACCTGCTCATCTTTTTTTTTTTTTTTTTTAAACAAACAAACAAAAACTCTATTAAAATTTTTCAGTATACACAGGTAACAGCATTTCAGAAAAAAACAATGCATGTCTATAATTTTGATTGGAAAATTGATTACAAAAGGAAGTCACAATTGTCTGACCAGGCAGTCTAAAGATAATTTTGCTCTCAGACAGGATGGCTGATTAGTCCCTGGTAATTGGGCAGTCTCTCTGTGAAGATTAAGAAATGGTGAAGGTTTACAGATAACCCAGGAAGAGAGAGAAAACCATCAGAAATAACCAAGTAAGTAAATAAATTCTTCCTGTTTTTATATCAGCTTTGGACTATCGTGATGATGTGATCAGTGTTCTTGTCTGAGTAGAATTTTCAAATTCAGCAAATTTAATCAGTCTGTAGCCTGACAAAGTACATAGCTTTCCAATTAGTAATGGCTGTGATATAAGTAGATTTTTAAAAGTTTAGGGAATGCAAAGTTTCTTGGCATTTTGTTACTTTAATATAAGAAATTGATCAGAAATAAGTGTTCTATACTTTTAAGTACCTAATTCCTTCTTCCACTGGGTCTTTTTAAGTTCTAATAAGGCTTTATCCCCTTCTCTTTCACCCAAGGTACTAAACATGTCAGCAGGTTTCCATGAATTCTTTCTGGAAAACAGGGAAGAAAAAATATTTTATCTTAAAAGCCAATCTGTTCATTTTACATGCAATTTCTTAATTGCTAATTAAAGAGATTCTTACTATGATTATAAATTACATTAAGAATCTCTAGTACAGACACATTTTTTGTAGATAATCAACAGTAGAGATCTACATACATAACAGCTTTCTGTCCTGGTTGTGGATATGCTTCTTGTTTCCTGCTTGAATTGGAACTTGCTTCATGTGGAACGGATGAAGCTTCACCAGCTTTTTGGAGCACTGTGATAGTGTTTTCCTCTGATGTCTTGTCAGTAGCTGTAGCAGAATTTATATTTAGTCTTTAAGTAAATTGTAGACAGCCTACATGATAGGTTCATTAATGTCTACTAAACTTTCTTTGGCACTGAGTAAATAGTAAGAGCAGAAACTTGCAATTTCCTCACTATTTAGCAAAACTATTTTCAATTTATCTTGTATGCCTAAGGTGTATAGACTACACCACAGAATATTTTATAATACTACAGATAATAAACAATCTTGGCTAAGAGCGGAGAGTTTGGTGACTCTGGTAATTGTAATTGAAATGTATCTTGTTCTTGATGACAAAGAAAAGACTTCCCTTGGTTCAGAAATAGGAGGAAGGATACAACGTGAGAAGACGCATTAGCAGTTCTCAGGCTTACTTTTTACTGTTAAAATTATTAAATACTTGATTTCTAAAAACAGTAGGCAATTTTACAGCAGATGGTATTTTGTTGAGATCATTGTAGGGTAACAACTCTACAGGCTGTAAATTATGAACACAAAGTTAAGTTTTCACATTTTCCATGATATAAAACTTCCTCAACTATCTTAAGAAAATTTCACTTTTGAAGGATGATGAATCTTACCCATTTCCTCTTGCTTTTCATTATGAACTTCAGAGAGACTTCTAGTTCCTTCTTTTACAGTCATCAAAATCTGTTCAAGCTGCTCTTGTGTTAAACACACTAAGCTTTTTCTTAGGTCTTCAGCTGATGTATGTGCATTTTGAGTTTTCTGTTTGATTTTTTTAACATCAAGATTTTCCGAATCAAGCATTCTGCTGTTGTTATCTCTTTGGAAAATCAAAGAGTTATCTTTAGTTGGGGCTTCATGTGAGGAGTTATTTGCAGTAACTAGCAGTCTATCACATCTTGTCATGGATAAACTTGATGTGCTTCTTGGTTTTGTTAAGCTTTCATGCTGGATAAGGGCATTCTGTGTTGACCTCGGAACATGCTCGGTGTGCCTTATTCTCAAGGCATGTTTAGTGACTCTGGCTTTATTACCCATCTGTTAAAACAGTAACATTACACCAGACCTTAATAACTTCACAAAGGTAGCAAACTCAGTGCTGAAGCAACAATTAAAGTAAGTGTCACTTTTTTTTTATTTGTTATATCAACAAAAAATAATTCAGTAAAAATGAAATAACTAAGATGAGGATGGTACCTATACTGGAATATTTAGAGGCAGGAGTTTGAAAACTAGTCTCATGTAGCATAATGTTAAAAATTCAAACATTCACTCCTTTTCTTTGGTATTTCTGAAAATGTGCTATATTTTCACAATACAGTCCGTACTAACGGAATCTCTATTCTTCCATCCTGTCCTAAATGGTGTTACCTTTCTCAGCGGCCTCTTTGTACATGTGTAATGATCTCCTAGGTATTGAAACCTTTTTCAGCTTTTTATCTCCTCACTCCTTTCATTCCAATTTGCTCAGATAAGGATGACCTGCACAACTGAGTAGACATTTGAATATACTCTAATATTCTGGTTTTTTTCAGAGTTTCTCTGAGAGCTCTTAAACTTATCATTTAAGTGATCCCCTGTATTAACTTGACAAGCTAAGCTAAAGCATTTTCCTAAAGTAATTCACAGAACTTTGAATTTATTCTTTTTAACAGTTGTTATGAACCTGAGAAATAAACATCAATTTTTCATAAACAGCATTGATTGCAAATATTGAGATGCTTCAAAGGTGTTTTTAACTGTGTGAATAAATTAACTAGTCTAACTATGTATGATTCAACAACGAAGTTATTTTTCCATTTACCTTCACTGCGGGTTTTGATGTACCTGTTAGGGAAACAAACATGAACATGAGTGAAGTGTTTAATAATGTCCTCCTGAAAAAATGTATCTTGAGGAATTCATAAACTGTTACATTTGTTTTTGTACAACAAAAACTTTTTGCCATAACATCTGCCCCAATTATTCTCTATTATTTATACTATTTAAAATATATTTCAGTATACCTACTTCAAAGGCATGTTGAGAAACAACTAGATGTATTCCAGTAACTGTGTACAGTTGTATACAGATCTAATTGAACTACTGTGCCAGTCATCCTGCCTTCCTATTCATTCCACTTTTCAGCACCACCACTGTGCAAAGGGCTTATTTCTAACTGTTTTCTCACTGTGATTTTGTTCTGTGACATATCCTTCCAGGATAGTCCCTGCATCCAGCACCGTTCTATTATATAATGTAACTTGTTCCCCAGTGCTAAAGAAACAGGACTTGCATTATTACTCCATCTCTTATTGTTTCCTCTATCCACTTCCTAAACTCCTCAGTCTTGCAAGCCAAATTACACCTAAAGGTAACAATCTCAAAGATATTAAGTACTTTTGAAACCGATTCTAATACCTAATCTAGTCATTAAATAATATTTATCATTTACTTGCTATTTAGATAAACACTAGTTAACTTGGAAGTATGCTATGCTAACTGTTGTCCTGTGAAGACAGGCATTAAACCTTGCACCATTTTGATGTTTCAGTAGTAAGTGTTTTGGGGCTCTTTCCTCGGGTTCTCAAGCATTCAATGTTCATCTGAATAGGTAATTCACTTTTTGGCTTTTTTCTACCAATTAAGAATTCAATTAAGGTGGAATTCAAATGCATGTGAACCACATCTCTCTGTGGAAAGGATAAATATAAGCAGGTCCACTGCTTTGATAATGTGGAGGTATCTAAACACTGGGAGCTCCGAAGTAATGTTTATGGGTTATTTTCTTTGCTCTTGAAAAGAAAAAATATACCGCAGCTTAAGCTACTACAGAATAATCCTACTTGAGCCCCTAAAAACATGTGCAGAATTTGGCATGGCAGAAAATGGAAACTCACAAGCAATGCATTTTGAAAGAATTTTTGATAAAACCCTATTAAAGTAACTGCCTGAAATCAGTTGTATAAACATAATTTTTTATTCGGGAACACTGCTTGTCCAAGGCGCAAGGCTAATGCTTTATCACACAATAGAAAGGCACCCTAGAATGTGCACTGGCCTTGTCCTGCAAATGATCTTTGCTACAGTTAAAGTTGTGGCACTCCTGTATGGGAGTGTTGTAAGGTTTTGTTTCTGGTACATTGGTATTTTTTTATTGACTTAAAATATCCCGTATGCTGGACAGGCATCTAGTAAACACACAGAAATGACATGCATTTCAGAACACATCAAAATGGAGAATTTCTGCATCCCGACTTGTATGCAGAATGGTGGAAAGGGGATTTAGGCTTGCATATAAGCATACGTATAGCAAATGAAAGATCTAGAATTTATTAATCACCTGAATTGTTTTGCAGCTGTGTAACTACTGATAAGAGGCAATTTTCTGTAAATTAAGCAGAGTAGAGCAAAGTTACTGATATCCTCAAATGATGTATGCCCATCTATAAGGATCTATAATGGTCTCTCTAGGCACAAAAGAAAAACCAAAGATGGGGAAAGAATCAAGTTGTAAGATTTAGATCTTAAGTTAAAGACCTTTAAAGACTACTTGATAAAATAATTTTAAAAATACCGTAAGAAGCTAAAATTAGTCTAGGCTTTCCATCCAATATTTCAGTTTCAAGCTTCAGTCCATCTCTGTAAAAACAAGAAAGAAAAATCTGAACTATTGAATGACTGCTAATGATAACATTCTCACATTAATAGTAAAACCAAAATTCTGTTTTACTGTACAGTATCATAGTTTACTTTTAAGTAGAACAAATTTTACTGTAAAGGTTTAAAAAATCAGAAGTGTTATTTGTGATTTCTTTAAATTTTGCAGTTAGGTATGTGCGTAAAATAATCAAACGGCTTTCCTTATTCCATGCATTAATTTGGTAAGTTCACAACGTCACTCTTGGCGATTTTTAAAGTAATGCATGTCTCGAATCAGGTTGCCTCTGATTTTGTTTTCATCCTTAGCCATCTCAAACTTCCATGCAATTTGCATAAAGCTTGCTCGTTGACATGGCAGCAGTGCTGGAAACTAATGCCAGCTGCTAAAAGGGCACAAGGCAGTTGAGGGAACGAGTGTCCACCTTTATATTTACTATTATTTATTTATTAAAAGTCTCCTTTGTGCACTGAAGCCAAGGCCGGAGGCGGCACCAAGGCAGCGCCGCAGCTTCCCGGCCCCCGGGGGCTCCCTCCCGGGGCGGCCCTTGGCACGCGTCCCGCGACCCTTCCGGCGCGGGGCCTGCGGGGCCCGCGGCGGCGCCGCCCGCGCCCTCCCGCCTTACCCCAGGTTCATGGCGCTCCGCGTTCTCTACGGCCGTTGCTGCCCGCGCAAGGACGCGGCCGCCGATAGGCTCCCCGCGGCGGCGGAGCCCGGCCAATGGGCTGCTCGCACACTGCGGAGTGCGGCCGAGGCGGGGGGGGCTTCCCTAGCTCCGTGCACGAAGCCGTTAGCTCACGTTGTTTTTACTTAGGCTCGAAATACTAGAAATAACTTGTTTAATAAAACTGAACCACGTGGTCCACTTCTTTCAGCACCCTGCATAATTTAATTGAAGCATAACATAACTGTAGAGAGGCTGAGTTCTGCTGTCCTGTAGGCAGTTGCCTCTTGGCTGAAGTGGTGCCGAAGAGGGAACCGTTCCTTCTTCCAAGTCAACTTGTAGCATTCACAGTATTTTTCAGCATTGCATCTGTAATAAGTGCCTTTGGATGACTGACATTCACTGTCATAAATCTGTTGTGTGTGATTCCATCCCAACCCTTTCCAGCTCATGGTTGTGTGCAAAGGGCTGCTACAGGTTGGCTCCCATCATGGGCAAGGGGCTAGCTAAGCCATCTTCAGTAGCCATTTCCATCTTATTTGCTCATCTCTTTCCATCTGGGCCATTTTTTGCTCAAGCAAAACTGAAAGAGAGTTGACCCTACTTGATCCTTCATGATTTTAAGATGCTCACATCATTTTTAACAAAATGTCAAACAGAATTGCTTTGGGTTTCTGTTTGAGACAGTAGGTGGCAATATAGTTTCAAGCATATTTGAGAAAGATTGTCATACAGATTTTTTTTTCCTCAGGAACAACAATGAATTTCATTTTGGATTATTAATTTTAATATTTTATAAACCAGCTGTTTTACTAGACAAATGCAAAGAAATAGTTTCTTTTAACAGGCTGTCAATCTAAACTTCTAAATATAGCAGATTAAGTGCCCCTGTTTGAGACTTCACCTAAAATGAATAATTCAAGTATGTACCTGACAGTCTGTTCTCTAACTTGCTTTATCAGATGTCCACAGAATTGGTAAGCTTGTAGCAAATCGTCCTGCTAGTGTCCAGGATGTTATCAAAATAGCCTTTTTCATGCAAATCATGGTGGTTTCAGGACTTGGAGAACACTATGCTACCCTATTCTTTGTCTACAGTTCAAAGTTACCTAGAAAAAAATGGTACTATATACACGTGCAACTGGAAGTTCCAGAATGAAACAAGTTTGACAAGTACGTTTTACACAGAATAGATAATTCATTACAAGTCTTTAAAGAAGAACTAAAAAAGCAATGAACATTGCTCCTATAAAGCAATTCCAGCTCTTAAATCAAAATTTTGGCTGTAGGATCTCACCGCAGGGCAGAGGTTAAGGTTTCTTTCAATGTAATAGAACAAATCCATTCTCTATCAAGTTCGTTATTTAATGCTATTTCTAAATGAATACGCATGAGAGATACAAGAGAATTCATACAGACCAGGATGTTATGGGAAGGCTATAATATAATACTACTACCTCATTACTGCTCAGTCTTGATGAGTGTAGAAAATTAGAAGTAACAAAAGGTGATTACTTTTTTATTTAGAGCCCATCAGTTCCATAGCATTCTTGGAGATTTGAGTTTATCGTATTTGTTAACAGTTTGGCAGAACTATGCTTTAGTAAAGCTTGTTGTTGTTGTTAACAACCTCAAGAATAAAAGCACAAATTGAGGAGGCTAGAACAAAGTCACCTTTTTGCCCTCCCTGAATTCATCCTCCAGCTCTCGTGCCTGATGATGCTGTTGGTATGCCACGTTACTCCTAAGCTGGCTTTTTAATTCACTTTCTTTCAAAATTCTTGCCTCCCTGCAGGTCGCAATAATTGCTATGAACAAAAGCATTCGGGAGGCCTGAATAAAAGTGCTTTCAGGGTACATGCCTCTTTCTTAAGTATCATGAAACACCATACAAAGCACTTGCATCACTCATTAATTAAACTATCTAATAGCCTGGATAAGCAAGTTAAGAGGATGAGATTTCAGTGGGGGGTGAGTATTGTGAAAGTCCCACCAGGTATCTGTGTCTGTCTTGATCTCTAGACACCGAAGTGCCATTAATAGCTGGTCTTAAGTGACTTAAGAGAACAAGTCCTATTGATTTTTCAATCACTTACGTCCTCATGAAAATACCAGTCAAATATTGTAATTGGTGTCTAGGTGGGAAAATGGATTTGCACAATGATTAAATTTAACATAATTACTGATAGCTTCTGGAAGCTAGAATGGTTGAGTTTGGGCCTGGGATGCAAAATGTAATTACAATAGAAATAAAGCCGAAAGTTTCACCTGATAATATGCTTCCTTTGGGTGTGCATTTGGATTGTAGCAAGATTTATATACGGCACTGTTGCTGGATGGGACTTTTTTTTTTTTTAATGGCTAAATTGAATATACTACAAATGTCGCTTGAGTTTGTCTACTTGTGGTGCTTTGGTCCTTTTAATTTGAGGGAAGGGAGTCTCAAACATTTTCAGAATGTGGGCTGCAGCATTCAAGACAAATGCATCCTTTTACCTCACAGTGACTGATTTCATCATCCTTCCTCTCAGTATTTGTAGTCTTGCTGGGATATCTAGAAAAATAACTCTGGAATGTCCCTGAGGTATATTATTCTGAATGAAATCTAGCAGTTTCAACTATAGGAAATATGTGCACATGTGAGCAAATTCAGCAAAAACGTGTTAAATGCTCTACGGATCAGCAGTAAGACAATGATCACTCCTTAAGAATTGCAGCACTCAAATCATAAAGATTTCTCATGTACTACCAGACAGATTCAAAAACAAATTTCAGATCATCCTAAGTTAAATGTGAATATAAACATTTTTGGCCTTGCCTGCAATTCAAAGTTTTAGACTTTTTTTTTTTATTGCTTCCTACAAAAGCTTTGCTTTGTAGGAAAAGATTTAAGAATAACCATCAACTTTGTGCAATCAAATGCCAGCATGAGATTGTATTAATCCCTAGCTAGTGCACTTGACAATTAATGAAGTGAAGGTATGAACTATGTGCCAAATAGACTGTTCAAATCAAATGATCATTTTTCAAGACAAGAGTGCAGAATAGTAACAGACTAATTGAGGCTGCCTGTTCTGTTTTTAAAATAGTATTGCAAACAGGAGCTGATGTGATGACCATAAACTGGAGTTGATGTCTGGTATCATAGATTACTACACATTAAAAAAAAAATCATATAGTAGGAAATTTCTAGAATATGTAGCAGAAGAATGTAGTTTCCTGAAATTTGAAAAGGGTCTTTATTGTCAAGAAATGTGCACACTGCATTTACTGTTGTTCATAATACATGCTGCTACATGCTTTGTCCCTTCATGTTTATGGTTTTAAATGACCATTATGCTTGTAGTTGGCTTAAGAGGTATTTTTAGGTCTTTTTAGAGCATATTGCCTTGAAATGATTATGATGTGGAAGATTTGTCCTTTTAAGTTTTGAAATATATACTATATATAACATCTAGAAGCATATTAGGAATGTATATAAGTTATGTTCTTACTGCCAATGCACTACCAAATAACATTGAAGTGGGAAGACAAACTTAAGAGTAAACCACCCAAACTGATATAAATTGAAGCCTACAATAATCTTTTCTTCAGAAACCTTATTTGAAAGTTTTTCTAAGTAAAGAGGGAGTATTGTTACTGTTACTGGTGAAGAGATACAAAGTGTAGAAATAGAAAGTATTGCATAGTAAGGCAAAAAATTACTCATAATCCATTTTTTTCCTTGATAAAGTACCTAAGTGCCTGTGGCTTTTACCCTGTTTTCTTTCTAAATTCTTTCTTACAACGAAACAACAGCTTGATGCTATACTGTCATATACAGTGATTGTCCAAACACGATAAATTGATGTGAGGCTCATTTCTCACATATTTCCTATCAAATGTTGGGGCAAGAAGAAAGTCAAAAGTGTGTTTTGGTATGGTTTAAAATAATACTGTGAAAGTAAAGATTTCCACTTTCATTCCTGTCAGCAAAGTATCCCATCCTCTGCAAAATACTTACAAATGAGCCTCTTAACTTCTCAAGCCTTGTCTGAAATGCTTTATGCAGAAATCTGACAACTATTCAGTACATTTTGCAAGATGCAGAGAATTTCAAATAGTTTTATATGCCTAGGCTGAAATTCACTGTGTGGCAGGAAGTTTAGGTAGATGCTCTGCTTTATATTAGTCTACATTGTGCTTAATTAAGATAAGGCAAGCATCTTGGGACTATGTTTTGACAATTAGGAGTTTCTTGCTCCAGGTCTAATGTATTTGTAATTAATGAGCTTGACTCTTTTTTCCCCCCTTCTTTTTTGATGTGATAAAAATCCAGTAGGCTGTCAAGTTTTTTATTACTCTTTTTGAAGGAGTCTTGTTTTTGGATCGAGCTATCATAATATTGGCACAGATGCATTCCTCAACTGCATGCATAGTAACTGCCCCAAGTGATCTAATCAGGTTTTTCTGCATCGCAAAAGCATTTATATAATAAAATAAATGCCTCACAGCAGATATAAAACTAGCAGCAGAAAATGTCCTCAGAAGTAGTAAATCAAATAAATCAATATGCAATTAGATACATAGAAATGGAAGCCAAAGTAAAACCACCAAACCCTAACAAGAAATAGCAGAAAATAATAACCAAACAACTGAGACAGTAATGATGTTTGTTTTTACTTGCTGTCAAAGATGGATGATTATCATAAAGCAGGAAACAGCTATAGTAAATCAGACACTAATAAAGTAAAACTGTTAAAAACTTTAACTTCAAAATGTCATCTTAAATTTGCAGTGTGCAGCAGACTGCCCAAAACAAACAGTGGAGAATGGGAGAAAATGAAGTTCTTTTCTACACCAAAAGGAGATCAAGCATTTGATGAAGTGCTAGGCAAATACCTATCTCCCCTCCTTTATTCATTTTCTATGTACATAGAAGCGCAACTTCTTTTAAGACTGATTTCTGTGTCTTAGGCAGAGGGAATAAAAGCAGATGTTCATATTGTAATGGCTCATACCTGCAATGTGAAAGGTATATGCCAGTTTCTGAGCTTTCCTGTGTTCAAGATTTAAACCCAAATGTTCAGGGATTTTAGAGTAAGCTTAATATTGAGTTGCAAGCTTCCTCAGCCTGGGAAGGGAAGCAAAGGAGTGGAACTCTGTAATATCAGAAAATGAGGAGACATTAAATAAGTATCACAAATTCTGAATAGCAACATTCAGAATCAGGGCTAGATTCTGTATGGCTTTGAGAAAACAGCTATGGGTTGATTTTTACCCTCAAATAAAATAATCAAAATGCAAACAGATGATGAGATGATTATCATTTATCTTGCTATAAGTTGTATATCCATTTGTGGTATTAGGAAGACCTTGTTTTCTTTTATGACATGCTTTCTTTTATGACAGAGTGATAAAGGTTAAAAAACTCTTGTTCTTCAAAATAGTCATGTATTTTTTCCTAATGTCATGTGTTTCTTTTTTTTTTCCCAAAAGTTTCTGTTTGGAAAGGGAGAACTGTAGAAATTTTATATATCCTAAAACAGTCAGTGGGCACATAGCAAAGATACAATAAAAAATTTAATTGTGACATGACTCAGAAAAAAATAGTTAAAATATTATTGTGTTCTTTAGGGCATGTGTGGTCTATTTGGTGTACCTGATAGCCTTCTACGATGGGATGACTGGCTGGATGGACAATAGGAGAGCCGTGGATGTTGTCTACCTTGACTTCAGTAAGGCTTTCGACACAGTCTCCCATAACATCCTCATGAGGAAGCTCCAGAAGTGTGGGTTAGGTGAGTTGACAGTGAGGTGGGTTGAGAACTGGCTGGCCGAGCTCAGAGGGTTGTGATAACTGGAGCTGAGTCTAGTTGGAGGCCTGTGGCCAGCGGTCCCCCAGAGATCAGTACTAGGCCTGGTGCTATTCAGCTTTTTCAGCAATGACTTGGATGAAGGCACAGAGTGTACCCTGAGCAAGTTTGCAGATGATACCAACTGAATGGAGTGTCTGACACTTCAGAGGGCTGTGCTGCCATTTAGAGGGACCTACACAGGTTGGAGAGTTGGGCAGAGAGGAACCTCCTGCGGTTCAACAAGGACAAGTGCAGGGTCCTGCACCTGGGGAGGAACCAGGCACCAGTACAGATTAGGAGCTGCTGGAAAGCACCTCTGTGGAGAGGGATTTGGGAGTCCTGGTTGACAACTAGTTAACTCTGAGCCAGCAATGTGCCCTCATGGCTAAGAAGGCCAAGGGGATCTTGGCCTGCATCAGAAGGAGTGTTGCCAGCAGGTCAGCAGCTCTGTGAAGGCCACACGTGGAGTACTGGGTTTAGCTCTGGGCTCCCCAGTACAAGAGGGACATGGAGCTTCTAGAGCGGGTGCAACAGAGCGACAAAGATGATTAAGGGACTGAAGCATCTATCTTATGAGGAAAGATTAAGTGGCTGTTTAGCCTGCAGAAGAGAAGACTGAGAGGAGATCTAATCAATATGTACAAGGGGTAATGGGTACAAAATAAAACACAGAAGTTCCATTTTCATGTGAGGAAGAACTTCTTCACTGTGAGGGTGACAGAGCCCTGGAACAGGCTGCCCAGAGAAGTTGTGGAGTCTCCTTCTCTGGAGATCTTCAAAATCTGCCTGGATGCCACCCTGTGCCATGTGCTCTAGGTATCCCTGCTTGAGCTTGGGAGTTGGACTAGATGATCTCTAGAGGTCCCTTCCAACTTCAACCATTCTGCAATTCTGTGAAATTTAGAAAGGGTTTTAGAATGGCAATGTTTTGTTTTCATCCTTATCTGTCTTCCTTTAACCTCTCAAGCTCCTCGGTATAGCTGAAGCACAGAAAGTTCAATGTAACAAGTGGAGATTTAACAAACAAGAAAATGACGTCCTCTATAGTTGAAATGCTTTTTCTGATATTTCATACAAATACCCCCTTTTGTCAAGTTTTATGAGCAAAGCTCCTTAGCTGTAACTTGCATTTTAATGCAGTTTGGGTTTGGATTTGAATATTTTTTCAAAATAACTTTGATCTCAACAAATGCTACTTGCTGTGTATTACTATTTTTGAATATATTTTAGAATTTCTGAAGCTGTAAATTCATTTTAAAATAGTTCTTATTAATCTTTGAAAAAAGCATTCATTGTATTTGGCAAAAATTATTTTGCAGAAAATTAGGAAAACAGCATGAATCTTTGCTTTATATTTGAATGGTTTATGATTAAATCCTACTGCATGAATAAGCTTTGCCAACTCTTTTGTTTCTGCCTTTATAGCTTTACATGTATATAAATATATATGTATAAACCCATATATAAAAATATATGGGGCGTGTTCATAAGTATATATATGCATAAACATACATAAACACATACCATGTTTTTTTCCTGTTAGTTCTGAAAGCTTGGTGCTGTTGAATTAGATAAGCTTAAATAGAAGCATAGTGGAACAACAGTAATTCAGGATATTCCTTGTGAACAGACAAAGGAGTTTTATGAAGAAAAGGAGACAAAAATGTGTCATAGCTTTCAGAAATGTTGTAGGCTTCAAAGACAAATACACTATGGCTGCGAATAACCTTGTAATGATAAGCATGACAACAAATCATTATGTTGCTTACTATGGCTTAAACCAGTCTACTCTTATGGAATTGTTTTTCTTACTACAGCAATGCAAATATTCATCTGATATTGTTACCTTATTACTTTATTATACTCTGGAAAAAAAATCCAATATGTACAAAATATTGCTTTGTATGTGTGCAAATCTGTGCAGGTGATCAAAAATTCTAAGTTTCTGAAAAGGTCTTCTGTAATATTATGTCATACCTAGCATTTTAAAGTTTGTTTTTACAATACATGGTAATATTAGAACAACATATTATTGGATCATAGTAGTATGAGAAAATTCTGCCACCCTATTCATACTAAATAGCAAATAACTTGGTTTCAGTGGGTTCATTGCCAGAGCAATCAAAGTTTCTAAGAAGTATTGCTAAAGATGCAGAAGGAAAGACTACATGGTAATGATTCTTTCTGTTTCTAACAGCGTTAAAAATATTTCCTCTGGTATTTTATATGATTATTCTTAGCCGAGTATATGTGTATGTATCTGCTTTTTGGCTTGGTTTTAGGGATTTAAAATATAGAGCTAGATGGATGTTATGCTACTAATGCACTGCCAGAAATGCTCAGAGAGTCCAAAGAGGGTCTGTGAAACAGCCATATGGCCAGAAGCTGAAATACACTCATTGCTGTTCCAGTATAGCAGAGAAGTAACCTTTTCCCTCCCTGCTTCAGTTTTCCATTTACAAAGTAGGGCAGTATTATTAAAGCATTTGATAGGATTTTTGTTCAAATATGTTAGATTATTTCCTAAGTGCCATCTCAGTTTCACAGAATGTATATTACTTTGGTTTCCAGTAACCCAGAAAAATGCAGTTTCATTTTATCTCTTGTCTATTACTATGTGGCTTTTTTGTAGTATGACTTTTGAAAAATGATAAGAGTTACTTTCTTCGTTTTATCAAGATAAATGGGATTTCTTTTGGTTCAGTCTTGGGGAGAAGGCAAAATAATGAAAATAATAGCATAAGGGAAGCCTACATGCTTGTTTGTGTAACGAGCTCTGTCTGTCAGCTTGGAGCACTGAAGTTTTGCACAGAAGCTGTTAGGGTGGGGATTCCTTACCTGGTCATGTATGACCCTTGAGAATTACTGTTTAGAGGGGGTAAACATCTACTAGCGATTTATGGTTATTACTTCCATTTTCATTTCCTAAAAGCAAACAAGACATTTATTCCTTGGTAGTCTGAATTGCATTTTCTTCTTTAATGCTAAAGAAATTAACAGTTTAGACAAAGATCTTCTTAACTGACACAGGACACTTGCAAAGTTTGAAGAAGCCAAA
The DNA here is from genome assembly GCF_059628265.1 of Tinamus guttatus. Lineage (NCBI taxonomy): Eukaryota > Metazoa > Chordata > Aves > Tinamiformes > Tinamidae > Tinamus > Tinamus guttatus. The sequence goes on along the minus strand of NW_028288985.1, from coordinate 1,486,596 downwards.
GAAGATCACTATGGAATTAAACTAAACCTTTAAGGCCATATTCGTGGAGATGGTAAGATGCTTACACGTTTGAATCATGGTTTAGTGAATGAAAATAAGAGAATGCCACTTAGACCCTTAGAACTGTTTTTTTAACTTTCAACTGATAGGTGAAAAATAAAACCAAACATACAAAAATGTGTGGGCAAGAGATAGTTCTGCCAGCAGGATGAAAGTTGCTGACCACTAAATTTTCTGAGCAACTGATACACTTGAGTTGCCTCTAGCTCAGTAAATACTGTATTGGTCACAGCAGAAATTGAGCTATTTTATCTTTGTAGCAAGTATGATATGGACTGTGGCAATGAAGTCTTTCTACGCCCTCTTTCCATCTGTGTTCTACACCCATCTGTCATACTTTATCCCTGTTTAGGTGGAAAGTGTTCTGGATTTGTGGCACTGTTTGTGTTTACAACCCAGCCAACCAATACACTGAATGTAACTGAAGCTCTGAGACCTACCAAAATAACCACTTAGCAATAGGAGCTGTCCTACAGGCAGGAGGCCATTTTCGGGTGTTGGAGATGTTCAATTATGTTGTCCAAATCTTATCATGTTGCATCTTAGAAATAACCACTATTGCTCTCTGCTGTCCTGAGGATACTCACCTTCTGAGTAATAGCAGATCATATGATGGAGTGGCTGGAAACAACTGGCATCTAAGCAAACAGAATGGTATCGCCGTCTAAAATGTAAGACTGAGGCTAATCAATAAATAGATTTTTTTTTCAAATGATGAAACAAAATGTCTAGTTGCCACTGTATATACAAGCTCTGAAGGTTTTGATGAGTCTTCATTTGTTACAAACTATGTACAAAAGGAAGAAAAAAGGGAAAATGATGTTTAAGAATTCTCCATTCCATTTTATTATTTGACAGCATCTTAAATATTATCACAGAGAGGTCAGATAAAAACAATACTTTTTTCCCCCCCATGTATGTAAGGAATTTTCACTTAAATTACGCAAATGTTTATTTTATATTTAAAAAGATATTATCTTCTAATAATATGTTTTATTATATATACATACATATATATATATATGTATATATATATATATAAAATGAGCTGTATGGCAACACTTTCTAGATTAGATTCTTCCTTTTTCCTAGAGAGATAACATGTTTAATATCAGCATATACCTACTCAAGTGACTCACAAACAGATTGGAAATGTAAATAAATAAACCAGGAAATTTTAAAATAGCTCAGAAGCACGCTTACTGAATTTGTGGAAGGAGTAATGAGAGAAGAATATGGTAGGAACATTTTAAAAAATGTATTTGTCAACTGGGAAAAAAAGAGACTATAACTTCATGAAGAAAATTGATTTTTTTAGAATGTATTTATTTAGGAATGAATGAAAATGTTCCTCTTCACTGGCATGGTAAGAGTTTTTATTATTATTTTAAGAGATTTCCACTTAAGAAAAAATGCAATTCTTACTAAGTGAAATGTCTTTGTACTTCTCACTTCATTTGAGCATTTATAGACCAGTCATAGAACCGTCGTGTCAATTCCAGAGCATAATCTTTATTTCTAAATCTGTTAATGTTAAATGACTAAGCAATCTTCAGCCTTACCACTCATCTGAGTGGCATATGATGGACTGTACGTGAGGCAGGTTCCCCCACCAACAATCTGTATTCAACACATTAAATGACTTCTACTGAAAATAATGCTTTTCAATAAGTGAATGTTTGAGATTGATTTTGCATTTTTGCATAACAAAAATATGTAATAGCTTATAAAAATTCAAATGTTTCAGATAATTTTAAATTGCATGCAGCTCCTCAGAGTACCAAATGAATGTCTTGCAGAAAAGGGAGAAAACCATAGAGAAAATCAGAATTTAAAATGACTGAATCATCAGTTTATGCTTCTTCAATAACAGCACTGCACAGTATTTATGTAGGAGCTATGAACAGTTACATGGGTGAAGCAGTCTTGGGGATACTGCTGCATCCTGGGTTCTAATATAAGAATTAAAGCCAAAGCTAAGTTCAGTTTGAAACTGAATGCCAGAGGTGACAGGTTTATGGATCACCTCTGTACTTAAAAGGCTGACTATTGCTGGAATTGGACTAATAAGGAGTACTTCATTGTAAGCTCACTAGGTTTCACTTTTTACCTGTTTCGTAAGCACTGCCATAATTCCATTGCATTTTTTTTCTTTTACAGATACAAATTTCAAATAGTGCAGTACTTTATCCTGGCGTTTCCCCCATCCTTCATTCATTTCCTCCTCCTTAGTTTATTTGATTCTACTTATATGCATCTTACTCATTTCTATGCATCTGAAAGTGTTCCACTTTGCAAGCTGATCTGCAAAAAAGCATTTCTAGGATATATCTCTAAAATACATGTGCTCTAATATACATGCAAATTAATACAGATTGGTTTGCAGATCAGAGCTTTAAATCTTAAATAGCAACATGCAGATTTTAACTATTTTCTGTTCTGAAGGTGATTTTGGAACACCTCGGTTTGAGCTTCTGTTACATACAGGATTTGTCTTTTAATAACTTTTAGTGTAGGAGAACTACAGTACCCCGACCGTCTGCTTTATGCTGAACTCTCTGAAGCAGCCAATTTTCCTTTCCAGAACGTGGCTGTTACACATGCTGGGTGCTGATTGCAAGTATTATCTTAAGAGAATTTCTCAATATTTAAGAAAATAACTCTCTTTTTTTAAAAGGCAATCTTTTGTACTTTTTTATTCCTGATGGCTTTACCACAACAGGAGGTAACTGGCAGGTAGAATCATTCAGTTTCAGGGCTGCTGCGTTGTATTTATCAAACAAACTGTGAGGAGGAGGAAGACTATGAAAAATCAACAACTTGCAGCTTCTCAAGTAGAAAAACAAAATGTCTACTCTAGAACAAAGAAAAATTGGCAATGAAAGGAAAAACTGTATTACAGTGCAACTCAAGTGGCTTATTGTGTAAGGAGATGGGAGGAGATTTGAGAAGGACCCAAAGGAAGATTAATAGCCTTTGGACACCATAATGTCACAGAGAACTCAAGAAAAATTCATGGCAGGTAACAGGCCAGAGAGAGACAGCATGTAAACAGAACATCTGCTAGCAAATGTTTTTCCTTATCCATTTTAGTGGTAGGCATATGATAGGAAAGTTACATAGCAAGTATGCTAAACAGCCAGTAGTAGAGGCTAGAAGATCCGGCGTTTTTATGTGCAAACAACCTAGCCTTACCTTACACTCCTGAGTACCTGCTGCCTTGCCAGACTAAATCCTTTTTAAGCCTGATCTTCTTTCTTCACTTCTATTCCTTATGGTACCGTGTGGATCGTCATAATCTCTGCTCTGTAACAAGAACACAGAAGTAAAGAACCATTTCACTCAATAGGTGAAGTAATTTCAAGAAATTGCTTTCTTCTGTGGGGGAAGAATATAGCGAGACTATATAATGAAGATAGGGAGAGGAAAATAATTTTCTTCTTTTCAGTATGATGCATCATCCTATAATTTCCCAATATATGGAACATTTAGGATGGATTTTTATCTAGGAGTTAAGATCAATCTTATAAAAGCTATTTTTTTGTATAAAAACTGTTTTCCTCTGAATTGAGGGTCAGTGGAACATTGTAGATTTAAAGTGTTCTAATTAGCATGTATTTTAGTTAAAGTGTAATACTAAAAGTTGTGCTTATGACCTCTGAAAGGAAATTTGGAATTGGAGTTGAGAAAGTCCTTAATGTCACATATACATCATAATCTACTTTTAGCCAAGTGCTTACATGTAGCATATGGATTCATTAAATCATAGACTTCAATTACAGTATTCAGTTACTCAGTAATATTGAAAAAATGCATATAAAGATTTGAAAATCTTTATGAAACACTGAAGATCAGATAGATAGTTAATCTCTCTCTGTCTAGATAGTCAAATTCTAGTATTAAATGTCCCTAAGTACAGAGTGTACACAGTATACAGAAACCCATCAAAAGGATCGAAGTTTTACAACTAGACCCACACTTTCAGAAAGCTCGGTATCTTTGTTGCTCTTAAAAAATCTCATCCTTATTTGAGTGTCTAAAAGAAAGGAGTGCTCTCTTCAGAGTGATTCTTAGTATCCAAAGGAGACTTGCTGTGCTTTGGGAGAGTATCTGGTGAAATGTCATCCATACAGTATCGATAAAAGAAAAAGTCTCCTTAACGCGGGGCGGGGGAGTACATGCTAGCAAACACCAGAGTGAACTGGACTCTATAGCATGCATACAAATGTGCTACAAGTGCTAAAAAGGGTGATGAGGCAGTCACCTAAACCTGTGAGTCCACAAGAGCTGTCAGAGGGGTCAGTTAAGATTTCTTGTTGACATAGGAAATATGATATACAATCACCAGGTAAGAAATAGTTTTCTAGGGTGATCTGTAAAATTCCCATTCACTTCAGATGTACAGAGTGAACTGATGAAATACACTGAATCAAATATTATATCATTTTTGATCATTTGTCTGAATATGACAAAACTATAAACCACTGAAAAAATGCTAATACATTCAAGCAAACTGCACAGTTATGAAGCTAAAATGATCCTGCCTTCTGCTGCATTTATTTGTATGAATGTGTTCTTTTATTTTGTGTGTTCATTTTAAAGCTGAAAAAAATGACAAATAAAACTTGGGCTTCCAAGAAATTTTAGAAAAAGACCATTTTTTCTCTTGCCCTCCCCAAAAAAGGCAAAAAACCCAAATCCCTTATTATTTTTTTAGTTATAAAATAAACTATACAGGATACACTATACTATGTTAATGCTACATACCAACATCTTTTCCTCTATCAAACTTCACTGGGCCCGAAGCTCATCTTATATAAATCAATTGCCATTTATTTGAATGCAATACTTGTACCATTTTCTGTTCAGTATAGTATTTTTAGTAACAGTGTGCATCTACTCATATCCAGCTATAGCAGTAATTTTTGGGTCTTCTTAGAAATTGAAAGTTGTCCTTTTTTTAAGAATATAGAGTAATTTATGCAAAAATTAGGCAGAATATCCCTAAAAATCTCTAATATAAATATTTTTGTTTTATAGTTATCTGCTTGCAAAACCACAGTGAGATAACATTTTTTGTTTAGATACCATGTATTTCTCTAACATGAGTCAGAGAAATGAAATTATTATATGAATGAATTATAAATGGAATAACTATCAACATTAAAAGTACTTTGTTTTCTCTAGTTGCAGTCCTGTGTTCCTACCTTTATTTCCTCATTGAAGACAACAAAATGCTTTTGTTCAGATTCCCTTTTATAGTTAATACTTCCGTCTGTCAAGCACAGGCAGCTTGTGCTCTTTAGGATACTAAAACTGCAAAGGTAGTAAATACCAATAATGCAAATTCCATTAACTGCATGGAATAAAATGGGTAAAATACTTCCAGTGAAACAAGGTTTGTGGAGAGAGGTAATACCTTTTCTTACACCAATTGTTGAAGGTGGACAATGTTTCTACTCATTATCAGTTGTATTCTTCTTCAAGAGCTGCTTGGTTAAGGTATTAAAAAATGAATGCAGGGAATAAAAATATTTATTGGAAAATCCAAACTACATATAAATAAGGACCAGAAAAATGTTATTGAAAATGTTTATAGTAATTACTGCCTCCTGTTTTGTTTTAGTATCACTGTTGCTCCCTCATAGGTATTAAAAATGGTAATGTACTATGCTTAACACTGATGTATCCGTCTGCCCAGAGATCAAAAAATTATGTTCCCTATTATTCATGCCTTATAAAAGTCTTTCTCATCGAGCTACACTTAAGTGATGAATGCATTTAACTTCTCTTTCACAGTAGTTGCCACTGCTATGATGTAAAGTTTGCCTGTCTGCCTTTTGCTATACATAGTTGTTTTCTAATTGCCCTGAAGTTTTCAAAATAAATCTAATACTGCAATGCAAACTACTCCTGTATTCCAATATGTTAAATTTGAACATATTTGAGTGAATATTTAATAGTTTCACTTATAAGTACAGTATTTTGCATCCTGAAGGAGCAAAAGCAGTTTTAGCATATCAAAAATTAAGCTGTGAGGTTTTCCATTGCCTTTCTCTTACCTTCTCTGTGGCTGATAATGTAAAATTTTGCAAAGATATTTCCTCATCTATCCAGTAATCTCACTACAGAATTTATATTAGTACTTCTGCTTGTTTTTGACCCATGATTTTTCTGGAACTTCTAAATCCCCTCCTCAACACTTCTATATGTTTTTCTTTATTTTCTAACAGATACAAGCCCTTCAGCATAAATTATGCTTTTCTCCTACTTTTTTTTTTCACATCTGCCAAAGAAATACTGTGCCACTGAACGCTAATGGAGTGACAGAAGCTTACATGTTTCTTCATCCTTAAAGGTGAGGGAAGGATAAAACAACAGCTGTTTACAGCCTTCATTTTTGCATCCCATTTATTGAGCTTTCTGTCATTTTCCAGTAATTTAGAATAAATTTTCTTCCTAAGTTTAAGGCCATATGCTAAAAAAACTTAAATATATATATAGAAATTAAAATTACTTTGATATATTTAGCACGTAATCAGAATTCATCTGAAACAATCAAAATTAATAGTAATTTCCACAAAGCTTTAAGCTTTGATTTTTTGTTTTTCCCCTTTTCCCTTGATTTTAATTGACTTCGCCAACGGAGCTGATTAAATAATTAGAAAGTCCACAAAATGGATAAAGGAGATTAGGCAGCATCATATAAATATAGATTTTTTTTTTCTCTAAACAATGTTTTATTAGATAATAGCCAAGAAGGAAAAACACTTGAATTTGAAATAACTAAATTATGAGATCCACCTTCTCCCTCATTGCACAGTCACACCTCAGGCATATTTAGGCTTGCAAATGCATATGCTTAGATGTGCAATCTCCTAGAAATAGATGTGCCAGACTGACGATGAGAAATTCGTGTACTTTAACAACCATTCTGTACCTATTTGTAGAGAAATTTTATATAATACCAAGCAGAGAATTAGAAAACACTTCTCCTTCTTTATATTACAAGTCCTCTTTTTTTTCCCCCTTTTTCAACAAAAATTGTAACATTAATCAATTGTTTGCACTATGATTACATAATATTAGTTGCACAGAACTCTTACCAAATCAATATCATGATACTGCCAGGCACTGGTTAACTCAAGTCTGTGCTTAAGCAGAGAAATGCAGTGATTTGGCTCTCGAGGTTACATTGTTGCATGATCTTCAGTGTCGTTTGTGTCACAATAACCTGCTGTAAAATAATTTTGACCATTACCTACCAGTTCTGTAAACAAAGTATGATCATATTCCATATTTTCAATATATAACTTAATAGATAAAACTCTCAGCAAGTCCAATTTACTGTAGATCTCCATTACTGTTACACACATAAAAAAAACCTTTCTATTACAACATTGTTACATCTCAATTACTGGTCACAAATTACTCATTGTAAGAAAGATAATCAACAAATACACTAGTAGCTGAGAATATAATAGTGAGAATGAACAATGCAAAAAAGGTAATTTGAGTTTGATACTGAGTTAATACTGTATCTAAGTTACCCAGGGAAGGTGCTTCATATGAACCCTCAATACTGAAGCAGGTTTTTTTTTTTCCTTTTTTTTTTCTTTTTAAGGCACGCATGAGGTACAGAGGAAGATGTTCTCATATAATGCCTTTGAAAAAAGAGGAAAAAGAATGTCTTCAGAAGCAATGAGATAGTAAGAAAGAATTTCACCTTAAGTTGCGCTTATGCTGGTAAATTAGAGAGCCAGGACATGCAACTTTTGACATTGCAATTTTTTTTTTTTTTTTGATACTGTTCAATTGCCAGAAATTATCATGTTTTGTCCTGGACCTGCTACCTCTTCTAAGTCTTAGGAATGCTTTGGAAGTTATCGTAGGTTAGAGTATGTTCCCAAAAGACAATTTACAGGTGACTATTTTGGGATATGAGCAAGTTTAGTACTATGAATTCAGAATATTCTAAGTAATTTGTTCTGGATACCAGAGAGTGATAATTAAATGTGATGGTATATTTCTTCTAAATGAGTGAATGCTGAAAGGACCATTATCTCTTTATTTCCAGAACTGGTAAGATAACTCCAAGTGGTTTTGTCCATTTATATCCTCAAAGAGTGACCAAATTTTATCCAAATGCAGAAGTCCTGTTAATTCATAGGTCAGGGTAATAGATGATCATCATAGAAATATTGATAGATATTTAATTATAGCAATGTAAAACCTCATCTTTCAAACCTAATTTCACTATACTTAAATTCTGAAAATACAACACAGATGAATTATTCACAATGGCATGAGCCATTAGATTTTCCATATTACAACACTGACAAAAATCTAAAGGACACGCATGAAATACAGTGCTGTTTACTGTAAAACATCCTTTTGTAAAAGTTATCAGTAGAATAATATGAAAATTAGACAATGAAATTAAGACATACTTCAATGAAAATTATGGAGCATATTACAACTGTCCAATTACAGAAATATAGGATTCCTTAAAACCTGGCCTTAGGTTATACATGAGACAATAATGTTGTAATGGCATAAAATATTCCCTAGATAGAATTCTAAATCATGAAAGAAGGAAAAATTTTGGTAATTTAACTAAGACTCAAGCATACCTCAGAGAATAAAAAAAATACATATATTTCTGCCACTTTGTAATAAAGTTGAAGATAAGGAGGACCTAAGTTTCAGGGCAATTTTTGATGTGAAGGAGTACTACCAGGTACATAAAAGCACCTGTAAAATCCATGGATTCACTGATAGCCTGTTGCTCTGTGACCTTTTATATATACTCACTTGTGGTTTGAAGTGCTTATCTAAGCACTTCTTTTTTTTTTTTCTTTAAAAACTCATTTCAGTTTATTTTATTTTATTTGACCTAATAGGAGTTACTGACTATGGGAATTTGACTTCCATTTTGGGACTATTCTTGAGGATCAAGCTTCTAGCTCTAATAAGTTTAAGCAGTTCAGTTCCTGTTCAAATCCTTCTACCATGTGAATGTGCTAATGGCATTATCCACATCAGTACCCAGCTCTTTAAAACCAGAGGAGAAGGTCTTTCCAGCAAAATGCTCCCTTACTGGTCAACTGTTTGGTAGCTTTGCTGAGAAAAGACATTTTGCTTGAGGGAGGGAACTGCAGTCCTGATTTTGTTTTTACCTGACAGTTGCAGTGGTTGAAGGAAAGGAGATCTTGTCTTCATAAAACTGCAGTGTTGAGGAGAACCTTCAGAAGAGTGCCTCACAATTATGCTTTTAAGTAGAAATTTTCATATTAAGGTCTAATTTCTATGAATAAGGTATGCACTTAAAAGCTTACTAAAATGTCAGTTGGATTTAAGCTTCCAAGTGTCTAAATTGACATAAAAATATTAACTAGAGCATAACGGTTCACTAGTCCACACTGGTTAGAAACATCAGTACAGTCACTGAGCATGATGGGTACAATATTGTACTGCAGTTAATACTGTGATCCCATAAAACATATGCAGCCAGGTTTAAATAAAAGTACCACTGATAAAATTTTAGATCTTAAAATATTAAATCTAACTGAAGATTTTTTTAAACTAGATTAACTGGATGATGTTAGGGGCTACTTGAGTTTAAATTTTTTAGAAAATATTTTTAGGTCTCTGACATACTGTAGAGCTGATAGAAAAGCCTATTAATATCTGCGTTTTGGAACGCGGCAGCTCAAGGAGTTCTGTGAAGCGGATGTTTTCACTACAAGATAATTGGATATTTTTCATGTACTTGCAACAATGAAACTATGAGCACATGAGAGAGAGGAAGTAGTTCACATGCTTACCCCACTTCCTATCACATCTATTTTGCAATGAAAATCATGTAGATTTTCCTTTTTTTTTCACAATTGTGACTATACTCCTCCTTCTACTCTTTCTTGCACAATTCCACTCATTTTATTCTTGTCAGATCTTATCATTTGAAAAGTACTCACACTATGAAGGTTGCTTGCTGATTTGATCTTTGCTGGTAAGCAGCTATTCAAATGAATGTAGAGGACCAACATCTATCATAACTTATTTTATTTTCCAAAAATAGATGCGTCCCTTAAATTCTGTTCTTTGACTATGATTAAAGTAATTTATCTCAGTAGTATTGTGTGATGGAGAGTTCTACTGAACAGTTATTATTAGCTTAAAAGTGCTCATGAAAGCAATATACAGTTCAATTTTGTCAGACAAGTTGTCTTCATGTTTATTTTACTTTTCACTGAAATATAGGATAAACAGGACAATTGATTACCTTTCTTAGCAATATTCTAATTTAGTATTATCTTATGGACTTTTGTTTTTTGTGCATCATGCAGGGATGGACCCTCCTTATCATCATATTTCTCCTTAAAAAGGTCCCATGCTTCTAATTATCTTCATACCTTTATGTTGTTTCATTCATGCTGTATTTTGAAGCGGGAGAAAGCATTTTTTTTTTTTCATACATATTTATATAATGCTAGAATTATTTTTCCAGGTCACTTTCAACATTTATTTTTTTATTTAAAAAGTAAAGTAACTGCTCCTGAGCTGGCCTCTCTAATAGAAAATGAAAGCTGAAAGCAACACACCCACTAGGGAGGCACAGATAAAAACATTAGGATCAGATTCAAGAGAATAAAGTTAAAATGCATTTTTCTTGATTTTTAAAGTGCACACCTGTGGTTTTTTTGCTCTTAATTATGCATCTACAATGACTGAGCCCTGTTTCTGCTGCTATTTCTGTTTTAAAATAAAGTTCTAAATAGCACACATCTGCACCAAACTATGAAAAGGAGCTGGAAGCTGCTGTAGCACAGGTAAGAAGAGTTGGGAAGGGTAACAGGAGGCACAGGATCTGAGGATAATTGGTAGCATTATGTGTGTTTTCTAATGTTAATTTGAATTATTTATACTTTGAAAAACTAAACAGAAAAAACTGTAAGAACACTATGTATGTTTTATATTTTCCTATTTCTGAAATCAATATAGCATAGGTTGAGGAAAATAATATCACTCTTTGAAGTTTTTATTTCATCTATATTTTATTTTTTTAGGGTCTAACTTTCATTTAAATCAAAAGGATTTTTGTTGGTAATTCCACTGGGTTTTTGCAGGGCTTGATGACACGTATATTATATGTCAATCACATGACATGTATATTATAAATACTTGTTTAAATTTTATGAAGACAGCTTCATTCTAAAAGTTGACTAAAAAAAGATGAAGACTATTAATCATATATCAGAACATTTTACATTTAAAAAGTGTTAGTTTACTCACATGATCTGGCTTTCTTCTTTTTATGCTTGCGGGCACCCACCTGCATCACACCACCAGTTACCATACAAATGGTCCTGTGATTAGCCTGAAACAAGAGCTTTCATCAGTTGCAAAGAAGCTGGTCTTCTCAAGCACCCACTATGGTTATTACCCTGCCCTTGGATTGGGATTCTGGTACTGTCTTGAATGTAAATAACAAGTATTATTTAAGGGTTTGGATTATGTGGCTATGAGGTTTTTGGATATATATTATGTCTACTAGTATACTAAATAGATGATCTGTAAAATTCTGATTATTTCCTTTACTTGGATTGCACATTTCCTCTAACAACTCTTTCCATTATGTGTGTGTGTGTGTGTGTGTGTGTGTATATAAACACTTTTTTTTTTCAAAGCTCTGTACCAAATGGTCTTGTTCATAGTAGGTAAGTTTTTTGCTTTGTCATTAACAATACTGACAATCCCCCTGCAGATGGCCTTCTGCTCCAAGATGGTCTCTGATTAGTTCCACAAACTTAACTGAATTCTAGTGAGCCTAATTTATTGCAATATTGCTGAAACCTAATGGTAGCTCTGTGGCATCTTCCTACAGAGATTATTCCTTGAAAAGCAGATTCTTAGTCTGGCTATTGGTCTTTTGTCAGAATGATGCCTATTTTTTTGAGACTACCACAAGGCCAATAGCCTTTGCCAGTGAATGAGTCACAAAAAGATGAAAAAGAACTTTAATTTCCTGTCTCATCCATACAAGGTATACACTGTGATAAGTTTTTTTTTTTTTAAAAAAAAAAACTGACAGCAGCTGACACCATCTTTGACATAAGTCTTGTCATCATTAACAGTAGAGACAGAACAGGTATTAGCAATACTGAGACAGCTCTGTAAGATACTGTTTTTGCACACCGAATCCAAAATAAGCACTAAATTTCTAAAAATCAACATTTCCTGCGCTCTGAAGCATTGTTAGGTTACCCATATTTTACAACATCTATCCACTTTCCTACAGATGCAGACTTGCCAGCTCTCTAAGTGCAGAAAAAAAGTACTTCCTGTTCGCCTTTTAGATCAAGTGAATTATTTGTATACAAAACCATGTCCTTCTTGTCAAGTATCTCCAGCAACTGTTCTTCTCTGCCCATCATTTCCATGGTTTTGTAACTACTTTAACAGAAATCTCTTCAAGAAAAATACAGATTTGAAAAGCAACTAAAATTCACATTCTGATCAGTTTGTCCCCTCAATTTGAATGCAGCAAAAAATATTTGCCCTATTTGTTATATAGTTGCCCCATTTGTTATATAGTTGAGGTACATAGATACAGTAAGAGTATCTACCTTTCCTGGGGAAATAAAAATCCATTATATTTCTACTATGATTTAGATTCTAGTGTTGTTTTGAATAGGTGCCTCTACGAATGACTATTTGTAATCACAAGCACTTTCAGTTGGCACTGAAAAATAACACAGCTATAGAAATTGAAGGATTTATTTATTTTTAAATGTGATTGTTTGAGATCAGTTCAGTTTGATATGATTTTTTAATAGAAAAATCTATAAAAACTGTCCTGATCAGTGTTTCTCAGCAGTGGTATGTATAGGTCCATGTGTGGGCAAGACAGGGGCAATATGCAGATTGCAATAAGAAAACTATAGATATGAAGATATGTCTTAAAAGCAGTGTCAAGACAATGAGATTCAGAAAGGCAGATAAAATGAAAAGCTTAAGATATGAAGTTGCCTTGAAGCTATGGACTCAGGTTGTTCAGCTGTAACACCTTGTTATCAACAGCAATTAGAGCCACAGAAAATACAACATTGCAGGGAGATAAAATGGAAGAGCATAAAATGCATTTCTTGAGAAGTCAATTATATTTTTAAAAAAGTTTCCCTCCCTCCTCTTAATACAGAACTAAGTAAACAACCTTGGGTGTAATTTCTAAAGCAGTTTGCAGTTTTCTGATGAGAAAGACTTGCAGGCTTCATATAATGGCTAATCTTCTGCCTTTTCTTTTTTTCTCCCTTTTTAAATTTTTAACCAATGCGAATCTGGATGCCTCCTTAATTACTTCAACAGTTAGGCCAGAATACAGGTTTAGATTTTTTCCCCCCCGCCCCGTGTATATAGGTACTCAGATATATATGCACTCAGATCAAGCGGTTTTAGCTACCACGCTCTTAAGCACCTGCTTTGCGCCTTTCTGGCCTTGGCCGAGGGCAGCCGGGAGGCAATTCAGCCTCGGCAGTTTTGCGCAGGAACGGGGATATTTTTAGGCCGCCGCGCGCTGAGTAACGCGCCCTCCTGTCAGGCGGTTGCCGGGCGCGCACGGGACCCCTGCGGGGCGCGCGGAGCGGCCGCAGACCCCGAGGGAGCCGCGCTCGCGGTACGTGCGCGGCGGCCGCGCGCCCGCCCGCCTGCGCGCTCGCTGCTGCCCCCGGCGGCGGCCCGCGGTGCCGGCTCCTCGGGAATGCTGGGAATGTTGAGTCAGGCACCGGCAGCCGGGGCTGAGCGAGGAGGGAGCCGCGCCGAGGGGCAGCGCGCCCAGGGAGCGGAGCCTCCGCGCGAGCCGCCCCCGCCCGCAGCGCGTCCCCGCCGCGGCCGCCGCCGCCCTGCGCGCCCAGGGGATGTCAGCGGGACGCGGCGCTCCGAAATCCCTGTGAGGACGAGGGGACGCGGTGCGATGATTTGAAAGGTGAGAAGCCTGCGCGAGAACACGGCCATAGCACGGTAAATTACCGGCCGTTGAAGAAATTGTTATATATTGCCTTCTGCGACTGCCTGGTAGCCGAAATTGGAGATGAGGTTGCAGAAGTGGCGTTTTTCATTGCTTTGTGAATATATCGCCATAAATGGGACCAAGTGCCCATCTAATTCGGGTAACAGTGCCTCTCCCTACTGAATCGTCAGCCAGACACCTTTCTTGCAATTTCTCCTAGAAGCAGCCATAGGGTTCTCGGTTTTTTATGCCCGGTGTTTAAAAATATTGTTGTTATTTTTAAAGTTTTCTAGAATAGAATTGATGAGCTTTGAAAATTCCAGCTTTATAGCTAAGTACTGGGTAACATCTGTTATTTTTAAAAAATAATGTGTGTGTAGGGAGGGAAAGAGATTTCTGTTCTTTTTTGGTATCTGGTGAAGGGAAACCAGAAACGAACAGGATATTATTTTGCAGTTATGTAATTAATGAATACTTACTGAGGTTGCTCATTTATGATCCTGTGTGTGTGTGTATGCGTGTGGGTTTTGAAGATCATTTTAGGTAGCGCAAGAGTGATGCATATGATAAAATCTGTGCACATAATCATCAAATATATAGCTGGAAGCACTAGAATAGTAACGTGATGGGGAAAGGTTGTTTTTTTAATTATTATTATTAGTGTGTGATTGATTTTTAGGCGGCTACCTGCTACGCGTAGTGATGGATGGATGGGAATCTATTCCCACAGCGGCGAACTGATATTTCCCTGTTGACGGACAAACCAACCGACCACTTGCATTGTAGATACAAGCTCGCTGCGAATAAGCGTGGCCAATACGCGCAGCCAAGAGGAGGGCAAATCCCACTTGTCAGGGTTAGTTTTCTGGGTGGCTCTTTAAATCAGTGGCTTCACTTGACCATGCCCTTGTTTGGGATTTTTTTCCCCTTTTCCATTGCCATCCCCGTGCCTGCATTCACGCTACGCGCGCCCAGGGCGGCCGCCTCGTTCACCTGCCCCCCCTCTCCCCCCCGCCCTTCCTGGCAGCGCCGCCGAGACCAGGCCTGTCCCTGCCCGCCCTCCGCCAAGGGAGGGGGCTGCCCCCTCCATCAAGTGGCTCCGTTTCGCCCTGCTGGAGCGGGGGGGAGGGATCTACCCGAACTCGCCTCCCCTCTTCGCCGCCCTGCCTGGAGAAGCTGCTGTAGCGGCGCTGCCCTTGCCTCCTCCTCCGGCCACCTCAGGGTCTCCGGGCTCTCCCCTTCCTTCCACCACGGTGTACGGGGGGAAGAGCGGCTCCCTCTACCCCGCGGTCCCACCCGCCCCGCTGCAGGGCGGGGAGGCGCCGCCCGCCTCTGCCCTCCCCTCACAGCGCCCCGCCCCAGCCCGCTTCGCTCCCGCGGCTCGCGCGCTCCAACGGTCGCCCGCGGGCGGTAACGGTCGCTCGTTTGCCCCCGACGGTCGTTCGTTCGTCCCCTTTCTCCGCGCTCCCGGCCTGTATGAAAACGCTGGGTGAGGCAGTTTCCCAAATCGCTTTTCTACTGTTGCTGGCTGCTGTTTTCCTCACGTAGCCTGTAGAGGAGCGGAGGTTTTTCGTAGCCCCCTCGCTGCCTTGCTCAGGTGAGCGGTGCCTTTTCAGGATTCTTGGTTTCCCTGTGTATGAAGGAGGAAAAAGGTGACTTTCTAGATTCTGTTTTTGCATGCCCGGAATGTGTAGTGGCAAGTGGCATCGGTCCCCTTAAATGTTGCCTTTTTTTTTACGAGGAATAAGCATGTTTGCAGTTTCTCTAGCTGCCTTGGATGCAAGTCCTGGGTCGCTGTGTCAAGGTTTGACTCCCCAGCACAGGTGTGTGATGCTTCCCTTTCCGGCATCCTACAGTGCTTTAGGGAAACTTTTCCACTGGAGCTATTCTTGTTTGCAGATTGCCTATAAAACAGTCTTAAAAGGCCTCAAAATGAGTTAGCTATTTCATTTTTCCTGGAGGAGTAAAAAGAAGAAGAAAAAAATCTATATGGTCTGCATGTTCTCGCTTCCTGAGTGCTTTTGGAGGGGTAAGACAATAATATTTGTCCCAGCATCCTCAGGAATTTTGTCCATTGTTTCTCCTGCCATTTGTAAGGATGATTTTCTGCACTATGGGCAAAGGGAGTGACATTCCTTCTGCAGAAGATTTAATACGATATGGGCAGTCCCTGAGCTCAGATTTCACAGCTTGCATCGTATCAGAGGGTCTGGACTGTGGAGAAATTGTAGCTCCAAGTACTCTTCAAGCAGGGTGTACATTCAGGTTGAGAACTGAGATGTTTCTTATCTGTTTTTGCTTTGTGGCCATGGTTTCATCTGGTATGATGCCTTTCTTTACCATCAGGTAAATTGCCACTGCAAGGAGAAGGACATAAGGTTTCACTTGTGAAAGAGAAAGTGAGATGTAGACTATGCTGCCATCGTTCTCTCAGAATTTTTTTTTTTATTTGCTTTGTTTGCTTGTTTGGAGAAAAAGCAAATGGTAAAAATACTGACTTTGTGAAACAGAGTAATAATTTTGAAAGGTAGTGCTGATGACTGAAAGGATGTTTCTGTCTTGCAGAATGCATTACTTAAGTTTGGAGACGAATTAATTGCTGCTGTCTTTAAGTAGTTTCTATTTTATTCTTGCTCACGTGGTGGATACCTATGTGAATGTGCTTTCTTCCTGAAAGTAGAAGTTGATACCATCTTCCTCACTCTGGCTTTGAGATCAAGTGCTTTGATTTTTCTAGTTAGTGTTGGATTACTTCCTTCCCCCCGACTCTAAAGCAGGGATACAGAGTCTTCTGTCTTGAACTAAGAAAAGTCTACTCTCAGTACCACTGCGGTGGTTTATTAGGTATCTTCTTATTTACAAAGAGGAAGTTGGCAGGCTGAGGTGTCTTTTGGCCTTTCCCAGTCTAGTGGGCAAAATGTAGTTCCCTGCCATAGCAATTGAGTGTCTGTTTGGTCTTCCTGTTTTTTTTTGTTTGTTTGTTTTTTACTTTATTATCTTGAGTCTTGCAGACCTTTAAGGGATGACTAACAAAAAAGAGTGGGGTTTTCACCCTTGGTGAGGGTGAAGCAACCAGCCAGTGTATCACTTTCAAAGACAACATATGCTCTGCCATCTCTGTCTCGTACGGTGTTTATTATATTTTTATCCACCATGATGCATTTGTTATGTTTTGAATTTAATTTAGACTGTAAGATGTTTGGGATAAATAGTGCTCGTGTTTTTATTTATTTATATTTTAAAACTTCAGATTCACTTGGGAAATATTATGATAAATAAATTTTATAGTATACTTGCTCATTCATTTGTGACTTTTTTTTTTTTTTTGCAGTTTGGCATTAATGCATTTTTGCAATGCAAGTACTAGTTTCTGGATGAGCTTACTTAGCAATAATGAAGTTGTTTTAACCTACTTATTTTGTAACATTAGTACTAGAATTTTATTTTCAACAAAGTCCTGACAAGAGGGCAAGACTTACTGGAAGTAAAAGGTGATTATAATTCCCTTTTGAGAGGACTCAGCGATTAAGGGAAAGCTGGGAAAGGCATAGGGAGATCTCTAAATGTAGTGGGTAGTGGGTTTTTTTGGTGATACTTCAAAGGAAATGAAAATGCAGATCAGTAGAGAAGTGAAATCTTTTTCCACAGTATTTATTTACTTTTTAACTGGTCCTTTTTATTTTAAGTGTAGGCTAATGCTTTTTTAGTTTTTTTTTTTTTTAAGATAATACGTTTGGAATAAAATGAAATGGCTTTACGTTGACTTGTCACTGCACATACATAAGGTGCAGCAAAAAGACATGGTTTTGTCAGAAAATGATTGTGGGCTATTTGTGGGGTTGAAAAAAATATTAACATAGATACTTTGTGCTTTCTTGTATAGGCTAAGGCACACCTCTGTGTTAACAGTGACTTGAACATCATTTTATCAACTCCGTGCTTCTTTCCTCCCTTCTCCCCCTCTATTTTTTTAATATATGAGAGATTATAGGCTTATGGTCAATTATGATTTTAGGGAGAATATTAAAATCTGCATAGTATTACCGTTTCAGTGTTACTTTTTTTTTTTTTTTTCCTCAGGGCAGACTTGTTATATTGACTTTTGAAATGATCAGCTTTGAAATGCCTTAAGCAGCCAGATCCTTATCTCCTTTTGGAGATAACTGACCAGGTGCTGTGCTCTGAACAAGAGCAGTAGCAAGGAAGTACTGTCATGCCATTTTTGTCCATGGAAACCTGGAATTCCATTATAATATTACAAGTGTAGACTTAAAGATGGACAATTTACATGTTTTGAAATTTGAATGCTGCTATTTTTTATTCTCAATAAGAAAAATGCTGGAGAAGTATAGTGTTGGAATTTCTGCTGTTTTAAGATGGCAAGTGGAATGGATCTAAGAATCCAAGGTCTACCTCAAAGTTTCAAGTTGTGATTGGAAAATAGCCTTCTTGGATGCCTAGTAATGCTTATGTTTTCCTGAGATCTTCTACAATCAGGAAGATAAATTTTTTTACAATTGAAAGATTAGCTTGGAAAGTCATGTATGCAGTTAACATTTATTGGAAATGAAGTTTCCAATAAATATTGAAGTTTCAAACTAGCCAACATGTGGATTTATTTGTGTTAAGAATTCTATTTTTAATAGCTATTAGCATATATTTTAATCCTTTTACTGCTTGTCATGCTCACTGATATTATTATTTTTTTCTAATAAAAGTCACAGTGCAGCTATATAACGTAGAGGCTAGTTTCCACAGAAATGGGAAATGAAAGACTTTAGTAAGGAGGAATGACTAGGAAGATTTATTTTGGAGTTAAAACAAATCACACTTAAAATATATATAGTATTAAAAACATCTTAAATAGTGTGATAAATGCCATGAAAAGTTGAAAGGAGTGAAGTGAGAGATAAATGGCTAAGGTACATGTGTAAATGGCATGCGTTAACTGTGTGTAACTGTGAAGTTAAGGTTGGAAGTCAGTACAGAGAGGAATGTATTCTAAACGTAGACTAATGATTGGCTTGTAGCAGGCATTTTGTTTCTAAGAAAGTGAAGGAAATATGAGAGATCTTTGCCACTCCTGAATTTAGCCCAGCAGAATCACACAACGTGCAGAGCGCACCTGTGGAACACTCTGCGTCCACATTCCTTGGGATGAATGCTGGCTTGTGGTCTTGCTGGCCAATATTGGCTTTGAGAGGCTAAGAGGATGTCCTTCACTGACTTCATCTAATTTCTAATGGAGATTTGCTGTGTCTAGACTCACAGCTGCCATTATTTTGCATCTGATTTGATTATCTCATAGAAAATAAAGTAAATTGAATGCATTTGGAGACCACAGTACTGTAGTTTCCTGGAACTAGTTGCTTCTTGCAAATATGAGTTGAATCTTGGTGGTGGTTGTAACTGCAGCTGCTTCTCGAGTTGTTAACTCAGGACTTCTAAAGATCAGTAATTACAGGTTAATTTACAGGTAATCTGCTAAAATAGGTAGCATTTCTGCCACCTATAGGTAGGTAGCGTTTCATTCTGTGCAATGTTTGCATGCCTTTAATATTTAATAGAAAGGCATAGGGTCTGGTTTTTTTTTTTTTTTTTTAACCATCTTGTGAACTTTGACCTAGAGTTTTCTCTAAAGCATTCTTTTTCTCAAAATGTGTTCTGTTATTGAAATACCATAGCTCTTACCACTTCTGTTCTTCAAGCAACTTGGATTAGCATGCAAACTTAACATAGTAAAGCATCATTGCTATTCTTGACCCCATGTCAAGCAATAGTTTAAGAAATGGTGCTATCAAATACTTCTTTGGAAGGCAATTTGCTGTGTAAAGCATGTTTGTTTTTGATAGATATGTATTGGTAGTCATGATATACCTTGGCTTTTATTTGGGAACCATCTTCACAGACCTCACTTGAAATCTGCTCAGGCAACTTGCTTTCCTTAATGAAAGGAGTATAACAGCATCTGCCATCAGTGTCTGATGTTAATGTCGGGTGCCTGTAATGCCTTCTAACTTGCACTTGTGAATTGATTATGCTGAGCAAAGATGGGTTCAGGGGCAGTGCTACATATTGGCAGATACACTGCACCAAAACTTTCATAAAGATAAGGTGTATTCTCTGGCCAAACCATTGAAAAACAGACCTGTTAATTTTACTGATGCTCAGCAAATAAGCCATACACATTTACATGTAAAATGTGCAGATAAAAATACCATGTTCTATCTTCAGGCTTTTCAGTATATGATACAATTAAAAAAAATGCTCACCAGCCCTTCAATATTTTAGAAGCCCCAAAGTGACTTGCCTCTTTTTTTTTTTTTTTTTTTTTTTGTTATTTGCGAGAGCGCAGGAAAGAATTACTTTGTTGGAACTTTAAGAGATAAAATGTTAAGAAGGGATGTTTCAAAAAAAAGAGACATAATTTAAAGCTACAAAATAATGGAAGGGTGAGTTGATTAAATATTTCTTTAATAGAATCTCAGTTTTAATTAATGTTTAGCTTTAAAAGTATTTTAGAACTTAGTTGTTCATAATATTTTAATAAGGAAGGAGAAATGTCAATGCTTTAAAAAAATAGCAGGCGTATTTAATCTCTACCAAACACTGATCTTACTAAAAATGCAAAAAATTTGAAAGTTTTTTTTTAAATAAATTTTCAAATTTTTACATCTTTATTGAAATATACTTGAGAATAATGTAAGGGGAAAATCCTGCTAATTCAGTCAGGGTTCTAGCTTAAAAATCTTAATGCTTGCAAATGGCAAATGTTTTTTGTTGTTTTTTTTGATCACATGATAAGTTTTCATCGCTGTCACTGAACCTGTTAAACGAAATTGTTGGACATTCTTCTATTTCTATATATGTGCATGTTTCCTCTATATAAACATATTCAGCAACCATTCCTCCTTTCTCCTTCCCTTGCTATTTCCCTTGCATTAAATTGAAGTGAAAGCCGAGAGGGTGGTGAGCTTTTTCTTGTGAAATAATAAATCACCGTTCTTTCAGTAGTATCAGTGAGCATTGATTGACCTCACCAACTTGTGAGATCAAAACAGGCTTTATAAATAACTTTTATTCAAAAACTTATATGTACAATTTCTTTTACAACAGAAAAGTAGAATGCAATTTCTGAAATTAATGCTTATTGATAGTTAAGGGATTTATTGTACAGACGACAATAAAAGCTTGCATTTACATTAGGACTGCAGATGTGGAACACTATACAGAAACTAAATGAAAATACTGTCCCTTTGAGTGATTTCATGGTGTATTTTTTCAAACTTTTAATAAATAGTTGAGTAGGAAGAAATAGATGGAATGCTCTTATTGTGGTTAAAAATGGAAAGTAATGTCATTAGATCAATGTGAGCATAAGGAGGAAAAATGTTCTGTTTATTTTTGATTAAAAACTATAGAGGGTTTGTAATAACCCTATATGAAACACCATGTTCTTCATTACCTTTTATTCTTACTTTAAAAGAAAACATGCCATGCTTTTTAGATTTATGATGAAATGAGAATATAATAATATAATAATAATAGAGAATATAATTAAAAAATCATACTGTTCGCCAAGGCATAACAGAGCATTGTCTTTTTTGTGGAACATCTTCCTTTTGTGATGTTTGAAAATGAATGGAAGGTAAGTTTGACTTTTTTGTCTCTGGCCACACTATTAGCTACTGAAAGTTTTCTATATTTCTTGGTATTTTACTTTTTTTTAAGTTGTTAAAACTACTACTGAATTAGCTACACTCAGTCTATCTGAGTCTGACTTGAGATTGCTGGTCAACTTATTCCAAAACATTTTACAGGAGATGTGGCATGTTACAATGTTCCTGATAATGTTGTGATTTTTCTGAATCTAATGCAGCAGGAGTTGCATTGTTTTTCATTAAAATGTATTCAGACGTTTGTTTGGCAAAATCCGTTTCCATTCTTTTTGAACAATCGTGTTTCACAGAGCTCAGGGACAGGCAAAATAGCTCCCGGTGTATTCTGAAACTATATTATAGTGCATCTTTTTAACTTTTTATGAAACAAAAAAAATTAATGGATCCAATGCAGAAAATTCCTTACTTGCTTTGAATTCTGTGGTAACGATTTGTTTAAATAGTTTCTTAACAAAATTAATAGTTTTTTTTTTTTCCAGAGTGTATGATCAGTGGGAAAAAAACATTCTTGGCTCTGTGAAAACTATTATTTCAAGGAAACCATAATTCTATAAAATGTAAAATTAATGTCTTAGAAAAATGGATAAAGTGAGGGAGACCTTATATTAGAATCATATGTTTTAAGTTTATATAAAAATAGATAGTTAAGGGCAAATGCAATAGAGTCTGTGATTCTTCAGTTATGTGAACTGTTGATGTTTTGGTCAGAAGACGGCAGGTGATGAAATAAGAAAGAAATCTTGAAAATAATTAGGTCTAATTTAGGACAGCCATCAGGAAGTAGTTTATCCTAAAGTGGACCATTTCTTGTTTACTGGGATTTTTAGGGCTGATGAGAGAGTGTTTCGGGGTGGGGGGAGCCATAGCAAATTCTTTTTTTCTGTTTTCCCCACCAAAAATGCATGATTAAATCTCCAAATCTTTTTATATACTTTTGCTATTTTTAAAGTAAGAAAATGTTGAAACAAGTAAATGAGCATCTGTTATTTTTCTGGAAAATGGAACTGTACTTTATCCTAAGTGGGCCTGTGCTCTGTCTTGGACTAGAATGAAATAAGGTGGGGGACCTTTTCTCTCCACAGAAAATTTGAGGGAACTTTAATCTCGATAAGCTAGTTTATATTGCTGTACTGGAATGGCTTTATATTTGCTACTGCAAAATTTGCAACCTCTGCTTTTGTCAATAGATGTAGGCAAGCTGACCTTTGTAGTTGCGGGGTTTTGTCCATATAGTGCTTTCTTCTCCTCAAAATACACGAGATTCATAGTTTTCCCCCAAATTCTGTTTATTTTCCTCTCCAGCCCGCACACTGTGGCACTACATAAGTTTTGTTTTTGTTTATGATCATCCTTGAAGATCATCCTTGAAGTATTAGGTTAAAAATTGCTTTAACCTTTTTTTTTTTTTTACTCATAGATTAAAAGGACAGTGTAACAGGAATCTAGTTCCTAACAGCAGCATTGTCTAGATGTCTCCTTCTTATCCTTAGCCAGAATGTCTCTGTGCCAGCAGACTCTATAGCAAGAAGAGGAGAAGGAATCTTCTCTTCTGTGATCTTCCCCAAGGAGTAGATAATGTTTTCTGTGTGGCCCTGAGGCTGATACTGTCTTTTATTGTCTGCAAATCCTGATGCACTGAGACACGTAGTAAATCTTTCTAAAGCTTGGCTCAATGAATAGGTGAGGAAGAGTGCAGGACTATGTATGTGTTTTTTCCCTTCTACCATGAAGCAATGGTGCATGTCTGCTTCTGTGTCCAAACTTACCTCAGCCAGAGATAAAACTTTAAAGTTTATCCTTAAGATGCATGTTCTTCCCAGGAAAAAATGCACTTTTATGTGCCCTTCCACCCCTCTGGCTGCAAGAAAGCCAATCTGGGCAACTCAGATTATGGTAGAAAATAAATAACTAATGAAAATAGAGTTATTTTTAGATGCTTATGTTTTCATGCTTTTTTGAGTTGTCATGCATAAGTAGAAAAGAGTTGCTGGAATGTAATTTCATGTCTATAATTTCTTCCTAAATGGTTAAAAATCATATTTTCTTACTGAAATGGATACTTCTGCCTTGCTTTATGCATCTGAATTGTTTGTACATAGCAGAAGTGCTAATGTTTTGCGACAGAATTGCTAGTACAAGCTAACTTGTATATAACAGTATTTTGTTAGCTTGTTTGATCCATTTTGCCAAGGACAGTGTTTGCACGGAAGTGAATTACTTCTAATGGACCATCCTGGGTGTGATACAAATGGTTTGTGTGTCCAAATTACCAATGTTCAATAAATTTCATAGCTTTTTATTTCTGCCCAGTGGCATTAGTCAAAGCATTTCAGCAGAGCAGTGTGTTTTCCACCTCTGCAACTCATGGATCTTGATGCACCTCTTGGGAAACAGGTGAAAATTCATGTGAATGGCCAGTTATTCATAGTAGTAGCTGAAACCAAGTTAAATAAGTGAAAACATCTCAGTTCAATGCACATTAATAATTAAAATTAAACAGATGCTTTAGAATATGCTGGCCGTTAAACTTGCTGAAAACCTAGCATATACCAAGCAACTCTTAGAATTCCTGTAAGCCTGTTGAGATATTGTTTGCATGGGATAAAGAGGTGTCAGTGAAGAGGAGAATGATTTTGCCAAGAGAGAATTGTCTGTGAAGCCAAAACATGTAGAAACATGTTTGCTGGCATGATTAGTATCAGTAATGTTTAATGCTAACAATTTTTGTAAGGATTTAGTTTACCAGAGATTATTAATAAAACCAGTATTAAAACTTTCTTCTCTCTGCTCCTACTCGACACTTCTTCAGAACAATTGTAGAACAGATGTTTTATAGCACTGGGAAATAATGTATCTAGAGATAATGAGAATGCCTTGAGGGAATGGTTAAAGATTACAGAATTCAACTGAATCCAACTTTTGCTCTTCCTCTAATTACCTTCAAAATGGTATTTGATCTGATTAATCACCACTGATTTAATTAATTTCACTCATCTCTGGAAATAGTCAGACTTGTTTTAAAAAAAAATCAAGAGGCCTAATTCCTAGAGTTCAATATATTTGTTAATATTTATGCTATGTAATTGTAATAAACTCATTCAAAACTTGGTGAATACTTGATAATAATATTGAAGAGTTGTATAACAGGAAGAACATCAGATCCAAATTTATGTTTTTCTGTTTGGTTAAATAAACTGCAGGGTAGATCTACCAAAGTCATAATATGATATCCAAAAGAAACAAAATAATCATTTTTTGAAATGAAAACCTGGTTTATTTATTATGTAGCCTTCTCCTGAGAAGTGGAATGACAACAAATATTAGCAAGCTCGTATTTCATTAAGCAAATCATATTGTATTGTATTACTATATTTACCTAGAAGGAAATATTCAAATTAACTTATTTAATTGTTGATTTATCGTACTAAAATATGCTTCTAATGATTAAAACTGAACTAACAGAAACAGTTGGTTTCTTCCCTCCTTTTTATTATCCAAAAACCTCTTTATTAATTCAAGCATTAGTTCCAGTGCCCTCTCTCAATGATTAGAGGGATGGGGAGAGAGAGCTGGTGAATTACTACTTTCACTCTGTATTTTTGAAAATGTAATTTCTTGTTTTAGCTAAGTCTCAATGTAGACGACGACAATTTTTTTCTTTGGATAATTCCATGTTTTCAGTCATTTAAATCTATTAACGTATGTTGGCTAAAATATATTTTTGGGACCCATGTGGTTCTTAAGTTTGTTTGGCTGAGTCAAAGTGTTAAGATATTTTCTAGTAGGAAAGAAATGTTCAGTCTTTCCTCTGAATGAAATAAATCTTATTTTTTTTTTTAACTAGTCATCCTAAATGTAGAACAGAATATAAATGTGATTTTAAAAGTAATTACTATAAGACTTGGGGTACTTCTTTCCTCCTGATATATGCTAGTTTATTCACTATAAACATGTTTTCTAAGATAAAGGGGAAGAGGTTTTTTTTTAATCTATGTGTATATATATTTTTCTCTCTCCTAGGTTTTCTGAATTTGGAGGAAAAATAGATTTTTGCCCACAGGAAGAATGCAGTGAAACTGCCAATATTTCTAGCTGGAATTATAGATTTGATATTCAACTTTAGTGTTACTTAATTTCTTATTACGTAGTACCTCAAAGCAGAAGAAAAATGTATGGAAGTGCAAGAACAATCAGTAACTTAGAAGGAAGCCCCTCCAGGTCTCCTCGTTTGCCAAGATCTCCTCGCCTGGGCCACAGGAGAACAAATAGTGGAGGAGGAGGAGGAACAGGTAAGACGCTCTCAATGGAGAACATCCAGTCCCTTAATGCAGCCTATGCAACATCTGGACCAATGTATCTGAGCGACCATGAAGGTGTAGCTTCTACTACTTTCCCAAAGGGCACAATGACTCTTGGAAGGGCTACAAATCGAGCTGTATATGGTGGTCGAGTCACAGCTATGGGGAGCAGTCCTAATATTGCTTCAGCTGGACTTTCCCACACAGATGTCCTTTCTTATACTGATCAGCATGGAGGCCTGACAACATCTTCACACCATCATCACCATCAGGTTCCTTCGATGCTGAGACAGGTTAGAGATAGTACAATGTTAGACCTTCAGGCTCAGCTTAAAGACCTACAGAGGGAGAATGATCTTCTCAGAAAAGAACTAGATATTAAGGACAGCAAGCTGGGATCCTCCATGAATAGCATCAAAACTTTCTGGAGTCCTGAGCTAAAGAAAGAGAGAGTATTGAGGAAAGAAGAAGCAGCCAGAATGTCAGTTCTTAAAGAGCAAATGAGAGTTTCCCATGAAGAAAATCAGGTAAGTAGAGCTGAAAGTTTCTTTCTATTGATTTACAGATGAGCACTTGATATTTCACTTGTGATACTGTGTCCTGTGCTAGAACAAGTCTGACAATAGCAACAAGAATTGTATGTCTTGGTTCCTCTGCCTCTGGCCTCTAACAGGAGGAAAGCACTAATAAGAATCTAGATGTCGATTATAATTTCCTTGATACAGCACTCTTGCACAAAATAGCTGAGAAAAATTATTGTTTGTTACTACCTGCTTTCTTGTTTCTGAGTCTTTCTCTAGTGATTTTAACAGTGACAATCAAACACATTCTGCAACCTTTTCTGAAGAGGTAAATGAATCACGCCTGCAAATGCATAAATGAAGATACACAGGCTTTTGTATGTGCTACATAGGGATTTACCTGCCTTGTTTTCCCGAAAGCTAAAAGAACATATGCTATTAAATTCCCCAATATAACTCTTTAGAATTGTGTGCTTCAGAATGAGGTTGTGTTTTCATCTTTTTTGATGTCCTGTGTATTAGAAAATGATTGTCTTATAAATTCGCTTTTCAAGTACTTTTTTTCATGATTTAATTACTAATATTTTCTTTCCTAAAGCTATGAAAAGATTTAACTCATTTAATCTGAATGAATAATGCTATAAGGGCAAACTTTATGAGACCCTATGCTATTTCACAAATCTATATAAAAAACAGTGGCATAGATAAAAATTCTCACATTGCAGGCTCCACGTCCTTTTTGTTTGGTGATAATATTGTAAAGCTACTCTGCTTTTAGATGTAGCTTTCCTCTGACAAAAACACAGTCCTATGTTTCTCGCACTTACAAATCCCCAATCTGAATTTCTTCACTGCCTGGCAGCCAGGAACAATTAAAATTACTAATTTCTTTCTATTGAGTTTTTAGCCACCAGTCCTTCTCACCAAATTTTCCAGTTCTTAACTGTTTAGCTACATGACATACCTGTGAAAGTAACGTATGCTCAGTCTTGATTAATATTGGTTATTCTAGTGGAAAACTGACTGAGAAAGCAGGAATCCAGTCCGGTGAATTAATATTGTTTGTGTATAATTCAGGTATCCAAACTGATAATACTAGGAATCAAAGACATGTTTGGAGAAGGTTCTGCTGTTTTCAAGAGCCCTGTTGGTGAATTCCTAATCTGAGATGCTGGTGTCGCTTAACAGAAGAGGAAATATTGTAAATACAGACTCTTTAGGCTTGCAAATACAAAGCAGAAGTCAAGATGAACTTCATATAAACATAGATTAAGTTCCATTTTTATGTTGCTCTTTAAGTTATAACTGAGATAACATATATAAAGCTTAGTTTGTATCACATTAGAGAACAGTGGATTCTGCGTGAGATAACAATCACTGTTTAATCAAAAGGTAGGCCTATTCATCAATGAACTCTCCTTATGAAATACTAACACAACAGTGAGTGGGAGTTGATGCAGATAAAGTAGGTGATGTGCTTTCTGCTTCTATGTCAGAAGATTTTTTCATTAATCTGACCTGCTACTTTTTCCATTGATGATTTTCCTTTGAGGTATCAAATTCAGGCAAACTGGATCTGCCCATTGTAATGTCTCTGAACTTTTACGGTTTAGAATGGGTACAATGCAAAATTAAAAATGAATTACTTTGGAAAACACATCATTTCTGCTTCAGAATGAACCACTGATTTTCAGGGGCTGGAAGGAGACTGGGTAAAGGCCAAAAGGAAGAAATGACAACGTCATTGCAATTCCTGGAGAAGTAGAGGAAGAAACTAGCTGAGCAATGAAATATTTGTAAATATTTAAAGAAAACAAATCACAGTCAACGTAGATTTGTCAAGAATAAAATGTCAAACTAATCTATTTTTTGTGTGTGACAGAAAAACGAGCTTTATGCAAAATGCCTATGCAGTAGTCACATATGTTAAAGTTAGGAAAAGTGTTTGGTATGTCTCCCTTAGCCTTCTGAGCAAGCCAGTGGGAAGCATATGAGATGAAATTGCTATTACATGGATGCATATACGTTTGGAAGACTTTACTGAGTGTAATTATCAATGATTCATGGCGCAGTTAGAATGATGATGCCTGTAGGGATCTGTCCTGTGTTTGAGGTTTTTATCGTTGACCTGAATGATGGATGTGTGTTTTATTCCCAGATGACATCAAGCTGGGGAGGGCTAAAAACATCCTAGGAAATAGGTTTATAATTGAAAATGATTTTGACAAATTAGAGAAATTGTCTGGAAAAGTAGGAAATGTTTTAACAGAAAATTGGTAGAAATCAAAGCTGCCATTTAGAAGAGACTCTAACAGAGATAATATTTATTATGGACAGTGACTTAGATATTCCAGATTTTCATTTAAAAATTATTTTGCTTTTGCAGATGTATGCTTTGTTCTTAGATTTTTATAACCCAAAGTTACATTAGTAGTCTTGTCTTTGCTTCTCTTAATCTTTGTGTCATGGTTTTTCATGACACGATTAATATTGTTTTTAAAATGGACTGAGTATATACAGAGGGGCAGGGAATACTTTAAGCTTTTTCTTTTAACAGTGTTTTTTTTTCTTGGAGTCATCCGTTTACCATGTCTCAAACAGAAATTTTGTGTACTTTTTCCAGATAGATTGCTATTCTTGCTAACCTTATTTGAACATGTTACATAGCAGCATAATAGAAAGCTTGCCTGATGATCAGAAAGTTAGGAGGAGGAAAGAACTGAGAGGATGCCAAAAATCCTTCAACACCACTAATTTCCAGAATTGTTGCATGCCTGTTGAAATAGATTGAGAACTGGCTTATCCATTTAGATAACACAATATATCAGAGCTTATCAGTTAACATGCAGCTTTTGTGACATTGCAGTAATTGATATGTTTTAAAATAATTTCTAAAGCAGAAAGTAACAAATAGTTTACCTGCTTATAAATGTCATTATTTAATCTGACACAATAATACAAGAATGAATTGCTGCAGACAACAAACAGTGGCTCTTGTTCAATCATGATATGGTTACTTGATGTTATTGAATGTAGATGGTGAGAATGGTGAGGTGTTTTTTTTTTTTTTTTTTTTTTTTTTCCCCCTTCTTCTTCCCCTTACAGGAAACAAGGTAACTTTAATTTGCTTAATATGTTGTTTGAAAACATACCATAAATTTTAATCTCTTGAAGTTTTGCTTCTGACACTGCAGGAGTTTGCGTCTGATAATGAGATCAAGAGAAAGGATAAAAAGGATAGTGAACAGTTACTTTGAGAGCACAAAAGGTTTGAATATAAACTTGTTCCTTGAAATAATGATCCCGGTGAATATGAATAACTCATAGATGCCCAATATGAATAACTCATAGGTGCTGTGATTAACGGAATAGAGGAGAAAAAATATAATAACTAGTGGATAAGTGTATGCATATTTATAACATCAGAATTGTGAGTAGTTACTCACATGTTATTTGATGTGTTCCCTTCCTCCCCCCAGTCCTTGATTCATAGCAAGTTTTTAAGTAGAACTATAAAATAATATACATCAGGAAATATTCTGGAATGCTGTTTTCCTTCTCTGCATGAATTAACTAAAATGTCTAGGGAAACCTTGTTCAGACTAATATATACATTCTTGTAAATTACTATTTACAAGACCATATACCTATTTTGCTGTTTTTATGTGTTGTCCATCATACATTATATGCCATTTACATTATTATTATTCTATGTAAAAGGAAAGGCAAGAGAGGGATATATATCTATATATACACACTTCAGTGTGCTGTAGGTTTATCTGGGAACTAGTCAGTGGAGAAACATAGTAACAAAAAATATCCAAAACTTCTAACATCCTGTAGTAGAGCTCAGTCCTTTTTTAACTTTTTCCATGCATTTGGAAGCATTACCTGCTTCCAAATTGGACTCTTCCTTGATCAGACACTGCTGGCATCTTCTAAATGCAAGTCACAGGAAGTTGAAGTGTTGTCTTCTTACGCAGTCTGTCTGCGAGCTTTTAGGCATGTATTCTTCAGTTTTTGGGAAATGTTTCGTTTATTGCCATTAAATTTCTAGACGCTTGATTCTCATGGAATACACATGGATTTATTAACAATTAGAATTCCAGTGTAGTTCTAGATAGATTATATTTTGATCATTTTTATTTCTATCCTTCATGTACAGCAAAGTGTACATTTGATTAGCCATAGGAAAGGTATTGTCCTTTAAAACCAAGCAGAGAGGGCATAAATGTCTCTGTCTCGTCTCTGTGTACATATGAGCAATACCACAAATGCGGAAAGTGATTATGATTATTAATGGAGTACAAGGTTACGTACAGAAAATAAAGCTGGGAACAGAGAAGGGCACATGTCCTGTTCATGCTTTAATAGGATTTCTGAGATGTGTTAGCACATTAAAAATAACTTAAAACAAATAAAGAAATCGTATTAACTAAAAGGTGTGTGTGTGTATATGTTTACTAAGTTTATTGAAAATGATCAGTTTAAATATTTTCAATTCAGCTTTGTAACATAGTATTTATGAAGAAAGAAAGTTTCAGTTAAGATATTTTTTAATATATTTTCACAATGTTCAATCGCCTTTTTTGTTTTTTAGTATATTGTTGCTTCCTGCTTTTTTAATTTTTTTGTTTTTAATACCTCTATTAAGAGCTGCACGCTACGTGCTTACTTCTGGCTTTAGCCTTATTTTGGATGATATTTTTGTTATTTTCTTCATTTAAATTTATTTTCACTGGCAATTTAGGTAAGTGCAAGATTTTTTTTTTTTTTTAATATGATGCAAAGTACTTAAACATTTAAATGTGGAATAGTGGAAACATTAATTATAGAGTAGAATCATAGAATGCTTAAGGTTGGAAGGGACCTCTAGAGATCATCTAGTCCAACCCTCCTACACACGCAGGGTCACCTAGAGCACGTGGCACAGGACCGTGTCCAAGTGGGTTTTGAAGATCTCCAGAGAAGGAGACTCCACAACCTCTCTTGGCAGCCTGTTCCAGTGCTCTGTCACCCTCACTGTTAAGAAATTAGAACTTCAATATTTGAAGAAGACAAACTAAGTCAAAAATTAAAACATGGTTCTATCAAATAGGAGTGGGCTGAAATAGCAGGACTGTTCTTCTTAGAATTGACAGCATATGGTGGGGATGGTGGGAAACCAGAGTAAATAAACTATGCCAGTGTAGATTGGCTTTTGTGCTGCAGTTAGCGATGTTGGAGGGAAGGACGTTCACCACCGAGGGAGTAAGTGAGGAGGTGGGGGGTGGGCATGATAATGCTATAGCTCTCAAGGGAACTGTTGAGGAAACATCAGTGCTAAAGGTGTTATGGTTTGAGGGAATGTAAAATGTGATCTTTTTAGTATTTTTAAACAGAATTTTTAAATCTAAAGAAAGGCTGGGGAAAACCTGAGCTAGAGAAAGAGCAAGGAAGGAAATGTTTCCTTGTAAGTGGGCAAGTGCTTGCTTACTTTTGACTGAAACCTTTTGGTGGTATTATGATTTAGATAATATATGTGTACACATTATATGACATAAATTATTACTTTTGTATAATAATTATACCATATGTTAACAATCATTGGAAAATGAATTTTTTGTATTTTTATGTGATATAAAGGAAGGTCCAAGAAATATAAGTGTAGGTTTATTTAGTTTTTCCCCAGTGTTTGAGAGAGGAGTGCATAAAACAGTTTTTCTTTTACACTGGGTTTCTGTGGGGTTATTAGACTGTGTGTACAACTCTGTCAGATGGAGGAGCACTATTATTGGAGCATAGAAGATGCTTTATTCAGAATGTCAATTAGAATTTGATTTTAAAAGGTGCACAAAAAGTGATTTAAGGAAACTTTAAAGAATATGAACAAATTTTCTGCTTTGGCCAGTAAAATCCGAATCTTTTGTGTAGTATTTTTTTTAAATGTTGTTACTCATCTCAATTTTGCTAATAAAGAGCTAATGTAAAAATATTTACAGGTTGTTTAAGTGCATCTTTAAACCATTACATGTTTAAATCTCATGAACAGAGGTGCTTTCTCACAGGTGTCATAGATAATATATCAAACATTAATCTTGGTGAATCTTTTCCACTAATTTTGATGGAGCCTGCAGCATTTTATTTATTTATTTATTTCTCTGTTAGCCTTTGTGAACTTCTTTCCTTCCTGCCTTCAGACCCTTCTAGTCTAGAGGCCTTCTAGTTAATTTGGAAAAAATGCTAGAATGATTCTCTTCAGAATTTTTCATCATCTGATGTGGGGGAGATAGTGGGAAGGAAGTACCGAAAAATGAGTCACTCCTTTCTCATTATGCATTTTTAGCCTTTACTATTTCAGACATTGTCCCTCAGTTTGGTCTTTTCATTTTGATTTTTTTTTAGGGTTGTTCCTGCTTTATCTGCCAGGCGGTTGACAGTGTCATATTCAATTACTCATATTCACTGCAACAAGGAGTTCTACCTTCTGGGCTATTAAAAAAAAAAAAAAAAAAAAAAAAAAAAAAAAAACCTTTCTGGGTATCCTGTAAAGCATTATATTTATTTTACATATGTATATGATTTAAAGATAAGCCTGCCCACTACGTTCTTAACCCATCTCTTTTTTCCATTATGTCTCTGAGCTCAAGGTGCTGTCTTTTTGCCAAAAAAACCATTGCTCAACCAGTTAGAGGGTCATTTGAGTTGGAGGGTGAGGGGACTCCCAGGAGCTCTTGGTGTATTTTTGGCTCAAATTTTATTGTCTGTAGGGGAAACAAGTAATTCCAAGTTTTGTAATTTTAGAATATTTGGCCTGTGGGGTGAAGAAATTGTATTTCCTTTTCAAATCTCCTTAAGCATCTGCCACAGTGTAGTTAGCTCTCTTACTTTCTGCACTGAAGATGATAGACAAAACTAACAACCACATGTGAGATGATGACAGTAGACTTCACATGAAGTGCTCTTTGAATCCTGAAGGGAAGGTAGTCAATGATATTGTTGCCAAAAGGAAAATCCTGAGGCAAATTAATATAAATATTTCAGTCTTAGTGATTTAGAGAACACCAAGGTATTGTAAGGTAATCTCTATTCCGATTCTGTGTATAGCTGCATGAGAAAGTAAGGTTCCCACACCATAGAATCAGAGAATGCTTAAGGTTGGAAAGGACCTCTAGAGATCATCTAGTCCAACCTCCTGTACACGCAGGGTCACCTAGAGCATGTGGCACAGGACTGCGTCCAAGCGGGTTTTGAAGATCTCCAGAGAAGGAGACTCCACAACCTCTCTGGGCAGCCTGTTCCAGTGCTCTGTCACCCTCACTGTTAAGAAATTTTTCCTTAAGTTCCTGTGGAACTTTTGATGCTTCAGTTTCTGGCCTTTTCCTCTAGTTCTGTCGGTGGCCACCACTGAAAAGAGGCCAGCACCATCCTCCTCACCGCCTCCCTTGAGGTACTTATAGACACTGATCAGGTCCCCTCTCAGCCTTCTCTTCTCCAGGCTGAACAGGCCCAGCTCCCTCAGCCTCTCCTCATAGGGCAGATGTTCCAGGCCCCTGATCATCCTTGTAGCCCTGCGCTGGACTCTCTCCAGCAGCTCCACATCCCTCTTGTACTGTGGATCCCAGGACTGGACACAGTACTCTAGATGTGAATGTGATAGAGGAAAAGCAGAGGTCAGCAGAAACAAGAGAAAGCATAACACGAAGATATATTAAGATACAAGTATAAGGTATATTAAGATAAGGTATATTAAGATATACCTTCAGAGGAGTAATAAGCCCTGAATAATGTTGAATTATTGCATAGACAGAAACTTCCTAAATTGGAGTTCAGTAGGCTATTCTTATTGCAGAGTCTTTGTTTGAATGAAAGAAAACACATGGGAAGAGAGAGGGGGAGTAATTTTGTGGAAAAAAATTAAAAAGTTTGTGGGGAAGGGAAAAAAAGCGGGGAAATAATATTTTCCACGTATGTATTTTAGTTTACAACATCAGTTTACAAATGATGTAATGTCTTCTTAAATTTGCTGGTGGAGAGTCTGAAAGAATAGTCGCTGACAGTGAATTGTTTTTCTCTGTGTGATATTAATTCCAAATATCTAATGATTACAGTTAAAGAGCAAAATTGTTAGCTAGTTAAGTGAAAAAATGTCTAAATATCACAGTTTTCTATTTATGTTAGATGTAGTTGAAGGTGGAGGTGAAATAGCTGTTTACTATAAAATCCTAGTTGACCAAGCCATTAATCAAAAGTTTGAATATGTGCTTGAGAAGCTGCATTTGAAATGAATAGGTCTGTGATAGAAACCAAGTGCTTTATTTAGGGATAATTTAAAAAAAAAAAAAAAGCTTTGTTTGATCATGCTACATTTCTCTCTGTTTAAAGTTTCTACTGTTCTTTGCATGATAGAAGCTAACTTGCATCTTGGCCTTTCCCGCTTACTCATCCGTATGCAGTTTAGTTGCATGGAAACCAAAATTACTAGTTATTTACAATTGTTCTTTATTCTGTGTCCAAAAATTGTATTTCTTCTGGTGGCACAGTGGAAAAAGCACCTGCTGGTCAAGAGAGGTCTCTGGAATATGGAAAATATATTACTTTAACATATTTTAAATATTTATCCTGAGTTTGATGTTAACATAAGTACTTTTAGGAAAACTATATTGTGTTATTTTTTCATGAATAGTATGAAAGATTGAACCATTTTACCTTGCTGGGCTGATGCCATTCAGAAATCTGAAGCTCTTTCCACAAAACTTGTGCCTGGAAAGGCCTTCTGTTGTGTACCAGTATATGTTTTCTTAGAAGGCTTCTGATACCGCTCAGAACTGACAGGGATTTGGTGTGTTTTTCAATCTTTGATTAGCAACATTTTCTTAGAAGGTCATTCAGTCTTTTCTGGACCGTGTATGCTTGGAATGTGGATGTGACTGATCTTTATAATTGCATAAATATACACTAATACTCCAGTACTTTGTTTACTTTAGAAAGATGCGTGTTTGTCTGAAGATATTCCAGTGAAGTTAGAGATGAGAGGCCAGGGAATTATAGAGCAGAAAGCACAAAAATTACTTAAGAAAGCAAAAGTAGGCATTCTTCATCCTGCTCAGACAATTCATCCCCTGAAGAGGAAGAGCTGTCGGAATGAGAATTGGAGCAATTAGACAAGACTACTCATGGTAGGTTTTTCCACCTGAATACTCTGCCTTTATGGTTGCCTTGAGGACTGCAGGAAGAGCAAGCAGTACCAGTTTGGCAAAGCTCAAGAAAAAATATTTTAATATCTCCAGAGAAGTGTGTTATTTTCTTAAGTGGATATAGAGATATAAGTGTATATGTAGATCTAACTAAAGCACAGATGGAAACTACTCTGTTAATAAAAAGCCTAGGTCAGGTAGCTTGGTCATTATGCCTTTTAGAGCTCATGAAAATATTACAGAAATCAGGGCTTCACCATGTAGACAAGCGGTACAACTGATAACTAAACAATGAATGGTGTATCAGAAGGAAAATTTTGTGCATGTATATGAAAATAGGAGCATATTTTATCATATTTGCTTCAACTATAATGTCTCTTTTAAATATTTGTGTCACAGTGGTCTCAGAAGAACAAAAATGTTGATCCAACTGAAAATATCTGAAAATATACAGTTCCAAAATCTTCCTCAGATGTGTTCAGGAGAATAATTTTATTTTGTTGTATGAGATAGAATCTACTTTTACGGTGGATATCCCAGAATTTTATTTTGGAAAAAAAAATACTGAGGTGAAATATATTTAAAAAAAATCCTATTTTTATTAAATTACCATGAATTTTATGGCAAACTCTGATACATAGCATAGTATTAATACTTCAGATGTTGTACCACATATCAATTAGAAAAACAATTGGGAAGTGGTTTGATAATCCTCTATGTGGATCAAATTGATTATTTTTTTTTTCTTTTTCTCCTCGCTTTCTTCCTAATGTGTTTTAAACATGCTAGTTTTGGAGAGCGATGTTCTTGCTCAGTCTGGCATTGTTTATTTTGGAAACTTTGTCTCAGTTCTCTTACGGGGCATTTTCATCTTTATATTCTTATATTTGTATTCTGAAGAAGGCCTCTTAGAAGCTCAGGACATTACTCTGTTGGTCATCCATCAGGAATGAATGTTTCATCTTCTAAAATTCTGTTTAGAGAATGTGTCATGTATTTACTTTGAATTCTACTTCCAGTGGTTTAGGACTATACCTACCCCCTGATTTAACAGTCAAACATGAAGGTATATGAGCTTTCATGAACACCTGGAAGTTCATGTCATCTGACCTTTGCTGTCTCACTTATTTTTGTTTTCTCCTTGGTCTTTTCCTGCCATCTTCTTTTTGCAGGTGTAGTTCTTTGACTCTTATTGGAAGGGTGGTAGTGCATTTGAAAGACAGTGCTTTACTTATTAATTTATTGCAACTTTAATTTTGTGCCAGACAGACAGTCTCATAATTTCTTCATCTTTTCCATTCCTCTCTGAGAGTTTGTCCCTGCAGTTTTATGGTAGCTCTCACTAGAGTTTGTGTGGCAGCATAATATGCCTTTTCAGGAACAAAATATTTCTAATTTTTCCTGGGTTAATTTTCAGCAAGATCCATTCTCTGTTTGTTCACACCTAGTTGTGTGAAAAGTAGTGCTGGTGTAAAGCAGGTGGAGGTTGAGTAATCAATACAAAGAGATGAAGGTAGCACCTCAACTTTTGGCAGCAGCTCAGGTTTTGCTTCTGAATCTCCTTACTGCTGAGGCTTGACTGCATTTCTCACCTAAAATTTTTCTTAAAAGAAAACTTTAATGTCTGCACTACAACATAGTCTTTGTTTCTGACAGGCCCAAATGGGTACAAAGAATAATATTCAGACTGCTTAATTTATTTTATATTTGATTACCTCCTGAGAAGATGGTAAAATCTATTTGAAGATATACCAAAATTCTTGCTAGACTGTAATGTGCAAAACAATTTGGCGTTGAATGAAATTGTCTTTTGTATGTCAATAGTGCTCTTAGCTTTGGGATCTTCTCTGATGTTTGCACTGAACACTTTATTTTCAAATGCCTTTAAGGACTTTTTTTTTTTTTTTTTTTTTTTTTATACTAACTGGACATCACCTGAAGTATTTTTGAAGTTTTTTTTCATTGACTTG
This sequence comes from Tinamus guttatus, assembly GCF_059628265.1. Classification (NCBI taxonomy): domain Eukaryota; kingdom Metazoa; phylum Chordata; class Aves; order Tinamiformes; family Tinamidae; genus Tinamus; species Tinamus guttatus. Next base: position 1,448,884 of record NW_028288985.1, on the reverse strand, counting down.
AATGAGATCATTCTTTCTGTATGCCATGTACATATTTCTTTGTGCATATATATATTTAAATCCTGATTTAATAGTATCTACAAGTATCTTTCCAGCTTTTAAGATTTATTTTCCCTATATATTACACAAAAACTAAGAAATAACCTGCTTTTGATAAAGAATAGTCTTAACAAATGAGAAATTCTGAAGTATGTGGAAACAAACAGTTTTTCATACAAAATTAGTGAACATTTTTTATGAAGTGTGTATACTCTTCCTCTCATGCATTGCTTGATTCATTTTTCCCCAGATGGTAGAATATTCTGGAAAGCACTTGCCAGACTTTTCTGCTGTTGTTTTTAATTCAGCTAGCAAAATGCCATGGGAGGACTGTATACGATCAAAAAGAGTGAGTCAGTCTGTTTAAACTCCTTATTTAAACCATTTACACTTTTTACATGTTCAGTATTATCTTGCTGTATTCTGTTTACGATTACATAGTTATAGCCATGCATTTTCTTCCCTTTCAAATTGAGCCATGGAGCGTTTTTTTTTTCCCCCTAGATACACAAGTTTGAGCATTTAATTACTAACAAAATAGGTGAATTTCCTCTCTATTGACACTTTGAACCAGCAACCTTTCTTTCTGTTTTACTGCACAGAGACCTGAATAGTTTAGTTCAGAGGAGGAGATAAGGAAATACCTGTTACTGAGGAGTTACATATCAAAGAGTATAAATAAATAAATAAAGCTCTGCTGTGCTTAAAAATAATTAAAAAAAAAGTTAAGCAATTAAGTTAGCAGTTAAGGAAACAGCATCATAAGTAAAGATGTAAGATAATTTAGTGTTTAATTAAAGATGCTAATTGCAAAATACAAAATACATATTTTAAACAGACTGTATCGTTTGTAGTTCAGGAAATTACACTGAAAAATCTACTTAGACTACAGTGAACTCAAAACAAACGAAATAAAAAATAGATGGGAATGAAGAGAGGCAGCAGTACCTTTGGCAATCTATGCAATAAGCCTGGGTAAACACGTAAACAATAACAGTTTTCTTCACCACATGCAGGTAGGTAATTGCACACACTTCTGCAGTTCCCATAATCCTGTTTACCAGATTGTCAGACAGGAATCTTAAGGAAAAATAGAACAGTTCAAGATCAGTGCTTTATGGAACAAAGTAAGCATCCTTACGTATGTAGGAGTTATTCATGTTTCAGACCAAAAGCTTGATGAGCTATTTCTTCAGTGAAATTTAGAAGTATTCAAGAAATTAGGCCCCAGTTTAACAAGATACATAAACACATGATTTGAGTGGGAGTACTTGAGTTTTAAAACTCTGTCTACAGAGGCCTATATATTTGGACATTGTTTCAGATTGCTAATTTTTGTATATGAAGCAAGTCTCCTGACTCATATGACTTCTATCATTTTTTCCATCGTATGGCATTTTTCTTATTTTTTTTTATGCTTCAGCAGTCTGCTTTTCAGATGAAATAGTATCCAAGCAGTGAGTTAAGTAATTCATAACATAATCACACAGGTTTCTGTACTGCTATTCAATTTTAGTTTATATTTTCCTTTAAGTTGAGCAAAAGATGAATGATACAGGAAATTAAATGATATAGGCTTTAACGTTTCCTTTGGAATATGGAGTGTACCAGTTCTGTGTACCTATATTGTTAAAATAATTAAATTGAAATAATTAAATTGTTGCTGTGCATAATATATATGAAATAAGCGACTTGGATAGCATCTGCATTTCTCAGGATTGTGGTGGCTTAGTTACATAAATAAAGTCAAGGACTAGGAAAGCTCATGCCCTGTTATGAAGGAGTGTTAGGTCCGGTTTTCGAATCGACAGAGAAAGAGGCAAGCACCATCGATATTTTGTGCTTTTAAGAATAGGAGAAAGATAATAACTATTACCAGCTAGCTGGGGTCCGGGCTTTCCCACGCTGGGGTCACACCACGGACCCCGACTACTTCGGTCGTCCCTCTTTTATACCGTTTTCACCCCAAAAATGTTCCCCCTCCCGTTTCTCTGTTCTACTTTCATGTTAATGTTATCTATATTTTATTGCTAACTAGGACATCTGGACAGGCAGCCCCTCCATGCGGAACCTCCTGACTTGCCATTTTTCAGGAGTCGTCCTTGTAGACGCAACCCTTCCATGCAGAGCCATCTGCCATGCCATTTATCAAGAGTCCTTGCATTTTGAGACTAAGTATTGACTAGCTTATTAGTACACTCTACATTAACTATTTAATCCCCATTAGTACACTCTACATTAACTATTTAATCCCTCCAGGAGCAGCTAGAACTGATCATGGAATAGATGTGCTGCTTTTTCTTTTTTGCCTCTTAGATTCAGTGTAAATCTTGAAGATCAGAAACCCTGTTGTCAGAAGCTTCTGAGCATATGAGTTTATTTTCCATGAATTTCTTTTGAATATAGGATCTCTGCCATCAGATCACTTTTACTGGGCTTCATCAATCATGGCGAAGTATTTATATACTTCAGAAAATCAAAATCTAGGTCACTAGTGTGAAATATCCAGCCAAATCTGAGGAAGTATCTCTTCACATCAGCTCAGAGATATGATTCCTGCTATTTTAGCTGCATGGATTTTTGCTGTGCCGTAGGAGATTTTTTTGATTAAATAACAGTAAAATTGATCCCAGACCTGACCTTTCAGAGTACTATGTTTTCTACTAAATAAATATTCACATTAATCTTTTACTAATGTTATCTGGTATTTAAAAGTTCAGAATTTAACTCTTGGTAGTCGTTGATGACCAAAATGGAACCTGAGAAAAATGACTGTGCCTAAAGGCAAACAAGAAACGATTTTCTTGACGTACCTGACTCCTTACTCTTTGGTACTTTTTGGATTTTATTGTATAGAATATTTTGTCTGTTTGTTCTCATAGGATATCCTTTACTCAGGAACTTTCAAACAAACTGCTAACACAAGAAAGCCTGAAAGGCATTTCAAAGCTTTCATTTTGAAGGCACTGGAAGATAAGGGTCCAGTCAGTTCAAGTTCCTATGTCTGTCCATGTCTTTGGTAGCGAGCCCAACTTTCTTCTCTCTCCTTCCCCTCTTTCTTTTTGATTTGGATTGTACTTCAATGGTGATTCTGAATGAATAAGAAAAGTAAGAAATACATGGCCATTCTGACACCATCTGCTAGGGGTAGAGCGAGCGATGCATGGTAAAAACAACCCAGCAGTTACTCTCTCAAGTGAGTGGGAGGTACACAGGGAAAAATATTTTGAAGGATCACAGTAACTGTTTTTGAAGCCTGGTTATAGCCTAAATATCTATAGTTAAGAGCCAATATGCCCTCCTTGGCATCAGAGTTAGTCTTGAACGTTAAATTCAACCTGGATATCATTTGACCTTCTTTGGTTTAGTCTTCTGGTTGTGTTTGATAAGTCATGTCTGCCACTTTCTCAGGTCATTAGCTAAATCTAATGAACCAGATTGAGTTAGAATACTTGGGAATTTTCCTGGAGTTATGGGTTGTCCCTTTCCGTTTGTGCAAGGAGCTGTAAAAGCACAGAGCAATATCAGGCTAGCTCAATTTTGCTGCATATTAAAAAATTTATTTATATTTTTGTTTTGACTTGTAGTATAATAATGCATTAACATTGAATGACTAGATTGTGCTTCCCTCTGATCTTTGGGCCAAGGAGATTAGGTATATGGCAGCAAAATTCAATAGAAGCAGCTAGAAAGCTTTGCAAAACTGAAGGTGAGAGCCCAAGACATGAAAGGGAAAATTCTGTAAAAGCTAAAGTAAAATCCCTGATACAGTTTAGCACAGTACTAAGCTAAATAGCACAAGGATGTATATAAAAATGTCTGTGAACAGAAGCATTAGTAAAACTTGTATTAAGAGCACATAATGATTCATAAAATGGAATTTAATGACTACTGGAAAAATGGTTGTCAATGTGACATAAATTAATCTCTAGAATAATTTCCTCTGTATCTTGTAATATGGAATGTTTCAGCTTTGTATCTCACTGATTTAACTTTCTTGTGATATTGTTATTAAGGCATTTGTACTTTGATTAATTTTCTTAAATGCCTGACATCATGTAACTTGCTAAAGTAATATCAAAATGTTCATTCAGGCATTTTGCTAGGTGGAGACAGAGGTGTGCGTATGGTGGGTCAAATCCTGTGATCCTGTTTTTTTTGGATGAGGGCGTGTCTACCACAGAGAAATTTTATCACCCAAACTTTTGTTGCTGCCCAGCTGCCAACGCTGCTGTGCTGCTGCGGCACAGAGATGCTTGGCGGCTTTTGCTCTTGTCTCCACTCGCTGAGCAGCACCCTGTTGGCAGAAGGCAGTCGCGTGGTGGCCACGAGCCCAGAGCTTACAGCTGCTGACACTGCTGTGCTGCTGGAGTGTGTCCAGGCTGGCATATTGCCAGCAGCTGAATGTCAGCTGAGGCCTTATGGCATTTGTGAAGGTGGCTTTAGTGGAAGGAAAAGAGCCTGAGTTTTGCCTGCCTCATTTTGGGACACTGTGGATATTGTGGAGGCATGGCAAAAAGGCGACAATATCTTACCGTAAAAGTGGCAGTTTAGAACCCATCTGAAATACATAAAATATTAAGTAATTGTTTTGGACAGCCATGTTTTCCTAACAGGTTTATTCATAAATCAATTCAATTACTCTCTCTCTCTCTTTTTTTTTTTTTTTTTTTTAAATATGTTTGTCAGGCATACTGAGTTGTGTTTTAGATGCATAACTGAGCTGACTAAATCCCGAGACGATCTACATCACACTTATGCACAGAAGTTCAGTGGCAGAATTGCATATACAGCTGGTGAAAAACATCTAGCATTTGAATGAATTTCAGAGATGAGGCCACATCTTAGAGAATTTATCAAACTATATTCTAATGGAAAATGGAAGTGAGTTGAAAAATTCTGAATGCAAAGAATTTCTGACTGCAAAGGATTTTTTTTTTTTTTGCAATTTCCAAGTATTCTTTGTGATTAGTACTTGTACTTTAATAAAGAAAAAAATATGTCAGTATGCCATATTTCTGAATGGGGTAACTTCTGAATACTCCTGAAATGCCATTGTATCAGGAATAATATCCAGTCATGGGTTCTCAGTCAACACAGTGAGAAAGGAGGATTGTCTATTCCTTAAATTGAGTGAATGCAAATCATACAGTGCCAATATTAGCACAAGCAACATGTTTTGCTGTGTATGCCCTCCTCTGAGATGGTGGAGGAGGGTCAGGCTAGTGCTTAGTACATTGAAGAGAGAGAGGACTTAGGAACACATCTCGCTAACTTTAGTGAACCAATGTTGCTTAAAACTTCAAGGTATTGCAAATCCCCTTAAAACAAAACAAAAAAGATTTTGAAGCAGTGATGCATAGCATTTACCTTTTACAGTCATGAAAGTGCAGCAGTGTAGTAGCCAGGAGGAAGAAAGATGATAATTTATTGCATATTATTATATATAAATGATAGTAAATGATAGTGTTGTTGGGTCATGTGTTCTCAGTATTACTTTACTGTTTTATCAATTAAGGTTAAACTCTTCTGGGAAATTGTGTGTACAAGCTAGGAATGCTTTTTGGATTTTTTTTTAATAGGTCCTTCATTAAAAGCTTTTTTACTGGTGTCCCTTCTGTTGGTGAAATTAGAAATAATTTCATAGGAATAAAATTATATATTTTTTTGTTTAAAGGCAAACAGACTGGTTTTTTCTCTATAAAGGACTTTCCATACAACAGACTACTGTATTAATATTTTATGTTTTAGTGTATGGGAACCTGCATTAATATTTCTCTTTAGTACAGTGGTGATAGCATATCTGGAGAGCTGACTCTTTGTCAATAGTCCAATTCATAATGTAGTCTACTGAAAAGCATATGTTTTTGCTCTGTGAAAATATAAAATATGATATCACAACAGTGACTGAAGAACGAATCATTCTGAGAAACCTTTTTGTTCTGTAAATATTATTGTGATCTCTCAACAGGTACTTAAAATGTCGTTCCTGAGAAGAATGTTGAATAAGAATGTGCGTTAAGCTTTTATTAAAATGCAGTTATTTCAGTGGTTATTCAGAGATAAGAGAGAGGACTGTCTCCTCTCTGGGCTGTCTCAGAAGTTAGAACTGAATTGTTTATTAATTTATGGTATTTACAGGGTGCTGTAAAATATGTTTAATAATATATAGACTCAGTAGGAAGCTATTCAGACTCAGTAAGGTTGCTTCTGTAATAGCCAGAGTTAAGTGCTCCTTTAGCTTTTACTTCATACGTTATATGATCTACTTCCTAGATTCATCTTCTTCTGTCAAAACTGAAATGGAACATGTTTGCTTTTCAATGTGAAACTCTATGCCAAATCTGACTACCTTCGGTTCTTTCCAGCAAAACTCCCCCCTACTTAATGAAGAAATAATTAAGGATTGAAGTGACACAATTAAAATTGTCATCTCAGCAGTAGTACTGTATTTTATTTAAAGTTTATTTATTTAAGGAAGTGGTAATCAGATTTCCCAATCAGTGCCCCATTGTGCAGTGTGATATAAAACCCATAAGAAAAGTTAGCTGCTGCCTAAGATGCATTCAGATTTTCTTGGAGAGCTAGGGAAAATATCTTTGGCAACCTCTTTTTCTGGTTACGTTTATTGCTGCCTTTGTGATATGGCAACATCTTCAACTTCCAGGATCAGATTCACAGAAGTAGTGTTACTAGGTGGTTCCCCCCATACCTTTTCTTTTGCTTAGGCTGTTCTTTGTTCTTTATGAAAGGTATAAAAATTAGGGGTCCCCGTTATGTTTGTGCTCAAACTTATTACTTGTTGGACTGTTTATTCACATAGTTATTGCTGTTACTCAGCTCCCGTTTTGCTTCCCTAGTTGCATGTTTTGATGCTACTTTCTAGGCCAAATGGTTTTCTATTCTTGCCGTATTATTTCCAGATGGGTTTGCTATTTCTCTGTGAGTTACTTGTATCCATTTCTGTATCTCTGCTGTGTTGCTTATGCCTGTTTATCCATCCTAAATTAACATCTCCCATCCCCTGCTTATCATTCCTCCCTCATGCAGCTTTTGATAGCTAGAGACATTCCTCTGTTTCAGTTCCTTACTGTTCTTTTCTTCTGCTTGCTTGGAAGACTTTTGTCTCTCAGAAGCCATGATTTTTGTGCCCCAGGTTGCCAGTGCAGGTAAAGATTGGGTCTATGTACAGATCTTAGCATTAGAGTCTAAAATGAGCTTTAACTATTCCTTCTGTGGTGTCATCTTTCTTCTATTGCCATTGCTTTCCCTGAGAATTTTTGTGTATGAATATTTGTGGGAGCGGGCTTCTAGGAGAGAAATGGAATGAGTTTGGTATTATGATTTCTAGTGTCTTGATGTCTTAATTTTGCTCTTAGTGACTTAGTATTTATCTATACATTTTATATGAGGAAAGGAGGGACACCATATTCTTGAAATGACAGTAGAAAGGCTCTTTCTTACATGCAACCAAAATTACTACAAGCCAACAGAAGTATATTACAGAATGTTGAGAGAACTAGTGTGACAGCTGAAAGGGAATCTTGGAGACAGATGTACCATACTCTGTGTTTGTTTTCTGAAGTAAAACCACGGGACACTTAAGTGTAAATGTATTATTCATTGAAAAGCAGATTTTTACTTCTCTCAATGAAGTTTGTGAAATGCTTCAATATTACATTACAGATTAATTCAGAGGACCTAGCTTTATGCCTAAGCATAGTCTTTACTGTATTATGGCAAGTTAATATTTTGTATTTTTTTCTTGTGTACATTTTGGCAGTTGGGAAGGGCCTAAAATGAGCCTGAATATTGTGTTCGCCCACTCCGAAACACCCAATTGCAGTAAATACTACTTGGGCAAGAATGGATGTGTTTGAGTGTAGAGTTTGTGGTCACATTTCAGACAGGTGAAAAAAAGGGTCCTAAAAAGGGGATAAATTTCCTTTAAAACTCTCTCTCTCCCTGTGTATGCTTGCTGATTTCATTTATTCTGGAGATTGCATTTCTGTAACTTCAACTGCAGCAACAGTAAATGAGCTTTCTTTAGTTAATGCTCATGTTGTAATTTCACCTGAATACCCCAATGTGCAAAGTGATCCTGAAGTTCATGTAATGTTTAGCTTGACAGCCAAGATAACTTCACTTTGAAGTAGAATTGAAGAAAATTATCTGAAACATTTTTTTAAAAGTACATGTTACTCGTGAGATGAAACGATGGATAACGTTATAACTCTAAAAATTTCCTGTATAAATTCTGTGCCTAAATAATTTATGATGTAAATTTATTCTACAAAGTGTAATCAAGTTTTCACTATTTCTAATAGAAACTATTAAGTAGCAATATGAAGCCAAGATGTTTCAAAGCAGGTTGTCAAAAGGAAACATAATTCTGCATTAATATGAAATAATATTCTTTTGCTTAAGGTTTTAGGAAACTTGTGCTTATTATTTCTTATTATTATTGGTGAATGAATTCAAGTCCACAGGGCCTTGCAATTATTCAAGACTAAGAGTGGCAGATCTGTTAAAGCATCTGTGATGTTCCAATACTAGTTTAGTTTTTATGTAGCTTCTGTAGCTATCTTATTTAGTACTTTAAAAGGGATGAAAGCTACATTATAGCCCCTTTTTTTTCGTGGTGTTGTATTGAATTGGCGAATGTCTTTTTTTCCTAAGTTTTTCTAGTTACATGAAATCTTAATTTTGAATTGGCAAAACTTAATACCTTTGGATGCCATGCATTCTGCCTTTGTTATTGTCACTACAGTTTTTCTGCACCATTATGATTTCCTGCCTAGACCAGTGAGGATGCAGTAAAATTTGACTTTAAAGCTGAATTTTTGAACATAAGAAGTTTGAATGAAATTCTAACTGTAGGTGTCCTGCAGTATCTTGGCGTCAGAGATTCTTTTACAAAGTGAGAGTCCGTTTTGTTCTACTGACAATATGTATTGAAAGAATAGTCAAAGCTTCTGAGCTCAATAGACTAAAATGTCAAACTTTGATACGTGTCTCTTGATGGGTAAAAATAAGGACTTGATAGAAACCCATCTGGGAGCTGCAAGAGGTTGCTCATTTATTGTCTGAGGAAGGTTGACTTCTGTAAGTGCTGCAAGATTTTTATTAGGTGTACTTTATTTATACAGTAAGCATATGTTTATGGCATCTAGCTGCAATGTTGATTGGCACAAAAAAGCTAAAGGCTAATGATAACCAGCTTTAATGTTAATACTTTTGCAGGCTGCCCTAGATAGACTGCTTCTGGTCTGCTTTTACATGAGATCAGGTGAGATTTTTTTTTTTTTTTGAAGAGCTGTGTGCATTTTTTGGGCATTGAAAGACCTTATGACTATTGTGGCCAATTATAAAGGTTTTAATGGTGTCTCCTGAGCAGCTTTCTGTTATCTGGCAATGAGCTGAGGGCCTGTGGCTCTGCTATTTGCTCAGAGGCGTTACCGGTACTTAGCTTGTCTACGAAGTTGAGATCTGTCATCTAGAATAGAAAAGAAAAAAAAATATTTTTTTGACTCTGGAAAACTGTTCACTGACATGATTCCTAGGTAGCATTCTGAGAGAGGTTAGACCATTTAGGAATCTCTTTGTTTTACTAACTTGAGCAAGTCGTCTGAGCTCAAGACCACTGTGCCCGTCGTGTTTTTTGTTTTGTTTTTGTATCTGGTGACACAGAGAAAAAAGCATATTAGACTCCAGAGTTGTATTTAATGTTGGTAGATCTTATGAAAAAATATACAGCTGTGGTTGAGACTGAATGCAACTTTGATTTATGCACATCCAAGAACTCCTGTGAGAAGTAATTACATCCATAGATAACATCTGTCATATGTTTTTTATTTCACCTTCTAATATAGACTATGGCAATTGATCCGTTTTTTAAACCTGCTATGTGGATATAGGATGTACCGCTGTACATCACAGCCAAAGGAGAATCTGAAATGTTTTGTGTTGATAGAGAAGATCACTTAAACAGTTATAGTTCAGATTTACTATTCATACTGCGTGTTATCTTTCTATTAGTTTTGTGTGTAAGAAAAATAGAGCTTATGTTTTGCTATCTGTTAGGTTTATGGTTATTGGCTTTGTGATGTGCAATCAGTAGAAGTGAACTGAATTTGAACTTGCGGGCTCTTTTTTGTGCCTTGGGTTTCCTTTGGATGTCCAGTTGTACTTGTTGAGGAAGCTTCTCTTTTGTAACATGAAACATCAAGTTGTGGGCAAGTTGTGGCATCACTACTAGATAAAGGCCTCTGAGATGGGATTTTAAGCTCCTGTGGAACTCAATTTCTTTGGTAACTCAAACGCATGTGGTTCATTTGTGATTCAGTGATTCATAAAATGAGAACTTTGTGGTTTGATTAGAAAGATTTGAGGGGATTAACATGGCATACTATGCATGTCCCACTAGGAACGATGCCTGTGGTAACCAAAGCATTGAAAGTGGTCAGGAAATGTATATTTTAGGAAAGATAAGGCTTCAGATAGAGGAAATATGTATGATAAATCTCTGCCTTGTTCAGTTTCTCTACTGCTTAAGATTTTTCCCCGTGTTTGGTATATTATGAATAGCTGCCTGCCTTCTCTATGGACGTGTAAATGAAAGCACCGTGATATCATGTTTTGTTACACTCTTTTCTCCCAGGATCTATGATGGGTCAGTGATAATTTAACACAGAATGTAGATGAATATATGAAAACAAATGCATACTGCAATCAATCCTGCAGTTCTTATTCTAGGAAAATATTTCTGAAGCAGATGTATCAAATAGGGCTGCATAATTACTTTTCACTGTTACATTGTTTAAGTCTTCAACAGGAAATCTGCTAAAACTTCAGCTGACATTTTAAAGAACTGGGATTATATATCCAGGTGACTGAAGAGTCACTTTTTTTCCTAACTTATCTTAAAAAAAACACCCAAACTTTCATTTGTATTACATTATTTTAGTGCTATGTGTGCATATTGTTTACCACTTGTGAAAATGCACTTGTGGCTAGAATCTTAGGCATGTAATTTTAAATAAATGTATAATTATATTTTAAAATTAGCTGAATAAATGAACAGTTAGTGCAAATAAATTCAAATGTAATTAATGCCAAGTTCTAATATTCAGTTAGAAAAATCAGATACAGTATTAGCTTAAAACTGCTGTTAGTGACACACGAATAAGTTTATTTAGTTAATAACTTTACTAACTAATAATTTCATCTGGTGATTTTTTTAAAGATAGACTTTAATTTTCCAAATTAAGAAGCAAAAGTGCCAGAAGGTCACCTCTATCTGGGACCATATTTACAATGAAAATAAGTTTATTGTCAGCAAGATTAGAGCAGATGCTTTTGTTCGCCAGCAGATTATGTTAATTCACTTCGTAAAAGTCTCTCAAATAGCAAAAATTTTCAATCCCTAAACAGGAGTTGCCTTTATTAGAAATTTGCTTAATATCAAAATTGACAAATAGATCTGCTTTGAGGATGTTTTAAAAGACCATATATTTGGATTTTTTATTAGAAAAAAAACTGTTGAGATATAGCATTTGCTTAGGATTACGCTGACCTTTAGAGCCAAAACTTCCCTTAAGCAGGTACCAGTTGTCCTGGAAATCACTTAAACTCTAAGGCAACAGATAATGAAGCAATGATACCAGCAAACAGATGCCAGCAATGGCTTGGATTTGTCCTATGAGTTTGAATCAAGAAAAACCAACCTATTTAGAGGAAGTAAGGCTGTTAAATACAAAATGAAAATGTTTTCCTTCCTTTTAATCTTATGATAAAGCACATTTTTATGCCTTTTTTTTTTTTGTCATATACATTTAGAATTTTTCTGCTTCCCAAGGAGAAGTGAGAGCCAGAGTCTTTTATGTGAGCAAACACATCAGCACTCAAAGTGGTCTAATTAGCCCAAACTATTGTGAATATTCTTATTATCTCTCCTGTAAAAATTGTTAACACTCATTGGTAATAGTATGTAGTGTTCAGGTAATATCTATAGCTAGCCACAGTATTTTTTTTTTATTGAATATTTTTGTCATTTGGTGGCAACAAATCAGTCTTCAGGACTAGAAAAAATCTATACGCTTGTAAATAGTATAGCACTCTGCTCTTTTCCCTCATACAGCTGAACTTACACAGTAAAAACTATAAGATTACTTTCTTCTCTAGGTAGGTATTCAATTAGCAAACCAGATAACGTTTATCACACTGCTTTACTCCTGACTTCTGTGTTAGACTGAAAAAAATTTAGCTGAGGAGAGTTCTAAGATTTAACAGCAGGTTTCTGTGATGTCTTGAGGATTCTTGTGTGAGATGATGCACATCAAAAATTATCAACCTGTTCTCTTGAGAATATAATAAATGCTGCTTTTTTATTGTTTTTTTCTTAAGTAGATAAAAGGAGAAAAGAAGTGATAATTCCACAGAACAAAATATTAACATAAAGCCTAGTTGCATGTGTTCTTTAGAAAATATAATAAAAGTAACTAAATATCTCTTTTCCCCCTCCATTTTCTGAGATGTCTGAATTAATTTTTTCCTTTATTTTGTTTCACAAAAGTTAAAAATAAATCAGCCAGCTGGCTAAAGCCTTTTTGCTTGTCAGGTAAACACGCAGGGTTACTCTCCAAGGAGGTCAGGATGTTTTGCATTTCATCATTTCTGGAAATTATCTTCTGTACTCCAGCTTGAGAAAATCTCCTGTGGTAGTGCAGGAAAAAATAAAAGTCATTGACTAATTACAGTTTAGGACTAGGCAGTTTAACCCTTTTTCTTCCCTAGTATTTCTTCGATTACTCTGCATTGTTTTTATTCCATCAGAATAATAGTTGCTTGGAAGGATAAAGTAATTATTTAAGGATTTTTTATTTTATTTGAATTTGTTAATCTTAGTTGTTAAGAGGAAAAATATCTAATGAGTATGAATTGCAAGCTCATACACAATAAGGCTGTGTGAATTTGATGTGGGTATGAAAGCCATTTTTTTTCCTTCACTAAAAGGCTTATTTTCCCTCTCTCTGCTACTGACTAGAACAAGCAGAGCCCTATGATTATGGCATCTCCCATTACCCTTCTGAGTGATTTTTGACCAGTGGTTTATATGGGTGTCTTCCTACTGTCTTTGCAATAAAAACTTTCAATTTTTCTCCATACAAATGAAAGTAATTTGAATAGATTATAAAATAGTTTCTAAAAGTTGAGTGGGTTGAGAGATGAAAAACAGTGCAAGTAAAACAGATGCGTGCTTACATTTTACCATCACAAACCAAATTTTAATGTATGTGCATACGAGGAGAAGGTATGTTGTTTGCAGTGAAGAGCTATTACCTTTTAATGTAATCAATAAAATAAAATGTGCTTGAGACTTGCAGCCTAGAATTTGGTTTGTCACTTTGTCCATTCATTGTGATGGATAGGTGGAAAACTGAATAATTATTTACATCAACTCCCCTAGATACTTTAATCACACTGAATGTCAACAGGACCTTTATAAACTCTTCCAGACTTATTACCAAAAATGTTTTCTCTAAAAATATAGTATATATCACTAATGATATTGGTAATAGGTATTGCAGAATGTTATTTTTAATGTATGCTTTTCTCATAGTAGACAAAATTCAGTGTTTGAGCCTGAATTTGAGCTTTGGGAATATTAGAGAGATAGTATAAAATAGCATGTTACAGACAAAGGGTAGTCCTAGGCCTTGTGGTTTGGCTGACAAACATTCATGAAAACTTCTCAAGGTATTTCTGTGAGAAGAGAAGATAGTTTGAAGGGTGAAAAGAAAAAAAAAGGATGTGTGGTGAACTTTTGTTCCACCGTGAAGTCAATAAGAACTATGGAAGGTAGAATGGTTATTGGTTGGGAGTGATAGCAAGTCTTCATTTTGACTTATTTATAAACTTGGAAAAGTAATATGAAACCAGTATTCCATTGGAGATGCCAGTTAGTCCAAGGCCTGATGTTTGTGGGTAAAATTTCAGTTAAAAACCAGTATCTTTATTGTGATTTAGATATAGGATAAGGTAAACAGAGGATAAGGCAAAGAAACAAAAATAGAAGGGAAAGCATTGTGCAGTTGTCATATTTCATGTGAGGTAATGATTTAAGATTTGACAAAAGGACAGTCACTGACCTTCTGCGTTCCATTTTGTCATCATTTAACATCTCTGTTTCATCTCTCTGCCCACTACAGCAATTGATCAGGGAAAAAAAAAAACTAAGCCTGCAGAACACTCAAAGAAGTGTTCCCATTAGAGATGGAAGGCAGGGTAGCACCTTCTTTTCAACTCCATTTTATTCTTGCTTTTATGTCTTCTTCTATGCTTCTGAATTTCCTGACCATGCTTTATTTCCTGGACGTTTTCTCCTCTGTGTCTTTGAACACACTGGCAGTCCTGCTTTTGTACTTCCCCTTACTGACAGCTCCGTGCTGCTAGTACCGTTGTTCCTCAGGAACAGAAAGCGCAGAAAGAGCTTCTGATAAATGTGCTGCAGGTGAGGGATGCTGCTTTGTTTCTTGTTTTTTGATTTATAGTGACTGATAGCACTTCTCATTCAGGAAAGATTGTGTCCTGCCAAAGAACTTCCTTTAGAAAGTGCTGGTCCTTCGCATAGCATGAAGGTTTAATCTAGAGATTTCTAGTTCAAAATTTCCACTTCATGGGGGCTCCGCATTACTATACTCCTGCTAGAGAGTGGCATGAATGCATTTACTTCTTGACAAATGGAAGCAGAAGTTTTATTGGAAGTGATAGGAGCCATAGTATGTGGCATAGTTGGGCACAGTTCCCTTGTGATCAATTCTTGGCTGCTGTTAGTCTTTTCTGCAGTATCAGAGCATATCACAGAACGACCTCTTTGCATTTTTAGTGTGCTTGAGTATCAGAGCATATCACAGAAGGACCTCTTTGCATTTTTAGTGTGGTTGGGTGGTGTCAAATTAGAGAACTACAGCTCTATTCTTTCTTGAGAACAATTTACCTCCCCCAAAATCGTGGGCATTGACAGGGAGTCCAGTGTCTTAAATGGCAGAAGGATTTTGATTACGGATTTTGATTACATGTGGAAGTAGCCCAATTGACTGAAATATTAATTATCCTACAGAATCAGCATGTCTCATATTTTTGTATTTAAAAAGTAGGAAGATGTAAGGTTGCATGGTTTCTTAAAAACCTGACTGCACGTTTCATATATTATTGTCAGAAATTGGTATTAGTTGTGCAGGGTGCATCAAGTGGTTTGGGTGACAGGAGCATCAGTTCTGTATTATCATGCCTATTTATATAGTATAGAACAAATGCTGTCTGGTCATGCAATGGAAAACTGGGGATTAAGGAAGGATATGTTGAGGGCGCTGTTCATTCTGATCACAAATCTCTATTTAAACTGTAAGAGGGTAGCCTTATATAGCCAAGAGATGTGTAAACATGCAATTTGGAAAAAACCTAGCAGTTTTAACTGTTTCAGAGACTTCCTCTGGCGCTATGAAAAAACTTTGTCATATGGGTAGAGTAGAGTGGAAGAGCTTCATTTTCTCACCTATGTGCTTTTTTTTGGCGGGGGGGGGGGGGTGGGAATTGTATTTTGGCAAAATTCAGGAGATCCAGAATTCGCTGTTGTTGTTTTAATTGATTTTTTTTTCTTTTGTGTCTAACTGAAAAGTGGTCGTAGAAGCTTTAATAAGGCCTTTTTTCCTTAATATTTCTACGCATAGAATAATTGTACTGCATGCATGCTGATTTCAGATAGCTTTGAGGGAAAAAAGAAAATAGTTGATACTAGAGGCTGCAGGTGAAGAGAAGAGCTTTAACAATTTAAAATTCAGTACAGAGGAATGTACTTGGCCCAAAACGCCCCTTAGTATCTGTTTGTTTATGTGCAACCAGCAGTGAGAGGGTTCCTGGAGGATTCCAGGCACTTCATGAGACTGAACCAATATTAAATAGTAAACTGACATATGAACATGTTACTGTTTCAGCATTGTAGTAATTAAGATTATGCTGTGTGTTTATGGTAAAAGAACCCAACAATATATACTAAGAAGGAAAAGGAAAATAATTAGCGGTATAAAAGAAGCTTCTAGTAGATTTAAATGTAATATGATTACATTCACTTGTATTTAAAATGTAAATTCCCAAATATGCACTTAATTGACATTTAATTAGGTGTGTATTTTGTGCAATGCTGTATATTGAACAGTGGTGAGGAAAACACTTGGGGCATTTAACCATTTTTTCATGTATGTGGCTTTACTATTTTTTTCTCTGTTTCTTAAGGACGGATGCAGCTGAGAATTGGTAATAAGTTTTTTGTTTTTTCCTAGGGAGTTTAGAAGACTTGTATCTCTGTATGCACAGTATGTGTTAAATATTAAAAGAGACCAAGAACCTCCTTCCCTCGCTTTTGCTGTAAGGAACTGGGGAGGCCGGAGAGGAGATGCAGTTCCTTTAGTCCCTGACACTCTTTAAACAACTGTGGGCCTTAAGGGCTTAAAGTGCCTCTGGGTCGTTGGTTCAAATTCAAATGAGAGCGGCAGTGACCTCAATTCGCTACCATCCATTTGGGGATGCATGTGAAAAGAACTAGGGTCTTGATCTACGTCTCAGCAGACAAATGTTCACAGTCAAGGCTCTCTGATCTTATGCAGTATTGACAGGCCAGGATTAGCACCACTAGGCAGGGGAAATAACTTCTGGCCTACAAATATGATTTTTCTGGGTCATGATTTTGGAATAAAGAGCCAAGTTAACTGGTTAACCATTGATTTAAAAACAAACAAACAAACAAAAACCCCCAAACTGCATGGCCCCCCCAGGCCCCCCAACCCTCCAGGGGGAGAAAAAAGCTTTTTCTGCTGAAACCTTATGCATACTTTCTGAAAAAAATAGCAGTTACTCTAGATTAGTGATGGCAAGGTAGCCCTGGAGTTACAGTTTTAAACTTAAAAATGAAAGAGAAGTGATTGCAAGGTAAAGTGACAGGACTAGTAATGTTTTGATTCGAATATGAACAATCCTGCAATTTGGGAATCCACTGGTTGGTTCTGTAGTGTAGAGAGGCCTTTGGCCGGGCATTTGAGGCACTGCAAAATGGAAGGTATTTTGCTACTTGACTTAAAGTTCAGTCACATCTCTCATTTGTTTGCTTTTAAATGATTATCCTTTTCAAGGCAACCCAGTTTCAGATTGCAGGATGGATTTTCATTTTCTTTAGATATTTCAGCTCATTTATACATGCACTGCAAAAGACATGTTTGGACGGTGTGTATGCATTTCATATATATATATATATATATGTATGTGCATGTATAATATACGTATGTATGTATATATAATATGTTTCTCATGTATATATAATATGTTTCTCATTCTCTCAAAACATTTTATATATAAAAACATAAATAAATATGTATGTAAAATGTTGCCAGAAGGCACCTTCCTAAATCTTGGAATTGTAAAGGAAAATTTCCTTTAGGAAAAGGCCTGATGTTGACTGTTAAATTTAATTTAAATTTAATTTCCCACACTTAGCCTTATACAAGAGTAATACAAACAAATTTCTTGCAACTTTCCTTAATTTTGTGTTTTAGGAGTATGACCATAGTTTCTTCAGGTTTTTTCAATGCCTGTAAAGTTTCCTGCAGAATATGTATTTAGTGCCATCTTGTGGGAAAAAATCAAATTGCCTTTTTTTTTTTTTTTTTTTTTTTTAATTGCTGAATGTACTGGGTTCGTTTAAGCCATAAACAAGAGGACACTAGATAAATCTAATAGGGATAAACACAGGTTTAACCAAGTTCTTATTGTGAAAACATATTTTTTCAACTTCTGAAATTGAACTTGTTGAGTCTAAAACATTATGCCTGCTTTTTTTCCTGCTGCTGATCTGTACTACTTCATTAACTTGGGATAAAATGTCTTTCCAGATGGTCTTGTAGCTTTGTGATGCCTCATTTTTTCTCGGTTGGATCTGACTGAAGACTGTTTTGATTAGAGCTACTGAAATCACTCTGTATTGATTTTTATTTCCCAACTGTGGCAGAACATACAGTTCTAAAGCTCCTTTTCAAACAGTTTCAAAGGGAAATGATTGTGTATTATGGTTAATCAACTTGCAGCATTATTCCTAGTTTCAGTAGAGACAGATAAAATTTGGAAACTGAAGACTGCTCTCATATGTACTTTGATAAAATATAGCACAGAGAGGTTGAAGTTGGAGCTTGACTTATCTGTTTTTTTTTCTTTTTTTTCTCCTTGACTTATTAGAAGCTGTGCATTAAATTGTAATGTGAATAACATTCATATGATTTTTCTAATGGTATTAAAAAGATGTAATTAAATAATTTTATAATGACAAGGTAGAGAGGCCATGCAGGATTTTAAGGCTCCCTGCTCCTATGGCTTTCAGTGGTGTTTGTCTTTTATGTCAAGGAAGATTTTCCATATGGCTAAGTATGCATTTCATATGTAAGTTAAAAATGTATTTTTACAATGCTGTGTTGAGTTTCTTTCTAGTCTCTAAGCTTTCCCATGCTTTGCTCAGTCTTTCTTATTCTGCCTTCCAAGGTAGTATAAAACAATCACTGGAATCTCCCCTCAGGAACTGGCAGGCTATATCAAGCATTTAGGTTTCTCTACATTGTTTTTTAAATATCATATGAAAGATATTAACTTAGTGTGTGGCATATTAAGGTCACCTGGGAAACAAACACATCACAAAAATAAACATTGTATGTTATGGAAATTATGCCATGAATATTTCTAATGTATTTTACATACTTTAGGTATCATTCACAGTGTTTTGTCTAATACTACTATGATCTCTATATTTCAGGCTGTGTTTAGATATGATCTTATTGTTGGAATAACTATTGTAGACAATATTTTTCTCTATGCAGCTTTTTTTTCAGTGGCTGAAGTCGAACCTGGGTTATTCCACTGAAATTCCTGTCTGTAGGTTGTGGTTTTTTTTTTTTAGTGAGATAAAATTGTATGAACTAGACTCCCTTTGTCTGTTATCTGACTCTAAAGAAATGAACATTTTATCCAGAAAAAATATTCTGTTTTTATATTCTGTTTTTCAAGTGTCTTAATGAGAGTTCTGCCTTAAGCCCCTAAGTTTTCTAGCTAAAGATAAAACGAATAAAAAAAACTGAAGCTCATGTTCCCCGGGTTCTTCACTGAATTGTGAGAATAAATAGTCTCTCTTTGGCTGTGGTATCTTGACTGAGAGAGTCTCAGGTCTGAGAGAGTGTTCCTCTAATGTGGCTAAACCCCAGTTTTATGAGAAACAAGTAGTAGACCATTTTAGCCTGCAGAATTTTTGTTCTTATTAGAGTGAATCATCAAGCTGAACAATGTATTCTAATGGCCAACAAGTGAAGTTACTTATTTACCAAATGCTGTGTGTGTGTGTGTGTTTTTTTTTTTTTTCCCTCCTTGAAAGGCTTTTCTAAACATGGGTGTCAGAAGTTGGACAAGTATCCATTATATGATACTTGTGCAACTGTTTATTTTGAACCCTTGTTCTTGAATATAATCTGATGAGTTGTACCAGGAATAACTCAAAGATAATTTCCCAAGCTTTCAAACTGGTTCCTTTCAGTTGTACTTGATCACAGAAATGGCAATAGAACTCAGCTCTCTATGGCACATGCAAATCTCAGTCTGGCCTTGTAAATAAAATATTCCCTGTATATATTTTGTCTTTCTTTTTGGGCACCACTGTGATTATTCCTAGCATAAATTCTTCTAGAGCTTCGGAACAGAAATTAGGAATGGTGATCTGCAATATTCTGCAACTCCATACAGTTATGGAGTGCCCTAGCCAAATATGTATCTTCATCTTCCCATGTAGAGCTGTTCTGAGAAAGAAAATTGCACTCCCTTAGATCTCTAATGTATGCTGAAATGCAACAGGGCAGTGTTCATTCTGCTTCTTTTCCTTGGACAGTGTGTTTGGGGATTTACTTTAAGGGAAGTGCTGCATTCTTTTTTTCTTTAAAAAGATCAATTCAATTTCTGTACTGGTAACATTTTTGTAGCTATAGAAAATCTATAGCTACAAGAGGGAGGGAATTAAGCTGGTGTTTAAATCCTTCAGGCTCTGAGGAATATAATTTTTTTAATAGCAACCAGTGATCCTGGTTAGATCCTTCTACGTGACCTTTTTTTTTTTTTTTTTTACTTATTGTAAAGAGAGATATTTGAAATACCAATTTTTCTTAAAAATTCTATGACTTTGATCACTTGGTGTCAGTTATGTACGTGTTGGTATTTCAGAAGGTCTAAACAGGATTTCCGTCACAGAGTGGAATTGGCTATTTTCCTGTAAAAGGCGGCTTTTTGCATGACCTTAGTTCAGCAGTATTCTGGATGACCACTCTTGTTGTTTGTTTTAAAAGTCTGATATTTTTGTGATGGAGTAGTGATGTATATATCTTTGCAGACTTTAGTATGAACATATCTTTAATGTACAGTCACTATATATCAAGTCAATATATATAGTCAAAAAGGGATTTTTTTTTCTTCTGAGACTTGTACCACCTTTCCCAAATAATGTTTTAGAGGTTACTGAACACTTTCCTTTGGCGTATGATTCATTGGAAGAAGTTCTAGTTGTTGGCAATCTGAAATATTTAGTATTACATTTGCCTGTGATTGACTTCTCTATTTAACTAGTGGTTGGGACAAAGAGCATTTTGGGGAATGACCACATATTTTGGGCTTGTTCAAAGGCATGCAGATTAGAACTGCATAATGCCTATCACTAGAAAATAGTAAAGTGTCACAGAATATACTACTTGCTTTGTTAGGTGGCAATGTTAAAGTGGAAACGTTAGAAGGAACTTGCTTTAAAAGATAATGAGCATAATTTTAGTAGTGAGACATGAGATAAACTGGACATAATTAAGCATAAGGCCACTCTTGTTTGATCTTACCAGTGGACAAAATACCTTTTGCTATGCCTTTTACATGAGAGAAAGCAGGGATACTGACTGCTTAAAAATACTAGTGAGCCCATATGCACTTGTCAGAGTAATGGGTGTGTTAAAATTTTATCTGTCTGCGATATTCCTTGTGATTAACTAAAGTACTCTGGGTATGACTTTTTTATGTTATAGGCATTAAATAAATTATAAGGCATTAATAATATAACAAAAGAGGAACGTATTGCTATTTAACAAAAAGCTTGGTATTAATCATCACTACATTGGAAGAATTTGTTCAGAAAAAAAAAATGAAACTGCTAAAAATCAGTGAGGAAATTATTTTTTTCTATAATTTTCCTCCAAATTGGGTTTAAAACAGAAAGGTAACAAAATTTCAGTCCTGAATGTCCAGTGCAGCATTTTGTTTGTAGAAATTGAATTGTAAATGTGTTCTCAATTATCTTCTCCAACCAAAATATATTAAAAATACTGTCAGAGAAACTGCAGAGGTAGAAGACTTTTGCACAGTATGTAGCTACTTTACCTGAGATTAATGTTAAAATACAAATCTGTAATACTTAAGTGCAATATTCAAGAACTCCAAAACTTGCACTTTTTTTTTTTTACTTGAGCAGCTGCTGTTACAGCCTGATATTTTATGCTTCTCTTTTAAACTAATCTTACTTTTTGAGTTTTTCTTAAATGTAATTTGTTTTTTCTCCCCTGAATTTGTAAGAAGTAATCTTGAGCTAGGTCTGTACTAGTGATGATTTTTTTGGTCAATTTAAACACCTTCTGGAGAGCAGCTCTGCAGAGAAGGACCTGGGCGCCGTGGTGGACGACAAGGTGACCATGAGACAGCAGTGTGCCCTCGTGGCCAAGAAGGCCAATGGGATCCTGGGGTGCGTTAAGAAGAGCGTGTCCAGCAGGTCGAGGGAGGTGATCCTGCCCCTCTACTCAGCCCTGGTGAGGCCGCATCTGGAGTATTGTGTCCAGTTCTGGGCTCCACAGTACAAGAGGGATGTGGAGCTGCTGGAGAGAGTCCAGCACAGGGCCACAAGGATGATCAGGGGCCTGGAACATCTGCCCTATGAGGAGAGGCTGAGGGAGCTGGGCCTGTTCAGCCTGGAGAAGAGAAGGCTGAGAGGAGACCTGAGCAGTGTCTATGAGTACCTCAAGGGAGGCAGTGAGGAGGATGGTGCTGGCCTCTTTTCACTGGTGGCCACCGACAGAACCAGAGGAAACAGCCAGAAACTGAAGCATCAACAGTTCCACAGGAACTTAATGAAAAATTTCTTAACAGTGAGGGTGCCAGAGCACTGGAACAGGCTGCCCAGAGAGGTTGTGGAGTCTCCTTCTCTGGAGATCTTCAAACCCGCTTGGACGCAGTCCTGTGCCACGTGCTCTAGGTGACCCTGCGTGTGCAGGGGGTTGGACTAGATGACCTCTGGAGGTCCCTTCCAACCTTAAGCATTCTGTGATTCTATGATTCTACTTGCGTATTTTGGGCATTGATCAGCCTTAAAAATAAAGCAGCAATTTACAAAAGGAAGAGGAAGGAAAAAAGGAGACCAGTCAAAACAGCATAATGAAATGCTTTTAAAGTGGTAGTAGTTCTAATAAGGATCTTTTAAATACCTTTAAAAACATTTTGTTTTGTTGCATTTTGTTAAAATAATGATGATGACATACCCATTTTAATATAGTTGGTTTTAGTAGTTCAGGGATTCCATGCAGGCGTTTCTGTGGGCACATCTATGCCCACAAGATTCCTCTTGAGACGTTGTTTGACTTCCTGCATTCCTAAAAGTCTCTCTCATTTGGCCTTCTGGCTTTTGTGACTAGAGGCTGCAAAATTTGGCCCAGGAGTATTAGACAGATTATTTATTTATTTCCTTTTAAAATCAATAAAAGAAAACATAGACCAATTCCCTTTCTAGAATAGCGGGATTGACACAGAAGGTGATACAAAAGTTTTGCCTTCAAAAGATTGACTATTTTGTGCAAGGTATGACACAACTGAATTCCCACTGGTAAGTGCAGATTGAGGTAAAAAGTACTGTGTCTCTGTATTTGATTAAACCTAATTGAATCATTTGATACATTTTAGCATTGCTCCATTGAATAAATTATTCAGTAAATAATATTCAACTAGTCTCTTCATGAAAAAAACAAAAATGGAATTATTGGATTTTAGAGGCAAGGTGAGTTTGAAAATGTAGTTTGAAAATGTACATTTGAAAATGTAGTAGAAAGAAGAAAAGGACTGCGGAGAGCACTCTTTCTACCTTATATGATTAGGTTTTCTACCCCCAAATATACCAAATTAACTGATAGTCATTGCAGTACAGTAAATATGTATTATGAAGAAATACTTTTTGGCATAATGACAAACTATATCTGTGATAGGAGACCTACTTAGAGCAAACAGTAAAGGAAATAAATGGGAAAGACATCTATCAGCTGATAGCAAAATCAGCAAAAAGGAGAAGAAATATGTTTATCGGTTGTAAGACTTAAGTACAAAACCACTATGAAACTATAATAGTAAAATGATGTAGCCTACAATTACCCTCAGTTATAAATGGAGATTCATTTTTTTGTGATGATCTCAAGTTTTAGGAGATACTTTGCATTTCCACTCTTTCTTGATGCTACCAAAATATTTATGGGAGAAGACCCAGATAAATTGACTGATGAGTCATGAGCCTGATAGTTCAGGGCAGGTTTAATATAATATCTGTGCTGAGAAATGCAGGTGTGTAGTGTACATGACAAGATTCCTTGTGTAGTGTGCAGAACATGGTATTAAGGGCAAGCTTTATACATCTTGACATGGCACAAAATTTGAAAGCATCTTGTAAGGAAGCTAGTAAACAAGATTTATCCCTTTCCAATGGAGATTAGCAAGCTGTGTTGTGCAGAAGTTGTCCTACATCTGTCACACCTCTGCAATTTTGATGGCATTGTAAACGTATTTGTGCGTGGCCTGAATCTTCCATTTTTTTTTTTTTTTTTTAACCGTTTACATCTTCTCCTGTCTTCTCTGTTCTTCTCAGTGGGGCTCATTTGAGCAAAATTCTTGTCAACAGTTCCTGAAAGTGTTGTTGTTTGGATACCTGATTTTTAAATTACATTAGGCAGATAAGCAAATGCATGGAGGAACCCATGAGTTTGTTTATACTGATTAGGAAAAGACTTCTGATTCACTTTTAGTTTTTCTCTTAACAGAGAAAGTAATGATTTGCAGGTTTCTGTCTTTCAATTCTGGTAGTTGTATCAGTTAAATAACTAAATTTAACATAAATATTGGTTTGGAAGCTGTTCATAAGAAAGCTTTGTCATCTTCCAGAAATGGAGGTACAAATGATGAAGAATGAGATTGTTGCAGTTGCAAAATATAGAATAAATAATGTGGACTTATTTGGGGTCCATAATGTAGACTAGGTTGCAGGATACTGATTTACAAGTTCATTGCACATGTATGGTATACAGCAGTGTATGCAGTTGATTTTTTTTTTTTTTTTAAGCTGTAAAACACAAGTTGGTATCAGTGAATGACCATTAATTCCTCTTTCCTTTGCTCTGCTTTGTAGTTTTGTTTCAAACCGTGGGTGCAAATTTTGAAAACTTGCACTGTGTTCAATTGGGAGACAGATTAATGGGAATCCCCTTGCACAGCTTCATGGATTGCCTGTTGGAATCAGGCTGTAGGGAAATCAAGCAAAAGTCTTCCTTGTTCTGGGAGAGCTCTTAAGGTATTTCCAAGAAAATGTGGAAATCACTGTCTAAGTTCTGGACAATGAGCTTGTTTTTAGTAGAAATTATAGAATAGAAAAAAGAATAATAGGAGGGGAAAAAAGAAAAAAGGGATAAAGAAAAACATGATAAATCTTGAATCTTTTTTTAATTTCCACAAAGTTCTAGATGTATGTAATGACAGCAGTGTGACAGATATTCACAGCACTCCCACATTCCTTGCCCAGTGCAATTAATTACACAGTTTCTTTTCAACCCTCACAACGTTTGTTCTTTCCTTTTTTTAGCTAGCTGCAGACAGAAAAATCTGTGTCAGCATGAGTCTAAATCTGGTTCATCATATTCAAAGATCTTAAGTCTTGAAGACTTAATGCAAAAATGGTTTCTCCTATGTCAAAGCCGCAGGAGTCTGATGTATTTGAGACTATTATTATGCTTTAACAGTCCTATTCTCACAAAACTGTTACTACCATAAAAAAAAAAGGAGTCTTTTTTTTTTTTTTTTAAATGTCATTAAGGAGATGCAACCAGTTAGAAATAGTGTTCAGGCAGTACCTGAGGGTAATTGCTACAGGATAGAAAGGAGAGTTGTGACTGGCTTTACTATCAGATTCCTGTTCTATAATGCTTATTGATTTGGAATAATTACATGTCATCCATATTATGTTTTTGTGGTTTGAAAGTATCAAAGTTTACATGAGTGCTTGGTGGGAAAATCACCCTTCTACCCACAGAAGAGAGGAAAGCATGCACTGTGCGGGAAAGCTGTTCAAAATATTTGAAGGTAGGATAGATTGGTTCCATCTGGTATGCTCTGCAGTTTCTTTGCCAAGCTTCAGGGATAAGCTATGGATATACATGGATATATGACTGTGTTTGATGTGAACTCTTCTTCCCATTCAATATTTCTTCCTTGCAAAAAATTGCAAAATTTATAAGGTGTCCTGGAGCCTAAGGTTATATAATGGCACAAATAAGGGTAGCTTTGTTTTCAGATTGTTTATTCAAGTATAATTTCTAAAGCTCTAGCTGACAGGTATTTTAGGAGAATTTCATAGAGAAGAAAGTCCAAAGACTAGAACTCTGAGCTGCGATGGAGACTCCTACTAATCTGATTCTTTAAAGGGCTAACAATCTCCTTGGCTTAAAAAAAGACTAGTAACCACTTACATAAGCTGTTCTAACTGTTCTTAAAAGGAAAAATACTCCTTTCAGATTTCCACATCAATAAAAACTTATTGCTTGGACAGGTTTTCAATAATATCTTCTGTATCTGTCTTGGAATACATTGTTGCAAAAGTTCTATTGAAAAAAAATGTTGGAATTCTTTCTGGTTTCCTAGAATATTCCAATAAGCTCGACTGGTGATGTAGGCATACAAATAGTGTCCTATCCCCCAGCAGCCAACCCCAAATCTGAGGCAGTCAGGACTCATCGTTCTATGGACTATTTATGTGTTGTTTTTGCCTTTTTTTTTTTTTTTTTTTTAATAGTGTACATAAGGATAAGCTTAAAATAGCTTAGAACCTCTTCAGCTAAACTAAAATGTATCCAAGGTGTAAGCAAGTGGAGATTTTCCAATGTATTTTATGAGGTTTCTGTGATATTTTTTACTTGGAGATTTACTTTTCAAGTAAATTGTTACTTTTACCTTCCTCCTTGTTTTTTTCATCTCGATATTCACATAATGAACAATGTAATGGGATAGTGGGTGCTCATTTTCTTTTTCCTCTTCTTTTTAGCTTTCTTCACCAAAACAATCATATTTCTGTTCTAAAACTAGGTGAAATAATGAAGGGAAATAATATTTTGTCATTTTTAAGAGGAATCCTGCAGTCTTTTCACACAAGCTGATTCCCTTTTTTTTTTTTTTTTTTTTCCTAATAGAAACTTTTTTTTTATGGAAAAATTTAAGCATCTGTTCCTACCCAACTTTCATTGTTCAAAAAGCTCCCCAAGAATTGAATCTGAAAATCTATATGTTTTAAAGCAAAATGTTATTTAGTTTAGAGTAATTGCGTAAGCAGCATGTTGACTTGTTATTGTTGTCTACAAAATTCCTAATTTATAACTTAATACCATGAAAAATTCCTAAGACATAAAGTGCTACTATAGTTCTGCTACTGTTTACTTTGCAGTGCGTGCCTCCTTGTGTGTCTGTCTAGCCTTTTATGTCTTGATTCGCTTATCTGTTGTAATCCTTTAATATTATTTCTGTATGCTTTGAAAATTTGATTTGTAATTATGCACTAAATTACTGCACTAAAAATATCATTTTTGTGGTCATAAATACCCTATAAGATAGTGGATTTTAAGTGGAGAATTGCTACATACCAAGTAGTTCTGAAGTTCTAAATTTCTCAGGAGCATTTAAATTTATAAAAGTGAGTAAAAAGAAGATGAGATTTTAAGAAGAGATACAAATTACTGATAAAAATATGGCAGTGAAACTATGAAATAAGATTGATGGTATGCATTTTAAGATACAAAATTATATTTCTTAATATTCTAATTTCTTAATATTTATTGAAAAGAAGTAACTTTAAATTTGCATGTCATTAATCTAAAAAGTTGGAAATATTGACATTTAAGCTTCATCCATTTATTAAAACAGCACCATTTGGTAACATAATAGATTTGAGGTATCTACTTATACAAGATTCCACCAATTACAATACTAATTTTTTCCGTTTTGCAATAACTAGTGAAACGCGATTTTAAAACCTTTTCTTCGTTAGGGTTTTGCATTTTTCATTTAGTTGAAATTTAGCTTATTATTGCAAATAAATTTAAATATAATTATGTTTAAGATAAAGGTAATATCAAATTAATTAAGGAATCCTAGGGATTCTTTAGAGGGTTGAGTTGCAGAATATTTGTTAATATAAAATATCTGGTGCCATGAATTTAAGTCAGCTAAATCTTGCCGTCAGAATTCCTGCAACTCAAGGTCTTCTGATTTGGGCCATGAAGCTATTTAGGAGCTCATATTGATGTTAAATTCGGTGTTCTGAGTAGACTGTAGTAAATAGAGAGATATCCAGAAGCAAAACTGATCTTCAAAAAGTTATATAATCTGAAATGAACACTATTAACCATAGTAATTTAGATTTCAGTCTTTAAATGGGAGAAATACTTTTTAACTGTATTGAATAAGGAGCGCAAGATTTCTCTCATAAACAGAGATTATACTTGGATGTAGTACAGATATTTTAGCACCATTTACAGTGTTTTGAAAAAACCTGCAAGTTGAAAAGAACTGTAAGGTGAAATAGCAATGTTACTGTAATTCACTGTCAGGTTTATAACTTCCGAAATTCTTTTCTCTGTCGAATCTATTGAGTACAACTGTCCTAAGTTTAGATTTATAAATTTGAGTACTATGAAATTACTGTGAAGTACTGTGCTTTTTTTCTGTTGAGGGCACTTTTTGTTGGATTCAGCTTTCTGTTAAATCTCCTTTTGCTTGCATCTGACCTTTATTTATGTTGATTTTTTGCTTCATTTTTCATTTACCATGCTGTTCAGTTTTTGGATGCCAGGAGAACAAAGGTTTGTCCACTATTTGCAGTTAATTTCTTGCTCCTTGTGTATTTTGTTTGCTTGTTAGAGATACAGTAATCCTGTTTACTAAACATTCATAGCTTTAGATACCCACCTCCCCTCTTTCAATTATAGCGAGTGCTTTGATTAACTTGATAAATCTATTGTCCATTGAGCACCATGCAGGGCAGAATTACCTTTTAGTCTATGAAGTTATTTAGAAAACATGGAATACTGAGTCTTTCAGCCTTATTGGCACATACTGAGTGTACTAATGGATGTGCAACTGCTAGTATTTGGGTTTGTTGGTTGGCTTTCTTTTAATTTCATCTGTAACTGACAGTATTTTGTGTGTGTTTGCTTTCATTTGTTTATCTTTTATAGAAACACTTGAAAAAATCATTACAGATATTGTCACATGCATTTGCTGTTTAATAGGGTCATTTGATATACTTTCATCATTGATTCTAATGAACTTTTATAACAGTAAAACATGAAAGTTTAATCAAAGAAAAATCCTACATTCAGATCCTAAATGCCTTTTTTTTTCCTTTTTCCTTTTTTCTTCTTTTTTTAATTGCAGCATCTGCAAATGACAATCCAGGCACTTCAGGATGAGCTTAGAACCCAGAGAGACCTTAACCATCTTCTCCAACAAGAAAGTGGAAACCGTGGAGCTGAGCATTTTACCATTGAGCTCACAGAGGAGAATTTTCGAAGACTCCAAGCAGAACATGATAGACAGGCTAAAGAACTCTTCCTGTTGAGAAAAACTCTGGAAGAAATGGAGTTGCGGATTGAAACACAAAAGCAAACACTAAATGCTAGAGATGAATCAATAAAAAAGCTTCTGGAAATGTTGCAAAGTAAAGGTTTACCATCCAAAGGAATGGAAGATGACAATGAGAGAACTCGAAGGATGGCGGAGGCTGAATCTCAGGTTAATCATTTAGAAGTAATTTTAGACCAGAAGGAGAAGGAAAACATACATCTTAGAGAGGTAAGGAAAACTCACTAATCTTATTTATTTATTTAAAAGATATTGTCAGAGTAATTGCTACAGAAGTATTTTTTGGTGTGTTTGAATATTGTCTTTTTCTGTTTTGATTTCTCTTTAAAACACAAAAACAAACCAGAGTTTATTTTTCTTGGAAAAGAAAGACACATCAAGATTATGTGACCTTTGAAAGCATATATAGAAAGGGATATAGAAAGCAGATAGGGAAAAAAGGTAGTTTGGTGTCATTTGGGGTTTACTGTCTCGGAGAGGGTTGCTTTGTGTGCTTTCTGGATTCTTTGTATTTTGTCAAATCAAGATGATTAGAACTACCAAGCAGAGAATTAACAGCTGCACACTATTTTTTTATTTGATTTTATACTCTTGTCTTTAAAATGACCTTTGCAAAATATTTTGCTGTCTATATGCACATACAGAAAAGCCTTTGTGTATTCCTAATGCACTTTTTTGTGGTGCCCCAACTTTTTTTGTTAAATATAACACATAATATGGCTACATTAAAATGCTGGGGTGTTGGCTACACTGTGTTTTGTAAGATGCTTAATTTGGCTTCAAGCCCACCCTAACCGGCTGCCCATGCTACTTTTGCTGATGCGTTTTTGGGACTGTATTTTGGACAGTTGGATTAATACAACTGAAAGAAAATTTGGCATATGTGCCAGGCCTGTCTCTCCCTCTGCATCTCTGTACTCCATCAACATTATCATGTGACTGGTGCTAGGCAAGTATGGGTCTTGGACCCAGGGTAGGAAGGCCTGTATCTTCCTCAGAAACACTTTATTCCTTCCTGCTAACAGGAGCAAAAATTGCAGGCAGGTTGAGTTCAAGCTGCCAACAGTAAGGGGAATAAGGGCAAACAAGTCTATTCCTTAGAAGTTCAGGAGCACGGTAGTCTGAACTTTGGGTCTAAGACAGTCGTGTATAACTGTTGATACTGAGCCCAGAGATTAAGAATAGCTATTCATTCCTACAGCATGTGGACAAGTTACCTTTTCTTTGCCACGGAGTAGTTGTGTTTTTAATTACAGCTACTTTGTTATCAGAAGAGAATTTTTAAACCCAGATGAAAGCTTTAGTTTATTTTTTACTACTGTGCAAAGATATGTATTGAGAACTCAGTGGTATCTGGAGCCCATCTGAAGCTTGAAACCACTGGAAAAGTTGCTTCATACATTTGAGTTTGAGTAAGTTTTGTTGTATACATACCTTTTCTTACAAAGGTGTGTATCTTGACTCTTTTCTCAGGCAGGACTCTTAGTAACTGGTGCCATGACTTTTTAATGAAGTTTGAAAGTTCATGGATCCTGAAAGGAGTTGCATAAAGAATTAATGAACCTGAGTCCGTGATAAGGAGACTACTAAATGAAATTCTGTAAGTTAGCAGTGGTGTCTAGATTTAGATCTTCTATTCTCAGAGTGGTACATGCTGTCCATTTTAACAATGGCTGACTTTTGTTCTGTGACTGTGTTCTGACCTATGGCAGTAGTATCACTTAGCTTTCTAAATCCTAATTTGGAAATTTGTTGCACATGAAGTTCAAAACTAGCAGCCTAGTGAAGTTCTGTAATGGCCTTCCAAAAACAATGAAAGAAAAGTAAATGGAGCTAGAAATGCAGACAAAATGTAAGCTTCTGAGGAATGTCCTTGGGCATCCAATTTATTGCTAAACATGAAAGCAGATACTCCTACTACTTGTAGGCTGTGCAGGTTTTCCTGATACTTATACTGAATTAATTGTGTGTTTCGGAGCTCCCACTGTATACCTGCAGAGGTGCAGGAAAAAAATCTTTTCCCATCATGTATAAGTTGTAAATAAGATGTCATCTTCGCTCTGGAGCGTTACAAGTATAGAACAGAGTGTGCTGGAGTTCCTGTTGGTGATATGTCTTGGTGACCTTTCAAGGTTTAATAAGAATCATGTAAACTTTTGCTCAAGTTTTGTGTTTTATGCTACAGGATGAGCAGAAACATCTGTGACAGATTATGTAAAAATGCACCTTTTGGGTAACTAGGAGTTGAGGGTAAGTGGGGAGGGTTACTCCTTTGGCATGAGTGAAAGCTTGTGTATACAGGGAAGAAAGCTCCGAGAGCTCAGTTGGAGCTGGAATCCTGTTACAGGACTGGGAAAGAATGTCAGTGTAGTTAGGATTCATTAAAATAAATGTGTTTTAAAATATTAGCTATGTATACCTAATTTTTAAAATAATGATAGATCTGGTGAAATGAGTTGGATTCCTTTCCTTGTATTTGAGAATTTAAAAATAAATATATAATTCTTTTTGTTAATGTTTTTCAATGGTAGAGGAATTTCAGTGGTATTTTCTTGGAGAAAATGGTACAGTAATTGTTCTGATATGAAAATGCTGCATTCTGTGAGGTACGATGTCATCTTTGCAAATAAATACATGGAAGAAAAAAGAGAGAAAAAAAAAAGCATTCTTAGGCCTGGGAATCTCCTGGTAAGCACATTTATGGTTGAAAATCTATCTTGAAGCTGTATTTTCATATGATGGTGTGCTTTACATTCACAATTAAGTATCATAAAGATCACTAAGCATGCATTCCTATCATAGAAGGCAACATCCCTGCCTTACAGTTCTCAAATTGGTTATTGCATCTCTTTTAAGTACACTTTTTTTCTCTCTAGTAGGTTCTGTAGGTAATATTGTGGTTTTATCATGTGGAAATCTAACACAGATGTTTGGTATTACTTTTTTTTTTTCTTTTTCTTTTCTTTTTTTTTTTTTTTAAGCATAGTGACCACACGTTATTTACCCTAAGTACCATTAAGTATTTTTTTATTATTGCTATTAAAAACTTGCCTTAGGCAAAGTCCCACTAAATCTCTAGTAAAGTCAAAAGTTAAAATTCCAGCAAGTATTTTTTTATTATGTATACATATACATATAATATACACACCCGCCCCATGTAGCATGCAATTTCACTAAAATGGAATCTGAGATCATATAGGATTGTATATACACAATTTAACTCTTATCTTGCATGTATTCTTAAAAATAATGTTGTTTCAAATGGTTTAAAGCTGCAGCTTTTTATGTTTAGTAGAAAGAAGAAGCAGAACACAGCTTCTTTATTGTAATTTAAAGTATACTTTTAAACTTTGAAGGATTTTTCAAAACTTGCTCTATGTTTGAACTCAGCTTGGTCAAATAATGAAGGTTGCTGATAGGACTTGAACTGCCATCATGAATTAGTTATTGCATGTTTTAAAAGTTATTAATGGAGCAAAGTTCCGTCTTCCACTGTGAATAGAACAGATGCCTTGCAGACTTTTGGTGTTTACTGTAAATGTCTTCCACTGGAGCCAGTAGTAATTTACTAAGGAAATGCTTTATCGACACCAAACATTTCTTCTCTAAAGTTAGTTATATAGATTAACAACCATTCTAGACTGAACCTCTTTATTAGACTCATTAGTGCCTCTTTCCTTTTATTCCCCCTGGCTTGGCTTAAAATATTAATCTAATCAGTTGTTATAGGAGTATTTTCTGTTTAAAAGAATTGAAGCAAGAATTTTCAGCTTCCCTCTTTTTTTTTTTTGGCATATGATTTTTAATATCTTGGCTTTAAATAAATTGCAGCAAAGACCCTCATTAAGACAATTACTTTCTATCAAAATATCAAGAGTATTATGTTTGTGTTTTAGGTGACCTCTTAAGTACACAGAAGGACTTTGCAATGTTGGCAGTCAGTCCAGACATGAAAAAGTAGACTGAACCTGATTATGCTCTGGAGAGCAGTAATTGCTTCTAACATAGCACATTCAGATTTTGTTATGCCCCGTGATATACTTGCCAGTGTGCTTGGTTGCAATAGTTTTTACAAGTCCTTGCAGGGAATTAGAAAGCTTTCTTCATTTAGGAATCAGGTTATTTAAAGACACATTCACTCTTCAAAATAACATAACCACTAGTTTGGAACCTAGAATATAAGAAAACTGTCAACTTGAAACTGTCTTAAATATTTAGGAGTAGTAATTAAAGAAATTATCCTAGATGGAGATAGAGAAATCAGTGATTCGCAAATAAGCTGTTTTTATACCTCCCAATATGTGGAGGTGATAAATGTATTGGCCCTGCCAGCATTCCGGGAAGGTGCATCCTTTAGAAGGTAATCTGGGGACTATCTTGATTTGCTGTAAAACTAATATCATTCCCAGATGTGGAAATAATATCTCTGCAGGGCTGTTTGCCCAGTTCCCATATGTTTTGGGGGTTGCAGTCTGCGTATAAGCATCTTAGAGACTAGCCAATAACAAAGCAGAGAAAAATGATCTCCTCTAACCTCCCTTTGCTTTCCATGATAGTTTTCTTTCTTTCATCTTTGTGCTGTTATCTTTTTAAGTCTCTGTTCTGCGATCATGCTGTTGCTTCTCTCTGGCAAAAACTTCATCACTCCATTCTACAATGAAATTAATTGCTCTCTTTTTCCCACTCTCTTAATCTGAGTGCCAATAGCTTACTTAACTTACTTCTGTGACTTCCAGTTTTGACATAACGGTGTCTTTCCATAGAATAAGAGCCAAATGCGAGGGGAGGAAGGCAAGTTGTTATGTTTGAATTTCTATGTGTTCAACCCAAGAAGACATAACCTCAAAGGCAAATAAGCATAGGAAAGGATTGCCTGAAGATGTTGAGGGTCTTCCGTTCTTGAGATATTTAAAATTGGATTGGCAGAGGCACTGGGCATTCTCATCTAACTGAAGTTAACTTTGCTTCGAGCACAAGGTTGAACCAGATGATTTCCAGAAGGCTCTTTCAATCTGAGTTTCTTTGACTCTACAATCCCAGTGTAGGTAAAGCAGTATCATCTGGTTATATAAATGTAACAGCACAATCTAGCACGTGATTGGGATGCTGTAATAGTGTTGTTTGTCCATTGGGAGCCCTGTATTGTTATAATGTCAGTGAAATGGTGAGCTCCAGATGTTTAATCTAGCTGTTGTAGGAATTTTGACGGTTCATGTATCATTCCTTTTTTTTTTTTTTCCTCACATGATACTGTGTTTGCATAATGGTGTCAAAATATTTTTGATCTTAATTTTCTGCAACTCTCTTTTCTAGTGCTGCTTTTTTCTATGTTATTTTGTTTTTTAATTCCCCAATGTCAGTGTATGTTTTAAACTGTACTTTTGTAGCTATCTATTTAGCACTTCATGGGTTTTTCCAGTGCAAAGACAGTGTTATGGTTGGTTAACTATACCTTCAAGCCAGCGTTTCATTTAAAATATCTCTGCTAAGAATACTAGGCTTAATATGAATATAAAAGCATTAGTGTTTTTTTTTTTTTTTTTTTTTTTTTTAAATCAACACAGTTCTATTGAAGTAGAAATTTGGTTCTATTTTCACTTACTTGTTGCTGGATGAATAGAACTGGGTTTATAAGAAGACTAATGATATATCCACATGCCCAGGAATGATACAGCCATTCCTAAAGCCTACCTGAGAGGCCTGTTGTTGTGAAGTCGTAAGTGCTGGGGTGTGGTCTTGACATTTTTTTTCCCCATCCCTCTTTAA
This sequence comes from Tinamus guttatus, assembly GCF_059628265.1. NCBI lineage: Eukaryota > Metazoa > Chordata > Aves > Tinamiformes > Tinamidae > Tinamus > Tinamus guttatus. Next base: position 1,414,039 of record NW_028288985.1, on the reverse strand, counting down.
ATTGAATCCTTTCTTGTTGGGTTATCTGGCAATTGTTGTAATTCAGAGAAAGGATTCCTTGAAAAGCATGAATGAATATGTGGAGAAGGCACTTGTCGAAGTAAAGAGAAGGCGGGAAATAAAATGCAGAAGCGGAGGCAAATATGGCAGCTAAGAAGAAATGGTGACTGCTTTTGGGCAACTCTCAGCCAGTGCCCAAGGATCCTTTGTAGTTACAAAGGACCTTAATATTAGATCCATTAGGTCCTTAATATTAGATCCAAATCTCTTAAACTGTAGTTCATTGGGAATAAAACTGGTTAGAAAGTATTTACAGACGGATCCTGAATGATTTGATGTTGGATACCATTCCGCTTTTAAGTGCAATCATTTCCAGTATTAGGCTTTTTTTTCTTTTTCTATTGTTTTGTGTAAGGAAAGAAGGTTTCTGTGTTATCTCTATTTTGGAATTAGTTGCCAATTGCAACCAAGCATTTTAACTCTGGACATTTAGTGAAGCATGAAGATCTGTAAGTTAGAGACTTCAGTAAAGAGTCTAATATGAGGATACATGTGCCAATAACGTGTGTGTGTGTAACCTGCCCCTTTCTCAGGCAGAAATTTGGGCCCATGAGGCAGAGCCTGAGGGTGCTGGGAAGGGTGTCCAGGGGAACAGTGGGACTAAGGAAGAAGGGAAATGGGAGTGCTGATGTGAAGAGCTATAAGATAATGAATGCAAATCCCACAGAATTTATGCTTATAGTGCAGCTTGGTGTGCTTACAAATGAGAATCATTTGTTCATATTACATGCTAGCTTCAGTACTTTTGCGGGCTTGGGGGGGAGTTCATTTTATAATCCCGTTCCCATCAATTAATCCATGACTAAGACTTAGAATGGTCATTAAAAAAAATCGAAAGCTTGGCTACTGAAGAGGAAACTGGTTGCGAGAAACTATTAATCTCCTTAGTTCCTCTGCAAAATATAACACCTAAAAACTCTTACCTGAAAAAAGCCTTGCTTGCTAATCCGTTGATCCTGATGTTGTGTTAGTCAGATGGTTTACGAGGAAAATAAATAAACAGAGGAAAAAGAAATATCGCTGAAGATTTAAAAAAGTCATAACAAAACACCAAACTACTTAAGATAGTTCTAGTGTATACATGGCGCATTGTAAATAGTGTTAGCAAGATTTGTGTTATGAGTCAAGCATGCTTTCATTAAGATGAAAAAGCCAGGCGTCTGAAGTCATGTAAGGCTGCCTTTAGGAAAACTGCAGGGGGCTAATCTGCCATCAAGCAAGGATGATATATTTTTATCTATCTACTTTTACCTACCAATCTCTATTTTACCCTGTGTGCATGGGTGTAAAGCTAGGAGAAGAAAATGTATTTTATGGCTTCTTTAAAATGCAGTCCCCTAAAAAGGAAATGCTGCTTTTTCATTTACCGTGGTATGTCTTTCCTCAAACTCTATGCAGTGAATTTTGCCTTTGTTATTTGATTGCTCCATCTTGGTAATACCAGTGGGAAGTGCTATAGGTAGTAAATATGGCTGATCATGCAAACTCCAAAGTTTCACCTGCAATTAAGTTTGGAAGCAGAATGTGAGGATTGAATTTTAGCTTGAATCACTTAGGCAGGATTTCCTTCATAAACTATATACAGCCACTGATCTAGTGGAACAGGAATTTAACAGGTAGCTAATTACTGACAAGTCATATACTAACTTTATAGAAGTATTTATTGTCTAGTGAGATAATGTTGAAGAAAGGCCAGCATTCTCTTAATGGCTTGACCCTAATATTCTGTTATGATTACAGCACTCTTGGAGAATACATCAATTTGCAAATACAAAATTTCGCAATGAATATAAACATATCCTATTTCAGCATAAAGATTTGAGGTTAAAATCCTGATGATCCACCTGAATCAATCCTGATAATACACCTGAAAATACCAAGGACGAAATCCTCAGTATTTTTTCAAGAATTTTTCCATGAATTATCCAAATGAGGTCAATGGGGCTAGCCGAGTGACTTAAGGTGAATAGGATTAGGTTTAAATGAATGAATGGAGTCGTGACCTGTGAGAAGTACAACTCCTTAGTTGCACAGTGTAGGAGGAGGTGGCTGTTCTGCGCATGGATCCGGCTTCTTCAGCTGCTTGTGTTACCTCTGCTTAGCAGAACATATAGACTTGATGGTATGTCACACTTTTGCATGAAGAAGTCTTTCAGTTGCTTTTCATTGTTCTTGTCGGAGCAAATAAAGCAATAAATAAAAAATATATGTGATCCAGGAAAGGAAGTGTGAATCAGACATACTTCCCAAATTCTTGTAAGAGAACTTTATCTTCAGTAGCCAGTAGGGAGCATTCTGAATTGGAAACTTTTCCTAAGGTCTTGGAAGTCAAAACTGTAGTGCTTCCCACTCTGTAGACTGAGGCACTGTAAGGGATATACCTAGTTATTGCTTTGCTCTTGAGACATATTACTTGAACTTTTTTTTTTTTTTTAATATAAAGTTTGTATTCCTGTGTACTGATGATATTGCAAGATTTTGCACATAGCCCAAGTTCTAGTGACAGAATTCAGAAGAAAATTAATCTAGTAATTGACATATAGAAAAAGACTTTCCCAGTTTGCTACTACTATAGTTGGTAATTGCAAGCAAGTGGTTCTTAGTGAAGGCTGCTGAATTCTGGTCCCGTCTTCCTCTAGGAACAAAATTCTTATGATGCTGTTGCTCTGCTGTGCTGGCAATCTCATTGCTAATTCCCTTCAAAAAAGCATTTATTGTGAAAGTGTTTCAAATGGGGGCAGCCATTGCTAAAGTACAAGCGTAGGTTATTAAAGCGATTGTGCTTCACACACTTCTCCTTAAAAATCCGTATTTGCCAGACGCTTTCTACTAATGCTGTTGTGTATTTCTATGGTCACAAAGCTTGGCATGATATGAAAAGCTTTTATGATATCTTCAATTATTTATTTTCAGGAAATTTTGGCAAGTGGTAAGTTAATTACATTTCTACTTTGTTTATTCGTCAATTTTTATAAGGCTTACTAACAGAAGTAGTGATAGTCACATGGTTAATGTGAAAGATATCGTGTTTACTAGATACCTGAAATTATTGGAAAAAAGCAGTGTTGTTTGTGTTCTTATTTTGGCACATATCCTTTTGTGGCTATTACCACAGAATGCGCTTGGTAGCAATAGCTGAGAGGTTAGCTGCCTACTGTACTAGAGACAAGGTGGATGCTGCTTATTTCCTTACTGCCCTCCTGTCCCAAACCCTGCATCTCCATTATTGTAAAACTGGCTTTGTTTCCTCTAGAATCAACAGGCCTCTGCACACCTACATTTTCACATGCATGCGCTATTATGCATCTTGCATCCCTGTAAAGAGGAGCTTCCAGAGCTGTAAGAATGCATTTGGATGTCATAGCTGCTCAGTTTGTGCTGTGGTAATTTGCAAAATATCCTGTGAGTTACTGTGAGAATTTTCAAGTGGGCTATAAGTAAGCTACAGTAAATGCAACCTGTTAGGAGAGAGAAGCTTTGCCATTCTGCAGTTTCAAAACATATATTTTCTCCAAGAAATATGGAAAAATGATTTTGTCAAAAATTAGTATGTAACTATCTGTTCAAATCATTCATGTAAATATATATATATATATATATGAAGTATATATAAACCACGCACACACGTATATAGATAGATATGGTCACTAGATGGCACTCTTGAATGAGGATTGTTTTTTATTCACCTTGCATCTCTTTCACAGTTATCCTTCTCTGTTAGTTATTTTCATCACTCATTTTACAATGATATAATTAATTAGGAGGAATACCTTCTTTTAATGGCAAGAGCATGACACTTTTTAGAGATCTTATAGCAGGCTGTAAACTAAATGGAGTTTGGAATAGATGCAGCTCAGAATTAAGGCAAACATAATAAAAGGACCAATGAAACTCTTCATGTGACAGGTAATATCTGGAATTCAGTCCTAATGTATTAACCAAGGTTAGTAATTTAATTTGTCAAAATAAGAGAGCAAACTTACATGTCATTTTCTTACATGTCATTTTTTTTAGGGTCTTGTAGTTTCCCTAGGGTATGTGGTGTCACATACCCAATTTTGCAGAAGTGCCTCTGCATTGAAATGTGGTTGAAACATGAGAGATGAACAGTGGAGAAATCTCAAATCACGCTGATATGCCCTGCAGCATTTTGAGATGGCCTTGTGATACTTAGCAGCTTACTTTGCAGTAAGCTGTTGAGAAAAAGCTGTTATATGCAGCTATATTGAAGAAGACAAAAGCAGCACGTATGTAGCACATAGTTTGTGATGTCTTGTGGATCCTCTGTCATGGAAGAACATATATAGATGCAGGCTTTGTGAATTTATGGAGTTGTTTCTGTAAGCAAAATACCTTGCATTAGAAAATAAGACTGTCTAAATTTTATCAAATTTATCAAATAATTAGATTTACTTGCCAAATATATTTTTGTTAGATTAAAAAAAAATTCTTAGTTGTGGTGGGATTTGTAAATATAAATCTCCTATTCAAAATTTAATTTCTCATCTGCACACTCATGTTCTTTTATTGTATTTGTTGAGCAGATAATACTTAAAACATGGTGGTTCTTAAGAAGAAATAGTTGGGACAGTCAAAACACCTGCTGCTTTGTTTCTATTTAAAAAGGAAAAGCATAAATGAAGGTTCCCCTACAGGCTACATAACAAGCCTTTATACTTTTTTGGTTTTAAAATAATTAAAATTTTAAACAAAATGACGCTGATAGCAGAGACTATATGCAAGACATACACAATCTGGTTCCCAAATTCTTTTTTTAAGAGAAACAGAAGATATCAAGTGACTAGTGAGTACTGCATGAAAAAAAAAGACAGTTTTGCTTGTAACCTTGCACTGTTGAGATTTTTTGGCCTGCTACACACTGAAATAAATTTGGTGTTTTTTAACATGGTGCTCTGTATCATTTTCAATACCTGACTTTCTTTGGAACTGGAACCCTGTCTTGGATTCTGTAGTATGACTTAAAAGTCTTGTCCAAACATGAGTAGAGTCAATAATACAAAGCGATGTTGAGATGTATTTTGTTGACTACTGTTGCTGTTGTTAAAAGCCTTTCCAGTTTTTCTATTAAAGAAATGTGAAGAGTATTCATCAGACACAGATCTTTCCTATGTTGTGTGGAAGATGGTGTAGCATGTTATGCAGGTTTATTTCCCTTTTTCGCTTCTATTTTCTCCATAGCACCTGAAGGCTACTTAAGGCCTGTTTTGTCTACAGTGGGAGGGAATGAACATTGAACTCGGGCATTTGTCAGAATTGTGGGGGAAAAATCATGTACTCTGGGAAAGCTTTATATACTTTGCAAAATCTCACCTTCGTTCTCCTGCAACTATTGTTGGAAACAGATTCTGGAGCAATATGAATAGCAGTTTGCATCTTGCCTCCAATTTTTGTTTGTTTGTTTCAACGGGGCAGTCAAGGGAAGATGCCGGTAGTTTACAGTAATACAGATGAGTAGGTGGTGCAATTACAGCTCATTGAGTGAAGAGTGTTCTAGCAAAAGTCTGATATTTTAAACAGCTCCTAGAGTAAAATATAATTTAATTATTGTGAGTTGGTTAAGTGTACAGGGAAATACATAGCATATTAGGGAATTGTTTGTGGTTATTCCGAACGTTAGCAAGGTTTTAGCAAAATCTTAAGGGCCTCAGTGCTTCAAAGAGCACTGAATAGAGCCAGGGTACCTTCTAGCTTTGGACTCTCATGTGAGAAAAGGGCACTCTCATGGCTCCAGCAATCCTTGCTTTGGAAGTGGTGCTGGAGAATCTGCTGTGCAGGAGACTGATGTTGTTGGTGAGAAACACACAATTCTTCTACATGTAAGATGACTCTCAGGCTACATGTCATTCATGATGAATTTTCTCTATCTTCTCCAAATCTGAATACTTCAACTTTTTACATTTTTACCTGTGATTGTGGACATGTCAGATCACTTTGCTCCGTTGCTGCCTTTCTTGTAATCTATTAAGCACTTATTTTGATACAATACTGTAAAAAAAAAAAAAAAAAAAAAAGGCATACTAGGAAATCACCATATGAGTGCTGTGCTTTTCTTTCTTCACCTTTTTCTAACACAGAAGATGCCTGTAGAAGTTTTTTATCTTGAGATAATAACATAATGGGGAACAAGCCCATGTTGGAGATAGATACAGATTTTTTTTTTTTCTTTTGTGGATGGTTTTGTTGGACAGTAGCACATACATTCCGCAACTTTTTTTGTTTTCATAGAGGACACTTGGGAGCACTTGGACACAGAGGAAGTGGAATCTCTTCTGTTTGTGTGCTGCAGAAAAGTGTATCATCGTAGCACAACAAGAAGGTTTTTATTGCAGATACACTTATTCCTAGCAAAAAAAGATGGTTTGCTTCAAACTATTGATTGACTGAACACCTGCACATGTTGCAGAATCTGAACAACCAGTTTGTTTTCAATTATTCTTGACTGTCTTGGAGAAAGTTATTTTTATCTCTCAACTTGAAAAAAGCATATTTTCACATAGGAGTCCATCTGGCAGGCAAAAGATTTTCTGCGATAACAAGTCGCAGAAACCATTATCAATATAATGTTACCTTTCAGCCTCTCAACAGTATTGTGAGTGTTTACAGTGGTCTTGGCAGTACTTACATCCCATCTGCACTGTGAAGTCACAGGCTGATTAGCCATTTGAAAGGAGAAGAAAAAAAAAAAAAAAGGGAAATTTTACCAAGACATTGGGAACAGATCAACATACTCCTTCTCTTGTGCATTTTTCCTATATATATACATATACACATACATGTATATTATGTGTGTGTCTATATTTTAAAAGCGCATTTTAACACCAAACCAGATGACAGTTTATCAAAACAATTGTGGACTCTACAATTGCAGGAGAGAACTGCAAGGTTTCCAAATCAGGCCTACTTTGATCATGGAGCACCAGGGATTTCTTCTCTCTGTTTTCTGAGGTCCCATGTAGTTGGAAGTCTGGTACCACATGCAAAACTGAGCCTTCGATTTATTTGCCATTTCTTCAGAAATTCAGTTTGCATTTCAACAAAGTCTAAAAATATTGTCATCAACATCTGGGTATCTTTTTTCTGAGGGAAAAATATAAGTAGAGTATAAAACTTTCTCTTATTCTTTTGTTTTATTTGAAAACAAATAATGAATACATTATTAGTAGACTGGGAATTCCTAGTCTATGACTTTATGGTGATTGAGTTCCACAGGAATCTTTGTTTCACTTTAACATTCCTGAGCTTTAACAAATGTAAAGTGTATTTGAATATTTCCTACAATTTGCTCGTACTAGCATTATTGGGCAGGATGACAGTTTGCGCTGCATAAATAAGCAAGTAAGGGAAAGTGTAAGCTGCATAATTATGAATGGAGGCAAGCAGGGTTTGGAACTGGTATATACAAAGTCATGTAATTATATTAGCACTATGCTTACTGGTTATTTAAAATGTGCTGACAGCCTTAGCGGAAATTTTCCATGAATGAGAAGCGGAAGAACTAACTGGATACATTTAATTTCTCAGTTGTGGGGGCAGTCCTGTAGATTCATTGCAGACAAGAAGGTCAGAGTTTTGCCTCTGCGACTGGCCAGAGATTTCTAAGGGGTGGTTTGCTGAGCCAGTGGTCAGTTTAGCTAACATTCATTCTTATCACTGCCACTCTTGTGCTTTGCCAGCTGACTAAAGCTGCCATCCTGTGTGCTGGCGAGTACTTTGCATTTCCCCAGTCGGCTCCGTGTTCAGCACCTTCTCAAGTCAGATTTTTTGCTTCTGCAGGAGTGATGCATTTGATATCTTTGTTGTCTTTTCTCATATTAAGTAGTCTTCTTTTTGGGTATTTGCTGCAGAAAAGCCACATTAAGTCACTTGTAGGAATGCTGCAAGGAATGCTGCTTCTGTCAGAGTGGAAAGATTTTTTTTTTCGTGTGTGTGGTTTGAACAATGGCATTTGCCCCTGTCACAGCCAAATGTATTTGACTGTTTCATCCAGATAAACAATATTTATTGTAAACTTGGTAGTCATGAGTGTTTCTGGTCCTTCAATAGATTATTGAAGCCAGTCAGTTTGATTTATGAAAGAGTTTCATAAGTGTGAGAGTTGCTTTTTCCACCACAGGGGGGGGAAAAAAAACCCAAAACAACAGCAACAAAACCACACCACCCCGCTGAGCCTTTGGCAGATCTCAGTTTAATACTCCAACTCTAACTTGCCAATCTTTTGCCTCCCATCCCTTTGAAAGTGAGTTTACTTCTGCAATGACAGTATGAGCCAGGAGGCAGAAATGATTGTGTTTTTGTTTTTTGGCCAACCTTCCTTCTTTTATTCCACCCTGGCCCCTCACTGTTTTCCATCACCATGTGATCCTGATCCAGTTGCGCTCAGCACTTCAGCACAGCATAGCTGCAGAGTTCCACACTTGATCAGGTCATGGCTAAACCATGTTCCTCTGAGGCACACCAAAATCAGAAAAAAATGATGTCGTATTTCTTAGATACCAGAAGAGCCTTGTTATTTCAGGGTAGCAAAAAGATGTTTCCCTAAACTGTCAGTACTGTTGAGAGACCAAAAAAACCCACTTTAAGCATGTGCACAAGTGTGTAATGCTTTGCTGCAAGTTACCTGGCTCTGGGCAGTATTGGGGTATGTCTGGCTAGATCCTGAGCATATTCAGAACTTCCCTTTCTGAAGGTGTTTGCTGCTTGGCATTCATGTTCTTATACAGTTATGCCTGTACAAGCAACTGAAAAAAAGAAAGGTTTCCAGCTTCCCTGGCTCCTGGATTTCTTTGAGATTTTTAAACCTTACTCACATCCACTTGTCATTGCAGGAATTCTACCTGTCTCCCCCACGACGCCCTCTGTTATCACTTCCACTGCCATCTGACTGTATGCCGAGCACAGGAAGAAAGGCGGCCTTGTTCGTGTGTCTGTCATGCTGTAAACAACTGGAGCTGGGTGTATGGGCAGGGCGAGGCGCAGCTGGTACAACGTGCTCGCAGGTGTGGAAAGCACAGGCCAGAGCTGCTCTGGCTGCCTGCCTCTCACACCTGCCTGGCCCAGCAGCCCAGCCTGCCGTTATTTCCCACCCCTCAAGGTGAAGCAGTTACTGGGGAACGATGGCTGCATCGTTATTTATGCCAATAATAACTGTCCCAACAAAATTAACATTAACATACATTTAAAACCCTATCAAATTAAATGGAAATTCTACTCCATATGAGCTCTGTGCACTTTTTGTGTATGAACTACCTTTTTCTTTTTTCTTTTTATTTCCTTTTTATGGGCACCTCACAATTGAACACATTTCATTATACATTTGTAATCATTAAGTTGAAAGTAAACAACAGCTAATAGGTTAAAGATTATGACAGATATTAGGTTATAAGTGAGAAATATTTTCACTAAAAATTTGAAATGCTGACAGAGATGAGGTTCTTCACAAGTCTAAGTTAATGTTCTGCTAAATAAACCCTCTCTAATGTAAGAAAAGAGCCTTTGGTCCACTCCTTGATGTTTTTGGTTTATTTCATAGACTGTATCCATAGAGGAAGAAACTTAATTGAGATTTCAAGAAATGTCATTCTGAAGTGCAATAGGAAGTCTGGTAATATAATTGCTGCAGCCAGTGTATGCATCACATCCAAATATTAAGCGAGCTAAAAATCTGTAAGAGAGGCGAAAGTGTCTGGACATTTCATTTTACTTTCATTTGCATCTGGGTTCAGAACTAGCAGTAAGAACTAAGACCTACCCGTTCTAGTGTGGTCTGTGGCGGCAGCATGTTCATGAGGTCTCTTGTACAGTTATTAAGTTTAAGGCAGCATTAAGGTTCCCTCCCATTTTTCCTCTATACATTAGTAATAGTAGCTTATTGAATAGGTTTGATGTGTGCAATGCTGTTATATTAGTGTGTGTGTGTGTATATATATATATATATATAATTTTATGACAATTTATAGGATTTCAAAGTTCGTATAATTGTTCTGTGAATAATTTAGGAAGTTTTGGAAGAAAAAATATTGATGGAATTTCTGCATGCAGAGTGCAGAATGATTTTAGTTTAGACAATTAACTAAATCATAGAATCACAGAATGCTTAGGGTTGGAAGGGACTTCTAGAGGTCATCTAGTCCAACCCCCTGCACGCAGGGTCACCTAGAGCACGTGGCACAGGACTGCGTCCAAGCGGGTTTTGAACTGAAAAAAAAAATAATGGAAGATCTACCGCTAAAGCAAATGTAATTGTGGATGAAATAATGATCTTTTTGTCCCAGAGGACTTTATTTTTCAACTTGTCAATTCTTATTTTAAGTAATTATTTTTATAATAAGATATTCTTTACACTTGGTATTAAGTATGTAGCTCTTCAGAGCAGCTTGGAAACTAAATGTCAGTTTAAAGCATGATCTTGTTAAGGTTTTTAAAGAATTTAATATAAACAGTAAACTGTATATAGCATTCCTATTTGAGGTGTTTCTGGTATTCTTAGTGGATCTGTATAACATTTGGGGTGATTACCCCCCCCCCTTTTTTTTTTTTTTCTTCCAAAGTTAGGAATACTAAGTGTAGCAAAGTGAAGCAAATGAAAACAGATAAAGGTCCTGTTTAAGATATTTTAGACAGATATTTTATTTTACAGTATGGATTCAAAATCTGATTTATTCTTCCTTGATAAATTCTTGCTCCTAATTCCAAGAACACTGGAACACCTATGCTTTTTGTTATGTGTTTAATACATTTGTTTACATTTGCCGAAGATATTTTTCTTCAGTTATTTAATGAAAGCTGTATGAATGGCAGAAATTAAAAGATTTCTGGTTAGATATATTGGAATGTTTCCTTTATAAAGTACTTATTTTGCATTCAGAAATAAATTAATGGCAGATTGTCTCTGTTTTTCACTGATTTTGCCTTTATGTGTCTTTGGAGCTTTCAGTGTCTGAATTGTTCCTTCCAGGCTTTAAGATTTGAAGCATTACATTACTTCTTGGCATAAATAAAAAATAAATTTAAGAAAATTATGTTTGCTATGATGGAAAGACAGTATATATACATGACATGATGAAACTCTGCATATTCTCCTAGAGAAAGCTTTGCAGATGTGGAGCTATACTTTTTTCTGGACTTCTGGAAAACTTATAGTTTTCTTCCAGTGCCGCCTTGAATGAACAAACTTTCCAGGAATGGAAAATATGTTTAGCAGTTTTAGAAGTTTTCTATATTCACTGCTCTATTAGATCCATCACATTTAAAGGATGGATTTATACCAGATGATCTGTATAATATATAGTGAGCTTGTTTTACTGTGATGATAAAATGTTAACAATGTTTCAATACTAAAGAGAAGAGAGTTCATTTTGGATCTAGGATTTTAGCTCCTGTCCTCTCAAAGGCAGCCTCATCTAACCTGTAAAATAGCAAGATAAAGAAGAAAATGACCCTGTAAAGCCCTTAAGATCTTTCAGGGGCTGGCCTGGACACATCTGAAAACACACTCGGTTAATGGCTCACCTTGGAGGAAGGAAAATAATGAGATGTCATTAACACTTTTCTATAGATGATAAGCAATGTGTTGCTTATCTATAGATTTATAGATGGAAGCAATATGTTGTTTTGTCTTGAAAATGCCCTTTAAAGAATTTTTTACATTTCATGCTGCCATAACAGGCGAACAAGAAATTAGTGTGCCTTTGGATGCATCTTTTCATCCTCACTGACTTAATGTATTGGAAAATTAATTGTAACTGATTTTTCTTTCTTTTTTTTTCATGACTGAATAATTCTATGACTTTTTAATGTAGGGAAGTCTGTCCAGTATGCTTTAAGTGTTATGATAAAATAGTATTGAAGTACATTTTGGTAATATAAATGGGATATGCTAGTAGATGCTGACTTCTTATTAGATTATCTGTCTATGTACTTTTTTGGTAAATACTGAAAAATAATAAGAATACAGAAGAGGGGAAAATATCAGAAGGCAACGGTCTTGCCTATCAAGGCTAGAACATGAAGAGATGGCATGGGTACCGACTCCTGACTTTTAGATTATGTTGACATTAGCAAATAGCATTTGCCAATGCTGACATTAGCAGAACAGTAATGTGTCTGAAAAGCTGAGTAGATGGTACTGAGGGTCATTGGGAGAATTTATGGTGGATTAATTCTAGGCTGATTCCATACACTGAATCCACCGCTGTAGTGGCAGCAACACTCAACATGGGGACAATCAAAAGACTGAAATACAGCTGGCAAGAACTCGGAAAAGAAGGTACTTGCAGTTTGTGAAATTTAGGGTGAAAAAAAATGAAATTTTCAGAGAATGTTTAGGTAGGTTCTTAATCAATTTCCTATTTCATTCTCTTTATTTTTATTATTATTTTTTTACTTTGTTTCATCTCTCTACTCTCTCCACTAGTAGCTATTAAAGAAGCATTTTAAAGAAAGATTTTCTGTACCACTAAAGTAATACTGTAAGAATAGAATCAGGCATTCAGAAATTAGGGAGCATAAAGACTGTGGTTTTGTGTAGAACCTTTCATGTCTTTGTCTTGATTGAATAATGCTATGTTTCCACGAGACATATGCCAAAAAAAAAAAAAAAAAAAGGAAAAAGAGGGAGCTCAGTTGTTCCATGCTGGGGTCAGTTAGTGAATCAGTGGGTTTTTTGGCAGAACCTCTGTCATTTGCTCTAGAAACTGAAGAATATGAATTGTGTAAAGCAGAATAAGAAAAAAATAGTGATATGATAGATTTAAAGGAGTTATATGGAACCTAGGGGATCTGAGGTTTTATGCTAGCTCTGTCATAGCTTTCCTCTTCATTGCTGGGCCAGTCATTTCCGACAAAGCTTTTGCAAGTATGAGCTTGTGAGATTTTCATGTTCTGTGTTATTCTTCTGATCCTAAGACCTTCATAAACGTTAGGTGCTCATAGTTGCAGATGAAGTCACTGGAAGCTTCAGATAATCAATTGGGAAAAAAAAAAAAAAAGTAATCCAGTCATTGGGGCATCTCACAGTTTGTATATACTATGCCAGATTCATGGAATCAAAACATCATTAGTTAAGAATCAGAGAAGGTGTTCTTTCAGAGAGAATAATGGAGAATGTATATGTAACTTTTAAAAATAAAATTTAACATGTAATAATTATTTACATTTTGATTAAATTGCAAATGCAAGAAAATATCTGAAGGCCTGTTGTTTAACACAAGCTCTTGTTTTTTATTTTGTTTTTGAGAGAGAAATATCTTTCAGAGATCTAGATGTTATGGTGTTTAATATGTTTAAGGTATCCCTTGTGCGAAAGTCTATAATGTGATGGTTTTATGGATCTATTTCTGTAGTCCGTTAGGATGTAGTATTGCTCTTCTATAATGTCTATTGCTACAATAGATTGTTTAGTTCATGTACATTATGTTGAGTCAATAAACAAACATGCAGAGCATGTGGAAAGTTCCTTTTCCAAAAGTTTTGGAAAAATCTAATTAGATGAGATAATGTAGTGTTACGGTAATGCAAAAGCTAAAATAAAAAATACATTCATTTGTAATCTGACCACTTCCCAGACTGCTTTCTGTTGAATGTTTTTGGTTGGAAATTACTTGCATTAAAAATGCAGCAGTTTTTTCTAATGAAGGAAAATGCTTTGAATGAATCTGTTGTTGTTGCAACTTTACTTAATGAAGTCTAGCAAAAAGCTAATTTCATAACCTTAAATGTTCAATACTGTCAGTTTGTATGCAATTTTGCTAGTGCTGTTGTCTGAAAAGTAGAAGATATTTTACTTGCTTCCAGATTTTGCTTGGTTCCATAAAACAGACTCTGGTATTTCAGGACATCGGGAACTTAATAGGATACATTCTTTAATTGCTTAGGGTTGATCTTAAAGGATGCTGAGTAAAATTTGAAGAATGAAATTCAGAAGATAAAGACAGCATGAGATGGCTTTAGAGCCTGGACTTTTGAAGTGCAGTGAGTTTTATCTGTATTTGCGTAAACGTATAGCATTTATGCTTAGAAATATAGAGATAGAGAAACTTTCCACCTGGAAAAGCAATGAAGAGAAATTTTCTGAATACATCTAATAATGTTCTTTTGCAAGTTTTCTTTTATTAAAAAAATTCTTAGGCCTTGCAAACCTCTCTGAATTTGTTAGCTACAGTTTGTATAGAAGCATATGTGTCTGGGTCATTATATAAGCAATAAGAGAATCAGTTTGTTAAAAATTAAGGGTCAATCCAAGTGTTCTCAGTAGGTGTGAACTTTACCAGTTCCATTTTATGTTATGCAAGCTTATGTGTTATTACAGTTACATTCTCATATTTTATCCATCCCTGTTTCAATATAAATTATGTGATTTTATTTTATGCAATCTAAGTTACTATAAATACTCTATAATTTGTAATTGATCCTGCAGTTTCTCTTAGGAACAATAGATTAAAAAAAGTAATTGTGCTTCCTGACACATTTGAGGATTTTACTTTCCTCTATTTGAATGAAAGCTTTGCATCCTAATGACACCCCATTTTTTGTTATTTCTGCTGCATGTATGACAACCATGTGAGAGATGCGCCTACATTCTGTCTGGCCTTTGGCGTGTGTTTTTACTGTCACTGTTCATTTCTTACTGTTTCTCATAAAGGCCGCCTCTCCCTTAACTCTCTAAGTCAAACTGGCTAATGCAGCCAAACAGTTGTATATGTTTAAATGAAAATATAGATGTCTCCTTTACTCTTTACACCTTGCTTAATTCTTTAAGTCTTGCAATTAGAAGTTAATTTGTCAATAGATGGCAGGAGTGCAGGATGCCTTGTTCCTATTGAGTTTTTCATCATTTCTTTTGTCTTTTCATCACTAGCTCTTTTGTCCTCAAAGCTCTTCTGAAGTGGCTAATGCTTACTGCACAGTAGTTTAGGGTTTTCCTACATAACTAGCATGAAAGCTCACTAGATTCCCAAGAGTGTGGTAGAAGTTCTGCATTTATGGGAATGCTATATTTACTACAGGAATACGTGAAGTTTGCATGAGCACTAGTCTGATAGGTTTCCTGTTTGTTTGTTATTTCCCAATTGATGTCATAAATTAAACCCCTATGGAAATGAGAAAAGAATAATCTTTGCATAGAAAGACATATTTTATTCACATTGTTTAAAACTAAAGCGGCTGCACAGCTTGTTTGGTGGCTATGTCCAGCGAAGAACTCCAGCACGGAAAGGTTGGCTGCAGAAATGCCTAGTGTTAAGAACAGTCGAATACAGGCCCTGGTTGAGGTGCTTAAGCTTTCCGAGTGGTTCACATGAAAGGACTAATGCACTTGAAAACAGATCTGCAGTGGAATGAAAAACTGCATGCAGTCTCATGGGAAACAGAGTATACGTTGTAAATCGTGCTCTTATCTAAGCCTGAATCATTACTGGCTTTGTAATTTTGGTGCATGTGTGGAAGACAGACCCACACATGCTTTTGAAAAATGAACAGGATTCATGTGCTTCTTTTGAGACACAGGAGAAGAGCATTGATGTTGGTGATAAGCAACCTTGTAAGCTGGAATGCAGGACTCCTCAGGATCCCCATAGAAGGGCAACTTGGTCCAGAAACTTGTGGTCCTGTGAATCTGGAGTCTTTTTTGCTAAAAGAATTGCTTTCAGGATGGGATATCCTATCATTCTAAGGTGATTTTGGGAGAAAGGAAACATGATCTTCAGTCTTATAGGAGGTGTTCAATGTAGATGTCTGTTCTTCTTTCCATAAGGGAGAGAGTAGGATAAGGACTTAAAATCTGAATTCCACGAGGAAGACAGGAATGCTCTTTAAATGAGAGTGATCTCAAATTTGAGCAAGAGATCGCAAAACTCAGTGCTGGCAGAGGCACTTGTGAATACGTGCAGAGGGAAGTGATAGAGATCTCTGGTATCTGTTAAACTCTGGCCCCTGCAAGCAAGTTTTCATGCGAATGTTTTGTGTCTAAGTACATACATTCGCAAATTCTTTCTAAACCTCAGAAAGTCTTAATGTTTACATATCAATAATTTGCTCTGTTTAACTTTTTTATTTCAATAGAAATCATCTGCAAGATTGTATTGAGAGAGATTAAGACTAAATTGCCTTCATAGAATGTAAAGTTTGTTTTCCATTGATATACAAAAGCTTTATTACAGAGATGTTCTGATTCTGAACATTATGATTTAGCTCTCCAAAACAGTGCAGCAAATTTAGTTTATGTAGTGTTTCTCAATTTTAATAGGATTTGTGTGCTTAACTTCCTTGGTGTTTTTAGTTTTCTCTTCCCTATTTTCTCCCCCAGCATTGAGAACATTCAGGTTGATTCCTTTAGGCCTGAACCTCTCTGGTTCTGCTGGGTCACAGAACTTTCTGAGCAGTAAGAGAAACCTCTGGGGTTGTTTATATAAGCTGCACAGCTGGAAAATAATTTGCTCTCTCTTTCTAAGCCTGGATAGTTTATAGCTACCTTGTACCGCTATGTATGAGTTGCTCTCCCTGTGTTGTTTATCCCTTACATTCAGGCAGTGTCTTTGCTTGCTCAAGCCTGAAAGTTCTGGTCTACTGTCAAACACCTAGATCCAAATTTAATGACCCAAAGACATAATCTAATTTAGAGGTACAGAGCCTGCTTTCCCTTCGACTAATATCTGTAGGTTAAGCAAACTTTTTAAAATTTAAATGGGTAAAAGTAAGTAATGATAAACTACCAAATGTGGTTATAAACATTTATATTTACATGTTGGTAATTGAGCATATCTCTGGTGGTGTTTGCTTAAACGCTGCTTGGAGGTTTCCTTGTGTGCAGTTTTTGGGAATATGTATTTCAGTAACTGGATATCAGGGAAAAAAAAAACTGCATCGAGTAAAGTTTGAAAATGTTTATGACATTCAGGTGTATTGGAATTACTTCCAAAACTAGTAAATTACTTCCAGTAAAAGTAAAGAAATTAAGAGGTAATGTATAGATAAATCCCCAGGGTGCTGAACTTTCTTCAATTCAAACTTTTGAAATATTGTTTATTGTAAATAATCAATCCAAATGAATCTTCACTCTCCGAAAAACTGTGGTCCTTGAAAGAGTTTCAGGAACTGCTTTGAAACTCTTCTACTTGTGAAGAAAAATTGTAGCATCAATATTGCTCAAAAAAAAATCAGATATTTAGATTCTACACTCATTCCTTGGTGTGGCAAAGAGAAATAAAATATTAAGGGAAAGTTTGAAATTCTGCTCTATGTTACTAGCAAAACATCCAATTAACTCAGGCATTTGTAATTCTGTAAGACAGTTGTGATTAACAAAAAAAAAAAAAAAAAAAAGAAAAAAAAGAAAGAAAAAAAGCACAAGTTGGTGCTTATTCTGCATGTAGGGGTTGTTCTGTATGCACACAGCATCTGCAGCTGAGGAGGACATCAGGGTGTAGCAGAAGAACTGAGGGGGGGCCCCTCACAGTGGCCCTCGTCATCCAGTGAACACTGGGCACTGGTCGTGACTGCAACTACAGAAGCCCTACAAGCCTTTCTGTGGTAAGTCTGCTATAGTGAATGAATTGTTTGTCAAATACCCTCATATTTATTTTTGTCGTCCCTGACCTAACAATTTGTGCATGCATTTTGGAATTTCTTTATTTTTTCTAATTTTTAAAGTAAATTTACTTTATCACTTTATTTCATTTTCTCTGTTTATCTTTTGTTTTAAAGGGTTGAATAATGTTATGAGCTGAAAATGAATTTAGGATTCTTTTTTTCCTTTTTCTGTCTTGCAGATTCTTATCTGGTAGGAAATGCATTTCATAAAAGAAGAGTCAGAGAAAGAAATAGATGATCCCCAGCTTTGAAAGACTAAATTGAGGAAGGTAATAATAAAATTCCTTGACTTATACTCCTTCCCATTTGAAATGAGGACTGTATTATAGCTATATATTAGAGTATTGCACGGGGTGCGTTAATGAGGCAAAGTATGGAATAACAGTCCTCTTATCTAATTGCTTTGTAAAAATATTAAAGCACTGTTTTACTATTCTTTTCCTTAGATCGCCTGTATGATGAGATCATCCAATGTACCACTGGTTCCCTCCTAGAAAATGTAGAAGATAGGAGGATGAGAAGCCTGCTGAAAAGGATCATTTTGCACTTTTTCTTTCTTGTTGTAAACTGTTCTAAAGAAAATATTAGCGTGAAAAACTGCAATAAGATGAAAAACTTCCAATAAATGTATTTTAAACAGTTACCTTTAAATATGCTTTTATTCCAAATGTAAAGAAACTTTGGTGTTGAAATTTTCATAAAATGGCATAGTCTTTCAAAACCTCGCTTGTGGTGGTAGGGTATAGAGGTCTTCAATGCTAAAAGGGACAAGTGCATGTGAGACCTAACTTTTATAAATACTTTATTTTAGGTATGTTTGCTAGCAAGTGGGAATATTATAGCTGTTTACTTTTATTGCCTCTAAATGTAGCAAAGCTGCCGTAAGATACTTTGTGAGCTCTTTCTCCGTTCTGTTACATTTCATAAACTGTGAACTTGCCTAGAATTTCACCTGCAATTCCTTTGCATTAGCATCATGCCAATTAGTATCAGTATTGCACCTGACCTGCAATGATGTAAATGAGAGGGACAAACCATTGGTTCAGAGACCTGCCGAGTGATTGCCTTCAAAGGCAGTCTGATTGTGTGCTGAGATACTGACTATGGATTTGTTTCTGAAAAGACTGCTGTTGGGTAGGAGTTGATGCCAAGAATTTTAGATCTCTGTAGGAGAATTCTATCAATTAGCAGCATATATAAAGAAGTGATTTTTGGGCATAAAATTTTTGCAGAAAGACATAGGAACCCAGAAAATGGGAACCCAGAATATGTAAGCTAAGAAATACCTTGTTTCTTCACCAAGTTAAAGTGTTATGTAGTTGGACAATTTTTACCAGGTAACATTTTATATTAAACTGTGTAGTTTTTTTTTTTTTTTAAATATTTCTTGTCATCATACTATTAGCCTCCATCTTATCATTTAGACACTTAAAATATTTATTTCTTTTTGTTTTGGATTGTCCAATGGTAAAATGTCTTCATGCACAACTTAGGTGAAGTGATGTCAGTAGTGATCTGGGAACAATTACTAACAGTCTATTGTCATATTTAGTTTAAGGAAGGTGTATCTATTTTGGATTACCTGGCAAATTATGGGATTTTTTTTTTTTGACATTTAGTCACAGTGTCATGCATTATGTACTCACTTGGATTTCCTAAATACATGGTATTAGTTAATTAAAAATATGGAATGTGTGTGATTGAACAGACCTCAATCTAAGAATAAATATCAATAGTATGCACTTAAACAACTGAAAGAAGCAAGATTAATGCTCTGTAGTAATTTAGAGGAGACATAGATCAGCTACCCCAAAGCAGATCTGGGAAGGCATATAAAGTAAACTGCGCTGGGGAAGGGGATGGTTAGGACTGACCTTGCCCAAGCATAAAAACATATGCAAGAGCTCTGAAATAAAAGCAGCATGCAACACCCCAGGCAGCAGCATTAACACACAGAGGTGTATGAAATGAACCTGGGCGCTGGCTAAATCAGGTTGCTGTGTTCCAATCTATAGTAAGTGTGGATTGGAAAGTGTTCAGATTGTATGAAAAATAGTAAAATAGTCATTGTGCGTTATGAAATTCCTAAAGAGAAGTTTCAGTCTTAACAGAGGTTTAAATCCTAACATGGAAGTATTGTAAAAATAATGCTGGCTAGTTGACTAAAGGATGGATAAATCATAAATATATTTGTGCAAAGGATTATGTTCTATTTTATTACTGTGTCAGAGAACGGGATTTTTTTGTTAAAATGATTATCAATGAGTTAGTAATGTTAACATTTATGTTCCAATAGCTGGGCATAAGAGTTGAAGGTAAAATAAAATTATCTCATCTTCTAAGATTGACTGAGTTTCTTTCTGGAGATTTGGCAGAAAATAATGCAGTAAATTCAAATGTAGACTGACATTCTACTCTATGTCAAGTTGCATTTTTTGCCTCTTTAGCACTTTTTGCTCAGTTATTACAAAGTATTTAACAAATACTTCATGTGTGAGGAACCTGAGCATTCCTCATTTCTGAAGTGATTATTAAATAGAGACCAGGAGTGTTTTAGATTTGTTTTTCTTGTTGTAGCTGGCAATTCTCAGCAGCAGATTTTTTTTTTTTTTTACAAAGATAACAGCTCTTATTAAACTATACGAATGGCAATCTCCAGGGTAATATCACGGCTTCATCTGCCAGCCTCTGATCTTGCAAATTGGCTTGTCAAACTGGAGGCTGTTGTATTAAAACAGTCTTTCTTATATATTTGGAATATAGAAATCAACAAATTCATTTAGCATTTCACTTGCAGTAGTGTATATTGCATATCCTTTTCTCATTTATATGGCAGGCATTTATTATATGCTTGGCTTATTTGTGGAAAGAAGTGTTCTGAATGGGAGATTTAGTGGGGGTACTGGATAGCGTGTATTTAGAGACGTGTCTGTCTCAGATCTTATTGAGATGACTTGAATAGATGATACTCTTTGTACCTAGAGTACTAAAATCTAAATACAGAAGATGTTGCATTAGTACACTCCTGAAACAGGAAGCGCCGTCTGTCCAGTCCCTCTGTAGAGTCACCGGTTGATTCTGTGACTTGGTAGCAAAGCTCTGCTAGTGCCAGGTTTTCTGGTTAGTCTCAGCTCCCTCTTTATGGGATGAAGCAGGTGAGTTAGGTACTGCCAGGGCTCATGCAGATGAGTCACGTAGCTGGGTGTTCAGACATGTCCACAGCCCGTAGTATGGTTGTGAGATCACCAGGATGCCCTTTTTGATGTTCCTGAGAGTTGGTCTCAGATTCCCCTTTGCAATCACTCTTGGAGGTGCAGGGTGTGTGTTTTAGGGTTCAGAGGCTGTGTTGAGCTCATAAAAAGAACTTTTTAAATAGTTTGAATAGATTTTTTTTCAAATGTAATAATTATGTAATTATTGGGAGGTTGTTAGGGGCATCTAGAGTCCTTAGCCATGTAATAAAATTCTGGTTTGATTTCTGTGCTTATATTACTTCTGTTTGCTATAGAAAATTAGTATTTAGTAGGATAATGATTAGATTGGTGGAAGTCAGTAACACTTACTTGCCATCGTTCACCTCCCCCTTTTAAAAACTACTTATTAGGCTGTTGTTTTTAATTTCTTCACTGGGCTTTTTTTTTTTTTTTTAATAGTAAAAAATTGGAAGGCTGTGCTTTTTTCTCTCTTATTCTTGCAGATATTTTAGGCCTTTTACTGATGTTTTAAACTTGTAATTTTTGACACTCTTCTATCCTGTGTATTGTTACCTGAAGAGAATTTGCAGACTGATCATTTGTACTTAATCCTATTTTAGGCTATGTGCAGTATGGTGGTCATCCTTTCTTAACAGGAATTTTTTAAAAGCCTAATGTCTAAACATTACAAAATTCAACCTGGGAGACTTGAAGTTGCAATTATTCATATCTAATAAACTGAAAAGCTTTTTTGGAATGGTATCTGGTTGCAAATGTATATTGTAATTAGCGGTGTTTCTAATAAAATTTCACTGAATTGTCAAGTATAATGAAAATAGAGACACTCTACCATGAATGCATATCTATGTTTCTTTTCTAAATATTTTGTAGGCCTTTGGTTATAATAAATCTAATGTGTTACTCTGTTAAACTTCTGGTGAGTTGGTGCTTCTGAATGCTTGCTGTATAGCTGACTCTGTCTTGTTTTTTGTAGCACTTGAAAATCCTGATGTTGATATTAGTCTTTATTTTAATAAGCTGATAGATAATACTTGAAGTGGCACTCTGGGGATGATGAAAATATAACTAGTAGGCAGAAAGGAAATACATAACAGCAGTGGTGTTTGATGTTGTTGTTTCTCTTTGCCTCCTAATGTCATAGTATTATTTCCTTCTGTTCATCAATTAAAATTTCATGATGAGTCATCAAATTTCATTAGAAATTTGCTCTCCGTGCAAATGCAGCATAGCAGATAGCAATCTTTGGCTGAGGTGCTTCAGCAGTGACTTGGCATCTTACCGGTAATGAGGCAAAGAGCATCAGTAGGATTTTAAAATGTCATATTGCAAATTTCTTCTAAGTTTTAGTACATGCTATTCATAACCTTAATAATTTTCTTTAATATTATTTGTGTGTTTGACTACACTTCGTAATTTTGAAATAATTAAGCTCTAAAAGTAGAGTATGTGTATTATAAAATCTGCATGGCTGTATAGGTCTGTAAGTCTGACAGGTATAATTTTAGGGAACTGAACTCATCTGAAGAAATGAGTTAGACAAAGAATTTTTTTTTTGTCAGTTAGACATTACAGAGTGTTTAATACATTTAAAAAGAAAAAAATAGGTAAGTTTAAGTTATTAACTATAAAATACCTACGTGCCTGTGGCAGCATATTCTTTTGCAATCTTCTCTTTCTTCCATGTCTCAGAAAAGTAAGAAATCATTAAATAGAAAGCCGAGGACTTGGCGGGAGGTGAGGGAATAGAAAAAGGGTGTAGACAGAGAGGGAAGGAGAATGTGCATTTACATCTCCAGAAAGAACAAAGGAACCAGGCACAGGCTCAATGTGGATTTTGGGGTATATTTAATAAAATCAAAGTAGGCGCATTGTACCAGATGCAGACCATGTTATTTCTTTTTGAATCCAGGTGTCACTGTGTGTAACTTTTTGACAGAATTTAGCTTAGTCACGCTGAACTCAGGTGTGTGAAGGCACATGTGATATAAAAGCATCAAGGCAGTCTACAAAAGTTGACTTTTTCTGTTGACGTTGGCCTTTGACTTGGACAAAGCTTTGTAGCCTGTACCTCCCTCTGGGAGAAAATGATGCAGTTTTATGCTACAATCTCACCTTCAGCATTGTCAAACTATGTTTATAAAGAGAAGAAGAAGCAAAAAGAAGTGAAGAGAAACGATGAAGAAACTTAGTCCAGTTTATCTAAGGATATTTTTTGAAGCAATAGCATTCCTCTCCATACTTTTAAGAGATAATTTTGTTAAGGGGAAAAAGATTAAAAAGTCATCAACAAAAAAGAAATAATTTTTTAGACATTCTATTTCTTTTTCAAGGAAAAGAAATAAATGGTCAAAAATTGTGGTGAAAGTAGAGTTTCAGTAGCTCCTTTCAGGAAATGTTTTATGTGTTTTCAATTAGAAACTAAATTGTCCCACATGCATTTCAAGTTCCTTACACAAATCTTCTCAGTTAAAACTTTTTATATGTGGTCTCTTGCCAGAGGACACTCTTCCAGTATGAGAACACATGTGGCTGTTTGAAGGTGTTTTTGATATACAAGTCAAAGAAAAGCTGAGTTTCTTAATGTTCATATTTTTTCCTCCTCTTGATGTATGTCCTTCGGCATATAAGTAAAGCATTTCATAAGCCCTTGTTTTATGCTTGAATTTAGGACTATGTGGATGTAGGATGAAAAAAAAATTTGGATAGCAATACAGTACAGTGATTTTGGCTTTGCTTGAAAATTCTTCCTCCTTCTTTCTACCCTTCTCCATACACCTATATTTTCTAATTTAGGCAAGTGGTGTCAGAACAGTTCAAGAGTACAGAGGCCTGTACCTAGCCTATTGCTAGACTTACCTGCTGTGCTGGAGCATTGATATCTGTTTTATAGTTCGTTGGTGGCATCTGATTTCTGCAAGTCCGTGGTCTTCCACATTCAGCAAAACTCACATCTGCCTGAAAATATATAAGTACTTCACTAAGCAGAGAGATAATTAACTATGCATCTGCGGAGTTTGCTGAACTGAAAACTTAATTAATTTAATTAAAGCAGTTAGGCAATTTTTTTTCTACTACATCATTTCCTCCAATTTTTAATTTCATATGCTTGCACTCACGCTTCCATTTCTCCCCCCCCCCCCAAAAAAAAAAAAAAACATTTAGAATTTCCTTAATAGGTTCTCACAGAACTCAGTTACCTGTAGAAGTGCATCTTTAAATGAAGACCAGTGGCAATGGGATTTTTGGAATCCTTCCTAACGAAAATGCGTTTTTTCCTTATGTGTTGGGATCTGGCACAGAAATTTTCAGTGTGGTCCATTTATAGTTTCCATAAGGATATAAAGAAAAAAACATCATAATTGCTTAAGTATGCTTTCACGTGAGTTATGATCATGATATCATTTTGCTTGGAGATGATAGGAGGGGAAGAGGAAACAAGAAAGGGAAGATATATGTTTACAAATAAATTCTTTTATGCTGCATTTTTGTAGCATTCTTGTTAGAATTAATTTGATCAGTATTTTTAATGGTATTTTGGCTCAAGGAATACAGCAGTTAGACATTTTAAGTAACTTGCTGTATTTTTAGTGAAGTGAAATACTGCTGTTTTAAATTCTTAAGTTTAGACAAGCTGATCTTGTAGCAGCATTGCAAGTGTTTTCTTTGCCAGGAGAGTGGAAGCCATCTACTTGTTGAAGGTTTTCGAGGGAACCAGCAGCTTCTGTACCATTTACCTCCTATAATTTAGACGTTTGTGTGTTTTTCCGGGAAATATAGGAAGCTAACTTTACTGGCACAATAGCATCTCACATTTGCTTTTGTCTTGTCATAAGTATAGTTGATGCCATCTTGAATCATTCATTTTTTTTTCTTCCAGTGGTACTTTTTTTCTGATGTCTCCTTTCCTATTAGTTTTCATGCATCTTGAATTTTGTGTTATTTTTAAAAATCTTCTGTCTCATTCCATTTTCCTCCTGTTTGTTAATCAACAGCAGTTCATCTCAGGCACTGGCAGGCATTCACTGGTAGTTTGATGGTTGGATGCCATCCCTAAACTGCTTGTGTGTTTTTTTTTTTGTGTTTTTTTTTTTTTTTTTCCTGTGAGAATCCTTTTCTTTCTACCACTCTGTGTAATGCTATTTTAGGCAGCTTTTATGTAAACAGAAGACAAAGTCTTGAATGTTATTAACCGCATCGATATAGTCCTTAATTTAAGTGTTTCAGTCTCATCTGATTAGAGAAAAAAAAAAAAGTCATTGAAGCCTCATAACCTTAATAAAACACATCAGAATAAAAGGAATATCCTCACGTTCCTGGAGTCAAGTCATGTTACTACATGACTTAAAATAAAGCTAGGATAAAAAGGCAGTTGTGTTTTGGTGTCGTTTTTAGTTAGTATCAGGTTCAGGCTGTTTCTAAGTAATGTGAGTGTTGGATTCCAATCAGTCATGAAAAGATCTTGCAAGGTCTTTTAATCAGTTCCTGAACAAAAGAACCTCCACCGTTATTTGAAGAAGTATATGATGAACTGTCTCTGCTTGGTATTTTGTGGTGTTTAAGTTGGTGGTAATATTGTGTGTTAAAGTCAGGGTCTTGAGGCCAATACAAGCTGCTACTCCCACATCCCAGAAATGTGTAAAAAGAGAAAGTAATGGCTGGTTTTGGTTTATGCCTTATTTTGCTCTAAAAGTTAAGAATATTGAAATAAACTAAAAACCTCAGTGAATGTGAAGCAATTACCTGTCGATTTTGTGTGGATGAATTAATCACCTTGACAACTAAGCCTTATCGTAAAATGCCAGTGTTAATAATGTGATATGTTACCTCTGATTATGCAGAATTTTACTTAATTTATATGTACAAAGTGATTAGTAAAAAGTCCTAGTGATTGCAGTGATACAGATGGAGGGTATAAGGAAAGTATGATTATGTAACAACTGACAAATTAGTAGTGTAGATCTTAATGGTTGATAGCACAAGTGCTTAACATGAAAATAAGTATATAGCATTCCATTAAATACAGATTATTCTAAAAGAAACTATGGTTTGGAAAAAAAAATTAAAAAAGAGACTTCCTGTTCTTTTTATTAAGAGATGTTAGAAAGACAAAGTAGTATCACTCCAAAAGTGATGTAATAGATCAAAAATCTGGTTTCTTTAGGCTATAACGATTTCAGAAAATGATCAGGATATCTCTTGCTGTTGAGGCAAATCAGAAACTCTCCAAATGACATGAGATAACAAAACAATGAATATAGCTTGTCTTGCACATAAAGTGGTACGAAAATCATACACTTGAATCTGTACATCCCCCCGTCCCCCTCCAAAAAAAAAAAAAAAAAAAAAAATAGAACAACATAATTCAGCATTTCAGCCTTATGGGAGTCTCCAAACATTTGAATCCGATTGGAAGAAAACCCACACAAACTAATGAAGTGGGAGTCATTTTCTGATCTTCTCCAGAATTCAAGGTCTGCTGCCTTGTACCATCAGTGGTCAAGAAGAAAAGCTTTTAAGTCAGCCAGCATCAGATTAATTCATAAAGCAAACAGGAAGAGTATTATGAGGCAAGGCTGCGCGCGGTGATAGACATCTAGGAACACTGGTCTGTGGCAGTCTATTCATCTTTGGCTAAGGGGTGGAAACTCTGGTTTGTATCCCTGGGTAATGAATGGAATCCTGTTTATATTCCAGCTCACTTTATGTGGCCTTGGGGAGCAAAGTCTGCTCTTAGAATTAGCTGTAATTTTTGCTGATCAGATAGTGGTATGACTGGCCAAGTATTTTTCCAAGACTTTTGTATGACAAACCTATGACATACACCTATTTCTTGAAACGTTCGGTTAGTGAATGTACTTGTTTCAATTCTGCCTGCTGAGACGACCAGCTGGTGGTTTCCTCCAGGTGATCTCCAAAGATGTCTGTCTGTCTTTTTTTTTTTCAGTGTAAATAATAATGTAATAATTAGTTATAAATGCAGGAAAAAAAAGGATAAAGGACCACTTGGATGTTGTGTTCTGATAAAAGTGTAATATAAAATTATAATACTGTTGTCAACTGTTAAATAAAATTTTAAGCGTGTATATATATACACACACATATATTTTGATATATATTTTAAACATACGAGTCTATTTAACTTTACATATGAATTTTAATTCTTGCACCTATCCGACGCTTTTAGACAGTAATATCTTTTAGCAAAAATTTTCGTCAATAGGCTGCTTCAGGCCAGAGTCTTATTTAGCTGTTTATGGTTTTCTGCATCCCCTTTAAGGAAACTGCAGAGTGTGAGGAAAATGCAAAAGGCAGGACTGTGTGTATCCAATTCATTCTTCCTCTTCTTTGTAATAATACTTGTGTGTTATATATTACCAGGGTTTTTGAGAGTCTCAGTCATTGCCTAGAGTATCATTGTTAGCACCTATAAAAATAGGGAATGAAAAACTTGTCATGGCCAAAAATGTTTGCTTGAGCACTGTTTAAAAAATTAGACCAAACTGATTGGTATGATCTTGGTGGTCTTAGTTTATTCACTATTTGACCATAACTTGAATACTTAACTTGTAAGCATAGACCTCAAATTTGACATATATGGGATTTGCTGTGGTAGCTATGGAAAGCTGCCTTCTCTTTAACTGAAAATGCAGGGCATTTTGCCAAACATGAAATTTCTGGATAGATCTGTTGATACTATGTCATGTCATGTGCTACATTTATCATTTGCTTTGTGCATGAAATTATTTTTTGACTGCAAAAGCTAGGATTTGGAGAATAGTTAATTTTGAATATGGTACGAGTATTTTTTGACCTGTAACATAGATCACTGTGAGATCGTGAGTTACTGTCTCATGGAGCTGCTTCCCCTGTCAGAGCAGTGGGGCTAAGGATACAACAGATCAAAAATAAAATAAGATATAATGTGTTTCTTTTCAATCTTTGCTTGAAAAAAACACTTACTGTAAACTAATTTTTCCTTTTCCAGGAGAAGAATTTAAATTACATGAATTACTGCCAAAATTGGCATCTGTCTTCTCATGTGGTCTTTTAGTTATTGCTGATTAGGTAATCTATGTTCATAAAGGGAACAAACAGAAATGGCCCCTTATTCGGTTACTTTAAAATATGAAACCACAAAATAACTTAGATATATTTTTATAAAGATGTTGGGTTATTTATTTTAACATCATATCCAAAATTGCTTAAACTTTTTAGTCTTTATAGAATAGGTTTCACTATGTTCATGCTTGTTAATTAACGACAACAAATATTATGAATTGTAACCCTGCATGTTATCAAATAGATGAGATCCTCAATGTGCTATGGCAGACTGAGGGGGACAATAAAAATATGTGGAATGTGCATCAAATGTGCTAATTATAATTGTGATTGTGGGTGTCTGTCTCTGTACATTATAGGTTCACTCAGGAGAAGGGGATTTGAGAGAAAGACCTATTAGAACTTTACCTGGCTTTGCCATTTTTAATGATGTTCTTTTTGAGTTTATAAGGGTGATGCGAGAGAGGCATAATTTGGAAGACATGTACACTGTGTTGTTCTGGTGAATCCGCCCAGCTTTGCAGCCTAGCAGGCATCACTAGGTGTTTTTGTAGTTATAAAATTAGCTCAAATGTGGATTTAGACATTTGTGTGTGGAAAGGGCAGCAATGGGACTTCTGTACTTTGAGGCAAACCTTGTTTAAATCTGCCCCTTTTGGTTTTGCTTTCTAATAAGCTGCCCAGATAGGTTGTGGGAGAGATAGAAACTTTATCAAACTTTAAAATTATGGTGATGAATCATGCCAGTTCTGTGCAGAACTGTAGATATCTTCCCCCTCCCTTGCATTTTTTTAACAGAGACACCTCAGTGTAAGATACAACTCTGGTGTTTTATGAAACAAAACAAAAACAAAAAAAAATGCCAGTCTTTATTCTTTTTTTCTTCCTAAAGCCCGAGAGACTTGAATGCCTTCTGTGGATTATATTTATTTAGTGATTGCAATCAGTTTCTATGTTACCTATGTTTTAAGCGGCAGAAAAACTAGTGTGCAATTGTGAAAGCTGACTTGTGATAGATTCTGTAGGGGTTGCTGCGTCAACCCACTCTCTAATTATTATACTTAAAATGTCAAATTTAAATATAACGTCTTTAAATTGCTTATTTCAGGTATCAGTGGAAAAACAAAGAAGAAACTTACAGAAAGGGTTTTAAATGACTCCTAGCAGTATTTGGATAATTGAGTAAATTATGATTTGATGTCTGGGCAGAAGCAGCAGCATTGTAGTTGGATTACTGCTGGCTTTGTCACGGCTGACATTAATTATTGATAGTGGTTTCAGAAATAGCGCATGTGCTGGCGGAGTTGTCTGTAATATAAGATAGGGACTGCAGTGATGCTCGCAGGATAATAGAGAAGGAAGCACCTGTAGCATTTGGAGTTATGGAGACTTTTAATTTGCTGTGATACGTTCATACGAGTAATACGAGTGATAAAATCATGGAAAGATGAGTCGCCAAGCTTATTTCTATCGTGTCCCTCCGCAGGAATTACATAGAAGAACCCAACTACAGCCTGAACCAGCAAAGACAAAAGCTCTTCAGACAGTTATTGAAATGAAGGTATGGTCTTTGCATGTTTTTCTAAACATTTTTTTTCAGTTGAAACTCATTTTATAACTTTGAATATTAAAGCATTAAGTGCTTGCTACTACTTTTAACTTTCTTGTTGTGAAGCTAGGAATAGTTAGTATTTTTTTCTCCCATCTTTACTCCAAAATCATTGTCAGTGCTTAGAATAGCCCAGAGCTAGTGATTAGATGCAATATTAAGGCCTGTAACTTTGTATACTTGAAAACATAATCCCAGTAAAATTCTAAAAATATTCTTTGTGTCAAGAGGAACAAAGCAAAGTAAGAGCATTCCTCTTTTCCTCTCTTTTTTTTTTCTTTCTTTTTCTTCTTTTTTTTCCTTTTTTTTCCCTTTTTTTTTTTTTTTTTTCCCTTTGCAGCTCCTTCCTATAGGACGTGAGGATAATTTTAGTTAGAAAGGAGGCCAGTCCTGTCTGTTAAGGAGTCTAGCCCATCAGTGTAAAGCTAGATGCCCAGTGCTTCTCAGGATTATAACATCTCAGTTGTGTATTTCAGTCAAACTTTGAGGGCTACTATCTGGAAAGCAATTTGATAGTGAACTCTGCCAATTTCTGTCAAAGTCAGACCTAGGCTGTAAGTGGGTGGTCACAGAACTCTATGCTGTGGCTTCCCAAATGGCAGGTTTTCCTGTCTGTGTTCATAGTTTACTGCGTGTTCCGCACTGAGGGGAATAGTATTCATTTTTTTTTTTTTCATGCCATATCCTAGCATTTAAAAAGCTGTTATTTCTTTCTTGTAGTTTTTATTTTACTTTCATAACTAGACAACCTTTTCTTTCTCTCTACAAATTGCTGGGCGCTCTGTAGCTTACTGCAGTGTGTAAAATGAATGATAAAATAAGGATAATGGAGTTTTTTTTTTTAATGTAGAAGTTGCTTTTAAAAACAAAAACAAAACACAATGGCACTATTACATGTAGTTTAATAACGATACCTGAATGTGATTTTTTAGTTCACCACCTTAAAAAAGGTCACCAACTTAAAAGGAAGAAAAGAAAATGAAAAAAAAAAAAGTAGGTGGGTAAAAGTGGTAGAAATGCCCAAGATTCATGTAAAGTATTTTTCTTAATCTTTAGAAACAATTTTCTGTTGATGGCTATTTGACCAGCATTTTTACATACAACCTAAGGAAAATGTTCATGGTGTATCAGCAGGCCTCAAATTTGTGTTTACAGAGTAATATGATAAAATGTGGTGAAACCTCTGTCTTAAAAGTCCTAAATAAAGATTTCTCTCTTTGATGTATAATATTATGACAACTTTCCAGCTTTTCTTCCCACAATAATGAAACAAAAAAATGATCACTTTCAGTCCTCTTAAAAGAAAATGCAGATTAAAGGCCTCATTTTCCTAGTGACTGGTGTTATGAGGAAATGAGTTCAGCAGCTACAACAGTACTACTACATAAATATAGTATTTAATGAATAATAATTAGTTTGGATTATATGGCTAACGCAGAAGGTGCATCTGTTTGAGTGGTCCATATTCTGATGTATTTCCCTTAGACTTCTCTATTTGTTCTAGTTAGGAATCTGAAATTTAAAACATGGTATTTTTGCAATAACTTGTTGTCCTAAGAGTATGAGAAATAAGATGCTCTGTTTAGCTTAGAAACTTTTTTGTCTTAATATTCAGTACTATAAATTTAAAAATTTGGGGATGCAGAGAGAGTATGCCAGAGTTGTTTATGATCTTCCATTTGAGCAATTAGCAATGGAAAGATTACGTTGCAAAGTAGTTTACTGTTCCCCTTTCCACACCAAAACAAATCCCCCTTGAAAAGGGCAAAGGGAAGGGGGAGAATTATAGTTACAGCTACTCTGGCAGTGTCCCTGTTTCTGAAGACAGAAAAGGCTTTTCTGTTTTTGTCCTGGGAGAGCTCGGACTGGTGAGATCTTCCAGTTCTTAAGAACTTGGTAATTAGGGCTTTCATTTGTCACTAGTGAAGCTGTAATCATATTGCTGGAGCGATCTGATGTGGAGTTGCCTTTCAGCTAAGATTTTTCTTTCTTTTGCTATGACCACACACTCCTTTGGGGTTCCTTGTCTAAAGTAGGCCTGGCGCTGAAAAGAAAAAGGGGCAAATGTAAGTAGCTAAAATCCACGTGATTAAACAGCAGTTTTTATTACAAATTCCAGCTTTGGAATGTTTGCAAGTAAATTTAAATTGTCTTAATCCAGACAGCATTTGTTCTGAAAAGATGGGGGACATTTGTTTTAAATGATCAAGCACTGAAGCAATAATTTCCCTACGGTGCTGAGGGCAGAAGGAGGGAGAGGGTTATGGTCTCCTCCGGCCAACCGTGGCCGTGCCCGAGCCGCCCCCGGCAGTGCGTGTTCCTCCCCACCGCACCCGGGCCGCTTCACCCCCCGGCTTCAAGTTAGGATTTGGGCCGAGCGCCCTGCCCTGCTCTGGCAGGCTCTGCTTCTGCGTAGTCAGTCCTTCTGTTTGGCTTCTACCCCTGCCACTGCTGAATGCTTTCTGCCTCCTATCCTAATGCAAGTCTACTTTCGTCTACTGAAATATGCCTATTTCCCCTACCTTTCAGCTCAAACATATCTTCTCAATGCGTTTTTTGCCCTAAAAGGCTTTTCTTCTGCCCAGCCTTCCTGTCCTTGCTCATGCTTTTGAAGCTACTGGTAGCAACAGCAAAGGAAATTAAGGAGTGAAAGTATTTTTAACAGCATGAGTGTGATTTTATGACTTTGGTTCTACCAGAAGTCAGACTATTTTTAACAAAGCTCATTCGTTTGTGACTGTGGATATACATGATCAAGTACCACTTTTTCTCACGCATAAATGTATGGCTGCAGGAATAAAATAAAGCTTGTATAATGAAAACCTTTCCTTCAATTACAGTTCCACCCATTAATAGCATTTTGTGTTTTTTTGTAGGCAGATGCCATATCACTTATATCTTTGATTATTAAAGATGATTACTTGGTAGTAATTAATATAATCAAAAAGAGTAAAAGGAAATATCTTTCCATTTTTTTCAATAAAAAATATCCTGAGTACTGGAAGCAGGGCAGAATCTTGCTTATTTTCTTCAGACGGTTTCTGGTTTTTCTTGGATGTTACTTGAAAGCAAACACTGGAAATGAATTGCAAAGCTTGTCCTAAGTGTAGAGTATTAATGACAGTCCTGAAATATATATAGTAATGCAACAAGAATAAGTCTCTAAAATGCTAAGCTATAAAGTGAATGAAAATATTTGTGGTTTACATTGCTTGCAGAAAGAACCTTCTCTGTATATTGATCCAGCTTTGATATTTCAGGTATGGGCTTGGCTTTAGAAGAGCATGAATGTGTGTTTGCAGTGCAACATACTCTTACTGCTACGACTGAGTGACTCTTATTCTCTTGTCTTCAAAATAAACCTAAATATTTTTTGTGCTTCCTTCTAATATCTATTTTAAATTGACAATGTTAGAGCTGCGTAAAAAGAGCGTATGCTCTGTTGCTGGCATGTGTTTATTATGTACAAATGAGTTAAATGTGAAATACCAACACCTGCTACTGATTGTTGTATGTTCTACAAGCAAAAATTTTCCAGACATCTGGTTGAATGTATCTAGTATTTGAAATTATGCAAGAATAACAATTTGTTACTCCTCATTGCTAACAAACACAGACATAAAATATTTAGAAAGCTGTAGAGAAGGTTTGTGATGCTGTTCTAGTGGAGGCATTGAGAAAAAGAAGTACTGGCTACTCCTGGAAGGGGGATCGATTGGTAGGTTCGTACCCTGATCTACAGCACAGAGCCTGCTGTCATCTTATGTTGCTTCAATAGACTGGAACTGTCTTTTAACTGACTGGAAAAATTGCACAAATATTAATTTTTGAGGAACTCAGAAAATTATTAGTACCAGCTAACACTAAGCTTTTTCCTTGATATTACTGTGAAAAAATCTTCTAATTCTGTGCAGACCCACTTTGTTAGATTGTTGCTGATGTAGATAAGTCTTGGGATTTTGAAGGAGATGTGTGATGGAATGTGCCTATTCTATCAAAACTTCCAGTTAAAGTAAAATTATCTTCTGGCTTTCTGTCTATCCTGTAGGACAACCCAACTTCCTCCAGCGCAGGGAGGAAGCTCTACCCTGGGAGTTCCAGGCTGCCTATGTTATCTTTTAACATCTCTTGTTCTTCATTTTCCAGCCGTTGTCTCTGGACAGGAGAATTTTCAGGTGTCCTGGGCAAGCCTGCAGCCGATCTAGTGAGCTTGCAGAATTGCAAGTCTTGTTCTGGACTAAAGGAACAGTTCCTTTGCTCATTGAACAGCCTTTGAAGAGGAAGTGATACCTGGCTTCTCTCCTGTCTAGTCATCAGTTTTGTTCTGATAAAGCAGATTTTAGTCTTCCAAATTTTTACAGTTTTCAGCTTCTGTTCCAAAAACAATTAATAAAAAGCTGACAGTGACATTTTTTTTTTCTGGGAATAGGAAAATTAGTTCTTAATCAGATTGCTGCATATTGTGATTACAACTGTGTAAGAACTTCATTTAGCAAATAATTTTCCAGAATTTATTTTAGTTATGTATTTCAGTCTTCTGCGTATTTTCTCCCCACCTGCAGGTACTATAAGCCAGGATGTCAGACTATGAATAATTTAATTTAAGAACAGCTATTATACAAGAAACCAAGTAAACTATTTGAGAGTTAAAATCTTCTCCATTCAGAAACCTG
Organism: Tinamus guttatus; assembly: GCF_059628265.1. Classification (NCBI taxonomy): domain Eukaryota; kingdom Metazoa; phylum Chordata; class Aves; order Tinamiformes; family Tinamidae; genus Tinamus; species Tinamus guttatus. The sequence goes on along the minus strand of NW_028288985.1, from coordinate 1,379,819 downwards.
TGTTAATTTGTACTAATATAGGAAATAATAATAAAAGAAGATTTCTCTCAGTCTGAGACATTTTTGGCTGTAAGGATAAAAGTTAAAATATTACAGGAATTATACATTTTTTTTTTAAATGTGATTAAATTTCATTTTTACAAAGCTTTGGTTCCTAATGGATTTGTAAGAGCGGTTGTTGAATATCAAAAAAAATGAAATTTTCCTTTTTGGTTAATACTAAAAGCTCAGATGCCTTCTGGAATTTAGTCCAAAATGTCCTGCTTCTTACATTGCTGAACTGGCTTAGGTGTACTATGAAAGGAGGTGTATTATGAAAGGAGGTTTGGGAGGACTGAAGGAGTTTGGGTTTTGCCAGCTTAGAGATGGCACTGGAATATTTTCAGAGGTCAGGAGATTAAAACTAGTTTCCAAAAAAGGAAAAAAAACAACAGCAACAACAACAGAATTATGGTTAACCAGAGAAACCTAGGCTTAGCCCATACTATTTAAATGGTCAATTCAATTTGTGTTTTTCCTGAGTTAATTTTCTCAGGCAATATCCTAAGCTTACTGAATCAGTGTATTTTGTCCTTCATCTCAGTGCAGCAAGAACTTCACCCTGATCTGTAATTTTTGATGGATGATTGCAATTTCATGTTCTTGAACTGATTATCTCAGTGGCTGAATCATAGTATTTTCAATTTCTTACTAAATGTCTGCCAACAGTGCCTAAAGCAGATATCCTATTAAGTCATTTTGCAATGCTCTTTGAAATACAAAAGTGTGTGAGAAGTGCATGATCACACACATTTTCTCTCTTCGGCTCCTACTGAAGAGGGATACTCAGTTTCCGAATGACTGACAAGAATAGATGTCACTAGAGGTTGTCAAGTGGTGTCCTGGCGCACATGGCACCTATTGTCCGTGTAGAAATTTTGTACCATTGTCAATGCAGAAATTTTAATGGTTGAATTAAATTGGTTACATATTGTTTAGTTTGTGGCTCATAATTGAAAGTGTTAAGTCCTCTCTTAGCATGTATCTGAGTTAGTGAAGGAAAAATGAGGAGATGACCTTTTTTCCACTTAGCAACAGGCAGAAGCTGTAATACTGAGAGAGACTGAGAACATGATAAAATGCCTCAGCTCTTAGTGACATAATGAAGCGGCCTGTCCTTCTGCAGTGTTGACAGACTAGCCTCTCTAGGCAAAATTTAGCCTTTGTGTTTAGAAATTTGGTGTGTTATCACATATATATATGGGAAATAAGACATCTTCCTCTTCTTTGCTTTCTAACCCTGTAGGATTGAAGAGGACATTTTGACTACAATGTATTCTGTATGGCTGATGCAATAGAAAGTAGGATTACACTTCATTTTTTTGGTGGTGAAAGATGTATGAATTCCGCATTTCTTCTAGGTGTTGTCAAATGGAATTACTTGAGGTTTTTGATGGTGTACCTGCAATCTGTAGTTGTGCCATCTATTTTTTACTATGAGTTTTATTCATGTTTCTACAAGTACAGAAATATTTGTTGTGCTTTAACATAACGTTTCATATTGTTTTCAATGCTCTCTCTTTTTTCGTAATAAATCAGGATACAAAAATAGCTTCGCTTGAGCGCAATATAAGAGATCTTGAAGATGAGATACAGATGCTAAAGACAAATGGAGTTCTGAATACAGAGGACCGAGAAGAAGAAATCAAACAAATAGAGGTTTACAAGAGTCACTCAAAGTTCATGAAAAATAAGGTACAGTCTACTAATAAATAACGTAATGGTAATAACATAATTTGAATAACACAAACAAAAGTTTTAACTAGACCCTTTTCAACAAGAGAAGCTCTTTGCATGCCTTCTGCTTGTAAATCTGTAGTACATGATATTAAACATCTATGGAAGAGTAATGTATTTTGGATAAATGAAAATGTATTTTTGTATTGCCTGAGGAAAGAGGAGGAAGAGGCTCTTCCACCACTACTTCTGCAGAAGCAAACCTCAGGGTTCATATTATTTCCTTTTTCATGTCTCATGCACAGTGTTTTAATGTTTCTTTTCTAATGTTTCACTATGATTTTTAGTTCTTATGCTGGCTATGAACAGGCTCATAATTTTGATTTACACTGTTTTTGCATAATTTTACTTGTGCTTTTGTTACTAGTTTTGATAATAGTTTTGCAACAAGGGCTGCTTTGCCATAGATTATGCCAAATTGTGGTTTTACAATATTTTCAAGACTTAGAAGTTGAAAAATTGGTTCATATACACTTTTTTTTCACATGAAAATAATTGTACAAAGACAATAGTTACCTAGAGTTTATATGTGCAGTAGCTGGGTTGACCACAAGGAGATAGGAAGCATGTAGTAACATAAGACATTTCCTTGATATCAAGTTCCCTAACCAGAATTGCATCTTTGTTATTTTAAAATATGTCAAAAGTTTGATGCCCAAGTTGTGGCCTAGCTGGTCAATATGACTCCTTTACAATTTGCTTAGCTGCCCACTACGTAAAGATGAGCCTACCAACTGCTCTTTGTTAGATCTATTTCTTTCCTTGATATTTGCATAATTATCTTAAAGCTTAAATAATATAGATAATGTTACAATCTTTGATTGTTTTTTACCAGCCTTCCATCTTGAGAATGTTTTGTTTATGAAGCTTTAGTGCCCATGTGGAAACAATCCATATTTATAAAAGCTTCAAGAAACTTATTTTTATGTTCACAGAAAAAAATTTAAAGCTCTTAAGTGGCATTATCACTAGGAATGATCATTATTTTACACATTTAAATGTAGTTGGCTTGAGGCTATTCGGTCTTAGGAAATTACAACAAAACTCCTAAACATCTCTGCAAACTATTGATATATAAATAATATACAAAGCTTTGTATTTTGTTAATGAGCTTTTAATATCATTAAGAGGAAGCTTCAGGATGCTTCTGTGACATGGAAAGCTGTAATGAGGAGATTCTGCAATGGAACAATGTCATGGTCCAGGCCTCTGATAAATGTCACATTCTGGTGAAACTATGTTTTCTTTCACCAGCCCTTTTCTTCCCCTTAAAACTGAATTTTGCAGTAGAAGATCCTTTTATTATTATTCATCTCAACCTGGATGGAAAATATTTATATAGCAGCAAACAGATCTTCTTGTAGTTGATCTTTTGAACCTGCAGTTGCTGATAAATTCTCATAAATAGAATCCCTGATTGATGGCAAACAGTAGAACAAAGCTATAAAGCTCTTAATATTATGCATTTATGCCTGAAGTATAACTCATTTTAAATATTCTTAATTTAAATAAAAGGGGAAGGTGTTAAAAGAAAACTGGTAGTTGATATTATTTCTTATACAAAAATGCTATGAAGGGTTTCTTTTCTTAATCTTTTAAAAATAAAATTCACTTCCTCCTCCTCCTCCTTGATAAAAGCTTTGAATCTGAAGTAATGTGAAAAGGAATATTACAAATATGAGAAAGACAGAAAAAAGAAATACTTAGTTTTTAGTTCCCACGTGTGGAGTGTTTATCCTTGCAGTTTGAAGGGAAAACAGTTGTTACCACTTTCATAATACTTGAATTGTCAAAACAAGCTTTCATGACTATGGAATATAAAGATTTGAATATTTTTAAGAACCTGAGGAAAACATACAGGATCATACGCCTTTTTAAAAATAACTCCCGCTTTGCAAGACTTGGATCTCCTGCTAGCATTTTTCAGTTGCAGCTTGGCACTCCAGGATTCAAGCAGCTCTTTGCGTATTAGAGCTCTCACACTGCCTGCATGAATGAATGTCAAAACCCAGGGATAGTTCAGCCTGACCTCAACAAACAACAGTTCAGATGATGAAGAATCGATTAGGCTTAAGCGAACTGAAACCAAGGCTCTCTGTAATTAGTGTTTATCTGGAGTAACTTTTCAACCTGTAGGTAGAGGCAAAGTTCTAGGGGAACCTCTACAACAAAGATAAGAACTACCACATTTCTTTGCTGGCTGATGGGTGATAAGCATTTTAGACCTTGACCGATATAGACAGCAGAATCCCCAGGTAGACTGGATTGAGGCAGAGGATGTCAAGAGCTTTGTTTAACTGCAGCCACTTTTCACTTGCTTTGCCCTTCACTTAATTCTTTCACTTTGGTAAGCAGTTATGACTTACCACATGAGACTAGATCCTTAGCATGTGTAAATGGGCAAGGGCAGCCCTCTGGAATCCCAGACCCTAGAGACAAGAGAAGAAGCCTGGAGGGAGGAAGACTTGCCCCGGTTAGAGGAAGATTGGGTTAGAGAACACTTGGGTTAGAGAACGCATAGGTAAACTTGATACCCACAAATCCATGAGCCCTGATGGGATGCACCCAAGAGTGCTGCGTGAGCTGGCGGATGTTACTTTTAAGCCACTCTCCATCATCTTTGGAAGGTCCTGGAGAATGGGGGATGTGCTGGAGGACTGGAGGAAAGCCAATGTCTTACCAGTCTTTAAAAATGGCAAAAAGGAGGATCCAGACAACTACAGGCCAGGCAGCCTCACTTCTATCTCTGGAAAAGTGATGGAACAGCTCACCCTGGCTGTTGTCTCTAAGCATGTGGAGAGTAAGAAGGTGCTTAGGAGTAGTCAGCATGAATTCACCAAGGGAAAATCATGCTTAAACTAAGCTGATAGTCTTCTATGATGGAATGATTGGTGGGTAGATGAGGGGAGAGTGGTGAATGTTGTCTATCTGGACTTCAGCAAGGTTTTTGGCACCATCCCTCATAGCATCCTCTTGGGTGAGCTCTGGAAGTGTGGGATAGATGAGTACACAGTGAGGTGGATTAGGAATTGGCTGGATATCAGAGTTCAGAGGGAGGTGATCAGCGGTGACGTGTCTAGTTGGAGACCTGTCACTAGCAGTATCCCGCAGGGGTCAGTCCTCGGTCTAGTCCTGTTCAATTTATTCATCAATGACCTGGATGAAGGCACAGAGTGCCCCATCAGCAAGTTTGCTGGTCATACCAAACGGGGAGGAGTAGCTGATACCCCAGAGGGCTGCGCTGCCATCCAGAGGGACCTGGATTGACTGGACAACTGGTGAAAAACCTCATGAAGTTCAACAAGAGCAAGTGCAAGGTCTTGCACCTGGGGAGGAATAACCCCATGCATCAGTACAATCTGGGGACTGACGTTCTGGAGAGCAGCTCTTCAGAGAAGGACCTGGATGTCATAGGGGATGACAAGTTGCCCATGAGGCAGCAGTGTGCCCTCGTGGCCAAGAAGGCCAAAGGGATCCTGGGGTGCGTTAAGAAGAGCGTGTCCAGCAGGTCGAGGGAGGTGATCCTGCCCCTCTACTCAGCCCTGGTGAGGCCGTATCTGGAGTATTGTGTCCAGTTCTGGGCCCCCCAGTACAAGAGGGATGTGGAGCTGCTGGAGAGAGTCCAGCGCAGGGCCACAAGGATGATCAGGGGCCTGGAACATCTGCCCTATGAGGAGAAGCTGAGGGAGCTGGGCCTGTTCAGCCTGGAGAAGAGAAGGCTGAGAGGGGACCTGAGCAGTGTCTATAAGTGCCTCGAGGGAGGCAGTGAGGACGATGGTGCTGGCCTCTTTTCACAGGTGGCCACCGAAAGAACTAGAGGAAACAGCCACAAACCAAAGCATCAAAAGTTTCACAGGAACTTAAGGAAAAATTTCTTAACAGTGAGGGTGCCAGAGCACTGGGACAGGCTGCCCAGAGAGGTTGTGGAGTCTCCTTCTCTGGAGATCTTCAAAACCCGCTTGGACGCAGTCCTGTGCCACGTGCTCTAGGTGACCCTGTGTGTGCAGGGGGTTGGACTAGATGACCTCTAGAGGTTCCCTTCCTACCTTAAGCATTCTGTGATTCTAAATCATAGCTTTGTTTAACTGAATTACTGACTTAAAGATTTAGGCTATTATTACTAACTTATACAGCCTTCAAGGAAGGAGCTTTGATTATTATTATTTATTTTTTTATCATTTTTTCAGTTACCCTATTTAATACCATGTAAGGTTTTGTTATGAAGAAAAAAAAAAACAATTTCTGGAGATGACAGAGAATGATAAATTTAGGAGGAACACAAAGGAATTAAGGTTTTCAGCAAAAGAGGTAAAGCGAGATCATATTGGGCAATGTTGAAAAAGTGGTGACAGACAAATTACACTTATGAAATTTGTGAGATAATGAGAAGGCTGGCTGGGCTCAGATGACAACTTTGGAGTTTCTTGGATACCCCTGCACTTATATTCATATTTGTAGGTTCTCTATGTTGTAGTTTTTACAAAGTACAGGACAGACATGTTCTTGACTTTATATGCTTTTGTACTGAGATCAGTAAATCTCACTGAATCATTGCTGTTGGCTTCCACATCACTTAAGATTTAGCAAATGGAAAATATATGCACATCTGCCATGATAAAGAAAATATATTTACTTTTTAACATGCAGTACTAGCTTATGCAGGAATTTTAACAAGCGAGTGCACCCAGGTATTAATTTTTTTTAAAAGAATTTGTGGCTTTTTGTTAAGCATTTGAGCATTTTTGATACTTTATTAATTGAAGTTTCAGTACATTTTCACCATTGTAATTCGTTTTAATAAGCCAGCTAAAACCATAGCTATTCAACACAGATATTTCCTTTTCTTAAAACTGAGAGCTCTAACACATGTTTTTAAACTCCTATCAATTTACGGATCTTGTAGCCAGAACATTATCCTGATGAACAGATTCTGTTTCTAAGACAAAAGAAAAAATCATACCTATGATAAAATGAAGCTATTTTTTGGCTTATTATTTCTGAGGATATAGGTTATGTCACAGAAAAAAACCCCAAGAGTTTGATGGAGAGATTAAGTGTCTGAGACGCTCACGTGATTCTTGTATAAAACATAATATAATTCAGGTTGGCTGTGGATCTACTTTTTGTCTTTATATCTTGTAGACAGATTTTCCCGTTTTTCATTTTGTATACACTTTGGTCTCAATTTCCATACTTGCTTACATGTTCTGGCAAGGGGTGGAAGATGATGATTTGCTTTCAAGAGAAAAATTTCTCAAGCAGTTTCTTTACTGCACTTTTTATATTTTCCTGTCATCTGTTTTTTTCATATGTTCCTTCTTTATTTTTATATTTTCTGATTATGGGGATGATTGCTTTTAGAGCCTGTATAGATTCTAATGATATACAGTAGCTCAGGATGCCTACCTAAGTACATTAACCAGCCAGGCATACATCATGAGATTTATCAAGAGAAACAACATTGTGATGTGTATATGGACTGTAGTGTTTTTTTTTTTTTTCCTATATTTAATTGATATGAAATGCTGGCAATGTAGAACAGAATATAAACAGTTTAATCAGCAGTAAATATTTCCAATAACTGTGCCGTCCATTATTATATTTGTGATTTATTTTTGTATGTGGAAATTTAGGATTTGGTTAAGTAGGATCTACCCTTTTATTTATTTATCTCATTATTTCTTCCAGGGGCATGATAGCTCCTAGACTAGTTTCTTGAATTCTAGGTATCAAATTACTGTGCAGATGAGCAAGGAGCCTGAGAAGTGCTAAAAAGAGCTGTTTTAGCACTTCTCTGGTCCTTGGTCATTGCAAAATTGATATTTGAATTTTAAACAAAAATGTCTAGGCCCTTCAATGACCAAGAAAACCTTGTGAACAATAATTTAAGTGTGGCTTCTCTAAACCTGCAAATTTCTTGAGACATGTTATTTCAAAGAATCCTCATGAGTTGATAAAGCTGAACTAATCTGGCAACCAGTGTTATTTCACAGAAACACTCTAAAAAGAATACTTAGGTATCAGCTAATCCTCCATCCTCTAGCATGGTTCTGTATATCCTCCAGTGCTGTTCGGCTTCATATATTCTAAATCTACCACGCTCTTGGAAAGGAAAGATCAGAATTCCATGACGTTTACTGACGAACCTAAAATTCAGAAGCTCTTTTTTAGTCAATGAGTTTCCACTATTTCCCTTAGGATACTTCCTACTTTATTATCTTACAGACCTTTCACTTTGTGGAATTTTCTTATAACATTAAGACATCTCTTAAATCACTTTTGCTTGATTTTGCTAATACCTGAGAATTTCTTATGGACTGTCAAAGAAGATAAAGGTGGTGGGCTGGAGAGCAGCAACAAACTTTTCTTTGCAAGAAGAGTGTGGTTATAGTTCCACTATGCTGTTTTCCTCTCCTTAAGATGCCTACTTTTCCTTATCAGTCTCCTCAAAACTTGTAGCTTAATTCATGAGAATTATACTCTTTGAAGAAGTAGACTGTTGTGTTGAATTTATATGTCTAGGAAAACTTTCCCTGTGTATATTTTCAGTCCTGACCACTTATTCCACTCTGAGAACACTGAACTCAACTGGATTCTATGGTGAATTTATAGGCCAAATCATCAGCTCTAGGCTTTAGGAGTTTGTTTTTCGCTTGAAGAGCAGGAGCAATCATTTTTAAAGCAGGGCACTTTAAATCACATGAAACTCAAAGGAATTTGGGGATGTTGAAAGTCAGAATCTTAATTGGCCTGCATACTTTGCAGAAAGTGTAACTTCTACAGAAGTTGCATTCTACAGTCATTCTCACCATTCATATATTAAGTGTAACTACAAATTGAAATGAAATTAATGACCTAACCTTTCTTTTGCCATTACAGATTGACCAACTGAAACAAGAACTCTCCAAGAAAGAATCAGAACTTCTTGCCTTACAGACTAAGCTTGAAACCCTTAGCAATCAGAATTCAGATTGCAAGCAACACATTGAAGTGCTTAAAGAGTCACTTACTGCCAAAGAACAGAGAGCTGCCATACTTCAGACAGAGGTACAGTATTTTCTAACCATAAAATGCAATATACATATTCAGTTAAATAGTGTGTATTAAGGTGATGATACCTTTAAAAATCAGTTATAGTACTGATATAATGCACTTAGTTTCTATCCAGAGAGTTGCATACTTAAGTTATACAGGAGTCCTACTGTGTACTTCAAATTTCTAACTAGCAAAACTCTAGGGAGAAAAAATTAGTTCGCTTAAGCTTGTCATTCTCATGGAAGCAATAAAAGAAAATATTTCTAAGCTTCTGAACATCCTTCAGTGCTGCATATCCTCTTCTTCATTAAGAAGATACAGATGAAATCTTGGGATTTTCAATTTCTGTCTAGTGGGCTCATTTGCCAGCCAGCATAAGTATACAATACAAAATCATAGTAAAGACAAGGCTAAAAAAAATCAACAACTTTAGCAGATTCTAGTCTAGCAGTCTAGCTTTGAGTAATAAAGATTATATATTCTAAACCTTTGGCTGTGCATGTCTGTTCTGCAAAGTTTATACTACCTGTCATGGTGTTGAGAATAGTGATGAATTCTAGTGGCTCTCTAATAATTTGATTTCCTAATCTTTTTTGACTTGCTGCATATTCAAGGCAATATAATATTTATTGCTGGCAGGTGGACAGTGGTAAAAAGATCTGACTGCTCTCTCTGAATCTGCAGTGCTCTTGATAATGATGGGACCAATTGGCCTCTGACAGCTATTCAATTACTCTTGAGTCCAATTTATACACAACTTTGGAATAAAGCTTGAACTGTTTGCATGAGCAAGTTAAGTTAAAATTAGCTGTAATATTCAATTGGTGTGCAGGAGACAATCTGTTGTGTTGCATCTACTTATTGTTAACCTCTTGGGGAAAGGAAGTGAAAGATTAAAATGATTATAATCAAAGAGCTGGCTTCATATGAGGAGTGTTCTATAAGGGCAGTGAAGGAACCTATTTTGGTTTGCTTAAGATCATGTTATCAGTGATAAAAGAGATTGTGATATTTTGTGCCAATAGTTTGAGAATCTTAAAGCTTGCAATGAGAAAATACCAACAACCCTAGCACCAAAGAACCAGAAGTGGCATAAGGATAGGATTAGTGAAAGACACGTACAGTAAAGCACAGAAAAAAAAATCTCATTTTTAAGAGATTACTCTTAAAGGATTAATGTGTTAATGGCTGGTAAGGAGCCAACATGATTATTGTTTGTAATTGTGACACACTAATTGTTACTCTAAATCATTTTGAAACAGTGTATGTGCAATAATTAAGGTTTTTATAAAGTTCCATGTTAGGGAGGGTGGTTAATTATGGACACAGGAGGAAGGGAAATCAATGATTTAATAACCCTGGAAGTCTTCAACACAAAATTGCTTGCCCTTTTTTTTTTTTAGATTTACTTTAGATAAATTAAACTTTCTTGAGCAAGTTATTGAGTTTTATGCAGAAATAACTAAATGAAGATTTTTGGTGTAGGTTATACAGGAGGTAAGTATGGACTACCTATTTTTATCCTTAAGGTGAAAGAAATTCATTCTCTGTGAACTGAAGAGAGGAAGAACTGTTGCTGTCTATCTAAGCAAGTTTGAACCAGTCATATGAAGGAGTCAGGGGCTCCTTAAAAAGTACTTGAGCTATCTGGTCTTGTTTTCCTGGGGTAGTCTTACAGATGCCTTTAGCTATCCATAAGAAATACTCTAATATAACGAAACATAGGATTTGTAATAAGCTATTGTATAATTATGCAAGAATATTTATTTTCTCTAGCAAGCAAAAGAAAAGTGACAGATCTGTGTCCAAGCAATTTCACAGACTATAAAATAAAGATTCTTCAAGGCTGACACGCATGACCTAATGATGCCATGTTATTATTACATAATTTTAAGGCCCTCAGGGTTTTGGCATATTCCTTATCACTCTGTTGCATGCTAGGGAGCTTTCCTGATTAAAATGGGGTTGCAAGAAGAGTTTCCCCTTTACAGACATTACAGTTCCAGACTGGTTATGCAGCTTACTGAGAGCTATCCTGCTGAACTTCGGGCATGCTGGAGAAATGTGCTGGTGGAATTTCTAGATCATTGCATCTACTCCCATAGGCAGATTCCTGCTTGCTTGTCAACATTTAGTCAAAAACAAAAATAGCACAATGTTAATAGAAACTTCAAGAAGGCAACATATTAAAATTAGTTATATAACTCCTAACTAGTAGTTATTAGTTTCCTGGCTAATTTGTGAGGTTGTTGCTCACTTTTGGGGATGTTATAACTTTGAGGGCTATTACAAGCAATCTTGTTGCTAGTGTTAGATAGGAAAGGTCCAAATGGTGTCTTAGAGTAAAATTTCAGCAAATTCCCCCCATAACCAATGTGAGTTTTATGTGGAAACTTTCTGGTAATCCTTTCAAAAATATAAACATCATGTCACTCAGCAGTGTCTTCTTTCAGTACTACAATTCTGTATCTCAGAAGGACCTTTTACATTTCCTTATAATTTTTGGAGAGACCCAGTTTGTCTGGGTGTAATTGCAAGTGCAAAAGGAGATTCCATATCCTTTGTTTCTTTCTCTAATGAAACTCATGTATTTTCTGCAGAAAATACAATCCTTGCACTGAGAGAGATGGGGTAAAGGAGAGCTTTGTATATATTAAAAACAAGACCTATCTTCATGAAGACATGAAAAATAAAATGTCATTTACGTGGTGATCAGGCATGTGGCCTGCAAGTGCAGATGGATGAGGAATAAAAATATTTTTTTTGCCAGCTGAACTCTCTAGGGCTTGATTTTGAAGCTAAGCTAATTCCTGGTGTTCTGTAGGAGGAATCTAGCTGAATGTAGCCATAGCAGGTGTGGTTTTCTGCAACCTGGAATCGATCAAAGATTTTTTCTGCTTAGTGCATGCAAATCTTCTATTTCCAGGCCTCAGATCTTGTCTAAAAGGAGAGCAATGGCTTGCAGCAGCAAATGGGAAAGCAGCTACAGGGAGATGCAGGGCACATGGCATATCTCCAGCAGGTGGAAATCATTACAGAAGGAATTTTATATTGTACAAGCTATTGTTGGTAGTTCCCAGATGAGTAAAGTTAATAGCATTTTGGCCTGCATTAAGCCATTCTCTTTCTGCACATCCAAGTCTTCTTTTTGCACAATAGGTATGTTTTGTTAGTTGCTGAAGAATTTTATGCTGTCCTAAAACCATGCTCAGAACTTGAAGGGCTGCTCTCTGGAGGTGAGGTGTAATCATCAAAGGCCAGTTCTAATCCCGAACAAGTAAGTAAGGTTTTGATAGTTGCAGTGTCAACTTCCTGCCTCAATATCATTACTTTATAATCACCGTGTTGTAATTAAATCATTTCAGTAAATCCTCTAATAAAATAAGTCCTCAACAGCAGCATCTCAGTTGCTTCAAAATAAGCCTTTTATTATTCTTTAGCTTAATAATAGTACTCTGCAGATTAGTTTGGGGTTTCTTTTTGAGCCAACAACTGCATATTATACAACAGAAGGTGATTCTGCTTCATACTCCTCCGTGTTTCTTGTGTGACAGGTCTAATAAGGTATGAAGCTTAAAAGTAATCCGTTAGCATTTATTGTAATTTCTTCTGGCTCAGGCATCCTTGGAAGTTCACTAGATTCACTTTATTAATGACTTCTATCAAATTTTGTTATTAAAAAAAAGGTATTATCATTCCAAGTCTTGTCTTCTCATGACATCTCAGCAAAATTAGGTCAGAAATTTTACTACTTTAATCACAGTTTTCAACTGAACTTGTTTTTACAGTTTGTTTCAATGGTCAGAAATGAAGTATAGCCAGTGATATAATGATAATTTGCTTAATCTTTGCAGGATGTTGGCTACTACTGATAGGCATAACTAACTAGTGTATCTGGTGTTAAGATAGTTAATTTACATGTGGTGGAGGATTATAATAGATCATCAGAAATACAGAGAGTTTTTTGAGTATAATTCATCTTCTTCCAATAGTGGTAATTGGGTCAGATTTCAGATGTAATGGCACTTTGTCATAGGTTGTGAGATTAAAAAAAAAAAGGCACATAAATTGAGCACAGGTTTTGTCATGATTGCTTTTCTCTGGGTTTCTTTGTCTTCAGTGATGTCAGTAGTTTCTTATTTTTATAGGTTTCTTTGGCTTAAAAAGCTATCATTTGAAGTTTTTACTGACAGCTGAAACAAAAAGATTTAATCCTGTAAAGCAGTAACTATCATGGAGGCCAGAGTTGGGAGGTCTGAAAGTAGTCTATTGCAAGTAGGAAAAATATTTGGAGCCAGTTATTAGGAGGCTTGTCACCTCTGCTACGTGCATTTCATTTTGTTACATTTTAAGAGTGCATATGCGCCACTATGCCCTTTCTAATGCCAAACTATGCAAGCTTTTCCTATCTTAAAGTGTATAGTCTTTGTTTTGATTCTTGGTTAATGATGTGAAGTCCTGGTGACAAATAAAAATGAGACAAGATCAGGCCACTTCAGCTACAGAACATCGAAAATGTCACTGTACACTTTAGAGATATTGTTAAAATGAAGAATATCAGACAGATTTTCTTTTGCTGTTATGAAAAAGACATATATGTTTACTCTTCGAATGAGCCCTCATACTTGCCTTAAGTGGGAAAGAAATTAAACACCAAAAATAATCCTTACTGATAATTAAAAAGAAAAAAAAAAACATGAAAGACTAATTTGACTAATTTGTATGCTTCAAATAGTGACAGATGGTACAGTTTAAAATTATATTAGCACATTTTAGCAGTGACTGACAATGTTATAACTGCTGCTCCTACCAACAGGAAAAACAAGAGATTGAGACAAACAACTTTCATTTTGGCTGGGTCATTCACTTCATAAGAAATTCCAGCATTTTAGCACTTTATTAGTTACTGTACCACTGCTTTGGATAGCACACTGTGATTTTGTGCTGTTTGAGTGTTAATGAACTGTGAAATGCAGAGATATCTACAAAGAAATTTTATAGATTATGAGCATAGTCCTGTCAATGAAATTAATGGATTTGAAAGATAAATCTGTACTGCAACTGAATATTGCAGTGTTAGATAGGCATGTATTAATATTGAAAAACTAATAAAAATGAAGGGAAAGGTGGTTTTGTTAGATATTTATTGCAAACTGGTTTACTTTTAAACCAATCTGTTTACAGAGAAGGGCTGTAAAATCATTGACATCTTGGCAGTTCTTTGTCTGCACAAAGAGCAAATAAAAGCAGACAGCACAGAATAATTGGAACAAACCCACAAATCCTTTACTTTCTATTACAATGTTGATATTGAATATCTTTTGAAATGTAAATCTGCTTTTAATTTTACAATAATAATGCTATAGCTAAATTTTTTACTCTGACATTTGTATTTTTCTAGGCTAGCATTTACTTTAAAATTGTATTTTTCTTTGCTTTGGGATTTTCTTGTTTCAAATTAGGCAGAGACAGATATTCCAGTGTGGTCTCTTTGCTGTCCTGCCAGTGGATTGTTCTGCAATTTTGCTTTGCGTGCAAAGGAAAGATCACCCACTGTTTAAAGAAAACAAAACAAACAAACAATTAAATAATATTAAAAAAATCAAAAGCAAATGAGCAGCATTGTGGAGGCTGGTGTACCACCTACTCCCCTCTGAGTAGGAAAGGGAGAGGCTAAGTAAAGATGCTTTTGCATTATGCTTCTCATCAGCAGGGTCTGGTCTAAGGCTGATCAATGCAGCGGGACTTATGGCTCAGCTTTCTTGACAGTGCCCTGCATAGTTCAGGTCAGGTTTTATCTCGAGTATGGAGTATGCCACCTACTTCACTTTTCACATGGTTTTGACTCCCAGTTGGCCCTGCTGACAGCTAAAGACATGGGAGAGGAACAGTGGCTCTCCACTCTACCAGTCCTATGCCTGACTCAGCAGCTATTCCATGAGCCTTTCCAGCAGCTGCCTGCTCACCAAGTTTCTAGAGTGTTTAAAGGTTATGGAGGCTGATGTTTCCTCCAAGGAGATGTAGCTGGACAGAGTAATGATAAGGCAACCTTCCTATAGGTGTGTAGAATAATTCCTGTATACCATTGTACTAAGTCATGTTCTGATGTTGTTACCTGATTAAGGGACTGACTGCATTAGAGCTCTTGGTAGCCATTACGTGAAGTTAATATTGAAAATTTCTCTCAAGATTGGTGGTGTCCATGATAAATCTCTTGAATACATGAACACATCCCTTTCTTTATCAATTTCAGGGCAGTCTTCTATAATTTGTGCAGACTGCTTAGACTATATTTCAGTAGATATGAGAATATCAAATTATATCAGCAAGTGGTTATTTTGTAGCGGCATGACAAGGCTGTGCGAGTGGTTGCAGAAGTAGTATTGTGGGCAGGAAACGTCACATTCTCAGGTTATGGTTATTCATTGTCTCCTTCCCCAGATCATCTCAAGCTAATGTGTTTGAACAGGAAATAAAAACATTGGGAATATGGCAAATCATATTAAACAGGCAGTACCTGAAATTATCATTTTTGTATGTGAAAAGTAGTGTTGTAGCTTGGACTGAATCTGCTAATGAGAGCACTAAGGAAAACTTGCTTTTTTAAGGTTTTGACTCTTTTTAAAATGGTCAACATGCTAAGATTAATAAAATTTGCTTTCAGTGTAGTGAAGGAAAAGAACACTTTGCAGTTTCTTCAGATCAGTACAACTGCATCATTCTTCAAACAAGTGCCTCTTCTTTCATGAAGTAATCTAGCAAAAGCAATAAGTTTATTCAAATTATACTAAAATTGAAGATGAATGTGCTATATGCTGGCAATTTCCAAGGACACTAATCTCATTAGTCAGAAAGCATTGGTCAACAGGGGGATGTAATTTCTATTTTATTTGCTGTCTGCTCCACTCTTGTAGGAAACACAACCTTTCCTTATGTTTGTTTAATATGACTATTGCTCGCATAGGATGTGTATAGGAAGGATTCAAAATACTTATCTCTTTATCCAATAATAGTTTTAAAAGCCAGTGTACGTAATTTGACATCTGCTGAGAATTGATTTGTCAAAATTTGTGTAGAAAGCTTTGTCTTTTGAATTGACATGAGATGTGAGGCCTTACAAGAAGTAGCAAATCAATTTTTGTAGTGACAATAACGTGAATTAATATATTCTCATGTTGTTAAAGCCATACAGCAAAGATAAATTAGTAGTTTGGGGAGGTAATTTCCATAATAATTAAACACATTAACATTACTCTTAATATATGCAAAGATGTCATGAAAATACACTCAAGTTCTTCAGTGGTGCATAGTAGGAGGTTGAGATATAACAGGCAGAAGCTGAAACGAGAGATTCTGATTGGGTATAATCAGAATAAGGATAATTGGGATAAGGATAATAATCTACACTTGAGCAGGCCCAGGGAGGCTGGAGAATTTTCATCCTTAGAGGTTTTCGAGACCTGACTGTTTAAAGTCCTGAAAGATGTTGTCTGAATTCAGTGTTGACCCTGTTTTGGGGCAGACATTGGACAAGAGACCTCCTGAGACCCCTTCCAATCTGAATCATTCTTTGCTTTACAAATGAAGCTTCTTCATATTAAGGGGACAAATACATATATACATACAGATAATGTTCCGCCCAAAATGTATATTTTCTGCTTTGTATGAGTTGTAGGATCCATTCTTCCGCAGGAAGATTGTATATTGACTTTTTTTTTAAAATTGAATACGTTCTTGATAATAGCTTTGGATATCATGCCTTTTATTTGGAACACTATTTTTTTAAATAAAAATTTAAAATTGAATTGTTGCCTGAGGAAAAAATGACTGGAAGAGTGCTCCATTTGTGGGGGCTATAGAAAATACCGCTCAGAGACAGGAAAACACAGATGAAAAGAAAAGGGTAAAGATGAAAGAACAAAGATAAGGGCTGTATACTGAATGTGTAAAGATTTTATGCAAGTTGTTTGAAGAAATAGTTCAAGGAACATTAGATTTATTTTACTGCCAAAACACTTCTCATTTTTGTCCATTTTCTTCAATTAAAATGATAAATAATTGTTTAATTTTTCCCCAGTTCTTAGATTTACAGAGGATTAGTTTACCATTGAAAGCAATATTCAAATAGATTTAATGAGTTTTGTAGTGGAGCAAAAGTTTCTGTGATAAGATTAATTAAGCTTCGGTTAAGCTTCATTCTAGTGGATGGAAATTATTAGAAAAATTTAAGTACTGTTCACTGCCTTTGCTCTCACTGGAGAGATTTTGAGAGGATCATTGTCACTTTGATATGATTACTTCAGAAATGATTCTTTGTGCTATTTAATTATTATTATATTTTAACAGAGTCTGAAGTTTCCAATTAGAATCTTAGTGTACCTGCACAGTACACAAAGCGTGCAAAGAAAAATTCACCTCAAAAGAGTGTTGAAATTTCACCAGATGGGTGTAGCATAAACAATGAGAATACAAAACAACTGTAGATGTTATAATTATCAGAATTTGCTGAAATTGCTGAATTGGCTTTGCATGCTATTGTAGGGAGTTTTTAAATGTTTTCGGAGCAGCCACAGGGAGAAAGGGCTAGAGCTGTTTCAAGGACAGTGCGTTAAGTCTGCTGACTGAAGGGACGTGAGGATCACTGGCTTGATGAGTAGGGTTTTAAGGGCAAAGCCAAGCAGCTCTAGTGACATGAAAGGAGCAAGTGCGACCCAAGAGTGTGTGGTGCTGGGTTGTGTCAGCTCCCCCTGGGTAAGCACGTGTGCTGATTGCAGCTTGCTGTGCCAAGGTAGGGACCATGTAGAGTTTTACTTTTAGGCTGTATTGATGTTTGGTTTTAATAATGATAGGTAAGAATGTCATTCAGGGTATAGTGCGGGGCAGTAAATCCTCTCTGAAACTAAAGCTAAAGGCAGCAAGTTGTATTCTTTTTATCTATTTATTATTGTCACTGTTTCTGTCTGACGGTATTGCTTTTCAGTGAAGAGATTTAATATATGAGCTCTTTTCATAGTTAACACAGAAGTATTTATCTTTGATCGAGGAAAGATATATTCTCAGCCTGCCCTTGGCTGAGCAATGGTTGCACAGGTGATTAGCACTGTTCTGCTAATACTTAAGGAACCTCTAAATAAGATCAACTAGGGTGAACAGCAGAAGCAATAACTTAATGTAATTGCATAACATTTTTGTCCTTTTCTAGAATATGTCTCACTTACAAGTCATTGAGTAATCCAGACTGCAAGAACTTCTGAAATATTTGTCACTGTTGCATGCAAAATGTATTTACAGATATTTTTTTCCTGCAAAAGAAGCAGAAGTACCTGTGTTTTCTGCTCAGTAATTCATTCTGTCAGTACTTGGTGTATCTTCAGCTAGCTAATTCCAGTTTTGTGGCATCCATTCTTTATTTTTGGTTAAAAGGAAGGAGGTTTTTTGAGTTTTTAAACTGGGCAATATAAAAATCCAGACACAGAAGTCCTGTTTCCTTTAGACAAGCAAAGGATGATGCGTGTGGCAGAAGCTGTCTATCTGAAGCAGGTTTGGTATTTGGCAGCTTTGCTGTAGTGAGCCATGGTAGCTAAGCTGTGTAGCCTTAAGGCTCTAGTACACAGAAGTCCTTGTGCCCTGGCTGGCACTGACATGTGGGGACAATCCTAGTTTCCAGTTGTAGGGAGGAACTGCCGTTGGGCACAGTGAACCATGAAAACAGTGGTCTTGCACTTGAGAAGAAACTGACTGCAACTACTCAGCTTCAGTACCCAGTACAACTACTGTGCATGTTAGCATCAAGTTAAATATGGATATTAATTACAGCAAAGATTTTTAATGGTAGATAGCTAATGAGAAGGTTTTGCATTTAATTTAAGTAATAAGTGTTCTCAAAGGATCTCTGCATCTTAGGACGCTAATTTACATTTTCTGGACTTTCACAGGTAAAAGGTGATGGCAGCAGGGTTCTGAAATTGTCTGTCTGCCCCGAAATTCGTTCTCTTTACATTTTTGGTAATGTAAGCAGTTACAATGATAATAAGCTATTTGGTCCGCTGACTCACTTTTGCAGCTCTTCTCCATTTCTAAAGAAAATCGGTTGTTCTGCAGAATCCAAGGAAAAGAGTATAAAAGGAGCATAGATCTGTGGAAAGGAATTGCAGAAGAAGCTACTATGGAAGAGCTCTGTGACAGGGACATCAGGGCTGGTTTGGAGAGCTATTTACATATTCTTTAAGTCTGTGGAGTTGGACTATGATTATGTTAGAAATGTATTTAAGTACCTTGTAGAGTTAAGCACTAACAAGATAAAATCAGGAAGTTAAAAATCAATTATCTGAAGAGTTTTGAAAATATTGGCACTAGTGTAAAGTTGGACTGAGAAGCAGATCAGAAGATAGGAATAATGGGTAAGAATGTTTTGGTTTCCGTTTACACAGAGATTCTCTGGATGCCTCTTTTAGCACAAGGGATCAAATTGGATTTGCAGATGCAAACCTTAATTTTGTCCTTTTCTACTCTGTGCTTTTGCTTTTGGCTTTCAAGTCTTACCTCAGGTCAAACAAACATAGTGGCTCTTCTTTATCTCTAAAGCCTGCATTTTTCCAACTTCCCTATGGTGTGAGATCAGGCACAGGATCAGTGCAGAGTGGGAAAGACTAAGGAGCTTGTAAATAAAACATTTCTGGATCATGTTCACTGCATGATTTCCCCTTTAAACCATTTAAACTGTTGAACTTCCAAGAAAATACTTAAAATATTTTCCATTAGTTTAATTACTTTTATATTGTATCACTGAGTTCTTGAATTGCTTTCAATTCTGAACACCATCATCATCATCATGACTAGGCTTTGGGAGCAAAGATATGGGAAGGGCTTTAGCCACGTTTCCTGATGGCCACGTGGGTGTATCCTTCGAGCCTGCGCAGTTCAGGTGAGGCTCAGTGTGCGCCGAACTGGCCCCAGCCTTTACTCCTAAGGTTCATCTGCCAGGGCCTAGCGAGACCAGTCGATTTAGTAAGGTATTTGACCCATCAGCTGTTTAGACTTTCTGGAATCATAGACAGTACATGACAAAATCTCTTTTACTCTATTTTTGCAACTGGATACTTGATTTTTTTTTTAATTAGCCATATTTTCCTGTAAATAAGGTCCTGGCTGACCTTTCAATGTGAGAATTAGTTTGCTTCCTTGTTTATTTTGAAATGCTGCCAAAAATTGCAAAAAAAAACCAAAACAAAACAAAAAAACCCCCAAAAAACGGAGACGTTGCCTTTATTTTATTCCATTTTAGGATTTTAATGCAAGATTTCAGAAAAGTTGTGGTAAATACCAGAGAACATATTTAATACAGCTTGTAGGTTTATGCTTGCAGCAGACTGGAAACAATTGAGCGTAGTTTTCCTAAGCATAACCAAAACCATCATGAAGCTTATCCTGCGAAGTGCCAGGCCACAGGGAGACGCAGGCGCGTGGGTGGTCAACCTGCCTTCTGGTTTTAGGAAAGTCCTGTTGGACCAAATAAGCCAAGTTTCAATCGGGCATGAAATCTTTGCCAGATTTGACCCAAGCTCACTGGCATTTGTGACTTGTCGCTATTGCCCAGTCCTGGAGCTGACCTTATGAGCCGAGCTCAGGCTTACTTGTGACCTTTTTTGTTTTGATTAATTATTATAGTGTGATTCCTTTTCTGAATATATTAGAAATTTATTCTATAAAACAAAAATATAATAATCAACAGAAAGAAAAAGCATATACATAGAACCAGCTAGCAAAGCACAAAAATGGCAATAAAAGTGACTTTGAATATAGCGTGATGCCGTGACAAAGGACAGATTGCCCCATTTTTCCCCTTGTGCAAGTCTATGGTTGACTGAGCTTCATTGACTTTCAAATTGTGTGGCTGTTTCTCAAACTGTCTGATGATTTAAACATTTTAAACATAAACTGAACATATGTCCTCTTTGGCAAAATTTTTCTTTTTTTTTTTTTTTTTCCCTCCTCCACTGGATTTCTGTGGTGTCTGCAGGATTTATAATAATTTTTGTTGGTTTCACTATCACATGTTTATTCTGTGAGAATAAAAAGAGTATTGGGGATGCCTCTATAACCAGAGATTCCCTTATGTTTTCTTTAAACTTTTGCACTGTCTCTGAGTGGGTTGTCCCCTAGAAAAGCTGTCATGTATGTCAGGAAAACTTTTCTTTTGGACATACTGCAGGTAGTTTAATTTGAAATGTGCCAGTCTCCTTTGCTTATGCTGAGTCAGATTTCTTTTTGTTTGTTTGCTTTTAGTATTTCTGTTTTGAAGTCACTGGAAAAGTCTCTTTTTATAGGCTTCATGTCTGTAGCGACTGTAATGCTTTTTAGCAAGATGGGAACCTTGAATAACACGGGGTGATGGGGCCTTCTAGCTTTCTCCCCTTGGCCTTCTCCTCTTAAGCATGTGCAAAGTCAGGTCTCAGCCTCTTCTATACATCATGTGCAACAGTCTCACAATCAGCCTCGTGCTCTGCACTGAACTCGTGCCAGTATTTCAGTGTTCACCTTGTTCAGGGGCATCCAGACTGGTCATTGAAGCCCAGATGTGGTCTCACAAATGGCAGGCACAGGCTCCACAGCGCCTGCAGTAGGAGCTGTCACTGCCTCCTGTTAATTGGCTTTGTTTTGTCCTGGGTTATCTGTTGTTATTAAAAATGTGTCTTGTAAGTGCATGTCCTACAAGGCAAGTATTTATAAAGCATGAGTTCTGAGTTACAATGTGTTTCATTTCAATAATAATTCTTGGAATTCTAATAATAATTATCCAATAAAGGTGAATATTTTGATCAAAAGCTTTTAATCATATTATTACTTCATGTGTTATTTAGCAGTCCAGTAAATTAAAAGCACATGAAAGTCCGTCAGTGAAAGAGAATGCACCTATTTAGTAAAGAGCTTTGGGTCAAGCTTTGACCATGAATGATGAGGAAAATGATTTTAATGATTTATGTCGTCTTCCTCCTTTAACACTGATGTAAGTTTTTATGATTTGAGGAGCAGGGTATTCTTTTCAAAACTTTGCGTTAGTTGAAGGTTTATTTGTTTCACTTGTCATTTTTGCATTTTCTCTACTTGCTTCTATGGAAACAAAGAACTAATTGTTTTGATGAGCAGGTGCTCAATTAGGACATGCAAAGAAGCTGTGCTGGTAACCTAGATCAATGTGATGGCCATGGCTGTCACCCGACTTTCGCTCTTCATGAAGAAGAGGTTCAGGTCATGGCTATGTGCTTCCCTGCTCCAGTCTCCAGTTACTGTGCAGTGCTCCATGGCCGTCCCCTCAGAACAGAAGCAGAGGCAGGGCGGACTTTGAAGTGCAGAGCCACTTTCCATTTTCTTCACTGTTTTTGAGCTGACTGAAAAGTGTCAGCAGTTGCATGCATGTGGGTTTGGCCACATGGGTAGAACCACTGGAGAATTGGGACCTATTATTTCTATTTTCTTCGGTCTAAGGAAAGAATTCTTGCGTGGGCATAATAGTTTCATTTGGGTATAAAATGCAGTGGAAATAGCTAAAGCAAAAAATAATAATAAAAAAACATATTTAAAATATCAAATGTAGCAGCTGAGAGGGAACTCAGGCTGGCAGCTGTGATGTGCCATACTGATGAATCAAAATAATAAATTTGGAACATATGTTATGATCCCACTAATGCAATCCAGATTATGAATTACAAGGTAAGAGTTGGGCCCTTTGAGTGCTAAAAGTTTACCTTGCTTTGAGTGGAGGCCTTCTAGTTGCTGAAGGTACAGAGTGCCTTTATTACGATAAATACTCATTGTTTTAAGTTGTTACTATCTACCTAAGCTTTATTTGAGTGTGACATACAAGTCTGATTTCTGTTGTAAAATTCTTCATAAGATTTATATTTCTTTTTCTTTGCTTCATGAGATGCAGTTTGAACTATAAGGTACCAAAAATTTAGAGGGGGAGCTGGGGAAAACTGCTTTCTGTGGTAAAGCCTTAAAATGAGTGTGAGAGCATTTTTATACAAGTGATGAGAGCCTCCCGGACATGATTGACTTAAATTAGCTTGATTGCTTTTTATCAATTGCAGCTGCACTATTTAGCATAAAAATGCAAAACATCTAAAAATCATTTGCCTTGCAGCATAGTGGAAGGATGGTTTTAGTTAGTCTTTAAGATGTTTCAAATGTTTATTCTACACAGATTCTCTGAGAAGGGATCCAGAACATATCTAGTTACAGAGAATTAGTGCAGATACTGTAAACTTTGAGAAAATTAATTAAAGAAAATATGCTGCTTTATGAATTGCATATTTAGGATTTGGGTAATTTTGCTTTTAACTGTTTTAGTAAGTTAAACAGTTCAAAGATATTTGTTATAGTGGCATAATAGGGCATGTGCTGTTAGAAACTAGAAGTGAAAGAATAGAAATTTTAATGAATGCACAATTGTCTCACTTGTTGCACAGTGAGATTATTGAAAGAGAAATCCTGAAGTTATGTAGATATAAATTTTGGTCAAAATAAAAGAAGAAAAGTTTAGGCCATGTGGCTGATTACAGGCTAGATTTGAGAGAAAAAAAAAAAAAAGAAGACCAGAGAAAGATTGCTACTGGTACTTAGATGTTGTGTTCTTTATATGGAATTTTGATATCCGATATACATTTGCCCTTTGAATTTCTTTAATGCTTCTTTTTGTAGAACTGTTCTGCTTGCAAACTCAGAAAGCTACCTTTGTTTCAGAAGGTTTCTGTTTTTCTGTGGCTTGATGATTTAAGTGGTATGTGATTTTCAAGCTAGTCAGATGCTCCTTTTTATTCCCTGGACGCTTAATTTTCTAATTGACAGAAAAGATATTTGTGCATATTTTAAAACATACTGGCATCCTTTACTGTCAAAAAATGCAACCAGAAATTGTGCTGAAGGAATGCCCTTGTAGTTATGGCAACTAATATATTATAATAAAGAATGAGATTATCAGCAGTTGGTCAGTCCATTTGTACACTTGGAAGTGTTTTTGAAACAAGGCTCCTGCATCAAAGTTAAAACACTTTATTATTTTTAGATTAATACACTCCTTGCTAGGATGATCAAGCCAGGTAAGTCTTTAGACAGATTCTTGCAGTTAAGGTGATCGAAATGGAAATGTAGCCAAGTAAAGGCATGCCAGTGATACAGTCCTAGTGGCCGCATACCTGGGAATAACATAAGCATATAATTACAGGAAAATCGGGAAACTATTTTCTTTAATACTGTGAAAAGACACCTTGAGCACCTCTGGTTTGTTTTTTGAATTTAATAAATTCAAAATAGTATCTCTAGGTGTCATTCAGCAGCTAAAGTTTTACTTTACTCTTGTAAGAGCTTGCAATCTAGTACAGCAATGAATGTGGCTTATATTTCTTCTTACATCAATAATAGAAGTGTTCGCAAAGTTCCAATTACAGGAGCAGTTAGATGCATCTGTGCAAGCTTACAGACAGCAAACAACTACAGAAGTATCACTGAGGATATAATATATGCAAGAAGAAAATTCTCATTCTAGATTTAATAATATACTAAGAAAAGTATTTATTTTAGGGTTTTGTAACAAGAGGGACCCTTGCACCTGACATCTGCATCTGGCACATGAGCTTTTGTGATGAAAACTCATGGCAATCTATCTAGAATTGTAATATTAAAACAACAGGACAATAACAATAGAACAACAGTAGAATTGTAATCTCTGACTACTAGCCCTTTTTTTTTCTTGTTTTTTACTTCTTTCAGGAGAAGTACAGAGAAACTAAATTCTCAAAAAAAAAAAAAAAAAAACCCCACACTTTTTAAAGCTGCCAAATGCTTTATATTTTGCTCTTTAGTTGAACTATGTAAAACACATGTCACTGCATGAGATTATTTGCCAAAAACTACTAGATGTCATCTGTGATGGCTACAGAGAGAAATGCTAGCAATTCTTCAGGGTATCCTCCTCAGCTTATTTAGGGTTGGAAAGATTTTATTTTCTTCTACTTGAGAGAGTATTTGATACTCTCAGGTATCAAAGTATATGTTGATAAATGTAATTAGATTTGTATAGTGCAGAACCCTATGTAGTTAGTCTCTTCTAGACTTTATATTAAGGTTGCTTCTGTGTGCTGGCATTGTCCTATTACTTGAAAAGTATCTTTATTTTCCCAGTGTTTTGAGGAGATTGGAAAAAGGAGCAGAATTTCACTCATATGCAGAATAAACTATGTCTGGAAAAGAAATTACTTGCAGAATGCTTTCCAGGAAAAGAAAAACAGATGAGCAATGATACTTGCTTTATTTATTTATTTATAAAATATTCTTAAAAGGAAGATTTGTAAAGTTCCCACATTGATGCCAGATGTTGGGGAATGAATTTTCATACTTTGAGATTCATTTCTATAACTAGTTTACTAACTAGTCTAATCCATAGTTGCAACTCAAAGATCCTCCCTTTGTTACTAGTATAAGATTCCCAATAGAATTATATCATTTCCATCCCCAGGATGGAGACCAAGCTTAAAGGAAATAATAAAAAAGGAACTAAAGTGATAATTTATTCATCTGACCATATGCCTTTGAATTTCCTGTGAAAAATGGTTCCTCTTGTGTGAAGAATCATGTTATTTAGAAGCTATTCAGAGAACTTCTATGCTTCCATTTTAATTGAGTTAATTAAATTAGATCAAAGAAATATCTTTGATATTTCTTTTGATATTTTGATATATATTGATATGTATTGATATTTGATATTGATATTTTTGATATTTTTTGATATTTCTGCTTTAGATGCAGTATCATGTTGGAAATAAAGAGAGTGAAGAGGGAGGTTAGTCTAAGAATTGTAGAATTGCTGAAGTACCAGCTAACAGGGAGAAAGTGTCGGCAGTGTCGAAGGGGAAAGATCAGGTTGGGAGAGATTTTTACTGAAACCTTTTAAAACCCGATACTGAAGAGAGTCTTATTATAATTTTCCTTGTATAGCTTGCCAGAGTTTGGACACGTGCATATAAAATCTCATGCAAATGCACATATTGAAGTCACTAGAGAGGAGAACTGGGTGATCTTGAAATCTGGAGTGATAATAATGGATGAGATGTAGTAGTACAAAATGCAGAGTTTTGCCCTTGAGGACTGAAAACTAGAACTTCCTCTGTAACGTAAAGATTGATGTAGAGGTGGTACAACTGTATTACTCAGAAGGTTGATGTTAGTCATGAGTAAAATATGGCTCTGGAAAATCTGACCTTGGATGTATCAGGAGAGATTTCTGGTGGAGAAAAAGGAGGGAGGCTTTAATATACCCTGTGAGATCACATGTGGAATGCAGTTCATGGTTTTGGTCATCCATGTTCAACAATGATTAATTCAGAATGAGAGCAGTGCAGAGGAGAAGTGGTAGGATGATCGGGAAAATTATTATAAGAGAAGATCTAAAAGGGTTCAAATGTATCATCGTATCTGTTTCAGGGGTCATTTGAGACAAGTGCTCCTCAGTGCTTATCACTGCTGTAAACTAGTGACAGTTCCTTTTTCTTCAGTTATGTTTGCTAAGGAATAAAAATTTACAGCTCAGCAATGAGTGTGTCTTTAAACAACTTAAGATTATGTATTTGTTTAGAAAACAGACACATCAGTGCGGTGACTTTTACGACATGCGAGTTATTTGGTCATTTAGATTTATTCACATATCGCAGTTGAGTGTTCAGACAATTTGGAGTTTGTTACATTGAAAAATAAATTCATAGAATGTTTTTCTCCTGTCCCCCTTTTAAAAACGGAAACCGTCTTTTTGTCCATCTGTCTTTAAATGTTTTCTCCATGCAGATGCTTTATTTCATATGGTTCAATTTGTTTGTATCATCTAGCTGATTCTTAGATGGGTTTTATTATCCTTGAATCTCTCCTTAAATGTAGCCGATACTTAAACTGGACATTAAAATTGCATGTGGGGAGCATGGGGAGATTCATGGAAAGGAGAAATAACAATTAACTGGGCAGGCAACAAAAGAGAGAGTATTTTTGCTGTGTATCTTGTTTTCATCTCATAGAAAATCTCCACTAAAAACCTCAACTTTGTTGTTTATTGAAATTAAGCTTCAGCAGCAAAATACTAAAAGCATTTGTTAGTTCAGGTCTGTTTTATCAAAATCTTTATAACAGATAATGAAATTGTTTCTGGCAGCAAGGAATTCTGGAGAACAAATAGCTTTTATGGATACTTTCATTTTGTAAGTGTGTAGGATGCCATTGCACCCAGTAAGTTTTACACTAGAGCGGGAAGCACAGCCTTAAGCCGTGCTGGTATCCTATGACCTTCCTCCTGGCTGTGTGGAAGGGGATTGTACACAGCCCTGGTTCCCCCACAGCATCTGTGCACTGAGGCTGTAGGCAATGTTAGGCTTTTTCTGAGGTGTTCTGAGCATATGTGTACCACTTAATTGCTATATAGAACCATAGCAAACCAGAGGCCTGAAGGAAAAATTACACACTGAATACACCTAATACTTAAAATAATTGTTGATTTGTTTACTGTTAGCAACTAAATCATTACTATGTGTATTACCCAAACTCAGCTGCGTACTATAAAAGACAAATCAATTTTAAAAACAGCTGTTGGACAGGGTATTCTGCTGCTCTGGACCTCAAGAAAATGCACTCTCCCAGAATTGCAGGGGTATCAAATGTTGTTACTGTGAAGCTGAACAAAGAAATGAAGAAGACAGAGTGAAACGTGAGTACTTCTCTCTTGTGAGCAAAGTGCAAGACGTGAGAAGGAGGAAAAGGCATTCCTGGCACAAGTGTTCTGAAACAATTAGTGTTGAATGAATAGTGCCCAAAATTGCAGTTGTAATGTATGTTATTATTCAGACTTCTAAGTCATTTTAAAGGAAATGATTTGTTCTGAAACTTAGTTTTTTAAAATTTGGGGTTTTTAGTAGGGGAGTCTGTATACTAACAATCTGGTTGAAATCCGTAAATACTGGATGAATGTCAACTGTTTCAGAATCACTGATCTTTGAATGATTTTTTCTTCAAGAAGAGCCTTTATTATAGGCAAGCCTCAAAAGTAGTTGCAATGAGATCTGACAACTTAGGTAACAGATTCAGAACATTATTACTTGAATGCCATATACTATATGTTCCATATCTTTTTTGCCCATCTAATGTAGAGTGCTACTCTGTTCAGGTAAACATCTTGCCCTATATATATATACATATTTATATTTATATATGCAATTATTTCTCACAGTAGCTCAGGGAACCCTTAGAATCTCTGAATTGTTCTCATGCATCCTGTATTTATTATTGCAATTTAGAGATGCCTCAAACCTACTATACGTGGACTGGGCAATTGGTATGTGCATTATTGTACACCAGTTCTGCAGTATGGTAATGTGTGAGGTGCACTTTATCTAAACTTATATAGCAAGACTGCCATGTCATAAATGGTCTAGCTTTTTGTGCATGCACGGATGAACTGCATGGTGCATTTGTATTGTATCTGTTTCCTGATAATGTACAGCTCATACCCAAGGACCTTAGATATTCGATATTTACCCTTGTCTCTTAAGCTCCTAGGGAGCAGTTGCTGTGCACGAATGCAGTTCCCAACAAAGAAAGTATGGAGCTGCTGACTGGTCTGGCAGTCAATTGAGGCCAACTATTAAAAAAAAAGGATTAAATCTCAAAAAACCCTAAACATACTTTCTATTGTAAATAGCAATAAACAGTCACAGGGAAGGGCTGCTACTTCAGAGGAGCTTTGGAAGGACTAGGCAGGCACCAGAGAAGCTGGAAGTAGTAGTTGTTTTGGGGTGGACAAGTAATGGAGCTGACCTGAACTGTACCACTTCACTTGCTGGTACTCAAACAATACAGAGGTCAGTCCTGTTGAGAGTTTATTCTTGCCAAAGTTGGCTCTGGAGCCAGGTTTGCTTCGTTCTTGGCTTTCGTTAAAAGCTTAATCCCTCTAGAGAGGGTGCGCAGGGAAATAGGCTATAGCTTGGTCTCTGGAAAAATGGAAGCAGGAGAGATGCAAAAACTGTCATATAGTAAAGCACTGAGTTATATTCAAAGTAAACAGCATTTGTTTACTTATAGCGCATTGTTTTACTCTTCTCCTCTGTTGATTCTGTTCTTATAAATAAATGAATAATATTGCACAAGCTGTCTTGTGTCACTAGGTTTGCCAGCTGGCTACAGATAAGTCTGGAGATAAGATTGTAGTCAGGCTGAATCCAACTGGACCTCCTGATGTAGGATAAACAAGCAGGAGACGTAAACTAACCCTCAAGTCCCAGAACAGGGTGTCTCATGATACTCTTCCCTCGAAACACATGTGGAATCGAAGAGGTTAAGGGCACAGCTCACCCCTTCAGTCATAGTAGGTTCCCACCTTAGCTGCAGAGTGGTTCACCTGCAGGCAGCTTGTGTGTGTGAATGTTGAAATCACTGGCACCAAATATTAAGAAAAAATAAAACTGAAAAAAGAAGTCATGTAAGAATTGACTTATTTTTAGCATATATAAAGCTAATGGATATTTACTAATGTTTTTATATTATTTTGGAGTTGTACACAATTTATTCATGAAGCAATTAAATGTACTGGCATAACTTTAAAAAGAATACTGTGACACTTTAACTCAGTATCTATTAATCTGTTTAAGAATAATAAAATTTGAATGTTATTGGAGACAAATTTCAGAAGTTTAAAGCTACCGAGATTGATAGTTTTGAAAATCGTTTTTAAGTATTTTGAATTTTTAACTGTCATTATGTTGCTAAATAACATTGACTCTGGAATGACTTACATCCTTCTGCAGTAATTCAAAAATATTATGACAGCTATAGTTTTATAGTAAGCATAAAAATCAGTGAGGTAAGTTCAATGAGGTAAGGTTAGTGCTGGAAGTTTTATTAACAAAAATTTTTAAGTATTAGCACAACAGTTACAATTCCCATGTGTTTTACAGAATTTGTTGGGGTGGTTCTGAATATTAAATTCTGACCTTTGGACTAGTTGTTTAAGCTACCTAATTTTAATGATAGGAGTAGGCAAAGATATAGGTTTGAAGAAAGCAGCTGTTAGGCAGTCGGCTGCATGGATGGGCCACACATGGGCAGGAATTCTTTGTAGCATGTAACATTGCAGAAAGCACTGGTTTCAAACTGCCTGAGAGAACCTCTTTTATGTCGGCTGCTACTTCCATTTCAGCTAAGACGTTTTCTTGTGTAGTGTGAGCGCTCAGAGTTGCCATTTCTCTCTTTTAAAGGAAAGCATAATCTGGACTAGTGAGAAAAAGAATGAAAGGGCAATCAGGACTCATTAGGGGAGGAGGTGGCTATGTTGGCTCTTGGGAGCTGTATATATAATCATAGGATCAGAATGCTTAAGGTTGGAAGGGATCTTTAGAGGTCGTCCAGTCCAACCACTCTGCACACTCAGAGTGCGTATGGCACAGGACTGGGTCAAGCGGATTTTGAAGATCTCCAGAGAAGGAGACTCCACAACCTCTCTGGGCAGCCTGTTCCAGTGCTCTGTCACCCTCACTGTTAAGAATTTTTTCCTTAAGTTCCTGTGGAACTTTTGATGCTTCAGTTTCTGGCCATTTCCTCTAGTTCTGTCGGTGGCCACCACAGAAAAGAGGCCAGCACCATCCTCCTCACTCCCTCCCTTGAGGTACTTATAGACACTGCTCAGATCCCCTCTCAGCCTTCTCTTCTCCAGGCTGAACAGGCCCAGCTCCCTCAGCCTCTCCTCACAGGGCAGATGTTCCAGGCCCCTGATCATCCTTGTGGCCCTGCGCTGGACTCTCTCCAGCAGCTCCACATCCCTCTTGTACTGTGGAGCCCAGAACTGGACACAATACTCCAGATGCGGCCTCACCAGGGCTGAGTAGAGGGGCAGGATCACCTCCCTCGACCTGCTGGAGACGCTCTTCTTAATGCACTCCAGGATCCCATTGGCCTTCTTGGCCACGAGGGCACACTGCTGCCTCATGGTCAACTTGTCGTCCACTCCCTCTCTGCAGAGCTGCTCTCCAGAAGGTCGGTCCCCAGCCTGTACTGGGGTTATTTCTCCCCAGGTGCAGGATCTTGCACTTGGCCTTGTTGAATTTTGTAAGATTTCTCACTGCCCAAGTATCCAGTCTGTGGATAATACCAATGTGCTACCTTTCATTAAATATGTCAAGTAAATGTATTTAATCTATTATGCTATCAAAGGATTTGCCCTTCCTTGTGCAGAATTATTGAAAGACTTTGTGATAGTTATTCTATAAGGGAAGCGTTCTGGTTTGATTTTCCTTGTTGTGAAGTCTCTTTCCTGTTAGTAATGTATGTATCTGTATGATGTGTGTATCTGCTTTAAAAGCCTCCCCTTTTTGCCAGTTCTCAAGTACTGAAGTAGTAAATGGAGAACAATAGATTGTCCTTTGAAGTACATGAAGCCTGCTACACTATCAGCTCTATAATAACATAATTTTCTGAATTAAAATTTAAACAATAGAAATCATAATACCCAGAGGGACGGGAGTGATAAGGTTGTTGCTAAAGCAATAGATGGAAGTGGAGTTTTTCTCCAGTTAAGGGAAGAGCTAGTTTACTCGCCAAAGCTTTAACTTGGAACAAGAATATAGTCAGTGTATGCCTTTTTTGCTTTCCTTTATAATTCCATACTGTAGAAAGATTTCCCCCAAACCTTTGCTTTAGCAAATATATTCATTTATGGTGGTAAAATAAATAATTCTTAACAGTGAAACACAGTAGTGCTTCTTCACGTTTTACTTCCTCACAGAGCTCCATAACATCAAAAATGCTTTCATAAATGATATATGTCACACGGCATATAAGTTAAATGGCTAACAGTAAGGGACTTCAAGAATTAGACGTCTTGACTGGAGCTGGTCATGAGTGGCGAGTGATGACATGAAGATTAATGAAGTTTGACTTTGAATTTGGCAATTTTTGGTGCTTACATGAACTTTTCCTTTCTTTCTAAAGTATAGCCCAATGCTGAAGTTATACGAAGTGTTGTATATTTCCAGAGCAAGTGGCAGTTTATTGTATTAAATAGTTGAAATAAGTAGTTGCTGAGGAAAAATCAGTTAGAAAAAAATAAAAAGCAATTTACTTGGACAAATATCAAATCTGCCTTTGCTTTATTTTTGTGGAAAATTTTAACCTTTTTTAGAATGCCAAGTTTAACTAATATATGTACTGCCAAAGCTTGGGAAAAAATAGTGAGTCTTAAAATTACAGTGTTGAATGAAAAGCCAGAGTGAGGTTTTGTGCACTAGCAATCCTTATCCTTTAATATATTAAAAATACATATCTGATACTGTTAAATTACCCGTATTTTGTTTTCTTTCAGATTATATTTAAAATGCAGTAGACATAAAAGGAGCAGTAACAAAATGGCAGACATTTCTCGCAGTACACTGGCATGCTGCGTTTAGAATTCTTCATTGTTTCACTATTTTAGAGATGTGAGATTTCACTGCACTATTTTCAGGGAACATAAAGATAATTTATAATATTGGCAAGTCTGTCCTGGCTTTACACGAGACATAAGGAGGCTGTTTTGCTCCTTGTCTTCCACAAGATGAGGAGCTGACTTAACAGCTTTATGGTTTTACACGATCTGGAGGTTCAGGTTTGACTTGTGAAATGATGTCATGCATGCTTAGCACCAAGCAGATCTGTATAGTAAAAGGTTGCATGTAGTTCAGGCTGAGGTAGTTTTGCTTCACATTATGAGCAATGTAAAAGTCTTGGTTCATGATTATTGGAGGCAGAAACAAGAATGCAGAGAAGCAGAAAATGACTGGCCTAACCAGTGTTCTTGTAAACCTCCACACTGCATTCCTGTGAACAGAAAATGAATCTGTTCATCTAAGACCACACACAGTATGAGCTGCTTATTCAGTCTCCCAGACTGGAGCTCACTCAGGGCTCTGCCTTTCTGTGAGAACTCACATGGAGCCCTGATTGCAGAGCAGCCCCTTGCTACGCATGTTGCTGGGGGATGATATGCCTATTTTATCTCAATGCCTACATTCCATCACGTGGGTGATCTTTTGAGGTTTAAGTGCTTTGCTGTATCACTCTCAGGAAATCTGACCACTGGTTGATGCTATAGTAAACATAAAAAAATTATGTACAAGGATTAAAAAAAAAAAAAATAAAAGAGGAGAAACTCCAAAAGAGGTAAAAAAAGGAGAACACCAAAAGAAGAATACATGTTTTTCAAAGACGATTTTGGATCTCTGTGCTTCAAACTAAGGTATGGGAAATTATAGAAAATTTTACGGCCTAGGTGTCTTCACACATGCAAAGCATAAGCTACTGCTGTCATCAGATACCCTCTTTTATGCAATGCTTGTAGGTTTTGTCAGTAACCCAACTGATAAGCCTCTCTCTATATCTGAGAAAGATTTCCATTTCACTACTTAGCAAGAGATGAATTTCCTCCTACCTCAGACTCCAGCTGGAACAGTAGATCAAGTGCATGTTTGAGCTATGGTTCAGTGAGAAAGGGCTGGGAGATAAAGTTTAGCTTCCTAATGCTAACACTGGATTTGCTGCGGCTTGCAAGAGATCTTGCAAAGCGTTGTGGAAGTGTCAAAGTCTCAGATGGTGAGTGCAAGGCGTGATGGTGCATGTGTCCCTCTTGGAGGAATTTACAAGTCACTTGGTCTCCCTCCTTGTTTTCTTCCATGGATTTTTCGGTCACCTTTGAGAAGAGTTGTTTTTAATTACTGAGTAGGAGAGGTGACTAGTAGCGACAGGAGTGGTGGTGGAAAGAAATTTATGAGGAAGAGAATTGTTTGCTTGGCTGCTAGAGTTGGGATAGGAGAAGGATGGATAGAGAAGAAAAACCTCAAGCTGCTGCTCAGATGAGTTCAGCCAAACAGAACTGTATCTAGCAACTCTGTAGGCTACTGTGTTTTCCCAGTCCCTGGGAACAAACTCATTCCATTGCTTGCTGAGAGTACCATCAGCTGTAAAACAGGCTTGTGACGTGTGGAAGATTGGAGTTCATGCCCTGCTGATGAAGAGCAGTTCTGGAGCTCCTGCTGCAGTGGTATGACCTGCTTCTCTGTTGCTGCTTAAGGGCCTAGCAGAGATTTTTGTGATTTGACTTACGGGATTACTTATGGGCGTGTAACGAATAAGTAAATAAGTACAAAGATCATCTGCTGATGAGTATCTGATGAGATCTTGTTGTTTTTTAAAAAAGGGTCGGAACTTTTCCTGCTCCTACCCTTTTTCAAAAGTTAAATCATTGAATTTTGCACTGCATACTGCACACCAGCTGCAAGACCCTATTACTTTAATATTGTAAAATCTTAAGAATAAATCCTAGGGAGTGTAAATCTTTTTTCCAGTGTATAGAAAAGCAGTGAGCTATTTTAAGAGCAGGAAGAACATGGATTTTGAGATTCAATAGATCATCTAAATTGG
This sequence comes from Tinamus guttatus, assembly GCF_059628265.1. Classification (NCBI taxonomy): domain Eukaryota; kingdom Metazoa; phylum Chordata; class Aves; order Tinamiformes; family Tinamidae; genus Tinamus; species Tinamus guttatus. The sequence continues at coordinate 1,345,532 of NW_028288985.1, read as the reverse complement.
TCCCCAACCAAGCTTTAAAATGACATTGCGAAGACTTGTGCTCAGAATAACTTTAGCATTACAAAACTCAGAATATAAATAAAAATAAATCAGATTCTGCCAATTGTTTTGTACTTTAATAATGTTCTGATCAACTAGAAAAAAACTAGATTGCTTAACACACATGGCCTTTTCTGACTGCTCAAATTGTACTACTTAAAAATGCTGAACTAACATTCATGTCCTTTAAGTTACTTCCTTCTAGCTTTTTATTATGAATAAGCTTTGTGAATTTTCACGTAATGTCAATTTTAAACCCTACTTCTTCATTTTCTGTCATTTTTATGTTTGAAATTTGGATTAGTGAATCTAAAATTTCTCACTTGCCTGGCTTCCTGGAGCTAACTCCCTGCTAGATGGAGAATTATTTTAGATTGCCACATCATATATTTTCAGTCTCAGCCTTGTCTCCTCAATGGCATACCTGCAGCCAAAACAAGCCTGTGTGGATCCACTTAACGTGAACACCTCCTGGTTTCAGAGCAGTGGAGGAATACAGTATCAGACAAATGGTCTCTGTTCAAGGAAAGGTGGCTTTGGAATAACAAATGGCTGTGGCATTTTTAATCATAGCTCTGTACCTGGCGTGATGTGATAACGTCATTCTAAGGGCTGATTCTTTTGCTGAATTTCTCTATTTGCACATGGACTCTGCATGCTCTCTGCGTTAGATTGTGCATTTCTTTCTCTGGGTAGAAAGTGTGATTGTGGCAAAAGGTGTTTAACAGTATTTTTAGTATATCCTCTCCTGGACTGTAAGTTATAATTTGTTATTTCAATTTTCCAGAAGGCTGGTTATTTAGGTAAGAGTAAACTCTGATTTCTGTAGCCCAGGCTTGACTCTGGGAATTTCAGCACCAACAAGGGCTTGAGTTTGTTCCTTTGTGGTGACTAAAAGTGCAAATTTCTGATAAGAGCTCTTGAAAAGGCTTAAATGAGCGGACCAAATTGAATGATCTGTTTATCATTAAAGTTTGCTATTCTTTCATGATGACCTTTTTATAGTGGTCATTTTGTTTAGAAATTTGTTTTCAATAATGAGGTTTACTTAAAAATTGTCTTCTAGTATTTAAAAGCGTACATGATGAAAGCTGCTTTTTACCCCAGATTTCCCCACCCATGGCTTAAGTTCTGTTGCTGGTGTGCTGCTCAGCGATTCATTTGTAGCTGCATTTCTGAAGGGTATGTGCATGCAGGGATGATCTAGTTGAAGTGATCATTGAAGGGAAAAATATACAGAATTTACAACTTCCCAAGTGTTATTTATTTATTTATTTAACAATTGATATGTTGGTTCCTGCTTGTCCTGTTATCCTGTACTATATAGGAGGATTCTGTAGGATGTCAGAGACAGCAGTAATAAAGGATACAAGATTTCATTTTGCAGCTGTAGTTTCTGTTGCAATTTCATCTTAAGGTTTCACTTCCACTTCACTATCACATCATTATAAGAGTACTTAAACATCTGCTTTACTAGGATGGAGTTTCATTATTATATTTCAATTTAAAGAAGCTATACATATATATATATATATATAAATATTTATATATATAAAATCCTCTGAATATCTTTTAGAAACTGCCAACAGTGGTAATAGTATGTTAGGAGTTCTTGAAGGTTGTCTCAGTGCTCATTGTAACATTGACTGCTTCCTCTTTGGTGTTGAGTAGGATGACACCTTTTCCACTGAGACTCACTTACTACTCTAGGTTGAGTAGGATTTGCATCTGTGAGGTAGGAGTGTTAAATTGACTTGAATAATTTACACTTTATTGTCTTGCTCTTTGTTTCTTCCCCCCCTTCATGACATTTTTTTGGTTTTTCTTCCTGGAATCATTATCTTTGTCCACTGCTGTGGCCCTCTCTGTCTTTTCACATCATTCTTACTTTCCTGTTTCTTGATCATAATCTTCAAAGAGCCAATTCCTGCCTCTTCAGTTCTTTGAGCAAGTACCCTGTCATTTTGATTTTCCCTCTTGCTGCTTTGTTCCTTGTTTATCCAAATGGTTTTCTTTTTTCTGATGATGCTGATTTTGCTACTGTCCTTGAATGTGGATGGTGCCTTATCCCCCAACCATTTATTGGTAATGGAAGAGTCAGCTGTTTTTCTTCTTCTAAACTTTTACAAGTACCTAAGCTTTTAATTACAATTAGCAGTAGAGCTAGAAACAGCTGCATACAAATAGTAACCAGCATCAGGTGACCTGCAGATTTTCTCTGATCACCACCAACTATGCTTCTGACAATAACTAGAGAACTGTTGAAATTGTGTTAAAAGAACAATAAAAACACATTCCTGAGCATTTGTATAGCAAAGAAGATAAAATACGTATGCTTCCTGCATACTCAGAATGCTTGCTCAACCTCTCATTTGTTTTGGAGGGATAGTAGGGTTAGTTTTCTAAAGAGGAAAGGCAATTATGTATAATGACTTAGATATTTCTTTACTAAAAATGGTGGAGAAGATGCTTCTGTCTTTGGAAATACCCATTATTTTATCTGACAGGACTTGGTGCTTGCTATAGAAATTACAAGGTTAACTGTTAAGTTAAAATATTGCATTTAACTGTTAAGTTAAAAAGATGCATGCTGGAGAAAAATGGAACACAGCAAATGGGGCATCTTTGTAAAATAGTTCAATTCTAGCTTACTGGCCTGTGTCTATTTGTGTGGTGACTGTAATATCTAGTTGTGCACTGCATGGCTTTAATAACTAAACACAGGATATGGAGTACTATTTTCAGTCAATTATATATTTAGTCAAGATGATTCTGGTTTAATCATTTATGAACACATCAGATTAGGGCCGTTTTAATGTATTTCAAGTTTTGACGGTTTCTATTTCAAGTTTTGACTGATATTCAAGTTATATTCAAGTTTTGACTCTTTCTACTCTTTATTAATATTTTAGGGCTAAAAGTGTTTTCATTTTTTATTATAATTTAAAAAGGAGAAGAGCCTCTCAAAGCAGGGAAAAAGATCTTGGAAAACCTCCATACAAAAAAAAATTAAGCAACAAAAATCAGCGAGTTATAGGAAATAGTAAAGATGAATAGTACATTTTAGTTAAGACCACAATATGTTTGCTTTATTTGTTCTAGGTTGATGCCTTGAGGTTACGATTGGAAGAAAAAGAAACCTTTCTCAATAAAAAAACAAAACAACTTCAAGACCTCACAGAAGAAAAAGGAACCCTGGCTGGAGAGATTCGAGATATGAAAGATATGTTGGAAGTAAAAGAAAGAAAAATTAATGTCCTTCAGAAAAAGGTAAAATCACTGATGAAAGAATGTGTTATAAAACTTCTGAACCACATGTAAAGAGAATATTTCTTAGAATGTTTTGCTTTTAAAATATTTTAAAAAATATAGGGAGTCAGTGTATCGTTGTCAAAGTGCTTGTTTGATTTGGTTTGTTTGCTTTACTCTGAATCTTCCAAGGACCTTGTAATGGGAGGACTTATATTAAGTCAATTATGTACTTTCCCTATGAAAAATAAGCTAATGATATAAGAATGCAGGTACTTTCTTTAGGTCTTATTATCCTTATTTCTAGATTTCCACAAATTTAGCCAACCCCTTTTTCTCTGTATTGAAGTTGGTTTTAATCAATCATTATAATTTCCACTTGGAGACCTGCTCAGGGGAACCTTTCCTGAGAAGGCAGCTCTGCATGGGTTGTGCACAGAGTAGTTCTGAGTTTACTTACTGCATCTTTCTCCTCACACCCACAAGAAGTATTTATGCTAACAGGTATGTACTGTGTGTGTTGTGTGTATCACTCTTTAATGTATATTGATGTACTTGTGAACATGCAGAGGAAAGGAGAAAAAGTTCATGGAATCAAATATATTTTACTACTTTTCCTTTCCAGGTATATAGCCAATCAAAAGCTGATTCCAGTAGAAAATAACAATTTTTTAGCCTTTTATTTACCTTGAGTGAAAGTTAACTAATTTTGGTTTCATTTGGGATTTTTGAAGAAAAGAATGTATCTTTTCCTATGTTTTGTGTTTTATAAAGCAAATCAACAACTTACCGTAGATCTTCTATTTGGATCTTGAGGCAATGGTTTAATGGGTAGGTGTAGACTCAGTGATCAAAATTGCATGGATACAGTTTACCACAGAGGTGTCATCACTGTCTGGCATGGCTGCCTAGTCAGGAGTATAGTAGGGTTTTTTCTTTTCTTTTTTTTTTTTCTCTGGTTTTAATAGATCATCACTATTTTATTGGGGCTTTCAGATTTTCTCACCTCTTATGTGCCTGACAATAAAAACAATCACTTCAAGCTGGATTGCCATTCTTAACCGAATCTTAGCATAAACATATATTATGGTCTAGAGCTCTAGTATACAATGTAATAAGTAGCTCATGCCAAGAGCTAAGTGCAAAGTGAGAGGTAATACTGAGTTGATTGTTTAGGATTTGAAATAGCGTGTGATTTTTTTCTTAATTTATCCTGAACTCTCATGTTTTCTGCTATAGGAATATGAGCCTCATTGATTACTTGCTTTAAAAGAGAAAAATAATTCATATACCTAACTGACATGATGTATAAGTATGCTTACCAGAAATATTTTTAATAAAGCTATTACCATAAAATTTAGATCTTAACATGCCAGAAATAACAACATCAGGTAATAATTATATCATTTTGTTTCTAATAAAAGAATATCATCTTCGGAAATCTTGTTTTTATAATGACTGTCAGGTCACATTTTAAGTTTTGGGTCATTATTTTGGTTGTGTCTCACTTCCAATAAGTTTAGGAAGAATGATGATTTATCTAGATAACTGAAGTGAAATTTTGTCCTGCTCTGGTCTCTCCTGTTTTTTAAATAAATTCAGAGTATTATACTGTCAAGGATGCTTTCCAGAAATTTTGTTGTTGCCAATGAAAAATCACACTTTTTAATGAAACTGGAAAGTGCTTTCTATATTTTCTAGCTAACCCAAGTGCCGATTTTGTCTTGAGCTCTTGTGATTAAACTCCTTGAGCATCCCAGCATCCTTGGCAGCAGGGGTGATCCCATCTCTGGATCAGGATACTGGCATGTATTGGAGATGATGTTCAGCTGTTCACTGCATGACTATTCAAGGCTTTCAAGCTTTTCTGCCATTAGTGCCTTGATATTTAAAAATATCTCTGTGACAAATGATTTTATTCTCACTACATGAAGTAATGCATCCCAGGACATTCACATCTCTCAGAATCTGTCTGAGATGTAGGGAACAGAGGTCCTTTTTGAATATAGGCAAACTGTTCATTCAGTGATGTGTATCTCAGAAACGTGTTGGAGTGTATGTGTAATGGTTGTTCTTAGTGCTATAGTATTTTCTTGCAATATTTTTAAACAGTGCTCAAGAATTCCAAATAATCTGGTAGGAGATGCCTTTTCAAAAATAAAATTCGCTAATACACCTCTTTCCTTTCCAGCTTTAACAGCAGCAACTGCATAAGAGAATGCATTTTGTTGCAAATAATGTAATCACTGTATGTAATTGTAATAATTTTATCTTTTACATGAATTTAATTATGCTTTTATCCTTCTTTTTGTGGAGTTGCAAATGGCACTTGCATTTTACTGTTTCTGGGTCATCATTCCCTTCAAGTCTTTTAGCCACTACTACTACTACTTCACTAATTATTTCGGTTGAGGTCATGAAGCCAGATGTTTCTGTGTTGAGGATTTGGCAGTTGATTTGTTCCCATCATTCACGTCTGTGTGTTGGTTTCAGAGAGTGAGAAGTGATGGGGATTATTTTCGAATGATGTAGAAGAGCTGAAATGGTTTTTTGGTCCCTCTAGTGGACTGTCCTTTGTTTACAGACCTTTTTTTAGGTCATTGCAACAATTGTCTTATTACTCTCGTGAAAATCCTTTTAAAAGGACTAAGAAGGAGTACAAAGAATCGCTCTTGTTCGTCTTCCTAAGTTCTCCCTAAACATTAGATTCTTCTAGACTGTAATTTTATAATGCTTATCTCTCTCTCTTTTTTCTTTTTTCTTTTTTTTTTCTGTTCAAGGACAAATTTAATATTGGTGTATTTTTATTCACTTTGGATATGAAGATATATGAATAGGCACTTAGGTTTCTTTCCAAGTTGGAGTTGTGTCTTCTCTCTGGGCAGTTGTTTGGCTTGGGGGATAGAAGCGGTTCTGTTGAGGGCTCCCTGACAAAGATGGGAGGGAGGCAGCAGAAGAGGCGTAGTGGCTCTTATAGGATGGCAGAGGAACAAGCATAAGGCAGCACGTTGCATAAAAAAGGAATGGACTAGTTAATGGGCTAGTAATGCGTTTTCCTTTTATGCAGCGGTTTCGAGGTAGTATTTGACAAAATTTAGAAAAGCACCACACTGTTCAACCTAATTGGCAGGCTAAGGGAGGCCCTGCACTGGAACAGCATGCATTTAGAGGATTTGGATCAACGTAGATTGGCATGGAGTAATAATAAACTTATGTCAATGTCAGGGGTGCAATATTACTTAATATTTCTCTCTTTTAGATTCTTTGGCACCACTGTTTCATTTTAGTGCCAGTAAAGTTGGGTATGTTGTTTTAATAGCCTTGTTTAACCTGGCAAACCTAGTCTTACACCTCATATCTGTCATTTTAGCAAGCAGAGGGGCAGACCTTAAAAATCTTTATGTATTTCATACCAGAATATGCAATCTCTTTGAATACAGTCAAATTAGAGATTGGGAGGCAGAAGTGCTGAGTTGGATGACACTTCTTTCATGTCCCTTTTTACTCCTAACTTCCTCTTTTATATATCGTTAAATCTGGTGAGTTTTGTCTTTTTAGAATCTGCAGATGTTTTAAATTCAATTCTGTACTCAGAACTAGGAGTCTTTTGTGTTGAAAACAGTAGCGACACAGCACAGTGGAGAACGTCCTGCTGGATCATATTAGGACAACAGCTTGTGGAAATTCTTTTGTGGGGATTATTACAAACAACAAAAAAAACCCCACCGTGTAAAGGGGGATAATATAATATTCTACTTTCACTTGCAACACAACCTTTTATGTAAAATGCTACAGTTTCCATCTTTAATAGTTTAAGCTTTGTGATTGATGAAGTGCTACATGACTGAAGGCCCTAACCTACCAGCTAATTAACGTTTGTAGGAAATGTCATAAAGTCTTAGCTCTAATGTAATAATTGGAATGTGTACTTGGAGTGGCTGGACTGTGCACACTAGATGATATTGTCCAGCTCACATTAAATTAAAATGTGCTTTACAGTTGATTGCATGCATTACTACTGGCTGTCTTCAAAAAATACTGAATTTACATAATTTCAGAAAAAGAGCATGCTATGCAAATAAGTCTTAGCTTGTGTTTAGAAAATTGTATTGTCACTTGACGCAGGTATTCTGGCTGAGAGCACCATAGCTGGAAAAAAACAAATACAGAACAATCTAGCAGATAATTTTATTTCATTTGAACTCAACTTGTAGAAGGTGCAAGCACATCCTGACAGAAGATGCATTTGGTTTTTCACATTTAATCAGTTGGGAGCACCTTTTCATAATCACATGATAGACCAATGCAATTGTTACAGGAGAGAAATCTCTCTAAAATACCTGGTCAATTATGGTGTGCTATTTTTGTTGTTTTGTTTGCCAAATTTTATCAGACAGTGAATAGGCTGTGATGAGAACTGAAGTTTTGAAATTACCACATCACTGAGTTTTGTTTCATTGCTGGAATGAGACAACAGGTGCTGATACCTTAACTCTTCCACAGAATAGACCAGTGTTCTGCCTGCGGATTGCAAGTGTTGCTGAAACATTGGGGAGTCATTATGATGGTACATGCAAATTTTGATGGCATTTTCAAAGCTGCTATGATGACTACTGGCTGGTATATAATATTAAGAAATGTTTGTTCCTAATACTATATGTCCACTTTAAGTATACAGTCTTTAGTGTCACTGACTGCTTAAGGTTGCAGCTTTGCCGCATCAGATAATGTTCATTAGACACGACAGCCTGAAAGGCAGATAAAACTAAATATAGTTTTTCTTCAGGTTAGTAGTGCTGATTCCAATACTGTTAAGATTGTCTGTTCTCTGTTGTGGTTATACACACACAAAAGGAAGCAATCAATTGTAAAACAGACCTAAAATATGGTTAAATATGATATATAAGAGAGATTAAAAAAGGCCATTTTTGGGGAACTGATTTAAGGTGTTATGTATATACATTTATCTAGAATTTTAAAGGTACATCTTTAAGCATAAATAATGAAATTTATTCCAGACTGAGTTATGCTAGCTAGTTTTGACAAAAGATTCTTCAAACATAGCTCAACATAGAAGAGTATTTAATATTCAAGACTTAAATAACACATAGCCTACAGAAGTGCTCTTAGTAATAGCATGTCATTTACAAAGAATGGCCGAGATTAATGAGATGCTTACATAAATTTCTCATACTGCTAGTGTGACACCATGGTGGCATGGGAGAGGAAAGACGTTGTCATTAGATTCTGAAATGCCAGCAGTAATTAATAAAGTTGTCTTTAAATAAGACCCTCAGTTTATTCATGCTGAGAAAGTAGGCAACTCACATGCTGGGAATGTTATGCTGAATGAGAGAGCAGTATTTTCTTTTCAGTAGTTGAAATATCTTTTGAAATATTAAAGAGCTGAGTTAGGTGTAGAAGGAATGGGCTGCAGAAGACTAGGAGTTGTCATTCTTGGAAGGTGTGGAACAGCATAAAGGAATTATTTAGGGAAATAGATGCTTCTTTATGCATGTTCTAAAGAACAAAAGAGGGTTAGAATTGCTTAAGAGAAAAATATATTCATCTGTGAAATAGACTGCCAAGAAATGTAATACAAGCCTACTAACTGAAATTTCAAATGGCAAGAGAGTGTTAAAAATATACCTGATATGAGTTTTATATTAGGTGCCTTTCCATCTTGGATGTATATTCAGCTGATTCACTGCTTATGGAGCAGCATCTTGGAGTAGCGGCCCAGCTGTTTCCTAACCAGCTCAATGAGACAGATTTAATGGGTTTTGTGCCTGCAAGCCATTTACCTCAGAATCTGTGACAACTCATTTCAGTGACAGAAACCCAAATTCTTCAAGAAGTAGCATTATTTGTTCTTTTGCTCCAAAGTACATAGCTTATGGAACAAAGATGAGCTGAAAACCAGAGGCTTGTATATGTCAGCGGTTATTTTTTTTTCTAACAGGCACTTTTGAACTTCTGGCACAGCAGTTAGCTGAGCTGGGGGTTGGGCAGGTAGCGTGGGTGACTTCTTAGCTTTATGACCAAGATGGACATTGTGAAGGGGAATCGTCCGAGCATGTTGCAGGCTGCCTCTTGGTGTGTTGTAGCTGTGTACACTGTGATTTACTACTAGATTCCAAAATTCAGACGTATTGGATTAGATTATCATTTTTTTATATATCCTAGAATAGAATAAATACATGTTTGCTAAAAGCATCAGATTATTTAAAATGACCAGCTGGGAAGATATTGCTTAGTGATAATCTAACTAAAGCAAGGATTGGTTTATTCTGAATATCATAGTGATTTTTTTTACATAATCTATGTGTCAGTTATACCCATGTCAGATTTTCTTTTGGGATACATAAGTTGTCGCCTTCGGTACAATCCTTTGTGAAGTCTGGGAGCCGTGCATCCTGTCAGGCTGTTGTATCTGTAAATGTTATATACGCTTCTTGATACTACATGTAGAGAGGAATCAGCTGTTGATTCCACTTGTTTGGGCAGGTTTTTGTTAATACCGGAAGTATCTCAAAGCTGTAACTACTGCTCAGATAAAGTGAGGATCTCGTTTGCCCAATTGAGGATGGAATCTGAATCTCAGTCTCTTCCATTGTCTAGTACTCCTGAATCTAATTTCTGCTACCTAACTAGACACAGTGCTAAGATCCAAGTGAAATAAAAAAGATGGGCAAAGTAGTTCTTGGAAAATTAAATAAAAAAATGGCATGACATTGCTTAGTCTTTAAATATGAAGAAATATCAGGCCTTATTTGCCCTTTGCTTAGGAATAAAACTGCAATAAATCTATGAAAGTAATTATGCCAATGTAAACGCTTATGTATCTGGGAGGAAAATCAGGCCAACTATACTTAATGCATAAGAGATGCCTTGATTGGTCAGGAGAAATCTACTTTGATGTCCCCAGGTAGACTCAGAATCCTCTGTTACTCTGTGTTTAACCACACATTGAAGTGCAGCAAGGGAACATATATACATAGCTCCTGTAGTTCCTGTTGCTGCTCTTGAGTGATGGGGAGAAGTTGCTAAAGCGCTACGTGAATTTCTAAACTATTGTCTTAGAGCAGCAGCTTGTTGATAGACAGAGCTAGGTGTAAATAAGTGCATATTTTCAATTGGAGAGGAATACCTGCTGTGAACTATCCCCAAATCTTCATCCATGGTTAAGTCTGGATTTTTACCATGGCTGTCATGGGAGACATAAATAGCCTCACTTGAATGTTTATTAAAAAAAATCCATAGCTTCTGAGATCTTGAGATTTTTTGTGTGTCATAGGTGGATAAGAAATTAAGCAGTTGAACAAATGTGGAGAACTTCAACATATAAAATCTAGACTATATAGGAAGGTAATAGAAAGCAGGAGCTTGAAAATTTAGTTGCAAAAGAGATAATCCCTGTGAATTATCCCTGGGAGGTACAGTTTTGTAAACTGTTAGATTTATATGAGATGTGAGTTCACACTCAACAATTAATGTATTCAACAATTCTTGCTGTTAGCACTTGTTAATAGTTAGTAATTTTGGTATACTCTCTTTTTATGAAAAAATAATACAAGTCTGCTTCTTGAAATGTGTAAATTGCAACACCTTCCATGAGTCCAAGGCCTGCAAATTGCTCCAAGGTTGTGGAAAAGGTAGAAAAGACACCTCATGCCTTGCTGCAGGCTGGAGAGCAGATTAAACCAAGTCACATCATCATCCTTGTGAGTAGTCCTCTGGGAAGCAAGGAACATTTCTACTTCTTTGGGCGCGTTTCCCAGTGTTTGATGCTGACAGACCTATATTCTTGAGCCCTCTGCTATCATTCATATGAGATGTGTTTCTCAGTAAGGGCTGAATTTGTCTTTTATCTATTTTTGGAGGGAAAGGATAGACAGTCCTGCAGTCATTGGCTATTGCTTTGCCTTAAGTGTTTTGCTGCAAAGCTAGTCAGAAGACAAAGAAGTAGAATAGGAAGAAATAGTTTCTTGCTTGATTTTGGTGGAGCTTTCTGTACTGCTTATAGATTTCCTGATTAACACTTACAGACTACCTGGTAAACTGTGCCTGCTAATGCTAAAATAAAAATACTCCAAGTCCAGAAATGCGAAATAAGCAGTGTATTTGATTTGTTGTATTCTTATCAGTTCTAGAATTATCACTTCACTTATGCAGGCAGTTTGCTGGACATAATTGTTATTTTAGAAGTCCAGATTGTTACTATTGTTATGTGCTGAATGGAAGACCCTGCAAGTAGCATTACTGGCAGAATATTGTAGTATCCTTATTCATATTGCTTCTCCTTTCTATTCAGACATTTGTAGGAAGGTATTGCATTTGCTGTTATAGAAAAACTAAACTGTTAAGCAGATGTTGATTAAAGACATCCAAGTTGCTGTGTTTAATATTTCAGTTTAAGTTTAGTGGTGCTTTGATAGTTTATACATAGCAAGTCTGTGTCTGGCCTGCAGTAACTAATGGTGCAACTCAATACATGCATTGTCTTTGTGCTGCTGTAGTGCAAATATTAAATTACATCTCATAGTAACAAGAATCTTGGGTTTCTGATGAACAACATTTGGAACATTTCAACTCCTAATTTCAGTGTGATATAAACCTACGTATACCGACCATATGTTAATTTAGAATGATTAGGGAAAAGCATCCCTAAAAGAAGGGGGCAGGGAGCAATGCTGTAACATCCTTTTGCCAAGCTTTTCTTTCACTTGAGGTGGTTATGCCACCTTTTACATCATAGGGATATACATTCCCTGTCTCACCAGTGAGCTGAAAGATAAGTTTTAGATAGAAAAATATAATTTCTCATGAATTACCTTCTCACTGTTTAAGCTCTACTGTTCTTTTTTTTTCCACTGGCACTTAAACTCTCATAAAACTAGCTCCATCTGAAACTGCATTGCCTATCCTAGTTTTGGAATACAATTTCTAAGGACAGAATGCTCTTCTGGTACAAATCAACATAGCTGTACTGAATGCATATTGTCATCTTTCTTCTACAGCAGCTAGGGGGCAGAGTTTCTGTTTGTGGGTTTTTTTTTTCCCGCCTTTAATGTAACTTTTTTTAAACTTATATATATATATTTTTCTATCTAATATTACTTCATTTCTTTTACTGTTTCTATCCTTCCTGCTCTGTCTCTTATTAATTACTCTGTGAGAAAGGAAGTCTAAAGTTTTAGATATTTCTTTTGTTGGTCTCTAATTTAATGCAGTATTATTATGTAGAATATCTTGTAAGAAAACTGGGAAGTAAGAGGACATTGGAAATCTCTGAAATAGTTTCTAAGGCTGGAGAGAGAGATATATAAATGAGAATTAAAATGACGGACCTGCTTTAAGGCATGACACTTGCCCCTTATTTCCTTTGAGGTGTGAAACATTTGTTATTTAACTCATAAATTGTATAGAACTTTGGGGCCGTATGGTCACATGAGACTCTGAATGAAACTAAGAGATATTGAGAGGTTGCTATATTTTGTAACCATCAAAGTCTACATTATCTCTCAAGCCCATTATCTGTATTTCAAGGTTACTATTACAAATACTTTTAATATTATACCACAAACTATCAATCTAAAGAGATGCATAATTTCCATAAAAGTATAACTTATGGCCAGAGACTTCTAACTAAATTACTTTTAGTATATTGCTATACTTATAACTGTATATTTTAAGGATTATCCTGGGCTGTAGAACATTGCAATATTTAGATGTGTGTTTATTTTGTTTTTCTGTAAATTCTTGTATCTTTTATAGCTTTCTTTTAGAATTAGGTATATAGCACTTGCTTAAATGATAGTTGTATTGGGCTTCAGAATCAAATCTTGCAGGGCATGTTAAATATCTTCTTAAACTTTCCAAGAAAGGAAGACATGCTTTTCATTCACTTACGCTGGGGATTTAAATAGTAATCCAAACCCATCAGTAGAAATATATAGGGACAGTAAAAATAAAACAGAAATTCTGAAAGTATTACATATGTATATAAATTTTAAGAATTAAATAGTACGAAAGAAAAAGTAGGAGATTACTAAATTGTGGTAGAGTTTAAATCCACTGTGGATTCTTTAACTGGATTGTCCACATGGACATGTATAACTCAGTGGAGCACAGGCTTCATAGGTTGTAAGTATGTTGTTATAAGTCATTGTTTTGGAGTAAATATGGAAGGAATGAATATAAAAGAACAATAAGACTAAAAAAAACCTTCAGGCCATATATAAAATTCTCAATGTTGAAAGCTGATTGAAGAAATATGAAAATAAAGAGGCAAGTAGTGAAGACAAGGGAGACATATCTGAAATAAGGAGGCAGATTTTATATCAGTTTTGGATTCCTTCAGCATTTTAATTTAGAAAATAGTCTTCAGTATTTCAATTAGAAAAATGTTTTCCAATGCTTAAAGGAAAAAATAATTTGCTTGAAAAAGAGATTTGAACAGTGCTAATGCTAGGATAACTGAAGCTGTGATACATACGAAAGTAGAGGAGTATTTGCAATGTGTAGCAAAGACTTCCAACGCAGTCTGCAGAAATACTGGATAGCAGAATGCAAGGTGATAATCTCGGTCCAGACAGCCTTGGTGTCATCACACCTGAAAAATCATGATTGATTTGAGACATCTTATTGCCAAAACAATGATGTAAATGTGAATAAGTTAGAGAACAGAAATAGCCGAAGCTGATGCTGAAAGGTATCAGGGTAAAACTAGTAGAGTTTAGGGTTTTCTTCTAACATTTGAAGGTTATAAATATCATAAAAGAGGAGGAATAATTCTGGACAGTGCAAAGCATATAAAACGAGTAGTATAAAAGCATGTTGGCAAGGATATCTGTTGAGTGACTGACTGTCGTTGAAATGGGAAATTCAGTTGCCACAGGTTTATAAAGGGTAGGTAATGCAGAATTGTGGGTCACAGTCCTGGAAAGGTTCTCTGGGTATCACAGCCTATTCCGCTGCCTAAAAGCTGTATTTTTGCAGTGAGTGAAGCTGTTACTACTTCTCTAGGGAATAAGCTTACATTTGCAGTGTAATCCAGGTGGGCTTCTTGCTTCCCTACCCCACGTCAGCTTCGAAAAGTGCAGTTTGTCATGTTGGAACCATCTGTCTTTTTTCTTTTTTTTCTTGGTGATTTTTTTTTCAAAGCTCTTCTTAACCTATCGTTGATGAAGATTCCATTATTTTTTCTCTGTTTCAGTTCTACTGATGGATGCTTCACATGGGTTTATCTAGACTGTGGAAAGGGGTCCATTGTTTTAACAAGTCTCTATTTGAATCAGACAGTGTGCTGGTTAGATCCCATCTAGTGCTAATTTAGAAACCAAAACCCAACCTATTTGGATTTCAGAACAGATTGGTCTTCAACTTTAAGACTTAGATTATTGATTTGTTTCTATATATTTCTGCAAACATACATGTGTATTTATAATACATATATACATACAATGTTTCTTTTCTTCTTTTTTTTTTTTTTTTCTTTTCCCCTTCCCTTTTTGGGGTGATTTCCTATTCATGCGGTCCAGCATATTGACATCTCTGTGTTCACTCATTGCTCTGGAAGACTTCCCATACTACTGTGTAGCTGGCTTTTCATCTCTCTCTGCAGCTCCTGAGGTGCCTATTACCCGATTTCCTTTGCAGCTTCCCTTTTCAGTATTCCCTGTTGCCCAACAATTGTCTATTCAACTTATCTGCTGCCTCACTCATGTTCCCACTACCATTTAACTTTTTTATGAGACCTACTATAATTTTTTAATCAGGACAGGCGCCTCCAAGTCTGCCCCAGCTGTTGCAGACATTATATAGGAATGACAAGATGATACAAACCAAAAGGTATATCACTGTTCATATTTTTATTAAAAGTGTATGTATGCAAAAATAGCTTCCTTTCCCCCCTCCCCCCCCCATGCGTGAGTTTTGGCTGCTTGCATACCAAATAGCATAAACATTTTCTTGAAAAATCTTTCAGAAGCTAACATATGCAATTCATACACACCTACAAAAATAACACAGATCAGGCCCTGTGTAAAAAATGTTCAGATATATTCAAATACCTAAAGCATGGGGTTGAGCAGAAAGCTAATGATTGTTGTGGGCTAGCTTAGAGAAATAATATAGGTCATATTTTGAGGTGTCTGAAACATGCAGTTGAGCCAGACTTCAAAAGCAATTCCATAATTGGTTATTACTGTGTGACACCTGAGGTGCTGTGAGATGTGGGAATTCATACCCAGCCTGTTTTGAAAATCTGGTCCTAAATATGCACAGATGCACAGATGGTTGTTTTTCAAGAAGTGCTCATTTTTCAGGAATGAATGTTCCCTTCTTTGTGCATCATAACAGAAATGATGCTATCTTTACTATCTTGAAAATACGTGTTATATTTTGAGTTATATCACAATAAATAGATATAACGAGAGTAAAAACTTTTCAATGCATGTCTGACAAGACTGTGAGCCCTGCTTAGAGGAGTCCAAGAGTCAAGCTGTTTTGTTCTGAGAATTTATTGGTCCCTGAGGAGAAGGAGACAGAGACTGAGTATTTCCAGATACACAAGTGGATATTATCAGCCCCGGCTTCTTTTGGCCCGCTTCCTGCTGGAGGTTAATTTTAGCATTAAGTTCCAGCTCTTTCTCAACTGGAGACTGGCAACAGAAGCCAAGCTTTTAGTGCAGGAGCTCCTAGCTGTGTGACAGCCTTCTCCCCTCTTGGCTCCATGTGCCTGCTGCCCGCCTTTTATAGCCCCGTCAAAGTAGCAGCTGACGGGAGGGCAGCTCCCTTCCCTGCGCTGCCCTAGGGGAACTTGCTGCTCCTCCCTCTGGAAACTCGGCGTCCACCCCTTCCTTTCAGAAGGCTTATGGGTCCTCAGCCTTCCTGCACCAGTAAATTTGAATCCTATATTAGGGAAGAAATTTAGAATCTCACAGTAACTACAGGTGGGGGAAATATGACCTGCAGTGATTGTGCAGTTAAAAAGAGGGGGGGAAGAAAAGCTATAACTTTGTTTCTGAAGAAAATGAACAGGATGCACTCTTAGTTTCTAAACGTATGTGAGAGAGTTGGCTGGAATTTGAGATTATTGAATAGTTGAAGAATTTTCTTTTGTATTTCCATGTAATAGCACCTTATTGCAAATACTGTCTAGAGAATTTAAATGCATGTTCCCAGCATACGATATACATTTCTCTTGATGATGATTTTTTTTTTCTTTTCCTCTCTCAAACTAAAGGGCATATACTGTGCTGATACTTCATGCTTCTGTACAGTTCTTGAATAATATTATCCAGAGTTAACAAAGTGGTAAACTGAGTCATCAAGAACATTGTAATGAAATAATAATAAAACATGATTTACAGGGGGATTCAGATATTTGAATTCTCCTTAATGATTTTAAAACTAACTTCTCAAACTTGGCAGCTTGGAGGAAAAAGGTGAGAGTTGTTTACCCTGCAGTCCCTGCAGGTATGTCGGTAACAGTGCAGACTGGAACTGTGTAGCATCCACAGGAGAGGAAATCAGTGTCTTCCATGTTCTGCTCTCTCTTCTTGGAGGCACTGGTGACTTGAATGGGGAATTCAGCACAAAACTGAAAAATTAGTAGAGTTTATTTTTTACAGACTGATAGGATTGTGGATGAGATAATCTCTCTCCTGTAGGAGAAAAGGGCGCTGTTTGGAGGGAATGGAAAATGAGTTCTGGTTTCTGCCAGAGCCATGAGGACCTGGATTTCTCACATGAGAATTTGTGGGTTAATTCTCCAGAAGTTAAACTGAGGGAAAAGGTCTCAAAGGACCTGTTGGAGTAGCAATATAATTAAAATAATGGAGGAAATTCTTAGGTATAACTGTTTGAAATGTTTGGGTTAATTTGTGAATAATTTTACTAAGTACCCTCTAAGCCCTCTTCCAAAAGGTTCCAAATATTAGTGTGCTCTGTACGCTGAGAGCTATTTTCTTTGTACCTGCTCTTTATTATATTACTCTGTATGTCTGTAGCAATAAAAATCAAGGGAAGATCATATGTTCCTAAAGAGGCACAATTTAATTGTCTTTAATAAAATTCTAGGTAGTCTACATTTATAAATAGAAACTCTAAAGCACCAGTCTATAGATTGAATGCAGATACAATCCACTAGTTTTACATCTGCTATTGTAAAAACCCTATCCTGCAACAAAAGGTATGGAGGAGAAAAAAGAAGTTAAAATTAATTAAACAGAAGTTTCCAGAAAAAAAGAAACAACCTCAGAAAAGATTTAAAGTGGGATTGCTGAAATGTTAGTTCCAATTATAGAAGAACATGAGTATTCCTTTGTGGAACTGAAAATTATTAAGTCATAGCTGGAGGAGGATGAATACATAAATAAATGGAAATGAATCATTTAGTCACCATAGCTAAATGGTTGTCTAATCTCCTTAAAAATAATCTTTACAGATCTGTGGTGCGATATCTGGCTGATAGTTACTCAAAAGGAGACCTCCTTTCTGGCTCAGTTTTCTCAGCATCAGTGCTTGTATTCCAGGCCCAGAATTTGTAGTTCCCATGTTGTAGCTGATGTGCATAGTGTCTTTTTGTGGGGGCAGGGGAAGAAGAAGAAATATATTTGCCTTCAATTATTTCTTTTCTATGCAATCATTAAAGCAGTCAGTTTGCAGGACTGCATAGTATAAAATAACGCATTGCACATAATGGACTGGTATGGTGAAGTTAAAAGCTAAATCTTCCTCTTAACGCTGTCAAAGCATGCATTTCTGTGAAGCTGTGTGTAATATTGACCTTGTACTTAAGCACACTGTATGGGGTTTGAATTTGTAAAAGAACATACAAAAGAGTCATTGCTTTCAATTCTTGTTGCTTATTCAACCTCATAAGGAGCCAGCCATACACACACATTGCTTTTTTTCTTTTGAACATTATATACTGAGAATAATCTCTATCTGATGTCCTGTTGACATTATGGTAATTTTATACATTCAATTTATGCATTGCTGCATGTGCTCTCCTCTTTTCTGCATTATTTTGTACTAAGTGCACGTACATAGTGCGCATGTCCAGTATGTCAAGTCAGTTTCCCTTAGTTCTTTATTGTGAGGGCACTAGCAGAATGCATTTGAATGCTTTGTTGGGCAGCTTAGTCGGGTAGCTTAGTCCCAGTTTTTGCATGTTAGGAAAATCTGTGAGTAAATAGTTTTCATAAAAGGTAGTGTTGGATAGCCCTGGGATAGAGGTGCCAAGTAGGCATTTATTTTATTTTTTTTTTCTCCCAGAATTTCAGCTGATTGCCAGTGCAAATAAATTTTAGTTGTTAAGTAAGGCAGAGTTCAAATTCTCATGCAGTCTTTTTACAACTGTCTCAGTGCAGTCTTGCCTTAAAAAATTAGTAATATTTAGTATGTCATTCCAAGGCTTGACATTAGTTCTCTATGAAGCAGCACGCTCAGCTAGCATAGCACGGCAATACATATTAAAAGGGATAATTAAAAAGGATAAGGTAAACCCATGGGGAGTGTTCTCCATAGGTTCTTGATCAGCTTTGTTCAGACTGGTGGTAAGAGTAGCAGCATCTTGTAAGTGTCCAGAAAGATACATCTTAGGTAAGTTACTGTTCTTTTTTGTCCATTTTATTTAATAGGAACTATTTTATACTTTCCAAGAATTGTTTTAAAGTGATATTATATGCAGTAATACAATAATATCTAATAAAACAAGAAGAAAAATAGACCTAAGTTGATTTCACTGAGAAAAGTCTTATATCACAAATGCCTCGATTTCATTTGTAAAATTAGGCAATACTTTATATTGCAGAATTTCTGCAAAATCTCTAAATAGAATTTGAAGTTTTGTTTTGCTTAAACTTGATGAACTTGAATAAGCAGAAAATGTGTTGTATAGAACTGCCTTATCTTTAGAGGGAAACAGGGAAGAAATATTTGGTTTAAATTTCTTTTTTTCTGTTTCCTAAGCAAAATTCTGCTGGATTATTTTCTTTACTGCTTGAAAAACATGAGTTGGGAAGGTAGCAACAGGGTAATTACTAGAGCATGCCATTTCTCTATTGCTCCTGTCATCAGGTTAACGTGAGGGCTGACGTCTGAGAGAGCAGTTCTTCATTGGCTTCTTTGTGACTGCCACTGTGCAGCTGTGCTCTGCTCCTTTGAAATGTAGCCCTGCAGGAAGCTTGAGGGAAAAGAGCTTTGCAGAAAGATCTTTCATCAAATCCTGACAAACCCACTGATTTGGATATTGCTTTCACCTTGGATGCCCACCGTCTCATGGTTAGAAATGTTGTGCTGCTTCTCCCAAGTAGCCATCTTAAGTGTTTACCTGCAGACTTGACTGAGTTCTTTGTTCCTTTATTTTTCCCCTAGTCTGTCTATATTTCTTTATCAGATTAGCTAATCTAGACTATGTTAACAAATTATGTAAATTTTGTACAGTTTTACATGAGACTTTTTAAAATCAGCCATTGTACTGAGATTGTAGAAATGAACTGTTCATGTGATAATGGGCTATCTAACCTTGCTGAGGTTTAAGAAGTCTTGTGGGGCAAAATAATGGGAAGAATGTAAGATTGGAAGATATTATTGAGTCATGGTATTCTTAACCTACAGCACAGCACTGCTGTGTTTAGCTAGTTTGCAGGATATAAATTTGGAAGGAATTCTGGAAATATCTTGAATTGAGAATGGACTATGTAATAGACAAGTATAGGTAAGAGTCATCTTGCTTTTGAGAAATAGTTGAACATACTCGTATCTATTAGAGCTACTAATGAACTTAAAGATGATTCCAGCATGTAGTTATAAGCTTCATAAGCTTTTTTTGCCAATTACCTTGGTAATGGAAAAAATCTTATACTTCAGTAAAAGATTAGTGATTTATAAGTGAAAGATTAGCGAAAGCCTTACAGTTTAGTAAATACACTTAGTTGCAAACTGAAAAATACAATTTTAAATTATATTAAAGATTTTATATGATAGTATAATATATTTATCAGTTTTATTTTTACTTCTAGGGTCTAAATGTCTAAATATTTTGGCATAAAAAAAGAAAATTCTTAGTGCTTGTCTGTCTACCTGCTTACAAGGAAAAATGAAACAAGTGAAAGGTGGTAATATGGAGTGATGAAGCACTTTCCAGGCTCTTTACATGAATTCTGTTTTCCTTCCCTGTTTTGCAATTTTAACTTAAACTAATCTTATTTATCCACTTCATGCAACCAGACATGATTCATGCTATAAAATGAAATAAATAGCAGAGAATTCTGATTAGAGAAACCAGACAAATCAAGCAAATTGAGTTTTCAAATTATAAAGAACAATGTTAGAAGATATTTGATGTTTTAATTACTTAAAATTCATAAATACAAAGTGGAGTGGAAAATATGTAGAACTTAATTTAGACATATGAGAGTTCGAAGTTGTACGATAAGGTATAGAAATTCTCTGATAATTTCTCTCTTGGATTTACACTTATACTTCAATACATATCTCTGAAGGCAAATTGTTTCACCTTGAAACACTTTGTTTGATTATACAGTTTTCTTTCAGATTCCAGGGTGCAGTAGCGTTGCCTTAATTTAGATAATGAAAACTATTTACTTTTGAGAACTTGAGTTACTATAGAATTATGAAGCCTGTCTGATGGTGAGATTTAATTTAATCCCATGCATATTGAAAAAACATTCCTGAGATAGTTGCCAGAAACTGACAAGGTTAGCACTTCTGCTTTATTTAGAGGATGCCCCATAGGAAAGGCATTTATCTGCAAGGGTAAATGGTACCTCTCTGTTAAGGCGTGGAAATCTTCATTTTTTGAAATACAGAAAGGATTGAGTGTTTTTTTTTTTTTTTTTTTTTTTTCAAACTGTTAATGGCACAGTGACATAAAGAGTATGTACAGGTTAAAATTACATGTTCACAGAACTAGTTACTAACTCATTTCCTATCAGATAAAAGTATAAATCCTTGAAGGTTAAGAAAAGGTTTAAAAAGTCCCAATTCACGCGTGCTCAACAGTAAATTTTTCAGTAGTAAAATCCTGCTTGTACTGTATATACCTGCGCCGAAATATATGTTAGAGAAAGAACAAGAAACCCTCTGATAGGCTGTTTCACTTTGGGTTTTAGAAAACAAGGAAGAACTAAATCATATCTTGTGTTTCAAGATTTTGGCATCAGAAACTGCTCAATCTCTTTGCCTTCTATGACTTTTTTGAGAGAGCTTGTTGTGATTAACTAGTCCAAAAATCTTGCTTGCATTAGCAGGTCTTTGTTAATCCCTTGCCCATGCCAACAACACACCCGCACACTGCACTGCTTCCCAGTGTGTTCCTGTTCCCTTCAATGTATTTCTGCAGATTTATAAAACACAAATAGAAGAATAGTCAGATCCTTTCCTCTTGTTTTATCTATGACTGTGCATTGAAGGACTGATTTTAAAGCAGTTGTGATTCAGTGGGGATGTTTTTAATTTGCTGCCTGTTCTCTTTACCTCTGAGGGAAGAATTTTCTAAATGCAGAATAATTTTAGAACATGTTTTCTTGGTTAAGGGTTGGATCATATTTTAAATTAGTTTTAAGAGGAAGGAAATGGTGTAAATGCTGTGGAATTCAGATAAGCACTGGGCATAGGAAATAAGTACTGTAATTTAGGGTGTCTAGAATGGTAGGTTAAGCTGATGATAATAAAGGACCAGATCTTAGCTTTGTTTCCAAAAACATGTAATCAATATTCACTCCCCTGTTTTATTTTCCCTTTGCTTGAGAATATAGCTTGATGAAGCTGAAATGTGCAATTGCTTGAGTATTCCACAGGGTGTCATGAGGTAGTTGTTAGAATCATTAATACTTGGATGAGAGTAAAGAAAGAAACATACTGTGCAGTCCTCTAAACACCAGTTAATGTAATTTTAGATGTGACTAATACCCATGCCATAAAATATAAAGTTCTTAACTCATTAACACATGTATCCTATTTCCGTATCTGTATAAAATATACGCATGAAGAAAAATATTATTAGAGATCATTTACAAGAGTGAACTATTCTGTCTAAGTTCTTCCCAGCAGCCTTTATATATCTTTTATATTTTTTATGATTCATGTACTGCAGAACAAGTGGAGTCCTTTTCCCATATCAATAATCTGATATACTAACCCAGATATATTAAAAAAAGATACAAAATTTGTATTTTCCACAGCAATATGAAGACTTTTCAATCCTTACATTTATGCCTCAAATACTCCTTCTAATTTACTTCCAAAATTTTTACTCAATTTTTCATTTTTATTTAATATTTATTTTATTTTAAATTTATTTAAAAGAACTTTATGCGTGTACACTGTTGTACCGTGGATTTTGATTTGTTAATTATAGATTGCTATAATTAACAGTATAAGTATCTTCGATTAAATTCAGCCTTTTTTCATAGAAATTTTGATGCCGAGAGAGAGGATATTTAGACCAAAGTATGTCCCAAATGAGGTGTTTTTGATTACAGTGATACATCTTTGCAGATGGGGACCAAATTTTTATTGCCATAACTGTTCAATTCAGTAGCGTTGCACATGAATCTAACTTTGGAATTGTAACAGAGACTTTTAAATGTAGTTTAATAGTAATTTTAAAGGATCCAGCTTCTGTTAAAATCTGATTTGTATTAAGTGTAAATAGCACCGGCCATGACCAAGTGTAAATGCACCAAAATTGTATTATTAGGTGAAGTGAATAGCAAAACTTCATTGATCTAAGTAAGAACAGGAAATGATCTAAAGCATAAAATTTCTGAGAATAGCTCCCAAATTAATAATTTGAATCTGTGCTGAGAATAATAATTTGTCTAATTTTAAAAGCATATTTAAATCTTATCCTGAATGAATGATGCCCTAAATCAAGGTTTTTTACCCAAATGCTGTCAAGCAGGCAAAGTGATAGAAGAAAGTGGTGGTGTGAAGTCTGAAATATCTATCACTGAAAAATCAACATACTTTCCATGTGAAGATTGCGGTACTGATTCGATTAACAAATACTACTAGAAAGGCAATACTTGAGTAGGGTTTCCAGGTTAGCATTATATTACAGAATATTAGACAAGCTCACGAGTCTGTGTGCTAGACCCTCGTGATTAATACGTTCATCGCTCTTGAAGCTGGCTTGCAGTATTTGTGAAACGGAGTTCCTTGCTTCTGAATCCATTGTGTGAAGATGTGTAGTTTTGATTTTATTTATACCTAATGTCTTTCAGTGCTGAATGCCTCATGAAAGGATAAAACATCTGCTTACCTTTAAAATACAGTTGTTCTTAATACATTATTGCTTCAAAACAGTCCCTATTTAGGCATCTCAGAGTACATTTTATATACTGTCCCTCTAGATCTTTTTCTGTTCCAAAGTCTGCTGTAAGTTGACCTGGCCCTATTGATTTCACTTTTACCTTTATTTTTCCTCCTTCATAATAACTTTACATTAGAAATTATGGATTTTGTATAACCTTTGGTATATGGAGGACAGAGGAAGTCTGCATTAATTAAAAAGGCTTTTTTTAATTCTTTAAGATTAGTTTATTGGAACTACTGTAGGAATACTATAAACTGCTTATAACATTGAATATAGTTAATTATTTAGAGTTACGCAGCTCTCCCCTGGAGTTTTTTAAACCTCTAATTTAAACACTTTGAGCAAACACAAAACAATTGATAAATGCTGAACCTTATCTGTGCACAAGCTCTAAGTCACTGTCAGGAACCCTATGGTGGTTTCTTGGCCAGTCACACCTATAGTGTAATATCAAAGAGTAGAATTTTATAAAAATACTTGAAATACATCAGGTACAATTCTTGGAGATACTTGTGTGAAGGAAACTGTCACATCTAGCATAGATGACAGCATTTGGAGAGGGGGCTCCCAACAGACTTTGTTGGAACTGTGCTTTCAGGCTGCCTGGATGTATCTCTGAATCTGACAATATGGTCTTTGCCTGATGAGTGTAGAAATACAGCTGCTCTTATAACAAAATAACACTACTGTGTGGATAATAGTTCCACCATCTAAATAGCACACTGCTTGATCTGAGAGTGAAAAGGTGTAAGTATCTTTCAAAGTTTCTTTGTGAAGTTCTCGGTGATCAATACCATCAGCTGGTATCATCTACAAACCGCTGCTTAAAAAGTGGCAGGAAAGTTATTCGTAGTCCCCTTCCTGTTGACAGGATTCCTGTTGAATTCCTGTTCTCAAAAAAAAAAAAAAAAAAAAAAAAAAAAAAAAAAAAGCAACAGAGTGCACTGATCAAAGTTTCTATATTGTGGGATCAATCATACACATAGGTGTATTGGCCACCGTAATCACTGTAATGCCATTTAATCTATTTTCAGCATAGAGAGCCATAGCACATGCTTCATTTTTGACGCAGCTTCTGAAAGGATGATCTGGCGAGCAATGAGAAACTGCTGCTAAGGTCTGGGAATTGTGTGTGTGTGCGTATGCACACGCTGCTGTCAGTGTAGACTGGATTCTTGCTGTCCTGTCAACTGTAATCTCATATCTTCTGAAAGAAAATGGTGTTTCTTAATCCATCTGAATATTGTGATATGAAAGAAAAATCTGTTGTAGGAATGAAATTTGTTATGCTCTATGGTAACACACTTCTCGTCATTTCTGTTAACTCCACTGGTCTGCTTATCAAATGTTTTTCGAGGGCCTTGTATCATTTGAAAGAAAAAAAAAAAAAAGGACGTCTTCATCACTTTATATGCTTTTTACATAGCAGATGTGGTAAAGCAGGACAGGTTAAGAAACTTTAAGTTTTTGAGATCATTTGGTGACCTGAGAGCATGACTTAGATTTCCATATGCTATAATTCACCAAGTCTTTGCAAATGAAAATCAAAATGAATGATTGTAATGATGACTTGGGGAGAAAACACAGCATTGAACTTCTCCAATGTTCTTATATAGTTTTGCTTTATTTCATAAGGAATTTCTTGGGTTATGCTGTATAATAACTTCTGATTTGCACTATATGTCTTTTTCAGGTGTCATAATTTAATCTGTTTATTCTAAAACATTAAATGAATAGACAAGGCTTTTGAAACCACACACCTTTTACTTATTTGCTAATCTTAGTAAATATTCTAAATTTTGTACTTGTTTGGTTTGATTCTTGTCAAAGGCTCTTCATGTTAGAAACTTGCTTTCAGTAAGAAGTCACTTAACTCAGTTGCCTATATAAGCATTTTATGGAACAGAAGCATTGCTAAAATACACAGAATATTTGGCACATTTTCATATTAAATTTTGCAGCTTTTTATGATTAAGACACCCATTACAGAAGACAAGAGCTTTGCATACAAAGGGAGTGTTCTTACATTATGTATTTAGTAATATTATGACATATATAAACTAACAAGCTAAAGTATTAGACTAGTTTTCTTATTTCTATTTATCCTTATGATCTTTAAGTCCTTGATATCTAATGAAACTATTTATTTGTACGAAATATTATGGAAGATATTTTGGCTTTATACTAGAAAAATATGAGTACTAACAAGAGCATAGGGTGAAGGGATGTTGATTATCTTGATAGACTATTAATAACATTTTACATGTTATGTACCAAAAGTCCTCTCTGCATTATGCCCAGAAGTTCATAGTAGGTTATAGTCACAGAAAGTGATTTGAGTGACCTCCAAGCTGGGTGTTTTTAGTCAGATTTGCTTCCCACATCAAAGGATCTTTGCGGACATTTCTTTGTGCAAAATGTTCCCCACTTAAACTAAACATGCCCTGGTTAACAATAAGGTATGTTTATAGGAACATTAGCAATATATTTAAGCACACATCAGAGGAAGAACTAGACCTGTTTAAAGCAGGTTCTAAATCAAGTCATATACAGTAAATCCTATTGGAGATGAAGAAAATTTTGGGGAAGAAAAATCATTTTTTTGTGTGTGTGTAGGGGTGGGGGCGGGGTAGGGAAACGTGTTGGTTTGGTTTTCCGAAACATAAACATGCCGTTCTAGATTCAGAAGGGTTTCCTTTACAGCAGGACATTGAGAGGTTGGATAGGTAGGTTGCCATCCTTCCAGACTCTTCCTCTTCCTTTCTTTTATCCTTCTTATTGTAATGAATAATCTAAAGGGACCTTTCCACACATGCTTTGAATTACTAAGATAATGCAATACCTGAAATGAAAAAAATTAATATAGGACCTTTTTAAAGTAATATAATAATACCTGACTGTACTGAGATTTTTTTTATCATAACTTGTTAGAAGATGGTATTATTTAGTAAGGAAAAACAAAATGGAAAGAGTGGGACAGAAATTAAAAATTACTCAAATTGTACTATGTAGAAATTTTGCAGGATACTGAAGCATACGTATCATATGTATAATATTTATGCATTCAGTTGGTCCTATTCACCAAGTCCCTCCTTGAATGGTAAGACAATGTTGATGAATATTGTGGTCTCTTTTTATTTTCAGATTGAAAATCTACAGGAGCAACTTAGGGACAAAGACAAACAGCTAACCAATCTAAAAGACAGAGTGAAATCATTGCAGACGGATTCTAGTAACACAGACACAGCACTAGCAACCTTAGAAGAAGCTCTGTCAGAGAAGGTAATGTTTTATTGCAGGTCGGCATTATGTGGTGCCCCTCTGGGTGCAGTGGAGTCCAGAAAATAGATCTTTTTAAGTAAGCAATTCTAACAGCAATGTGGTGCACTTCGCAATCAACCAAAAATAATTTCATTCCCATCCAGGAAAATACTAGAAAACTAGAATATGCAAAACTGCTATCAGCTTCCTTGATGTTTTAACAAGGAACTTTTCAAAGAATATCTCTGCTCTTGGACTGGCCAAAGCAGCTCAAGAGGTTGCTTTCATGAAGCTGATATTTATAAAGTTGGTCCTGCTGTAGCAGCATACAGTAGATAAGCAATTGAGTGTGTCTGATAATAGAGCTATATGCTACTACAATTCAGTTCCTGCTCCTGTGATAAAGTGCAAATAGATTAGACCTGTGAGGTCCTAGATTAGTACATAAGGAAAGCTTGCCAATGCAAATAACAGTGAAACAGGAACACATTGTTGGGATTTCTGCAAGTTAGCTGTTAATCAAGTAAAACACAGTATATTAGGGCCTTTTAACACGTTATTGATGTTTAGCCTTCTGCAGCTGACAGTTAAATTGGTCTTCTTTTGTGATTGACTTAGAAAAATTTTATACTGTTTATTAATAAGATGAAATAGTACTATAATTTATTAAAAAGGGAGGGGTAAAGCATTTAATCAAATAAATATATAAGATGGTAATGGTAAAAATCCAAGTATGAATATAGCTAGGAGTATTCTGAATCAAGCTATTCCAGTTCTTGTATGCCAGTTAGTGATTTTAGCATTAATATTCAAGGGAGAGAGAATTTATTTATTTTGGAATGAGCATGGCATATTTAGGAGTCCACACGATCCCTTTCTTACATATTGTATAGCAAAAAATAGCAAATAGTAAAATTTTAAAAAGTTTAAAGTATTATGCTTGCTGCCTTGTAATTATGCTTGCTGCTGTGTAATACTCAATGATGTTGTTACTTAAGAACCTTCATTTTATACAAACTGATTTCTATATGAAATCTTGACTGTGAATAAGTCAAAGGGAGGTTTAGTTATTGGATGGAATGAAGCCAGGATTCATGCACCTTATTTGTGCTATCTCAATACATAAAAAGTCATAATCTTTTGAAAATTTTTTAAATTGCAGATAGCCATGTACCTTTGAGTTTTTGTCATTTCATTTTTAACATATGCTAAATAGAATGCAATGTGTCAGCTATGCATATTTTTTTTTTTTAATGAAGTATTTTACACTAATGCTAATTATTAATGTATGTACAGTTATCTGAAGGTTAGGAAACATGTTTCTGATGTCAGGGAATCCTAGATAATAAATAACTACGATACTGTCAATGATAAATAAGAATTGTACTGACATGCCTACTGCATGATTATTCGGTGTAGCACTGATTATTTTCCTGTATTTAAGAGATTCTAAATACATTTACTTGCAGACTTTATTTCACTGAAGAATTACTGCTTTTTTAAATGAGAATCTTAATCGGATTTCTAAAACCTTTCTAATATTAAACATTAATTTTACTAATACATATAATTATATATTGTGATGAATTCAGAGTGATGGACATTTTTCCTCCAACTACTGGTAACACAGGAAACATTAAAGCTGGAAGCCAGTATCGTATAACTGGAAGAAAGAAAATAATTTATCAGAAGATCACAAATGTTTAAAATATTAGTGAAGTGGCTATATAAGGAAAATGTTTGAAATACATCACGCTTTGCTCTTAGGTCTAGTTTCACAACCAATAATAGATTAGTCATTTAACAAGCATCTATGAAGTCTTATACCCCACATCTGCTTTTGATACTTGATCTTAACAGCTCAAGTTACATAATAACAGATGTTACATAATAGCTTATGTTTGCTATACGAACATTAAAGTAAGTTAATTTTCAAATATTTAAAATAAAAATAATGAAATACAATAATTAAGATTCAAATTGTAATGCTAATATGCTTACTTGCACGTACACAGGGAATATACTGTTGGGAGTCTTAATAAATACCTGTGGACATTAGAATTTGAATATTTACAAAATATTCCTGAGCTTTGCACAAAATTACCGAGCTTTGCAGAACTTAGAAAAGTAAGTTCGAAGTAGCTGTAAGAAGCTGTATTTTTCTATTTCTTCAACTGGCATTATGAATTGGCATTTAGATTGTCAAAAATATACAGACTCCATTAAAGTCTAGTTGACTTTGGTGTAGAAATATTGTAAGTCAGTAATTCAGTAACAATAAAATATTTATCCAGTTGAGATTTGTCCAAATTGATTATTATTTTTAAGCTTTATAATTTGATGTAGTATAATGCTTAAGAGACAGTAAAATGAATAACTTTGAATATCTTTACATGCATATTCATACCAGTATAGACAGTTAATAAAGTTAGTATGTCTCGTAAAGCATTTGAAACCTTGATCTGGTACTACTGAGGTAGCATCAGGTGTGCAATGGGAGAAATTTTCCATTGATTTCAATGTCCTGAAATTTTATCATTGAATCATTCTCTTATTCCAAAGGTAGATTTTTATCGAAGTGCTACTGAATGTAAGATATTTTATTCCTCCCTTTCTTAAAATGACTCCCACTTTTGCATTTCACAACATTTTTCATTGTTAGGAAAGAATAATAGACCGCTTGAAGGAGCAAAGGGAGCGAGATGACAGAGAAAGACTTGAAGAAATTGAATCTTATAAAAAAGAAAATAAAGACCTGAAGGAGAAAGTCAATGCTTTGCAAGCTGAACTGACAGAAAAAGAGGTCAGTCTTTGCAGTAAAATTTCTAAATATATTATTCTATCTATGACTTTGTGATGAAAAAAATTCATTAGGATTTCTTTCAAATTGTTTAAACTACTGAAATTCTGCCCTGGAGTGGTATTTTCTTAAGCGTTCTTTGTAGTTCTTGCTCTTGTACAGAACACATCCCCATGCTTTTTGCATAGTTGTGTATCTTCTTCTCTAACTTTTCCTTTACATAAGCCTTCAGAACACCTGAATATTCCATTGTTGTTCCTGGTTTCATTTGTCAGACTAATAGAACTGCTATGAATGTTTTTATGTTTCATTGTGTGCCAGCTCCTGTGGTTTCAATTGGGTGTAGTCTCAAAACATTGTCCTTTGCTTATCTTTGCTTATCTTTGTATCATTGCACTTGGAGGGATGGGAGGGAAAAGAGATTTCAAGCTGGCAATAAGTTAGTGTCCTGGTGACTAGGAATTAACATTCTACTCTTGGTCATTTTGCAGTCTAGTTTAATCGATCTCAAAGAACATGCATCTTCATTGGCATCAGCAGGGCTGAAAAGAGACTCCAAACTTAAGTCTTTAGAAATAGCCATAGAACAAAAGAAAGAAGAGTGTAGTAAGTTGGAAGCACAATTGAAAAAGGTAAGTTCCATCCTTAAAAAACAAAAACAGCAACAACAAAACAACAACACCAAACACAAACTTATTTTGAAAAAGAATAACTTAGGCTTCTGGAGTTAATCTAAAATATACCCATCTTGTGATGTTTGCTGATGCTTGCATCAACTATTGCTAACCTTTTTTTATTTTTCCCCTGAAGAGGCTTGTGTCAAAGTCCCTAGTGAGCCTCAGGAATTACCTTGAATACTTACAGGAGGGAATTCTGAGAAGCTGCTAGAAATAACCAAACTGGTTACAGGACATTGAAGGGGAAGTAGAAGAAAGTCAGAAAGTAGAAAAACTTATTGAAGCAGCAATTTATATGTGTATGATTTTATTACAGTATTCAAATACATGGAAATGTTTGCAGCATGTGAAAAAGAAAAAGATCAAACGCTGCACTTTCTAACAGAAAAAAAAACCTTCAAAAATCTGGTTAGATTTTATTTTGGCTATTTTTCTGATGAATATATGTCTTTGATAAGACCTTTATTCTCCATAAGATCTTTTGCAGGTCTTGGTGAATACAAAATTGTGATAATTAAGCAAACTAATGCCTAGTTTTTCTCAATTGGCAATTAATTATTTTTATTCAGCAAGTAGCAGAAGCAAGCATTTAAAGGAAGCTGTTTTATGATCTTTGTTTTATAACATCGTTTTATTTAAATTGATAAATTTAAAATAGATTTTGCTAAAATGATTTGCAAATTTTGTTGATGCCTTTTCTACCATACATTGTTTCTTTGACCTCTTTCTGTGTCATTTGGTAATGTCTGCTCACATTGTTCGAACACCAGTCTCATGACATACTTGATGGGTTTAAGCATTATGTTTGCCTCCTGCAATTCATTAGTAAGTGTGAGTCAAACATTAATTTTTGATATTGACATATAATGCTGCATTTTCTAGAAAAAAAGACTAATTATTTGTACAATATTACCATTATTAGGATAATATTCTGACGCTTCCTTTTACCCAGGTTGAGTAGTACCCTGCGCTGTGTTTAAACACATTAATTTCAATAGCCTTGCCTGTGAGGAGGGTATTGTGGGATGTAAAGGAGGATATCCACATGTAATCTTATACTTCTATAAGTTTTCAATTCAGGATGAGTATCTGCAAGTAGGTGCCTGTATTATATACTTATTTATTGGATGAAGGAGGGGAATCTTTTTCAACAAAAGTATGAACAAACTTTAAAGAAAATCAGCTACTTAAAATATTGAATAACTTGTAAATGCTATTTATATCACAATTAAAATATCAAGTAAGTTATCTCACACTCTTTTGATCGTTTGTTTATCAGAAAATTTGGTTATCTTATTTGTTTTCATTTTAAGCCGTAGTTTAAAAAAAAATCTAAAACAGTTCATGTAAAGAATTCAAATGCTATTGAAAGACTTGAAATCTAAAGTTAGTCTTTTAATACTTAACATATAAACAGACCATGTGGTCATGGAAAAATAAGCAATTATAAAAGTCAGAGAGTGTCTGCAATGCCTTTCATATAAAAAGGGAGCATGTTTCTTTTATATAAATACAAAGGTTTATTAAAAGAAAGTTGAAAAAATAATAGTTTTATTATATCATAAATACAACATAATGCCCCAATGGAAATCCATGCAACATTTACAGGATCCCAGATACTTCCACTGTAAAAAGTAGTTACAGCACCTTTGTGGGCATGGTTAGTTGAACAGAAGCAATGGCTGTTAATGATAGTAATGATAATGACTCCAAACAATAATTTTCAATTCATGTTTTCTCTAATAAAATATTCTATGTAAATCTGAAAATATCCTGTGCTAATAGTAACTGGTCCCTCGGAATCTGTCTTCATCATATTTTCCCTCCGTTGAGAAACTAACTGAAACACAAATCTGTGTTATTCTTGCCTACGCCTGAAAGGCGGGATAGGCGGAAACGTGAGCACAGTGTGGAGTTACCCTGCAGGTGCCGTGACTCTGCCTGTGTCTGAGCAGGAACCTCTGCTGAAGCTAGTGGGAATGGATGCTGGTTACATCTCTTTCCAAAATGACTCCAAAGTGCTGTCTGTTATCTAGAGAAATACCACAGAGGAGGCACTTTTCATTACAGCAGGTTAAAATGATTATAGTTAGTTTAATTATGATCTACATATTGTACCAGATTGTATTAATAAAAGTGAAGATAGTATTCTGTGCACATTTGCTAGGAGTTACTGGTTTCCACGAGTAGTTATGGTAGTATGTGCTATGCCCAAAATAAAAATGTGTGCAAGGGACAAGCCTAAACCAAATCAGTGATCTGTGATTTATTTTCCATTCCTCTATCCTTGTTTCATCTATTCCCCCTCTTTTTGGAGAAAATAAAGTTTATCTTTTAAAAATGTCTGTGTCTCACTAGATTTTCGATATTTTTCCGTATTAATTATTAATTTAAATAGGAGAAAATATACTGATCTAAAAATGCTGTATTAATTTTAAGGAGGAAACATTTCAAAAGAAAATAAAGGTTTTTGTAAGGAGTAACTCTTTGTGTGAGCATGATATATTTTGGTACAGAAAGTAATGTTTAAAAGAATAGGTGTGCTTATTAAAGATTTTTTTGCTAAAGATTATATGTCAAAATACATTAATTTGAAAAAAAATAAAAATAAAAAAGGGAGAGTGCTCAGTGCTTTTGGTGCCAAAATTCCATGGCTTTTTTTGTTGGCTGTCTATTGCTCTCAGTAAAATAACAGCAGGAATTACCTAATAGGTATTTAAATACTTTAATAATAATAATAATAATAATAGCATATATAATATATATATGTATATATTATATATATAAAAGATCCTATTATCCATTTTAGAATTTCTTTCTACTGTTGTTTGTCATTTTCTTAAATTTACCTCCTTACTGACATGTTTGCTGTTGCCAAAGTACTTTTTGACAAGCTGAACTCTTCAAAAGTCATTCTGCATAGAAAATTCAGTTTTCTGTTAAAAGAAAATTAATAAATTTAATGATGAAATTTAATTAATCTTTTATTATTACCATCTTTTAAGCTTTAATGATAAATTGCAGACTCAGCCAAAAGCACTTCTAGTGATTCATTGCTTGAGACCAGCACTTAATGTATCATCAAAAGTGGACACCTTTCTTTATTTCATGGATTATTTAACTTGAGAAAGGGAAAGTAACACAAACCTTAAATTTCTAACTCCAGCTATTCTTTTTTAGGAGCCAAAATCAACATTTATGTTTCCCCAGTGCCTCTCACTTTCACCATGGAATGTTTAGAAACTTAAATTTCTACTTTTTTTTTTCTTTTATGACAAGTTCTTCTGTGCAAATGCACTGGATTTGTTGAGCTAATGCTGTTTTCCTGGATCTTTCCTTCTTTTCCTGTCTGTGCTTCACTCCTTTCCAACTTTGCAATGTAGCAAGCTGAACAGTTGTTCAATCAGATGTACAGTCCAGTAAGTTCTTTCTAAAACTGCCCACTGTAACATATGAAAGCATGAGGATCCATTACTTTACTCTGTGTTGTGCTCTTCTTCTGTGGAGCTTTGCGGAATATTTTTGATGCTTGCTTATACCCCATCGTAACAAATAAATTTACTTTGTGGACTTCAAGGCCATTTTTTGGAATATGAAATGTATTAACCCTGCTACTTATAATGCTTCAAAAAAGCAAGCATCCTAGCCTTTAGGTCCTCAACTTCTGCATTAGAAAAAGCATGCAGACCTTTTTTCCTTTTTTTGATTCTTTTTTTTTTTTTTTTTTACTTCCACCTCCTGGAGTACTTTATTTGATCCTTCAAACTGAAAATATCTGCTGATCTTTCAGTTTATCTCAAATCACTATGAATAATATAAGAAGTGATGAGCATGATTTTCAAATGTCTGTATGATTAACATAGTTCACATCCGTTTTACTCATAAAAGATTCTGTATATGCAGCATATATACACTAATGATACAGAAACACTGCACTTAATGCAGGAAAATTCTAAATATAGAATGCTGAACAGGAACATCAGTGTTTAAGAGAAGACAAAGAATATTATTTTGGCTTGTTCAGCATTATTATTCTTCCTAATGTCTGCTCTAATTGCACAGCAACGTTTTGTCTTGACTGGGATCCTGTTTCGGTTAGAGGAAGAGCAGTAGCACACGTTCATTTTGCAGAGAACAGTTTCCATTTCTTTGGCTAAGACTGTTACAGTTAATGTGCTTTGAACTTCACAGGACAAAAAAGGATGATGTAACTGGAGTGTAATAGCAATTTACAAACTATAGTTTATATATTAATCATACTTGGCATTGCCAAGTAATTGCTGGTATATATAGGAGAGCTAGTTTTTTAGAGCTCAATGGGAATTTTGCCATTAACATCAGTGGAGCAGGATTTCATCCTTGGAGTCTGTTGTTGCTGACTGCTGCAGCTTCTCAGCATCTACTACCATATTTATTTTTTAAGTTATTGATTAACTGTGATTCAGACTCAATCATACATAGATTGGAGGGGGGATAAAACAGCTGCTCTTGTCATCCAGCATGTTGCTGTTGAAAAAGATTTTCAGCTTCTATGTATCATCTTGATCATCTATGAGGTAGTTTTGTTTGATTTTGTAAGATTTGTACTCCTGCTGTTATGTTGCTTCAGTTTGAAGTCTATTTTTGTGTTACTTTTTCTCTTGATTTTCATAAGTACTTTCCAATCATTAAGTGTAGTTATTTTGCTGTGTTGAATTATTGTTTGTAACTTAGTAGTCTGTGTATTCTGAAGTCAATCATTTATTTATTTACCTATTTTTCCTTTACATGATTAATTTTTGCTGAGACTACATCCATGCAGTTTAAAAATAATGGATGGAAGTTTCTTTTGATAGCAGTCTAGATTTTCTTTAATAAACCTTTTTTGCTCCTTTTGTTCGTTCTTCTGCTTATACATAAGTACATAACATATATGTATAACATACCCTTTAACAACGCAAGTAATGATGATCTCTCCCCCTTCCTACAAACCACCTAATGTCTTGAAATGAAATCGTGACTTGACTGAAGTCAGTGGCAACATTTTCACTGGATTGCAGAAGGCCAATATTTCACCTCTGTTCTTTGAGGTGACATGATAGCAGTTATTTAAAAAAATTTTTATATTGCAAATCATCATGATACTTCATTCAGTAGAATATTTCATCATTTTTCTTAACAGAGTAGTAGTGTTACATAAAACCAGATGGCAATCCAGTACATTTTTAGTTGATTGTTATGTTCTCTACTACATCAGAAAAGTATCAACTCCAACTCTTGCATTCACTGCTTAAATCTGATTTTTTTCAAAAACTGAAAAATGCACAGAATTTATTTTGAACACAATAGGATAGCAAAGAGGTGCAAGTCCTGCATGCTCTTTTGTGAAAGGTTTCACGATGTAGTAAAAATCTGTGTGAGGAAGATGTGAACGGAAATTGGAGGCATATTTTTTCATGTTT
This sequence comes from Tinamus guttatus, assembly GCF_059628265.1. NCBI lineage: Eukaryota > Metazoa > Chordata > Aves > Tinamiformes > Tinamidae > Tinamus > Tinamus guttatus. The sequence goes on along the minus strand of NW_028288985.1, from coordinate 1,309,712 downwards.
ATTTGGAAAAGTGAACATTTTGAAATATCCAAGAATTTTGTGTTAGATAAATATCAATTACAAGAAGTAGCATGATTATGTTTTTGTCCTGTAATGAAAATATAATGATAGACATAGTTTAGAGTCCTGGTAGACTGTTTTTATGAATAATAAGGATTTAATTCTGCAGTTGTTTATGAGAGTAATGTAAGACTAGAAGTTAATTACTTGCAGAATCTACTCTAAGTCGATTAGAGCAGTCCCAGTTCAGTCAAAAAATACTTGAATTTTAAGAAGGTTAGAGCAGTCCCAATTAAATCAAAAAGCACTTGAATTTTAAGAAGGCTACAGAAGAATTAAGGTGACAGCACCTGGAAGTACAAAAATTTGAAGGATCTTATAAAGTAATTTCTTGCATGTATGTTGTGCTGTTTTTCTTTTTTTTTTCTTTCTTTTGTGAAATACTTAGTTGTTTTCTGTGTATGTATGTATTTGAAACTTTAAAAATGAAATATTAAATCTGTCCATCCGTTTCTATTATGCAGAATAATGCATGCGTGATTGTGCCATGAAATTGTATTAGACCAAGTAACTCATGTTATATGTCTGCCACACTGTTATGGGGTTTCTATAAGAAATTTGCTGTTTACATAGTAAAATGTTACTTCTCAGGTATTTCCAATGCTTACTAATATAAGTAAATGTCAGAACAGATATATAGCTACTTTAAGAATAAGTACAGTTTAAAATAGTGTGATATGCTGTATTTATTTAATTGTAAAAATAATACATCCCTTTTTCCGTAGCACGATGAGACGTGCAACTGTACATTTTTTTTTTGATCACCTGTCTGAAAAACATCCAAAACATCATGAAATGAGTGTGCTGATTTGAATTTCTGAGCTGCCTTTTCTATGCCTAATTTGCAAACCTCAGTATTGTCATTTACAGATATAGATTAATTAATACAGAGATTAATTACTTGCCTGCTGAAAGGTACCCAAGATACCACCCTTCCCATAAAAACTGGAAGTGTGTTCTCCGCAACAAAATAGAGACCCAGGGGACAAAAAAGATATAAAGGGTAAAAGGACAGAAGTAGGAGAGAACAGCGATGGGCTGAAGCTTTCAGACTCAGGTGATAGCAGGCAGCTTGTGGTTAGAAGTGATCCTGGACTCTCTATCACACAAAGTGGTCCACCCTGTCTGGGTGGGTCGGGATCAGCTACGTTGTGTTTCACCACTTTTGGGCCTAGTGTTTGACCTTAGCAGTCAAGTTCCATCTGGAAGCAAATCAGTCCTGAGCTGTAGAAAACAATTAAAGATATGTTCCTCATTAAAGTCCAAACACATCTCTAAAAACCATAAAATATAATAGGAATTCTGTAAGTAAATCTATGCCTTTGTTTCAGGAATGTCCCTTAGATTGTGCTTTGCTTTTTGGTCAGTTGTAGTGTCAGCAATTTTATTTGAAGTATGAGGGTTCCCTTCAAGGGACACATGGCAATGAATTCACCTCTTGAAGAAAACTTTTTTTTTTCCCAAAAAATATTTTATGTTCTTACTCTCTGTAAGCTAATAACTTTCCTTTTTTATCTCCTTTAACAAAGTGCCTTTGTAGAAATTTGATTCCTGCATTCTTTATGCAAATAGTGTATTTTTTTTTTTATGAAATAGAAAATATTCTATAAGAAGTGCTTGTAACCTGATTGATGGTTTGTCATACTGAGGGATATATATTTTTTAAGATTAGGATAAGGAGTGACTTTGAATGACTAGAGTGATTTTCCAACATATGGATTTTTTTCTCTCCTTCACTTGTTTATTCTTTTCTGGAAAGAATACTTACTGCCCATTTTGGAGAGTGGCTACTTCCTTAACAGGCCGGTGAAAAATTGTACCCAGTTTCCTGCAGAATTGTCCTGGAGTCTCAGTATGTCTTTAAAAACAACAAAGTTAGCTGACAGTAAACACCTTGACATGACTTGACAGCATAATATAAATGAAAGTTTGCTTCTTAAGCAGGAATTAATATGACGATATAAACCATTGCTCACATCTCACCCAAACAGCCAAGTCATTATATTCTGGATGTTACCTTGAAACAGAGAGTCTGTGTTAGGAAACTCCATATACCTGTGCTATAACCTGTGTTATAGAGAATTGGAAGGGCAAGGCCAACAAATTTAGTATGTTTCTCATATCATTCCCTTGGCTTATTTCTTATTTATAGAAGTCTTACAGTGGAGAAAATTAAAACTTCAAACCTATTTCTTATTATCCTCATGCTTAAATGATATGTTACATGCAAAAACACTAGGTTTCTACCTCAATAATTTCAAATTTTTAATTTTTATTTTTACTAAACCTAGACCTCTTTATTTATACTGAAAATGTTGATCATTGCAAAGAATGTGAACCTTATAACCTTAGAATATTTTATATTAATTCTTTTGAAAACATGCATGTTTCATTTTGACTTACATTTCTTTCATTGCTTGATTGTCTATTCCCTGAAATTAAGATAAATAAGTCCACATTTCTTCTGTCCCATAAGATAGTTGGAGAATCATCGGTTCTAAATATTCTGAATTTCTGTCGAGTTCCTGTATGTTAAGAACAACAAAAAAAAATGTTATCTGAATTTTCTATGTTTAATGCGCACTGCCTTAAACTACTTGTTTTTTCCTTGCCTGCTCTTTCAAGATGCCAATTAGGAATAATGGGAAGCAAGGGGTAGGCTGAGCATTGCAGTGCCTTGTTGTGTGTCTCTGTCTGTGACTATTCCAGCCAAGAGTTTAAAGCATTTGTTGCCTGCTCATGCTCCCATTGAAGTTAATTGGGGTTTTGCTATTAAGTTTGATGGGAGTAAGACAGGGATCTGCACTGTTGTTTTTGTCATTGCGTTTTTCTTGTCTGTGAAATTGCCACCCATCCATGCATGTGTTTGCCAGGTTTGTGCTGTTTTCACCAATGGGCTGGTTCTTCTGGTGTTTCAGGCTAAGTATTAACAAAAGGAGGAAAAAAAAAAAAAAAAAAAAAAAGGATTATTGGGTAAACTATCTGCTGAAAGCATTTTTTTAAAAAAATTCTTGGTTTGTATTTTAAAAACAGTGCTTCATAAAACTAATTTCTTCCTTTTTAAATTATTGGTATCAAACTGCATTTGAAAAACAACTGATGTTACAGGTTTCTATATAAATTTCTATATGCCTATGTATGGAGAAAGAGGAGGAATATGATTTATTAAGAAATTGTCCATATGTTTTAAAGAGTTTAACAACTTAAAAGTAATTAAGTGAATTACAAGATTTTTTTTAATTGCAGAAAAATTAAAGAATATGGTAAAATTCATATGTAAAAAAAAATTAATAATTCCTCCCACTGTCAAACTGTAGCTTTGAGAAGATAGCACTTGAAAAGAATTTTAGGAAGACTACAAGGATATTTCCATTACCTTTTAGTACTTGTTTAAAAAAAAAATTGTCATCAAGCACTAATACCCATAATCCTTTTTATTGAAAATTTGAACTCCGAGGCTGAAGAAGTAGAATTCTTAAACCTATGTAAGGTATTGTTGCACTTATTCCTTTTTAAAATATTGATTCTGAAGGCTCACGAAGCTGAAGAGGAGGCACGGATGAATCCGGAATTTGCAGACAGAATGAAACAGCTTGACAAAGAGGCTTCATACTATAGAGAAGAATGTGGCAAAGCACAGGCTGAGGTTGACAGACTTCTAGAAATACTGAAGGAAGTAGAGAATGAGAAGAATGACAAAGATAAGAAAATTGCTGAGTTAGAAAGGTAATTCTTGTATTAATTGTCTTATGTTGAGTGACATTTTCATTTATGTGATCTTCATTACAAAGCATAGCAGTTAAGAGTAGATATGCTTTTTGACAAAGTATTGGTGATGTTTCGTGAATTGAAATGTCAGAAATGGAAAAAAAATCACATCTCTGATGACTTTAAAGCGTTTGAGGGTTTCCACCTTTTCCACCTTTTTTTTTTTTTTTTTTTCCTTTTTCCTTTTTTTTTCCCCTCCGTGAAAGGAACATACACAGGAAAAGCTATGTGCGATATACAATGAAATGAACCATACTGGAAAAGCAGCATTAGGGGAATAACATTCTTTCTACTGATTCTGATTTAGTGGTTAGTCAAAACTGTCCCCACAAATATATGTTCAGCAGGAACACCATCACTAGTTTTCAGAGATCCTGGCAGGTATTGGTAAGTATTTCTAAGCAGTCTCATGCTTCTAACTCTGACTATTTCAGTGGCCTTACAGTCTTTCTCCCATCTGAGTATTTTCAGATGCTGACCAGGTTGCTTTTGTCTTATTTTTGAGGAGGTTGTACAGTTTCTCTTTAATGGAGATAGCGAATTTTGGGGATCTATTTATTTCACTCTCCCTGAAATTAAAAATTTTATTTTTAATTATTTTATAAAAGGATTTTCTAGTGATCAAGTTGGAAGACAAGAGCTTCGTAGTACCAACAGTGGTATTTTAAGGGTTGCATCATTATTCCAGTCAAGACACAGCATTGTACTGTTCCCTTAAAGAGAATTACTAGGAAAGAGGGAGGAAAATCTGTGGGAATTGTTGGTTACCTTGCAGGAAGGGAAACAGGCATCACTAAAAGGAAACTACATGGAGCTTCCTCTAGTGAGGAGACCTTACCAGCCTTCACAATTATCTGTTGATTTCTTTGCAGACATCTGGCAAACATTTGCTTTAATAATAAGGAAATGCATGTAGCTATCAGTCTGCGGGTTTATCCTATATAGAGAATATCTCAAATTTAAATGGAAAAATCAAGATTTGTGCTGAAAAAACAGTTGAGTGTTTGCTTGAGGATGGCTTTGTTCGTAGCTCAGGCTTTTACTATCTGTCAGGAAGGATTTAGAATACAGTGCTGTGTGTGTGGGTTTTAATATATAAGGCAGATACTGGAAGAAGGTATTAGTGAACTGTGGTCACTTTGTGCTCCATGAATGTGATGACTCCAAAATCCAAAGTAGGATATGGGAAAAAGGTAACAGGATTAGTGAATCTATGTGGTCATGGAAGTGCTGTCTTTTCCATCAGTGTGGATGTTTTTGGGGTAATTGCAGACCTAAGCTGTAATACAGGTGGGACTCCAGGTGTGATACCTGGCTGATACCCTCGTTGGGCTCTAAAACTTACTGAACTATTGGGTGATAATAGACGCAAGAGTAGACAGACTACAGTTTAGTGCAAGATTATAATCTTAAGATTACTTGATGCATTGAATGGTTTAAAATAATTAAAATTAAAAGATGACCACAATAATGTAATTAAACTTGTGATCTAAAATTTGTAGTAAATTATCATTTAAATATTTTGAAGAGAGCAAAGAAGCTATATATATAGATGAGTGCATTTCTTAGAATTAAAGTGTAAATTATCCATTCCAAAGGAACAAATGGGTGGAGAGGAGCAGAGATTTTGCTATGACTTGGTCATCATGTAAGAACATATTCTGTAATGGAACAAATTTCTGTTTTTATGTTAATCTGTTTGTAAATTCGATGTACAGAGTGAAATTTGGTGTCAGTGATTTCCAGTCCCTTATTGTCCATGAGGGTGTCAATCATTGTACTGACCGTTTCATAAGTATTTTGGTACTACTGAGTATACCTAGAGTTTTTGATCAGGGTATGCTATACTCTGAATGTGATCAAGTAGGGAAGCTTTACTATGAACCACTACATGCTTCTGTAAAGCTTACAAAAAAAAGTCTGTGGTCTGGCCAGCCAAGAACAGTAGTATATTGCAATTGTTGGCATTCATCCTGCTCTAAGATTTGTTAGCAAATTCTGTTAAGTTTAATGCAACTTCTTACTTGGTGTAAGTTATGTGCAAGTTAAAGATTAATTTGAAATTCTTACCTATAGAATTTATATGTTAACTGTTGTAAAATGAAAGGATTAACATGAGTCATCTATTACTGACTTCATCACTGGGAGATTGAAATTATTTGTGCCTTTTCTTGGTAACAAAATCTTAAAGGTACTTCCCACCCTAAGCTAGCACAAGCACAAAGGGAGAAGCAGTGCAGGAAGGAAAACAATAAAAAGGTATAATGGGGCAATAGGGTGTCTAACTCTTCTTACTAATCAGGCTCACATAAAGTCTCTCTAAAGTTCTTTATTCTCCTGCTTCCTCAAATTCTGAAAACATTAACTAAAAGATGCAAACCTGTATGATGTAACTGTGCCACCTGTTGGTGCCTCTTTAGAGGAACTTGGGTGTTGAAATTCCATTTCCTAGGGCTTTAGGTGGAGTGTAAGTCCTGCACTTTTTATGAAGCACTGCTGCTGCTTCTGCGTGTAATATCTACTTGATTGGCTCATTATTGAAGGTAAGAGGTGGAGCAAAGCTCAGCTTATCCACTTTATGTGAAGCTTTGTGAAAACAACTGCAGCTTTCTCTGCTACTAATGCTGTTTGGTAACCTCTTGTGTCTTTCTTGCTTTGTCTGTTCATAGCGGAATAGAGTAAAATAAAATGAAACATATACTGAGATAAAGTACTTCCTGTAAAATTAATTTCTTTCTTTTTTGGAGTGAAAGAAATATAGTATATTTTTCTTGGACAAAAAAAAAAAGCTAGAAGATAGTACTCATTTTAAATTTTAGTGTGAAGGACCTAGCTAAAGTGGAGATAACTGGAGCTGAAAGGGAACTGTTAGGATGTAAGTATATATTGTTCAATGCTTTTGTTAGGATGTTATGAGAAGTATAATTAGCTATGGAATATCGTGGGGAATTTGAATGATGAAACTAAATAAAACTCAGTAGTACAACATGTATACTTGCAGGTTTAGGACCAGCAAGAGTACCAGCTCTGAATGCGGGATAATCTTTTGAAAACAGTTTGAGAAGAGAGTGGGTGAATTTGCTTATGATAGTGCCATAGTACCAAGAGTGTGTTGCAAGTGTTAATCCAAAATTCAATGGGTATAAATTGTCCATTAATAAATTTATCTTAAAATTTATCTTAATTTAGCAAAAAAAAAGAGAAAGACATTGCTGATTGAAGAGGGAAATGTTGAGGCTTGATGACGGAGGGATGAGAAGATACAGAATAGATGAAGGGATAAGAAGGTACAGAATATGTCAAAGGAGCTTGGATATGTTTTTTCAATGGTATTCAGTGGCAAATGGTCAGTCATTTGCTTGATTTAGTATAACTTTTTGGTAAAGGCTATAAAAGTGTGAAAGCTCCTTGAAAAATATTGATTTTGTTCTGAGACAAAAGTGTTTTTTTTTTTTTTTTTTTTTTTTTAATTGCAGCATGTAGTGTAGTAAATAATTGCTACCTAGGCTAGATGACCAAGTAGTGAAGAGAGAAGAAGGAATAAAAAATGGGACCCAGTTAATGTGTGACCTGAGTTGCGGTACCTGCATTTTGTCGTTACTGCTCTTAGAGATAGGATATGAAAAAGCTATTCATCCATTTTTTTTCTCAGTTGAGGTTTCACATATGGCACTTTTTTTATACCGCAGTCAGAAGCATCCTCATTATTTGAAGCAGAGAATGATTTTTTTAAGGGCTGCATAATTTTAATTGGCTGTGTCACATTTAAGATGAGTTTTTACAGGTATTCAGTGAAGATAGTTCCCAGTTTTGCATCTTCCATTATAAGTTTTGTGTGATACTATTTTGGTGTAGCTTTGGTGGTATTCAGATTATAATTAATTTTCACAGAATCACAGAATGGTTGAGGTTGGAAGGGACCTCTAGAGATCATCTAGTCCAACCCTCCTGCTCCAGCAGGGACACTTAGAAAAAAATATTTTGAATTGCTTTGTATTTGAATTGTGATGAAAATAAAAAAATCCATGCAGCGCTAACAATTCATTGAAGAATAGCCAAAAAAGTGTCTTGAAAAATTGTATTTAAAAAAAGTATTTTTTGTCTTTTTTTTTTTTTTAATTTGCCTTTCATAAATGAATGGAAAAAAATGTGTACCAGTGACACTGCAAGGATTAGTCTAGCTTGGTTTAGGGCAGGAATATATTTTGTTGTAGTTAATTCCAAGGGCGTGTTAGATGTTTTGGAACAAGTTAGTTATCAAACATCCAGATATTTCAGCTAAGTATCCCTTATGCTTGGGATTGAGAAAAAAAGTGCTGTCAGCCTGAGAGGGACTGTATTTCCTCGGGTCAAGGGTTCTCTCTTCATTGGTCATTGGTCATACAGTGCTTTGTGAACTTCAACCTGGCACCTCTGAACAAGCTGTCAAATGATGTATCAGTTTTGGCTTTCATTAGAAGCCTTGATGAATGTGGGCCATCAAACCCATGTTGATTCACAAAAGCCTTCACAGTGTATGAGATGCTTGTGTGGCAGCAAGTGCTACCAGATTGCTAAACCTAATTTGTTTGGTTCTTTTTGTATAGGTGTACGTAGGATGACTGTAAATGCGAATGATTTTGCAAATTCCACAAATAATAAGGTGCCATTTTACTTTAAAATTTCTGTTTTGTTTGAAGCACAACAAGAAATACAGGAATACTGGAAATACAGGAATACATATGCACAGGAATTTTATTTTATTTTTTGCTCTCCCTTTTCTGTTTTGAAAAAAGACTGCTTATATAACATCTGTTTGTTATATATTTAAAGAACTAATGTGTTCCTACCTTTATTCTCTTTTGTTATCTTCCTCCCTATCCGTTTTTCTCCAAACTGCTGCTTTCATCCCTACTCCAACCAGCTTGACTTCCAGGTCAGTATTTTCTGCTCTCCTACTTAATTGCTCCTTCCTCAACCAATGTTTTTGTTGGTATTTGTTTATTTTATTTTATTTTATTTTATTTTATTTTTGTTGTATTTTGTTTTTTCCCTGTCTGAATTCCTATTAATAATTTCAGTTTGCCTTTTTTTTTTTTTTTTATGTTAGACACTATTATGAGGCTCTTCGTAGTTTCGCTTCTGGTTCAGGAACTTATCTCAGTACATGAATGCTCTGTCAGAGTTTTTTTCTTTTAGGAAAATAATGCTCCTTAACAACATATTGAATTCATATGTTCTTGGGTAGAAGGATTTTTTTCCTCTTTTTTTCAGTTTTATTTTGATTATCTTTGCTTAGGAATTCATCTCTCCGAAAACCTTATGGATAGACAACCCAGTCAAATAAGTCATGAATTGGACAATAAATAATATATGAAGAGAATTAGTCTTATGTTTATTGCCATGACTTTTACTATTATTGCAAGCATAATAGGATAAGAAGAATTGGTTAAGCTTTTGATTCAAAAACTTCTAGCTGCTTGAACTGGCCAGATTCAGGACCAGTGTGTTACTGCAAGGGAGATCTAGGGATACATATATATATTTCTGTGCAGGGTTTGTATGCTGCATGTTCTGGGCAGATGCAAGCTTTGTTTTCTTCCACATTTTAGATCAGCTGTGCCAGTATTTACGCTCCTGTGTTGTTTTCGAGTAGCATACCTGAATGTATGAACAATCGGATAATGTTCTTGTAGACTCAACAGATGTAGATGCCGATTTCCTCTGCTCCTGGGGTAGCCTGAGCCTGTCTGCAGACATCAATCTTGTGACCATAGGTGAAAAAACATGAACCTAGACAAGCTTCTGTTCTCCTGATTCTTTTTCTTTGTTAACTCATGCAGAGTTCTTGTGACTTTTCCCATTGTGTAGTATGGCACACTCCAAAATATTGCTTACTAAATTGAACAGTGCTGCGAGAACTACCATGAGACCTGAGATCTGGATTATTCAGAAATTAGCTGAAAACTTGATGTGGTGCTTTTTTGTACTAAAATGCAGATATTCTAGTATATTCTACCTTTGGCTTTTTACTAGAGGATTCTACAGTTCCAAGAATCCAGGAATCTCTTCTGGGCAAAGAAAAGAGTGTAAATTGCAGACAGATAGTTTCAGGTGTCAAAGCTTTGCATTTACAGATATGGTTCTTGGTATCAGGTTGTCATGCTGCACATTAGGCTAAAATTATGGCAAACCTCCATTCATGTTCAGATTCGAGGTTTACAGACCTTTTATGGTAACGCATATATTTTTTGTGCAGCATTATTCTCTCCCCCATATAGAAGCAGAGCTCTCCAATTTGGGAGAGATTTTGTGTCTTAGTCTTGAAGCTAAATTCTCATTTGCTTTTCAGAAAGGATTTGAATACCTTGAAACCATCTGTCAGAAGATGATTCATTAATAAAATATTGATAAGATTTTTTTGCCTGCGCATCACAATTACCAGTTACTTTCCAGATAGCAAACTCTGTTACCACAATTTGATTCTTATTGTATTGAATTACATGAACATTGACTTTTTATTATATATCAGGCAATTTTTAAAAGTATTTGAATGGATAGTGGTTATATTTGAGTTGTACAAATACTGGGAAAAAAATTGCCTTTCTTTCGGCCACTAATTAATTAGAGGCATTTGCTTCGGGATAGACTTTGAATGCATTATAGCATTTCTGTCAGAACATATTCAACATTTATTGAAAATTTCACTAGCCAGAGAGAGCTTAAAGAAAGGTATTATGTTATGCGGTTGTCATTATGGTTGGTTTCATTGGAATTCAGTGATTGGTATGCAGAAACATTTGTTCAGCAGTTGGAGGTGCAAATTCTGTTATGTTTTATTGACCTAAAAAAACAGCTAACCTTATTGAAGCAAACTGTCCTCATAGCCCTGCCAACTTTCATCCCTGGAGTCTTAGATAAGTTGTAGTGTATGATTGGAGTTTATTGTAGGATTTCAGTGAAGTGTTAAGTTTTCACAGCTTGAATCATCATTAAAGTCAAAACTTAATTTAAGAAACAGATCTATTAAATATTTGATTTCTTCTCATATGTATATTCTCGGTTGCCATTTTATTCGTCTGTTTTACAGAACTTTTAGAATGGTTAGAAAAATGATGCATCTGTTTCATAGCAAGATGTGCTATTGATACTGATGGCAAACAAGAAAATCAAATACATCATTATATAAATACATACTTATATAATAATTTCTCTATATATGTGTGTGTGTGTTTCTACCTACATGGTAAAAAAAGTTCTAAGCAAAAGAAACAATTCTATAACTTCTTTTTTCCATTTAGCTTACAGCAAGTTAGATGCACCCAATCTCTCTTGCCTGCAGATAAACAGGAGATGGATATTTTTTCCTACATGTGTAATATACTGATCAGTGCTAAAAATGTTCCCACCAGGCTCTGAGGTGGCCTTCCTAATTTTTCCCATGGGAGGCAAAAGCTCAGGGAGATGTGCAAGGGAAGGTTTAACAGAGTTTTAAATTTAACTTGCTAGCCTTCCACAGTTTTGTCAAATGTCAGTTTGATGGTTCCAAGGGCAGAGTGATATGTTGTTTGAAGATAATTTCCCTGGAGAAAACGAGATAGTGTAGTAATGAAAACTGAGAGAATCTGTGATATACTTTACTCTTCAGAGAGTCTGGTTTTGTCTGAGTGAGAAACATAGTTGTCATACTGGGTAACTGGCAGATTGCTGTCATGTCTTTCTGTTACAGTCTGTTGGCTATATATATATGTGTATATATATATATATAAAATCACCTTTTAAGGGTTTTCAAAGAGATGAAGATTTGATAAAGATCACTTGTTTCACTGACAAAATGTATGTTTTTAATTTTTGTGTGTTTACCTTTTGTTTTATTTAAGAAATAGTAAAGTGTATTTCATTGGACTTGCATTTTATTGGCAAGGAGTCAAATCATAATCTTTTACAAAATAAGCAGAATACATAGAGATAAACAATGAGAAGGTACCATTTATCAGCCTTGTGACTGCCTGAGGTATAGTTATGTCAGGATACCCTGTGTACAGTAGGGGAGTGTGTGTGTGAAGAGACATCGTGAGATAGTACAGCTTAACCTCTAAAGCTGTGATTGAAATGAGACAGGGGAAATAAATTCAAGAGTTGCACAGGTGGTAGAATCACTTTTTCCACTCGTGTCATTTGCTTCCATAATGCAGGAGCAGGAGTGGGATTGAAATACTCTAATCTAAATTTATACTAAGGGAGGTTAGTGTGTCAAAACAAGAAGTAGGTGTACCTGATTTATTTGGAGGTCTGAACAGGGTTCTGAATAAAGCATAGGAAGTTTGATTTATGTATTGAATGGAATGGTCAGATTGATCCTGAGAACAGCTAAGCTGACCCAGGAATTGCAGTAGGAGGGCCCGATTCAGGAGGAAATAGTGGAGAAACATGGAATGCAGCAGATGATGTTTGATCCTGACTGCAGTTAATCTGAGGTGGCGGTGCTATACAGGAGCTGGATCCAGAGAATAGCTGGAGTCAGGAGTTGTTGAAGAATTTTATCTGGAGGACAGCTGGAAGAGACCCGATGAAGCAGCCGAAGGACTGAGACTCCTTTGTCTGATTAGGCAGCAAACTCCTGTCAGTTACTGGTTATAGTTATTCCTATGGTATCCGTTAATAAACTAGCTGAGCAAGCAGTTGCCATATTAAGTCAAAGACAAATAATCCTTCTATTTGTCTTAAGACAAATAATCCTTCTCATCCAGTGTGCTGTTATCAGCAGCGTTAAAACACACACATGCACACAGGAAAAACAAAAACAACAACAAAAAAGTGCTTAAGAAGCAAATGCAGAGCAATCCCTGGCATACGAGATGTGTGGCAGGTGAGTCTTCTGGTGCAGATTTCGCACATGTTCTTGTAAAGTGTCATCCGGTAAGAATGTGCGGAGACAGACAGCAGTGCAATGCCCTGTATTGGTGTTTCAGTCGTCACAGTGCTGACCGTGTGTTGAAACAAAGTGATACGAACCATAGTTTGGAAAGGAGGCTTCAGCAGGTCTTTTTCATTCATGCATTATCCTCATGTGGATATTTGTAGCATCTCTCTAGGGCTTTGGAGGGAACTGTGTCAGACTAAACACTTTAACAGAGATTCAGGAAATGTTCCCAGAGTGTGTGTTGGGTAAACCCTCCTGCATTTTTGTCATTGAAGTGAGAAATGTTCCTTCTGTGACACTCACATAATTTCTAACATGAAAAGTTAGAACATTGGTTCTGTCATGGCAATCATATCTTCTTGTGGATGCTTTGGGAAGACTTGTCATACTGCAGCAGTGTGACCATTGAGGAATCTTAGGTCTTAGATCTTCCATCTTTTGAAATAATGAGATTTAGGGAATGATGAAAGGATTTGTTGTATTTTATTTGTTTCTTGAAGCATTAGAATCTGCTTTGTTTGTGTTTTTTGAGACCTACCAATCCATGTGGGCTTCAAGTTTGCTCCTTTGTTCAAATCCGAACTAGCCATATAATGCATTGATATCAGAAGCCATGAATATAAAGAAGAACATGAATATACTAGAATTTGTTCTTCCATCCTTATTGGCAGTAAGGCAAATCCAGTGCCAGTGCAATGTCTTTTTGCTACCTCTGCAGGACACATCTGCTCAAGTTTTCCTTTTTCCTTTTGTTTGTGAGCTTTTTATGTTAGTCTGTTAAAGATTTATATTAAAAGCAGGGAGACTTCCAAATTCAAAAGCAGCAGAAGAGATGTTATTTAAAAATGGTTTTATAGCTGAGAAATAAAAAATGGCAGCTGATTTACACTTATGCTGTACTTCAGTAATAGATTAATCAGAATGAGCCATGTCCTCCTTAAACTAAATAATCATTTGACCACTTAAATTGTCAGAGCTTTTTTGCATCATGAAGTGCTATGAAATAGGATAAAAGAGGCTCTTCTATTTTAAATACTCAAAGATCACAATTTTTGACATTTTTTAAATTAAACAAGAAATATTCATAGCAGCTCTGTTGTCGTATTGCATATAAAGAAGTCAGAATAACCAAAGACACAAACCCGAACCAAAAGACTTATTCTGGAGGAGTAACGTATTAGAAGTGGTAAATTGCTTGCTTAGAGGTTTGGAGCTTTTTAGGCTCCATTTTACATATGTTGCCTGTTTTGTGGGTGGAGTATTTCATAGCAGTGCTGAATACACGCTTTGATGTGGGTTACGGATCAGTCCTGATAGGGCTCCACCAAAATAATTTGCACTGGTGTATTTAGCCTTCCACCATGTATATAATTTTCTCTGTTTTGAATGTCCTTGCTGGGAGATGGAACAGGCGGCTGTCTTGTACCCTGTTGCTTTTTGGCACTGTAGTGGAGAGACACCTCACCTCAGTGCAAATTGTTCTTTCTCCTTCCAGCCTTGGGCATCACAGTCCTTTCCTTGCTCTTAGCAATGCTCCGGGAGTGAAAGGCAGTGACATTCAGTGTTGCTGCCATGGGCCACATGGCTGCTCACAGAACATAACCGTTGTACAGGATGGTGAGCGGACTTTGAAGTTTTGCAAAATAGTTTTTCTTTTACAAGGAAAAAGGCAAAAGGTTCCTGAAATAAAATATTATTTTATATATTAATAAATTTTAGTTCCATTCTGCTTGTGGTTATGATTATCACTTCCTGCCATTTTATATCAGTGCATTGAATTGCATGAATGGTTCAGCGTAAAACAAGCAAGTCATCTTATCTGAACAGCGTCTGCATCAGAGAAGAGTCCCAGGCCCGATATCGTTTTTTGCAATTAGGAAAGTACGAGTAAGAATAGAAATTATTTGGAAGCTCAGCTCTTTGGACGTGTTGACTGGTCAAAGTAATTAACTTGGTACAACTAACAGTTGGAACAGTTGTTTCTATTTTTGGATTAAATGTAGACTTCAGTTGTTGGTCATTATGGCAATTAGACACTAAAAATAAAATCACAAAGGTTAAGCATAAGAAAGAAATGAAAAATTTGAAAGATGTTTTGGATACTACTTTTTTTTTAGGCTGTGGAATGTAAGTCTGGATAAAAAATCAAATATGTTTAAAATACATTCAAACAACAGTAGAGCAAGTTATTATTTTAGCATATCATAAATTTTAAAATGACTAGAGTCTAACTTTTTAAATAAATTCAGCAGAGAGCCAATAGAACTTCTCTTAAGAAAAATTTTGGTTATTTGAGCTATGTCATGTTTTTTTTGTCCGGTCAAAATTTTAGCTTGTTTTGCATATAGACTTTCTTATGATACTTGTTTTTCCTAAACAAAACCATCTATGGGTTGTAAGTGAATAAGGAGTGACCCTCTGTATTTCTATCAGGAATGTGTCTGTCAATAACCCTCTTGACATCTCTTATGATGTTACAGTTTGCTCAGGTCTAGTCCATCTTTAATTTTTAGGCTTGTAAAAAAGCAGTAGCAAATTTATTTGTATTCTAGAAAAATATTAGCAATAATACTTAGCTTTGCTTCTATCTCAAAGGGGGTTTTATCTCACAGATTTCAGTGAAGCTGGGTCTTAAAATTAAGAACTACTACCAAAAGAAAAACCAAAACCCACAACAAAATAACCCCCTTCCCCCACCCCAAACGCATGCTGTTTTTTCATAGTCTTAGGTCAGTTAATAGATTAAATGGGAACGTTCATGCACTTTCAGCTTTTAAAACAGTGAGAACCGTTGGAAATATTCCTGCTGAGCCTTGCTGAAGTAATGTAGTTCAGAATGGACATTCACATGGACAGGATTTAAAGGATCAGGTCTTCTGCATGACTAGCTACTGAGATCCAGAGTGCCCTGTGAATTGTTAAGATAGTCTTTGGTTCCTGAACATGAAGATATAGAATATTTATAAAGAAGAAAGACATGATCTGTTTTTTTTTTTAAACATTAAAAGCACAAATAGAGCAATAAGTGAAGAGATTTGAACATTTAAAATTAATGTACAGGGTTATATTTTAAAATAGGTTTCTGGAGTTTTTTTTAAAACTTTTTTGACTAAATTCAGATTTCTTTCTTAATATACAAATATGATTGTTTTGCCAAAAACATTTTTGGTTTATCTTTCATATCAGTTGTGCTCCACATTTTTTTATTTATCCTTATGTAAAACAATTTTAAATATTTACAACCTTATTTCTCATCTGTATTATTCTAATATTTGACTATTGCGTATTTTGTTATAAAATTAGCAGGGAAGTCTAAAGGTTTGGGAGTCCTGGGGAATTTTTAATTGATTTTTCTGATAGGTAGTCCCATTAGAATGTAGTGTACTGTTTAATGTAATGGAAAGTACTACAGACACATATTCCTCAAGAAAATGATAAAATTTTGCTCTTAGGAATATTTTGGCTGTCTGCATTTTTTGGATGCTTTGGAGGAAAAAAAAAGTTTTTTAAAAAAATGTCTTTAAGATACAGAATAAAGGCTATACGAAGCATGAAACACTTGCTTTTGGCTGACATTACCTAGTTCTTGGCCAAGGTATGCAGGTGCCTAATTAAACTGGGGATTTAGTGTAATAACTTGACTTTCTGTAGTTATCAGGGAAGAAGGTCTTGGAGTGTAGTCTGGAGTTACACACTACTGTAAAATTAACTCTGAAAGATATATGTCTCCTGACACTACATGTTAATATTTATTTTTAAAAGGTGGACTAAGTGAATTGCATGTAGTATACTCTGAATTATGAGATTCATTTGCAAGTTCTTCCAAAAGAATAAGATAAATTGGACATGGTTAAACATAGTCATTAGAATTAGTGATGCTCATACAGGTCAGAATACAGTGTTACAGTGTTTTGATATTTGTATTCCTGCTGATTTAAGTTCTTTTGGAATCTCCATGATGCTAATGTCTATTTCTTACAAAAAACTCCACCTTTTTTATTAAAAAACCGAATAATAGTATTTAGCTTTTAAGGACTATGGTGACTAGTGCACATGGGTGTATGGGCATGTTGAACTTCCTCCTGCACCGTTTGTGCTTTAGGTCCTTTGCTCCAAACTGTGCAGGAGACAGTCACAGGGTGGTAGAGCAGCTTTTGTCTTTTCATCTATCTTGTTCAGGTATAAAATGTTCTAAGTGTACCTAAATGTTTGGCAGTCTTAGCTACTCATCCCTCAGTGGTATAAGAAATCTCATCTTGATTCTTGTTCTCTTGATCGACTAATGCCTCTTTTTAGGAAAATGTTCTTGGATGCTGAGGCAAATGGATGTACACCATTGATGTACACCAAATGATGTACACATCATTTATGTGATTTCGATACCTGATTTTAGGTGTAGTGCCAGCTGAGATGTGGATGGCTGTGGAGTCTTCTGTACATTATATTTGCTGAAAAAGCATAGCTGCAGTCTATCATGCATGTAGGCTTTAGAGAAATATCTGACTTTAATGTGTAGTTGAGTGGTAAATAACTTCAGCATAAGATAATAGATATCCATCTTCAAAATGAACTGAAACCTAACTTGAAAAGAGCTGTAGATTTCATCTTACTACTTTATGGGCAGTTACAACATGAAAAAAAAAAAAAGAGTACTTTTGCATATATATTCATTTTTACTGCTTCTAATTTTAGTACCAGAATATGATTGTCTATTCTACTGTTTACACCCTTGCAGCATGCATTATAGGTTTTGAAAACATGTATCTTAATCAGTAATGTTTTATTTATTTTATTCTGTCTAATTTATTTTGTGGTCTCAGAGCTTTAAATTGAAACCATTTGGCAGAACATATGAAAGTAATTCTTTCTGATAAAAAAATAACGTAGACTCAATTATGCACATCAGCACAGCTACTAGTAAAATATGTGGCTATTTTGTATCCCATATGGTAAAGGCATATGATGTTTTCTACTAGTTGCGTACTCTTCCCAAATATTTTTCTATTTCTTGTGCATCATCGATTATTTTTCCTGATCTTACATTTTATTCATAACAATTTGAAAAACAGAGGTGTGTGAAAATATACCATAGCCAGCACACTGGAAATATGTACTGGACCAAGGATTTTGTATGTATAACATATATACACACACATACATATATGTGTGCATGTGTGTATAATATATATACATTTTTAATACTTTGTAAGTTATGCGGGATGTATAGTATGCTGAATTCTCAAAGTGTCAATTTATGTCTTCACAATTCCTGGTGAATTTTAAATGTGGTACAGAGTGTGCTGTGAAGTGGCTTACAAAGTTAGGAAGAGGTTTCTTCAGAAAGCTCCTTAAAAAAATGTACATCTGACATGAAAAATAATGCAATCTAGTTCAGTTTATTTCCTAGAAGTTTTTATAATGGTAAAGGTATATATTTTAAAATTTATTCTCATTAACCTGGAGGCAGAAGGAATGAAATCTCCCTTTTTCTACTTGAATTTCTTTGGCAAGACTGGCAG
Organism: Tinamus guttatus; assembly: GCF_059628265.1. Lineage (NCBI taxonomy): Eukaryota > Metazoa > Chordata > Aves > Tinamiformes > Tinamidae > Tinamus > Tinamus guttatus. The sequence continues at coordinate 1,291,463 of NW_028288985.1, read as the reverse complement.
ATATTGCATAGTGTTTAAGACCTAGAATCTGAAGGAATGTTTTGATGACCAGCTTCGAACAGAAAAGTGAAGATTATGTGATAGTTTCCAATTCAAACAGATCAGATTAAGTGGTCACTTGTTTGTAACGCATTGCTCCATGACGTTTGTCAGCATATTTTTATTCAAAGCTAATGAAAACAGCTTTTGATAGTTAGAATGGTAAAAAGTGCTTTTACTAATTTCACTTATCTTTCTATAATCAGTTAAAATTTTTGAGGGGAGGATACGTTCTGGTAGTTATTTCATACTTTTTCTTTCAGGCCTCAGAGAAATGCTTATCTAAGCTTTTTAATTGTAGTACTTCCTCTTCACTGTAGGCATGTAGTTGGTTGGGGAAGAAAGAGAGGCCTCAGCACAGCCTCTTCCTTTTCAGAATTTTGCATTTCAAGGGCACCAGATGTTTGTGGCACCTCCAGTGTGTTCTACTTCTTGGTATGGAGTTAGACACAAACTGGGATAGGAAGTCACAAGAGGAAAGAGTGATGAAAGAAATAGTTAGCATAAGTCTAAGATTCAGCAGCCCAAAATCATATTAAATGGCTAAAATTTCTGTCAATTGATACATTTGTATAAGAAGTTCTGCAAGAGACATTTCTTCCTGTATTTCTTTATTTTCATGCCAAACAACAGTGTTTATGATGACACTGTATGGACCATTAAGAGAGCTGTTTTTTCCCTTGGAGTTGTACAGCACTTCTATCGTATATGAATACCTAGATGTATAAATAAAAAGGGCATCACTCAAATTCTTGAGATATTTTATTAATTGAGAGCTTGGTATCTAAGCCCATTATATTCCTTAAGATAGGAAGAGTTTAAACAGAGTTATGATATTTCTGTTTGTTTTCCATTTATCTGTCAGTGCAACTTTGACAGAAATATACCTCCTGCTTTTTAGCTCTCTCACATTGCTTGCTTATTATTGATAAGCTGTGGCATAGTGTTGTATACTTTAGAAAATCCACCTTTCTCTACTTAAAACCCTGATTTAAATCTGATTTTTTTTTCATCTACTGGTGACATCTACTCTGTTCTGCTCTGTCTTGATCTGTTTTCTGTGCAAATATTTCCTTTTCAGTTGGATGAATAGAGTTTCAGGAAGATGAGCTAAATTTATCATCAATTTTTAGTACCTTGAAGATCAATTAAAAACAAATTTGAAAAATATATTTTGTATGGTAGTACTGTATCAAACTCCAAAAATATCTAAGTGATTTTTCTCTCACACTGTGACTCGAAGTTTTAGAAACAAAATTGATGGGGAAATTCCTCTTGTAGTTTTATGTTCACTGAATGCCGTGTTATTTTCTACAGTCTTTTTCCTATTTTTGTAAATATCTCTGTTGTGGAATATGAAGCTGTTAAACTGTCACCTTTCATTCTGCAGGTCTCTTGGTGAAAAGCTAATACTCCTATACCATTACTTCATCTGTTTGAACTTTTCTGAGAGCCAAACTTACACAGTACTGTAACAGATGTAAAAATATTTCTTTGACTTTTGATATATTTGATAGTTTAAGATAGTGTAAAAGTACATATATAATAGAAACTGTATATATACTGTTGCTTGTAAATAAGCAGGGAGAACTCTTCATTCTGCACTCTTGTAAATGAAAGTGCTAAAGTATCAAAGATTTTCAATTCAATTACTGTTCCTCTCTCCTCTTTTCCTAGGGAAATTCATGTTTCTTTCTCATAATAAGAGTAAATTAGCTTTTCTGTTATGTATTATACCCACAAATTCTTAAGTGCAATGCACTTAAAATTCTAAGAATTTTAATAGCATGAGAACATTTACTAAATTGGGATTCGTAGTTAAGCCTTCAGTGAACATAAATAAAAGAATTGATAGGAGGACAAAGAAGGCAGTGATAGAAGTAAGTAGAAGATGTCCTATTTCCTTTAGCATAATCCAAAGCCATGCAATAAATTTATTCTGTAACTTCTTTTTCTCTGAAAGTTCTACGGTGAAAAGCACAGAGACGTTTCCAGTGATCTTTTTCGTCACTAAAAAAATATTCTCTTCATTTGCCAAAATGGGATTAGTGAGTAGATCTCATTAGGAATTTGCACATGACTTTGTTCTCTTTTATCTATATAAAAATAAATTCCTCAGAGTCAAAAGAAGTCGAGAAAATAATATCCAAAGCCCAAGAAGGTAGAAAGCATTGCTACAAGGATATTTTTCAGAGCCAGCCAGAGCAGTAGCTGTAGCATCCAAGACAAAATTAGTTTGCCTAGAAGGGTATGTGCTAAGTACCAAAACCAAAAATGCTTCTAGTATCTTAATAGATAAGAGCCACAGAAAAAGAGCACTAGATTTGAAACAAATAAAAAATATAATTTTTGTTTAAGTAAATTCTTAAGACATTTTTTCATGGTGTCAAGGATGTTTTCATTTTCATTAAAGATTATTCATAAATTTGCTGAAAACCATTTGTTAAAAGAATTCACTTTTTTGAAAAAAAGATACAAATGTTATGTTTTGGGTGTATAAGAAGATATTCATAAAGTTCTCTTGTGTTTTTCATGGTGTAGTTATGTTGTGATCCTCTTCCCCATTACAATATAATCCTCAGAAATAGTGTATCTCTCTGCCAGCTTTGCAAAAATAAAAATTTACAACCTTTATTAGCCATTCACCTTCAGTTTCTACTTGCTTTGAAATGAATAGGCCCTTAAAGGATCCATTGAAGTTGGCCCTAGAATTGCTGTTTGTGTTAAGAGTGTAGGATAATCGACCTCTGCCATATGTGTGAAACGTGTGAGCAAATGATGAAAAAGGAAGAAAAGCCTGTGGGTTGGGATTATTCTTTAACAACTGTATAATATTATGGCATAAAAATATTTTGATATGCCAGTTTGAAAACAAGATGATTTTTTATGATTTAAATCTGATATTCAAAATACCTGTGTGTGTTGGTGATCTTGTTGTAGACACAAGTTACTTTGTAGAGAAACAGATGTGATTGCACTTACTGGCACTAATGGGTATGTGCATACAATTCTTAGACATATGAAGGACCAAAACAAGAAGGTTGCCAATCTGAAGCACAATCAGCAAATGGAGAAAAAGAAGAATGCACAGTTGTTGGAAGAAGTTCGTAGACGAGAGGACAATATGACAGACAACTCTCAACATTTACAAGTGAGTTGATTTTTTTTTTTTTAATTTTGCTTTAAAATCACCCAAGCATTCTATTTTTTTGTGCATCTTCCAGGATGTATAATAAATTTCTCTATGCAAAGAACAGCTGCTTCTGTCCTGCCAGAGAAGGTACTAGTGACTTCAGTTGCAACAATGAGCTATTTTAGTGAGAGGAAAAGCAAAATAGAATGTGAAGCCTTTTCCTCAAAAAAATCAAGAAAGTCATTCTAGCTGGTTTTGAGGAAAGGATAGAAGGATAATTATCATTTCTGCATGCGGTTTCTGCAGCATTCACAGCGTGACATCCAAAGGCATATTGAGGTTACTCAGTGGGGTTATGAGTGCTCAGCATGTTGGAATATCAAATAATACCTTTCTCTGAGTGATTTTTTTTTTTAACCAAGGACACATTCACATGCCCAGGTGATTAGCTATGTAAAATATGATTCAGTTTTTCAAAAGCACTGAATTGTATAGTAGTATGGAGGCTGCGGGGAACTGCATTTGAGACTCATGGGTCCCTTCCTGATCTGCATTTCTAGCTGTAGCTCTCCATATTGAAGTCAAGTGTCTGAAAGTGTAGGCCCATATCAGGAGGGATATCATAATCACATACTCAGATCACCTAATGGGTATGACTTGATCATATGAGCTCTCTATACATGTCTGTGGAGTGGGTTAGACAGCTCATGTTGGATGGGCAAACAGGGTCACTGCAAAATAAGAGTTGTCACCAAAAACCTTACCTCACATCCTTAAATAGGGAGAGAATCACAGAGCTACAACTGTCTTGCCTTGCAGATCTCCTGTAATCATTAATACTTTGTTAACTGCAAAAACTTTTTTTTTACTGTTGGAAAGGAGAGCCTCTCCTATAGCTTCTTTGGATATAATGTAGGCTTTGAGCTTAATTTTCAGAGAATCTCTACAGTTTATAAATTACTAAAGCTCAAACTTTAAGATTTGAAATATAATTAACTGATTTGGGTAAATGATACATCATATAATTTATAAATTATATTAAGGAACACAAAACAGGTTTGTCACTTAAAAGCTACTTTTTCTCTGAGAACTGACTATGAAAAACTGTGAACAGAAATGCATTGATCGAAGTTTTCTATCAATGGTATCAATATCTCTGCATCAGTATTTGGCTTGATCTGTTTAATATAATGGGTTTGTGGAAATTTTCTAATAGGTGGAATTTGATCCTCATGCTGCATGCCAAACTGTACTTTCTATGTGTTTCTATATGCAAAATGGAGAAACCAACACTACTCCTCTCTTTGCGCTCATGTCAGTAAAATTGCATGTCAGAATCAAATTCAGGAAATGATACATTATATTATACATTATTTATATATCTGGATGATATTTTGTGTACTTTGTAACCCTAGTAATTACAAACTGATTGCATCATTGTGCCTTCTACTGCACATGATACAATGCTAAAACCCTGTAAAGTATTTACCCTGACAGTGTGAGCTATCAATGTTCAATTTCAGTGTGGAACTTGCTACTTGTAATTTAATCTGCATTGGGAAAGAATATATTAGAGCTGTATTTTTTCATTAATATTTCAGAATTCTGTCACTACAGTGGTTGTAGAGGTCAGTTGTAGAGTCTTTGATATAACTCACATCTTAAATGGAATCAGCATGGCTGAATAGCTTGAATTTAGAAAGAAATAGCTGTATCTTTTATACATCTCCCTTGTGCCATTCACTTGCTGTAAAGTGGTTACCTTCAAAGAACACTTTATGATAAACAGTTAACTGAGACTCTATTTCTTTAACTAGTCCTTAAAATGTTGATATTTTAGTATTTCCAAGTGTATATTGTGTCTTAGTGTATATAGCTCCAATAGTTGTATAGCTACCAATAACTCTGTTTTGTGATACAAATTTATTCTGATAATAGAATATTTTGGCTTAAAGTCACTTGCTGATATAGTTCATTTGCTAATTTATATGTGAGATAGTTACAAATATTAGGTGAGTCTTATGTCACGTTCTTATGTGAATCTCATAAATAAGTGGATGGACTCGTTAAAAAAAAAAAAAAAAAAAAAAAGCAAAAAACAGAAAAACTAAGGCTTCTGTCAATTAGCATTGGTATGCCAAGGAAATTTCTCCATAAGATTTATTTAGAAGTACATTTCCTCTATTGAGATACTTAAAGAACAAGTATGCCTTAAAATGCAGATTTCTGCTTTTAAAAAATGAGATCAAGTTCTGGTAGATGCATTGTTCCAATTTTGATTGGCTTGTATAGCTTGTGATTTGAGGGCAATTTTGATATGACACTCTTGCTCCTGAGCACATGCAGCTATTTAATGTGTTTGGCATAAGATAAAAAGTTCAGTTTATAAGTAATGATGGAAAGTAAATAGAAATATTGTAACACCAGTCCAAGAATTTAACTGAGGCAAGATTTGTGGTCCATGATGTGAGGTATGTGGTATACCTGGAGTTTCTGGGAGTACTGTTCATCTGCTGATTAGATATGAAATTAATTGTTGTTATAAGGAATACTGTGTTAATGTATATACCTTAGTAAATCATATTTACTTTATTTCCTTCTTGTCTTACCACTTTTGATACCTTCTTCTAACATTTATAGGTTCATATAACACATAGTGCTCTTGTGTTCGATGAATATTTTATCTCTGTGAAGGGTGTATTGAGCTGTTATAAACAGAGCTCAACGACCAAAGTGTATCTTAAACTTCTCTGGCCTGATGTAATGATTGTAGACCCTGCTGGCTAGCTGTGACAAGCTCAGCTGAGACTTGTTGAGGCTTAATTAGACTAATTACATTTATTCTGGCCAGCTGTCCATCCCCTTTGTATTGGGAGGGGAGTAACAAGAAAGCTGCTTTTCGGGGTGTTTTCAGGGCAACAGAATGGGTTGAATTTCCTCCTGTTTTGTCCAGGGGTTGAAGCTGTCCCTGGTCAGCTGTCCATTTGCTGTCTGGGAGGTTTGAAGGAGTTCTGATTTTTGTAGTTTCTTTGGAGCTTCAGTAGTATGTAATTCATCCTGACCTGCAGACTATTTGGGATATTCATGACACTTTGCACTAGCTTTTAAGATAAAAACCTCTCAATGCTGGTTCAGACCTGGGCATCAGCCCTTGCAGGGCAAGTCGGAGTCTCCACTGGCTGTGTCTCCTGGCATTTTCAGGCCCCTGTTGGGAGGAAGAGCACCCTGAGCACCTGCAGAGAATCCACCTTGGTCGCTCTCAGCTGTGAGTGAAGCATCAGCTGTGGGTCTGCAGGGTTAATTGGATCACTTTAAAATTGGAAACACCAGGAAGCTAGACTGCAGATTAGTTCTTGGAAATGAAGAGTGGTTGGGAGGTTTTCAGTTCTTTCCTTCCCCAAATCAAGCACAGACCTATGCAAATCTTGCCAGATATAATGGTCATATAATACATGAAGTGTCACAGCAGGAGAGCTGGCACGTGAGTACTTTATCATGAAGCTGAATTATTTTGAGAATGGTATATCTGACATGTCTTTGATTCTCCCTGTTTTTTTTTTTTTTTTTAATTTATCTGCTCTACAAAGGTAAACTTTTTATAGAAGTGCTCAGCAAAGAAACATAGCAGTATCATGCTGTGAAGTTGCACACAATTTCTCAAACAAGTGTCCTTGCAGGATCTTTTAAATGTTATATGTGGTAGATTTTATTTTGGAGATGACTTGCTTGTTTCCTGAGGTGTGTTTTTATTGATTTTACTGATTCTTGTATGCCATGCATCTGCTCCAGTAACTTTGTTACTTCAATAGAATTAGGAAAGAAAACATTTGGGTAACATTGATAAGTTCAGTGGGTTTGGTTTTGATTTCCAAATCTGCTGTAATAGCAAAAACTTGTAACGCTAATGAAGAGCTGACTACAGCTATTTGTTGCTGGTCTATATAAAGCAGCAGACACCAACAAATGATGGCAGGTCTAGAAAGCCAGTTTATGAAACTGGGTATTTTTGAAGTGCCTCAATACTACGTACAATTATCCCCATGTTAGTTTGAAACAATAGGAATTTTGCACCTAATAATATTCCCATATGTCTTATCAAGTAGCTTTCAATGGAAATGAGATGTGTACTTCTGTGTGTAATTTTCAGAAATAAAACTATCAATTTAGTTCATGAATGAAGCTTAATAGAATCATATCTTTTTTAATCCAGAAACACTGCTCCATGGAAGTTTATGAAAAATATCACACAGTTGCATGTCACAAAGGGGAAATGGGGACCAGCCTGAACAGAAAGTGAAAAGATTTAATAGCCTGTTCTGCTGTGATCTGCCCATCTCCTGAATATTTTGGCCTTTTCTTCTGCTTTATCTGCTGAAAAAAAGATTATGACTTTCCTAATGTTTTAAAGGGTTGGATCATTGCCCATCTTGTGGCAGAAGTGCACACACTGGAAATATTTTTCACTGAAAAAGGATTGTTTTTGGGGGAGATGCCATAGATACTGTATAGTCCTCACTGATTTCAAGGATCACGCACAGGTAACTTAATCAGTGCTCAGAGCCTAAAATGTCATGAAACAGGCTGTGTGCACATATACATTCTCCACATGTCCAGCACCTGAGCCTGGGTTGCCCACTGAACATAATGAGGAAAGGGACAAGAATTCTGGTTTTTCAATAGTTTTGTACGTGCATGGCTGGATAACCCGTCTTAGATGATGAATAACACATGATCAGGAGAAATTTTATCGAAAGAACCAGGATGATTCTTTTGATAATGTTAATATTATAACATTGTCTGCTGTTTGTTTCTTGCCATGTAAATATCCATGATATCTGTAGTATCTTATTAAAATTAGCTTGCAAGAGATATCACAACTGTTAGTCATGAATCCTCAATTTGGAATTGGCTCTCTATTTTTTACTCTGTGCTTCAGTATATAATTCTCATCTCCATGATAGTTCTAGAAATACAAAATACACTGAAGACATAGCACAGTGCCATATGTTATGTCTGTATTTCTTAAAGTAGAAACATGGCCTAAACAACTGGTATACCTGACATTCATTTATTATGATTTTCTCTTAATGCAATGTATTTCCTAATGCATTGTCTCAAAGACTAAGGAACTATAATGTTAATAAAAAGAGGAAGCTAGGGAATGAGATGGAGTCTTGCAAATAAAAATGAGCAGTGTAATCTGTTCAGAGACAGAGGAAACAGTTGTGACTATTATGCAGACAGGCATTAGTGTACATAGCTGACATAAGGCAGGACAGAATTCATTGCATAAACACACAGCTTTGTATTTATTAGGGCTGAAATACATACCTAGTGAGAAAGTTCAACCTTTTAAGAGCTTACAATCATGAGTTACCGTATTAAAAGTAAATTCTAGTTAGAGGATGTATCTGAAGTTGGGCCTGTGCCTGTCTGCAAGGCTTTGATAATTTGGAACGTGTAGGGGGTTCTGCATGTGTCCTTCAGAGGGCTGCTCTTTATTGTAGAGGAAGATGGAGAGGAGGTTGGGTTTTTGTCTTTTACACCATTCCTCTTTGATCTCTGTGTGTGTGTGTGTGTGTGTGTGTGTGTGTGACATGCACATAGTTTTCTAGCTCTGATACGTTTAACTGTTTCCTACTTCTTGCCCATCTGTAGCTAGAGAGTAAGTGGAAATGAGAGAATTATTTTACCTTTCATTCTCTATAAGCAACATATATCCCTTAGGACACATAAATGGAGATATGTTAAACTTGAGAAATATGTACAGAGAAGAAAAGCGAGATAAGCTTTGGTCTTTCCTTGCTGTAATGGTCGTGAAGATGTTAAAAGAAAAGTTGGATTGCTGCAAATTCATATTAAGATCAGTTGCAACAAGTTTTTCAGTCTTCAGGTTAATCAAGAATCATATACTTTTTGATACCAGTTCAGTGAGAAATTCAGAAGATGGGATAGGTAATGGGAATGAATGAGAATGAAGTTTTCCGCTAAAGATGCCATATTCCTTTTTGTGGAAAATGCAGAATAACAACTGAATTTTAATATAGTCAGGGTGAATTTGAAATCTTATTTTACTAGAATTTTTGTGCAATTAAAGCAGAAGCTTAGTGGTGCAACTGACATGAAGGGATGAAGACTGTGATGGTCTTGTGTTGTATAAATCTTATGGTAGAATAAGGTTCTTCCCTCAGTTTTACATTAAATTGTAATTATTTTGGTTGCATGCATTTGCTGTTACGGAGTCAGACAATTTCAAGTGAAAGTGAGCACTTATCGTAATTTTGGGCTAAATTTTGCGTATCTCTTATGTTAATGAACTAACATATGAAGAAATGTAAAGGCCAATATTTTATGCTACCTTCTGGAATACCTCTGCAGAATTCTCTTCAAAAAGAAGATGCAATGTCTCTTCAAAGATGTCTCTTCAAAACTAAAGTAAGTTTTTGTATGCTTCTGTTTGCAAATTATAGGTTCGTGGGACACTGTAAAAATTATTTATTTTTTTCTTTCTCCCCTTTTTTTTTTTTTTTTTTTTTTTTTTTCCCCCTGTCGGCACTGGTTAAGCTGAAACTTGATCTGTTTGCAAGATCAGTGTTCATATACATATCGGGTAGTTTTTTCCAAGTTTTACCCATATAAAGCAAGAGGTTTGAAATAGCAAAAGGAGAGAACGCAGCATAGTAGATTACACAACTATAATCTACTTATGTATGTGCATTAGTGATACGTTCAGGGATATTTCCCTTGTTGTGTCACTGCTGCTTTAATTATAGCTGGATTTTGCCAACATAGGAATTGTAGCTAGTAACTGCAGTGTCAAAAATGTCTAGCCTTCAGCAAAATGGAGTAATTATTATGTATTTTGCACAGTTCAGGCAAATTTGCTACTTTTTCTTTGCAAATATCTAGGAAAAAGGCAGAAAATACGTTTTAAGACAGTCATTTTCATGTAGCTGAACATAAATTTGTAATGGACCATCTACATTTTGGTGAAAGTAGGACTTAAAACATTTTTTTCTGTGGCATGTTGATAACTGAACTATGAAAAGTCTTAGAGTTGAGGCTCTGGCTAAGGGTAATAGAAAATCCAATTAAGCCTATGATAATTTAGTGCAATATATTAAAAATGATTATTGGACTAGATGTGCATCATACTTACCAAAAATCAGACTAATCAATGCAACACACATGAGACTATTAAAGACCCAGCTAATGTATTTAGATTTCTAACATGGCATAATTGCATATATATGCAAATTCAGATTTTAAACATGGGTGGACATGAAGGAATTTTCTCTTTTTGGCCTGGGGAAGCTCCCTAAGTTGTGGATAAATTCCATATGTGTTGCTGAAATGCTTGTTGAACTTCAGCCAGTGGTTTAAGGTTATGTTGAAGAAAATATTTCTAAGATGTTTCAGATGAAGAAAAGTATTTGAGAATCTGCAGAGGGCAGGAAGGTTGATTGGTTGGTCTGGGGATCAATACCACAAGTGTTTTTTTTCTTTGGGGATTTACTTTGACATTTGTTTTCGTTGTGTAGGGTAATCCCCAGAAGCCGAAAGTACTCTTATTCTAAAATGTCCCTATAGACAATCTATGAAAATCTTACTTGAAGATCAGTTTCTACTAGACTCACAGTCTCTTAAATCTTTTTCAGTTTGTCATAATTGGTAGTCTGACAGAAGTGACTCAGTGTTCTGTGCTATGTCTTTTAATAGCTATAAGAATAAAAAGAAGTTTAGTAGGTTAAAAAGAAATCAGCACAGCTCTTATGTATTTGTCCTGTCTTTTCTTTTGTCTAGAGTATTACATCATATGTGTATGTATAAAATAACATGAATTTTATTCTTAAAACTGTCTCCATTTATTACTTTGGGATTTTTAACTGAGTAGTCAACATTATAAAACATTGCATGTCTTTTTTTTTTTCTCTTAGTTTTCTCTTAGTTTTTACAATTAAGTCAGCAACATAATGATTTTCAGCATTGTCTTGGCAGTGGATTAGCTCAATGACATCAGGACCCAGGAACAGAACCTGCATGTCTTGATTTGCAAAGTTAAACTTGGTTAGAGAAGTGTGAACTGCAATAGTTGAAAAATGTTTTATGTTTGGATTAAATAATTCAATTATTTATACCGTGTGCCTTAAATGTATTATTAGCTGAAAAAGGGATATATGAAGAGGTATTGGAAGAAAAAGCTCTTGCTGGAAAAGAAGAGGGGAAAAAAAGAAAAGAAAGAAACAATAAGAAACAGGAAAAACTTAATGTGATACACCGTTTTTTTTCTTCAGTGCTTATGTAATAACTCACACATGTGGGACTCCGGTAGTCTCCAGGGGGCAATCACATTCAACATGTATCAAAAGAAATAGTTCAGTTAAACCAACTCTCCATACCCAGCAATAATTACCACGGGTTTACACTGCGATATGGTTGCAAAAGGTTAGTCGGTAGGGCATCTGCAAATCAAGTCATATGTCAACTCTACATCAATAACCTCATTATAATAGATGTTAGTATTTCAGCACATGACTGTCCAGTATAGCCAGCCACATATAGTTCATTTTTAACTTTAGCATTGACTTATAGCTTGTCTAATATTTTACAAAGTTATGTATTTAAACACCCTATATTATATAAATTATAATCAATGACAAAAACAATAATTTAGATTGAAATTCTGCAAAGGAAATTGCAATAAAATGTCTGACCCTATTTGTGTAGCTGTCTTCAAAATAAGATGAATATAGGAAGTTTTTATTCTGTAATACAAAAGTAGCATAATGAAATTTTGTTTGTTGAGCAATTGCTTAAATATCTTATCTGTACTTTATTTTCCCAAACAAATGCTATTTTCCTTTAAGAACTGCATCATTAGACACTTTGTTATATTCATTGCTTATACTTTCATATATATATTTGCTTTTTTTTGATAAAGAAAAGTTTGATAGCCTGGTTAAATATATAGAAAGCTTTTTACAAACCTTGTGGTCTGCTTGAACCTGAGCTATCTAGCTAAACTACTGCTGCTGTTTGTCATTCTCTGTAGACCGTTTTAAATAGTGGGCAAGACTCTTAACACATCTCCTCAGTAACAAAAGTTCTGCTTGAGGGGAGCCTAACTAGAGGTACATTTTTGGTTACTGACAGGCCATATTCCTACTGCTTACCTTTTGTGCAAATGCTCTGTAATAGCCTTTACGCTGTTATTTACAGACTATCTAGTCTTATAGCCTAGAAGAACAAAAGTGAAGGGGAGGAGGAGGAGATGAGCGTGCTTCTTTTACAGAATCTTGTCTAGAACACACCATACCTTAGAATGTGTCCTTTAAATAGCATTTTATAAATGCGTCTTTGCGTAAAGGAGCTTTCATGGGATAGATACAATCAGAATGTTTTTGGGACAAAATAACATAATTTGTTACACTTTACTGATCACTTTCAGGAATTGTTTGCTTAGAGCCGGACAGAATCTGGCTCCTATATTGCAATATATGCAATTTAAAACAGTATGGAAAATTTGATTTGTGACTTTACAGAAAGGTAAACCTTTCATTCTTCAGCTAAGAAATCACACTTTTTGCATCACCTGGCTTATTAATAGATCCCAAAGTATTTTACAAAATAGAAGTTTATATTTCTAGAAGCTGAGACATAACGAATAGAAAAGTTTTGGGTAAGGTGACTCTGATTGCTGATGGCAGCATTTAGGAGAATAAACTGAGTCTTGGTTTGTCCAGTGTTACGTTTATGGGACTGGACTGCTAACAGTGAAGATTTTCAAGTGGTGTGTTACTCATGATGCTGAAAATGTTTGCTAGTGAAGTGCTGCTGAGGCAGTTGCTGGAGATGAATTTGATCTAATGTTTGGTCCAGTGTGAGGGAGAGCAACAGTAGTATATTCGATTGTAAGATCAGTCTTTAAGGTGTAAAAGATTACACGACATACTAAATAATTTACAAGAACTAGATAGCTTTACCTTGCTCTTGTTCTGCTTTTCTATGCATGATCTTAACAGTGAGGGTGACAGAGCACTGGAACAGGCTGCCCAGAGAGGTTGTGGAGTCTCCTTCCCTGGAGATCTTCCAAACCCGCTTGGACGCAGTCCTGCGCCATGTGCTCTAGGTGACCCTGCGTGTGCAGGGGGGTTGGACTAGATGATCTCTAGAGGTCCCTTCCAATCTTGAGCATTCTATGATTCTATGATCTCTAAGATCTACATATGAATAGTGGCATTTGCAGTTTAGAGTTCTTTTACAATGGATAATAATATTTTTTTGACATGGATCATCAAGGTAATTGGATCACTTGATTTCAGATATCAAAAGAAAACCAATACTGGTGTATCAAATTGCTTAGAAAGATGATTTGTTTTGTCTGTTCCTTCAAGTTAGGATCCTTTTGGCCTGGTATTGTGTTTGTTCCTCTGCTGCTTCTATCTTTATTTTTCAATTTATCTTTTTTTTGGGAAAGAGTCTATTCTGCTTTCTGCATCTGGAAGAGACTTCTTTCCAAGAATACCTTGGAGCAAGGCCCCTGAAATATGGCAAATGTCAAAGTAGCAATGATTTTATTAGATAAATTTATCAACACAAGTGGAATTCTTTTTCCCTTAATGCCTGTCATTACTGTCAATTGAGGAGAATGAACTTAATTAAAACTATTATTTTGATGTAGATGGACAATATGATGAACAAAATGAATAATGTTAACTTTGTATCTTAAGTGCCAGAATTATGCACAGAACACAGTATTTCATTGTATTTTAAAGTGCATGGAGAATTTGTCATATGGAGATAGGGAACTCAGCTGCATTCCTTATCAAAGACATCCCAATTTAGTCTTCTAAAAAAAAAAAAAAAACACATTCTGTGAATTTCTGTGGATGTTTTAGTGACATTAATTAGAAATGCTTTTAAAAATACATTGTTCTTTATTGAAGTTGGGTTATATTTAGCAGTATTATTCAGTTTCACACAGTCATATTTCTTTTCACAGTTCATATAGGCATAATGAAAGAAGCATTTTACACCTACTCTTTAGCTGTCACATAGCTCTGTCATATGGAGAAATACCATAATTTATTCATCTAGAAGCTAAAGCAAAGATAAAAGCCAGGTGTATGCAATCTCTCCCTTTTTTCAAAAAGACTTCAAAGTCACTTTAGAACAATACGAACACTGTGTCAGATTGTGATACAAGCGCTGCAATCCTTTCATTTTGATAAAGAATTTTGTGTTTTCCTGCACAAGGGATAAATTCCTGGATCTAGTAAAGGTAATGGGGTTTGTTAGTGGGACTTTTGCCAATGCCTTGTCAGGCAAAGATTTCTCACCTGAGATGATAATTTAAAAAACAAAACAAAGCTTTTACACACACACACACAAAAAGGTCATGCAAAAATCAGATCACTTTATATCTGAGCTGCTGATGGAAATTGTAATTTGTGAGAAAGTGTTTTCACAATCAGCTGTAGGATTTGTCAGGGTTGACTTTTCTGTCTGGAAAGTCTTTTGTGTAAGCATTTTGTTGCCAATTCTAACAAATATTATTACTTCTGTTAATATTAGAAATACCTTATAAAACTGATGTCTGATTCTTTAGTCCAATGTTAATTTGTTAACAGTCCTATTCAGTCCAATGTAATCTAAAATTTGTTCAGTGTTGCTTTCTTTTGTGACTTATGCTATATTTTAATCCAAGAAGATAGCTTTTGCCTAAATTGTGAACAGCTGGATGTTCAGTTAATGCATATTAGCTATTTAACAGTTAATGGGTATTAACTATTGATGCTCTATTCTCTGTAGTTATTTAAGGTTTTCAATAAAATAAAGCAACTGAATGCTAGCTGGTGCTGAATAAGTAAAGAATTAATGGAAATCTGATTCAAGATTTAAGGAATCTCGAGTTATTCTGTAGAAGCTGTCATATTGTACCTGGATTCACTTTCCATGGTGGAATTATTAGAACCACGGAATATATAGTATTAAATTCAAAAATGGCAACTGCACAAAAATAAGAAAGCTGGTAAAAAGAAATGAAAAGGGACAGTAAAAGGAGTAAAATCTTTGCAAGCATTATGAAGGCTATTTAAAGAAAATTATATTGCCCGCTCAGAGGAAATGGATACTACCTATCAAAAACTACCTTAGGAAGACCAAACAGAAACCAGCATAGTTAAACAGCAGGATAAAGGAAGCTATCAAAAGCAAAAATCCATCCTTCAAAATAATGAAATTTGTCCAGGGGAGTAAAATAGGATCGTAAAACCTGGCAAGTAAAATGTAAAAAGCGCAAACAGGCAGACCGTGAAACACATTTAGCACAAATAGGAGCAAGTCATGAAAGGCATTCGAACTGATAGTTTTCCAGTGTGTCAGAAGGTGGAAGACTGCCAGAGATTCTATAGAGCCAAAGATAATTAAGAAGTAGAAAGAATGTTTTCAGAAAATAACACTGAGGTCAAAAAAATAAACAAAAATTGTTTCTCTTATGTTCACAGAAGTGGTACTTGGAGAGTATCTGCTTCTGGAACCTTGTTTACAGTGCTGGAAGATTTACCTCAAAGTGAGGTGACATAGGAGATGTTATAGAGTAATTAATAAACTAGCACCATCATCCTTGTAGGATCATTGGATTGCAGGGTAGTTCAAGTAGGTCACTGAGTTGAACCTGTTGTTCAAAGGAGGGTCAGGCTGTGGTCACACCAGGTGGCTGTCAGAACCAAGCTGTTTTCATTCCGAAGTTCTTAAGAGATTCAAGATAAAATATATAAATATGTAGCTCGGGTGTGTAAATTGCTTAAGATTTCTTCTTACTAGATGACTGGAAGGTGACTAACATGATGAGAGCTTTTATACAGGGTTCCAGGTAAATTTTGGAAAACTGATGATCCATTTGGAGTGGTTAAAAACAGATCACTGGCTTTGGCTGAGGAACTTGCTGAGCTACAGATTGTTGGAGCTGGGAATATCGATCGAAGGAGTGTCACTGACTCGTTTTCTTTCTAAGTATCTGTTACTGATCACTGTTAGCGAAGGAATACTGGACTGAATAAGCAGTATGTTTGGTTTTATGATAACATTTGCAATAGATACCTATTTTTCTTTGACATTGTTTTTTGGTAAATGGATCAAAGTATGAGCAATATGCATTACTCTACCCTTTAAAATTTTCACACACGCTGAAAAAAAAAAGTAAACAAATGCTTGGGCAAAGTGGCCATTGCGCTCTTAATCTGAGTAGTGCAGAAACAATATCACAATTTTCAGTCAGAATTCTACCCATCGGTGTGTGCTTGCAGCTGCTATAGTGTGTAATTTAGGAGTGCTCTTACAGTTGCATCTTTCTCATAGTTGCATCTTTGAATGCTCTCTAGATAGAAATTAGTCTTATTTATTGTTTGTAAAATTTTAGGTAGACTAAAAAAGTGTAGTAGTCTGATCTTGAAGCTGTCAGATAATTAAAAGTTCTTCACAGTAACTGGAAAAAAATATCTTTGATAAGGTAGACATTTGTAAATACATTGTTTACTCTATGTACTGGTTTCTCATTTTGCTTTGAGCACAGAGTTGAAGTTCTGTCTTCAAAGATTTCAGTGTTTTAGGCCCAGATTTGCTTCTGGTTGAGAATCCCACTCTGTGATTTATTTTTGGCATTAAACTTAGGAGAAGTGTAAAGCCCATCCAAAACTGTCTGTAAATGAATTTGAGACAGGGGAATAAAATTCCTGAGAAAAAGATGAACCAGGATGAAATTCAGCATCACCCACTCTAAGAACAAGGAGTGTTCAGTACTGGCTGCAAACAGCTTATATGTTAGAGGGAAGAGTGTAGTGAACAAGATTATGAAGAATAGAAAAGAACATTTTGGCAAACTCTAATTGATTTATGAAGGTAGGAGGAACTCCGCAGGTTTTTGTGTTTTTGACCCTAAACCTCCAAAAATGTTGGATTTGGCCAAGTTTCACTTTAAGTTTTTGGCTTCCTTTAAGCCCAGAAGTCAAAGCAACATTTGGGATATGAACCTAAGCCAAAGAAAAGGTTCGGATGAACCGTACAAATCATAACAGCCAAGTTCCATGCAACTGAAATTATCATAATGATTTTCCCCTTTCATTCTTTCCAGAGCTGCTTTTCTGTTTGTTAATGGATAGGACTATCTCCCTCTGTAAAAGGCTCTTACTGTATGCATTTTTGGAGATGAAAAGTGTGATCTCAAAGGTTTTGTCTCCTTCTTCTATTGTAGAATTTGAATGAAGAGGCTGCAGATGTCACTTACGATGATGAAGTGTCTTCACGCCCACTTTTGAAACATTTCGAAATATTTTGTTAATGATATTTGGCCCTCCTTGTGGATTTGAAAATATGAGATGATATAATTAAGACACTCAAAGTGTTAAGCCATTAAAGAAAATGAAACAGTTTGAGCTTTTACCACTTCTTTTAAAAGAAGTATTACTTAAAATGTGGTAATGCAAATACAAATTTCAATGGAGACATCTATGTCTGTGCATATGTCTGAATGGTGCACATCCTGTATCTTATTTGGATCTTTATGAAACTGAGGGATATGATATGTTTAAACTGCTGGTCGGAGAGCACTTTTCAAATCCATAGTCTCTGTATGCATATCAGACGCTATACACATAGTAAATGATATGCATGCCATATGGGTTTTAGGATGTTAAGACCGTAGAGGTCCCCCCTGCCCTTTTTTTTTTTTTTCCCACTTTATATCTTATGGTCAAATAAAAACCATATTATTCTTTGTAGTATTAAGGGGCCATGTTTTCAGCTGTGTTCGTAACGTTACAAAACTGATTATACTTTAAGCTTTCCTCTCGCCTAAAGTTTTCCTGGTTACATTCAGCTTGCAATTTAAAAAAAAAAAAAAAAAATAAAAAGTGTGTGGAGGGGAGAGATTTGCAGCAGAATAGACAATTTTTGAATTATAGAGTTCTGAAAACTTCACATGTAACCTCAGTTAAATATAGCAGCTCAGAAGCACTGAGTTTGATGTTCACTTTGAAAGCTTAGTTTTCAGGAATTTCATTGTATGTATCAGGAAGATGTTAACTGGAAAGAATATTTGCAGTTCTAACTGACCATATCCCGATTCAATATGTAGTTTCATGATAGACATATTTTTGACATTGGTTGAACTGTCCAGCGTGTGTCTGAAAATAATAAATTTAGTGTCCTTTTCTTCACTTTTGTATAATGCCATAGTTATTAATACTCAAAAGCTGAAGCTAGCTCTGCTACTGATGAGATGTGAATTAACATTAGGTCCTTATTTCGCCTCTGAATTTTGTTAGGGAACAACTGTTTTTTCTCTAATTCATTAAGTGATAAGTGATTCATAAGTGATTACAGTGGATGGAGACAGGAACTTGTTGTGTCTGCTACGACTAGGTAGTAGGAGAGACTGGGAAAATAAGTTCTTGGGAAGATGATGAGAGGTGGAGGAAATAAAAAGTCTGTTAATGAATGTTATGTGATCAACCCTATTTATTTTTTTTCTACTTCTTTTCGGGGCAGGTTCTGCATTAGTGCTGTGCTTTAGTTCTGTCGTTGTCTCTCCTTTCCATGGGAAGTCAGTATCTGAAAGAGATTAGGGAGAGAGGCCATTTCATGCTGCAAGTGTGTTCTTTATTGATGAACATACTATTATTGCACATCTTACTAGTTAAGGCTGCAACACCAGATTGGAAATGAGATGAAGGCACACATACATGGTGAATGTGTGGGTGTAACAGGGTTGATTAGATTCCCTAATCCTACAGCCTGTAGACCAAAAACTTTATGTCTGGGAGCCGCAAGGCTCAATGCTGGAAAATCAAAATTAGGCAGGTGGAAAATGCGATCTTTGGATTGTTCTCCAAATAGGGAAAGGATACTACCTGTAGAGAGCCTGTGGGTGAGCGTGAGTAAGCCATGGAGCAGACACGTCTTCATGTGTCATGAAGCCCAATCTAGAGAACTGTTTGAGCTGAGCACTAGTCATGTGACTCAGTATGGCGGTCCGTTTCATGTATGGACAAAGTGTGGCTTGGGAGAAAAAGATCAAGTCTTACCAGCATCCGTTTAAAAAAGGCAAAACAAGAAACAAAACAAAAAAACCTCCTACCAAAATAATCAAATGAAAACAAGCAAACTGGCTATAACCAAAGAACAAAGTTAAAATGAGAGGATGTTTTACTGACATCAATGTCTTCAATGTCTTTGAGCAAAGATAAGTATAAACTAATTTTTGCTGAATGTGTTTAAAAATATATGTATGTTTACAAGAAAAATTATCCGGTTACAGAACGAGCAGCAGTTAACTGAGAAATCTAATATCTTCAATATCTAATGTTACCCAAGGATGGAATGACAAGTGTTTAATTCAGCATTTTTTGGTGTACTTCAAAATGGCAGCTTGAGTGAATTGTTTCATGAATCATTTGTATGGTGATGGTTTCTTTGGAGATAAATGTGTTTCCTGAGATTTTCATATGATCTTATATGTGGTCATTGCACTTCAGTAAAGTTATTAAGAATGTAATGATATGGTGTATTTATACATTTTAAATTACAGTGTTGTCAAGGAAAAATGTGCATGTGCATGTACCCTATCTTAAGATTTAGAGTAGGGCTCTTCTGTCTATATTACTGTATAACAGAGAACTAAGAGTATATGCCTGTTCTTATCTTTCTACTCACAGCTGTATTTAAGCAGCTAATACACATTTCTATAAACAGTTTGATTTATAGGCCAAGTTGGCCACTGAAAAGTAAAGTCTCCTTGAGGGTAGGAAGCATGCTATTCTCAGATCACAAGCTAGTAGCTCCTGTTGTCTTTTTTGTTTTTTAGTACTAACCTTTTTGTTCTCCATAATAGCTGTCTTTTCAATTTATTTTGTTCTTTCCTAACTATTTATTTTCACGAAACTGCCAAGACCATTTCGTATTTTTTTGTTACTACTCTTTGATAGGCTTTCCTGATTTTAAGCAGAAGCACAGAAGAATTCCATAAGCATTTCTTTTTCTATTCTGAAGTCCTTGGGCATTTAAGAACTATGGAAGTGTGGCCAAGATTTCTTCACTCTATGCAGAATGACTGAGAATTTTCTGCTGAATATGAATCAAGCATTTGTATGAACACCTTTTACCTTGAGATTTTTTTTAATTAGTTCTAAGCAAATTTATACATCACTAAAGTTCTGAGGCTGAATTAGTGTACCCGGTGTGATGTAGCTGTGTAATTTTTAGGTATTTGTCCAGAATTAATATTATATCAAGCTGTGTTCCTTTTAAGTCTATTGCCTGCTAATGATCTTGGATGCCCATAGTTCTTCAGCTGCAGGAAATACTGAACAACAGTTTCTAATTCATCTTCTCTGTAGAGAGATGAATTTATATTTTCAAATCTTCAGCTATGTGTTTTCTGAGCTATAAAGTCCTGCTGCAAAGCTTACCTCTTCAAATGGCAGATGGGTTTAGGAAGCTTGTCTGTCTTAGCTGGGAAACTAGGCTCTATTCAAATGATTTTTGGCAAGTCATTATTTTTCTTACTAGCACTACTTTTCTCCTAAAGAATAAGATAAGTAGATTTTATATAAAAATACCCTAGAGAATTAAGCTTGGAAGAGATGTGAAGGCATCTTCTACTGAATCCATAATACTAAATGAGTCACTCATACGTATGTTTTTCTTGTTTAACTTCTTACTGACTTTGTTCAGGATCCATTATCCATAGAGATTAAACATTTTCTCTAATAACTACATCTAGTTCTGTAATTACAGGCATTTATTTCTTGTCTTATCCATATTAGACATAGTGAGCTGATTATTTCCTCTCCTTTGTGATAGCCTGTGTGTGTATCTGAAAATGACTGTCAATTGCACATCAGTTTTCTCATCTTGAAGCTGATAGATGCTATTTTTTTCAGTCTTACCTGTGGGTCATGATTCTACTATTCTGATTGTCTTGATTACTTTTCTTTGTAGTCTTTCCAGTTTATTCACATCTTTGAGCCAATAAAATTGGATCCAGTTTCCTGTGGAAGTCTTGCCAGTGGTAGAGAAAAAAAAAAAATCTCATATATGCATCTTTCTGTTGTGTTTTTTTTGTTTTGTTTTTTGCAACATGATACTCTTGACTTGCCACCTTAGTATCTTAGTACCTTATACTAAAACAAAAACAAAACAAAACAAAAAACAAAAAAAAAAACAAAAAAACACCCAAACTTTGCTTAGACAGTTGTTTCCTTCCTAGATGTAGCTGAGTAATTTCGCCTTGGTACTGTGCTTTTGTTCATGCTATATATTATGTTTTTTCCAGTCTGTGTTTCAAATTTGGCAAGATCTCTAAATTACATTTTTGTTTTCATACTGGTGTCATCTGCAAATCTAAAGCCTTTGTTTTTGTGGATATTAGTTTAAAAAAAAAATTCAATAACACATGGTCTGGAAAGTGGGAAGAATGAGGCAGGAGAAGGGAGGGAACATTTTTAAACATCTTTTCTGTTCCACAGTGAATTGCTGGTGGCTCAGTTTTCCAAATAGTTTGGCATTTGTGTTATGCTACTTTCATTTGGACCACATTTTTCTTTATCTTCCTCATGTGAATATCTTGAGATGGTTTATCAAATGTCTGCTACTCTGATCCTTCAGCAAAACCAACTACTCTCTCATAGGAAAAAAATATTAGATTGGTTTGACAGAATTTCTTGAAAAGTCCATATTGATTCTTCCAGATGTTTAAAAATAATCTCAATTCTGTTTTATAATTGTTCCAATATGTCTCAGAATCAAAATTGACTTAGCTATAATTCTCTAGTCTTGATCTTTTTAAAAAAAAAAAAAAAAAAAAAAAAAAGACTATGTTTGTCATTCTCTGTTTTCTGGGGGCACCAAAGCTATTCTCCAAAAGTTCTCAGGACAAAATTCCCTATACCTAGCTAATATTAAACATTGTGACCTATTTTTCTCCCTTTTTACCTAGCTGTTATCTGTGCTAGCTATTTGGGCTTATGTAAAAGAGCATCAACCTTTTGGTGGTTTTGGCATAATAATTCAGTAAATTTACAGATGGGTCAATAAAAGTCAGCCTAAAACTGTTTAATTTCTCCCTTTCGGCATAACTTCAGTCATTTTGTTTGCCCTTGAGTTTATTGTTATGATGTTCCTTTTAAGAATGTTGCAAAATCAAAGGAATAATGCTGTCACCACTAATATTATGTGTGTGTACATTGAAAATGTCAATAGGATAGTATAGGAGGCACTTCATAATTGTGATAGTTAAGGATCCCAGTGGGTTTTGATATCTACCAGCATCCAGAAACTTTAGCACAGACAGGTGGAAAAGGATGAGAGAAATATAGTTGTAGCCTCAGGCAGATACTCGGCTAATGCAGCTGTTTTATGCATTCTGGCAACGTGGCTAAGTTAAAATCAAATAACATTCCTTATGCCAATATTTCTTACCTGCATATGAAACCAGTTGTCTTTCATTTTGCAAAAACATGATAATTCAAAGAGCATTAAAAAATCTACTGTTTCTCACACAGAATTTATATCTTGCAGCTGCACACTAATCCAAGTGAAATGGAGTAGAGTTTCACTTTATCAGCCAATCATAACTTTAAACTGTTTTTACAATTCATCGTACAGTTTTTAAAGCCCGATTTAAATCCGTATATGAAAAATAGTCTACTTGATGTATGAAACCATAGATTAGTCAATACGTATTTAAAGAAGTACTTCAGTAATAACAGAAAAATGGCTTGAGCGAGTTTATGTACTAAACTCTGAATGATACACTTGAAATGCAAACGCCATGCTATCACTGCAGTTATGAATATATAATATATATGTAAAGGGTAGCTGAAAAATATGGTTAATTTGTGTTCATATAAGCTCTGATCCTGGTACTGTTTTACAGCTGTCATAATTAAATAATTATTCTCTTCCACATTCAAGTTTCCTCTTGGTTCTAAGAACAATTTTGCACCAAATGGAAGCCAGAGTGGACTTGTGGTGTCCACAGAATGTGTTTGCTGATCCCCTAGTTGAGATCACATGAGGAAAGCAAAGCCACAGATACCTAGTAGAGGTAGTGGCCAGGTGGATGCTAGGATGCTGTTTATGGCCCCTCGGAGAGCTTGACTGACAACTCAGTTGTGGGTGTCTATTGGGACAGCCATGTCTGTGTCCTTATGCCCCATTCAGTGCCCTATTAGGCACTTATTAGAATTAAAGAATGATTATTTCCTTATATTAGGATTAAAGGAGGAAAGTTGTCATAACGTGTGTCAGCAGCATGTTTCTGTAACACAGCTGTGCTCAACACAGGTGCGCTGTCATGTGCTGTTTTGGTAACTAACTCTTAAGTAGGACTTAAAAAAGAGGACATCTATGAGCATAAGTATGATCAAGCTTTATGCTTTCTTAGTCCCCCCTTTTTTTTTTGTCTGCTTAATAGACCAGAAATGTAGCTAATTGATGCCTGTTATATTTATCTATTATTTTTGCTGTCATCAAGCTGCTAAACACATTACTATTCAGTGTTTTTGTATGACTAACTCCTTTCCTATTTCAACTCTTATTTTTTAAAAGTCACTTCCTGCTTTGCAATATTTTCTGGAAAAAAGTCAAGAATACTTAAATACCTTAAGCAGGTTTTATAAGTTAACAAATCTGCTATAATTATTCTTCAGGCTACCTCTGGCTCCATGGTTTAAAGCTATCAGAGTTTACTGTTTTGTGAAAAATATGTTTTACTTTGTTTGGACATGCTTGTCATAAGTTTCTCCGTATATCATTGTCCTATAAAACCTCCCACTGGCAGCATCTGGCAGAAAAAAATATAGTGTAAACTATAGAAGACCGAATGGCAGCTTCCTGCCAACTTTCATTCCTGAATCAACAACATTTGTTTTTGTTTTTGCTTTTGTAAAAATATGCCACAATCTAGTCTTTCATATAAGTTTGCTAGTTTTATTTATCAGCCTAGTAGAGCATATATCCACATCTTCTACATTCCCCTATTTTTTTCTCCTTTTCATTCCATGATATCTGCATTTCTGGTCATACCACCAGTGAGTGTTTGCACACATAAATTATACACCTAAAAACACTCATCACTATAAAATTTACTGCTTCTAATATCTTTTTCATGAACAGTTGTGTTTATTTCTGAGTTGACTTCTCTGGTAAAGACAGCCATGCTCTTAGCTTTGCTTCAGTTCTTTGTTTTTTCAAGACCCCCATTTTAGATATTACAGTGTGTATGGGAGCATGTGGGTTTTTCCTATAAGCCTATTTTTGGAATATTAACATGATTTTGGTTTTGAATGCAATCCTGAAATAATAGCGGGTTGCTCTCTGTATTAGCTGTAGTGCTTCTACCCTGCTGAAGTCAATGGCAGGAAGTGGGGACACCATTTATCCTGCCCAACAGGATATAAATTGGTATTGGTATAAGAGGTATAAATTGTTTTTCTCTATTTTATTGTTTGAAACCAAATTTGGATATAAGGCCAAGGTAGGGGAGGGGATTGCTTTCCTTTAAGGGAGCTTTTTTTTTTTTTTTTTTTTTTAAATATACTGACTTTTTTTCTTCTCTTGAAGTGGATTACTGAATAGGATTACATGAAGTGCCTTAAGATATGTCTGGAGTCAAACTATATTTATAATGCTGTACAGTAGGATCCCGGTTATTCAAACAACTTGTACAACACTAAATTTGTCTGGATAACTCATAGTTTGTATCGCAGGGAGTCACTGTCAGGCAGGAAGACATGTTAACAGTTCATTAGCTACGGCAGGGCAGTTGGATAACCAGGATCATGTTGTGAATGTTTAGTTTTTTGTTGACCGAATCCACTATGTGTAGAAAGGCTATAATTCTTTTCTGTCCATTTATAGAAGGATTCTTTAATATTGCACTAACAGATGAATTTACAGAATTGATGTTGTATTATAAGCCATTGCTTGTGATATTTTGTCCTGTACAATAGATTTTAGAAAAGTCGCGCGATCCCCCCTGCCCCAAAAAAAAACTATACTGAAAAAGCCAATTTACAAGAAAGTTCTTAACGTATAGTGTTGTAAAAAATTAAATGTGTGTCTTTCTCCCTATTTAAGAAAACATTCAAAACAGATTTTTATATACATTTGGTTACCTCTGTTGTCTAATTCTTGCATCCTTTTCCTTTCTTAGCCTAAGGAAAAGGGGCAGAACATACCAATGATAACTTTGTATCACAGAGCAGCTGAATTAAGTGCCATAATATTGTTAGACCTCTGAAAAGTAGGATATTATTAGGAAATAACTCATTTTGTCTGCTGACTGGACTTTTTTTTGTAATGCTGCTGGACTTCTCAGTTTTTCTCAGTCTCTCTTACGCTCAGCAAGATCAGAAAAAATACAGCTTTTGAAGAAAAAGGCCTGGAATTGCATACCGCTTGTTACCTCAAGTAAATGGAAACTACTGAAATCTCCCACAGTTCTGTGTAGAGGTGTTCTTGTGGAATTCATCCCTGTGCAAGAAAGGAGTTTAGATGTCCCTTATGTGCTCATTGAAGTGATTTTGAAGGTCCTATGTATGTACCAAGTAACTGGAGAAATCAGATATTTGGGAATGGAAATTGGTGGTCTTCCAGGCAATATGGGATCTAAAAGTGCTAAATCCTTTAATAAATAAACCTTGATTCAGACTGGAATGTCTTGGCTTGATCTTAAAGGTGATATTATGAGGGACTTTAGCTGTTGACTAGCCTCGGAGATAATTATCTGCACATTCCAATCTTTTTCTGCCATCAGCAATGCCTGAGGTCTAAATGAAGCAAATGTTATTTCCACTGGAAATATGTTTAGGCTATCCTCATATCCAAATATTTCAAGTATTATTTGCATTTTGGTGGAAATATGAAGTATAAAATAATTAAATAACTATATAACCAACTTCTTAAAGTGTCTTAATATATTTAACACAAGAGCTATGATTTCAAACATCCTTGGTAATTTTCTGAATATGGTATTGAATGGGCTGGGAGCACAGTTAAATTCTGGGTGTTTCTATTCAAATTATCCTTTGGATGGAAGAAATAAGGCTTTCTTTACCATTCTTTCCTGAACATTTTGGAGGTGAGATCTTCTTAAACTGTGGTAATACAACGTTAAGGATTTTGCTCGTAATGCAGACCAGATGCTCAACTTTCATTTACTGTAGCACCTACTGGAGCTAATTGGAGATATCAAATAGCCCACCTGAAACGGTGTATATATAATTTTAAGCATAAGTATAATCGTCTTTCAGTAGCAAGGACCTTGAAATGGATGGAAATGCTCTTCTGTTTATGAAAAAATTCAATTCGGAATGCCTACATGCTTAGTTAACACATAAGACATCTAAACATTTTTGATTTTGTTTCATATGTTTTATCTGGACTACTAAAAAGAGAAATTTGATGCTTTATGCTAATTAGTAAAATGCTGGGTATAGCAGTTTTCTGTACCAAAGTTGGTGTTTGTGGGGTAAAGGACTGTACAATGTTTCAAAAGATAAAAAGCATTAGTCTTCTGTGAACATACATTTGTTCATAAACTCTCTAATATAGTTTTAATGTATACTTAGCTGTGAAGTTTTCTGTTCACTGGTAGGTGCCCTAGAACTTAGATTATTTCATATGTACAACTTCATGTGGACATGGTTTCTGAAACCAGATCTTTTTCTGGATGAGGAGATCATAATAAAAGATTACATGCAAATGAAATAACATAAATCTGATGACAATTATTTTACAGAATTTGAACTGTGGCAAAGGTACTTAACATGAAAGGTCCAGCAGGCCCAAAATATATTTCTGACTGATCTGGTTGAAAGTATTTAAATATGTCAAGGTCAGTTTAAACCTCCTGGATGAATGTTTTGAAGTCCTATCACTTAGCTTGCTGCCTTAAAGTCTATATATTTTACCTGAAAATATAGCCAGTAATACCAATGTGTTCATTTTTTCTGATTATACTCTTCTGAGTTTTGCTTTATGTGGGAAAGAGCCTGAGACAATAGCTAGGAAAGCAAACTTTTAGCTGAGGAAAATAAGGATAGCTCATGTTAATTAAGGAATCCCATTCTCAACAAACTCTGCCCAATGTATGTACAGTTTAGGAAGTGTAATATAGGAGACAAGAAAGCTCTAGCTAATGTCAACAGCTTCTTGAATGATGTTGTTCTTCAATATTTCTTCTAGCACAAGTCAAAAAAATTACTTCTAATCCCTAGATTAGAAAAGTTGCTTTATCACACTTGTTGCACACAGAACCCACGCACAGGCTGAGTAATAATTTTGAAAACCAAAAAAATGGTACTTCACTTCTTTGAATAGTAGGTCACATCTTTGAGCCTATTTTTGAGAAGATAGTAAAACAAAGACCAAAAGCACCAGTTACTTAAGTTAATGTGTTAAGCAGAAGTTAAAAGCTGAAGCACTCCAAGAAGAATAAGAAAATGTTCTACTATAACCTAGACCAGCAGGTTGGGAAGAGAATATGGAAGAGGAAGACTTGGTTCAGCAGATTCTGGTAGCTTCCTGAAGAGGCAGTTCTCCAATAGATATATTCAGAAGCTGCAAAGGGACTAAAATAGATGGAGAAAATTGGATCCCAGCATATTCTACTGGGAGAAGTACTCATGCAGAGTTACCAGAGCAAAGAAGCAAGTGAATTTGAAGAGTGAGAGTTAACTGCCATTTTTTGTTGCCATTCTTCTTATTATTTTCTTTCTCCTGGTGGATGTTGTGATAGAATAAGCAACCTGGAATATAACCATGATGATATGAATGATAGTGCAAATTTTATAATATTCTTCCCCTCCTCCTCCATTTTTAAATCTAGCCAAACAAAATATGTCAATCAACAGAAATACATTGCCAAATGAACATATGACTGCTACAGCGTTAAATGCTCATGAGAATCAGAAAACAAACAAACAAAACTTCACCAAATAGGTGAAGTCTGAGCATCCGTCTGCTTGGACCATGTTGTGGCAGAACTGAAATTCTTGCTTTCATTGTAACTGATGTATTTTCAGTGTCAGCTTTTTGCTTTTGCTGCCTGGAAACGAATATGTTGTTCAGCATTTTTGTTTCTCCTGGAAATATTTTTATTCACTGGTAACTGCTGCTCTTGTTCACAAGCAAAGGTGATGAGCTTTCCAGGAGCTAATTTGCAGTAAAACCGTTATTCAAACCTCTTTACTTCCTTCTCCTTTCTAAGAACGATTGAGGGGAAACTTAGCGATTTCAAAGAAACAGTATTTTTGCTGTTCGTCCCATCTGATTTTTCTCTCTCATCTCTCTGATCAGAGTATTTCCTTCCCAGTTTTATTCCTGAAAGGTGTGCATGTATGTGTAATTCTGCTTGTTCTTTCTCTTTGCAAAGTTGCTGGGCAGTGTTGCGTGCTGTCTGTGCTATCACCCAGGCGTAGTGCAGCTGATGTGGTGTGAAGGGCCAGAGCTCACAGAGGAAGAACTTGTGCTGATTGTGTGGGTTGTGTTTGGAACAGCTTATGGAACAGTTTGGACTTCTTTTCTTTTCCCATGCTTCATTTGTGGCTCTAGAAAAATATGAATAGAAAGTTAACTAAAATATTATTTACTATAGGTATGTAATTATTAAGTAACTATTAACTTGTATGTAAGTATTAACATTTCTTAATAGGAGTGATTTGCAAATGGGTGAGCCACAGCCAGAACCTGACTCTCTAAGGAAAGTCATGGTATGGGTGTAGACTTTTAATTTATATAGGTATTATTGCATTATATGCATAGTAATTGATTTATTTTAATTTTCAAGTGTGTAACATGTCCAGATGTCACTGGCAGTTTTGTGCCTGTAAAAGAACAAATATGCAATATAGTTAAGTAAACAGGAAAAGCACATCTGCATTAGAACAAGAGTATGAAATACTCAAATTTATTTTTGGAAGTCACACTACTAAAGATGATACCAAATTTCCTTGATACAGAAATTACACCTTGTTACTTTTGTTGCACAAATCTTTTTATTTCTCTTTATGCATCTTACTGTCCTTTAATTTGTATAAAGACTGTATTGAAAATATTATTTTCCAAAAGTTGTCATGTAAAATTATCCAAGTGTTTTCATGCACTAGCATAACCTTAATAAGTGTTAACTTGCTTTTACACAATGTGTAAGCACATTGCAGTATGTGGAAAAATTCTCTAATGTGCATAAACTACCTGTTTTTGTAGTAAGACTTTACACATGCAGTGTGATTCCCTGATGTCTTTGGAAACATTCTAAGGAAGAAGCATTTCTAACTTTAATAATATATTGGGATTATGGATTTAAAAAAGCAGGGAGGTAGCTTTGTGCCATGTAAGCTAACAAGTGTGCTAAGAATCAACTTTTGGCAAGAAAACTTGCAGTTTGCCCTCTCTCCCTGAAGTTGACCTGGTGGATGAAATAGTAGATGTGTGTATGATTCTAGGCATGCCTTCTCCAAAGATCAACATTTGTACACACTTTAGTCACCTTTTATACGCAGTGCTATTGACATTAACCAGAGAGGCCAGTCTGACAGCGCTGTACTTTAACACCAGCTAAAGAGTTGCTCTGCTCTACTTGCATGGTTTATCTAAAAAGACTCAACACTGAAATCACACAGCATAATTGTTTTAAGTCAAAAAGACTTCTCTTCCAGTTACAATGTCCTGTAGGACGATTGAGTGTTCTCCTGAAATCAATGCTTGTTCAATAGCTAATTCAATTACATATTTTTATGCTTCTGGAAACACTAGGCGGAGCACTGTAATTTATCAACATTTTACATCAAAATCTGCTTTCATTTGCACGACTATAAAACACCTTTAATGCTACTTTTATAATTAGGTTTGTACAGTATCAAGCAAGTGCAAATTAGAGCAGAATTGAAGTCAGTCGTTTACAGTATCCTAGACTTGCTCAAAGGAGGCTCAGTGGAAAAAGAGAGGAAGACAGTAAGATATATCAAGGAAATAATTCATTTACAAACTAAATGAAAAAATATTGCATTTGGTACTGTTTCTGTAAGAAGTGGGATTGCACAATTACTCAGGTGTCTGATCTTGTTTCCTTACAGGGAACGTTTGGGTGATTTTTAGAGTTGAATGAGGTCTATGGTGAGGTAGGCTTTGACAGTGTGAGGTTTTCCTCAGACAGAGAATGTCTGTAGACTGAATCTTGCACCACTTTGAATAGTGTATCTTTATTGACATGCTGGGAAGGTCTATTTTAGTCTGGCGTCACAGACATCAGAATGTGACATTAGCTACTCCACCTATAACTGTATTTTGCTGCTAGTGAAGGAATTTCCAAGAAGAGTCCTGCCTTTTTGTCCCTCCTTTTCAGTTTTGCAGGGGCTGTCTTCCCATGTTCCTACTGGCTCATTGTACAGTAGTGTTTAGTTGAAACTCATTGAGAATACTACAGTTGGAGATTGCATTTAACAAGGTGAACTGTGTTCAAATCATGACAGTATTTCTGGGCTATAGCAGATGCCTTGTTTTTGCTTGCACTTCAAGAGAATCTTTGCTTCCACATGTCCCTCCAGCACAGAGGTTAACAAGCATCATATTTAATTTTAAAAAGGTGAATCATTTCTCACTTGATAGAATTGAAACAATGGACAATTTTGTCCTCAGAGATGAGCTTTTTTACATCTACTTATTGATTTGGATTGCAGTTTTGCAGGCTTTTTTTTCAATTAACTGACATATTTTCAAAATTATTTTGTTACGTTTTTTCAATTCTGAGTGAAATTATTCTATGCATTGGAAGTCCATATAATGAATCCAAGAAATACATTGTTGTGGTCCTGTATTTTATTGAACTGATATTTAAAATAAAAAGGTTGTGGAAATTCTAATTGCCAAAATCAAGGAAGTTAATTTTTAAAATCTATTTCCCAGAACTGTCTGGAAAATCCTCTATAAATGTAATAAAGACAAAATATTACTCATTCTATAAGATGTACATTTCTAGTAATCCTTAGGAATCTATGGGAAGATCATGGTTTCCATTAAATTCTAGATTTTTTTTTTTCCGTATGGTGGTGGACATGCATCAGCATCATAAAACCATCCTGATATCGGTTAAGATGATTGCCAGCCAGAAAGTAAATGTTAAGGAAATTTAAGCACTTCCTTTTTTCTAACTGTGGTCCCTACAAGCCTTCTTTATGCAGTTAAGTAATCTCAATAAGGTTCTGATTTCAGATACTGCAGAACGGTATCCTGCTTGATAATTGTGTTCCTATGGAGATGGATGTTTCATGAGAATTGCAGCATTTGCAGTAATTTGCATCCTACTGACCCTGCATTGCTGGGTGATATCGCTGGGCTCTACTTGCTTAGTCTGAGATCTGAAAACCCAAACTGAACAGTTATCCTGGATTTTATAAATCTTCTGCTTACTTTTCTGTCAAAACATTCACTGAGGATGTTTGTTTCAAAGCTTATATATGTTCTAGAGTATGGTTACATTTTTCTTCTCTGTACATATCCAAAGTTGTATGAAACACAACATGTGTCTGATTTTTTCTGTTTAAAAAAGTTCAAGAACAACATAACTATACCAGTTTCATTAGATCCGTTTCCTGGGTTTAAAAGCTTTGATGGGAACGAGTCAGAGGTGAGGAATTTGGCTATGGATGAGAAATGGGATGAGAGGAAAGTGGAGGGGAGGGCGACAAGGAATGTGTTTTGATGTCTTGCAAGGCTCAGTGTGACACTTTGCTACCTCTGCTCCCTTTTGTGTAAAACATGTTTGCTATGAAGCTGAGTAGGCGGTTGTACACAGGAGAAATTCCCTTTAGAAAAAGAAACAAGGTATTTGCAAACTGTAGGACTGCAGGGCTGCCAACTCCAGGACTGCACTGGCAATTTTAAGAGCAGTCGGTCTGTATAACTTGCATTGCATCTCCTGTAGGCGTGTGATTGATTTTGTTGTGAGGTCAAATTGTTCTGTGCGTGGCAGCACTGACACAGCCCTGGGATGCCTGACACACACTCTTGTCCTTGTGCCTATCATCAGAAGAGCTGTAAATGTAAAGAGCTGAAGTCTGCTGCCTGAATGAGAAGAGCTAGTATGTGGGTATTTGTGTGTACAAATCCTTTTTTTTTTTTTTTTTTTTTTTATAAGTCTGATTTCCCTCATCTCTATGAATACATTATCTATATCTTTTAGTCCACTGACAGAATGATTTTAGAGTAAAACAACAAAAGGAAACTTTAAGGTATTTGGTCTTTCCTTTTTTTTTTTTTTTTTTTTTTTTTTTTTTTTGCAATCTTATGAATATCTTGAGTGGAAAAAAAAACAAACACAATTTATTCACAGAGCTGAATATAACAGCCAAAAAAAAAAAAAAACACAGGTATCCTGCAAATGGAGAAAAGAAAGGGCCTTTGGAAAAAGAAAAAAGATGGATTTTTAAAATGACTGACTATTGTTAAATAAAATCCACAGAAACAGTACTGAGCAAATGTTACAAACCCTATGAATCTTTTATATGATAATATTTCATATTTTTGTCTTAAAGTGAAGAAACTGTTATAAACTAGTAGGATTTATCTAAGTGAATTTTATTATATAAAAGTCCAAATTGATTGTTGGAAGTTGATGGCACCTCATCATCCTGCAGAAATAATATTTGAACTAAAAGAAAGGCATGATGTTGTCTCTCCCCCTCCCTATTCCCGCAATCTGGAACTGCATTATGTTAGGGTGAGCTGTGCTGAGCCGGATCCGATTTGGAATCAAGAACGCTCTGGGGCATTTTTAATAAACTGTCATTCACTTGAACTCTAAGCTGCTTTAATTTGCAGAATGTGGTAAGGCAGTTGTATGTTCCTGCCACATTCATTGCTTTCTCTTTTCTTGTGTTGGTGTGAAAAAGTGCTGATTGGGCTTGAAGATGTGAGGCTGCAAAGAAGTTAGAAAGCGTTCATTTAAAATAGGCACAAAGCTAAGCAAGAGAATAGTAATAGCTTGGTTTCTTGCCCCTCTGAAATGTAAGCTTAAATGGAGGTATCAACAGTGTTTAGTCAAATCCTTGGAGTGCTGAAGACAGTTAAGCTTTCTGAAAGTCTATTTATGAAAAAGGTGTCTATTGGAAAACTCAAATGATAAAACATGACCGTCATCTTTCAAAAACAGAAAAAAAACAGCAAACGTATTCAGGGTACACAGTACTTCTCCAATAGGAACTGTATCCAATGGGAGTCTCACAGTAAACTCTACCAACACATGGATTCATATCCACTTTTCAGTTAATATTTAAAATGGCCGAGTTTGCGCGCAGAAGTAACAAGGTGGGCAGGAAGAGCAGACCTGGGGCATCTGCAGCCCTCGAGTCCCTGTGCAGGTGTCAGCGGCCTGCGAGGCCTCCCTGCATGGCCGGCCTCGCCTCACGGAGGCTGCAGCAAATGGGAGGAAGAGGAGGTCTCGGGGGAAGGAGTTTAGCGCAGCCTGCATAGCGGTGTAGCCTGCATGGTAACTGACTTCAGCATATGAAGTAATTTAAAATGTTGCCTGGATTTTAGAAAGTGTTACTGGTAAGCGGTAATTAGTTTGAGAGGCTTTTCTGTATTTATTTCTTAATGAAGCACATGCAGTAAGTAATAGACATGCTTCAGTTTGGAAGGAAAGTGGCTGGATGGGGTATCATAGGTAGTAAATATAACCATCAAAACAAACTTGATCTTCTGTACAACAATATAGAAATTAAGCAAAGGTATTCCTTGCTGTTACTGGACTGAGGCTCAGTTCAATGACTGACAGTGGACAACCTGAAAAACTCAGAGGCAGGATCATGCCAGTCATGTTGTTTTCCACATGCATGGGCCCAAAAGGCAACAAAAGAATTTGCTATAGCTCAGAAAGCTAAAATTTTGCACTGGTAATACTTGAATTGATCCCCCATTTTTATAGAAGGACTAAAGGATGTTGTAAAGCAACTTTTATCCTTGTATTTTCTGTTGTCATTTGATTCTAATACTAAGGAAGAGAATATACACTTT
Organism: Tinamus guttatus; assembly: GCF_059628265.1. Lineage (NCBI taxonomy): Eukaryota > Metazoa > Chordata > Aves > Tinamiformes > Tinamidae > Tinamus > Tinamus guttatus. Next base: position 1,257,217 of record NW_028288985.1, on the reverse strand, counting down.
TGGTTTGTTTTACACAGCCTTTTTCCCTATTTTCTAGATAAATTTGGATAGAATTACTTCTAATTTAATTTTACATTGTAATATAGGTACTATGGCTATATAATAAACATATACGTAGGGTGGTTCTGTGTGTAACTTTAGCATCACATGTTTAGATTTGCTAGTAAAATCTTTGCTAATAGGATACTTGAAAAACATTTTCTTTTATAAATGCCTGCCAGTCAAGTTCTGCTGCTCTAGGTGTTTGTGAGACAGTTATCTGAGCTTGAGTCATATTCAAAAGTGAAGAACAACCTGTCAAATAATGTGTTGATAATGCAAATTCAAGTGTAACTTTCAAAGCTACACAAGTCAATGATATGTGGTTTGAAAACCTTTTTGAATTTAAATTTTCAAATTTTTTCATTTACCTTAAAATTTGGTCACTTTTCTCAAGTAATACATGAGTATTAATATACTCTAACAAATCCTCAGTTTTGTTTTCACAGTTGTTTAATTCCTTTAAATACTTTAAAATATAGCTCGCGTTTTATATATGTAATTAGGCAAGCATTCAGTCAATCAACAGACCAGATACTAAATTCAGCTGAACCTTAAGGAAAGAAGGAGGACAGTACTAAAGATACAGCAATGGTGCTGTTCTTTCTTTTTAGATCATCATCTGCCACACAAATCTACAAGTGCAGAGTGACATGAGAGACTGTCTTGAAGCAAGAGTCTGTATGAATGAATGAATGAATGATTTTGCAGTCTTGAATCCTCACTACTGTTTCCATTAATATATGCTGCCTGGAATTAAGTAACAGTCTGGAGTTTTTATTATATGGTTTTCAGCAGAAACTGTGCAGTTTTTAAGAAACACAAGGAGGATATTAAGAAATAGCCCGAGAATGCAGGGAGAACATAATGTTTAAGTAGCTGAGGCTTGTCCTTCTGGGAGACAGCATGGGTTTGTGTTTGTGTGCATTAAAATATAAAATGAACTATCAGGTGGTGTATTAGAAACCGAATATAAAGAAATACAATTCATCTTCTATCCATTTTTTTGCAATGCAAGTGCAGCTTTTTTATTATTTATTTATTTCTATTGCATTTTCCCTTAGCTACTTTTACCATGAAAGGGAACCAGATTTTTCAAGTTTGTTTATAGCCCTGGTCTCTCTTCAGGGTCTTGCACCTGCACAGAGTGGAGGGCAAAGCTGGCAGTCCTTGTTCTTTCAATTATACCAGTAGTACACTGATTGTCCTTCCTAATATAGGAAAAATTAAGACGGTACTGAGATGATCAGTACTTTAAATGCATTGATAATTTTGATTCTACCCTGGTGAAATACAACTTCTTAGGTGTGTGCAGAGTGTTACAATATCCGGTATTTTTTTTTTTTCCTAGCCTGTTTATTATAAAGACTGCAGATGTAGCTGGTGTACAGTGGTTAGGTCATGAATCATTTTTAAACAAGGTGTGCATCTGCTGATTATAATTCAGTAGTGATTGTATTATTAATTCTGCTATACTGAACCTGTTATGTGGGAAGCAAGGAATTTTTTTTTTTTTTAAAAAGCCTACAAACATGAATTGCATGCACGTAGAACTTAGATAACAGAAGTGGGTAAGCAACAGTTAAGCATAGGCTTGGGGGAAGGCAGCTTATTGTCTTTGTATACATGCTTATGATATGACTACAGCTCTGAATATTGTCAGACTTTGTCACTTTATGAAAGTACACACTTTTCAATGACTTAACATGAACAACATGCTATAGAAGAAGCATTTAGATTGGATATATTCCAGGTGTTCCTTCTCGCTCTCATTTCATTTTACTTAGAAGTTCTTCCCAAAAGGTTGGCTAACTTATAAAATGTTAATATTTGGACAAAGGAGGTGAGAAAGAAAATACAGGAAATGTGGCATTCATTATTTACATCAGTATATCTCCAGAAAATAAATGAATTCTCTGTTGCATACTTGTGCCTTTTATTATAAACTGTATCGTATGAATGCTTGTGTAAAAGTGAGGAAATCACACTGAAATATCCTCGTCAGCACAGGCTGCTCAGGACCACCTGGTTCAGCAAATGTAGTGATTCACTGCACAAGTAAATTTTGCTGCCACTAGGCAGTTGTTATGTGGAACCTCCATTCTTATTTTGTTCTTTAAGTACTGTGGTATAATTTGGCTGGCTTTTAATTCTAAATCATGTTTTCTGAAAATTTGGATGCTTTCTGAATTCCTATAATAAGCAATTTACTTGAAATCCAGCTTAGACCAATGTCAAAGGATGATTGGTATCACCCTAATTTTCCTATATTTCTTAACTATTCCAGAAATTTTCATAGTTTTTCTGAAGAAAATAACTTATTATTTTCTTAGAACATCAGCAGACAAGCACAGTGCAGAAACTTAGTACAATTTAGGTTAGATTGGACAACTGGAGATCATGCAGTCCACCGCTCTGTTTAAAGCCAGGATAATTTCAAAATTAGATCAGATTCTCCAGGTTTCCTTTTCAAGATTTGAAAATTTGAAAATGTAGAGAATCTGCATCTTATCTGCACAACTTAATCTAGCACAGAAGTGCATGTACATTTTTCATTATAAGTATTTGGAGTCCATGATCAATTTTATATTAATATATATCTGCATGTGAAATTGCTATCACAATGAGTTACTACCCTCCTGTGTTTTAATAATGTAAGTGATGTAGGAAATATTTATGAATTGTGGCTCTACATGGCAGTGGCCCAGGTTAAATAGTTTTTTGGCAATCTGTGTCAGTTCTGGTTTGTATAAATTTTGCTCATTACTTAGATGGATTCATGAAAACATTAAGGTTTTAATCTTTAAAGACTATTTTAAAAACAATTAAAAAGAGATTTTAACAGCTGTTTATGTAAAAATAGTTCCTTTTTTTTATTTCCTGTTTTTACTTAAAGTTTTATATCTTGTAGTGAACATGAAGCTTAAAAAGTTCTCTCAATTTAGGTAGAAGAGCTGATGAATGCACTGGAAAAAACTAGACAGGAATTAGATTCTACCAAAGCCCGTCTTGCCTCAACACAGCAGTCTTTGGCTGAGAAGGAAGCACATCTGGCTAACCTAAGAATAGAGCGGAGAAAACAGCTTGAAGAAATTCTAGAAATGAAGTGAGTAAATTTATTTCTTTAATTTCTAGAAAAGAAAATAGAATTATTTATTGCATTAAGAGATTTCTTCTTAAATGTTTTTTGTATATATATGTAGATAGATGTACTAAAATCTGAATTTCAGGATTACTTGTACTTGTTAGAGTTTTTTCTTGTATATTTTTGTTTTACTTTCTGCCTCTGTTTTCTTGCTAATTTATGCAGTCTGTAAATATATCTGTATTTTTTCTCCCATTACTTTTTTTCCTGTCATACAGAAAGCAATTTTCATATACATTTTTCATTTTAATTCTAAAATGAACTCCAATTTGTTTGGAAATCTGCAAAGTTAACTTGTGCGACCTCAAAGAGTAAACTACTATAAATTATAATGTATATATCATCCTACCTAGGTGGAAGAGGGTTACCTATTCATCCTTCTCTCCTAGGTAGCTTTCCCAGCTACTTAGACCTATACTGTTACTCACAGCTCTTAGCCTGATGTTCTGTTCATCTGTGTAGGTGAGTCTCACTGAAGTCTGAGCTTAGTTGATTCAATGAGAACTCCCTTTCTTTTAATAATAATAATAAAAAAAGTATATACTATTTGTAATTACATACTAACTTTTTCAATTCTATGAAAATTCTGTGAAATATATGAAAAATTTCAAATGTGTTTGGAAATAACCAAGTATGGCCATCAGACCTCAGGGTAAGTTTTGCTGAGCTAGGAGATTTAAAAAAAAAAAAGTTAACGCAACAGTAATTAAAACACATAACACAGTATTACTAAATAGAATAAATAATGAGGGTAATGGTCTGATTGTATTTACTTTTTGTGTCTCTCTAGTTATTGCCTCTAGCACAATGTTAATACTGCGTCAAGCAAAAAGTGAACACACTTTTTAAAATTTGTGAATGACAAGTTACAGGACCTCTGCTTTAACTATCAATGACTAAATGTGTCTTAATTTTAAATTTATTAGATTGTTTAATTTAATGAAATATTTATTATATATTTATATATTTTATTTAAATATTATGTATTATAAATATGGCTTTAAATTATTTTTATGAATATGGTGTTTTCAAAAGTAGGCTGTATAAACTAGCTAAAGACTCAGTAAAATAGGCATGAACTCTGTGTGTTTAAGGACATTCATGATGATTTCTTATGCTTATATAATATTCAAGTTCCAAACGTAAATCTGCGTTCTAGACCCATCTGGCTGACATTGTCAAGATCCGTCTTAATTTACTGGCTATAATCAGTGGTCATTTTTAGATAACTTCTTCAGTGCTCATTACATCTATTCATATAGAATCAGTTATTTAAGGAAGTTTAGACTAAAACTGGATGGAATCTTAAGCCACTTCATTATCTGGTTCATCTTTTTCAATTGGTAACTAGATCAGTACCCTTTAAAGGAAAGACAGTCCTTGGAGAAGGATTTGCATTTGCATGTTGCTTTCTAAATATGTGATTTTTTTTTTCCCAAATGTGTACAAAAATACTACTATATTAGTTCTAAAGGAAATATTTTGTTATGGGCATATTATTTTCTGAGTGCACACGTAACTCATGCTGACATTAACGGAGGTTACACATACAGGTTAACAGCAAAAGGCACCATGTGTTCAAATCCATCATTTTGCCTAATTGTCATAATGCCTTGTGCTTATTCTGTTTCTGGACATAATAAAATCAATGAGCTTATTATATTTTATACCTGAAATAGATTTGAAAACTACTTCTGTACTGCAAAATGTGACAAAAGTCCTGCTGGCATTTTAAGAAAGTGTGTTTATAATCCATAGAAATGTTTCAATTGGCCTGAATTTAAAAATGACTAGTTAGAAACATGTATCAAGACTACTTTTCTCTAGATAGTATTTTTGTTTTCGAAGAAGTCCACAAGAAGAAAGCCTCCTGAAAATGTTAGAAGACTTGCCTATAAAAGCTTGTTCATTTTGTAATGTGAAGAAGTTGAGGGTAAGAGCAGTTTCTGCTCTGTGATGTGGTGTTTTTTTTGAAAATTTTCAGAAAGGTTGTATTTGCAAAGCATAGTTTCAGACCACAAGCCATCCACAACACTTTCATACAGATGTCTTCTCCTGCATAGTGGCAGCTGATAAAACTCTCATAAATATGCCCATAACAAAATTAGATAACTGGATAGCTATCAGGGATAGCTATTTCTATAAATCAGGGATTTATATAAATGTGTATTAAAACTGCTCTATTATATGTGAAGTAAATGCTTTCTGTTACGTAAAATGAATTTTACTATATGGGTTAGACCATTGGCACCTTTTTAGAAGTTGTCAGAATTATTCCCCTTTGATCTGACCTGGAGAACCAACAAGCATAGAAGAAAGTGCAATGCCATGTGAAAAGATATAACAATTATTGTCACTTTTTTTGTTCGTTCTGTTTTTTAGATAGTATACATTTTGTTTTTTTTATTGCAAGCACTGAATTAAAAAACTGTTATCAAATCGTGCAATTTTCTTGGTTAATAAAGCTCTTAAATTTACTTTGCGCAGTGCAGGGTAAGTACATAGAAATATGTTTAACTTTTAAATTAAGAAATGAGACTCCATTGTGGTTTTACATTAATTTGATGATTTTTCAGTAACTTAATTCCTTGTGATAATCACTGCACTTTGTTGCAGGTAACTCTGGGATTAATCCCAGACAATATGCAAAATAATGGACGACATGTTTTGACTTGGAGATCAATGAATTCCTAATTTTTGATATCTGACAGTTGTTAACTGTTTGCTTTCCTGTTCTAGCCAACGGTTTGAAAGATTGGGATAATACGCCTGTTTTGCACATAGTTCATGCTGTCACTGATGTGTATTGCTAAGTCAGTCTTGTTTGACTTTGCTACAAGATTGGCTACAAATTTCCAAAGGAAGAAGCTATATCTTCCCCATGTGGAAAAAATCGATTGCTTTAGTAATAAACTTGTTCATTAACTGGTTATTGCCTAATGCAATAACCAGATAGTATTCCTTTGAATAACAAAATCAGAATTGTTGTCAACAATTTTTAAATTTTCAAATTAGTTTTAGCAGCATGTTTTCTTATGGTAACAATATCCATTCCTTTTTTTTAAGAAGGCCCATCATTTTTTCCTTGCAAATAATGAATGTTGCTTATCTCTATTATTCTGTATGTTTACTTTATTTTAACAGCACCTGTGCATAGTCAGGATGAAATATTTGTGGGAAGAAGGGGATGATTTTCTCTTTTTTTCCCTGCAAAGATTCAGTGCCAGCAGCTGCCACTCTTGGCACAAGAGCTGAATGCTGCGCTTTTACCTCCTGGATTAGTGGCTCAACTGATGTGCCAAGCAAGGAGAAGGCAGCTGCCTTTCCCACTAGATGCCAATCTCAAGTGGGAGTTACTGGTCTGGAACTGCTTGACTCAACAAATTGAGTGAAAAGAATGAGTAGTTTAACAGAGCAGGCAGAAAATTTGTCCTGCTACAGAAAAGAGAACATGACTTGTCACCGTATCTGGTTCTCCTTTCTTTTAGTGCATGAGGTTCAAATATAGATAAATAAAAATGGGTTCAAGTGGAGTTTTGAGAAGGCTGCAGGGATAAAGAGAGACACTGAATGAATTCTAGAAGTCAGGGATCACAGTCTATTGGGAAGACCTTGTAAGATGTGAAACTAGAGAGTCACAGACACAGTTTGTAGGGAAGACAAAATGTTTTATGGAGTAGTAATGGCAGAGGCATAAGGAAGGTTTACTATTCATCTGGTTTTCCCCAGGCATACCCTCTTTTTTCTGTCTGTAAATTTTACCTGAGTAGAATTCTCAGAACCTGTTCACATCTGCACAGCAGCTCAGTAGGAGCTTCAGCTCTGACAAAAATTGATGGCCATCCAGAGAACCTAGACATGTTTCCAGTGCCTGGACAAATCAGCTCATGTCCTTTCCTTAGCTTCTCTTCCCTTGCTACTATTTCCATCCATCACCCTCTCAGACTGGCACTTGGGGACGGGTAGGAAAGGCACTTAACATACTTTTCTCTAATTATGTCCTACTTGCTGCACCCCAAGAGGCTGTGTCATCCAGAAAATAGTGGTTTTTTTGCTCATCTCTGTGTATACAGCTATGGACAAACCTGCTTCTGAAGTCTCTGTGCGAGTAGTAAATTCAGTGCATCTGGAACATTTCAGTATAATTGTGTGTGCAATTCACCTGTTCCATGTACGCATGGGCCCGAAGTGGGAGATCCACTGACAGGAAAATCCCCGATGAAAATGTGGGAACTCTGCTTGCCATGTAGTCCTTAAGTTAATTGCCTTTTTGTTAAGGTCTTCCAAATAGCAGCAAGGATGAGAAAAACATTGTAGGGGATGTTGGTAGATGACTTAAGGGTGGGAGTACTCTTTGAAATTGCTTTAATTGCTTTAAAAGCCACTTTTTAAAACCACTTAAAACTGTTGCTTTCCTACAGACACTGTCTGCTTTCAATGTTATATACAGTGGTTCCCCCTGAAAGGAAGGTATAGGAGCAGCAAACTCTTTTTCTTCCCTACACTCAAAACTGAGATGTTTGCTCACCAAGTAGTGAGCAAAGATGCCTAGTTTATGATCCTTTTTAAAATGCTGGCATATTAAAAGATTATTCTAAAATGAGCCCTCACCTCCCTTGCAGATAATCCTAGGTTAAAGTATTGCTGGATATATGACTTTAAAAGTTGTTCTTTGGTTTGAAACTTATGCATATATAACAGGGTCTGATATATGCTGTTGAAGTACTATTCTGAAACTAGGATGTGTGTGATCTTTTATATCTATCTTAGATTTGGCAGAAAGATAATTAAATTTTAGTTAGTAATTGAGAACGATGACTATGATAGTTTCTTTACCATATGAATTCTTTAAAATTTTAAATGGGATAGAAAACAGACCCTTGCATAAATAGATGTGGAGAAAAAATAATTTCTGAAAATAGTTGACCTTTTTGTAGTGTTTTATTAGAGATTCTTCTGACTTGCTTCAGTTGTACTAATATATCCTCTAAACATATTCTGTTGGTGGAGAGCAAGTTGATTGTCTCAAAAACGGAACCGTTTCAAATGTAGAACACTGGACTGTTTTTTAGTAACCTGTGAACTGCTTCCATTTAATTGTAGGATTCATGCTGAGAGTGTAGAGAGTCATATCCCAAGTTAAATACAAACAAAACAGCAGGATGTTGATACAACTGTGACTTCCATAGGAAGTAGTTAGAATGGTAATGTGGTCTCCTTCTAACTTGGGTGGAAAGTCTCTTGTGACTGCTTTTTGCCCCACAGACCTGTAACACAGCATGCCTTGACTAACATTTTTGACACCAACTTGCAAACACCATAAAGATTAGAGAAACCCAAATGAAGGCTTTGTTCACTGAAACAGAAACTTTCTTGACCAAAATGAAGAGATGTTTTTCTTTTGTAAGCAATGAAGGGGCACAAAGCAATAAAATGTTTCTGAGAACAGAATGAGTGAACTGTTCGCTTGGAAAAGTGCTTCATGTATTTAAAGACACATGGCTGTCACTGACTTCCTGTATACTTGAATTTTATGTTATGATTTGTCTGAACATATATTTTGGTTTTGTTTTGTAGAGTATGTGGTATTTGAAATCTAATCAGAATGGGAAGGAAGTGTGACATTTCTTCTTTTTATTTTTTCCCTTGTTAAACCACTAACTTCCAAAATATATTTGTGCCTTCTGTTCAACTTTGGTGAGTTCAATTTAGGATTTCTGTGAAACATGATGCGAGATGCTGGATTTTTCCTGCTTTTATGTGGGGATCTCAATAAACAGAGCTGGAGCATCTCCCACATTTACGGTCACGTTTAAGCAGCAGGAGAACACAGCAGCAACTTTTGTATGTGTTTCTCTCCCCAGAGGGGATTGTCTTCCTTTGTAACATAGAAAAACACTTGTGCTTTTTATGTCACAAAAAGTTTCACTTAATACAAGTGAGAGTGATTCAACATACTCACAGGTAACATGTAGATGATTAAATTGAATGCGTATACTTTTTTGATCAACTTTTTTCTTAATCTTATAATTATTTAAGCATCATGTGTTTCTGTGAGTTAAGTTCTCACTAAGCTGTAGAAGTTTAAGCCTACAAAGTTTGAGAATTGTTCCTTCTAGCCAGAGACTTTGCTGGTGGCTCTCTAGAGGTAAAGAAGTTCCTCCAGGCTCCTGTGACCCATGTGGTCTGAGGTGTCTGCTAGGCGGGAAGGGATTTTAACTGTACTTGCATCCCTATATCCTACTATCATACTTTTCTTGCTGATTGTGCTACCATTAGTTCTCAGCCCATTCCAGTACCCTCCCTTAATGCAAAAGCAGAGATATGGAGCTGGAGTCAGTGCCCTTGCAAACATCTTCTGTTGAAAATTCCACTGTGCTTCTTAGGGTTTTGTGGCAGCATTACTTCCTCTAGTAATTTCCAAAGAATCTAATGGAATCTAAATGGTAGAGAGATCAAGGGGATACTATAGATTCTTTACGAGGAGAGACTTAAAGTCTCTTCGTTTTGGAGAAGGGCAGGCTGGTGGGGGGGGATATGGTTGACGTTTAGAGAATCACAGAGGGCGGGGATAAGCTGGATGCTGAACTGTTGTTGGCCAAATCCCTCAGCAAGAGAAGTTTCGAACACTTGTAGAGATTAATCAGTGACAGAATCAAGAGATAGAAGAAAACCCTGCTTTACAGTGGGGCTGGTGACCACCTGGAACTTGCTTGCCTAGAAGGCAAATAGCATCAGCTGCTTCAAAAAGGGGTTGGACAGTGTCATGGATGTAAGAGGTCCATAAATGGTTACTTTGTTTTTGTTCTTTGGCTGTACTTGAGCTATCTTCCCACAATGTATTTTGTCTCTGAAGTATAAGCACTTTCCTTCTGCATTGCTGTTTTACCCTGAAACAAACCAGCTATGCATAGTTAGTGATCAGATGATTTTTCAGCCCTTTTTTTCTTCTCTGTGAATCTATTATGCAAAGTCTAATAAAATACTCTGAAAAGATTAAAGACTACATGCTAAATAGCTTCCTGCGTGTTTTGTTGAACTACAGAAAATAAGTGGATTGCAAGAATAAGAAATGACAGTTACTTTCTCTAGGGGTGGGATTTCCTCCAGGGCAGGCAGAATTCACACTGATACGGGTTTACAGATGTCACAAGCTGCTTCTAGGAGTTTGAGGTGTTGAATCCTCTAAGACTTCTTTGGTAATTAAAATCACTTCCCCTTGCAAGTGAAGAAACACTTGCAATAGTGAAGAAGAAACAATTGCAATAAAAATCATAACGTTTGCTCGTCTTCTTTTTTAATCAGCTTTAAATGAAAATGCTTTTCTGGGTTGAGTTAACAAATGTATTAGGGCTGAATGGGTTTGAAATACCGTAGTTTAATCTATATTTGATCTTGTTTGTAGTATTTTAAATTCACATGAGGTAAAATAGTATTCAGAATGCAACACTGTTGAGAAGGGTAGTGCATAAAAGCAAGAGAAGAAAAGAAAACTCACAGTTATGAATTAGTATTTAGTAAAATGTGTGCAATGATAAAAGCCTGGATTCTCCCCAAGGAAAGATATACTTTGAGGTATATTTTCTAAAACTTCATAGTTTTATTTTGAGTTAACTGACTGGAGTGTTTGATATGTAAACTTTTTTAGATTAAGAAATAGCATCTCATAAGGTGTTTTCATAAAAATTAAAGGCTAGCTTTTTTCTGCTTTCCTTTGTGCCACATTTTCTTTCTTTTTATGTAAGAAAATAAAATAGCAGAAGAATGCTACTAAAGAAAAAAAAAAAGTTCTTCCAGTACTGATCTTGACAAAACTACATACTGTTTAAGTGCTTTTGTTAGCTAAAAAATTAGAAATGGTAAAAATGATGAAATAGGATGATACTGTTTTGAACTTTAGCCAGCATAGAAACATGAAAGCTTCCATCTCAGATAGTACAGTTGAAAGAACAAGTGGCTCACTAGTCAGCAAGGAAGAAGTAGGAGCCTGAAAGGGAGGAAAAAAAAAAAGGAAAGAAAAGAAAAAAAACTAGGCTTCTGTGTGTGTGTGGTGGTTTTTTTTTTTTTTTTTTTTTTTTTTTTTTGTTTTGTTAATGCTAACTGAATTACGCCCTTGTCTACTGAAACCCTCTTAGTGTAATTCCCATTGGCCTCCATGACACCTAGGGCAGCTCTGATCAACTGCAGGCTCCCATATTCCTAATCTCCAACTAACTGAATATGATGCTAGCAGATGTTTCTGTCTTTTAGACTTCAAAATATGATGGGTCAGTTTTTTCCTGTTTTTCCAACTGCAAATCTTGCATATTTGAGATCCAAAACATTACAATTCAACAGTAGGAATTATGAGCTAAGATTATTGATCATTACTGATCATTATTGATTATTGCTCAGATTATTGAAACTGGAGAAGCAAACAAATTTAGAGGTTTGTGTTATATAAACTGTATTACTAGATTGTTGTTTAATATTGACAAAGCAGAAATATAAAATGTGCTTACAAATGTGTATGGTGCTGTTTTCTGTTAAAGGCAAAAGTTTTAGTAAATTAATTTACTAAAGACGGGAACTGCAGAAGGGAAAGATTCGACTTGCCTTCCAAACACTCCTTACGCTCTACAAAGTAAATCCATTGCCTCCTCCCTGCGCTTCCTTACTCCTCCTCCCTCTTCCCCAAAAAACCCAGGAAAATAAGTATTTCTGTGTGCTGTGGAAAAATAAATCCTAGTTCCTAACTGCTTTGTTACCTCAGTTTAAGTTCTAATAAGGCATAAGATGGACTTGAAGGTTCTCTTCTCATGTCTGAAGCGTTTTTAAGAGCTCTCTGATGCTTAGGAAGGGGTGAGAACATGAGGCAGGCATACTGCCTGGCTGGACATCAGGTTTGTCTTACCTCTCTTACTGTCATTTATCTTCGAGAAATCATTAATCTTACTGACATAATGAAACCTATAAGAATATATTGTCATGAAGGTCATTTCCCTTGAAATTGGTTGAAGTGTTTCAAGATTTTTAGGAGAGGAACATACTAATAAACAGATTAAAATCAACTTTGTTCTGGTATGCTTTTCTTCTACTGAACTGGGTACAACCCACTTATTTAGAGTGTAAGGACTGTTCTTGTTCAATACTCATTATTTATACACTGTCAAGCATTATGAGCTACTGTTCTCTCTGGGCTGTTAGTAAATTGTAGTAAATGAGAGAAAAAAAATGCATGTATTATGTATTATCCTGTTCTAAAAAGAAAAATAGTTCTTGTTGGTGAAATATGGCATATGGAGTCCTTGTTCAAGGTAGTCTCACCAAGAAATGTGCTGTTTGTATTCAACCTATTGTTTCTAGGATAAAAATCTCCTTACAAGAGCACCTTGGCTTGGTTCCTTAGTGTAAAATGGCTCCACCAGCCTAGATAAACTTTCTGAAACAAAACAGAAACTTAGTAATAGCATAATTTATGTAGAATTGTTATGATTAGTGGAAAAAAATCAGTTATTGATAAACAGCACTGTAGCATTTGTAGAGGAAGTTGTCTTATTCTGATGAAAGAATTGTGTTTTGGCATTTAAAAGCTTATCAAATGATAAACGTGATAGACTGCTCATATAAAATACTGTATTTCTTAAAAAGCAAAATGTGTTAGTTTAGGAAATATGCATAGACTAAGGGGAACTATGATTCACAGGCTTACTGTAGAAATTTAAAAACGCTTTTTTGTGGTTATCTTCTTCCTAGTTAACAACCACTCTTGCCTCAAATATGTAGTTCATCTTTGTTGCATTTGACCCTGACCAGACTTAGTCCTCACAGGCCTCTGAGGATCACCCTATTACTAAAATTGTTCTAGTCTAGGGATTCTTCTCTTTTGCTTCCCGACTAACTCATCCTGCATTATTTTCATGGCCAGCTTGCATGGTTTTCATGTTTCCTTTAGGAGGGCAGATGTACATGGGTTTAACAGAGAGACGGTCATTAAATTTACCATCTTGTTCTTTTGTTTTTCAAGCTCCCTGGGCTTTCTTTATGGTTAGGAAACAGAGACAGGTTCTTAGGGGAGTGCAACTGAGGTAGGTTTTATAAGAGAGCTGAAATAATTTGTCACCTCTGTGTGGAATAGAGAAACAAAGCTAGCCTGGATAGTTACAAATCCTTACATTATGTGGGTCATGAATTTGAGTTATTGAACAAAGTTTGAGTGCCACTTAAATCTGTGGCTGTAAGACTGTAATTTTACTTTTATATCCTCTTGCTTAGAAGAGTTTTGGAGAAAGTGTGGTCGGATGTGAGCCTAGGACACAGCTGCGTCAGGCACACGCGGCACGGCAGGGATGTCCTGGTGGCTCCGTTCCAGTGATCATGTCTGTGGTCGGCTCGTACCAAGACTGGCTGGGAAGGAGTCATGCACTTAATGTGAGGAGGCACCTGCGCTTTCAAAACCCATTCTCTGAAAGCTGATATGTAATACATAATTTTCTCACTGTATTTAGAGGACTGACTTTGTTTTATGAGTTCAGAGATTTTTTTTTTTTTTTATTTGAACTGGACAATCTTATCCAGGTCTTTTATAAGTATCTCGAGAAACTGTGATCTGTTTTTACTTTTCTGTGTGGTCTGTAAACAAAAAGTACGTAGTTATATTCACGTCTGTGAGGTTTAGAGCAGTAGCTGGTGCCATGACTCCTGTGCAATTCAGTAGCGTAGAAGCAGACATTGATTACATAACATGGGCCCTGGAAGTGTGGCAGAGCATCATCTGACATCCAGCAACCTCATGACCTCTTAAAAGAGCAGAGCATATTCTGACATTTGTGAATTTAAAGAAAAGACTTTTTACCTATTCAAAAATATATTTAAACTTTCGGTGTGTGTGAAAGAAACTTGACTGCTTTCCAGTTTTGTTTTGCAACACTTTCCCCTTCCCCACATGATATATTTTGTCAAAAAACACCACTGAAATAAAGCCGAAGAAACAAAAACATGGTTCCTATTAGGTTTCTTGGGCAAATTGGTAGCTGGCTGTGTGTCCACACGTATCACGCAGCCACATGCTGCTGCTCCTCCCATCATGTCCCTTCCTTAAATAAATAAATAAATAAAAAGATCCAATGAGGATTGAAATTGCCTTACAGTATTTTTACAGTTGTAATAAGAAATATAATTTATTTTTTCTCCTCTTAGAAAGATCTCCCTTCAACACTTTGAAAAAGTGATGTTTTGTTTAGTCTAATGTGAGTTTTTTTTTAGGATGTAACCTACAAATGAATCTAATTAACAGATGAATTTAGGAAATCCCTACTGGAATTTGGCAACTAAATGAATGGGGGAATATCAGTCTACGCCAAGCAACTTGCACTTACAGCTAATGTAATGTTATTACCTCATTAGAGGTGCAGCGTTACACTCTTCAAATAAGAGCTTTATTGAATTTTAAATATGAACTTGACAAAGGACTAGCTGAACTTGAAATCAGCCTTGGGAAATTATGTTGCCTTTATTGATGCTGACTAGCTTTCTAAATGTTTATCTTAATTATGTTTTATTGTGATTAAAAAGATTGCAGATCCTCTGCCATTTCTGCAAAGTGAGCTGTTGGGTGTTTTGGGTTTTTTTTTTTTTTTTTTTTTGGTTAGGAATGGGGTTGGGTATGAAGCCTAGTCCAGCTCCTGAGAGGAGGCCCCTCGCAGGCCATATGAATCCACTTACATGTAAATTGCTTGTCTATATGAATTAAGGTGAAGGTTATGAAAGAACTGCATTTCTGTGTTTACTGTAGGATTTTTGACAGTCTCTTTCCTCTTTCAAGTAAATTTGGCTTAAGTCCATAGTCAGTACAGTTTTAAGTAAACTCTTCTTTTGTTACATTAACAAGGTTATAACATCACCGAGGCAGATTTCCAGCTGCAGGAACTGAGGCCTAAGCTTGCAGACTGAGGGGATAATTAAAACCTGAGGGTGGGTGAGTTAAACTATCAAGTAAAATTGGATAAAAGGCTAATTGTCCATAGCAACATAATACATGTTTCTAAATACCTGTGAAATAAAGATAAATATTTGTGGTCTTTTAATTTCTTTTTGAACATGCAGATTTTGGTTACATTTTAGGGCATAACAAAAATCATCTGTAAGTGGAAAGAAGCCCAAGGACTTCCTAAATTGTCATATTTCAGTTATGAATCAAAAAGCACAAAGTCACCCTGAAGACTTCAGCGCTTTCCCAGCTTCCTTTACAAAAGAGGAAGCATTTTTCTGTAAGAAGCGCGAGCACCAGCGTGTGATATGGCGTATTGGGATGGACCAGTTGGTGCTTTGTCAAAATTTGTCATCTCTCTTTTTTTCCCCCCGTTCTTTTTTCATTACCAAGAGTGGAATTGCATACCTTTGGTGACCTTCTTAGAAGATGACATCAAGTCAGGCAAGATGATACATTACCACAAAGTTAAAAAAACAAAATGGGTTGTAATGGCAGCTTGTACTGAACTAAATGAATTGTGAAGGCCCATTTGTTATTCATTAGGAGAAGCAGAGCAGATTACTGTTCTGCCTTCATAGGGAGCCTTTAAACTTAGGGTCATTTTACACTAGTATCCTTGTGGCATGGACAGCATTTAATACATTTTTAACAGCTTTTACATTTCCACGGTTTGCAGCAGTGCTGGTTGAATCATTTCTGTAATGAAGGTGTTTTAAAGTAGTTTAGAGTTACTTTGGGGAAAAAAAAAAACAGAAAAAAAAGAGAAATAATTGGGTTGATGAAGTGACTTTATATACTAAAGAGCTAAGCATGCAGAACCTACTGCTATAAAGTAATGCCTGCTGATTCCCACTGCTAGAGAAGCACGTCCCTGGGGAACTGTGTCTTTTTTTTTTTTTTTTTTCCTAAATAGAAATAGAAGTATAGTTGTTTCTCACTGCTCATTCTTTTGGGGAAGGAAGGTCTGAGAACTTTCAAGATTTTAGCATATTTTGCGGAGGCTTGCGCACTATTATGGGCACTGATGTGGGCATCTAAGGAACCCAATGTAAAATGACTTTGGAGTAGATGGTAGAGTTCTGCTGGTCAGAATAAAGGTCGATTATTTCAATACCTCTCAAATGATTCAGTGGTGCTGTGGAAAGTCAGAGCAGAAAGGTAGGTACTAATATAAAATAACCTGAGAACAGTTTATTTATAAGTGTTGAACAAATCTTAAAAAAAAAATCTATTTACTTGAAGTATGATTTATAGCTATAAACAAATAATAACTCCAGTTAAAGGGAAGTAATCATTTGAGGTGCACATTTTATTGTAGACTACAGTCTTTCCTTTGCTGCCTTTTAGATTATGTTGTGGATTTAGCCATCCAGATTCATATTATAGTGGATTTATTTTTGTTCAGAAAATGTTAGAACAAAAGGGATGGACTTGGTTCAAACTTTGCAAGGCAACTTAATTATGAAAATGATAATTTAACTGTATGCTGATACTTCTCCCAATAGCCAGCCCACCCCTAATTTATTTTTTGCCTAACAGGTTAAGAGCATTCATTCTAAACTTTATTGAAGATATATTTTTTGCTAGAATTTCTATGGATTTACTGTTTGCAAGAACAAGTTTTTAACAAAATGCATGTAGACTAATAATCAGCATATGAAATAAACAATTCTTTTAAAGCAGGAGCATTTTTATTTGAGCTTTTAAACAATGTGTATTTTAAAGGACACTCTCTTTAGAAAATAGTTAACTTTGTTTTATATCAGAAAGGAAGTATAATCTAAGAAACTGTGTGAACTCTAAAATCTTGTTGCTGTTTGAACTAATCTTTATTATTTCAATATAATTAGATTCTTTTAATATAAGTTTTAAGTGCTCAGTTGCACTGGTATTACTGACTTTTCCCTAATAGAAATATTTCTCTTATTTTACCTTTGCACTAGCTTCATGTTGTTTCTGATTTGTGAACTACAGCTGTTTTAATGAAAAATATTTTAATCGAAGTCTTTAAAGTTCACTTCACAAATGTGATAGTGTAGGCTGTCAATATATGTCCATAATATATTTCAAGAGTGGTTTTGTTTGGTGAGAAAATGTACCCTATAGCTTTTATTATTTTAGATTTCTGAATATGAAGTGGAGCTGTTGTAATCAGCCCATGCCAAAGCAATAACCTAACAACTTGCATTTGTAAAACTCACTAGTGTGGAAATAAGGAATTCTGGAAGGCCATATGCATTCACCAGACTAATTCCAAAGAGGGCTACAGTATAAATTACTTTCCCTCAAATTGCATACATGCTTCATGTTTTTAATACATTTAGATTATCTTACAACTTTTTTAAAAATATATTTTTAAATCATCAAAGTAAAATGAAGTAGATGCTAATGAAAGCAAAGTTTCAGTACTTGGGCTGAATTACTAGCTAAAGCTCTTCAATGTGTATACTCTTGGCTCTTTAACACTGCACCATCTCCTAAAGTTGAGGATCATCTTCCTTAGCTCTGAGGCTTCTCCTGCTGCAGTACAGAGCCAAACACCCTGGTTTGGACCTACTGTTACCGTTTTGAAGTAGATTATATAGCAGTTGAAATTAATCAAAGAATGGGACAATGCTGGGCCGGGACAATTCACATGCCAGAATGTTCTTTGCATTGTGTGAAGGTGGGAGGGTCACTATGGCAGTATGATGCCAGCTGAGGCTTTTTCTGGATTAATTGCTGCTGCTGTGAATCAGCAATCAAGAATTTTGATTCTTGAACTTAGAGATGAAAAATTTAGAGATGAAAAATATTAAAAATTCCTTTAAACATTTGCCTTAATCTTTTGAGTTACTAGGTCATTACTTTATTTACAAAATTATTACCTCTTTTTTGAGTAGTAAGGAATGTGTACTATCATTTGTAAAACTGTTCTGTCTTAATACAAACTTTTTTTTGAATTTTGCCATAAAGATATGTCAAACTTATTGATATTTCCAATAATGAGGAGCTTTAAAAATGTTGTATATTTATTTTATATCTTCATATATGTCTAGACATTTACAGGTGCTGTAATTGAGAGAGGAATTTTTGGAGCACAGAAGTCCTTGGAATTTGATGCCTCCAAGTCAGTCTTGTGTGTATATACTGCAAGACAACTGTGGTTCTGAAACATATTTACCGGTATGCTTTGGCAACAAATATTAGGAGCTTGTAATTTTCTCATTCATAGGTGACATGGAAGCCCCCTTTTATAAGAAATAATTACATAGAAATAATCTATGGATGACTGTTTGCTTTGATCCTACATGAGTCAGCTCTGGGTAGACCTTTATTGTTACAGGTAGGTTAGCAACGTTACTTAGCTCTTCAGGCTGTGGTACGAAATAGGATGTGGTGGGAGAGACCCCCAAGAAGACAGGATTTATGAGAAAGTCCTGATGGTTAGAGCTTTGCAATGTGGCTGCTTCCATCTGGGCTGTAGGAATCTACGTGCTCAAATCTATGTGTCATTAACACAATTTAACTAGATAGATGTTGGATGTTTTTGAAAATAAATTGAAGATGTTATTGAAAGGATGTTTCTAAATCAGATGAACCAAAAAGTAGTCATATTAGGGGTCTCATAAAAGAGCAGGCATGGGTAACATACGATGTATTGGTAGCCTTTTGCTTGTATAGGCAAAAAAAAAGCACCTAGCAGCTCAGGTACATGGGTGAGGAACGGCTGATTCTGCTCTCTTGCTTACCAGCTCTGTCAAGTGTTTGAGAAAACTACAGGGGCTGGGAATTGAATCGGTAATGGGACAGGATCAGAACTGAAATTAACTGTATGGTAATGTACTGTATATTCCTTCTGAAATTAGAAGAAATTATAATCTCTCCAGAGAGAATCAGGTGTTAGTAACAATTCAAGGTCAATTATTATATTCAGATCAAGTTTAGCAAGCAGGAATGAAAGAAACATAAAAGAAGTAGAAAATATGCCGTGCTATTTGGGGTTAAGATGCAGACGAGGCCAAACCTTTGGCAAAGCAAAGGAAATACTCTCTTGTTCAGAACACTTTTTTTTTTTTTTTTCCCCCGAATACTGGAACAAGTTAGTCTCACTTCCATTGGAAGAACAGAGACATAAGGTATAAAATTCTAAGGCAATGGAGGATTAAAACTGTATTTCACTGTGAGATTTTTGACGATATGGCTGGCCCCCTTGGAGTCAACAATTCTGACAGTCCAGGGTTGCCAAAGTGTGTTTTCTTGAGGAAAATAGTAGGGATACTGATTATGGTCGCTAGCCATCACATCAGTAATGTATGGTGAATAAAACCGTGGTCATCTGGTTAACTGTGGTTAAATTCAAATTTCTAGTTTCTTTGTTTCAGCTAACAGAAAAGAAAGATTGATCTTCCATAGATTTTAACTACATTTTGGAGAACAGCACAAGCTGACAAATTTCAGTGGAGAAACGCTTCTGGTTAAATTAGGTGAGCTACAAGGAGCAATGCTCGTGTCACATTTGGGCAGAGACAGATGTGCAGATGAATAACCAAAATTAATAGCAGGCACCCTTAAAGGGCTGGTTAATCTGCCAGTAGAGAGTCTGTCTCTTTTCTACCCGCTAGTGCATCAGCTCATAAAAAATACAAATGAGCCCAATAGCAGCAAGAGTCTTAAGATCTGCTTCTTCATTAGTGAAACTTCAGAGAAGCATTTCCTATGACTCCATATCTTTTTCTACATTTTAAGAAAAGTTATTAGCAGGAATGTGTAATGTGACTTCTACAAAGAAAACAAAGCAACAAAAAAAGAGATAATGGAAGAGAAGGAAAGAATAGAAGGAAAGGAGAAATATAATAGAAGGAAGGAATCCATCCTGGATTACTTTGGAAAATAGAATGTTTGAATATTTTAATGGTGAAAAATAGATCAAAGTGCTTTTGCAATTTTTTTTAATCCGTAAATGTTTTTATATGGTAGAAAGTTTTACCTTGTGTGGTTTTTGTTGACTGAAGCTTATCAAGAGCAGCAACACCAGCAGACTGTAAGAGATGCTCTGTTCATTCTAAGCATTTAGTAACAAATGTAGTTTGCAATTAGTAACATATCCTCCTGTATTGTACAATTGGGGCCAGCCTGAGGAAAATGATCCAAGAATGGGCTTTACTGAAAATACAGGAAAAGTTAATGTGATGTATATGGTGTGAGCAATGTTGGAGGATAAACAAAGTTACAGCTTTGGAGGTGGGGGTAAAGTTGAAGTTGAGAATAGCAAGGAACGGTGTAGTGAGCAGGAAAAAAAAAAGTATAGATATTTATTCAGCCTTAGATTGATTCTGTTTTATGTAGTTGCAGAGGATGTGAAAAGAAGCAGGAAGGACAGCTGGAAAAAGAGGAGGTAGCTGATACTGAGGTGCATATACTAGATTTTATTCACTTGTGATGAAAATTTGAGAATTGTTCTTTAAGGGTTTCATTCAAAGAGCGCAGCACTCTTAACTACAAAAACAGGATGTAAACAATGTTGCCTCCTCTCCCTTCCTCCCTGGAAGCTAGCAGCTTGCCTCAAGCACCGTCTCATAATTTACATTCTTTGACCTGTCTAGTATTTAGCAATTATCTCAAAGCCATTTGTATTTGTGTTTTGGAACCTGTGGCTATTTATATGAGAGTCACTTTTTTTAGAAGTTGGAATAAAAATTGTTCCACACAAAACAACCAAAAAGCAAAAGAACTTCCAAGCTGCTTGCATGTCTGATATGATGAAATTTGTGCTTGGCTTTTTCCCTCATTCTATTTATTGTCTGTTATACTATGTTCAAATTGCTTTTGTGCTTTTTTTTCTCTTCTGCTTTCCCTTCATAAATTGTAATCAGTTAAGTTTACTTATTCCTGAATGGCTTGTAATGGCCCTAGTTTCTGGTTAGTAGCAGTTCTTACAGACATTGATGTGCCTTTCCCCAGGTGAGGCACCCAGCTATCTTCACCTGTTCCCCAACTAAATCTTTTTGCACACGGGTTTAGGAGAAAGGTTCTCTCTATGCATGAAAGATCCCAACAGTAACAGCAAAAAAGGGCAGCCATTCACATTTCAAGTAATTGAAATGATATACTGGTCAGGGAAATCACATACTTTTAAAATCCAAGGTTTTCCATGTCAGGAGTATTTTCCACCAACATCCTATTCTGAGTTTATACTCATTTAAATATTTCCTAGAGATGTGTAAATTACTGGTTGACGTGCCCATTCCATGAGACATAGTGCCAAATGCCTCCCCAAATCACGGAGACAGAGAAATGTATTAGCTGTTTAGGATATAAGAAATAGTATAATTCCAGAAAACATTAACATCACGTGTAGAATTATTTAAATTGTTCCTTTTTAAGGGATAAAAGTGTGTTTTCTTATCTGCCTTCTCCACACAACAAATTTCTCATCCAACGTTTATTTATGTTTGACACAGTGGGGATGGCCTGCACTTTCTCATTCATCTGCTGTATTTGCATAACCCTGCAGAGTTAATGACTGCCATTCTGACAAATTAAGTTGGTTTCCTATGCCTTTAATGGATTAAGTCCTCTTGGACAAGTTATACTTTATTCTAATCTGTGAATAGTGTTTGCTAAGTATTGTAAATAATACATTCATTCATTTTATTCTATTGACATCTGGCTTATATGCTAAAGAACATATATACATATATATATACACATATATATGTAAGGAATACTTAAACAGGGAATGAACCAAGTTCTGTAACAGGCTACAAAGGTCAGCTATGGTTAATAGAAGAAAAAATAAATTGCATTATACTTTATTATACACTTTGAAAACATTTGGTTGTGAGAGTAGTCATGCTTTTAAACTTTTTAATTACCTCATAGTAGGATTTTACCCGTTCCTAATTTCTCTCATGATTTTTTAAAGTTCTCTAATTTATACATATGGTATGCTAAAAATTGAGTCATTAGGTATGATACATGTGATAAATTAATTCCTTGACAGCTGAAAAATCATACTGGTGTTGTAAATATGTGTTTAGACACAAAATATCTGGATTGAAAATATATGAATGTTTAAAATGTCTTAAAATTACATGACTTGAAACTAAGCTCATTTTAAAAATAACATTTGGTGGACATTGAACACCATTGAATCTAAAACAGTATCTCCTATCCATTTATAAAGTAATATTTTCATGATTTTTAAATGAACCATAGTGACATATTCTTGAAGCGTTCTGGTATAGCAAAGAGGTACTGTACCTGCAGTTTTTACTCTTCATAACCAGGCATACAAAGCTATTTCTATTTTTCATTCAAATGAAGGTTTTTACTGAATGAAATTGGGGAAGTTCCTGAAATTTGAACATGAGCATTAAACAATACATTCACTGCAGACTACTTCAGCCTGGAAACTTTTGTATTCCTTAGATGACTATGGCTTAGGAGTTTAAATTTCCTTTGGTTGTAAGACAGAATTCAGGAGGAGAACGTGTGGAGGCCGAGGTGGACCGATGAGAAGTGTGGAAATGCATATAGGCAGTTGCAGCCGACAGAGCTTGTGTGGAGCCTGGGGCTCCACCAAAGAAAGTCCTGGCAGGTGACATGTACTGCTTGCCTCCTTGGGAGGGCAGATGTGCATCTCTGACCATCTCATTGAGGTTCGTTTGGGTAAATGGGATTTTTAACTCCAGGAAGTAGACCTATAGCCCATAAGATGCTTGAGTTTGAACTGCCTTTTTATCGAAATGTAGTATTTGCCCATACAGTAGAGCTAAGCAGGGGAGGAATTGAATTGTTCCTGGCTTCTAGACCTTTATTCAATTTAGTAGGCCACACATACACTATAATTTTTTGTAATATGTCAGATCTCTGGCAGTGTTCCTAAATTGTGTATATTTTGTGTGCACAGGATTAGGAGCTAACTCTTTTTTTTTTTTTTTTTTTTTTTTTTTTTGTAAGCAAATCTGAAAATTCTGTTTCTTCCAAATAACTCTAGGCACGAGATCTCTCCATAGACGCCCCAGTAAGATAATGCTAGTTGTGAGATATGGCATAACGGCAACATAATGAACAGGAGCTTAATTCTCCCCATCCTACTCTGACTGTGACAGTGGGCCTCCTATCAGGAAATACAATGATCTATTATTAAAATGACGGCCCCACCTAGACAGCCAACAGCCCAGTTCATAGAGGAGAGCCAAAAGTGCCTCCGCCCGCAGCAGCAATTGAGATCAGCTGGTGCGCCAACAAGCCCTTGATGGAAACATCTGGTGGCATGACTTTCTCAGTGGAGGTCCCAGCACTGTGGAATTTCTTTTGCGCAGACACACACATGATTTAACAATGCCACAGTTTCTCTGTCCTCAGGGTACAGTGTCAGGCCATTTCCTTTCCCAAGCAGAAGGCTTTTGCTGACGGTTGCATTAGCATCCAGAACTTTGTTAAAAGAACTATGCTTGAGGGGTATAGCTGGTGGAGCCAGAAAAAGAGTTGCTCCACAAGATTACTTAGTCTTCCTCACCAGCTTCCTGCAAGCGGTAGAGTCTTTGAATGAGTGCAGTGTTGGAAACCTCTCCCATCTGTTCGTGGGAATTTGCTGTTTGTGCCCCTTATCCCACAGTTGCACACAGAGGTGCACCCAGCTGGCGCTTAGGCAGTTGAGATGTATATTCCCTCCTATTCTGCATCCTGGATCATCTGGTGAAATCTCCCATTTCCCAGGATCATGTTTTGCTTTATCTCCTGACCTCCTTCCCCTGCCATTTTTTGTATTGAAAGTGCAATTCTGCAATGCTTTTTTTCCTAGCTTTCCTAGCTTTACCACGAAGTGTACCTGTGTTGATGTAAATACTGTAATGTAGGAATACTTGAGCTTGCATAAATAGATTAACTGAATTGTTAGAAGCAGTCAAATTGCAGCAGCAGCAGCAGAGAGAAGAGCATTCACTAGTTTGTTTACAACTGTGGCCTGGTGTCATGCCTGGGTGCTGGTGCAGGGAATTGCTATTCTATTGAGTTGTCTATAGACAGTAATATTTTTTTTTCCTGGATTGTGGCAGTTTCTTTTAGAATCGGGTGAAATCTGCAGGTTATATATTCAAAAATGTATTTGGTAATATTGCATACATTTTGGATTATGAGCTACCAAAATAAACAAAATCTGGTGGCTTTTGCATGCACACTGTAAAAGTAGCATATTTGACAGTGCTATGTGAATCAAGTAAACAAATTAGAGAAGAGGGAATTAGTAAGTATTCCTGTAGCATGACCCAGAAGTGTAACATAGTACTGGTAGTGTAATGTAGATACGAAGTAGTGTAATTTCTCCCCTCCCCCCAACTTCTGCTTTGCAAAGTAAATGTAAGAAATAAGTTCAGCTGAAGATAATTTTGTACTGACTTTTGAGTGCTGCATCTTCTTATCTATGTGATGAAAATTTGCTGTGAAGCATATGGTAAGGAGAAGCTGCAACTCTTTAAATGTCCAGAAAATTGCATGTATACTTCAGTCTAGAAGACTGCACTGCATTACCTTTCAGTGTAAAAATAAAATAGGAACTGCTTTAGTGATGAAAGCTTAAAATGTTTTCTGTACTACTTTCTATTTATTGTTCAAGACAGCGATATTTTTAGTAGCTCAGCAATGTAAGTTGTGTGGCACCCTAAGGTTGGTTTATTCTTTCTCTTCTCACCCTTGCACATTAATAACAGAAAATTTGAAACTCGGAGTTAGAGCCACCTCCGATCTCAGGATTCTGATGGACAATGAGCTTGAGGAACTTTTTCGTACTGCTTCTAGCTCTTTATAAATGGCAACAACCATTGAAGCTTGAGCACCAGTGTATTTACATAGAGCACCCTTGAAGTGGTGATAAAATGGAATGTCCATTAATTTCATCAAGAAGGGAAAAAAAGTCATATTATTAACTGTTCATATAGTGTTTAGCTTTATTTTTATTTTTCAA
Source organism: Tinamus guttatus (assembly GCF_059628265.1). Taxonomy (NCBI): domain Eukaryota; kingdom Metazoa; phylum Chordata; class Aves; order Tinamiformes; family Tinamidae; genus Tinamus; species Tinamus guttatus. The sequence continues at coordinate 1,232,113 of NW_028288985.1, read as the reverse complement.
TATTCCTTTTTAAAAAAAAGATACTTCATATATTTAGGTTACACTTACAATCAGTGAAAGAAAAATACTAGCTTCTAAGGAATTAAATGATTTTGCTTTGGTGTGTCAGTGTAGAGGGGAGTATGCCATTGACAGTACTGAAGAAGAGGAGTTGGTGCTGTTTGTGGATAATGAGATTTTGGAAGAGACTGGAAACTTTCTCTCCAATAATGTTTATTGAAATGTTCATTTTGACTTTTTTATTTTTAATTCACTTTACATTTTTCTTCCAGAATAATGGCCGATCTTCACTGCTCATTAATTTTCATTCTTTTTCACTGTGTTTTTTTGAACTAAAAAAAATGAGCAGTAGAGGATAAAATTAAAAGTTTTTGTGTATGTAGTATATCCAAGATGGACATTTCTTGCATTATTTGAGATATCATGTGGATCGTTTTGGGGTAGTGAGGATAGCACTATTTTTATATCTGAGATAAAGGAAGTACAGGTTTAAATGAATGACTAGAACTTTGATTTTTAACTTCCATCATTAAAAGTCCTTTATGCATGTGCAAATAAAACTAAAATAAATTCTGATAGGAAAAGACCAAAACATTTTTGAAATCATATTAGCAAACGTAACTAATATTCACTCTTAAATAAACACCAACATTCACCACCTTCCCCCAGGCGTAGTTAAGAAGTATTGGAATGTTGTTCCAAAATGGCACGTGTCTTTGCAGTTCTAATATCATCATTATCCAATAGATGCTATCCCACAAGTGGGAAAACAAAAATGTATTCCAGAGTCTTTTTTGCACTCTACATGTGCGGTAAAAAATTTCCATGCACCACATGTCTCTCTACTATATCTATATGGTATCTGCCAAAATAAATATTTTATTCCATTTATTTTAGTTGGTATTGCACAGGTTCTCCTTCGATTAAACAGTCAAAAGGTTAAATAAGTTGAAATGAGCTATAGTTTAAAAACAGTTGTGCTGCTCATAATATGTGCATAGAGGTTTTTAGATATATACATATATGCATGCATATATATATACATACACATACATACTTGATTAAAAGCTGAGGATGTTTGCTCAGCAGAGAGAAGCAAAACCATCATTATCTGATTGTACATGGAATCCAGTGGCTGCTAACCAAACCCGGAGCTGCATCTGGTTAAGCATACTTGACAGAGACTTGTTACAATTAGAGGTTTTGCCATGTCAAGGGAATCTTTCACTCAAAGCAGCGACCCATATTGTACTGAACAAACACATGAGTTTTTAATTGAGAACAATAGCTTAACAAACCACTTCCCAGGACCACTGAAAGAAAAATATGTGCCTGTAGCAATTCTGGCACAGAATGCTGTTTATTTGAATCCATTTATTTGAAGGCATGGTTCAATATACCAAGCAAAAGGAAAAAAAAAAAAAGTCAACATGGAAAATAAAATTAAAGTGAGAAAAAAATCTATATGCTAAAATGTAATGCCAATCTGTCAGTGAAATATATGTGAATTAGCAGGTGTGTGTGTATATGCTTATGCCCCCTCTTCTCTTTAACGATTTTTTTAAAGCTTGAACTGAGATTAAATTATTTGGTTTCATAGTGTATGAATTTCACCATGTACATAGCTATGATGTAGTATGTGTTTATATTATAAAACAAGAATTGAATGTGTTTTTTCTTACATACTACTTATTCTACTCTGCTGTAAAGAATGTTGTATGCATGTTTTCCAGAAAATGATTTCACAGTATAACTCAACAGAAATTATTCTGTGTTTAGAAATAGTTGAGAATAGTAGGAAGAGTGTAATAAATGTTCAAGAACAGAATGCTTAGCTTGGTGATTAGGTTTTATATACACTAGCACAAAGACTTGTAAATACTATAGATGGTGTTTTAACTTCAATAATATCTAAAGCCTGAGCATATATTTAATTGGAATAAGTAAGTCCAATGCACCATACCGGACTGAAAAATAACGGTATTTGTGATAATGGAATAAACTTTAAGAACAAAGAATTCTATTCTCTCTTTTTCTCTAACTTTCTTAAATGATATTGATAGTCATTTGGACTCAGAATTTTGTAGTCGGGGAGAAGAATAATTGATCAGCCTGAGATTTCTAGTATAAAAATCTTACTTGCTATTTATATAAAGCTCTATATAAATTTGAGTGTCAAAAAGGGAAACATCTATTTTATCTTGATGACAACCAACAGGTTTAGTTTTTGACTTCCGCCAGGAATGAACCAACTCTTTAGTAGATGGGGATGCTGAGATGCAAGAGTAGAGATCGAGGGAAGAGAGGTGAGTGAAAGGAAATGTTTGCTTGAAAAGGTGCATGCTGTAGCCATGGGGGACAACATAGTTTAAGTATGTGATACAGCTTGGGAAATGGTTGGGGTAGTGTTTAGCAAGGTTTAAAAATGCTGTAGACAATGCAGGAACTTCCTCCCTATGCTGGAGGAACCTTAAATAGTAAAGAAGCAGAATTTTAAAGGTAAAGCGAAGTGTTGCAGGAATGTAATTTAGAGTTTCTAAAGCAGGAGGGATAGGCACGGTGGAGTAACTGAAGCAGTGTGAACTACTGACTCTTAGAGCTAACACACTTAAGTCCTGCAAGTAAAGAAGAGATTGTGAGAGAAGTGTAGCCCCAAGATCTGTTCTTGGGAACACGGATCTTTCTTGGAAGCATTATGACCTTATCTGTTGTAGTTCTTTTATCAAAGTCAGATTTTTGTTTCAAGAGATGGTTAATCCACTTTTAGGGTGTTTATTTTCAGATCAAGAATGTTATTACCGCATGATGCTAAGTACAAATGTTCTACAAGCTCGTTCTTGTGGGTCATGTCTTTTTTTTTTTCTTTTGAAAATATATCTGTTAGACTTTATTTCAGATATTGTCTGATGATGTTATTTCTACCATGTTTTAGAAGAAATATTTTCTGTCCTTTCATAGAGAAATTAAAATTGGAGAAAACAAGTTGTTCTGTACTTGACTGATGTGATGGAAATGCATGTTCGCACCTCAGCAGTTTTGCACAGTTGGACTCCAGTACTGCACAGATCTAGTGCATGTAGCACTGTGATGTTAGTCTTACGAAAACAAAGCTAAAAAATTTTCTAAAGTGGTAATATTTATTTCTAGTGCTTTCTTACATTGCAATCAATGCATATGTATTGCTGGTGTTTGTATCTAAAATGCTGTTCCACATATTATTTCTTCTGTAGGAGTATGCAGCTTTTGAGTTTTGTGATAGTTTTGATGCTGCTGCTGCTGTTTACTTTGGACTCTAAAGCACATAGTGTTGCTTAAACTGTCTGGGGTGACTGGCAGTAAAATGTATTTATACTAGAGAGTAGTTTTTTGTTTGCCCTCTGGGCATGAGACTTTGGTGATATGTAAAGAGTAACGTAATAAGAAAATTACTTGACTGGGTGATTGAATCTTCCAATATTCTTGTTTTATTCTTTTATATATTATGGCTAGTAAGATGTCTTGAAGCATAATTTCACTCAAATACTATAAAGCTTGTTTTACCCTGCTGTTTGCATGCTATCTTAGTAAGTCACAGCAGCTTAGAATTTTCCTGTTGATTTACTGAAGACTTATTTCAGCCCTGGGAATCTCCCTCTGGCTATTTCATAGTTCTTATTGATACTTCTTTGTATCTTTATCCCAAAGTGAATTCCAGCTTGTACTAGTAGGGTAACAAGATTGTTGGAGTAGAGGGAAACACTGAATCCATGTTTTTAGAAATGGCTTATCCTAATCATGTTTGTAGTTTTTCAATTAGTCTGAAAATTCAGTAGTCAAGAAGCCTGCCATTAAGCTGTTGTCCTCACATTGGTGGTGGAAAGAAAATGGTGGTGTGACTTCCGTGATTCATTTGACCTCCTTGTGTGTCTTTGTCTCCAGCCAGACACCCTGTTCTGGCTGCAGCTGATGCTGGTTAAAAAGTCCCACACTGTCCCACGCTGCCTGTTTCTGCTCTGCTAGAGGTGACTGCTCTTATATGTCAAGCTCACTTTATAAATGTGCAATCTGCTGTTTAGAGTAGCAGTTGTCTTTCAATTTGGGTTGGTCATAGTGTGCAAAAAGTTATGGTTGCAGTCATGGGAGATAAAAGCTGCATTGAATTGGGTGAAATGGTTTCATTTTTGCTATCAGCACTAATGATTCCAGAAGTTCTGCAGTAGTTTGTGTAATCTCCTGAGAATTTAAGAACACTTTTACAGTCTGCTCTAGCACAATAACTGAAAAAACCTCCTGGCAAAATCAGTACCCCTGGCAGGTAAAACTGTGTTGTGTTCCAACAGTCTCTGTTTCTTGAACATTTGCTTAAGTTGTTATGACCAATAATTTAAATTAGGATCTCTTCCTGCAGTGTCTCCCTGTAGTTCCTCTTAATAGCTTCTTGCACTGCTTGTGTTACTGGTGCACGTGGACATCAACTCCTTTGTCCGGGTGGGTAGTTTTTCAATGGTAGTGAGGAGGTTGCAAAATAAAGGATATTTTTCTGTGGCTTACTTGACTGAAACTAGAGTATTGGAGTACAAAACTGCTCCACCAGCTGCTAGTCTTCATCCTGCTCTCCGAATGAATTATTCAGGCCTATCAGCTCATATGATAAGGAAATGAAATGAAAAAGGATAGTTTCATGGCCACTATGTAGAACTGGGAAATGTGAGTTCTGTTGTTAGTTCTGCCTTGACAATTTGTGAGAAAATTGCGTAATCATTATTCTTGTCACTTTTTGACTTTCAGAAGAAATGTAAAAACATGTAACTGCTCTGCTATACATGGACAGTCTAAATGTTTCTTAAGATTTTTGCAGGCTTTGAGTAGAGAAAACAGTATTTAAAGAAGTATACATCTACATAAAGAACACAAAACAGTAATTGTTTTTATGTCAATTTGGGAATATATAGTCCAGCCATTTAGTGAACTGACTAGTTATCAGGCAGTGTGTTTGATGACAATTATTTCATGTTTGAAGATAAGCATCCTCTTAGAGAGAAGCCTTGAACAGGCTTCTTGTGGGAACAAAAGGTAAAATGAAAAGTTAATTGGAAACTGTGGCTTTTAGGGACAGTGGTAATGTATTGCTTGAAAAGTCATTCATTCCAAAAATCCAGATAGAGTAGCAGCAAGTATTGAGGGTGTTTATTTTGTAACAAAAGCAGAAATTGATTTTTTTTTCTATTGGCTTACAAAATGTGGTGAACCAGCTGAAACACCAAACAAATTATGAAAACTTAGTTGATTTTTCTTTCTCCTGAGTTGATGAATGTTTATTCTTGTGCATCTTGAAATACTAGAGAAGGTTGAAAAGAAAATGATCTGTAAAGGAATGAATCTAAATGTTTCAGAAGTGCTTGAAAACTAGAGCTTTAGTATTTCAAATACAGCAAATAAATGCCGTAATAGGTATATTCAGCATGAAATGTCTTATTTTTAAATAAGAAGTTATTTCTTCTAAAAAGAGTGATTTGGGTCCCTATCTCTAAGTGTACCTTAATAAGATGTTTATCATTCTCATACTGACAGGTTCTTTTTTCAGAGATAAGCATAATCTGAGAAAAGCATGCACAACTTTTAGCCCTTTTAAAAAGAATTTTTGCTAGAGATATGAGCATGTATGGAATTGATATAAATTTGTCTGTGTAATTCAATGAAAGAGGCTGCTAAACTGGTAGTTTTTATTTTATTTTTGTCTAAAATATATATTTGTCTAAAAGACATATATTGTCTTTTAATGTATGTTGTCATTTAATTTTGCCTTAGAAAACACTAATAAGTATTAGTTAGAATATCTATTAATGTATTTATTCTGATGGTAGTAGATAACTTGCTCTTTATCCTAAATACCTACATATATGAGAAACTTATGCACGTTAAGTGAATGAAATACCTAATACACTTCATGTTTGCAGTACCTTATGTCTTGTAAGTCTGCAGTAGGGAAACTTGAAACTGCATATTCATAAAGTGAAAATAAATGATGGTGTAGCATAGCCGCTCCACTAGGCCAGGAGAGAACAAAGAGGAAGCCACCATCTTTATTTCCTATGTTCAAGACCACTGCAGGTGTCAACACTAGAGAGAAAGAGCTCCCATGGAACCACAGCTCCATCCCCTGTAAATAGGGGTGAGAAAATTAGCAGGTGGAGAGCAATCCCAGGTAGAAGCATTGCATCCTGGTGGTGTAGATGAGCGTGCTGAGGATGGCAATTTGCATTGGGTTTAAAAAGCCATAAAAATGTTGACCCTGAATAATGAATGTTGCTCCTGCTTTACTACTGGGGCATTGTATATGCTGTGTCTTTCATAGAGCTAAAAGTGTAATTAAGGCCTAATAGAGCTAAAAGTGTAATGAAGCCCTAATTTAAGTGTAATCTTAAATAAAGATTTCAGATAAAATCTTTAACACTCCATTAACCTTGTCCTGGCTGTTACTCAGACTGTTTTTCGTGTTAGCTCACTGTAATCGGATAATAATACTGATAAGAAGAGAATGAGTAGTCTTCCCAGATCCACAGACTATGACTTCTCAATTTTCTGGTACTCACTTTCCTTCCTGTTTCTTTTGGCATCATTGCATATCCTGCTTTTTTCAGATGTTGCTTCCCTGGTCTGTCCTCAGTCTCTTTACAAACTAACATGTGGGAACATGTTCCTGTAGGATTTTATGATAATATTGTCAAAACAAGTTCGTGCAAGCTGATGCAGGATGTTCTGTATGGATTCCTCATACCTCAGTGAATTTCATCATAATAGTTTGGAAAAAAAAATTGCAAGGACAGGTGGTTTCTTCAACTGGTTGCTGCTTCATAGATGACTCAATACTGCAGTTGCGTATAATACTCATTGATTATAAAACGACAGAGTGAAAAACAGACTTTGAAGTTCATGACAATTTTTTCTTTGATTAAAAGAATACACATATCACTTTTGATTTTTTGGCAGCATCACCATGTGAATTGTTTTTAATTTTAATTTTAGGGAAGAGTCGCATCGAAGTGTTAGTAAACATCCTTGATAGCTGCAGATTCGAGCTTATTTTTACTTTTATTCAAGGAATATGTTTTCAGCTAGCAAAATTACAGTGCGTGTCAATTAGTGTATGATGACTTGTGAGGAATATATTTGTCGCAGTCGTGTTAGTTCAGTAAGCACAGATGACTTCTTCCTTGGATTGTTGAGACAAGGTCATTCATCACATCTTCTAATGGAAGTCATATGTTGTGGAAACATACTTCAGCTATTCCTATCTAGGAGAAATAAATATACATCGAAAGGTACAGTTATTATTCAGAGATAACAGAATATAAAGGAGCTTTCAGTCATTCTGGAAGGACGCACAGGTCTTGCTCTACTGCAGATAATCTGTTTCATAGAGTTCTTTCAGCTGCACTAATTACAATTCATCTGAACTTGGCAAAGGGAAAACTGAGGAAGAGGAAGTATTGATGAATGCATCGGAATCAGTAATACCTGTGATCATGAATATCTGTGTGCAATTTGTGGAAAAAAAGCATATATCTGCTGTGATGCACATTAAAGCAAAACTTTTTGTTTTCAAAAAGGAAATTTCAACTCTTGTGTGATTTTGATTTCAAAGTATTCCTGGTGTTAAAAAGCAATCAAAAAGAAAGCTGTGCTGTTTTAGATACTATTTGTCTAGTATTACATATAGTATTAGGTAATCATTAGTAGAAGTTTAGACTGTTTAATAAGGAATAAGGCATAAGTGACTATTTACATAATTACATGTAAAGGTAATTATTTAATCTTGGTAAAAAGTCTTCTATATATTAGCAAAATTTTTAAGTGCTTTTTATGTTTTCTTGTGAGCTGTTACTTTTAAAATGGGACACTTTTAGATTCATTCTTTAGCTTGAGAAGGTATGTGTTTATACCTCAATTTGGTTGCGTGCTGTATGGTTAGATGAACTAGAATGTGAGACTTAATGGAACATAGCTGGAGGTTATGGTTAAACTCAGTTTTATTATAGCCATTTTATACACTGTTAGGATTTTTTAATTAGCTAATAAGCAAAGGAAGTTATTTCAAACCTCATCTGTTAAGAGGTTGAAAGAATCAGATGGTCCATATGGCTGCATTTAAGCTTCCTGTTGTGCTTTTTTTCTTTCTTTCTTTTTTTTTTTCCTTCACAGTTCAGATATCTTCTTTGTATTAATCTGGGGGATCAAATAAGCCAGACATGCCTTAACTGGCACCAGCAACAAAGACAAACGCCTTGTAGCTGTGAGACCTCATGAAAGCCAGACTTTGGTCTCTTTGACCTTTTTAATACCATTTACACATCTATGGAGTCTATTAGTGACATTTTTCTTAAGGTGGAATTACTCACCTTTGAGCTTAGTATAAGCTGAGAGTCAGAGATTAGATATTTCATATGACACTTAAAGTAGATGAATGGTAATAGTATGTAGGCTTTACTGAATGCATGATGCTTATATAATTGTTAAGTAAAAAAACTGCTGTGGTGTATGCATAGTTCCTATTTCTTTAGGAATTTTATTTCACTTAGGATAATCACTAAAAATAACTTATTATAATGGATAAATAGCTCTATAAGGCAATCTTCCATTCAGGAAATTACTCATTACATATAATTTTCATGTTCAAGATGAGATTGAGCTCTATCCTATAAGAATACAAATAGCGGGTCTACCGCACAATCTAATTTCTAGCATGTGTAGTAGTCTAAATAATCACTATTTGACTTACTACTAAGTTACTAAAAGTAAATGGAACTGATATGCCTGTAGATTTGCTACATGAAGAGAAAGTTTGGTGCATTGTTCTCTGGAAGAACAAATTGTCTTTCAGTTAGTTTATAGCTGGCACACTACTGAAAATGCAGTTGTCTAAAGTTTTGAATAAATATTTATGAATGGTGCCCTGCACAGTTTCATCGTGAATTAAGAAATATCGGCAGTTGAACTGATGTAAATCTACAGAAGACCAGATACAAACATTTCTTTTGATCTTTGTCGTTACCAAAGCCCTGTAAAAATGGCCAGAACCTGATAGCATAGTCTCATCTCGTTGGGACTGGTTTGCTGAATGTGTCCTGTAGGCTGCTAAATATGATACCTGTGCTGAAAGGCACAAGTGAAGGTTCTGAGCATGTCCCAGAAGCAGGCCTCTGCCGCACATTTTTTCCGTAAGGTTTTTGAATTGCTTTGTGGAAAGATAGGTCTCCTAAAGTACTTTTAAAAATCAGTTTGCTCTCTGCAAATTTTCATGAACCGTGAATTTTTGGTGTACCTCTGAAGACAACATGATTTTAAAATATTGTCCCTATATAATATTTTGAAGTAGTAAATAGAGAGGCACATTTTCCCTTTCATATGAGTATATATGTATAAAATAGAATCAAGTTTTGCTATGGCACTTTGCAGCTTTTCTTTGAAATATGTAAAAAATCTTGTTAGTGAGACTATGTTTTTCTGCATTTCACAGCTAAGAAATTATCTTTTATTCTCTTTTCTGACATTCTCTGTCTGTCTGAGTAGCTGCAGTGTCTACATGTACCTTTCAGTTACACTGGGAGCACAGAAGGTTGCCAGAAAAAAGCCAAGCTGCATGTATCCCCCTAAAGCAGAAATTAAGTAATGGTCCTGACTTCTCTCTGTTACAATTTTGTATATGAAAGACATATCTTGTTACATCTGTTGAACATTGTGCAGATGAATTTTGTTGCCCATTGTCCCATTTAATAAGTTGCACTCTGTGAACAAAACCTTGGGAATCCTTGCTTCCAATGCTGAAGTACTTTGACTGACATGTCTTGATGATCTCAAGGGTAATCCTTAATTGTAACTTTGCAATAATACAGGATGGAGGTCAAATGGAGTGATGACCTGCAATTTTTCAGCAGCAGAAGCCAATTTTTGTACCTTCCTATATGGGAAAATGAGTTGTAAAGTATAAGCAAATCACAAGCAGGAATCAAATGATCTGTATGTTTTTGATGCTTTTACTCAGCATGTGACCATATTCTGCTAATCAAATAAGCTTCCACATATATAGCTATGGAATTATTTTTCAGTTTGCAAAAGGGGGTTCCAGTCCTTGTACCAGTAGATTAAAAAAATAAATAAAACACTTAACCCTAATCTTTTAGTTACTCTCATTGTTTTACTCTCCCAGAAAGCCTTGATTTTCTTTTATCTGGATGGAACGTCAGCCAGTTCTTGTTCAGGCTTCTGTTGAAGTAAAGTATTGGCAAAATAGAGTAATCCAGTAACTGAGTTTTAGGTGCAAGTTGATGTCACGTTGCCCGTGGCAACACACGGGAGGCATTCTATGTGTCATTTTTTCCTTGTGTAGCTTTGGTCCTTGAGCCACACCTCTGTGTGAAGCTTGAGTTCTGTCCATGACTTGGAGCAGGAGTTGAGTCCCCATGTTGAAAGTACCTCTGTGCGAGGTGTCTGCATATCCCCACTCATTTGCAGCCCCAAATCCATCAGACCCTACTGCATCTCAGTTCTTGTCCAAATTTTGACTGAAGGGGAAAAACATACTGTATTCAATATATTGATCTCCCTCGTAGTTCAGCGCAAAGCCTTAACTGAAATCTTAGGAACATCAGCAGATGTTGAGGACTGACATATGTATGGTTTAAGTCTGAGGTATGTTGTGTGTTTGTGGGGGAAGCATGAGGTTGTAATTAAGGTTTTACATTGTACTGTGTAGAAAGATTAATGTGTTTGTCTGCAATGTGTTTCTTCATCACTTGGAGACAGGGGAAGTTCTTAATAATGATGACAAGCCTGTCACTTAAAATATGCTATTTGGGCACTGGCGTAAAATTAAGTATTGTCCCATAATTTGTCATATCTTGGGTTTGCCTTGTGAGTGGTGCGTTTATTCAACTTTTTTTCTTTTTTTTTACTTTTACCACGGAGTTTTTACCAAGAAATTTGACACAAAAGAAAAAGACGACTAATACTTCTCCTCCTCTTTTAATTTTTATATCTGAAATTAAGAACAGAATTTTAATTTTAAGATCACATGTATAAATGAATCCTGCAAGTTTTTTAAATTAAAAACTGCAACCTATTTTCAAGATTTCTGATGCCCAAAACAGAAAATAACATTCAAGGAATTATAGTTATCATAAATCTCTTTAGACTATAAAAGGGATGGGATTGTGTCATGCATTTATCATCCTAAACAACTGTTGCATTCATGGGCGATACCTTAGAAAGAAAAGTGAAAAAAATAAGAAAATATGCAGGATGTATACCAACTAAGTTGGAATACCATTGCCCTTCAATTTAAATGGCTGCAACAACTTTGTACTGTGCTGCAGCAATTAATTGAAGAGGCAGTAGTGGTCTACTAAAAATAAATTTTGTAGATATTTTTACTAAAGAATTTTGAAAGTAGTAAAAAATAGCTGGGTATGTTAGAAAATGAGAGGAGAAGAGAGAGGCTTTTGTGAGGAGATTCCTGTTGAGGTTTGGAAAATGAAAATATTTTCACCCTGTCTTTTTTCACCCTTAAAAAATCATAAGGAAGGTAGTTATTTTTCATGTGATCCTATTTTATGATGAAAGTGTCATTTAGTTTTCCATTTAAGCCACTGGCTTTCCATGAAGACCACCACCTTGTCATTAAAGGTGCTTATTCATGACAAAGGTCTTTCATTAACTGAATCAACAGCAGGCAATATGGGCTAGATGACAGAAATGAGACACATGCCTTGCAGAACTAACTGGTGCCCATATTTTACAATTATTACTCAGATATTAATATCCATGATAATCTCTGTGTTTCAGTATGTTGTAGCGATGGATGCTGTCATAAATATCACTACTTTTTAAATGATGACAATGATGAGCGTTTCTGCAAAGTTGTTATGTGTTAAATCTCATACTACATTTTCAACCATTGTCAGAAATATTTTCAACTGATGCTGCGCTATTGACAAGCAGAATGTATATGGTAGTATCCAAGAGGATGGATGTCTGAGAAAACCAACTAAAAAGTCTTTGCCAGAAGTCATATTGGAGTTATATAAGCAGTATGTGTATGAATGTGACAGTGAGAGCATTGAGTACAAATAATATAGCAATAAATTTCTGTGCTTAATTATAGACAAATTCAGACCACATTTTTTTCTTCCCAGGCCAGCGTATCATGGGAGAGATACCACTGTACTTGCTTAAAAAATGTATAAGTAAGAAAGAGAAGTTTCTCAGGCATTTTGCTGAATTAGTAACTGAACCAAGCTTTAATATACCAGACCTCTCTCTGAATAAGAAATATTGCAATAAGTTATAAACTTAGTTCAGCTCTGAATTATGCATTGTGTACTTAGGCTATGCTAGACCTATAGTATGTTTATCTGTTGACTTCCACTAAGATTTAAGGTCTATTTTGACTTAATAACTTGCTTTATTTTGTTTGACATATATTTTATGTCTTCCATGTGCATGGATACATAAGATACACAATCGTGGGTGAGGGTCTTTAGAGAAAGTGCAGCACTATAAGCACTAATAATAGTGGTTGTAGCATAAAAAATGACTTGTCCTTTTTTTCTGGTGTCTCATCACTCCTTAACTAGTCTACAAACCTTAATAAATAGATACACACACTAAGTTATTTGTATCACATTATGTTTTTTATTATAATTTACTTGAAAAGTCCAAAACAGAAAGAAGGGTATCACCATTTGCTTGCTGCTGATTGGCATCCTATGCTACACCCCCACTTGTGTTTCTAGTTTTAAAAATGAGATTACTGAACAAATTGTTGTGTTACGTGAAGTGTTTATGATTAAGAGTTTAAATTGCCTATCCTCCAGTTGAAACTGGAAATTGTAACACCGTTTATAACAATTTATAAAGCAAAATGTTTTCAGTATTTTGAACTTTGTCATTAAGGTGATAAAGATTAAACCCATCTACGTTCTTTTCCGTTCCTTCATTCTCTGCAGCTTTTAGTTTTCTGCACTTGGTTTCCTTTGCTTTTTTGGCTCACAGCAGAAGTCAAGGGCAAGTTAATGTCATTATGGTCCCGTCGTGTTTCAGTGCACTTCTGAATCTAGTCATTTTTTTTCGAGAAGACTAAGAAGATTTTTTCTAAGGAAATCAAGTAAAAGTACTTGGAATTGTAAACCTTTACAGTTAGTAAAGCTTTAAATAAGATGAGAGAGCAATTCCTGCAGCTTTATCAAATATGATAGAAGAATAAAGAAAAAGAAAAAAAGAATGAAGAATAGCTTTTAATACAACAGAACGCATAGAGGAGATTGGGTATTTTCCATAGGGAGGCTTTGATCCTGCCATTCTAAGGTGGTAGACAACGCCAGAAGTGCTGTCAAAAGTGCCATTGACATTCTGTTTGGGAAGGTGATTTTACACAAGTGAGAATACACTTCTGCCCTTCAGCTTTTTGAAAATCTGGATACTTTCCTGTCCTCAGCCAAAGATAATCTACTGTGAAAATAGGGCTCTCATTGTGAGCAGAGTGTGCTGGAGAATTCCAGCAAATGTGTGTTTTGAGCACCTGGGTGTTTACTGCATTTACTGCATGGGGGTTAAAAGGACAGAGCTTGAAAATGATATAATACATTTTGGGGAAATCTATAGCAACCCAAGTCAATGCTATAAAATGAATGTTATAAAATGTTTTATTCCATAGAACTAATTCCATTCTGTAGAGATTGTTATGGGGCTAGAATTGTGTGCATTTTCCAAAAGGAAAGCTTTAATGTAGTTTGTTCCGTGGTAGCTTTTTTTTTTTTTTTTTTTTTTTTTACTTTTTGCTAATTTGTTTTTGTCTGTTAAGATGGATAGCATAGTCATGAATAATTCAGAAAGGTCTTCTCCTATGAAACTTCTGGATATGTCTCCTGGTGCAGATATTTTTCTACTTTGAAGAGAGCAGTGTGTGATTTTTACACATGCAAGCTCAATATTAACAAAAAGTTGTTTAAGGCAGCAAGACTAGTGTTTTTTTGAGTGTATTCCTACCATGCAATGATGTGTCATCTTGGAAATAACCTTATTAGATGAGGGTGATTTTTCCTGTTACTGCACAGCAATGCAAGTTTGAACTCTAGGAACAATTTAGCTTCAGCAATACATCACTATCTGAGATTATTATCCTTGTCAGCTCTTGTTAGCTGGGATGCAGCACTGTGCTGATGTGGCCGCAGCCCCTCTGCTTTGGAGTTCCTTAATTTGTGTTAGGTCATGGCTGTATACAAGCCCTTTGAGCCGGCAAAGCTCATCTGAAGAAAGATAGCCATTCTTGCCCTTGCCTAATTTTACAAATTATATTAGATCTTGGTTTACAAAGCTAATTGCACCTTTATATTATTAAGTTTTTTCATATTATCTGACATTGTAGCTTTTGAGATGCTAAGGAAAGGAGTATCTGGAGCGCAAGCTGTTAAAACACTGAACTATTTGTTGAGACTTTGCAATGGAAATATCGTTTATCTTCCTCTGCAGTTATTTCAGGATCAGGCTGAGGGTGATGTTCCAGACTATGTAATATGATTGTTCCTTGCTTAAGAGCTAGTCATATATCCTTTGTTAATTGTTATATATTGATGACTGAACAGGAAAGCCTGACAAACCACAGTGAAAATAACATCCCCCATGAGAAAAATTGTCTAATAAAACAATGACTTCCTAATACAGTGTAGCATTGCTCTTTAAAAGAAAGGTTTTTGATCATTAGAAAAAAATACCTGTTATCAAAATAAATCTAAACTGTTGAAAATAGAAACCATTCCTACACTGAAATTAAAACCATGGCTTTTATGGTTTCAGGGTTTTGTCCAATAATGTGTCATAGTTTGTTTTTTCATATACAAAGTGAACTTTGAACCCCAGTTTTTGCAGTATAAGAATTTCAAGTTATAGCACATGCCTTGCCTTAGAAATGGATAAGAATTTCTATGAAGGCACTTCTGAATAAAAGCCTGATATATTTTTTTTTCTACTACATTTTGAATACTGCTTAAAAGTTATCTAACTACTTTGGATATGCTAGAGTGTTTGTTCTTCAATTCTTTCTGTGTTAAAATGTTTTGCTTTCTATGAGACCATATATAAATAGAATTACATATTTATATTTAAGTAACATTCAAGATTTAAGATAAGTATTTTAGTTCAATCTGTTACTAACACTGCATTTTTCGCTGAGTCTATTAAATACTCCAGTTACTTTCAGCTACGTTAGCTGAGGTAGGAATCTTGTCTGCTTCACTTATGTGATTTACATGAAGGAATGTTCACAATGATGCCTGTTCAGGGTTCAGAACACCAAAGAGAATGATTTAAAACTACTTTTCAGTGGCTTTCATTACTGCTCAAGCCACATTAGGTTCTGCTCCTCTTTTTTTAAATATTTTAAATCTTAATTTAGGGTCTGCACTATATTAGTAGTGTAGCCAAACATTCTTATCTTGGTTTTAATAATATGTGAAGGGGATTTTTTTTCTTAAGAAAAACCAATGCCTCCTTTCAAAAAAGAGCTACATTTTGTATATTTGTCTATCTATATTTTTATAAAACAAGTTATGATCATATGTTGAAAGGCTAGTGTTCAAAAATGACTTGTAAGTGTCCTCTATGAGGAAGAAAAGCAGCCTTATTCACAAACAGTAAGTTAGTTTATCAAAAGAAATATGTTATAAATAAATAATGCAGAATAGAAATTGTTAATATATATACCTATATACAATATAAAATATATATACAGATATTATATACAATATCTAGAATAGAATATATTGTAATTAAATAGAACTTGCTAGCATATAACTTGCAAGCATCCATTGGATTTGTTTCCTCTGTAGGAGCTAAAATATGTTGGGGCACTGATATTTCTGTGATTTGATTGTCCCTCGTGTATTATGTTCAAAAAAAAAAAAAAAAAAGAGAGAGAGAGAGAGAGACAGGATTATATGGAGTCCTTCTCAAGGAGGAGAGGATGTTGTTTTTTTCATGGTAAACAGCTAAAACTGGATGGAGGAGAAAGCTGGAAGGATATGGCTGGGAGTGGGGACCAAAGAGATGGAGCAGGTAGCTGAGCGTAACTGTGAGCAGCCCCCAGGCTTCAGGAGGAAGGAAAGACCCTTCCTAGGGTGCTCAGGGTCTGACTGGATTCTACATCAACCCAGACAGGCTGTTGAGTTCTCTTAAATTAAACTGGGGCTAGAGGATTCATCCAGTGTGTGTGGAATGGGCAGGAAAGGACGATTGCCATATATATCTTTTAACAATTTCTGTTGGCTTACTTGGTCCCTTTCACTTTTTTTTTTCTTAAAAATAATTAGCATGGCTTTGCTGTATCATAAAATATGTCTGTCTTGAGTTAGAAAGCTGTTTTGGTCATGTTAAGGAACTTGTGCTTAGGGTCTAGACAGATTCACTTTAAAGGTCTAGAAGACCTGTGGTTCTGTCACATATTTCAAGAAAGGAAATGAGGAAATTAGCATGGAACTGGTAAGACAGAAAGACTGAATGATGAAACATATATTTCCATTCATATAGTGTTCTTACTGGGTGGTCATTGACAGCAGTAAAATAAATAAGACACAGATTCTTCCATCGCCTTAATAAGATGTAAAAAGAATGTAAATATCTGGTATGCATAATGCTCTATTTTGAGACCAACATTTTCATCAAAAACTGTTCTGAATAGAATAATACATATGATTATGAAGTCCTAAGATACCAATAATTACAGTAAATTAATCATCCTATGATGGTTTCAAAATGATAGATTAAATATTTGAAATATTTGAAAGTTCTTTTTTCAGTAGGATGAAACTGTGGCTCACTTTTGCTAATGTTTAACCATTGCTTAATTTTTAGCATGCAGATATTTCCAGTGACTTTCGTCAAGCATATATGTAACCATTTACAGAGTTGAAGCTTATGGATGCTCACAGATTAGAAATGTAAACACCACTCTGTGTTTCCATGTGTAATACAGCACATGATGCCCTTAATACGATTCTTAGGAGAAAGTCCAAATTCCATGTTATTTCTAAATTACTGATTTGCTAAGATACAGGAAGCTTTGAATTTTCTGTTGAAAATGTTTTTAAGAAGGTTTAAAATGCTATTTACATAGAGTTATAATATGTAGTTTTTTAAGATTAAAGGGTTTCTTGCTAGGTGAACGGAAATGTTGATGATATACATCTGCACAGTAAGGGGTAATAAATTCGTGTAGAAAAGCAACAACAGCATAACTTTACTATTACAGACAATGTCCTGGGCCAGATTTATCCCTGGTTTGTCAGTAGAGTAGCATTAGGGATTAATTTACATCCCCCTCGCTCCCCCCGCCACCTTTTTTTAATGCAATTTAATCTCTCAAAGCAATGACCTCCTTTTGTGTGGAGGCAGATTGTAGCCAAATGTTGTGTATCTGTGTGTGTGTATACATACGTATATATGTATATGTGCACTGATTTCCTGTGCCTTTTGACAAAAGTTATCACAACATACCATCACTCATTCTATATATGATAGATGCCGTAATAACATAATGTAACTCTAAGCAATGAAAAGCTTTCTCATTGCATATTTTTGAATCCCTTGAAATCTAAATGCCTTAAATTGCAGTTGATCCTACTGTATAGGGAGTTGTGAAAGCCAGATTTGCTTTAAGCAAAGTTGACTTTTTTATATTCGCAAGGTATCTTGTGTTGATGTCAAGTATTTCTCCCTCAGTACTCAGCGCTGGTGAGGCTGCACCTCGAATGCTATGTTCAGTTTTGGGTCCCTCACTACAAGAAGAACATTTTGGTGCTGGAGTGTGTCCGAAGAAGGGCAACAAAGCTGGTGAAGGGGCTGGAGCACGGAGCTTATGAGGAGCGGCTGAGGGAGCTGGGTTATTTAGTCTGGAGAAGACTCAGGGGAGACCTTATCGCTCTCTACAGCTCCCTGAAAGGAGGTTGCAGTGAGGTGGGGGTTGATCTCCAGAATAGCTACTGAGGAAATTGCCTCAAGTTGCACCAGAGGAGATTCAGGTTAGACATTAGGAGCAATTCCTACATGAAGAGTGGTGAAGCACCTAGAGCAGGCTGCCCAGGGAAGTGGTGGAATCACCATGCACCTGGCAGTGTTCAGGGAATGTGTAGATGAGGTGCTTAGGGACGTGGTTTAACAGGCACGGTGTTGAAGGGTTTATGGTTGGACTTGATGATCTTGAGGGTCTTTTCCAGCCATTATGATTCTATGGTCCTGTTCTGCTGGAGCAAGTGCTGAGTTCTAATGGGAAAGTGGAGCTAGCGAGGTAAACACTGCAGGTCTACAAAACTTATTATAAGCATCAAAAAAAATGCTATCCAGATTCTTCTATTTGCTTAGTCCACTGGTGAATTTTTTTCTCAGAGTATTTCAGATTTGGGCGGAGGAAGAAAAGTATATTTCTGTGCCCAAAATACTGATTTTTTTTTTTGAAGAGTCTCTTTCATGTAAATGTATCACCTAAATCACATAATGTCGATATGCTTATTATATAGCTTTAACTCAGGCAGTAAAGTCAGAACTGAGAGATGCCTGCTCTGTGGATATATTTTCATGATTGTCATACAGATATATACATATATTTAAATCCTCACCAGCATCAATACAAGTTTTTCTTGTGAGGCAATACGAGATTAATAATAAAACTGCATTTTGTGTTCCTTCACATAAGATGTTTTTAACATCTGTAGACAACCTAGCTAAAAGCTAGTGGAGAATAGACATCCATCTCACAGAGATCTGTGAGGTTAGTCAGTGATGTTTTAAAAGCTATGGACTGCAGAATGTACAGTAGATGTTATTTTTATGAATTATTTTTATGTCAGAATTGTTTCCTACTTAACAGATCAGTGAATAATTTATCTATAGATAACAATGAGACAAAAAAAAAAATCGGAAATTAACATTTTTCATGGGAGAAAAGCAAATGAGAATACCATAATTGTAGATCCTTTGATTAAAAAAAAAAAGCCTATTAATATTTAATTGGAAGAAAATTAAGATAGAAAACATTTTTTTGTTCACATGCCCTTTTTTCTTTTTTTTTTTTTTTTTTGGTTCTCTTTCTGTGTTTTGTAAAGTTCAGCAGTTGAGCCTGAGTTAAGAAACAGTAAAGTTCCCTTAGGGACACTTTGGGGATTAGAGACATACTGTAGTAGAAAATGTAAACATGATAGAGCAAAGAGCAAGGTCAAGCAGAGCACTATCTGTTAGCAGAAGACCTTAAAATTGATTCACTGCTTCTCCATAAATTCTTTTTTGCAGAGAAGTAGTGATCTCTGACATTTAGACTGGATAATCACTCTCACAGAAAAGTTTTGCATAAACTACAATTGCTTGAGGAGAATAGCAAGACGACACTTTCAAATAATCAACTGTGTTATTCCAGTCCAGAATTAATGGTTGGTAGAAATGCTTTTTTGATTTAAAGACTGTATCAAGGTAAAATGAATTATTATAAAATAAAGAAGTTTCAATTTTTTTTTAGGATTATAGATTTATATGGTGCTTTAAGGAGAGCCTTAAAGTGAAGGCCAGGTAAGGAGAAATGCATTATAATTGATCTAAGGTACCAATAAATCCTGAACTCCTTGAGCTTAACTTTTGGCCCTGATGTCAAAAATTACCATTTATTTGGAATTCATAATTGGTTGCCTTTAAGTATATTGTTTTTTAAAGCATAGGCAGGCATCATCAGTGTTAAATGTGTATGTCTATCACTTCTTGAACACATTTTTACCATGATTTTCATTTGCAGCTATAATGCAATTGGAATCTCCAAAAATTGTTGTAAGTGGTTGTGGGCCTGGCTGCTGTAGCCAGCCCTGAGAACTGGGTCACGTGTCGTTCTGAGTGAACGACACTTTCCCTTGGAAAAGGCAGAATGTGTTCCCACTGGTGGGAGATTTGTGACAGCAAATGTGGAGCTTCACAAGAGATTTAATTTTCAAAAGTATTGTTTGCTTAACACATATTACTACTCTATCTTTCAGCTCTGTTTAAAAATCTGAAATGTTTGTTGAAGACATCTTAGACAGTGCATGCTCATGCTAAAAGAAACATGCAGGAAGACCATGTGTCTGAGATGGGCCTAGATATATTTTTACGTGTATATATTCTTGAATTTCTGACATTTATCCTCATATCCCTTGTGTTCTTATGCATATGAAATCTGCCTCCTCTTATTTCTTACTTGTGGCGCTCTCTTTTTTCTCTTCCCTTCCAGGAGACAGCATGTTGCTGGTTTTGTATTTACTGTTTTTCTGATATGGCAAATACTTCCTACAGCACTGAATCTGCCAATGTCTTTGAAATCTTTATTTTGTATTAATGAGGTAGAAGACGAATTGATAATGGATTTTTTTTTTTTTTTTAGTCAAAGAACAGGAAAAAAAAGGTCTCAGAATGCTAGAAAGATTGATGGTTCATCTTATCTGCAGATTAAATAAGGTCCTGGGGAATACAAGGAATGTTACAGATTTTTTGTGACCCTTTACCAACCTCTGTAACCACAAATTGAAGGGGATTTAGGGCAGGATCTCACAAGTAAGAATCTCACTGTTTTTGACCAGCAAAGCACTTAAGTGCATACTTAGCTGTAAGCATGTGGGTAGTTCCATTGAACTCAAATTTGATTTGTTTATGACAAAGCATATGTTTAAATGCTTTAGTGAATAGGAGCAGATCAGCCTGTGGTTTTCAGGATGTGACCCTATTAGTCAAGCAAAATAATCTTAGGGGATTCTGTAGACTTGAAGTGTAATCACTAATGGCGATTGCAGGATTTTGTTTGTTTCTGTTTTTGTTTTGTTTTCTTACGCCCTTTGACTTTGTATGTTGTAAGAGTCACTTTTTGTTATAACTTGTGCATATATACATCGCCTTTATAGTTTTTCTCACTTTTCTTTCCTTATAAAAAATTATGAATATATTCCAAATGTGTTGCATAAGGAGACAACTTCATTTCAGAAATTCTGAAATAGGGAGGCGATATGGTAGAGATGACAAAGCAAACAAACAAAACAGAGCAGTCCACGTTTTGGCAACTTTGCTCTACCTAATGACAATGAAAAACCACTGGCCAGACAACACATTTCTCAAATGCCTTATATGCACGTGCAGTCTGTAATTTTCATGGAGACATCTGCACAGTTAAAAGCAAAATAATAAGTTTGCAATGTTTCACTCCTAAAAACAAATGACATTTTACTTTTGGTCTTAATATTTTCCCATATTCTGTATAGCCTGTTAAATGCTTAATTTTAGTGCAAAGCATAACATAGTTAATATTACTTTCTACTTCATTAAAAGAACCAATTGAGGTCATTTTTACATTTCTTATTCTATTTTTCAGATGAGTCTCCTCTTTGTAATATTCTGTTATAATATCATGTGCAAGTTATTCTTGATGATTTGCAAACATTTGTCCAGCAGTATTATGTTCTTAATGGACACCAAACTGCTGCTGAATCAACAGGATGACAAAAGGATTGCAGGAATAATGGGAGTTCTGTGATTTTTAATTTATCTCTAATGGAATTTTTCGTACATTAAAATGAAGTGAACCTGACATTGGTCAAAATTTGTAATACTGTGGTCATTTTAGTGATTTTTTTTTGCTCTATTATAATTGTTCTCTATTTTAAAAATAGACCATTCATATATCTACTGTATTAACACATTATACATGTATACTTAAATAATGGATAAGACTTAGTAAGTTTGTAAGAAAGTAGTTTTTATAAAATTTTCACCTAAAGATTTAGTAAGTTTTGGATGTAATTACCTATTTTTGGAGGTCATTTGCAGATAATCAGATGAACATATGCTATGTAGTTGCAGTTTTGTGATAATATGATCAGCTTTGGAAAATTAAGTAGGATTCATGCTGTCTTTGTCAAAAAGGATTTGGTGAATTGAGCAGTACATTTGGATGAAGAAAGTGCCTGGTTATCTTTTTCTATTCATCCTAATCTTGCCTTTTTCCTGTTATCTAAACCCTGTTTGTCCTAGTCCTGCACCCAGTCTCTCTGCTTCTAAGTAAAAAGGGTTTGATTCGATTTTACTGCTCCCTTAAGTAACAAGACTAGGTGTCTCCTGAACTCACTTCTGCCCTGTGCTCCAGCCCCCTTCCTTGTAAGTCATTCCATATGTTTATTGTACGTGTCAAATTATTCAAACTGTTTTTTCTAGATTGTTTTATTTAAGATTTATTTTTAAACTGGCAAATACAAATTCAATGAGCTGCCTCTGTGTGGACCAGTGTTGACACCCTGTGGCTAACTAGATTAAATCACAGATGAGTATTTAATAGGGATCTCCTATGGGATATTTCCCAGACTTTATCTAGTGCTCGAATACAGTAGTCTCATAGCTGAACTGTGCATTAACTGTGCAGCATGTTTCTGCTCCCATTTCCTCCAGGGTATATGTGAAAATAGTGCAATAATATATTGAATAACAACTGAATTTTATGGCTACTTTTCCTTATTCTGATTTGGTACGTTTTAACTAGCTATGTGCTACAGTAAAAAGCTAGTTGCCAAGTGTACAAAAGCATTATGTGATATGTGGTGAAAGTGTCTTTTAAACAGTCATAAAATCAATGTTCTATTCATTGACCATTCCAAACATTCTGTTACAAAATCTTTAAATCTTCTTTATTACTGTTGTGGACAAGCCATTTCTCTGGAAATTGTTGCTATATAATTTATTTTATATCTTAATGTGTGTCTTTACATTAAGTGCAATGCTTCAACTTTAAAACAGAGCAGTAAATTCAGAGTAGCACCACTGAAAGCATAGACTTTAATCAACTGAGAGTAAGGTCTATTTTAATACTTCAGTCTCTTAGAAGCACCGCTAAAAAGGTGTGTTTTTAATAACATCCATTTGCCTTTCTCTACAGATTTAGGACATCACGTGAAAACAGAAAGCCCAGGTATTATTCCATTTTCACTGTTTAGCTGTGCAATGCTGGTTTAAAAAAGAGGCATATGCCACTCCAAGTACTCTTTTTTTTCTTTTTCTTTCTTTCTTTTTTTTTTTTTTAAACCATTCTTTAAGGAAATTCTATAAGTGAAGCCAAGGAATGAATAAAACCTCAGAATAGCCTTACCATTTATGAAGTCAAAGACTGAACCTTTGCCAGTAGAGTTGGTGTGTTCATCAAGTAGTCACGAATAGGAAAGTATACCCTCTTCAGGCATTTAGATAGAAAGACAAGGGAGTGATGAACTGTTTCACATCAAGAAGAGCAGTTTCTTGTACAAATGAGAGAACAAATTGTTGATCTTTCTCGTTTCTATCGCTCTGTCATCCTTTTACATCATACTCACACTTTTGTTGAAAAGATTGATATGAGAGTCAGGTCTCTGAGCTGCCCAGCAAAAAGGCAGAGTAAGAGGGAATTTTGCGAGTAGGCAGGTACCAAGCCGTTTAAGACTTTGTAGATCAAAATACTTTGAATTTCACCCAGAAGTTGGCAGTCAGCCACTGCAGGTAACGCAGTATGAGTGTGAAGTTCTCTGTCTAAAATATCTGACTTAAGTGGATTGCTGCCCTTTGCATTAGCTCAAATTTCACTTCGCATCAGTGTGACAGTTGTCTTGTTGAGCGTATTGCAGTAATTAGCCCAAGAGGACACTTTGAACTGAATTCTTACCTGTAAGTCTTTCCAATACATACGGTATGTACATCAGGACAAAGCTATGCCATTAGTTGTCCACGCTGGGCTCCATTTTGGGCTGTCATTCCTGTATTTCTCTACTAAATAAATAGAAGCCTTCTCTTCTTCCTTTATTAAAATGTATGTCAGCTGTTTGTTGCCATTTTACTCACTGCTGCTATACAACATATGCTATCCATTAAGACTAATTACTAGATCTATTAAAACTTTAATGATTGCAAAGGGGTTCTTTTTTTTTTTTAATCTAAAAGAATACTAAAAAACAATAATATGTTTTCTTGGGTTAACAGATTTCTTTTTTTCAGTTGGTAGCTAGTTGATCCTTGTGTTCTCCTTTTCCCCATAAACATAATTCCCTGTGCCAGTCCTGGAGGTAAATGTAGCATATGGTCCATTTGATATTTCTCCTTTCGCTTAAATCTGTAGGACTTCACTTAAACATCTAAGACTGACTGGTCGGAAAGCAGCTACCATGTGGTGCTCTGCAAGTCCCTACCACCCCCCAAACCATCCCCCTGCTTTCAATAACACCATAGTCCAAAAAACTCTGTCACTTCAAATTTATGCAACCCATGCTGCCTTTCACTATACTGAAGATTTTTCTTATGATTTTGAGGGAGAACAGGTCTGCCTTGCTAGATTCCCCCCCTATCTCCATTTAACCTCTCAAAAAACCTCTCTTTGCCTAGTTTCAAGTTTCATTACAAATGCTTTGACCAGCTCTACTTATTACTAGTTTTAGACTTTTACATTCCAGTTGTTATATTCACGTGGGAATAAAAGCTTGATGAGCTATAAATTTCCTTTCCTTTACAAGAAACAGAATATAGTTCTTTGGAAGTTAATCTATTGTCCCCATTTGTGTGATAACCTTTAGGCTTTTTTTCCTTTAAAAAAGTGAGGGGAAACATACTTCATTGTTCTTGTAACAGAGTATTTTAGTAAAAGAAACCTAAGTGTAGGGATTTATTGTATTTTAATATATTCCTACAGGCAAGGAAGTCTGAGACATAGTGCTTAGAAATTTTTAGACAAAGGACAACTCATTTAACAAAACACAATGTGAGTTCTTTTTTATTTTTTTACAATGGGAAAATGTATTTTTTTCCTCTTCAAGTGTGTTACTCTTCATAATCCTCCATAAAACTTGAAAGTGTCAATCATTTAGATAATTGAAAACATACAATAAACTTAAGACTCACATAGTTACTAAATTAACTACTGAATGCATTTAAAGACAAAAATTTTATAACAGAAATGTTTTTTTACCAAGTCATTTTTGCTTCTAATTATACCAGGAGGAAAAAAAGTTTTTACAGTTAGTGAGGTTAAAATATTCTCTTCTGTTTAGTCTTTCATCTTGAGTTTTGAGAAGATGAACTACCATGTTTATCATACTTATTTTGACCTTAACCTTTTTTTAATGAAAGAGACTTAAAATGTCCCAGCTGGCATGTCTCCCACTGTTGTGAAGAAAAAAGAAGAAAGGAAACTCTGAGTAGTTCTTCCTGTGCAGTAGTCCTAGCAGGATGAATAAAACCTAATAATGCATTGTGTACAGAGTCAGTAATAATTTGGAGATAGAATTTGAGAGTTGACTTGTCTCTGTTTGTTATCAAATTTATACAGAAATGGTGCAAAGAAAAACTTTCAGAAAAGGTAACATGATGCTTCATTTTTAACTTTATTATTTTGAATCAGTGCAAGGTTTATGTACTAGAACAGTCCCTGTGATTTTGGTTGAACGGTACAAAATGTGTACCAGCTGGAGAGCTGAGTTAAGGAACCTTGTATAAACCTTTGCATTTCACATATAAAAATATATTTAAATTAAGGGTGAGACTTGCCTTTTGAGGGTATGTTCTCATACTAATATCAAACGGGAGACACTTTAGTTAAGTCAACACTAAATTGGTGTAATATTGCTTAACACAGTTTTTTTTTTTTTTTTGTCTTTTATCAGTTAATATGATTGTATTTTTACAAGGCTGACTTGTATAATAAATATGTAAAGAAGAATAGGTATATTTATTTTACAGTCTGTAGCAACTGCTGTATTGGATGCCTCTGATAGAGTGCCTCTGAATGCAGAACACTTTGCTCCGGGCCGCTGCGACAGCTGTGAGCCAGTGTAAGGCTGCCTGGAGAACAGTAGTGTTTGATCTGGGTCAAAGAGAAGTGGTGCAGTCCACAGGTCTTCCTCCTGTGAAGAGCGTTTTGTACAGTCATTCAGAACTCAAATTACGCTCTTTTAACTTTTTTGGAGGTTGATGCAACTGCAAATGAGGGGGCAAATTTTGCTTTAGAACAAAGGAAGAATCAAGCAGACATATTCTGCAGCCTATGAATAAGGTTAAGAAGAATTCAAACTGCTCATAGGAATAATTTGCCCAAGATTGTACTGCTTGCCCTCATGTCTATAAAATCTGCATATATTGCTGATTATGTTATATACTGAAACAGAATATTCTCTGGATACAAAGTTCTGTTTACACCATGGTATTTGAAAGTGTGTGCTTCCTGGTGCCAGAAATAAATTATCCATGCTTTGTAGTGAAGGTGGTTGCTAGTTGGTGTAGCTGAATGTTTTGGAAAGTCATATTTTACCAGTTTAGCAAATATATGACCTTGTTCATTCATGTAAGTAACAAAGTGATGTAGCATGGGCTTCATATGCGCAGAATCCCTTTGGAGTCATGGTGATATCAGTATTTCAGCTGTTCAGTTCTAAAATTTCATCTTTTGTTAATTTTCATTCAGAGCCTAAATTTAAATTTAGACAAACATCATAATGTCTTGTCTTTTCTTTTAAAGGAATGAAGTCCTTTAATTCAGATACATTCTTGAAGTTGGCTTTAGTCATGTCAGTGACATGGCAGGTGCTGTGACTTCTGTCAGGCTTGTGGCATTAACCTCCTACACTGCTGCAACAGACGGGCAAATGGTTCTGGCTAGGAGAGGGGTATAGGCTTTATATCTTAACTGGTTTAATATTTGTAGTAAAATAATACATAATTGGCAAATTGTAGTAATTACAATTGAGTAACATTGGCAAGTTTGTCATTACAAGTAACCTGAAATATTCCAGAAATTGTTATATTTTGTTAAAAAGGGGCTTTGAGTAGCCCTTGAGGTATTTTGAACCAAGTATCTTTCAAATAAGAAGAATTAAATGTATCTGATAAGGTAAAGTTATCTAAGATATTTTAACCTGAAAACTGTCAATATCTTGGTAACTTGAAAAGAAAATTTCAAACATTATTAAAGAAATATAAAATAATTTGAGATATTCATTATCACATAAATTGATATCCCAATTAATTTTTCTCCCATCATGCTATTGCATAAGGGACAGATAATGGTAAAGTGATGTGTAAAAACTTGGTGGTGGTGGCATTATGTAGCAGTACCTTTTCAACACAGTTATAGTGTTTCAATTTGCAAATTTTATATGCTAAAAAAATCACTCTAGCAAGCTGCAAACTTTTAAAGACATTAAATCTGCCAAATTATAGCCACTTATTTTTGCCTGACATATTTTCAGCTTAGACCCACATTGGGGCTGCCAAACTTGTTTCTTTTCATTACCTGTTCTATGTCTGGCTCAAAGTTTAGATTTTAGAAAATGGAAAAAAGCTGTTTGTGAAATCACAAGGCTCTTGAGCTCTTAGTTTCCTCTTAGTATCAACGTTTATTTATTTAGGTTTGGGCTGGGTTTCAAAAGATTGAAATTGGAAACAGAGAAGGTGACTCTGAATACCATTTATCTGTATGTAAGCGAACATTCAATGTACATTTAATTTAAAAAATTGCTGTTTCCTACAAGAGGGAGATATTTTTCACATTGTTAAAACATTTTTAGAGGTCACTAGGTGGTCATGTCACCAGCAGGGAGTTTTTGTTTGGCAGGCAGCATTAGCAGTTAGTAACAAATGCCTCCCATGATTCTGTGTTCAAAAGGAGTTGCTTTGCAAGTAACAAATACTTACAACCTGAGAACTGAAGTATAAAAAGTACTGACAGGGAAAATGTTTGGAGATGTAAAGCAGCATCTTTAGTGGCCAAATTGGAGTGTTTAGGGAGTCGAAGATTACAGATCTACTTTATACTTGAGCTTACAGTTTACAGAAGCAATGATATTTTCACTACTGCAGTTGTCTCATCATTTCTATTTACTAAAGAACTGGAAGTTCATAGCTTGCAGTAGTGCTTGGTTTGGGATGTAATTAACTTTTTCAATGTAATCAATATCAGGACTGTCATACTGCTTTCATTTTTTGTTTCTTATGATGTAGTATTTGCACATTTTATAAGCGTCAATAAATACTCAGATTTGTTTTTGTACAGACTTTAAATATTTTGTAAAGTAGGAGGGAATAAAACCTAGTAAACTACATATATGAAAACTGTCCAAATCAACACTGCAAAAAACAAGAACCCGTGTTTGAGAGGTCCTCTTTATGTGTTAACATTTTTTTATGGAGTGAGATAACGATGTGTAAGCATTTGGTAGTGAGAGTGCGGTGGGAATATTGGTATTCCAGAAGTACTGTGAGTACTGTGAGTCTGAAAAGATGATGAGTTTGTTACATGCAATAAAATTAATTTATAAACAGCTGTTGTTATTAGCTCTAACTCACTTTTACCACAAACTGCACTTTTTTTTTCCTGATGAATATCATACAGAAATTTTGGTTATTCTGTTGTCTAATTAGGCCCATACTATTTGAGGGGCTCAAGGAAAGGTAATGCCCTTGATGGAACTCATCTGAAGTGACCACTTGCCTTTCTGTCATAATTTGATTGATTCACACCTGAGCTGTGCCAGTGACCTCCATCCTGTTCCACTACTAGGATCTCCATGATCCTCAGGCTTTATGCAGTCACGTGCCTTCTTAGGGCTGTTACATTTTTCACTTATATTGTTGATGTCCATGGTAAGGCCATCCTTGCAGAAGAGTGTCTGTTAGATGCTTAGGCTGTCCAGTTGAGTTAATCAGAGGTGTGCTTTCTATAGTGAGTCTGCAAGGCATGGATGAAGTCAGGATCGGAATGAAATGGACATGAGGCCTTTCTATTTGTTATCTATTGTTATCTTAATTATATTCTGTTGTTATCTCAAAATATTTGGTGTCTCCAGATAGAACTGGGAGGCTCTTGTTTTATGGAGGATGAGCCACTGTGAGAGCTAAGGCTGTCTCTGAACTATGGCAAAACAAGATCTATGTATGTTCCCAACAACTCACCTTTATACTTTGATTTCCATGGGAAGGAAACTCTAGAATATAAGATAGAAGAGGGCTGCTATGCTCTCTGATCCTCTGACCTTGTGAAAAAACAGGCCTCCAGTCTGGATGACTTGAAGAATAATGTACACCAGCTGTGGAGTCTAGATGTAGCATTGGGAACCGAGGCTTTGACAAAAGAAAAAAAAAAAAAAAAAGACATTTAGAAAGGCACATTAATCCAATTAATACCACATGGTGACCTTGTGAGGACTAGAGTCCTTGGGGTCTCTTTTCAGAATTAGGCCTGGACCATATCTAGCAGCTGGATGTTGTTTACACCAGAGGGTTGCTGTGGTTTGGTTAGCCATGCTCTTGCCTGTCTATAGAATATAAAAAGATCAGACTTGGAATTCTCAGCACCTCTATTTTATCATACTCGAAAGAAACATCCTAATAAGTTTTCTGGGGGTTCCTGGCAGAAGCCATATGAAACATATAGCCCTTACCTCAAATTCTCCTCTACTAGGCTAGTCCATGTATCACCATGGTTGGGTCTAGAGAAGTTCTGGAAAAGTTCCGTGGACAATATACCAAGCAAGGAACTAAGGACTTCTGTTTCTCACGTTTTTAATTCTCAAGAGAGTTACCTGGTTCTCCTAAAGCCTGCCAGCAATCTCTCTAAGGTCCTGTATTATTATGGGCTCTCTTGATCAGAGCACGTTGGTCTTGTCTGACTGCTAAAGAGCTATGGTTATGTTCTTCTTCATTACTGTGGGCTGTGGTCATGCTATACCTGGAATCTGAGGCTTTGCACTGGGCAGGGCTAAAGAATCTTACTGAGATTTGCTTCTAATATTTTCATGAAAAAGGTTTCCTAAAAGTGATCTTAGCTGATTAAGATAATATCTACTGTGCCTATTTTTCAGTCTAAAAGTTCGGTAGTTCATTTTTAAATTCTTAATGTTTTGGTTTCTGTGCAAAAGGGAATGTCAGAATGTCTTGAACTTCTTAAGTGAGATCCATTTTTTTCTCTACAAGGCTAAAGTAGTTGTGGCCTCTTTAAGAAACTGTAGTCTCATATTATTACATGTACAGTATGAAGCCATTTGTAACTTGTTGGGCTTTATTCATATGTTTAAGAGCACAGTTTGAGCAGTTCAGCATCGAGAAGAATAGGAAAAAAATGATTCTGCGAGTTGGTAGATATTGGCAAGTGGTAGCTGACGTCTCTCCTCTGAGGTTTTAGTGCTGTGATAAGTTATTTTAAGATGATTAATGTTAGATCCATCTCTAGAAAATGAAGGCCACAGCTTTATAACTAGAAAATGTTATCGATAGCTTTATCAGTAGCGGTCATTTTCAGTGACGCTTTCCATTGCTGACTTTGAAAAAGTTATAGCTGCTGAGAGTTACCCTGTTCTGCCATTTATAAACTGCAGCATTAAGTTTTGCTTGAAAAAGTCAGGCTGAGAACAAAAATCAATACTTTCATATGCCTTGGTCCTTTGATGAATTAGAGCTGTTTCCTGGCAGTGGGGGTCAGAGTAGAGGCTCCATCCATCTCTCAGCTCACAGGAATTACAGATAACCAGAATGGTTCGGGTTTGACAGGGACCTCTAGAGATCATCTAGTCCAATCCCCCTCAGAACTAGATGGGTTTAGATTTGGAATTTTGGGCTTTGGGATCTGCCTTCTCCTTGACTTGGTGTCTGCTGGCACAAGTGCATGATGTAAAAGAGCTGTTGGCACAAGAGGTGGCTTGGAAGTGGCAGCTGTGCTCACTAAGCAAGGAGGCAGGCAGCAATAGCCCAGGGTGGAGAGCAGGAGCAATGTCAAGGTGATGGGCGCAGGGAGGAGTTAATCCTAAGAGATTTTCTACTGCAGATGGTGACAACTAGTGATTTCAGGATGGGAAGGCTTCAAAATTACTTTCCATTCCACATTCTAGTTCTAAGAATTCACTGGGTAATAGCTTACGATTTATTACTGCTAGCAATTCTTGTTGAAAAAGTTGAGCAAACATTTATTAGTAGTTCCTTCTTTTATTTTAAAGTGCATGTTTCTTGTATACTTTATTATTTGTAAGATGGAACTAATTTTCTTTTAAAGTGTGAGTGACTGAGACAGTGACTTCTTAGAAAACATAAAAAATTATTTATTTGGGAGGTATTGTCAACATATGTGAATTTTTGTTCCCATGCATTAGGCTGCTTTACCTTTTACTGATGGTAGCCAGCATTACAATGTCAGCTCCTTGTTCTTCAGCTCTCTTGCTTCAAGCTAGTCTGCTTCCTGTAAATGTGAACTGAATATGTCAGTCTTTATAAGCATCATATGCACTCTGTTCCGCCCAAACAATTGTAGCTGTTAGTAATTGTTCATTGCAAAGTAACTTCCACTAATGTTCAGAAGCATGGAAGTAATTTGGTGAGAAATATACTTTGTTCTTTGTACTTAAATAATATGAATGTCTGCCTTAAGGATAAGCTTAAGTCAACCTTAGCTGTGGAATCCTGAGCAGTATTCACATAAAACAGTTTTAAATATAGGCGGAACAGTCTAACTTTATCTTTGCTGATTTTTTTTTCCTTTTTTCTTTAAGTGGTTTCTTGGTTTTAAGTAGTTGATTTTAATATGATAAAGTTGGTTTTCAATGTTGTGTTTGTTTAGTTTTTACACATTGTTCCCTGCTTTTTAAGATACATCACTACATTACTAACCAGAGCACTGTGAATTATTGAATTGTTGTTGAGTTAAAGTTTTTGGTAATGAGTGTGCTGGTAGCCTATATCTGTTTCTCTTTTTGGAAGAATGGAGACATGCTTGAACTTTATAGGCAGCTGATACAGACCTGATATTTTGATTATGTTTATTCTGTATTATTGAAAAATAACAATGATTTTTCTTTTTCTTTTTTTCTGCATCTTTTTGGCAAGATTTTGCCTTTTTTTTTTTTTTTCTGCCTGGGGAAGCAGAGTTTTAGTGAACTAACCTGAAAACCTGAATATAGTATTGAAGTAAATGTTGGTATATTGTAATGCATTCTTATATTTAGAGAATGGGCTTTTTTTTTTTTTTTTTGGCCTGGACAGTGCATTCAAAGGAGTTACCCTTCGAATCTGCAGTGTTGAATTGCACTGATTAACTGTACCTTTTGGCACAATAGGAAAATAAACCATAGGCCTACTTTTGTATTTAGTTATGCTGGCTCTGATTTGGTAAGTTCAGGCTTCTTTGAACTGCTGAGGTGCTATTTAAGACCTAGGTTATTATTTCGTACACCTGTACAGAATTTCTGCTCATTGAAGTAATTAACAGCTGTCGTTTCATTCCTTAGAGTAATAGGTGCTAGAGCCCCTGCCTGTATTAGCATTCCTGCTTCTAGTGGCAGTTCATCCTAAATGGATCATATTATTTGGACGAGTTATGAGGCCACCCAGATAGCATTTTCAGACAGCGTTTTCCATAGCAACTATTTAGTTTCCCTCTGTCACGATTCTTTCCAGATGGGCTGTCAATTCAGGTATTGTTGAGGTAATGTTCAAAATTCTGTTTAGAAACAACTTTTTTTCTACTGTCTTGGATTCCAGAGATTACTGAGTTCTACTACATTTTCTTAAGTGTACAATCTTGTACGACGTTTAAAAAAAAAAAAAAAAAAGTCATAGAAATCCCAAAAGTGCTGGGCTGTAAGCAAAGTTTTTGTTTAAATTGATTAGTTAATATTATTCCAAAAGCACCATTGATTTCTTTGCTACTTGCAATCTGTTCCTCAGAGTTCTGGAAGAATTTTTTGACCATATAAAGACCTTTGTAGGAATTCAAAAACCTTTATTAATTTACATTAATATTAATAAAGTTATCCCTAGGGAAACCTGATGGTATGAATTTACTATCTTAACCTGTATTACGTTTTTAAAATCTGTGTTTCTGTGTTTAAATATTAATTTAAGATACTGAGCCTTTTGTACCTTTTGTTGACTTCTTAAAGAGGTGTTAAAAATTAGCATGACTGTTAACATCTCTTTAATCTGTGTTCTGCCTTAGACCTATATATATATATATATATATGTTTTAAATACAGAAATCCCAAGATTGTATAATAACATCAAGACAGTGTTTCGAAGCTGTATATGCTGTTGTACTCTTAATTTATTGATGGCTTATTAGATTAATTCTCATTATTCTCTAAAAGCTTATCTAAAAAAGACATCTGACACTGGTAATAACATTTTTTTTAAAACAAAACAAAACAAAAACTAAAATCATCTGTATTTTCCCAGATAATGATGTGTACTAAGTGAGGAATGGGACTGTCAAGCCTTACAAGTCTTACAGGTACAGCTAGAGAGAAGGGTGATTCCGTGAACATAGTGAACTCTTGTAGTTTTCCAGAAGTCAAAGCAGATAGAGTGAAGAAAAAAATGCTGCATTTTAATGCAGCATTTCTTAATTAGAGAAAAAAAAGATTTTTTTTTTTTTTTAAATATGACCACCAGACACAGTCCTGTTACTCCACTGTCACTTTGAACATTATGGCAGTACTTTTGTTGTCAGCATATATGTGTCTAAGTGATGAGTAAACTCAGCTGTGTGCCATCTGGGTGGATCTGAGATCCTGTGGTTGATGGAGACATGACTGACTACAGACAAAAGTGTCTGACAGTCTAATGTCCTGTGACAGGGCCACAAGTTGGCTACAAATTTGCTGTGCGGCCATTTTTTCCCCTTCACAGCTTCTCAGAGATAAGTGAAAAGCTTTTAAGTGTTGAAAGAAGGATATTTTTAATAAAAACAAAACTACAACTTTTAAAATAAAGAAAATAAAAAGCAACTATGAATGCCTGGAAGAAATTAAAAGATCTTCATATAAATCTGTGGCCTTTTTTCTTTTCTTTTTTTTTTTTTTTTTCCCCCTCAGAAAAAGAGACAACAAATTCTGCCTAGTCCCCACTAGTTCTTCTGATGTCCTTTCTGTCCCGAGTGAAGGCTGCTTTTGCAGTGTGGGTGTCTGTACAAGCTCGCTCCTGTTTCCAGGTTCCCGGCCATGGCTCCTTCATCTTTCCCACCTTGCAGGCTTAGTAGCTCCCCAGAAAAGCTTTAATATCCCCTTTCCCCCAGAAGATTCACCTCTGCCTGTTCTCTTTAAAGGAATATAACATATCCCTAAGAATATGCAAATGAGACAGATACCATCACCCAACAACTTTTTGGTAATTGATCATGAGTTCTATGGATTCATTTATGTTGTAGAATTGAAACTATCTCAGTCTCAGTTCAGATGTGTAAGAGGTTACCTGTTTGTCAAGACTAAGCATGGTACAATTTGTTATGGAAGCATCTTGAAATGTCTAACTGCTGGATTCCTGTTGTGACGACTCTTAGCATATGTATTGCTGGGCAACATATCTTCTCTTCGAGCGAGTTCAATGCTATGCCTTAGCTGTCTTTTATCTGCTTTGAGAAAGTCAGTATGAACTGTCAGTGCAAGTTAAAGTGAATTATCTTCTCTAAGTCATTTTTTTTAAATGTTCCCTTAGTCTGAAACAAATATTGAAACAGTTAACCCACCGAAGAAGATCAATGAGCAAACTTATTTATGCAAAGTTGAATCATATGATGATGTTACTGCTCCTGGCAATGCTTGTGAATAGCTCCATTAGCAGGGAAGTTGTATAATTAAATAACATCATGTGGTATCCTATCTCCTTCATTCCCAATATCTTAAGATACTAATTAGAGGAAGTATTTGTGTGAAGTAGTCTAATTGCCTCTGCTTCCTTCTAAAGTATCTTGGGCCTGTTCTACGCTTTCATTGTCTTCAGTGATGCATTTCTATTTTGTATTTATTGTTTTCGTACGCTGTAGGTCAGGCTTGTAGTATTTGGCTAAAAAAGTTTTTTTTTCACAGAAGTAAAATGAAGTAGAGAATGTGTTTGAATAAATGTACTCTGAAAAAGGAAATGTGCAATCAGGCCTGTAGACTTCATACACTTAAAGGAGTGGTGTCCTGATAGCTTGCAAATAAATGAGTCCTTAATTATCTTAATTATCTTCTATTAGAATATTATTTTTTTCTGTGTCTTAGTAATAAATAGATAGCCAATTGGTTTCCAGTGTAATAAAGTCCTCAGAAAGTGTGCACAGTGTGGAATTTTTAGGTTTGTTCTGTTTCTTAGCAACAATTTTGCAGGTAGGCAAACTTAACTAAAGCACTGCAAAAAAAGTGGTAAATTGTAATAATTTGTAGAATTTCCTGTGCCTTTTAATTTAAGTAACACAATAGTTTTCTTAATGTTCACACCTAATGTAGCAATAAATAAATGTCAGTATACCAATAATGGTAATGGTGATTTTGACTTAACATGTCTCAATAATTGCATCTGCCATAGCTGTAACCAAAAACATCAGGAAAAGAGGTATATGATATAGCCTTCCTGGAAGTGGCTTTCTGCTAATAACTCTTTTCCTCCTTAGCCAGAAATTTTAGAGTGACTTTTATTGAACAGTGTGTATTAAAGCTGTCAGGATGTTAGAAAGGTACAAAATTCTAAGGAGTTTCCTCATTTAGGTGTAACATACTGAATTCTACTCAGAGATATATTTGTGGCTGGTGGAAATTATTTGACATTGGTTTACGTAATCTCTGTCTGACACCCCATTTAGTAAGTGAGATTTAAACTCTGCCCTCAGATCAGTTATCAAATATTAATTATGCACTGCCATGAAAGTGCATTTTGTTAATCCTACATGTTCAGGCAGTATTGTTTCTTGAAGTTGACTTCTAATATACTGCAAAGCTCAAGGCATAAATTCTAATGCATATTCATATTGGTTTCTATTTCCTGTTTTAAAATGGAGCTAATTGTTCACTCTACGGCTCACTCTAGATTTTAATGTGCTGTACATTGGATTTTATGAGTTTTGTTATTTATGTTATTCAGAAGGCTGCTACTTGTAACTCTGCAAATTAGGGGGAAGTTCTTTGGTTTCTGCTTTCAAAGCCAGACCAATCTTTGCCTTATATTTACAACGCAAAGGAATGAAACAGAAGATTTTAACGTTTTTGTACTATGGTTGCCTGAAGGATCATTTGTTTGATCACTCTGTTAATAAAATTTAAGTCTCTCTTGTTCTTTACCATTTACTTTGTAATTGGAATATGTCATCAATTCAAAATTTGAAATAGAATACAATTAACTGGTTTATGTTTTGCAATATCCTATTTCTCCTCAATATACGTCCTTGTGACTGAAATATTTCAAGTTCACTGCAATCTCATTAAAACTAGCAAAAGTGACATTTTCTAAAGTTAAACATTTTTTTGTAGTTTAAAAACTATATTCTAGAGATCAAACCATTCATCCTGCAACGTGCTTTTATCTTTGTCTTCTATAAACACTGCAAGCAGTGTTGAGGGACGGGGAGGCTGACAATGACAGATTACCTTTAGTTTTGTTTTCCTGTTTAACTTAGATGTACTCTGTGCAGTGCTGTGCTCCCTTGTAACCCAACCCCATGGATTTGGACCTAATCCTCCTTGTTTCTCAGGATTTCTCCCTCTCAGTGCTGTATTGGGTGCTGGCCTACAACTGGCAGATGTATTTTAACTAAGCAGTGTCTGTGTTCCCGTGGAGAATTACATAAAGCCAAATGAACAATATGAGTCAATTCTAGTTAGAAGCTGCAAGAGACAGAAATAATTGGTGGCTCATGACTTCTTCAGCTGTGCTTATGGCATGGTGAATTCTGGTGCCTCTACGTTTCTCATAGTGCCTGAAGCTTGCAGCTTGCCCTCGCGTGTGAGCCATGCTATTGGTTTGAGGAAAATGATAGTGTCATGGTTATTGAAGTGCCATCTCTGAAGCTATGATGTAATTGGTTGCAGAGATGAATATGTCTCTTTTCTGAGGGGGTTTGCTTTACTCATCTGTCATTTCTGAAACATAAATCATCAAGACCTCAGAAGTGCGACATTATGGATCTGAAAGAGTTCACAGAGTTCAAAGGGCAATCTGGGGCCCAGTTCTCCTTAGAAAATGAGCTTCCAAAGAGAGACACCAAGTTACATCTTTACCTTTTAAAATCTTTCTCTGAATATGGACATTTATTTTCGATGATTTTTATTTGTTAAGAAGAAGCCTATGTGCACATTTTATATTGCAGGTAAGGAGGTAAAAAGGAAAATCTTTAAACTGCCAGTTAAAAGGCAGGGCTGAGGGCATGTGGTTATGGGAGGAACCACTGAACAGAGGCTCTGGGTAGGGAGACAGGAGGGAAAGGACAAGCAGCGGGAAGGCTCGGAAGACTCCTCCACTATTGGCAAGTAAACTTTTCTCTTCTGTCTTTCCCTTTGCCCTGAGGTTTCCCTGCAGGACAATGGCTTCTTCCTCGTGCTCCTTCCCCCTAATGAAGATCTGTATCCATCACAGGTGTGACCATGTGAAATGTCTGTAGTCCTTGCTCAACCTGAGCCCTGCTTTCTCCACCTGGTCTGAACTCCCAGCAAAGCCTGGGACCGGGTGCCAGATGCCAGGGCTGATACCTGGAGGGTGGGCGGGCAAGGCCGTGGTGAGCCAGACACTGCATGAGGTGGCCACCTGTGTGTCCATCCGCCCAGCGAGCCAGGCAGGCGTGTGGTGCAGCACGGTAGTCAGCGACTCGCACTCGCTGCAGGGGCGCTCGGCCAACCTGGAGTGTCAGAACATGCTGTCTTCCTTTTGGGAGGTGCTTTAAAGGAGCTTGTTCCTTGCAAACAATGCAAAACAAATGTTACTTCTAAAGGAGTAAGTTCTAAATTGCTACTTTTGCAAACTGTGCGTAGCCACGTACTCCACGAGATAAATTTTCTGTCAGCGTTAGAAATGCAGTCCTGTGGTTATCGTCCACAGTGACTGAATGTGCCTGTCTGCATCACATGGCCACCTGTGACTGAAGATGCTGATGCAGAAGACTGAGATTTTAAATTTCTGCATGGGACCAGAATATTCCTTTTTAAAGAAAAAACTTTAAAATACCTATAATATTCTGAGGTTTATTTTCTAAGATGCATGCACATCTATAATGGATTAACAGCATGTTTTAACAAACCATTTATTTGCTTTAGGAGTGACAGAGAGAAGCTGTTTCAAACAGGATCTCTCATCACCGTCTATCTCTAGTCACCTCCTACTGAACTTAAGGTTGAACACTGGGGGTCATGAGGGAAAGAAAACAATAATTAAAGGGAAAAAGTTGATTGAGCTGTTTTTTCTCCTTCAGTGCGATTAGCACGTAAGAAGCTGGCTGAGTACTCTACTGTATATCATTAGTTCAAACATTTCTGACTTGATTTAACTTTAATGGTGACTTTTTGAGTTGCATTTCTGAACTTCGTGCTGAGGGGCTTAAGTAAGGAAGGCTGTAAAAGTTCTTCGAAGGTCTTGTTTCTATAAATCTTAATCTTGGAATTCTTTTAGGTGGCCGTTGTACCATTGCTAAGAGTTCCCCCCACCTCCCAAAAATTGTCATGACTTCTTTTATTAAAGCTCAGAAAATTATTCTTAGACTAACAGAGGTGGGGAGTAAAGCAGGAGTGTTTACAGAGTTCACTTCTAAATTGACTGTGATAAGTGGCAATGCAATGTATTATGATTAGAGGTTTCTGGGAGACTCTTTAAGAAGGTTAACTGCGAGGCAGCTCTCAAAAGAAAGCATTTATCTTAGTGGTCATCCTTCAGTGTTTTATACTACTGAGAATTTTTTTGTGGGTGGTTAGAACCATTTTTTGTGTTTTATTAGCTGTATCTTGAATACCTCCTACAAGCTGAATGACAGTTTAGGGTTATTAAATCTGTTCTTAGTACATTCTTTTATCCATAGTTAATCTTTACTAAATATATGTTAGTGAACAACCCTTTTTACTCAGTTGTTGCCCATATTTGTTAAAGAAATTATTCCATTTGACGTTTGTTTAGGCTGCACTTTGATAAAATACTGAGTACAATATACTTTTTCAGTTTGGCATTCAAAAGAGTCTTTCATGGATTTATTTCTCCTTGCATTATCTTATCTTCCTTTCTAATATACTATGGCTTCCTTTCAGATTAAGTAATTTTTTTCAGTTCAGAACAGACACTTCCACAAATGCATGCTCTATGTCTGTATTGCTAGAGATCTCTAAGATTGCAATTTTCAGGTGCTGAGTTACTTTGGTAATCATCTGCTGTCTGCAGCCCTGTATATGGTATTTTTCTTTAGTTATAATTATTCTTTAATGCCACCCTCAGTGACTTTGCTAAGTCTATTATCAGATTTGCTAAGACTTTTATCAGATTAATAGTTGATATATCCTCCAAGGAAAGATACGTCTGTACTTCACTGAGGAGTGACCTATGCCGTACAATGTCATTTATTATCTGTAATTACTATCACAGTCATTTTCACAGAGACTTGCTCAAGGTGCATATTGTTCCTTCTTACTATACATGTAGTAACTTAAATTTAAAATATCTTGGTCCTTAGCTCCACTGTATTAAATGAGATGGAAAATAAATCAGCTTAAAATATAGCATCATAGAATAATAGCGTTGCTGGTAAACTTATGCCATGGAAGAGGATCAAGTCCACTGGAGTCATTTCTAACATATGTTTGCTCAGCTTGTTCAGAATGACTTTCCATGATGGAGACCATCTTTTTGCAGCAGTACCTAAGTGCATTATTGTTAGACCTTGGCTAGGCATTAAGAGGAAAAATAAATAAATTTTTCGTGGAGATACATGTTCAGAATGGATTTAGTGTTTTAGCTGAGTCATCCTGATGTAGATTAAAAGGATCACTTCTCCCATCTTATATTGTGTTTTATTCTTTTTATTCTAATTATACTTTGCAATATGACTTTTGCTGTTTTCACAACAGATCGTCAATACTAAGTTCCTTCTTAGTTTTACAGACTATTTCTCTGGTTTGTTGAAAGACCACTTAGACTTTTGTTCCTGTCTTCATGGTACTTGAAAATCCACTGACTTTCAAATCTTTCTGAAATGTAATAAGCACATTTTCTGCTTCATCATTCTTGTAGTTAACGAAATCATCAAGCAGAACGGAGTCACGATAGGCTTAGGTACAATTCTACTTGCTTGAATGAATTAATTCCTGGTCGATATGAAGGGGTTATTGCCACCATGTTTCCTTTTGTATGTTAGTGCAAAATGACACTAGGTATATTTAGATATTTTTACAATCTTTCTTGGTGATTCTTTATGGGAATCATTAATACCTTAGACTTTGAGCTCACAGTTGCAAGTGTGATTATCAAGATGCTGCTGTATGCCCTGTCTTTGTATTGAGGAAGTTGCCTCGAGGTTGCTGCACTGTTGAATGCAGTCAGACTTTGCTAGGAGAGAAGTTTCATTTCTAGAGTTTTGCTCTTCCTAGGAAAAGTCCTTCCTGTTATGTAATGGAAGCTGTATAGATGGGGATTCCTAGGAATTAACATTTGATATGTTAAAGTAAAATCCGAAGTAGAGTAATAAAATGGAGTTCTTACCACTGTGTAGCAAATGTTAGATTTAACATGTATTAATCTGAGAGTTTACTTAATTTTACTACATACAGTTAGAGTGATTTTTCTTGGTGTTAGAAGTACTAACCCAGTATTTGTATAACAGATCAGTTTGCCAAAAAAGAGAGGAAAAACTCCTAATAGCAAAAAGGATTACACTTTATAAATATTACTGTTAAAGAATGTCATTTAATTCACTGCTCTAATAAATTATTTTAAAATGTATTTTATTACCATCATTTATTAAACAATAAGGAGACATTTTGGCTGCAAATAGTGATAACATCTCTATAGAATGGTATTTGTATAGTCATTTCTTTTGCTGACGCAGTAGATAATTAGGAATTATAAATTATGCTTACACTCTTAAGCGTGCTAGCTGGAGAGTGTTTCAGAATGTGTGTTGTTCTTGGTGCCAATTCAGGTCCTGATTTTCAAAAATCCTCGCACAGAAATTCATGATGACATCAAGTCTGCAGCGGAGGAAATGCAATACTTACCTGAGACTTAAATGAAGATTGTCCACCCCTTTACATTTTTGAATGAAGTTTACTTCATGTTTGATAGTGAGAAAGTTATTGTCAGCTGTTTTGTCGGCATCTCAACCTTGTCCCTTGTTGTCAGATAATGATATTTCAAATGTTTTTCCCAGATTGTAATACACCTTCATTTTTGGCAAAGTCATTGAGTAGCTAAAGCAAATCACTTCTGTTCATCAGATTTTGTTCTTCCACAGGAAGTCTCAGATGTGCTGGCAGGCAGGTCTGTGTGTAATATGTAGTAACACAGCGATGTAAAATGATGTGGAGCTCCGGATCTGTCCACACCAGCAGCTTCATAAATGCTTGGATGCACTATAGCATCAACAGCTGTGATACTTTTAAGCTATGTCTTCCCGGGACTCAGGAGAGGAGTGTTCATAGGTCATGCAGAAGTGAAGGAGGCTACTTGGTTTTCTTTAGTTGTCCTGTCATAACCTGCGTGTTTATTTTGTGCTCTGCACAGAGATAACAGAAGCTGTTGGCCTCTGCATCTTTATTTTGTACTGACGTAGGTGCACAATGGCTAAGGATGTAAGCAAGCAAAGTGTGCCCTTTGGTAGAAAATACGCTTCAGTCCAGCTCTGCTGAACTCTTGTTAACCTGGATGCCTGGTTAAATGCCACAGCATTATATATTTGAGGTTATTACTGTTCAAATTATCCGTGGTAATGGAGGTAGATAGCGCGTGCCTGTGCAGACAGATGCCGACTGCTGTGCCGTGCCCGCAGCGCGCCGCAGGGCAGCCAGCGCCAGCGTGGCACCGTGCCCAGCCTCAGACACCTTGTTCCCGAGATGGATGAGGCTCTGCAGCTTCGGAGCTGAAGCTGACTCATTTGGGCCGCTTCAGGAGTGCTGGCAGCATGCGCCTGCCTGTTTGGAGGGAGGGAGGGAGGGAGGGATCCATCCTTCCACATGGCCATGGAAGGATTTCAGTAGAAATCCGTATTACTCTGTTCTTGTGCAGTCTTTTCTCAACATCCATTGGTTAGAATAGCTGCATGATGCTAGCTGAACATTTTTTGGGGGGAAAAATGTTCCTTAATGCAAACTATTGGAGCATTGTCTAAACTTCTGGCTAATCTTTACTTGTAATTTGAATGCAATGTGTTGTGAGATAACTACAAAGAAACTAACATCATGTTGTTTACTCCAATTTAGAAGAGTGTTTTATGCAAGAATGCAGTATACTGTCTCTTTGTTTGCAGAGTACCTGTTTCTCACACTTTCTATCAGAAAGTTATTACTACCAAAAACAGCTTTCCAGAAAACAGGTGACAATACATTTCTAAAACAGAAAGTAGACTTATATGTAAAATGTACCACAGAAAACAAATTGCTGTTGTATTACGTTTTTCTTTCTGATTGATCCAGGCATTAAAAGGCAGTATATATGTAGTTTTTTACATGGTGCCCCAAATTCCCTTTCTGCAAGGCAAGAGGAGTAACTGAATACAAAAGCAAATCAGCTTTTTTTCTTTTTCTTTTTTTTTCTATCTCAGTGCATTTAGAAATTCAGATTTTAAAGAAAATATTGGGGAATTAGTGTCTTATTTGAGTGTAACCCATGAAAAATCTGAGAGTTTGGTATAAATTATTTTACAGCAACTTTTTTGTGTTACTTTGAGATTTGTAGAAAGGAATAAACTTATATCTCATTCTTTAGGGCTGTAACATTACAGATGTGTGACCCTTTACTATCTTGTATTCTTTAATACCTGTTATTAAGAATAATTAATAGCTTTTTATTTAAATTAAAACTGTTGGAGGCTTATGGCATCCTCTTTCTCTTTTAAACATCATTTAACTGTGATAAGAATGAAGAAGACAGAATAATAAATGAGAGTATTTAAGTGTATGAATAAAATGCAACTGTTTATCTAAAATTGATCCGTGTCTCATAACTTTGAGAGTAAAATAAATGGGTTGTTTTTCTTTGACTCCATCAGAAATATTGTCCTTTAAATATTTACATTAATACATTAGGAACTTTGAAATAAAAGTGAAATAGCTTTCTTGACGTTTTTGCTGGCAAGCACAAAGACTGTGAGAATTCCAAAGTTTAAGCTCACCTTGACTGTATGAAGTTCATGAGCCATATTCTTACATTTATTAGCAGTTGGAGCTTAAGGTTAATTTATGGCTCATTTATTCATGTTTATTTTTTAATGATTGATCTTATATAGTTCTGGAAAAAGCCATAGGCCATAACATATTCTTTTCTAAAAGTTATTAAACATAATATACTTTTTCTTGGCTGATAAGTCATAGTCTATTATTGAATTCTTTGCAGACAGTGAATATGTGTCTTTTATTTAAGAAAATAAGGGGCAGATCGTGGTATTGCCAACATAATCCTTTCAGAGTATAAAAAATAATTTGTACCAGGATCTAAGCTTCTAAACATTACTGTTGTCATATGTCCTCATGGACTTCTTAGGATGTGACCTT
This sequence comes from Tinamus guttatus, assembly GCF_059628265.1. Lineage (NCBI taxonomy): Eukaryota > Metazoa > Chordata > Aves > Tinamiformes > Tinamidae > Tinamus > Tinamus guttatus. The sequence goes on along the minus strand of NW_028288985.1, from coordinate 1,188,617 downwards.
GCCAGCTTCTATGTGTTTCTAAATGTTTTTGAGTGCTGTAAGTGTCTGTTTGCTTTGCAGAAATTGAGGAGTGAAGATTCCAAAGGTGAAGGTTCCTCAAGAACTGCTAGAGCAAAGAACTGATTTTCTAAATGTCGTACTTGGCTTCTAGAGTTCTGGTTGCATGATGGTGCAATGCATAATAATCTATAGGAACACATCTGGTTGAATAAAGGAAGATGTCTAGAGAGTAGTAATTTCTGTATTGAGCCCTCTGGGATACCAAATTAACAATATAGTATATCATCTGTTGTATTTATATCACTTGTTTTTTATGATTCGATATTTATGATTTGAATAATTCGTACCACGTTTATGTAGCATTTTGTAGAATTCAGGAAAATGAATTTTTTGAGGCAACTCATAGGAATATTGTAAACTACCATATTATATGTCTATAAAATATACTGACATAAGCATTTATGATATATTAAAATCATAAAATATGAATAGAAATAACCTCTTGTCTAATCAGCTTATTTCATGATTTGAATTTGCCTGACGATATTTGCTATTTAAAGAGTGTTGAGAATGTAATCGATTATTTTCCTGAGGGTTAAAAGAAATGTCCCTTGAGGTACTTTTGTTCAGTTTAAATGAGAAGAAAACAATTTCATTTTGTTCTCTTTTATCAGACAGGAAGCATTGCTTGCTGCAATTAGTGAAAAAGATGCAAACATTGCCTTGCTTGAGCTGTCTGCTTCAAAGAAAAAGAAGACTCAGGATGAAGTAATGGCTCTTAAACGAGAGAAGGACAGATTAGTACATCAGTTAAAACAGCAGGTAGGGAGACATCCATTTTCATACTTTTATGGCAACTGAAGATTGGCATTATTTTCATTTGTACTGTTTTATTCTAACCTCATATTGAAAGTCTTCAAGACAGGTGTGACATGTGACAACAATTGCAAAAGGTATGAGGTACTTACTATACATGTTTCTGTATTGCTTCTTTATGGTTATGCTTTTAGCTGCATGTTTGCTTGGCTCATACTATATGCAGCCAATATCCTTTCTGGTTTCCCTCCTCATACAGCTTCCACCTTCATTATGTGGAAGACAAGAGAGCAGAGCTCTTTGCAGTAGACCAAGATCTATCCTTTTCTGATGAATGTTTCTAATCTTTTCTGTTCTGTTATTTGTTCATCTTTTGTAAAATAATTGTCTGTTCAGAAGGTTGCAGGCTTTCTGAGAGGTTATCTGGAAATCACAATTATTCTTAAAATACATTCCCCAATGAATAAAAATCACCTTGTCTTCATAAATTCGAAGTCTTTTGAGGTTTTAATAGGAAACATGTAGTTGAAAACTCTAGAAATTAATTTTATCACAGCAAATTTGTGTTCTACTTTATTATAGAGGGAAATATCATAAGTGATAACAGTACACATAATAAACAGTAGCCAAGGATCCTTTCTCTAACTGAAATGTTTAAAATAGCACGAAGATATACTGTGCAGTGACTACTTGCCCTAGATTTTAGAAGTTAATACAGGTAAAAGAGGTACTGTAGGAGGAGCAGGACAAGCAGGAGGACAAAGGATATTCAGATAACCTAGGTACTAATGACCTGTGCTGTGTGTCATGCATATGTTGTTAAACACCTTTTCCTCTTTCAGAACAGGTGAAAAAGTTGAGAAAGATGTTTTTAGAACATGCCTGAGTGTTGTATCTGATATTTTCCTTTGTGAGATGGAGTGCTCTGACTGTTACTTGAGGAGGTGGAGAATATTGTTGGGTAAAATCCTTCAGGTCTCCTTAGCCTCTCAAAGTAACTACTGTGCTGTTAGGCAGTGTGCCATTTCACAACTGAGCATGCCCTGTTAATAATGTTTAGGATGTACTGCATAGTCAATGTTATGATTCTTCCTTCTGAATCATGCATTACATAATGTAGATCTTCATGCATTTGATAACAGAAAGTTAAGGTAAGCTTAAAGTTGCTGCTGAGCTAGGTTCCCAATAGCCCTGACCTCATGCACCTAATCATTATAGCTTTCTCCCACAGGTCTATAGAAATAGGAAACAGCCCCTGAGTATGAACTTACCACCCACTCATGATGCTGACTTCATTAGAGACATTCCAGCCAAGTACCTCGGTGCCAGCTACGATGCACACATGTCTCAGGTCAGTCAGCTGTCCAGGAGACATTTCACCCAAATTTCATATTCTAAATAGGCAGATAGGCTTCATTCTTTTTTTTTTTTTTTTTTTTTTTTTTTTTTTTTTACTATTTGACCAAATTGTGCTGCTTCTGCAGAAGGTGTTATGTACCAAATAATAGTAGGAATTTTTGTTTTGTTTAGCTTTGGAAAAAGAAATGACAGTTATTTTCTCATATGTTTCAGATCCTATCTTTTTGTCACTCTCATTTGTCCTTACTGAGGAGTAAATCAATAAGCAGCCATGATATGTCATGAATATTTTTAATACACTTGCCAAATTTGTGAGAACACTGATTTTCCCTTTAAAAAACTTTTTTTTTTTTTTTTAATGCTTAAGCTGTTGCTGAGTAGTGTTCAAACATTCATAACTTCCTACAGGAAGAGTAGAACAGCAGAAAAGGGTATCTAGAGAGTAATTGTTTTGGATAACTTTGGTTAGAATTGTAACCAAACACTTTCAATATCTCCATTATTTATAGTGATAAAGATCTTCAGTAAAGCTTTTTAACTAGATTAAATTGATGCCAAAATAATCTCTCTTTTCTCTCTGACACCAGAAGAAAGAGGAGACAGAAGAAACAGGAATGTGGTTTAGCTAGGTCACAACTTTACTAAACTTTAGCATTATCTGATAATAGAGGTTGTAGGGATCATTCATATTTCTTTGATCCTTTGAACAGAACCACTGTCAACCTCCAAATCTTCCATATGTATATGCAACACCATTGCTTGTTCCTGCTACTCTTCCTAGATAAAACTATTTGCACTTTGGACAAAAGTGATGCATTCTGCATTTTGATATATCCTCTTTGTTCTTTTTTATGAAATGGCTACTACTCTAGCTGTGTCTATTTGAGTAGATAATAGCAATTAATAATTGCTATTGCTATTGTGATTTATGTTTTTTTTCAGAGAACTAGGACATTAGTGAATAGTGGACATGAGTGACATAGTGACATTAGTGAACTGCAGCATCAGATTTTTTTCTAGTGGCCTTATTCTTCCCATTCCACATTTTCCACAATTGTTACACAGCAGAAAGATTAAAACAAACAAACAACCCCTATCTTCTCCACCTTAATGCAACAATAAAAGGAGAAATATTTCTAAATATTAGAAGGTGCCTGAATAGACGATGTGAACCATTAAGCCCCTAATTCCATTCCTGTTCTGAACCTGTAGAGGGAATTTTTGCTTTCATGATCAAAACCAAATGGTGAGCAGTGATAAGAATCTATATTCCCTTTATGTATTTCCACAGCAGCAGATACATATCCCTGTCTAATCAAACAGGAAGCCTTCTATTCATGGCTACAGAGGGCTGGGATCTCACCAAGGCAACAGGACAAAGAGAACTGCAAATGTAAAGAATCCAAGGATTTCTTTTCATATCTTTCTGTTTTAGGAGGTTTCTTTGTTAAATAAAAAAAGTATTTTCAATTGTATTTCAGGAGAAAGTTATTTTTCTCCATTTATTTCTCTGTCTTCCTTTGGTAATTCCTGGCAATTACTTATAAAATTCCCCAGATTTTAATAAGTATTCTTTACAGAACCTTACTTTTACTTCATTGTTTTATTAGAACTGAAAAATCATAGAACAGTAGTAGTTGTGATGGGGAGCAGCAGTCAATAGAGAATATGTCTTGTAAATCATGCAGATTTATATTGGGGAATCATTTGTTTTTATGTTAAAAGGTTAGATGAATTTAGAAATTTGCCTTTTACATATTTTAGGCTTTCCTGGAATCCTACGTCTACTGTTTTATTAGCAAAGCTCATACAGAAACAACGTCCTGGAATTCTTTTAGATAATCTTGTTTCATTTTCCTCGTTATATTATGGAATTCATTTTATGATGCCTCAATTAAGCCTATCTGCCCTTTTTTCTTATTACATGTCTCCTAACACCTTTCTCAGAGAGTTGTCATTTTAGTAAAAAAGCAATAATTTGAAGTTAGCCTTCAGTGAGGATGAGATCTAACTTTTAAAAATAGAAAATATTGTTTTTATCAAGTTTTATTTTGTGATCTTTATAGGTGAATCAGTTTGGCCTAAATAAAAGGTGTTCTGAACCTTTGACCCTCATGCTGTGTCATCATACACCTTGGATAGTTTTTGATTAGCTTTTTGCTTTTGTTTGCAATTTGGGGAGTTTCTTTCTCAAACTCCTTGAGACTCTGCTTCTGCTGCTGTTTACCCAGTGGCATCCTAGGCTATATATTATTATATATATGGATAAACTGCAAATCTCTATTTATAGACATTTTGTTCAAATTATGCTGTACTATGAGTCACTGCAATGGATGATACCTAAAAATGTGCAACGTTGTATTCCAAGAGCTCTCAGTCCTCGGATACAGTTTGCTGTTATTGCTGTTGAATGGATGACCTCATTTTCTCTTTACAAACTTTGAAATATGTGAGAGAGAGAGTGGTATGTATCCATCATTCATCAGAATTCAAGGTTTCCAAAGCACGAGGTGCCCTGGAGCATCATCTGAGGAGTAAGGGAAGAAAGCTGTCTTCCTGTGGAAAATCCCATGGAAAAAAGTAGTTTTCCTAGAGTCATTTTTTTTTCTTTCAGATTAAAAAAAAAAAAAGAATCCTCCTTCTTAATGCTTCTGTGTTCAGGAAGGGCCAGTACTGTTCTTTGACCTTGCTAACTCTGAGGGGGCCACTGAGGGTCACAGTTAAGGGATGGGGTTGTGGAGCTTTAATGGATATACTTTGTAACATTTACAGGTGCTTATCTAGTAGGAACATCAAAATGTTTGCAAATTTATCTACTGCTACTGAAAGCGCTGTACAAAAACTCTGCAGGCTCCCACCATGTGAGGTTATTGTAAGCATCAAAAGCCTGCTTCATATTTAAAGAGATAGGGCACAGTATGTAGTAGATGTCTTAAAGGTTCACGAGGTCGATTCTATTAAACTCAGTGGAGTAACCCAAAGTATTGAGGTTACTCATAGAGTTTTATTGTTATTGGATTAAGGCCAAAGAAACAGATTCTATTGCAGTGCTGTAATGTATCACAGACTTGTACTGAGGCTGAATTGCCTAAATGCAAATGTAGCTGCATTGACCACAGACTTGCTCTGTGATCAGCTGCTCCGATCGCTCCGGTGGACTCCGGCGCAGCCTGGTGCATTTCCTATTTCAGCTGGAAGCATCTCAGCTAACCGTGAACTTTCACAAAGTGGTGTCAAAAGAGTATTAAAATTATGCCACAGGAAAAGAACATGAAAATTCCCACATGAGGAAGAAAAATACCGAGTGCTTTCCAATACCTGGGAATAGGAGGCCATTGTCTATACAGGCACCACTGGCCCAAGGGGCTGGACAGTGGACTGCCTCCTCAGGCATGGGCAGTTTTCTGCTTTGTCTGTGCATGTCATACACTGAACGTTATTTTTTCTTTTATTTTCAGTGTGGTTTGTCTTATAAAAAGTGGAATCAGTTACTACTCAGTTTGGAGGCACTTTCAAAATGCAAAAATTCAGCCATCTACACTCCTTTATTAAATAATTTATCAATTATCTAACCATAAAATATGTTTAGTGGAACATTTATATCTGCCTCTAACTCTTCAATAATTTGTTTCTGTTATAAATGTGTTTCTGTTAGTGTTCAATGTGGGATGACTTTTACATACCAACAAGTGTGTAAAATTTCCATGGTTTAACTATGTCCGAAGACTGACAAAGATAACCCCAATACTAACCTAAAATAGAATAAAATGAGAAATAGAATGTCTTAAGAAAACAAGTTTTAAAAAATGTCTAACTTAAAAAATTTAGATTTTTTTTTCCTCTTTTTAAATAGTTCATGACTTAAATGATGCTCTTAGAACCAAATGTAGTTAGATGCCTTTCTCTAATTAACTTTACCATTTGGTATTAGGAAAATAATGTTTTCAATTACAGTGACACATTAAAGGATGTCAGGAGTTGTTAAACCAAGAGTAGGCAGGCCAAACAGATTCTAAGCTACCAAGGCGTACTGCTTTTAACATAATTTATCCCAGTTCTTCACATTCAAAAAACCAAAGCAGTGTCTTAAATGAAATGTACTGCCTGCATAAGGAAATGAGAACACTATGACAAAAATATGTGATTTAAATGTGAAGCTACAGATGCACGTCTATTAAAGAGCAAGCTAGAATTTATGAATTTAGGAGTCTTTTCATGGATTCTGATGCTGTGAGTTTTATTTAAACTCCTTTTATTTCTGAGTTGTGAGAAATTCATTGGTTTTCTGTTGCACTGGTTTACTTTTGCAGGTTACTTCAGGTGTGATTGTTTAGGAAAGTTATTATTTGTATCACAGTATATCCACTTGTAAAACGGGGGACATTAATATTGACATCTTTGCAGACATCTTTTTCATAAAGAATGATTGTATTGTAATGGTTTACATAATTCTTTTAGTTACTGTAATCTGCCAGTAAAATATTTATTAGTTTAAATAAATGGAATGTATAGTAACGTTCTCCCAGAAAAAAAGAAGAAAAAAAGGAATTGCTTTGATTCATACACTAAATTCTGTATTTTGAGAGCCATAAAGTTTTGTAAATATTTAAAAGACCATTCAGAAATACAGCATTAAACAAGATCACCACTAGGGCTTGGCTGAGTGATTATATAATACTTACAGTCACCCTAGCCAAGATTTCTGTAGAGAATTCCAAGATAGATATTTTTAGAGAAATTTGTATAGTGATGCAATTCTTCATGAAATAATTAACTTATGGTCCATTTTTAGAACACCTCATGGGATTTTGCTAGGAGCAGAAGACACTGCTATGTGACTGATTCATTCAGAACTTGGATAGTGCAAGTAAATGTCCCAGTTGTCTCTTTTCAGTTTTGGGATATAGAGCCAAAAAAGTAAGTGGAATTGGCCAAAATGCAAAGTCTTCTAACTGCTTGAGAACTGCTTTTATTTTTCTTCTCAAAACATGAAATTAGAAACCTTTCCAGTCTTTTCAAGACTGCAGGTGTACAGAATATTCTGGCCGGAGGCAAAGCTGGTGTTTGGCAGCCTCCTCTGGTCTATTAGTTCACTACTCTATATTTCATCACATGAACATACTGCTAATGAAACAAAAAGGGTGAGAAACAATCAAGGAATTTTAAAAATCTGTGTAACCACGGTTTCTCAACAAATTAACCACTAGCAATATTTTCTCCTACATGCGTTACATAGAAGTATTTCTTACTAATTAACATCCAAATGTTTCAAAGAATGCTTTCAACAGCAAGGGAGAAAAATAGAATTGGAGGAAAACAGTTGCATTATATATACAGCTCTGGTTAGGAACATCAGAAATAGTGCTAATGTAATATTGTGGTGGTGACATCAAGCACTCAAAAATAACCCAGTTCCCAAAGTTAAATTTTCCCTGTTACATTAATTCAGCTGTATTACACTGGGTATTTAATGTTATTAAAAGTATTGTTTATGATAGAGTTTAGGAAGAGTAGGGTTAGAAGTTGTGGGGAGTGTGATTAGGCTGGCAGCCCAAAACATTCTTGGCACTGTGCATTAATTAATTGCGTTTAGGTCCTCTAATGTTTAGCGAGTGTGGGAACAGAAAGAGTCAAGCAGTGCTTTCTTGCAGAGTCTTTAGACTTTACCATCTGTAGACCTTGCTGTCTGTAACACTATCCTGGTTTGTGCTGGAGTCTATATTTGGTTCCTAATCAGTATTGCTTCTGTTTCTCTTGCTGCTAAACTAAGCTAAAATTTCTGATTGCCTTAAATTTCTCAGACGGAAATTCTGTAGGAGCACAGGAGTGTTCATGTTGATATTGCCCATGGATCTACTTTGTTTGTACTGTTAAATCTATTACTGCCAGCAAGAAGCCATTTGTCTGTGAACTGGAGCCACATTTGGTCACTGTACTGTGCTTTTGTCCCTCTTCTGTTTGCAGTAGTTATTATCACTCATAATATTGTCTGCCCCCAACTTTGAACACAAGAATAGTCCAAGACCCTGGACGTTCAGGAGCCTTATTTTTGTTGCAATTGTTCTGCAATTGTTCTACATGTATTTAGTAGGGATGAGTGAATGTGCTGCTGCACCCAGCGGTTCCAGCTCCTCTGTGCTTGTTTCTGTTGCCACGCTACAGGCAACAGACATCAATATGTACATGGGGCACAGCCAGTGTAGTTAACAGCCTTTACTAGCTATAAAAGTCTTTATTGGAGTTCTTGGTTCTGAAATTTGTCAAAGGTTCGCATTTTTCATTATATATTTTGTTTTATTTTGGCAGGTAGGAATGCATGTTTGAATAATTTCGTGTATTCTTATATTGCGAAAATCAGTCTGTGGTTAGTTTTTCCTTAAAGATTCTCAGGCAGTGTGGCAAACATCTTCTAAATGCTGTCTTTAAATGTGTCTAGTGAGACCTAATTGAATTTGATACAAGGAGCCCATGTATTCAATAGCTGAAATAGCTTTACTGGCTTAAAAATTCTTAAAGCTTATACTTGTCTGCTACATCCTGGTATTGGGTTTTATTCCCTTCCCTTGTAATCTGAATGTTTTCTCAATTTTGCTAAGCACAAACAGTTTGGATATAAAGCTGATGGATATGGATTAGAGTAGGGGTGGAACAGCAGAGTATTGCTGAGAAAGAAAGAGAGTGTGTGTGTAGCTAACAGTGATTGTCTGGTCAAAGTAGTTACTTCAGAAGAAATATTCGTTCTTGGGAAAGTACTGGACATGTTGGATGTAGTCATGCAGCACTTTTCACATGCTCACAGCAAAATATGAGAATCTGAATCTGTAAAAGTCTAAGGATCCAAGTTATAGCTGGATATTGTACATACTGCAGATACCTAGCTATAAATTGAGTCCTTTACATTTCTTTCTCCTTCTTGTGCTCTCAGAAATCCCAAATCTTTTGATGATATTTGTACACCAACATTTGCCGGTGAGTGGAATTTTCGGGCCATGCAGGCATCATAGACACAGTCCACTCATCCTTTCCTGCTTTGTAGGTGGCAAACGCTGTTTCTGTTTATTCTCTTTGCAGAGTTTTCTCTTGAGGAGTTTATATAATATCTGAAGCAACATTATATCTAATGGCACTCTTTTTCCCCAGTGATAATCTCATTGTGAACTTTTGAATCTCCTAAAATTGCAAATCTTAAATGGCAAAAAGATGGCAATGCATTACATACGAAATCATGTGTATATTATTGCTGGTATTCAATTTTTTTCTCTGGGTTCTTGGGTAGATGTAAAATGGATACTAAATATCCCAAATGAGGATAGCAAATATGAACATCTTCATTAGGTAAATACAAATGATCTTCCAGGCCAAAAAAAAAGGGGGGGGAGGGAGCTGGATTTGATAATGAAACTGCAAAAATTAAAACTGTGCTATTAAGGCATTAAAGATACCAGAAGGCAACCAGTGTTACCAGCCATACAATTGCAATTGCAAAGGTCCTACTTTGCTACTGAAGTTTCTGAGTTGTATCTTTTTCTAAATAATTATGAGGAGTTATCTTTTTAATGGATTATTTCCTACTGTTAAAAGAAAAAGGGAAAAAAAAAAAGACAGAGAAACCTACTATCTTATGTGGTTTGTCTGTGTTTAGTAGGACCTGGCCTGAGATGTCCTCAGGCACCTACTGTTTCAGAGCTTTAATTATGTTTTTTAACCCACTTCTTTGTGTCTATGTTCTTACATACTTCTGGGTAATTAACAAGTTTAGTAGTAAGACGCAGACAAATACTTTTCGCATGACTTTAGCCTATATATTACTGACTATGCTGTATTATTACAAGATATTTCCTGCCCTTCAAGCCATACTTTTAATTCAAAGAACTTAAAAAGGCTTCAAAACACAGCCTCCAAATACAGAGACTACAACAGAAAAGTCAGACGGACTATGTTCAAATCAACATAACTTTGTTCAATCACAAGTGACAGGAAAGATGAAATTTGGCCTGAGTACTTCAGATAAGTGTCTGCTTGGCACTTGGAACTGCTGTCTATCTCAATCTGCCAAGTGTCTAATAACCCAGCTGGTGTTTGTGAGAGGACTGTTACCCTTCAACTTGTGAAGAGAGACTTATTATGTACTCTGACTTCTTTCAGGATAAGTCAGTCACATTTGTAATCTTTCAAAGCAGCAGGTGTCATGCTTGTTAATACCAGTTAAACAGTACTTTAATTTAAAATGAATTGAAATATATGGAAAACTCCTATGCTTCTCTTCAACACTGCATAGTCAGATTTAAATCTTTGACAAGGTCCTCATGAGAAACTACTTTCCAATCACTGTTTCTCTCAGTCTTAAATGGGTAAATTGTTCCTGTCTTGTTTGCTTCCTGATAGATGAATAGATGAGATACTTTTCTCCCATGATCTCCTTCCTTTTTCTGCCTCATTCATGCTTCTTTTAGTCTGAAACTTTCTCCAGTTTCTTTTCTATATCGCACTGGTTTATTTACTTCTGTTTTATGGCATACTGTGGGATACCTTCAAACCAATAATTATCCTTAAAAAAAGATAATCTGCAAAACTTTATGGGTGTCATTTTTTATAACAGCTGATCATTTTGGAATGCTTCCACTCTTTAAATGGATTTTTTAGGCTTTTGGCATCATAATTTGGATTTCATTTCAGATATGGTATATGACAAAATTTCTCTTTACTGAAGCCTTGCTGTATAGGGGTCTGGGCATGTAATTTGACCAGCATTTACTCCTGTCTGCCCTGGGAGGAAGGCTGAATTTCAAGAGAGCTTGGACTCACTACCATTTCCTATTCTCCATACTGTGAATGTAGTGAAGCGAGGACAGGGCCTGCTGACATGGTGTTCTGGTTATATGCAGATGAAGAGAGTGAGAAGAGTTTTTTTGTGCTACATATCATGTGGATGAAATTCAGCTATAGATGAGAAGAAGGAAAAGTATCACATATGTTATCCTTTTTCAGCATAAAGACATGAATAAGTTCTTTGCAGCAGTCATTGGGTCAAAAAAAGAGAGCTACAAAGTGCGGATTAGCCAAACTTTTCTCCAATAAGCTATCATGCATGCCTTTAGCCTGCATGCATCCTGTCTCTCACACTTTCCAAGACAAGTCATATACTATATCAGGAAAAGGAAAACATGCTTATTAGCCCATTTGGAATTTTAACAGGGGGAAAAAATTGTGTTCTGCAATGGAGGGGGAGAAACAAAGCAGCAAAAATCATGTTAAATTAGTTAACGGTAGAAATATAAAAGGATGCCTTACATTACAGGGTGGTTATAAAAGGAAAATGCATAATTAAAGTACTCACTAAAATATAAGTCTTACCCGTAAGGATGCATTCTAGTATCCATGTGTTTATGATTATGATAGATATTTAGCATCTGGAGTTTCTAGTTAGTTACCATAATGTAATGTTTTTGCTGTCTTTTGGTTACTGATGTGTACCTGCAGACTTATATTCTTCATAACTTAAGTTTCTTGTACTAGAATTTTCTTGGTGTCTAAAAACTAACTGCATTGGCAATCCTTAAAAAGAAAAAATGAATGTTAACATATTTTTAATGACTGAAGACAAATAGTAAATGTCTGAAATCCCTTTTCAAATACTTGTTTTAAAGGTATAAGAGTGAAGAAAATAGTTTTCTGTGAGGAATATAGATGTTTTGACAATACTAGATCTGCGTGAAAGAAGTTAACTTTAGCAAGCCCATCTGAGAACAATTTTCCAGAGTTTGTATTGCTTTTTGTTAATTCTTTACACCTATAGACCTGCAGCTAGAAAGTCAGTGCATCAATTTATGAACCTCATGATGCCTTTCATCAGTACTCTACTGGGGCTTTTTTAGGCCTGGTTTTGAGACTTAAAACAACTAGTTTTTCTGGACTTTAATCTTGTAAATTTGAGTAAATATTTTGCTTACAAATTTCATAGTGAACTAGATTTGGCATTTTCACCTTATCTGAAAAAGTTATTATGCATTTGGCTAAAAGATTTGCCATATTAGAATTCAAAACATGATCAAATAAATGCCACAGCCTTTGTATTCAGTTTTTATCAGATCCTTTAACCTATGGAAGAATGACATAAGTTCTTCTGGCAAAACCATATTCAGAGGATATATGTTAAGGATTTGCCTTGTTGAATTATGTGTTGATTTGAGAAGGATGCTACCACAATAAAAGGAATTGAGAGCGTTCTCAAGCTCGAGCTTTTTAAGTCTCTTGGGAATCATCTTTTTAGCTTCAGCTAGGTAATTGATGAACTAATGCTCAAAAATCTGTAAATATTTTAAGAAACTGAATCAAGGTGAAACTTCACCTGAAACTTTTCAAGAGTATACCTCTGAAATCTCTTTTCTAGACGGCAAATTAAACTTAGCATTTTTCTTAATAACAAATCACTTTGCAGAACACGTGCATCTCTGGTATGCTCAAGGTGCTTAAAAAGGTTGCAAGTGGCAGTGATGTGGAACATGTTTTCCAGAGGATCCAAAGCTGGAATCTGAACTCATCATTTTTGATCTGAGAAAAGTTTAAAGATAATCAGACAACAGAGATGAAATAAATAAAAACTTGCTGGATAAAAAATGGAGAAACTGGCTTGATCAAGTATCAGAAATATTGCTTAAATTAATTTTTATTTAGTAAAATCAGTCAAACTAGAAATAAAGCATTTGTTACATGATGGTCATGAAGCGCTTTGTGTAAGTATTACCGTTCTTACTTTCAAACAATGAGATTGCAAGAACGGAGTTGCTGTGTTGTTGAAGGTAACAAGAGGCCATTGCAGAATCAAAGCTAGAATGTGGTCTCCAGCTTTTAGATACTCTGCTTTAATAAGTAGATTGCAGGATCTCACAGGCCTCCGGGATAGGCCTTATAGCTGCTCCTTACGGTATTATGCAGGGAAAAATCCTACCCTATTAAAAGTGAATATTCTAGAAATGTTTCAAATTCCATTTAGTGAAGAAAGATGGAGAAGAAAATCCAAAGGAAAGTAATAGCTATTGAATGGTATTACACCTTTATCCCAGAGCAGCAAATCTTACTGTTTTTCCTCATTCGAACCTCATTCATGGGAGTTTCGTTGGTAATTTGATCCAGATGACAGATCAAAGCATAGTTCCCTATTGCCACCTTGCTAAAATATTTTTTAAAAGACACTTTTAATATTATAGTTTTACAGTTACAGATTGCTGTTAAGCTATTGAGTCTATTACCAGTCAATCAAATACTTTCATTTCACTTCAGTAGACCCTGACTTAAACGTTGCAGAATTTTAGGGGGACAAGAAATATCTGTCAGTTTTCTCACAGAGGTTGATCATAAATTCTTTGGTAAATGGGTTAGAAATTCAGCTACACATACCATTCCTGACCTTGACAGCTTAGCAAATAGTAATATTGAATGATCAAAGGTAATAGTTTCAGGCCCTAAAGGTGTGTATACCTGTGCACCTAGATTTAAGCTGTTTTTAATTCCTCTATCGTTCCTTTATTTTGAAATGGATGAAGCATTTATTAAATGTAGTCAATAAATTTAAAGGAAAAAAATGAGGAAATTGTTCAGGCTAATAAGGCTATACACAGTCTGTAGGAGACACAGTTAATGAATTGTTGCATTTTACAAGTTAGGCATTTTTTTCTATACTAGTATAAAGGCAAATTAAAACCTGCTGCTCAGATGTGTACCTGGTGCTCACTAGACACTTTCAAAAGTTGTTGATATGATGTTTTTATGATCTTTATTTTGAGAAAATCTGTTCTCAGCAAAGTCATATAAAAATGAAATTCTCAGTGTTAAGAATCAATTTCGCATGAGCATATGTTCCGTTAGTAATTTTAGTAAAAGAAAACCTATATCATAGTTACAGTTCACTGTATCACTAGTATGAAATCAACAGTTTAGCATACAATCATAATAAACACTTTGAGTTTAGGACCAAGAAAGCCTTTTAATATAAAATCTTTTCAGTGTCTTTTGTAGCAGCTCAGGTCCTTTATGCATCACATGGGTCTCCTGTGCTGTTCTGTGCCCCTCTAACTTTCTGGCCACTCTTCTCATTTCAGAAAATCCTGCCTATGCAGGCATTTAAGTTTTTTTAAATTAAAGCAATATTTTACTATGGTGGACTACCTAAGAGTTAGGTAGGTAGTTAACTCATTAGTTAAACACTTTCTTTGAAGGAGAAGAGAACAGATGGGAATTCTTCAGGCTGTAATTCAGTGGAACACTTTTCTTCACACTAACTGCAGTGTGAGTATAAGCTAGGAATAGTGAGTGCTTTTCCAATGGGACGATATGTGCAATCTGCTCTGCAAGTCCTAGAGTGTCAGATTTATTGCTGAAAAGCCTTTTGTTGTTGTTGTTGTGGAGTTTTTTTTTTAGTAGCAGCTTAAGAATGTTAATCACAGGAAAACAGTTTTATTGACAGTAAGAAATGTGAAACCTTCTGGTATGCTGCTGTGGAGGCTTCTTCATATTTCTCAAGTAGACAAGAAATTCATTCTTGTCTTTGAAATGTTACTGGAGAAGAATGAACTCCGCTGTAAGAAGTGTTGCTGGAATTTGCATGTTTGGGTTATATGTGGCATACACAGGGCAATCATGATAAAGAGTGTATATATATTACTGAAGGAGGGATGGAAACAGACAGTGAAGTAAAAAGATCATAGAGTTGTCAAATACAAGTTTTGCAAAATTCTGTATTTGAAATTAGGAATTGATATAAAGACTTCAGAAAACTGTGTAATGATGTCACCAATATATGAAATAATGCATCTGTAATTATGTAGATGATTTCTAACTTTCAGCTGAATAGTTCAAAGTGTAAGTGGTGATACAGCTGGACATTTCACAGATTTATGGTCTAGAGGCCAGCTTGTAGGCTTGATGCAGGTTAGAATATCTATCCAAACACTTCTTCATCCGTATTTTCTGTATCTTGTGTTTCAGCTGTAACATGCCTGTGAAAACTAACTATTTTAAGGACTGCAGCATTTAAAAGAATGGAATTTAAAAGAAGGGGATAAAGTAAATGAATCTTTGAAATCTAAAAGATTAATTCCAAAAGAATTATTTTACTCATGAATTGCCTAATTTTAGATGACCTCCTTTTGGGGGGACAAGGCAGATTTTTTCGCATCTTTGGGGAACAAAATATTCTTCGTGGCTTTTGTTTTCGGGTCTTCTCATCTGAGTTATATGTGGGATATATGTGACAGTCTTTCTTAATCGGGAAATGAATAGAGATGTTATCTGAGGTAAGAGACTATACAGCAGGCAGATACACACAGCCTAATGTAGCTGCTCCTCCAGTGGCTTCATCCTTGGAAATGTTGCGGTGGAGAGTTTGGTAGAGATTTGACAAGGTTACGCTAAAGTGTGAATTAGGAGGTTGTTAGGTTAATGGAAAGGATTCAGTACTTATCCATCTGGACATATCCATTATAGTATCTGAGTCATGAAGGATGATGGAGGTAACCACTTCATTGGAAAGCAGATATATTTTTGGCCATTGTTAAGGCAAAAAATACTTAATTATTTGAGAACGTGTCTGGAATGGGGGAGAGGAAATAGCGGCCAACTTAATTGCCAATTCTTCATTAGGCCACTGCTGTTATTTATACCATAGGGAATACTGTTACCTAATAAACTGAAATTGAAAATTGATTTCCAGAATTTCCAGATGTAGACAGGAAAAGAAAGACTAGAACCTTAACATATGCCTTAGGAAGAAGCCTGTCCTTAACATTGTCTTCGTATTGATGAGTGGTTCTCACTCAGGTCTCATTTGAAGTGGTTCTCATTAAATTGAGAGCAACAGGATAAGGGACCGGGCTGGCAGGGAGAAAGTCAGTATCATCCTCTAATTTAATTTCAGTATTCCAGTCTTCTTTAGGAAAAAAAAAAAAAAAACAAAAAAACACTTTCAATTTCTGTGATAACTGGCTGCTGAGATTAGCTTTTGGGAGGAACATGTGAAAAAAATTTTGAACTGCAGAAAACACCTATTTGAGATGTGAGATAACACTTATGGAGTAACATGAGGCAGATTAGGTATGACACAGTTTAAACACACGTAAAAATATCACTGTAATTTTTGTAAAGTGTATAATCTTAGTTTCCAGTTGATCCTGAAAAGTCATACTGCATTATCTGTTGTGGTTACAAAAGTGATTTGAGCAAAGATCAAGTATGTTCATGAATACGAAATTTTCAAGCATGCTGAGGATAGGGTGGGAAATGACGGCACTGCCAGGTCCGTAGGTGGTATTTTTCCCTTGCAGATGGTACTGAGCCAAGGTCCTAATGGGTTGATAGGGGACCCTGACAGGTGGGAGTTATTGTCCCCCTGATAAGCCAGGATTCTAAAACACATGGTCAATAAAAACCCCTGTGTGTGCGTGTCTGTGCGTGTGAGTATGGGAGTGGGAAGCCCTGGGGTCCTGGACAAGTTCCAGTCTAGTTAATTAATTTCTTCCTCAAATAAAAATATACCTGTTTTTTCAAAGCCTGCAACACATTAAAAGACTTAGCAAGTGAGCAAGCAAGCGAGTAATGTTACAAATTTTGTTTAGAAGAACCTGAAAAGGATTGTGTTGTTCCTCCATGCAATTTTCTGGATGTCTGTGTTTGATTTCCTTCAGAAATCCTCTTGTTCACTCTCCAAAATATATATGAATTATTTTGAAGCTATGCCATGTTTTGTTCTAGGCATACCTGGCAAATAGTTATGCTAAACATACCTGCAAAATACAATTGACTACAGAAGTGTAACACGCTCTTGACAGTTGCTAAAAAAAAACAATATCTCAAAAACATAGTAATTATAATTGTGAAGAGCTAACAAAACAAAATGGCTTTGTTAAAAATATGTATTTTGTTTAAAAAGCATCATTGTAGGAGATGAATGACACCCAAGAATCATGTAAATTTTTGGATGGTTTGATGATAATGTAAGTTGAAAAAAAAACTCACTTTACATTTCTTTTACATTTTGCTTCCATAGGCAAACTAAATAGTTCAGTTTGCCTCAACAGGCAAACTAAAGGAAGCTTACTACAGCATTAACAGTCTCTTTGTGCACATTTTACTGCAATCTGGCATCCAAAAGGAAGAAACATTAGAAGTGGTTTATTTATATTTCAGCACCAAATTAGAAAGATGACATCATTCATTTACAGTTCTTATCCCATGACATGTCTAATCCCCAACACCTCATTACAGGGGACACTTTTAGGATTGCATATATCATCTTGTTTAACTTCTACATTCTTTTATGGAATGCAGTTGAAAGGTAGGAAATTTAAGGCCATTCACTGATAAGAAAATAAACTAATAAAGTCTGAGGAGCTTCCCCAAAGAGGCCGGATATTACGGTGTTTACAGTAAGTGGGTTATTATTTGTCTATTAATTCTCCATCTTTTTCACCCTTGTATTTTAAAGGTGTCTTCCTCTTTGAATCTACATGCAGGCTATCTATGGTTGAAATAATTTGGTTTTCTGAGATCAGTAGAAATTCACACCTAAGTAAAAACAGCTGTATAGTTCCATCTTCTTGTTCTGGATGGAGAAAATGGAAAAGTCCCAATTTTGCAGAAAGGCATACTGAAAAATATAAAATGATACCACTGTGAAGGCAGTATATTTCCAGGTAGTCTATCACTTGTCCTTGGAGGGTATCTGTTCAGTAACACACTGTTAAGGTGCCCTTTTGGTGCCGTAAAGATTTTGTTTCTTTTTCCTTCCTTTTTTTTTTTTTTTTTTTTCTTTCCATGAACTGAGTACAGGTGCCCTCCTGTAAAAGCACTTTTCTATCTTCCCCCTCAAGGTCATCCTGGCAGTTGCTTGAGGAATATTGTGATTTAAATTAATTGCTAATAAGATCTATAAGTATTTCCTGTGGTAATTGTGATTCATTGTTTTTCTCAGGAGTTTTGCTGAACTTCAAATATTTTTAGCATGAAAAAATAGCCTATTTTTTAAAAAACTCTTTTCTACTTTAGCAAAATTCATAAAAATCATTGATTTTGAAGTTGGACTTTGTTTTTGCATTTATCACTAAAATACGGATACCAATAAAACTTTTCTAACAGAGTTTTAAGTACAGTACAAGTAAGTAAGTAAGCACAAGTTTTAAGCTTCTTCTCTTAGCAAAATCCATTTGTAAGAATCCAGGAATGAAATTTACTGCATGCTGCGTACTAGACACTAGATACCTCTTCGCATTTTGGAAGACACCTTTAAGAGCTGACTGGTTTTCTTTTGCTGTTTGTCAGTGCAAAAATAAAGACTTAGTTCCTTAGTAAGAAGTTTACCTTAGACAGCCTTGAGTGCCGTGAACATAGAAAATAAATTGTGTATCCAATGGTTTTTGGCAATTAGGGAGTAGGATATTTTTGGTATTATGAGGCAGTTTTGGATTATTCTAGTCCATATATTTCATGGTATGGAATAATTGTATTGGTGATAAAGGGCCATGATGTATCTCATTACCTCATAGTGACATAGATTTTATTATCTGTTCAAAACAGTAGTTGAAGTGTTGATCTTGTTTGCAAGGTCTGTATCTAAGACTAAACTTTTGTTTCAGTAAAATGTGTCAAGTTCTGTAATCACTTATTTCCCCAAGTGTCTGGGGTCTGCATCATTTAGTTTTTGGATTCTTTTAACATACTATTTAGCTGGGTGATCTCCATGTACAGTTTAAGAAAAAAAAAAAAGGGGGCGCAAAAGACAGTTTTTGGGTGCATTTACAAACTTTTAACATTGTTGTTAACATACCTCAGTAGCTCCCCTTAAATATTTGTGATATTATTTGTATTTTTTAATGAGATTTTGCAAGTTAATTAGCAAGACACAATAATAGGCTGGAAAATAATAGGATTCTGTGTTCTAGAATAGTAAATTCAGAAAAACTGACTATTGTGTTGGATGTGCCTCAAAACAATATCCTTTATTATATCTTTTTCTGACTACTTTATCCAATTCTGTGCATGAAAATTGAGATAGAACTTATGTTCACATACTTCGTTATTTTTTTCTTTTTCTCTTTCCTTGCTTTATGAACCAGCAGTTCTGACTTCTGTTATTAGATCTTTGCAGTTACCAAAGAAAAAGCTAAGAATGAGCTAAGATCTTACTAAAACATTTTAATTCATACAGTCCAACAATTACAGCATGTAATTGAATTGTTTCACTTTTAAACAGACACAAAACAGAATGAAACTGATGGCAGATAACTATGATGATGACCATCATCACTACCATCACCACCACCATCACCACCACCACCGATCTCCTGGGAGGCCACAGCACTCCAACCACAGACCCTCTCCAGACCAGGTTAGTCACTTTTTATTTGGAGTGATTTCAAAAGTATTCAATTTTTTGGGTAATGTCTGATTGTTTGTTTAAATTTAAAGTACATATTAGTAATTATTAGTGTTGAAATACCAGCATTACTGCATCTGCCTCTGTCAGCCTGTACACTCCTTGTTCTAAACTGTGAAAATGCTGAAGGTATTAAATGAAGGGTATAGCTTAAAAGCTAAGCTAGATGAATCAAATTGCAGAGTTTAAATTTGGTTAGTGATTTGGGACCCTGCCTTCTAGAATGTCCAGTCTGAGATTCTTAAAATAATCCTATGATTCTTAAAGTGAAAAGGAAAATACTGAATGATTAAAAAAAGTTTACAGTCACACCGTTTTAAATTGATAATATTTACACTGTATATGTTTGGAATTAGGAACTGATTTCAATACTTTGTTTGGAATATTTCAATGTATTTTTTCAGATAATGTTGCTGTCAATTGGCAGAAAATTTCTCAGTGTCCGGTGTGTATCCTCAGTGCTTCTGGTGAATAGCCATCTGGGGAAAGCATACACCAGGACCAAAATTTTTATTGTTTTGATATGTTTGAAGCAGGTATCTTTCCGGACAGAAATGCTGAACTTCTTTTTCTTTCTTTTTTTCTTTTTTTTTTTTTTTTTTTTTTTTGGGGGGGGGTAGTTTAAAATCAGATCCACTAAAAAATAGAATCTCATTTAATTACATGCATGGAGTTATTGCATTGAAAATAAGAGAACTATTACTAAGAATATAAGATTAAACACAGTTGTATCTTTCTTTTTGAATATCTTGATAAACAGTTTTAATATTGATCTATTGTTACTAAAATATTTAGATTTTAAAATGCCTATTCATGTTCATACATTTTAGCTTGAAATAGTATTTACAGGTTGTATTTATACTGTGAGATGGTTAAGGACTGCACATCTCTGCCAGTTATAGAAACTTTCTTGTTGCCTTCTGTTCTCTGGCTGTCTTTTTTGCCATGCTTCTTTCCCCTATCAAGAAACAAAAGAATGTTACTCTGATCAAATAGGGATGCTTTAGAAAGTGGAGCTGGAAGACTAGGATGGCAAGGGCAAACAGCAACTTTTTTCAAACTTTCTTACTTTTTTCAGTGTGTCATTTTAATGAGTTGAGAAATGCACTATTTTTTTTCAGAAAAACAACTTTAAGAGAGGACTTACTAACCATGATCACACGAGTTTCCAAACATGTTAAATTAATTTAGTTTTTTAATGGCTTTTTCAATAGGAAAATACTCTCTTGTTTCAAATTAAGTTGGTTATTTCCTTTTTCTTGCAACTGCCATATCTTGCTAGGTGAGATAGCACTTTTCCGGATCATGATGTATTTTTCCATCAGTTAAATGCAGATGGAATACACCATATCCCCACCATGGAAGAGTTGGTAGAATTTCTGAGACTACTTAGTCTTCTAGCTCTAATTCTCGCTGTTTTCAGTTCCACACCAGTTTTACAGTTATGCTTGGATAACACAGTCTACAAGAGATGTGACACTGATGCTCTTGGTTTGTAGGCTGCATAATAGGAATGCAGGTAAAAAGCAGAAACTTCATAGATTATATATATTGTATACAATGTTATAATATGTATATATTGTATACATCTTTGTCCTTTAAAATTGTGATTCTATTGAAGAACTATCATTCATAGGAGATCCTTGGAGAATGAAGAAAGGCAAACATGGTTGTCACTTAAAAAATAAAATTTATGGGGATTTGATAATCACTTTATTTTAGAGGCCTGGAAACATCCTAGAATAAATTATTAATCAGTCAATCCAAGAGAAACCTATTAGTCTTGAGTTGATTGTCAGGACTGATGTCATTTTGTACAATTCTGTCTATCTCAAAGTATATCAGATCACTTTATGCTTGTTTCAGTCTTCTCCTCTTTTCCTAATCATCAACTGGTGGTTTCTATCATAGACCAGATGAGCTATTCTTATGTTACATTCTTAAAGATATGATTTATCACTATGCACTCACTTTATTCTTGCACTCTTTCCTAGGTGACATGTTTGGGCCACTCTCTCAAACAGGATGCTGGTCTAGATGGCCCTTACATAGCATAGCTATTCTATATTTAGTCTGTCTGTATTTGTCAGGGATAAATCATGCCAAGCAAATCAAGTTTCCTTTGTTAGGGCTAACTGGTTTTGTGGCTAAAGAAGAAAGTGGTAGCTGTGGCACACCTAGAAATCATTAGGCCTTTATCATTTGTTTAATAATGTTTAATTGTAGAGCAAGCAAATAGGAGATTCATAAGGAAGTTATGGTGAAGTAATTTGAGAATAGCACAGTCAGCGATAACTATGAGCGAACTCTAGTTATTATTTTTATTATTTGTCCTTAGGTTCTTCAGTTATGGAGACATTTTAGTGTCCATGCTATGCTTACTATTCAATGCAACACTCTCTCTATAGCAATTTGATTGTCATATGGTTTTATTATGCAAGCCTATATTTCCCATTCACGATACTGTATTACACACAAAATTCTAGATATGTGGTTTTGGTGACCGTGATCCAACACACTGCTAATGGTGTAAAACCACAGAAAAAATTATAAAATTATAAACTTCTAAATCATGAGAGGTCATTCTGAATTATAAAAGAAGGAAAAAAAGGGTATATTGTAACATAAATGCCATTTAGTTTAGTGGAAGCTTTAAAACTTTAAAAGTTTTTAAAAAGTTTTCATAGAAATTCTCTTGAAAAAAAAATTTGAACATTAATTTTGAAACATTCTCATTTCTATTGATCATATATTGCTACATTTAAGTAAAGAAATAATCAAGAAATATATATATGTTATCATATATTACTCTAAAAATGTGTGCATGTGTATTAGAATATGTGTATGTAGAGAAGAATAAGACATTTCCCACTTACTGTTGTAAAGCAGTGTACCTATGCTTCTTTGTGTATTTCCCCTTCAAAGAAGGTGGTAAGAAAAATATACACACATCCTACTGGAAATATGCCTTTTTTATGCAGTGCCATTTGTTCAGATATTGCTGTTTTGTTTTAATAATCATGTTTTTTCATATAACTTGCTTGATATCTAGCTATGAGCAGCATTTAGCAGCACAGATCTAGGATTAGCAAGTGTCAGGATCTGTGACTTCTCTGGCAGGAATCAGTTGTGCATCTTTTTCAGGGGAAATAAGTGCAACATGATTTCTCACTCTTCTGTGATTAGATCTTCTAGCTACTAGTTTCCAGTTTCTAGGCAATTCTCGCATTTGTCCCCTCTGTTTTTGCTCTGCTCTTTAGGAAAGAGCTATACATAGCTGACCTTTTTGCCCCTGTATTTCTGGACCTCCACTCTGGGGAAGACTTTTGAAAATTTTGGAGGAATTAGGAAGATTAACTCTCCTTTGCTCGTACCAGTGGCCATTTTGCAGTTAGTCCTGATCTGCTCCCTGGTTATGTTGGTAAATCTGATTTTTAAGTCAATTTCTAGAGATTAAGTCCTGCCATGTCTACATCATTGTAATAATAGTGATTCTTGCTTGTATCTAAAAAGCTTAGAAAAAAAGATATTTTTGCAGTTTTTTTACTAAAAAGTTTAATTTCTTCTCTTCAATTGTGGCTTAAGAGTTGACAATCATTTTTAAATTCCACCTGGGAACATTTTGGCAGTTGGTGTGTATTATGGAATGGGGGTGTAATATTCTGAGCATAAAAAATAGCTTAATAAGCATTCTGTACTAGCTTTGCTTTTCAAGGGGTTGCAATATGCAGCCCCTTGTAGAGTGCAGTACAGTAATCTTATCTGGATCATTGCATCCAAGAGCTATCTGGAACAAAACAAAAAACACTGCTTAGATTAATTTGAACTTCCCAATTTAGAAGCTGTTCTGCCCCACGGTCTAGGGCACACCCTGCCAAAGGCTCCTTTTCATCTCCCTGCCTCTCTCGTCTCCCAGCTCTGCATGCTTCTGCCAAACCCATTTTTTCTTGGCCTCATTTGCTGGTCTCCTTAGTAGGACCTTCCCTTTTCTTGTTTGTATTGAAAATGTCTTGGAGGAAGTGCCTGTTATTTGACTGTGTGCTTTTGAAATAAACTGCTGTTACAGTTGAAAGTTGATAGGAAACAGTGCATTCCTGTGCCCTGCCAAAGGTACCGTGCTGCCTGGCAGTCCTTTTGTCTTTCTTTTCTTGTAGTTACAATATCATAACAGGCCTATAAATTATTACACAGTAGGGGATTCTGTCTCACTAACAATAAGCATGATCAAATTGAGATATTTTATTCCCTTTGGTTTTCTAATCTCAGATGCCTTTCTGTCCCTCCAAATTTGTATCCTATTCTGAGTTACAGCTGATAGACCATGGTTTCTAGTCATCCATATTCACTTACAGTTAATTTTCCTGGGCATTTTACATTTGAAAACCTTCATGGCTCATGTTAACTTTAAAATGAAGCAACTATTATTTCATTCACCTTACAGTTAAAGGAGGAACCAACCTTATGTCAGGAAGAGGTGGAACAAAACAGCTCATGTGTTTCATGAGTGGCAGTCTGAATCCTACCCACCATGTGTTTGAGAAGAAATGTTATTACAAGATCTCCACCTAATGTAGGAGTATTGAACTATGAATCATTGATATCTCTAAATTAGTCCTGGCAGCTATGAAAAATCTCCATCTATGGAATCATCTCTGCATAATAAACAGTATTTTGCTGTAACCCAGGTCGGTCTTAAAATTCATGAGATCTTTGCTATGTGATTTGAAGCTTTCAAATTTAAATGCCACTTATAGACAAGGTGTAAGAAATATTCTTGACCTTTTTTAAAATGAAGATGATGTCCCTATACCAAAAAAAAGACTTGAGAAAAATCATGAGGGTAATCTGTGGCATGTATGTGTCTACTAAGTCTGTAGTAACTTTCCTGAATTCCCTAGCTGTGGTTGATTCAAATTGTGTGCTTTACTCCATGATCTCTGAGACTGCAAATATATTATAATTTTGTTTTATGATGAAAGATGATATCCTCCTTAAGAGGATATAGGTTTTTTTTTAAAAAAAAAAAATGAATATTTTAGGGATTGTCATAAGATTGTTGGTGCTGGCTGCTTTGCAGAAAGTTGGCCCTATTCTTAGAAACTGTAATTGAGGACGGAGTGTCACATGGCATTGTAAGCATCTGGCATGTCCTTTTGCATCTTTTAATCCAACCTGGCTACGCTGAGATTGTGTTTCTATTCAAAACCTTTTTGATGCATTCTTACAAGGTGGTCTTTAAAAGCTCTTTATCACAAACTCATTATCAAGTTTTCCTTATTCTGAAATCTCAACATTAGGCCAAAGAGGTATGAAAAGGAGAGGTCTTCCTTATGAAGACACTGATGGGTAACATGTATACATGAAGGTTGTCTTAGCGCCCTGTAAAAAAGTCATCCTGCTTTACAAGAAATGTCTGTTTCATGGTTGTCTGAGTTTTAAGTCCATGCAGTTTTGCAAAGTATTTTAAAAGTATGCCAGTAAATACATTAATTTGAGAAAAGAAGTCATATATAATGAAGCACAAAACTTGACAAAAACACGTTATCAAGTTGTCATGGCATTACATGTCTTGAATATGTAATGAAGCATGCCATGAAATTTTGAGGAAGTGCTCTCAAAAAGAGTAAGCAGTGATTAGTCTTGGCAACACATTTTTGTTCATCTGGTGAAACTCCCAAATATTTTTAGAGTTGCTGAAATAAGATATATGAACAACACTGAATAGTTCAGAAGGGATTTTGTTTGAGGTAGATGACTTTGAAATCAGAGCCACAAGACAGTCAAGCAGTGATTATTTTTTCAGTGTCTGGATGCAGATCTGGAAATCACTGTCTTGATCTTACTTAATTTTAGGGAAAAGGTGTGGATGCTACAATGTGTATTTTGGCAGCCGTAGCTATTAGTGCAATGCATTACTCGAGGGAGGTGATCCTGCCCCTCTACTCAGCCCTGGTGAGGCCGCATCTGGAGTACTGTGTCCAGTTCTGGGCTCCACAGTACAAGAGGGATGTGGAGCTGCTGGAGAGAGTCCAGCGCAGGGCTACAAGGATGATCAGGGGCCTGGAACATCTGCCCTATGAGGAGAGGCTGAGGGAGCTGGGCCTGTTCAGCCTGGAGAAGAGAAGGCTGAGAGGGGATCTAATCAGTGTATATAAATACCTCAAGGGAGGGAGTGCAGAGGACGGTCATGGTATCTTTTCAGTGGTGGCCACTGATAGGACTAGAGGAAATGGCCGGAAACTGAAACATCAAAAATTCCATAGGAACTTAAGGAAAAATTTCTTAACAGTGAGGGTGACAGAGCACTGGAACAGGCTGCCCAGAGAGGTTGTGGAGTCTCCTTCTCTGGAGATCTTCAAAACCCGCTTGGACGCAGTCCTGTGCCACGTGCTTTAGGTGTCCCTGCGTATGCAGGGGGGTTGGACTAGATGATCTCTAGAGGTCCCTTCCAACCCTAAGCATTCTATGATTCTATGATTCTATGAATGCATTAAATTCTGCAGCAATACTGGACAATTGCCAACCAAGGTTTGCAATATTGAAACTAGGATTTGTCCTTAAAAAACTACAGTTTAGAAGGTGGAAAAGTATAAGACTAAAATTATTTTAGCTTATTAAAATAACCATAATTATTTGTAAAATTCTTCAAAAATGCAGTATCATGTTTGAGCATTTCATTTTTTGCAGTCAGTGTTAAAACTTTGTGATTTGATTGTTCAGGAAAGAAGAAACAAAAAAAAAGGGGAAAAGAACAAAGCAACATTAACATTCTATTATACAAAATAAGCGATATA
The DNA here is from genome assembly GCF_059628265.1 of Tinamus guttatus. NCBI lineage: Eukaryota > Metazoa > Chordata > Aves > Tinamiformes > Tinamidae > Tinamus > Tinamus guttatus. The sequence continues at coordinate 1,162,223 of NW_028288985.1, read as the reverse complement.
ACTGTTTAATGCAATAAGTCAGAATTATTGGTTCCCTCTCTGACCCAGATTTTGTTTAATATTCTGTTTCTTTATGCTGTGTGTTTGCACTTTGTATTTGGGCAGGTGTGAGCTTGTTCTTGTCTGTTTACTAAATGTACATGGACTTGTTCTGCCGGTGCCTCAAGCTGCAAGGAAGCACGCAATCGCATTAGTACAGTGCTGAGCCCGCACTAAGCTCATGGAGTCACATGGATTTATTTTATTTAGGAATTTGGGGCAGGGCAAGGTTTGCTTGTCGTTGCGTTCAGTATAAATAATCCCAGGCATATCTACTCTAAATAATTAGGATTGCGCTGAATTAATTAGTGCTTTGAGATCTCAGGAGTGCGGTGCAAATTAGTCACATAAATACTTTCACGTTTTAAAGTATTTCCTCTAATTTTTCATCTTGGCTAGGCATATGGTCCCTCTGAATCGAGGAACATTTTTCAGACTTGTTGAACTGAATGCAATAAAATCATACGTGTACCACGGTCACAATTAAAGTCACAATTATTGTTTATTCTAAGCATTCATTCTACCAAATGACAAATGTTTCTGTTTTAATGAGAATATAATTTCTGATGGAGCATTTCCCTGAAGCCAGTAAGCTTAATCATATGTGTATTTCAACAGATGGAGAATTTATTCCTGCCTCTGACATCTCTGAATGTATTATTATCTATTTTAACCTAAAAAGGAAGACTCAAGTAGTCTTTCACATAAGCTTGACCAGATTTGATTGGTTTTAATGATTGGTTTTAAATCTCTTAATTGTAGACTACATTTTATCTGTAGCAGAACAAATCAAAACCTTCACCTAGAGAGTCCTGAACTTTGGTAATGGTCTACTCTGAGTTTGAGTTTATCATTCAGGGCAACTCTAGTTTTTGATTTTGATATTTACTGTAATTTCACAGCTATGGACAGTATGCTCCAGACAAGTTTTTACATTATTTAAGTAAAATCCAATAGAAGTATGCAATATTTATTAGTACTTTTGTTATTCCTGTGTCTTAATTGTAATTTTATTATAGCCATATGAATTTTCATAAACCTTTTAATTATATTAAATTTGTAATTTGACTAAGAGATCAGCTAAACTGGAATTGTAATAAAATTAGTAAGTAGAACATAAGTTTTCCTGTCTGTGATACCTCCAGGAGATGGATTTTGTATATTGAAAAGTTATACCTCTCCTTTGCTTACAGAAATGAATTTATTTTATATTTTGAGGTTTAATGAATGTGATATAAATGTATACATACTGCTCAATGTGTATATTTATATATATCTATATTTATATGTTAGCTTTGCAGTCTTTTCCACATATGGAAGAATTTTTTGAGATCATGTTTAGCTGTAGAAACCTCTCCCCCTCACTTCCCCTGAATGTGTGTGTTAGAATATACAACACTTATATAGAGGTTTACATTTATCTTGTATTTCTTCCTAGAAAAATTAGCTGCCACCATCATAGTCTAAAATAGGTCTTTAGACCAGCTGAAAGAGCCAAAAATGCATTTCTGGGAGACAGTAACTTGATAACAAAAGTTGCATATCTGGGGCTTTTAAAGTTGGTTACTTAAGTGAGATAACATGTCACAGGCTTTCACTACAAAGGGACTATAAATTTTTGCATTGCAAATCTGATTTCACGGACCACTTCTTGTAAGGGGCATTGAGTTTCTGCTTCATCTAGTGATAAAGCTTTAAAATGCATGAGTATCTGAAGATACATCTTATTCATGTTAATGCTAGTCTGGGCATTGTAAAGCAAGTGGTCAGAAACAGTCCTTTCCCTCCCCTCATCACTGGTATTTATATTTGTCTATCACTTAACTATATAAAAATAATGATTTTCATAATTGGATTTTACATGGTTATTTGTGATCTCCTTCTGTTTGTAAATAGTGACATAAATCCATAATGCTGAAGGAATTTTTAAGATTTTTTCAACTTTTTAAATATACAAGAGAAGTATAAAATAAAAACCTTATAAAGCTCTCTGCACAAAGCCTAGAATAAATCCACTGTGACTCTTTCCATACAGGCTTAATTCTTCAAATGATTCAGGCACAGAACACTCTGCAGTCAGTTGTTCGGTGTATGGAGAGCTTGTGAGGTTAGGTTCTCAGCTATATTTGCTCTTGTGCATTTCCTATAAATGGAGCAGTGGATAAAATTCTCTCTTAGCTATAAAAGATTCTGATTTTAGGACAAGTTCTTGAATTTAAAGAAAAGTCATTACTTAGCAGCTAGATTTCTGTTTCATAAGTGGAAATTAATATCTGTAAATGTAATTGTTTGCTGTAAGCAGGACGGTTTCACAGTCGAGAGCTGGTAGTTACATGTTTAATGAACCATTAGCCACAGACAATAAGTAGAGTGGGGTAAATCAGTCATCAGAAAGTTAGTTCAAGAGATGAGCAGGTTATCACTAGATTTATTTAACCAAAGTTAAGATGTTAATTCTTAGCAAGCCGGCACATGAAAGGGAAATGTGATGAGCCTTGTTAGGCAGGGTGTTCTACTGTGAGAAAAGAACCAGAAAAGCTTAACCCATCAAGTTTTACTGTTGCCTGTGTATGGAAAGCTTTTTCTTAAAAGATTAGGATTTATAATTATATTACTTAAAGCATGGATTTTGTAAAGACACTTGCATGCCATTACTGGTGGGATCTATGTGTAGTAGTTGAACTTCATGAATGTATTTGCTGTCTGGTCTCTGAGTCAGTCTGGTTTACTGTAGTCTTCAGATTTGGTGGTGCTGGTAATACCCCAGAGAGCCTCAAATAATGCCAGATTTTGCATTTCTGAGTTACTCTGCATTAGTGTTTTGTTTATGATAGAATGCATATTTGAAGGCAGTTTCCTGAAAATTCGCAGTGCAGTTGCTGCACTGTGGTTCCTCCCTGGAACCAGTTCTGGAGTGTGGACACTGGATTCCTTTGCTGAACAGAAAGATGAATTGCAAGAGGTAACTCCACACAGTCAAATGCTAATGAGAATTCAGTCTCTTGAGTGAGACCAGAATTAATTCAGTGTGTGCCTCCAAAATGTGTATGCTATAGTCGCTGGTCCTCAGCACTGGCTGCACTGCTCTATAGAGTAGTTGCTATTGCAACACTGCTAAATATAACCTGCAACCAGTTTACCTTCACCAGTCATCAAAACTAAGCAGAGCAGTTATGAACAGACTAATAATTTCTGACATGTGATGTGTTAACAATTTTTAGACATACTTAATCATGTGTACCATGATTAAAGTTATCTCTTGTTTCTAGTCTTTTGTTTATAGTCATTTATCTCAAGGCCACTGTCTCAAATTTACTATCAAAACTGATGAACCTGAAAGAACTGAAGGCTGTGAAATCTGCTGCAAAGCTTGTACTGAGATATACTTAAATATTAAAATAAAATATATCTTTATACAAGCTTTCTACATCTCTATACAGTGTTTTCTGAGCACTACTCTAAGTTTCTGATTTTGCTCCTTTGAAGCCTACTGACTTTTTGTCATTATGTTTAGTGGCAGTTGGATCAGAACTGTATTTAGTAACATCAAATGTTTCTGTTGAAGATACCGGGCAGTATTAGCAAGTATGTTAAGAAATTGCCTTGTGAGAAAATAGGATTAGCAAAAAGCTAAGATAAAATCAAATAATGAATAATTTATAAATACCCCTACCATTTAATATCTTACTATTTTGAATTTGTAGTAATTTTATGGTAATTAAGCCTGCATATTACTTTGTAAATTCAATTGATGTTTCTTGAATTTGTTTTTTTCTTCATTCATGTTGTAATTCAGATTTTGTTGTGCAGTTTCTGTCATTTAAATTCTTGACCTCACAAACCAATGAAAGATCCTAGTGTAAAAAACAATTAATGTACACAAACAATCAAAAATTGCTTGATTATGCTTTATTGTTTAAAAGAGCCCTAGACTAATGATACATGCTGATACGACCAAGCATTCTGTTGGAAGCCTCCGATCCAATATTAATAAATAATAAGGCATAACTGCAGTTTTTATTTTGCATGTCAAGAATATAAGCATAGGTAAGCAACTTAATTTGTCTCAGGACATCAGTGAAGAATTTTTTTTACAGTCCTCATTATATGCTTGTTTCGAGGTACAAACCCTTACATTCTTGACCAAATAGTTTCTAAGTTTCTAAGTTAAACAAATGAAAGCTTCAGTCTCGATTAAGTACCAGTGCTTTTGGGCGGTTCTTCATGAAGACAAATATATACGAGCTACAACAGAAACTTAGGATGTGCACCATTAAATATCTGCTACTTAGTAAAGTCAGAGACAGCAGGATGACTAAGGTAGCAGGCAGTCTTATCTCCCAGTTTGGAGTCCGTGTGAAGGAAGTGTAGTGCTGCCTTGAAAACAGTCTGTATGCATAATTAAAATAGCTAAGGTCACAGATTCTTTTAGTATTCCTTGAGGATCTTGCATCTGTACATTCTAGTTTCTGCTAAATCAAAAAGTGTCAGCATTTATAATGATTTTCGAAATGAAATTATGGATCTCTGGTTTCATCTTATTTCTTTAAAGAAAAATGAGGTCAGTACATTACCTAGCATCAAAAGTGCTATAATTAACTATTACAAACATTGACATAATGCATAATAGAGCACATAATTATAAAAGGCTGGGCGTTTTTGATAGGAATTCTGAGATGGTGAGCTCTGCTTGTGTCAGTGTAAATGTTAAAATGCTATTTATCTTCTCTAAAAAATCAGGGTGTGGAATTGAAAACAAAGACATGTTTTCTGGGGTAGATGTTATTCAAGTCCAAAACGTTTCATAGATACCATTTTTTTAAAATAAGACAACACGCTGAGACTGGCTTAGTGTTTTTTTTATAGTTAAGGAAGTTAGAAACCAATGAAGGGTGGCGGTTCAGTTGGCCATCTAATAGATCACAGTGTTTAATTTTTTTAGGAACTTAATATTAAGTTATTTAATAATATTAAATGAAATTAACAAATACTTAATAAAAAGGTAAAGAATAAGATCGTGGCACAGACATTCTCACCAAAGCAGATGTGAAAATAGAGATGAAAGAGCATTATAGTAAAATTTGTAGACATTAAAGCTTTAAAGCCGAAGCAGACTGCTGTTGTGATGTAGGCCTGGCCACCCAGGAATTTCTTCATCAATTTTTTTTTTAACTGCAGCTCAACATGTCTTTTAGCAAGTGACTCAGCTTCAAGTCATCCAGAATTGATGGTGCTTTGACTAAATCAATACTGAGTTTAGATACACTAATGTAACATATGTGCCATATTTCTAGTCTATGTCCTGTAAATGTCCACGCAGCTTTTGCTTCAAGAGATAAGACCGTCTACTTTTCTTCCTAGTAGTGATCAAGTCATCATTTAATATTTCCTGAGTGACCAAGTAGGTGAAATCCCATGCAAACTTACTGTTCAATATTTTCTGTAGCTCAAACCTGAATACTTTTCCTTATCCAAAGGACTCTCTATTTAATAAAAAAGATAGCAAGTAATTTTGACAGGACCAATACTCTATAAAGCTATACTGATTGACATTAACAGGGCTCCAGTTTTAAATTTATTGCTTATTGTATAGGAGGATCAGTGTCAAACTGTGTAGTCTGTAATTTCCCGTAATAGTTTTCAAAAATATTTGACAATATTTGATTTTTCAAGTTTTCTAGAACTCTGCCAAAGAGGGAGAGCACACAAATAAATAAAGTAAAAAATGAATAACTGGCTTTTTAAAGAATTAAAATGCACCAAACAGCAGAACAGCTGTATGTCATTAGAAAGGCTCATTTGGGAACATACAGAGTTCCCCACTTTGTTGATTTCTGCTGTTTTTAAAGATATCACCAAAGATTAACCTAATGTGTTCTGTTAGTGAAATAGGATCAAACTACTCAGTGGAAATGAAATCCTTCAGTCTTTCTTCAACCTTTACTCTGGCAAAAGTCTTGTCAGCTTCAAAGTCACTTCAATTAAAACTAGTAGGCCTGAATAAAAGTGACTCCTGTAGAAGTCAGTGCGAAGGACTCATTTTCAATGAGGCAAATCCAGCTCATTGGATGTTTTGCAGACTCTTTGCTTCAGACAGACACAAGCATATTCAGGTCTCGTAGTTGTTTTCTGTTGGAGTTGTGCAGACCATATAACTGTTCCAAGTTAACTGTAAAAAAATTTTCTGTTCTTCTGTGTTAAATGATAACTAAGTTCATAGTGGACTTGCAGATTTCTTTACTTAATTCAGCAACATGCAAGACATCAATCTTAACATCTGGTTTTTAATAGCACTTGACATCTGGGAGCTCTTTTTTATTCCTGGAATGGACTAGGAACAGTAGTGATACTGGCAGTGTGTATTTTCAGGCTAAAATTCCTGTCTGTTTCAATCATAATTAATTACCAGTCGTTTTATTCAGTTTTAGTTTTTAGGTATAATTAAGTGCTAGAAATACGTTACACCAGGTAACTTTCAGAGTTTTGAAACTATAGAATGTAATCTTTAACATTTCTAAAATATTAATGGGTGAATTTTAAATGATAAATTATTTGATTTTTCAAATGTGAGTTAAATGAAAAAAGTGTTGTGCACCTCTATATTCTGAAAGCTTGGCATCGTGTCAGAATTTGGCACATTTAAACCATTAGATTTATGTTTATCTTTCACAGAATATTAATGTTTAATCATTCATTCACTATATGCACAGACACAAAGGAGATTTCTGAACAAATATATGTGTGTGCATCTGTCTGTGTGTATATAAAGAATTATTTTAAAAAACATATTCTTCAGTAGACATACTCACGGAAGAATTACCTGAACGTTTAATTTTTCTGATTTGTTTTATTTTATTTTTAACCTTAGGTTTATAATAAATAACATTATTTCTTTTATTTATTTATTGTGTATTTATTTTGTTATATGTTTAATATATTATATATTTATTATATTATCTGTATTTCTCAGTATATCTATACCAAATAATCCTTTTTGATATAAATTCATGAAATTGTTTTTTTTTGTATTTACCATTTGTTATCTAGCATTAAAACTCTAGATAAATGAATGATTCTAACAATACTAAAATGAAAAAGTAAATTGTCTCGCACTATTCAACATTATGCAGCATTTACCTACTGCTTAAGTGACAGATTTGATTGATAGCATGTTAAAGTGAACTTCACTAATGACATATTTTTTGATTCTTCGGCATTTTTCTTTATCTTTTAACCTTACAGAATGTAAATCTACTTGATTATAATAATTACTTTGCTTACTTACGAGGTTTAATCTACTTCTGCTGTAAATGTTAATTTGAATTGCCTACAATTAAAAATAGATTATCTTTTAATATTTAATCTATAATCTACATCCTACACAGTATTTTAACTGGGTGGGAAAACGTTTACGGTGTTGTTCTTGTTTTTTGGTTGCCATAGATGCAGATTCTTGTATATGCAACACAGACTTGTTATGTTGTTTTCACTTGCTTGCACTGAAATAAATCATGTTTTGAACAGCCAAAATTGGTGCATGTTAACATGCACCAAAGTAACTAACCTTTTCTTCTTTCATTCCAATGCTAACTTCTTCACTGTGCATCTCCTAATGCCTGGCACACAGGATGATGAGGAGGGTATATGGGCATAGCCATTCCTATAAACCAAAGTTCCAGTTTTGTTTTGAGGGGTGAGAAACAATCTTTTATATCTCTTTTAAATTGTGATCTATTCTTATTGTTTAATTTTAAACTGCATTGAACTATATGTTTCTTGAAAAATGTGTCTGTAAACCATGTAAAAATGTTTTCTTACATGCAATGAACAATGAGAAGCTGTGTCTATGGTTTTTAATGGTTTAATTTTTTTATAGCTTGTTATGCTTTTAAAGGAAATGTAGTTCTCTGTATCTGTCTAAACATTTCCCTGTGCTTAGTAGACAAGGGTTTCTTTAAACTGATATTAACTTGCTTTAAAATAGATCATATCAAAAATCGCCTCAAGAAACTGGTAGTATCTTTCTAGACAAAGTAAGAAAGTTTGTTGCTTAAAAATGTTTGCCAGAGATTAATTATGCAGTACACTGGAATATATTATTATGCATGGAAAAAAATGAGGCTACATATTAAATCTGGTAGACAAACATCCATAAAATAGGTTGATTTTGATGTTTTAGAATAAAATAGAACTGCAGCTTATTTTGCTTAATTCCCTTTCAGTTATGAGTAGCTACTAAGTTGTCACTAGGTGTCAGGTACTGATCAGTGCAGGTCTGCGTTTTGGGGCACTTGCCTTTGAAGCTCTGCTTTGTCGCCAGCTCATCAGCCCTGTGCTCCCTTAACACTTAATTGTGCCCTAACTGTGGCAGTCTAAGAGTGTCCCGCTTGGTGGGCACCTGTCAGAAACTGTGGCTCATCTCCCAGCTCTTTCTACCATCAGAATATTTAATAATTGCAACTCTTTGTTTGTTTGCTTGCTTGCTGATTCAATTTTAAATGGCATATCATGCTTGTAGAGGTGGTATGTATGACCTCTGTGTATATGGACACACATTGCATTTGGTAACAGTACAAAACAATGTGACTCATATTCTAGCTTTTTTAGTCATGTTTTCTTCCTGTTTGCAAATAAGGAATCTTAAATAGAACCTTATCTTTTTCTTTTTTTTTTCCACATAAAACTGTAGAAAATGATTTTTAGGTGTTGTTACCTAAATAATTAGCAGGTTTTTTAACTGCAGCTGCATGATAATAGCAGGTTAGGTTTTCATCATTGTTCTTCCACCTTCCAGGCACCGGTTTATTTCCTATTTAAAAACATACATTTATCTTGGACCCTTTTATGCAATTTCCACAGTATCGTTATATATCAAGCCCTTGAATAATACATTATTTGCTCTTTCTTTTCAAGTAGAGGGTAGGCAAAGTCTGTTCTTGAGACTGAACTCGCACTTACTCCTGTGCTCTCGTGCAGGAAAGTTTATCTCCCAGGTGAGGATTCACACCTTCTTTCCTAGGGAAAACAATCAACTTAGGTCCCAAGCTTTTCTGAAAATATGCGTAATACTTCTAAATTTCTTCATCTTCCATCTGTAAATATATCTTGATCTTTGAGTAGAAGTAAAATTTACATTGTAAAATTTGTGAAGATAGTGCAATCCTGGAATCCCTCTAGTAGTAATAAGCACGATCATTGCATACAGTTGCTTTGCTACAAACCTGGTAAAACACCATTGTGATTAGCTGATTCAGTCTGAATTCATACCAGTATATTTATCTGATTTTGCTCATCCAAAAATATTTTTATTGGCTGGAAAAAAGTATATAACAAGTTCTTTCAAAATAGAAACATATGCATTTCTTATGATTTATTTAAAAAAAAAAAGAGAGAGAGAGTACAGGTGTGAGTGACATGTTTTGGCAGTGATCCTGACTCATATTTTTAACTAGGATTTTTTTTTTAATTCTATTCACTTCAAATAAACTACTATGACAACATCAAGCTCTTTTTCATATCTTGATACATAGCTATGATTTACAAAAAAAAATGGAGTGAGAAAAATTTGTGAACCATCCATCTAGAGTTGGTAGATGAGGTGAAAGGGCAATGTTCTCTTTCAGATTTTTTGCTTTCTCTCCATTTTATTTTGAGTTTGAGAACAGTGATTCTAAAGCCCTTCCATTCTTTGTCTCAGTTGTAAAATTATGCTTAATATTCATACGCCCCATACGATGCAAGCTCCCTGTTTTATCCATAGGAATTACTCCTTTCCTGTCCTTAGTAGAATCCAGGCCCTTTTGAATTTGTTTTGCTGTTAAAGAACAGAAGAGAGTGTTTCAGAGAATAAGGTTTTGCTCCTTCTCCCAATGTATTGTCTTCATGTCTTGTCTTCATGTCTCCACTAAACACCTTCCCTCTTCCCTCACTTTTTTATGGAGTTTATTTTCTGCCTTTTTAATTGATTGGTGTGTTGTGTGCGATTGCAAAAGCTCCAGGAGCAGGCTCAAGGCAAACAGGAGGAACGTGTCATGGGGAGTGCAGAGGCAGTGGGAAGGCCTAGCACAGATCCCTGACTAATAGGTGCAAGATTGTTAATCTGCTTATTTCAGTAATTAGTTACTTGATTTTACTTCATTTCATGGACTATTGTGAAATAAGAATTTATTTATTTATTTATTATGTAATGTGGGCACACATTGCTAACAAATTGTCAGTAATTTTAATGGGATTCTCATAAATTCATCCTCCTCTCTGATTTTCCTGTGTCCCAGCTCTTCAAGACCATTTTTTCTCCTGCTGCCAACAATCCTTCTTTGCAAGCTGCATTTTCTTCTCTGAGGATCTTGACTGAGAAAAGGAAACAGCCTCCAGTCTTTAAAATAATAACTTCCAGTATTTACTGACTCTTATTAGCTAGTAAATGAATGACAGTTGTGGTGTTGTTTTTTTTTTTTCCCCTGATCTACCTGGTTTGTTTCCATTTTGTTTTTCAATGTGATGCAGTCAGAGCCCTAGAAATATTTGTTACTCACATTTTTAATATCTTGTTAGCAAGTGTGCAATTAAAACATCTTTTAAAACAGCCATGAGATTCAGCTGCTAATTTTCTTGCACCTTGATTTTTCAGAGCTGAATTTGTATTTGTGGAAATTGGTGTCTATGGCTATGAATGAATAGATTTTTTTTAAAATGTAAAATCTACTTTTTCTCTTGGGTTACTCTATTGCCATGTTTTGATAGACAATAGCAGCATTAAAACATTTCTAGGAATGGCTTCAGACAGGATGTGGTGGAACTAACTGTTATGTTTCCTCTTTCACTCACCTTTCATGACTACTGACAGAAACATTTAACTACAAAGACCACACTAAGAGTGTGTTTTCCATTTACCAGATAGCCCATACTTTTGGCTGAAAACTAGACTAAGCAGTGTCATTTAAATTCTTGAGAATTCATTGATTTTTTTCCTTTATTTCAGTAAACAGGAAATACATGGGTAGATAAAACATTAATCCAATTAATAAATTCATGTAGTTGGCCAGAAATAAGCTTGAATCTGTGGTAAGTGGTAAGCAACCCCTTTGGAAGTGGTGTGACTAACTAGGCTCTCTGAAGAATGGTCCTCTAGTTTGTATGCACTAGTGTGAACAGTTGTTCATTCAAGATAGCCTGATAGTTGGGTATAAAGGGTGTCATGGAAAACGCTTCAGTCGGATCTTTCACCTTCTTAGACATCGAAGACAGCCAGCTAGGAGACTCATACGTCATTAGTTGCAAACCTTGGACCTGCTCCTTTTAAGCATGGCTGAGGAGGCTCAAGTGTCACAGGAGAGCAGCATAGGATGAAGGTGGAGCTAAATACCACCTGGATGAGACTGTTACCCATTAAGAAACAGACATTGATGGGGAAATATATCCAGGGAATTTGGTAGCAAGTGTAACCATCCTATATAGCAGATTGTTGAGGCTTCCTAAAACAGGATGTCTCCCCTTCATCTCACCCTCACAAGTAGAGGGAATCATAGGGTGATATTTTAAGAACTAAGCCTATGCAGCAGTGTGTCCCGGGTACCTGAAGCCTTGTGCCTTCCAGAAGACAGGATTCATGGCACAGCTGTGGTGTGGGTAGGACATGAGCACTCGCTCTTTGCTGTCCACTCCCTACCCCTAAAGTGGAGGGAGTCACAGGAGAACCTTTGGGACCAGTTGTCCATGTACATTTGTAACAGCCATCACCACAAAGCCTGGTTTCAGAATATTTTTTTATGCAGTACTATCAAACTTATTCTTTGAGAGCTGTGAAGTAAATGAGGCATTTCAGAAGATGTGTAGGAGTGTTTGGACAAGTTTATGGTCTGTTATATCCTTAGGACAGGGCTGTCTTTACCCCTGAAGCAGAGAGGGACTGCATCGTGGGCCCATCACCAAGGCAGGCCAGTGGTTTTGTAACTAGGACTATAAAGCTAGTCTCCTAAAATTGGACTTAGGAGCCTAGCATCAAGACTTTGTTTAAAAAAGCTTGACTTAGTAGTCACCGTGGCACAAGTGTCATTCAGTAAGAAGCCCCTTCGAGGCAGGAATCACCAGCAGACTGGGGGAACAGAGGCCCGATGCAGGGCCTGTGTGTGTTCACTGGTGGCTTCTACCTGCTGGGTGGGTTTTGTGTGAGCTGCAGGGAAGGACAAGGCCTTTATAAAACAAATGCGGTGCCAGCTCTCTTGCTGGTAAGATTTGCTGAACAGCTTGCTTTCAAGATGCCCATACTTCAAAGCATAACAATTTGGTCATGTTGCTATAAACAGATATGTTTGAAGACTATTAGCTATTGTTCTGCTTTTTATTTTCATTATTTCAAGCTAAGCCTTTTTTGTAAACATATGTATTTTTTTTGTGCAGGGATATTAGCTGTTCAGCCTGTTTTGGAAAAAGCATATTGACTTCAGAAAAAGTCTCAGTAGCATGCAAAGCAATGGAAAAATAAGGAACCTGATTGTTTGCAGTGTTCATTTTAATTCTCTCATGGAGTGTGTGAATGCTTGCTCTATGCTTAATTAGCTAGATGCGTGTTGCTCTGCCGACTGGAGCCCAAGGGCATTTGGGATTTGGGATTTTTTTTTTTTTAGATGATTGTTGCTCTACTGCAATTTGGTGTTTTTGCTAAACAAAAGGAGGAACTTCCCCAGAGATATTTCTTTTTTTAAACTATGGATAGACTTATGCCTAGTTGTCGTCTTTCTTGTTGCAATTTTTTTTATTCGTAATAAAAGATGTATGTAGCTTTTATTTTAATGGGGAAACTTTGAATTAATTTAAGTTTTTTTTTTCCTCCTTCTTCCTTAAGGATACCATTAATAATAATAGTATTTCCAGCAGTCATTGTCCACAGTCAAAAACAGAGGATTTTTATTAAAAGTAGATTACAATTTGTTTAGATGCATTTACAAGCGTTTTTTGTTTTGTTTTTGGAGTATGCCCTGGAAATATGTGTGTCAAATGACAAACATGCGGAATGTTTGCTCTGTTTGCTATGGAATGGAAGTAACTAAAATAAAGGACTTTTTTAAAAAATTAATTTTCTATTACAGCTCTGAGAGAGCCCAATATGTTACAGAATTAAGGTCAGAAGTTGAAACCCTGGGCATGTTAAAGTCAATAAGAGTTTTATTTGTTTCAGTACTATTAAGATTTCACTCAGATCGTTAGGACTGTTTCCATGTTTTCATTTGTCCATAATCTTAGTAGAAAACCATCTGCACATATAGGTATGTATGTGTATGCATTCTCTAAAAGATTTGGACAAACTGGATATCTTTTAGTCCATCAGGCATTTATCTTATCTTACCTCTGGTATTTATGAGACACCAAATAACACTCATGTCTAGCTATAGGTTTTTATTGTATAAATTCAATAGTTTTATGTCTGTCACTTGTATTTTAGCTGTGTAAATCAGTCCATTCTGTGTGAACTTTGGCCTCGGCTTCTCCAGTGCAGGTGCAGAAGGTGTGCAAACAGTCTGGAAATGTAGCTGATGAGCTGAACTTCAAAGCTTTTGATGTAGTGAGCCTAAAGACAACACTCTCAGGGCCTACAATCATCAGCCTTGCCCTTTTATGCTCTTCCATAATAAAAATAAATAACACACTTCAGCAAATTTCAGCACCTTAGAAAGTGAGAAAGGGCGTTGTGTATGTGCATGGATAAACTTTGTTCTTCGGTAATCTTTGTTTGAGAAGTTATATTTCATGTCGAACAGGAGTAGATTATCAATGGTTTCATGCTGAAAGAGATTAAAATCTAGATACAGTTTGATATCCAAAGCTTGAAAAATTTAGTTAAAAAATGTTTCATCGAAAAATTATGAATGGCAGTTTGTTGTGTTGAACTTATTCCTACCGGTATTTGTGTGAGCTTGTGAAATGTTATTGTTCTCAGAAACAAAGACTTTCAAGAGGTTGTTTGTGAATATTAGTGTAAATCAATCTGGAGCTAATTGCACGGCCTTCCTCCTGGAAGGTCTGAGGATATTTGGAGGCAGAAATGCTACCTGACTTAATGACCTAATCGTATCAATCAGTTTAAATGACTGGGACTTTTAAATGTGCAGATTTTACAATTGGAATCTAAAATATGTGAAAAACTGTGAATTTTGAACAAGCATTAGATTTATAATTTGTTTATGAAAAGAATAATATATATACTGCAATGGAGTGCAGAATATAATGCATGGCCTTACAAATTTCTCTAGTATTTAGTTTTTAATAAAAATAAACATATAAATATCCTGTTAGTTACAATACTATAATGCCTCTTCTTTCTTAATTCATTTTGCTGTCCTGACTGAATATGTTTCTGATTACCTCAATGAAAAGCTCTGAAAAGTGCTGATTTTTATTATAGCGATCCAGTCTCAGCAGCCGCAGGACCAGGAGCCAGGCTTTGAGACACTTGACTCTCTCACACTTTGTGTTATGCAGGCAGTGATTTCCTGTGCAGAGTTTCAGATCAGGCAGGTGCAAGTAAATGAAACATCGCTGCAGCTTCATGTGAGTGTGATGCCCAGAGCTCATATTCAGATGAGCCAGTTACAGGCACAATAAATAAATGAATAAATAAATAAAGGCCAGAAAAGCAGTGAGCTGTTTCAGTATGTGTGAGCTACCAGCATAGCCGTGCCAAAGAAAAGGCATTGGGCTTGATGGATTATCTTGAGCCTTGAATTTGAGCCATGAGTCAGTGACTGAAACATGCTGATTTATGCATCACCTGAAGCAGAGTGCAAGGTAAAAATCTGGGAGAGATTTTTATTCATGAGATGCAATAATTTCAGTTTCTGGCATCTTGAGAATGTTGCTCAGACAACATTATGCTGTTTGTATACATGAGCTCTAGTAGCAAATGTTGATGTAGTAGATTAGAAATGCCTGTAAATAGTCCTTATTCCTCTGTACTGTCGCAATCTAATGAAGCATCTATTTAGGCATCAGTATTCTCATTTATTTCAAGAAGCTGTTTTGCTGATTGCCTCTTCTGAAGAGATTGATAGGCAAAGAGCAGTTTGATTTGCTGATGAAGTAACTGATAAAGTCACTTCATCAGCAGATCAAGATATGTTACTAATGAAGTAACGTAACACATGTACACCCCATTAGGTTCAACCTGATCTACAGAAATTGTGACCCATTTTAATTAGATAAATATATATTATATATATGTTTAAGGCCTTTAAATGTGTGCGTGAACATTGTGTTTTTAATTCGAGACTAATGCCTACCTACTGTGCTTAAGACAATCATTTCTTATTGCCTGAGAGTGCAGACCTACCCATCTGATTATTACTATTTCTCTGGCAGAAATCACTGCCTTCCTAGACTATCAATCCCATATCAACTTCAAGCAAACTAAACTAGTGATGAACGTGGCTCTGAGCAGGTTTGTCTAACACTTTTGGGGTGGTTTAGGGAGTCCTCGGACCATGGTTCTTTCCATCAAATGTGTGTGTGAATATCCAGCCGATGGCTAGTGAAGAGCCACCACTGGCACTAATGCATTCGAGTGGAAAAGCTCAGTCCTTACTGAAAACACTTCATTTTCAAAGGGTCTTGGACCAGCTTGAGTAATCAGGTTATTAGAATAATGTAAATTAAGCCACTGCAGTGTTCCTGTTTAACGAGTCATGCTCTGAAGCTCTGTGTTGATTTTGCAGATAGTTGTATTTTTTAATGAGATAGAAGCACAGAGGCTGGTGTAATTTACCACGTTTTCATTTTATGTATCCAAAACCCATAGTTTTGGATAGTAAAGCTAAATTAAATTATAAGAAAATCAGTTCTGCAAAACAACCTAGCCTGGACAGGCTTTGCAATAAGACCTTGGTGGACCAATCATGTAAAAGTCACAATAAATTTTGTCACGTTTGGTTCTAGCACTTGTAAATGCATTAAATAATAAATTTCAAACACAGTTCAAAACTTTGCAGATCTTAAATTCTATCTCTCAGCCTTAACGTGGCTGAGGCTGAAATCTTATTTGTTGGAGCCATCAAAGCAGCGCAGTGCTCTGACATTCTTTGTTTTTTACATCTGCTGACCTGGCTCCTGTATGTGAGCTTTCCATCAGGATTCATTTTAGTTCTAAGAATATGGTCAAATGTAAATGCTGAGGCAAGTTTTTAATGATTTAGGTATTGTGTTAGCCAGGATGATTTTGATTATGGCAGTTATAGGCTTTAGGTCTGACTTGCATTGGTTCTATACCCCAATAAGGATTTATACCTGTGTAAGTAATAACAGATTCTGACATTCTGGTTGAATTAAGTTGTGTTCAAGCCTTTTAGGTGAAAAGTGCTCCAAGATTGCCCTTACATTCTTAAATGCAATTGAGTGTTATATCCTAACTATGTTAATTTGGGGGGTTGGCGGGGGGGATGAAGAGCTTTATTCCTTTTGTAAAGATTCTGATAATTTATATATTTTAAAGAAATTTCTGCTCCAATGCTGTACTTGCTTTAAATGTCATTCTATAGAAAGACAATAGTTAAAAGATGATTAAGGGACTCAAACATCTATCATAGGAGGAAAGAACGTGGAGCTGGGCTTGTTTAGCCTAGAGAAGAGAAGATTGAGGGGATCTTATATAAACACACCTGATGGGAGAATATGGAAGAAGTAGAATAGAGAAGAGGATGGGGTCAAACTCTTCTCAGTGGTGGCCAGTGACAAAACAAGGAGGTACAAGGAGGTAATGGGTACAAACTGAAACACAGGAAGTTGAATCTCCGTATGAGGAAGAACTTAGTTCCTGTGAGGGTGACAGAGCCCTGGAACAGATTGCCCAGAGAGGCTGTGGAATCTCCTTCTCTGGAGATCTTCAAAATCTGCCTGGATGTCACCCTGTGCCACGTGCTCTGGGTGTTCCTGCTTGAGCGGGGGGGTTGGACTAGATGACCTCTAGAGGTCCCTTCCAACCTCAACCATTCTGTCATATGTGTTATGTGTTTGGATGAAAATTGCAACTAAATTTTCCCAGAATATGGAAGCCTGTAAAGGCAGAATGACTTAGCACCTGGAGAAAATTTCTTATGTGTATATATATATAACATATTCACATGTATATAGATAGATATATAGTAAGCTCTTTCCACAAGTAAATTATTATATATTTTTCAGCTGCATACATTTTCTTTAACAATTGGGGAAATTCATTAATACTCATCTACACGCTGCCTTACGAGAGCATCATGGTCACGCAGTAGGGTAGGGTTTGCTTGTGCAGCCTTTTATATACAAAAGCTATTCAAAAACAGACTTAGCCAGCTGGAAGATTTGTAAACCACAAACTGCTTTTGCATTAAATATAATGCATTTGGCATTTCGCTTTGTTTCTAGAAGTAGAATACTGGTTTTAGGAAATTTTGTCTTCTCATGGCGTCATCTGGCATTTTATTTATTAACTGCCAAATAATGTTTTTTTGAAGAAGAAAAGCATAGTAGATTATGCCAGCACAGTCCCAGAACTTACAGTGCTGTAGCTTACTAACACCGGTAAAGTCTGTCTTTTTCCATTGACAACTTCAAGGACAAAATTTCTTACCGAAACTACAAAAACAGAGAACTCTGTTCTTCTCATTTTCATTATTATAAATCACTTTTCCAGTACAAAGCAGAATATAATGACAGAAATGTAAATCTAAAGCACTTCTGCTGCATTTAGCTATTATTATCTTGGAAAAGTCTTCCCAGATAATGGCTTGTTAGTGACTGGCCTCACTTGCGATGTCTGATAGAACATAATCTTAGAAAATACTTGTTCAAAGTTCATGTTAGCAAAACATTTTTGTATGGTCTGCAAGATGATCAAGCCACCTCATCTTACCCATCAAGGCCTATAACACATTGTCATTCAGATCAGTTTATTTCAGAAAATGAACCTCAGTAAGTAAACAGATTAAGCTATTTTTTCATGGCTTTATTATCTGAGATCAAATATATGCATGCCATGCAGCTTTTACTGGGATCCTGCTAGCAAGAGATAACTAGTGTATTTCTCCTGTTATCCAAGAACTGCACTCTCTCTCTTTTTTTTTTTTTTTTTAGCATAATCACTGAATTTTTGAAACACATGTTCTTTTAGAATCTGGCAATACACATGAAAAAAAGAAATCTCAGTCCAAATTAATGCAAATGCACATGTCCAGAGATAAAATGTTCACATGATGTAGTAGAAGAGCAAAACAGCCCCAGACTTTAAAAGCTGTAGTAGATACTGTCTTTGGAGCTTTTTTACCTGACTGCACTGTGCTTGCTGTAATTCATAGCAGGTTCAGTATTGATATGATAGTGCAGTTTCAGCAAGCTTCAGTTTAGAGAAATACTGTTTATCAACCAGACTCTTTTCCTTAGGAAAAAATAGTAATGTGAAACCTCTAAGCCTGAAGCAATGGTGTTTGACAAATTAATGCAAATTAATGGGATTAGGCTGTTAAAAATATTATTTACTTATTTACTTATTGTTCTACATTTTTTTTCCACAAAGAGAGGGCAGAGAGCGTAGAGTTTGCAAGAACCTAATATTCTCTTGGCAAATATTTTGAAGATTAATGATCAGGTAGCTCCAACACTGTTGTTTTTAAATGGTGACAGATGAATAAAGGCTTTGTAGCAAGGAGAAAACAGGTGCTGAGATGCAGAATGATTTTTTCTGTGTATTTTGAGGGTTTTTAATAGCAGAAAAGCTGCTTTCTTGCTCAGTGGCTATCTGTGCGCTGCTTTGTGCTGTCAGCTAAAGACCCCCTTGCTTGTGACATAGTGTTAAAAGTCCTTCTAAGATGCAGCTTAACAAAGCATCATCCGGGATCCTGATCCTTGCTCTTGATGTGAGAGGATGACTGCCAATCACTCGGGACCATAAGCAGATAGGCACTACCCTGACTGGCCTCCGGGTAAATTCTTGTTTGCATTTCCTTTACAAAAAGCCTGCGGTTGTTATTACACCTGCTGGTGTTCAGTGTCACTGACCTCTTGCCTAATGTACAATCAGGTGCTCTTTTTTAACAGGCAAACTGGCATTCAGCCCACTTAAATTAGGTTCATTTGTCATGTACTCCTATCTGCCAGCAAGCAAACTGAGGAAAAAGAGGTCAAAGTAGGGATTTTTCAAATGTAAATGTTTCCTGGAAACTGCTGTTGAAACTTAGATGTGTCATTCAGAAGGCATGTTACTGCCTGCCTGCTTTCTTAAAAACTAATTGCCTTAAGATTTACTTTTCTGCAAGTCTTTGCAACAGTTTTGTGTGAAGTTGTTATGTACGTATTTTTACTGCCAAATATTGTTGCAAGCAATAAATGAATAACTAGGCTATGTTAAAAGCATATTTTGCCCAGATGCTGCTTTGAAATACTGGATTAAAATGGAAAAGTTAATTTAAAATCTTTTATGGGAAGTGGTATCACGCAAAAGACTAGGTTGCGTTGGCAAGTTTCTTGTTGCAACTAGTGCTTTCATGTATGGGATGTATACAAATATATAATGTTGCATTTTGTCAATTATTTCATTTTGTCTCCTTTATTTTATTTATTTATTTATTGACGGATTTAATCACATGGCACTCATATGAGTAACTTGGTGGATTGTTAGTTCTGGTAGGAGGCCATTTTACTTCAAAAAAAATTTTTTTTGGGGTGGTAATTAAATTCCCGAAGAATTGTGTGGACTCAGGTGAATTACTAAATATTTGAATGCCTGTGGCAATACTATGGATTTGTTTAAGTTAAAGAGCCTGGAATTAAGATTATTGCATCAAGATGTAGCGATCCACAGTAAAAGGCATGGAGCGTGGTGAGTTGGGGGCAAGAAGTACTTGCTTCTTCGTTATAGAATAATAATTTAGTTTTGCCAGTTATTACAAAAGAACTGAAGCTTTATTAAAAAAACTGTTCAGCTGTGCTAAACTCCCAGAGGTAATAATATTGATTCTTCTGCTGTCACATTTCCACTATCTGTAAAAAGGAGAGAAGAAAATTTCAGGCTGGTGATCGATCAGTCAGGAAGAGATTGGCTATGAAATGGGGAAGAGGCTTTCCGAGTATGAAGACTGACATTAAAAAAAAAAAAAAAAAAGTGTTCTTTAAACTTATGACTATTGTGTGTGATTGAGAGAAGCTCCCTGGCTGTGTGCATGTGCTGCCAGGCAGGTGCAGTTAGAGAGGAAGAGCTCTAGCTTTAGCACGAGGATGGGAAGGCTGAATGTGTGAGATAATGGAGTGAAAAACTGAATGACAAAATAAGTTACTTGGTTATATCCAATGAAAGTAGAAAGTAAATTATATGCCAAGAGCTAGTTCTACAGCTAGAATTAGGACCTGGAGGTAACAGCAAAAGACTGAGAGATGTAAAAATGGTCTTGTTTCCTTACTCTGAGTTATCCTTCGGTTGATCTTCTCCGTCATTTCTATTGAAGTTCTCTAAGTCTGTCTCGTTTCCGCTAATCTCTGGGCAGTCCCACCTGTGAACGCCATTTATTTACTATGTCTTTGCTCCTAGTTCATAATCTTCATTCTCTTTTCAGCTCCAACTAATTTTCTCCAAATTAAAATCTTGGCTATTCCCCTCTCAGGTATCTTAGCTATCTATGAGTAAATATGGCCAAAACTAGTAATTTGTTTTTCTGTTTGCTTGCTTTCGTGATCTCTGCAGAGAATACCAGCACATGACCTTTATAACATTATCTGCTAATCATTGTTTCGATTCCCCAAGTAGCAAAAGTGCCATAAGCCGTAGCTTAATTTTGCAGGAAAGTAAAATGAGCAGCAGCTCAGCTGAAAGCTGAAATCCCCAAGCAAGAAGCTGGAAGGTGGTGAGGTCAAGGTCAGAAAGGAGGTCCAGGTTTTATTTTCACCCTTGTTGTATCTGTGATCTGCTAGAGCAGCTTTTGTTTTTGTGACATTGACTTTAAACTATGAATGTGCAAACCCATTTAGATAATTAGCTTCAAGCTTACGGAATAGGACACAATTCTTTTATTCATGGTTCAAGGTAATAGCTAATGCATATAATCTATGTCTGGCTCTCTAGATGAGACATCCTCCTCTACTTTTACTGCAAAATAAACTGTCTGGGATTTAATATGGATGGGAATAAAGTCGAGGATTTCAGTTGGGAGAGATTTGTGTAACAAGTTGTTAATATTGAGTGCACTGTAGAAATTTGTTCCTATTATATCAGAAATGACTGCAGGAGTTGTAGTGTGTGGTGGAGGAAGAATTTTGGATCTTGATTGCCAATTTGGAAGGCCACTGCTGAAGGCAATCCTCTCAAAACTCTTGTTCTCACTTCAGCAGTTTCTGGCAGATGTGGGCTTCTGTTGTACAGGATAGCTTGTATGATATCAAAAACAGGACAAAAATTTGGAAACAAGGAGAGCATTTGGCATTTATTAATCTGTAGGGTGTGCACACAGATTACTAAACCTTGTGAGGTGAATGTCTCTGTGCTCTACAGACAATAGTCAAATGTTTTACAGATTTAGGAGAAAGAATTCCATTTTTAAAAAAAGACAAAGGAAATCTTAACATAAAACTGAAATGGGGAATAATATAATACCAAGGATTACCTTTTCAAATCTGTTCATGCACTGTTTTCTAAATAAAAAGCCCCGTATGGACGGGTTGATTGAAACAGTGAATCAAATGCAAATCAAGCATCACCAAAACTTTGTGCACAATGTGTACAATGTTTGTTTTCTATGTTGTATTTCAAATTGTTTTCCATAACAGTGACTCAGTGCATTTACATTTATTATGACTTTGTCTTACAAACTGTCAATGTGGCTTACATGCTTAGAGATTTCAAGAAATATACTCTTGATAGCTGCATTTTCCTGATTTGAAATGTAACAAATTTCCCTCTTCTGGTGATTTTCTTAGAAATGTACACTATTTGCATTGCTGTGGTATGAGAGATGTTTCATGGCAAAGAATATGCCTGAGATTCCAGGATGCCATCAAAGAATTCCCAGTGCTGGTTTTGGTTCACTGGATTTAAGCGTTCTTTGTCAGGACTGAAATCAGCCCTACCAGATCCCAGATCAGGTCTGAAGTGTTTTCCCAAGGATTTGCCACTGGTAGTAGAAAGAAGGTCTGTTGCCCAGAAGCATTAAAAGTATAAACTCAGCTATTTTGGTTTTGTGGGTAGGACAGTGCTGTTTACTGAGTTTCCAGGTAGGAATCTGAGTGGGTTATCTAACACTCCATAAATTACTCTTTGGCCATAAGGGGAGGAAAAAAAAGAAAAAAAAAGGGATACTTAGATTGTCATCATTAGAAAGTATTCGACTAGTCGATCTGCATATTTAGTACAATAGTAGAACAATATTATAAAAATAGGAGATGACTCCTGTTGCAATTGCCTTTTTATATGGAAATATATTTTATCATTCCTATTTATTTACACTGATTTCAAGGAAAACTCAAAAATTGCCTTGGTATATGCATTACATTTTGAGGGTTTATTTTTCTGTAGGCAAGTACACTCTGAATCTGAAAAAGTAAATATATTGTGCTGCTTGGAATAAGGATTTCCCAATAGTTTTAGATTCTGAGTGCTTGAAAATCTGGCATCCCTTGAAACATAAATATATCAGTATTTGGGGCAGAAAGAATAAATGACATGGTTCTAAGTTTAGTAAGATTTTTAATGTAGTATTTTATCTGCCCAACAAATTCAAGGAAGTCTTAATCTGAATGCCTTTGGTCCATGGGCTTGACTTTCTTGCCAGGGTCAGGGGTTTGAGTAGTTGTGCCAAAGCTTTTTATTTATTCCTATTTGCCCACACAGTTACTGGAAGCTTTCAGAGTCAATCATTCCAATCACTCATACCTGAACTGAACCCACATGAATGTAAATCCATTTGGCATTTCCCCATCCCATTTAATTTTCATAATTAGCTATTTGATTTGTGTCTTTTTTGCAGGCATAATCAAATAGCGTTTAACATTTTGTGGGACCAGCTTGACCAGCAGCACCCAAAAATCTCAGAATGTGTAAAAGAAGAAAGGGGATATAAAAGATCTGGTCAGAAATAGGGCCTCAGTTTGCTGTTCCTGTACAGTTTGAGCAGAACACGTGTTTGCTGGCGTACGTGTTCATGAATGTCTCTTTAACTAGCTGTGTGGTATGAGGGCCAGCACGATGAGGTAGCGCATGCCAGCTTTCCTTCCCAAAGGATCTAGTTGTTCATATTGGCAGGAAGTTTTACTTACCAAAGTGGTTAGCAACTGGCAAAGTGAGCACATCCAGGTCTGAAGTATTCCTTACACACAGTTTTTCATGGGAATTTCTGATGTTAACAAAGGTACAGTATGCAGTATGCTTAATATTCTGTTTTATTTATCAAGGCAAAGTAACAACTGTATGAGTAAGGTCAATACAGTAAAAATTATTTTAGGTCGAAGGTCAACATATTGGTCCTTGTGGTTTATTGTTTAAATCTTCAGGGATTTTACATATTAGCAACTATTTCCTGGAAGCAATAGGAATGATGTGAATTCCTAGAAGGATTTTCACTTTTCATTTTCCCTATCTTCCTTTCAAAGCAGAATGATACTCATCCTCCTAGAATTACTCTATTGTAATCTTTAATATTTATATAACTTTTAAAGACCCTCATGTGCTGCATGCATTAAATAAGTACACCAAACTCACTGTTAGAAAAACTAAATAAAACTAGAGCATTTGGAAAGTTTCATGTTTACAGAATGGTTATTTTCTTCTCCTTTCACATCCCCACATCTCCTTGCACCACATATATAGCTGGAGAAGGTCTTTATTACAGTGCTAAATCACAAGGACTTCTCCTTTTTCTCTTGTGGAGATGATGTCTTAATGCACTGTCCTGTGGTGGACCTGATTTTTTTTTTACTGCTACATTCTGTTTAGAGTATAATTTTTATCTAAATTGCATTAGTAGAACATGATTTATGTCCACTGCATATAAGAATATTTTTTCCCATATAATTCATTGAATGATAAGACTAGTTCATGTTCTTATTTAAAAAGCTGTTGTAAGCTTATCTAACCCCCCAAGGGACACAACTATCAGTATAAAGGTAGCAGAAATAGTTTAATTAAAAAAGCCTTGCTGTTAATGCTATTGTTGTCAACATTAAGGTGCACAATACTCTATCCTAAAAGTTTTTGCTGGGACAATGCTGTATTTAGTAATTTGAGATGATTACAAGAGCTTGGCTGTTGAAAGAATGTCTGTGCAGAGAAGATCAAGGTGCATCACCTGGAGCATGAGGCCTGGCTTTGGCTCGGAGCTGCCACTCAGAAAGGGGAGCAGAAGACTTTGAAAGAGCCTTGCTGGTAAATCCATCCTTTCGCCTCAGTTACAAGCTTTCCTGTATGTGAAGTTTAACTGCAGATGATTTATTTCCACAACAAGGCTCCTGTGTTAGCAGGTTTTGGGACTTGCTATGTGTTTTGCTATGACCTTTTTTCAGCAGGATGACAGCAGTTGTTCTTTGATTGAAACATGAAGAAAGATGTGCTGGAGTCAGATAAGCATCACTTCTAAAGCAGCTTTACCTCCCAATTTGCTGCTCTTTGTAATATGACTGGTAATAAGGAATGCTGAAATTGATCTTTGTACTCAAACTTGTTTGAATTATAATCTTGCAAGATATGTGTAAACCTATCTAAATAATTCTTTTTTATATGTATCTCTGCTTCTTTAGTCAAAAAGCGGTCGTGACACTGTACACTGAAAGGTACAGAGTAGGAAGACACTTGTGAATAGTTCTTTGCAATTTCTTCTTGTCATCCCTTAAGATTGTGATTTGCTGATTTGTGTTTTTAGAGCCTGTTAGTCTCTCTCTCTCTCTCTCTTTCTTTTTTTTTTTTTTTTTTTTTTATCTGAAGTGATTTGTGACTGGACAGCAGTAGTTTCTTTTATCTTCCTTTCCAAAGCTGCACTTTGGAAATGTGCAGCAGCAGATTAATCCCCCAATACCTTGGTTCAGCTTTCACAGTTGCTGCCAAGTAGGCCTTCTTTCACAGACCTTTTAGACTTCATAGTTATAATTAACAATTACTTACAGCAAGTTTGAAAGGGAATGAAAAGGTAAACTTAATTGATACAAAATATTGAAGAAAATAATCAACATGAAAAATTATATGAATCTCTCTATTTCTTAATTTTTAAATTTGGTGGAGGAATAATCTGTTTTGGCAGATAGTGAAGATTTTCAGAATTTAAGTAGGGCTAAAGTAGGGCTAACAAAGATCTGTTTTCTTCCAGTTCTGTTTTTTTTTTTTTTTTTTTTTTTTTTAATGTACAATGATGAATAGTATACCTTTAAAAGTTCTAGTGTCTTTTTGAATCCACTGGATGCCATTTAAATTGCATTAGGAATGAATGGGGCCTGATGAGATATATTAGCAAACAATTCAGATGAGAAATACTAATCCCTCAGCTTTCAAGTGATTTTAAAGAATGTGTGTCATTGCGAAATTTTATATTCAGGGAACTGAGCTGGTAAGCTCTTCAACTCACCTCAAGTGTGGGTTTTGACCATTATTGAAATTGTTGTTCAGTTTCAGTTCAATGAACAACGAAAATTTTTTTTAATAATCTACTACTTTTATTGTATTTAAAAGTATAAATATTGGTGTTTATAATACCAATACCATATAAAATGCTATTTTATATTTACAGCACACTCAAATTTGCATTTTCGGTTATTTATAGGAGTTGTCTTATGCATCTCTGTGAACTACCTGTTCCTGGTATTGTTTCAGAGATTAGCTGCTGCCTATAAATGTACCCATACCTTTGTCCAACACCGTTCACGTTTAGCCCTCAGGGTCACTAGCTAATACATTTGCTGTAGTCAGGGGAGAAGATTCCTATCAGGACTAAAACTTTGAACAAGACATGTTTCTTCTTAAGTTGATAGCAGCCAAATCAAAATCTTAAATTACGCTCCTCTTCTGGAATGATGTTTGTACAAACTTTATACGCTATGTTACTCAACGGACAGTCTTCTAAAAGAGTATGGGCAGTCTTTTATACATTAAATAGACGACTTTATACTGCTCCTGGGAGGTGGTTAAATATAAATTTGATTTACTGAAATGCAGAATTGTATTAATTTGATTGAGTTAATGTTATAATTTTATGGGATTCATCTATAATTTATTTGGAAGATCTTTCTGGTATGCAAATAGGAGCTAATTAAATTCAGAAGTAAACAGTTTGTGCTTAATCACTAATAGGTTTTTTTTCTCCCCCCCCTTAGAAAGAAACAATAATGGAGAGAATCTTAAACAGTTTTAAGAAAAACACATATATTTGTCTACCTCTGTGAAGGTGCTGATTAAGCACTCAATAGGTAAAAACTCTGCCCAGAAAGCTGACAGCAGAAGTTCACATTCCCAAAAATATACCCTAACAGATCATATGTTCCTCATTTGCCTTGTTGTTGATTTCTCTCTGCCATTGTTCTGTTAGAGACACCTTTCTTGGTCAAGGTGCTCCGCACAAGGGAGCTCTGATGACTCATATGAGTAGAAGTAACAGTAGTAATGGCAGTAATTATAGTAATAATACCACTAATAATAGTGATAGTATAAGATTGCCATCTGTAAAGATACTTATTTCTACTAACATTTTAAGCTAAGAGTTACTTTCTGTTTTGGTGAGTTAGAGTGGTTTGTATTGGGAATATACCCAATTATGACACTTTGAAGAAACATAATTTTAGCTGGTTGTAGTCTGTTTATGTGGCCAGCTGCCACAGAGCAGTTACAAATCTGAAGAAAACGTTCCTTTGGGAACTGGGAAAATTCGAGGAAAACTGGAAAAAATTGACAAACTCTGTGAAAATATAAATACAGTCTCCGCAAAATTAGAGAATATTTCTTCTCCGGCAGGGAGTTTTGTTTTATCCAATAATGTCAACAAGTTATTCTTCCCCAGCACATCTAACATGCAACTTAATTTTTTACCAGAGGTGTAGAACTGCCTTCATTTGAGCCTTGTTTCCTTGCTCAGAGCTAGTGCTGACCTCCCTGGTTCTTCCTTCTGTTTGCTTCTGAGAATGGGAGCCTGCGTGACGTTTGTGACCATCTACCATGCAGAGGTTCTGGAAAATAAGGAGAAAATCAGACCAATGTTAGTGGGAGAATCTTGGGAAAGAAAAGATTGAGTGAAATATCAAGGGATTGTTCTGGGAATGCGAGGAGTTTAGAATATACTTAAAGGGAAAATTATGCTTTGTTTAAAATCTCACAAAATTGTAATAAGGCTCCAGTACATTTCTGAAAAAAAATGGCTCTGTGTCAGCACCAACTAGTTAGCCAACTCCCATGAAAAGCAATTACAGCATCACTGATTTTGAAGTGAATTTTGGACTCTCTTCCTTCTGCACTGTTTTCAAGAAAATGCTGAAGGATTTGGGCATGGCTACACGCACTGTATCCATTATCACTCTTTCTCTTTTCTTGTATGTTAGTGAATGTAAACGAAGACATTTTTAGCCTCCCTGGTTTTCATTCAGTTTTTCAAACAAAGCAGTAGTGACTAAAACAGCTCTATCAGCCTCTCAAGGAGGCCAATTTAAGCTTTGGCAACTTGCCACAAACATAAAAAATACTATTTATTTATTTGCTGGGAGGAAAGTGAGAAGAGGCAAGTTCTTATTTCTATGATTTTCTTTAATAAAAATAAAAGCTCTCCTAGCTTGAAACCTTATGGAATTCTTAAATAGTAAGTCATTCTTGTTTACATTTCAAATATAACTGAATATTAAGAATTAGCAGCATTGAAAGGAGGTTGCTAATTTGAGTACCCAAATCCATTGTAAGGTGGAAAAGAATCTCTCAGCATTTGATAGAATCATAGAATCATAGAATGCTTAAGGTTGGAAGGGACCTCTAGAGGTCATCTAGTCCAACCCCCCTGCACACGCAGGGTCACCTAGAGCACGTGGCACAGGACTGCATTTACTTGTTTTGTGTTTATATCTCAGGGAAGACAATTCTTATGTTTTGACTGCATATTTTAGTCTAAAAAATTAACATAACTCTTGATATTTAGCATTTTGTCCTTGTTTGAAACAATATTTGATCTCAAAGATGAAACCCCACTTTTAATTTTGTGTGTACAGTTTTAGCTCTTAAAATCTTAAGTGTGTGCCCTGCTTTGTTGCAGGGTGTGATCCAAATCCAAAAGGCTCTTCTTTCAAGTGCTCATCTTAGATGCAGTTGTGATTGAGTAGTTTTTTCTGATGGGGTTTCAATGCATAGTGATAAAGGGACCTGTCTGAGTTTCTGAAAACACTTTGCAAAATTTACACATCTGAATCTAACCCACCAACTGCATATGTTGATTTAAAATAAAAATCATTTTGTCCTACTGTGAATAAGAAAGATAATGCCTTAACATGTCCTTGGTTGTTAGTTTTCATGCTATAAAAAGTAATGGCATTCTTTGTTATTTTGTTTTTTCTTTTTCTTGGAAGCACTGATTTCACATTTATTTGCTTTTGTCCTCTAATTACTGTTACTGTTCTGATTTCAAAGCACAATTATAACATTTCCACAGCGTTAGGCATCTATTCACCAAGATATGTAGCTATGTATTTTTTCATTTGAATATAGTGAGCGTTCCAAATACTTAATCCACTCTATATACTCAAATATGTTTGAGTATTCAGCTACAGAAGTTGCAAGAATCCAAAATGCATATTTTAAAGTTATAGGATCATCTGTGATTTTCATCTTTTAGCATAATTTTTAAGCCGTATGGTGCTTCCTTTGAAACACAAATCAGGGATTTTTGATGATCTAACAAAGTGCACAGTATGGAGGAGGGACTGATAAAAGGCTTAGAAGCAGATGTGAGTCAGAATGCAAGTAGTCTTATGTATCATGGATAAGCTATTAACAGGGATCCTTTGAGGAAGGTAATATGCTGTTGATTTTAAAGGTTAGCAGTAGCATCCTGTTGGATATTATACTTCTAGGAATTGATATAACTGCAAAAACTGTGCAGACTGTGAGCTTATTCCTATTCTTCTGGCATTAGTAGCGTATCTTTAAGCATTACACGACCCCCAGTTTCCCAGGTGACCTCTGCTATTGGTAGGTAGGTTGTTCTGATAGCATCAATCCTAGTGAAATAAGAGCTGACATGTGAGTAAGTCCTGTGGAGCAAGGAAAGATTCTTACTATATACTTTTCCATGCTGCCTAACATAATGATTTCAAGCATTCACTCTAGGTGAGGTGAACAAATGCAGTTCCTTTATTCCAGTTTAATTTCTAGCTTCTTATTAGAACAGTTAGTAGTTTTTATGAAATTTTCAGTGTTAATGCTTAAAAACTGTGATTCTATAATGCAGGTAAATCTTGACCTTTCATGCATTTTCTCCTTAGCTACTTATTCCGTCATGTTAAATTTTGTTCTAGTTTTTAACATGACATCGATTTAAACTATTGATTTATCTTTTGTTCCAACATATTGCTTTACCCTTTCTGAACTAATTTTGATATTGCTACTTGTAGGGTGGGAAAAAAAAGAGGAACAGCAAAAAGTTAGGCTGCTTACTGTACTAATAGCGGTCTCGCCATTTTCAACTTGTGTTCAGATTGTCACGTTTATCCGAGGAGGAAATGTAAGGAAGAGAGGGTGACTCTTAATTTCATAACTAATTCAGGTAGTAATTTTCTTGATATTCTGTCTCACTTAAAAATTTCCATTGTATTTTTGGCTGGAGTCAGTATGTTTTGTTTTTTTCTTGCAGTATTCAATCATAGTTTTATACAACTTTTGTTGATTTTACTCAAAATGAGGTGCGGCCTAAAGTCTCTTGGTTCAAATATATACATCATTTAAAGAGAGGATAGATACCCTTCTGGATGGCAAACATTACAAAGGCAAACTACTGTCATGTGCCCTTATAATGTTTCTAAAGATGATTTATCAAACAATTAGTGAGAATTTGCTCATATTTATTTTCTAGTCTACAAGTGTTCTTAAAAGTTGTCTTTAATTCTAAAATAGTAACCCCCATGATTTCCTTAGGGGAGAGAAGGTGGAGACGTCTGCTTCCCAGGAAGCAGTGTTTGAAGTAGGCATGCTTTACTTTTGCAGCATGGTAATGAGAAAAATGTCACTGGAAAGAAAGGATAAGACATCATAAAAAAAAAAAAATGTTACTAGATGCTTTACATATTTTTCCTGGATACACTTCCTTTTTAGTGCTTATAGATATGGTTGGATATATGGTCATCCTCTTTCATGTGGAATTTTTGCTAGCACACACTTAAAATAGTTTATTAATTGGTATCTGGATTCTTCATTTATCATTGTTGTGGAAGTAGATTGTTTTCATATTGTCAGTATTAGTAGTTGGACATATGCTCAGTATTAAAATTGTGTGAAAATGATGATTTAAAAGAACAAATTACCACAAGTGAAAAAGAAAAAAAAAAAAAATTAGACCTGTTTTGATATCTTGTTTTAGTAGCCTAAACTTTATATAGCTATTTATTTTTATATAGAGTAAACTTTATTTTAGGAACAAAATTAAACTGTAGCTTGTGAACTAAATTAAATATTGGATTTTCTTATGCAGTCTGTTGCTATGCTTTCCACACAAACATATGAAAATGTGAAGCAAAGCTTTTAACTGGGAAACTAAGAGAAGTTTCTGATGTTGAATGAATCACTTTTCCTTCTAATGACAGATCAGGAAGATGATTTAATCTTACAGTGAAAACGAATGTTCTACTGACAGGTTCACATCAACAGATTAGACATCCATCTTAAGACATTTTTATCCTACTGATTCATTCTCTTGGAAGAATGTAGACTTTCACTTATTTTAGAAGTGATTTGAAGTTGGTTGTTGAGATTCCATCTTGTATCTGAAACTTAATTGGGATTATGTTACCTGAGAGTGACGATTTTTAATAGGTATGGTTCAAGTCGTGCTACAGAAAATGAGTAAGCAGGTCCTAATGGAAGGAACTAACATATATACACATATGTAGCAAGCAGCTGTAAGGCAAACGTCCGGATAATGCATCTGAAGAAAGAGTTTATACAAAAAAGTAATATTAAAAAAATACTGCTGGTTTATGTCCATAGAGAATAGGCAGATGTATATAAACCATCCTCATACCTGGAGCACTTCACAACTTTAATTCCAAGCAGCAGCTGAGATCATTTGTTATGTTTGCATATTTTTGATGGACAAAGGGAATAAATACTTTGGGATCCAAACTTGGCTAATGCTCAGTATTGCTGTGAAGCCTAGTACCATCTTGATACATTTCAGACTTAACTCAAATTTTTTAATAAAACCTGGAAATGCAGATACCATTTAAATTTTCCACTGTATTTTATCATGTATAGACTTTTACTTAAGGTGACACTCTTTCTTGAAGCAGTACTAACTTCAAAGTTAGATCAGATTGCTTAGACTCTTGTGAGCACTGAGATACTATTACTCAGACCTCAGACTACATGGCCAGTAGAATGTATGGAAAGGCTATACAGACAGGCAGTATTGAAATAGAAATAGCTTATGTATGTATCTTTGTGTGTCTGCATTTCATACAAGAAAGGATGAAGCAAGAATGTTCTGGAGATGATGATAAACTGCCAGATGTAACCAAAAGGTCCTTGCTGGCATCATAAAATACTGTGAAGGATATTTCTGCCCTTGCCTTGCCTCCTAGCTGCATGGTCTTTTTGACAGAATGCTCAGTTTACAGATCAAACTGACCACTAACTTTTACCAAAAAAGATAATAATGATTGCTTTGTTGAATTCCGTGAGCTTTTCCAGCTCACCACTTAGCCAAATGAATAGTAATGCTGACAAAAAGCAGCTGATGTGAACGGTATGGCTGGAACTGGGAGGTGAGAGGGGGCCATAGGAAGGCAGGATGTCCTTTTTTAGCAGCAAAGCAGATAGACTTCAGCCAACTGTAAGATGATATCCATTGGCACTGACTGTAGTATTTGTAGTTGCTACATATTTATGCTGCTTTGCACTTTGAATTCTAATATGTTCAACCAATATGGTCGTCTTTTTTCTTTTGAACAGTTCACTAAAGTTCACTAAAGGAAGGTATTTACATTTCACCTACATAACCAGTTCTTTAGCAATCAAATACAAATTCATCCTGCAACATCTTTACAGATTCAGCAAGACAAAAATGGAGTTTCTTCTGTCATTGCAGGCCATAAATGATACAGGCTATTCTTTCTTCTGACAGATTTGAGGTGTCCTTTCTTATGTATAGCACTTGACAAATAATTTCTGACCAGAAGCTGAACTTCTGTAACAAAGTGCCCATTCATTAGACATGATATTTCCTGGATATCAGATGAGTATCTGCAATAGTGTTTATCAAAGGAAAGATAAGATTCCTCCTTTCCCTCTAACTGAGCCAACCCCAGGAAGAAACAAATTGGGAAGTTCTGTAAAAGAGTTTGGTATCTTATTGCAGATAGTTAAGTGAGTTGCTTTTCACTTTATTCATTCTGTTCAGCTGCACCTTACTCACTAGCAATAGATGTGTTTACCTAGAACCATACTAAAATATTTTAATATTTAAATGTATTAGTTATGCATACAACTAGATTAGCATTGGTTTTACATATACATTCTTCCTAACACCTACAGAAGTGAAATTGCTGGTGTTCTCCATCTTTTGGACCTAAATAATCATAAATATGTTCAGAAAGAGGAATATAAATAAACAAGAAGATATGAAGAAGTGACAGCCTTTGGTCTGTTGTAATTTGCATACCAAACTTAAACTTTAGACTTTAAAGCCTAGCTCCTCCAGTTCTCAGTAAAACCAAGAAAAGTCCTTAGAAATCCTGTAGCTTGCCCAGACAATCATAATGTGGAAGACAACATGATTTCTGAGATAATGCAAGCTGAACAGCATTTCCTTATGACACTAAACTTTATAGGTCTCACAAATAATAGAAAGTCTTCTGAAGGAAAACATGTTTTTCCCAGATTTCTTTATGGGTGTGATTCTTTCCTGCTAGCATGACAATAAAATTTATTCAGATTTTAAAAGATTAAAAGGAGGCTTGGAAGTTATAGTTTATAGGGAGGGTCTAAAAGAGTAAGCTTCACGCTTCTCATGGCATTTGAGAAATCTGGAAATGTGGGGTTTGCGTCATACTACACCAGGGGATCCTGCAAAAAAATGGCCAAGCTAATTGCCTGAAGTGTTTTGATTGAAGCATGATCCGTTTATTAGTGAAATCCTGCCTTGGGCTTATATTTAAATCACGTATGCATGTTGCATTTATAATGAACAATATTTTTAATGAGGACTGATGCAGAGAATTTTAACAGAGAAGAAAATCTTTCAAGAAATACATTGCAGTAAGAAGGGTCAACAGAAAGTAGCAGACTTTCTCCATAATAGATTGGTGCCAGGAGCATGAGGAGGTAAATTTTGTAGAGGCATCAGTTGCCATCAAGTAAAGTTGAAGATATGCAAGCATATCAATTTTGACTATCTGTGGAATTAAGCATGTGTACAACCATATCAAATGTCCTTTCAGTGCGCAAACCATGTCCTATATATTCCATGGCAGTATATATTTTTCGCTTCTTTCTTTGCTATTTCAGCTTTCCCTTCGCATTATTAAGGTTTCTGTAATATTTACAACCTAAAGTCCATCTATGTCTACCTTGCAAATACTTATTTGTGATTGGGTGGCTGTTAAGTCTGGATCAAGTCCAGTTTGGAATGGATTAAACATCTTCCTTATCCCTAAAATACCTGTTATACTGTTTGATTCTCCTTGACACTTATACATTCACCTCTACCAAGTGTGAAAATAAATCTTTTTTTCATTTTTTCAGAACATAGTAAGAGTACAAGAATGTCTTAAGTAGTGTAAGTGGTTTAAATCATAATATTGAGGGATAGAAGTGGGAAAAACTCTTAGGAATGTGTATGTTAAAATGGAGTGGAAAGAGGGTATTCACGTTTTCTTCCACATATTTATCTAGAAGTACCATCAGCATAAATTTTATTTCACTATAGCAAGCGGTCAAAAATTAAATGCCTCTTCCTTTTTTTCCCTGTATTTTCCTGTGCCCCTCCAAATCCTACTATTACACCCTAGTGTAATTACACCAAAGTTTACTTGTTACACTATTTCAATATTTGGGTGTTTGAGAAAAACCACAAATTTGAGTTAATCTGCTGTAGGTTCCTCATCCACCTCAGCCAATATGATCGTTTAAAATGTCCCATTTTGCATATATGTGTCAGTGTCAGTACATATGCCTACATAAATACCATATTTCATGTTGTCATCCTCTCATGAGAGATGCATCTAAGTGTAACATCACTTTGATCCCAAAGTTTTCAGTTGCTGCCCCTACACAACTATGGCAAAAGTTCACAGTAAAGAAAACTTTCCATTCAATTTGATAGCTAGTAACATCCAGAAAATGAAATAAATCTACAAATATGTGACTCTCATGTTTCCTTAGAGTGCTCTGCCTGTAGGGATATAAGAAACCATAATAACTCTTGGATCTGTAATTTGTGGATCCTTACTCAGGAATGCTGTAACAATTAGCACGTTTAAAAAATTGAAGTGTGTTAATGATTAAAATTGAGCTTGCTACCCCTTTGGTAGGGCTTCATTTTACCAAGACACTATTCAGGCAAGTTCCAGGTATTGGTGCAGTCTGGGTAGCTTTTACTTTGAGAAGGATGAAGGGAATATATTTACCCATGCCTAAAGGAGAGATGTCACTCATATTTCCTCCTTTTAGCAGAAGGAATCTGATCATTCCCTCAATCACATAACTTTCTGAAAAGGCACAAATTACTTGGAGATGATAGTAAATGAATAAGCTGCTGAGTTATTTCAATATATTATTATAGTATTAGTTATTATTTTATATTACTGTAAAGGGTGTGTGCTTTAATTGGTTTATTTCTATACTATTAGCACTTGCCTTTCTTTAATTTAATTTTACCAGTGGCAATCAAGTTAGAAAAATAAATAAATGGAAAAGAGGATGACTGCCAAGATAGGTCAAGTTGTAGGCCTTCTCATCTCCATCTGTGTCACTTAAAAAAAAAAAAATCTGGAAAGACATTACAGTCTATTAGGTTAACAGCATAAATGTTTATTTAAAGAATAGTTTTTTTAAAAGCTTGTCACTGACCCAGTGTGATAAATAATAAAGGCTGGATTAATTTAAAAACTGTATCCAGCCATGGAGCCATAGGTCATAAGAAGTTTATGTGAAGAATGCAAAGCCTTAGTCTCGGGCACTTGCGCTGCAGAGCTTGTTTGCTGCTGGATCAGGCTCTTAAAAGTTTTGACTGGATTTTGTCATATACACAATTGGGGAGTGCTTCAAAAGCACTAACATTAGCACTTTAGTTGGGATTAAGTGTTGCATGTGCCAAACTGCCTTCCTGTTTTCAACATTTTTCGTGACTTGATTTGGCAGCAGGGAGATATGCAGCTAATTGTATAGCCAGCTCTACCCAGCAGTGATGAAGTCAGGAGAATGGAGTGGTTGGCCTTACTTTACAGTTTGCAATCTGGTAAAGCTATCCAGTAGTAAATTACTACTACTCATACAGAAATTAAGATCTACTCTGTAGAATAGGTTGGGTTTGACTCAAAGTTTGCTCATAAGGTAACCTTCAAAGTGGCTGAAAAAAGACCAGAATCAAATGTTCTTTCCCTTGGAGTTCAGTCGAAATGGGCCTTGTTTTGGAGTATTTTCAGAACTGGTCTTTCTACGCTTTGGAGAACCCAGATATATTTGTATTTATTCTTTAGAAGAAGGTGTGGTGCTTCTGCGTATCTCAGTTGGCTTCACAAGCAAACAGAAAGGCTCAGCTAAAAAATTCAATGTCCTGTCTTGCTGTAGATAACTTCACCAATCAGAGTGCTGACCTCAGTTATGCACTTAGACTGTCAAATATATGTATGTGTGTGCATATATATGGAGATATACATGTACAGTTATGTTGTATAGTAGAAAGTAGAAAAATGATGTGTGCCTTTCAACAGTTGAGTAATACAGACATATGATACCATTTCAGCTATTTCTAAAGAGAATGTAACCTTTTTTTATTCTGTAACAATAACTGCTTAGTAAGTTTTTACATATTATAAATTATATTTTCTTACCCATTTTGATTGAGAATTTGGAAGACTGGATGTTAGGAATAGGTACTCTTTTAAAACTTCTCTTAAAATACAAAAAAAAAAGTGAAGAAGATTATGTACCCTCTTTTTCCCCTACCCTCAAAGAACAATTTATTTATGGGAAACCAAACATGTCAGTGTTCCACTGTGGGCTATATCACCACTTGGTGTTTTATGTGCCTCAGTAGTTGTGTTTTAAGATTGTAAGCCCCAAGGGGCAGAGACCATGTCTTCTTTTGTTTGTACAGCATGAGCCTACTGTCAGCAGTCCATAAATAAGAAGTAATTATAGTACTATGTAGCTGTGCATTTTGAAAGCTTGAGTCTGCTGCCATTGAAAAGCATGGAAATTTTTTCCTCCTAATTCAGAGAGAGGATAACACACTGTGTTAGCTAGCTGCATTTCTTGTACGTTGTTGAGGTTGTGTGTGTGTGTTGGAGGTTAATAGACTAAAAACTATAATGCATCCTTTTCAACAACAGTGATTTATTATATGAACCTGTATTTTGATTGTGTTAAATGAATATAGAGCAGGTGTTGTAAATTAAAAATACTATTTAAAAAAAAATGATAACCGGTTTTCCAAAGTTAACACTTAGCTTATTAATGCAATAATAAAATAAATAATGAAACTTCTACCAACTATGGAAAATTTTAAGTAGAATGGAAAATTCCATCATTCTACTCAGTAGACACAAAGGTTTTTCTCAGTGCAGAGGGAGTGCAGAGAATATCAGAACAAGAATGGGAAAACTGTTTTGAGCTACGAAGTAATCTGAAAAGCACACCATTTTTTAATATACGTGAAACATACTTTAATGCTGAGACCTTGTGTGTTAAGGTTCTGCCTGGAGTGAAGTTTTACGGCCAATTTATAAGGTCTTGCAAACAGGAGTTTACAGTGGAAAGAGTGACTCTTACCTTAATTGTAGCAATGTCAATAGCGTTGCTGTAATGAGGATCTGGCTCCACTCCATCTGTTGACCACACCAACGGTTTTTGTGCATCATAAAAGAAGTGTTTCCCCTCCGAATTTGATTTTCCACATGTAAATCCCTCCTACGCAGTCCAGACCTTTCAATTTATTGGAATCCCAACATGTGAGCTGGGTAAGTGGTGGGGATGCGTGTTGAATCACATGGGAGGGACATCCCTCACCGCAGGCCTGCTGCTGATGAACACGCTTGTTCAGCTGAAACGGGCAGCCCTTGCTGCTTCCCCACCGCAGGCTGGGCGCAGCTGCTGATTAGCCACTCTGTCGCATGTGACAAATTGGGATTTGGACAGAGGAAGAGGCACCATGCTGTAAATGCATGAGGTTTTGCAGCAGGAGTGCATGAGATGAGGCTAAAAGAATGAGTTTTGTGTTTAGCATATGAGACTTGGCAGATCATACCAGTACATGTTTGGGAAAAGCTTGTATTTGCATTTGTACAAGGATAAGGTCATGCGTTTAAAAATGCTACCAAAAGCAAACTGCATAATTTTAAGTGAATGTTGGGGTATTTTAGGTCTAAGTCGCCTTTTTTTTTTTTTTTTTTTTAAATCAATGCAAGAATTAAGTAATTCTTCCTCCTAAAGTAAGTGAAGAATATGTAATAAAATATATTTTTGTACGATACAAAATGATGCTCATATGTGCATCTGAAGTTTCATAGCAGTTAGATACAATTGCCCTTGTTCTTCAGTGAGACTTTGAATGAGTTTCTAAATGTCTTCTAATTTCACTGGGTCTTTCAACTCCATCAAGTTGAGATTTTTGGGATCATTCAAGCCACTGAACATAGTGATGATCCTGCTTCTTCTAACTTGTTCAGCTTATTGCGTGGGGCACAAAGTGCTTCTCCCAGGAAAAAACAAATACAGAAGAAATAAAGTCTGTTTGAATCTATTTTTGGCAGTCTTCTAATCATGCAGCTATAAGTCGCAGTACTGGAGGCTTGTTGCTAAGTCCTTGGTCATTTTCATTTTTCTCTTGTGATCTCTCCCACAAAGTATTTCATGTAGGAAAATCTTCTAAGCTTTGGGAGTGGGAAAGGTTTTTTTGTTTTGTTGCTGCGTCTGTCTCATAACTGCTAGTGAGGGCTGAGGCTGCAGGGAGTCACCTGGGCATGGCAGAAGTGCGAGTGGAGGGGAGGTCTGTGCACAGAAAGTTGCCTCTTCCACAAATTTTGCATGACTATTTGCTTTGTAAACCAGTCTGCTACTGTTGTTGCTTTTCTTTCATCTTATCCTTAAAATAAACAAAAAGCTAATGATGAAAACGTAAAAAAGGGATAAAGACATACGTATAATGCATTACAAAGGTTCAGGAGATAATTTTGGTGTGTTTAGAGAGAATTAAAAAGCGTAAATATTGATGTGTCTATTGGCTCATTCTCATTGTTGTTAGCATGCAGCATGATACTGCATGTATGAATTTTTCCTCCTTACCATAACATATTCAGTCTAATATTTTAGCTCACTGCTTAAAGATCTTAGGCATATCAGTTCCAAGTTTGTTTGTTGATTTTTTTATTTTCCTTGATGTGCTCAG
The DNA here is from genome assembly GCF_059628265.1 of Tinamus guttatus. Lineage (NCBI taxonomy): Eukaryota > Metazoa > Chordata > Aves > Tinamiformes > Tinamidae > Tinamus > Tinamus guttatus. The sequence goes on along the minus strand of NW_028288985.1, from coordinate 1,123,413 downwards.
ATAAGATAAGGATTCAAAGAATCATAGACTTGGATGATGTTTACTCTACACATAGCCAAAGGTTTTTTGAGCTTGTGTGGATAGGGTTGATATATCTGTTGGACCAATTATTTTTTTATTAGAGCCAAGTGTTGTTTTTTGTTGTTGTTGTTGTTGTTGTTTTTTTTTTTTTCAAACGTTGGCAATTACAATTAGTCCATAAAGAAGTTACGATGTTAATATCAAAGATAGATATTTCTGTGTTAAGAGGTGCAGGCTTGCAAAAATCACAATTTGGGATTCAAAACTATTGTAGTTGTACTTTTAACCCACACTGTTGACGCTTTACTGTCATAATTCAGAGCATATGTAATACATAACCAGGGCATGCTAGTAAGTGGTATATCACTTCGTACTGACTAATGTGTATTTTATTGTGTAACAAGGATTTTCAGTAAATTATGAGTAAAATTGCTGTAGTTGGCTATTGGTCTGTTAATAGTTGATCAGTATTCAGCAGGCAAAGTTTCAATGCATTTAATAATTCTTATTTTTAATTTTTTTTCATGACATCATTTAGACATGCTTACTCTTATTGCTTATTTAGTTTTATTCTTAATTTTTCAGGTTGTTTCCTCATGTATTTCCACTGTTTATTTGAAATATAGTAGCTGTCACCTAAGGAATTAGTCTGAGTTTACTTAACATAATTCTCAAAGGGTCTATTCGGTCTAATTTTGTCTTTTTTATCATTAAAAAATTGTGATTCTTGTGGGTTTTGTTCAGCTTATTTTTTATTTCTTGTTAAGTAATTAAATATATGAAGAGTGGATCAGAGAAACAATGTTTTTGGTAAGTTTGAACTAAACTATGTAAGCTAGGTGATTTTAGTTTTTATATTTTGTTTCATTCCTACTTTTCTTTAAAATGACATGCTTTGTTAGTTTGTTTTACCTTAACAGCCTGATATCGTTTTTGACCCACACCTGTATGTGGATAAATTCCTTAATGCGTGTTTTGCTTCCATCTTTAATTTCTGGTATGTCCATTTCGTCAGATCACATATTTCAATCTGTGGCAGCCTGAAAAAGTTGGTGAGACAATTCACAGCATGGATAGTGACAAAATGTTCAGAGATAAGTTTGAGGAGAAAGGAGAAATGAAATATAAATGTCTGGATCTTGGAATTGGTCATGACTAGTAGAAATAATTTTAAACAAGCAAATTAAAATGGAGGAAATTAAAAAAGGAAGCTTCATGTTCAGGAAACTTCTTCCAGTGACAGATAAAGTGGAACTTAGTGGAACATAAAGACAAAGGGAGTCAAAAGCACAAAACAGCACAAGAAATGTGACTCTGGAGAAAAGTGGAGGATGAAGAGCCACTTGCATGACATATATGACTTGAAGATTGCAAATGGCAGGGGAGGGGGCTGAAGAACAGGATGACAGTGTTGAGTCAGTGGAAGTCAGTGCTGTTCAGGGAGCTGAGGAGGGTGCTGGAGCACTCGGGAGAAAGCTGGGCCTGAAGACTGGGCTGAGGAGATTGTGTAGTACATCCTCATCTCACCCGAAGGAATGCTCTGCATCTGAGGAGTCAGGCGGGTCACCTACAGGAAAATGAGGCCACTTAGGATAACTGTGGAGGCTTGTGATGGAACGACTTGTAGTGTGGATTTCACACCAAATTCACAAGATGGGCATGAGAGAGATTGTAACATAGAAGAAAATTGAACATCAATACAATTGTGGTGCATTCCCTGTCATTCTGAAACTTTAAGTTAGGATGGGTGTTCTAGCTAACCCAACAATTACTGATCAGTTGAAGAAATCACTTGAAGATACATTATGGAAAATGTCGTGGAAATACTTTCACTTTGTCATTAGTTTTCTGGTGGTTTTAACCATGTGGGAAGTTATACAAAGCAAAAACGGGTCAGGAGAAATGTTTAAAATGTCACTATGTAAAGTGAGGATTTAATTTTAACTTCCTTACCACCTGCACACTGCTTTCCATCATTTACTGTCTTTAATAGTAAATCTGGAGGAGTTATGGAACTATTTCATTTAGAATAAGCATATAAGAAATAAGATTATTAATAATAAGCAAATAAAAATATTTGGAAACATTAAAGTGATTGCTACAGTCCCTTCTTGCCTTAGAAGGTGTAAACCTAAGAGGAAAACAGAATGTGCCTGCGATATGCAGGAGAAAGAGCAGTGGAGTCAGAAACAAAACAGAGATGGAAAGGAGCTCAGTTACAATGCTGTTGTGGGAGGGAGATAAAGAAGTGTCTGATACACTGTCTTCATAAGAGGAGAAGAAGGAGCACTGGAGTTGATACAAATACGGTATGTAAACCCAACACCCACGTTACTATCTGATCTAAAATACTTGACATATAACGGAAGGTATCTGCACAAGCATGACAGTGGAGAATGACTGAAGTGAAGCCTTCTTTTCTTTAAGTATGCCTCTACACAAATTTTATGATGTAATTTCTGTAACATAACATCTCAGAATTAAAAAAAAAAAAAAAAAAAAAAAGTTGAATGCATTCCTGCTCAGTAGGAGATTACTCCGTGTAATGAAAGAGCTTTCATGCTGCAATACTTTATTTGGTCTCTAGTAGTGCTAAAGAGGTAATTATCACTCTTACCATTTTCAAGGTTGACAACCAAGGGGGTCTGAAGTGCTTTTTCTGTCTGATAATGTGCTTAACTAGATCCCAGTGAAGCTACATATCATGGGTCACTGCACTTGATTTTTTTTTTTTTTAAGGACCTAAAGAGGATGCCTTAGTGACTAGTAAGGTATCAGTGCAGATCAGCAGCAGATAATATAGTCTGATCTTGTTTGATTTTATGTGTTTATTTTCACATACCTACCAGCTTAACAGTCAGACATATGATTTCAAGCTGCTAAACCTCAAGACTTGTTTTAGAAGGGGCAAGAATGCATAGTGGAGCGAAGAAGAGTGGAATTAAGATTGAGAAAGAATTTGATTCTGGCTTGTAGTACTGATTATCATACATTTCTGCATCTTTTTGTGTTGCAAAAAAAAAAAAACCAGAAATGAGTGAATTTTAATAAACATAGTATTTTCAGATGTATGTAACTCTGCATATTTCTCTAAGAGGAAAAGAGAAAGTTCTTAGCAATTCTAATATAATTTAACTTCTACTACTAGGAAAGTCTTGAAGTTGTTGTTATTTAAATTTCACTTAATTCATAGAGTAAAGAAAAAAACACAATACCTTATGCTCACATAAAGAATCGAGTTCTGATATGGAAATCAACCAGCTAAAAGGCAATGCAATGTGTAATAAAGTTATCCTCCCTATTCTAATAAAGTTGTTCTACTAAAGTCATCATCTTTGGGAACTAACCACTTTGAATTTTATGTGAGGGCATTAAATTAATGAGATTGACTTTACATCACTTTCCCATAGAATGAAAATAGAATATCTTAGCAAAAGAAATTTCCTAGGAAAGATAAAATGTGTTTGCATTCTTCTGGTCCTTGACTTAAAAATTAAGGCAGTGCACTTGTGACTTCAATACAGGTCATAGACAATCACTTTTGTTAGCAAATAAATCTATTATTTAAATATTTCATATTTTATATACCCCAAAAAACTGACAGATTTTTTTTTGAAAGACTGTGATTGCTATTGGTTCTTCTATGCGGTTGTTTTCCTGCAGTTATAGTTAGTATTTATATTCAATAAGCTAAATTATGTCAGGTGACCATTACTTTAATTTCGGACAGGATTAGCTTGCATCAAATTTAATGGTGGGGTGTGTACAGAAGAAGCCAAAATACTGTAGCAGAGGTCTATCTGGTAGCAACCAAGGATTTCAGGGTCTCACTTTTATGTGCCTGAGAACTCAATGTGTTTATGGAGTGTAGGGGACAGTTTCCTTAATTTCTTTTTTTTTTTTTAAGCAGTTAGACAAGGTATTTATTACTGGTATGAGCAGGTTTTTCCTATGTTCAGAATAGGAAACACTGCTAATATAGTTATTAATGCAGCTAACAGAAGAAAAAAAATCAAAAGAAATGCCTTAAGAGCCCTCATGGCACACACTGGCCCAGACTCAGAATAAAATCTTCCCATTTGTGTGTGTGATGTCACCCATCAGTTACTAGACTGGCAGCAATATTGATAGTGATATCGCCCCTATGGAAACTGGAACTCAGCCAGCTGGGTTTGATGGTGTGATCTACAACCCATCAATGCCAGTTAAAGCCGTTACTTTTTACATCAAACTGTAAAAGTGAGTTTCGCCTTCACTGCTGAAGCATTTAGAGGGATGTTCCAATGTCCTGTTCTGCTTACATGTTATGTATGTAGTTATGTAGTGTCCCTCAGATTGTAACTTCACAAGGAAACCAGTTATTATTAATCGTAATAATATCTGGTTTTAATTATACCTAATAACATGTCTCAAAATAATTTTAGGTTAGGAACTATTTTGGTTAGGAACTCTGTTTCAAGAAACTGAGTTACAAAGAAATTATGACCTATTCACAATTATTTTGTATTTATCAATAGATAAATATATACCCAGGTGATTTGTGACTAATGCTGACTTGATTTTGAACTAGTCATGTGGCCTTTTTGCTAGTTTTTCCATGAGTTGATTTCTCTGACCATTGAATTTTTTTCTGTCTGTGTAATATGCATGTGCTAAGGAGACTGTGTGCAAGAAAGTAGAAAAAAAATCTGGAAATTCATTCTCTAATTGAAAAGAAAATAATGTGCTGGCTTTTAAACACATTAAATGGTTAACTTTAAATCTAGGTGACAGAAAGGAGGATTAGTGTCTCCAAGTGTTTTAAATCAGCCAAATATTTGCTCATTTATCATTATAAGAGGTTGAAAATACAGAAATGGATTTACTAACATGACTAAAATTTAGAGTGAATTTTAATGTTTTGTCTTCAGTATGTATTTCTTTATTAGTCATCTTCTGTCATTTGCAATATATATTTTGTAATCAGTTCTATTAATTTGATATAGAACAGTTTATTGATATAAGCTATCTAGCCTTACAGCTTTTAGTACAAGGTTGAAATGTGTCAGCATTGGCAGGTAGTTCTGTGATTTTATCAATGAGATAATATCTTGCACTCAAAAAGGCAAAGTAACATAAATAGGCTTAAGAGACAGTTGGGTGCTTTTATGATGGGAAGGAATAACAAAGCATATAGTATACAGCCAAGGATGATGTGGTTCAAATTAACCTTGGTACGTACAACAATTTCTGTCTAGGATTTTCTTATAAAGTACAAAGTAGACTAGCCTAAAGGTGGAATAGAATATTGTTGAAATATTGGACCTGTCCTGTAGGCAGTTTTTTGAGCTAATACTAGTATTTTATTGACTGAATTGAGTAGGTCAGACATAAATATATAGAATTTATGGCCCGAGAAGGCAAGTTCCATGCATCAGCAATATTTACAAAATAAGAGTTGTCAGACTCCATGAAGGGATTTTTATTTGACAGGATCTGGTTAGGAAGTTAGTATGTATAATAAACATGAAATTGAATGCAAGTCAGGAATGCCATATTCTGACTCTGGTGAGCCTGGGTGGAACCGCAGCCAAGCACTGCGGCTCAGGGAGCTGCACGGGCAGAACGCAGGAGAATCTACCCGTTTATTCCGTAAACTGATGCCATGTGTTTAAACTTCACCTGGAAATTTTTCTATGTTTTAATTTTTTGGAAACTCTCAGGATAGCGTTAGATACTAAGAAGAATATATTGTTAGCAATTTTGTAATAAATATTGGAAGTATTTGATTCAGTTCTCTACACAGAGCCCCTTCCCGAGGTTGTCGAGCCAAAAATAACTGTTTTGTCTAAGGTTCACCATTCAGCCCAGTGTAGAAACCAAGGGTGCAACTTAAGGGCTAAGTGTAACTCCATTAAAACCAGCATTTGTGTCTTCATTGATTTCAGCAGAGTTTGGGGAAATCTTAAACAGAATTTTCCTCCTTAAGTTATTATTGACACAGGCTATGATTGCTAAAGGATGTGATTTTCCTTGCCATCTGTATTTCTTTGCAATACACAGATGAGATGTGGTATGAGTAACAACTGCCAGGTCAGTGTGTGCACTACCACCTGTGAACATTGTTAAGCACACTTGATGCTGAGTTTTTGGAGTTAAGTAAGAGTTAAGTAATGATTTCTATCTACGTTTTTTAAATCTACATTTTTCATTTATTTTTAATGATTTCTTAAGGATTTAAACATAAAAATCCATTTAAATAAAGCAGTCTTTTAGTGGAAGAATAAAAAATAATCTAACACCACCTAATAAATTTTCAAAGTCAGCCTGTCACATTCCTTCTGGCAGTGAAGGTCTTGCATTATCTTTTTGATGCTGAAATCGGTTCAAGTCAGTGAAATTTCTTTAATGAACTTTAGGGCACATCTTCAAAGAAACCTGCAATTGAACCTGTGGAAAAGACAGTGCCTTTGAACTGTGGAAAAGGAGTTTATCCTAGATTAGCTTGATCTTTTAGTTTACTTTGCCTTCTAATCTAGTATCAAAGAGCTGAGCTTCAAGAATAGCCATGTACTGCAGTGACAACCTAAAACTAATATGTTATTGTGGGTAAATTCATGACTTCCCGTTAGGTATTGGCCTTTTTTTAGTAAGAAGGGTATCGAAGTAGTTCATTTTGTACCGTGAATGTATCAATCCTCTTTCTTCCAGATGAATGTTCTGGGTCTGACTGAACACTATATTTTCTTTAGTTTTGTTGCTACTTCATAAATTGAAATTTTAACTTCATTTTTGTTTTCATTCTCCCTAACTTTTCACTGTACTGCCATCCAGTTCAGTCTTTCGTCACCCAAATATGGAACAATGTGCCTTCAAATGTGAAAGAAATAACAAAATCTGGAACAAATTATGAAGTGATGGAGAAGGGAAATACAGAACTGTATGGAAATAAGTACATTAATGCATAGATTCTGATGCACATAAGTCTGTTTTGAAGGACATTTCATTTTAGCTCGAACTTCTGCTTTTAAATTTTACTGTAATATAATATAACATTTGCCTTGGTTTAGTACTTGAGGAACTTTTCGTGTTAACACTATTCTTTTCTATAGAAATTCCTCTGGAATTCAAAATTTGTACTCTTTCCAGGATACAACAAGAAAAATATGGAAGAGATTTTTAATAGAAAAACAACACTCAGTGGTTTGCAGCTGGCAATCACAATGCCTCTACTGCTGCTTTTGTTTTATTAAGTGGAACAGGTCAATTTAATATCAGAGCTGAAAATGCTCGTTCTCTGGTCAAAGTGAAAATACAGATCTAACAGAAATTTAAGTGCCCGGTAGTTTCTTTCTTTCAATCATTTTGTGAAGTATCTTTTAATAACCATCTCATTTTGTATAATGAAATGGGTAAGAAATGCTTGTGACTCGGCTAACAAAGTATGCCTTTTGTCTATAAATATTGACTGCTGTAACTATGTCATGCGTGTTTTTGCCTGTAGATGAATAGGAAATAGCCGTCCGTAAAAATTATAGAAAGATAGCTGGAAGATGCAAATTTGTGATCAGGTTAGAAAACGGAATTTTTAGAGAAGTTAGAAGAGAGGTAGAGTATAAAATGTGGCTCAAGGAACTCAGAATAATTGAAAAACATTTACATACATTTATATGGTCATAAGCTTTCATAATTAAGTGATACTATATTTTCCTGCATTGTGTTTTGAAGAACTTCTTTTGAGATTAAATCCTTGCCACCCTGTTAAACTCGATAGGAATTTTGCCACTGACTTGAATGGTGTGGTCTTGTCCTTCATCTGTAAGCAGTTTCTGCTTCATATTGTTAATATTTTCAAATATTAAACTTCCCTTTCTTCACCTACGCTAGGATCTGTAATCTTTTGCAACAAAAGGAATTTTGCTTTGTATATACCGTATAGTTGAGATGAAGTCCCATGCAAAAAGTTAGCTGATCTAATGGGCTGGTTCCAGCAGAGCAGCCGTTTTGAATCTGGTGTTTCTTAGTTGTTGAGGGTATAGGATTTTGAATGCTTTTATCCTTTTATTGGTGAATGCACTAAAGTGCATGCAGACAGAGAATGTTAAAGTGGCAGTCAGATAAACTTGTTAAAGCAGTGGGAGTTTTTCCTTTCTTTCTATGTGACTTTATCATCACAGTGGAGTTAAAAGGCAATTAGCCCTTCAGCTCTTTTCTGGCCAGTTTATTGGCATTTTACACACAACTATTGAATAGACAGTGCCATATTAAAAATTCCAATGAAGCTGGCCTGGGGATAACAGACTCTAAATTTCAGGTTAACGTAGTTTTCCTTAAGAGGAGCTATTGCCAAAATGCTCAAATAAATTTATCTAAATACAGTACCTATGTGCATGTATTCATAGTTGATGGAAAATTATAGTAGTCTTGCTACATGCTGTGTTGCATTTCCAGGGAAATATTTTTATAAAGGGTGTTTGATGAAAAAGTTTATTCCTTTAGTAATAACAGGCTACCCACTGTTACTTAAGGCAAATGAACATAGTGTGGAGAACTAGACATTTTCACCATAATAACAACAATTATACTTGCTTTGCATTTCTGTAATTTTCAGTTGAGGACATTAAAACACTCTACAAGCAGGGTTTCCTTATTTCTCTCACTGTATAAGAGTGTGGAGGGAGAGATAATTATGTCAAAATTTTGGCCAAATTTAGCCCAAAATTTAGACATTTTTTAATTTATTTATTAATTCTTATTTATTTTCTGTATTAATCAAACATCTTTTGCAGTATTTGCAGTCCAAAATTTTGAGAACGTAAAAGTGATTCCAATTTAATCATTACAGTCTTCAATAGGGAAAATGAAATACAGACACAAAATACATTAACTACTGTAAAATAAATTGGATTTTTTTATTTTACTCTTTCAGTTTTAATCTATTCTATATGGTGAAAAAATGTGAGCTTTTTCATAGACCTGATTGTGAGGATTGATTGCGAGTGCATATTCATTGCGTCTATGAAGAAATGCTTTTAATTAAATTTTGTAGTTGATTTTAATTTACCGATGTTAGATAATGGGAAATTCACTGAAGTCTGTGTGATTGCAAACCAGATGGAAAACTAAGAGGAGATCTTGCATTTTTAACCTGAGCATATGCATTGCCATTCTCCTAGTTTTATGTCACCTAATGGTGAAATCAATAAAGAGCTCTCTCTAGTTTTAGATGATACTTTGGATCAAATCTGTTTCAAAATAGGAAGCAAAAATCGACAGTTTAAAGAATTAAAAGCACTAATTTCCACTTTTTCAATTTGCTCAGCCGCTGTAGAGTGATTTTGTTCAGAGAATGAATGGTGAACTTATGCTAGAAGGTGCATTAACAATCAACCAAGCAAGCAAACCAGAAATTATTCCATTTGCTCAGATAAATAAGCTAGAGACCTTTTTCTTTCAGTGCACAGCACTGTAATTGGAAGTGAGCACCATAACCACGGGTTTATTTTAAATGATGTCTATCTGTACTGTATTTGTGACTGTTGGCAACTCAAAATTTGCTTCTGATGGTGATGTGGCATCATTAAAATTGCCTGTATCTTTTGTCTTTTAATACCAAAATGGACACTGTAGTGTAAATCAGGAGTCTGGAAGTTGGAAAATGCCAGATTTAAGGCTCATCTCAGTTTTATTGTCCTTTTCTGTACACATTTCAGTGCTCTTCATATATACAGTCATTCAGTATCTTTTCTATAGTACTTCACAGCTGTTCCATGTCTGCCATCTATTATATGAAATAAATTTATGACCTGAACAGTGAGAGAGACAGTTGATGCTGAGAGACAAACAAAAATGTTAAAGTCAACTTAGACATATCCAATCTCTTGCTATAGATTTCTTATGTGCTATAGGCCAAAATATAGGTGTTATATGTTCCTTTTTTTTCATGTCAGTCTTGAGCTGCGTAAGTTATATAGAGCATTTGCAGTACCTTAAGCAATGTGACCTTGCCACTCTGGGCTCTCTTTGGGAGCAGAGGTGATGCTGAGACCATCACAGCAGTTCTAAGGTCTAGGCCAATTCTCTAGGTTGTGTAGGCAAGAATCATTTTTGTCTCATTTCTACCAACTACAGAATCAGGAAAATAAAACATACTGTCTTATTTTATAGACCTGTCTCGAAGAGGATGTGTTAAAGTCTATAGGACTGTTTTGAAAATGAAAGGGACTATAAAAAGCTAAGAACTTTATACAAGCAAGCCCAATGCATTAGAGCAAATGACTGAGACATCCACAACAAACACTTCTGAAGCTGTGCCCAACATCTGTGCACCATCTTTTCTCACGCAGATAGTAATGCTCTTTTCATATCACAAAGAAGGTGCACAAATCAGTTTATTACTGCTCTAGTGGTATTCAGATGTGGTGGCAGGCAACACAAGATGCTCAGGAAGTGATTAGTAAACTAGTTTCAGGGAAATGCTTGGAAAGACAGCATTTTAAGAACTTTGGAAATATTGAAAAGCTGCTTCGTTGTAAAAGTAATATTCAGCCAATGAACAGAATGACACTGAGAGTCTAAATATTAATATGTGATTAGTTAAAAATAATGATATTTTATAGACACCAGGGGGCAGAATTAATATTGTGAGGACAGCTATAAACCTGGCATTTCCAACCATGTAAGAGGCTGTTTATCTTGCAAACATTCACATACTTTTTCATTTAGATATTTAAACCGTATAGAGTTTGTTACAAATCATATTCTAAATTTGTAGAAATGAAAGCTTAAATACTCTTGGAAAAGAAGTGTGATTGGTCATATATTCAAAATGAGAATTTAACTAAAAGCTAATTTAGATTTGTTTCAGCTAATGTCCAAGGCATTATTGTTTATGGGTAAAAGGAAATATCAAACATCAAACAAAATGTTTCTTGAAAACTGGACCTCTTTTTCTTACTTTCTAAACTGCAAAAAATACTGCAGATAACTGCAGCTTTTATTTCCAACCTGACCTTCCATGTTCTGAAACTAATTTGCCATACTGCTTCTCAAAGTCTGCTCAAGGACTTCCTCTAGCAGAATAATGTGGTTCTTATTAAGTACATCCTATAAGACCCAGGAGGATTGCATGCAAAGGAAATAAGATGGAGACACAAATGAATTTCCATCCTCCAGTCAGATATATGATATTGATGACCAGGATGTATATGAAGGTTATTGTTAAGAAGACAAAGAAAAAGAATTAAAGCAAATGTCTGACAAATTGGCTGTCTTGTTATGGAAAGATGACAAGTGATCTATACAACTAACTGGAGGAGATGTAGGCATCAAGCCAAGTAGTTATATAGTCAACAAGTGGCTTTGAATCACATGCCTATATGTAACCTCTCTTTTAAATAAGGTCTCACTTAAAATTACATCATCATGAAAGACTTAAAAGCCATGAAGTTTTACATGAAAACTGATAGTTTCCCTATACTCCAAATGTAGTTTCACTGGTATGAATTTTATTTTTTTGTCATAACACTAAGATATGTTGTTAAAGTGGATCTTCTTTAAGAGATTCTCTTTTGCTAGTTTTTGAAGAAATGCACCAAATATAATTAATGTGAAAATAACAGTTTTCACATCAAAATCTGTCTCTCTTGATTGAGGTTTGTCTATATGTGACAAAGCATTTCAATGTTAAATAGTAACAAAGGATAGTTAGATATAAAAAAGTATTGGAGTGGCTTTAATGTAAGTTAGTCCTTGAAATTGCTGATGCTCTGATTTTAATGTATCTTGCCTAATGTAACTGGATATAGATTTCAGAGTTTTTACAGTGTATTTGGTTGATGCGGAAGATTTATACTGCATATTTGATACAGTGCAAGTGTAAGTAAGTAACCCCAAGAACTATCAATACTTCATTTTTTCTTCAGAAACATGCAGAATTTAGATAATCAGGATTCTAATATGATTTTCTTATTAATCTTTTTTAACCCATGAAATCTGATACTTTCATGGTGACTAATCCATGAAATTTGTCAACTTTGTCCGTGATTTACGCAAGGTCTGTTTATAAAGAGAATTTGCTTTAGTCCTAAGGCATGGAATATTATTTCCCAGCATGCTTTTAGTATCTCTGTACTAATAAGTATAAACAAAATGTGCACATTGATTATATTATTTTAAGATCAGGAGGTAAAACATGGGGAACATACAAGAGTATATTTTCCATTGCTCTGTGTAAGGAGACATTAAGCCATTAAGAAGAAAATAACCTATCATATCAGAGTTAGTAAGAATGGTTGAGTTTACCTAAAATAATTGGATAACTTACTTGCAGATTAAGAACATATGTGATACTTCTATGTCTTTATGTTGCAGGCTTCAGAATTAATTGCTGTCAGCAGAAAACAGACCAAACAAAAACAGCTTTGCATTAATTCTTAGTAACATAGATGAGAAGAGGGGAGATTTGAATGACATTGAGAATAATTCTACTTTGTATTTGGAGGGGAGTGGCTATACATTCACATCCTGTAGAGCAACTATATATGGGAGAGTAAGGAGCCTTTATGTAAATGTAATAACATGCAAGTAATACCTTCAAAATGAAAGAAAAAAAGATTTCCTGTGTACTAAATGTTAGTCTACTCCAGCTGTCCTCCCTCACTTTGTGGGGAAAAGACTGGGGAAAGACCAAAATGCAGATATTCACAAAGTATCCAATTTTTAGATCAGCATAGTGCCTTAATCAGCTTTTACAGAGCTGCTCTTCTCTGTACCAAGCATGCTATAAATGTGCAATACATCCATACGTGTAAATAAGTCACACTCCACATGGTGATGAAAACAAGATGACTGCACAGTGCTGCAGGTAACAGAAAACATTGTCCAGTTCTCTTCAGCTGGGCAGAGACTTGAGCTAGAACTCTTGAATGCTAATACTGTCTCTGCATCATATCAAATTTCTCGTTATAAAACTTCATGAAAAATTTCGAGAAATTGTATATATTAACAGCAGGTTAATATGGATCTGTCATGATCACAGGTGGCAGTGAGCTAGGAAGAACTTGACCTGATCTGTGGTCTAGTGTCTCTCCTGAAACGACTGTACAGCTGTTCACATATCCATTTAATGATCAAAATATCATCATCTGTCATGTCCCTCAGTGAAGCATGTGCTGGGGAATGCCCACTTTGTCATCAGATGGCAGGTGAACGTCTCGTCATGTGCTGTGGGAGAACGGGCTCAGCGTATGCAGCCTTCAAGTGTCTCCTTCAAATGTCTTAATGTTCTTATGTGCTTGCCCAGATCAGAGTGCATGCAGGGAACCCTGTGCCTTTGTTCTTCTGGTTGACCTTTTCTCAGTCCTGCCTCTTCACCACAATAGCTTATGTTCTCAAAGCAACCACTTAAACTGATTTCTAAATGAAAACAGACAACTGGATAACTGAACAGTTAGCAAGGTTTAACTAAATATTCGTGATATTCCAAAAAGTACAGGGCTGTCTCTTATGAAGAACACTCATGTTACAGTCGGTCTGAGTATCACATAAAATTAACAGGTAATGAGTTTTAAAAATGGGGGGAAGGGGTTACAGTGTTTCTTATAACGTGCTTCTTGCCCCATGATGCTGACTTTATCCAGGTTTACACAATTCTGATCTGAGGAATTCATGAAAGAGAAAACGCATTAGGGCTATTAAACACTGAGCTATTTCCTGCAGTGCATAAAGTTACACTTTGGAGGTTGCATGAGCCTGAAAGGCTGCAACAGGAGCCACCAATGGAGGAAAGGTACCGGGATGGATGGACTTGTGGTCTGGTGTAGTGAGGCTGTGCTTTTGTTCTCTGCCAAGTCTTCTTCTGCCACCCCACCATTCAAAATTGCATGTCCACATGTTCTAAAAGTCAAGGGGAAGTGTGGGCTCTTATCCAGGCTGGAAGACTTTTTCATGACCTGCTAGCGGAATTATAATTTATTTCAAACTTACTAAGGTTATTAGTCTGAAAGACTAGAGGTGCTTTGTGGAGAGAAGGGAAGAATTGCATCTTATCTTGATAATTCAATATCTGTCTTTACAAATGCAACTGTCACCTTCAGGACCCTAAGACTTCTATACTACAACTGGTATAACTCAGGATTTATTAATCATCATTAGAGTTATATCAATATTCTGTTCCTGATTGATTCTAGATATCTCAGATGTCTGGGGCTAATAATTTTACATATATTTGAGGTGATATTACATAGAGATTTCCAGGACAGAGGTGAAGATGTGTCAAGCTACAAAAACCTCTGGCTTTTTCCATTTGCTATGTCTTTAAGCAGACACTCTTGCTTTTCCTGTGTTGAGATTCTTGAAAATCATTGTCTTTGTGTTCTAAAGGATTCTGTCTTACATAATTAAGATGGCATGTTCCTGTGAAACAAAATGCGCTAGAGTATAAATTAGATCCGGAGAATTTACCTTAATGTTTGTTGAGTACAAAAGTTCTACAGCAAGGTCTTTCCCTAATGCATCCATTTATCGGCTAAAATCTCGATTGTTTTGCCTGTATTATGTCACTCACGTCTGGAAAGAACAGCCTCCCGCTGGTTGTGAAGCTGATCTCCTGCTGCTAGTTAGCCACTTGGAGGATTCTGTCCCAATTCCTCTAATCCACTGTGTTTCAATAGCACCATATTTGGACTCCTTCGCACATTCTTTGGCTGCCCCGTTTGTGATGCCTGATGAGCCGAATTAGAATTTTAATGTTCCATTGAAAACAGAAGGAACCTTTCTGTTAAATGAGAATATAAAGAATACGCTCCTCGGCTACCCTAGCTAGAATTTCTACACATGCACTATATTATTTTCCTTCAAACTGTTGTCCAGAAGTTTAGGGCACTGTTTCGATGCATTGTTTTACTTTATATAAATCCAGTCCAATTTGAGGTTTAATGTTGCACTAAGGCCTGCTACCATCTTAAATTGCTTCTTTCCTGCTGTAACTACTCGTTCAGGATTCATTGCTCCTTGTTTCCATTATGTCAAAGGTTTGCTTATATCTTTTTGAGCTGCTTCTGCAAGTCAGGCCTAACAGAAGGAGAGAAGCTGAATGGCTCCAAAAATGATATGTTAAAAATGAACCAAAAACAGCAAGTACACTGTAGATGTTTTAACCTGACTTGCAAGAAGTCTTCAAAGATTTACATATTTGCCAGTACCTGTTTTCTGATCCCCACATAAGACCAGGTTAATTTAAAGCTAGGTTTACCTTTTGTCTGTCACTTCATTGCTGACCCTCTTCACTTTGGTGGAGCTATTTGCACCTAAGATAGCACTGGAAATAGGGTATCAGATAAAGATAATAAAGATATTATCCTTATAAAGATAAAGCTTGAAGGCATATTTTAACAATTACTCCTTCTGTATTAAGATAAACTTTTCATTGAAGGTGAATAAAATTGAATTTACTGAAAAAAAGTAAAAGAAGAGATACAAATACAAAGAGTATTTGCTAGTGAGTTTACAGGTAGTAATGAAACAGAGAAGATAATGAGGAAAAAGGAGGAAGGGAAAAGGCTTAACAAAGTGAAGATGAACCAGGGAGAAATGTAGAGAAATATGCGGGAACCGTAATGAAGAAAGAAGTGGGGCAAAAAAGTAAAGTATGGGCACCCATTGTGCTTACATTTGGCAAGTAACATATGATTTGTTCACAAATGTTTTACATTTCTAATGATAGAGACTCATAGTAAGGAAAGAAGTTTTATCAAAAGATTTACTTTTTGTAATACAGAATGAAGAGATTTGTAGGTGACCCAGCTATGCAACATTAACTTGAAGAGGTTTGTGCTCCTTTTCCATTCATACTTTGAAATTAATTGAAAGCCTCATTGTTTTATTTAAACTGTGAAAGCTTCCAAGGTCAATGAGTGTGGTAATTGACCTGCCTGTTGTAGGACAAAAATATGTATGTTAAATTGCATAATTAGTTTTAATTACTTAATTACAGTGTTTAATGTGGGGGGGTCAGAGGTTACTATTACATTTAGAAGTCACGGCAAGAAACATAAAAATAAGCAACGTAGCTTAATTTTGTATTTCTTTTGGTCTTTATAAAAGGGGTCTACTGTGATCTATACTTGACCTTGGATATTTGATGATTGTAGCAAATAACATATTGCTGTGATTCCTTTTAGAATCATAGAGACATCTTTGTAAATGACTAAGTGACTTTACCAAAGACTTCATTTAGGTTTAGAGTACACAAAAGTTAATCAGCAATGGAAACTCAACTGACAGCAATTTAATCTGATTGGGTAAGGTAATTACATGATTACCAGGAGTGTTTATATATGCACAAGGATATTTTTATTGGAAAAAAACGAATTGCTTTCTTACTGAGAAGAGAAAAAAACAAACAAATTTGTTGTCACAGGTTAAGAGGATATCTTTCATTCCTTAAAATATTTTAGAGACAAAATGAACTTGTAATTCTTTAAAATTTGCACTCGGATATTTTTATGTATTCCTCTGTTTCTAAGCCAAAAGTAATGCTATCATTGAACTTGTTTTTTTCAAAAAGCTCTTTACTTACACATTGACTGTGTGTTACCTACAGATGTCATGGTGCTTGTAATTCATAATTTATTTTACTCTGTGTAAGTGCGGTTTTTTAAGTACAGGTTGATTTCCCAAAACTTAAACCTAAGGATCCATTATACTAATGGATATTTGTGGGGATAAGGACATTATTTGTTTTTCCATGGTGATAAAAAAAAACAAACAAAACAACGACAAAATCTGTTTACAAGATAGGTAGATAAAAGGTAGTGTTCATAAATGTTTAAAAAAAAAATGTCTTATTTTAGGTGCTCTGAATGGTCTCTTAGAAAATGCTATTTCAATCTCTTCATAATAGATGGAGTGTTGGGAGATGAGTCTTCATAAACAGTCATTAACCTTTATGAATACCTCCCTGAGGTCACTCAGGTCTAGTCTTGGCATTTCGTATGTGGTAAAGAGGCATCAAAAAGAAAACAAAAGTTATAACAATAACTTCATATCTCTTTGGTAACTTGGTCACAGTCTGTCTTTGGAAATAGGAGGATCTTGTCCAAAGGCCAACTCCTGAGAAATTAGAATGCTAATGAAACAAAATGTCAAGTAAGGATTAAGTGAATTTTTTAAAAAGCTATGTGTTTATGCCAAGAAGTACTGTCATGCATTTCTTGCTACAAAAAAAAATCATTTGTTCTCCCCCCTGCTAATTTTCCCTAATTAAGTTTGTAATAAAATATTACAATTTTGAATTTTTTTTCTGAACCAGATGATCCGGTCACTGTTGGAGGCACATAGCCACGGCAAAATCTCATGCTGTACATTGATCACCTGTCCAACCTTTGCCTAGAGTGTGATCCCCAGTTCCTTCAAGAGATCCATCTTTACCTGTCAATAAAGAAGAGGAGGAGGAGGAGGGAGCCATCTGGGATATTCAAGTATCAAAGTTTAACACCAGAGCAGGTTCAATCTCCATTTATATTGTTCTCTATACG
Organism: Tinamus guttatus; assembly: GCF_059628265.1. Classification (NCBI taxonomy): domain Eukaryota; kingdom Metazoa; phylum Chordata; class Aves; order Tinamiformes; family Tinamidae; genus Tinamus; species Tinamus guttatus. Next base: position 1,105,876 of record NW_028288985.1, on the reverse strand, counting down.
TGTTACTAGTATTGACGTGAATAATGGGTTAAAGCTTTTTCAGTAATTACATAGTATGTTCTGAAGTTTTTACCAATGTTAAAACTCTTTTTTTCAGACTCCTCACCAAAAAGGCATGTGTGTTTTTCATAGTTCCATAGTGTGAAATTGAATCCAAAGTCATTCTGCTCTTAAAGAGGTTAGCTAAAAATGAGCATGCATGCCAGCTTGCATGCGTCTAGTGTAAAACTGTTCATTGCACTGTATTTTTGTTTTTTACCAATCTGTATCTAGCATAGAGCTCAAGGCTGGTCTTCGACAAGTACGCTCATTTTCATTCACTTGCTTCAGGCGTATTAGTCATCCTTCTTCCTCGTTCTTCCTCTTCCTTTTTCCAAGGGGACTTTGACATCCAGCGAGCAGACAGGATTTTGCCGGCTGTCCTAAGGACTGCCCCTCCAGGAGTCTAGCACAGCCCACACACACTCCTGGAAAATGTCCAACTTGTTCTTGGAGCAGAATGTGAACCTGTGACCTTCTGGGCCTCCGGCAAGAGTGCTGCCTACTGAGCCACCAATACCCAGGCCATCAATAAGTTTTAAATGCCAGTTGCAGACTTCACAGAGATAATGACTTCAGTGTGTAAAGGTTTTGTTGTGGAGGCTGCAGTCTCACATATGGCGTGACAGAGTAAATATGTTAAAACCATGGAGAGCTGTTACATAACTTGCCTTGATATAACAGTTTTTGTAATATGTTTCAAGGCATGGAATATTATTTAAAGGGACACTGTTATGTAGGCTTAGGCCCAAAATGAAGCTATTATAAAAAGAATGTTTAGCAAAAACAGAAATACAGCCATGAAATTGTTGGAGTGGGAATTTCAGGGTAAACTTTCTTGGATTTAAAGTCACCTGCATGACATTGCACTGTTGTGCTAGGGAATGAGAACCAGAAAATGAAAATACTATGAAGTGAGAATCAGAAACTGAAACTGACCCTAATGAAGATATGAAAAGTCTCTTAGGATTATTAAACTTTTAAAAAATAAAATGCTACTACATTCTAAGAAAGAAGAGAATAAAATCAATCAGTTCTACCTTTGTAATTCAAAGCAGCATTATTGACCCAGGTAAATAAATGCATTTGTGTTTAATATTATGTTCTATCTGTTTTTCAGTAACTTCTTAAGTAATTTTAACATTAAATAAGCTTTTCAGTTTTGGGCATATTTTAATATTGTTGTTCTACATTTTCTATTTAGCATTAAAATCATATGACAGGCATATCCGTGTTTGGGTAATTCAGCTTGTTGAATATGACTGTTATTACCCCAAATATTACTTGTAGTCATGGAAATGAAAACTTTCACTCAAGAACAAAAATTTTTAGAGGGTTTCAAGACTGGACTTGAATTATGAAAAGGCCGTTAGATAAATTGTATAAACCTTCTTTGGAGCAAAGGCCAGGAACCCAGCACTGCTTTTCCCATCCGAGTGCCCAAATCACTAGGCTACAGACTCTTGCTCCCTCTTGTGTTCTTTCTCTGGCCCAATGATCTTGAATTTTTTTCTGGTCAATGATACAGTTTCAACAGGAGGACTTTAATATAACTATCGTCATCCCAGCATTTCATGCACCTGTGGTATGGTGTTTAGAACATTCTCCTAAAAGGTACCACTTTCAATCTTGGGAAGAAGGAAGCAAACCTGGGTGTTTTACTTCAAAGATGCTTTGTCTCGGTCCTAACCCAGGAATGGCTGCTATTAATGTACTGTTTTATGAAGACATAGCACCTGAAAAATGTTGTGGGGAACCCAGCCTGGCTGGTGTCTGTTCAGCTTGTTTTGAGAACTCCTGTGTCAGGCAAATTCTACCGAGGAAAACTGCATTGCCTTTAGCGGACACACTTCTCCAGGCTGAGACAGGGGCCTCGAGGCCCACCATTTTGGGTGGAGGTACCAAATTTCTGCTCCTACCTCTTTTAATTCCCATCTTTTTAGTATTGTGATTAGTTCAGTAGCTCCTTTGAATGTGGAACTGAGGGATTTAAGGAATCTGTTTCCCAAATGCAAGTTAGCTTTAGTATTCTTAAAGCAGGTCATAGGAAGATTTTGTGGTTTAAAAATGCATTGAGTGCTGTGAATTGTGGGCAGATCCAATGCATTTTGAGACTCTAAAAAGTGAAATAACTTTCTAAAAAGTGCACTAAATGTGTTAATGCTTTTGATGCACTTCTGTAAAGCAGTGTGTATTAGTTCTGAACTAAGGATATTCAACTAGATTAACTGTACTATATTTATAAAATGTTAAATTTTCTGATTTAATTCCTAGGCTATTTTTTTTTCCTCCAATATATATGTTTTCATTAAGGTGTGAGGTACAGGTCCTTATTCATACACATGCCTTTACCTGCTTCAGTGGGATTATTCTGGTGAGTAAGGGAATGCCTAGGATCAACCATATTGAGCTTGGTTTCCTTTTAATTAAAATGCTAATTTGAAAAATGGCAGCTGTGAAATATTTTTAGTCTAAAACACTACAGATGGTATAAAATTAGAATTGTGAATTTGCTTGGCAGACTTTTATTATTATTTTTATCTGTTTATAACATCGAAGGGATAATGCAATGCATTACACCTGTATTACTTTTCTGGCAGTATGTGTATCACTTGGTTTGGAATCCAAACGTGTTGAATTGTGAACTACTGCTTCTTTGTAGTATGGTAAATTGGGAGTGCTGGGGGATTAGAAATTTGTATACAATGAAGACTCTTGTTTTCTTAAAATGGATGTTTTCCTACTTCTTTTAGTATCTATAATTGTTGTAGTGGGGCTTTTCATATAGTAGGCTAGCTTTCAAGAGAACCAGGAAGGATGCGGCTTGTATCCCAAAGAAGATGGCACTGGCAGTTCGTTGGCAGTACTTAGGCTTCCCCACACAGGACTTTCATCGTCTCGTAATCTTTTTTAGAACATAGTCTCTCTTTTTATAAGGGCTACTGTTTGTAGCACAGTACAGTTTAATGCTATCTCTCTTTTCTCAGTGAACTTAAAATGATAAAGGCTATAAGTCCACATCATGTTAATGATTTTATGCACACTGGGACCTGCCAGCGTGGGGAATGGTTTAGCGCAGCGTCAGTTGATTGCTCCAGAAAAGTGGATGTTTGTCAGAATGTTAAAGAGGGAAATCTATGGGTGCTTAGATACCAGTGTTATGAATGTAGGATAAATAGCTAAAGTACACTGAGATTGCCTAGGTAATGACAGAAAAGGATAGAAAGGCCTGAAAACAAGCTGCAATTGGAAAAATAAGTAGAAGAGCAAAGAAAACTGTTAGGAGCATTGCTACAGAAGTGGAAATATTTAAAAGCTATATCTTGATGGAGGGGGCAAGTTGGGAGGTGTAGAAATCCTTAAGGACGAATAAGATTTGTGTGAGTGGTGTAAACAGTATTACATGATTCTAGTTGATTCAGCTCTGTGTACTTTGGGAAGCCTTGCAAAAAGGAGTTATAATAATCACATGTTGTGATGAATAAACATTTTGGTAAATAATCAGGTAATGGTCAGTTTAAGATACACTACAGAAATGACAAGCAGTGATATGAAAACTAGTAGTAGTTAGTTTGGGAACAGGGTATTTAGGTACAGAGTAAAGAGTAATATGCTGACTAAAGCTCAAATTAAAGCCCTTTCTTCCCAGATATGAAAATTATCAGCTGAATTGTGACTCAGCACAAGAACAGTAACATGGGTGCTTCTATGCTTTCCCTTCAATTTTAAATGAAAATGCTTTTCATTTTATAGTATATTTTGTTGTTCTCATTTTATAGAAAAAAAATCATTGATGGGTGATGATTAATGACAATGATCTCCAGCCTTGCAACTCTTGATATTTTATTTAAACAGGAAAAGATTTTATGGCCTGGTCTTACTATTCCCTCGTTAATGTTAGTGCAAACAAAAAGAGACAGTTCACAAATACCTGAACCATGTTTCCTTTTTCTCTAGGAAATACTGGAGCTACTTGTGAATTTTTCAGTTTAACATAGTTTTGATAGAAACTGTTGATTTATCGGACCTGAAATCTTTCCTATGTCAAGGATAGTTTAAAGAAACTTCCACTAGGCTGCGTTAATTCCAAATAGTAAATAACTAATGTATTTAAAATGGACTGTGCAACAAGAAACCTTGACAGAAATCTGCATTACAATACCCAGAGCCTAATAGTTAGGACATTATCCTTTAAGACATTCAACTTTGGTTCAATTTCCTTCTCTGAGTCCAGCTGAATAGAGACTTAAACCCAGTTGAATATTTAATGCATCCAAGGCAACTGTCATTACCACTGGACTGTCAATAATATGTTGGGTACCCCTGCTTTTGTGGAAATTATGAAAGGATTTGGCCTAATACTAACAAGACCTTTCTGAAATCTCCAAAATAGTTATAGGCCAGGAAAAAAGCACTTGTGCCCAACCTTAATCATAACCCCTAGGCTGTGAAGAAATGCCTGTAATAATCATTACTTATATATGCTCATAGCAGGCTACATTTATTAATCTGGACTCTGAACAGAATCTCAATCTCAGTCTCCTTACAGAACTGACTTTCCATGCCTCTGGTTATTCTTGTCAACTGTCTCAGATTTTTCTGTTTTTCCTATATCCACATTTTTAATAGTTGTGCCAAATCTGTCTAGCAGTAGTATGTGGGGTGCAACAGCAATGTACGCAATGGCATTTTTCTATATAGTTTTGTGTAGCTCTGTTTTTGCACCTTACACTTTATTGTGACAAGGTGAACTCAGTTTCGAACACTGTTGGAAATGTCTCTACTTACAATATGTACTTAAAACACCTACTGGGGAAAAAAAAATCCAACCTTGTCATAAACTATTTGGTTGTGATTTGGACCATATTTTGGAATATGCAGTTGATGATGGGCTCTGGGAAACTAGAGGAATTGGGACAGTTTTGCTGGCCTGTCACCGTGTAAGTTTTCTGCTGAGAATTCCTGAAAGGATCAGTTACCTTGGCAATATGTCCACCAATATTTATTGTATCTGTTGCTTTGTACAGCCTAGCAAACATTCATCACATGGGAATGTTGGTCACGATCAACCTGAGCTGAATTTAAATTGGTGACCTGAAGGTTAAAGTCTCTGTATCTTGTTACCACTCCCTTGGGCTGTCCAATTCTCCTGCAACTGGGTTTAACTCCATTTTTAGTTTATCGGTGTCTTTGGAGGAGGAAAAGTCTGTAGAAGTGTTGATCTGACAAATACCATGAATGCCCAGTTCAAAAAAAAAGTCGTCAGTTCGACTTCCACAGCTTGTCATACGTGATGAACGAGGACCTGAACAAGTATTCAGATGCTGGACTAATAACTTTAACCATCCTGTTAGATAGCTTTAATCCAGTCATATGGGAACATATGCAGTAGAGCAGCCCCAGTGAAACATGAAACTATGAGAACAGCTGAATAAATTTAAACACATTTTTTAACATTCTAACCTTTGTCATAAAAATCTGATAATATAGAAGAAAAACTAATAATACTTTTGGTTTTGTTATTCTCTACAGTAGTTGAGAAGACTTAACATTTCTTGTGGTTGCTGACTTTAAAGAACTAGCGAGAAATTTTAACACTGCTTTTTGCCCCATATGAAGTCTATTCTTTCCTACTCATTAAGGAATGAATCTGGTTTCTGTTTTATTCAATATTGTATATACATCTCACCCGTAAATATTTAAACTAAGTAAATATAGAATCTTAAACATGGAATATGCTTTCATTCTAAACTGGTTGCTGTGGGGGAAGGAATATTCAAAGACCAGTGGTCCCTTTGGAAGGGGGGGGCGGGGCAGGGGATAAAAAGTGTGTTTCACCTAAAAATTGGATAGATTTGTGTTTGCTGTAGGGCAGCAAACTTTTTACTGGATTATACCTATATTGTTGTATTAATATGTGTAAAGTTCAGACTATAACGGATCTATGGGAGAGGGTTTGCAGATAGTTACTTCAAAACACATGTCTAGTATTCAGCCCCCATATCTGGGGCTAATTTAATTCTTCTTCTCCATTCAAAGTGCTTCACTCTAGCCTACAAATGCAGAACAGATTCCCTAGTAATTTTCTTTCTTGGAAGTACAGTCATTTTACTCTTAACTGCAAATAGCATGAAATGGAAATACGTTTATGATTGTGCCTAAAACCCAGCACCAAACAAAACAAAAACAGGAATAATCTGAAAGATAGTTCCATAACAAATTGAGGCAGAAAAATGCAGAAATATGAAGCATATTGCAAAACAAACAGCTGAAATTTTCCCCAGAAATATTTCCTTTAGCAAACTGATTTTTGGAAGCAATGTGAATGTGGCACACTTAGACTACTTACATTAATTTTCTCTTTATTGCCAGTCACAACTGATAGTGCAAATTCATGTTTTAATTTGATCTATGTGAGTAAAGTTCAATACATATATGCATGCAAATATGCATGCAGCAGATCTAAGTCTTACTCTTTCCAATAACAAGCAATTAAGAGTGTTGTAAAAATGCAATTATATGAAGTTGAATATAATCTAATATTGAACATTTGTGCTTTACAATACTAAAACTGAAGGTTTGCACGACTGTCATGTATCTCTCAATTTTACCATCTGTCTAGTGCAGTCTGAGATTCAGAAGCATTTCCAAAGTTACCTCTGGAGGCCCAGCTGTGCCTTGGCTTTCTTGAAAAGAGACAAGTTTGTTGTTATGTTTTGGGGTCTGTGGTTCAAACTGTAGCTTGTGTAAGCGGCTGACTGGTTAGACCAGCTCCTTCTGTAAAGTCTGGGTTCTCTTGTGGGCAGTATATCTTTGAAATATGATCAAACAGAATAACCTTTGATTATAAAAGGTGTTTTTTATAAGCACAGACAGTTACAAATGCAGCACTTGTGATTTACAAGGCAAGATCATACAAAATAGCAAATAAAAATGGAGAGTAGAGAAATAAAATTTATTGTGCATTACAGAGAAATAATTAACTGATCAATATGAATCTCTGCTGTTGAATTTGATCAAATAATCAAAAGGATTTTTATCTATAAACCAGCCTGGGCTGGTTAAGTGGTAAAAGGTAGAACAGTATTTTCAACACAATGCGGTGGTTATTGTTTACTTTTTTTGTGCTGTACTTATGTTCCTGGAAATCAAGGACAAAAGCCTTATTGATTTACAAAATGGAGATTGGGCTGTATGCAGAAAGCCACATGTATCCGCTGTACAATAGCAGTAAGCAAATATACCTTAAGAGCTAAACTGCTATTTAAAGACATTTTAATCTTGAAAGCGAGATGCTTCATTATGGCCTTGGAACATTGATATTGAACTGCTATGCGTTCTAAATTATAGAATGTATTAATGAGAGACAATAAATTATGATTTTCATATACTAAAGAAAAATGCTTAATAGGAAATCACTGCAAATACTGCTTGCAGAATTTGAAATTTTAACATTATAGAGTGATTTCATCTGTATGGAGAATTTTTTGACTTTTGGGAGCATGATATTTAAACCTTGATGTTGAAGCAATGCAAGTTATTACAGTTTATTACTTATGAAATAGTACTACCGGAAAATGTGTGCTTTACCACCAGAGCACAAAAGGCAACATCTCAAAGGCAAAGGAGGAGGAAGACCAAAGCCACTGAGGTATAGAACACTACCAGTGATGACTCATGGGTATCCCCATTGCTAGAAGCTGGGAATTAATAATCCAGATCAGTATATTTAAAATACACCACTAAAATAGCTGAGTGAAAGTCACCATAGCCAAATATTCCTGCTTTTTTTGAGCATACGTGAATTCCACAAGTTCTCACCCTTTTAATTCTTGTTAGTTTTGCCGTCTGTAATTAGACATCTTTTAATGAAGAGATGTTTTTGTTTACAGCTTTTCAAACAACTTGGTCTGGAGGTACCTTTTCAAGCCTCCCTGGTTGGAGCTATACAATAATGACTCCTAAGTTCAAACATGCTTTCTTCAGTGTGTGGCTTTGTTCTTCCAGTCACATTAGCAGATAAGGGGAGAACAAAACCCTTTGTAGGGCTTGGATCAATACTGTAATGAAAATGTAAATACTATTTTATGTGTCAGCAGCTCCCATAGAAGCGTCATTCAAACATAAAGGTGGTTTTTTGGGTTTTTTTTTTTTTTTTTTTTTTGAGTATCTACACCAGCCCACAAATTCAGTGTGTGTTGGCCCTGAGCCTTCAACATGGATACTCACAACAGAAGGAAGGCTTTTTTTTTTTCGTGTCTGCACTGTGCTTTCATCTCCTGTCTCTATTGTCTTCCCCTCTGAAATTTTCAATTTCGTTTATACAGTTACTCCACTTCATTTTACTAAATTTGTTAAGTGAATTCTAGACCTTTGAGCTCCAAGCATCATTTTAATGTGAACAAAAAATCTTTTTCTCTTTGTGGGCATCTTAACAGACATGCCGAATGAGGAACAGTCCCTTTGTTTGTAGTTACAATACACTTCATTAGTTTCCAGAAGACAGTAACTTGCTTTCTTCTCATTTTAGAAGGATTAGTTATACTCAGCAAAAGCTCGCAAATAGAAAACCAGATGTTGCTGATTTATTTAAGCAGTGTTATTTATAGACAAACATCTAAATTATGTGATTCTTTAAGTCCCATATTACTTTTTTGTGCAACCTTTGGAAGCTGGCTACTGACTGAACAAAACATCTAAAGCAGATATGCTTTACTTGTAATATCATTCTTTTCCCTGACTATTGCAAATAACTATTTAGCAGTTCTTGGCAAGCAGATCTGTAGAAACATCTGATTGAACTATGAACAATTCCTAGGACACTCTGCGTGTAGAGTTACAATTCATGAACAGGCTTCTGTTGTACAAGGCACAGTTGTGCTTTCTCAACAGCTTCAGTTTTAGACATGTTAATGAAATCAAATAGTGATAAATCTTTATGCAAATGTGTTTTTCTTATACATGTAGAATCTAAAATCATGAATTTTCTCTTTTAACATTTCTCATCCTGCACTGCTCTGTCTCCTTCCTTGTAGCCTCTAGTGACTCTCCAATAATTTTCGCTCTTGCATTCTGACCTTACGCTTGCCTGGCACCTGGTCCATGCAAGGGATAAACAGGATGGGCCTTGAGCAGAGCAGCAAGTCATCCCAGTGTAGTCAGAGAGAGAAAGTATGTAGTCTGTCACCATAGATGATAATAATCTGATCCTCTTTTTATAATATCATTTCCTGTTTATGGGAACTCATTATTGCTGACAGTTTACTACAAAGAGGGATCATTGTTAAATGTACATTTGTCTTAAGAAGCTTGTGCATTTTTGTTACAATATGCAAGAATTGTTTGCTTTATGTAGCTATTTCCCTTGTCTAAATGTAACTTGCAGAAAGTGATGATAAATGTTAAATGGGTCTTGTAAAACTGTTAAATTGTCAGTTTCAAAACTGAGTAAAATGTTGATGTTTTCATTAGGTCTCCACGCTGAGGAATGTCCGACTTTCATCATAACAGAGTTGTTTAGTTCCGTGTAAGTCTAAATACTCTGCCCTTGGGAGATATCTTACTGTCACCTGCTCCTAAATTGAAAATTATTTGTTCAGCCAAAGCTTTTTTTCAGAAAGGACTTTTTTTTTCTTCTTTAACAGATGTCTTTGATGTGGGACAGAATCCCTTCAATGTAAAATAAGTCAAAGCCTGAGATGCTGTTAAACAACCCTCAGGTTTAAATATATCCGGTTCTAGACAAGTAACCAAAATCTGTTCCTTCTGGTCTTGTTCCCTCTGTCTCCATTAAGCAGATGTGTGGATTTTTCAACACACAGTTCTGTTGGATACTTCGAGTTGCCAACGCTTCACAGTATAAATATATTTCTGTGTAAATATATAGAAACATTTTACCTTGGATAACAAAAGTTCAGCAGTCAAAGTGTGAATGTCATGCAAGATAAAAAAAAGAATCACAAGGCTCAATATTTCTCTTATAATGTGAACAATTAGCAAAATTAATTTTACTCAGAAGGTCAAAAAAAGTCCCTAAAACTCTAAATTGCAATACAGTTTTAATTTAGTTTTCTGTAAATATGAACTCTTCTCACATTCACCAAACTGCCTTTGGCTTGTGTCTAAGCAACTCTCTTTATTAAACAATGCCCTGTTTATCTTTAAAGAATTTATATTTATACAGTCAATCAGATTTTGCTTGAAATCAAGGAAGAAATGCATAAATTGATACATTAGTATCTAGTAGGTGCTGAACAGAGCTGTTGCAAAACCACATCTTCATATATTTTAAAAAGTATAAAGAGAAATCCTGCTTAGAGGATACCTAGTCACATCAATATCTCATTCTTGAACAATTATTTGTTACACTACCACAAAGAGGAGAAAATAGAGAGGAAAAAAAAAAAGGTCTACTTTAACCCATTTTAAAATACTGTTTGTTACCAATTCTGCTGACAAAAATATCAGATTTTTTTTTTCAGAAAGTGCAGTCCAGTCATGAACCAGGATGTCACTGCATTATATACCACAGAAAAAAATATACACTATATATGTGTGTATTTTACATTTATATTTTAATTTTGATAATCTAAAAGAATGATTTTGTGCATGTGAATGAGGTATGTGGGTTTGTGTACTAAGCAAGGATGATACTTATTTGTGTGTCTGTATTTAGATGTGTGTAATATATGAGGATGTAAAACATACGTTATTAATATATGTGTGTAATATGATATATGTGTGTAAAACATACATTAATGTATGTGTAATATGATATATCAGTTCATTTTATGTATTCGCATCTATTAAGCAAGCTTAGACAACACTATGCATAAAGCTGTCTAAACTTGCTTACTAGTTTCCAGTCCTATTTACAGCCTCTAGGCATTATTTAATGTAAATAATAGGTGGGAAGAAAAAGCTCCATTAGAATTACTTATTTAGCAGCATTTTTCACACTGATGCTGTTATCTTGTAAATTTATTTCCATAATGGACAGCACAAGACAGCAAATAGCTGTGTTTATCACTACTAGGGTGACAGCTATTGACTTTTTAAATTGTGACTTCTAAAAGCCTAATCAAGAGTTTTGCTGTCCCTATACTCATGTTAGATATTCATTTTTCTCAGGATTCTTTTTAGCTGGGGTTGATTTTTTTTTAGCTAGTTCTCTCCCACTGTTCTTGCTCCCTCTTATTTATTCAAGTGAGAATTTAAGCACCTCCCCTTATCCTTGTATTGAGAGATTTACTGCTCCTACATGGAACCTAAAAGTCCCACTTCCATCTATAGAGCTAGATAGGAATGCCCCTGCCCACTGAAAACTTGCATCTTCTAGACAGGGTTTTACTTATTGTGGTCTGCCTATGAAACCAAACTTTAGATGCAGTCTACAACTGTGAATTTTCGTGGAGCATCTAGGAAGTGTGAAAAGCTGTTTATCTGTGAATGATGCTGCGTACGTGTGTGTAAAAAGCAGAGCAGCCTGCGGTTAGGGAGTCGGTGCTCTGGGTCACTCTGCTTCTTACGAGTGAAATTATGGAGACACATTTCTGTATACTTTTGTTACATTTCTAATAATTTCAGTTTTTAATCATCCTGGAAATGACAGTTATATCGGTAAGTGTGTAGTAGAACTGATATTCATTATTTATGCTTGTTGTAGGTCTATTAGTTTGTATGAACATAACATGCGAACTATCACTTTTTTTTCAGTAGCAGTTCCATATATTATCATTTATAGCAAAATATCCAGAAATCAGTATTTATCAGATACAGAGTGTAAAAACAGCTTTGCTAAGCAGATCTTAGCCTCCTCACTTGTATAACTTAAATGTGAATAGTTAATCAAAACAAATTCTAATAATACACAAAAAATGGCTTATTTTTTATGATTTATCCTCTGTTGTATATAATGTTTCATGTGTGCCTATAACAGAGACCCAGGGCTCGCATATTCTTTAATAAGAAATGACATGATGGAATTCTAATATGCTCTTCTGAATAACTATTTCATCAATCAATTAGACCGGATCAGTAGTGAAATATGTCAAGTATAATTGCTACTGAATACTTACGAATATATTTAATAAAGAGTATTCATGCTTGAAATGTTTTTATTTCTGTCTAATGTTGAGTTTATGTTTAGCATATATGAATATATGAATTAGGAATAATCTGGAAGATAGTGATTGTGCTTCCTTCCAACCAGAAAAGAGATACATAGAGAAGTTTGCTGAGGCTGACAAACTACTTAGTTGCACTTAGTTATTCACAGCATGACTTAAAAATATATCACTTAACAGCATCATACGTAATCAGTGTTCAGAAAATAGTATTTTAATTGTCTTAAATCAGCTTAAAATCTGTATTAAACAAGGAATGCATTACTCAAGTACCGAAACAGTGCCAATCACACCGTCTAATTCCTTACCTACTTTTCTGCCATTTGCAAGGAAATTACCTTTCTGCTTCTAATTTATATTCTGCATTTCTGCTCTGTATTCTCAGTTTGGAAAAGAAGATCTAGAAATACCTTATTAGATCTTTAGTTTCTTGAAGCTAGCAAAAACATTTTTCAGCTCATCATAAATCAATTAGCAATGACAAAGAGTATCTGCTAACTACAAAACTAAGCCCTAAAAGACTTGCAAAACTAAAGAACGGAGGACCTAAGCTGGTACATGGGTTGCATTCTTTCTTTGTGGGTAAAAGTGCATTGCATAAATATCAAAGCTCAGTCATGTATGACTTCCAATAAACACGCTGTCAAATGCGGTAATAGGGCTGTTATGCTGTGTAAATCCAAGCTGCGGAGCAGTTAGTAAGCAGTTAGCATTTTGCTTAGTGACATTCTTGAGAAGTCTTTCAACTTAGCACTACTGTGGAATAGATGGTTAATAACAAAAACAGATGCATAGACATTCTTGGATGCCATAATTAAATTGATGAATTTGCAGTGACATGTATCTGCATTGAAAAGATATGCCATTAGTGGCCTTTTTCTTTGGAGGTCATACATACATCTATATCATCCTTGTTGAAGAATGAAACTCTGCATTTAAAAAACACTATACCATTGCAACTAAGTTCTCCCTAAGGTGAAAAAGATGTATCTTTTTCTTTGAGAAATTAGAAAAAGGCTATATTTTGGTTTGTAAGTCAGTAGAAAAATATTTTGCAAAGAGAAATTGCTCATTTGCCCCAATGTTTTTGTAAAATAAACAGCTCTACAGTAAGAAGTGTAACCACTGTTATGTGATCATCCATGTACTTGCAGCATACATGCACACATAAACTTATTTCAAAAGAAATTTTACTGCTATATATGTAGCTTACTAAATCATTACTGGCGAAAAACTCTTCATCCTTAGTATTATGGCTTGTATAGGAGTTGATACCTTTTCTTTTAGCTCTGCAGTTAACCTTATATTTGAATGGGGGTATAAATCTGAAGGAAGAAGCAGGTCTCATTAAATAATTGTTGTATCCCAGATCATTCTCGTGTCAGCTGTTTCCCAGTCCTTAAACAACTGAGAAAGAAGGGATGCAAGCTGCAAAAAGCACTGTTTTGTGTGGTTTTATGTTCCTCTTGTCAATGTATGTTTGTTGGTGTTTTATTCATTTGGAACTTTTTGAGGGGGAAGGTTGTGTACAGTGCATGCGAGCTGCAGTTCCTACTAAATTCTCCAAGAGCACTTTGCTTTAGAAGCATTTGAAAGAACTGCTGCTGCCTGCAGATCAGAGGGTCCAGTTCATATCTTATCCTGGAAGCTGTCCAGCTTCCTGAGAGAGCTTCACTAATTCAAGAAGTCTGTTCTGATTTTAAAACCAGTTGGGAATTGCAGTAGCAAATGAGAGCTTGGATCAGTTCATGGAGAAATTTAAGATATACAAAGAGCAAATACAAATTAAAATGAGATTAGCTTGCTGCTTACCAAGAGTCTATGGAAATGTTCCTCACTTACTTAGAACTGTCCACAATGGTGATGAATTTTCCATGATAAGGAAACTGTTTTCACTAATGGGTTCAGCCAATGTTATTTTCTGGATTTTTTTTTTATCAGATATAAACTAGTTTGTCCTGTTGCACAGTTCATTTGAAGTTATTGGAGATTTAATAACAATTGCCGTAAAATTATTATAAGAATGTAACTAAAAACTTTGCTTTAACAGGTACTTTTATCTAGATCATGGGCAATACTGATTCATTCTTTTCTTAAACGGTTCATAAGCCAGATATAGAGAGATGGATTTTCATTTTAACATGTTAATGCTTTTTAATGATAGATCACTGTTATTTTTGGAGGGTTTTTTTCTGAGCATTGGCAGTTTGAGAGAGAGAAGTCCTCCTAGACCAGTGTTGTTCATGGACCTTGTTGTTATTGATCAGCATGATCCATAATTGACAGATCTCCATTAGGAATCTCTCCAAGCAGTTTTCACTTTCTTACTCTTATGTGACAAAACTAAGGAAGTAAATGCTTGGCCTTGGGTGTAATGGAAATCTGTATTAGGTCATCATACACAATAAATGCTGTGATGATTGTTTAGAAACCTGTGGAAATTTTGACTGAAAAGTATTTTGAAAAATGATTCTCAAAGCTATTGAGGTCTTTTCCTCTTCCAAGCCAGTGGTTTCTCTCAGATGACAGGTTTACTCTCTACTTTATTTTTTCAGTTCTTTGTAAGTCTCCTGATATACTTGAAATTTCTCTTTGCCTAAAAGCAAAGTTTTAATTTGTAATTTCTTTATATGGATCATCTACAACTAAGATGCGTGATTACAAATACTATCATTTATTCTTGTTTCAGAAAGATTTACCCATACAGAAGGTGAGCCCAGTTTCCAGAGCTCTGAGGTGACTTGCCAAGGAGAGGAGGGCCGTGAGGGAGAGGGGATGTGGGCACACGCAGTCCTTGTGTGGCACCCGCACTGCTGCGGGGAACAGCACCCACTGCTCCATTGCCAAAACGCGTGGCAGGATTGGGCGCTGCCCTGGGCACTAGGTCAGCTCCGCAGGTGATAATTCCGGGTCTTTTCTAAGTCATACCAGCATCACTTGGAGTGTAGGTTCTTCTGCATGGAACAGAAGTTCCATTTCCCCTTCTAGGACCTCTTGACCAAGGCAGTGGAACAGCTTCTCGCTATGGAAATTAAAATACTTGTGACACTGCAACTGAAGTGTCATATTGGGGTGACGCCACAAATAAGACCTTGAACTTAACTGCTTGGCGTATTTAAATAGCTACCCCTATTTTCAGGCAAGTATATGTGTGAATGGAACAAAATGCAGTAGTGATTTCTAGTCTGTGGATTTGAAAAGCCTGTGGAAAAGTGACTGGATGCATAGATGAGAGAGAGGTCTGCTTCATTTTTTAGGAGGAAGTATATGTCAACTAGCTTGGACTTTAGCATCTTACAGTATATGAAAATGTTCTTTTTATGGGCTAGTTTAGGATAATTGTTGAAAAATCCACATTTGTTTCCCCCCAAAATGGCTTGAAAGATGTAAAACTGTGCGCAAATTCAGGTCAGATTTGGTGAACAGATGTGCATTCTCTTTTAAGAAATGTTTTTGAAAAGTTACCATTTGTTTGTTCTTTGCAAAATTCAAACTAGGATGAACTCTTTGCTAAACACAACAAGCTTTATCCCACAGTGTTTAACATTATGTGCACAGAAAAAGTATGTAGTCATGCATATTTTCTTTGATAATATGTCTAATTTTACTGCATGTTTGTATTAATTTACATACATTTAGTGTACATATGGTCTGTCATTTAATTCTCCGCTGCGTCATTACAGAAGAATGCCAAGGCTGATTCTAATTGTTCAGCAAGCTAAAGGAATTTGGGGAGGCTGCCCAGAAATTCAACGTTACTTAAATAAAATACACATGTATTTTAAACCTTTTAACAGACACGCTCTGTGCCATATCCCCTTTACTAATATTAAAATAAGACTTATCAGCACAAGCTGCATAAGGTTGTGCTGCTGAAGCCAAATCCTGGGATCAGCATCCAGGCCACGAGCCTGCAATCTGTTACACTTCTGCTGAACTTCATGGACGTTTGTCATTCTTTTGAAATCAGGAGGATTATTCACCTCCATAAGACAAATCTGTGTGTAACCAATTCCATGATTGGACCCTCCAATTTTATTGGCTTCCGTATAAATTTGAATACAGGAAGAGGAAAATCATGTTGCTCCTAGTGTGGACAAAGTGGAGGTGCTTGGGCTGTTGGAAGTCTCTGGAGGAGAAAAGGTTGGTGGAAGCAGGTGGATGGTATGTTCAAGAGCATAAAAGTGGTTGCAAAGAACAGTGCAATAGTAAGATATTTTAGTGGTTCCCAATCTGAACTGGCTCTTTTGAGGTGCTGTCACAAAATGGAAGCACATCACAAAATGCTATAAATGGTGGACAGATGGTAAAATAGGTGTAGAAAGTTAAGATTAAAAGTATTTTTGCTCCTTAAATTCTTTGTGTCTGGCTCTAGAAAATATTCTGCTGTGGGAGTTTCCCAAGCCATTTAGTTCAACCCACAGAAAGATGTTTTTTGGCTCATCCTAAATGGTCATGTTAACATGATCTAAGAATCATTTTGTTTTCTCCAGTGACTGCTTTTTTCATTATTCCTGGTGGTGCTGTGTGCAGCTTGCAGTGTTAGATGCAATATTTGTAAAGAATTTTACTAATGGTGCCAGTATTTACTGCCAATATTTTAAAATGTAAGAGCAAGTATGACAGTAATGGACTTTTCTTCTTTTTTTTTTTTTTTTTTTTTTTTTTGGAGGAACTTTTGTTTGCAAATTTCTGATTGAATCTTTCAGTAATAAATGTCATACTCTCCCTTCATTTCCAAAATAAAAGACCAAGAGCAGTTCTGAGATCAAGATGACAGGCTAACTGAAACCTTCAGCCACATTAGATGAACATAACTGCTGCAGGTAATTAACGCCTTTCATTTTGAAAAATGATTTCAAGCACTTTAGGGAATTTGGAATGATATTTTACATTTTATTCCAGCTAGTAATGTAGAAAGGAAATGAAATAAGACTAATTTTATTTTCCATTTTTGCTCTCCCTCTCTCTTTCCTCTCCCTGTTCTTTCTCTTGTTGAAAAACTATTGTCGTTTATGTCATTAAAACACAGAATTATTGCCCCCAGACTTTCAGTGAACCACAGCTGCTGACCTTTTTTGACAAAAAGCTTTGAATGCTACATTGGGAACATTTGTAGCCTGTGGACCATGACAGTACTGTAGACTTCTCTCCTGTCCTGACAGGAGAGTGCCAGAGGGTGTGCTCACATAGTGACTGCATTATTTGCTAGCAATTGTGGTAAAGCTTGCCTAGCTCTTGGGTTTTCTGCCTCATCTCAAATGTACAGTCATCCTTCAAACCTATTATACCACCTTCTGAATTCTCTGGCTTTGTCCCCAACGCTACATAATCTGTTGTTTAAAATCTCTACCAGTGCCATGCAGATATTAAATTAAGCATTGCAGCTTAACATGAAATGTGTGGATGCTTGAAGCAGGATTTAAAACACATCTTGATTTCCTTGCTGTGTAATAATATATTGCAAAGAATGGCAAAGGAAGTTGAAAATCAACCCTTTCTAATATCAGATATGCTAATTTGCAGTGAAGGCTTATGAATATTAAATGAAATGCTGAATACTAAGCATGTGAAAACCTCAAGATGTCTTCTGCTTGAAATATGCCATAAACTCTTTTATTTTTCTGGGTGATTATATTAATCACTTTTCAGTAGCGCACACCAGCTGCTACATCTGCAACTAAACCAAGTACTTTCCCACAGTATATGCTGTATATTTCATTCTTAGAGCATTTTATTTTGACAGGTAATCTTTATTCTGAAATCAAAATTAAGGAGATGGACGAAAATTAAATGCAATGTCTGTTTTTGTGAATTTAAATAGAGTCCATATTTTTATTGACAAATACCAGGACATGTAAAGCTCTATTTCTAAACATAGTTACACATAGAGAAAAGTGTGAAGTCGCAAATTTGAACCCAATTCCTTTCTTCTTTGTACAACTGATATTTTCTGGCTTTTTCTCTTGTGAATGTCTGAGGAAAGCAGGAACTGTGATGGTGGAAGAGAATTCCGCATTTTTTTCTCAAGCTAATTTTCTCTGTGAAACTTGATCTGTCTTGGTTACATTTATGAGATTTTGTGAACAGAGAAGAAGCAATGTGATGTGAAGACAAAAAAATATATATATATTTTCAATATGTTTTGTAACATTACACTGCAACTTACATAAAAAAAACCCAAATCCTCTCATAACTGAACTCTCTAACCATTGCCATAATTGTAAGCATATATTCACTATAAATATTCTTTTCCCTCAGACAGAGAATAAACAGGTACATTTTTTGTATCTGCAGTCAAGTCCACTTACAAGTTCAAGGAACAGAAATTGTACTTGCAATTCAACTGGTATTTTGAAATTATACTGGCAGGAGAGCAGCTGCCTCTCAGAAAACTGTTTTCCATGGACTTCCCTTCTTTCTGTAAGAGCAGAAGATACTTCATTCAGCTGAAGCCTGAAGTTCTTGAATATCCTGAAAATCAAAATTAGGATTATAGTTTGCAATGCATGCATTTATTGCAATAAGCTCAAACTGATCTTAGTGTAGCTCACAGGCGCCGCTGCAGATCCCACGGGTCAATGTTCGGCTCAGAGACAAAAGATGAACAGGGAAAGTATCTGGCAAAATTTAACTTCTCTGCTTTAGGTAAGAACAAAGAGCTAAAGTAATGTCCTAAAGAACATCCACTGTATTGAAAAGGACAGAGCAGAGTAGCAACAAGCGCTGATGACAGCATTTGAAACTGTTTCACAAAAGTTAAAGTGTAGATATTTTTCACTCAATAACCTTTCCTGCTAAGTAAAGGACAAAATTGCTGGAAGGCCTTAGTGTTGAAATGCCTATAGCTATTTATCATTAGAATATCTGCTTTTAAATTAGGTGGCTATATTTTATGTAAGAGCTGCTAGGAGTGTATGCAATGTATATTTTTTTTTCCATTTTTGCATACCCGCTTACATGCTTGGTAGGCTGCAGTGAATTAGCCACGTTAAAAAAAGGCCTTCTGTGTTGTCATTTTTCCTGCTGTCATTACTATTAGGCTTGTATCTCACCATAAAAGGCTGCCTGCTAGTTTCTGAGTACTCCACATGCCGACTGGAATGCTCTATAATTCCGGGTAATGGCTGAGGACACCTCACTGCGCACATACGCTCTCCATTCATTTAAAAAAAAAAAAAAAAGCATGCGAACAAGTCATATAAGAGTAGGAAAGTAAATGCTATCAGTGTGTTCACGGGTGTGTGATGCAGAGCAGATCTTTTTGGCTGAGGATGCACTTCAAAGCATGTGAATGAGAGATTCTCCTTCAGTCCTGAAGCAGCATGAAGGAATAAGAGAAACTAGGAAAATTGTGGTAATGGTTCTTTATACTAATTCTGAACAAACCATTGAGTTGAGTCACATTTATGGCTGTGTTCTAGAACAGCTATATTTTTTTCCACGCAAATCCATCTTGTTTTCCTAATTCAGAAAAAACAGTCAGACAAAAGAAAGGTACAGGATCTTCCTTTTCATTTGATAGTTGATGTGCAATATCTTTTGCATTTTCATTGTATTTTGGGGGAGGACAGCATGAGAGCCCTTGTGTCTGAGGAACAAAAGACAGCTTATATTAATGGACTTGTCTCAAAATTCTTCATAATACTTCAGGAAACAAACGGAAGGTATATTTTTGTCATCATTATGGTGGTCATGTCTCTCTCCATTTCTAACAAACCTCCTGAAACTATAAAACAGTTTTTTAAAAAGCTAAAATGTAGATTTGTTATTGGAGGGTGCAGCAGTGGAAATACATATGAGTTTAACTAAAACATTGGATTAAGTGAAGCAAGAGGAGAGACATGAGCTAAGAACTGTGGTCCGAAGGATCCGAGAGTATAGCCATGGAAGGCTAAATCCAGCAGTGTGCTCATGTAGTGGTTCTACTATTTCAGTAGGATATCTTTCATATTGTCATTTTCTGAATATACTTGTTCAGTACTTAATTTCTAGAAAAGCAAAAACTGATTAATAAGGAGGTCATATCTGTGCCCTCTGGTGTTTTGAAAATGGAAAGTTTAAAGACAGTGATGAATTCTGTTTATTATAACCTTTTCTTTCCTCAAAAAAAAACCAAAAATGACAACAAAAAACTCACCTATTTAAGGCTGTTATTTCATTCACTAGCTTGTTCCCTTGCCTGGCAATCTTTACATAGAAACCTTTTTCTCCATTTTTTTTTTTTTTGAGAAAAGTTTTAAAAGAGTAATCTTGTCTGAAAATGTTCCACATTGCCTTTCCAGGCAAACCTTCCTCCTGCCTGTATGTTCTTCCCCAAGACCCACCCATGTATCATAGATTTCTCTATTTTTCAAAAGGTTCGAATACATTTCTGTCATCTCCTAAGTGGCCAAACCTGCCACCTGCTTCCTCAGATTGCTTTCTGTGACGCAGAAGGGCCTGTGAGACCCTCAAGCTAACTCTGTCTGCTATGGCAAAATTTGGGGGACAAACACAGGAGAGCAGGAACACGTCAGATAAAAAAAAAAAAAAATGAATTACTGTGTCCTGTCAAGGTGGGGTTTCCTATGCAGAAGTGGCATTTGGCAAGCAGTGGAGAATTTGCAGAAATCAGGCATATACAGAGGTTATGAGGAGAATAGGGAAAGGTGTGAGAAAAAGAGGAATTCAGAGTTTGAGGTTTCTGTGAATGCAGGAGATAAGAGCTCTTAGCCACTGAATACAGTAGCTTTTGATATTAACATGTTAAGTGCAGGCAGATCTTTCCTAGGAGGTGCTTCTGATGTCCAGAACCTCTTCAAGGATCTTCTATCACCAGATTAAGTAGATATTCTGTATCCAGAAAAAAAAAAAAAAACGAAGTGGCCAGTTGCTGCTCTTAAAATTTGCTTAAAAAAAAATACGATTTCAGCATGGCCTTTGAATTGCAGGGTTAAATTTCAAGGCTGTATGTGGGAAGTTACACATGTAAATCATACTAACAAGTGTCCCAACACAGATGTGTCTCCATCTTGTGCTTGCTGCTCAGGAAATGTTCTCCTTTGTGTCCCAACAGTTAGCTTTATCAGGGAATTACTGTGTTGTGTTATTTTGTTACTGTGCCAATACCAGAAGCACATCAAGGCAAAGAAATTCTGTAAAATGAAATTAGAGGAGGCAGTATAGTTCAAGACATTGGTTAATCCTTAAGGGAAAAAGGGCCATAATAAAACTACGAACATAAGCTTCTTTGGAAGAAATAAGAAATAAGTAGGAAGTTTTTGGCATTTTTTTCTCTCCATGCAATAGCCTTGAAAACAAGAAACAATAGTGAAGCCAATAATTATTTGTCATGTCATAAACCAGATTAATAGACTGAGATGTTTTTAAATTCTTGAAATAATTGTAATCAGTATCGGTATGAATTGCCAAAACAAAATGCAGGAATGACAGATTCATAATACGAGGAAAGGAACATTTCTGAGCACATTACATGCAAAAACATTGGAAATTATTCATCTGATTTAATTGTAATCTTTTGCCAAAAACATTAATGCAATACCTTTGAAGAGTAATTACTATAAAGAATATCCTCAAAGAGAGGCATTTCCACATGCCTGGGCTTTATTTTGCTCTCATTAGGGTTTATTCTCCATTGAATATTTTGTGTCCATAGCATAAGGATTACTCTTGTTCTGCAAGTATCTTAACCTTTTATTTTTATCACTTTATGCTTTCTGATTCCTCTTCCAGATTCTGATCAGCTAATGATAATCAGAGAAGATTTTTAAATCCTTTAATGTTTTCAGGTCTGCTTTTCTCCTTTATTTGTTTAATCAGAGAGGTTTGAAAGCTCATCCTAGGCAGTTGTTCATCAGGAGAAATGGGTAGCTTTGTTAAGCTTCAATGGCCAACATGTTCAGTACAATACAGATCAAAAAAGCTTGAAGAATGGTAAGAATGGAAGGAGTCTTGGGTAGGACTGCTTTACTATGAGCCTGCTGCTTTACTATGAGTCCCTACTGTAAAGCATTTTGAGTCAAAGAATAACATAACAAAACTGTTTGTTTATCATGGTCACTTGTGCGTATCCCCACCTAACATCTTTTAGCCATTTGCAGCTTTGGATTGGTAAGGTTTTTTGAGGTAGGGATTGACTATATGTGCATCATAATGATTCCTTGATCTTTAGTCAAACTGATTGGATAAAATCAAGCACTGACATTGCTTAGAGACTGGAAATATTTCCTCGTGAGCTCAAGAACAACCAGATGCTTAGAAGTCAAGATGTTGTCACAAAATGGAAGATATATTCAGAAATATAGTCTGGACTCATTATCTCTCTCTCCCTCTCCCCCAGCATCCAATTCTCCTCAACTCCATTATCTCATGAACTTTGCTTCTCACCATAAATTTGTC
Source organism: Tinamus guttatus (assembly GCF_059628265.1). Taxonomy (NCBI): domain Eukaryota; kingdom Metazoa; phylum Chordata; class Aves; order Tinamiformes; family Tinamidae; genus Tinamus; species Tinamus guttatus. Next base: position 1,083,311 of record NW_028288985.1, on the reverse strand, counting down.
TGATACTGACATTTTCAAGATAGTAAGTCTAGACTTTTGGAAACTCTAGAGACTAATGAAAACGTCATTGAGGTGGTTCTTAAGTGTCTTGGGCAGCGTTCCAAGGGCACCTTTGACAATCAGTGTTACTTTAGCCTTTCCCCTCCACAATGGGAGGTCTTCTGCATTAACTTCTGCCTGAAGTTAATCGTATGCACAAACAACTGTTTATTATAGGGATTTTGTGGGTGTATGATCCAGTAAGATGTCTTATTTCCTAGTTTCTTACAACCTCCCAGTTGCAAGAAGTCTTAAGGAGTTTTGCTTTTGCAATTTCTTGTTAGCTTTGTTAGCTTCTTGTTCCTGGGAAGATAATACTGGCTTCAGAAAGCTCAGTGAAAGACACTGGGTATTTGATCTTGCCTAATATTATACAGTCACTAGCAGCAGATGTCCCATGGTGCCTGCCTGTATGATATCACTTCTGTGAAAAAGAAATTGCCAGTTGCCATCCGGGGCATCCTCCCTGGTTTATTTGGAGACTCTTCTAAAGCCATAATGAAGACCTGAGCTGGCATTTTTAAGTACCTTGCTCTTATCTGTTTGTCCTATCAGCCAAATCCTTTTTGTTTGTTTGCTTGCTAGTTTGCTTGCTTGCTTACAGCGTGTAATGTGACAAACAAAGCTGAAGGAAGAGAGTCACCTCTCAAGGTAAGACAGGAGCCCGAGGAGTTACAAGAAGTGGTCAAGCTGCTAGCAGACACTCACAAACTTCTGTGCAGGCTCATTACAAATATATTCCTTGTTAGCATACTTTTATCATGTACTGCTAACAAATCTGGATGAGGTAGAGCTTGGAGGGAATCCTGTTTTTCTCAAAAGGATTTTTATTTGTGAGTAGTGGTTTTATAAGTTGTGATGGAGATTCGTAAAGCCTTGACTAGGTTACCCTTTTTTGCAAATATAGTAACTAATACTTTCACAAACATAGTAATTAAACAGATGAAGAGCCCAACGTTCCAGTTATTCCAGGTGCCAGGCACATATTGCAGAGAAACAAATGTGCTTTCTGGAAGCTGAAGCAATACTGTACACCACAGCATTATTTCCAACATAGCAAATGTTGCATTTCCATGAAAGCTGAATCTGAATTGATTGATTAAATAAGAATTAGTGCATGTTTGCATCCATTCTGGAAGATTCTAATTCCCAATAACTCCGTGTATAGAAGTATGAAATCAGAGGATGTTTTATTTGCATATTGTATTTTCAATTTGAAAACTTTCAGATTTTTCTGAAGTAGTGTTTTATTTTTAAAATATATGAGTGCATATTATTTAACAAAAATATTAACACTGTATTGCATTTCCTTCTGCACTGCTATAAAGAGCTACTATAATGCGTCCAGAATATTTTGTTTATATTATACACAGCAGACCTGAGTGGCTTTCTAAAAATACTTTTTGAAGAATATTTCAGTGTTGTTCTGCAAGCCAGTAACTGGTGCAAAGAGATGTTTTTGAAGATTTTTGCAAGTGCCTCACTGCATCCTAACCTGGTGGCAGAGGGCCCTGTATCAGCATAACATGGTGCTTTCAAAGCTGATAGCTGTGAGTACCTTTATGCTGAGAAAACCTTTGTTCAGATTAATGGCTCTTATTCAAACATCATATAAAAATAACTTTGTTTGGTAGATTCTAATAATTTGGGGCATTGTCCTGCACCAAAGGGGCTTGCCTGCTTGCTGCTACCATTTATGCCTGTGTGGAATACTCTTGTATAGCAACATGGCTATAATTTCATCCTTTTCTTCATAATAACTTCTCTGTGTTGAACATTTCTGTGTTGAAAAATAGCCCTTCTGGTAAATAGCCCTTCTGGAATGTGAAAGATGGAAGATCTGTAAGGACAAATTTCAGGTTTCCACAAAAATTCAAAACAGAACTGACTGCACTGCTCAACTTTTCTAATGTATAAATTAAAGTACATAATGCATAAATTAAGTTTATTCCATGAAAAAAATAGATACCATCTTAGATATGGTTATAAGCATGGCCCTAGTTATGTTCCATCAAAAAGAATCAAGCATATTTTATGTTCATGGTAAGGGGTGTAAATTCTTTTTCAAATTACTGGCCTGATCTTCACTTGGATTAAATAGCTGTAGTTCCACGGAAGTCAGCATAGCTGAGCTCACTTACACTTATTCTATTGACGAGACTTGGATTTAGTCTTAGCACAGTCAACTCTACGAAACCCGTGCAATTGGTCTTTGATGCATCTGTGTCTCAGTTTTCAACCTGTCTTTGCTTATACACCAGTTTCTGCTGTGTGCAGTATACCCATGTTTCTTTGACCTTCCTTAGGAGGTTGATGAATGTGTTTTTAAACATCCGTAAGTGAATTGTAATATATGCTAAAATTATATTTTGCAATATCTCTGCCAAAATGAACTACAGTGGATGGCTTGTGTCCGCATTACGTTGGAATGTGCATGCCCATGAAATTTTACACTGGACATTTGATATTTTGCCAACATTCATTTGCTATCACATCACCATCATTTCCTACTTTAAACTTATTAGTACCAAGTGCATATACAAGCATAATTGTAAGTTACTTAGAATATTACATGTTTGGAAGGGGAAGGAAAGATGAAACCTTGATGAAGAAAGACTGTATGTAAGGCTGCTTGAATGGCATGGTAATGTTTGAATTTTATTCATCCTGCATTAAACAACCGAGATGCATAAGAAAAACTACAAGTAAGCCTTCCGGTGTTGCAGCTATATGAAAAAAGCTGCATACTCTTAAGAGGACTGAAATTTGTATTTAACATTTGGTTCTCTATAATATTTTTTTTACTCATTTGTGTGGATGAATTGTGAGACTGAAAAGTGAGACTCACTTTAAATAATTCATTACTTATCATAGTCTGGTCATAATGCTGTTGTATTTGAGATCACAGCACTAGTTAGAAATTCCTAATACAAAATCTTTTTATTATTATTCATATTATTTCTAAATATTTTGACATTTCTATTCCAAATAACTTCCCAAATTCTCTCTCTTACTCTTTCTAATGCAAAAGCCTATACTCTGAGCCCTATTCAGTGGTGCTATATTTAAAGGAAAATATTAATATTGGACCTTGTATTTTAGGTATATGAGAGATCTGCCATATACCTCCCCCCACATATCAGCAAAGCTCTACACAAGCACAAAGGTCCCTCCCTTCAGCTGGGAAAAGGATCAGATGATCTTCTCTATAAATGTCATTTCTTGTTGGTGAGGTGACATTTGAAGAAGTGGGCTGTTAAGCTTGTAATGTAAAGGCATTCCCATGTGCCTGTGACACATGGGAAAGAGAAAAATAGATTCAGAGAAGACAGAATCTGAGGTTAAGGGGAGAGTAAGAAGTATCTCTTAATTTGAAAGAGGAAAAAAAAAAGAAAATACAAATAAAGGGGAATAAAAGAAGGGTTTGAGAGGAATGGATGACCTCAAAAGCTTCAGACTATTTTAGAATTGTCCAAAATTTTTTTTTACTTTACCTGAGCCATCTAGATTTTTATATTGATTTAATATATTACAGCTATATGAACTCACACTATAAGAAACAGAAGTACTTGAAAGAAAATGAACAAACAAGTCTGGTCTTTATTAACAAAGGAAAACAAAGGACTAAAACAAAATTAATCTGCTTTGTAACCATATAAAGTTGAGAGGCACAGCGTTGTGAGACAAACAGCAGAACAATTACATCTGAAGTCTGTAATAAGATTTACAACATTTTATTTTAAGGAGCTTAAGGCCTTATTTATGAATGTTTTGCACTTTATATGAATGTAGTGAAAGAATATCATTTTCCAGGATATCTGTATTTTAGAACTATAGAAATATATAGAAAATACAACCTTCTGCAGTGCAGCTTGTCCATTTTGACCCTGTTGTTGCTAGATTTGGGTACTTACTCGTAATTATTTATGCAGTTTAGTCACTGTCTGCTTTAGTTGACAGATGTTGATTCTTTAAGTGTATGCATTTCATATTGAACGTCTTACTATTAATCTACCTCTGAACATTCAGATACTTCTATAATGAATCTTTGAGTAACAGATGTGTGAGACAAAATTGGTTTAATGTGCAAAAAATGTAAGGCAGAAATTGCAGTAGGGCTGAAGTTGATGTTCTTAAATGCTGAGATTGCTCTTACTTGGCAGCCTCCAAGGGCAGGATTTTTGGTGGTGTTTGGTCTGAGTACATGAGACTGAGGAAGAAACTAGGTATCTAGAAAGTATTGCTCAGACATATTGCATGTAGTATCTTATATATTGCATAGAATAATCATCTTATTTATCCACAAACTTCTCCTATCTCTTGCTCCTGGTAGATGCAGTTTCCACCCCTTTTTTGGGGTCCCTCCTGGTCCTATGCAGTGGTCAGGACATGGCAAGTTCTCAGGCATCTCATTTGCAGCACACACAGGCACGAGGGAGAGTGCAACTCCTCCAAAACAGGCAGAACCTAAACAAACTCCAGTTCTGTGTGAGCGCAGTGGATATCTCCTTTCCTCAGAGCCCTTTGGTAAATAAATAAAATCACAGTGGGCTGTTCTACGAATAAGACAAATTCAATTTAAGAATACCAGCTGCATTATGTGTTTTTAGTAGATGGGTGGGTAACAGTAAATATTATGTAACTGTTAAGATTTGGATAAAAAACAATGACTTGCTTTCCTCCTCACAGGCGCTCATCCCTGGGGTACTGAACACTCATTTTCCGCAGCAATCACTCAGCCCATTATTTTCCTCAGATGATTGCATAAGATACCACGTTTTATCTTGTGTAGCCTACAACCAGTAATACCAAGGGATTAATAAGATTATAAATGTAACTAGAATTAATCAAGTTCAATCAGAAAAAGTTAACGTCATTCTATTTTTATTCTTGTTGTCAATCACTTCAAAGAATTCAACTTCAAAAAACAATTTGCACCAAAATGATGTATCAACACTTCAGGATTTTCTTGATCATTTTCCATTTTTTACATTGAAACTTTGAATATATAAAATAGAATGAAGAAGTTATATTCAATGCATTACTTCTATGCCTACTACATTTTTAAAAAAGCTGCAGTTAAAAATACAAAATAATATCAGATATAATGCATGAATAATCAAGACATGTGGCGTGAATAAATTGATTTGAACTGGTCATTTAACATGTAATTCATCTACAAAGAATTCCTGATGATGGAATTCCTGGATTACCATTTTCAGAAAAAGAGTAGTGTTGATTAGTTGAGATCCAAGACAATTTTTCCTGACTTTTTGCTTGATATTGTTTTGTTTTGTCAGAATACATTTTTCATACCTGTCTTTGAAGTAAAGCACCAACTCTCTGTCTCTCAGAGACCATCATCTTTAATCTTGTTCTAAACAGAAAGTTCATTGTAGTCTGTTTAATCTTGCTAGGAATGCAGCTTTCAAGGTCAATTGTTGTCCATTTGGATGTCATGGGCATTAGAAATACATATATATGTGTGTGTGTATATATATATATATATATATATGTACATGCATGCACACACACACACATTAGCTTCCCCATTCCATCTTCTTATCAATGACAACTACTCCCTAAGCAGCATTTTCTGTTATGATCTGGAAGCTATTAATTTTAAATAATAACTAGTTTTCAAAACCAGATTTTCAGTATATACAAGACTGCAATTAAATGTACAAAATAAGGAAGTTTTTTTTTTCCAGTAAGGGTTTTTTTTAGGCATAGTATGTTCGTAGTGATTAATTTAGCTAACCTGGGGATCTGCCTTTCTTTGGGGTAGGAAATCAGTGAAATAAATGGGACTGGATATTGTAAGAGTTATGTAGCAGTACATGGAGCTGAGGTTCAGTGGTTGTTGTTCTAGTTCAAAAAGCAGAGCATCTTGCTTCGCTGCTCTTCGCTGCTATATTTGCTGGTCTGTATTTGCCTTATTTGCTTAGAATGTTTTTCACTTGTACAGCCATTTCAAAGGCTATTTATAATACAAATTTATGATAACTGTAGTTAGCCACTCTAAATGTTGCTCTCCCTCTCATCTCGCACTGAAGAGGGGAGATCTAGAAAGGCCTGCATTAGCACTGTAATGTATTGTGCTTTTGACTTCAAGATAAATAAAAAGCAAACAAATATGTCTTTGTCTGAGGAGGTTTGTCTCGGCCACACCCACTTATCCCTCATCAACCAAGATAAATTGTTTCAGAGGGAGGACTTCCATGTTCAGAGAAGGAATGCAGAAATTCTTTCTATTTTGTACATTCTTGGCATCTTTCCTTTGTTATCAATTTTACATCCTCTTTGTATTCTGAAGCTCTGCTTGGGAAAAGAGGTTATAAATATTAAAACTTTGAACAAGTTCTTAAAAATGATTTGTTTTCTTTATTTTTTTCGGTTTTGTCTGAAGTGTTCTTTGTTTCTGCTATTTTTACCTCAAAGCTATCCTTCCTCATCCAACCAGTGTATTTTTAGCTATTCCTGATATTTGAAAAGATTTTTATTAATTGGACAGATCTTACTTTTGGCTTTCTTCCTTTCCAATTCTGCTGTAATATTGCCAGCTTTGAGAAAGACATGCTTAGAACAGATTTTGCAAGCATTCTATGGAAGTTGTAGAATTGATATTTTGAAAGTGTTTTAATGAATCCCTTGCCGTAAACAGCAAGAGTTTCTAAGGACTGGAATGTGCGTCTTAAGTCGGACTTCATGAAGAAACATCTAGAGACTTTGTTCATAATTACATAGGACTTTTTAATTAAAATGTTAATGTGATCAGGCTGTGGTAGATACAGTCTCTATATCACTTTACACAATGCAAATATGTTTCTGGCATGGCTTGAATTAGATGAGAATTTCCATTTTCCTCTCATAAACATTTATGGTAGTTATTGACACATATTTGAAAGGCTAGGATTTTTGACTTCTAACTGGGGGCAAATGTGATTTGTACCATATTGAACCTCTAGCAGTAGACCCCATTTTTTTTTAAGCTCAGGGTCTCCTTCACACTGCTGTAGAAAAATAAAAATTATGTAATGAACTTTTCCCCATAAACTTTTCCACAATTCCCTGTATTTTGTTTGCCTGGCTTGTAAACAGTCTAAATAGACCCTATTCCTTCAAGAAAGTAAAGTACAGATCCCTCTATTGCTCCCCTGCAATCACCCCAAACTCGGTAGGGGAATAGTGGGAAAGGATATGGAGTAAGCAATAAAAGGCACAGTCCAAGCACAATGTAAAAGCAATGCATGGTCATGAAAAAGAAAAAAAGAAGAGTTTCCATAAATGGAAGGTCCATAAATTACAGTTGCCCTGGGGTCAAATATTTGTGTGTGGAGTTGCTGGACCATTTAAGCAGCTACTCATTAAAACCATGTAAATGTTCAAACAATCAAGCTATCATTTTACACTGATACTTGTTCCTACTCCCAAGGAGGGAAAGCAAATGTGCATTGATAAGGATGCAGATACTTCTGAAGGAACAATAGACTCCCACGTACGCAGCCCCGCTCAGCACAATGCGTTTCCTTGAAGGGATGCTTTTGGGTTGACACTGGAGTCTTTTAAAACCAGACATCTGTACCTCAACATTAGGAGCGGCTGACTCTTGCAGAAAAGTAATTTTAAAAAGAGGATCATGGAGGATTTGTTGTAGGTAGCTGTTTTCTTTCTGTTGTTGCCTTAGCACAGCAGAAAAAATGAAGTCCTTCCCTGCAAAGGAAGGTGGCAACAGGTAGAGGGAGCTTGGGGAGTCCTCGGAAGGCCCTAAGTCACCCGTTGGGATGGGCCGTGCTTCAGTGTCACCTCTGCTCTTTCTCCTTCTCCTTCCAGGTTTCTTAAGCAGGGAGCGGCGGGAAGGATTTGTTGGGCAGTGGCGTTCAGCTCACAGTTTAATTAGCCCTCATCTGCCTTCGCTCTCTGGCAGTCTTTCAGGGGAGCTCCACAGCGAAGGTGGCTTTGGCTCGTGCCTCTACCTGCCTGCTTCTCCATGCCAGGCCATGGCACTTTCTGTGCAGCTTCAGGAATGGCAGCGACATCCATCAGGCCTCTCTCGGGCTCCCTTGTGCAGAGGAGCCTTGTGTGCCAAGTCAGGGCTCTGCCTTCATTTGCTGAGATGGCTCTGCTCCTTTTTGAACACAGTCTTCTGCCTTTGATTGCCTGAGGTGCTTTATCTTCTTCATCTTGGCCTTCCTCCATGTCTATATTTAAATTCAGCTTCTCAGTTCTCTCTGTGCTTCTCCCCATCCAATTTTGAACTGCGGCTCTTGTGTTCGGTTCCTTCTTTGTTCCCCTTTCCGATGCTTTCGTGTGCTGGCAGCGGGAGAGCCGTGAGCAGGTGACAATGAATTTGCAGGTGTCTCCCTCCTTTCGCTTTTGACAGCCTGTCATGTACCCTGTCCTTATGTCTGCAGGGGCTATAGCTCAGGGTTGCGCAATGCTTTTCTAGGTTACTGTTGAGCAATCTTTATTATTTCAGAGAGATCCTTTGTAGAAGGAGATATTTTGTAAGTGAAAAGACTTTGGAAAAAAAATCTTCCCCTTATGTAACAGTTGAATACTGTAAAACAGAAAAGGATGGGAGCGGAGGTTTCATTTTAGAGCCAGTCTGCAGCTACTCTAAGCCACAAACAGGGAGTGGTCTGTGGTAGAACCCAGGTGTCAAGGTTGGAAAACTGAAAAGAATACTACTACTGCTCTTACTACTGCTGCTGTCATTGCTTGCTATTCAATACATTGCCAAGTCCACCTTTTCCATCTTAGGACATGGCTTATATTGAAGGTGTAGGCTGCTCCACGCACGCTTGCCTCCTTGGGAGGTGAACATGCCTGTTTGCAGAAGTGCTGCGTGACTGACTTGTACGTGAACTTATTATTTATGCTCTCTCCTTTGTTTACAAAGCCTGGGATGATTTATTGCAAAGCGCAGAATATTCTTCCTGTACTTCTTTTGCATATCTCCATGTGCCTGGTAGGCATCTCTCGCTCATGCCATTAACTGAATTGCCAGAGTGGGAAAGGTAAGGAAAAAGTAATCTGTGTGACAACGCAGCCAGGTATGAGTGAAGAATCCCAGTGTGTGTTAGGGGTGCACTTAAACCTAATCGTATTGCTTACTATTTAATTTCCTCTCAACAATTTAGTGTGCTCCTTGTTGCTCTTCTTATTTTTGTTCTTCCGTTGAGTGACCTCAAAAAACATTTATTGTTCTTAATTATAGATTTTCTTCCTCATTTGGAGAGAAGGAGAAAAGTAAAAATTTTCAAAACTTCATCTCTGAGCACTACAGATACAATTTCCTTCAAATATTTCACTTAACCCTAGCCTCAAGGGGAGGTAGTTTTCTTTTTAAGGAGTTTGTTTTCATTGTTTTAAACATTTCTGTGAATGACAAGAGAGATTAGCTAAACTCAAAATACACATATGGAAGGATGGATAAAAGTGAGAATGAGAAATTTAAGTGTTATAATCACCAATATGCCTCTGTGTGGGTTTTATGTTGTATGTTCAAGTTCTGCTAACAAGTCATAATAAGGAAACCGCATTTTTTTATCTCTACTTTCAGCCTTAAATACACAAATCTCAGAGTAAACTAGTACACATCTATGATGAAATTACAAAAAGAAATAAATGCTGGAAGCAAATTTTTAATTCTTTGATGCTCATACTGAATTATGTTTGACTTTATGTTCAATATTACAGTGTACAACTTGCAGTGAAAGATTCTAAGCACCTAACTGGAAATACTCAAAAACCAGAACCAGAAACATCTTGGTTTTTGGTTTGTTTTTTTTTAAAAAATTTGCATGTTCTTGGCTGAAACTGTTGCTATAAATTGTGAAGGGCATCTAGCATTTAATATGACACATTTCAAGACTAAATGGACTGATTATGATTTATTCTTCATCATGACATAAATGCTCAGATTCCTTTCACTAGTTGTATGTTATTGACTTCAGTGGGGATTACTGGTATTAAGACCTTTGAAAATTTAGGCCAAAAGACGGTGTTGTGCAATGCTTCTTTGCTGAGTGATTTGCAGACAAATGTGCGAGATTGAGCTCTGAGATCGTCAAAAAACACCAAAACACCCAGCAGCTTTGTGGAAAGGAAAGGTCTCTTTTCCCTCAACCTATTTTCCAAACATTCCAGATTGGTAAAATAGTATTTCCATTCATGCAAAACTTTCAAAGCAAAGCTGGTGCCCCTTCTGTAAAATTGAACAAGTTTAAACACACTTGTGTTATTGCTGGTTTTGCTTTTTAAACTAGCTCTCTGATAAATCATCCTCTTTAATATTAAAACAGATGGGCCAAACCAAACTGAACAAGTTCAGTTATCTTTAAAATGGGACAAAGCATTCGTCCAGCTTGGGAAGGTGACAGACTAAATGCATAAGCCAACCTGTCTAAGTAAGAGAGTCTGTAGCGGTTCTTGTCACAGAAGGCTCTTTTACATGCTCTATTTATAATGTTCTGCTGCCATTTTATTGTTCCTTTAACAGCTATGCAAGGGTGATTAAAAACAGTCTCCAAGTTTCCTGTGTCACTTTTCACTCATCGTCACAGCCCTGAATGGTCATAGATTAAACCTCCTCATGCCCTTTAGCTAGTGCTTGTTGAGAACATAATATTGTCCACTTTTTATTATAAGTGTTGTGAATCTGTATTATTAATTAACATTGTCAGGCTTATGGGAAGGATCCAAGCCTGGAAATTTAAATAACAATTCATCTTCCTCATTTTCTGTTTTCCAAATTCCTCTGCACAAAACTCCGCTTGACAGAATTACACTTGAATTAATTTCCCTGCCTTTGCCTAGCAACACAAATAGGTTTTACACTTTCCAGGCTTCTCCTGTTAACTTCTAAAGCTGATTGTTGTCACCGGTATATCTTTGTTTGCTATTTATTTGTTACTAGGTGTCACAGCTCTGGACAAGCTCCCCTTGCTGGATGCTCACCAAGTGCTGTGTTTAGGTCCCACTGCTCTGGAGATGCTCTCTCTGGCTTCCTGACTTTGAGCAGAACCCAGCACTGCCTTTGACTCAGGCTCTGTGTACATTTACAGCATGCAGCCTGCTAAGTTCAGACCCACTTGGGCCTGTGCTAATGCCTGACCTCCAAGAAGACCATCTTGCTTTCCTGAAGTGCGGTCATAGCACTTTGCAGTGCTTCTTCAGACTGAGATGGAAATTTTCACTCTGAACTTTTGACGTTACAAGAAGGATCCTAAATCTGAAAGAATTTAGGCCACTTCTCATATCATTTTCTCCCTTGGTTAGAAACAGAGCTTGTGGAGAAGGGCACAGTCCCTCTTTGGAAACTTTCAGCTTGACATTGACAGCATAAAGTCAGCTTCTTGCTACCAGTCAACTCCTGTTCACTTTTGCTGGTTACGCAAGAAGGAAAGTTAATTCTTTGGCCCAAAGCCCATGCCTTTCTTCATCTCTCTCCTACTTTTTGCCTCATTTGTCTCCTTGACCCACCCTATCTTCATGACTTTAAAAGCAGTGTTTAAGTGTTCCCTTGAGCTTACTCCAGTAGGGTGGTTCTCCCATCTCAGGCGATCTGTAGCATACTCACTGCCCAACTCAGCACATTCTTGAAGTGTTAGCAACATCTTTGCTTGTACTGTGATTTCTCCTAAAGAGAAGGTATGACAGGACAGTGCTTCTGTCCAATTTACTTGGTGTGTGAACTGGGGAGATAAGAGTGAGGACCTCATTTGCAACTCACAGGCAGCAGGAGCTGCTGCCTGATGTTGAAGTAAAGCACAGCCCACTGGCAGCGTCTGGCTTGTGTGTGCAGCCCCGAATCCAGCTTCCTGGCTCTGCAGGTGTAAGCATCATCACCTTTCCTCGAGGCATGCACTTGGGCTGCCCGTTCATGAGTCACCACCTCTGCTGGCTTTCTGCAGTGCTGGAGATTGCTTTGTTTTGCAATATGGTGAGTAGATCTTGCTCTCAAATTGTCCTGATGTGTAGGGCCCTTGAGCCCTCTCTCAGGGCTGGAGCCATGGCCCGTAAGGAAGAGCTGAGCTCCAGTATTCACTGGATGTGTGGGATGAGGGCTCCTGAGGCATTCAGAATGTCTTAAGAAAAGTGGCAGCAGATAGCACTGGAGTCATTCTGCTTGCTCAGTAAAACTGGTAGGGGCATCTACATCCAGATCACAGCTTTGGCACTGAGGAACCACCCCAGCCCTCTCTGCAGTGCTCATCATCGTCCAGATGTGGCCCATTTTGAGGCCCTGAGCTCCTGTCTCCTTCGCCTGCCCCCTCGTGCCTGCAGGCCCCAGCTCTCTGCAGGCAGGTGATGTTGCTAAAGGGGCTTAGAAGAAGGTACCCACGAACCATATATGGACCATTACTATAGGATGTCTTGGGGAGGTTTGCGTGGGATATAAGTGATTTCTGGTTGTGCTGAGTTTTTAACAAAATACTGTGTAAATTACACAAACGCAGGGTCATTACGATAAGAAAGCATTTGATTGAGGGTAGCTGTAATACACATGCCTTAGCTAGGTACACACGCATGAAGTGCTTGCAGTCGGCATGAAGAAATATACTGTTAATATAATTGGCTTGGTGAAATAAAACATTTAAAAAATTAATGCAAGGATACTACAGGTTTCATATTAAAAAAATATCAAATGCAGGAGGGGACATGACCTTCTTATGTCAGTGGTGTTTTTTGTTATTATAAGAATAAGAGACTTAATTCCTGGAAGTGCTAGAGTGTTTTTGGTTGGCTGAATGTGTCCTTTATAGTAGTCTGTTTGTCATCTCAACTTTTTTCTGAAAGTGGAATTCAGATTTCTAGCCAAAAACATAATTTTACTTTGCATTGAGGTTATATAACAGATGCTGTGCTAAAACTCTTCGTGTTTCAAAATGACTCAATGACTCATAAAACTGAGTAACACTTTTCCCTCAGATCATTATTTGATACTATCTAAGGATGAGTTAAATGCCTGAATAAAGGAAAAATTATTAGAAAAATGGAAAAATATTAGAAAAATGTTTGAACTGTGAAAATATATTGTTTTTTGACTTTCTTTTTAATTTTTCATTTATCTGTGGCTTATGTTGTCAGAAGTGTAGAAGGAAATTATCAGTAGGAAATCTCTCACAAGAGAACAATGTAAAATCTCTGAAATTTTTCAAGAATGGCAAATATTGAAATAGGGAGCCTCAAGTTCATGATGAAGTCGTCGGCTTTGCCAGACTGGTGCAGAGTCCTGGTGAGGCACATTCAGCCCCAAGGTTCCTTTGGCTGTAGTGTGTTCTGAGGCCCCCTAGGAACAAAGGCCAGTCATGATATCCTGCTTGGGTGATGAAATTTCCCTGGATTTACAGGGAAAGAGAACAGCACTTTGGATCTAAGCACGCATTAAGGTAACAGTGAGATATATATACAAGGGTGATGGATCTGGCTATTGAAAGTGAATCAAGTGCAGGCAATGCAGGCAGTCTGGTCTAGTGTTCAGAAGATCTGACAAAGGAGGTAGCCACTAACGTGCTTTTAAGTTCACATTTAGGCCCTTCATTCAGGGCAATATGTATTTATTCAGTCCTAGGAAAGTAACTCTGTTATTGTATTTTATTCCTCCACTATGGAAGTATTTTTAAGTTAATATACACATTACTATAGAAGAAAGTAAGAAGCTTAGAATACTTGTATCTTACAAGTGCACAAAAGTATGTTATGTATACAAAGAATATACAATTTCAAAAGGGCTCTTAGGCCTGCTCATGATGTTTACATCCAGAGAGTTAGGATTGCTGTTCTAGGTGTATAGGTAATGCTTGCCTTAAAAAGATGCCATCCTTCAGATTTTCTCCTTCTTTGTAGAATTATATTTTTGCTCTATATATCTAGTAGCACAAAGCTTGTTTTTCTACAAGTTGCTCTATTTTCAAAGATAATAGGTAGATGTTAGAGTTCCAGCTTTCCTTCCTGATATTACATGTGTGGTTCTATTTGCATTCTCTCAGCTTATGTTTTTGCAGATGCAGAAAATTATGTAATTAGTTGTGGGGTCTCATACCATCATTTCAGAGATGTTTCCCATTTAAATTAAAGGCCTGTTCTTCTACCCAATCAGTAATAGTCCAGATCTTTTAAAATCTCCTTCAGCTTGATTTAATTGTTAAACATTAATTTAGTGGGAAAAAGGCTTCAAAGAGGAAAAAAAAAAGTAAGAACTGCTGGAGGGGCAAAATATTAATAGGTGCTTAAAAGCAAAACAGCAATTCTTCTCTTTCTAAGCTTGCAGCCCTTCAGGCCTAGCAGAAAAGAAACAATTGACTGTATTACAGGATTATATAGGTTTCATTGACTTAAAATGAACTGAAAGCAGCTGTAGGGAGATTTACCTCAAGTCTTTATTATTAGCCATATGAGGCAGAAAGAAAAACAATATTTTGTTTGAATCAGAAAATACAATTTTAAATGGTGGTTTAGAAAAGGTTAGATAAAGAGAGCATTAGTTTTCAATAGGAAAAAAAGGTGGAATAAAAAAATTATGTTTTGTCAGTATTATGCCCCCTATAAAAGATCTGGCTAGCAGAAAAAATCTTATACTTGAAGGATCTTTGTTTTCTTTCATTTCTGATGGATAATCTTTGCATTTAGTGCACTTGATATCTCTTTTGCTTACTAATGACAGTAATACTTCCCTCCTTTGAATACTTCTGCCATGGAAATGGAGATAAAGATCAAAAAGTGTTACTTTTCTACAAAGAAAATCCTTTTAAAGTCATATTTCATTGAAAAATATATTGATACAGATTTCCATTTAAGATTTCTGCCCTTAGTTGTTAAAAATTCTGATTAAGAAATAATTGAGGGCTTTTTAGTAAAAGTCCAGAATGTGAAATCAGAACCTATTCTAAAAATCCAGACTATTTCCTTCCATATCTATTTCATCTTTTTATTATTATTTTACCAACCAAAGACATGGTATGTTTGGAAAACATACCTTTCAGTAAAACACAGCTAATAACAATTAATTTCTAAAGAGATTGTCTATGCTTAGTTACTTTTGTAAAGCAGAATTTTGCTTTAATTCCACTGTGGTGCTTTACAAATGAGAACTGCTCACTTCTCAAAATTAGAGAAAATGTAGTTGTGCTAAAACAGAAAACACAAAACTCTTCCTATTGTGTTAGGGTTTCTGGTGTGAGTTTCCTATTTCCTATAACCAACTTTTGTCTAGCTTTGATCCTTTCTAGTCAAAAATATTTTGTTAGACTCTTAGAGTCTGCAGAATACCCATGGACTTTTCTCCTGTAGGTTGTTCAAGTGATATGCTTATATATCAGTGTATCCACAGCAGTATTAATTGAGATGCAGGATGGAATTGCTTGATTCTGCATGTTACATAGCTAAATACTACTTTGGCATTGCAGGAGCAAAGTTTTAGTAGAGAGCCAAATTGTGGTTTGGAGATGTCCAAAAATAAGTACAAGAAGTCTTTGTAGGCATAGATGTAAAGCAGGAGTGAAATTTTAATTTTTGGTCAAATAAGTTCTCTGAGCCTATAGACCAGCTGTTCCATCATCCATTTCTGACAAGAGCCAAATGAAGCCTGCTGGGATAGGAAGTACGATTCTTATTGTGTACCTACGTTTGTTCATTTGTTTGTTATACTTCTCGCCCATGTACCTCTACAGTTCTTCCTTCAGAGACGAACAAGCTAGAAAAGATGGCTATCATCATCTGCAGTAACATAACTTTGAAGAATGTGTTGTCCCAGTCTGATACTGAATGTGCAAAGAGAAGGAATTTTCTATGAAAGTCTTAGAGCCATATATTCAATTCATATGTTTATACAATATACCATTTCTCATGCTTTTCTATGGGCTGATGACTTGAGATAAACAGTGACTTTTAGACACCACTGCACTGTCGTCTTGATCCACTCTGATTTTTGTGTATTTGTAGAGGAGGAGTTCTTAGCTATCAGTCATTCATGGGGTCATGCTACTATTCAACTGTCCATTTTTTCTTTTCAATTCTTAAATAATCCACTAAATAGTAATTTTTCCACAGCAACATATCAGCTATTACAAAACATGACTTCAAATTATTGGACCTAATTTGGGGGTCTCAAAGTAGCGGAAGGCTGAAGACTTCCTGAAAGTAAAACATTTTTAACTGTTTCAATTTAGTCATCCAGAACCACTTTTCATTCTTTTAAAAAGTAAACCATACTTCTTAAGTCAACCTTAACTGAATGAATATATCATACAGCATATCTTTTTCAGCCTAAAGAAATGGAATTACAACTGGCATACTAGTAGGGAAGAGAACTTTGCTCTTACATCCCACTTTGTCCTGTAGGTTGTTAGAGACTTTTTCCAAGTTTGGTATGTGTCCTCTTGATTTTACATCTCAGTAATCTTGATACAGAGAGATTAAATGACTTGCACCAGCAAGCAATCCCAACCTTCCTTATTCTCAGTAATTTTCAGTAGATCCCTCCTCCTCTCTGCTAACAGCAGAAATTTCTTATTTTCGGTGTTACCCTCTATTAAGAAGCCCAGGTACCTGCCAATGTACAGGAAGTGGAGACTTCCATTCAGGATGTTGTGTTGCACATTCAAAAGTATTCCCTTCCAATTGAAATTTCCAAAAGATAACAGTTCACTGAGGGAATTTGCTATATTTGCTGTAGACATCTTGTCAGATTTCCTAAACACTATCCCAAACACTGGGTGGGAAGTGGAGAGGGAATTGTTGGAAGACTGTTGTGTAGACAAGTGACCTGAAGCACACCCAAGCCGTTTGCACAGCTATGAATGTAATTGCTTGATATGTGCATGCATTTACATACACTATAGTAATTACGTGTCAAATGTGCTTTTAGTTAAGCATTAGTCAACTAATGTATGGAAAAAAATGAAATATTGAAAAAATTGAAACATTTCTAATAAGAAAATTTATTTCATCCATAAAAAATGGTAGTTTTCTTTTTGTATGTTACAAATAACTTCATATGTCGGCTAAACATTTTCTGAATTTATTCTACTGTTTGTGCCCAAGTAAATACTGCTTGTGGAGCAGGAATAATCTTCCTTCTCCTAGGAAGTGACTTCCAGTTATTTTTCTGTGAGATGCCTAGAACGTGCTATTTCCTGTGGCAATTTGGTCTGTGCAGAACTGTGCAGGCCATATGTCCGTTCCACATATTGTTAGTGGTCAACAGGAGTTATGAATTATCGAAAATTATCACACCTTCAAGGCATTTCAGGTCAGTAACACATAACAAGAAGAGGCACATTTCCCTAAATGAATACATTTTCATTCAGTGGGTTATTCACTTAACCAGCATTAAATGTAATCCTCTTTGATTCTCAGTGGCCACCTCCTACTCTTTTCCTGTCAGTCTTCATCTCCTGCACAAGCATGAATTCAGCCTTCAAAAGAATAGTAGTTTGACTAAATCACTGTGTAGCTTTCTTCAAGAAATACAAAGAGGGATTCCATAGAACTTGAGCAAAATAGCTCAAGGTCAGTAACTCCTAATACTTTACATCATAATTAAAGTATTCAGTTTTCGTTTGGCCTCTACTCACTCATTTTTCTTTTTTTTTTTTTCATTCCTTTCATTTGCCTTTTTTAACATAGAAAGGTATTTATCTCAGTAATATGGCTTCATCACCTCTTTTTATGCTAATTTTATTTTCAGACAAGCCCGCTCACACTGCTGGCCATTGTAATTTACTGCACACTAGCATTGCAGAATATAATGAAGCAGGACAGTATTCTTTTTGATGTGGTTAATCTCTGTTATACTTGTGCCTTTCCTGAAAACTGCACTGTGTCAGAGAGTCTTTTGTGGCCAATGGTGACAGGAAGATCAACAGAGAGAGGTTGCTCCATTAACCTCTGAAGTAATGAAGTTGCATTTCAGGCAGTCAACACTCATGCTGCCAATTTATTATCATTTAAGAGGAAGTGAAACTACTTCAAGCCACTCCAGCGTCCACATTTTGATAAATACACAGATTGCTAATGTTCTAATGCTAACAGCCAGCCTCGAGGGGACCTCTAATGGGTTTGGATGCTGGGGCTTGGGGCTCCGTATTCTTGCAAAATGGTTGAGTCTTCAGAACCAAGAAAACAAGCTAGGTCTATTTATTTTTTTCCCATACTAAATGTATATAGGCTTGCAGATAATGCTGCCCATGTTAAAATGTTAAAGTTAGACATGTCTGCTCAGAACAATTTATGTAAACTTTCACAGGAATTAAGCTCAGATCCCCAGGTCTGCTTTTATCTAATTCTGAGCTACACATTTGTAAGGCCTTTACTTTCCATCTTAGAAATGGATATAACCAAAACCTTGGGAACGTGCTTAAACCATGAATTCGTTAAAATCTTGCCAGATTGTCTGACGTTATAAGATTTTCATGACCTGTTGTCAAATCCTGTGAGAATGGCTTTCTGAGGAAGCAATAACACTAGTCTCCCCCACCTCAGCAGTAAAACAGGCTTGTAAAAAAAAAAAAAAGAGAGAGAGAAAACAAGATTGCAATACTGAATAGCTGGGATGACCCTACCCGTAGCCCCCTTCTTCCCGACTTCAGCTCCTGGGCATGGGCTTTGGCAGATTTTTTTTCCTGCTAACGGGAGCGTAATTTGCATGTCTGGCTTTCCAGAAGTAGTGCAAACACTTTTTATGCATCAAAGTCCAGGTGATTGCGTAGCCATATCCTACATTCCCTTTTACCCAGGGCAGCAGGAACGGTTATTTAGCCCCAGTATTTCAGAGACACAGGACCGAGGGGATCAGTGAAGTGCGGTAGGTTCCTGCTGTTGCTTTGCAGCATTCGTGCTGCAGGGATATCTGTGCTGCGTGCCAGGGTCTGCTTATGGATGGCTATCTGCATGAGAGCTGCCTGTGACTATCCTGCCACAGCTTCAGTGAGGGAATCGGAAAGGCTGCGACTTCCCTGGGCTTTGGACAGGTCCTTTTAGTGTGTTTCATCTGTGACATCAAAGCACTCGGCAAAGTTACCTATATTTATGCAAGGATACTCTGCTGCGGCCAGCCGCCCGCAGCACTACCAGGGACAGGAACGCAGCTTTTGTGCCCATAAATTGCAGCTTCCCCTTAGGGATGTGTCAAATCCTGGGGGAGAGGAGCAGGACCTGCTTCAGCGTCTGCCCAGCGCTCAGAACCACACGTGCATCCTGCACCCGGTGCGCAGAGCTATTGCAAGGACGTGTCACAGACCGGAGAGGCCGTCAGGAAATCTGCAGCAACATGAAAGCAGGAGGAGGACGGGCAGCCCTCTGCGGAGCAGTCCTGTTCCAGCACCCCCGCTCATTCTGCCCGCTCGGCCTCGTGCGTCCCCAGATATTAATAGCGTTTGTACGGCAAGCTGAGGGCAGCGTGAGGGACCACGTGCCGTGCGGCAGTGCAGCAGGGTTTTGTTGGCACCGTCCTCAGATGTCCAGGTTATCGGCTTTTCAGATAGCGGAAATGTGTTAATTTAGCGCAAAATTAGTGTGATTTCACGTGTGATTTCAGAAAAGCTAAGATAGAATTAGGCACTACTGAATTTTAGTTTGTAAATTTGCAGCTTGTCGGATTGTGCCTATAGTCTCTCTGTGTGATTTATACAATTCAGTAAATAAAATCTCAGATTCTCCCCTTCTGTGTTTAGCCAAAGTTAAAGAATGTGAAATATATTATTTTACTGGCATTGACTCACAACTGAGTCAGTGACTTCTTTGCATTTACAACTAAAATTGGATTCCAGCTTTCAAAAATTTATGACAATTGCTCCTTCTTGTGGCTTGAATGTTGACATATAATTAATGTAGGATTTCTTCTTGAGATTTCCTGCTTCGGTTTGTACCTGTCACAAAAATATCCTTGAAAGTTTATCTAACAGCTGGAACACCATGAAAGTCGATTGAAATTTAGCAAAGAGATTTACTGGGGCAAACAGGAAGTGCTCAGAGCAGGATGGCATAAATATGCAAAAAGAGCTCTTTTTTCAGCTGTTTTAAAGGATCCCAGGACAAGCTGATAATGGCATAATACTGAAAAACGCTGACATTGTGTCAGCTAGCAGCACCAGCACATAAAAGGATCCCACAAGCATGGGGTGGCACATTGCTGAATTATGCACCGCATAGACATACGTCTGCTGCCTTCCCTCAATCCCAGCTGCCCTGCAGGTTGCAACTCATTCTTTTGAGAAACCAGATATATTTCATGGGAATTTCCCATGAAGTGATTTTGCAATCTATTTGGTTCCTCTTCAGGGTTGAAGGATTCCTAAAAAGTCTAGGTCTGGGTTGCAGGGACTTAGTGACTTAGTGACAATACTGAGGGACTGGACAGTGGAAAAGCAGATTAAATTTCATTTATATAAATGTAAAGCGAAGCACATGGGAGAAGAGCAAACATAACACTCCATAGCAAATGTCAGGTTGTAAATTAGGTGTTACCCCTCAGAAGGAGATGTTGGAGTCAATGCACAGAGTTCTCCAAAAGTTTAGCTTTATTTGCTGCAGCTGTCAAAAAGGCAAACAGAATGTTAGAATAATTATTGTAAAAGTGACATTAAAACAGGACTAAATAGTTTGTGAATGATGATGGTCTATAAAATGCAATGCTCAAGATTCAGCTGTGCTGCTGGTTGGCCGGAGGGGAAGGGCCAGCCTGAACAGGACCTGCCCTCCTCCTCTCTGCATGTGTCCCATGCTGAGGAGTAGTAGAAGGTGAGATCTGCTCCTGTCCCACATTCAAACAGGAAGATAGCTAACCTAGAAATTACTGCTGGAACAAAATGTACCTTCTATTAACCTACAAAACTGTTTGGGTTCGTTACTGTGACAGTGCCCTGTGCTGAAGTTATATATCTTGGGAAATTGAACATAAAATTTGATTTAAGAGAATAAAACTAAAAATCCCAAAACATTCTATTGAAAAAAAAAAAAAAAAAAAAAAAAAAAAGGTCCTTAAAAAGGTCCTTCAGAGAGAGATGGAGGGATTTCACTGGTGATTCTTTTTTTTTTTTTTTTCCTATGGTTGTGTTTCAGTGAGTTATATGAGAAAATTGCTGTTTTGTTTTATTTTGCCTGACTTTTAGCATGACTTTTAATTGTTGAGCTCTATTAAAAACCTTCTCCTGACTCAATAAATTCCTTTGTTGCCAAAGCAACTGGTAGATTACAGCAGAGTCATATACTACAAAAAATACTTGTTCAAAAGCACAAGTTTCTGTAGCAAATGTTGGTTTTGGTTTGAATTGTGCGTGTGTTTGGAACAACAAAGTTTTGACATCCAAAAATCCAGTGTAACTACCTTTTTTATCTTAATCTTCATCTTTTATATTCTAGCCTGTTATACACAAAGCTGTATTCAAGTATGAATTGCACAGTCCAACTATGTTTTTACTGAATGCCCACATTTTTGCATCCAACTCTGCATATACAGTACAGGCTACTGCATACATTATACAAAGTGTATAAATATCAATGTAAAGGTATGCATGGCATCAGTGACCTATAGCTTTAGGTCACTGATGTTTATCTTTAAATTCAAATAGAAAGAAAGATGAGGCATGTAAGTGTGAGGAAAAAAAACTAAATCCACAAGATTAGAATTAAATGAGCTGGGTGAATGTATTCATTTTTATAATATTTAATGTGAGATGAGGATATGGTTTCAGCTTTGTCTTTCTGCTCTTGACCTAGATCATGAGAACAATGTTTCTTGAAGATAGGCCTGTTTGTTTGTTTGTTTGTTTGTTTTGTTTTGTTTTGTTTTTTTAACAAATTTTTGAACAAATTCTGTTGTTCCAGAATGGCATACTGAACAATGTTTGGACCATTATCATTAGTATTATTTCACATGTGGTTATTTCTATGGTTGTTTCTATGAATTAAGTTCTGCTCTGGGCTTTACATTTTCCTCGGTGGGCTCGACACATTTATGCAGGCGCAACCAGAGTTTCTTATGGTTGTGTTTTGTTGTTTTTAATTAGAAAATCACTTGCCTCAAAAATGCTTTTGAGACTTGTTCTTATCCAGCCACCAAAATTGCAATATGCAGGTCAAGTAGGTGGGGATGGTAATATACAGTTACCAGCTAAATTCCAGTACTAGCATTCAATGTGCATGAGGCTGGCAATGGAGACTGACAGAATGGCAAGAGCAGTACTGCAGAGAATGGAATAAAAAAGGGGAGAAATGCAGCTTGAGCAAACAGGAGAAAGAGGTAGAAAAATAGAGAAGGTCTGTGACCAGCTGGAATGGGAGAAAAATTGAAGGAAAAGGGGCATAGAGGGAAAAGAGGTGTTCTCTGGAAGAAATACTAATCTGTGTAAGTTGTCTTGGTTCATGGTGGGTTTCAGTGATTGCTTTCTGTGCCCATAAAGTGACTAGCCTAGTATTAACACAGTTGTTAGTTTAATTGTAGTATATTTTATTTGCAAAATGTGTCAGGTAGACAGTGTGGCTCTTGCTGTTGTATATGATTTAATTGTTTTTGGTTGTGCATGTTTACCTGTGTTGATGGAAGATCTGAGCATCTTCTTTGGAAATCTTGCAATGCAAGCCTCTGATCTTGCAAACATACTCACTTGCTTTTAAGTTCATAAATGGATGGTGTTTGAAGATGGGGATGAGTGAGATTTTGCTTAAACAAATTGCTTTTTATTATTTTCTTATTTTTCTTTGTGCAACATTGTTTATTATTGGCATATTGATAACTGGGTCATTCATCTGCATGGCATATTATATGCACACCCTAAGTAAAAGGATAGCCTGTAAGGCCCCTTTCAGCACAGACTCTCCTGCTTTTAATCTTTCGTGCATGTTTAAGTCTCACTTAGAATAAAAATTAAAACATATGCTTGCATGCTAACCAGAACTGGTCGCTACATTTTCCCTATCATGTACTGAGAAATGCGTGGGCAGACTCATAATTGTGGAGAAGCTCATAATATTGGGGCCTAAAGTATAAAAATTATTGCATAATTAGACCACACAAGCTAGATTTCAAAATGCTGCATGTTGTTTGGATGGGTATTCAAAAAATAAGTAGCTGTGGAGCATGTATGGTCATGTTCACCCTGCCACACACAGTCATTGTAATGCTGTAGCACTTCTAGGAGTTTAAGTAGATCCAGCATTGGTTTTGCTTCAAATAGACCAACCCCCTAACACTTTTCTTAACTGCAGCTCTTTCATCTTGACCTTAAAAGATGCGACTGTAAATATCATGCATTACCTTTAGGAGTAGGTTCATGTGATGAACCATGTGAAATAAAATATACTTAGCATCCTTTGGAGGAGAAGATGATGATACAACTTTTTAATTGCAAACCAGCTGTAGGTTTATGCTGGACTCTGAGTTACCCTTTGGCCTTTTGATTTCATTTATATTGTTAGTAATACAATAGACATACCTCACAGTGTGGTCTGTGGAACAAATAGTCTTCAAGTATGCTAACAGTATAAGTTTAAAGAGTGCAGAGCAATTAACTAGCAGAATAAACTAATAAAACAGCATGTTAATAGTTTACCTAAATTACGGAGTGTAGATAGGGACATAACTGTTGGTACAAATATGCAGATCTTCATAGCAAGGCTTTGAAGCTCATTAGTTTATTCTCAGCATTAAAAGATAAGCAAACTAACGTGATCGGAAAAGCAGATGCAGGCCATTAGATGCATCTTTATTAATTTCTTTATTATTATTATTTGGTTAAGAAGAAGATAATCCCAGCAAACTTCTGCCAATTTACTGGAGTCATCTGCCCTAAGGACACCATGCTCTGCCCAGCACTTCCAAGAAGGCTTGTCCTCTCTAGCTAAGAATCTGGTCTTTCCCTAAGGGAAGAAATAAGCCCACACATGAAGTACCTCAAACCCGTCCTCAGCTCTTACCACTGCTGCAGCCCTCGGGCCCTCGCTAAGGGAGAACTGCCCTTGTGCGCCTACGCAGTGGCTAGCGTGCCTTGGGATTAAACTTCCCCACCACAACCACCGCATTTATTAGTATTTGCTCTGGTTCAACAACATGGAGAAACCAACATGTTTCTGACAAGCGAGCGCAGCGATGGCCGCAGAAAACAGGCGCTAGCCCTGCCCCGCCAGGTCTTACGTTACCTTAAGTGTAGGGTGCGCAAGGTGAAAACCAAGTTGTGCCTCTTTCTGCCTGGACAAATGTGTGTTCTGAGAATTTCCTTCTAGTCACAAACCAACAGAAAATCTGAAACATGACAGGAAAAGTCCTGCAAATTCTAGAAATTCCGCCGCATCCAGAGAAAAGCCACAGCTGTGACCTTGCTTGGCTCAGGCAAACTTCCCTGAGCAGAAAAGAAACATCCCTTCATCTCTGGTGGCCAGGGAAATAATGTACTTCAATTTGATATCACTGTTCTGTCCCTCCAAGAGGAGTGGCCAGTTACTGCTAAGGATTAGCAAGTCAGAGCTCCCAGAGCCGTGGGGCCAACGGCCGCCAAGTGCGTGTCTGGAGAGAGGGGCGATGGTGTTTGCAAAGCCGAAATCCTGTGTGGAGATGGGGAGGCTGCTGGGGGCTGTGGGCAGAAGGCAGAGCAGGCTGCGCAGCCCCTGCTCGTGCCCAGCCACGCTGCCTCGTGCCATCGGCCTCCGCACGGAGAGCAGAGCCGCGGCTCGGAGCAGGGGCAGCAGCAACGTGTGCCAGGCTTGAAGGGCAGCCTTCAGGCTGCACATGTGCTGCTTGTGCAAACTCTAGAGACTATCCAAAATAGAGACGCCAAATCCAGCGGCTGGTTGCTGCCGGGAGTGATGAATCTGCAGGAACTGGCAGAAACTAGGACCGCAATGAGTTTTTGAAGGGCAAACAGACCCTCCAAATCTCAGGAACTCATGAGCATCCTAGTTAAAGTACAGTAGAAATCTTGTGCCAGTCTCTGAGCAAACGGGATCCTTAGGGATTCATAGGGAGGTAGGAGGGGGCATGCTTTTAATTTGGGGTCTATATTGCAGATGTAAATTAACTTACTTTGTCTAGGGTTTAAAGTTTAAACTCAGCTATATCATTTGTCCATGAATTTTGTTTATCTTTAGCATCCACTTCATAATTTGATTTTTAAATCTGAATTAAATATATACTTTATTTTTTAAAATGAAAAAATCAGGCCGGTGGGGAGCGATGGTTTAGCCAAGCAGATACTTGTGAGTGGAAGCTGCACGGACTGAGATTCTAGTGGGGTTGGTTTTTTTCTGTTTTCATTTTGCAATGAATTTCTGATAACAAAGATTTCTCTATTCAGTGAAAAAAAAATCTCTTTTGAAAGAAAACAGCATTTTGGGGTTTCCTCTAAAAAAAAAATTAAACAAAACATGCAGCAAGTTGCAATTAAGTTTCAGTTAACAAAATGCAAAAATACACCCAACCTCCATCTGCCAAAAATAAATAGTTTGAAAAGTAGTTTCACATCCCTGACAATGACGACTGTGTTTATGACATATTTCTGGTGCCATATCCCGCTCTCCTATCACTGCCAGCTCGTGGCCAGTATTTAGAAATAAAACAGAAACACATTGAACTTGCTGAACGAGATGTTGCCACACTGCAGCTCTAATGGGCTTAGTGACCACAACCTACAGGGGCCAGAATGTGTCAACAGCAAAAGGGCCAACCTCAATCACTGTCTGTGCTTTTACAAAGTTGTTACATGTTTAATTCTTTGCAGCTTAGTTCTCCTGCTGTTTTGGCTGCTCGAGACCAAGGCTCATATATTGCAGCAGCCTTCTCTACCTCATATAATGCCACAAAGGTCCCAGCAGGAGACCTTTCAGTGGAGCAGACAAGCCACAGGCTAGGGCAAACAGGGCATCACAACTTCCTAATAAGATGACTTATTAGATTGGGGGCTTGACACAGCTTTTCTTTAACCACTTCTTTCCCCAGCCACCCGAAACGTGACCTGTCTGCCTGTTCCAGCGGCAGCAAGAGGCTCGTGGCGGTGCAGCCAACGCTGCTGCCATGTGCAGGCCTGTGAGCTGAGCATCCTCTCTGGGTCACTCTGCCAACAGATCAGTCTTGCCCTTAATGTCGGGTTTCCAGCCCCATTTTTTTTATTGCATTCAATAGAGGCTTTTCCCGTCATTGTGTGGCTGGGGCTTTGCCTGGGCTCGTGCAAGCCGGCAGGGAAGGGGTTACCCGGCTGCAACTGCAGGATCGGTTTCCTGCCCGCACTTGCAATGGCCCCAGGCAGTGCCTGCTGCGGGAGGGAAGGAGCAGAGGGCCTTGCCGTGTCCCAGGTGGCAGACAGGCAAACCGTGTTATTAAGCAGCAGAGATTGCAAAACCTTGATCTTCAAAAAAAGGCCCCTAATTAGTCCCTAGCATGAGAATAAATGGCATTCCACATCAGCAAGGATGAAAAAGGCTCCTTCAGGTTTCATTAAGTAATCTCAGCTATTGACAATTTCATGTTGGGATATCTCAGTATTTCGAACCACTTTACCCAGAAGCTGCTTTTTTTTTTTTTTTTGGTCACTTGGATTTGCTTTAAATTTTCGAAAAGTTTTAATAGTCTCATGTGCTGCATTTTAACAAAGTCATGAATGTCTTGATGCAGAACAAGGTGCCCGAGCACTGCTGAGTCACTGCTGCCCTTGGAAGCCGGTTGTGGCCCTGCTGAAGCCCGTGGAAATTTTTCCATCATCAATACATTCCATCTCAGACTGTTTGAGTACTGGTTTGAAAGCCTTCTTCATAGCTCCCATAACCCCGTTTTTAATTCAGCATGCAAGTGACAGATTGAAGAATATGTGCTAAATTTTCTCATATTTTTGAAGAGCTTCATTTTGGATTCGACTTGTTTTATGAAAAAAAATGCATATTTAGAGACAAATCTGTGTTGCAACTCATATACTTTTTGTCTATTTTTGATTTATAACCATTCCCAGTGGAGAAGGCATCCTTGTCCAAATAGTCTCAGGGTTCACAAACTTCATCTAATTCTATCAGGTAATTGTACAGAAGTTTTCAAGGACTCGCACTGTCTAGAGAGATTGGATCCATTTGACTTTATTTATCCCAGTGGCATCTGCTTTTATCCTTAACTCAGATTAACAGTTCTGACATTACAGCAATATGGAAAGTTCATCACAGGGCTTCTAGCACCAGCTGCAGATTCTTCCTTCCAAAGCGTACTGTATAATGAATTTAAAATCTAAATAACAACAAATAGCATAAATAATTTCTTTGCCAAAATTGGAACAAAGTTCTTTTTTTCTTTATAAATATCTTTTTATACTGATTTTTTGCGAACTTTTCAATATTTAATGAAATCATATGATTTCTGTTTTTAAAGAATTTTTTTACTCCTATATTTACCATTTTTAAAATTTAGCCCAAGTAACCCATAAATCATTGTAAAGTAAAGAGAAAAATGGTTCTACTTTAATAATGTAGCTAAGAAGATATTTCCTAACCTCTAAGAAAATACTTCAGAACCACTTATAAAGAATAATCCTTATCGGGATATGTCACATTAGCGTGGAGAAGAGATGTGTTATTAGGAATTTGTAAGCTAGGCTTGAGCCTATTTATTTTCTGAACTTTGTAGCTCTTTATGACAAGAGCAGAGAACTGCAGATCTCCCAGGTAACATTGCCTTAAGTGGAGTTTTTAAGAATGACTAAAATTTGTTCTTCTCTAAGTAGGGTGTTTACTTTCCATGTTCAGGGTTTTCCCGATAATACTCACTGCTGCATTTACCATTTGAATCCAGAAACTTCCTTTGGCATTGCTGAAAACTATGCACTTTATTGATTTGAGATGTAAAAATTGTATGCAAAAAGTTTGGTTATTTTACCTAGTTCTAAACAAGAAAGACTAACATCAGTTTTGACAACAAACAAAACCAGGTTTTGTTCTATCGGTTATGCTTAAAAGATTCCAATTTCAAACCAAACACAAATTGTGGTTATTCTGTCAGATATTTATATAGCCACTGGGGCGCCATAGTTATGCACCGCATACATCATTGTATTTTTAAAATGTACTTAATGAACATTTTTTCTTTTCTGGTAACTACTTCATTGCCTTAAATGAATGCATTCCAATAGAATTTGTAACAAATGAGCACTTTGTGTTTGCATTAATGCCAAACACGTTTAACAAATTTTTAACAAGGAACACTGGCAAAAAGCCAAACTCCTAGAGGGACACTGAA
The DNA here is from genome assembly GCF_059628265.1 of Tinamus guttatus. NCBI lineage: Eukaryota > Metazoa > Chordata > Aves > Tinamiformes > Tinamidae > Tinamus > Tinamus guttatus. The sequence continues at coordinate 1,055,065 of NW_028288985.1, read as the reverse complement.
GGAATGCTATAAATTTAAACTGGATTTTACCTTTTCACTCAGCTCAACAAGTGTCTTAGGTGTCTTTGGCATCTCGGTATTGAAAGTTTTCCACTTAGGCTGGGTACAACTTTATGTCTTAATTCTTAGCCTCTGTTGATAAAGACCTTCACATCAATAGAGCAGGCTTTAACGGGACACATGCTGTAGTAGCAGCTGTTTCTGCATTCTAAAATCTTCTTTTTGCAAGAAATAGTCCAGGAGGAAATAACAAGAACAGTATTTGTTGGTGGGGTCGTAATGACAGAGAGGTGAGGAGCGTAGATGCTCTACCGTGTTATTATCTTTCCCTGCACAGTGGGGAACGCTCCGGTAGGTGCACGCGACCTGATCTTTTTCTTGTCCTGAGCTGCAAATTTCTGGACTCTGATCATAGAACCGCACATCAGAGGCAGGGGTAAAGCAGCCCACTCGTTGCCAGTGGCCTGAGCTCTCAACTTGCACAGAAGCCACAAACAGATTTTTTGGCTGACTCTAACATCTGGGGGGATTCTGTAGTTGTTGGGTTATACCCACAAAGTAGATGCCATTACAGACCTGGGGAATCACCTAGGCTGTAATACATGTTCTTATTAAAAGTGTTACAAGTAGCTGCACAAACCACATGCTTGCTCTTTGCTTGTAACTTAATATATTAATTTATTTTTTACTGTGTTATTTCAGTTTTAATCAAATGCAGGAACTAAAAAATAATGATACTTAACACTCATCCAAGACTATTAAGGCACATTACACAAGGTAAGCCTAGGAAATGCCTGCGAAAGGCCTGATGTTATCCCTGCTATAGTGAAGGGCACAGATATTAGGCACAGCAAAACTGATGTGACTTTTCCTTCTGTCGCAGAGTGAGCCAGAATTCGGAACAGTGCCATGCCAGGGCTTTGTCTTAATCCTGTCCTTTTTTTTGTGGCTTTGGACAGAATGAAGTCAAAATGAAGAATATGTTTTTTTCTTTAATGTCTTTAAGATTTCATTGCCAGGAAATCACATGAGAAAGAGTTTATAAGTTGTTCTAACCTTATTTTTGAATGACTACTTTTCAATACAGTTGTTTATTTCCAGAAAATAAAATAATTTCCCTTGATTTGTTTTTACTGTGGAGCAGGAAACAGAGGAATTCACTCTGACAGCTTTTTAAAAGATGTCACATTATAACGCAGGCGTCTTGTCATAGATTAAGGAAACATCCGAATCCTTAGGGCAGAAATAGCCCTAACAGCTTTTCATTAATGATATCCTTCTCTGCTGGCATTTGGTCAGATACCAATTGCTTGCTATAAAGTGGCTATTCCCTCTCTTTCTGCCTCACTAATTACCGTATCAGTTGTTGGCCTTTTATGTAGGTACCATGTGTAACAGGTTAGGAGAGGGCAATTTAGGCCTATGTGAATGGGTATCTGTTTTTGCATCTGGGTGCTTGTTGCAAACATTTGGAAAGCATATGGAGCATAATAGACATTAACCCAGATGTCAAAAATAGCCTGCATTTTACTACTGTTATTAAACAGTTTCCCCTTTAACCCCTTTGTGTTTACCCACCCTCTCCCAGCTTGTTTCTGCAAATCACTGCTGAGAGGAAAGGATTGGAGGTAAAAAGTAGTAATCAGGCAGGTGTCTTTATCCAAAGGAAAAACAATCTGAACAAATATTTGTGGGCTACTACACTTTTATATCTTCACATCCTTCTGCTGTTTTCATTGACTGGTATCTAATGGCCTGTCAGAGGTGCCAAACTCATAAGACATTAATTTCGGCTGGAGCACTGCTGAACATCATGCCCAATGTACATTACCAAATTTTATTTCTGTTTTGGAGGTTCAGTGACCTATACCAAGTACAGCATTGAAGGAATAAATATAAATTTAATTTACTCAGCCTCAGTTGGTATTTGACAGCAATATCCTTTTATATATTTATTTGACTTACTTGAGAAATACTTTGCATTTCCTACCTGCGGTGAACAAGTTTTTGTTACACTTCCAATACATATATGGTTTCCTGAAGAATGGGTGGTTGAATGGGCGGCAGGATTTATTCAGGAGGTTCATTCTCTACTAAAAACCCCCATGAAAAGATGGGCGCGATCTCTCTTCAGTTGAACTCTTTAGTCTGGGTTCTTGTTTTTAAGAGTATAAATGAGTGTTAATTGTAGAGGAACTTCAGATTGTAAAATATCAAGTATATTGAAGATTTGCTGTGATTATGATTTAGTGAACCTGTTAAAAAATATAGACATTTTTGTGTTAAGGTTTCTGGAATGTACTCTCCTCGTTAATTTATATGGGTGCTTCCTATGCCTATATATCTCTTTGAATGATGATTAAGAAAAAGTACACAAAAGAATGGGAGCTATGCACAGTTCACGAAACGTAATGCATGCTCTGACTTACAGTTTTCATAAAAAGTTTGCAAAGATTTTATGTGCCAGAACTAGTAACATGATCTACTTTAGGAACTCCCTGGCTTTCCAGCTCTGCAGAAGTCATTTTTTCTCTATGCAAGGGCCAGATCCAAAGCCTGTTAAAATCAATGGGAGCCTTTCCCATTTCACTGGGCTTTGGATTAGTCCCTAAGTGTTTTAACCAGAAGAATTGCACCAAAATCCTCTTGGAAAAGTAAAAATACTAATCTACATTTATATTATATAAGCTGTTATATGTAGTTACCGTACAGACATGGACTTGGAAATCTGAATGAGAAATTATTTGCAAGTTTATTTGGCTACATTTTGTAAACAGTGTTGTTTTTACTCACAGCGTAATTACTCTGATAAATATTAGCTTTTAGACTTTAAAGAGGCATTTTAATCAAATAGTTCTATTGATAAAATGTATTTTTACAGCTGCATGCAAAAGACTAAAAATTCTATTGCAATGATTTTTTTTTTAATACAACTGGATGTTTTGGAAACTTAGGTTATATTAATGCATCCGTTATAGAGAATCTCCTACATAAAGCATTTCCGTTTTCCTAGAAAGAGTGTCCATAGAGAAATGAAAAAATTCCCTGTAAAGGAATTATTGAATTCCTCCCGCTCATCTGATAGCCAGGTATACCGTGTAAGACTAGTTCACTGTGTTCTTTCCACGAATACTCTGCTGTTTGGTAGCAGCAGAAGGAGCATTGCAATTAAACTCATTCCATGCTTGCTCTGCAGTCTCTCACACTCGGACAGAGCCACTTCCCAAGCCCAGGGAAATCGGGCAGGACCTTTCCCTGGGCAGGCTCCAGCTCACACACTTCTAGAAGTCCCCCAGATTTCGGCAGTGCTAGCCAAGCATTAAGAGCCACAGTCATTGATAAGCGATTGTATGGCCAAAATACTCATAAGAGATTTAAACTTTTATAAATTGAGGTTCTTGTAAAGCCTTTCTCCCCTGTCTTGTAAATTAAAGCAGACTTAAAATATAACAATAAAATATAGCTTTCAATAGCTCCCGTTTTGGAGGAAGGCTAGAGGTGCTACATACTCCCACCTGCCATGGAACTTAATGGAAAGAAATTGAAGATTCTTTGGTTTATAATAACAAATTTACTTTTATTAATACTATTTCCACTTCAAAGCTACTTTAGAGATGATCAGAAAACTCACCGCTTACAGAAACACGGATACAGTAGAATTTCTCAACTTAGGAATTCAAAATCTTTCTGATTTCAGGGGAACACGAAATAGGAATCACCCATAAAGTGAATTGCCACCCTATAAACATAACAAGCAGGTTCAAATCCAGTTTAAATCCAGGCCTAATCCTTAATCCCAAGAAAAAAACAAAATACCCTTTGACGTCTGTGAGAAACTTGAATAGATGAGAATGAGGATTGCTCGTGTGTTTCAAACATTTCATTAACCAGAATATTTTGTTCCCTTGTTCTAGCTGTCAGAGGAGCTGGCAAAAGAGGAAGAAAAAAAATGTCACTGGAGTGTTACGATGATAATCTACTGCATTGGATCTCCAAACATGACCATGATATCCTGGAGAAGATCACAGATGCAAAAAAGGAATCCTAAGGCTGATATCTAATGAAATGCAGCATTAACTGGCATCTTCTCCCTTATTTCTTGTAATCTATTATGAAATTAGATACTTTGGAAAATGATGAAGGAGACTGAAGCAGAAATTACAAGAACTTCATTTCTGCCTTTAGTGGGTCTTGTAAGTTATTCTGTTTTCACAAAGAAACCATCTGTTCAGAGTATTATTGTTTAATGAGGTTCAGTTAAACAGGTTTTCTAACTAATTTGGGGTAAAATGATACTGATTTTTAATAGGTAATTCAGATTCTTTTAGGTGTGGTATCTGCATTTGCTGATTTTACCTAGTCTATTCTAAAGTATCACTTCTATTGCACTAGATTATCAAAGAGGATTAGTAAATGTTAAATAAGGGTGTTGGCATTAATATTACCCCAGTTAATGTGGGCTTTTCCAAAAAGAAAAAAAAAAAAAAAAGATTACTCAAGCCTTTACCCTCCTCTGTTTTTCTTATATCTACTGATAAAATAATAATAATTTAAAAATAACATTGATAGTTTAACCGGTATTAAGCTCTGGGCCAGGTTGGAAATGAAATCAATTTTTGGTACTAATAACTGATGGCAAAGATTAGCTTTATGAAAATATGGTGTGTGTCTCTGACAATGCATAGGACATCTAAATTTGATCATAAATATAAGATAACGTACAAGATGTATCTATTGCTGGATGGTAAAAGCTTGAGGATTATATAAATACATATGTATATATGGACATATACACAAGGATGTATCAACCTTTTACCATCCAAATACATACAGGTTTTCAATAATAAAAGCTGGGACTAACTGAAAAAATAAAAATTAAGATAAAATTGCTGTGAATACAGTATATGCACTAGGTCTCCTGTAAATGAGGAACTGTTTGTTGTTGTTTTCTGTATTGAAAAACAGTCTTCAGTATGGATCCCAATGAATTTTAGGTGTTAAATAAAAAAATACCAATGAACAAATAGCAATTAAAGGCTGTTTGTATCCACAAAATATATCTAGAAAAATCAGTGTAAAGCACATGCAAGGAAAAATACAAGTGAAGTCATTACATTCAGTGAGAGAATATAACTGGTAGTCAAATCTCTGTCTCTTCTCAAGGAGAGGATCCTTGTGACGCTGTGAACATTTTCAGTCAGTCTGGCAAACATGTGCAAATGTTTGGCTGTTTTATTGAGGCATCTTTTTGTCCATGGAAGAAATCCTTCCATGCTGATGTGAGTGGGAATGGAATATCTGCATTTTTAAAGGACAAACAATAAATTTAAGCATGGGTGGCCTTAATCCTTAGTAGTTTTTCTTTGCTGCTGTAAAAAAAAAAAAAGATATCTAAATGGATATTCCTAAAGTCTTGCACTGAATTTAGAAAAAATATTTTTTTGAGACTGTGGTGCAATTAACCCTAATCATCCTACATGAGCCATACATATAGTAACCCCTTTAAAATGATTGTCTAGAGATGATATTTTATTTACTTGTACCATAATTCTTGGTGCAATCAAAGAGCAACTTAGTCGAGCAGGAGTCCTGCTGTACTGTCTTCAGTAAATAGAAACAAACGTATAGAGTTAGCATAGCATAGATAATCCAAATTTCATTCATGTTTAAAAAGTTTGTCCTTTAACTATCAATGGTGTTTTAGATCTTTGTTTTTGAAACAGCAAAGCTCCTGGGAGTTTATTTAGCACATATGACAAATGTTGCACTTGGAAACTCAGACAACAAAACTAGGTTCTCGTGACAAATTTGTTGTCGTGGTAGGAGACAATCCTCTGTGTCTCTTACAATCAGGTCTTTACCTTAACTCTGCAACTGAATACTTGAAGTAGGAAATAAACTAGGGGAAAATAGGGTCACAAACACAAAGCTGTATAGTTAGATATTTATATGTATGTGCCAATTTTGTCACAGATATTATTTTAGGAGCATTTTTGCTCCATTCATGTTGGTAAGAGTATTGATCTAAACTTTTATCAGGGCCTATAATTTAGCCCCCAATGAGGAGAATTTTGTCTAACATTGCTTTTTCTTTTTTCTTTTTTCCTTTTTTTCCCTTTCATTTCATGTGATACTCTATGATGTTTGGAGAAAATCTTTTCATATACTAAAATAGAATCTCGGGGTTTACAATAAACACTGTGATGTTGGGAGAATATTTTATTTGAGCAATGTTTGGTAGTTTTTTTCCCCCTCTAGGTGAGAAAAAGCTTTTGGTTACCATTTAAGATAATAATTATTATTTTAATGTGAGCTCAGTCTTGTACTGCACATTCTTTCCTTCATTTAAATGTACAGTATGAATTTTGTATTTAATGAATTTTGTGTATCCAGTATGCACGTACCTGCACATTGACTTTCATTTGAAAGTGGGTTTCAATTTACTTTTTAAACAGTGTTTATGAAAAGACCTCAGATGTGTTGACACCAACTATATCTGCAGTGTTTTTTTTTTGTGTAGAGTGATGTTTGAATGTGATGTTCTGCAACAGTGGGTCAGTATTCCCTATTTATCTTAAGTCCTCATTTGGTAGTGCTTCTTGTAATATTTTTTGAAGTGAGTGGCATGTTTTGGATTGTGATATTGATATGTGGTTAAGGACATTGATATGAAACTAAGGAATTCCTAGAAATTACCAGTGGGCATGTATTAGACAGTCATTTGTAATTTAATGTCTAGTAGAAGTGTAAAGTACCAAGGTATTTAGAGTTCATAACATTGTTATCATGTGTATGGGAAGTATTTAGTGTTGATCAGCTTGTTTATATTCATCAAATAAACTTTGTTTCTTTCTGAAATCAGTGTTGTGTCATTAAAACTAGGTTTAATGACTGTAAGAAAATGTGTAAGAGATGTTTTCCACATGGTAAATCTATCACACTCCTTATTTCTCTAATTGCTACCATTCAAACTAATTTATCTTCCTGTTGTTACTATCACATAAACTGTTTAAGAAAGCATAAAAACGGAAAATGTCTCTTAGGCCCCACTCTCAGAAATGCTTACAAGCAACCTTACTAAAGTGAGCAACCATTTTCTGCATTGGGCTCTTAGGCAGCAATATGCTTTTGAGTGGGTTTCTAAAACATAATATTTTTGTGTGACCCTCTGTAATTGCATAGAAAATTACATTTTGTTTATGTACTTTACTGACCAAAAGCCATAAGGTGTGAAATTCTCTGCACAGTCAGCTCCTTTTTCAGCTGCCTGGTAAGTGGTTCCCCTTTTCCATTATGTTCACTTTTTTTAGAAAAGGAACTTTTGTTGAGCAGGAATTTCTTACCTCATAGAAATCCCTAGACCAGCTCAGCGCACACACAGCAGGAGAATAAAAGGTAAGTAAGTATGTATTTTAGTTGGGTTATTTGAAAACACACAGTCTCATAGTTTTAAGCTCTATTTCTTTACCTATAAATTAACTTTCTTGGTAAGAGAGTACTATGTACTAACATAGGATATTAAGTTTCACTTTTAACTACAGCTACATAAACATTTATTGTGTATTTTACCTATGCCTACCTAGCTTTGAGTCATAATACTATGAATTGAGTAGCAATTGCTTGTGTCTTTCCTAGACCTGCTGTGATTATTCAGAATTGTCTTGGTGTGCTCAGACAGCGCTCGGAATAGGTGACTCCATCCCACGCCAGTCGAAGTGCCCATTTTTAACACCATTTTTATAGTTAATCACTTCCTGCTTTCAAAGGCAACTCTTGCCTCTCTGCGCTGTGATGAATGCAGAAAATGCTGATGCTCTGTGCTAAGGCCAAGCAGGAGGAAGGCAGTTGATTTGGGGAAACTTGTAGAAGGCTCTTGATCTTGCCAGCTCCATGCCGGCATCAGCTGTTGAAGTCAACTGCAGGGCACCTAAAGCTGCTCTTGGATGTTTGTGCTGTGCTCCAGGCCTAGGATTTGATCCTGAACAAAACATATCATTGTGTATGCTGCATTATATTCTTGATATCTGTTTTCCATAACACTGTTTTCAGCAAGGACTCCCCTTTCCCCTGTGAACCAAGGAGCTTTGAGGCCCTAGGAGAAGCGCAAGGGCCAGTGTCTCTTTTCAGGTGTCTGCTGGGTGCCTCGGGGAGCACCGTGGGAGCAGCTCCATGCCTGCAGCAAAGCTGTGCTTGTGCTGGCTTTGGGAGCTCAGTCAAGCAGCTCCTCCAGTCTATTGAAGGACCATGAATTAGAGTCACCTACTTCAGAGCGTGAAGTTCCCTCCTTGGATATCCTTTCCTGTTCGCTCCAAACTTTCTGCCAAAGTTGCTTGAAGCTTGAGCAAGCCAACATATAAGCAGTGGGGGACAACCCTGGGCCATGAAGTCATGTGTAGTCTTGCCTTTCAAGCCAATGTGTCAGTTCAGACACTATCTAAGAGCCCCAAACAGCTCCATGTCAGGATCGGTTGGATGAAGTCAACTGCAGAACACCTCTGGCTGCTTCTGGCTGCTCATACATGCTCCGCATCCAGGATTCGATCCTGAACAAAACATAACAATTATGTATTGCAACATTATGCTTTTGTGCGGAAGTCTGTCAGAAAGTACAAAACAGAGGATCAGAGAATTTCATGACTATATTTCACCTGTTGATATTGCTTCTCTAAAACACAAAACTTTTAATAACTAATGCATTAAATTATTCCAAATAAAGCTGAGTCAGCTGTAGAGCAGTAGTGCATTTCCCATTATGAAGTCAGTGGGAGCCCAATGGATAGCCAGGGCATAATTTGACCTATATATGAGAAGAGCAACTGAAGACGAGAGGGCTGCTATAGAGATTTTGCTTCTGCAAGCACAGAATGACCAGAAGTACCTCCCTTCTCAAACAAGAGACAACCTTTGCCTTCCCAGGAGTAGCCTACCAAACATCATCATGTGTTGTCTACAGCCTGGATGCATTGATGCATCATGGATGCAGCTGCAGAATCAAGGGCCCATTTTTCTTGGTTTTACATTTCTTCCACATCTTGTCCTTCAAAATTAGTCTGCATTCAGAATGAGACTATTCTAATACCAGATCACCACTGACTCAGGGGAAGATGAGGCGAAATGTCAGCACATCCCAAAGACAATGAATGCATCACTTTGAAATATGCACTTGATTCTGCATCATGGGGAGTTATACAACATATTCCCACGTATCTGTAAGTCTCCAGACAAATCCAAGACCTTTGAACTAGCACAGTTTCAGATGGAGGCGGCTGTCCAACTTCGAGCAGGCCATGCCTTGGGTATGCACCCCAGAGAAGCCAGTAGACACCAGATGTTCTGGCAAGGCCGCCCGCGCCGCGCTCGGGGAGTGAGGGGCCGGCGGAGAGCAGCCAGCGAGCTCCAGATGGAGCAGAGAGCAGAGACGCGTGTGGGAGGCTGCACAACCACGTTAGATGGCTCCAGATAGCCAAGGACCCATGATGTGCGGCTCCGCATCGCCCAACCAAAAGGCTCTGCGACCTAAGAGAAATCACGACCAATCTTCAGTTAACCTGCATTCAGTGAGAGGTGTTACTGTTGTGGGAAAATAAGCAGAGAGAAAATATCTGCACAGAATGTATGATAATGCAGTGTTCTAACTATTTTTTATTTGAATGCATTTTGGACAAATGCATTACTCATGAGTGAGTTATCCAGGCCTTGCCAAATATGCAGCAAAACATTTATTATAGCAAATTACACCATCAGCTAAACACCTCTGTTTAGGCTCTTAGTTGACTACTTCTGCAAGAATTTTTTTTTGATTGTTTCTTAATACTTCTATATTTACTGCTTTGGTTACCATAGAAATAATTAATATCACAACACTGACATATATAAAATAAACTTAGTGTCTGAATTTCACAAGGAAAACACTCTTATTAATGAACACCTAGAGGGTAGGGAGTAGTTCTTCATACTGTTCTGAAGTCTATTGATTTGTGTCCTCATATGCATTTTATTATGGGTCTTACATTTCATTTTAAACTTCTAAAAATAAAGAAAAACAGCTGAGGAACATTTCTTTAAATGGCCATATTTTGGCTGGAGGTTAGTACAGGCCAAAAGAGAGCACAGATCTGCCCTGGAGCTCTTTCAGTTTTATTTTGTTTTGTTTTAATAAAAAGATCCTTATTTCAGTCCACCAAGGGTCACAGAAACCTGGTCTTTATGGGACCAGCACTATTCCTGTGTGTTGCTCTCCTGCCCTGAGCACCTATATGCTCTTAGATCAATCACACGTGGGAAGGCAGCACACAAGGGTGTGCATGGAGAGGCTGGCCCAGAGTTTACTGAAGTGAGCTGAAGGGCTGTTGACTTAGAGGGAGTTCTTGATTGTCCCCCAGTTGCTTCTTTTTGGAGCATATGTGTATGTTTACACAGCATGAAGCCAAAGCATTTCCTCCATCTATCAGAATTGGAGCTAAATTTAATTCAGATGCACCGACTGCCTGACTTTCTGAAGGCTTTGTGATAAGAAAATACATCTTAAGTCTCATTTTCGAAGTTCGCTTGCACTGTATTTTGTTTATAGATGTGCTAATCATCTTTCAAGGTCAGCACTCTGCTCGTAAGACAGTCTCGCCTTGTTGCATCGCCACATCACAACAGCCTCTCTCATAGAATTTTTTTAAGACTGAATAAGTGTCAGTCTACAGGCTAGTTTGATTTGTGCTATTGCCTCCAGGATTAAAGCATATGATAACTACGGTGTCTGATTTATAAAACAAAATAGCATATGAACAATCTTTTAGTCAAGGGAAAAGTCCCTTTCCTTTTAAGAGTAAGGAAAGAAAAGAAAAATGTAATGACCAAGTCCCAGGTCTCTCCAGGTAGCCAGTTACTAGAGGAGCTATTCCAATTCTGATGCCATTCACCGTGTCAGGGTTATTTTCACTGCAGTTAAACAAGCAGGCTCCGTATCTGAAAGCTGAAGGTTGTAAATCTCCCTTGTGAATGTTGCCTATGACAGGGAAGGAAAGACTTGCATAATTACTACTTGTACTTCCTCAGAGAACATGAGCTCAAGTCTAAAGCAAGGAGGTTGGTCAATAAAACATTGAGGTTTGAAAATGACAGGAAAAGACCTGTCCAGCTCATATGATAGGGAATTTGTTCTTGGTTAGAAAAACAAGCGTATTTTAGTGGAAGCCTCTTCTTCAGGCCTGAGTTTTGGGCAAGTATGCTTAATTTTTCTGCAAGATTACCAGCAGTCATTGCAATTTACAGCTAAATCAATTGAAATTTCTCATAATCTTCCTTCTATGTGAAACATATTACACTGGATTTAGATATGTGGCTAAAATATAGAGAACTATTTACTAATCTAACTATAAACAGTATTATATTCCTTGGTGTCTTTGAAACAGGTTATGAATGTAAAACCAGATACCAGGAGCAGCACCCTGTTTCCATGAGTAATGCCAAAGCCCATGGGAATTACTGGTAGAATATGGTTCTTCTCAAGGCAGTAAGGAGTGCCAGTGCTCGGCATTTTTGGCTGCAATTAGCTACATAGTTTATAGGAGAAGAATAAAATTACTAAGAGGTCCTGAAATCAATTATAAATCTTTTTGGGCTCGTGTTTATGCTCACAGTTGTGCTGCTCCCTTTTCACAGCAATCCGCGCCTGGGACTGCGGCGTTGAGACATTTAAGCCGTGCTGCCCCTCTGGTTGCTCCTCTCCGTTGCAGCCACACAGGCACATGGGACTGACAGTTTTACGTTCTGTTGTGCTTTGTACACTTTTCACTTCTCAATCTTCTCACTTGGATGTGCCATATACACTCTTTGAAAACTTCTATTTTAAAGTCCTGTGATTCTTTTGCTGCTTCACCACATTCTCCAGGGGTGCTTGAACCTAGAAAACGTCGCACTGCATGGCAAAGATCTGCAGCAGGGCCCTGAGGTAAAAGAGCCTGCAATTAAACATGTGCTTGAGCCACAGGTCCCCCCTGTGCAAGGTTTAGAGAAGATCCTCTCTTTCTACCGGATACTGCAGGACTGAATATAATCACCATTTTACAGGATAGAGGCTGAAATATATAAAACCTTGTACAATTTCCCTAATGCCCATTAGGTTATCATCCATAATATCCCAGTGATGAGGAAAATCAGAATATTTTAAGATTCTTTAGAAGTTCTTTAAAAGTTCTTTAGAATAAAAGAGGACTCTTCATAGAGTTAATCTTTCCAATTGGTGTGGCCTGATGATTATTTTTCCTTCTCAGTTCTTTACTTCCAAATACTAACTGTGACACACTTGACCTTGCACACTTGTTAAACTTTGGGTGAGTTGAGAAAAACTAGCCTGTAGACTGACCTTGCGGTCCTTGACACCATAACTAGTTCTGAGAAGAATTCAGATGACTTGGAGGCAAAGATGTTAAAGTGCAGACATAAAGTAAATAGAATATTTGAATCAAATAATTCATATGGAAATAATAGTATCATGATGTATGATAGCCCAGTACTTTCATGAAGCTCAAACATAAGGGGAATGGGATGGTTTTTAAATTTAAAAATCAGATGTTTTTATTTTGCTAACTTTCTTCCTATTTGCATGTTCAAAATATTTGAGAGCTGCTTCCTTAAACCATGTTACAAATAAAACGGAAAATGAAGAGAGTTTTGATGTTATGCACATCTTACTTGCACCGCAGGAATCAGATGAAAAGGATACTTTTTTCTAGTGCCGCATCTTAGTATAGTTTTGCAATTATGCTACACAGACAATGCTAACAATTCTTATTAAATACAGGATATCTTCTTAAGATTAATACCAGACTTTTAGGAAGAACTTTTAAACAAATATTTTAAAAATCTGATTTCACTTGGAATTAACTTTCAAAATCCAGTCCAGATATATGTAAAAAATATAAAATGTAAATATATTTTCTAAAGTAGTACAGTATGTGAAAATTATAAATTGTAACATGCTTTGTTAATGCAGCTGAGTGAAGCTTAGTCTCAGATCAGATAGAATCTCTCAGATAAATCATTTATGACTAGATGACTTCTTATCCAAAAGTCAAATATGTGATCATTTACAGAGGTCACCGGCTGTATTCTGCTCTGTGCTCCATAATCAGCTGAACTAAACCCCATGAGCTCCTCTTGATTGTATACTCACAGGGTCACAGCATAATAAAATACTGCTGAAATTATATTTCAGACAAGGAATGCTCTCCCCCGAACTATCCTTGTCCCAGGAACAGGGGATGTATTCATTCCGATACAAGTGACAAGTATAAAGTCCGGTATTTCGGTTTTTAAATTGTATATGCTAGAATCCTTTTTGCTCCAGCGTCAGGTTGGGATTTATAGCTATACAGCATTTTTTGCTAAAGAGGAGAGGTACACAGAAAATACTGAAAAAATTGTGTCGCTTGTTTTTTTCTCCCCTCTTACATCTCTTGCCCCGTGAACATCAGATTATTTAGAAATAGGGGAATGAATCTGTCCTCCTGTTGAAGGATAGATTGAAAGCTGAGATAATAGAGACACTAGTCTTTGCCATTCACCTTATCTCTTCCCCGAGTCCTTCCTGCCTCCCCCATTCCTTGTCTTCCTCAAACAAGTAACTAAACTAAAACAAGTAACATGTTCACTTAGGATATTAGCCTCTGGCATTTCTGTCATTATTTAGAAATATGTGTGGTCTACTAGGAAAATACAGCAAACGTGCTGGATAAAACCTAGAAGAAATAAATGAGATTTCTTTTCCTATGAAATTCACTACAATGAGCAAAAGCTGTTTGTGAGTAAATTATCCCACGAGCCTCAGATGTTCTGGAAGGAAATATTTTAAGGTGATATTAGCAAAACAGGTGTCTGAATAAAGAAAAGCCGCTACTGCCAATCCATAATAAAGACAAATAGATCAATGAAAGCAGGCTGACTGTCCTCAAGAAATTAAGTGTGCGCATGTGTAGCCACTCCTTTGCTTGGTTGTTTTGTTAAATTGATGCTGTGGAGTCACTGCCATCCTTTGGATTCCAGGGTATTAGTGACTGCTTGGGTGCAAGAAATGCTGCTCCCAGGGCAGATGCCAGTGGGGCAGGGCTGGGCAGCTGCGGTAGCTGCTCCCAGCAGCACTCTGGGCAGTGGTGCATACTGGCACACTCTCCCAGAGACAAGACTACAGCTATTTTGCTAAAAAAAAAAAAAAAGAAAAAAAAAAGAAAAAAAAATGGGGTGTTCTGTAATATTGGGAAGAAAAGACCAGCTTCACGGCACTGGCATTGCAACAACACGGTAAGATGCTTGGGTGTTTTTTTCTCTGGCTTTGAATCAAGAAGCAGAAGAGCCTGTTGCTCTTAAAACCATAAACCGGGCAGGCTGGAGAGCAGCACATGCCCCTTTGCAGCAGCCCTTGTCCTCAGTGTTGCTAGGTCCTGTTGAGAAAAGCTGGATATGATTTTTCCCACAGCCATATTGGAATGGTCCATGGTTTGTATAGTCTTGTGTTATTCATGTGTGCAAACATTTGTGCTGTCAGTGTCCATTTTTAAAGTCTTTCACACCTTTCATGTAAACTGAGAGGGGAAAAAACCCACAAATATAGGACTAAAACAGTAGCTTAATCATTCCATGAAAAAAATAGGGATTGTATCAATGGGGCAGCAAATCACAAAGTTTGTTTAATCAAATACTTGATAAGAAAAGATTAAAATGAATGTAAACCTTAAAGATTTTTGTGAAATGAATTGTCAAGCAATATTACAAATAAACTAGTAAAAATCACAGGCAGTTCACAAACTGCTGTGGAACATGTAAGATGGGGTTAAATGCACTGGATGTGTTGTTCATGGTGCTTAGTTTGATAGCTATGCTCAGAACTGCATTGGCTCTGAGCAGTCATGGACAAATAGACATTGGCTTATGACATATCTTTAGTCCCAGGGAAATGATGAATTAGCTAGGTAGTCTATAAGATAAGTGTCATATAAGGGCCCACCAAACTCCCTCCTCTCTCTCAAACATGCCTTCATGATGATGTGTGTGCATGTGTACACATTTAAAGAAATGTCTAGCGATATTTCAGGTGAGAGCACCAGCCAGCCTGCACCTACATTTCTCCTTGAGTTGTGCACAGTTTGGGGATCTACAATTGCTACAGTTATGAACTCGAGCTTATTTGTGTGAGCGGTGCCACGCAGGAGCAGACACGGCCCAGACAGCCGTGACCGTGTCAGCAGCGTGTCTCAGGCTGGGTCATGCTAGGGGAAGGCTAGAGTGTCCTTCCCTCTCTTCCCCTCTCCTCATGTAAATTCATGCCCACTACTTGTTGCAGTCATGGTCTACTGGTCTACCACTGGTGAAACCTCCTGAGACTCCCAGTCACCTGTGGGTCATGAGCATGGGGCAGCAGCACCATGAAAATAGAGCAGGCATGTAGCAAATATAGCAAGAAGCTTCCTGAGCTAGGAGTGACATCTCATGGGGACCAAAGCGGACCCAGTGTTGTTGTGCATCATGTTTGCAGCCCCAAGCTACGTCCCGGGACAGCAGCAGCCCGCACTGGGTGTCACACAGGAGCAGGGGTCGCCCCAGCTGTGCGCACAGCTGGCAGCGGGGGCAGCCATGTGCTGGGAACATGACACGAGGCAGGGACCTGAGCATCGCCGCGAGTCCATGCAGAGATCCTCCCGTGCAACCGAGTGACACGGGCAGATGTTGGGAAACATTGGGAAACCTGAACCGCACGTGTGTGTGTGTTGGGGGCTGCTAGATGCAGGGGCCCCATGTAAGAGCCCTGTAGAGTTTAGGGGAGGTGCCTTTGGCCTCCGTGAGAGAAGGAACTGGTAGCATTCGGAGAGGGAAAGTACTCTGTTGTTAAGGAGTGGTGGTGGGATTGTTTATTTTTCCTCCCATAAACGTTTTTTTTTTTAAGGTCCTAATGGAAACAAAGCAAAGTATTATTCCTCTAAAAGCACTATTCTTTAAGTAAACCAGACTCGCTACTTGAAACATTCCCCTGACGTACGGGGGCAGCGGGGGGACGGCCGAGATGCCGTGAGCGCGGTGCCAGCGGGGCAGGGACCCGCCGCAGGGCACTGGGACGGAGCCCGGGGGGAGCAGCCAAGCTGTGGGGCACAGTCATCTTCAGCAACCTGCACATCCTGGAGGTAAACCCCAAAAAGGCAGAAGCAGGGCATCCCAGTGGCCCCACAGGGGCACCTGCTCGGTACCCTACCCCACAGTGTTCAGAGTTATCGCTCAGTTTCATAAGGAATTTTCTCAATGCTTCATTTTTTTTTCTCCCCAACCCAACACTCACAAATGCATGGGCCCTGGGCTGCTGGTTCTGCAGATCTCAGTGGGATGGAGCAGAAGGAGCAAATCTGTGTTTGGCACACTGAAAACGAGCCCATGCCTGTCTCACTGCGGCTGATAATGAGAACAGATGTTGACTGCTTGGAGGGGGCTATTTGTGCTGTGCATTACCAGTAATAACAAGTAGTTATAGTTAGCAATTCATATGTGAATGGTATAGATAAACATCTGTAGAGAATTCGAAGGCTTATAAACAGATCTGGGTGATCCCAGAATTTGTGCGACTTTACCCCCCAAAACTTTCCTTTTGTTGTCCTATTGCCCCTTTTTTGTATCTCACTCCAGGTCTTATTCTGGTACAGATGAATGTCAACCTGGATTCTGCACTTCCTCTTCTCTAGTGCCTATCGCTATTCCCAAATGCTTTGGGAAAAAACAAAAGTGGCTGGGATACAAAGACAGCCCTGCTCTGTCTGCTAGGCTCTTCACTTGTCCAAGTTTCTTCAGCAGTCATGAAAACTAGAAACATAAAGCAATTATTTAAAAAGAGAGATTTTGTGCAATTATTGCTTGAAAGATTTAGGAAAATAGCAGTTATCACAAGATTTGGTATGCAGTTGTGACCTCCGGCAATTTTTTTATTTTTTTATTTTTTGGGGGTACTTCAGCCAGTTTTTAGATGATGGAATGGTCTGCAGAAGAAAGTGATTGCATGTTTTGGGAAAGAAAACAGCCTTAGAGAGGTGTGTACATGATTTCAAAGCAGCCATACAAAGTCAGTAGCAGCTTCGTATAGAAAGGGCCAGCTGCAGGTGGGCAGTGTGTGGGTGACGGGCTCAAAACAACACGGCACGTTGGCTTTGCCAAATGGACACAGTGCTATCATGTGTGCCCTGCAGAAGCGTGCAGATGGGCTGTGCATGCTCATGCTGAAGCAGCTGGATGATGGGCTGTGCCTGCACAAAGGTTAGGTGCAACACACATAGTAATGCCTATATTAGATGTTCCAATGTCATGATGAAGTAACAAGACAGAGCAAATCACTCTCTTCTCTAGAAAGTTCTGCCTTCCGCAGGGGTTCTTCTTCATGGAAAATTGTGTTGAACAGCCCCTCACTAGATATTTGCCATCAGCCAAGGTGCAAACATACAAATTGCTCAGGAGTATGTTAAAATGAACACATGCACATGACTAGCCCTTTGTTAAAATGCAATGTTCTGCAGGAAAAAAAAAATACAGAAACATATCTGACTGGGCAAATACAGACCAGGAAGAGTGTGTTGTTGTTTACAAAGAATGAGTTGAACTACCAGACCTATTGCAGACTTTCTTCTGTAAAATCCTGCAAGGTTGCTGCTGCAGGCTTCCGCTGCTGGGATATTTACCTGTATTTTTGTGCTTCCTGCTACATTACTGTGATCGCTTTTAAATTTTTGCATGCCAGCGCTTTGATATGAGCAGCAAATGATCCCCAGGTATCTCAGGAGCTCTGCTGCTAGCAAACCTGGGCAACAAGGGCTCAGGCAGCACGACTGCCTCCAACATTGTCAATACTTCTCCCTCCTGCCCCCTCTAGCTTCACCCAGCTGTTTTAAATAGCAAGGAGAAATTAAAATTCTTAAAGCCTTGCAGGATGTTTGGATTTCTGCCCTTGATTTCCACTTCTGTGCGCCATGGCTTGAAAATTTGCCCATGATTTATAAATTCCCTGATCGTTTTTCTTTTTATTTATTTATTTTTAAAGCAGAATCGAGCAGAGTTGTGTTGGCTCCACACACTGCCCACTGCAGCGGAGAGCCCTGGTGCTGCCTGGTTGCAGGGACCGTCCGGGTGACATTATGCAATTACATGATGATAAGCATCATTCTGGAATACAAATGTGAGAGGTAAACAGCTCAGGGCTCTTTATTAGCTTATTTCAGGCGATCTTTCTTGTTTTACTGCGCGGCTCCTCCCCCTTTTACAGTTTTCTGCTATTCTTTACTAATTCTAGCGATTTGAGAAGTGACCTTTAACCCGCGCCGTTTGCAGACTCCTAAAGGGGATAATTGAAATGCCACGGTAAACCCAAGGCAATAAAATATTATTTACTAGGCGTAAAACTAAGGTCGGTTTTCCAAAAAGGAGCGGACACAGCCCCGTCCCGGCAAACGGGGCGCTGCACCTCAGTATGAGCCCCGGGAGGACGCGCGGGGAGCTGCGCGGAGCGCGTCCCGCCGCCGGGATGCGCTTCCCCCTCGCCTTGGAGCGCTTTTCCTTGCACTTGGAAGCAGTGAATGAGTTTATTGAGAGCGGAGCGGCTCCAGCAGCCTGTTTGGGCACGCGTGGGGGGCTCCTCGGTTTCAGCTCCCCGGGGTCAGCAGGTTTGCACCCCAACAGCTCTTGTCAACTGTCTAAGTGACAGCGGGAAGAGGAGCCCAAGGAGAGGGGGGGCACTGCGAGCGCGTGTGGTGCCCCGCGTGTTCGCGAGGGACGGGACCCGCACGGCGAGTGTATGTGCGGGGCCACTGTCCACGCGTGTCGGAGGCGCCACGGCGGGAACCCGGGGCCGGTACGGCTTTAAAATCCAGCCCCCTTCGCAATAGGCCGGGGCGGGCGCATGCGCCCCGGAGAAGGGTTTCCAGCTGCCGTTGGTTCTCCACGTTTTTTTTTTTTTTTCTCCCCCCACCCCCCCTTTTTTTTTTTAATAGTTTTAAGCGGCGGGTGCAGCGCAGCGAGGGAGACGTGTGGGGAGCCGCGCTGCGGCCGCGGGCAGCGCCTCGAGGAGGAAGCGGCGGCTGCCGCGCGGCCCGCGCGTAACTTGCGCCCCGGCGCTGGGGGCTCCTTGGCGGCAATGGATTGGGAAAGCCGCAGCTCCTGAAGCCCCGGACTTCTCCCCTCCCCCTGGCCCTGCAGGACCAGTCGTCCCGTGAGACAGACACACGCGTGCACAGGCCCCTTCCCCCTCCCCACTGGTGCAGAAAACTTTTTTGTTGAGTTTTCTGGTTTTCTTCTCCTTTTTTTTTCTTTCTTGGATTTTTTTCCTTGTGTAAAATGGAGGGAGGCAGCCCGAGGAGGGCTCGGCCGCCCGGCTCCGCGTCGTCCCGCGCCTGAGCGAGCGCCGGGGGGCAGCCAAGGGGGAACCCCGCGCCCGCCGGCTCCGCGGGGCCCCGGGCCGCGCGCTCGGGGCCGCGCAGAGGCCGCGGCGGCGGCTACGAGCGCGGAGCCCCGCGGCGGCACCACCTGGGCTGCCGGGACGGATCGTCGCCCGCGGCGCTTTCGCTGCCGCTTGTGAAGATTTTTATTTGCTTCCGCGCAATCACGCCCACGGGCGCTGTGTGCGTGTGTTGGGTTGGCTTTTTTTTTTTTTTTTTTTTTTTGACTCCTTCTTCTGGTGGTGGAGAGCCCTAATTACCGCGCTTGCTGATGGACCTTGGAAAGAAGGCTGCGCTGGTGCCGCGCTCCGCAGTCAGACCCACTCAGCCCGCGCCGGACCGAACCGCCGCCCCCCGCCGGCTCCGCGGGCCCCCGCGCGCCCCCGGCTCCTCGACGGCCCCCGGCGGCCGCCGCCGTGCGCTGCTGCGGAGGACCCCGCCAGGCGCCCGCGAGCCAGGATTTTACTGTCGCCTCGCCCTTTCCCCCCCTGCTCCTCTTGGATTACTTGGCTGCTGCCGCGCCGGGAGCCCGCCGCGATGGAGGTGAGTGCGCGGCGCGGGCGGGCGCGCACGGGGCGCGGAACCTCCGCGGGACACGGGCGCCTCTCGCCTCTCCCTGCTGCCTCTTCGCCGCCGGGGGGCCCGCCGCGGAGGGAGCTGCTGCCCACCGTGGAAAAAGCGCTTTGGTTTTTTTTTTTTTTCCCCCTTACTCCTTTTTTTCATTTCCATTTTTCATCTCCCGCCCCCCACGCGAGGAGCGGGGATGCCGCTGCGCGAACACTTGCTGGGTTGGGGCAGCTAGAGTGTATCCTCCCGGCGGCAGCTCCCCGCGCGAGTTTAAAGACATCTTCCCAAACTTTTCCGCGGAGGATTGCTATGGAGGAGGTAAAAGCAGGCGCTAATGGTGGCCTGTACCTTTAAGGAGAGCTGGCCGCAGGCCAGCGGAGAACCTGGAGTAGGAGACTCCCCTCCTTCTCCCCCCCCCCCTTTTTTTTTAAACTTTATTCAGCGTTTCTGGGCAATTTTCAGTGCGCATCTGCAGCGAGTTCTGCGCGGGTCAGGAGGGGAGCGGCGACGCTCCGCGGGGTCCCCTGGGCGCTGCGAGGACTCCATGTTGGAAGCGCTGCCGTTTTTTTGTTGTTATTCTTGATGCTCGTTTGTTTTCAATTGTGTTTTAGTCGCCGGTTGTTGTGCGCCAGGCGAGGTGCCGGCCGGGGGTCACGGCGAGTTCAGCGCGCGCGCAGCGAGGGGCGCGGGGCAGCGCCGGCCCCGCCGCGCACGGCGGTTCGCGCGGCTGGGACCGCGGGAGCGGCTGCTGCGCGGCCCCAACGCGGCCCCCAATTTCCTGGCGCGGCCCCGCGGAGCCGGGAGCCCCCCGCGGCTGCGGCCGCGCTTTACAGCCCCCCCGGTGCCGCGGGCCCCACTCTCCCTCCCTCCTTCCCTCGCTCCCTCCTCCCCGAGGTAGCGCTCCCAGAAAGCCAGATGCCTTCGCAGGCTTTTCCAGACGCCCCGTGTAAAACCGGATCACAGGCGATCCCACGGCTGCAGGATCTGTAAAAGACCCTTTTCATCTGCCCGCGAGCCCCCCGCGCAGCATGGGGCACACTCACTGCCGAAAACCAATCTCCCCGTCCCGACGAAGTTTAAAATGGTGCCTTGCACGCCCAGAGCCAATACCAGCGGCGGTTGTTTTTTCTTACTCCCCCACCACCCCTTTTGATTCCCCCTTTGATTTCCCCCTTTTCCCCCCCTTGACAGCAGCGTGTCAGCTGCCGCGCGCAGACGTGACTCGGGCGCGCAGGAGGACGAGCCCCCGCTCGCAGGTGCCTCCTCCCGCTCCGCAGCGCCGCTGCCCCGAGGAGGGGCTGGTGCCGGTACCGGTACCGGCCGCGGCGGGCGGCAGATGCCGTCGGAGGGGCCCCGGCGCCCGGCGGGGGCTGCGCGGCCGAGGCCGCCCCCTGTTGGGAGCGGGGCCGCATGGCTCCCCCGGGGCGCCCACGGGACCGCGCCGGGCCCGACTCCTCGCGGGGCGCCCACGCGGGACGCGGCGGCTTCCCCGGCGCTCGCAGCCGGGACGACTCGGGCTGCGTCGGGGCAACCGGAGCGTCACGCCACGCCGCGCTGCGGACCCGCGTGGGCCTCGGGCTCAGCCTTTGCCGTAGCACTGGGGCGGGTCTGCCCCACATTTTCCTTTTTATTACTTTTTTCCTTTTTGCGTTTTTAAGAGCTATCTAAGTAAATGCAAGTACGCAAAGCTTTGCCGAGGTGCCTAGCGAGCTGCTAGCATCTTGCGTTGCCTCGTTCCCGCTTCCGCTCCCCTCGCCTTCCCGTTTTGGGGTTTGTCCCACCTGAAACGGAGGAGCTGCCTCCGCTCCGGCAGAGCGGCCGGGGAAGGGGCTGCTGGAACCGCTCAGAGGCACCCGACCCTCGGTAAGCAAAAGTGAATTTAAATTAGGAGCACCTTGAATTCAGCTTTTGAGAATGAATAGGGAGCCCCCAAGTGTCGAAATGTCTTTTTTTCTTTTTCTTCTTCTTTTTTTTTTTTTTTTCCTCCCCTTCTTCCAAAGGGAGGGGAAATACGAACGGCACCAGTTAGCGAGTTGGGAGCGTCGCGGGCGCGCAGGGAAATCGCAGGGCTGCTCCGCGCGAGGGTTTCAGCCCGGGCCGGGAGCCGCTGTCGAGGGGCGAGGCGGCCCCGGCTCCCCGTGGGGCGCCCACGCGGGGCCCGGGCTGTCAGCGCGGTGCTGGGGCCGTGCCCGAGGGCGGTGGGGAAGTGGCTTTGAGCGGGTGCGATGGTTTAAGGGGCACTTGGGGGCGTCCGCCTTCCGACGGCGGAGGGGGGAGACGCGTCCCCCTCCACATCCCCCCGAGGGACTCGGCCCCCGGCCGGGCCCGGCTGCCCCCGGGGGTCTCCCCTGCCTCCCCCCGCCACAGCCCGTCTCGGGCCGCCCCTTCCCGTCGGGGCTCGCTTTGCAAACCCGAAGCCCCTTCTTTAGCGAGCCGGGAGCGCTCGGTGCGGAGGAGAGCCGGGAGCGAGGCGCAGCGCGGAGCCATGGGGTGAGCCCCGCGCGGGCCCGCCCCGCGTGGGCGCAGCGCCCCGGGCACCCCCCGACGGCGGCGGCCGAGCCCCGCGGGCGGGCGCGTGGGCGGGTGGGTGGGCGCGTGGGCGGGCGGGTTTTGCGCGGGCGAAGCGGCGGCCGCGCCGGCGTCTCGCCACCAAAGGCTCGTCGGGGAGAAGGGCAGGCGAGCCGGAGTCAAGTTAAAAGGGGCCCAGATACTTCCGTTGTTTAAACTTGAATGCTTGAAAATGGTCTGAGAAGCAATAAACGATCCGCTCCTTTTTCTTTCCCCCCCTCCCCGTCTAGAAATCCACGGCAATATTAATCCAAGGAGGTGCTTTGGGGACAGTTGGCAGTACAATGGCTTCTCAGTACCTCATAGTGGCTCTGGCCATTTTCTCCTGTTTTACCCAAGCTGTAATAGAAGCCAGCTCTTGGTGGTAAGCATCTTATATCGACTTGATTTTTAAAAGGGAGTGTTGAGTTTTGCTTGATGAAATGCATGTTTTGCTGCTTTATGTGCTTTATCTGTTCCTGAGGAAGTACTGCATGATTAAGACTGCCGGAGAGTCATGTTTTTATTGTAAAGTGTCAGATATTAAAATGAATGTGTTTCTGCAATAAGTGTAAATGTGTAGCATCTCCTGTTGCAAGCCTCAGTTTTTAGAGTGCTTTAAAGCGGATTCTCTGTGGATTTGATCACCCTTAAACTAGAGGAGTTGTATCTCTTCTGGGAGAGTCACTGCAACTCCCTGAGTTTGGAAGTTGAGCACATGTAAGAGAAAATGTAGAGTTACAAATAATATTGAATATAAGATTCATATTTATGTTTGAACTTTTTCTCAAGTGAAATGTTTTTATATATGTTTTATTACAACAAAGTACGTTCATATTTCTACTTCGGAAAATTATCCATTTCTGAATAGTGAACGGTGTGGGGAATTTTTGCAATTAGTTTCTCTGCTGCTTCAGTTGTCCATTTCTAGATTAATGGACATTTTTAAAATAAAATGTATTATGCGCAGAGCACTTTGAGAATTAAGAAACAAACTTGATCTTATTTATAGTGAATATAGTCACCTCTCTTCCCTATGTCAGTCAAAAGCAGCTAAAAGTAGTCTGTAGTTTTCTTGAACTTCTGGCATGTTAAAGATTTCTGTATTTGTTTATGGTAAAATGGATTGAAAATCCAAACTTAAATCTATAATGTGTGTTAAATTCAAGTGGGTTTGGGGGGCTTTTTTGTTTGCTTTTACTTTACGTATTTTTCCGGCCTTGCAGTTGTTTGGGGCTGCAGTTATTTTTTACTGAGCGCATTAAAGCTGGTGAAAGATTGCCCAGATAGGAGCCTTCCAAGCCTTATCCACTGTCTGTGTCTTTGCCAGTAATGTAGGGTGACGACCACATGGATGGGAACTAACGGCTTCTGTTCTGTGCAGTTTGAACAACAAGGGTTTCATAATTGTGGATTTTTTTTTCTTGATAGCAAAAATAGGTGTCATAGACTCAATGCTTGCATATAACATACAATTCTGTTTGAGATTTATAGATCTTTTATTTTTTTTTGAAGTCTTCTCTCTACTAATCTGAATCTTTCTTTATGCAGGTCTTTAGGGATGAATCCCATGAACCCAATGAACCCTGTGCAGATGTCAGAGGTATATATAATAGGAGCCCAGCCACTATGTAGCCAGCTAGCAGGGCTTTCCCAAGGACAGAAGAAACTCTGCCAATTGTATCAGGACCATATGCAGTTCATTGGAGAGGGTGCAAAGACGGGCATTAAGGAGTGCCAGTATCAGTTCAGACATAGAAGATGGAATTGCAGCACTGTGGACAACAACTCTGTCTTTGGCAGAGTCATGCAGATAGGTAGGAAGCAAAATCTTTATGATTAAACTCTTGTCTAAGGATATGTATGGCACATTATGTTCTGCACTTGAAACTCTTGCCAGGTTCTTACTGAGTACTGTATACAATCAAGTGTTTTTAAAAGTTGGCCAAGGAGTTGAATTATTTTTAGCTGGAGGTGATTGCCCACCACTGTCCAGCCATGTATCTTGGAAAACAAAATAGGAATGTATATCTGAGTGTGGGAACAGAGGAGAAGGAAGGGAAAACGTGGCCCTGAGATCTCCTTTTAGAAGTAATGAAACAAAATAGAGGCAATCTAAAAGAATTAAAACCAGAAGTGTCTTGTACAATTAAAGATGACCATGTCTGTTCCAAAGGTAGCAGTTGCATAATAAATTACTCTTGGTCTAGAGGTTAACTGAAAATTGCTGCTCTGTCTATTAGTGTTTATACACAATTCCTCCTTGTTTATTTCCAGATATGGTAACATCTTGTTCTTTTTGAGAAGGTTGAATTTATGTGAAAAATAATGTAGCCCTGTAATCAGTATGCAGTCGGGTCTATGAGGGCAAAACGTCTGATTGTGTCCTTGTATCTCACGGTTAACGTAATCATGTACCTTGGGAGACAGACAGGTTCAGTTTAACATCTTGCTGCAATTCGGTGGGCACCCAACCCTTTCCCTATCAGATCCTCTTTGAAATGTGCTTCTCCAGTGCTCACGTGCTTCCAGCCTTTCCTGTTGTTTAAGAAGCTCATCGCATTTTAAAGTCTCTGGCAAAATTTTAACCAGTGGTACTGAACTAGGTCTGTGGCGTAACCTTTCTCTGCGCATTCCCAGGGCTGATTCTGTATATTATATATATAAAATCTATTTTCCATAGGTGACAGTTATGATTTTTTATGCAGATCAGCATACTGACAATGTTGGTGCTGTTTTTTAGTCAGAGATCTGAAGTCAAGCTTTTATTCCAGTGCTTTTCTGTCTAAAATGAAATTCAAGCTAGATCTATCTGTAAATTGGTTAACTTAGGTTAAGCTTGAAGGAGTATGGCTGATTTGCATTTGGTCTGCATTTTTTAAGATGTTTTTATTTTGAGGTTTTTCAGATGAATAAAAAGTTTTGTAGTGTAAAGCTATCTTGTTGGAAGAGCTGATTTCAGATAAATAATTCAGACTTTTTTGCAAGTGCAGTATTGACCTTTCCCAATGTCCTACCCGAGCAAAGCCTTAAAGCACATGAAATGTGAATATTTTTTTTTTTTCTGTAGAGTTCTTGATCTGAAAATCTAACAAGTGTCAGAAAAATAACCTGTTTAAAATTTGGGCTTTTGTGTCCTTATTTATTATTCAAGTAAGTGCAAATCAGCTCGGTGGGACTGTTTGTGTTTGGAAACATGCAGATTGGACCTGCGAGTCTCAATACCTGTCTCCAGAAGACAAGTTTCTCCTCTCCCTGAGTATGACAGATCTATTTAGAGGTAGTTTCTTTCAAGTTAAATAACTTTGCCGCACCCTTCTCCTGAATATGATTGCATTAGTTGGATGTCTGCATAGCAATTCATCATGTAATTAAACCACTTATTCTAATTGCAGATGGAAGCAGGGTTAATAGCCATCTGCAAGAGTTGCAGGTCCTAAAGAGCGTATTCAGGGAGAAGCAGAAAGGCGCTGTCGGCAGCGGTTGGGTCGTTGCACACTGGCCTTCGCTCATGACCAGTAAGGGCCCGATAGGCAGGACAGCGCGTGCTCCGGGTCTGTTTTGGCTGTGCCCGGTGGCGGCTGTCGGTCATTCCTCCCCTGGCTGTTCCCTGGTTGTTGGAGTCCCCATCGCTCCGTGGGCTCTGGTCACCAGAGCTGATGCCAGACAGCATGGTCGCTCCCGCAGAGCGCAGATGGAAGGTCCCTCTGGGCTCTTGTTAGCGAGAGTGGTGCAGGGAAATGTGCTCTGGGGCTTGGGAAGCTGCTGGCCGAGCTGGGAAGTTAGGGGTTTTTTTGTTCTCTGGAGCCGTCCTGGGGGCCCGGCGGCCCCTCGGCCGGTTCACGGCACCTCGATGCCTTGCGCCATCTTCTGGCTTCCTGCGGCCGGGGGCTGCCGGCTGGGGCTGCAGAGCCGGGCAGGAGCGGGACCGGAAAATAGAATCAGCGGATCCTCCCCCAGCCGCTCCGTGCGGTTGTGAGCCAGGCTATTCACGCCTGCTGCCTGATTTTGGACGCTTTTAAGTTACCAGACAAAGAGCATTTTGTATCTTATTGGTCAGGTATTTAAGTCTGCAGGAACAGAGAAAAAAAATTCTTTTTATTTGTGTCAAGTGCAAAGCACAGTTCCTTGCTCTGTGGGTGGCTTCCTATGGTGTCTGTGTATTGAACTGTTCCATTTCTATGTTTTTTATATATGTGAGAGAGGGGGACTTGTGTGTGTTTGGAATGTGTTTCCTTGCCATGGCTACGATAGGGAGAAACGTTGTGGGACAAGACAGATACGCTTGACAGTGAAGGAAAGCACAGGCCTAAAGACCTGAAAAAACTTTCAGAGCAACTCATCCATGTTGAACCATCACTCTTAGTGTGCTCCTGAGGTCGATGACTTTAGGTAGTGTTGGCTTGCAGCTTGAGAGGCCTTGAAATCTGTATCAGTGGTTCATGTTATTTTATTGTTTGCCTATATATTCAGGCCTTGGGGAAACTTTGGGGAGAATTCTCTCTTCTGTTCCTCAACCTTTCTTCTTCCTTCTCTCTGAGTGGTTTCTTTTAAAATATGTTCCAAGATAATAGTAAAAACCTCAGCTTTGAGGTTAAATACTGCAAAAAACAGCACAGTTAACCATGTGAGAGCGTAAGCTAACTTAATGTGCAAAGGATAAACTGGAACAGCAGCAGCAACTGCTGTGATCTGAAGCAGACCATGCTTCCTTCTTCTAGATTTACTGGAAATTTTACTTAAGGAATAAATCCAAAAATGTGTATTGCAGAGCAAATGGGGAACATGAAAAATTGTATGAGGTCCACCGTGCTAGTAGTAGCAAGTGCAAGGTATAAGTCACTGTATAAAGTCAAATTTAAGTGAAGAGACCACTCCTGTAAACATTGATATTTCTGTTCATATAAGTGCTTCCATAAGCAGGTGTCGGTGAGCAAAGATCCCTGTAAGGAAGGAGCAAAGTGCTTTTCATCTTCCTTAAATCTGATCTTTTCCAATGTAAGACTTCTGATTTTGCCCCTTTAAAAAGAGCACCTATTACTAAGTTAACTCAGTTGATGACAGCTGTAATATTAACAAAGCTGCTCTGAACTTGGTGTCATCTTGATGTTAAATATGGACCATACTACTTATGTTCCAGAAGTGCTCAAAAACTCCTGCTAGATTTGGCCTGTTACAGTAGGCCTTGCACAACTTCTGCCTCAAAATGTTGCTGCCCAGAGTTGGCATGATGATAACCAAGACTCAACCTACCTCCTAACCTACCTGATTTCACAAAGGTCCCCTAAGCATCTCGTAAAACTGAGTTAAAAATGAGGTTGAGCAAATGATTGGATTAGAGATTAGAAATAAAAGTGAACTCATGTATGTGGAAAATGATACATTCATTTTAATCTGTACTTAGTCATTCCGGGTGCCTTTCTTTGGGGGTACGGGAAAATACAGTGGGATACTGTCTTTTAAGATGAAAAGCAAATTTCAGATTGGCTCTCTGGTACATGTATTTTCTTTTTCAGTTGTAGTGAGAATTGATGGCATGCTAGGAAAAGTGAAAGGGGAAGTTAGGCTCTAAATAGGACAGGTTTAGTCACTGCTGAGAGCGCGGCCCTTGGACGTTACCCTCTCTTGAGGGCATTCCTGGACTGCTGCGTACGAGTTCAGTAACTTTTCTTCAGAAAGTTTGAAACTCAAGGTTTTGAATTTCCATTTAAGGGAACCAGATTCAGGAGAAAAACCTCTAAGACATCCTGTGCCAAGGTGATTTTTTTTTTTTCATCATTAGTGGTGTTTTTCTTACTCTTCCCCTGTTATTTGTAGCCATGATGGCCTGTGGGCTCTCTGGCCTGGCATGTTGAGAGTCGATGAGTAGGAGCCCAATCAGCACAGGGTCAGTTTTGACCGGGCTCCCTCAGTGCGGGTGGGAGGCCACATGCCCTTCTGCAGCGCCTTTGCTAGGTGCCCACGGGCTTTGCGAAGCGCTGCAGCTAAATGCAGTGGAACAAGTGGGTAAAGTGCATAAATCACACTTGAGAAGTAGTAATTTAAGGAGCTGGCTTTTAAAAGTTGTATTTAACATCTTTTTTTTCTTCTCTTTTTCATTTCTGGAGAGAGACAGGGAGGCAGTTTTCTCTCCTCCCAACACGTCAACACGGTGGTTTTAACCCATGAGTGGGCAGCTGGTGTTGGCCCTGGGGGATCCGATGGCTCCTCGCTGTGCCCAATGGGCCCGGTGCTTGGTCACAGCCCCTGCCATTCAGCATTGCCCACATTTCAAGGGGCCTGTGCGAGAAGAGTGGGAGGATGCGAGGGGCCCCGGCCTGGATAACGACGGCTCTGTGTTTCCTCGCAGGCAGCCGGGAGACGGCCTTCACGTACGCAGTGAGCGCAGCCGGGGTGGTCAACGCCATGAGCCGGGCCTGCCGCGAGGGCGAGCTCTCGTCCTGCGGCTGCAGCCGCGCCGCCCGGCCCAAGGATTTACCCCGTGACTGGCTCTGGGGTGGCTGTGGTGACAACATCGAGTACGGGTACCGCTTCGCCAAGGAGTTTGTTGATGCCCGGGAGCGCGAGCGCGTCTACCAGCGAGGCTCCTACGAGAGCGCCCGCATCATGATGAACCTGCACAACAACGAGGCCGGCCGGCGGGTAAGGAGCAGCCACCCGTCCTGAGGCAGTGCTGAGAAGGGACCTCCCCGCTCGCGCTGCGCGGTGGTGGTTGACGCGAGGAGCGTGAACGAGGAGAACAGCGGGCTGGGGCAGTGTAGGTGGCCAAAACGCGAGCGTGTCTGAGGTGCATCTGGTTGTCCAGCCGCTTTCTGCCTTCCTCTGCCAAATCTGGGGCCGAATTTGAGTTTTCCTCCATACTGGTTCCATAGTGCCCTGTGAGTTTTTTGCAGGCTGGAGTTTTGTTGGTTTGTGGTCGCAGTCGATGCAGCCGGCATGGAAGGGAGAGAGAGAGAGAGATGCGGCACTTCCCAGGCTGGAATAGCTGGAATAGTGGTGTTGCAGATTTGTACTTTGTCTTTTTATTTTTTTTTTTCTCCTTGCTTTAAAAGAATGTGAAAAGCTTCTCCATGTTATTAGAAAACATAGTCTTCTGTGGTTAAACATGTCTTTATGGTGTCTTTAATCTTGGAAATGCCTTAAATGAATGGGTGTAAACTTTTCTTTTTTAATAATCTGAATATGAAGAGCCAAAATCATTATTTTCCTAGCACCTAAAGTGCCAAGAATCATCAGCTGGAGATTTTACACTTGTGTTCTAAGGTGAAGAAGGATGAAAGATAATTGAAAATTAATAGTATTTAAATGTGAGAGGAGGGTGTCTGAAAGCAATGGAAAGGCCAATTTACTATTAGTGAGAAGAAAAATGACACTTCCACAGTTGCCTGTGGAGACTCTAGCAGTTTTTTCCTTCCCCGGCTTCGTCTTCGCAGGGCCATTTGGCAGTGTTAAAACTTTCTATAACTCCTGGGTGGAAGTTGTCTGCAGTATCATCTAATGTGTCAGACCCCAGGATTTTTGGGGCGGTGTCAACACCGACTCTCGTTTCTGTTTGCACAGGGCAAATGACCGATATTTCCCTGCCAAAGCTTTGTAAAGAGGATATTGCAGTGTAGCGCCTTCTCCCACCCATAGGTGTTTGGGGGTTTCTTCTTGGACGCCGGCTCCCTGGCAGAGAGAGATTGGGATGGGAGGAAGGTGCTGAGCCAAGAACAGAGGCGGCCGCAGCTGAGCCAGCAGTGAGACGGCTCTTAACTCCTTCCCTAATTGCAGCCCCAAGCCCGGATCAGCAGGGAGAGTAACTGGGGATAGAAAATAAAGGAATGTTTTACGTTTCTCAATGAAACAGCAAAATCCTTTGCTGGCGCAGGAGCGAATTCCTGTGATCCGGCTGCAGTGTGAGCGATGCCGGGGCGGTCTCTGTGGTGGGGAGAAGGCAAGGAGAGCTTCCTCCTCCTCCTGCCTGTGCATCTGCTCTTTGCTCCCAATGTATTTCAGGAGGGAAGAGGGTGCTGAGCTGTGTGTATCGAAGTGGTGCAGGTGAATGGGCTGGAGGGTGGAAATACGGGGAATAAGTGCTCCAAAACAGTCACTAACCCTCTGCCTCCCTTTCTGCAGACTGTGTACAACCTGGCCGATGTGGCTTGCAAGTGCCATGGTGTGTCGGGCTCCTGCAGCCTCAAGACCTGCTGGCTGCAGCTCGCTGACTTCCGCAAGGTGGGTGATGCCCTCAAGGAGAAGTACGACAGCGCCGCCGCCATGAAGCTCAACAGCCGGGGCAAGCTGGTGCAAGTGAACAGCCGCTTCAACGCGCCCACCATCCACGACCTGGTCTACATCGATCCCAGCCCCGACTACTGCGTGCGCAACGAGAGCACCGGCTCGCTGGGCACCCAGGGCCGCCTTTGCAACAAGACCTCGGAGGGCATGGACGGCTGTGAACTCATGTGCTGCGGCCGGGGCTACGACCAGTTCAAGACGGTGCAGCGCGAGCGCTGCCACTGCAAGTTCCACTGGTGCTGCTACGTGAAATGCAAGTTGTGCACGGAGATTGTGGACCAGTTCGTGTGCAAATAGGAGAGGCGCGAGGTGGGAGGAACTGCTGCCGCCCGCCGCTCGCTGAGGGGGTGTGGGCCCCGCTCCCCTCCCGCAGGACTATCTCCACTTTATTTATAGAGTCCAAGGAGCTGTCGTCGTCTTTTTTTTTTTTTTTTTTTGTTAAGAAAAAAATGAAAAAAAAAAAAGAAAAAAAGGGAAGGAGGTGCTGGGGCAGGAGGGAAGGAAAATGAAAAAAAAAAAAGAAAGAAAAATATAAAGGTTGCAAAGAGAAGTGCCTGGAACCCTCTCTGCATCCATCCCAGAACTGTGTGTGGCTTATATTTTTGGCAATAATGGGGGAGATCCTAAGAATATTTATTTTACAAAGTAAAGAAAAATTGACTTTTCTTTAAAAAAAAAAAAAAAAGAAAAAAAAAGAGTAGTTTGAGGGGGAAAATCCAACATATCCTAATGTAGTCCTGTGGGACATAATACCTGTGCGTTAGGCAGAGAATCCATGTAATGTGCTTGGGATGTTAGAACAATTCATACAGATGCAAGGAGCATGCAGACCTGTGCAGGACTTCTAGCTGCAGACACTAGGAGTTACCAGAGTATGGTATATAAAGCTGTTCAGTATACTTAGGCCTCTTTAAAAAAAAAAAAAAAAAAAAAAAAACGAAGAAAAAGAAAAGGAGAGTGGTAAATTCATGAGATCCATCACAAAGTGCAGTGTCAATCGTATATCTGAACTTCAGCACATAATATTGTCCAAGGGAAAAGAGCATGGGATCATAAAGGCTTCAGCTGATTCAGTCCTGATTCACTGGGTGAAACAGGTTCAACAACCTAGTGAAAGCAAAAAGCGAAAACTCTGCCCTGATTGATACGAAAGGCAGAATTTGTCCTGATTTAGTTGTTGTGGTGTTTGGTATCTGGTGCTGCAGAGCACCCAGAGCAGATGCGGTGTCGATGGCAGCGGTGCCCGGCGCCGGGCTGGGGAGAGCGCGCGCTCGCCAGCGGCGACGCGGCGCCTGCAAACGGCCCTGCTCTGCAGCCCGCAAAGCCCACAGCAAATACAGCCCCCAGTCTGAAAATGCCTTAAAAATGGTGTGATAGTTGGCTACCTTTTGAAACACAGCTTGACAAATAACTCTTCTAATTTTATGAGAAAAATAAATCATTAGATATCCACTCTTGGGATGATTTTTTCTTTTCCTGCAGATTTTGGGAATGCTTTCACTCAAGGAGACAATAGTTTCGTATTTTAATAATGTTAAGTGGCTATTATAGCTCAATGAGATGTTGCAGCAATACCAAATTTATCATCCTATGTCTTTAATACACATGCTTTAGATAATATATTGCAGATATACACTACAGCTGTTCAGACTATATTTGAGTAGTTACATTTATAGGGGAAAACTGTGGTCTGCTGGTGTCTGATATTTCAAAGCTTTTTGTACATATATATTTTTAATGATTTAAATAATAAAACTTCTAAATTACAGGGGCAGTTCACCCCCCATTTTCTTTTTCAGATCTCTTCAGATTACTAGATTGAGTTCAGCCTTTTTGGTGTTTTTGATTTTTTTTTAATTAAAAAAAGCCCTTTTATAATTCAAATGCTTTAAGGATGTCACAAAGAAGCACACCTCTTCCCAGCCTTAGGACTTTCCTGGGTTGTTGCTGGAGGCGGTACCCTGCACTTGACTTGATACTGGTTTGGAGATCACTTCTGCTTCACTTTTATGTAAGGGCATTATTGATGATTACGGAAAGGAGACGCCTTAAATCTAAAATGTGCTGCATTCGGCCCTTGATTTTCATTGTTTGTCATGAAAGCTGTTATTTGTTGAATAATCCACATCCCCCTGCCCGCTGCTGTGTATGTGCACAGCTTTTGGTTGTTGGTTCAGGTGCCTCTTTCCAACTCACATTCATCCAGTAAGTTAAAGAAATTAGTTTTACAGCTATTAAATGAAGAAAAACCTCTCACTTTAGCCTAGTTGTACTAAAGCCTTAACTATTCACGAGCCTATAAGCTGTATCATAAAGTTCATCTGATCATTTATCAGTTTCTTAAATGGCGCTTTATTGCTCTTAATTTATTGTACAGGGACATATTTACCCCTCAATTTCAGATGTTTGGAAAGAATATCTTTAAAGTAAGAAAAATAAATAAAGCACTAATTCATTGAAAATGTCACTTTTGGTTTTTATTATACAAAAACCATGGTCATTTTTTCATATACTGAATCACCTCTTGTTCCTTTTTAGCAACTTGTGTCTGAGCAGAACTGAGTCTAATGATCCTAGCCGTTAAAACACTATTTAATGTAAAATATTTTACTTGTCATTCAGATATGTAAATCTTCTATGTCCTTTCCTCTGTTCTGTACATTTAATGTACATATTTCTGTCTTGCGTGATTTGTATATTTCACTGTTTTTTTAAAAAAAAGAAAAGAAAGGATTATGCCATAATGGAAGATAGACTATAAAAATAAAACTTTGGTTGTATATTGGGAAGTGGTTTTAATTATCTTTCAGAGGAGGATTTGTTAAAACAATGAACAGAGTTGATTTTTAAATTTACTATGTGGTAAAACAGGGAAGTGCTTGTGTGCCAAACATACAAAGTACATCTTGAAGTTTTATTTTGATATTAAGAGGGCGTACAGACGTAGCTACTTTTTTAAAAAGAAATCTGAGCCCAAATCTTTGCGACCATGAACTGCGAGGCGTTTTCAGGATGGGCAAGGACTTGATTCACCAGGGACCTGGGTTAGTGCTGCTATTGTGCGTGTGGCTTTCAGGGTTTGCCCTTCTGGGCAGCAGGACCTGGCTCTGCAGATGTCTCCGGTTGCTGAAGTCACGGCACTGATGTCACCGAGGGCTCGGCTGAGCCGAGGTGTCCCCTGCGGAGGACGGGGCCGCGGCCGCTGCGGGTGGCGCGTGCCGAGGCCGGCTGTGCTGCCCCGGCCCAGCCGCACAGCTCACCCCCTCCGCGAGGGTGACGCTCCCAAGTTCCTGCTCCGACCCGTGCCCGGGAACGGCGCCTGGACAGCAGGGACGGTTCTAATAGAGGGGGAAAAAAGGTGAAATACAGTGAAGTTTGAGCAGCAAGGAGGTAAAGCAGAAAAGGAAAATTAATGCGAAAACCAAAACTTCTGTTGTGAGACTAGCTTTTCTGTGAGCCAGTTTCCTGAGTAAGTCACTATTTTTAATTTTTTTTTCAGTAGGAACTAATGATGAATTAGTGGCCTCTCTCTTGTGCTTCTTCACTTCCTCCCCCCTTTTTTTTTCTCTTCCAGGATAACCTTCGAACATATCGAAACTTCTTCAGGCTGCCAAGAATGTATTATCCCACAAACCAGTAGAACAACATCGTGTGTTTAAAATAGCGATTCTGGGCAAATGCAGCGTTCTGTGGTCCTATTACTGACATCTGGTTCAGTTTTCCTTCACTTGTATATTGACCAGTATTCTTTATTGCAAAAACACAGCCCCTATTTAGGAAAGTCAGCATTTTTTTTGACTGGATTGTATTCAAACACTTCTCAATAACTGAAAAGTTAAGAAAAAAAATCTTTATTGGCAGCAGTAAGTATCCGTGTTCAAAATAGTCATCATGGGCTCAGATACAAGAGAATTGTTTTTAATTTTCAGCAAAGTTTTATCTGTTCAATTTCATTAAAAATGCTGTTATCAGCTACATTCTGATTTTTTGTAACTTTTTCAAGTCTTTCTATACGTTTATGGCATCGCCAATAGCAATGTTTGCCCTGTTGTTGCAGAATATTCAAGTCATGGGTGTCACCAAGAAGAGTAGCAGGAGCTGGGAGGGAACCCTACGGCACCTTAGAGTCAAGCACTGAATGTGAAAACTGAAATCTTTCCTTTTCCTGGGGGCATGTTTAATGGAATGATCTTACAGGGATAATATCAAACTTTCCAATATTGGTACTGAAGCCGACAGACTGCTTTCCTTTTGGGTAGGACCTTTGAGAAATAGTGTCTAACTGAGTATGATGTTTGCTGTAAAAGGATAGTTTTACTGAATTGGGAAGGATTTTTCTTTCCTCTTCATAAGATTCTAGAGGAAACTATGAAAAGAAAGGGAAAAAAAATAAAGGTCTGCTTAAAAATATACTCATATTGTCTTATATATATATCTATGCACTCAGGTGATTATGGAAGTCTTGAAATTGTCTCGATTTTTAAATTATTTTGGAGGACAATCTAGATCTGTTCTTTATCTCTTTGCACAGTGTTTAAAATCCTCAACAGGAAAAAAGTAAATTCTTCTCTACCATAATGTCTAATATGTCTGTTTATGTTGCAGTAGGAGGAATGAACTGCATAGGAGAGCAGTGAGGAGTTTGTACATGAAATTTTGGTAGTTTATTTCAAAGAAAGGTGTGATTAAAAAAACCCAATACTGTTCAATTCTCAGCTCTTATATGTGTGTGTTTGTATATACTGTGCTGATATTTTCCAATTGTGTTGGCCAAATTCTGCTTTTAGTTATGGTTAGGCATCCCTCCTGACTTCAGTGGTGTCATTTGAGCCTGACATTTTTTGAGCAGACGTGAAGGCCCCCTGCTCAAAACAAATGCATATGAAATGCATCAGACTTTCTGCTGGCCTCGTTATTTAAACCCGGGCAACCGAGTTATTGTGAAACAAATTCTGGGGTGCAGCTGCATGGCACTTTCGCAGCAGCGATTTCTCCTCTGTACCTACTTACTAGCGCAGACAGTGCGTCCCACTGTATACAGGGTGTTTCTCATGATACACTCTATGAACCTAAAATAATTATTTGTCAATCACCATTTCTATTACAGAGATAAAATGAGGCAATCTGGACTCTCATGTTCCTCTGGAGATCTCTTGCCTTGGTCTCTATCGAATGTTGCTGACCTGAAGCGCGGTGGGGCAGTGAGATGTGAAGTTGCTCTTGGTGCTGTCCCTTGTGCATGGGCCATGCAGTGTAAATAGTGGGACCCCGGATGCTTTTACAGCTAATGTTGGTTTATGTTGTCTTTCGCAGCGGTTCTGCTTTGTCAAATGGTAATTGAACAGAAGCAGTAAAAATAGTCGCTGCTGGCCACACCATGGGCAGTTGTTCAAACAGCTTCTGAACTGGTTTGACCCATTGCTGATTTATTCCAGACCCATTGCAAGGAATTTAAAACATGCAAACTGAAGTGTAGCGCTTGTAGCGTGGCTCATGTTTTTTGTTTTGATTTTTTTTTGGGGGGGAGCGCCTTCCAAAATCACTTTTCTCTAAGGAGATGTTTTTAGAAGAGGTGCGCCTTGAGCACAGGATGCCATGTCCACGGGGCAAGACAGTGACTCTGCACACGGGGCAGTTCCACGGGCAGCTCCAGTTCCCCAGCATGGGTTTTGGGTTTGCCCTGCTGGGAGGAGAGACCCTCCCCGGCACCCCGGGGCCTTCCCTGGAGAGCTGGGGCTGGCAGCTGCAGCTCCCAGTCACCACACGATTGCCTGCAGCTGCTTCCTGCCTCCTGCCCAGCAGGGAAGGTGTCCCAGCACCTGCTGGGGGTTCTTACTGTTTTGTGGCAAGAGCAGTGCCCTTCTATGGAGCCCACTTCAAGGAAGGGCTGGGACCTGCAGTGGCTGTTGATTTTAGAGGAGCTGATGCGTGATAAGCAAGTTTTTTAGGACTTCGCCGATCATAGCTCTTTGCTTTGTAAGTTGGTAGTCTTGGGATGGTACAGAAAAACCTCTGAACAAACTTGAGCTGGCCATTACTTGGGGTAGGGAGATGGAAGTCATTAGTGCTGTAATTTACTGTTGAGCTGTGTTTTTGTGCTTTCCTTAGAGCAATAGGCTTCATGGCATGAGAACGAGAGCTGCTACTTGGCAGGGCATGGAGTAGTGAAAACCTGAAAAAAAATGGAGAGACCAAACTATGGTGGGGGAATGTGTTGATTTTGTTTGCTATTTTCATGGAGTTTGCTTGATGTTTATGGAAAATGGAAGATCTGGAATTTCTGAAGGAAAGTATTCCTGATCAAATTTTTATCTTATGTAGTACGTTTGTGTTTGGGAGTAAATAGCTTATAAGTAAATTGAGTCTGAGAGCCTAATGAGTAGGAAGTAAAACCCAAGCCAAAGATACAGTTCCAAAAACACTGTAAAGAAAATGAACAGTGCAAGATGTGTCAAACAAACGCTTAAGAGTTAGTGCTGTTCTAGCTCTCAAGCAGGCAAATGGCTACTTTTGTCAAAGACAGTATGTCCTTTATAAACCACAGTGTTGTTTAATTTGTAAACATATGATTAGGCAAATGCTAACGATAATAGTCTGGGAACGATCCCTTGGTAGTAATGTGCATTATATAAAATGATTGTTCATTATGAATTTTGGCAATCAGTCTGCACAGCCATGTGCTTATACCTAAAAATAGGTGATACGACTTTTTAAAACTTTTCTTGTTTTTTCTCCTGTAGCCAGGCAATACTCATAGATCCAGTGCAACAGATGCTTTGGAAGAGTACGACAAGGAGAGCTCGTGAACAGGAGACCTAATTCACTCAGAGTAAGTGTATGGTGTGATCTAGTCGTCTTGACTTTACGGTATCATTTGTGTGCAATATATTACTAATTGAACATGTCCAATTCTAGGATCTCTACTCAGGCAGAATAAAAGCAGAATAGCTCTGCTGGCGCCAGAAGTGGTAGGTGTGGGATATGTCCCTTGTCCTTATGCTCCCATGGATTTTATTGTTACCTGCTTAAGACTGAAATGATGTTGCAAGGATTTGGCTGATGGAAATGGTAGACTAATCACTATGGAGGGTTTTGTTGATTAGTACATCAATACATGATATATGCCCTTTTTGGGGTGTTGGCATTTTTGGAAGGGATCAAGAAATCTGCTTTAATCTGTAATGTAATTTCTGGTGCTCTCTGTGGCTAGAGAGTATGTGGAAATGTCTCTACCTAACGTAGGTTTCATCAACCATCAGGCTTCACTGTCCTCACTTGAATTCTTCAAATTACTATAGCTTTACTACTTAATACCTTTGCTATTGAAGGACCTGACTGTATGAGATCCACTGCCAATTTAGTGGAACTTCTCAGCATAAGAGCAACAAAACTTAATTTTTTATTTAAGGATCCAGCTTATCTGCACCTTTAAAAAGCCGAAGTGAGGAAGGTTAGGAAAAGACTGGAATTTTCTTTATCTTCATTTTGTGAAGACCTGAAGGCATCTATTCTTCATTTGTAGGTGACCTTCTGGAAGGAATAAAACATCAGCGTCAAATGAGAGCCAACTCTTCTTTCCTGTCATGGTACTAATGTGCTTTTATCATATTTGAGATCCTAAGGCTATCCTGATCTGCTACATGATTATATAATGCTCCAGGACACCTGTGCAAATAGCAGAGAGGCTTTTTTTTTTTTTTTTTTGATATTAGATCTTAGATAAGTGGCTCTAAAAAGTAATATAGGACCCAGCTGTAAATCTCTGTTATACATACTATGCTTTTGCTCATTTGTTTATTATGAGAAGTACAGAAGCTGTTCCTAGTAACATATTTTTTGTAAGGCTTCCATATGTAAATGTTAAGTTTGAAAATATTAAATGGAGATGCGTTACAGAAACCACTAAAGCAATAGCTTCGCATTCCTCACTTCTGATCCCAAAGCTGTGCCCCTGCTGACACATTCAACGTGGTGGGCAGGGTGCGCCTTGGCAAGGAACTGTGCTGTTCCTCAGCCCTGGCCCTCCACAGGGGTAGATGGCAACCTGTGATCTTTAATGGGAGCAGATGTTTGCTGGAATGTTCCTCAGGGCGCTGGTGTTTTGGGTTGGCAGCTCATGGTGCTAATCAAAGGCTCCCTGTCCATCTGTCCATGCTGGCCAATAGTCTGGCCCTCCACCCCTGCTGAGGCTGATGGAGAGGTGGTGCTGCCTTAGGCATCCCCAAGGACGCTGTGGGTCACCTATCTCTGCTGCAAAGAAGATGGCTTACGTGAATGGCAAGGGGCTTGGATCTGGACTCTTTCTTTTTTCTTTTTTTTTTTTTTTCCTAAAAACCCAAACTGTACAAGTTAACTAGCTTGTGAGAAGCAAATATGGTCCAACAGCCTCTGGCAGGTGTGCATTTGGGCTGTTGGAGCATTGCAATCCCAAGATTCCTGAAAAAAAAAAAGGTCCCTGAATTCTAGAGCATTGGATAGTCCTCCCAACTGTACTTCCCTGGGGTGCTAAAGAGCTGCAGTGGGGAGGACCTCCAGTTTCTGCTGGTTACCACAATTTTGGTGTTTTTGTGTACTTTAAATCCTTACAAGAGCAGTTGTTCAGAAAATGGATCATGTTTTTGTACCCAACAATGGGATGAGGAAAAGGGAAGGCAGAATACGGACATGCACGTGAAGCAATATAAGCGTGGTACTTCTGGGAGATAATTTTGCAGCTGTGTACCTGCACATTAATAGTCTCTGTGTGTGGCTTGCTGGCCGGCCGACCCTTGACTTTCCATAGCAGCAAGGTTTTCTTATCCAGCCATTTCTTGCAGTACAGTGAGGACTAAATGAGTCACACGGGACACTTCAGTCAAGCACTTCAATTAACAAGAAAGGGCTGGGTAAATTCAGTGGCACTGACGAAATGTCTGCTATAAAGAAGCTGTGTCCCAAGAAGTGATTTTGATTCCAGAAGCTTTGAGTTTTTGTGTGCTTTTCTTAACTTAAAATGATCCATAAGTAAGCTAGTTATTCATGATTTAATTTTTACCTGACCTGAAAATTATTTAGTGCTGATGATAGATCTTTTATTCTGTAGCAGTAGGTAGGCAATAATATCAAACCTACTTAGGACAAAAACGCATTACGCCTTATAGCTCATAGGACTTGACGTGTCAAACCCATCACAATATTCTAATAAGTAACAATATGCCACAATTAATTAATCCAAGAAGATTTTTTTTCTAAGTGATTGTTAACTTTTACCCTAGTGCTCAGACAGATTTGTCATGTTGATGTTTATTAATTTAACATTGGATCTGAAAAAAATTCCCCAAACTTCAAAGTTCAGACTGTTCTTTAAGAGCAATCCAAAAATATGTTTCTTCAGGCCCCAGGCATTTCTGAAGTAGCTAAAGTTAAACAAAAACCATTTCTCTCAAACTCTGCAAATGTTCTGAAAAGCTTTAAAGTGGCTCCTCACAGGGAGACGGAGCGGCAAGGGAACCCCTGGGTTATTTTTGTTGCTGTGCAGTGGCACATGGTTTCCTGCAGGAAAGCTCCAGAATTACCACTTTTTTGTATGTTTGCTCTTTTCTTTCTTTCTTTCTTTTTTTTTTTTCTTCCGCTTTTCACCTCTGTCACTGAGTTCCTCTGCATCCCTTTGGCTGGATTCCCTGTTGAGAGTGTCTAGAGAAGGTCGAGATCGGATCCTCTTTCCAGCAGGGAAAGGGATAAAATGAATTCACATCTGAGCAGGTGGTTTACCTAAATTAGATCTGCTTTTCCATCAGGCCCTTGTTGGATGAGGTGAAGGAGAGTGAGTGATTTCCTTTTCTTAAGGAGCATCAACATTACACGGGGGTCTGAGTGGCATATTTTTGGGGGCCTTTTTTGCTCTTATGAACTGTGGTTTTGCTCTGCCATAACATGGCATTGGTAAGCCAGTCTATATTTTGCTGGTTCCCGTTGCCGTTATAACGGCATCGCTGAGGTTATGAGCACTGTCGCGGACTCTTCCTTGCAGTAATTTTGGTGTGGTCTTAAAGTACTTCCCCAAGCAAAGGCTGCTGTTTGCCTAAAATGACAACATGGCTAATCCGCCTTAAGTGCAGGCTCTGCACGTATGGAGGCATTTCTAAGGGAATTGCTTCATTACTCTGAGGAGGCCCAACCCAAGCTAGTAATTCTGCATCCAGCTTGGTTAATATTTGTGTTTGTTTAAAGCATTTCCATTTACGGTTCACTTCTGGAAATTTCTGCCCAGTGTGTCCTGCCTAATGAGGATCCTGTTTGGCTTCCAACCCTGTTCGAGTGGACTACAGCACTTTTCAGGATTTGGCCGTCGCGTAATGTGTCTCACAGCAGGGAGGCAACTTAACTTCTCCCAGACAATTGTATTGTGAGTTAAAATATCTGCCGTTGTGCTGACATCATACGATAGCTAGTTGTGCCACATCACAGGCAAGAGCCTGACATGTGTTGCAAAATAAAAGTTGCCAGTCATGGACAGTCTTGGGGCGTTTTCGTCTCCAGCAGCGCCGTCATGGTCGCTGCAAGCACGTCCCGTCCCGCTGAGCACATAGCACGAGTGCCGCCAACACCCTGCTGCCAGATGTGTGACGTGGCCGCGGGCGCCGCGGGCCGCCTCTTGCATGGCAGCTGGCAGCAGAGAGGGCACCTTGATGTCCTCAAATAGCAACGCGCTCTTTGAGGTTTTGGAGGAGAGGCCGGTGACGCCAAGGCATGGGCTTCACAGTCGTCGTGCCGGCCTCGGCCCGTGGCGCGGCCTAGGTCCAGGCACGTTGCCCTCCTGCGTGGCTGTGGGTGGATGTCACCTGCCACGGCAGCTGGGCTGGGGGGAATGTGTGGCCAGAAGGGACTAGACAGTGTAGTGCAAAGCAAAGTGTAACGCTAGTGCCAAGATCACTAATGTAAGTGTGTTTTATACTCACATTATACTTTATATATATATGTGTGTGTGTATCTATATCTATCTCCCTATCTCTATATAATGAGCCTCCTGCCATCATGGTATGGAGCAACCACTGTTTGGACCTGAGTAGCTCCTGCAGCATTTAACTCTCATTTACATGTGAATTCTCATTTACACCTGCAATGAAATAGGGAAATACTAAAGCTTAGATTTTTTGCTCCATTTAGGTTGTGTAGCATGTCGAAGCCCATGTGATGGTTGTGACATTTTCCCTTTAGAGAGTCATTCTGTCCAGGAAAAGTAACTTTGGTGTCTTGCTCCAGTGAAAAGCAAGTGAAAAACTGGGAGCCATAGTGTGGACTGCAGGTTTGTGGCTTCGGTCTTCTTGTTTATATGATATTCCTATATAGCAACCGTGCTTTTGTGCTATTAGCCTTGACTTATACCAACAAGAGAACTAAATGAGGAGCTTTATTTGGATTTTTCTAAGCAAGAAGAAGTAACTGCTGTTTTTCTTGCGGCATTTGAATTAGCTTTTCAGAACTTATTTGACTGCCTGCTGCTTCTGCGACTGGCGAAAGCGCCAAACTTTTTGCTTATGTTGAGTATTTTACAGTAGTAAGAAATATGTAATTAGAAGGGAAAATATTTAAAATAGCTGTGTGTCTTAGTGTCAGCTCAGGTTGGCATTTGCCCATGCAGCCTCACTTTTCTTTTCCCTAGTCATTAATCATTATTAGTGGAGATATGTCAGAATTTACAGTTAGATTTGTCTCCCACTGTGTTTCTCATTTCTTGCTAAGTTTCATGTTTTAGGGCTCTATGAAAAAAATCAGTCTGGTTTGGGTTTTGTTTTCATTGTGTAACACCAGTGACTTGTAGCTGTAGACAATTGAATTGAATTTCCAGCCATTTTTCTCTGGGAAGCTGAAATAATATGTTGTATAACATCCTTCTGATGCTGCTCTCTTCTGCTATGGTCACTGGTGTGGAAAAGCTGGACAAGAGTTTTGCGTCTAAAAATCTCTGATGTTGCATGAGATAATGTTGCTGTGATGCAACCACCTGTCTCTAGTGTGGCATCTTCTCTGGGTTCATCAACCGAAAAAGGCAGATGAAAATAGGGCAAGAAGGTTAAGAAGGACAAGAAAAAAATACACTTATATCCGAGTTGCGCAGATACTTTGGGAAGAGCTCAAGGAAAGCCACCTATCAAACTTGCCTTTCTTTGTTATTTCAGCTTGAAATGGATCCTGGCACAAACCTGAGCAGATTGCGATAGGAGATGTGTTAGCAGTCAGGCCAGGATTCACTCTGAGGTCAGCTTGCCCGTGGTTACACGCTGTGCATGCACACGGCTTCCTAGGCCAACCACACTGCCTCTGAGATGGGCGATTCCTGGTGTTGTCATGGCTGGAGAGGATCTGCAAGAGTGTGAAGGGAGGGCCTCATCGCTATGGCAAAATTGCCAATGGGCTGCAAGAAAATGCTGCAGCAAGTAGACTGTAAGTGCAACGGGTTTTACCTAGTCCTCTTGAGTTTCACCAATCATGATTTTGCAACAACATGTTTAGCAGACCTCAGGCTGACTTCATGGCTAGTCGTCCTGTCTTCTGCTCAGTGTGATATTCAATCCATGGGATTTCTGTTGATTTACTAAGTGGTGGTGCAATTTCGAATTTTCTCCTCATCAGAAGTCTAATGGGTGAATGGTGATAAGTTTGTAGCTTTGGAGAGATGTTCTTGGCACTTTCAGTCTATATTTCTGACAGGAAATCATTTTCTCCCTTGAGTTATGATTGCTGGGTTACATGAGTGCAGCCTAACCACTGCTCAACTGCTGTGTGTCTGCATTTTTTTTGGTCTTAAGAGAAGGCCAAACTGCCCCAACACAAAACATAAAATTAGATGAATGCTGCAAAGAAGGAATAACAACGCTGTTATCAGTGATCTTTCGTGATTTTATTTTACTTCTTATCTGAAAAGCATCTTCAGTTCCACTTGGATTTGAGAGTTAAATCTGTTTATAGACTGTTCTTCCCTTATATGGAAAACAAATGGAACTGGCTTCATTTGTGTCTTTTTAGTGAAAGATCAGCGTGTGCTGCTGCAGATGTTTGTAAATGAGCAGATGAACAGAGTATGTGGTGCTCATCTTAGACTTGCCGCAAATGGCCTGGTAACAAGGGCTGCGTCACTTGGTTCACTCCTGTGTCGTCCCCCCTGAGCGTGCGGGATTGGCCTCCTGAGGGTACAAACCGGGTGTTTGTGCGGGTGCTCACCTGCCTGTTGGTGGGGTTTTGCTCTTCTCCTTCCTTCTTAAAATGGCTACTTAGCTCATAGCAATGGAAGCAAATCTGTTGTTTGGAGGTAAATGATTCAATGCAACATAGTGTTGCAGTCGATGTTTCCAGATGCAAACAAGATCATTTCACTTTATAATGCAGACAGAGTGAACATATGAGTTACAGTTTCTGAAGTTCTAGTGTCAGCACCCAGGACCCGTTGTTAAGCCCAAGGAAGTTGTTGTTAGCAGGGAGCAGGGGTGGATGAAGATGGTGCTCCTCCTCTCCCATTGTCAGTTTGCAGGTGAAGCTGGCAGCTGAAGATGTGTGAGCGGAAGAAATCTTGCCATGAAATGCGATGTCTCACCCAATCAGTACCAAGCACAAATCGGGGCTATAATCATGACCCAAACCTCTTGTTTTTCCCTTGCTGCTTAATGAAAATCTTGGTGATACCAGCATGAGCGATGCTTGAAGTGCGAGAGGGACGTTGGGCTGAGCGCAGCCCCCGCCACCACAGCAGAGCATTGCTGCTGTCATCTTTGATGCTCTATTGAACTCACTAACGTAATAGGGAAGATCATCTTGAAGTAATTTGATTTTTGTCTTCATAAAGTCACGCAAGTGTTGCTCATTTGTGTACTGGCTGTGTTTATTTTTGTTGCAAGTTCAGTTCTAGTCCATTTAATCAGGAGGCCAGAGGGCCATCTCCCTTCCCTTGGTCCAAGGCATCATTAATTCTGCAACGCAGACCAGAGCCAGCGTGAAGAGATGGGGTGGCCGCGCGTCCTTCCTTCAGCGCGTGCCGCAGAGGGGCTTTGCAGGGGCAGGGGAGCCCAACCCAGCCTCTCCAGCAGAGCAAGAGGGACCCTGTGGCTGCT
Organism: Tinamus guttatus; assembly: GCF_059628265.1. Classification (NCBI taxonomy): domain Eukaryota; kingdom Metazoa; phylum Chordata; class Aves; order Tinamiformes; family Tinamidae; genus Tinamus; species Tinamus guttatus. Next base: position 1,010,139 of record NW_028288985.1, on the reverse strand, counting down.
GTGGCCCTGCTTGTGGCCGGGCTAGTGGCCAGGAGAGCCAATACATGTGTCCCTGCAGGAGAAGGTTCATGAGAGCTGCTCTCCTTGGTGTTTGCATGCTGCAGCCCTGGGCATCTCTCTGTGCCTGGGGCCTCAGCCTGCGTCTTCCCTGAGAGGTGAGCAGGCCAGAGGGCCACGGGAACGCCGTGCAGGAGACGCAGGCTGTATTTCTAGCTCTTCCAGCTAACGAGCTTTCCAAAGACTGCAGGCCTGAGGTTCTGAGGGAATTGAGGTGGTATGGGGTGGGGGGTGAGGAAAATGACCAAGCAGAAATGAGAGTCAGCACAGTAGTAAAGGTAAACGTCAGTAAGCGATGTATGCCTGACTGGCTTCTGGCTCCAAAACACACTTTATTTCTGTATCTTGTTCTTGAGTTGGACTTGCTTTGACTTGGGGAAAATTTTACTTAGCAAGGTCAGTTGGTATATATTGGATGAAAATGGCCTTTTTTTTTTTTTTTTGTAGGGCACCATTTCCAAATAGAAATGGTTATCCTAAATGCTCTCATGACCACAACATTTTTCCATAACAATAAAAATCTGCCTGGCAGTGGGATATAGTACAACAATATGTAATTTACAAATATTCTGTTTCTTTAAAGTCCATAAGGGAACACCAGACGATGCGGTCTGTGTGAAGAGTCACCTGCACATTGCAATCCAGATAAAGAGTCGGTGCAAGTACCGAAAACACCGTAGCTGTAGCAGTGCTTCATGCAGGCTGTTTAAAGCAGTCCAGGTCTTGGGAAAGGAAGCTGCAGGCTTGGAACAGGAGCTCCAAGCTGCCTACCTCTGCACAACCTCTGCATGAGCCACTGCAGCAGGAAGGACTTGGGCAGAGCCAGCAGCAGATGGCCCTGTGCAGCAGGTCCCCTGGCTCTGCGCTGCAAGATTTAATCTGCTTTGAGGGAAGAATTCCTGCCCGATGGCCTAAGCAAGGATTATTTGTGCCACCTCCGGACACTAGCATGACCTCCCTGACTTCCCAGCTCAGGCTATTACGTAGGGCAGGGGATGCAGAAGAGGGTAAATCAGAACAGTAGTAAATCCCTGCATCCCTAAAGCATTAATCTAAGCGCAAGTCCGCAAGTGTTTGGTGTGTTCTGCCGACAGCAGAAGCAATCCCGCTCTTGTTGCGTTCTCTGAGGTGAAAGAAGGCCTGGAGCACGCGGAGGAGGCAGAGGCAGAGCCTGCAGCGTGAGGGCATGAGGCATCGGTGGTGTGTGCGCATACACTGCTCCTGTCGCCACGAGAGATCTCAGCTTTATACTTGTAAAAATTTCATTTTAAACAATGTGACTGCTAGGCTGGAAAGGCATCGCCAGTGGTCTGTTTTCTTCCCAGTGCTAGTACCTAATAACAGTGACGAAGATCCCTTTCTGCTGCTTACCCTCTCCCATGTCAGCTAGTAACCAGCTGGCTGCATTCGAAAAGTAGGTGCTGAGATCAAACATGCACAGAGTCCATCGCAGCATTTTAAACGATGCCTGTGAGGAAGTGCCCATGTCTGCAGCATGAATGTTGAGGTTTTGAGTTGACCCTGCTGAATCATTTGCTTATAGGCATAGTTGGTAACTTGGTAGAAAACAAAGTACAGGAAAATATAAATCTTTAAATTCAGTTTGGCTGATGTCAGGTTCTGATGTCACCTTGTTTTGAGACTCACTGTACGTGTGAGGTTTCTATTGGTTTCAGCATGTGTCCTGCTTTGTGTTGTTCTGAGAGCACTGAAGAAACTATAAAGCCATAATCTTCAATAAAAGTTGGAGATAAAGAAAATCTTGTTGGGATGGGGGTGTGTTCACAGAGCACCTTGTTGGTGCTTTTCTAATTTCTTGCCACTGGTGGACTTGACTCTTCAGCCAGGAAGAACTTCTACCGCAATTTTGGGAAAAAGAGCTCTGCAAGCCAGCTTTGGTGGTCCACGGGACACTGCTGCAGTGCTGCAGTGAGCAGGAGCTTGCAGGCAGTGCGTTGGCCTGAGTTACCAGGGCCGCCTTGGCGGGGAAGAACCTGGTCTTTCTCGAGGAACAATCACCTAGGAAAGATATGGATATTGCTAAAGATCTGTGTGTTGTGCAGAATGGGTTTAAAAGAAAACTTTGATGGAAAGGAAACCTCTTTCTTTCTTTCTTTCTTCCTTTTTTCTTATCGCTTTGCTTGAGCGAGGTGCGGGGCAGTGTGGCCAGCACGCTACCTTCCAGCGCGCACTTTTAGGAAGCACAAAGGCTCGCTGCGCCGTGGCTAGGAAGTATTTTCTGCACAATGCCTTTTCAATCTGACTTCTGTTATACGGAGGTATTTGAACTCGCAGGGTACTAAGAGAAAACACATGGTCAGCTGAAACATGAGAGAGGCTTTTAAGCAGCGTCTTTCAAGTGCGCAGCCCTTCCCCATCGGCCTCGGGAGCCGCCGTCTCGCCGAGGGAGCCTGGGCCTCCCCTGCCCTCGCCTGGGGACCACCGAGGTGCAGAGGCCGCGGGCAGGTGGAGGCTGCAGCGGCCTCCCGGAGGTGCCACCTCTCCAAGGGGTGTGCGCTGAGCTCGGGGACGCGGGAGGGTTTGGGGCCATTTATTGTAAATGACGCCCTGGCATAATGAAGGTGGGAAGAGTCGAGAATTGTGTTCACCTCCCACCTTCTCTCCGCTTTCATTTGTAGAATAGCCCACAAAGGCAATGTGTTCTTTTCCTCCATCCAGAAGCCTCGGTTTAGGGTGGAGGTGCTTTCCTTTGACTTCGCCGAGGACTTTGATGATGTTCCAAGCTTAAAAAAAGAAGCCATTTTCCTCCTATATTGTATGCCTTAGATCCGATGAGAAAAAATGATTTTCTTAAATTGCATGGGATGTTTGTGGGATCTGATCCCTGGGTAATAGCGTGTGGTTTTAGGGCTCTGTATGTCTCATTAGTTTTACATAACCTCCTGCTCTTTCCTGATACCGCATCCCCCCCAAGTTTCCATGCTTTTCCCACTAACGTGCGGTGCCGTGTGCTGTCGCCACCCGCCCCCTCCGCTCGCCTGCGCACCTTCCCCTCTCTGTAGAAAGCAGACACCTTCTTGTTCTTTCTTCGGGGACTTCCTTTACAGCAAATTCTTCCATTAATACTTTTGTTGCTAAATCACCCAGATCAGTACAGATTTGATGCTAGACTTTCAGGAATCTGCTGGTTATCTGCTATATAGTGTGCTGTCAGCACGTTTAAAGACCTAAAAATATTTTATTGATGTAGGGCTACAAGGCTCTTTAGTAACAGTGTCTGTGCAACAAAGAGCAGAGCGTTTTATAACGTACTTGGGACACAATGTCCCAGGCACAGTACGTCTTGTGGTGTGGTCAATCTATACTTTCCTTGGGGAGGGAAATTAATGCAAGCTACGTACTGTACAGAGCTGAGAATTTTGCTGGTACTGGATAAATTGCAAAACAATGTAAGTGCTGCTCCAGCACTGATGATCAGAGCCATCCCCAACTGCACTAGTGCCTTGGGCAAAGGATTTTTATAGTGTTGCTGCTCCAGCTTAAGGCCCTGCACCCTAACACAGCTGGCACAACTGCCCAGCCAACATCCCGGGATGCTTCCCAGGTGGCATTGCCGGAGCAGCTCATGTCCTTGGAGGCTGCTCAGGCCACCTATAGGTAAGGAAGCTTCCCTTGGTGGCAGGAAGACGTGTTAGCCCTAATTTTTCGAATTTTGAAGCAGTTGTGACTGAGCATGAGATTTTTTTTCCTACTTTTTCTTTTTTTGTTTCCACTTTGCTTAGTGAAACGCAATCAATCCCACATTTGCTGTGAAACAATACTCCGGGTGACGTCGCAAAAGCAGCCCGGCCACTGAAGTCCCAAGCAGATCTTGCTGGAGACAGATTTTCCATGTAGCCGTTCTGTACAGCCTCAGGACACGACCAAAAATCCCAGCTCTTTTGAAGGCAGAGAATAAATAACTTCAAATTTCTCCCATTGAATTTCGACATGTTTCTTTTATTGCAAAACTTGGATTTTCATGCCCTTATTTGAATTGTACATTAAAATCTGTTACTTGCCAGCATCCCACCCACATATAGTACTACGTCTCATGGAAGTCATCACTTAGTTGGAAATGTGTGCACCATATGCATACACTCAACTCCAAAAGTAGCACCCAAGGGTTTTTTAAACTCAACCCATAATCTACAGACACTGTAAGAAAAGTATAAAAGATAAAAGAGAATATTTTAAGGATGTCATAAAATGTTTTAGAAACTATTTTAAACCTCTCTCTGTTATAAGGAATCTGAGGAGCATTTATTTTTCTCCTCATACAGGAGAAAAGATAGGAGACGGTCCAAAAGCTTTTGCAAGGCTTTTTATTGCATTGCAGGAATAGGAGAGGGGAGTGGCGAGGGGGAAGGAGAGGGAAAGGTTTGTTTTTCCAGCTAGAGCTATCTAAAAATTTGCAGTCCGTATGACTGCTATGTAAACTGCCGTGTTTCCAGGTGGGTGCTGTTGGAATTGCGGACGGTGCGGAGCCGTGGATCGCATGCCTGTTGTATGGCCCTGCCACGGGAGGCTGCCGCGTGCGACGCTGCTGCTCCCCGCGCTGCAGCTGCAGCTTTTCAAGTAAATATTTATATAGTTGCTTAACAAAGAAGATCTTCCTAGTCGCACATAACATTTCTGCAGGTCACCTGCTTTGGGGCTGGGTAGATCCCATTGCATCCCACTGTTTTCTGGCTGACAGGACAGAAGCCTGTACTGGAAAACTGTCTTTCTCTGACAGCGTTAGAGAGGAGTTTGTTGTTTCTTCTATTGAAAATGGCTATTGCAAAGAGGACTGGGAATAAAAAGAAGGGGGCATTTATGACATTTATAAAAGGACTTCAGTAAGAAGAAGCAGCAACATGGACATCAAATATGTGCGTTATGAATAGTTCTGGTTGGGTAACATTTTATATCCTGTCTACGACTAGGATCTCTAGGGTCTCTACGACTGGCTGAGGTAAAAGGCAAGGGGAAGTCCGGCAACTTGCCCTGAACAAGGTCCACTTTACTGTGATGGCTGGGTGGGAAGCTTTTGTTTCAAAGCGAGACATCCCAAACTAGTGCCATTGCCATATCAGCCCGCTCCCCCCATATTCTGCACTGCTCTTAAAACACACAAAGACTAAAAATGCATCCTGGGGATGGCAGGAGCTGGGGTGAGCGCTAAAAACACACGTGAAGTTTGTGAGGTTTCCAGGCCCAATATCCCCCCCAGGTGCCAGAGCTGCTGCTGCTGGGGTTTGGCCTCCTGCCTGCTCACCGAAGCTCTTGTATGCACTGAAATACGTGTTCCCTTCGCAGCTTTTCTCCCAAATCATTTTGGGTTTGTTTATGTATTTTTGCTGTTCCAGGCAATTGCTCATTATTTAATCAGACAATCCTTTATTTTTAATTTTGTCTTCTTTCTCTTGCTTGGAGGCACGCTTGCATGTATCACTCATCAACTAGAAACCAAGGAAGATCCTTCTCCAGTTTTTCAAATTTTATAAGCAATTTAGGTGACCCACTAGCAATTTATGTGGTGACAGTCACTTGCTCGCTCACTAACTTTTTTTCAAGTGAGATTTCCCAACAGTTGTTTATTAGATAACAAAGTTTGTGACTGAGCCCGGTCCATGCAAAAAGCACATCTCATAGGCAATTATCACACTTGGATTAATAAATATTAACTGTAAGCAAGCTTGGTTCTTGGCTATTTCTGTGAGAAAATGTTCTTGGCATAGATGAGCAGCGGGTTAGAGGCCTGTTAAAGCTCCCATTGAAAAATAGTGTATTACAGCTGATTTAGTTCAACTATAGCAATTTAGGGGAAAATATGTGAGGAAAGACACATTTTATAGCAAACCATGCCATCCATGAGGAAAATTTATGAAGCATAGAAGTCTATATACTCACTGCCTTTCTTTCTTTCAAGAAAAAAAAAATCTTTGTAAAAGGCTGGGCTGAATTTTGATAGTTTGTGCGCTTGTTGGCATATTCTGATCTGTTAATGCTCTTCAGCAGAAAATTAGCCCGATCGAGTAGGGTTCGTACCCTTATATGTTCTTCTTCCATTTGAATTGAATTATATTTTAAACACTTTATTCATACCTTATTTACAGAATTGGAGTTTTTCAGTAATATTTTATTGCAGAACGAAAGTGAGAAATGGAGCATTTTGGCCAAATTAACCTCCTTCATGCTAGTTTGGCTAGCATGTTAATTTTCTCAGTTTGATCTGGAATAGCAATTACATCATGATCAAATTCAAGCATAATTTTGTCTATATTTTGCTTATGTTTATTAATGAGTTTGGGGGGGGGGGTCCAATACTCTTTTCAGTCAATTTATTGTTATTTATGGCACAGCACTTTTTGACTGCCTGATCATATATGCATATAAACACACACATATGCTATGGTATAGGAAAGATGGCAGTGTGTGGTAGTAAATATGCTTCTTGGCATGGGCGTTGAATGTCAGCAATACTCATGAGCAGCAAATTTAATTCTTGCCAATCTAGCATCAGAAGATATGCAAATATTTAAAGTTATATATAGTTACTTTTTTGGGCTGTAATCCAGACACATGTTCTCTTCATGCGGCTTTTGTTGGGAGAGAACTATCTTTTTCTTTAAATTAAAAATCTCAGTTAAAATTCTGGGTATCCAGGGGAAGCTGCCATCCAGTGACAGATCTTTTCCTGAAGAGTCTTTCCTGTTAGCAATAGGAATTGATGAAGCTGAGGACAAAGAAAATGAAGGGCAGTTTTGCCGCTGCTTCCTAGGGTCATATCCAAGTCCAAACCTGTAAATACTTACGTATGTATTTAACTTTGGTGCTTTGAGTACTCTTAATGATTCAAATGGGGTTTCTCATGGCAGAGTAGTTAATCATGGGAAAAGAATGTTTGCAGATTTGGGTCCCAAGGCTGTTTTTCCTCGCCTTGGCTTTACCATTTCAGGTAGTAGTTTATAATGGTCAGGTTATACCATGTCTCAAAAAGCGATAGCAAAACATTTTCTTATTTAAAAGAAGTGATTATTTATTTTTCTTCCTGGTGACTCTTATTGGTCTCAATATGTATTTTAACTCAACAACTCTAAAACAACTATTATTTATATGACAGAATGGTAGAAATCCTGAAAGAAAATTGCAGAACTGTAGTAATTGTTGGAGAAGAATGAAATGCAACATGTTATTGTGATGAAGCTGCTGGTTTAATTCATTATCTTTAAACTCTTATTTATTGCTGCATTGACATATATTCTTCAGGGAAAAAAAGTTAATACTGATCTAATATTCACATAGTATCAGAATCTTGAAAGTCATTTGGGATGTTTGGGTTGACAGAACCCAGCTGTTGTGTGGCATTTATAGGTATGCTTAATGCAAATGTATAATCCTGATTCATCCAAAGATGCTTTATTCCAAACAAATCAGAGTGACTAGAAGTGTAACATTACCTGCCTTAAATATATCAGATAAGGTAATCTTAATTTATGTACATGTACCTCAAAATGCCTTTTTTGAGAGAAAAAAAAATCAAGGAGTTCTCCAAGAGAAGGCCAGTCCTCGGTGTCCTGAGTGCTGCATCGCGGGCGGATTAGGGTATCGTTGCGGTAGTAACAGGGTGCTGCAGCAAACGGGGCTGCCACCTAACGCAAAGGTCTAAGTGCTTTTTAACATTTCTTGGAAAGGAAGGGGGAAGCGGGAATTTTATGATTTTCCCCTTGATTAATAGGAGTGTATTTGCATTGAATTTATGAAATGCTTTAGTTTAATACTGAGGTTGTTTCATCAGCTATTTATTTAGAGAATTGTTGAGAAATGTTGCACATGCTTTTTGGCTTATTTTAAATGGATAGATTTGCTTTAAAAGAGGTTTTAATCTTTATCACATCTGTGGTGGATTTACTACACTTCCTGTAAAACATTTTCTAAGGTAATGCATATAACATTAACAAAGCCTACTTTTTATGTGTCAGTCAACATTACTTGATTCTTGATTCCCCCCCCCCCCTTCCCATTCCATTAGCTTTAAAAAAAAAAAACAAAAAAAAACACTTTTTTGGTTTCCCTGAAATATTTATACTTGCATGCATTTTAGAAAGTAAACTTGCTGAGAAATAATTTAGAGTGAGGCATCAAAGATACTTGTGTAGTAATGGGCATTGTAATATTTGTTAAACTATGATCCAAGCATACACTTCTGTTCCTAGAGTCTTTAAAATCAAAGAAAAGGAAAATGGGTGCATGAATTCTTGCTTATAATTCAGAAGAGCATTGAGCTTTGTCTTCTGGTGATGTTTGTTTCTTTCTTTTCCAAGACTGTACTAGGCATTTCTGCGTCTCTGCTTTATAGATGCAAAGAGAAGAATACTATATATGCAAATAATATTACATGGAACATTCTTTCTTAAATGCACTTATGATCCCTCTATGTTTTTAAAGGGACAGCACAGAATCGACATGTGCATCTCCCCAGAGTGAAACACAGCTCTTTTGGAATTGTTTGGAATATGATCTTGTGGTGGCATAACTTCTGCCATTACTTTCCCATCTGGAAATTCAATACATCTTCCCATGTGCTGCCTCTTCCCCCAGCAGGCTGCTCCGAAAGGTGCTTGTGAGGGAACCTGCCCTTTCCTCCCTCCGCAGACCACGGGCTGTGCTTTAAATAATTTGGCCTGGGGCCTTGGGCTTTTCCTCTTCCCTAACAGATGGTTTCTCGCTGACCCTCTCTGAGTGCGATCAGGTACAGCCCAGGCCGTCCTCTGGGCTGTGTGCCACCCCCTGCTATGGGGAAAAGACGTTTCTATGGGGGAATTACCACACCGAGCTTGGTAGGGTTTGCTGTATTTGTGTGCTGCAGGGCCCATGATGTGCCCTGGGTCTGTATGCAAAGGATGAATGTTCTTTTTCTCACACCAGAGCAGCACTTCTGCACCTCCAGTCCCAGACTCTAATGGTCCAGGCTGTGCTCGAGCCCTGGCACCTTACAGCACCCTGAAACGCAGATTTTGGGCAAGCTGAACTGCAGCGGCAGTCATGTTAGCCATGTGTTAGGGAGTGGAAGCTCTGGGCTGAGCCTGGCCCAGTTTTGAATTGTTAAAATTTTTGAGAAGTGTTTTTGGAGATTGCGTTTTGCTTGGGGCTTGAGCTGGTATGGGAGTGAAGACAAGATGCCTCAGAAAGGGCAGTGACAAATGCAGAAACACACACAAAAAAAAGGCACAGTGAAAAATGAGGAGAAAAGGATTTTAAGGAAAAATCATAATAAACATCACATACAGGCTACCCGCTTATGCCAGCTCAGCTTTTGGGGTGTTTTTCTAGCCTCTTTTAATATATAGCACAGGCTTCCCTTCAGTTAGGAAAAACATTAAAAATATATTAATCATCCTTAAACAAAAAAACATGTGTTTGAATGACAAGGAAAAAGCATGCAACATCAAAGTAGATGTTTCTGAATATTGGATGCCCCCTTTCCCTCACCCGTGAGTAATTCATAAAATTTGCAGAGCTCCTCCGCAGTGTCCCAGCCCGGCTCCCGGCCGCACGGCTGTGCGGGACGGGCTGTGCGCAGGAGCAGGGCAGTTGCCCTTCTCCCATAGCCAGTGAAATGGGGTAGCTGCGAGTAGCTTGGGCAGAAACAGTTTGACCTTATTTTTCCTTTGTATCTGCGGAGCCGTTTGCCTTCCCTGTGCAATAGACTTCAGAGATGGGAAGAGACAAGAGTGGAGGCTGGGTGATGAGAGCTGACCTGTTTGTGTGTAGCTAGAGGGTATCTAAATGTGCTGAATTTCCCTCACATTAAAAACAGGAGCACTCAGAGGATGTTGTGCTCAAGAAAATGGCCAGGCAGGCAGAGATGTGCCATTGAGGCAAATATAAAATAAAACAGATTTTGAGACTTTTCCCTTGCTCTATGATGGCCTTTGGTATGATGGCTGCATGGGGGAGAGAAGTTTGGAGGGAAGGATTGGTCCAGCTGGACTTGCTGAAGGTGGCATTATTTCATGTGACAGGGGCAGGACACCCTGCCGGAGGCGGATGCGCTGGTGCTGTGGATAGTGGGATATGCTGGGAAGGAAGGGACACCTGGCCGGGGTGCCTCTCCTTTCTGGGACACTCGCAGGGGTGCCGTGCTGGGTGCTCGGGTGCGATCGCTGGAGAGGACAGGGTCAAACCCTCCCGTGTCGCTGGCTGGACAGCGGTGAGCACACGTGAGAGGTGATTGAGCTGTGCTGAGGATCGCCCCATGTCCAAAATGCTTCCCCAGGGCAGGGCAGAGGGGATGATCCAACAGGAGCATCCCTTGCTTCCCGAGGTGCTCCCTGCACCCTGTTGTCCCCTGCGGCAGCGCAGGACAGGCACCCACTTCCCAGCTTTCTCCAGCACACAGAGCTTCGCTCAGGATCCCTGCTACTGGCCTTGCTATCTGCTTTGTCTATCTTGTGTTGTAGCACTTTATTTTCCTTGAGCAGCATATTAAACATGCCAGCATATCCAGCACAGCTAATTTGCAGCCCAGCAAACTTGTTTTCAGCACCTTCTAATCTCCTAGGAAAAGCCTCCGCTGTATTCTCCCTAGCGGAGCCTGTCTGCGAGGAGTCCAGTCTTTCAAGTCTCAAACGCAGCTCTGTGGCACTGCTGTCACACGGCTCGGGCCCGTCTCCCATGCAGGGCGTGCAAGGGAAGGGGCTCCTTCACCGTGAGGAAATGTGAAAAGAGGAAAATGCAGAAAGAAGTGACCAGAGAGCAGGGGCTGTGTCCAAGTATCTCTCTCCCCGCACCACAAGCTGATGGGCAGGAGTGTCTGGCGCTATCTGCCTCTCCTGCCTCCCCTTCTCTCCCCCATGGAGGACAGAGACAAGTGCCCTTTTTCTCTCTGCATTAACTGGCCTGATGAGGGGGATGGCCAATAAAACCTGCTGATAAGATTTAGGTGGAGGTGCCAACAGTTCCCAAGAAGACGCGGAGCATAAAATGCAAAACTTTTCCCAGCAGAGCAATTTCTAGCCACACCGTAAATTCCACAGCCCAAATGAAAGAGAAGCACTCGCTGTTTGCTTCCCAGGAACTACTTCAGTGTGGCAGGGCCTGGCTGTGGGCAGGGGCATTGCCGTGGCATGGAACGCGTCCATCACTGTGCCGGGCAGTTTTACTTTCTGGTTTACATGGGTTGTCATTCGTCATGCGGTTCCCGTGCTCCGCAGCGCCCCGCTTCGTGCCCTGCTAACGGGCCGGTTCGCCCACAAAAAGCTGTTGATAACTGCGGGGCTGCCCTGTAGAGCGGGGCTTCCTCCCAATAAACGCGGTCATGGCAGGACCTCCTTGAAGCAGATGTACCGGAGCATCAAATGGGATCAGTGTGTTGTGCTGGGGTTGAAGATGATGAGGCTTGGGCCAGGAGAACCAGAGGTGAATTCCAAAAGAGATCTTCCAGGTCTCGTATAACGGGGATTACGAGACCACGGAGCCATATAAGATATTTTAAAGGCTATTCAGCAAGTTGCTGGCGAGCTTGCTGCATAACCAGGTGTCAAATGGCTCCTGGTGCAGAGACAGCCCCAATCCCTCCCTTGCTTGCTGCGATATTGAGCTCGGGAGCAGCCACGAGGGCTTTGGAGAGGTCCTTGTGCTGCAGCTCTGCTGGGACCACCACCAGCAGCTCTGCTCCCCGGAGCCACGAGGCCTCGGGAGGAAGATATAAAAAGAGTTAATGGAAGCAGGGGAATGTTTTGGAGTCGGTTGGCCATGTAAATGTTGAGTGGGGCTTCCCAAACATAACTTCAGTGTTGGAGTTAAATGAATTAACAAGGAGCTATTGAAGCAATGAGCTCTGGATATTTGGCTGCCACATTGTGGTTTTGGTCATAAGCGTGTTGGAAGGACTGTACCAATTTCACTCCTATTCTAAAAAATCCTAAAATACATGCATTCTTTTTTTAACTTGTGTGATAAAAATATAGTAACTACCTCTTTTTCCTTTTTTTTTTTCTTTTTCTTTTTTATTTTCCATCGATTTTACTCATCCTCTCAGCACTCTTCTCCTGTGACATGATCTAATTCTATCTGCTTTCCTGACGGTAAATGAAAACATCTTGGGAATGCAGTATGGGCACCAGCACAAACTTTAAAAGCAAGGAGTGATCAAAGACAGCATGGGGTAACCGCTGAACAATTTCTAATTAGCTTTCAGCTATCTTTATAGAGAGCAAACTGAATGATAAAGAGTAATTATTCATACAGAGTCCACATAATTTATACAAATCACCTGTTAAACATAATAACTGGGCCATATCAAACCTCTCTTTTTAAATACAGTTCCTATTTAGAATCTGGGGGAGGATTCTTCTGGTTAAGAAAAAAAAAAAGGTAATATGTAAGTTATAGGAATTAGAGGAAGAGGCACATCAAGTCATCTGACTATCTGGATAAATCCTAGACAAATATGGCATTCTTCCCATGAAGCATTATTGTGAAACACTAGCGTTGCTATGTTTAAACTTCAATATCTTTTCCTGTTTAAAAGGAAGCACTGTAAATATTCTGCATGGTTTTGCCCTGTGCAGCTTTACATGCACCAAGTATGGCACAGTTAATTCACTCAGTCTGTGTTGCATGGGCTGCTAGACCTCAGGGTAGAACCTAACACTCTCTTCTCCAGTATATGAGCATCTATTTGGATGAAGGTTCTTGTTGATTTATTTTTCTCCTTTGGGGGTTTTTTAAGTTCTGTAGGTCCTTTCTCATGTTTGTAGCACTTCTTAATTAATGTGTTCTGCATGTTTAGTTAGTGGTGTGTGTTCTCTTCTAGAGATGCTAACAAAGATGATAAACAAAATTGGATTCAGCACTAACCTGACAGTTTCTCCTTGCAACCCCATGAATCATTTGTAACTGCACTTACTACCTAGTGCTGCGGTCAGTTCCCATTTCACTTGGCCTGGCTGATCTTTATGTGAGATTCTTTGCTGTTATATTAATGCCCTTATGAAGATGATGATGATGACACACTGCATCCGCTGCATTTTTTTTTTCTTTCTCCTGAAACTGCTGTCATGTCAGGATTGATGGCTTCTAATGGGATCTTTCCTGAGTTACATGCAAGAGTTTGAGAACAAGGATCTGGCCTTTCACTTATAAGTGAATTAAAATTCTGATTGACCTGATGTTATTACTTTTTGTTACCTAATAATGTTCTATTTGTGGCTGCTTCTTTCTTTGTTCTATAAAGGTAGATTTCTTGCAACTTATTTGTGAAGTTTTATCTTTTCTCTCCCTGTCAGTGTTGAGCACCACCTTGTTTTTCCGCATCCAACTTGATGCCAATTCCTGCTCTGCTTAATCTTCAGAAAATAACCACTTATCACTCAGAAGTCAGCTGAAATACTACTTCTATTATAGTAAATATTCTCAATATTAATACCCTATGCTTGAAAAGGATATTGTCATATTTAAAAAAAAACATTTTGTGTGTGTGTACTGCTGTCAGCTTAGTCTCCAGATTTTATCAAGAACAATTAATTTTGTTTCTGAAAATCATCAGGCATGTTTTAGCATTCAAGCATACAAACAGAATGAATCTCCTATTTACTAGGTCCATGAGATCAGGTGCAACAAGTGAATTGTTTCTGTTCTTTCTTTCTTTCTTTCTTTCTTTCTTTCTTTCTTTCTTTCTTTCTTTCTTTCTTTCTTTCTTTCTTTCTTTCTGTCTGTCTTTCTGTCTTTCTTTCTGTCTTTCTTTCTGTCTTTCTTTCTGTCTTTCTTTCTGTCTTTCTTTCTTTCTGTCTTTCTTTCTTTCTGTCTTTCTTTCTTTCTGTCTTTCTGTCTTTCTTTCTGTCTTTCTGTCTTTCTTTCTGTCTTTCTGTCTTTCTTTCTGTCTTAGTGCTATCTAACCCTTTAAATCTTTTTCCTGAATGCAACATAATGAAAAATCATGAGAAAGCAGAGCACAGTTTGAGGATGCAAGTCTGGGTTAGAGGAACAGCAAGAATATTTGTAGCCTAGACTGGGTTTTCACTATCTTAAGGGAGCCGGGGACTTTACATAAACTCCGACCAGCACAGAATGTGGCTGCCAGGTTTCTTATGAAAAGGAGACGACAGGAGCACGTTTGATTTATTTTGAAAATGTATTGGCTGCCAGTCAAATACCATACCGGTTTTGAAATTGCTTTCCTTGTTTGCAAGGTGTTAGCTAGTCCCAGCCTATCTCTTTGACAGTCTTCACCCTCGCATTCCTGTCGAGCTCTGTGCTCCCCTCCACGGTTCCTCCAAGGAGCAAGGACTTCCCTTCCCGCTCCCTGTGCTGGGGACCCTCAGGTTGCCCCTGGACCCCAAGAGCGTCTCGAGCCCAAGCGCGGCCGTCGCTGGAGCTGTCACAGTTAAGCACCTTGCTACGCTCAGCTCTCGGGATGGCCTCGTCTGCGCTGCTATTGCAATGCCCAAAGCAAGAGGGGAAGCAGGCTTTTGCTCCTTGGAAAGTTAAATCCAGTGTGGTAACTTTTTTTGCCAGCTTAGCTTTTCTGATGCATTGATTATACATTCAAAGTGGGGAAAAAAAAAGAACTCTGAGGCTTAGCTTTCTATGCCAGTCATTGTGCAATGTTTTCATGACAGCTGGTAGGCATACATTTTTTTGTCCCATGTAAAAGGTTACATCTGCCTTTTTTTTTTTTTTCTCCCCTCTCTCTTCTCTCCATGCAGGAAGTCTTTACAATTCATGACAGTATTATTATTTTTCTTATTATTATCAATGTTTGATAAGATTTTGAATTTCTTCCCTCACCATCATTTTGTGTTCTTTTCCTGTTATCTTTCCTTTCCTTTCCTTTTTTGTCTGCACTTTTTAGAAAGCTCTCTAGCTATGCAATATTGCATGGCAGATCTGCATCTTCTTGCTTTCCCACTTCCAAACATTTAGAAACATTCCTGAGTTTTGATAAATGAGCATGGTGATGTTGTAATGTTCCACAGTTTACCGTGTTTCATTAGCCTTAGAAAACATTTGAACTCTTTGCAGTGTGTGGCTCTTAGCATGAGAATGACATCAAAAAGAAAGGAAAAAAGAAAGGACCTGATACCTCTTTCTTCAGAACCTGTATGTATATATGAGGCTTTTTTTCTATTATTCTTAAGGTGATTTTGCCTTTTACAGAAACTCCACTTAGAAAGTAGTGGGTGAGACTAGAACCTGTTGATTTATTTTTACAACCAATTTATGTTTATTTTCTCCAAGTCACTAGGGCACTTGATTTATTCTTCTTTCCCACAAGGATATAATTTTCCCTACTGTTGTTTAATGTTTTACTGTTTAATTAAGCTTGTTCTATAATTTGAAAACCATGGAGAGGCCTTTCTTTTTCAAACTAAAATAAGAAGGTAGCTTAGGATCAAATAAGCCACTGCTAGTGCCACCCACTGCTGTGACCTAAAAGGGACTCACCACCTGTACACCTGCAGTGCCCTGGCCGGGGACGGATGCCACTGTGAACTGTTGGCTTCCAGTTTTTTCAACACGTGAGATGATCTTCTGAGGACTTGGATTTCTAACAATACCAGCTTAAAATCTTTAACAAAAAAAAAAAATGCTAACTGGCCAACCCTTTTGTAAGCAGGTAGTCTGCAAAAAGAAAATGAGTTATTTAAAGTTTGAGCTAGCAATTAAGTACATGGGAAGGTTAAAATAAGTGGCCGTTGCATATTCTTGCCTTTTATATGTAGAATATAGTTCTACAAGCGTAATAATAATGAATCCCTGCTTTCCTTTTTGCCTGACCACCAAAAATGTTTTTTCTCTCTAGGGAGACAGACTGGGATGCTTAGCCAAGGGTGTGTTTTATTTCTCTCAGTTCTTCTGCAGCTTTTTTTCTTAAACCAATATGGTGTGCACTCTATTTTTTATATAAAGTGCAGAATACATATAAACATAGCTGTCCATAGTTACAGCTTTGCAAGCCTGTGTTTCTTTCCAATTGCTTCTATTCCTTTCTCTCTCTCTTCCCATTTTTTATTTTCACTGGAAACATTGTTCTTGGTTTATTCTTCTTTCAGTGCTGCATAAAACTTTCTGTCCGATGCCATCATTTGTTTAAAATGAGTGCATGAATTTCACACATATTCTAGCGAGGGGATTAGTGGTGCTGACTTCTTTACACAACCATATCGATGCCTCTTATTTCATATTGGCAATATTCCTTTTGTGCTGTATTTAATCTTTAACTGGTCAAATCTGAGTATTGATAGCTCTGCTGGGCAAAAACAGAGTGCTTTGGGGTTAAAAGGAACAAAACAAATCTTGAAAGTACCTTCTGCTATTTTCCAGATCAAAATTAGGAGTGTTCTGTGTTTGGTCCGTGTTTCATCTAAGCTTGTGACAAGTGGGGTGGAGTAGGGAGAATTATGTGAAATAAGCCTTGCTTTGGCCAATTTCTAGATGAAAAGCAAGTGAATGGACTAATCTTCTGCATCAGCAAGTTTTCAGCATTATCTTACTTTAGGTTTGTCAAGTACTAACAGTTCTTTCCTCAAGCTTTTTTTTCTTTGACTCCTACATTGTCTTCAACCCACTTCCACACTTATTTGTCTGTCAGTGTCCCCAGACCAGCAGCAACCTCTTCCATGATGGGATGATAGGACAAGAAAACAATACAGAAAATCCAAACAACCAGAGAATGTATTACTTTCTTACCACGCTTTTTTTTTTCCCTCCAAATAAAGTAAACTGTATTTGCAAATTGGAGGCGGTGGGGGGGAAGAAGAAGCTTTACAAAATGCTAGCAAGAGGCTAGTGTTTTTACTCCTGTTTTGGGTTACTTAGTACATAGTTACGACTCTCTTCTGCAAGAGCTGCCCCTGATATTCAGGCACTGTTACAATAAGCTGCTCTTGGCCCTGAGAGCGAACGTGTGGTGCCGCACGGGGAGGACTGGCCACGAATATACCCAACAAGCAGCACTTCACTAGCAGCGAGTGAGCAGGGCAGCTCGCCCGAGCGCGCCGCGAGCCGCTGTCACGGTACGAGCACCATTAGAGGGAGCTCCGCTACTTAGTCCAATAATTCCCATCTGCGACGCGCGTAACCCAGCTGTGCGTTTCTGGTGGGAAAGCAGGAGCTCATGGCATTACCCAAGTGAGCTCTGGCTCCAAGTGCAGACATGCGGGGCACATCCTGAATGTGGGCATCTTTCTTGCTGAATGCATGATTGAATAAAGGATGGCTTTAGCCTAATTTTTCACTGTTCCTCTAACAGCTGCTGTTTAAAGAACTCTAGAATTGTGGGTCAGAGTTTTTCATCTTTCCTTTTCTCCATCCCTCCACCCCCTACAAAGAATTAAGACATGGGCTTTAAGATTGTGATTTATTACTTTTTTTTTTTTAGCACATGCTGTTTGTCTGCTTTCTCACCTTCTTTCCGAGTTCAGTTTGTTTTGGCTCAGTTTGAAGTTCTTCACAATGCATATGCATGTGGGGGTTAACTGAAGACTTACTGAAGACTTATTCTGTAGTGTAATTTCAATCACATAGAGAAATATAAGTAGATCTAAGAATTACATCTTTTATTTTCTATTATTTAAGTGCTATGACTAATAAATAAAAGGAATTTTTGATGATATGTAGAATGATCTAAAATATATAAGTTAATATCACTTCTAGATTACCTAATTTACTTATATGTACTTTGTTAAGTGTCAGGTACTATTCTGAGTTTATTGTGCATTTATTTAAGTACTTCTCTTCCTTATGTGCATACTATAAATGCCTCAGATGTTTTGTTAATGGAGTAAATACTAATCTTGAGGCTCCAGAATTGTGATCCTGGTGGTTTTTCACATGCAGTAGAATTGGGTGGAATTCTCACCCTATCCTCTACTGGGTGCTTAATGCCCTTCCTAGAACAGGAATTTTCCCCTGCTTTTGTCTAGCTGTCAGTTTTCCTCTGCTCTCCGCTGAGCATTTGTGAATGAAATCTCCCAAAGGTGAGGGTCCAAAAATGGATGGCGTTTTTATTTGTTCTATAGAAACAGCCCAGAAAGTGGCTCCGGCTCGTGTTGTTGCTGAGGGTTGCTGTGGATTTCAATCGGCCGCTGTGGAGCGCGACGCATCTGCGTGGCACCTCAGCCATGAGTCCGTGCTAAATGGCTGTCACCTCTTGGCGAGGTGGCTCTGGAGAAACCCTGGAATGGGATTGTGATCGAGGCCTTAAATCCTTCATTTTAGCAAGCTGATAAATGTAGGCTGCTTCACAGAAATGGGGCAGAGGCCCAGGAGAGGAGCTAGGTGCTTGGCTAGGCCCGAGCCCTGGCTTGGGCCACTGGTGTGAAACAGCAGAGCAGTTTGTAGATGGGGGTCACCCCCAGCTAGCTGTAATTGCAGTATTCCCTGGTTGCTTAAATAAATAGAGACTAAGCAAAGAAAAGCAGCCATCTTTGAGCAGGCAGCCATTTGTGCCGGTTTCCTTTCCCTCTGCTTGTGTGGCCTCTCGCCTGACGCTCGCAGTAGCTTGTCAGCACTTTCTTTACGGGTAACACAAATCCCCCTGAATCTCCCAACAATGAAAAATGAATTACCATCCCGCATAATAAATAAGATTCTCCTCTTAAATCAGACGGGGCCTGGCCACAAGGACACGCGTGCTCAAGGCTGTAGCAGTGACAGTGCCTGGAGCAGGGGAAAGAGGATCCGATCATTTTTTTAAGTGCGAGGGGACAGAGCGGGAGGATGTCGAGAGCCACGTGAGGCCCTCGCCTCCCTGGACCGGCTCCCTTCCCATCATACGAGATCACCGAAGTCCGGCCCTTACGAGAAACTGGAAGGCTCCTTCCCGAAATTAGGACATGTGAAACCTGAGTGCTGGCCAATGTGGGCAACGTGGGGGAAAAAGTTGGATGCAAATGAGAAGTTAGTTAATAGCGTTGTTATTTACTTGGTCCGAGTTTCCTCCTCCTCCATGGCAAGGCAATTCCATGAAAGCGGCCAGGAGCGAAGCCGGGTAATCTGAGCCTCCGGTCGCCCGTGGGAAACACAGCAGCATATTAGTGCTTTAGGGCTTGTCTGCATTTATATGGAGAAGCACTGGTTGCAGGCAACTGTATCGACCCATTCCGCCACTCATTCAGCTTTATTGGGAAATGAATTAATTCTGACAGGCTTTGGCAAGAACTCATTAGTCTGTAGTTTAATAAACTGTCATCTTGCCTTTTATGTTGTAGGGACAATTGCCACTCAGCCTGGGGATGCAGGAGGAACTGAAGACTTAATTTTTCTAAGAAATGACATTAGTGAAAGACTGGGGACAATACATAAGCAAAGTGAAAGAATAAATATATACATGAGATAAGTAAGCAAAGCACATACCTGAAAACAGGAAAGGAAAAATCTCGAAAAAAAAATGCTGAAGATACAGCACCATTTTTTAATATATGGGTAATTTTTATGTGTGTTCAGATGTGGTTGTGTTTTATTATGTATGTTCTGTGAGTGCAGCTTTTAACACTGATTTGAAGTAGAATTTTGAAATAATAGGAATGCCTGTACTCCATTTTCTGTATTAGACTTAGTCTGGCATCTGTGCCTCTGAATATTTACTACGCCAGGTGTTTGGTCTTTCGCTGTCTAGTCTTGGTTTGCAAATTAAGTGAGTCTTTGAGGGACTGTGGCCACCCTTGCTCTGGCACCCGGTAGGAGTGCAAGGGAAGATGCCCATAGGTGCTACTCAAAAAGGTCCTGCACAAACCTGTGGGAAACCCTATGAAATGACTGGTGCTGCTGCACCAGGTGAGTTTGTGCCTACTACCATGGCACAGGTCTCTTACGCATGGGTCACATTAAACCTCACAGTCAACTGCTGCCTAATCCTCTCACTTGCAAGGAAAATCCCCTTCCTTAATGCCCTGTGGCACAGGGCAGTGTGGTAGATTCAGCAGGGATAACTCATGACTGCTCAAATCAAGGAGAATGACAACCCTATTTGTTTCCCAGTGCAGCAAAGTGACCGCCATTGCAATTTCCCTTCCTGCATGTGGCCAGGCCCCGGTGTAGCAGGACAAGGACCTGTCCCACCAAGGCCTCTCTCCTCCCCAACTCCTCGAGCAGGAGCTGGAGCTCCTGAGCTTGCAGATCTGGGCAGGCCATGGGCAGGGTTAATGCTCTGTAGTGACATTTATCTGCCTCGTAGTGGATGGCTTCTCTACACTAGTGAAGCCTTGGCAGTGAGCTGTGCTGGCAAACTCTCCGAGTGTGGCCACAGCTTATCCTGGCAAGCTCGTGTTTTGTCTGCGTGTAGTTTATACCAGCTCCTGGAATGAAACGCGCTATCCTGGCAGGCTCCCACCCAGAGGCATAGCCTCTCGTCTGGCATCTGTCACGTGCAGGATTTTTCCCTATAGCTCTCTAACTGTAGTGTGCTTCTTGGTGAGAAGGGGGTTGAAAGCTCTCTTTGCACGACAAACGAGCGGGGTAACTGGAAGCTCCCGTGCTTGGTAAGGTGACTCACCAATGTCCCCCATGCCAGATTAGTGCTCCTGGGGCTATGCCCACTCTGGGTTGCTGCTTCCAGGTGGGCAGCCCAGAGGCATTTCTTCCATGTTGCATAAAATGGATGGGTGAGAAACTACTACCATTGATCATGTTACCCTGACAAATAACATCAGTCAAAAGCTCCTTTTCCTGAGGGGATGTTGAGTTTGCAATGCTGATGGCACAGAAGTCCCTGCCTCTGTTATCTCTTTTTATGGTTCTCTTTGAAGGGGGGAATTTCCCTGCCTGTGGCTGAGATAACAGGGACATGCTAAGTGGTGGGGTTTTTCACAGCACTTGACCATATGCAATAAAAGGTCAATTTGGACACAGATCTCAGTGAACTTGGAAACATCAGAGTTTTGCTGGTTTAATGTGGAAATCAAAGTGTTTCAATAGCTCACCCAGCAGAGCTATTGCCCCCTAATTGCCTTGCTCTTCTTTTGTCCCTGCCTTTTAAAAGCACTGTGCCTTAAAACATGCTTACCTTTTAAGTTTAGAAAGTTGTAAGTGCTTTGGGGCTGACTATTCTCTGTAGTCATTAATGCAAGAAGGGGCCAGGGGTGAGGGGTGTAGAAGCCAGGTCCAAGCAAACAGGTTCTCTCTGCTGTGGCTGGAGGAACCAGGAGGATGTGGAAGATGTTCACAAGGCCTTCAGCAGAGACTGGAGGGCTCGAAAGAGCGATCCCATGAGAGTTACTGAGCAAGCCAGACTGGGGCTGGGAAATCAGCTGAGCTGAAAATAGTTGAGGATGGGACGTTTACCCCAGGGGAGTATCAAATACCCTGGTTTGCGCTTACTCATCTCTGAGCAAGACCACCGGCTGAGGTCTCTGTGGCAGGCTGGACCCGGGCTCGGCAGACCCTGGCCAGAACCAGCATGATGTTCTGCTGTATGTGGGGTTAAATCAGCACAGGCCTGAGATTTATAGAGCCAGGAGGAGTTCATCTTGTAATGTTCTTATGGCTAAGAAGTAGTTTATTATTTGTAGAAACGCTCAGAGAGGAAGGTTTCTATCCAGGTACCTCCTTGATAAAGAATGCTTGGCACTGTTAAAATGTTGGCGTTTTGAGTAATATAATGTTAGGAGTTTGAGATAGGAGCACACAATAAATTCTTCTTTTCTTTTGGCCAGCTGACTGCAGCTCAGCAAGAGGAAATTTGGCATTGCTGCTGTTCAGGAGACTGACTAATACACAAGTTTGGAATATAAAAATGGGATCAGAAGAAATATTTCATTTTCACAAGGCAGTCCCCAGGCTCTGTTCTTCAGCCTTTTGCTCTTGCAACCCTGATTTTCTCATACAGCTCGTTCACATGAGGGGGAAAGCACCGTGCCAGGGCTGCGAGGTCTCAAAGCGCTTCCCGAGCGCTCGGGGACAGGGAGCATCCCACCTTGCTCTGTCCTGTCCGGGCCATGGCCACGTCACGTTAAACACATCTGCAGGCAGGAGAAGGGACAGAGCTCCCGGGGGGATGTCACGGGGCAGGGCCAGGACGTTTAGATCCCCTCTGGTTTACAGATAGCATATGAATGTGCCTAAGTGAAATGTGTGGAAAATGCACTGGGGTTTTATTTCTTACCTATCATTTCTAAACAAAAGCTTAAGTTTTTTTTTTTTTCCTTGTAATTAGTAAGTGAAGGGACATATCATAGAAATAAATATCCTTTACCTGTATGGTGTGTGATAAAGAGGGAGATTTATTGGTAGAATGCTCTCACAAACAGATTTTTTCCCAAAACAGCAAGAGTTAAATGCTTAAGTCCTAAATAAACTGCAGGACATTCTACTATAAATGGAAAGAAGCAGAAAACAACTTTAAAGGGGCTTTATTTATGAAGGAGGAAATATCCTTTGCATTAGCCACCCTAGCTACACACTTGTTAGGAGAAAAAAAAATTATGTGGCACATTACTTACCTCTGTTTGAATAATCTGCTACATATGCTTTCCCATCAAGATGTTGGTAGGTTAAATGCTTAATTTATTTTAGCTGTATACTCTTGTTCTCTCTGATGTTTCATACCAAACTGCTGTGGTAAAAAGAAGTCATATATATTAAAAATGTATATTTTAATTAAAAATATTAGCAGAAACATATTAGTGTTCCATTTTTTATTATTATTAATAGCAGATTGTTGGCCAACCGTGCAGCAGAATTATTTATTCAGAAGACATATGTTATGCTGTGGAATAATATTGCAAATAGGACATTGCATGTGATAAGTGGTTATGTTGGCAAACTGGTTTTGGTCACTTTGCTCTGTTGTAGGAAGGATCTTCCTCTCGTGCAAACTGGCATTGCTCTGCTGACACTGACAGAATAACCCTCGTCTGCAACAGGTGGGTATCTGGCCCTGAAATCAAAGCAATCATTTTGAGCACTTTTGGTGTTAGTAGGAAGAAAAAAAAATCGCCTTTGTGATGGACTAATTTAGGGCTCTTATCTGTAAAATGTTCAGAAAATAATAACCTAGTGACAACACTGCACATGCCAGATTTTTTGGGGTTGAACTAAGAGCTTAATTCCATAAAAGTAGTTTTTCTTTTAACTTTTTAATAGCATAGATGACTAAACCAGGTGAGAAAAGTAATAAGTTTGGTGGCAACAGTATCAGAGAGAGAATTATAACAAAAGATGTGTTACCGATACAATCTAGTCTATTTTTATCATTTTCTTCTCTCAGTCTTCATCTTTATCAGTATTTTTTATGTAAACCTGACACATTTATATATGTGAAACAGATGCAAACTGAAGCAGTGTTGTCTGTTATGAGCATGTTTTTTCAATCATAGACATGATTTATGGAAGTGTTCTTTGCTGTAAAAAGTTCTTTTTTTTTTTTTTTTTTTAAATCCAAACCACATTAATTATAAATCTAACATTCAATTTCTTTTGATACTTTGAGGAATGCGAGGAAGTGAATTTTTATGCAAATAAATAGTTTCTCTAAAAAATCATTCTTCATTAAATGTTGAGTGGAAACTAGCACAAGAGTTGTCAGTGAAACTACTAGAGAATTCAATTAGATGTTGAGAAAATTAGCTTTCTTATTGCGAAAATATTAAATGTCTCAGATTTCTATCTGCTATGGTATACTGGGCACCCTTGGGGCCAACCATCCTATGAACAACTATTGATGTTGGCTTCTCGGCTGATCAGCTCATTCAGGATTCAGCTCAATTTACTGTGGAATAAACTCTAAACATCTTTGAGCTCAGAAGAATTTTGGAGAGGGTTTGGGACTGCTTGAAACTGAGCTGTACGATCGATTGAAATTAGCCAAAGTTGTAAGGTCAGCAGCTGGGGACGATCTTTTTCTCCTGGACAAGGCCAAACTATGTGCTATCCACAGCACTGCCAGCCATGACGACTTTATCACGTATCTTGCAAGGATTTTTCCTAACACCTCAGCCTGCGCAGCACGTGCAAATCTCAGTTTCCATTTTTTAAATAGTGGGTTCCTAGTTCCAGTGATTGCCAACAGAAGCTTGAAAATGTTAACCCTGTAGACAAAACATCCAGAAACTGAGTGAAAGATTCATATATATATATATATATATGCATGTACATATATATATATATATATATATAAAATTCTCATTTTAAAGCCAATCTTATGATTATGGGGGTCTGATTCATAATTTCCGAATGTGTAGACTTGGCTGTAGTGAATGTTAGGAAGCTAATTCAGCTTGGTAGAAGTAATTGCTCCTGACAGAAGGTCCCTGTGGTCTGTGGAGCTCTAGTGGTCTGTGGTGAATTGCTACTTCTCTCCTCTTCCTATTTCCACCTGCTATTTCTCATTAAAAGACAGCTAAGAATATTTGACATGTTTTCACTCTATCCCTGGTGCTCTGAAGCAATTACAGCGTGTGAAACATTATTCAGCAGGGTTTTGGGAGCAGGATTCACGTGTTTGCCTCCCCTCTTCCCCTTCAGTTATCCATGGGATAATTTCTCAACCTGTGCTTCATACGATAGAGTAATTTTAAGATACTTAAAGCAACTTTCCTTCTGTTAAAATGAAAGGAAGTAATTTTTCCTAGACTTTTAAGAGTAGGCACAGCTCTTCTGAACCCGAGCTGGGGAGAATGGCTTGTGGTTGGACTGTTTAGATAAGTAGTTTACTTACTGAGCTCGGATGCTTGGCGAGCAAGTATTAGCTCTGTGGATCTATGTTCCTATCACCGTTTCTGTGTAACTGTCAACTTTAATGGCCCCAGGGCTGACAAGGGAGGTGGGCTTGCATGGAAGAGAGGAAGCTGTGAGCCCTGGTGTCTGTGTAAGACAAAAGAAGCATCATGTAGTCTACAATTGATCCCCCAATAAACCAATTTTGGAAGCCCTGACTTCCCCTCCCCTCCCCTCCTCACTGTCGTCTTTGATAAGTGGAAGAGGAGGGTGGGAGCTTCCCGAGCGCGTAGAGATGTCTGGTCTGGGAAACATGAAAGAAGAAAGAGTGTGTGTTTATTTTGCATGCCATACATTTTAGGACCACTTTTTTTTTTTTCTTTTTTCTAATTAGAAGATAATATCTTGTCAAAAAAGTATATGTTCTTAAACTTCAAAGAAAGAAAACCAAAACAAAGACTTCTCTTGGCCTATAAATACAGTTCATTGAAGTTTACTGCAATAACTTGATTTTGGCCTCCGTCTACAAGATTGGGGTGCTTCGGGAATTGTAGGAATCTGGAGCCTGGCTGGTAAAGCATGCGCGAGGAGCGGAAGGGAAGGCTGGAGCGATGTTGACGGAGCGGTATGCAGGCAGCAGCCTCAAAGCGTGGAGTTTATGGCTGCTGTTAGCTTCTTTCTCCTCCATCAGTAAACACAATCTCTCCTCTCCCTTAAGTTAAATCAAACCGCTCTAAAGCAAGTCATGAGTAACCAGGGTAAAATTTCCACTGAATTAATCACATATCTGGTCCAAAACATTTAAGATATAAACAAAAGAGGATAGAATAAGACCAGCCAGGCATGTAAACATTTCCAAAGTGGTTGTTTTGCAGATAGTTTTTGAGCCACAACTGGCTAAAAGCAGGGTCGTTGCACAAAGCTAGCACTGAAAGAAATGGATTGTCATCAGTTTGCACTGGCTGAAGATATGATCCTTAAAGTTACGTGCCTGACTGTTTAAAACATACCCAAATGTCCTCGGAAAATATCTTTGCATTAGGAAAAAAATAAAATAAAAAATAAAAAGGCGTTAAAACTTGTCTATGAAAAGGTTGAACAAACTTTAATAGAAATTGTAATGAAGATAAATGTATTATTTTTAAATAGAAGAAAGCCAAATCCACAGCCAGTGTCCTTATCTGGCTTTCCAGTATATGTATCAGTGGTAATTTTTAAGACCATTTTTGTTTTCTTCTTTGAGCATAACTGAAAATGTGGTAAAAAAAATAAGTAAGGGAAAATATTAACAAACCAGGTCAATACATATGCTATTATACACCAAAGCTTTTGTAGAAGCTAAAGGCACAGTGATTTGGAAGGCACTAAAAGTGCATGGATTTCAGGAGTAAAGTTCAAAATCTTTATGATATGCAGTGGGCATCCTGTAGAATGTGGGGATGCAGTAGTCCACATAGCAATAGGTAAGGTGGATGACAAGAAACAGCAGTAAGGCTAACAGTGGAATAGGTTATTCCACATTTGGGGTGGATGAACAAGTTATAAAATGCTGAAAATGGCCTCCCAACATATAAAATCCAGTGTGCACATTTTCTTGGGGAAGGTAAAAGTGCATTATTGCATAGCACCATTTTCTAGTATTGAGGGAAGTGAACCAAGTCCGAAATCCCAACAATGTCTTTCATGCTTCACACGTGGTCACCAAATATCTATCCAAATACTAAGCTTTCAGATCAGGGACTAGGAATGTCATTTATTATGTTTATTTATTGTCTAGAGGAAGAATGAGCACCTAGTATGTTAGACTTCGAGGTTCTGTGTCAACGCACATGGTAACTATAATTTATTACTATACTATAATTAATGCAATATGTATAGTAATGTTTGTAGATATGTTTGTGAGAGTGGCTAAAACCCATAGTCCCTGTAAAGTCTAAGCCTGACACAACAGTTAGAAATCGCAGAGAAACAAAGAAACATGAACATACTAAAGAGTTTAGAAGCACATTTAATTTAAGTTACTTTGAAGTATTTTAAGCTATATTTCTAGACTGTGTCATCTTCCAGTTGCTTTTTCCTTTACCAGTGCATAACCCATTATTTGTGTGGTTACTTGTGTTCCTCCTATGATCTTGCAGGCCAGCCAGGGACTGATTCTTGTGAAGTGTAAATTCTAGTAGACGCAAAGGATCGGCAAGAGCGTCTTTTGGATTAAGTGTATGTTGAAAGGGTCTAGATGCTAACAAACAAGCAGTACATCGGGCAAGGTAGGGCTTGAGCCAAACCGATTGGAAAAGTATCTTAAAATTCATTCGCTGCCCTGGGTAGATTCCCCTCTGGGTTTTTCAATGGGCCATAATGGTAAGGTCTCAAAAATTCCCAAATGAGGTAATTTTCACAGTGTTTCTTTGGCCTAGTAAGGTATTTTGCTGGTCTAAGAATACAAGTGCTTCTATGAACTGTGTAACCTGCTGTTATGGGTGCTGGATACCAAATCCAGCTCCTTGCTCGGCCTTGTTTCAGAGCCAGGACCTACAAGGAAGCCTTCTACATATCTGCCAAACATCCTTAGCTACCAGACTATTTGTTATTTCTGGATGTTTCCATGATTTTTATTCTGTAGCTGTCCTGCTTCATATTAACTAACTCTTCATTAGGCAGGGGGGGAATCAGCAAGAGCTGTATACTGCAGCCCCTGGTCTTGTCATTCCCT
Organism: Tinamus guttatus; assembly: GCF_059628265.1. Taxonomy (NCBI): domain Eukaryota; kingdom Metazoa; phylum Chordata; class Aves; order Tinamiformes; family Tinamidae; genus Tinamus; species Tinamus guttatus. The sequence goes on along the minus strand of NW_028288985.1, from coordinate 982,724 downwards.
TGGTACGTTGGCTAGAGAAACTCCTAAATACTGGCTTACAAAGCCCCAGATAGTGAAGCTGTAGAGTTCCAGCTGCCAAGACCAGGAGTTAGTCATCTCTGTTAACTTCAAAACAGTCTCCTGCAGCCACATGACTGAACAGTTTGATGTCTTTTAGCCCCCAGCTGTTTCCCCTTGGCAAGTGATGCTCTTGCTCACTTCCTGCTGGAGCTCTTCCATGTTATGGAAGCACATAGGTTGGGGAGCAAGTCCTTAAACGCCACGATCAGAAGTTGGTCCAGGCTCATTGTTCACTGCCTCGCGGCTGTGGGACAGGATGGTGACTGTTTTTTAGGCTAATCTAGGAGTCTGGACTGGTACCCGATTCCAGGTAGTTAGACAGTTATTTGGAGCTGTTTTCCCCAGCTTTGTACTTCAAAAGGTAGCACTTTGAAGTTTCATTAATTCTTGTTTCATAAGATCATGCCTCATTAGTGCATGCTCAATTAGTTCCTGCTCCATAAGTTGATGCTTTGAACATTTAAAGCTTGCACTCATTTTTTTGCATGACAGCTAACAAGTCTTTTTAATGGATATTATACATTTTATCAGTTCCCATGGCATATAAGACTCAGTAAAACTTGTAATTTTATTACAAATCCATGAACTTTTAAAGTACTACTTCTGGTTAGCTCTCTGTGAATGTCCTTTGGGCAACAGTAAAGCCCTTCAGTGCAGTCAATAACTAGCATTTGAGTAAGCGTAATGTGCTTGAGGGAGTTGATGCACATCTCTATGATGGCATTCAATGTATCGATGCCAAGTCGTACTCAGTTCCATAGGACTAGTCAGCCCTCTCTGGAGATAAGGGTTGGGAATGTAGGAGTGGTGGCCTGCCGGGTGGATCGGCCTGCGCCGCGGACGCTGCGCGTGCCAGCTGGCCTCCTCCGCCAGCGCGCGGCGCCCGGGACGCGGGGCACGGCCTGGGCCTCCCTCGGAGCCGCACGCAAGGCACCCATCACTGATCGCTCCTCTTGTGTTTATTTTTACAAAAGACACAGTCTAGCTCACTAGTATAAGCACTGATAAAAAATGTTAAGGAGACTGGCCAATTACATTTGAAATGACTGGTGCAGAGCAGTTATATGTAGAATGATTGGTGTTTTGCTGGTGGTGGTGTTTTTATTTATTTATTTATTTTTTTTTTTATTTTTTTATTTTTATTTTTGGCAGGCAGGAGCCAAAGGCTGTCCTTAAGTTTATGAGAGGCCTCAACAGCAGGTGGGAGCAGACAGCAGGTGAATATTCAAGATTCATATCTCTCTACAGAGGCCTATAGCTGTCAGCAGAGCTTTTTGAATATTAGCTCTAAATGAGTATTCTATGCAAATTTTATTATTCGTTCTACTGAGGATTAAATCATATATCTGGCACACTACCTGCACATGACAATGGCTTGTTTATTCTATTAGATCATATGCAAGTCTCCCAAACTCAAGCAAACTATTCATCTCCAAAGAATGCCAGCAGCTGATGACTGCGTGAGCGGTTCGCAAGAGCTCCGTGCTCTCTGGGAGGAAGGATCCGTTACAGCCACAAATTGGTACACTGAATCATGTATGTAATATACACAAATAAGACTTTTTTTGTGCAGTTTTTACTTCTGTGGTGCTTTTCCTTTGGCGTGGCTATGGGAGAGTGGGTATGAATGAGCATGACCGATGATAGTGGTACACTGGGAAATTGTTTGCTGTGTTTTGCCAAGCAGTAAAACTCTTTACAGCCCAAATCATATGTATTTTGGATGGCAAGATTGGCTCAAGCTCCTTGCTGAAAATCTAAAGAATTACTACTCTGTTCACTTCTAAAGTTTGTGTAATAGATGAATTAGAATTAAATCAGAAAGAAATACCCAGCTTCTAGATACTGTTTAGTTTTCTTTTTTTCTATTAGACTCTTATACACTAATTGGGACTGTGCTATTTCACAAGATTACTGTTAATTATATTTTTTGGCTAGCATAATATCTTTCTAAAGAAAATATTTGCTTTTATATTCTAAAACATGGTTCACTTGAACTATGAAAGTTATTGTTTGCTCTTTTTTGTTCTCACTAATAGGTTGAATGTGCCATGTCTGTAGAGTGAATAAAATCACCTAACAAGTAGATGAAAACAGAGATAATGTTTTAAATTTATGAAGCAGGTGTTGGAAGAGGCCATCACAAAATTCTTTCAGCAGCACTTCTAGAAAAATTGCACTGAAGTTGAAAAAGTCTCCTTTCTTAAAGCAAGAGCAGTTATGTATGTCTGTGTTTATTTCCAGCAGATTCCCAAGGTCCAAAGACAAGCATCTGTGCATCATTGTTCTTGCTGCGGAAGGAGGAGAGTCTAAGTCAAAGCAGAAGTTTTGAAATTTGCCAGCAGCTTGCTGTAAAACTAGCACTATGCCAAAAGAGACCAGCAGCATTTATACTTCTCGGGTATATTTTGAGCTGCGTGATAAAGACAATCAGGGTAAAGCTCTTTGCACCTGCTTCACTAAGGTATTTTCACCAAGAGCTCAAATGCCAAATAAGTAAGAAATGGGAGCTTTTCAGGAGCAGTTCTGTCCTTTTCTATTGAAAGATGTTATGGCCGTGCAGGAGCAATGGATTTATGATGCCTGACTCCAAAATTGCAGCAGTCAGGAGAGGCCAGTAGTAATTTCACACAGAGATGTGATTTATCCTAAGTTTTTACAACACCATTACCAAAGCCAGCTGACAGAGAATACGGGTTTCCGTGCACTTTGTTATATTGCCCCTCTGCCCTTTGTATCCAAGATAGGGGACTGTGGGGTTCAACCTCACAGCAGATATGGCCCTCCCAGGGTCTCAGTGGGGTAGGGCATGTTTATTTTTACATTGTTGTCTCTACATTTTTTGCCATGTATGTTTGTCTGAAGCCCTAAGAAAATAAGGGGAAAAAAAAAAAAAGACTGCTAAAACATCTTTGATTCTCTGTTTCTCTATCAGAGCAATTTTCTGCCAGTTTATGCTGTTTGTTCCTGAATATTCAACTGTTGTCATTTCTTGGTATATTATCATGTTTCCAGTACATATGTAGGGGAAAGCAATTTTTGAAGTGTACCTTTTCTTTCTAAACATATTTTTTCATAGATGAAATAATCTTATCACTGAAGGCTGACCGATAAGGGGATTTTGGTAACAAAACTGAGAAAGATCATTCCCTCCTACCCTGGCAGAGGTTTCAAGTGTCCATGTAATCAAATACTCAAGTTTTAAGAGCTTTTATGTCTGCCATTTGCTCAAGGTTGTGTAAGTTTTCCTGGAAATATCTTTCCCTGAAAAATTAAAACCTCTTTTAAATCACTTAATATAACTACAGGTAAAAAGGACAGTCTCATATCTTTGTCAAGAGTATATTTGTGAACACTAGTTTCAGCAAGAATTGTGTGTTTATATTCTGGCATTAACTGCCTTAAAAGAACGAGAAATCTTGTGACTGCACGTGCTGAGGTGTTTTCTTGTTGCTAGAGGGAGTTGCTGAAGCTTTGCTGACCGAGCTGTGTGGCAGTGAGGAGCTCCAGGGAGCTGCCCCGGCCGGTGCAGAGGGAACTGCCCAGCGTGGCCGTCCGCAGGGTGAGAAACCCCCCAGAACAGGGCCGGGCGCGGGCCCAGGTCGGCAGTGTGGGAAGCTCTCCAGACATCAGCCCGGCTCCAGCAATCGCTGCCCCTCGTGTCTGCTGGGTTTCCATGAGCGCATAGCGAGCTGAAGCAGTGCAGGGACGAAAAACAAAATGAAAGATGACACATATGTTTGATGAAACCCTGGGCTGCCTGACAGTTACCTCAGACAGTCTCAGAGCAGCGCATTTGGGCAATGGAGAAGGTCATTATTCCAGGGAACTGGCTTAAGACAAAGCAAAAAATTGCTAAATGATTGACTGCAGGCCACTAAATGACGTTTTCTGTAGCTCCGCTGAACATATTCATAATCCAAGTTTGTGTCCTGCTTATTAGTTTGGTGGATGAAGCAGAGTAAATCAGTGAATCAACGCATACGGTAATTCAGTCAATCTTGCACTCTAGCAGATGCATGTGTAATTTTATGAGTTTAATAATGCACATGGGGATGATGAAGGAGTGGAAAGGAACATTAGTCCCTTAGGGATAGGAAGGGTAACCCAAGGTGGACAGACATCTTCATATTCTTATAGTGAAAGAATTCAGTCATTCCTACTGCACTGCTGCTTCTTCGCAAGCCATGAGGGGAACCTGACCATAGCCTCACCGATGGACAAGAGGTCAGATCAATTATATCCTTGCACCTCGTCATGTCAGCTGCAAAAATTGTAGCTGACGAAGGACTGAATTGGCGAAATTCATGTCTCAGGGCATAAGCTCATGTTTCTGGCTGAATTTATGTAAGCAGTGAAATTGTTACAGCGAGCCCGCACTTCTCTGAGCTCTGTCTTCCACCTACTGCTCGAGCCCTGCATTACTGACACTGGGCTCTGACTGCTCTCCAGGTTAGAGGAGGACGAAGGTTTAAATATTAAATGGGTTCTTCAGACAATACTGTAGCTAAGAATACATTCCACAAGAAAATAAGGTCAGAGAAGAAAAATGTATTTCGACTGAGGTGTTAAAGATGACTAAGGATAAAATAAATTCAAAATAAGAAGATAGACTAAGACCAAAACAAACAAATCTGAATTTAGCCACACAAGTCTGAGAAGAAGACATGAGCAGAAATGCCAAGAATTAGAAGACAGCAGTGAAGAAGGTGACTTAAGGAGGACGTTCAAGATGTGGAGGTCAGTGACAAGGTTTTTCAAACCACAAACTAGAACTGTTAAATCAAAACCAGATGCCATTCAGAAAAACAGGCAGTGATGGCCAGATGGAAAAATACTATGAAGAACTGTCTGAGGATAGAAAAACCTGCTAAACAGTATTGCTTGGACAGGTGTCAGCAAATCATGACCATGAAAAATCTGAAACAAGGTTTTGGCATCCAACAGCCAAGAAGAGAAAAGCGCTAGGTAGTACTAGGTATTAAGCTCTAGGTACTAGGCAAGGCACTAAGATTTTCCCAGGCTGAATGCTGTACGCAGGATGATTTGATCCAAGTGGGAACATGGAAGACTTTACACTAATACTCATTTCAGGGTCAGCCAAAAATAATGAGAAAACTTGTATAAACAACATAAAACTTTCTATTATTCCTCGTGATCAAAATCAGCACTGACAGCTTTTAGAGACAGCTTTCGGAGGGGTGAATTGTCCCCCAAATGGGTATTTTCTGCAGAAAAATTAACATGCTGGGTCAACCTGTGTAGGCTGGTGCTGAAAAAAGATTTCCAACATGTCATACAAATTTATGATGACATTTGTACACATTTCACGAGCAGTGGGTTGTCCACTCTCAGTGACAAGATACAAAGTTAAATGTACTAACTTCCATCTTAATAAAAACAGAATTACACTCAAGTGCACTCAAAGGCTGCATCTGTCAAAAAGAAAATTCTGCTCCCATCGCTGCTTAGTTTGTTCAGTACAGTCTTTCAAACTTCGTGCCAGACTTCTGTGTATAAGCAGGCTTTTTTTTTTCCCCCCCACATGTTCCTTCCTTATTATTGCTAAAATGGTCATTAATAGGTGTGTAAAACTCCCTGATAGAACATGAGCATTTAAATCCAAACTGTAGATCCTGAAAATTTCCCACGTGGCTTCTATCACTGTTTGGTTAAGTTCCTATGTGAGTACATCCCTAACTATTCAAGTCCCTCAGCAGCTGATGACAACTTGATCTGCTCTGAACACGTCCATGCTGAGGTTGACACAGCTGATGGGCTCCACGTGCAACTGTCCAAAGCAAGTCCGAAAAGGTTGTGCAGGTGATGGGGTGCTGTGTGAGACCTGATCTCACAGAGCTGAAGAGCCCTGATGAGACCTTGGGAAGAAGGTAAGGAGATTAGTGAGGTCCTTCTACCCTTTGCCCAGAATTCAGGTACCCGAGTTTAACTTCCTTTTTCATTTTCAGAGTGTACAAGCTCCCGTCTCCCGAGTCCATGAGCCGATGAGTCATGTTCCGACGGGATGGAGGAGGGGGAGACTTCCAAGAGACGGGTGGTCCAGGCACCAAAGAACAGGAATCGCTACAGACATCCCAAGATAACTATCTGGCTTGTGAGTCAGAACCCTGGGATACCAAGATTAACAAACTTAAAAGCAAAAGACTTAGCCAGACAAAGATTGTATATAATCCAGTGTATACATAAACTCCACTTACATTGCTCGGCCTGTAAGCCAATGCGCTTGGAGAGGACTTAGTGGGTGAAGCAGTTCAGTCTCCAAGGCGTTCCTTAACCTTTGTGCTCTGCTTACCAAGAATGCCAAATTGTGGGGAGCCAGTGTTTTACATTGCTCTCCGAGATGTATTAGAAAGCACAGTGTCTAATTTCTGGCTCATGAAGCTAATTGTCACTTAAAACACATACTTTTAACTTAAATAAACTAGAATTTTAGTAAAAATCCAGTATAAAGGTATTGTTCCCATCAATTATATTACATAGCAAAGAGGTATATATGAAGGAAGTACGGTAACGAAGCTGCTAGGAAATATCTATGCAGTAATAGGTAATTAGACAGCAGGTAGGCAGTGTGTAGTCCAAGGCTGGACTATGCTGTCTGCTGACTGCAGTTAGTGCAAGATCAAAGCTTCATACAAGCAGTAATCGATTATTATTAGCACATACTCAGGCAAATGACTTAGACCTGTTCAGAAATACTTGCCAGTTCAGTTTCTTATTAATGATTCAGGATTTTTCTGGTGCTGCATCAGACATTGATGTTTTTTCCTAATTTTTGGCAGAAAGTAAGAGAGAAATCTAAACTCAGCATATCTAATTCATAGCAACCCTAAGGTGTAAGTAATATCATCAACTATTATGGTTCAGGGTGGGGAGAAAATAGATTCATAGCTAGATCTATTTTGGGGGAAAATAAATCAAATTCAATATCCCACCTACTAGGAAGCCACAAGCCATGTTTGCTGTTGTTAAAGCATGCAGACAAACAACAAAACCCGAATCCGCTCAGCTCCTTAGGGCTGCAGCTCAGCGCTGAGGCTGGTGGCAGCGAGGCCCCCGCTCTGCGGGCGGGTGACACCTGAGAGAGCGTCCCCAGAGCACCCGCAGATCACCGCTCTGCTGAGGCTTAGACGACTTTATAGTTTGGCTGTGAAATTGTGACTCTTAATGATCTGTAGAAAAAAAATACATATTTTTAATCTTTCCAATGCTATCAGGTCCCATTTATGCTATCACACCTAATCAGCCTCTCGGAAACCAGGTCCCGCGATCGCAGATAGAGCTTATAAATCATAACGTGCGATTAAAGCGTTGCAAACAACAGTAGAAGCACAATAATGAGAACAAGAGGAAGGAAGCAGATTAATCTGTTCCAGGACGCCAAATGGGCAAACTAATAGAATGAGAGCAGCCAAACGGAGGAAGAGAAGGGAAGGGAGAAGAGGATTAGTGAAGAAAATGCTGATCCTGTGATAGAGCCTGTGCTATTATACCTCTAATTTTTGTCCTTTGGATGGGTTAGTGCATTTTCAGATAAAGTCTTGATTACATGGTGCATGATGGAGCCTGTACGTGATCCCAGGCCAATTCCAAGAAACTGTAAGAGAAAAAGCTACGGTTTTGCAGGAGCGGTTGTTGGCAGGGAGCAGGATCAGTGATGGTATTTCTGTCAGGAGATATGTATGGCGTCTTTAACGCTGCATTTGACAGCTGTGCTGTGAAATGCAGCTGTGCTCCAGCTCCAGCAGATGCAAACTCAACAGAAACAGGGAGGGGAAGGAAAAGTTTGTGAAGTTTCTATCTGTCAGGTAGTGCTGGGTGTCATCATTTACACAAGGAGCTGTATTTAAACCTCTCTGCAGTACCCTGATGCACACTCATGTTGTGTGTGTAAGTGTCCTTGTCCCTGCTAAGGCACAAACTCTCTGGCATAACTTTTAAAACACATCTCTTTGAACCTAATGGAGCTGCTTAAATGTTTCCAATGAAGTCAGGCAGGATTGGAGACCTAATGGTGTGACAAATAATAAAAGGACCCCTAACGGGCCGGGGAGGCCAGATTCCAGCTCTCATCAAAGGCTACCACATTACTGCACATAAATGGAGTTGGCTTTGCACTAATTCTGCAATTTTCCAGAGCAGCTTGTGCCTCCTTCCCTTCCCCCAGGGAAAAGAGAAAAAAAAAAACAAAAAAGAAAAGGAGAAAAGGTGGGGAGAACACTAGCAAGCCATGCCCCATACTGTGTTTGGGAAGTGCCAAACAGACTGCAGAGGCTGCTGCTGCAAAGCAAGGAGCAAATGACAGTGATGGGAAGTTAATGAGGATCAGGACACTTGGCGGTGGGGTTTTCGGGGCTGCGGAGGAGGGGGGCTCTCGGGAGGCTCCGATAAGCATTAGGAGTTCGGGATGCTCAGCCAAGACTCTTGTGGTTTGCCTGTTAGTACTGGAGCTCTTTTTTTGTTCAGCCGTTACTTTATACTGTGCGGTCTGGCTAGCAGTTGTACAACAGCATTTAAAATATACAACATGCTGTGAGACAGAATGCAGCTACCTTGTCAAAGATGCCAGCATTAAATTACAAAGGGGCTAGTGTGCTCCGCATAGAGGATGTAGCCATTTTGCCTGTAAAAGCCCAGATAGCCAAGCTCTGTTATCGATGAGCTTAGGATGCAACAGATGCCTTGAACAGAGTGATCCAGCATAGCTTAATATGTAAGAGTGGCTGTTAACGAATTTCTTGTCCAAAATTACAGAATTAGGTGCACGATTATTACAGGTCAGGGCTTTTCACTCTCCCATCCCTGAATGCTGAGGGCAAGAAAACTGTTGTGGATCACAGTGGTTTCACATTGTAAAATAAAATGCAAGCGGCATAATTCTTAAACATACAAAGTATTGCCTGTCAATGTAAGTATCTTTTTGCAAGAAATTAGATCAAATTATTAGAAAAAGTTCTTATGCAGTTTTTGCTGTTACAAGCTCTGTTTTCCCATCTACTGTAAAAAGATGGCTTAACTAAATTGCATAAGGAAATTTATTTGAGGTATGTCTATAATATTAACAAGAAATTGAGGTATGTCTCTAATATTAGCAAGAAACAAGATATCTGTTTCTCAGCCGATGTCCATATAAATAATATATATTCATAGGCTCCCATTTATTCCTTGTAAAAGACACTCTAAAACCTAGAATCAGCTCCAGGTCCTAAATATTTCTTGTTTTTCATAACTGAGGGTATAACGCATCTTTTTAGCATTGAAAAAACCTTGTCTAGTGTGCTCTTTCTCTGCATTCTTTTAGAACAAATTTTTATGATTAAATTGCTCAAAACAAACTATTTCCAGCTTGCTCCGAAAAAGGAGGCAGTCCCAGCTGCTGACTTATGGAATAGCCTGAACGCCAGGACATGGGAATGGAGGTAGGACAAGGCTAAGGAACAAGTGGAAGGCCTTGGGGACATGTGGCAATGCAGGGGATGGAAGGACAAGGAGGTGGATGGTCTCTCTTGGCTTCATAAGCTGCCAGGCCTGGGAAAGCAAATGAGGTTTGAAAAGGTTGGTTATCTTTCTTTGGAATAAGGAAAATTGAAAGAAGAGTAGTTGCATAATGTCTCCGTAGTGTTCATTGCATGGGCAATGGTAGGCTGGGAAAAGGGCCCAGCTGGGTGCCTGGATGAGTATGGCGGAAACAGTAAATGTGAATCCAAAGTGAGATAATTAAGAAATGGTACCACTAGGTGTAGTTTTTGTTTTTCTGGCATTTTTTTGAATGTGGCGAAATTGATTTCTGCTGGTACGTTATTGGCTTTGAGAGAAAACATAAAGAGCTGGGCAGCAGAACAACATTGCTGTGACACATCATAACGCCCCACGCTGGTCCTTTTTCCTCAGTATGTAACTGTGCACTAGTGCAAATAAATTCCATATTCTTAAAGGAGGTGGAACCAACGATGTGGCTACCCCAGAAGCTGTGTAAGAATTACAGAGGAAAGCTTAAAAAGATCTCATAAGAGAAAACAAAGACACTAGATTAGCTTTGAACCTAGGACTTTCCCACTCCACAAATCAAGAGCATTGTCAGGAAAGACACAGGTGTACACCACATGTACAGGTTAAAATGCAGTCCTGAGTGGTGTGCTGACAGTTCTGTGTTCATAATGTATATATCCCAAAGTGTATTCATGCATCTGTTATAAATTCAGGTAGGATACAGATAGGGGAATTTCTCTCTAAGTTAATATTGTAAATACATCTTTGCTCCATTGGTTGCAGTGGAATTACTCATCTCTGAATTTGTCCCAGAGGGTTTTTTCCCTGGTAATAATAGTTTTGTGGACACGAATATTTAAATAGTTCTGTATCTCTCTCACTTCAAGAAACATAGAAAGATTATCCTGAGGCTTTGCTAGGCGTGCTCTGCAGGAGCACAGCTGATAAGCGCTGTCCTAGGGACACAAAGGGCTGCGAAACTTCGAGAGGTTTCAGGGCTTTCTAAACAACATAATGTAGTATCAATGGAGAAGAAAGGGTAACATTAACCGTGTGTTTGAAAAACATGAATGAAGCTGGACATGAGTGCCATTTAAGTGACACTGCAAAAATAACAGTGATTTTGCATCAGAAACAAGTAGACATTTATTTTTTTTCCACCTGATACGTCAGTAGGTGTTTTGGCAAATTTTTGCATGCAGAAGCTGCAACTAGCACATGCTTTGGTAATGATGCAAAACAGGTGACTTGCTTTCCATTGAAATTTTGCACCAAAAAAGCAACTTGGGCAAGTGGGGGTCCCTATAAAACATGGCATGTGACCGAATACTGTAGGTCCTGAAAAGAAAGGAGGAAATATTAAAGAACAAGAAAAAAATGTTCCTCTAGCTGTTTTTATTCATACTGTATACCTAGAGGCTCTGAGTCAGCTTAAGACCGGTGTGCTAAGCACCATATTCCCCACGTAAGACATAAAATTATTACTGTAATCAGGTCACACCAGCCAAATAATGGGTTTTTGTTTTTGGTGCAAATTGTTATGGTATAAAAATGCGTTTATTGGAGAATGGAGTTGAAAGAAGATTTGAACAAGAATTTTTGCATCAGCTCTGCTTAGTCAAAGAAGCAGTAATACTTTAATAAAAAAGTAGTCACCACTGTGCCTTTTGCATCTTTGGGAATTAAAAATACATGAAGGGACTGGCAATGAACTGTGTGAGCTTGACTAAAAGCCTGATCAATATTTACATAATTCAGGCATTCCATAAAGTATGAAGCTGGCAGTTAGAATAGCATCACTTCCCCATAATACTACTGCCACAGGAAAAGGAAAATATTTTCTACATCCTGAATGAGTTATTTAAGCCTCCTCTACCTCCTTGGGAGTATGACAGAATCGATCAGCCAAGCCGAACAACACTGGCATTGCAAACATTTATTCATACCATCTGCTACAGAGTCACATCTGAGTAACAAAGCCCTTTTTTTTTTTTTCTTCCCGCAAAGGCTGAAGGTTACATAAATGTTACCCACATACTTGTGGCATCCCAACGTTCTGCTCTCGTGCTGCAGAGATCGACAATTCCCAGAGCAGAAGATCCCTGCGTAGCGATCGCTGGCTAAATGAGCACAACATCGCCCTTACTCCTATTTGCACAGATAATACACATGGGCCCACATGACAGGCAACATCTCCAGCGGTTGAATGCAAACCAGCCCTGTTGGTTTTTCTCTTTTTTTTTTTTTTAACTTATCTGGGATGACCACTTGAACTCGCTTATGGCTCTGTTTCAGTCAGCTGCTCGTAAATTATCCCAGCATCCTGAACTCATGAAAGTAAATACATATTTGATACTTCACCAGTGTATAGTCAGCCTCACTCGTGGGTTTTTTTTTTTTTTTTTTTGCACATATTCAGATGCCCACCTGAAACTTGTTATCCTTCATCATAACTATAAATATTCTCTGAGAGAGTTAAGACTGAAATATTTTGCATGGAGTAGAGCAAAAAAGAAAGGTTCCCAAATTACAGTTCTTCAGAAAGTTTAATGATGTGGGTAACTTATTAAAATGTATATTTTTTTTCATAACTTCCATTTCAAAATCTGAGGCACCTTATTTACAGCCTTACAAATAAGATGTTTATATGAAGCAGCCTCAGGCTGTTGGGGCGCGCAGATAAACCACGCTCCGGAAGGTGGCACATTGCTCCCCTGCAGCTGCCCCCCTTTACGAGATGCTGCAAGCGGCGGTTCCTCTGACTGCCCTTCCATCAGCCCCCTCCTGCAGGCACAGAATTGCCAAGAACCTCCATATTTGGCGGTCAGGGCAAGTTTGGGAAAACAGAACTGGTCAAAAAAATCTATTTTCTTAAAGAAAACATGAAAGGAAAAGAAGAAAAAAATGGAGGGGAGAGAATTCACTCTTTTTGAAAAAAAAAATCAAAAGTTCTCAGCTTTACAGAAGAAAAGAAGTCTTTCTTCCATGTTCTCAAAAGAGCACTATGTTTAATCGTCCTCATTTCATAATGCCCTGGCCCATGACTTTCTAGGACAGGCACAACCTGGACAGCATGGGCTCCTTTTTTCCTGGTAAGGGCAAATGAGACTTTAGTTTATCTCTCAAAACAAGCATTATAAAACCTCCTTCTATCTCTTGAACTTATTGAGTGATTTTGAGGTGATCCTAGATGATGCAACTGGCAAGAAAAAAAACTAATTTGACTTTATCTGGCTGATTCCTTGTCACCTAAGAAAAGAAGCTGTCAAAAAGAAAGCCAGATCCCGTGGCACCTTCACAACGGAATAAAGGAGTGGGAATGTTCCATGTGAGATCAAATATGGACTGGAGTGTTTGCTTTGCTGCTAGAGAGAGCCCAGTGCAGGGCTACGAGGATGATCAGGGGCCTGGAAAGACTGAAAGAGCTGGGCCTGTTCAGCCTGGAGAAGAAAAGGCTGAAAGGAGACCTGATCAGTGTCTATAAGTACCTCAAGGGAGGCAGTGAGGAGGATGGTGCTGGCCTCTTTTCACTGGTGGCCACTGATAGAACTAGAGGAAATGGCCAGAAATGCCTTAGCATCACAAGTTCCACAGGAACTTAAGGAAAAATTTCTTAACAGTGAGGGTGACAGAGCACTGGAACAGGCTGCCCAGAGAGGTTGTGGAGTCTCCTTCTCTGGAGATCTTCAAGACCCGCTTGGACGCAGTCCTGTGCCACGTGCTCTAGGTGACCCTGCGTGTGCAGGGGCGGGGCTGGACTAGGTGACCTCTAGAGGTCCCTTTCAACCTTGAGCATTCTGTGATTCTATGATTTCTGTAGTAAGAACAGTGCACAATTTCCAGATGTTCATAACTTAGAAGGAAAAACTGGTTTAGAGATAAGCACCTCAGAGCAATCGGGCTGCTGGCTGAGTGCTGTGTATATGAGACTTCAACTTCTGGTCTATACAAGTATGGTAAAGGACAAGCCGTTCATTTAAGGCATTACCTGCTGGTCATGTAACTCAGAAGTATCTGAATGGCAGAGTTCCAAATTTCCAATATGTGCCTTATGTAAAAGAGAATATTTGGTCCATAATATTTTGAATGATCATTTCAGTGATTTTTGTAAGATGCTGCTTCCACATATAAGGGAAAACAGCATGGGAAACAATCTAATTACTGCTTTTAGATTTTTTAATTGTCATAAAAATAGAAGGGCAAATAGAGTTTTGCAGAAGCACAATAAGACTGGTGAAGAAGTTTCAAAGCAAAATAAACCTATATTGTGTAAACAGGAGGTCTTTACCAGGACGATGGAGTGCAGGGAACTGTTAGTTTGTGCTCTAGACTAGTATCACTGACTTTTCATCCTCGTTTGATACATAGGTGAAAGGTAGGGCTGCCATATGTCCTTAGCACATGAGCTCTCGAAGAGGCTTCTCCCTGCCCGTGCGGTGAGGTGGAGGCGAGCTCAGAGACTAAGCTACAGCGCATGGAATTCCTGGGGATACTTGGCTTTTGTGTTCGGACTTCATAATATCAGATAACTGTGGAAGAAAGGGTTATCATTAGACAAGAAAAGAGCAATTGAATTTAGAAGGAACACCCAGGATCAGACTGAACACTTCCTTTGCTGTTGCAGAGGAAACGGACTTAAACTACTTGGTAGCCTAGTGTTTTAAGTTCCAGGAAATACAGTATCTGCTAAAGTGTACTGATTAATCAGACCCTCGATTTAGCCTTTAATGGACATCAGAGTCTTTCTTTTGCTACCTATGTTGAATAACTGTATTATGCAGGGACCAGTGTCCCTGAAATGCATGGAGGAGGATGTCTGCAGAGCCCACTAGATTTGCAAGTGTTAGGAACTAATAAATGTGTATAGGACAGGACATGGCTTTTTGAGTTTTTAATCTGATTTTAACACTTTCATTTATCAGACTATACAGTTGATATTTCAAAAATAGTTTGCTCCTTCCCCCTCTGTAAATCCACAGTTTAAAACAGGCATATCCTTATTCAAAGCTTCCATAAGAAACACACTCTTGTGTTAAACATTTATGCCTTACTACTGGCTTAAAAAAATACTCATCTTTAATAAAGTTCCCACAAATTGCACAATTTATTTTTGCACAACAGGAGTCTATCTTTTTCCCTCTCCAGAAAATACACAGAAACAGGTGGCTAGACTGCATGAAAAAAGAAACATTTTTAACATTTATATGTTCTCGGGTATACCTAGGACTTTTAAATGCTCTTAAGGAAAAAAAAAAAGTCAAGTTTCAAAACTAGTTCTTTTTCTTTTCACCTGTATTTTTTCCAAATCTACATTATTATACATTTTCTAATTTCTGTGCTGTTTATGTGTTGTTTTCAGATTCGGAAGGAAAATCCTTCAGTTTAAACAAGTCTGGAGCACACATCAAAGTTTTTCAAGTAGTTTGTTGGGTGGTTACAGTTCATAGGGAATGCCTAAATATGTGGTTGTGTTGCTTGTTTTAATTTTACAATTACTGTAAACAACTGATATTGTAAACACAGTGCAACATTTGAAGAGACTTGAGTGGACGGTGCGAGAGGATGCTGTCCAGTAGTTTTTAGAAGGATGAAATAAAAAGTCTAATGCATTTACAAAGTATTTTCTTTTTAGTTTTTGTTTTCATTTAAAGATTCTGGATTGTAACATATGGATTAGATGAAGGATGGCCTGGCTCAGCCAATAAAACAATACAATATTTTGTCTCTTGAAAGCTTGGATGAATCCGTATTTCTAAATAATATCAGAGTTTTGTAAGGAAACCTTTCTTCCAGTGAAGGTCACAGACGAGATGTTTTACCAGTTATATTGCCGTTTTTGGCAAACTTGTGTTTGATGAGCTTTTTGGCTGAGCTGCCTGTAGAACTCCAGCAGTTTTGTCCCCCTCTATTTTAGGTCCTTGCATATAATCATGCAGTGACACAAAATAGTGACAGAAGAAAGAAGTGAGCACTTTTCCGTGCTACTAGATCCTAGCAGGGCAACTCAACAGTTGGCAGACGAGCAGCTCTCAGATAGCTCGGGAGGCCAAAGAGCTTCTGCAAGTTTCGGGAGCACCCAAGTCCTGCTGATTTTGCTGGGACCTGGAGGTACTTGGTGCGTTGCAGGCACTTAGGTAAGTCACCCTGCCCGGCTTATGGGGACTTGGGCTTGGCTTGGGATGGTCCATGTGAATCAGAGCAGTATTCCCACTGCTAGAAAGAGATGGTTTTTCCTCTTGAAGCTCCTTCTGATCTATAGATTTAGATGTGCATGCTGTTGTCCATAGAAAGAAGATTCTTAATTCATTAACCCACTGGAGAGCTAGTTCTAGAACTATATTCCTGTTGTTCTGTAAAGCCCGTATGCTCCGTTACTTTATTAATTACTTTGCACTGTGCCACAGCACTACCAAGGGAGTTTTCCTTCACCAGGTTGCTACGGTAAATACCAACGTATTGAACAGAGGTCTATGTTTCCTTTTATTCTCATTAAGCAACAAACAATCTAGATCTAAACCTGAAAATTCCAACCAACGTTTGCAGCCCCAAATAAGCTGTGAATAGGCTGAGAGAAGGGGAAGGAGAAAGACAGAGGAAAATTTATTTCATCTTCCTTTTCTGGTTGGATGCCATGAATGCAGACTGCATTTCTACGCAGCAAATTTGAAAGAGTGTTGTGTAACTCATGTTCAAAATAGTAATTGAAATGTATAGTGTTTATTACATTCCCATATGTTTGTAATCGAGGTACAACTCCAGAGGATGGGAAGCAAAAAGCTATAATTTGCTGCTTAGCATCATAGCTGTTGCACGTTCATTTAAATAGCTTTATTTATCTTCTTCCCCATAAAGAACCTTCCATACTGTAAATTTATTGAACGGTTAATGGCCCAAAAGTATGGGGTTCATTACAAAATGAAGTATTTATTGCAGTGTTAATTAAATAAAAGCATTGTAATCTTTCCAAATTGAACAATTATGCTCATTTGAACATTTTAAACAGAAAATCTTTTATATACTAATTGAGTTGCATAATGAAAAGCACGTGTAATGGAAATTTTAATCAAAACAAATACTGAAATAATTTGAACACTTTTTACAATATAAAATGTCTACCTCAGTTTTTATTAGAAATATTATAACAGCCAGATTAGTTTCAGAACTCATGACCTCTGAGTGCGGTATATTATTTTTGAGCTGATAGGCCACCCTCGCATACCAGTTGGCTAACCCCGTCAACATCAAAGTTACTGCTTGGCTACCAGCCTCAGCCCATGACAGGCTGGCCGCGAGCCCAGCGCTCGGCAGCCTGGCTCGGGGCCACCAGCCGGGCTGCAGGCGCTTCCGCGGGCTCTCAGGAACGATTCCGCCCCGCGCGAGCGCGGCCTGCGCGACACCGCGGCAAGGCCCACCGGCCACCGCGCCGCTCGCGTAGGCCGCGCTTTGCCCAGAGCCGCTGCTTGGTGGCACCCCATTATTTATTTATTTATTTACAAGGATGATCAGGGGCCTGGAACATCTGCCCTATGAGGAGAGGCTGAGGGAGCTGGGCCTGTTCAGCCTGGAGAAGAGAAGGCTGAGAGGGGACCTGAGCAGTGTCTATAAGTACCTCAAGGGAGGGAGTGAGGAGAATGGTGCTAGTCTCTTTTCAGTGGTGGCCACCAACAGAACTAGAGGTAATGGCCACAAACTAAAGCATCACAAGTTCCACAGGAACTTAAGGAAAAATTCTTAACAGTGAGGGTGACAGAGCGCTGGAACAGGCTGCCCAGAGAGGTTGTGGAGTCTCCTTCTCTGGAGATCTTCCAAACCCGCTTGGACGCAGTCCTGTGCCACGTGCTCTAGGTGACCCTGCGTGTGCAGGGGGGTTGGACTAGATGACCTCTAGAAGTCTCTTCCAACCTTAAGCATTCTATGATTCTATTAAATTTCCTTGAGCAACTCTCAGACACGCACGGCTGCAATTATATTTCCAATAGCTAAGCTACTTAGTATATAAATTTTAGTCAATTTTCAGGAGTCGCTCCACGTTTCTGATTTGAACTGTGTAAGGCATCTCCGGCCTTGTTTTTCTCACTTGGAAACAAAAGCTTAAGAACACACATTCATTCACGAGGCTGAATAAATTTTTTAAAAGATGAAATTGCATGCCGAAGAGTTGCACTTCATTGTTTTTCTTTTCAGTGTTCAGAAGAAGACATGTGACCCAGGCACTATGAGATTTTTCATGTTTGTTACATAGGAATGCAGTTTAGGAAATACCAATGCACAATTTTGAATTGCTAAGCTGAAAAAGAAGAAAAGGAATCATTTAGATTTTTTTTTCTTGTTTTTGTCTGTTGTAATTGTACTGTAAGGTGAACAGCATTATTTGACATCAAGAATTTGTGGGGATTATCAAGAGATTTATGGATAAATCTCCAGAAAAAAAGCCACATGTAATTAAGAGGTATCAGCAGTAAGCTGACAGTATACTGCTGAAAATGCTTTGGAAGCAAATTCGTACTCACTTTATCCTTAAAGCGAACAGTTATTTATAGGAATATCTAATAGTAATCCCTTACAATGATGAAGCATACAGGTTTCTACGATCAAGTATGCCAAAATGAATATAAGTTAAAAAAAAGTGATGTTGTTAGGCAAAGAAGACCTGTATTTTACATCTCAATTGCAATGAACACTGTGGTCACGAATGCCATGAATAGCAAGGGTTTTTAATGAAGATAAAAGAATATCTAGAATATAAAAGGTGCAGATGCACTTTTGCTGATGACCATTTCTATCCAGTGTAGACCTGTATAGGTGCCAGTATATGTAGAGTATATTATTCTTTTATTGGTATTTGTAGCCTGAAAGTTTAAAAGTCGATCTTTTCCCGTTACACAGCATTTCTGCATAGCTGTTTGAGCCAGAGTGCAAGTTTTCATGAAAAGACATTCATAGGATACATAGATGAGTGCATTGCCAACACATTATGACACTGATACTTCTAGATAGCTGCTAATGGGCTATGACAAACCCTGGAGCAGAATCAGCTGTAACACACTTTTGTGTTTCAAAAGCCATTTTCATCCCTCTGCCCAGAAAGTCTGACTGAACCAAGAGAGGAATCTCTTGCAGAGAAAACTTGTTCTTATTTTTCTTATATTAGTGTGAAATAGATGTCCTACTGTTCAGAGCGGGAAGCCAGTGCAGTTAGGAGAGAATATGGCTGTAGACTTTCTGAAATTATCCCGTCATGATCTAGTGAGTTAGATGGAAAAAAAGGCTAGAAACATGAGCAAATATGCAAAACAATTTATAAGTATATCAGAAAGTCTGCTGCTTTTTATGCAGAAGAGAGAATTAATGCAATGACCAGGAAGGGTGTTGAAAATATTAGTGCATTATTATTTATTACACATAGCCTTTTCTGCCTAAGGCTCTGCAAAAAAGATTCTTCCTCTTCCTTGAGTTGCAGAGGGAACATTTCCCTCCCAAAGAGATTTTAATTTGTTTCAAAAACCAGGTGAGTGAAACTACAAGTACTTCACTGAATAGTTTAACATAAAATACTAAGTGTACTTCCTAACTAAGATATTTAAGTTTCACTTAAGAAACCAAAAAGGGAGAGGGTTATTTATTTTTTTTTCTTTTTAGTAGGGAAATCATTTGCAGTTTTATTGTAACCATCTGTGAGAAACACCAAGACGAATGAGCTTGAGCTAGAAGGAGCAGCAGACAAAACATCAGTGTTTGCACCCACCAAGAAGCATGTCTGACATTTCAATAGCTCACGGTTCATTCCAGGGCACAGCGAGGCAGCTTTAACCTGCGTCCTCTCTGCAACGTGGGATGGGAGCTGGGTCTGAATGCAACTTCCATTGGAGAGGTGAAGGGCAGAGAAGGGGCTGGAGGGAGCAGACGTGTGAAGAGCTGCATTTGTCACTGACGAGGGCATGTGAGGAGCAAGGATGAGGAAAAGGTGGTTGCTTCTGGAAGGAGAAAGTCTTCCTTGTCTGGTAAAACCTGCCACGCTGCTTACTCCAACCCCTCATGGAACAGTGGCCAGCTTGGTGGCCAGGGCTGCGCCTTGATCACATATGTGACATGTATGTGTCACGAATGTGCCATGCCTCTTGACATGCCACATGTTCATCCCAACTCACAGGCATGAAAACAACTTTATTCCACTCAAGCTGAAAACATCTCACTATCCTGCTCCATACACTACCAATGAACCCTCAATATTTTTCATGCAAGTGTTGGCAGCAGCTTTGGACTTGCCTGGATCATGTCTCCTCCTTCCCTTGTCTGGTTACCACAAGCATATTTGCCTTCTATCAAGCACGAAGAGGTAGCTTGGGTGCTTTCGTTCCCCCAGTCTTTACTGAATTGGCTAAAGAGCAGAAGCAAGAAGAACCTTATCATCTACTTATCCGCTAAACTTGTACCTAAATTGTTTGTGCCTATGCCTGATGATGGCTGAGACCCTGAGGGGGCTTTCAAGGTGCTGCTAACCTCTGGCTCTAGGTAGAGCTACATTCAGTTAGGGACATAGCCACAGAAATCTCTACCCCAACGGCCACGGCCCTACAGGAGGAATAAGGGTTACCAAATGTATCCCAAGCATATTAGCAGGTGTTGAAGGAAACTGAAATTCACCTTCTTTCAGGGGTTATTTTGGGATTATGTAAAAGTAACATTAAAAAGGGGCCATTTCCCCCGTGATTCCCTCCCGTTAATCGTTTTAATCTTTTCCTTACATGATGGCTCATTTTACTTTGGCTCAGGCGTCAGCTTTTAAAGTAAATCTCCCAGTTGTTCCCAGCAGCCAGCTGTGCTTTCCGAGCCTGTGGCTCCAGACATGCACCCCATGTGCTTCTGCTGCAGCTTCTGCCCAGCACCCTGCACTGCAGCTCACCCCTTCCACCCCACCAGCGCACAGGATCGCGTCTGGGCGCTCAGCACCAGATGCTTTCACCAGGTAACATGATAAAAGATCCTCTTTTTTTTTTTTTTTTTTAAAGTAGAAAAATGAAAGAGGGATGAAGGTTTTAGCAGAAGTGCAGGGACCTGAGTAGTGACTGCTTGTCATATAGATTGCAGGATAAATCTCCCACTTTGTCAGAGATGCCTAATGTCTTTTTTTGCATCAGTCACTTTGGCGTGACTGGCATGAATTAAGGACATTTATGAGTGAATTCTCATTTGTTTGAGTGAGAGACAGGAACTCAGATTCCTCTGAAAATCCCACAAGGCAACCACCTAAATTTTTAGACAACCAAAAAAGATCTAAAGAACACATTATCTGCCTGCAAAATGGAGAAAATGCCTTCATCCCAGAGACATTTGAGGTTAAAAAAGACAAGAACATGCTAAGATTTTTGGTTATTTCATTAATGGAAATCAGCTTTAAAACAGACAGATGGAAGAGGGCTCCTGATACTGGAATGTTAATCGCCGGTATGTTTAAAATGGGCCAAATTCTACAGCCATTATTCAGGGAAAACTCCTGTGAAAATCAGTGTGAGGTTTGCCAGGGTAAAGATTTGGACTTACAGTGCATGATTGCTTAGTCTTTTATCATCTGTTAGATCAGCAAACTTCTCAGCATGCAGCATGCGCACAGGATATAATTTAGACCACCTACAGAACAGCTTGTCTGATTCCTAACTGCAAACCATTAAAAACTAGAATGTAAATATGATACTTGGAGCCAACAGTGCCATCAGCAGAGAATGGAATTCTGCTTGGAAATCAGAGGCACGTCATGCCCTATTAGATTTCAAAACCACCTATTGTCTGCAAATTGTCTTCTTGAAACAAAGTTTTTTTAAAAAAAGCCTGAACTGGTGACTCTTTGCTGATGGGCAGAATATGGCCTGACTTTATTTTAGGTCCAAAAGCATGAAAGGAGCAAAATTTTTCTCACCTGGATATTGCCCTATATTAGGAGCAGCTCCACTGGCTCCAGCTCCTCAGCAAGGCAGGAAAGAATAAAGCTGGGACCATATTTTCCTGCCCGAAAGGTTATTTTTGGTTATGCTAGATTAGGGCTTTGGAAGCCAAATAATGCTTGGGAGCTTTTTCTCCTGAGAGCTGTGCAGATGACTGCTAGGGCTTAGCACTTAGGGTGAAGGAACCAGACTGAAAAAGTGTAAAAGAACCAATTTAAGTAGTTGGAGGGAAGCGGGAGCCTGAGCTGCGAGGTGACCTGCGTGTCAGGGCACAGAGGAAGCTCCTCGAGAAGCCTGGATGGCCCCATCTCCTGGGCCACCGTTCCAGAGCTTGGCCCTTCTCCTCCTTGAATGGATGTCACACACACTCCTCCTATGGTCCTCCTGGTAATTTTAAGCACTCTAGAGTCATAGCCATTTATAGAGTATGGAATTTCAGTGGTGTTTATATTTCCATGTGGAAACCACTGATATGATGACTTAGTCATTTATGTAACATTAGGGGATAGATGAAGATGGGGATCCTGGCCTCTTTCCATCCTAAAAAACATGTCTTATGTTTGTAACGTTATACCACGTTTGCTAGGGTGTATTTTTTCTGCATTGATGAATTTGTGATTAATGGGGTTTTATCATAAAAATTCTGTATACAACTATAAATTACATTCAATTATATGTGCAGTAACAAAGTAAAAAATATTTGGGTTGGATTGCACAGCTTTGATTTGGCCACATTTACTGGTTATACGCAACTGAATCTGGTAGTTTTCCTTACAAAAACAAAGTAATTAAATAACAGTAATGATACTTTTGCATGCAGAGCGGGTGACATAATGTGGCTTATTAAGGAGAACAACAAAGAAGAGTGGGAATAAATGTATCCCTGGTGTAACACAGTTGCTAAAAATCAACAGCATCACCACGGAGACTAATTTGGTCTAAAACGAATTGTTCCTCAGGGGGCACGGTTATGCGAAATCGTCTAATCTTTGAGAAAAAAAGAATTGACCTTGCTTTATATTTGTTTTCTTTTTAATTTGTGCATTGCCACTCTTTTCAGTGTGATTGTACAGGTGAAAAGTAGGGCAGAATGTAACCACCAAAGTGTAAATAGATAAAATAAATAAATAAATAATAGCTTGTTGAGGAGGGGGAATGCCTTGAATCTGTCACTTTTACAAGAGTTTGCAAGCAATGTCACTATAACATATTAGTCTAAAAATTTACAAGCTACCAGGGCTTGTGCTAAACTTCCTTGGACAGGAAGCACACTGCGTTGTCTGAGGAATAACCGATTCCTAGATATTTCAGTAGTACCTGGCAGGATGAACTGCCTAGACATAGTTTTAAACAGGGCTGATGCAATAGCTGAGTTAATTGTGAAGTACATGCTAAACTGGTAATTAATTGTAATTAATGCTAACCTAATTTAACCTGTTTTGCTTCCAAAGGTATTATGATAAGTAAGACCTGATCCTGAAATCATTGTCCTTACCTAAATCATTTAATTTTATTACAATAAAAGAAGATTAATTTCAGGAGCTCAGAATTCACAAAATTTATCTCCATTCAACTATCTTTACATGTGTGTGTGTGAGATACAGGAAAAATAAATTTAGGGAAGAAACACACTGCAGCTTTACATTTCTGAGGAGTTGAGCAACATTGAATCTAATAAGCAACACTGAATAAAAAAAAATAAATTTTAAATTATGACGCATAGGTTGATGGTTTCCATTGAAGAACTTTCAAAATAAATTTATGGGTGGGAGGATTACTATAAAGCAATAATATTGAGCTGTGGCTGAAGGCTAGGAAATGAAATAGAATACTACATCAATGTTATACTGAGATATAATATTTTATACCATAATTTGTGTGCAGAATAACATGTTTTTCTTGGATAGAGGAATCTTGTGTTAGTTCTTAACCATGTTAGAGTTTCTTCTGGCATCCAGACTTGGGGAGCTAACATTTATCTAGTCAGACCATTAGCACCTTACAACCTGTTTTTTTTTCTAGTCCTTCTACTAAACAAACAACTTAGTCAAAGAATCTGGAATGACAGTTTTCTTTTGCAAATGTCCTTTAACCTTCATGACTGTTCCTAACTCTGTATTTATTTGCATAACACAATACTTCTGAAGAAGACTAAAAAGACTAGATGTGCAGTAATTTCCTATGGTGGCAGGGGGGAAAGGAAGAACAAAAGTTGTAAATATGCTTCTGATTTTCTTTGGGTCAGTGCATTTACATTTTGGTGCTTTAAAAGGTGGAAATATGCTGATATTAATTGCAGCATTGTTTTAAAGGAGCAATAGTGTAGGCACAGCAAACTTTTGGTGCATGTATTGGAATAATCTGTTTTAATCTGAGAGGAATTTAGTATCCACTGAGCACTCTGATTTACTAAGCATCTTAACTATGAATCACAGAATCATAGAAAGGAAGTGCTGCTTGAAAGCTAACCAGCTCTCTTGGGCCCCCCCTACCTTCTAGGGCTCTAGCCCACGGGATTCTACCGAGGAGGTCTCTGCAGAGGCTAAAGTTGGCCCTCCTGAAGCCCATCGTTGCAAGGCTACTTACAGCCCTGCCACCTCCTCGTTGGATCCTGAACTCCACCAGCTCATGGTCACTGCAGCCGAGGCTGCCCCCCACCTTAACATCTCCTACTAGGCCCTCCCTATTTGATAGCACGAGGTCCAGTAGCCACCTCTCCTTGTTGACTCCTCCACAACCTGCAACAAAAAGTTATCGTCGACGCTCTGCAGGAACCTCCAGGACTACTTATGCCTGGCTGTGTTGTCCTCCCAGTTGATGTCGGGGTAGTTGAAGTCCCCCATGAGAACCAGGGCCTGTGACCGTGAGGCAATATCCAGCTGCCTATAGAAGGCCTCATCAACCTCCTCGTCCTGGTCAGGTGGCCGGTAGCAGACACCCACCACAGTGTCTCCCACATTAGCCTGCCCTCTAATCCTTACCCACAAGCTCTCAACTCGCTCATCCTCGACTCCCAGGTTGAGCTCCATGCATTCCAGTTGCTCTCTCACATAAAGAGCAACTCCACCACCTCGCCTTCCCAGCCTGTCCTTCCTAAAGAGCACATAGCCTTCCATGGCAGCGCTCCAGTTGTGCGAGCTATCCCACCACGTCTCTGTGATTCCAATGAGATCATGACGCTGGGACCTCACACAGATCTCCAGTTCATCCTGCTTATTCCCCATGCTTCGCGCATTGGTGTACAGGCATTTCAGGGAAGCAACCGAGCCCGCAGGTTTCCCAGGAGGGGTGAAAGAGGACCCTCCGTGATCATTTCCTATCCTCACTTCCCCACTAGCATACTCCCGCTGGACGCCATCTGACCTAGGCTGCGCGGTACTGCTTGTCATGTCTGTGTGACATTCCCCTTCCCCCTTCTTGCCTAGTTTAAAGCCCTCCTAAGCAAGTTGGCCAGCCTTTTGGCAAAGAGACATGTGCCCCTCTTGCTGAGATGGATCCCATCATTCCTCACTAGCTGGTGGTCATCAAACAGAGTTCCATGGTCATAGAAGCCAAAACCCTGCTGCCAAGCCGAGCGGCGCAGTCAGTTGTTAATCTGCCATATCCGCCTTCTCCTCCTTGAATCCATTCCTCTCGTTGACAGGTTAGAGGAGAACACTACTTGGGCTCCCGTACCTTTGATGGCCATCCCTAGGGCTCTGAAGTCTCGCTTGATATCCCTCAGTTTCTCCATGGCATCATTTGTGCCCACGTGAAACAGTACGAGCGGGTAATAGTCAGACTCCTGAACAAGCTTTGGGAGCCTTTCTGTGACATCCTTTATTCGGGCCCCTGGCAAGCAGCAGACCTCTTTGGGTGAGGGGTCCAGTCTCACCCCTTGAACACCACCAAAGACGGTGACTCCACCACTTCCCCGGGCAGCTTACTCCCATACTTCACCACTCTTTCCATGTTGAAATTCCTCCTAATGTCTAACCTGAACCTCCCCTGGTGCAACTTGAGGCCATTTCCTCTTGTCCTAGTGGTAGAGAGCGATAAGGTCTCCCCTGAACCTCCAGACTAAATAACCCAGCTCCCTCAGCTGTTCCTCGTAAGCTGTGTGCTTCAGCCCCTTCACCAGCTTTCTTGCCCTTCTTTGGACATGCTCCAGCATCTCAATGTCCCGCTTGCAGTGAGGGGCCCATACAACTCCGTATCTTCCTTTCTCTGAATTGAGCTTCCTTGGTTTGGATCTCGTCTTGCACTACCAGAAGATGCTGCACCAGTGTTTAGTGATTATTGCTCAGCTCGTCTTGGGCCTCCTGCACTAGCCTAGCAGGTCACTGTTTCTCAGAAGGTTCTGCCTGTTCCATTTGCATTGTTAGTATGAGCAGGCCAGTGCTCGAGCTGCTTGTGCTATAGCCGCTGCTCCTGGGTTGAGGTGGGAGGAGGTTTCATAGTTGGGAAGTGCAGCCCAGGCCATGGACATGCTCTGCCTGGGCCCTGGGGGGCCAGAACAGGAGCTGGAGCCTCCACCTCATGTCCATCCTCCCCTCAGGTGTGATGGAAGCAGCAGCCTCCCCACGTGCAAGCGGAGACGGGCGCCATGTGTGGGACCGGCTTCTGCTAGGGCTGACTGACAAGAAGGGGATGGGGATAGGGGCTGAAAGGGAGGAAATTACCCCATCCCACTTCAGCAGAGCAGACCGGAGGGTTTCACTGTTTGCATGCACCACGCTGGCTGCGATTCGAGACACTGACAGTCGGCCTGTCTGCAAACATCTGTTCTCATGCACCACACGGCATCCAAGTTACATTAGGGTTGTGGTTATATGTGATACAGTATGTTTTGAATTCCAGAATGCCTTTATTTTCATTTTAAGGAAACACTATCTTACAGATAATTATTTGACTGCTGAAGGATTGCTTTTCAGGCATGGTACCTTCCCTTTTACAAAATCTACTTCTGTTTTACCTAAACCACCAGAAGTCATTACAGCTATTCCCTCTTTTTTTTTTTTAACACATAAATTTGCTATCATTTCTTCTCATACTTGAATGTTCTCCCACCTGTCCTCAATTTAATCCATGAATGTAAGCACATAAATCTTCATGACATTTTGGCAGAAAGCACCTATTTTCAGATGACTCCTTTAGGAAACTCTGAATCCAGGTGTTTGGTTTTTGCATAAAGTGTTGCAAAAGGGGAATTTTAATGTGACCATACGACCAAAAAAAGGTTACATTTCAAATGCTGTAGAAAGGTGGGCTTGCATGTGTGCAGCCTTCATATATCTTTTCCAAACCCTAAGTTATATTCAGAGAGCTAAATTATAATTACTGCACCATCTGTAAAGGGGAGGAATACATGTTTTTACTCCTACAAGCAAGTGATTATGCAAAGTTTGTTAAATGTAAAGAACATGCACTGGATATTGATGTCCTTTATCACACATGACAAAAAGGATGCCAAATGGTTGATCTCAAAACATATTTTTGGGGTGGCTTGAAAAAAAAGAAAAGTGATGAAATACTTGGCCATTTTTCCTTTGGCCAGATGGTTTCTAAACAAAGATCAGAATCTATTTGAAAGTCTCATGATAAGGTTTGCATTAAATAGTTTTGACATACGAACTGCATGGTCTGAAATTTGAAAAGCGTTTCTCTTTTAGTTATTCCAGGACCTGTAAGAACCGCTAGCTTTATTTAAGGTTGCACACTGAATTAAAGCACTTCTTGCTCTTAACCAGCTTTGAGATATTGTGCGGGGAACTGATTTCATCCTTGAAAATGGTTCAAATTCATCACTATACTGGAAATACTGCCCAAATCATCGATCATTTAAGAGAATCCTGGTGTACATAAGCATATGTGTATGAATAACATATAAAAAAGTATTTTAAAAAGTCCTTTGTTTCTAAGGCATCGAGGAGAGCTTTGAAATTTGGCATCTGCAGCCTTTTAGCTTTCTACTGAAGGTGAGAAGAGCTTGTGGGAGCACTTTGGCTATTGATGGGATAAATAATTGTCTTGTAGGAACCGGAAAAGGGGAGGAAATGAAATGTGCTCTGAAAAAAATATCTGACGGGTTATGTCTTGGATTTTTTTTTTTTCCTCTGATACAGAATATCAGCACCCCTCTCCTCCTGCAAAAAAAGTCCTTTAACAAAACAAACCTGCATTGTACACACACCTTTTCTCTTGAGAGCCGAGGGAAGAATGGACCACACAGGACAACTGTTATAGTATATCTCTTTTAGCTCATGCTTCTGGAAGGCAGTCAGATACTGCAGTGATAAGTGCAGTATGAGGACTTAAGACTGAATATAAGAGCGCATTGTTCCAGCTTTGATATCACCCAATATAGACAGACATTTTTTTTCCCTTTAAATCCTGTAATCACTTATATTTTCCCGAGCAACAAAAAACCTTTCTCCTTTTGCTTCTAATGGACTAATCCCGCAGAAAGGCTTTGCTCTGAATTCACACTTTTCTATGGGGCCACAATCTCTTTTCCAGTGAAAAGGTTAATTCAAAGGTCTTTTGAATGGGCAGCGCGGGCCGGGAGGGGATGCGGAGCCCGGCTGTGCACCCAGCGCGGCCGCACAATTGCAGGCGCAGGAGGGGAGTGCAGCTGCGGCGCGCGGGCCGCGGAGCCGCCGCTCCGCACCGCGGCCTCCAAAATTCCCTTATAATTTCTGGAGTTGCCTAAAACTCTAGGAGCCAAGATAAGAGAATGATGTAAGGAAGATTGATGCATTAATTGTGCTGTGTGAGACCGCACTTTTCAGCTGCCTCCGCCATGTCCTTTCAGCTTGTTTAATACCAGGGCTGATCTCTAAGAATTTGCTAATACAAAGACGGGAGGCAGGGAGGCTGCAGTGGGGGATCTTGAGCCGAGTTCTTGGCTTGCCCTGATATCACCTGAATGGTTCACACTTGTCTAGCACCATTAAAGGTAAGTGAAAATAGCTCTTTGGATGCCAGCCTCTCAGTGCACCTATCCTGGGAGAGAGAACGGGAATCTGAATGGCCCCATGGAGCTGGCTGTTATTCCTGTAGCTTTTTTGGCATCATCAGGACGATCCCTTTAAAATCTCAACTTCCCATGAACTTAGCCATTCTGATTTGAATTTCTGGTGGCAGGGATTCCCGCTGGCCATTCTAATCTCTTGCCTGTGCAAAAGATTCTTTTTATGCAGATGGCACAAAGGACTTTGTTGGGAGTTTTACACAGAAGGCGCAAATGAACCAATCTTCTGTTCACAAGCAGGAGGAGATTTTTCTTTCTTTCTAAGTATTCAGGTCATAGGGGTTTGTTCCTTTTACTCACTCAAGCTATCCCAGGGTAGAGAGCAGGTTTCTTGCCAGAAATATTCTACTTCTGGGGGGAAAACTGCTTTACTGTTCAGAAACAGCACTTTACATTCACTCTAGCAATCCAGATCAGTTTATAGAGAAACATTATGCTGCTGATAAAAACAATTTATAGGGTGAAATTATGCCCCAGGTTCAATGGGACTTGTACGTGAACATCTGAGGGCAGAATTTGTTTCTTGGAGGCTCATATTGCGCACCTCTTTGCTGCTAAGTAAACCAAGATCCGTTAGACAGGATATTCCCACATGCAATGTGGCAGTAGCTATCAAAAGCATGAGAAACTGAACAGGAGGCATGAAAATTAATTTCAGAAAAAAAAAAGAAAAAGAATTAAAGAAACAGTGCGTTCTTCTGAAGGAACATTTTATTGCCTGCTGTCCATGGGGGCTGTGTCTGCTCCTCGCCCGGCAGGCTCGTCCCGAGCGGCGCGGCACCGCGGTGCCCCCGCGCTCCTGCGGCCGAGCGGGCCCGGCTCAGCTCTGCGCAAGGCTAGGACGGCTCCCCCGCGCGCCGGAGGGCCAGGGACCACCCGAGGTCACCACGGTCACTGCCAGCAGGTTTCTGCGCGCTGACCTTCTCACAGGGGACTGTTCTCGAGCACTGGTGCAATGAGCTTTTCCAAACAGACGCCAGTCTGTGCTGTCCACCTGCAGACCCTCTACGTTCTCCAGAGGTGCCTAATGAACGCTGCTAGGACCATCTGGCCATTGGGAAGACACTCAAGGAAGGAAGTTTTTCCTTCTGCAGGATCACAGCACAACATCTACATGTGGAAGACACTAAATCCTGCATAGACGCTTCTTCCCATACTTTGACCATATGAAACTAAAGGCTGTAGGTTTTCCGAGCTGCAGCGTGTGCAATAGAAATCACACAGGTATCAGTGGCAAAGTAGATCCGCTTTCCATCTCCTTCTTTGCATGTAGTTTTCAGTAATTTCTGGGGATTGGGCCCAATTCAAGCATTTTCAGGCTGAACATCCTATCAATTTCTTCTTTCCTTTCACTAGAGACTCTTTCACATTTAGTGCTGATTGGGGAAGGGGGAGGAGGAAATCCCAAGTTTTTTTATGAAATTATTTCCAGACTAAATTATGGAAAATTCCAAAACTTTCTGAGAGAAGAGAGGCCATAGTTTGGACATAGATATTTATACTTTCCCTAGTGCTTAACAGCTCTATTTTTTATGTACACTAAGAAGAATGGAAGTTCATTTTTGCATTTTTAAGATGTCAAAACTACATAATACTCACTGAATGTTTCAGCATAATATGTAGCAATTACAATGGAGTTTTCATCTTTTAAGTGCTTTATTAACATCTACAGTACTATTGGCAAGGTTCGATGTGTAAAGCGAATACACAGGATTGTAGTCTGTACTTCTCATACCAAGAGAGAATTAGCATGGTAATTAAATTTATGTCTAGTTTAAGTTGCAGCTGTACTGTCGCTAATCTAATATAATAATCTTGGAATGCTGTAATTGCTTGTCTTCTAAAGTGCATCTGCTAGTTGGCACGCTGCAAGAAGCACAACTGATACTTGCTTTATCCTAAGCAGTGTCTGTGCAGTCATTTTGGAGTGCAAAGCAGCTAAGAGTTCCTGAGGTACTTGATGAAGCTCATTGGGTAGGTTTTGCTTTTCAATAGGAAGGGAGACGAAGCTCCATGTCTGACTCTATGGCATCATCACAGCTTTGCGCTCCCACTTTGCTCTGTTCCCACTTCCTTTTTCCCCAGTTGCTCCTGCTTTAGTTCCTACATGGTGACATATTCAGCTGAACAAATTTTCCCCACTTCTGAGCTAGACAACAAAGGCTTTAGGCTCGTCTCATAATCAGCAAACTGGTGAGCTTCTCTCACCAGTTAATTTTAATTTGCTTAATAAGCTACTGTTTGCTACATCTCTTGGAGATACTTGTGTCATAATTCCACAGAAGAGACAGCTGTATACAGGAAGAGTGGATACCTGCATAAAGGAGGTAAAGAGAGTTCTAGGACTGTACATCCAGAAGTTGCTTAAGTCTTTCCTTCTTAATAGCATGGGTCACTGAGGAAATGGACGTGCAATTAAAAGTCTTCTTGTTTGCGATATTTAACAAATTTTAATGAATCTATCTAGAATAAGTAAAATTTGTTAACATAGTCTTAATTGATTATCAGAAAAGATAAAAATACAGAACATGCATTCCTGGAAAGGTAACTCAGTTTGTTACAGTGCAAAAAGATATCTTAATTACAAGGGCCATGTCAGAACTTATGTGCTAAGACTCACGGCTAGTCTTAAGACATCACTTACTACAGAACGGCAATGGAAGGAACATCTGTGTTTATCTGTAATTTCAGATCATCTCTCTGCAGACTGAGAAACGTTTCAAGTGAATTTTGTTACCTTCCACTAAAGCTTTGATTAGTTGAAACTATTTAGCCTGGAGCCAGTACGGGATACAAGCTGTGACAGGACATCCACTATGTCATTCTGTTGGGTGCTTGACAGAGATACGGCCCTGGGTATCTCACATCACTGTTCTGAGCTGACTCCAGTCCCAAGTCAAGGCAAAAACCTCATCAGTCTGATCCTTTTCCCTGGTCAGAGAAGGAATAAGCATTTGGGATCTCAGGCATCCAGGCAGAAGAATTAAAAGACTTCAGCCAAGCTCTTCATCTAAATTCCGTAGGAGATTTCCAAGATGGAACTCTCTCTGCACATCTCTTGATTTTGAAGTATATTATCTGATGAAGAAGAAGGCATTGTACATTTAGTAATTGTTGTACATGTATTCTCTGAATCGCTTTCTTAGGAAAAAAAACGAGTTTTTTAATGCAAAGCGATGATTTAGTGCGATGCACTCACTAAATCAATAAACATCAGAGGACAGGTTTCCTTAATGAAACGTAATAGTGAGAAAGAATTGTTTTGAGTATCTCGAATAAATATGCAAACCAATCCCTACCTCTGTATTTCAATCCGAGAGTCTTTCTTGATTAGTTTTTCTTAATATAAATCACCGAGAGCAATGTAATAGTCCTAATATAGGTATCTAACTCCTTCCATTTTTCATTGAAACTACTGCTATTTATTTGCTCTTCTCTTTAACCTAGCTATTTCTGATTTAAGCTCAGAGTAAATGAGACTGTATTTCAAAACTGAAAACCAGTTGAACAGAAAGGCTGTGGGGTCTCCTTCCTTGGATATTCAAAAGCCATCTGAACACAACACCGGGCAACGTGCTTTAGGTGACCGTGTTTGAGGAGAAGTGTTGGACGACATGATGGCCAGAGGTGCCTTCCAACCTCAACCATCCTGTGATTCTGTGAAATGAAGGGAGGTTGGGAGGACCTACGCAGCTCCCTTGCAGCTATTCTGTGGCCTAGCGACTCCACACTGATGTGTTGCCTCAGTGATGATTTCTGTCCAACACACGGTGGTAGCCAATATTTCTCCTGCATTAGCAAGGAACACCATTTGACGAGCTCCTAGTGCTTTACATAAGCAGCACTTCTTTGTAAAACTGCTATCCGCAACAGAGGTAGATGAAGTTCTCTGAACTACCCCCTACTTCCCTCCCCAAAAGCCATACCAATCTAGAAAAAACAGCCATTATTTCACGCAAAAAAGGGAATTTGATTTTAAAAAGTGGAAATGCTTCATTTCGAGTGTGTCGAGATTTTTTTTAATCTTGAAATCAGATCATTTGTTTTAAAGCCTCAAAATCTCCCTGCCCCCTAAAACTGCTCCGAACTCTTCAGTTGGAATTAAATACTTTTCCGACATGCCCCTTGCAAAGAAAAAGTTACCTCTTGCTTGTTTAGAGCAGCCTAAAATTCTACCCTAACCCTATCATCACTTCCATTATTTTCCTGGTTTGCTAGCAAACTCTTTACCCTATTCTGCTTTATAAGTTTTTTACATTCTCCAGAGATGCAAAAAAAAAGAAAAAAAAAAAAAGCAAAAAAAAAAAAGCCCTACAAACTAAACCAAATCCCCAAAGCCCACCAGAGTTCATCAGCTGGTTGTTTAGTCCTGCACCACAAACAAGCACTGAAATCAAGAGTTAGCACCTGAAGATCTCAATGGTAACCTCAGTTGCTTGAGTCAGAGTGTGTTAATCTAGTAATTTAGGCTTGAGTACTTCATTTACTTATTTATTTGCTTATTTTACTGGACACAGCTAAAGCACGCTCAAACTGCAGGCACCATGCAGCATGTGGAGGGCACATAGTCCCAACTGTAAATGTTAAAAGGAAAAAGTAGTTGATTAATATTACAGAGAAGTAAAACTCCAGCGTTGGATATGTTGGTGTAAACTGGAAATGACTCAGCTGAAACTACTGAGGTCATTTCAGATTTATATGTACCAGAGGGGTGAAATTTGATCTCTTGGTTATTGATAACTTTCAGACCATTTGAGCAAAATCTCATTTGTTTCTCTCTGCTCCTGGAACAGTCAGGCTTCACAGTAGGAGGGGAAAAAGGTCTGAATATCTAAGCTGCAGTTTGGGAATTAAAACTCCATCAGCATGATATAGAGTGTTTTGCCCATTCCTGCTGTATAAATAAATATCACAAAATGTTTTTTAGATTCTGCCTTGTCTGTTACTGAAACCAAAAGTATTTGTACTTCCAAAACGATCCTCAGAGAGTTGCTTTGCATTTACAGAGATTTTCAGATTGGCAGGGAGCCACTGGACAACTTATTGAAAGTTAGTGAAAGCTAGAAGCAATATAAGAAATTATACTTGGAAGCACAATTTCATAGGTATTACTGGGCCAATTCAGATTTTGCTTGCAGGGGAGAACGAGGATAACAATACAACTCACTTTAGGAAATGAATATATTGTTCCAAAAAATAAACCTTATTACCATATCTATCCCTAACATAGTCCTTCCAGACGAAAATAATCCTCAAAAGAAAAGAAAAAAAGCCAATTCTGCTAGCTGTTGAGTAAAGCTATAATGAGGATAGTCAGAGCACAAGCACCTAAGCTGTATTGTTCCTTTGCAGAGGTTAAGAGTGCAAACATAAACTACAATTAATAATAAGCTTTTTTTTTTGTTCACACATTTTTTGAATTTATCCAGCCTATTTGTTCAAAATCATTTGCCAGTTTCTTAAAAAATATTGTTCCACCTTTTGAATGGTCTTCCTGTGATTTATGGTAAGGGTTCACTATTCAGATGTCAAGAGTCTAAATGTGGTTAGCTTCTTAAACTGCGAGATATTGTTTCTGCTCCTCGACCGGGTGATTTATGCAAGGCAATGAATTGTAAATTACAAGCATAACAATGGAGAATTAGCACTAACTTGCAGAGCCTGACTCCTCATCCCTGCAGGCTTCAAGTGCTCCCTTTGCGAACAGTGATAGCACACTGGAAGGGGATATATATATTTACTGGAAGGAAATATATATATATATATGTACTTTTATGCTGAGATGCTGTGGAGACAATTGTGCTGGGGCGGGAGGTTGCGGGGCGGGGGGGGGAGCTTGGCTGAAATGCCATGCATGCAGATGACAACTGTTTCAGCTGCAGCTTTAAAGAAGGAGCAGCTTGTTCCCTTTGCTCCCCTGAATTCTCCTCATTTCTTAATTTCTCTGGAGCACTGAAAAGCCTTCGGATTCACTCAAATGACTTGGGATTTTCAGAGGTGTCTGTGTGGTGCGGTGGCCATTTTGGGAGAAGGGACACAAGACAGGGGAGCCCAGCAAAGCGCCGCCACTCTGGCTGACGCAGCCCCCTTGCGCCTGCTCATCACTTGTAATCCCAACCCAATCTCATCCACTCCGGGTCCTCCACCATAACAAAATGAACTGAAATATTTCGGTTCCCTCAGGATTTTACAATCTCCCTGTCCAGTGCAGCAGCTGCAGGGCAAGTGGGCAATAGGAAATGGCGGCGAGCGCAGGCAGCGCCCCCTGGCGCCAGGGCTGGGATCTGCCCCAGGGCGGAGCTGCCTCAGGAGCCCATCCCTCTTTCCAGAAGGTTCCAGGCACCTCAGCCGGGGCCCCGCAGCCCTCGTGCTCAGGCTCCCACTGCTGTGACACCAGAACAGAGCAGCTGCCATGGCCGCAGGGGCTTCCTGAGGGAGAGGAAGTGCTTCATGACAGAAGCCTTATGTTACCAGACAAAACTAAGGCCAAAAAGATAAAAAAAGATCCTCAAAGTGCTAAGGAAATATTGCCTGATCCTCCCCATCCCTCAAAATGGATTTAGAAGCTGAGCAAAGTAATATTTCTGTGTTTTATTCGCTTTTAACCATACCTGGCTGAATAAGGATGGGCAAGGCTGTTAAGAAGCGGGTGTTTGGGGCTTTCTGCCTGCGCTAACCGGCAGGCTGAAGCTCATTTGTGCCTGTAGAAAGACTGCAAGGCTTGTCTATCTGTGATCTTTTAAGAATAGAGCCTTTAAAACTAAAATCTACCTCCTTTTGAAGCTGGTGGGAGACGTTTTTGTGGGGCCATTGCTGGGTTAGAGAGTAGGGAAATGGGTGGAGGGCAACATGCCATTGAGCAGTGTGAAGGGACTGATTCACCCAGATCCGCTGGGGACAGTGAATATGATTTCTGTATATTTTAAGAAATGACCCCAAAGAGGCTAAACGATAGTGAGGGACCTAGGTCAGAGCTGTTCTGGGTCTGATCCCTGTAAAACACACTCCTACAAAGGTAGGATGTGTGTGCATTTGCTTGAGAGGGTAATTTGAAGAAAGTGCTTTAATCAGGGAGATTCAGCTGTTAAATCACAAATAAGCTGTATTTTTATACTCTTATTATCACATGCATATTATATGGAGAACTGAAGTGAATATGATGGTTCAAGTACCTAAAAAATTTCACCGTGCTGTATATACTGCATTTTGGCAGTTTTACGTGCAGTTTTGGGGAGAGGAAAAAAGGAAAAAAAAAAAAGTGTCTGGGAACGTAAATGAAATGGACCAAACATAAGGTTATAGCGGCATACTGAAACGCACAGCACCACATAGGTGAAGATCAGGACATCTGAATGCATGTGAAAAATAATTCTTCTGGAACTGATGAGACTGGTTCAGTATTAGTTTAGAGGATTACACGGCCTAAAAAAGGAGCAAAATGCTGCTAAAGGGTGAACCAGTCTGAATTTCTGACTTACTTTTATATCCTTTTCAAATGGCATGTTACAGACTCCAGAGCACCTGCCGAAGGCTGCAGAGCTGACAGGCATGCCGGATGCAAGGCAGCTCTCTTGGCAAGGCGTTCTTGTAATCCACAGGTTTGCCTGGATGATGGGAACTGCTGTTTCCACGCTGCTCTGAGCGCATGAGATTCGTCTTGTGTCACCAATGTTCTGTGCAGGGAGGGTTATGCACTAAGTTGACTTTTGGCAGGGTTCAAGGGAGAACAGCTGTACAGTCAATAATTAATTCCATAATTGCTTTAACCTAGACCAAAACTGAGACAAACCTTAAGCAGAAACACAATGCTGACAACACTGTGATCAACTGTCTGTGGAGCCAGGAAATACTAACGAAATTTGCTCAGCAACATCAAGGAAGAGCTCAGCAGACCTGAACCCCATTATTAGAAGCGCAACAAGCCCTTTTGAAAGCAGTATTTCCACAATATTAATATACTTATTTCTCTACACAAACTAGTAAAGCCTCCATGCTTAATGAAGAAGCCATGAAAGGCAGAGATGCCTACTCATAGCCGAGTCCCCTTGGAGAAACTTCTGCCTGTCATTTGCATCTGGAAATCTAGTGGAGAATACGTACCACTTCTTTCCACAATTTCTGCTTAGATGCTTTCCAGAATGTTGCCAGTCCCTCAACACAGGTTAAACTTCTTCTAGACATAGACACACCAAGAAACATACGCACTGTTTTCAGTATTTCTTTTTTAGACATTTATGCCAGAGCGACCTCTAAATGGCCCAGTGCCAGTGGATATTTTTTGC
Organism: Tinamus guttatus; assembly: GCF_059628265.1. Taxonomy (NCBI): domain Eukaryota; kingdom Metazoa; phylum Chordata; class Aves; order Tinamiformes; family Tinamidae; genus Tinamus; species Tinamus guttatus. Next base: position 945,924 of record NW_028288985.1, on the reverse strand, counting down.
ATGGTATTTTTTGATGCAGCTGTGCAAATGCTTCACTTTGCCATAAACAGCATATCCCAGCAATGACACTTGTAGATTCTTGCACAGGCCTGGAGCTTAAGGCTTCTCGTTTAGACAAGCAATATCAGCGGGGTCTTTCCTTTTCCTGTCTAGATTCGGAACCGAAGGATGATCTCATGGCTGCAACCTCCTAAAGATGCTGGCAGAACATTCACATGCAATAGTTATTGCTGAACAGCTCCATGTGTTTAGAGAAAGCTTCAGACATGGGCAGCTGGCATAAGAAGCCCATCATCCTACTGTAGCATATTTTCAAAGCCATGGCTAGGATTTTTAACCTGTGCATTATCAGCTTAGTACAAAGAAAACACATGGCAAAAGCCCCATGCAGTCAGCTGAATACACTGACGCTGGTTTGAGGATCTTGAGGACTCCAATACGAATACTGCAAATGAATACTGTTGGCTTAGCTATGACAGTTCTCTTATGAGATTCTTTGAATCACTACATAAATTAATATATTTTCTCAATGCCTTTAGCTGTTCACCTTGGGTTTTAATTTTCTACCGTATAAAAATGTTTGCATATTAATGTGATGAAAAATCATCAAAATATCTTTACATGACACATAAAAAGGAAACCATACAGGAGAACATAGAAGAATCTTTGAAACCCTAATATTGACTACATAGCTTTTCATTGTAGTGCTACTTGCCAGTAACGATGCCTCACATGTATAATTGCTGGTTTCTGAGTGACTTGCAGGGGAGAGAGCATCCACAACAAGCTTTCTACATGTCATTGTAGAAGTTCCAAAAGTCTTGCACATCCTCTTTTCTGTGAAATTGGAGGAAATTGCAGGTCTCACTGCAAAAAATAAAGGCGGCACTCATGATTTGAGCCTGAATGCTGAATTCATAATGGTACCTTCAAAAGTCTCATTAAATGCTGTTCCTGGACAAGTGCTTGAAGTGAAATATATGTGCATAGATGTAGTTATATATATGTATGTACACATACATATAAACATAAGAAATACATAAAATATATAGCTGTATATAAATATTTATATGTATACTTTTGGGTCCCACACCACTCGCAGCACGGTGCACAAAGACTAGCATGTAAAAGGTTCCTGGTCACCGTGGAATGAGTCAGAAGAAAGGGGAAATCTGCTTATATCAAGAGATGGTGAAAAATTTCTGCCTACAATGAGTAGATGGCATATGTGCTGTGGCTGTCTGGCCTGTGAGTCAGTCGGTCCTTGGCAAGAATCAAGAAAGTTTAGTAGACATCCATTATATTTTAATTTAGAAGCTATTTAGTGCACTTCAAATATGTAAGTTTACGAAACCAGAAGTTTGGTTTTGGCTTCTATTCACCAGTTAGATGCACGCTATTTATGTACTTTAAAATACTGTAAAAAAAAAAATTCCTTCTCAATCCATATCAGTTGTAAATATGAAGTAATTCTCAATTTCATTCATTCTCCTCCTGCTCATCAATGGTATACATGAGCACAAATTCTGTCTTCACATGTATAATCCTCGAAGCCTTGCTAATTTATTATCAAATGTGCTGAGGAAAATGGACATTTAGTTCGTATTCACTGCTACTTCATACTCATAATTTCCATTGGCAAAACACTTTATTCTGAAAAAAAAAAAAAGTTCTGGAATTTATTATTTTTTCCTCTTGTTTCTGATAACCACAATTATTTTTCATAAGTAGCCCCATTTGTTTAGTTTGTGCCAGCTATGGAGAAAGGATAATAGGGGGAAAAATAAATGGCAAATATGACAATGGCAATAGCTGGCACAGTGTGCTGCTTTTAGGCCCTAACTTTTTGCGAAGTCCAGACACAATATTTTACTGGCACAGATTATAGTAAAAAATGAGAGGCAACACAAAAGTATTAGCTTTGTGACTAGTACTGCTGTTCTAATACAATGGTAGTAATCATTGGTATGACTGGCCGTGCTTTGTAGTTCTGATCAAAGATTGGAATCCCCAGGCCCTCAGATTTCGCCACAAAATGTTTTGGTCTATAACTGCTATGGTTTTCACATCTTTTCTGTTTAAGGAGATCTTTTACAAGAAAAAAAACCACAATCATTTTATCATCTTCACGGACTAACCATGTGAGGGCAAAAATCACCACCCTTTTGTCTTCCCGCGTGGTGCATTTGATGTTAGCTGGTGACGATGAGACTCGCAGGAAGCCTGGGGCTCCACGGCCAGCTTCTCCCGTGGTGTCCCACCACGCGGCAGCGAGGGCTGCGCGGGCAAGGCCACGCGAGGCTTCCAGGGCTGCCGTGCCGTCCCGGCGGAAGGGTCGAACACTGTGAGCCCTCTGCCTCCTGAGGAACAGCCGGGTTTCACCACTTCATGAGGGCCCTGTTCTGGCACCCTCTTTCCAGGGAGATTCCCGTCACAACTTCGAGAAGATTAAGCTAAATAATTCAGCTACACAATTAACATTTGTATTGATTTTTTTGACTAAGGAGAGCGGTAGATGGATGTCTATAGAACGTGTCAAGGCTTAATCTAGCTAGCCACTGGCTGTCACTGATGACCTCAAAAATACAATGGTAGCACTCTGCATTAAGAAAAGAAAGAAAAAAAGTATTAAAACTCAACTAGGCATCATCTATACGTTTGAAAGAAAGGCCAACAAAGATGTTTTGTTGGCTTTGAAAGACATTACTGCTGCAGTAATGCAATCTCAGTGCAAATGTGTGCAAATCTTTCTCATTGTGGTGAAAGAGTGGTTTCTTCATATAGTTATACAATAAAACACCTACCGTTTCTATTAGTTGATACAGAATTTCGTTTGGATCACACATGGCTTAACTACTGAGCAATGAATGGCATCTGACATGAAATTCACCTGGGTCAAGGTTGAATATTCTGAAGAATTTATAATGTATTTTTATTTAGTTCTTCCCCCATTGTATATTCCCCCTTTAACTAGGAACAGGAGTTGCTAAACTGCCCAGAAGAAACGTCACTTTTGTGGTATTGCTGAGCCAGCCTGAAGCAGGAAGTGTCAAAAGGTCTGACTATGTTGGCTCACGAATTTGGGTAACTTATCCCCACTGAAAGGAAATTCCATATTTTGGAAGATTTGCTAATTGCCACTGCCTTTTGCCAATGCACCATAAATTATCAGAAAACAAAATTGCTTTCATTCTGGTTAATTAAAAATGGCAAAAGTTAAAAAGTTAAGCTAAGTTTTTTTTAAAAAAGTTAATGTCCTCTGATGAGGGCGAAAGAAACCTCTCCAGTAAATCAAGCTCAAAGCTGTGCTCTTTTGAGTGGCTCCAGCGTTACTAAACATCTGCTCGCCTCTTAGTAACTAAACCACATTTCTGGGAAGAACAAATAAAACTATTATTTCCCTACATTTTCTTTGGATACAAGTTGCATGAAGTTAAAAACAGAATTACTGGTATTGGAGTGCCTGAAAAAAAAAAAAAAAAAAAAAAGTCATTTGATAATGGCACCTATGTTATATCTTCATTAAATATTTGAGTGCATCCAGTGTGACCTGGTTATTTCCAAAGGACAAGGCATACTTGGGCCGAGCTGAGTCTCCAGCAGTACCGGGAGGACGGAGCTCCCTAATGCGTGCTGAAGAGTTAGAAGTCTGCAGAAACTGAAAATGCAGGGGTTAATTTTCATACTAAGCTCACATTTAGAAAAACATGAAACAGATGTTCATATCAAAATCTGGTATTTTTTCCTTAAGAGCCAAACATGAAAAAGAAGTGAAGTTAAAGCATGCATGCTAATAGCTCCTTTCAAATACTTTAGTCCTTTTCAAATGCATAGATGTTCAGAAAATCTTGGCCTAAGCAATTCTGGGTAACTTAAAAAAAGTCTCTTCTGGCTTAAGCTAACAGAGTTGCTGCTCTATCTCAACAGGAAAGAACTTTTCTCCTGGGGTCTTCTGTCTCACCAGTGAATTCTTGTGCTAAATTAACTTACTAATCGGCATGTACATATGTCTGTACATAGAAGGGTAACATGTGGCAAACAGGCAACCTGTAACAGAGAGAAACTGCCTCCTCTAAGACTGTTCATGTAAAGAAAGATACAAATAGCAGTTAGAAGTGTACGTTGCCAGGTCCCTCTGTGATCAAAGCTGTAGCCCTATTCAGACGTGACACTATGAATGAAAAATGTAACACAAATAGTACAGAATCAATGATATACTGTATCCTGCATACTTCAGCAATTTGCAGTATTGCTGTTTTGCTCATCTGACGCCTCTGGACCATTTTGGACTCTTAACTGCTGCGCGTGCTATAGCTCACCAGACTAAAGCATGTCTCACTCTGCAATGGAGTTTGAGATTAAAGCAACAGACTGAATAGGTATTTGCAGACTAGGTTTTCTGTCCTGGGTTGTGGGAAAATAAAGAAAAAAGAGGGGAAAAAATGATGCTCTTTCATGCTGGCTAGTCATCTACTGAAGGGAAGTGCTAGTCTTCAAGGCAGAATGCAGTCCTGTCCAGACATGGCTGAGCTTTCCCTCAAAGAGCAAAACTGAGTACCAGAAGCACCGCAAATGCATTGGCATAGTCCATGGTCCTGGGCACACAGGAGCCGTTCAGGTACAGACTGTGTTTGTCCAAAAAAAGGGCTGTGCTGAGACAGCTCCTCGACTAGCTAGAGTACGTCTGCATTTTCTCTTGTATGCCCATTGATAATTCTAGTCTCTTGAAGCAGGTATCAAGCCAGGGCCCAAATCTAAATAAACCTGCTAATATGAATAATAACCAGGTTGTAGGTCCTGGATCTTGTGCTCGGGGGCCAGGCTTCCCCAAACTACAGCATCAGTCAAAGAGCGCTGCCTGCCAACTGTGCGAAGGGATGACATGCTGATGCTGTGGCATGACGGAGGGATTTTGTCGTGTCATTTGCCAGCAGAGTGTATTTCGCCCACGTTACGCAGCAGAAGTGCAGCTGTCAGAATGCAGGTGCCTTCGCCGCGCGGGGCGGTGCAGCACGGCAAGTGCAGCAGGGAGGGCGGCTGCCGCCGCTGCTGCTGCGCGCGGGGCGGCTGCGAGCTCAGGCCAGCCCCGAGGCACGGGAAAACGTCCCCATTCTGACTGTTACTGCCTCCCCTTACAGTAACTGAGGGCTATTGGCAACTCAATAAAAATGCCTCATGCAGAGGAGCTGCATGCCACAGAAATTTAACTATTGCTGTCTCATTTAATTTGGCCACTGAAACAGTTATTCCCTTAGTAATGTCATTTTTTTGGCAGAGATACCACATCTGTCTGCTTCTGATTTTTTTGTTATTATTAATGTGGCTTCTGAGTATATGAAACAGTTTGCACCAAATTACAGGGTTTTAGCAGTAGACGACCTCTCTCTGCAGGCGTGCATACGCAGAGGCATTTTCACCCCCACCGGTGCGCTACCTGTGAGCTCTCTGCGCAGGTTCTTCGGCTCCTTCATCTGTGATGATGCCCAGTTTTCCCTTTGTTCTCTGCCACTGCGCCCTAGGCAAGTTGTGTTACTGTGCACTGGGGTATTATGTGCATAATCCAGGACATAACACATTATCTTAGATTTTTTTTTTTAATTTGCTCAGCTTTTTATATTGCTTTGTAATACTCTGCTTCACTGACACTATTGCTGCCTAAATCAAGCATGTTTATTGCAGGCTCTGGTTGGCTTTAGAGCTTCCCTTACTTGCAAATAGCATCATTAAATACTATATATATATATATATATTTTTTTTTTTTTTGTAAGGAGCTTGCTACAACTGACAAGGCACGCTGAAATAATTTAAAATTCTGTACTAACAGCCGCTGCAGAAAGCAGTATATAAGAAAATGACTTGCATAATTAATATCAACATCCATAACCCTCGTGCTGGTGAAGCAGCATATGTAACCAGGCAAATAGACAACAGCAGCACTGGACTTCTCTTCCACAATTCTTTAATTTATCCCTGAATGAAAGTGATGAAATGTTAGCTGTTTTTGCACGTGTGAAAAGATCTTGCACAGAGCACTCATGTCTAAGAACATGCACGTGGTGTTTTTACAGCAAAAATAATGTTGGTTTGCAATGCCTAGGTATATAGTATTTTTACTAGAGCTGTGAGAGTTTAAAAAAGCCAACTGAGCAGGCATGCATGTGTGTGTCTTTCCCCTCAACCCTTTTCTAAAGAGTTTAATTTAACTTAAATTCATTCAGAAATAAGGACAGAAAAGGGGAGAAGAATGTAGACAAAAATGAGGGAAAAAATGAGCATAATTTAAATAGAAAAAAATGAGTTTCACCTGCACTTCAGAGTTACTGTGAAAATACTTATCTTTCCAGCACTTTCTTATTTAGGAAAAATAAAAGAAAAAAAAAATACATATAATGGGCCATGGGAAGGTTATTGAGTAATAGAGTAGCTAGGCTCAGCTGAAAAGACATTTAATTTGGAGTTTGCCAGATACCCTTCTGGCAACTTAATATTAAGGTTTTTATATACTGGGGGATATATCTTGTTCCTGGGTCAAATCTAGCTGCATTTTTTTGGTGGAATAGAGTCCGTGGCAGCTGAGGCACATAATGATCTGGCCACGTCTTGTGAAAGGAGTAAAAGAGGTAGACGAGAAGGATGTTTTGAGATAAGTTTTGAATTGAGACATTATGGTCAACTGGATACAGAAACATGGTCTTGCGGGGAGAGAAGACGACTAGAAACAACAAATCTACAGTATAGGGAAAAAAAGTTAGGAACTATTAATACATTGACACTAGTAAATTTACTTTCTAGAAGTAAATCCAAAGTTTTCATTAAGTTTAATGTCCCCAGCTCCACCGCCACACTATTTCGGTGTTTATATGCACCTTATAAACCGGGTATATTTGATATGCCATTCATTAGTCTGTGGTAGTTCATTCTTTGGGGTCTCGTAATTAGGAGAGTAACTCTTTAGACGGTTGACTTCAGTTATTCTCTCAACATGGGCTTGTTAATATGCTAGCTGTATAATCTGATTCCAATGAGTTGATGGTTTCTATTAAATAATGAATAAAACACCTTTAGCGAAGCCAGCTAGAAATACATGACTTTTATTTAATGTTAGCTATCTGCAAATGACTGATACAACCAGCCTAGCTGTTTTGGGCTGTAGGAGAAATTATAACATAGTTTTGTTGGCATCTAAAGTAATCAAATGGGCTTGTCACTGTGCCTTTAGACATGAAACTATTTATATATGAAAATAATCTATTTCATATTCGTTTCATAAATTAGAAGAAAGATCTGAGGTAAATATTTATCTCCTCAGGTTTATAACAGAAAGTATGACTCTGGTGGGTAGAGCACAAAGATGAACCACTTCCAGATTTCTCTGAAGCAACACTATATCTTCTAATTTTAAATCCTCTTTATGTCATTGCAAGGGTGACAGAAACAGGCTTTTTAAAAACTTCTGTTTTTAAGGCCCTAATAGGCTGATGTCTAAAATGGAGGGTTTGTTAATGTCAAACATCCCATCTTTTGAATATTGAGGAAGACTTTTCAGCGTAAAATTCTGTATTGAAATGTCCTGAAGATTGTCTCTTCTTCTACTAAGTAAGGATGACTTCCAGTATCATTAGCAATTGTTCCCTAGAAGATTCTGTTTCGGATTATATTATATATACAATGGGAATTTATTTGAGGTTTCCCAAGTTCTCTAGTTCCATTCCCATGAGCTAACAGACAGTAGATCAAGTGCTTAGCAGTCAAGTATTCCCATGGCAAATATCCACCAATGTCCCTTTCATGTGATGCAGTGGCGTAATGCCCATTCTTCTGCTTCATCATTCTCTTTCAGTACATACAAAGTTCCAGTAAAGGGCAATACCATGTATTAGACTGTGGGAGACATTAAGCTTAATCTTTAAAACCTTATGGTTCTGTTTCATTTTTGCTGACCACTGGAAACAATTACAGCACAGACAGCACATGAGAATGTCTGACAGCATCTTCAGGCCCTTCACACTCAATTGCTTGACGATAACATTTAGCTTTTTGTTTATTACAATCCCGGTGCAGAGCATATGTTTGTATCAATAGCCTACATATGGGCAAGAACCAAGCAACTGATTCTTCTAGGTGACTCATGAAATATCTATCAAATAAGTAAAAGATCTGTCAAATAAAAAAAAATATATTTTCTAAACTGTCTAAACCGTTCTTTATTTCTGTCTTTATGACAAGGTATACACTGACTGCCACTGCTGTCCATTTATATGCAGCTGTTTCGTGCTCAGCATTTCTGAAAAGTTGTCTTCTTCACATTGATTCTTGCTATTACATCTTTACCATCGCAGCTAGTAAAGTTTATTTGCTCCTTGGGAGGGTTTTTGTAGTCTTCTCTTTGCCTAACAGCATTCTAAATAAGACTTATAGGAAGTTGGAAAACAGAGAGAGTTAGCTACTGTATATGCTGTCTTTCTTACAGGCACCTTCTCAAGGAAGAACCAAGGTTTGCATAGAAGGTGCCTTCTTTGCACAGAAAGAGTTAGCTTAAGGACTGTACATAAACCATTAAGGACCCTGATGTGTCCCGGGTGGGACAATTCAGCTTCTGAAGACAAAGATCTAGAGGTTGTAGAAGTGAGGAAGACAAGACAAAGAGCAGTATATTAAGACAAGAAAATCCCAGCTATTCGGGAAATTTATGCTAATGACAACCAGTTTGCAGGCAATTTCTTGGAAGAAGAGAGAGAGAAATGATATATTAGGAGGACAGCATTTATTGTCCAGACTAGTTCCAAATCTTGGCTAGAGGCTAGATACTATCAGAGATTCTCTCACTTGCACAGCCCAGAAAGTGTGACTAATATTCAGGTGTAGGCAAAGATGCAGCCAATTACATTTCTGAAATGGAGCTTAGAATAATAGTAACTGCTCAATATAACTAATGTATAGATAGGACTTCCATAAGTCAGAATCTGTAGGTGTTCCTACACTTTTTCTCTCCCATTCCTACAGTTTTCCCATAATGTTTTTGAGTTCTGGAAGCCAGGGAACCTTTGTATCCTTTGAGACTGGCAGGATGGCATAAAGCGAGGTCAGTTGTGTGCTCACTAAATAGCATAAATGCTGGTCAGAAAAGGGGTCTCCAGTTCAGTAGCTGGGAAGGTTGTGAGAAAAGGCTGCACTTTTCAAAGGTTTGGTCTCTGTTTATTTTTTGATAAACAACCTAAAATGTGGCTGGCTTACTGAGACTTTGATGAACATCTTTGCTCTAAAGCAGACATGAAATTCAATGGAACATCAGTCATAGACATTATTGATACATTCCAAGTTTTGACCCCACATGTATTTCATATTGTAATTCAGTCTAATCGACACATCTAAAGACAAAAGAAAAAGCAAAGAAACATTAAAACCATTGAATTTCTTAAGCTATTTTTTAAAAAATTGATTTTACTGGAAATTTTTGTTCAAAGATATTTTGATTTTAATGTTACTTGAATTAAAGAAAGACTCTTTAGATGCATTTAGTTTAATCAGATTAGCTTCCCTACCTTTGACCTTCTGTGCTTGTGTCTGCTTTCTTCTATACCCTATGTAGAAGTTTTTCAATGCTTTTATAGTTTTACATGAAATAAGAAACATATAAAAACTCAAAAAGCTTGAAATCCTGTTCTGTCTCCCCATGGATGTTGAATGATACAAGAGGAGGTTTGATATGTTTATGAGTAGTATGTCCAGAAAGATTCTGAAGACCAGCACTTTGATAAATCTCCCCTTTACCTTTTTTTTTTTTTAATGTATGATAAAAATAACAGATTATTGCAAAAATAAACTTCAGTGTTGATGCAGTCTCTTAGCACTCCTTTCTGTGTAAGGTTGCAGGCATTCCCATTAAGCTTAGCTGAGTAAGTAGTTTTGTGTATAACACTGCACAAAACTGGGATGGAAATAGAATAAAAGAGGAATGGGCAAACTCTAGAAGTAACTTAATGTTTCTTTTGCATATGAGAATGATGATCTATTCTTGGCTCAAGAATAATATAAATACACATTCCTCAGAGGAGAGGAGAGATGAACGACTGACGTGGATTTTTTTCAAAGAAAATTTTTTAGAAGAGGACATCTTGTTGAAAATGGCTGAAATAGATTAAAAAGTGGGTTGCTGTGTATTAATTTCTGTCATTCAAATGTCTGAACAGGGACTGCTGTCAGCAGGAAAAAAACAGTTGACAGCTTTTCAGGCATTCAATTTATAGACTATTTATAATTACTTATACACTGCAGTTCTTTGAGAATAAATTAGGGCATTGTAGATTACCAGTATGTCATGCCTATTCCAGCAAAAACAAAGAGCGCTAAGCACCATAGATAGAGCAATCATTTATCAAAAAATGATCTGTAATTATACAGAATAAGGAGTACTCCAGTCTTATTTTGTTTATCCTCCATAAATTATGTATTTATTGTTCATGATTAAGTACTTACTATCTATAATGGTGTTTGCATATTAGAGTGTTTGAGCCACTTAAAAAGCATAAAAAGTGGGTTGTGTAGGTATGTATAGGGGTATCAGATCATAAGAGTGATCCTGCCTTAAGTTCTACGGTGCTTTACTCTGCAGGAAATCCCATCCCATCCTTCTGCTCTCTTCAGTTCAGACATGAAAAAAACTGGTGTGTCCTAAGTGGAACAATCTCTTTCCTAATGAGATTTTCTTGGGATGGTTGATTATGTTGAAATGGATGATTAGGAAAGTTGAATGGCCCTCAATTATTAATCTTATGCCAACTATCAGAATTTCTTCTGCCACCACCTTTACGTTTCAATTCAAAGTAAAAGCAAATACCAATGGGACTCTTAATAACACCCTGGTCTCCGAGTGAAATGTGTGGTCTGCATCTTTGACATAGATATAACATGAAATAGAATACTTATATTGTACATGAGAAGACTCATGGAATCATTATGTGAAATAAATTTTTAAACTTTGAGAATCTCTTCACTTGCATCTTTTCCAACTGTTGGTACATTTACTGCTTTCCTTTCACTGGAGCATTTGATACCAAAGGGTGATCTTAAGAAAAAACAAAACTGCATTTATATGGTATTTCCAGAAAGTATCCAGACATTCCTTGAATAAGAAACTTACTTAGCCCAAGTAATAATGTACGGGGATACATTTTTAAAACAGAAAACATCAGTTTAAAAGGGATAATGCAAATACTGTGTCTACAAGATCAATCTTGCATACTGTAACTTGCATACTATACTTGCTTCTTTCGTGTTTCTTCCGTTTATTATTTTGTACATGTAGATGAAAAAATTGAATTTTTGAAAAAATGAATTTTGTAGATGAAAAAAACATAGAAAAAATAGTCATTGAAATAAGAGAAATTCTCCTATCAGTGCCATTCTTCCCACCCTATTTTGACTGAGATAACGTGCTCTTAAGAAGATAATTTGATATTATGCAAAATTCTTAGTGGTTTTAATTATTTATTTTTGTCCTCTGTAGTTTGAATTGAAATGGTCTTTTACCCCCGAAAAATGTAAAGACTGTTTCAATCCAGATTGTTGGGGACAAACAAACAAACAAAATTGCATAAATATCAAATTGTCTCTATGCTTGCTTTTTGAAAAGAGGTGGGTGTCTCATCATATTTGCTTTTGAATGCCATCTGAGTGGAGGCCAAAACCAATCCCTAAATTTACCTGGCCAAAACATCATACCATGAGAAAGCCGGTGATGACAGCTGATCTGCAGAGCAGTGTACACTGGAGCAAGAACACTGTTTGTGCAGCTCTGCGCTCCTGCTTTCTTGGCTCGCTTCTCTCTTGGCCAGAACAGGTGAGGAGTTGGCAGGTTGCAGCTCCATATGTTATTGTTTGCTGCCCTTTCCCCAGTGAAGCCCTGGTAAAGCCTTAACCACACGTGGGATCCCCGGGATGAGACCTCACCAACCACGTGGCCCCTGCGCTCCCCTTTCCTCCCTCAGCCCATAGCAGAGCATGGGTGATCGGCTCCCTTCCGTGACAGATTCCTCCTGAGTATGATGCTTGCCTCCATTCCCAGGTCACCATCTCAGCAAAATCCATTTCTAGCACACATTCAAAGACAACTGAGATCCAGCTTCAGTCCAGGAAGCCGGGTGTCCCCGCAGGCCCTGGCGTTGAGCCCGTTCTGCCCTGTGCTCTTGGCCTCGGAGGCAGCCCTGTGGCAGCACAGCCGCAGGCCTTTCTGCTCAGCAGTGTCTTTCATTGGTAATTCATTTTCTACCTGAAAACAGGGAACATCTGGGTTAATAGACCACGTGAAAGTTCACAGGAAAGAAACGAGTGGATAAACTAATCGAAGAGAGTAACGGACAGCCACAAACGTAGGTCGGCGTTCAGCCACCACACTGTATCTCAACTGGACTGCCTTTAATCACCAAGGGGAAATGTGAAAAATAGAGAAAAGAAAACAAGGGGCAAGTTTTAAATGTGTTTTAGAGATTTAGTGCTCTGGAACCTGTTTATCTAATACAAAGCAAACATTATCTTCAGTAACTTGTGCTTGTGACTTACTTCCCATACACACCATAGATTAACAAAGCATGTTTTTAGATTTGTTAACATTTAATAAAAGCTAAACACTCCAGGGGAAAATAAATAGTTTTTATCCTGTGCTGTGGCTGAATTTCCTTTTGGTTGGAATTTTAGCTGGGTGCTTCTAGCACTTACAGTCAAGAAAACTGAATCTAAGCAACAGGTTTGTACCTGTGTATGGAGACCATCATTCTAGCATAGTGTTATGTTCATTAGAAGAGGAAAGCACACCCCTATTAATCTTATTTGTATTAAGATCTTAAGGAAATCTGGCAAAAATATAGATTTGCACGAGTATTCAGAAAGTCATTGGTAGGTTTGGAAACTGAATCATTGACTTAATCCATGTGTTTGAGTTTGGATCTCTGAAAAGTCCATGCATGTTCTGAGATGAAAATAAGAGCAGTTTTAAGAAAGTCAACTGAAAAAAAAAAAAAGAACTTCTAACTATCTGATAATAAAATTAAATGTGTTACATTTATTAGTGACTTTTGGAGTCATGTTTGAAAGACAAGGCATGTATTGTGAGGTTGTGCTAATGTTATTCTCCTAGAATTTTATTTTGCACTCCGTAAAGCATAACATAACCCATTGTATCTAATTGTACAAAATTACTGATGGGAGAATATCTGCATGCTGGCATCACCACTCTATGTGTATTTGCATTCAGCATTGTAAGGGTTGAAAAAAGTGACACCTAAGAAAGCTGTAATACTCATTAGCAAGTCCTTTCACAGCTTTCAGGTCTGGCCAAACAGAAGTGTTAAAACACATTTTCACCTCAAAGCATGTGAGCTGATCACTTAAATAGCATCAGGAGGCATCAGGCAGGGAATTAAATTACTGTAAAGTATGCGTTAAAAATATTAGCACTTTATGAGTGTTTAATTCAGGAATATATACATGCATTCACACACATATATGGACTTTTTACATTTAGTATTAATTTTGGAAACATTTAGTACCAAATGCCTTCTCTTTTAAGTGATTCATAAGATACACATGCCAAATAATCTTAAAAGTATGCATAATGAACTGAAAGTATAGCTTCTACTTTACTTGTACTACAGGGTTCCTTGTGTTATTTCTTGTGTTACCAAAACTTGAGAACATATCTCAGATTTCTATTTTAATCATAAGCTTGCTCATTTGCATTATCCTGTGATCTGCTGCAAATAACCAACTCCACTTAGTGCTGCTAAAATAAGTCCACTGCTACATGAAAGGGCAGTGCTGGTAGTGAACTGGATGTGAAAGGTTTGCTCTTTGAGTAACTAAACTGTTTTCTCTTGACCCTTTTCTTTTTTCTCCTCCTTTCCTGGGATAGAAAGATCAAAGATCATCTTGAACACGATAGTTCTATGCTTCTACAACAAACTTTGTAATGCAGAACCAAATAAATAAATCAATAAAGGTGTGTTGGTCAGCAAACCCTCTGTACAGTCCTTAGCTCTCTGCTGTCGCTGTGCAGGATGAACTCCAGGTCTGCCACGCTGCTTTGCAGCTCCGCTCACCCTGCCTCCCCTCACGTCTTCCCATCATTAGACTCAAGTCCTAGGCCAATAGCAGATCCACAGCGCTAGTACACGTTTCACTGGGATTTGGAAAAATCCTTTAAATAGATTTTTATTGGTTTTTAAGAACAAGGTTATTTTGTGTTAATAATGGGCATGCATTAGGCTTTAGATAATTGCTTTATGTAACTTAAAGTTTTGCCTTTCAGCTAAATAAACACTGTATGTGTTCACAGGTGTATTGTCCTCAAGGGCATTCTGCTTTTCAGGGTGGCAGCTGTTGCCAAGGTGTTGCTGATACAGCTCTGTGTATAATTTATTGGAAACAGGTGCTGGCTTATGATGAAGATAGACAGGAAACTAAAGCAGACAACATGTTTAACCACCATTTAAAAAGTTCAGGTTCAGAAAGACAACGTGTCTAAGATGTTTGGTGGATGTTGCCAGCGTCTTAGTGAGAGCTTATAAGCTCCCACAAGTCACCATAAGGAATAGATTGTCCACAAGCTTTAGGAATTGCTTTCTAATGAGCATTGTATGTTATGGTGCCCGTTTACATGGAGTACAAGCTGTCATTTGTAACTAACAACAATTATCAAACGTGTTCCTGGGCTAATGTTAACAATGACTTAGAAAGAAGGCAACATCCAGGAGAATGCTCAGATCTGTGGGCACATTGTTGGGTTCAGCTGCATCTATGCAGGGTTCCCCACTTCCCCTTTAACAGGAACACTGGAGACTTTTACTAAGTGCCAGTAACACCCAAGGACTAATATGCCCAAACAAGAGCAGGAGCCCGATTCGAATTTACAGAGGAAGTGAAGACACCCCAAAGCAGAGTAGTTTTGCCACCAGATGTGTCAGATAGCTACGAGTGTGCTACCGTGTTATGTGGGATGCTGCTGCAACACATGGGCACTGCACAACGAGGGGAACCTGAGCCAGTGCACATGGGAATAGGTGGAAAGCCTTCTGCTGACCTCAGTGGGATTTGGATTAGATCCCAGGGGAAAAAATGAACTTCTTTATATTGTGTGGCCAAGTTAAACCATTAATGTTACTTCAACTTTGCTTTTTCCCCTCGTCTTACTTCCCTTTGCTTTTATTGTAGTTTTAAACATTTGTAAAGTAAGAAACTTTCAATAGGAGTTCATGAGGCTGTTTATTCATGGACAGCAGTTTGCATATTTTAGCAAGTAATCTACAGTTTAATCTCTAGTCTCTATAAGATACATATGTAGTAAATATGCATACTAAATATTTTTAAAAGAAGTTGTTAAAGTGTGTGCACAGTTCTTAAACCTCAAGCCTTAAATATCTCAATGATTTACATTTAAAAAAATACCCAAAGGCATTAAACCACATTATGGACTAATGGCCTGCCAATTTTTTTTTCTTTTTTTTTGGAAATGTTTGAGTTACAATGTACGAGTATAAAAAGGCAACTGAAACAACAAAATTTGGTCAAGAAAATATTGACCCCAGGCTGAGACCTTGTATGCCAAAAATGTTGACAAAATTTTATACCAACCCTAGCAGGCATGTCATGTTTAATATTTACAGTATATGGAAAAAGCTTTGGCAATTTAATGCTCGTATTAATTTGAAAGACGTTTATGCAGGGTAGAAGCTTTTACATTACCATTCCTAATTTATACCAGCCTTCCTTTTCTTTCTCAAAGGATAAGTGATCTACACTATTGGGGGCAAGAAGGGGAGAAAATAAATCCCTCAAACATCCACACCAGTGAAGCTTTTGCTGTACTCTACCTTAAATCACGTACCTGACTTGGAGTGATCATCCCCTTCCATCAGATAGATAATGCCATTTTCATGCTGTTTTCACTTATGGATTAGGATTTCATACCTTTTTTTTTTTTTTTTTGGTAGAAAAGCAAATATCTGGAATAAAATAAATCTTTTTAAAAATGTAAAAAAAAATCTTTATTTACTTTGAAAGCTGTTCAAATATTCAGTTAACAAACTTCTGTAAGGAATGATAATGTTTCATACCCTACCAAGTGATGAAATACAATGCCACAAAACAAGTGGAGAAACGTGATGATTGATTATTAGACTCCTTAAACAAATAAATATGAACTAGTTAATGATACTCCTCTGTGATGAAAGTTTTACTGCATCGGTACTCAATAAGGAAATAAATGGGTGGCAGGAATCAACTACTGCTTTAACCTAAAGCTTTGCATTTGAGAAGCCTGCTCTCCACCAACAAATTATCCTGAGAAAGGTGGTGGCTTGAGCACATGCACTGCTATATATCAGAGATTAAACGGGGGCAATCGAGCCACAGGTGCCACAAGAATCACTGGGTGAACGTGCCCTCCTGGGTTACGTTGCGGTCGTGCCTTTTATAGTCAGAAGAAAGGAATTGTGATGGAGCTGCGTGTCATGGCAACACGTGAACAAGTTGTGCCCTGATGATTAAAGAACGACTAAAAAGGACCCTGCTTGATTACCAAAACAAACAAAAACAAACAAGCCCCACAGGATCAACATCCTGGCAGCTGATGAAAGCGGAAAGGCAGACAGCCCTTTTCCCAGTGCTGGCCTCAGTCATATCAAAACATGTATTCCCAACAAATAGGCCCAGGTTGCCTTCTAGTCAATATGGTTATGCATTGGAGCTAATAAAAAAAAAATGATAAAAAAAATAATAAAAGGATAATGCCGCTAATAAAAATGTTTCTTTATGGCTGATCACAGCTCCAGAATCCAGAAAGCCTCCATCTATGATTTTGCCACACCTGAGACCTGCTCTGGTCTGTTCTAGAGCAGACAGTGACTACTACTTCACAGCAATATCTTGCACAATTGTGGAAACCCAAACTGTTGTCCATTCATACTTAAAATAGGAGGGAGGCTCATTAGTATTGTCAACCAGGATAGCTCATCCTCCGCCTGAAAGGTTTGTGACCCCAGAAAGTAGGTGACTGTGGGTGGCTGGTAGCAGCCACTCAGAACACACGTGTAAGTGGCACCGACCAGGGGCTTCTGGGGCCTCCCGAGTGGATCCCAGAGCACAGAGCTGGGCTCGAGGGGGTCGGGTGGACTGCGCCGGCCTGTGAGAACGGCGGTGATGACTGCCTCATCTGCACAGATAGAGAAACCGGTTGCAAACCAAACCAAATAAGCAGTTGCACATGAGTAAATGACTGAAAGTCACTTCCCAGCAATCTCAGTAGGCATCTGGTAAGCTTTTAGTCACTCTGCTTTCAGTGTGATACTCCCAACAGATGGTCCTTTTCAGTTCTCTTGGAAAAGAAGATTGTTTTCAAAAATTATTTTTGAGTGAGGTACTTTATTATGCATCAAGTTAGACACATTATATCAAAAATATAAAGCAAGCAAAATCAAAATAAAACATTTCCATTTTGACAAAATAAAATGATTCTGCCAACCCAGGGTAAATTATTTTTATCTGACATTTTCCTTTACTGAACATTTGTAAGCTTTTATTTTCTAATTTGGAATCAAGCCATATTTCAAAATCTTATGTGAAATGGATCTCCTGTCTTTCACAGAGCTCTTTTTTGCATCTTTTTCCATTTTGAGTGGAAAAAAAACAACCAAGAATATAAAAATATGTGTGTCTACTCCACTGATTGAGCCTCGCAAAGTGAGCTCCACTTGAACAGGATTCAAGGTGTTAAATCTATGTGCTCTCCATGTCCTTCTCATGCACAGAAGTTTATAATTCAATGTTTACCCATCTTTAGTCTGAGCAGCAGGACTGAAGGCAGCTATTTTTCCCCTTCTTCCACCTCCTTGGTTATACAGGACAGTAAATGGGGAAAAAAAAGAAAAAAGAGAAATCAACAGAAATAATGTGTCAAATAAGACATCATCTAGATTATGAAAAATCAGGTGCAAAGAGTAAAGTTTTTTTTTGTTACTCTGGGCAGGGATGGTGGAACATGGCAGAATTAGGAAAAGAGTGGTTTGAGGAGGCTGAGAGAAAACGCACATCTTCCTCTTGTCAAAGCTAGTGGAATTCATGGCACAGTTGGCAGAGCTTAGTTGTGGCAAACATCAGAAGGCATTGCTGCAGAGTGAGAAAAGAGCTAGGCACCAGAGCAAATGGAAAAGTAAGCACCCCCAGTAGCATACTGAAAATCTGACAGCAGACAAAGAGCAGGCTTTGGGCAACACAAAGCAAGAGGTACGGCCTTCAGGCTTCCTGGAATTTAAATAAGGTTTCTGAATAATACGTGTTTATCTTAGAGGTCATTCTTAATTTGCTTGATTCAAACCTTTTTGTTCCCTTGTCTGCCTCAAACTGCTGCAGCAGCCAGGAGCATCTTTCTGAAGCCTGTGTGGTTTTTCCTGATGTGTCAAGCATGCTGGGAATACTGGAATGGCACTTTTCCTCACGTATCAACTAATGCTCTGCAGAAGATAAATGGGAATGAACAAATCAGCAGTAGACAAAGAATAACAACCAGCACCTTGGCTCCCATCATAGGCGTTGTAGACACAAAGGCATTTTTAATAAGAGAAAAAATTTCTTCACCTCACTGGTAAATGTTGGCATTACTATTTTTCCCAACACTACTCATGCATCTTAGAGGCAATTGCTTTTCTTCTGTGGTTAAGATTTGTAAATGAACCGCTTCAAAAAATCTAAACCGTGTCTAGAAAAGGATTCTGAAGAATGAAAGGGATGGACAAAATTATAAGATGCTTTTCTAATTAAAATGCTAGAGACTTAAGACTTCTATACGTGTTTTAGTAATTAAGACTTGTGGAAAGCAGAATTTGTCATCTTTTTCCATTATGACCAAAATAATGAAATTCACTTATTCTTTCTAATACTTCTAACTGGGACACAGAAGTCATAAAACGCTGCCTCTTTCAATAGGTATTTTTGCAATGAACAGTGAAGAGTGGACAGTATTTCTTGAGTTGTATGTACTCAGTAAGTAGCTACATGCTTGCAATAGTTTGTTTGCCTTGACAAGTTTACAATGTGAAACTCATGAATTATGCATATTTCTGGTGCCAGTACCCTTAAAAAGTGGTAAAAATTATGAAGTTTATGTCTCTATTAAAATAAATTTCTGTCTCATGGAGATTTTCAGAGCAGGGTTAAATCTAAAGTGTATTTCAAGAGATTAGATCTACTGGATTAAGTGATTGCACTAAATTCAGTGATTATATCAACAATGCAAATGCTTTTTTGAAGGCAAAGAGATTTACACCTGCTTTTTCCAGGGCTTAGTTTAGACCTCAGTGCATAACATAGTTGAAGGGAAATTCATATTTACTCAGTCAAGTTCTTTGCAACTTTTGTATCTTACATACACTAAATCCAAACCAGTGACAGTTATCTTGGTACCTAACAAGAATATATTTCTCTCTTGAATAATGACCCAAAGACATTTTTACTATAGAATTTGTATCTAGTCAGCACAAGGCTAAAGATTTCTAAACTGTTTGTGGATAGCTTATAGATTGGATGCAGTGTTCCTAAAGGTTTTCCTAGGTCTCCCCTTTGCTGGGGTTCTAGAATGTAAGGGTAGTTTTATTTTTTTGCTTCCTACATATAGGAGAATATATAATATTTAAAAAAAAAAAAAGTCAAATAATTTAGACCATACCAATTTAGGTTTCTGTCAAGAAGCTAATACTGTTCCATAGGTCCTTAGCCTTCTTGTCCAAAGATATATAGAAGTTACAGCATATACTCGGTCAGGGCTTATTTACCTAGGAGTCAAAAACATCAGTTTTTTTGGAGTATCAGGCCAGATAAACACACCACATTTCAGGCACTTGCTTCATAAAACAGAGTAATATACTAAAAAGCTGAAAAAATAAGTGGTCTAAAGATCCATTCAGCTGCCAATATAGCTGAGGAGAGGGAGGAAATCCATCTGTCTTCCCCCCTTACATTCATTCCAAAATAGCAAGGGCTCTTATTCTATTAGCAGAGACTGGGCTATCTTTACCAAAAAGAAGGATGTAGAGAATAGGAAAGTGCTTCAAATTCACCCACATTTTAAACAGATTTAATTCTGAGCTTTGGTGCTTCCAATGGTCCAGATGTGGGAATGATTTACTCTGCCGCTTTGTTCAGGTAGGAACAGTAAGATCATGGCCGAGGACATCTGCTCTGTCGTAAATAAAACATAACTGAGCACAGTTGAGTCTTTGATGTTTTGAATCCAAGAAGGGCAAGGCCCTTTGAGGGGCTGAAGGGCTGCTCGGTTTGTGGTGGCTACTGGGGCCTCAGCATCAGTGCCGCGGGGCAAGTGCCGTCCTGCCAGCAGGCCCTGGTAGCCACGCACGGGAAGGCTCTGCCCTGGGACCAGCACAGATATCGATTGCCTCTTGCTCTCAACAACTTAATCTTTAAGTCTTGATTCATACTGACTGTACAAATCTACACCCGTCTTGTCTTTATTAGTGGATAAGGTATCTTTTGGACAAGCTGGTAATCAGTGCTCAGAAGAGCCCAGGAGCCCTCTTTTGGGGCAGAGATGGGAAAAGTTACTTAAGTGCTGCTCTGATTTCTGCTCTGGAAAGGAGCTGGGCCTTTTCTGGCTGCTTTAGAGCTAGCAAAGAGGGAAGCAGCCTGAAATCGCACCAGCAGGGATACAGTCCCCCAGGGACCGTTCTGCTGACAGATCTCTTTCAAAATATTGTAGATTCTGGCTGTGTCCCATCACTTTCCCAAAGCTAAAAAGAGCAGATGTCCAAGAAGCGGCTAAGCAAGACGATGACTCTCCTATACCACAGGATCACCAGATGTCCTGTGCAGGCAGTTTAAACACTGCTTCTCGGTGCTGGGCCAGAGTAAAGAGCTGAGGCTCTGGCATGGCTTTGGAAACGATTTGCTTCACAAGCACAGCCTGTGGTTTTTCTCTTCTCTAAAAAGGGAGGCCTATTTGAAAAGGAAGCCTTTAAAATGAGGGCAGAGATGAGTGTGCAGCTTCCCTTTACTTCAGTAATTTCCAGGGCTGGTCCTACTGCAAAGCCAATGAAGTTGTTGGTCTTTAAACTGGAAGGATCTAGTTTTCTTTGTTCTGTCACCCCCATGTCATTAATTTTAGTATAAAGACTGTGGAGGAAGGAAGAGAGCAATATCTCCAAGGAACACAGTATTGGAAAAAAAAAAAGAGCATAGGGAAGAGCTCTCCTCAAAGGGATTACAAAACAAAGTGAAAAAGAATTGAAGAGGTCATAAGAGGGTGGGTTTTTGTTTGTTTGTTTGTTTGTTGTGTGTGTGTGTGTGTGTGTGTGTGTGTGTGTGTGTGAGAAAGAGAGAGAGAAACAATGAGAAATGGAAGAGGAACTAAGTTCATTCAACAGATAATAAGCCAAAAGAGGGAAAGAAAAAAAAAAAGTTAAGAAGCTTTATCCAACCTGGTCTGGCCAGCATGGACAGGTATATTGCTGCAGACCAGCTTTCTGAGCTGACTGGGCAGCCTGGGCCTTCAGATACCAACACATGCGATGAGAAAATCAAGTCAGCATTTTTCTTTCCAAAAACTATCCCATCATGTCCATCTTCCCCACATGACAAAACTTATGCTTGAACTATTGAAAGAAAGCAACCCCATGAAGATAATGAAATCCATGAAACTGTGACTGATAAGACAAAAAATGCAGCATTAGCTCTGACTGTCCACAATTAAGTTTTTGAAAGCCTGACTGCTGACTGCGAATATTACCCGCACATCTTTTCCCAGTTTAGTTTGGAATGGGTTTGATAATTAGGGGTGATATTCCTTTGTCAAAACAAGTCTTTTGTTAAGCATTTAACAGATGCTCTAGGGATTCTGGTAAAGTGCTAATTTTTTTCTTGCAGTTTATCTGGAGCAGAAACCTATGTTTTATCATATGCTGTAAACTGAAATGAGAAAACAATATAGAGTCAACTTTTGCTTTTGGTTTCCTGAGTCAATAAAATAGTACATCTGTACATGAGAAAGAGGGTAACTAAATAAAGAAAATGTTTGAAAATTCAGATCATGTTAGTAATATATATATACACACACATATATATATGCACCAGTACTACTTCTGTTTGTGTATAGAAATCTTACAACATTTACATACATTTATATGCACAAGATTTCTATACAAACCTTACAACAAAGTTCAGAGACACATGGGACTTTATTCCATGCTGACTGCTGACGTAGGAAGTAGCTGGAGGCTAAAACCGGCACTGTTTATGGTCAGCGAGAGCACAGCCACCATGGTTCATGGCACTTCACCCGTAAAGGTGTTTTTTGTTGTTGTTTTTAGGGTATTTTTGTTTGTTTTACAGTGTGCATTCCATGCGAAATGCTGAAAAAAAGGCTACTGCTTTAGAGAACAACAAAGGCCAAATTAAGAAAATAGATAATTCATGCAAGCAGGAAATTCTGTCTGGGTTGGCCCAAGACACCCTACAACACCAATGGGATAATTGGGTCTCCACATATGCTTTGAAATATTGGTCTGATATACAAGGTCATCACATAGTTAGGTTGGTAATGAAAGTACTTTTTTTTTTTTTTTTGATTTAAGATGACTGGCATATTCTTGGTGCAGTAACAGGGTAACATGGATAAAATCCCCATAACTTAGGCAATTAAGGAATGTCTTCTGCTCTCTGGCTGGATGGGAATATACATGAAAGAACAACCTTCAAGAAATGAAAGTAAGTCCCTCTTTTCTTTTACATTACTTGATCCACCCAAGAAGAAAAGGTACTTAAATAGTTGCCACTTTGAAATCTTCCAGTCTTTTAATTTAGCTCCTGAGTCTGAAAAAAATTAATCAGACCTTCCTTTATAAATAAAGGTGATCTTAACTTTCAAGGCACTTTCCCTAAGTTGTTAATACTGCCCTGATCCAAAGTTGTATTAAGTAGCGACATGAGACTGAGCCTGCTCCAGAGCCTTTTGAAGTTTGTGAAAAGATTTTCATGGTCATCAATGGACTTTGACTCAAATTCATAACTCTAAAAACAGGCTCATTTATATTTGTCTTTTCGCTCCATTAACTGCTCCATAACTAGCATTTTCTGGAAACAGAAGACACAGAAATAAGCCTAGAAAAAACACCTTATGACCTCATTTTGTTTAAGACTACTAATAATTAGAAGAATGAGGAGGAGGCCAGAGGAAAATAAAAGCTGAAAAAAAGTTGCAGAGGAAACTCACTAAGACTAAGACAAAACAGTTGAGAAGAAGAAACTGAAACAGTGGCATGAAGAAAAATAGGTCAAAATTCAGAGTTCTGTTTCCAAGGTAGAACATTATTGAACTCTGCAGCCTTAGATTTACATTGGGCAAAATCTGACCAAGATCGACATGGGCATGCAGAAATATTAGCCTAAATTTAAACCGTGTCTTTTGAAAGGTTTTCAAAAGCAAACCCTCTTGGTTCTACTACTCTTGATTCAGGAAAAATACCAGAGCCAGGGTCACAAGAGCTGGTGGGCAGAATCTAGTGGGAACACTTAGTGGACTGCTGTTCCTAGAGCTTTGCTTTCTTAACAAAAAAGTTCTCTTTTAAGAATAGTACTGGAAAGGACCAAAGTCTCAAGAAAATTAGTCAATCTTGTTTTAGTCTTCTTTGATGCAACTTTAAAGAGATCTGCATTGCACATTTTGAAGACAATATTCCTGACCAGAGTTATAAATTGCTTTGTAAGTTCAAAGCTCCACACGAGGACTTTATTGTTGGACTGCACTTACATGATTATGTCCAGTGTCAGTATAGGGCAAAGGCTGAAATAGGTTTGGCATATAAGAAGTAAGAAAGCCCAAGTGACTAGAAAAGAGATTCCATGGATCTACATAGGTCCACAACGACTACACAGGGAAAGGCCTTGGAACATGAGATAATATTTGAGATTAATTAACAGTTTGTTTAGTAAAGCCACAGCCAGACTTCTTTAATTCAAACACCTTTGTAGACCATGTTTATATGCAGAGCTGTAGGCAATTACTAAATATATTATGTTCTCATGCAAAAACAAAGCTCATTTATGAAATAAAATACGACTTAATACTCGAAAACAAAGAATAATATATGCTTCTATAAAGCATAAAAATAACTACATGCCAGACACTTTTTACAAAATCTCCTAGACACTTAAAAAGCACAATAAACATCTGTTTTATATTGGAGTGCCAAACCTTAAAAAAATGCTCTCTCTTGTTAAAAGTCCAGCCCCTTATTTCAACTAAATTACCAGGTATTTCTACAATATCATGCTCTTGTGAAACAACAGTAAACAGGAGAGAAATAAAAAACATTTCCAAACAACTGAATGTTTAAACATAAGAGAAAGACATGGAAAGGGAAATAAAGATGATCTGGAGGTGAAGGTGTCTTATGAGCTTTACTAGAATATACTAGTTCTATTCTGTTTTGTAAAAAGATGGTTACCTTCCAGCTCAGAATAGATTAAATGCAAACCAGGACATCTTTTCTGATGGTTTGGTTAAACCTGAACAATGACTGTGATTTTGTCTCTTCTTTCCAACCTCAGAAAAACAGCAATAAAACACAATATCACTGTATATCATATCATATGGCTGCATATTGATACATGTATCAAATTAGACAGCAGTCAGCACAAATCAGCAATAAAAATGTAGAAAATTCATAAAGAAGTCTAATGATATCAGGGAAATATTTGTTGCTAGATTGCTAAGAAAGTAAGAAGTTGGATCACGTCTATACCTCTTCCCTTACACTCCTAAAAATGGTATGAACACATTACTGGATGGCTAAATCAAATTGTTAATATTGTAGATAAAGCAAAATTAATATATACCTTATGCACACACATGCTTCTGTTTATCATTTGAAAGAAAAAAAAGATGATATATTCATCTTTTATCTACATAGAATGATAATGAAGTCCCTTGCATCACATTAACAGATCACTATTAAAAACCTTTTATTAAAACTGAATTTTTAAATCAGAGAGCAAATGTACTATAAATCCAAAAGTTATCAGAGAACAGTAGAAATATACAACATCACCAAAAGCCCAAAAGAGGAAGCAGAATGACCATAGTAATTACATGTCAGTTAGTCTGGCATCAGTCCCAAGGAAAGTAGTGGAAAAGCTGATAAGGGATTCAATTAGCAGAAAATCAAAGGATAGCAGTAGAGAAGGTGCCAGTCAAGATGCCTTTACGGGAAAAGAAGTCTTTCCAAGCAAATTGTTAGAGGTAATTGCATAGACACAAGAATTTTGCAAGGTATTTGACTTAGTACCTCACTGTTGCACGATTAAAGCATTAGCACCGAATAAAGCGGTTTACGGGAAGAGAGGAGAACGATGGGAACCTCTCCCTTACATTGCACGTGGCAATCTGCAGTCTGATATTAATCCTGCCACCTTTATGGACCACGCTAAATGTCAGGTGAGGCAAGCAGGAAATAACACAGTGCTGGAGCTAAGCTATTCCCTGGGCACCACAGCGAGAAAACGGCCAGCAGCACAGATCTGCTAAGAAACAGTGGAGAAACTAGTGATCAAGAAACTCCATCTACATGTTACCAATGGTGGTGACAAGTCAGTTTTATCACTAGAGACAAATATCAAAGGAAATCTAAAGTGCTAAACCCAAACTGCTCCTCTCCCCTGTTGGACAAGGACAACAGCAAGAAGAGTGATAGTGGTTCAGATATAGCAGTACGCAGAGACAAGCATTCAGGTAGAGACCAGAGGGGCAGGTTGCCTTGGGCCTCTCAAATAACTTTTAAGAATTGTCCAACTGTTCATAATATGCAGGTACCAGCCACAAATCATCACTGAGAGGGGAGCGAACCTGGGTTTTGGAGTAAACAGCTATTGCAACACTTTTACTTGGAATCTCCAGGGAGAGCCAAAATCACCACTGATTAATTTTGCAGTTGACATGAAGACCACTAGACACCTAGCTTTTTTTCAGCTCTGCAGAGGGTGTATATCTTCCTAAGATAACACCTTATTAATGTACTTAAAAATAGGCTGTATGAACAATCCCATTCTCTCCCTTCTGAATCCTAAAAATTTCAAATCTCCTCAGTAATTTCCACGATCATTTCAAGATTTTAAGCTTCAGAGATGAAATCCTGAAGTCAGTGACAAAAACTTTTTGTATGAGGCTTGAAAAGAAACTAAAAACAAGGAAAGTTTGGCAAAGCTTGCCTTTAAGAAGAACAACATATATTACACTTAAAATCTGGATGAAGATCTGAGTATCCTAACATTTGAAGTTCAATCTGGAGAAATGGACAGGTTCAACTCTACTACAGACAAAATATTTGGGGTATCTGAAGCAAAAATATATAGACTGATTCCTTAAACTTACGACATAAAATGTGAAAATCTGAGTGCATTCTAAGTCCTACTGAACAATTAAGTCTAGCCTCCAAAGATTTTCTGCACATAGATCACAACAGAGATGCTTTCATGTCTCAGATCTCTTGGGAACACTATATGTTTTGTCTGCTTTGTTTCTTAATGATTTGCAAACTTTTAAAACTTGGCTGTGTTGCTACTTTGCTTGTGGGTTCAAGAAAAGACAAGAATCCATAAACCTTTGATCCACATGCTACAAATGTACTAGGAAAAAGAAAAGAAAACAGAGCATTGTCAACAGGAAGATATAAGAGTTGGTTTGTATGAATGAGGAAAATTAGTTCCAAGAAACATGATATGGGAATTGTTGTTTGCTGGAAAATAAATGTCTTTGTAAGAACTTTTTTTTTTTAAATGCAAAGTATTTTAGAGAACATTTCATACTAGATTAAATCATGAAGATACTTTTTCCTGGTCTCACCACAGAATGAAAAGACTGCCGAGTTTCACAGTTAGCTGCAGGAAAGTAAATAAGAGAAATGGAATTAATGATATTGTTAGTCGTAAGTTTAATAATCTAAAAGTTGGACTTCTTCGCCAAGCAAGTTTCCTTGGCTCCCTCTACAGTCAAGGAGGGACAGGCGCTTTGGAGGGCAGCTGGTGTCCCTAATGCCAGGCCTCTGGCTTTGGGTGCAGTGACACCTCCCCAGCTCCACTGACTGCAATGGGAACACGAGCGACCCGCTGGGAGCAAAGTTCAAGGGGAAATATTAGCATTTGGAAACTGATTCTATGCAATAGTATTTCCCCTACTAATTTCTCCATCTGAGTAGTATATCACCTTCTCATAGTCACTGTTTTTTTGCCTTAATTAGGGTAGCTTTACTAACTTGGTAGGCATAGCAGATTCAGCTGAGACATGGCTGTTCTAGAATCAAAAATAAAACATTTCAAAGCAAAATAATGAGCTGAAACAGTAGTATTCACCTTAGATTTAAAGGTCCAAAACATTGTGGCTTAAGGTCCCTGAAGTGTTCTATTTTGAGTGCTCTTCGACTTGAATCTAATCTGAAACAATATGAATGGATATAATTAGTAATATTGTATAAAAATCAATTAAGATCTACTAAAATGATTAATCTTATT
This sequence comes from Tinamus guttatus, assembly GCF_059628265.1. Taxonomy (NCBI): domain Eukaryota; kingdom Metazoa; phylum Chordata; class Aves; order Tinamiformes; family Tinamidae; genus Tinamus; species Tinamus guttatus. The sequence continues at coordinate 918,366 of NW_028288985.1, read as the reverse complement.
TCTTACTAAAGAAAGTCATTTCTTACTAAAAAATGACCTGAACACCATTTTTTCTTCAACAGAAACATTTATTTGTATATTTCTGCAAAATATTTTAATCTGAAAAACGTTTTTTTTTTGATGGAAAGAGTTCAGTTTATACTTTGTTTGTGGTAATATTATACTGGGTGTGTTGTATGCTGTGGAATTACTGCCACATCCAGTGACATCAGCACAGACCATTTCATTAACTTCGAGGTTCACCACTACCACCATATGTTTAGCTTTCTTGGGCTGAAGGGTTGGGGAAGTTTATCCACATTGCTAACCTGGGACGAAGGAAGATTTAAGCTGTTGAAACGCTAGGCACCGTTTGGAAAGGGCATGTTATTTACAGGAGGCACAAATCTATCGGTTAATGCAAAGATACAAATGAATTACATCAATGCAATATGTCTGAGATAAAAATGTGTTTAAATATTAGGTGTTGCCTGTGCAGTGTGTGGAGGTGCCCAATGGTCACACAGCACTTCTGCACGGCCACCCCTTGCCTTGGCAGCTTTGGGATCAGATGCAGAGGACATGTGGTCAGCGCTATGTGGCTAATGCATCTGACTCATTTGAAATTTAGGTCTTCGAGAAAAATGAGCAGCTAAGCAGCACACCCGGAAATATTAGCAGGAAATGAAACTTCTTGCAAAACAGGGGGAAAAAAAAAAGAGCATGGTTTCTGTATTTCATATGATGATAATAAGATATTGGAGATATTCTTTCTCTTCTCTGACCAATCCATACAGGTGGATCAGCAAGTGAAGGCTTTCCCAAGTGATCCTGCTTGTTTTCAATTAATTTAGATGCATTTTAAAAGGACTTTAAACTGTAAACCAAATCCACATCTTTCTTTAATCATAGATCTTATATAAAACCTGTTATCAATCTGGAGGTTTTAAAGGGAGAGTTTAAAGAAACATTTGAGGAAAAAAAAATCATTAAATGCAAAACATGTAAATCATAGAGATGGTCTTAGTGCTGACAAACTGACAAAAGCCAGGAAATTTAAATGTGAAGACCGCATTCCTTTTTAAAATAAGAAATCAAAAAAAAAAAAAAAAAAAAAAAAAGGAGGGTCATTGCTTTGTTTCCCCCAATACTACAATACTACCTTGATATAAAGGCCCATTTGCAAAGCAGGGAGGGGTATACTTTTAGAGTGGTAGCATCTACAATACATGCTCAACTTTTAACTTCATAATTGTTTTTAATAAAGGAATGTAAAAATGCCCATAATTTTAGCTGCTTATTTTGCAATTTGCATATTTTTTCTTATGTCTTTCAACTGTGGAATTTATTCTGCCTTTTTTTAATAATAGGTTTCTATTCATGGGCAGATTAAATAACAGAAATTGTGTGGGATCTGAGCTCTCATTATAAAAAATGTTTCTACCCCTCTGGCGTTAAAGATAACTCTCCAAATATAAATTGCTTCAGTAATTAGTTTTCCTGAATATATTACATATTATTGCATAAATTTGTGGGGAGCATTTATTGTCTGAAACATAGAAAACATATATAGATTCCTAGGGTAAATAGAAGGGGTTAGCCCAACTTTTTAAAATAAAAGCATTTTTTCACAACTATAAAGCATTTTTCACTCTTATATAATTTTAATGGTTTGTACAGCACTCTGTTCCATCTTTAAATTAAAGAAAATTAAGCATAAATTGCATATTTCCTTGTACTATTGTGGTTTGGATCATCAAACAGAGTAGTCATATCTGGACATGAACAATAATACTGAATGTCCTTTATATATCTTAAGACCCAAATACGTTCTTGCTTCATTTGTCCTTTTACCATTTGCGGTTCATCAGAAGACCTGAAACTCAAAGTGAACAATAAACCTCTCTTCACTCTGATTAGTTATGAAATGACTAGTTAGCGAACACATATGCCCCAAACATGAAAGACAATTTTCTCGCTTTATTTTGGCCATTGCACCACTGCTTTTGGCACAATGCATCTTACAGCCCCCACTGGCAGCAGCCCTGGGCCACACTGCACCGAGCTCCCCTTTCTGCTGCCCCACAGACATCCAGGCAGGAGCTTTTTTCCACCTTAGCATGATGGAAAGAAGTGGATAAGCTGAGCCAGGAGAACAGGCTATCAGAGAGCCCGCTAGAGAAGTGTTACTTTCAGGATGGAAAACAGAATCATACTGAAGACCCTTATTTAGGTTTTTTTGTGTCAAACTCTGACCCCATAGAAATCCATGGTAACTCTTCCATTGTCTTATATTGGGCCTGGATTTCATCTTCTGCAGTCAGGAATATCCTACAGCAAATATTTTTGCCCTTGAAGACAGAAAGGAAAGATAAGCCTAGTACAGAAAAATATAATGCAAGTATTTCTGGTACACACAGTAAATGGAATCATGATAATAAATCCTTCATCATATATTAAAATTATGCATTTGATTCTTTAAAAGTAGTGCAATCATATCTTGATATACACAGCTAATGCATTTCTAATTTTTTTTGACATTGCATTATGGCTCACCTATGGCATCTCTTCGCTGGGATTTTGCGCAGAACTCAGGTGTTTACACTAACAGCAAAATATAAGAAAGCATCTTATGCAAATTCTCCAATCTCTGAGGGCCTATGAGCAAAATGTAATGCTAATTTGATTTAGTAATTTGTTCTCTCTCCCCAGAAGCTCCCAACTATGGCTTTTGAAAGACTTATTTTCTTTTTTCTACCACACTTGGACTAAATTGAAAGCTGAGTCGTTGAGAAAAGTCCAGGCAGAGAAAGCACCAGACCTTGCTAGGCCGCCTGCCACCAGCCAGAACATACAGTGCCAGGAGATTTATTTCTGAAAACAGAATGCTCTTTTTTTTTTTTTTTCTCCTTCTCCAGAAGATGAAAATAAAATAAGTCTTCCTGAAGTTCAATAATAATCTGTGAAATGTGAGCTGAAAATCATGCATGTCTCTGTCTAAAAGACAGACGCTTGGAGTTGTGTGGCTGTTCGTAGGGAAAAGGGTAGTGAGCGTGTGTGTGTGTGCGTACACAGAATAGTGTAGAAATAGTTTATCAAATGAGTGGTTTCCTGTCCTGATCTGCAGATTTACTTTCTTCCATGAAAGGAAATGGAAATAATTGATCTGACTTCCATCAGCACATAAAAGAGATTGTCGGCAATTTATTTTCCATAGGATTGCTTAAGCTATACAGCGATGGAGCAAGCTGTAGAGATCACCCACAAATTCTGCAGCGATCACAGGCACACCCAAGGGACTGATGCATTCCATCATTCACAAAGTATGGATTTCTTTTTCTCTCTTTCTCCCTTCTCTTTTAAGGATACACGATGTCCCTCCAGGTTCTGCAGTCTGGGTTTGATTAAATAATTATAAACTTCAAGCAGCAGATCTATCATTTACATTCTTGAACATGCCAACATGTGCCTTTTGTGGGGATGCCAACCAATACCAAAGCTCCCCTCATTATTGTCATTGAAAATACAGTGGTTCAATGTTTGTGCTATTTCCTGGATTTTGGCGATATAATGTTGCCCAGCAATTTGCTGTCAGTGCCAACAACACTAAAGAGCTTCATAATAAATCCTTTCTATATTTACTCAGTCCACCACTGTGTCACTGAAATTAGCATTTTACAATCTTATGCTCCAAAGCACCTATTTTCCCTCTTTTAGCTCCATGCTATTATGAATCCTGACAAAATCCATCAAAACATGGTTTGCTTCAGCTTTTTTGTGTAACAATCTCTGTCAGTTGTGTTTGTTTTCTGAAAAGATGTGGAGCTTGTGACTTCATGGTAGATGCTAGTAAAGATAAGTCAAACCAACAAACAAGGAGGAGTGTTTTATTTAGAGATGCTACAAAGAGATTGGCTTAAAATGTCAGCTGCCACCACTTCATGCAAGCTCAAGTACAGAAGACTAGTTACAAAAAGAGAGAAGTATTGCAAAGTCACAGGGCCATGTCCTGCCTCAAGGTACAAACAGGCCAACTTCACTAGTTTGAGTGACAGCAAGCGGAGAGAGCGATGGCTCATCACCTCATGAACAGGCCATACCAATGAAAGAAAACAGCGCGGGAGCTTCAGCACCCTTCCATCTCTAGGGATATTTCAGAAGAGTCATTGTTGCTGCCGTGGAATTACCAGCCTCAAATGTTGTTCTTGGGCAATTAGCTCTTGGTTTAAATGATGCAGGAGAAAATACTGCTGTGCTTTGGACTCTTGAGTTGTCCAGGGCCCCCCTCCAAAAGCCTTGGCTTTGAAGCCCTAGCCTGGTGGCCTACGTGGGGCAAAGCACCATCCAGTGGTGGCCTTGCCATTGAACAGCCAACACATGCTGGCTCTTCTTTCTAGGAGGAGGGATAGGTGCTGTCCAAGCAGAAGAGCAGCTGGTACCACAAAAAAAAAAAAAAAAAAAAAAAAAAAGGCACAGGGGGAATATGAGAAGCAGCAAGGATATTCTTACAAAAGGAAGAACAGATTTGGCAGTAGGAAGGGAGCAACGAGGGTGGTAATTTTTGGTTCTGCCATGGGGAGAGCAAAAAGCCATGCTTTCTGATGAAGAGAATGGCTGGAGAAGAGGTCTGCAAAGAGACTCACTGTTTTTGTTTGCTAACATAAACAGTGGTCTTTTTTTTTTTTTTTTTTTTGGGAAACACAGAAAGCTCATTAATGCTATCTTCTCATAATTCCCACAAAAGCTTAACAGCTCTTGTGGGAAGAGCAGTGGGATGCAGGCACACAAAAGCTGGACTACGAGCACTCATAGCTCTAACCTATTGGCAGAAGAAGTCTCGGGGCAGAAGCAGTTTAACCCCTCGTGCTGCAGCACGATTTCTGCAGCCCCCTTTGTGTGGGCAGCCGTGACCCACATCCCACCCGGGTCCCTCGGTCCCACTGGGGCGGCCGCGCGGGACTGCAGGGGTCCCACCACAGGCACCAGAACCACCGTGGCACCAGCACCAGGGCCACGACCCAGTCTCTCTCAAGGAGAAACACTTCCAAGGCTCATTGGAACGTTTTTGTTGATCATGGAGCCTTGGGAGAGCTATTTGCAAGGAAAATGTGGGTCTGAAACGGTGCATGTCACAAGAGCCACCAAGTCAGAGCGCAGAGACAAGACTGGAGTGCGATGCTGGCTTGGCAGCTCGCTGTGCCTGCAGACCCACTTCCCTGCCTGCCTCTTCTCCCCTCAGCACCAGGAATACCGGATTTTGCAGGCGGGATAACAGCCACCAGAGGACACTCTTATTTCTCCAGGAAAACTGCTGTGAGAAACACAGAAATGCCAACAGGCATCTCACCCCAGAGGCTCACGAAGCCAAAAAAGTCAGCCTGGGCTTCAGCTCAGACTACAACCAAGTTGTTTCATAAACAACATCCAGAATATAGTCTATGCTTTGCTTCTCGTGAGACAGGCTCCAAAGCAGGATTTTCCTACATTGAATAACACGCTTGGAATAAGCCACCTGTTTAAAGTACTTGCTTAAACATGATAATGAGGCTAGGCACACTTAATTACAGAGATGTTTCAGCTGGTGGAACTACTGGGGCAATAACCTAGCTCTTTCTCCCTTTGAGGCTATGTCATATCTCTGCGGTAGCAATACTTTTAGTAATTCAGGTTTAAGCCTCCGCTGGTGATAGAAGGGTGTGGAAGACATTAATATAGATAAACACGGAACAAAAGCGTTCATGCAGGGGTGCTTGCATAGCTGGCTGGCTGCCGAGCTAGATCTATAATCAGCAAATACCAACTGTCACACGCAAACTGGGTAGGTGGAAACACAAGACCAGTTACTGCCCCATGCTGATTTATGCTACAGCTTTGGTCTCTTCCCACTGAAGATTCATGCACTCTCCAATTCCGAGACCTCAGCATGCAAATCAGTAAAAAAATGAATAATAATATTAATTCTGTAGTAGAGTTATATAAAAGTAACCCAACCACAGTGTTGTGTTTGGGTTTTGCCCATTATTTTGCTTCTGATTTTTGGGGGGCACTAGAATTATTGCCCAAACACTTTCCTTTTCCTTTGCAAATCTACTCAGTTCAATGTGTCACTGCAAGACTTTACATGGAAAAGCATTTCCATCCTCATAATAAAAGGTCTTATCCCAGCCTTGCTACCTGGGCCATGCACTGCCTGCAGAAAGGCACGTGTCGCTCCTCCTTATCGGCACTGTGACGCTGCTACAAAAGGAGCACACAAGCATGAAGTGCTGATCATAGCTACCTGGATGAACAGTTTCTAGTAAAAAGAGCAACTCTACCGGACTAACCAAAGAGACTATACATTTTATGAGTTTAAACAGTAAGCAGAGACTGGGTTCTAATTATGTAGACTTGTGGTATGACCAGAAACCACCTCCTTTTCTGCTTCTGATTTTCCTCAGTAGTCAGGAAAACTGAGCTACAAGAACAATATTTCACCAACCATCTCTTCTAAAAGTATTCTAATAAAAACATCCTAAACTAGCATTCAGTTACTTCCTTTTATACGTTCTTTTTATTCTGAGTTTTAAGATGGTGGTTTAAATCAGTAGTTTTAAGCTTAAAGAGCACAAAATACAGTAGAAGTTATTACTGAAAATAAAAAATGTTTACTTAAACTGCAGTGCAATTTATGATTAAATTACCAGCTCAATTAATTACTGGATTTACAGTAGCCCCTATGTGAATTTATCTAACTGAGAAAACAGCCACAATGAACTAAGGAGGAGGAAAAAAAAAAAAAAAAAAAAGACTCTGAATACAAACAGTTGAATAAAAGAAAATACCTGGGCAACTTCTCAGAGCTTCTACGATATTAGTGGATACAGCGGATACCAACATTGATTTAATTTATTTTGTCTGCCTCCATCTGTGCACACTGTGCTGTTGGCTTGTTGCAATGCTTGATTTGTTATTTTATACCACTATGTATGAAGGTCACTTACTCTACTTATGTTTTCACTTATGGGACCTCACTCATTTCACAAACCACTACTGCAAAGATGATAGAAAAGTCTGCTGAAAGATATGAAAACCCTGTGATACAAAGGTGGCAGTGATTATTCTCACACTGCGACTATTGGGAGGAAATTTCCCTGGTTTCATTTTGAACACAGTGCTCCTGATTTAACATTTTTGGCATATTAGCAGTGCTGAGCAGATACAGGTTGCAGCCCACCAAATGGCCGTTGTTAACAGCACACAGCTATATTTTTTAGTTGTGGAATTTTTTTTTCCATCACTTTGGACGCTACTCAAGCATTCCTACATACTTCTACACCCAGAAAAGTACTTTAAAGATAATTAATATCCTGTAGATAAAGCTACCACACTGCCCAGGGATTTGTTTGTGTTTTGTTTCAGAATGTGACAAAAATCAGGAAGCCAGATCCTTATAAAGCCACACAGACTTGTTAATAAGGGAAGTCATGCTGCTTTACAGCTACTGAGGATTTGTTAAGAGGCATCTGGATCTCCAATAGCATCCTTTTATAAGTTATGCTCAGTGCTCGAGCTAAAGTTGGAGCTAAGTTGTACCTTGGATATTGCTACTCTCCTTTTTTTTTTTTTTTTTTTAAATGCCCACTACAATGAAGCCATACTTAAACACTTCCAGCAAAACCACTGTTTCCCAAAGACCCCTGCACAGGGGCTGCCCAGCTCACCTGCAAAGCTCTTCAGACACAGCCTGAGCTGCAAGAAGGAGAACAGCCCTTGCACCAGTGGGCAGGCTGCAGTTTGCATTAAGTAGTGGGTGGTAGATAAGGCTCATTTCCAACATCAAAGTCACCTGAGGGACTGGTACTACGGAGGACAACAGTGAGGATTAAGAACACATGGCCTCTTGTGGGTTTTATTGTTGTTTTTTTCTTCAGATGGTCAGTCATTTATAATCCCTTCCTGTGGAATTTGCCCGTGTTGTGGTGCTCTTGCCTCTCTCTATCCTAGTACCAACTGCATGAGGCTTTTTTGCATTAGAATGTTTTCTGCTTCTACAACTTCTTGTATCCCTAGGTTCATTCTTTCCCAGGGGCCATGGTACAACTTTCTGCTTTTATTCTCTAGATCTCTTCATGCACATGCGTGACTTCTAGAAAGGCTCTAAGAAGTGAATCAGGCAACTACTATTGAAAAAACTGAGTCATCCTGTTAGAAATGTCTGTGTCACTCCTTGTGCACCAACAGGCAGAAAATAAAGTGTGGTGCCTTTTGCTTAAATCCCTGTCCTTCCCCATATTACTCCTGTCACACCTGAAAGTGTGCAGAGATGCATTTGTGTCATGGACTTTGCCCTTCCAGTTGTTTTCTTGAGCACTGAATGCTTCATTCATCCTATTAAAACCAAAAAGATACTATTCAAATAATAAAAAATGCCCTAAATATAAATGCAAAATTAAACAGGACTTCTACAGCAAGGATCTTGACACTAGGAGTTGTTTCTGCCATGATCATAATTAAAAAATTTTGCTACAAGCAAATTACATTACATTGAATAGAAAAAATAAAAACTAAACAAACACTTTCAATCCTTGTAGACCTCTTCCACAATGTTTTCTCTAAATCCATATACTTATTCTTGAAGCACAGTAAAAGTCTGGCTTGCGGGGTAGGTGGGGTCATTGCTGGTACAGTGCCAGGTCATACATATGGGATTCTGTCATGCTTGATATTTTCTTTTTCAGGTAAAGACAGAAAAAGTATGTGGAAAGAGTGAGCAATCAGCATCCTGCAGAAAAATCAAAATCCTTTTCATCATTAAACTTTCTTAAAAAGAAGTTACCAGAATAAGACAGCAGTAAGTGAAATAGATTACAAGGTATCAGTTATTAAAAATACCATGGGCAAGAACACATGCAATCTCAGAGCCATACAGGCATTAAATCTTCCAACAGTGACAGTGCACAGTATTTGCAGTGGTTAGTGAAGTAAAATACATGGGCTCTGTTGCAGTTTACTCGTTTATGGGAAAACATCTGGTCAAACTCATTTAGCCCATTATGCCATAGTTGCAAAATTCAAATTGCATTTTGGATCCCCCAGAAGGAACCATCAGTGTATACCTGAGGGTAGCCTGCCTCGAGTAGCTTTGGAGGGCTCTCAAGGACAGGTCCATGAGCAAGGAGGTGCAGAAGGAGGATGCAGCTAGGCAGGGTGCCTTCTGCTCTGGTCTGTGAACAGCAAACCTGCCTACCCCCGCCAGCAGGAGCCAGGGCACTCCGTCCTGCTGTCCCGGCAGAGCAGGAGCAGGAGGCACAGCAGTGCTCGGGCCAGCCGGTACCCCAGGAGGCAGTGCTGAAGCACGGGGCCTTCCAGTAATTTGGGATGACAGGGGAGACATTGCAGGTTATTACATCTAGCACACATTGCAGCTTTGTTTTGTCTAACTTTTGCTATATTCTGGGGCTCAGTGCTCTCTCCCCAAAGCCTGGGAGGAAGCGTGGGGGGAGAAGAAATGGGAGCAAGACGGAACAAAACCACCACTATACTCAAACAGGCCAAAAGGAGAGACCAGGCCACATTTGGGACCGATTTAGAAAACTATTTGGCAGCATCTGTGGAAAAATGGAAGATCAAATGACACCTCTCTCTAATCTAAATGATTTCTGCACGTTAAATGTGAAGAACCCTAATCAGCAGCAGTTAAAACCCTTCTACTGTTGAGCTCATATTGTCTGTCTTCTACATTTATACATGTAGTTATATACGTGAGTATGTAATATTCGTCAACTGGTAAGGCCTCAAAATTTCTCAGTGTATGCAAAACCTGTATAGAAAATATAAGCCTACAGATAACTAGTTTTCCTTCCTTAGTTACTTTTGAAGACCCATTCGCAAGAGTTGATGGCATCATTCTCTCCCCACATGCACCTGAAAAATAATTGAGTTAGAATAAGCATATCAGACTTGATGCTGAAGCTAGAGGTAAACAGGAGGTTCTTTGGTAGGATTGAGAAGAGTATCAGTAAAAATGGCAATTCCTTGAGAACACTCCTTGAAGACCATTTGTTCACCCATGTTGCAATGTCTTTATGTGAATGAATGTTCTCTGAGACAATTGTTCTGATCCCAAAAGAAACATGGGACTGAGATGCATTACTGTCCCAGTGCAGGACAGTACTTTAGCAGCGCATTTTTATTAGAGCTGAAAGAGTTTAAGGAGAGCCCCATAATGCACACGTACCCCTCGTGAGTTTATGCGTGCTCTCACAGCTCTAATGAAAACATACGATGAAGGCAAATTAGGGCAGACGACTGCTTCTGTCAACACTGAGCAAACAGCATCTTTAAGGTTTATGTGTGACTTAGTATTCAAGAATGCAGACTTTGTTTTTCAATTGATGGGGTTGTTAAAAAAATACTTTGATAATTCCAGAGGAAAAAAAAATATGTAGAAATGTGAAGAGATTAAAGCAAAGAAAGAACCTTGACATCAGACAGAAGCCTGTTTGATTAGGTCACCCTATAGACTAGAAATAATTAAAAATAAAGAAGATAGATGGAGGATGTCAGGTGCTAAAAACAACATCTCAGAGTCTACCAATGCTTGTGTTTGTGCAGGCCAAGACTGCAGGCTTTGCAGATGTTGAACGTGTCTTTTGGCTAAGGAACTTAAGAGAGCAAGGAGAGGGATCAAAATTTAGTGCAAGGAAAATGGAGATTATGCAAATCTGACACCAATGGGGAAGTCTTAGCCAGCACTGAGGTGGTGTTAGTGAGGGATAGCCCAGCTTGTCTCCTCATCCAGTGAGAATTTGGCTTCTCATCTAGTTGGGTTCCCTGTCTTTTGCTCCTCACCTGCTGCTTACTGCCCACTCTGGCTTTGAATTAATGAAGTGGATATTTGCCATAAGGAGCAACTTGTGGAAGTCCCAGGTGAACGGCTCCCTCCTGCCTCATGACTAGCAGCCCTGTAGCTGAAATGCCAGGCGTCTGGCAGGTGGTGGCAGGATCAAAAGGAAAACCTCCCACATTGCTTCTGGGGATTTCCTCACTAATATGCTGATACATACATTAGTTGACTGACTGACACTGCCTAAATATTTGTCCTTTACTGCTATCTTTGGCCATGATTTTATAGCAACTTTGGTGGTTTGTGACTTCTCCCACTTTATGCTTGAGCTCCTTTGACTTTTGCATGCGTCCCATCTGCAACCCTCTGCTACACGATCAGGAGAATTGACATGGGTCTACCCCAACTCAGTTTTCTCTTCTTTCTTGGTGTGGAGAGGACAATTCTCTCCTCCGTTTAACAACTAAGTGCTGCAGTCAGTAACATCTTATTAACGGCCTTTGACAGAAACTAAGGCAGGCTCTGCTCATGTATTCACCTTGTGCAACAGTGTATGTGAGGTCCAGTAATGAGGAAGGGATTCCCAGTGTCTGCACATCTGCTCAGAAGGTATTTGTATATTTGCTGAATTCCTGCTCAGCAGAGTCTGGAAATGGCAGAGATAAGCTGCTGATTTCAACTGGTACCAGGTTCAGCTATAGCCATAGCAGAGGTAAAACAGAATATTTTGCAGGAAGAGACCAAAAAAAATAGCCCGAAGAACACAAGGAGAAAGTAAACTAAAAATACCTGACTTTTCACTGTGGCAGCTCAGAATCCTAAGGCTTAACCAGAGAAGATAGGACAGCTAAAATGGGACAGGTGAAAATGTGCAGCATTATTTGAGCACCTTCCCCCATCTCACATTATTTGGAGCAGAGACACTTGTCCAAGTATATAAAGCAAAATAGGTAACTTCCATTTTTTAAAGTGAATTTGATAGGATCATGCATGGTGTTTAACTGCAATGACAAATACATCTGGTTTAGGAATTCAATTATATCTAAGTTCTCCTCTAATAAAGCTAGAACAGCTGGCTGCCAGACCCTCACAATGCTTCAGCTTTGTCAGGAGCATCCAGCATTTTTTAAAACCATCTCTTGACCTCACAGAGGAGGTCAATGTTTCTCCTGGCAGCCCACTAGTTATTTTTTAAGTGTCTTGATTTTTTTCTGTGGCGTAATGCAATTTTACTCATTATCACTACAGATGTCAGACCAAGACTAGCAAGATTACAGCAGTAGCTGGAGCATATGGTTGAGCCATATGAATAATAATCATAAATCCTTTCTGACATTGGCCCATTATTATATCCTGATCATGTCCCCTTGGAATCTCTCATTTGGTGTAATGTTTAAGTCATTAAAAGGTATCTCTGGAGGGCTAAATTTATAGAGAGCTCTACTGGAGAAACACAGTATTAGCAGTATGTTTTGCAAACATTAAACACATCAATATTATATACCAATATATCTATGTGCAATGTTTATAGAAACATACACAAGAAACAATGACTGGCAATCACAGGAAGAAATGTTTCTGGTGACATCTTAAAGTCACAGCGACTACTTAAAGAACAGTTATTAAATACATACTATGTATATGCATATAATTAAAAGTAAAAAGAGACAGTCTTCTTTACAGTTTTACATGTTAACATTTCTCTAGCTGTTGTATTTCATTTTGGGAGAAAGGAGGGATGCAATAAGCTGGGGTGAGTAAGATTCTTCCCAGCTCTTTGAATACCAAAGCTGATTTGCTGCATCTATGATTACCTGACACATGCTATTCTCAAAGCCTCAAGATAAAACAAACAACAACAAAAACAGAACTAGGGGGAAATAATCACCAAACTCCAGCCACAGGAACATGACAAATCCAGCACACCTATCCCAGGGGTGGATTTTTGTGAGTGGGTCCATGCTCAAAAGGGAAGAGAGACTTATTCAAGAATTGGCCTGTGGCCAATGCTCCCTCAGATGCCACCACGGTGTTGGGCGAGGATGACCTTGGCGCTTAGAGGGAAAGCCTCTGCATTGAGGTAGTGTGTCCTCACCACTCCCAACATCCACGTGTTGAAAAAAAAAACGCAAATATGTCCTGAATTCCACCAGCTAAGCTCTGCCTCGCTTGTTCTGCCCCCTCGCATCGTCTCCTGCGGCCTGTGGGCCCCGCTCTTCCACTCCTGCTTAGTTTCCGCCCATGGGGCTGATGGTAGGAAACTTGGCCTCAACTCAGCTCCCTCATGGGCAGTGGTTACCCCTTCTTTTAATCAAACTTCCCATGCTGAGCGAAGCAGAGGGCAACTGGAGCCTCCGTTTGGGCAAAGTGGTTGTATAGACTTGCCGGCTCCTTCCTCGGGGAGGGCTGGGGCCACGAGCCTGGTTGTGCCCAGCGGCTGCCCCTGGCAGCCTGTCCCTCCAAGCACCCGGGTTTCACATGCAAACAAGCCCTCTTGTGCTCCAAGCACAACAGTGATAAACAGAGTAAAAACAAATCTAAACACCAAAACATCATAAAAGCTCCTCTCTGTGCCTGGCCAGCTGCTCTGGCCTTTACTGGAAGATAAACCAACTTGCTACAGCTGCGAATGCTAAACCGCTGAGGCAAAGATCTGAATGGTGGAAACGATAGGACATTTTTGTGAAAAAAAAACAGCCTGGCTTTTCATTTCAGTTCATTTTTTTTTCTCCTTTTCCTTTCCTTTTTTTTTTTTTTTTTTTTTTTTTTGATGGAGCATTCATTCCCAAGAGTCAGCATGCTCCATTTTAGCTACACAAGCATAAGTGAAATAGTTCAGTACTTGCCAATTAACAGGACTTTTGAAACTGCTTCCTATTTGAAGAAACAAAGCAGATTGCAACGCACAGAAGTTATCCAAGAGGATACTTTATACAGATGCACCAGAGATGACATCTCCCTTGTCATCAGTAAAAATGATAAAGAGCATATTGCTCAGTTATTCAGCAATTTCCAAAGAATCCTCTTTAATGCACAATAAGAAACAGATCTTGTCGTCTTCTCATGGATGTCAGACTTAAACAAAAATGTAGCATGCACTTGCAACCATTGGTGTGAAAGGGGACTTTCAAGTGAAGGCCTATTAACTGAAACATTCTGCTTTAAGATATCAAAAGACTGTCTATTTGCCACAAACTGTGCAAAGTTATCCTCATTTTTCTTAGTGGCAGTAAGCGGTTTTAATGTAGGTAATGGAATTTAAAACCAGAAAATCCTTATTACGATTCAGAGTGCCCTTTGTCTTTTGATAATGAACACCATATTAATGTGCTGCAGAAAAACCAAAACCCTAAAACAGGATTTGCTGTTTCAGCATTTTGAAGCAAGTGACCAAAACTTTACTACTACTTAATTGCATGTGGACAAAAATCTAAAAACCGGTTCTGATCTCTCAGTTGTGCTCATGAAAAAAAGAAAATGAAGACAGACTAACATTAGAAATTAGAAAAAATAATGCTAGAGGGGATAAGCTTTATAAAAATGGCCATGTGTCATATTGGCTATAAAGCAATCGTATATTTTATGCTGGAAAAAGACACTGGGGAAGGGATAAGAAGGAAAGGCAAGGGTGGACATTGTGAGAAATGGCTCCTGGGCTCTTCCAGGCTGTTGGAACCAAGCATCTTGCAGCTTTAATCATGCATACCACAAAAAAACGAATGGTTCAGAAATGAAAGTAAAACCTTGAACTTTAAAAATATTTCAGCTATAAATGCAGAACAGGCAAATTCCATTTTTGTCATGGGTAAATTGATTACCATACTAAAACAGGGGAATGTGTGTTTAGGGTTTAAAAAAACACAAACAAATTTGCATCCAAAATATATAGTGAAGTTTTAAAGCATTTTCCCTGAGTAAACAAGCTCTAATTATAACATGGGAAAGAAAGGAGGGAAGCCATTTCTTCATCCTTCCAAATCAATGTATAAGGAATACCCATTAGAATAGAAACTTTGGTATAAATACATCCTTATTTGCAATTCATTTACATATATATACATATATATATACACACATATATACACATACATATATGTATATTGGAGATACAATATGTATTGGAGATGTGTGGGAAATTTTAGTCAAAAATTTTCATCTTTCTCTTTTTTTTCATTTTCACAAAATCATATACATCTGGATGATTTTTTTTTCAATTAAAAATTGTATAAGAGATTAGTAAAATGCTTTTTTTATTTTTGATTTCATGATCAGTCAGCTGAAGTACCTACTGTGCAAGGCTCCTGATGTCTATCGTGACATTATATAAACACATAAGCCTACTTCTCCTTAGCACCTTGGCACAGACTAGAGTAAGTTGCACAATATCAAGAGCCAAACAAAAGATGCAGACCTGAATTCCATCATTCTTTTCAAGAGTCCTTGGGCTTCTCTTAAGGGATTTCAAGAAAAAAAAAAAAGCATAGGAGATTTAAACTCATTTTTCAGTGGTCTACTCTTCTTCCTCTCGCGCAACATCAGATAATGTTGAAAAGCCACTGTACTCTGCAGCATGAATTTCTGGATGGAAGAGAGATATCCAGGTTCACACGCATGTCTTAGCTCAAAAACAGGAAATGGGGCAGCTGTGGGACACAGTGCTGCTCTTGGGCTCCTCAGCTTTTCCAACACTGCTCTGCTGAGGACTGCAACCTATTTAACCTCTTTGCATTGCTCTGCATGGTGCCCCACAAACCTACCAGTGCTGATGTATTTTTTTTCCGATGCTACCAGGGGTGCTTAAGATATACTCATGGCAAAGGAAAAGAAGATATTTTTCAGTCAGATGAACACTTATTTTCCTTATTTAAAAATAAAGAGACTGTAGCAATTATTGCATTATCAGATTAGCCCTACTATTGACACATCATGAACTAATGATGAAAAATATGGGTTTATAACTTTGGAAACTGTGAAATTATGAATATGTCAAAATGTAGAAAAGACAATCTATAATTCTGGAATAAAAATGCTGTGGAAACACTTTTTTTTCCCCAAGAAAGTTAATTTTGTGTAAAATTTCAAAATTAGCATGTTTTTATTCCAGCTCAGAATGAGTTAAGATTTGTGAAGAAATGAACATTTTGAATGCTGAGCAGTATTTTTTAAAAATGGAAACTGTGAATACTGATTAGCTTAAGAAATGGAAAATGTGAATAGTGACCAGCTCAAACACAAAGTAGTTTCAGATGAAAAGTCTGAGGCAGGATTATTCTTTAAAGTATATTCTCTTTTATTTTGTCTACTTTACTTATAAATCAGTCAAGCGCAAGGCCCTCAGTCTATTTCCACATTATTGCAGTATTGCATCATCTCGCCAAATGGGAAAACTTCCCTCCACCTTATTTCATACTGTCATCCTGAGCAGTACCGTCCCTAAAGCATCCATCCCCCAAAACACAGCAAAGGCACCCCCAGAAGATGCCTGAGGGACCAGGGGCTCCGACCTGGGGACAATGCCCGGATCCTTCTGCAGATGGAGGCCATGTCTACCAGGCACTTGCTTTTTTCCACGGGACCAAAATTGCCAGGGAGAAGCAAAGAGAGGTTGGGGACCAAAATCCCAGCCAGTAGCCCTGAATTCTCCTGTGAACACTCCCTAGCTCATGTTTAAGTTTGCCCAAAGCAATACCCTGCTGTGGAGGATGACAGAATTATGGGGAATCATTTCAAGGATAAATGTCACGTTTCCCTCAGGTTATCTATTTGATATTACCCTGCTTGATTGCCAGTAGTTAAATTAAAGGAGGCTGCTGAGGAAGAAACTAAACGAAACAAATCAAAAATAATTTAAAGAAAAGGAAAAGGAAAAGAGAAAAACTAAGTCAGAAGCAAAGAACCTGAAGGGACCTGAGATAATAGTGGGTTTTGCTATGAATGAGGGGGTAGAAACCCAGCTGGTGTCATGCATGCTGGTATAGCTTACCCACCAAACAGAATAAGCCCTACATAAAATGGGGATCTAAACCCTCCTTCTTTTTGGAAGAACAGTGCTTGTAGGCAGACATTTTGCACAAAGATGAACAGTAAATAATGGGCTACGATCCAGAAGAGACACGAGCAAGCAGCAAGAAGACAGGCTATAGCAAAGGGTAGAGTTGCAGAAACGAGACAGGGGTTGAGATGCAGCTTGCCCTATAATGTCAATAGCTGTTACATATTTAAAGCAATTATACTTACTGGGAAATAAAATTTTGCTGTTGAGTGATCTGGATTATTGAAAATATTGTGCAAGTCTTGTAGTTTTATAATTAAGCAGTAAAGCAATATTATGCTATAAATTAAAGGGTGGCCTCAATTCTTCTAGCAACAGGATGCCATCTTGCTATGAAGAGATTTTAAGTGTCCACGGATTTTTCACAATCCTGAATGAAGGATGTGAGCAAGACCTCTGAGAAGAGAATAATATTGTACTTATAAGCAATGGACAATATTATTTTCTGTAGGAGCTAATATTTCCATAATAGCAGTTGAAATATTTATTGCTAATCAGCAATATAAGGCCTTATACTAACTTGAAAGACAAGCCAACTTTGTACAGACACCACTAAAGGTATGAGACAGCTTTCCTGTCATCAGCAAAATGATATACAGCAATCTATCGAATAATTCAACTAGAAACGCTCAGGGATCACCTTTACAAAATATGAAACAGAACCCTGAGTCTCTCTTTGATCTTCAGGTTTTATAGAGCAACAATAATGCACTTTGGGCAAAGAAGGACCTTGCTTTGATAAAATATATGGTATTCAGTCCTACATACCTCTTTAGCAATGTAACAGAGCATTCTCTTTACAAGACGATTTTTTTTAGTACTATAGACACTTCAGAAGAGTAAAAATGTGATGTGTAATAAAGTTGTGACACACAGAAGAGCAGTAAAAGACTAGTCTATATTTCCTGGCCCCAGTCGACTGACAGGGTTAAAGAGGTTAATACCCTGACACAGGACACCAGCAGCTACTGTTATATGGGGAAATTTTTTATTTTTTATGTTACATGTCGTAAGGAAAAGCTTAAGATGATCTTAAACTCTTTAAATCAAGTCAAGCATCCAGAAACAAACAAATCAGAAAAGATCCATCTGGAATTATAATAATTTATATCTTGTTTGTTTTTATGTAGGATAATGTTCAGCACTGGTTGAAAATAATTTAAAAATACTATAAGATATTCTTGTACATTATACATTATTGTAATGTAAGACTACTGATGTTCCTTTTATTGAATTTTAGGTGATGGATTTATTTCTATATATGAAGTGTTTGAGAAATATGATTCCTTTCATGCTTTTTTTTCACTTTTTAATTAAAATCAAATTTGAAGAAATGTATATTTTTTAAGATACCCAGATTTAAATGAATAATAAGTAACAAAAGTATACTCTTAATTATATTTGCAGTTTTATTCCTGTTTAATTCCATGGGATTTAGGTGCCTGAGTAATTTTTTAAAGATCTCAAAGGGATTGTCATCCTTTTAAGCATAAAAACTCCAAATATACTGATATTGAGAAAGTAGTTTTATGACTTCCATTTTGTTCGAACATTCTGTAATATTAACTTGGCATTAAATTTTAGAGGTTCTAGTTACTGCAATTACTTTTTGTACAGAGTATTCCTTGAAATATGCATTGGAAGTCATCAACACTTACTTAAGCAGCACACTAGTGACTAGAATTTCTTTTCAAAGAGAAGAACTTGAAGTCGTCGGTCTGGTAATGAGATGGCCTTTATCTCAGAAAAACAGACTTGGAATATTTATGCTTGAGGAAAAGACCTGCCTGTGTAAAAGAATGTCCAATTTTTCTCTATTCGAGTTTATAGGATCTCTTTCAAGATACTCTGGAATATATTACCAGAGACAGAAATAGAGCCATCAGAGTTCAGTCCTTTTAACCCTCCTCGCCGCAGAGATATCTTCTAGTATTAAATCCAGCCAACTAGTTCTAGAAACAACCTTTTTTTTTTTTTTTTTTTTTTTTTAATTAGTTTTAGGATATCTGTGCTATTTGAAAGAAAAACATTCATAGCTGTGCAATGTTTTGTCGGCGGTATTTTTAACTTCTGCATCAGACTTGCAGGAGGAAGTCTTTGCCCCTGCAGCGCTGGGGCGGCAGGACCTCCTGACGCCGCTGGCACGCACCTTGTGTCCAAACGCCAGCCCTCCTGTGGTGACCACCCGGGATCCGCGGTGCTGCCTGCAGACACGCCGTGGCCGGCTGTCCCCTGTGCCAGGAGCTGGGTCCAACCTGCCCCAAGGAGGTGGCAGAGCAGATGTCTTCACACAACGTTTTATCTCCGTGAAGAAATCTGCCGGGTTCAAGCGCTCTCAGCCCACGGCAGAGATAATCTGTAGACCAAATAAGCGACCATGGCTAATTGAGAACTGACAATGCAGCATTATTCATTTTAAGTATAAATTATAAACATCACATATTTTTTCTTACTCGTACCTTTAGCAGAGCTCCAGATTTTGAGACCCTGGGAGCAGCTTCTGTGTGACTGAACTAACTATAGCACAGCCCTTATTAATGATGCATAAACCAACCTGAGAAAAGTAAGAACTGCCTAAACCCTAAACCCACACTGCAGCCAAGCCAAATATTTTCTGGTATATGTAGCTATATAACTGCTCTGATTTTTTTTTTTAAACTGCATCTTTCTATTTCTGCAGCTTACCTAGCTCGAAGGCCAGTTTACATTTTGCGAGCTAAGGTAATACAGCAAATTACATAGAAAGGCATTTATTGTACCCACTGACCAACACTGTCCCTTTCCTGGTGATTCTTAAAGCTGCCTCTTTGTCTCTCTTCAATCTAATATTAAAGTCCCAATCTGTGAATCTGAGGTTGGCTAGGTCTAATAGGGAAAAACATAGATTTTTAAAGTTCGGTTAATCCTGATGATAGCCACTCAAGAAAAAAATATATTTCAAATAATAGGTCGTTCTTGTCAAATAATATTTTTCTGGTTTTACTACTTACAATCATTAAGAATGGACAAGGCAGCAGTAAATAACTAACACAAGCAAGGTCTAGCAAAAATTGTTCAAGATTTCTTCCTGGAGCCATGACTCTGGGGGAATCTCAGTCCCCAAATCTGTCAACATATTTTGCTTGCTTTGGGCCTGAGGGACTGTGCTTTGTGAACACAGTGCCTGGCAGAGGCACGGGTGGCAGAGGGGCGAGGAGGGGAAGGCCATACTGGCCCAGGCACCGCGCTGGGGGCTTTATCAGCTCCCCATATCTAAGCAACCAAAACAGAGAAGAACTAGAGAATGCACAAAAATCCCTAACTTGGCCGTGACGCGCTGCTCCCCACCGAGCTCGGGTGAGAGGGGCTCTGGCCGCGTCGAGGCCGCCAGCAGAGGCGGCTCCGCGCGCCCCACGGCCCCGTTGCTCGGAGTACTGCATCCGCGTCCGGAAGCGGGATTTTTCCTATGTCAAAGTGACCCGGCGCGTATGTTTTTAGCAGTTGGGGAAGCCAAAGCAAGCAAGTCAAAGAGTTAACGCAAGGCCAGACATTGAGCGAGCAGCAGTGCAGCATTACGGCTATCCAGGCTCCCTGCAGATTATCACCACGCAGAGAAACTATGTCTTGTGGTTTCCTGACACGGTCTTTGCTCCCCATTGAGGCTCCGCGCGAGCACGCAGACCCTCTCTAACACACTGCAACCTCGTAAAGGCGATGCCTAGGATGCCTGAGAGCCCACCATCTCCACACGGAAAAACAGAGAGGAAATCCGTTACATCCTGAGGCGCTGCAGGGCCCGGGCCGTGCCCCGGCGCACCTGCGGGAGCAGCCGTCCCAGGAGCCCCTCGGCTGGGAAGAGCGGAGCGCCCCAGGAGCCCGCGCTGCCCACCCGGGGCTTTGCGTCCTCCGGAGCGCTCCCAGCAGCCACGCTACGGTGGAGCAAAGAAAGGCCATACGTAACGGCACGTGTTTCCTCTCATTTTGCTTCTAATTTTGGTGTTTGGTGTAAACACTTCTGGTGTTTACAGCATTGTTTTACTCTTTAAAAAAAAGGAGTAGGGCTGAATAGTTTTATCATTTTTTTTATTATTATTCTTGGTTTCATCTTACTCATCTTCTTTCACTGAACACTAGCAATAAAATATACTCTAGGAAAATATAATAGAAATGTAACGAAGGCAGAGTCTTTGCACTCTAGCAGGTGGGAATTACATGCTCCTCCAGCAGCTGCTGGCAGGTGTGTCCAGCAACCCTCCTTCCAAATATTTATTCACAAAAATGCTGAGAATGCCATTTCCAGGCACCCGTCAACAACACTCAGAGATTACAGAACATATGAGTCACATGGTGGTAAATAAGGAGATTTCTCCATCAGAAGATGATGTTGCAACTGCATGCCCACTGATACACTGTTCACAGCAATAGCAATAGCACTGGTAGTGCCAGTACTTCTCCTGGTTAGTGTAATCCACATTTTGTGTTCATGGACTGAGCTGAAATACTGTGAAAAAAAAGAATGATGTGTCTGTTGTCCTCTTTGGGACAGAGAATCACTTCAAATCCATTGACTTCCCTGAGTTGGCAATAATTAAGTACCAGGTTTCAGATGACTTATTTGGTAAGATCTTTAAGAAATTAAATGAATGGCTTGTTTTCTTTTTCTTCCTTTCTGTTAAATATGCTTTCCTGATGGGAAACTGTGCTTGCACCTCTGGGAGAAGGACACAAGATGCTGTGCAGGAGAGAGAAAAGCAGCAAAGAAGGTTCTTGGTACCAACTGCAAAATCTGGAGATGTAACTGTTTAAAGCTATTTGTGTTACTTACCACGAATACCGAGATCCTTGTGCTCAGGAAAAGAAGGAAAGGGAAGCATTTGGTTTCAGAGAGCTTCCCCTCCTCCCCAAGCTCTTATGCTTGCTCTGTGAGATGTTAAGGATGTTACTTTGGATGTTAATGCAAGTGCAAACTGCTGCTGGAGCTGGTGGGTGCTTCAGTGCGCAGGACCACGTCCCTGGCCGCAGCCCGGGTGCTGCCCAGCGAGGTGTTCCGGAGGAAGGGAAGCGGGACAGGGATGGCAGGAGCCTTGCTAGAGGGCAGGAGAAGAAAGAGGCACCAGGAAAGACAAATTCCGTGTATATAACCACTAATATTCTGCAGCTGTGAGCAGCTTAAGGAATCACGGTACTGGTATGAACCCGGTCTGAATTCTGTCCACGAGCACTTCCTTGGGTACTATCTATCTGATGCGAGAAGATGAGCCCTGCAAAACTAATATGTAAAGTAACACTTTATGGTTTCAGTCATATTAATGTTACTAAAAAAACTAACAAAAGCCAAAGGCTTCTGACACATCGCCCATATAACTCATAGCAGAGTGGAAATAACTTCACTCTAGTATAAAGTTATATGGATTGCCAGCTTTTTGTGGGCTAATACCATTGAATGTGATATTTCTTTCTAATTATCATGCCAAGAATAATATTTCTCCCATTATATAATATGCTGTTGCCCAGAGAAGGAAGAACTCTTTGTTACATGTATATTTACTTTCTCACACATACTGAAGACATTTAAGCTCAGCAAAATTCCTATGAAAGTGCCTAGTAGGATCTGCCTTCTGGAATGCGCTCTGTTTGCTTCGTGGGTTTTACACGGGAGGGACACACTTCAGTGAGCGAATAAAGCCGGTTATAAAAGCATTACCTGAAAAACACAAATAGATGGCCATTCCTTGGAAACAAAAAATAAGGGGAATTTAAAGAGGATTATATGCAAATTCCTCTGTACAACTGAACCGTGTATATATCAAAACTTACAAGACATTAAAACTAGACCTTTGCAAGTTATCTGTATCTGATATTTCATGACAGTCACAGTCCCTTTTTTATTACCAAATTATTTCCAAGCCAAGTTTAACATTTTTTCACCTTAGTTTTTTTAAAGTTCTCCCCTGTTGGTTCACTCAGGGTACAACTCTCCTCAAGGACTGCTGCAAAGCCATGCTTAATGGGCAATATTTCATATTAATGGTGCGCGACATTGTCCGCTGGAGTCACAGGCTATCACTGCCTTCCCAGACTAGATAGTGCATAATTCATACCTAGTGTCCAAGAAAGCAGACACAGAATTACTTGCTTTTCCTGTGTAACTGTTTGTGTCTATACATATTTACAGTTTTTATTCTTCCTAGCACTGTACCTACAAACGAAAATAATTTAGAAATTCCTTTTATGAAAGCTTTCAAGAAAGCAAATGAAATGGTTGCAAATAACAAAATAAAACAGAGGAAGTACGGTTCCGGGAACAGTGAAGGCATCTGTGAAGAGCAATGAGGAAGCGAGGAAGATCAGGAATAGTTACAGACCTCTTCCAAGCTCCTAGGTTGGGCTGAGTCTAAGGAAAATGCCGCTGCCAACACTTGCTAGTATAAAAGATATTGGTTTGAAGGACAGCATTAGTATTAAAAAGAGTATATTTTAAACTGTGTAATGAGAGAAAACACATATTTAGACTCGGATTTCATTTGCAAGGGTAGTGGGGTACTGAGCAGTGACCACTGACAATGCAACACCTATAGCGATGAGCCTCCAACAAATAGTGTCCTTAGCACCTCTGCTATTTAAGGTGAAAATATCTATATTCTTCCTATAGCACTGGCAGAACAGAGCCACTTACATCATTCAAGGAAATTTTAGGTACAGAACAAGCACTATCTAAGGCAATCCCTGCACTATCAGGATTAGCTCAGATCGTATAACTCCAGGATTTCCTCAGAAAATTTCTAATGGTTCCTCCTGCTCCACTCAGTGGACAAGTGGCAAATTAACTTGTCTGCAATATGTATGTGTTACTCCTAACTGAATGTTATAACACATTGACTTCCTTCCTAGGAGCCTATTTCAGTTATATGTTATTCTCCTAGGAGAATTGATGACTTTGAAAGTTCTATTTTTAAAACATAAAATAATATGTAGTTGTAAGTAAACTATGTTTTTGTTTGTTCTTTTTTTTTTTTTTTTTCTTCCCCAAGGCTTGTTCAGGAAACTTTGAAATAAGTAAGGATTGAGGGCTCTTGTTCCTGTTAAGATTTGACAAAAGCACAACATCTTCCACAGTGCCCATAAAAGTAAGCAGAAATTAGAAAAGTTTTAACATTCTTTAAAGATATTATTTCTTTTTTATAACATGTAGAATGTAGATTCATACCAGGAAAATTCAGACTATTCTATTTAATATTGTGTGGGGAAGCCTCTGAAAGAGAGAGTCCAGCTTTTTTACTTATGGGAAGTACTTGGATGTTGATAGGCAAAAACAGTTTTTCGAATTTCCAAATAATACAGAATCTCCAAGAAGAGTAAATAAAGAACAAAGTTGTGAGATTAAAATCAACAACAAATCTCCCAGATTTTTGATCTTTAACATAAATTGACTAATGGATGAGAAAGTGACTTTTAGTTTAGATAAGAAGGACCAGCTCTTGGGATCAAATAAATGCCCAAATGAAAGCACAGAGTTCAGTCCCTCACCTCTGAGAGGCAACAGTAAAACCCTACTGACTGCAGAGAGATAGAAAGGTGCCTTGAAGTAGCAACTGCTGGATAACAAAGGCCTCTACTGAAAAACAGTAATTCAGCCCCAAGGTTGCATTGCTGTCAGAACACGTTGCCTTAGGAGAAATTAGAAATGACAAAACCCCTGCAGAAAAATCATGACTCTCATAATGGATCTTGAGTAGCAAGAAGAAAGGCAGTTCCTAAATTCCAAAAAGATATTCAATATAAACTCAGAACTCTTTTAAATAATGAAGTGCTTAATCAATTCACTTTTAATTTTAAAACCGTTCTTAATACCGATTTAAAAGATTGGCTAACTTGAGCAGAGGGATTATATAAATCCCACCAATAATAACACACACCCCAAAAAAAACTCCTTTGACTTTCTGATTTTAGCCTTGCTTCATTATTCTAAGCTTTTATTTTTCCTCCAATAAAATAATCATTAGTTGCTCTCTTCCTTTGTTCACGTTATTCATAGTATTTTTCTGTTGCCAAAACCAGCATGGACTCATGGATTTTTTAAGGCCAAAAAGTGCCATTACAATAACCTCATTCATACTTCTATAACACAGGCCATATATTTCACACAGTGGCTCCTGTCTCTAGGCTAGCAACTTGGAGGTGGAACCCAGGCATAACCATTTGAAAGATATACAACAGTGGTAGAAAACCCACTACATCCTTTGCTAATCTGCTTCAAATGCCAATGGTTGTTACTATTTCATGGGTGTCACTCTCACAAATGCGAAGGATCTTTCAAAATATTCTGAAAATAATTACATGGTTAAATTCTTACATTTAATACAGAATAATGCGGGTTTATTTGCAGTATGAGTTCCTCTTCCCATTAGCATACTAAACTTGAGGTTACAGGTCTAAGAAACTTCTTCACAGAGATAAATGAACACCTGAAAAAACATGGGTTTGTTAAAAAATTAACGTGTATGGCTCTGCTATGTGGCCCTGTGCCAACAATATGAAAAAGCAACTCCTAACACCTGCACGTGCATGTACAAGTTTTGATTTTAGCAGATAAGTGAGGGTGCGTGCCACCTATTAAAGTGTTGGAGAAAAGCTTTGATCCCTTTGACATATGATATGTGTGTTTGTGTGTGTGTGTGTACACTATACTATTTATATTAAAAGGAATTTTAATCATTCATGTTGGAGGCTTTATAAGGATGCCGTTCTGTTTCCTCAAGATTTTCATTTGTATCATTTAGTGATACTTAGGATAGCTGAGAACTTGAGAAAAAGGAAAGATCTATGTTTGTAATTTTATATGCTTTATTGAGCAAAGGACCTGGAATGGAACACTTGTTTTATCAAAATCAGTGCCAAAATTTCCACTAATTTCAACAGTGCCAGAATTTCAAGCACAAGTCAAAAGGTCAGCTTAGGTGCTGAAAAGTTAAAAATGTATTTAAGAAGCAAAAAAAAGTCTCCTTATTGTTGGCTCAGATGCACAGACAAGACAAAGCAAGACACAGCAGATGAGGCCAAATAGCAGTTTGAGCCTTCACTTGTCTCTTAGAAATCTAGACATTATGTGCAATGTTTAGGGCATGAATATATGATTATAAGAAATAACAGAATCCCTAAATCATTATTTCAGAAATGTTATGCAATGGTTTACAAAATTGGAGCAAATGGATCTGAGCATCTTCCCCTCCTGTTCAAAGCGCATCGATTCCTGACTTGTTGGCCTACTACTCTGGCTAGGAGCCAAGCAGCAGTGGACCTAACTCCTAGGGGTCACACCACAGGCCTTTTGCACTATGACATGTTAAGGAAATGCTCTTTCTATTTCAGCTTCCCTTTTTTTCTGTGCTGAGATGATAAAAAAAGAAACAGTTTTAGTTTTAACCAGTCTTGACAGAGCTGGCCTTTTTTGGCTCCTGCAACATCAGATACTTAAATCTTCAAAGCTCAATTGCACCCTTTAGTGGTTAGATTGCTGGTCTCTGCTGATTGCTCCCATCCTGGGAACCAACCGAGCTACCTCCTTAAATAAGTTATGACCTGCAAGATCTCCTTTTTGCCCTTTTTACAATCAGTTCTTGCCAGAGGCCTGCTTTACGAACAGGAATGGAGTCAATTTATGTGGGAACAGTTCAGCCAATCCTCCCCATTAGCGGCTAGAGAATGGCAGAACTTCACAACTGAAAAATGAGTTTTAGGCTATCCATTTCATTTACCTGTTGAGTGTTGATCTCCTACATGCCTTTTCTGAAAGCTTCAGCTGGTTCATTTTGAGCCGTCTCAAGCAAGAAGGCTTCCAAAACGCTCTTTCATGTTCTCAACTCTTCCTCTTATTCATGATGCCTGAAGCGTTAATGCAACTCCACAGCTTCAAATGATCTGCCAAAATGGTAGAAAAGCAGAATTCCTGGCTAGAGAATCCTTAATACTTAGAGTATTCTTACTTAGAGTAAGAAGCAAAAATATTTTCTTCTTATAGGATGATTCCTTTTATCTCCTGCTCTGTAGTTAATTGCAGGGATTAACAAACCCTATCTACAAACAGACACACACACAAAAGCAAGAAATAGAGTCAGCTTCTTCTACATACCCTCCTGGTTGGATAGATAATTTAACCACTAACATCCAAAAAAATTAGAGATGTTAGACTGGAAATAGCCCTGGTGATGCTGTCCTGTTGAGGGCAGCTTCCAAAATGCATTTAAATCTTACTGTGACAGACTCTTCTTCCCTCAAGCTTTTTTTTTTTTTTTTTTAAAGAGGCTACAATTATACTTCTTACTTTCTTACCTCTAGCAGATATTCTTGGCAGAGGTTCTCTATTGCCCCTTTGGGGAAGGGATTTTTTTCATCTACCTGCTACCCTTAATCTCAGGAACAGGCTGACACTCTCTGTAACCCCATCCTTACCCCTAGCTAATGAATACCTGGGGATTCTTGTATCTTAAGACTTAAACTCAGCAATTCCCTTTTCAGAAACTCTAGATAGCAGAGGAAAATGGAGACAACTATTTTGCAAAGAAATATAAGATCTCAACTCAGCAATAGAAATCATAGGTATGCATTTGCTTCCTTCATTTTTCCTCATCATTTCCAAGCAACCTTTGCATAAGCAAGAGTTTTAGTCCCTTCCACTTTCTGCATTTTTCTTTCTCATCACGCCACTACGAAAAATCAAACACAGCTTCCCCTTCTCAGGCTAACCTCCTTATTCTCTTTTTGATCCCATGATTAAAAAAAAAAATCCCCTGTCCAAGATACGAAGCTTTTTTTCAGCCTTCCAAACTCATCCTGAATTTCTTAAAGTTCTCAGTATCCCAGACAGTTCTCTGCCTCTTCAGGGATTTTTCCATTCTTCAGATTTTCTGCAAACAACTTGCTGGAGAGTTGCTTGGAGAGTCCCCTTGCTCTGAAGGGTGGACATCTGGATAGAATTCGGGATGATTTAATTATCCCCAGGGTGGTAGGCCAGGGCGCAGCCCAGGCAGCAGAGGGTCGGTTCAGTTCCCATAGGCATTCCCTGATCTACCAGCTCAATTAATCAGACTCATCAAAGTGTCATGGAGCCTTTCCTACATTCGCTCAACTTGTGTCATTCACTTTGGGAGCTGAATCCTGTTATTTCAAACATTTAAGGTGACTGTGTCTTAAGACAACATTCTCAGGACAGTAGTAGACAGAGCTGTCTACATGATGCTGTGAGACCCATGAGGACGCCGGCTTCCTGAGCGTAGGGACTGTAACTCTACCTAGGCTAAAACCAATGAAAAGATGTATGACTGGACAAGTTGTGTTATTCTCTATAAGGAAGATTAGAATTTCTTTGTTGCAAACTAATTCTTTGCAATTCTGAAGGAATGGCTTTGAAGAGTGCATAACGCTTCTCAACATTGATTTCAGAAGGGCATAGTATTTTTTCAGGGAATTAAAGCAAATTGCTGAACATTATTCCCTGTGAATATTACTTCTGGAAAATCAGTGCTGCTGTCAGTGAAGCTTACAAATTTATATCCTAGTGACTGGAAGAAATATTCATAACGAAAAGGGCATGTAAATCAAAATAATTTCCTTCTGACCTCATTAAATTAGGTCAAAAATATCTAGTTTATAAACAATAGATTCTGACTTCATTAAAAACAATGAGAATTTTATTATTGACTTCCATGGATCAGGTTTGCACTACTTTTAAATGCATTTGAAGGTGCACTTCACGGTTTTAAGGTTGAGGAAAGATGGGGAAGTGCTGTCATCTGAAAGTGGTTAAAGTACTGGTTTGTTCCAATTATAACCTGACTTTTTCCACACAAAAGAACCTTATAAGTCTCATTCAACGTATGCTCAAGGTTAGTTTATAATAGGAGCAATACGGTGCATTTCAGTAGTGGGATGTTAAGATTTGGAATATCTTAGTATTTTACTTCCTGCTTCTGTGCTTTTGAACTAGCAATTTTTTAAAAGCAGAAATTTAAGATATGTGATTACCAAAGGAACTCTTTGGTCTTTTCCTTATTTTTTAAGATGCTGCATTTTTTCTATGCCCTTCAATCACTTCTGTCTACAGTTTCTTTAACTATCTCTTGAATGAACTGATTTTGCCAGGGTTAGTAGTCCTTTCTTTATAATCTGTTCAATATGTGAATTTCCCTTTGGATGAAATACAGTAGTTTTGCATTAAGCTCGTATCTGCTCCTAATTTCCTAGGATGTGCACTATGTCATCTTGTTTTTGTTTTTTTGCCAATGGGAAAAGTTTGTCTAGGTCAATCTTTATCAGTTTCCTTCATAAAGGGAAAAGCATCAGTTAGGTCACCACAAAGTGTCCTCTTCCCTGGTGAGAACAACCCTGCTTTCCTCGACCACTGCTCATTACTTAAATCTCTAATTTTAGCACATGCTGTGGTTTTAACATTTGATACAGAGACTTAGATCACCCACTCACATAGAAAATTTGTGTTTGTACATAGCTACAAGTATGACAAAACTGGATCAAACAACACACAATTCTTTGGCAACAGTGCATAACTTTTTCTCCCAAATCAGAATTACTAATTTTCACTATTTTAAATCTCATGGAAATAGCACAGAGAGATTCTTGAGGAAAATACAGCTGAAGTGTGGTCATACTGTACTCTGAAAAATAACGCATTAGAAGTGGCAACGGGGGGTCCCACGCTTTTGGCCTCAGTGGCTTCCAAACCAAATTTGGGCAGTCGATGAGGCTTAGAATTTGCTTCCTAACCAAATTTAATGCAGTTTTCTCAGCCAACCTAAGCCTCTAGCTTTAATAAAGTTCTCATCATTATCTCTCTCGATATATGTATGTATAAGCATTTAAAAATATATAAAATGTGTCAAAGGAAAAAGGACAGTTCCCTGATATTCAATGATATTAACAGTGAGCAGAGCACCACTCAGCATCATTTTGAATAAGACAGATGGAGAGAAAGAGACCCTGAAGAACTGGAAAAGGGCTAGACAGGCAACACAGGATTAATTTTTGCAATTAAACAGGATTTTTTTTTCCTCCCGTCCAGTCAAAAAGAGAAAAGAGAGCTAATACATTTGTCATTCTTTACCGCCAGCAATTACAACATTTGCCTGGGTGTTTTGCCCTTCTTCAGGAACATCTTGCATGGAAGGATGTGTTCTACTTAGCTGCTTTCCAAGTGGGTAGGACACGAGCTGGCTGCACAGCTCCATTAACCTGGCACTGATCCAGGCCTGCTCAGCCCTGCTGTTTGCACTTCCCAAGCATGTGAAATTTCTAGCAGGACCCTGCAGAAAGAGTCTCTGAACAGAAATATTTGCTCATATAGCTTTTAGAAATGACCACTGCAGTCCTGAACATGGATTCACAAGTATTCCCAACAGCACTCACATCCCAAATGCTGTGCTCACCCACCTTGCCATAAAGAACTCTGATGTGTCCCCTACATCGTGGACTGGGCATAATTTAACTACTGACAAACTAACAATTTATGTGCACAAGTTACTCCATTTTTTGATTTGATCTGCCTAGTCTCAAGCTGAATGCCTCCTGGAGAACAACACCATGTAATTTTCATTTACTTGTGAGGGGCTCACTCACTATTGGCATATTCCTTTACCTTTGATAAATACACATGTGCTATCAGGCATATTTTACCTACAATGAGCACTGTTGTAATCTACTGTCATAACACCCGCAAACTAAAGTGAAACGATGTATTGCCTCTTTTCTAATTTTCTTTGCCTATGGCTAATGGATTTTCACTTTTCTAAGGCTGCGCAGCACAGAAGTGAAGCATGTTGGGTTGCAATGTGTCCTATGTGTCCTCAGATGGGCTTTAAAAACCAAACAGCAACAGTCACTTTGCAGATGCATTCACTTCTCTGGAGATAAGCAACAGTGAGTGTAGAATTACAATTCTTTTGAAGCTTTTGTAGCGTACCAATAGCGCACTGGGGGAACACAAAGTTCCCATTCCCATTTACTACCTTCTATGTGTCATTTCTCACTTACCAGGACACTTCTTGGTGTGTTTTGACAAGCCCTGTGGATTTAAGCATGTTTTAAAAATTCATTCATCTGCAAAGCAGTAGTTTATCTCTCAATTTGAATTTTCATTAATTTCTCTTTTTCCTGGGTAAAAGCTTATACTCAGAGGGACCAGTGCCAGCGCTTGTTGATGAGTTAAATAGTCTCACTGCATGACAGATTTGTTTGATGAAAGTCACCTTCCTTCCTGACCATGCAATACTTCTCCATATTCAGGAAGCATTTTTAAGAGGAGACAGTATTGAGGTAATTCTGCCCCTACTTAAATCCCATGACACCCATATCCGAAACTTAATACATGTAGAGCTGAAAATAGGAGCTCTTTAAAAGCTTTGGAGTGAGGAATTACACACAGGCAGCATTTACCTCTCGCTCGCATTCTTGCCCTGCTCCTACCAGATGCAGTAGACAATTCTTTTGTCTTTGCGCTGAGCAATGGAGTGAATGATATAGCATTGGAAGTATGCAGAACACTTTTTCACTTCTTTTTTTTTGGTTAGAAAACAGACAGTAACCCTGACATATATGAATAGAAAGCTGTAATTTTGACCTGTGCAGACAATAGCCTGCCAGATAGCTGTGATACAAATATCAAGCACAGATGAAAAAAGACAGATACACAGTGAAATTCAGGCTCCATTGAAGTGGATGGGAATCTTGCCATTGATTTGTATGAAGCCAGGATTTCATTGCAAAAGCATCATTCAGCTGTACAAGTTGTCACTTCTAAGTCTGCACACCCTCATGCAATCAGCCCCAAACTCCTGATGAAAGAATTTGCAATTTTTCATATTGCCCAAATATTTTTTTAACAGCTGACTCCTTCTCTTACTTATACACAACTTCCTGCTCCAAGACATGTAATGAATGCTTTTGTTGATCTTAATAAGACTTTTAGCAACTTTCCCACATTCCAGTAAAGCCTACTTGAGCTATTTTCTTCCACTCCATTCTTCTTCTTGCTCTTTTTGCTTTTGTTAAAATCACTATGAATACAATTGCAGCTAAAGGAAGGCAATATGGAACCTTGCTGAACTGTGGCACTTTCTGGTTTCCTGACAGCAGGAATACTTTATCATTCTGTCTGCTCTTGTCCTTGGCAACACATTTAGTTGGACTACTTATCTACTTCTATTATCTTTATTATCCCAAATTCTGAAGTCACCAATGGTGGATAGGATGTTTGGGGAACTTACTTTCATGTGGTCATTTTCATTGGGAAACTTTCTTGCTAGATGTCTATTTTAAGTGTTTCTGTTGCCCTCATCTGACTTTTGGTGAGGTAATGATGTGGTTCAAACAGGAAAAAAAAGTAGGCAGAGTGCAAAGTTTCGCTTATCATAAAAGATTCAATAATGTAACTTGCAATGACCTAACATGATGAGACTAAAGCAATTTACAATAGGTTCACAGAAGAAAACTATTATTTTTTTTTCAGGGTAGTTTATCAACTGCTAAAAACAAATAAATACCCCAAATCAAACAAAAATAACTTCAAACAAAATAGCAAAGGTACAAGGAAAAAAAATCAGAAACTCTATTCTAGCAGAAGTATTACCATCAGAAAAGTTCAACATATCATCATACTTATTAAAAATAATCTACTAAGAATAGGGAACATCAGGGGCCATAGTTTCAGACCTTAGTTTTTGAGAATGGATGGTCAGTGCCCTGATCCAGGCTTTTCTCTGTTAAAATACAAAATTGG
Source organism: Tinamus guttatus (assembly GCF_059628265.1). Classification (NCBI taxonomy): domain Eukaryota; kingdom Metazoa; phylum Chordata; class Aves; order Tinamiformes; family Tinamidae; genus Tinamus; species Tinamus guttatus. The sequence goes on along the minus strand of NW_028288985.1, from coordinate 885,744 downwards.
CAGGTACAGCTAATGGGACGGTGTGAACACACACACGGGTCCCTGGCACTCAGGCATCTGCATTCACTGCCCCAAACAGCTGCTCATGGCACCTCTCTGACAAGCAGCTGCTGCCGGCATCCAACCACCCATGGAGAGAGGGGAAAAGAATGAATTTTAAACCAAATAAATTTAAAGTGGAGATAGTAAGGCCAAACATGTGACATGATAATAGTCATTAATGACCATGTTTAGCTCCACTAAGCCTCTGAGCAGGACATGCTGGCAGAGCGATGTCCTGAAAGCAGGACAGGAGCAGAGGTGAGGGGTATGTTTTGCTGCCTCCAAAACAGGTACAGGGTTTTTAACCAGCTGCAGCAACCAGCCCTGGGCGAAGGCCAGACTGTGTCTAATGAACCAAGGAGAAATTTCTTCTCCATCCTAACATCCATAATCAAACCCAACAGGCAGAACCCGCTTCTGGCCCTACCTGAGTTTCTTGGATCTGCACCTGCGTTTTGCTGTAGCTGGACACTGTGGCAGTGGTTTGCTCTTGCAAAGCCTCCAGCTCCCTTTGAAGAGGGTGGATGACTTTGCCCAGATGTCACCGAGTCCTGTGTGCTGCCCTCCATAGGGTCCTGGGCTCTTCTTGAAGGAGATGTGGGCTTGGGGTCCCACCAGCTTGACACTGTGACCGAGAGCAGGCTGCAGCTTTTCTAGTGAGACACAGGTGGGCCTGCGAGAGCGCATTTCTTAAGTTATACCCAAGAGAAACTTACAGTAAGAACAAGTCACGTGAGTTTAATAAACACATCTTTAAAATAGTTAGCACTTCCACTGAAAAGTCTTCCAGTGATCCTCACCCCTGGTGGAAGTCTCATTGGGGTACACCTACAGCTGTCAGATTTGACATATGAAATCAAGCTAATCTGCTTCAAATTATATTTGAGGAGAAAGGAGGTAAAAATTAAGGACGATTGGTTTAGAATGAAATGGTTACTTTGTAGTTCTTGACCCTTTTATTTATAGTAAATATTTGGCTTGCCTGGAGTAATTTTTATTTTGAATGTCTGTAATTAATGACATGGTTCATTAGTTACAAGGAAGCTAATGTAGTTCTGCAATACAGTAGTTCACATAATTGTGAGAGGTAACTCATTCCACATGCTCAAACATTGTAATTTCAAAATATTTTCCTAATAGGTCTCAAATAGAAATATTTCTAAGTGTACATTGAAAAATGCCTATATCCAAGTAACATTAACAGAACTTAGTTTAAGCATAACATGCCAAGAAGTATTATTTTTGGCTGTAACATAATTGGTATCACATGCTGTTGCTATTTTATATACCCTTTTTCTTTTTGCCTTAACTTTTATTATTTTGTTTGGGTGCAGGTTTTACCTGAGGGTGACTTTGCATTACCAGATAGAGGTGTATGCTCAGTACTGGAATTTTAGACATTTTATTTTCATGTTTTGAACTACAACAGGTATATGAAGCAGTTAAAGACCATAATATAGCAAATATTTCCCCTTACACTTAGCAGAATTAAAATATTCCTGATAAAGTATTTTAAAAATCAATTTAGATAGCAAATGAAGCACAAGATCTAGAATAAGACTGTATCTGGAAGAAACGAGCACTGAAAATTCAGCTATAAATCTCATTTTTACATTGGGGTATTTCACTCTGATCCTGCAATACTTAGGCACATGCTTAACTTTAAGCAGCTCTTTGGTCCATCTTACCTGTAAGAGCCTCATAATTTGTCATTGGTGTCCTGGTATTCAGTGGGCACCTACCCAATCTTTGGGATGAACCATTTTTTCACAGTTTTTATATGTCTGCCCAGGCAGGGTCAATCCACTTGCTCCTCAACGCTTTGTGCCCAAGCTGAAATGCAACCAGGAATCCCAACAGGGAAGCAGCTACACGGGATTATTTCCATTCCACTCCCATCTTGTAGCTATTTAATGGAAGACCTGAGGGGAGAGTAGTTATTGCCACAGTGAAGAATGTAAAATATTTACCTGTGTTTGCTCTCAACAACATTGCTGTAGCAAAGAGCTGTTTGCTGTTGTGATAGTGGTCGTTACTAGTTTCCTAGACATATGAGTGGGACTTGCTGTGTATTTGCTAGCAAAAGTTTTTATAGACTTTTGGACTGTACTCCCAAGTATTAAAAGGCTCTTTAGTGACCGAAACAAAAGAACTTGCTTCCAATCCTACAAAATAAAAAAACCCTACAAAATAAATTAAATCATTATGTGACCTGATTGCTTGTCTTCCATGACCATTCGGCAAATGCAGTAATAGACCAGACTGACCCAAAACCAGATATCAGAGCCGTCACACTTTCAATGTGTAACATTTAGATCAGTAGCCAAGCCTGAGCTCTATGTTTTGGGCATCTCAGTTGTCTACCCAGGACTTGAAGATTGAGATGCTCAGTGAAACATGACCAAGGTGGGTACCTGGTGGTGTTCAGGCACAGTCCTCACCTGAGCTGGGATAAAAACCATCAACAGCAACAAAAAACTAAATGCTTGCACTCCTGTAATGTATTAAAAAAATCTGTAAGAGTAACTAGTATTTTTCCTTTCATTGAGAAGTGTTTGTTCACTTGAGGAAAACACCATATTTGGTTATTTTCAGGTTTCACTGACTCACTTAATACTGAGGATCTGAACTGATCCTTCCTGTGGAACTCTGTTTCTCTTGAATTCATGAATTAGAAAGTCATTACATTTGTCTCATTAAAAACAAAATGAAAAGACAATCCTTAACAAAAAAGCTGATCTTCTACAATGACATAAGAGTAGCTTAAAAAAAAAAAGTTCAGTCAAATTGAAATATGTGGCATGAATTTTGCTGTTACTATATGTGCATCAAGATATGCTGTTAATTCTTGGGAAATACCCCCAAATTTCACCTCTGCCCCAGCAAAGCAACGAAGAACATAATTCATCGTAAATACTCAGATACTTCTGAAAAATGGAACTGACTAATTGTAAAAGGAATTGGAATATGTATTCTGCTGGCTGGGAAGTTTCTTGATAACCCAAACACCATGTGAAGTTAGCAGCATATAAAAATCTACTCTTTGGAACAATCAGTTATGTAACTTTTTCTACACAACTTTAGTAAATCAGGTGGGTTTGAAGCGTAACAATTCAGACTATATCACTCAAAACAATAGGATATATTAGTTGTAAAGCTTACAAAATGTCAACATGCATAAAATTAAAGAACTCTCATGTAGACTTTGTATTGACTTAGTACGGACCTCCTACACAGTTTGTAAAGCCACACAGTTTTTTTTTCCTTTTTCACATATTTTCAATGTATTCCATATATCTATTTGAAGTAATAACAATCTGTATTTCAAACAGAGGTCATGTTGTTAATTCATAAAGAGCTCTGGCAAGCAGTATCCTCAAAAGTATTTTAAGCCACGATTCAGAGCTCCAAAACTCTTTCAAAGTGTCTACCAGCAACATCAACAACAAAAACCTATTTTGTTCATGCCCACGTTACATTTTGGTGGGGAGATCAGATATGCAGCTGCTGAAGCGAATCTCCCCCGCTTATTGAGCTTTCAATGGTGCCACGAAGCTGTCGAGGGATGCACCATCTGGATTCTTTCTGGATGAGGCTAAACTGGAAGATGTGCTTCAAAAGCCAGACTAAGCCTCGTCCAGAGCTAACCTCCTGAATTTATGTACAGGTTGGGATGTCAAAGCCTCAGCACCAACAGTCTCATGTTACAGAATTTCTGCAGAGCACATTGCTTGCTAATGCACATGCAGTCTGTGTTTTTCACACACAAAATATATAATTTTACTAATTAGCAGTGATCTGTTTCCAGAAAGTCGCATAGTTCACTAGGCAGAGTATGTGCTCCTACAGCACTTGGTAAATGGACTGTGTTTTTTAGAAGGAGACAAAGCATGTTTTTTGTCATTGCAAGGTCCTAATTATACAGAGTTGATTTGTTCTATGAAAGAAAAAAAAGAACAAGAAAGAAAAAAGGATGGAGAAAGCCTTCATAATGCAGGAAAGAGGAGCACAGCTAGATTATGCCTAATTCACCATGATTTGCGGTTGCAACCAAAAGCCTTTGATATCAGTATCACAAGTTGTTCTACTTATGTCAGTTTGCTTTGGACTGGGCTTTTATTGCTTAGGAGAGGAGTGCTAATCCGTGGTGTTTCCTAACTTGTTTGAATCAAAGTGTTTTTACAGCTTCTCATGTTTGATTCACTAGTGCTGAAGTTGTTGGGACTCTGTCCTGGGGTGCTATGCTCACTGATTCAATGGTTACCATTAAAAATGTCAGTATAAAGCCACAGATACTTCCTGAGAAGTATCTAGGATTCTGGAATTATGTCCTAAGTGATACATAAAATACTTAAAATTCAGAGATAGTATTAACTGGTGGGAAAAGACTTTTCTTTTTTTAATGGAAGTCACTATGTATGAAATCCAAAAAGTTGTCTTCTTCTTATCCATATTTATGAAGGAAATTCTCCATTTTAAAATTCCTGATGGAATCCAACCATTTGAACTGATTTTAATTTCAGAATGGATTAGGCCTGAAAACTCAGCTGACTATACCAAGAAAAGAGACTTCCTTGTATTTTGTTCCCCCTAATTTTGGACATATCAAACCTAAAGCAAGGCAGGCAGACAGTCATATTTACTTATAGCAAAGTCATTGCCAAGTTTATAGAAACAACCTTTATCAAAAGATTTTTGTACGTTGTATTTCTCTTCCAGATACATTTTGAATTTTCATTTCTTTTCATATTCCCTTAGATACTCTGTTGATTTTTCTGTCTTGGCAACACGGTCTATCATTATACCTTGTTTTAAAAGGTGTTGAGTGATTAGAGAGGAGTCAGCACCAAAACAGCAGCAGCCGTGAGTGCCCGTTCCTGCAGAAGGTGCCAGCTCCTACCTGCTCTCGCGCTCAGAGAGCCAGCGAGGCGCCCTTGGCCCATCTTGCTGCAGAATTCCCATCACCGAACAGCAGAACAGCAATAGTAACTGAGCATTAGCCAGGTTAGGTACTTTCCCTCTCCTTATGCAATTTCTTGGGATAATAGTGAAGAAAAACATCCAGCTACCTATTCTGCGTAAATTAGAGGTGACAAGCTCATGTCTTCGTGCCTTCCTCTTTCACTAAGCATTTATTTCCAAGCTAAAATAAATAACAACAACAATAATAAACACTGTTTGAAACTATTTTTTTCTTTACTGTGGTTATTTGCTCATAGTCTCTATATCTGCTACCCTTCTGGTTTTGTTTTCGCTCTTGTTATTCAGAGCAGAGATGATGTATTCCTGGTTTTGGCTGAAACTGTCCTGAGACTGACTTTCTGGCTTAAAGCTTTACCAGTACTGTTAATAGTGGGCACTTCAGTGATCCTCTGACAATTTACATCAAGTGATAATCTCTGCAAATTAAAAAAAAAAGTCACAGTTGGACTTTTCCCACCAGACGCACTGTGAGGTAAAGAGGACGTTTCCTTGACGTGCACAAGCTATCAGTCATAACCTCATTCTCCACCACTGCCCCCCAAAAAGTCTATTAGTTTCTCTGCCTTTAAATGTAATTAGAGATTAATTTTGTTTTATTCATCATTTTAGATCCTTCTCTCATAATGGAAATCCTGTCACGGTCTTTCTAAAGGTTTTTCAGGATAAAAGCAAACCAACTACCACATTTTCTTATGGACGAAGCTTTGTAACTTGGCCAAAAGCCATTTGTAGAAGGAACACATCAGTTGGAGGCCTTTCTCTGCAAACTAAATGAGAAATTGCTCCTTATGTTGTCTTTCATCTTTTAAATATGTTCCAATCTGATCTGAGCAGCTGTCTATGTTAGATTTATTCCTCTGCTTGTTCATGGATGTTCTCATCTATGCTAATCAGTCTTCCTTTGTACATCTTAAGCATTATCTTCTTAATCAAGTTTATTTTCAAACCCCATTTCTTGGCTTTCATGGTCCAGTTCCTCTATTAATTCTTGTGGATTATTTGAATTTTCAAACCATCTTGATAGCTGAATATCTGATTTTTTTTTCTTAATATTAAGCATTTATTTCTCTCATTCTAGACATTCCTGTTACTGCTTTAAAATACTAATATCACATCATTTCATTTCTCTCTCTCTCTCTATAAACACACACACACACACACATACACATATAAATAATCTTACACGATTTAAACACACGGTGGATGTTTCATTTTACTGTATGCTTACTAGAGGCACAAAACAGTGTAACATTTTTATGTGCTTAAGCTTTTCAGAGCTCTGTCTTTTGAGCTTTTTTTCCAGCTGAATGGCTACGTTCATGCAGTTCACGACTTCCATACAGAATAATCAGTTAGGTCTATACTTGTTCTCCAGTAACTCATTAATCATTTGAGTTTTATCCATTACAAAGCACCTAGAACAAAAGCCCATCTGTTTTCATAGTTTAACCAGTCACTACAGTGTGGCAATTACTACCATAAGTATCTTTACCCATTTCACTTCTGAAAGGTCCCAGCCCTCTTTCCTTACCAGTTGCTGATCCGGAGCAGCATTGAAATGGGTTTGAATCCACCACAGCAGCCTCCAGCAGTCGTCTTTCTTTTAGTTACCTGATTCATTCTTGGCTTTGCTTTGTCTTTGGGATAACAGAAAAAAATCACACAAAGAAAATAATAATAAGGCATGAAACGGGTTCCTAAAGCAGCAGACAATGTGGGCTGAAGGGTGGCTAAACCACCAGGCCTCCCTGAGCCTCAGACATGAGGGAAGAACTTCAGCCAGATAGTCAAGATCTTGGCTTGTCCTTGCTTCAGCCTACTGCCAGCACCTTCTGCCCTCTCCAGAGCAGGAGAGATATCTACAGCCCTTCCTCTCTGGCAGGTTGTCTCCCCATCTTTCCAAGATGCTCTTCTCATATCAGTGTTTACTGTCTCATCCATATCTCTGGCTTCATTCAGGTGGTCTACTTCATCCCTCAGTTCTCTATTGCAATGGAAACTGTGAAGGAAATTTGTCTCCATGCCCACAAAGATCCCGTAAACCATTTCAATCTTATTACCTAATCCTGATTATTGAGCTTTTTGCCACTTACCTATAGTTTGCTGAGGCTTTGATCCCAAACACAAGGCTTGACTAGTGCCTTAGATCTCGGAATGGAAATTAGCTTCCCCCATCTTTATTGAGAGGAAAGTCTCGACTGCTGCCATTAGTGCCTGTCATTCCTCTGATGTAAACAAGTGTTTCCTCATAAATTCTAGTCTCCTAGCAAAGATCATGTCATGCTGCTTTTATGAGATGACTGTACTGCACAGCAGTAGAATGAAGACCTACAAGGTAACTTAAAAAAAAATGAAGAACGAACAGGCTTTCTAAAGCCCCAAGTGGCAGGTACAAGTCGTAGCAGTGGGTGGCTCTCACTTATGCTGCTCCAGTGCCACAACAGAATTTATTGCAGATTCACTTATGGCTGCAGCTCAAGGTGCCGCTCTCCGTGTGCACACTCTGGGAGCAGGGTGCTTTGAGATCACTGGCCTGCATTTTCCACTGATGTGTGATTTGAGGTCAGGTAGGGTATATGGGCCGTCGGGGTGTGTGTTTGTGCAGAGGAGCAGAAAGCCCCCTCGGCAGCGAGATGCTCTGTGCCCTGCCTGGACCCACTGCACTGGGCAAAGGGTGGTGCTCGCTCACTTGTTTCCCTTATAGGGAAAGGAAAAGCAGCAGAAATGATTTAAACAAGGACTTTGTTTGCCTGCACTGAACAACATGGGGCAAACAGATGTTAATACTGAAGTCCCATTGTAATGTTTTGTGGGCTTGCCTAGATAGCGTTCAATTGCACACATGTGAAAAATAAATAAAACCACATAAGCACACGTCTGTTACAGCTCAGGCCAGTTAGTGTCAGGTCCTTTGTTTATTTTTTTAATTGAAGATGCTTAGGCATTTAATAGCTTGAGACAGAAAGAGGTCCCTCTGTTGGCTTGTGTTCAGACTCATTTGTATTCAAATCCACATTTTGGAACAAAGAATCCCAAATGAGCACACACTGAAGTCAAATAATGCATCAGTCACTGAGCAGAGCTCTGGAACATATTGTGCACATGATTTCTACATAAGTGGCTTTGTAAAGAGCTCTGCTTCCAGGGGGTAGTCTCCTGCTAAATTAGGCCCTGCTCCAGCACACATTTATGCACATGCTTAATTTTCAGCAAAGAAAGCTCTTCTATCAAAGCTGATGGAGCTGTGTGTGGATCTGAGCAATCCTCCTAGTTTAGTACACATAGGTTCAGGGTGACTGAGTTTTACATTGCAATGTGAAGGGGAAAACTTATTGATTAGAAAGAGATTTTCTTGTAGGGAAGTGTCTTATTCTTTGTCTGCTTTTCCCAATGTTAATTATGAGACAAATATGAATTATATGCCCCATTTAAACATGCTACTCTTCACAAACACTTAAAATTTCATATAGTTCTACAGTTTTCTCTTTGGAAGGAAAAAGAACAAGTAGTAAGCAAAATGGCAGAAAAGTCCATTCTAATAAATATTTTCACATGAAAATATATTTTCACAAGAAAATCATTTCTCTGCAAAAGAATCTGCTTTTTCTTTTCTGTTCAAGGAGAATATTTTTGTATTTTACACATATTTTTGTGTTAGAGAAATAATATTTTCCACTGGTGGAAAAAGGCTACAACAAAACCTTACTAAAATTTTATATCCCAAAAGGTTGTCCACAACTTAACATAATTTAAGAGCTCTCCCTACTATTGTACAACTGCCACTGGAGTTATTTCTGTGGCAAGTGTTCTCCTATTGAGTCTTCTCTCTGTAATGTGCAAAATGTTTTTTATGAAGTAATGCACAGTAACAATCACCATAATGCAAGGATATATAGCATGCCCTGACACTTAGAGAGACTAGCAGCTTATGTAGGTAAGGTACTGTAAGAGGTATCTAGCAGGCATCTAAAAACAGTTTAAAATATGGTAGTAGAAGGGTATGGAGCCCTTCTCCCCAAGGATCCGGAAACTCTTCATAGAGCTATTGGCTCCGAAGAGCCTCCCACCAGCGAAATTTCTGCTGCCTCCAAGCGGAATTTTGCCTGGGCAAAGGCAGTTGGATATGGGCCTCACAACCAGGTGAGGGAAGAGAAGGGTTGGAGAAATCAAATCAACTTGTAGCTGCAGAATGAAATAAAAATCACAGGACAACACATAATCGGGCTGCGCACTACAGGCCCTTCTGACAGGAGGGGAAAGTTCCCGTGGTGGAAGTGACCGGCAGACACTGATCACCAGGCACCAGACACAGAAACGGCCTCGTGCCAAATGTTCCTGGGAGAAGAGAGAGGGAGGAGAATTAAAGCATTAGCATCAATCTCTGTGATTCATCGACTGCGCCTCTCTCCTCTCTTTGAGTCAGCAGAGGAGAGGGGCCTGATTTATCAGCCCTAGATCTTATCTATAAATGTTGCTGCAGTTTTTATCTGGTTTCCCCAATTCATTACTTACTGTCTGCAATGCTGGCTGAAGGAGATTAGAAGTCTCTCTCTTCTGAACGTGCACAATAAGCTTTATTCACTTTTTTGTGTGTGTGTGTGTGTCTGTTTCTGAGAGCTGCAGAGCTCTATTGATATTTCACACTTGTTCAAGGGCCAAAATCTAATATTAGAAAACCAGGGTTAGAGTTCTAAAAATATTCATATCCTCTGGCATATTTTTTCATGCTTAGTACAATACTTAAGCCTTAAACCAGACTGATTTGTAATGAGGAAATACTTCTCAAAAATCAAAGGGTGTTTGCTGTAGCAGCCTACTCTGTAAGTGTGCTATAATCTCCATATACAATTTATCATACTATTCTATCTACAACTAAATTATAGCCACTTCTGAGGTAAAAGGTTACAAGTGCATCTGACACAGTATATGTTTAAATATTTATAAAAATTGTCACAATCAAAAAATGAGCACTTACCCCAAACCTTTATGTACCTCTTAAAATACCCAAACAAAATTTAAGCACCCACATCCTTTGTCAAGAACCATCAGAATTAACCCTGTGCAACCCCCCATGCTTTAACTCTTACAGAGCTCTAATTTCCAGTTAGAACCACTTGCTCCAAAATTCCCAGAAGTGGATGCATTTTGCAGCCTGCCCTGATGCTCACCATTTTAAAGTTTTTTTTAGTAATAGACGGCAGTCACAAAACAAACAGTGGATGCAGCTTTGTGTCTTCCGAGAGATGTGCCTTTGTCCACGGTAATGGATACAGGGCACATGAAAGTGCAGCTTTCACATAGGGATGTCCACAGCTACGTGGAGCTCTGTAAATCCCATTCAGGACTTTAAATTCCGCCTGGGAGCTAATACCTGAGGATGAGGTAAGCAGCAGGACCCCGTCCTGTAAAACACCCTCTATTAGGCAGTTAACAGCCATATTATCAGGCTCCCGTGCGGCGCGAGGGTCGAGCACTCGGTGCCTGCACAGCCCTGTCCGCAAGGCACCAAGATCCTGGGTCACGTCAGAGAGCAGCAGCTAATCTTTGCCAAGCACAAACTAGACCCCTGCAGAAATCCTGACCAAGTATCTGTAAAAAAGGCAGGAAACACCAGCCTGGCCACATCTTCTGCTTCTCTGCATGCTACAGCTATACTTACACTTATATCAGAACAGGTTTCCAGCAGCAAAGGTCTCCCACTGCCCTCGCGCTTACCCCGTGCTGGACCAGGCACAGGATGCCATCCAGGACATGATGTTGTTTTAGAGCTGGGTGGCATTAGCCAGCTGAAAACCTTTTGGGCTCTACCTTCTAATTAAGAGCTTGTCTACCTTGGGAGATGCACCAGCAGAGCCAGAGTGCCTTAATTGTAACTGCTATAATTGGGATATAAATATATCTCTCTATTTGAACATTCACATAAGGAACAGGAGTGCTTATCTCTGGTTTAGCTTGTGTCACTTTGAAAACTGTTTAAGGAGAAAAAGATATCTTTAGTCCTCCCTAAATACATCCAAAGGAGGAGTTTTATTGTACAAAATGGTATAATTGCAACCGATATAATTATATCAGTATAAGCAAGCCATCGAGTTTTCCCTGCGGACAGTCCTTCCCAGCATTCTCCCATACATATTAATTGGATGATAAACCTGTAGGATCTGAGGAAGGAAATCTCTTTATGACAGATTGTGCAGTAAGGGACAAAGATTAACCAATCAGATAATACAGAAAATTACCCCTAGTGATACAGGTGGCACCAGATGCAGTATCTGGCAGTCGCCATTGTGACAAGTGCCAGCGTGCAATAACCGCAAGTGACGAAGAACTCGGGTCACTTCTTGGTGAAACAGCAACACTGGAAGAGCTTTTTGGAAGAGCCCAGCAGCGCTGGGCAGAGCAGGGATGCATTCCAGCACAGAGACACCTCTTTGCAAAAATACCACCTTACACAGGATACCCAGGACACCAGACTAATACGCCACTTGCTTTACCGAGGAAGCACCTATAGTGTGAATCCAGCATCTTTCTTTCATTTACCTCCTTCACTTTTACGTTCCTGGCATGTCAGTTTCTCACGTACAGATATGATGCCACATGAGATTAATGCTGTGTTTTATCTTATTGACAAATGAGCACAGGAATTGGAATCTTTTCGACCACACTGAATATTGAAAAGCTTATGAGAACATTCATTCATATTTTTAAAGTTTGTTTGGACTGACATTTTGCTGTATTTTCCATTCACATTTTTCTCAACAGACACACAGTTGTGGAAGCGGTTTTAAGTGAATAATGAAGAACAACAAATGTATGCAATACCCAGAAAAACTCTCACAGCTAATTGAAAAATTTCCAGGATGGTATTTGCTGTCAATTATTCATGCAGCTTTAGGTCTTTGAATGTTTCTTTCTATCCAAAGAAACCTCACCTGGTAGAGAGCTCTTATCCACAGGAAGAAAATTTGCTGGACTGATTCAACAACAGTAGGGTTTCTAATCCACTTTCCATTCTGAAGCCACTTGCTTATTTTTGCATGATCTCATTGGCTTTTGATTGTTAAAATTTAAGAACTCCAACTCAAAGCAAATGAACTTCAACCAGGCAGAAACCAGTTCCACATGGAATGGGGATAGAGAGCCCATGGCATGGGTGAAGATAGAATGACATATTGCTAACTTTGGAAATCCAGGAAATCATCTCCTCAAAACTCAGGAAGATTTACGCCTTTCTAATCCAATCATAATTCACTTCCACAAAATATGGACTGAAATCCACAGAGAATCACTCAAGGAAATTCTTTGAGCAGACATATGGGTAAATTCCTCAGTAAAGGTAAAAGGTTATATATTATCTTGAGACAACTGAATAAAAATAAAAATAACAAAAAAAACAGGGTCTCCAGTACTGTAAGAATGGACATTTTAAATGAACTCAATAGGTGAAAGGAAAAGGAGAAAACATAGACACAACCGTAGATATAAATAGTATTTCTGGCAATCACGTGCTAGCTAATAGGTTAAATTTACTAGAGTCAAAGGGGTTATCATGGGAATAAGCTTGGCTCAGAAGACCATAAGAAGAGACAGGAGGTCAACGCATAATTTGAAACTATGCTAAGAGAAGCCAATCTCCGAATTGCAGGAAACCCTGTAATAGTGAGGGTCCTGCCTTACGCCCTGTGGCTACTCCAAAATCCTGCTACCATCAGTGGGAAGCAGGATCAGCCTGATATCTTCCTTTTTTGCACGCTGAGATTCCTCTAAACAGAAGCCATTGGCTTTTCAGGTTCAAGCAAAAGCTCAGTGGAAACCGAAGGAAAAAGAACACCTTTGTTATTGCCAAGCCTTGAGATAAATCCAATTTCTTTTCTTTCCCTGAAACTAAAGGGAAGTTGACTTGACAGGTACATCTTGAAGTGCTATTCTCTCTATTGTGTTAAGAATATATTTTTAAAGTGCACCATGAAATTCAATTATCTTTGAATGCTCCTGCCAAGCGACTCGAAGTGGGGCATGAATGGATACGCCTCTGAGCAACTCATTATGTGAGCATAGAAATAGGGACTGAAGCTAAATCCCTCCAAGATTTTCCCTGGAAAATACAAAGTGAAAACAAACAGAAGTGGGAAAAATAGTGTCATCTGAGGCTTCACAGTAGATGCCCTTTCCTGGTGCTCTCCCTGGCCCACACATTAGACATTTTAGAGACGGTCTGGGTAGGGAGGACAGATGTGAGGAAGTGTTGGCCTCCTTGCTGCAGAGTGCATGGCTGGGAGGAATGCTGCCGCACTCCCCAAATTCACCAGGCCGGGAAAGGAGACGAGGATTTACATTCTTCGCTGAAGACTGCACCAGGAGATTGTGAGAGAGTTATGCTGTCACTTGAGAGGCCAGCTTGAAATATATGTGGCCCATAATATTCCATGAGTTATGGCACTCCAGTGCATAGGTACAGACTAGGTTAAGAGGGTGTAATCAGAACCAGAAGTAAGGATGTTCTAGGATGACATGCTGCTTATCAATATCTGAGTAAGTATAAGAATGCTCTCTACGACATATCCTTTTTCCTGAATTAAAATATGCATGTGTGTGTGTGTATATATATATCCCCTATAGTACCATGAAACTGATCTTTTTAGTTCTAATTGTAGCATATTGTATTTAAAATTCTAAAAAGATTCATCGAGGTTTTTAGCTGCTTGGATCTGATGCAATGGTTTGGGATTTTGGATGGGGGGTGAGGGAATGTATGGAAAGAAGTTAGTAAGGAGAGAATCACAAAATTGAAGAGTTTAAAAGGGCCTAGAGCCCTGTAAGTTATGGCAGAAAGGATCCATCATGATAAAACTAGGGAGAAGAAACAGATGTGGAGCACGGCAGTCTCTGAAGACTGGAACAAAGAACGATATGTCAATTTTGCATCCATTTGCTTTCTGTTTTCTTCTTCATGAATACCGTGACTGTGTTTCTTCAAAGATTATTTACCTACTAAGAAAAAGGAAAGATAGTCTACTGATAAGTCAGAGCACTATCTGATTGAGGAGCACCTGATTTTTTCATCTATGTGAGATGCAGATTTCTTCCAGAAGACAGCTGAGGTGATAGAAGTCATATTTATAGAAGCTCAGAAACAAATGGGTCAAAAAGTTTGTGAGAGTATTTTATAATGTTACAGCATTATAAACTATAATAACTATAATAAACATTATTAACTGTGTTAAGGCTTGTAACACAGTTGAATATTCTCTTACTCCAGGAGGCAGATCTTTAAGATCCTTCTTCAGGTCTGGATGACATTCTTATAGCATTTGCAACATACAGGACATTTGATAGTCTCTTTTTACATGTCCATTTCAGAGACCATCCTACCATACCTCAGAACACCATAATTTAATGAACCGAGTGTGAACTGGCACATAAAAATTTTGGAGCCATGCTTTTACATCCCCTGTGTACAGCTGACTGAATGGCTAGTCTCCTGGAATTTGATTCTTGATTTGATCAATGTAACATATTTATGGAAAAGTATTTATGGTCCAGGGCTAGGCTATTTTCTAACTTAAATATGCATACCGTATCTCCTGGGATTCACATCCTGGGTTCTCCCTATTTCCATCTCCCCAGTTGTCAAATGAGGACAACCTGGAGATTAATTCAAGTGGAAGCCTCTGCTGAGCGAGGACCAAACCTAGCTCAGGGGATTGCTTGTCTTTTTGGTTTGTATTTTTCAGAATTTAGAGTCAACCTATACTAATTTTAAATCTGTCAGAAGCTAATGGAGGGAGAGTTTCTGAATATGAGTAGGAATAGGTAGGGCAAATTTCCTGATTTTCTGCCATGAATAGCAGAAGGATAAAACCTTCTCTCAAGTGAAACAGTTAAGAAATTCATGCTCTGTCCTAATCTGAAACAGCATTGCCTAAAGGTCCCAAATGCATAGCTGAAAATATGCAACAATCTTTGGTGCATTAAGAGTTGTAGATTATTTACATGCTTGGCGAGGCAGTTTAAGATCATTGTTTTCTGTTAAGAAGTTCTCGAGTGATTATTGAAAAATATGTTAAATGTAAAACTTTTAAGTATTTTCTATTAGGAAAAAAAATCTTTCAAGATAGGCAGATGCAAACAGATAATGATTGCCATATGTCAAAAGGATTTCATGGCTAACAAATAGACTTAAACAATGCCTTTCTAAATTCCCATAAAACCAAGTTTTTAGCTTTTTTTTTTTTTAATAAATTCTGGAGGTTTTCTGCCAAGAAAGGTTTTATCAGTGGAAAATAACAATTCTTGACCTTCCTATATCTCACAGAATATTTATCTTCCTAAAGCGATCTCTGCTTATAACATTACCAACAGAGCTAAAGGATATTAATTAAATACCCCTTATTGAATCCATACTTATATGAATTCAAATGCATTACACTAACATCAGGTTTTAAGCTGAACTCAAAATAATCTTTGTTCACCACCTCTCCGGAGGATAGATTTCCTGGGAGTTCCTGCATTGTCTGGGCTTGGACTCTGAGAGACTGAAGAACAAAAAGCAGGAAGAACGTCTGCTTTAAAACAAAATGTCTTTCTGAAAACCACAAAGATCTGACAATGGGAAATCGCCGTTCTCCATTACAGTCTTTATCATCAGGTTTTATATCCTGCTTTTTAAAGTCTGCTAGAGATAATGAAATTACAAATTAATTACGGCTCTGTTTTGTTTTTGATGCTTGGAAACTAACAATATAAGCATATTTTTTTACCCAAAATATTTCACTCACATCTGTAGACATGAAACAGATGTACCTACATGGCCTCATTAACTACAACTGATAATAAAATATTGACAGGAACTTGGGATTCTATCTTAACTATTGTACATATCGCATTCATGTCTCAGAGGCAGTATTAGAAGATTCAGGAGTGCAGCTGGCTGCTTACAAATTAATTCTGCTTTTTTTTTTTTTCACAAACAATATGGGTAAACGAAAAATAATCTGTCATTTTCCAGTTAAACCCAACAGACCAGTGCCAAAATACTAACAAAGAACTGAAACAAAACAACGCTCTATTTCCTGTCTCAGGAGCCGTCTGCACATTTGCCTGTTTGCCAAAAGCATTCTTGATTAGTTCAGCTATCCCAACTAGTCTCAACTAGCTATTCTCTATTAAACTTTTAGCACTCTTCATAGGACATTTAAATAGTTCTTTCAAGACACTTCTTGCTGTGAACTGAAATCTGATCTTCCCTTTCTCCTTGAAGCGGAATAGCCAGCATGTTAAAGCTGCAAACTAAATCCTAACATAGTCAAACAAACCCAGCATTAACCACTTGAACTTCTGGTGTTAAGGTTCAAATTCGACTCAGACTTGTCAAGTGTAAACCTTATTTTCAGGGCTGCTTTAAACATATATAAGTGCAGTTCAAGACCACATCTGGAACAAAAAGCCAGCTTTAGAGCTTGGCCCTGCTAGCTGTCAACTCCTTATAACCCTTTGATAAAGGAATTCAGTAACAGATAACCAGAACTCTGCACTGCTCAAACGAGCTGGAGCTCAACTCTTCAACACAAATCCTGGATTCTGCAGCACTCAGGCATGATGAACGGGATATTCGGGCCCATGTCCAACAATGGCTTCCAATTAATAAGGCAAATATTGCCAAACTGAATACAGTAGCATTGAGCCACTTATCCTGATATCACTTTTTTTTTTTCTTTTAAACATACTCTTTTGTCAATTTGGAGATGAAATGGCTACAAATCTGCACAGTCAAGGCTCCCATATGCTGCCAGCAACTGTTAGCAGCAAAGTGAGCTTTTGACTTGGAGAGGTGTTAGAGGATAGCTTGGCATACCTGGTTATTTCTGCCAAAATGCTGAGTAATAAAAATCACTTACCACTGCTGAAATGGAAATTGCCTTCTTAAGGTTTCAGCATCTCATCATTTGAATGGCTGGATTTCACACCTCTACTGGTTACTCTCATGTAAGGCCACCTACAGACTCAGGAGAAAACCATTTAATACTTCAGCTCACATCCTCTAATTATTTTTCCTACTTACCTAATGGCACCTTTTTCAAATTAAACAATTAAAGGAAGTTTTATTAATTATGTATTTAGCGTATACATATGTGGGAATGTAATGCCTTCACAGTGAAAGAGCATGTCTTCTTTTCACTTCGGTTTGATCTTATTCAGCAAGAGAAGTCTGAAATTCTTAAAACTGATCATTAATCTGCCCTATGGCATTTAACAGATATCGTGTAAGGTATAATTTTTGGCTTTAACCCATTACATAGATTTTGCTAATACCGCCTGGTTATTCAAGGATAAAACGACTTTGTTTTGCTGTCTTTAACTTGGATCTTACTCAACTATAATGCAAAAATGCCTCTTGTTCTAACTGTGACCCAATGAAACTTGATGGAAAAATCAACATGTTCTTCAAAGATTAACAGTGTGCTTTTAAATTCTTCAAAGTGTCTATTAGGAAGAACCATGGAATTTTAAAACAATTTAGACTACAATTACAAAATAAAAAATAACATTTACTTAGTTGACCACAGTTAATATTGGAAGAAGGAAAAAAAAAAAAAAAGAAAGCCCAAAAGAGATGGAAACATATCCTCCCACTCAGAGCACCATGAGAACACAACATTGCTTTGTACATCCAAGCTGCAACACCAGCCCCAGAAGTATCACTGGGAAGAAATGGAGCACCAGCTTTTGAAGTGAGGTAAATCCTCCCAAGGAACTAAAGTAAGAATATTAGCATACTAGCAGAAATACTCTCTGAACCTAATTACCAAAGCTTAAAAAGGAGAGAGAAGGAAACTGTCCTCAGGCCATATTGCAATTGAGACTCTAGTGAGATCCTTGGAAGATGCTATATATGGGAAGTATCTCTATCTCTTTTAGACTATACATGTGACCTAGGCCTGTCAGAGAAAGGACATTATCATACAACTGGTAAATAGCAAGTCAGATGCTTGAAAACTTCAGAACCATGTGCAAGAACTTGGACCAAACAGGGGGAGAGGGGAAAAAAAAAAAAAAAAGTACTAATGGAAGTATCTTGAAAAGTTCAGGGAATAGAATAACCAAGTAGAAAAATTAAGTAAGAGTCCTTCCACAGAACAGCTTCCAAATGTGAATACATATTTATATTAAAGAAGCGTGAGTGGGCACTTGCGAGGCATGGAAAAAGCTGAGATCTAAAAGCCTGTGGGGGCCCGACAGGGCTCAGCAGGCAAGTGGAAACAACTGGACCGCTCTAGGCTCAAACGTGCCGAGCTCCTGCCTGGCCTCCAAAGCCAGGGGGCTCGATGGGCCCGTGCCGTGCTCCGCGGCCCTCGCTAACAGGCCAGCACTGAGGTAGCCTCTTGAAGCTGTTTACACAAGGAAACCATCACTGCTGCTTTTAATATCTCCTTGCCCGAGGCAATCACCTGCTTGGCCCAGCACGTATGCTGCAGAATAGGCCCTGGCAGCAAAATACGGTGGGGCAGGCGGTCCTGGTGCCGCAGAAACGATGAGAGGAGAAAGAGCAGCTGCAGAAACCTGCCCGGGGCTCTCCGGCTTACAGGGCTTTAAAAGAGTGTTTGCAGCCCTGATGGTTACGGGCAGACGCTTTCCCACACAAAGCCATTAGAAAATGGTGCGTCCGTGTCTGGTCCTGAGCCCTGAAACAGCTTTTTCTGTATCAAGATTAAAGGAAAACTAGGCAGCTGGGGTTAATAAGCTGCAAATCAATGCCATTACCAGTGAGAGGAAAAGAGAAAAAAGAGCCCAAGTGCTGCAGAAACAGAAACTTTCAGCTCTGCCTCTTGCTCTGTGGAAAAGTACTGTGCAGTTGTCACAGTTCTGCTTGGATTTGGCCTTGGATTTAGGGAGATAAAAAATATGGATAATGTCTGAACTGCTTGCTTATTAAAAATGCATATAGCTCTTATACATGCAGCTGCATATATGCACATGCACACGTGTGTCTTTCTGTTGACTAGCTGGAGCTTTGGATAAGATCTTGCATGATATTTTTAGGATTTGAGAGGAGGCACAGCCAGGATTAGTAGGGATATGAAATTTAATTCCACCCTCTATGACCTGCTCCAGTGTTTGTCATGACAGTACAGACCCTCTTCCCTGTCTCGTCCCACTTTCTCAGGATTTCAGAGCTCATGGCTACAGATTATTCAATTTAACAGTAGTCAGGAACATTCCCGTGCACTTTCCTGAGGTCAGTTTTTCTCGGGCCTTTTTGGACAGCTCTTGGCATGTGCTTTCAGCCTGTGTCAGTTACCTCTGTCCCAGGAAACCCACAGTTACAGCTCGGGTGTTAGGACCGAGGCAATCTGTGTGCAGCAACTCTGCTTCCCTAGCAAGTCCATTTGCTTCAATGCCAGAAATGTTTCCAGATACTCTTAATTTACTCATATAGACGCAGCCAATTAGTTCATAGAATTAGAGATCTCACATCATTATCACCAGCTGAATGTTGAGATGTTTCATGCACTCGTGATTGATGGATAGAGGTCAGAAGCAGCAGCCACCTAATGAACCTGCTCAGCTGGACATGAGGACCGGCACAGGCAAGAATCCAGGTTTTTCAAGACAAGGCAACATCTCAGTTTCTCCTAAACCGACAGTTTACAAAACACAAATCCTACATCACATCAAAAAACAAGTCCAAAAGGAATGCAAGATTATAAAGGAGTCCTCTTAAGCAAAGGAGTAACAACTCAGACGAAACATGCATCTACACTTAGCAACCTCTTATTTCAGTTATAGTTTTACACACTAATTTCTATACACAACACATTCTGCCTTTGTAACTTCATCTTAACATGTGAAAAGGGACTGTCTCATTTTTCTGAGCAATATTAACTTATATTCTCATTTTAATTTCTTTAACATTATTCATTTCTTTAACAGTATTAATTTAGACTGCCATATTTTAATTTTTCCTTTTACTCCCTTGCTCTTTTCTAATTACAGAACTGCTTCTTTGGAAAATTAACA
The DNA here is from genome assembly GCF_059628265.1 of Tinamus guttatus. Classification (NCBI taxonomy): domain Eukaryota; kingdom Metazoa; phylum Chordata; class Aves; order Tinamiformes; family Tinamidae; genus Tinamus; species Tinamus guttatus. The sequence continues at coordinate 865,704 of NW_028288985.1, read as the reverse complement.
GTGAGTTATTATTAGCCATGTTCATTTGGATTCAGTAGAAAATAATTTTCTCTTTTAATATATTTCTTTTCTTTGTAAGAGCAATAATGATTTATACATCAGACAGGATAGGTGTATTTCTATGCATAGATTTTCACTGCTGCTAATGAGGAAGATTTTTCTTTTTCTTTTTCAATAAGGAAAAATCACCTGGACTGTGATGGTTTATGCATATTTCACACTTAAGTCCTACCGAGAAGGAACAAGCTTCTGAGATACAGGAGCATTAGGAAGCTGACAGGTTGTAGAACAGTGTATTCTGGAAACTCAAAAAAAAATCAGAACCCAAAATATTTTATTCATAAAATATTGAGAGTTATTTTTGATAGAATGATGGAGGGTAAGGGGGAATTGCACTCAGAGAAAACCACAGCTGCAGACTATCAGCAAAGGCTGCAGAAGTGTAGAAAACCCGTATAGGCTCCATAAGTGTAGAAAATGCCATGATTTCTCAATTACCTTAGTAAGCAGAGCATGTCGCTAGGACGACAGATTGACTCAGCATCAGCTGGAAAATTACTCCCCTAGTGAGTGACTGTGAGACCAAAGAGGAAGGACAGGGAAGTCTGCGAGGAAACACTCTCAAAAAGAGGTGAGAAAAAATTGTGAGTACAAAGCCCTGTGCGGTTTCAGAGCCAGAGGAAGTAGCACTGGATCCAAACCCATTTTAATGGGTTCTACTAACGTAGAAATTTTATTTTGCTAGTCTTCCACTTATGAGCTGGATGTCTTGCTTTAGACAAATCCCTCCTCTCAGTGGTTTTAGCTTCCTCTTCTTGCCTAGGATATGCAGGAAATTTGTTCAGTGTTTATCTAATGCTAAAGAACCATTTTTCCCAGTTAGAAATATTCATTTATTCCCACAGGTAGGAAACTCTAATTCTTACAAAAACTCCAAAGATCTATCACAAGATTATCTTATTTCAAAGAGTCCTCAGCAAACACATCCACAATAAGGACACTACTAGTAACTGCAAGAATGAAGCCATTCTACTAAGGGAATATTAGTGGATAATTCCCTTTCTGTTTAGGGTTCTAGGAAAAAAATGTTATTTTCTTCATTTTCTTCTTCTCCTTTCACAGGGGAACGTAAGGAGTAGCATTAAGGACGCTGGCACTAACCCGGGGCTCTGCAGGACGCAATGGGACTCACGGCGAGTTTGGCCGCTCCCCACGCGGCAGGTCCAGCTTTCCCTGCTCTCCCACTGCCTCCCGAGGAGCCCTGACACACGGGCTGCAGGGCACAACACCAACACAGCTCCATCATCCCTTTATATCGGGTATTCGGTGGGTCTTCCCATGCATTGTAAAAGATGAAAAGTATTTAATTTGGCTATCTACACCCAAATCAACCAACTCAATCCAGGGCTTGCCCAAGTAAGGGAAAAGCCTTTAATGTGGTTTTGGCTCACTTTCTAAATATGGTTTGAATGCTTTCTGGCTATTTCCAGAAACAAAAACTTCACTATAAATCACCAGTGCATATTATCTGTTCAGCTTCATAACAGTGTATGTGTTTCCTTAATATAATTGTTAATAAAATCTACTCTGCCTTATTATAAAAGCTAGCTCTGAATTTTATCCTCGGAATCTTTTAGAAATAGGCTAGGAGCATAAATCATCATCTTTCACTTATTTTATTCCCTTCACGTTATTAATTAATGGAACAAATACATTGCCATACTTAGAATACACAGTCAAACTGTGATTTTAATATACTTTATTGAAAAAAAGTACACAGTTTTAAATTATTTTCAATGGGGCAAAGCAATGGTCACCTCTGTCTACCTACCAAGTCCTTGTCTTATGAATCATGACCACCAAATGCCAAATTAACATCTGCATGACTTGCAAAGTAAAAAGATAAATCTTTTTTTTCAACATGTCTTTAAGAATTTACATCACCAACAGTTTAAAATCATGAAATGCTGATGCTCTGACTATATTTCATGTCCTTAATGTTGCACCATTTCCCAGGTCACAGTTTATCCATGTATTAGCATGCCAATTTTACACATCAGTCAACGTCACCTTGAGAAAATTGTCAAAAACAGAGGAAGAAGAACAAGAGGACGTTTAGCACTAAGGCCTAGGACACCACCACATTCTCTTGCATTTTCCTAAAGACAAAAACAAAGGAAATTAAAAACACACCATTACTCTTAATTATGATATACAAGAATGTTTATTATGATATACAAGAATGTTTATCAAAGCACACAGGCAGGAGAAGATTCATACCAAGAACAAAACCCATAAAATAAAGACAGAAAGTAATACACATCCACATCTTCATTTCAGCAAATTTAGATTGCAAATTTAAAGTAAACAGGATCAATGAGCATTACACAGTCACCTCCTCCCCATATTTAGGTCTTATTCTCCACTTTGGAGAATAAGTTGTCCTATGGACAACTATCTTGTCTGCAGCAAGGAAATAAATATTAGTTTCCCAGTTCCTTGATATGTTAAATCGGCCTCATCCTATGAGTCACACCTCATCTGTGAGGTCTCTTTCTGCTCTGTCACTTCAATTTTGACAAATGGATCTTTTCCAGTGGGGAAAAAAAAAAAAAGTCTTACAACACAAAGTTCCTTTAATAAGGAATCTTGTGGCCAGTGGCAGAGCTAGAGCAAGCTCTCCAATGCTCCTGGCTGCCAGTCTGTGCTCACATCCTACCACATTCTCTATATGACAAAAAACCTTCTGCAAAGCCAAAAGACAAAACACTGCCTACAGGAGTATTAGAAAAGATCTACAGCACTTACAAGGTCACTTGCTCACCTTACTACTTTGATCTAAGTGCACAGAATATTTCCTGATTTCATATCACAGAAGACAGCTTTCGCTTTCCTAAACTTGTTTTAGTAACCCAGCTCCTAGTATCCAAAAGCAAAAGGAAAACCAAGGTAGATAGAAACTTACTTCAGGATGAAATCCATGACATGATTCTGGGCGTCTTCTAATCTTCTGCGATTTTAAGCGTTCGCATTTAAGGGATTCATTATGTACAAGGTAGTTAAGGAGATATTTCCTAAGCATTACATTTAAATGTCCTGAGTTCACTGAGTACTTTGAAATGAAGATAAAGAGTTATCTTCCAGCATCTTCCTTTTCCCACTCCTTCAAAAAACCCAAGGTGTTGTGCATTGTCAACACACAGAAAGGAAGGTAATTCTAGTGCTTATGTCCTGGTGATCTTTACTTTAGACCCTCTCATTTGCAGTTACACTGCTAACCTGGCCTTCCAATAAGAAGTCTGCAGTCAAAACACTCCTGGCAACTTCTGATAAATTCTAATTCATATAAGGAAATAAATCCTGAAATACCATACAGCACAGAAAAAGAAGTGCTGCAACTAAAATTGCAATATGTACTTTACCATATACTATGTTTTAACCTTTTTTGAAAGCAGGATTGTGAAACACTTTGAAAGCTCCAATTCAGTCCTAAATTTAAAGCATGTTTATACTGTAGGAAGTTCCAACTTTAGGAGATCCATTTTGAAAATGGATTTACATAGGGCCAAAACTGAGAGATTTCACTATCTAAAAATAGGCATAGTGACATTACAGTACTTGATGATGCATATAATCGTGTTCACTTTATTTGTATTGGCTGTTCTAGATACCTAAAAATGTAAGTAATTAGGGCTTTCTCATTTGGCTCAATTTTAAATAGCAAAGACATCTGATGATGGACTCTTCTCGAGTCATATGAGGTCAGTTTTTGCACATACAAAATTTGCATCTTAGGTCATATTCTGGCAACTTTGCCTATAAAAGGATATACCTTATTTCTATAGGTGCCATGGTAATTGGTGGAACAGAATCACAGAAGCATTCATTGTCTACTACCACCATGAAGAGATTGCTGCTTGGGATTTGCTGGATAACAAAAGACCTGAAAAATAAAGAGAGAACATTTAATGGAAATATTCAAACATGTCAACATCTGTGTTATATTCAAAAACCTCACTGCCTCTATATGTCATACTATATATCTACAACTTGCAGAAGGAGAGGGTCTTGAGCACTGCTTTCTCAGTTCATAAGATGCTGGTGTCCACGTCGAGATGCACATGATACTGAAAAGTACCCGGGTATAGCTGCATACTGCTGATATGCTAAAGCTTTTCACCTGGAGCGTGCGCACGAGTGAATATACGTATTTTTTTATTTCAATACTGAAACTGTGCTCCATAATGAATGCCCAACTACGTAATTATGAGCTGGAATTTTTCAGTAAACATGAAACAGATCTGAAAAATCTCTTTTCTGAAAAATCTGATCTGAAGGTTCCTTCACAGCCAGATACTGCTAGCTCATGGTCCCCAACTTTTGCCTCTAAATCACATTTACCCTGGATCTTGTATGAAACAACATGAACTCCTGGAAGAGATCTCTGCTTTCATCTGGCCTCCTGAGAGCTATTACATCACCGAGCCAACAAAACAGAGATTAAGCCTCAAAATCCTCCTAAGTGAGAAGATTTATTTTAGAATAATGACGATTATATGGTACTAATATGATGATAACTCTGCACCACATTTAAATTAAGACAAAGTAGGCAACTCAGAAGGATATGAAGGAATAAAGACAGATGTTGCACATAAGAAGGACAGCACCCAATGGGAGACCAGGGAAAGACCCCACAGGCAAAGCCCAATGAACCTCACTATTTCAATGGACTCGAGGCTTAAGCACACGCCAGAGGGAGAAAGTGGAGCGAGAGTAGGCCCTGCTTAGCCCTTTCTCCAAAATTCAGGGCACATTAGAGACAAAGGCTTTATGGCTCAGACACAGTCCTTATTTTAGGACTTTATGTCAGAATTTACACATATTGATAAAATATCTACAATAGAGAATATCACAGACATCTGACACTTCTAGGAAAGAGGTTCTTTTATCCACGTAGCACATGGAAGCGTACAGATTGCTAAGTGAGAATTTGAGCACCAATAAAATGTGGAGAGAAACATATTTTCCCTCAGACATCTTTTTTTAAAATACATATTGTTTTAGTAAAATAACTCCCCATTTTTTTCCAAAAATCACAGAAGATGAAATACTGGAAGGGGTGTAGAATATTTGAACACAGCTTATGAAAAAACATAATTGGAAAACCCGCTGTAAAATGTTGCCAATGGAAAGATTAAACACTTTTCAGTATTTTTAAACTTACTGAACCTCCATTAAAATTACACTTAGAGTGATCTGCAATATGTTAGCTTTATGTTTATACATGAAATATACATTTACAGCATAATGTAAAAGGCTGAACTTTATAAATGTACCTACAAACAGCTGGAGCATGTAGCAAGACTGACATCATTGTAATGGAGCATCTGTGGCTTTGCGGATTTGTGTGTGGGAGAAATGGGGCCAATAAAAGGAAAGGAGGGAAATTCTTTAACACAGAATAACACCAAAATTGTACAGCATGAAATACCGCCCCCCCAAAAAAATTATGACTAAAAGATCTAACCCCAAAGGACAGAAAAAAAATATTTAATTTTATTCTTAGAAATTGGCACAACTTGGATTTTATACATTCTAAAAAATATTTTTATCATATTTTTAAAACTAGCTCAGAAAGGGACCTGAAAGACAAAAAGTGTTGACATAATTACTGGTTGCTAAATGATTTATGCTCTTTTTTGGGGAGCAGGCAGTAAGCACTCTTCTCCTATGGCTGAAGTCTGCCTGACCCAAAGTCCTTTCATGCTAGTTCCTTTTGTGGCTCCCAGTGAACATTGAAACCTGTGAGAAAGCGTGTGCCAGATAAGCAGGCTTAAAGGCAATTTTTCACGAAAAGTGGGCCCACTGGCCATGGTATTCCTGTTTTTTAATCCACTTCTCTGGTATGGCATACAATCTCTGCAGTGCGGGATATTGCTTTCCCAAAGAAGGAAGAAAGAAAAAGATTTGGGTGCTATGATTTGTCCCAACTGAAAGAAGAAAGTGCTTTAAGTCAGAATGAAGTTTTCACTAAAGAACTATGATGCTGAGCAGATACCTGCCTGGCTTCCTTGACTATATGAATAAGGTGCTCTAAAAAATATTGCTAGACCCTGATAATTTGGGGTATTCTCTGTGTTCCTGGATTTATGGAAATTATGAACTAAAGGAATTGCAAGAAGAAACACAATCAGTTAAAAGTTTTAAAAAACCCCTTTCTAGGTTTGTAATTATATTATAGACATTATATTATTATAGGCAATTATATTATAGCCATCTGCCAATTACACTGGTTCAATTTACCAAAAAGTGAATATACAATCTATATAAATCTATACTCTACAGTCTATCAACTCTAGATGCTTCTGAGGTCCCTAACCTTGTGGCAATTGGCATAAGACATATGACTGTCATTTAAAGGGCCATAAAACAATAAGCCTTTTGAGGACTGACATGCCATCATCAAGTGAGGGCAAAGGACTGAGGACAGAGTTTTTTGGGAAAAAATACGTCCAGTTTAGTTTTTATTTTCTCATAGTTGAATGTGCACAAGCCAATCATTCTTCCTTCAGCTGCTGTAATTTAAGATCATTTCATAGACATGAGGTATTTTGACCCTTTTCCATGAGCCATTAGGCCTCACAGTTGCTCTGTGACTAGCTGGGTGTTTGCACGGCCCTGCCTCTGTGCCCAGGCAGGATAAAGCAGCACCGCTGAGCTACAGTGCTTCTGCTGGCATGAAATACAGTTTCCAAGGCAATGTGCACGGGCATCTTTCACAATCATTTTGTGGGTACGTTCATATCAGCAGGTCTCAGCTACTGAATGTTCACGGAAGAAAAAAGGAGCATAAACACAGTCAGAACAATCAGACAATCAGAAACAGTCTTTTAAATACTGAAATATTCAACCAAAATGCTCCATTGCATGTGTCAAGACTTAAACTGCAAGGCAGAAAAACAAAACAAAACAAAAAAGCTGAACAGCTTCCATGGCTGCACTGGGAAATAAAAAATGTTGCTCACAAAGTAACAAAAATGCTCTTGTCTTTTAAGTATGCTCCCCTGAGAGCCAATAAAGTTTATAGTAAAATAATCATTTCTGAACTACCTGAGGGCTTTGGCTGTCATTTGTGTCCTGGCAATATGGGAACATCAGAGACAGTGTAAGGGCTTTCATTGAAATCTATTAGCAGTTAAACAGTCAAAAGAAAGCCTATGTTTAATCATGCATGTTTAATATTTATGAAGAACGTTTCAAATTTAAAGGGTAAAACTCTTTTTAAGTAAGTCAGGTACTGTAAATCTTTTGATTTGAACCTTCTCCATTACAGCACTATCATCACCACCATTTCACAGTGATAGCCCAGAGAGCACCTTGCATACTTCTCCATATACAAGGCATAATAAACTGCTGTGGTTCCTGCTATATTGAAGCCACATTGAGTCAATAAGAACCTTATTAATAATTTCTGCTCCACCTTTCATCCATTCCTCAGCTGGTTTGGTTTATTTAAAGTGCAGGTCCAAAGGCTCAGACGAGATGTGAGCACAAGCTGCCCCTTCACTTGGCTTTCAAAGAGAAGATGAGGAAGGAAGAAATTTAACACTTGAAGGGGAGAGAGAGAATAAAAAAATCTAGTTATGTCAAACATTTTTGTTAATCAAGAGAAAAATCAGAATAGAGAGGAAACCTGTAAGAAAATCTGCGCTTTGAGGCACAGCATTTACCTCTTTCTCTCTTCGCTATTTCGGCTTCAACCCATCTTAAAATATTTGCACGAATTCCATACAATTACGTTTGAAATAAACAGCTTCATGTCTTATATGAATATAGTAAAAAAAAACTGTAAATATTTAGTAAAATATTTCTTGAAATTTAACTTTTCACTGTGGAATGAGACAAATTTATCGGACAACTTAAATATCACACAATTCTGTAAGTCCCTTATTTTCATCAGTGCTTAATGAAGGTTGGTGCTTTGCTAGATAATGGAGTCACAAGGGGCAAAATCAGGATATGTCAGGTTCAGTGTGGGGTCTCTGAAATGCTGCTGGCTTCAGTATTTATTTCCTACCATAGCTGAGATTACAAAGCCAAAGCAATTCAATTCCAAGCATGCAAGGGATGTATCCTATCCAGCTAAACCAACTCACCCTTTAAGCTCTTTACTCTCCAGTGTTTAAATACAACATCTCTGATCAGAGAAAATCAATATTACTGTTAAGCAACTTACTCTTTGTATCTCCAGAGACAACCTATATCTTTGTCTCTTGGTACTAATTTTGGACAGGACGCAGACTGCACACCTCGGACTATTGCAACCAGGGCTCCCAAATGGCATCACTTGTTGGGCACCTCCACAAGACAACTTTCCTTTCCCTGGCTTGGGACCAGGCTGCCCCTTGCTGCTATCCAGCAACCTCTTCCCCTTGCCTGGCAGAACAGCAGGGTGATTTTTGGTGTGTCTGTGTGATTCTGTGTGATTTTTGGAGGACTTGAGTATGGCGCCAGCATTAAAACCAGCTCAACTTATTTTAAAACACTGCTGAGCACTTCTAGTTAAAAATCAATTCCTGTTTTGTGACATAAATACTGCACTCTCGTGCATTGTTTTAAACCACACACTTTCAGGGGTAAGGATTACTGATCTATATGGAGTATTTTACAAGCAACTGATACTTTTTTCAATTTTACAGAAATATGCTTCCATTATATTCGTGCTAATAATGGCAGATGCTAAATGCTAACAGTGGGGTATGTGGTCACAATGAACACATGGCTTCTATGGGCTTTTAATCCTATAAACTTCTAAATGACTGTTCAGATTCATATTTAATTTCACATTTGTGAGCTTTAACAGCCTGATTTAAGGAAAAAATACACGTATTCCTTTTTTTTTTTTTTTTCTCTAATGGCTGTAGGAACTCTTTTACACTGTTACTGCTACACTGCTTACACTATTACTATGACTATGAGACTTGGACTTAAAGTATTAGCATAATATCCCACTGTGGTGTTAGCATAAGGTCTTTGCTGCACATATACAATCATATCAATCATTATTTTTAGGAGACAATAAAAGTCATGTTAGCTACTGGCTGTTTTGCCCACACAGATAAATCCTACTGGTAAAAGCAGCAGTACTACCATTGAAATAGCATTATTTACAAAGCAAGAAAGAATTTCATTGTGATTATTTGGAACTCAAAAAACTAAGGGCAATATTTTCAAATTGGCAATATAATTTAAAATCCAAAGAGTTCAAAAATACCCTGAATTTTAATGGTAATGAACACAGATAACCCTCAGGGAGAGCTTTGACTTTTGGGCATCTATGTAAATTTAGTAGTTTCCTTCCAGACCCTTCACTGTGTCTTCTGAGTGCAAACCTGAATTAAACAAGTTTGGACGTTTTGGGTTAAGATTAATCATTACTATGGGATTACACTTCACATCTCTCAGTTTTGATCCTGAAAGGAAAAAAAAAGAAACCTACCAGCACCAGGACACGATAAATGGAAAATGTTGTGCCCTGTGCACTCAAATATGTTTTACTTACATAACTATTGGTTGCAAATGTTCAACCCTAGTCATTTGGAACAAACTTCATCCACGCAGCTGAAGCGCAGATATCTGCTGTGCTGTTCCCCAACTCCTGTCACACGCTTCCCAGGCTGCTGGCTACATTTTCAAACCTCATTTCTCTCACTTATCATATTTTTTTAATGAATGAATGAGATGTTTATATCACAGTCTAAATTGGACTACTTTTTTTTTCATTTTTTTAAAATTTTTTTTAAACAAACGGGCATAGAGAATGGAACATCTCTAATGCAATCTGTAAAAATAACACACGTGCCAATAACAACATTTTTGGGAGCTGGAGCAGTTAAAGCCCGTGCAGAAAGCAGCTGGTGGGTCTCTCCTGTAAAGGGGACAGATAAGCCCTCGCCCCAGGCCTGCAGCCGGCCCCACACGGTGCTAGCAGGACTTCCCTGCCAGGTGCAGCCTCCACAGCACAGGCACCGCTCTGGTATGGAGAGACCTGCTCCAAGCAGAGGGTGGAAGGAAGGACTTGAATGAGCGGCTTCCAAGGCACTGCTCCCAGGCCTGATACCCGGGAGAGGGCCACAGCAGTATCACCCACTGCTTTGCTTCACACAGGAAACCCCACAAGTGCCTTGACTCTTTCCTTATCTACCAGAGAAGACGTTCCCTCAATAAAACATTGCTTGGATTTACCACCTGCATATGAGAAATGTTACATGATGTCTAAAACCTCCAAATACACAGAATTAGCAAAGAAAAAAAGTACTTTGTGTACTGAGGAATTAACCCGCCTTCCTAAGCCTCACGCTCTCATCAGCCACCCTTATGAGGATAGAAGCTGATGGGGAGTTCGGGACCACTAGGATTATACTGGACTGCAAAAGTTTTACAAGGAACCAGGCTCAGCAACGCCACAGATTTTAAATATCAGACAAGGTTCATACTCCAAACCAAGCCTGGGCTCGTGGAACTGGGTGTCCATAAGCAAAGGGCATGTCTGATCACATTACAGACTGCTTTGTAACAGAAGGTGACAGATGAAGCATAGTTGGCACAAATCAGAGATCTTCGTACAGAAAATTATCTTTCAGGTATAAACAATAACCTGCCAAAATGGCATGAGTGTAATTTGCCAGTGTATTTATACTAGACAGCAACTTAGACTGCAATATAAAGATTAGAAAGGTACAAAGATGGTGCTTCTTTGGTTTAGTTAAGTCTTGACAAATCTGTACCTGTTTTTAATAATCCTAATCAATATAACTATGCCAACAAAGCTACGATACAATGATAAAATGCAGACTTGATTAGGAGATTCACATCAAAAATACAATGAATGCTAGAAATAAAATGCTCATTTGATGTGTCCACTGTGTGCTTTGCAAGGATGTTATTAATTATTTGTGTAAATACAAATTTCATCAATGCTTGAGAAGACAGCTGAAATAATGCTGCACATCACCATCTCCATAGCTAGTCAAAATTCGAAGTAATATATACATTGCATCTGCCTGTCACTCAAATTTCTTAAGATTGATATTGCTTTTCCAAGTTAAATTATATCCACTATCAAACATTCAAATCCTTTATAAACAGAAGTGCTAAATGTGTGGATGCAAAAATCCCATTTGCATTGTTTTTCTTCAAACAGACAACACGTTAACACAGATATATTATAAACTGAAATGAATTTCCCTGAACTAACAATTCTTCACATGTGTGCCTGGCTTTAAAAATTCACTGCTGTGTTTTCCAATTTTAATAAGTTTTCCTATTCCAAGACATCTTTGATATGTATATTACTACTCAGCTGAATATATCATGACATTCATACAACATTTTAAATCTGCTGTCATTACAAAGCATCCTTTCACTTTGTCACCTACTATCTATCATTTGGTTAATATTTATTGCTGCCTGTTTAAAATGTAATATTATGTTAACTTTTAAGTTGTGATATATTTACATTTTTCTAGCAATTCTGAGCTGAACTGAGCACAATGAATGGGTGGAAATCACCTTCCCATGCTCAGTTTCTCTATTTACATTTCTTAAGCAGTCCAACTCTAGGCTATTTGGAAGACATAAAGACGGAAGTGGGGATATTAAAAAAAGATAGTCCAATGCACAGTTTTGACAGGAAAAAAAGGGTGTGAAAGCTATGAAAACATTAATAGACTGGGTTGCCAGGAAGCCAGACACACAAATTTCCAAGGCTTTTGGCCTTCTAGTACTTACAGGTGCACTGCATGGTCAGTGCAGTGAGGTCTTCTAATGAAAGGGCTGCAAACAGAAACCACTGCACATTGCCTCATCTTTCTCATAGAATGCTTAAGGTTTGAAGGGACCTCTAGAGGTCATCTAGTCCAACCCCCTGCACACTCTGCAGGGGTCACTAGAGCACGTGGCACAGGGCTGCGTCCAAGCGGGTTTTGAAGATCTCCAGAGAAGGAGACTCCACAACCTCTGTGGGCAGCCTGTTCCAGTGCTCTGTCACCCTCACTGTTAAGAAATTTTTCCTTAAGTTCCTGTGGAACTTGTGATGCTTCAGTTTCTGGCTGTTTCCTCTAGTTCTGTCGGTGGCCACAGAACTCTTCCTTCTACAGCATCCCCTGCCTCTGCCTTCCACAGCACCCCCCTTTATTATTTGACATACAGAATACAAAAGCAAAAAGGCTGACTTCCCAAATGTCTTCTGCACAAAGTTTTCTTCAGATTTAATTAGGACAAAGTAAACGCAGACTTTGTTGCAGCAGAAACCTAAGTCCAATTTAAGTCTGCTCTGAGGGTGCTGTAGAGCGATTCCAAGCATCTTTTCCTTTCAGATCACAGTTTGCTACCTCCAGCCTATCTAACCAGATAGTCTTTCCCTCCTGCCCCCAACCAGTGCCCTGTTACATACATGCAGAGTCTGAGTTCAGAGGAATAAGAAACTCTCTACTTTAGATAAAATTATTTCTTCAGAGGCAGCCAAACAAAGACACTCACTTCAGGACTAAAAAAGTTAAAAAAAAAAAAAAAAAAAAAAAAAAAAAAAAACTTAGACATGGGCTCTGCAAATACATTTAGTAATATATATGGTATTAAGCCTCTAAGGTATAGGGTAACAGAGCATACATGATTTACACCAAGTTAAATGCAGTTTTCTTAATATTATTTTATTTTCCACCAAGACAAGCTCATTACAATGTTTTTCATGTCCCTGTCTAGGCAAATAATATAAGAGATGGGGCTCATTCCATGTTGTAATTTGTAGCCTTCAGGGTACTACTGGTGACTAAACACATTCCAGTGAGCCTTCTTTCCCGTACTTGAAAAAAGCAAAGGCCATCCTCCTTGCCATTAAAAATGCCTTTTGAAAAAGATTACTATGGTCATAATTTTTTAAAATTTTAATATACTTGTCATTCTTTTATCTATAGTGATTCTTTGATTTTTTATGACCCTTGCAATGTCAAGGAAATAGAGGAAGAGAATCTAAATTATGATATACAGATTTGCATGGCTTTGTCAACTAAGGAAACAAACTTCAGAGAGATGCACGTAGGGGATAAAAAGATGTCTCGCCAAGGTTTACAAGTCTTTTGGCAAGTTTTGACATAATTGGAAACGAAGAATAATAAGGGAAAATTATTTTCAATGGAAGGTGGTATTCTTTGTAAGTAGCTTCAATGTTTCTGAACTTTACAGAATTCTTTTGCTAATAAAACAAACGAAAAACACACTTGAAAACTGTCCAGAGGATTGTAAAACTAATGACTGGTGGGAGACCTGCCTGGTAACCTATGTATATGTTGCCCTATTATTTCATACATCTGTGTTCCTAAACAAAAATAGCAAATTACCATGTTTCATTCAAAATATAACTTTATCTAAGGGTAGAGATAAAATTATGCATACAGTGACTTTACACTGCAGCTGCATAAAATCTCTATAATCACTGCTTCCTTTGGCATACAGAGCAAGTTACTGGAGTGTACAATTGGAGAAACTGGGGTAGCACGTTGTATAGGAATTTACAATAGCATAAAGACCTTTAACAAATGGTTCTAGCAGTTAGATCATATACTTTGATACTTTTTAAGTGGAAAGTATAAGAGGAGAATAATTTGGGGATTTTATAGAGTTTTTGGTTTTGGCTACACTATGTGTCTACCAATTTTGCTGCTGCTCCTAACACAAGCACTCGCTAATGCTTGTAAGTGCTCTGCAAGTCCAGAAGATTTGATTTACAAAAGAAGAGGTGCCAGAAGAATAATGGTAAAGGTGGCTCTGATTCCTTGAAAATTCAACAACTAATTACTGAGCTATGCAAAAAATCTTCCTAGAAGGTGCCACTTGACTCCAGCGCACATCTAAGTGAAGCTCGTGAAGATCATGATCTGCTCAACCTGCCAAGCTCGACAGCGAGCTGTGTGACCAGAGCACACCTGGGGCTCAGCATGGGCACCGGTCAAAACCATTTACACACAGGTATCACACAGAAAGCTGACATGGTTGCTGAAATACCAACTATGTAAAAATACACAGTCTAAACATGGTAAAAGCACAGTAAAATAGACAATTTTTGCTTTTCCTCAGGGTCCTATGAGATAGATACAGTAAAATGAATACAACCCAAAATGTCTTCTAGAAGACTGACTATAATTTATTGCCCAAACTAGCCTAGGAAATCTCCTGGGATATTCTATTATAAATACATAGAGTTCCAAACAGGAAGAAATTGCCCTCGATGCTTTGCTTGTTTTATGTGGTAATCCGATTTGTTTAGAAGTAAACTAACTACAACTGAAAAGGCAAATGATTATTTATTTCATGGGAAATTGAACCGCATACTTATTTACACATTTTAAACATGATCAAGTACAGCATTTTGGCACACTTCTACCGAGCAAAAAATGCAGAAACATTTTAGCAAATGATGATATGTCTCTAGATTAGGTGCTTTTTTAAAACTGTCACCATTTTAATGTCTACACAGATTGCACTATTCCTGACACTAATATACTCAGTCTGAACCTAATTTGCATCACTATTTATCTGTTAATGCCAAATAAGCACATACTGTGGACAAGTCTTAAATTTGCCATTATAAATCCACGTGAAGGGTTCAGTGTCAGCCCAGCCTGTAATTCCAGTGACATTTACCTCTTTTTATTGATACAGAACAGTACATAACATCCAGCCTGTAAGAAAGGAAGAGAAGACATCTGGCTCATAGATGATCTTCCTGGCTAGATCCACTTCTCTCATGGCTGGAAAAGAGTAGTACTTTCTAACACTGCAATAGGCCACACAGATAATACTTTGGACAGTGTTCAATCAACTAACAATTCCTATCCATTTAGCAGGCAATTGTACATGGGAAATACAACAAAGGGAACACTTACATTTCATCTTGCGTAATTAAAACACAGGCATAATTTTATAAGTTTTTTCCCTGATTTAGAATGATTGTAGCTGCATTCGTTCTTGCTTCTGATATTTACTTCCTATAGCTTTCTGGTATTTACATTTTCCTTTATTTTATCTCTTAAGATTGGGCACAAGGAATTAACTGAGAACAAAAGAGTTTCTTCAGATTTTTGCCATTGACCTTACAGACCCGTGAGCGCAGCAGTTAAACAGGAGGGCGCTTTTTGCCTTTCGGGTCACTGGAAGTAAAACCAGACTTTTGATCTCAATTCAAACCCAGTATGTCATCATACATGAACAGCAGAGATTAAAAGGCAGGTTTTAAAGAATTTGACTATGCAGTTGCTGCCCTGTTTGCAAACCCATAGTTTCTACAGTTGCGTGAGCACTATTTAGCTAGTGTGCATTCAAATAATTCCTTGCAACTTTGAAAATTGAAATATTAATTTTATACTTCAAATAATAACCAGATGAATAAGTTTCAGTTCCTACAGAAAAAATGTATATATCCACCTTTATCAGATTACATATTGCCTATCTAAATGTAATTTCCTAAATAAAGTTAAAGAGGTACCAGAAAAAGGAAGGCAACTTTATCTGATATAATATCATAAAACCCATCATTCTTCCTAATTTATAACAACTTTGTGTTTGTATTGATGCTCTTCTTGATTTTTTTAAGCATCAACAATTAAATTTTGCAATGAGAGAGTAGCAGAAAGCAAAAACTTGTAATGTAACTAGTGAGAACTGATGAAGGATTTTGGTTGACACAGTTACTTGCATTAAAATTCAGCTAACACACTGCTGAAATACCTTATAAAATCTGCAATCAGCAATGAGATGCTTATTTATCCAAAGTCTCTAAGTTAATGTCTAATCTAAAACACATCTCCAAGCAGCAGAATGCCTTTAAAACACATAAGCAAGTGCCTTTGGCATTAGTGTCATTCTGACCCAAGAGACACTCAACACTGATAAGAAACTCTTTCTCTTAAGTGATTAACTATTTCCAACACTGAAGCTGTCAGGGAATATTTAACGGTCTATCATCTGAGTTTTCAAAGGCATTTTTTTCTTTTTCTTTTCTCTTTGCTGTAAAAAGGGATAGCTTACTGGAAAATATGAAAGCATTTCATATTTAGAAAAACAGTTTTTCTGTCTTGTTGACAGTGCTTAGAAAATGTGGGTTTACTTGTTTTTGAATCCTGTTTAAATAACAGATTAATTTAATAATCATTGGGATATTGAATGACAAAAAATTATGGGGTGGGGTAGCCAAACCCTAACCCTAATGACATTCTTATGTTAATTCTTATTTTCTTTTAGGCTCCTGCTTTCTTAATAAAACCTATATTTTTGAAAACCATTTTTAAACAGCGCAAGTTATCCCCAAGTAGCATTTAGTAAGAGATAAGTTTACATATACAAAATATATCCTATATGTCTGTATGCACTGAGTGCTTAAAGTCCACTTCGTTTCATAGTGGCCCTTCCATCAACCGAGTAAGTTTTCAGAGACAGCTGATAAGGTAAGTCAGCCAACTATTTATTAAGTAATTAGCATGTAGTCCTTTCTACTGACTGTGATTTATTTGTAAAGATTTGTAAAGCACCCATTAGTAAAAATTATAATTGGAAAGCTTTTTTCGTAGTGTTCATTTTCACAGTTTCCTTTGGATTCAGCACTGAAAAGAGCTGAGTAGGATCAATAACAGCACTTCCAGCCCTGAGCCTTTGACCTTGTTGATTATGACCATGACTTTGTTGTAGCTGTGCACCAAAATGTCTTATCTAATATTTTATGGTTTATATTAGCATCAGCTATCATTTTTACTACTACCATTAGACTGCTTTTTAATCTCCCTTTTCAGACATGGGCTCTACAGTGCCCAGCAACGTATGATAGGCAGACAGTGACTTGAATGAGTAACTTGTATCACAACATTTTTTTTTGCCACAGTACAGTATTTGTACCATTTGTGTTGCAAACATATTCACAGTGTAGTGACTGTTCAAGAGTGTCCTTGAAAAGAAATGATAAGGTTGGCGTATTAGAGTGAATACACAGCTAAATACTTACAAATACCTTTTTCCATTTGCAATCTAGACTTACCCTCATCTATCATAAACAGATTTGTTTATAGCATGTTCCAACAAACATCAGAGGGCGTCAAAAATAACCTTACTAACGCAAAAGGATTGCGTGGAGCCCACAGCACGCACCAGGCAATGTTTAGCCATTAACCATTGAAAGCAGCACCAGTTAAAGACTCTCACTGCATATGTGGTTGAACCCTAGTTTTGAGTGATTGAGACCATCATTCTTAAATTACAAGTATTAAGCAATACACTTGCTTGTAAAAATATTTATTGGTACTGAGGCCATGAAACAAAAAACTGGGTCATAAGATGTAGGTCTACAAAGGACTTTGGGTCAAATTCCTTAGCTGTTCTGCGGGAAAGTGTCCTGGGTTATAACAAAAATATTTGGAATCCAATGCAGTCTGCAATCTTAGATGCAATTTGTAGATTGTTAATGACAGTGGGTAAATGCTATAATGAAGAACTTTCCCATGAGAATCTAAGAGTTCTTCTGGATTATTTCTTTAGGTTTTGCCATTGCTTGTGGAGAAAAATAATGGGTGCCTTGAGATCAGTTTGTAACTTACAGGACTTACTTTTTTTTTTTTTTTTTTCCGCTGCGGAACACAAAATGTTTTTCTATGAAAAAGATCTTAGCGCATTATTTTTGAAATACTATAATTTTCACTAAATTCAGTTTCCAACTTACTGCTGTCCAAGCATTGCAGAATTGTGTTATTTTTGAAAGTTATTTCCTTTGACCTGAAGTTACCTAGGAAGACAGGCTGAGATCTGCATTCCTTTGAGAAAAACCTGGTCCTGTTAAATTAATCTCCTTTTCATGGAATCATGTCTGTTTGGAATACTTAAACATAAGACATTTATTATAATTTGTTACACAACTTCTCAGTAATCCTCTGATAAATAATCATAAAATAAGGCTGTTTAAATTTTACAAAGTTGGCTTCAAGCATCCCTAGCAGGGTAACATACATTGTAGTTGATATATCAAGTGGAAAATCATGGCTTGAGTTTGCTGAGCCTCTGCCTTTCAGGCAGTAGGACTTAATGTTGCACTCTTAAGAGTTCCCTAGAATTGGTTTGCAATGCACTTGGTTACCCCTAGCTCACAAAGCCATATAAAAAACAATACTTTACAATTATTTCCTTTTAATGAAAAGCTGGTCAGAAGTAAGCTAAAAAGTGAACATAGAAGTAAGCTAAAAAGTGAACATTAGCACTTAAAATGCATCTCTAATGTACTTACTCATGTTTCCCATTAAAAACAATGAAGATGCTGAAAAGAAAGGTTAGGAGCAAATTCAGAGGCAAACCGACTAATTTCAAAAGGAGGCTGGTATCATCTTGATTTGCTAATTTTGCACATTGATTTCTATTGGAAGGAGAGAGTTGTCACAACTTTTGTTTGACTTAAGTAATTCTTCTTGACATTTATATGCTAGATGAAGCCCTGCTGCAAATAATCTCTTCTGTGATGATGAGCTCTCAGCACAAGAAAATCCAATTACAAGCACAGAATTTTGCATCAACTATATTCATGTTCGAAACCCGTGCAATTCTTCACTTGCAGTATACCACACCAATACTAAAAACATCACTGCACATAGACACTAAAAGCACAGAGGAGACATTTTCATACTGAAGGAAGAAAACCAGGCTGAATGCATTCCCTTTCCAGTGGCAATGGTGGGACTGACGGGCTTGGAGTGCTGACATGGTACTTTGCTGTTATTAACTCAGCTTCCCAGCACTGAAAGTTGCTGGATAGACGAATCCTCTCCCACTCTTCCAAGCAGGAAGGGCTGCTTGGCAGGCAGGTCAACCAGCAGAGCCCACCGTGCCGCAGAGGACATCAAACCCACCCAGCAGCATTTCCCCGGGGTACAGGAGAGCGGGCAGCACCATGATTTTTGTACCTAAGTCTCTACAGAATTCCCCCTCCGAACGTTGCCTGCATGGAGAAGAGGACTTAAAACATGCACTATTCTCTGGAATTAACAGAGCCTTCTATCAGTTTTTAGCCTTTTTTTTTTTTTTTAAGAAGATAATACTCATGCTTTAATTTAAGAATATCAAACTTCAGATGACCCCTGTAATAAGAGAAATGACATCCTGACAGAGGTCATTGTATAAGACAGAACATGACAGACTTGTACATTCTTCAGCACAAACCTGAATAATTCAGTTTTACTGCTTTGTCACAAACAGTTGTATAAGAAATCGAAAGGGCTTACTTGAAACAGTCATCGCAAGCAATATTCCCCGTGGTCTCCTTTATAGTGCGTTCAGAAACAAAAGCTGGATATTCGGTATCACAGGGCTCTAGGGTTTGTTTCAACCTCTGCGCTATAGGCACAGGAAAAAATATCTTGATGTTAACACGGGAAGATCAGCATACACAATTCTGAACAACACAAGATGCTGTATGACAGAGCTCGCGGAGAAAAGAAAAGTTACTCAGCTTCTGCCACCCTGTGAGATTTCCTAGGCAGTGCAAAACACTTTATATATTTCAATTAAAAAAAAAAAGTTTATCCATGGAATGAAATTTTGTAAGACATAACCATTAAAGTAGCTACTCTTGTTTTAGCCTTTGCCAATCTAGTCTACACTTACGCACAAGATTTATTCTTTCTCTCTAGATTCAAGGACTTACTCCAGTACTGCTGTGCACCACTAACTCATTAAGCATGGGTGTTTACATTTATAAGCTAACTAAATTGTGGTACGTTTTGCTGAAGCCAGAGTGCTTTTTTGGATTATGACTTGGCATCTTTGCAGTGTTTCAGCACTTAAAATAAACTCTGTGGGTAGGGGGCAGAAGTGTTACCTTGCCCATAAATAATACTTGTCATCTGCTTCCCTACACAGTAGTAATGAGGACTTTACAGCGGTCTCCCTCTGAACCCTGGCACTGCAGCAGTGCAAGGGCAAAGCACGTGCCACTACCCGGGGAAATCGAGGCACAGGGAAGCAATGTGTGTTATCCAAGGTGGAACTACAGGGCAGCACCGGGGCTGGGAACCAACTATCACACTGAAATATGGATTGGGAAGTGTCTCCCTCGCTCCCATTCTTTCTCCTCCCCACCCCAGCATGGAGATGTTCGCTTGCACATCAGCACAAATGTTAACCCTATCTTAAACTAATTGCTAGGTGAGAAAACAAGAATGAGTATGACAGAAATAGATTACACTAAACAGGCTCTTGGATGCCACAGATCAGCAACTGAAGTTGGTCTGTTTTAGAAGCAGGGCTGCATATACTGCACGGAGCCATGGGAACAACCAAAACTGGCATCAGCAGTCAGCCTGCAGGATATATATTCCTGAGTTTTTTTTTTTTAATAATTCAAAGATAAATATTCCCCCAGATGCACTGAATTTGAGGAAGGTATTAAAGTCGGTCAGAAAAGTTTTGTTCTCTGACATGTTTCCACTATGGTCACGAGCTATTTGACAATTCGGCATTTTCTTAAAAATTATCTGACTAGCTCTAATGACTGAAATTTATTTCATCTGCAATTCTGGGGTCTAGCCTCACTTGTATCAACATATGGTCCATGTAACAAAGAGGCTGACAGAGATTCAAGGGTCTCAGATTTCCAGCACCTCCTAGAAGATTACTGGGTTGCCCAAGGCTTAGGAAGCCGGTTTCTTCTCTCATTTACAAACGTGACTGAGATCACGAGTGCTTGCATAGGAGTATTTTTCCGACTGGGTTTTGTAATTGGCAAGTGTGCAGGGAAGTTCTAGTACCTTCAGCAATGCATGCTGTCCTACTACTGTCACCATTTGAGAAGAACGAAGTTCCCCGTTAGAGAAACTTTTAAATAAACAAACAAATTTCAACAGACATTAAGAAAAATGAAAAAAAAAGAAAAGTGAGTTAATTCATTTTAATTTCATGAGGTGTAGTTATGACTGCCACAAATTTTAGCAGCAAGGTAAACTGATTGACACAAATTGACACAAAAGCCTACCCAAGTACATGCTTCTCCCTTTGGCTGGAATCTCTGTGTGAACTGGATCTTGCTTTTGTCCTGCTTATCCCTGATGATTACCAAGCCACTTGCCTCCTGATCATATCTGACTGCAAACAGTCCCAGAAAATTGCTACTATTCCAGTGAGCATCATGAGGGAGTATTGTCAATGTTTTTACTCACCAAGGGAATGATGAAGTGTGTAGTTAAAACCTCACTTTGAACTCAAACCTGAATAGAAATCCCGAATCAAAGAATCTTTAACCAAAGAACAGGTTGGAAGTTAGTAACGCCCCTCTTCTGTAGTTCATACATCCTAGATGGGATTTACCTCAAAGCAGGAAAGGTTCTACTCTGCTGATGAACCTAAATTTGCAGCAGACACTTACGAAGTGTCCACCCTGTGCAGACCTCCACCTTGGCCTTCCCTTTGCCCGCGCCACATGCAGGTCCAGGACACGGCCTTTTGCTAGGGGAGCTCAGCAGTCTTTTTACTACAGGGGAACTGGAATACTCCAGGACATCCGTATGCTCCATTTTCCCCAAACTTTAACTTTTACCAGGGTGTTATTCTGGCATAAAGGCAGTCATCAGACTGCCAGGCAATTAGAAGATGAATTAAAGTCTAAAGCAGCTCTTTTAGCCCCTGTTTTCCTGTGGAATATGCAAATCAGAAACACAGGTTGAAGAATTCAATTTAAATTGCTATACCAATAAATAGTGTGCTCCGTAATTTGCCTGTGAAATAACCAATTGAGGAGAAACCTTCCTAAAAATTATACTTTTACTTTTGAGCAATGCTTCTGAAATGTCATAAAAAGTCTGGTAAAACATGAGAGATGAAATTCAGAACTTCTAATTCTTATGAGAACTATTGAATTTTGCTTTCCTTATTATTTCTGATGAAGCCTCGAGTTTTGAAAAATTATTTCCAATAAATTCATTTTTAATTCATCTAGGCTTTATTTTTAAACATCTACTTCAAATTGTAAGATAAAACAAAAGGCATCCTAAAACTGTTTAAAAATAAAACCAGGAAATTTATCATCTTATGAAGCCTTAAAAAGAACTTACACAGAGATTTTTATGCTCATAAAATGGCATTTTGCACCACGATAATAGCTTAAGCAGTACAGCAGCTCTTAAAAATATTATCTACTATTTTAATTTTTCCTTTATACAAGCGCAGCGTACTCTCTACAGCACACACAAACATTTTCAGATTATTCACAGAAGATGATCTTAATTCTCTCCTGTTTTGAGAGAGACTGAAAAAAGCAGAGGATGACGATACAGGAGATAAACTGTTCTTACCAGAAGATAATTAATTAACATCTGAATATTAAAAATCCAATGCAATCTAGCAATTTCTGGCATTACAGACAGGATTAAAATTTACACTTACCTTTGGCTGTTAGATCAGAATGCCACCAACTGCATAGATTAAATTCCACAAGGAACCTAAACAAATGATTTTTCATATTATCCCAACACTTTCAACGCTGACTGTCAGTATTCCAGTAACACTATGCTTATTTTAAATAAAAGCTAACACAATATTGACATTCATCTTGCTGGCATTACTCTAGGTTATTATCTTTTGCCATGGTCATATTTTCACTGGGTGATATCGTACCATTGGGAAGTTATTCAGAAAATAAAACTTCCAATAAATCATAGATTTACCTATTATTAATCAGCTGCTCTTACTTGAAGTGTCCATTAAAATTCTCAGTACATGGCAGCCTGCAGCGTTTTTACTGTTTACCCTCATTGCTAACTATTTTCCATTATGCGATATATTTTCATTCTAATATTTTTAATATTGTATTATTATATTAATACATTTTTATTATTATTTTTAAAATGAAATATTTCCTGGCTATAGTACAGAAGTATAAAAATACATTTTATTAATACTGTTGGATCTAAGTAATAAATTGTATTTTATTTCTATTATTTCTATTAGCAGAAAAGGTTTGATTAACCAGCGTCTAATCAATTCTAACAAGATAGGTAGCAAATGGTAGCCCACCAAAACATACTGCAATGCACTCTAAAGAACGGGTTGAAACAAACCAGTCAATCAGTTTGCACTGCCCGTATGAAGAATGTGAACTGAATATCCAGTTAATAATACAGACATGAAACTGCACTATTTAAAAAAAAAAAAGAGGGTTTCTTACAATTTTTGAAACTGTTATGGATAGCAACAGTCTCATTTTTTTTTTCCCAATACAAACTTTGAAAGCTCTGCACACTGGCAATAGCTATCACATTCATTTTCCTTAAATCTTATTCTAACTTTCTGATGAAAGGTCATAGAATTTCCAATTAAAATGGCTAAAGGAAAAGACTAGCTCTATTTCTGGAGTTAATATTCACTTAAGTCTACAATTCTACTGTCTGATAAAAGCAATCACAAAATGTACGGATTAATAGCACAAAAGAAAACATTTCAAAGCTTCCTTTCATTGCATGATATTTCTCTGCGATTTCTTAGGCAATGACTCTTAAAGGAAATACTTACATATTATTACATAATAACTGAAATGATTAGAACTATTAGAGAAGGTTAAAAAGTTCCATAGCATACACACAGTGTATGCACCTTTATCTGGCACCATCTTACAGAAATGATCTGGTCCGTCTTACGGAAATTTATGAAATCAGAAAGAACACAATGATTCACTGTAACAGTTTGCTATATTGACAAGAGCCCACCCAGGCAGCATTACAAACAGCCAGACATTTATGTTAAATTTAACAGTAACCACAATAATAAATTTGGTTTGTATATAGCAAGCTGCTAGACTTACTAAGCAAAGACATACGGATATAAGTGATGACCATGAATAACATAATAAGAGTTGCAACTACGCATTCACGAAGTCAATTTTTTTCAGATTTTAGCAATGCTAAATTGAAAGGAAAAAAAGGAAAAAAAATACACTAAATTTAAAATAGCAGAATAGCCCAACGTAGAAGAGAAGAACAAATATTATTTAAGTTCTTAAAATTTACTTACAAGACAAGCTCAGTCATTATCCATTTTATTGCAGCAAAGAAGGCATTATAAGGCTGAAGAGAAGCAACTTATTTATTAAAAAGGCAAAACATGCAGTATCGATACTTTAACTGAAAATCCCCATGTAAAGACAATGTTATTGATATTCAAATGCATGGAAAGCATGAGAAAAAGAATAGTAGCTTTTTCTTAGAGATAAGAGAAAAAATATAATTATTATATTGGATAATAAAACACATTGTCATGAAATTTCCTTTACACGTGGCTCTGTACACAGATTATCATTCTAAAAATGAAAGTTTTGCAAATTATTCTTAAATATTTAACCTCTAGGGGTTCCTATTTCCCAGGCTATGGCTGGAGGAACAGTTCTGGTAGATAATATGAGCTTTTCCTAGACTGCAATTCACAGACTTGCCTCTCTATAATGTAAATCTATATTCACTACCTCAATCTAATTAGACTGGGAAAAGCTTCTGAAGTTTTAATTTACCTAAATGAAGTTATCTGTGTCATGGGCCAGCTGTAAGCAGTGTAAGTAATTTTTCAGATTCTTCTTCCTTCCCTCTGTTTTTCTGGAGAACACCAAATAAAGCTAATGCTTAAAAAAAAAAATTGCTGTTGACAGGATTTCTAATACATGTTAAACATTTCAACTTTTAAAAGAATATCAATCGGAATATTAACTTTGAAAGAATCTCGGGCAGAAAAGTCAGCTTCCAGGGATCTGCAGAGAATAACCTACGCTTGTTTTACTTGTGGTATGGTCCTTTGGCTGCCTAAACTCCGCAAGTTTATTTTTCAGGTCCCGTACCGGCACAGCGTTTCAGCGCGTGTGAGCGGCCGCACGGGCTCTCACGGAGCCTCTCACACGATTAAAATCACATAGGAAGGGGCTCGCTCGGCTCCCTGCAGGCCCCACGTTTCGCGGCCGGGGCAGCCGCCTGCCCAGCGCCTCGGGCACCCAACGCCGAGCAGGCCGGGGCGCGAAACCCGAGCGGCCCAAGGGCTCCTCCTGCTAAGGAGCCTCTCGCAGGAAACCATCAGCCACACTATTATGCCCATTACAAAACGGTATCATAAGTCTTTCCTCAAGAAAAAGAAGAAAAAAGAAAGTTCTAGCTCTTTGGGACAGTTTTTAAAATTTTCTTTGCAATTCAGAAAACTTGAAAACTTCCACACAAGTAACTTAAAATTTTGTTCTGAAATAATCAAAATTACCTACTTTGAAGATGCTATGCACTTTTTGCTTTGCTAACGACAAATTATACTGTAAAATAATATCTATTTAATATAAAATATAGTGCATTTTATAAAATAAATGCTTTTAAGATGAGAGCTAGAACAAAATGAAACAAACTTTTCCAACATAACTGAAACAGAAGATTTGAACATTATAGGACATAAACTGAGGAAAAGAGTTTGTCTTGAAATCCTAATGGAAAAGCTTTTTATGACATTGCAATCACTGTATCCTTATGAAATGTGATTTTACTGAAATAGTGTTTCCCATTCAAAGACTGTGTCCTCACAGTCAAAGACTGTGACCAGTTTTATTCTCCATATATATATATATATTTTTTTAAAAAAAACAAGCCAAAGGAATTGACCTGAGTGATTCTATGGCACTGACAAATTTCAATAGAAATTATTAGATTTCATGGAATGTTAGCAAGGGTTTGAATAACTTAGCTTATTTTTGTGTTTTAATTTATCTTAATTACAAGCTGCTATCCAGATATATTTTAAAAAGCAATGTCACATGGTAATGAAAGGGACTGTTTAATTTATAACTCTTGCCCATATCTAATTTATCATTTTAGATATTAAAATGTGCCAAAAGCTGTCTAATAACCTGATCTACATGTGAAAAACTGCAATTAAAACACAGAAATGAGTTATTTTTGAGGAACACGGCCCTTCCTGTTTTCACTGCAAGTTCTCTTTGTACTTTCTCTGTACTCATGATTAGTAGAAGTGAATTGAAAAGAGTAAATTAAAGCTTTCCCTAACTTTCAAAATGAAGCTGACAAAAACTCACTTGAGATTTAAAAAGAAAGTTTGTCTATTCTCAAAAACCTAATTAAAGAACATGCTCATCACGTCTCGGGGTATCCCACAAGTACTCCAGGGTGTTTTTCTCAGTGAACAGAGCATGGGCAGAAATTGAAATCGTGAAAATCTCCTGGATAAAAGCCTGCCTATGAGAGAGAAGGACTTCAGCCCGGCATGCTGGCTGCTTGTGCAAACCAAGCTGAAGCCCCATGCCTTGGAGAGGAAAGCTGTTACTGACAATTTTAATATATTTTAAACTGTTCCACGCAGATGTGATTCACAGCAGTCTTTCCCTAAGAGTTAAAGACCCATTGCACAGCCTGGAACTCAGCGTACTGAGTCTTTTGTTTCAGGTTCAGGCCCCAGCAGGTTAACAGATCGATAAATGCAGTATAATCCTTATTTGCAGCTGTTTCAAAAACACATGGGATCATGTAAATGAACGCATCCCAAAATGCATACCATTATTAAACAAACCATAGACATTCCCCATAAAAGCAGAGACCATAGAAGCTGCGTATTTATAGGTATTTGGAAGTTGCCATTTATCTAACAATTTACCTAACTATGTGTAGACAAAGTTTTTGTAGCTGGAGCCTTGTGCATTCAAAAATATAAAATGCCAGACAGCTTTTCTGGCCTGATAGTGCTGTTAATTTTTGTGTTGCCTTTACCTATGATTATTTCATGTTAAAATATTCATATATTTGTTAAACAGTTTCTAATATGCAGGAACTATAGTTTATCTAACACTTTACAAGTTAAACTTGAAATAGCAATCTATACGGTGTATAAGCGATTATAAAATGCCCTTAGAGTTAACAATACAAAGTTATGGACATATTACCTTAATAAATGATCTGGTAACAAGTGAGTGCTACCCTGGCCAGACCCCCCACTTGGAGGACCCCAGGCCTTGCAGAGGGACAGGATTTGTATTCACAGCTAATTAGAAGACAAGGGACTAAATGATCATTGAAATTCTACTTTAAAAGGTATCTTCTTTAAATGCTTGGGAAAATGTATCAAAACATTGGCTTGTGTTTGCTCTGTAAAAGAACCAATCCTTTCATATAACAAAACCCTCAGTTTTTAATTTGAATTGCATATTTCCATATGTGTATATGTTTACATACCGAAAATGTAAATTTGTTTCCAGCCTCCCAAATACAAGCATTTTGTATGGGACAAAGGACATTCCAACATCGCCTCCCAAATGGTGGTCCAGTATTAAAAATGGTTGTATAAGGACTTGAACTTGTAAATGCTTAACACTTTGCATTTGTTTATAATAAAGCATTCCTCTTATGCACTATGATAAACCCGATAGCTGTAAGCATTCCAAATTAAAATTATGGGCTTACAATGGCCATGATGTATTTGCAACAATTTTCTTTGATGATTGCATGGAAAGGTGTTCAGAAAATTAACTATACTTACGTCCAGTAAGCTATGGGCACTGTCGCTACTCTCTTTGTTTGTTCTACACATGGCCTGGTAGTCATAAAGTGTAATTCTACAGAGAAGAACAAAAAACTGCTTGACTAAAAGAAGAAAACACACTGGAATAAAAATGATGTTATGGAAAAGTCTGCCTACAAAGTAGATGGGCAAATAAAAACTGTGAGGGTGGTGGGGTACAGAGGAAAAGGGATCATTAAAATATTTTACGTACAAAGGGGAATAAAGGTACGAAACAGTGTGGAAAGTTTGTAAGGATTTTATCGGACTGTGGAACAAAGCAAAGGCATAACTAGGAGAAGAGAAAACAGGGAAGGTAACACACAGTGTAACACACAATGGGAGAAACAATGCCAGGAGGAAGAGAATACACATTCAACAGGATGCTCCAACAGCTGGTTCTGGACTGAGCGCAGCACATGTAGCCCCAGAAAGTGGAAGGACCTGTGCATCTGAAGGGCTTCTCATGAGGGACCACAGTCAAATTCCAAAAAAATACAGAAAGACATTTCTGCTGCTCTAGCGCCTCAGTGCGTAACAGACGTGTGAGCAGGGCTCTCTCTTCCAAAGGAGAGGGAGGGTTGAAGTCACTGTATTCACTGTACAGACATTCACAACAGGATGAGTTTCTTTTTGCTTCTTTTCATGAGGACAAAATATTCCACGTCAGATAGCTGCTGTAACTAGCATAGGCTAGAGGCCTCTTCAGATGCACAGTCACAGGGAAATTTCTTTCCAAAATTGATTTTATTCACCATTGACACACTTTAGAGATCTAAATGTAAAATCCAGAACTCAGAGATAGTATATGGAAATGTGATTATTTCTCTAAATCTGTCTGTCCATAGAACAATTAATTGATTATATCCATACACAGAAAAGCATTTAACATCTGTAATAGATGTAGAATAGATTATTTATCTGATAAAATGCAACAAGTCTATAAAAGTTACTAATATTGCTTGAACATATCCATTGGACTAGTATTGCTTGAACATATCCATTTGACTTCATCATCATCAAGGACAAGGGAACACAACTGGACATAAATGACTTTATGAGATGGGACTTCAATGTTTTGTGATGTGTGCCTTGCTTCTAAGTGAAGAGGAAAGGAGAACACACAAATTCGGCTATGGAAAGGATGTCCCAGAAGCTGCCAAACACAGGTCATGAAATGCATTCAGCATCACCATGAAATGCATTCTGCACTGCATGCCATGAAATGTTGCAACCTGTACCAATAAAATGCTGTAATCCATACCAGTAGAAACTGTATATAATTTTTTTCTGATCTAGTTTGGTGACAGCAGCCATCCCTAAAAGCTTCTTTATTAGGCACTACATTTTATTTTTGGCTCACAGGCACAATATCTAAATATATTGGCTCTTGCAGCTTCAGCTAACCATTTAGTATATGGTCATACTGCTCACATGATTGACTTTTATCTCACATTCAGAATAAAAATGGCCAAGAAGCCACTGTTTTCTGGGCTGGCAGAGAGAGGCACATGGTAGACACACGCATAACTAGAGACCTAAACATGGGTGTAAGTTGAACACTGACCATACTTGGCAGAATGACGCCCACAGCCAGATCCGCGCACACAGATCTGCCAAGACAAACAGAGCAGTACATGGTGTAAGCTGTGCTGCCCGTGCGGCTTGCAGTAATACACCACTTTCTCTAGCTGGTTCTTGCTTTCCTCCCCTTAACCGTGGTCGGAATCCAGCCCCTGGAACGTACTCTCTCCACTCTGCCCTTTCCACGCTTGGTGTCAGCTCCACTGGTTTATTCATCTAGACCTAAGGGCCATGCTGGATGTCCACAGGGGATCTCCTAGCAATGGCAGCAGTTGGTGAGTGCACATGCAAGGACAGTTCACGCATTTTAACTTGCTCTCTGCAGAAAGTTAAGGAAATCTATGTTGCTCAAATGGTCCCCATCCTCCTCGATTTGCTAGCTAGTGCTTGGAGTAGAATAGCATTTGCTTTAGCCTTTATTCTTTGCAAAAAAAAAAAAATTCAAGAGAATAAGTTTGGTGACTATTCACTTGGTATTTGGAAGTGCAATCATTTTCTTAACTTTCAGTTCCATACACAAGAACAGCTTGGCTAATCTGTGGGCTTCTTTATTCTACTAAGAGGTATTAAACAAATACCATTATAGTGTGTCATTTGGAACATCTGTTATAATTTCAAAGTCAGTTTTACATACTGGACAAAGGCTTTTCCCTCTCCAAGTTAATTTTGTTAGTATTACACTTTTTGAAATATAACAAATAGTTTCTTTAAATGTTCAAAGATAAAAGGTCATAAAAAGACTGAAATAGGTACTCAAACAATCATAAACACAGTGAATACTGCAACCAGACATGCTATATTCTATTACTGTGGATTGTCTTATTTCATTGTAGGCAGTATAAAACAATCTAAGACTGTGTTATGAATAGGAGGAACAAAAATACTAAAACATATGTAGTTAAATACAATCCCATTTAACAAGGAAAGAAATACTAAGTTTCAAAGTATGGCAGAGGGAAGGAGTTGTAATAAAAAACTCAAAATCATGGTGGAACACTGTAAAATTGTTTTTTGGCTATGTTTTAATGTCAGTAGATAGCAGTACAAAGAGTTTAAACCTTTAATAAGTATATCTAAAGGTGTTGCCAGTGTGAAGATTCTGCTTCAGAAACAATCCAGAAAACAGATAATGTAATTGGGGAGAAGAAGGAAAAAAGAAAAAGGAGAAAGGAAGCAAATGTTTAGAAAGGTACACGCCATGCATGTATTTCTTAATAACAAAATTCTAAAATAAGTTCTGCTTTTTGAGCAATGTATTCATCAACGCAGCGATTTTTGAAGTGGGTAGGTTCAACACCTACCTGAAAGTCTCTACAGACAATTCAAACGAGTACAACACAGGATGTGCAAGTTATATCAGCAAAAGCACGACTGCCAAACATCCTTACAAAGACCTGATTCTTCCCCACTAGAAACAAATAGGAATTTTGCAAGAAGCTTTAAAGATCAGTGGATGAAACCCGTAACCGTGTTGAAATCTGAACACCGCAACATATTGAATCAATTTTAGACTCTCACTCTCTGTCACTGCGAACGATATTAAAGCTCCATATAAATGGGTTCCATGGCATTTACAAATTCAAATACAGTTTTGTTTTGGTTTTATTCTTGGAAATGTAATAAGAAGGTAAAAGCCTTCCAGTCCTATTCCTTGTTAAGGCTACTGCAGTCTTGGTAGTCAAAACACTGGCCTAAGATACTGTGGTGCTTCTATGTCCAGGTGTCATTTCTGGAGTGCTGTTTCATTGCTAACATCTTTCTGAGATGTTCCAAAATAAGCTTTCCTATCATTCAGGCAGATTTAATCAACTCCTGCAGAATGAAAGGCTTCCCCTGATCTAAATTTAAAGGTTGCCTATATGCTGCCAACTGACCCCTCTCACATACCTCATCACTGAGGTCTATGAAAAAAAAAAAAAAAAAAAAAAAAAAAGAAGCTTTAAAGCTTTCAAAAGTAATCATAAGACAGATATGGACTATTTGCAAAAATACTCAAGTAATGAAACAAAAAAAACTTTGCAATAATTAAACATGCACCTCTATTATACAACGTACAAATCTTGGTCAAAAAAATTAAACTTCTAAGTACCACCAGTAACACAGCCTATTTTAACAGGGATACTCTTCTGCTTTCAGCTAGATTTGCAGCATATGTATGAATTTCTAGCTCAGAGTATAAATGCCATAATAGACAATTATGCTAGCAAAACAATCTTCACTGCATAAATTTCAAATATCTTTTCAATGGTTGAAGATATTTGGGAACATTCATAGAATTCACAGGAACATCAAGCTTAATATTTTTCTGTCTTATTATGGCAACATATTTCAATTCCATATAAAAGGAAGGGCTCAGAAAAAAAAAAAAAAGCACAGGAAGCTAATAATAAATCCCTAAAAAGTCCTAATTATTGACAATATCCTTTACTCATTAGACAATGATTGGTGAGTGCAGCTCGCTTCTGATGGAGAGATGTTCATTAACACGATCATGGACAAGAAGCTGTCCCACAGCCTCACAGTGGGAGAGGAGGAGGAGAAAGAGGGACAGCACTGACTGGTATCAAGAGTAAACTCGTGTCCTAAATCCAAAGAGGGCTCTTGTGGGGAGATCACAGGACATTGAAAGAAAACCTGCTCTGTTGCTGCCCTAGTTCTCCCATCTTTACTGACAAATAGATTATTACAGTGTCCAGAAGCTGTCAGTCTAATACCTTCTACCACCACTAGTATCAAGGAAAGGGATAAAAATAAATTAAATCATTTGACAAAACAGATTTGTCATCACTTATCTGTGACTTAGCATTCAACTATTCCTAATTGCCACGAGGCTGCAAAAATGACAACTCAACTCGTTATTTTCAGCATGTAGAAGGATGACCCACTTGCACAGCTCACACCTGGGGTCCTCTTTAAGTGGGTAAGAGTATTCCCATTTAGCTAATACACAGCATGAAGCTGTTAGAAAAATTTACAGAGGCAGCCTTTAAAGTATGCCTGAACTCGGTCCTGGGACAGCTAGTTTTAGATGTCACACAAGGGGCGAACATGCCAGGTAGCAGTGCCGAAACTTCAGAGCAAAGGTGTAAGACGTGCCCAGATCTGGCAAATGCAAAAGATCAGAACAGGGCTCCTGAAAAGGGCAACGCCAGCAGGGAGGCGACTGCTTCTGTTCTTCAGCATCTCCAGCGTGTGCCGAGATCTGCTGTGCGAGACACTCTGCTCTCCTCCTGTTGGGTGCACCTGCCCCTCAGGAGAATGGAACGTCATTCTTCAGGGCAGTACAGTAAAATATTAGTCACTTAGAAATTCCAAATAGCATAGCAATAGCAGGCCTCATATATCCTCTGCAGTGAATAAGATGGATCAGACAGCAGACAATCGTTGGAAAGAGTCTGCTCATTTTCCAAAATTGAAGATCTTCTGTTTGTCCAAGCAGAAAATAAAATGCAACTGCCTGTTCATTTACCTGATGCATTTTTGCAATATTTATGCCATAACCATGGGGTAAATCTTGGGCCTACTCTACATTCACAAATACAGCCAAATTAAGGGAAAGCAAAGATCATTAGATTTTTTAAAGGTCAAAATTATGATGGGAAAAAATCCACATGAAAAGAAACAAAGCTTCTAAAAATAGTAGTGTCCATTCAATACCTTTAAAAATATTCCAGAACACTGAATTAAAATTTATGCCTAAGTACAAGGAAGTGACCTAAGCTACACTGAAAAATATCCTTCATTTGGAGGCTGTGCTGCCTCAGGGGGAATTAGGAACCTGTTGCAGATCAAATAGTTACTGTTTTCATGATTGGACTTTAATAATATTTTGCTATTTGCAAGAGGCTTAGCAAAGAGGGTTTTTTTTTTTTTTCCCATAATCTTCTTATAACCTAGAGGCCACACACTTGTTCGGTTTTGCTTCTAAAGCAAATTCAGACAGAGAGATAAAAGTCTGCTCCTGCATGTACTTATTTTGAGGAAACAAGTGAGGGATTAGGGCAGCTTTGAGGGCACAGGGATGCTCGCGAGGAGGCACACGAGCAAAGATACAGGAGCAGCGCAAGGAAAAGCAAGAAGCAAGGGAAGCTCCTAAGCGTGCAGAGCTTATTCAAGTGAGCCTCAGAATCTGGAAAAGCTGGGATCAAAGTGCCCACCATTGAGGTCAAAAATCTTGACAAGATGATTGAATATCAAGGCCCAATGATGATGTCTGGTGGGAACAAAAGTGGTGAGAGGAAACGACGCTGCTTCTATATTTGCCTTATACATTGGCTTAGTTTTCCTCCTACATTCATTTTTGTCCAGATTTATTGGTTATTATTTGGTTCATTTCTTCTGAGGGCCCATTGCTCCTGTAGTCCTTAATTTTCCAATGATAATGTTTTTCTTTTGATTTTCATACTTCCAGCAATGATAATTTTTATCACTGCTTTTATGTGCTGGTAAAGCTGCAAAGAACTACAATGAAGATGTCTATTTTTTTTTTTCTTGAGTTACTATAAGCAGCAGATACTTTTCTCAAATAATAAATGAATCTTGATTTATTTAATAATAAGTCAGGAGCAAATGATTCCCGTTAGTTTAACATTTCCAGCTCAATCCCAAAATGAGCTTCTGTATCATCTCACATTAGCAGGTGCTGGGAGAAGGGATTATTTCGTGCTTTCTGTGGACAGGATGCCTGGAAGCTGGCAGGTGGCAGAACGTATATTCACTGCCCAGGTTCGGGCTCCAAGAGGAAGAGACCTCTCCCATCCCTGTGGTTATCTGGGACCTCAGTAACCTCTTCTGCAAGTGCAGCCATGGGCACCATGCAGCCTTCTACTGCTAAACTGACTGACTAAACACTAAAAACTAATCAAACAGGACGAGGCTGATTAATTCATCTGCTGGAATGTGGATGCCATATAAAGAGCAAGTGGGAAGAAAGGATGGCTACGGAAGTTTGGAATAGAAGCCTAAAGATCACAGCTTGCTTGGTGGTTTGGTCTCTGTGACAAGAAGCAAGGACGAGTATAATGCACATAGTACCTGCAGTAACTGCTTCCCTGTGCTTTTCGGGGAGCGGGACTGGTAACACACATTTTGCCACAGCACCATTCACTATTTTTTTTCTTACTCTATATAAAATAGATGTTGGGAAAATGAACAAAAAAACCCTAGACAAATTAATAACTCAAATAAGTACCTAAAAGTCTGATTGTTTTTCATTAGCCGCTACAGGTGGGAGGATTTGAAGTCCCCATGAAGCACAGGATGCCTGTTCGCTGCTGCACCGAGCTCTCCACCGAGCAGCCACAAACACAGGAGGTTCACTCACTGCAACGACTCCAGCTCGATCCTCTCCCATCTTTAACTGTGGTTCCGTTCTCCGTGAACGCCCCTGGACTCACGGGCAACGTCCCTCCGAAGCGGGGCCCTCCCAGCCTGGAAGCACGGCTGGAGCCGTGCGGCCTCGGCCTTCCCGACCGCCCCGTGGACACGCCGCTTCCAGCGCCTCGCTAGGCAGGCAACGGAAAGTGGGACAAATCAACGTGTCCTCCCCTGGTTTTAACTGCATGTTTGTGTTTGCTTTAACTAAAATGCTCCATCTCTTGTACAAACAAGATCTTTCCACTGCACGGCCTGTTTTATAAATAGGTATTATTTCACATCCTTTAACAGCGTACGTTAAGAACTCATTGCTAAAATCAAAAAGATTGTTATCCTTGGAGAACCTTGGGGGTTTGGGGTGATTTGCTGAGAGCTGGGCCTTTCACTTCAGGCCAGTTGTTTCCTGGGACCAGCATTCAGCTATGATGCACAGAGACAGTGCAAAAAGCTTTCTGCCTCGGAGAGCTGCAGCTGGTTTATAAAGGAAGCACACAAGCCATCGCTTTGAAGAGCAGCTGTGGATGCCCTCACACGCAATAACTACATCCAGTAAGGTGTCATCTTTATACTAGAAATGCCCAGGAAAATAAAAGGAAAAAGTATTACAGGCATGTACTGCAGTTCTCATGCTCTTACACAAGCTGTAAGAGGATGAAGGGGTAAGGAAATGTTCTTAGGACTGTGTGAAAGCCATGAAACCTCCCGTTTTGAATTAGAGGTTAAAGGGAAAAGTCCTTTCTTATTTCCACAGGATGCGTAATTCATTTTGATAGACACACAAAATCATCATTAGGTTTTATTGCCATCATGATGATAACACCAGGTCAATAGTCACAGCAATGCTCAAATGTGAGTTAACATGCGAGTGAAAATGAATTAGTGACACATCATTCTTCCCTCCTAACAGTAGAACATTTTGCACTATCTGGCTTGAGCAATCTCCAACTTTTATACGTCAAAATATTGTATATTGCATCAATGATTTGCTTTAGAGCCATTTAAAATCACCCAGTAGTACATATGACCCCATCCCATTTCCACCTGAGGACAGTGGGAACAACAGAAACAGGCAGCTTTAGCATCACACACCAATAAACTGCTCTTTGACCAAGGCACTGCAGGC
Organism: Tinamus guttatus; assembly: GCF_059628265.1. Taxonomy (NCBI): domain Eukaryota; kingdom Metazoa; phylum Chordata; class Aves; order Tinamiformes; family Tinamidae; genus Tinamus; species Tinamus guttatus. Next base: position 830,021 of record NW_028288985.1, on the reverse strand, counting down.
TGAGCCACCAATAGTCTTGACATTCCATGTGCCTGGCATCAACTCACACTAAGCTCATACGAAGAGGAGCATGGGCAGAATCCCATCACTCAGCCAAACACAGGCCTCTTTGATATGACTTTGGTTTTATTTATTTTATTTTAGTAAACTTTTTTTTCTAAGGGATAGAGGGTATAATTAATTGTTACCTCTTAAAAGAGCCCATGGTTAATAATTTGTTCATCACAGCCCCTTCAACCTCACCAAAAAAGTAGCCAGTCTGCAAGAAAAGAACACAAGAAATTACCAGGAAAGAATGCAAGAAACTACCAGAAGTTCAGATAAATGCAAAACAACAGTGGATGCAATTTAAACTGGCATATTCGAGGACCTGAAAAGAGTGGCTTTGACAGTTACACAGATAGGTTTTCGGGACTACTGCTATATAAAAAATGAAGAGGACTTCTCAGTCATGGCAAGTTATGGAGATTACATTATTACCCCTGAGCAGATGTGAGAGCTTATACAATAGACTGAGGTACATTATATAACATCCAATATCAGAAATAAAAGCCATCCAACCTAAAGCTCGTAAAGGAAACACACTAATCTGATCACAAACCCTTGTGATTAAAATGTTACTCAAAAAAGATATAAACAGGTTTTGAAAGGATTTCATAAACAGTCATAAAAAAGCATTGTTTATAATTCCTGCATGACCTGCTTAAGGAGCTGGAACAGTACATTTCATCAATCCTATAAATTTTAACTCCATTCAGAGTCATTTCATACTTAAAACCACTCAGCCTGATGAATTACCCATTTTGTCCTTGCTCAGTAAACGTGGACTAATCAAAATAAATCTCTACTGAGAAAACAAACATTCATGTTATGAATTTGGTATGTAATGTGGAAGAGACTCCATTATCTGCAGCCATTCATAGGGCATTCCAAAATGTTGCATGTGCAGCGCTTTTTTTTTTCCAGTTTGGGAAGACATTTTTTATTTTAGGGCCTCAGCTCCCAGAAGGATTGGGTATGGGCTCTGCATTGTTTAAATGGAGAAATCCCACAATTTATGGGGGGAAAGGGCACTGTGTTCTCAGGTTGCACGGATTCCATCGGCTTGGTATGAACTAAACCCCAGTTCCATTACGAGGAACTTAGCTGACCTCAAGTATGCACCTGGGACTTCGACGGCAGAGAGGTTCCTGCTCTAGCCAAAAAGAGGCATTCCTCCATCTAAAGAGCAACTATTGCTTTTTATACTCAGGGGAAACTTGGAACAGTCTCCAAAACATGCGGGTGTGTAAAGTTTCCTAGAAGCAAGAGGAACATTTGTAGTTTATATGACTAAAAACACTAACTTCAATAGCCCTAGCTGACTGATGAAGAATGATTATCCTAACTATGGGATAGGCAGTCAGTTAATGTCAAAAAGCCCAAACCATAAAAGACTAGTATAACTTTAGTTAGCAATAAACCTGATTTATCAAGTTGTGTTTCGAGTCTTATAAAGATATTTCAGTGACAGTTCTCTCCACAAAAGCTCCATTTGTAAATACCAGCTCTCTCCCAAACCATTAGCACTCAAATTGTTATTAGTTCTCTTACTGCATCAGGATTTAGTATAATTTGAATGAAGAATTGCATTGCCTATTTTTTGGAAAAGATTCCTAGAATGGTTTAAGTTGGTTTGGGCATTTCCACAGAAATGCAGTGCAGAAACAACCCTGCAGAGGTGAGGAACATCCCTTCAGCCCACTTCCCTATCCCTTCTTCTGCACCCCACAAATATGAATAAATATCCTGTAGATCTTGCCAGGGGTGTTACTATAAGGCAGACATCACCTGTTCCTTGATCATCCACCAGCCTTGTGTGATTCTCACATTTTTCCTCTTAGCTGAGAAATCAGATACACACAGGTCTCTCTTTCTGGGCTCACATGTGCTTGGGGCTGTATCAGCCCAGACGCTGCTCCACAGAGCTCAACATCTAATAACCTGTAGGTTAGTTCTGGTCCAACAGTTGTCCCCATGTTCTCTAAAACAATATGTAATGGCCCCTATCAGCTAAGCTACCACAGGAAAAACCTCTTCCTAATCCCATTCAATGCCTATATCCAACTCTCAGTTGGCAAACCAGCGACCCAGTCAGAAGCAATTAATTGGGAAAATTGGTTAAAAAAAAAGGGGATGACCAGACAAGATGCTTAAGAACACTGGATCAAAATCATTTTACAATGAGAGTTATTTCCAGGTCATTGCTCATCTACATAGAAAATACAGATTTGATAGACAGATATGGAAAAAAAAAAAAAAGAAACAAAACCACCACCACCAAAAAACCCAGCTGTTTCTAACACAATGCAGCCAATGTTTAAGCAATGTTACATTTTTAGTTCATAATATTTTATGGGTACATCCTAGAATTACATTCACAGTGTGCTTGATGTTCTGAAGGGACGGAAGCAATAAATTTAATAAAGTAAAACAAAATAATCGGTTTCAGTCCTCCGTTTTGAGAATAAGAAGACTTAAATTGTGAGGAATGATTGCTGTATGACACAGCGCAGCATCTGTTCAGCAGTTAACGTTCTGGTACAGCACTGAAAATGGAATAGTTTCAAAAAATTGTATTTGCCTTGCTTATTGCTTGCTAATAGACTTTTCAAAGTCTCAACCAAAATGTAATTATTTGCAGCAAAGGAAAATGGGGAGTATGAGGAAAGGTTACCCGGATATTTTTGAGCTATGCAAACCTGAAAAAAATCTCTGTATTTTACCTCCAGAAGTGTCAGATTTCAAGTTGCATTAATTAATTTAACAGTGAAATGCCCAGTGTTGCTTGTTTTTTGCCATTCACTTAGAGTTTTGTATCTCCTCTCTGATCTCTCGTTTGAGATGCCCAGGGCTCTTTTGGATAGTTCTATGTCTCCATAACCAGCCTGGTTCCCCTAAGGGCTGAGCCGCAGCAGGGACCTTCCTCTTCCCCATCCCAGCACAGCTGTTCAGCTTCGGAAAATCCTGGCACAGCTGGGCCACCATCTCCCCAGTTCTCAGGCACAGGTCAATGAGGATGCTGGTGGTTTCCTCATCAGGGTTTAGCAATTATATGGCATCTTTTTACCCCCTTGCCTATGACCTAAAAGCAAATCCATGTTTTGCACGTACTAATCACAACCCCTTTTGCAGAGCTGAGTGCTTAATTTTAGGGCTCTTCCATGACCATAACCCAAGGCAGAAAAAGAAAGTCACCCACAAACCTCTCTGTAAACTGTCCCTATTAGCAGTTGGAACATAAGAGCCCTCTGTCCCCAACCTCTGCCTTCCCTCGCCCAGTGTTTCCATGTGGTAAAAACGCCACAGGGAATTGTTCTTCCTGGGGTAAAGATTTCTTAAGGAAGACAGACACTTCCGCAGCAAAAATGCCCTTTAAACAAAACATTTATGAGTTCAAGAGCTGACCCTGCCTCACAGGCAGAACGAAACCGAGCTGCTCCGGGAGACAACTTTGATTCTTTGTTCAAAGAATATTTTTAATCTTATGTTACTAATTGTTTAACATTTTAAGACTGTCTAAAAAGCAAGCAACTTTATATAAATGTGTTATATGACAAAGTTGGATGATAGTCTTTCACTTACCTGTCTATAGTCTTCAGAAACTAAAATAAATCCGTTGTTATCTATCAGATAGCAGTTAATTGCCTGAAAATAATAAAAATATATTTTCAAGTTTTAGTTTTAGGATACAACATTTTTATTACTTAGTTTACTTCAATCCCAAGTGCTTCTAAATGGATACACTTTAAGTTCTTTTAACAGCTCACATAACTTTTAAGTGAATTTACTCTCAAATGATGCGATATCTTATTTAATTTTTGTGCATTTAACACATGCAAACCAAAGCAAAGATGTGTACAGAAAAAGAGGATATAAGATAACCATAAACGAGCATAAAAAGAACGCAGTCAGTGTTTTCATAATCTATTCTTAAAAGTGTTTCTTTATAACAGAGTTTGGAAAAGTATCGACCCTTGTTGCTCCCAATGGCTTATACTGTGTTTGGAGAAAAACATCAGCCCAATGTCATTACACTAATGATGTATTAAGGAAAACACAGTGTCAGCCTGGAGGACCAACGGGGGACCAGGTAATATTTTTTAATTTGTTCTTAGGGGGTGGGGACCAGAAACTTCTGTAGAAGAGGCCCCATAGGTCTCCTAAAGCTTTGCAAATTGTGTTTTTAATTGGGAACTGGATTCAGGGGTAGGGCTGTTAGCGTTATGTAGGTCAGGCTTATAAATTGTATAAAACAAGGTAAACCCAAATCAGTGCTTTCCTCCATACATGCATGCACTATTTTAACCTCCAGTGAATTACTTGCTACAGGCAAAGTTTTAATTGCCATGTTTCACGGCTTAAACATAAGGTTCAACTCAAGCCTTGTCAGTACTCAGTTTCCCTTCATTATTACTAAAAACCTACCTCAGTGTTAAATCTCTAATATATTGCTAATATTGGTCTAAATCATCCAATACTTTACTATTGTTCCTTAAATTTTCAATGACATTATAGGAAAAAAAAAAAAAAAAACTGGGCTCTCAGCATAGCAATTTTCATGGTTTTGCTTTTACTTTAAAACCATTCTTACCACAAATGGTCTGAACAGAGACAGGAAAAAATGTTTTCTACTATATTCTCCATAACCATCAAATTCTCTCTGCAGTTTTTGAGAAGAAAGCAGTTCCCCTGCAGCAGTAACTGTGCAGGATATCGTGAAAACGCAGCCTGATCGCTTAGACGATGTTTAGATGCATCTGATGCCTGTTCTGGCCACCTAGTAGTGCTTCTCTGCGCCACTGAACAGGCAGTTCAAGAAATGCTAGCAGGAAGTTTAGATTTAAAACAAACAAAAAAAGGAACAAAGAAACCCAGACTAGGCACAAGCTGGGAAGGGATGTCATTCCCTGATGCAAACGCAGGAAATTCATTCTTATAAGAGAACCTAAGCTACAGATACCCTTGGTGGCAGAAAACCTGCCAAAAAGGAGGTTAAAACAACTCATTATTTCCAACCTCTGATCTCTGGAAAGCCAGAAGCTGGCAAATGCAACCTGAAAAGTGCAGGTGCTGCCAAAGGCTGGTGCAGAGCTAGCACAGAGAGAGGAGACGGCGCGCGAGGGGCGGCAGCTCAGCACGACGCTGCTCTCCTGGAGCCCAGCACCAGCCTCACTCCAACACCAGAGGAGCTAAGTCACCAAAGGCCTATTTGGACACTCTCCTCCTCAACTCTTTCTTTGCTCTTAGTTAACAAGAAGCAAGAGCAGCACAACTGAGGGGATGTGAATTTGCAGTCTTCATGTATGAGAAGTGAATCAAAAAGGGCTCCAGAAACAGCAATTCTCCACAACTTGTAACACCTGAGAGTCGTCATGCTGCACATGAGAGAGGCTGGGCTTCATTTCGTAGCTTATGGGTTACATGTAGTTGGGAGAAGTGCCAGAATTGAATAATTAGTTGACATGTTTCAAATCTCTAGGTATTTGCTAGCATTTTTCAAAATTTAAATAGATATTAATGATTTAGCATGGCTATTAGAGACAGGCTTAAAGCAATGAGCCAGACCTCTAGCTTTTTGGAGGCGTGTGAAGATAACGAGATTCATATTTCAACTCATTTTGGAAACATTAACACTAGGAAAACGTTCATTCAGGACTGCATTTATCCATCCACTTGCCAGTAAGAGAAATAATTTTCTCTACACAGCACTACATTAAAGAAACATTTTGTAAATGAAATTTAGCATTGACAAAGGACAGCAGGGTGCAGCTACTTGTCCAATACCTTAGCACGAATATTACCAATATGAGATTAATTCCTGGGATAACAGCATTTGCACAGGATAGAGCAGCGTGAAAGAGGTTTAACTCCCAACGATTCACAGGTGTTGGAGGTGAAATAAGCGCTACAGGTTTGCCCAAAGGTTCAAGCTCAGTGAACATGAGACTTCAAGGGGAACGTTCCACAGACGGGGAGTCCCTGGGCTTGTAAAATCGAGTAGGCATGAAGTCCAGAATAAACAGAGCAAGAATGTCGACTGAGGCCTGAAAACACATTTGGATTTCAGGAACTTTGATCAAGTTCAAGTCCACTATGTATTTTTTAGAACTCCAGTATATAAGAGAGTAATGGAATGTAAGATGAGTTGTAAAACACAAAATGAAAAGGCAAACAGAAGAATTAAACTAAAATGGGAGATATCAGGAAAACAAAAAGAAATGAGCAAATGCAAAGCTTCCCAAAAAGAGGAAAAAAAAAGTGATCTGCCATGAATTGTGAATCTGTCACACCACTGTATTTTGGAATCAATTAATTCTCTGCATGACTACTGCACTATTCCATCTGCATTAACTTCATCTCCTAAAATTTGTAAATTTGTACAGTAACTGTTCAGCAGATATCTTCCTGCCATTGAGAAAAGAGAGCTATGAAGGGTACCAGATTCAACAAGAGGATCTGTGACACCTGATAGAATCCTATCAAAGGACAGTGTGCTCTGTCATTTTGTTATTTATTAAAGCAAAAAGAAAATTAGATACTCTTAATTACTAAGGTTCACACTACTGCTAAATTTATCCTATGTGTGCTTTTAAACAGTTCGCGTTTTGCTTGCATACGCATGTAATACTAAAAAACCTTCTGCTTGAACATTTAGGAAAGTGCATAACTATTAACTACCAATGTGACTTGAAGAAAAAAAAGTGTAATGTTACTTCCTGCTCCCTCTTGGAAACTTTAACAGCATCCACTCCCTTCTTAGTGAGGACAGATTAAAAGTGTTTTTGCAGCAACAACAATTTGCCCGTAATTCCTGTTTTGATGAAGCAGCTGAAGTCCTTGGAGCAGGATCATGCTTAATGCAAGGAATTAGGTACTATTATTACCCAGTCACAAAGGCTGCTTCAAGCGAAGGAATTAACGTCTACTCAGTCTTCATTCCCTAATGCACGGTGGTTTATGCTAAACGATGCAGAGATTTTACACGGCACGGAGATTTTAGCCAGGCTACCTGTGGTTATACCCCGCAAGCTGGTTGGCTCTGAGTGGAAACCCCTGGATGAAACTATTTAAAAGTGCTGGAAACAATTCAAGATACAGTTTGGACATTAAGTCTACAGTAAGTTGGCACAAACCTAAGAGTGAAGAAAGGCCAGGAAACTTATGAAATTTACACTTCTACAGACCTTGATTTTCATCAGATTCTGGCACGCTCTTAGGAGGCCAGGCAATGAACAGTTTGAGCTCAGCTTAACCTGCGTTGAAATGCAAATGACAGCAAGGGATTGGAACCATGCGAACGCGCATGCAGCCTTAGCAGGGTCTTATAATCCATGCTTGGATTCTCTCTTTCCTTTTTTTTAAATTGCTTTATATCGGAAAATAAAAGTTCAATAAATGCTTAAAAATTATACAAACTACAAATGGAGTCTTTATATCTGAAAATGAAAGAGATTTGTTGGTTTAAAAGGGCCCATTTCACTTCCAAAGATGGCATAATCATTGACAAAGACTTTTGTCTTTCTACAGATATATATTTTTTAGTTTTATTTATTGCTATATGTATCCTTCCTCTGCTGGATCGCTGGGTTCTGGTAAATGAATTATAGTTTGCTGTGATTTACTAAACTGCTAGGCTGAAGAAATTAACGGTGCTCCGTTGTTGTAACTGCTGATGTTTGAAGGTCATGTGGCCTTTATTCCCAAAACGTTTTTTGTGGTCTGAATCTCATATGAAACGGTCACATATTTTAAAAAATATGCACCTGTATATTGGATACACATTTCAATAAAGCAATTGCTTCGATGTCACTGTATGTGGGGATATGAAATGAGTCCTTGAAGTAGTATTGCTAAGATTCATGCTCTACCCTTTAAACTTATTGAGACAGCATTGCTGTTCTCATAATTAAATAAATCAGTCATGAAATATCATAATACTTGGAAAGTGTAGAAGCTTAAGCATAATATTTAAGCATAATTCTTAGAAAGTGACTCCAAATAACATCATGTTTAATTTAGTCTGAACATCTAATTGCACACAATAATCTACTTTAGGTTGCTCTGCACTGGAGGTATAAATGAATATATGAAATGAAATGAATAATGTTAAATACTTACATCATCATCGCAACTTATAGAACATCTGCCATCAAGAGATGCACACTGGAGATGACACCAAAATCAATAAGTTATTTTCATGTTTAGTTTAATGACTGCAGTAAATGACTTAAATCTAAACACAGTTGTAAAGAAGTCTATATCAATTACATTTTAATCAAAGACAGCAATTGCTCTAAGAATGGTAATAGTAGGAAAGTGTTAAACCTGTTCTCAAATCGGCTCCATTGCTGTTAGCAGAAAGGGTGCATTTACACTGCATTGGTGTGAACACCATCCTTTACCTTACAGGTTGGAAGCCTGGAGATCTTCCACAGGAAGAAACATATGATTTTCCAGGAGGAGTGGGGTATGACCAGCATTTTAGTGGTGCCAAGGGATAGTGCAGTCCCTTTGAGATGATTCTCAAAATAGTGATGAAATCTCCTAATCTTTAAAAATGACACTATTCTGTTCCATAAGTACAACTTCTGTAAACTCTATAAAAATTTTAGTTACAGTTTATTAAAGACTATACATATTAAGCATGATTTAGTAACCTGGTTAAGCTCATCAGTCAAACTCATACTTCAGTCACCGTTAGAAGATAGATGCTATTTAAGGCAGACAACACGATTCTGCTATCACTGAAAACGTCACAGTATTTGGTCAGCAGTTTCCCCTTTTCCTTAGGGAGGAAGTTTAGGTGTGTCAGGTGAACATACAAACTCATTACTTTGCATGAGTTCGGAATTTTAAAGGACACAAAGGTTCCCCTAATTCTCTCCCCACCACGATCCGCAGGGCAGGCAGCCTGGCCATAGGGGTGCTGGGTTGCTCAGCCCTCACCAGGGACAGGGCCATGAGGGGACGGCCACCCTGGTGTCCTTTAAGAAGCGCCTCGCAAGTAACCAAGCAAAAATGGTGTCCTTTGAGATTGCCTTGTACTAAAAACATAAAAACATACTAAAACGCTTGTACTAAAAACACTGAATCTCACCATGATCAGAAAGTGTTGATCAACCTAAAAAAAAAAAAGCACTAGCATTTAGGAAACATGGGATTTTTTTTCTTTTTTGGATTTTTCATGTTGTTATTTTGGAGATACAGGAAGTTAAGTGGACCTACAGCAATTTTTCAGAGTTTTTGTGTACAGTGCCAGCCTAAAATTATCAATCTTTATCTTTGCCTCCACAAATGCTGGATTTATCAGTAGACCTACCACTGGTTTTTGACCACTGAATGCTCTTTTTTTTAAGAATAGCTTTGTTTGTCACAAAAAAATGTGGATCACTATCATCTGCACAGATAGAAAGGACATAAAGCTGTTGAGGGTTCAATGACAAATTAAATAAGAAATTAAACTTACCTGTCTGCTTGCAGTCCAAAATTTCCTCTGGAAAAACTCAAGTTTCATTTGGATACCTACAGCTGGGAATATATAAATGAAAACAGTGTGTTAAAATTTTAACAATATCTTAAAATTCCTTTAGAACAATTATTTAAAATTATTCAGAAGGAAAAATGATGATGAGATCTATAATAAAAAGGCAATAGTATTAAATTGAAGAGACCACACAGTTATATTTTAAGCTGTTTACACTTTGTTTAAAACACATAAATATTGCTAACACAACATGATAAGAAGGCTAAATTATTCAAATGTATGCATCTCCATACTTAAGCAAAAACCCCAAAACCTAAGCATAGGTATATGCATGTCTAACTGAAATTGGTATCTTACTATAGCAACGTAACTGCTGCAGGAACATCCACTACAAGTTTCATGCTGAAAACTACTGTTGGCTACGATTTCAAGTGATCATTTGTCATGGGGCCATTTGATCCCTGAGTTATCAGTAGAATAGATAAGAATTCTATATCAAACATAAGCACTTGTTAAAAAAAATAAAATAACAGCACTATGTGCAATTATGTCAAACAAAGGTATTGGAGTTAAACACTGGTTGGCAAATTTCCAGAAAAAAAGTTAATGATGACAATAACCTGCATCTTTTTTGTTGTTCTTTTAAAGAATGCAAGACTGAGGCCCTGACTTCTAGCAAATTAACTACAATAATCTTTTGTTTGAATCAAGCAAAGACTTTAAAAAACAGTTGTTTTTGAAACTTGGAGGAAATGTCATTCATTCATTTCATTCCTCTAGGGTCCACGGCAAGCATCATTTTAAATCATATTCGCATTTCTTGTAACAGACTACTGGTACTGTTTTTTGCAAATGTACACACACTGCTGTCATGCACGTATTTTATTTTGTGTTAGCAGGTAGGAAAAAGTATGTGGTATGAAATTCACAATGAACTGATACAATGTGATGTGAAATTACATAAGGAATTTTCATATTGTAGCAGTTTATAAATAGCTTTTTGCTATCTGTATCTCACGAACATTATCGCTTAAGAGACTAAGTACAGAAATTCATTTCTCCTTTCAAATAAACTCCAGAGGAAACTCTCTCCAGCTACATTTTATTATCTGGTAATTTATTTTATGGTCAATGAGGAGATGCTATCTGACAGGCATGCAGCACATGTTTTCTTCATCTGTTGATCGCCGTTAGGTTTATGTCTAGCACACAGGTGATGTGCACATCCTACCCCCTTTTTGTCTGAAACGGAGACAAAACACATGACCAGGAACTTTCCACAGAGAAATCACGTTGCTCCTATGTCTTATATCAGTATTTGAGATTTCAATCACATATTCCATTTGTACCGATCCATCTCCTCATACGCGAGTCAACACAAGAGCAAGTATATCAGCGGAAACCATCTCGATCTCAGCAAACTATCTGTGTGCCTTGCTTTTGCCATGTGAACGTGCCTACTAAACTCACTACACTACACCAAAGCAAGCCCTGTGCTCGACTTTAGGTACATGGAGAGGCACCTTGCTGAATAAAGTCCTGGATTTGTCACTGCAGGAAATAGCATCTTTTGTAGACTTCAAGAGAAGTTGATAACTGTTACCATCAGGCAGGTTCTGACCTGTTTTGCAAACTCTAGGAAATGGGCATGCTTTTCTGAGCAGTACCACATGATATCCAAGGGAAGCTGGACTGACCAGTAGTTGTCTTTGCACTAGAAAAATGTGCATTTTTTAATGTTACATATCTCCAAATGTTTCTGAGCTCTTAATTTGAAAGCAACTTGGCAGGATATAGTGGCACAAATCCCACTTCTTAGCAGGCTCATAGATCTAAGCCCCTAGGCACATACCCCTAGGGAAGGGAGGAATTAACACATATAGACCCATGGAGCTGTTCTTTCCCCAAGTGATTGCATAATGGTATCTTCGGAGTAATCTGTGTCAAACTGATGAGTTCCTGAAAAAACAGATTTTCGGAACTATTTAGATTTTTCAAGAGTTAGACTTTCAAAAGTGCTTAAGCAGAGCTGGCATTTACTCCTACTGATTTCAGTGGGAGTTGAGTTCCTAACCTGCTTAACTACTATAAACCATTCAAAATGCTTGTCTCCACCTCTGGACTCCCAGATGCCTTTGATATTCTGTTCCTCGGTCATTTATAAACACTAACAGCTTTAACAGCCTACACTTACTATGGAGAACCTCTCAACAAAGAATCTCAAAATACTCAATAAATGTGGTTAAGTCTTAATATCCTCTTTTTATTGCTGGGAAAATGATGCATAAAGGAAATGAATAACAGAGTTCACACAAAGATCTGACACAGACAGTCATCATAGCAGGGCTGAGAACAAAACAGATTCGTGGTCTCCAAAGCCTTGTTCTAACAGTTAAAATATTGCTATTCTTAAAGGGCATAGATAAATGGGTTGTGGTTAGATATAGTTCAGTTAGAGTCCTGATAGGGGTCAACTCTTGGAACTCCATTGCTATTAATAGACACCATTGCCCAGAGTAAAGAATGAGTTGCCAAGGTAAAATGGTCTAAATTATCAAGTTTGTTATCTTGATGATGTGAAGGAACAAAGCTGTGATCAAATATCAGTTTAAGGTTTAAACCTGCAAGGAACATTTATTAGGTTTCAAATGATGAATGCAAAAATCTCTTCCATTATGTGCTTTAGTATGGTTATTAAAGTTGTTGCTTCTTCTGAATTCAGCTTATGGAAGTTCTCCTATTTTTCTTTATCTAGCAAGACACACAAAGCAATACACACAAGCCTATAGCATGCCTAAATTGCAAAATAACAGTACAGGTTGGTAAGAGTGATATTATAATAAAAAAATTAAATATTTCATTACATTTTCATGCTAAAATGAATCTCTGTAATTTAGAGATTAACTTTGTGGCTGGCTTGTTTAAAATATTTGGCAGAACAATCTTTAAATTCCATTTTTTCTCTTGTGAACTATTAATGAAAGTATAGCAAATAATCCTGCCATTACAGTTTAGGTATAGTCAAAATTGAGCAGAAGAGATTGGACTAGATAACCTCACAAGGTTCCTCCCAGGCTGAATTATTTTACCATTCCATGATTTGAGTGTAAACCTTTTGCAGGCAACTGTGAAATGGAATCCTATGTAAATACAACAAGTATGTACTGAAGGTTTTCTGGTGTCCAGTAGAAATTACTTACCACATAAGAGAGAACCTGAAACAATAGCAAGGCAATGAAGCCCATGTGGAAACCTTCCATGTGTCCATTTTAATGAGCTGCTCAATGCAATGCTGGGACGTAAAGACAATGGAAATCCTGGGACTAATTTCTGCGAAACTCAGAACATCCCTCTTCAAGAAGCTGAGAAGAGGCCAAAAGCTGCAGTTTTGTTTTGAGTAGTATTAGCTCTATGAATGTCAAAGCTTTCTTGGGCAGACTGCAGAGGGAAATGAAAGATCAGGCAGAATCACTAGGTTTGCTCCTGCTCAGGCAGAACCCCACAATTTCAACAGCAGCAGTTTGTGTAAAGCTGCAGGGCCAGGCATTACCAATTCAGTTACCACATTTCTTACTTTTTTTTTTTCAAAAAGAGATTCAGTTCATTTCTCTACCTTTCAGCAGAGCTTTATCACTTGTCTCTGAGGTACAACACTATTGAAGAAGGTAAAACAGGAATATATCTTAAATTTTAGTCTACTCTGATCAAGGTCATAGTGTTATAATGGCAACATGTTAAGTAAAACACATAAAGGATTGCATATTTTCTTTGTGAAGTATTTCCTAAATCAGTTTTGTAATCCTTTACTTGTTTTTAAGTAATGAAGTGCTACGTGATGTATATCTGTGTTGCAAGATAAGAGGAGTAAAAACAGCTCCCATAAACACTGTACAGTGAAAGCAGTGATAGGAATTTCTTTGAAGAGGTGTGTCTTCAGGCAAGATTTTAATCTTACCCTTTTAATTTGTTTATATTTTGTTCTTTGTAATGTCCTGAAGAATCTATATAGGAAATTCCATGTCACTGAATGAATAACTTCAAAATATTCAATATCCTATAAAAAGTATAATTAAGATGCAATTATTCATATCCTTTTCATTTCGTATTAAAATTATGTGAATCAACTTATATTCAAAAGAATTAACTTTGCTAGTGGATGGAATAATAATTTTCTACTCCTGAGGTAGTGCTAAAGCCATTTTACGGGCTTTTGCCTGTGCTTTTCCAGAACAGTGTTACTACCACAGGATATTTTTTTTGCTCAAGTCATTTAGCGCCTTAAGATCTATTCGGATAGACTTCAAAAAGTTTAAGAGCCAATATGTTCTTCTGAGCAATCCCTAATCCTCCAGCATTCAGAATGAGATATTTATGCTCCAAGCTACTTTATATTTAATCGGTGTTTTATAAATTGGCTAACATTTTTTTAAAAAAAGCACAAATTTCAATATTATAGCTCCCATAACACCAACTCCTCATTTTGCCTCCCTGACATATCAGCTACAGCAGAGAATAAAGAAGAAAACATAATTGCACTGCAATTTTGTCCAGAAAATATGCATATTTTTATAAAAGTCCTATAACTGACATTCACCTGGAATAAATATAAATTTACTTCAACACTTGTTGATTGAAACAAAATGGTCATTTTTTTTTCTTCAGGCAAGAAGAAATGAGTGTTCTGAGACCAGGAAAGAAGATGCCTTTCCCTTGTGATGGCCTATTCTCCATACAGAAAACCTGCCTGCCTCCTGCCTCCATCTGCTGTGCCACATATAGGCTGTTTCAAATGAGTATTACAAACCCAAGTGCTTGTGTAAACTACACTAGCAAACTGACTTAAGTCATCCCAATAAATAGCTTTAAAGCAGGCATTAACTCCCCAAGATTTCTTTTTCTTCATTTAATACAGTGGCTGACAATCTGCAGCACATAACCTATGAAATAGCAAACGCTTATATAATTATGTGATAACTTTTGTTACGCAAGTCGTTTCCTTATGTCTTGATGTCACAGTTGAGGGTGGTTTTACCAGGATGCTGAGAGTAAAAAATCATTGATAAGTATTTTGTGTCTATGGAGCCAAGGGCCTTTAGTACCAAGGCAAAAATGAATGAAAATACAACAACTCAGGATTGATCAGAAATGCTTGTCTTAATTTCAAGATCTACATGGTTAAGCAAATGGACAGATATGGAAATCCTTTTCTCTGCTTTTGTGTGCAGAATTACAAAAGATCCTGTACTTTTAGTAAAGAGGACCAACTCCCACTTAAAATAAGTGAGGAAAATAGATTAAACTGATTTATTTCAGGCAAAAGAAAAGTTGAATTCTCCTATAAGCCTCGCAAAGGGATTCAAAATAAAGCATTTAGGAAATGTTGTAAAGCGAGAAGGGTTTCCACTGTGGAATATCCATTAACACTATATAAAAGCCCTGGATCAGGAAGGCTAAAGAAATATCTTGGGATCTCCATTCCCTTTCCCCACGGAGAATACCCTATAGTCCAAGATTCTCTCACACTTAAAAGATCCTCAACATTCTGAAATGGAAGATACTTTTCTCCTGGAGCTCTAGACTGACTACCTTTGATGGGATTATCTTAAATGAGGCTTAACTTGACTTCAAAATAAGAGATTTTGGAGACGGATTTGTACCAGATTTGTAATTTTTTAAATCTACATTGCGCTTCCTTATTGAGCTTAGGTTCCTTCTCAAGATGTCTTTTCTGCCAACCCTGATTTTTCATATTACTATCTCTAAAAATATCTAATAACCCAATGTGAAATATTCCAGAACACCCTGACATTCTTGAAAAAAGTTGATTGCAGTACTTTTGTTTATACTATAAATCTCTGTTTCAGCTCAAAATCTCACTCTTTGGTTTTTAGCTTAGCCAAAGAATGAACAGCTGAATATTACCCCAAAGCATAATACTGAGTAATAAGCAACATACCTGCCAAAAAGTGTGTCTAGTACAGATTAATGGAAGACTCCCACCTCCAAAGCTGATGACCTTCAAAGTACTTATAAAATCTATGTTATGTACTGCAATAAAAACAAAATTTACAGACATTTTCTCTCACTTCCAAGAAGTCTTAACTAATAAATAAGAGGTATTCCAGCACGCACCCTCTTATAGTAATATAATTATGCTCCAATTTCATCTAGCACAGCTATATTCCCATAGTCATTCTTACATCACTATATGATATATAAAAAAATATGAAGGACTTGAATATGCACTTCCACAGAGCTTCTAATCCTACTTCCAGTCTACTTGCACAGTGAAATGCAGTTTCAGCCTTCCAAACTTCATACCTGATTCAGTTTCTTTTTTGATCTCAGTGATCTTTTCCATTCTACCCACACCTTCCTTTTCTCATCCCACCCTTTTTCTTCAGATCCTTAACTGAAATGAAAGATCACCAGAATTTTCTTTACACATGAAAAATATTAGTGTTATTCTCAGGAATGTCTGGACCTGGGTCAGACACCCAACACACAAAATATCTGCCATATAATTTACATCTTGCAAATTCCTAATATAATGGAAACAAGAGCTTATAGCTAGAAATGCTGAGCAACCTGGTGGTGACACCTGCCATCTTATAATAAACTCACTGAAGATTTCTAAAGGGCTTTACATCTTTTCTGGTGGCTCCTTCAACATGATACAGTTCTTCCTGACCCTACAAATAGGAGTTTTAGTTATGCCCCTTGTCTTAATACCATTGCATAGGCAAATTTGCCAAACCATGCCAAGATCACAAACGGGCATGAATTACAGAGTAGAACTCTCCTTTTGGCAAAGGAATATCATTTTATTTGGCAAGTTCAATCACTCTTGTGAGTTTGTGAGTGCTATATAAGTCAGCATCAAATCTGTATGTAATAATAAATCTCTCCATATTTATATAGATAAATTTCAGTTCAACATCTTTTATGTGAGGCAATACAATTTTCATAATATGTCATAAGTTTTTAGCTAACACAACATTTCCTTCACTACAACTATTAGGATGCTACATGTAAATGTGTGAATTCTTCCCTGAAGGGATAAGAGACAGTTGAACTTTTGCATTTTCAGAGACCTTAAACGTACTATTTTTTTTCCCAGAGATTTTTTGGTGGTGGAAGCAGTTGTCTGGATGGAGACTCCCAAGGCACTGGGAAGGCAGTGGCAACAGGTATTTCCTGGAGGCCAGGCTCAAGCAGAAAGGGAGGCGATACTGGGAAGCTGATGTGAGGCCAAGCTGGAAGGGGAACAGGATGATGGCTGCTTAGAGGCCTACATTCATCCCGACTCAAACCACCGGGGAAAGCTGAAGGACTTGGTTTGCAGCCAAGCCCTGACAACCTGAACAGTGGAGGGCAGTCTGTGAACATCATCATAAAGCAGACTCCCTTTGACTCCCTGACACATATCTTCCTTCTGGAGGACTAATGAAGTAGCAGCAGGAGCAGGAGGAAACACAAAAAGGATATAAATTGAGTGAAAACATCAAAAAATATAGAGATTGTTGACTGAACGTACATTGCCTTTTCAAGAGGCCTCATTGAGGAGGCTGGAGGGAAACAGGTTATCTGTAAATTATCATTCCGACAGTTATGCTGTATTTCAAACCGTACAAGCTAGTCGTTGATGTGCTGCCAATACTGCAACAAAGGGCTCCTACAAAAATCCACTCTTCTACCTATGATAAACTTTGTGTACCAGGAGCACAGCTCAGGGGAGGGACTTGGGAATCCATCCGTAATTTTTCCAATAAGAAAAAAAAAAAAAAAAAGAAAAAGGGAAAAAAACCAACTCCCATAAGCCTGCAGGGAGGTAACCATTTGGCATGTAAAATTACACTGAGTGCACTATGCTGGAAAGATACATACCTTGCTGCTGAGAAACACAAGGAGGACATTGATAACACAAAATAGTCGTTTTGGCTGTGCAGTTTGGAGGGGTGAGGTGGGGCACAGTCAAGCCGTGTCTGGTGTCTGCACTATCCTCCCTGTGATTTTTAGAAAATTCCTGACACTTGGTTCAATCCATTAACCATAAATAAAGAAAAAATAAAAAGTTGGTTGGGTAGTATTTTTGTGACTCTCAGGAATGCTTCAGCAGCATGCAGAGAGGGCAAACTCCATCAACAGCCGGAAAGCTGCACTGGTGGCAGAATTTTTGTAAGGAGATCCTGTGAGCCTTCAGGCATCCTCTTCCAGCATCTCCCAGCATGGCCACTATGCAGAGAAATATTTCTGTAGGCTGATGGGACCGAAATCCAACCACAGCATGACTAAAATAATGAAACTGTAACTCCCAAAGCTTTTTAAAAGGGTTTGCTCTCCCCATGCCACCTTTTTCTTTTTTTCTTTTTCTTTTTTTTTTTTTCTTGATCAATATTCAAAAATACCCCATGACTGGAACAAAAAATAAGAGTATATATTTGTAAGTACATTTATAAATCTTAAGGAAGGGTCCAGGACAAGCAACGTTCTCAAGAAAAGTTCCTTTAGCTTTACTTCTTAAAACCAAGCTCCAAATCTTGGTAGTTGGTATAGCTTAGCCAGAATCCCTTTCACAGCTCAGTCAAAAGGCTACGGTTTCAAGTTTGCAAACAACAGAACTCAAGAGACACAAAAGTTCAGAAAAACACCCAGAAAAAGACCCACCATCCTTCTCTGTACTCTTGGAAAGGTTCGATCAGATTCTCTGGGCTGGGAGATGTCAAACTCCCTACTTCCAGCTAAAATACAGTGGGTGCAAACTTCCTGATAGCATCTTATTTTTACCAATTGGGTTGGCAAAAAGTTTGCTGACCAACATCTTTCAGCATGATGAGAAAGGCTGATTTCAGAAATGGGTGAAACATCATTGGTTCTTATTGCTTAAAGAGGCTTATTTCTTCCAATTTGAAACCCTAACAGGGCAGAACGGCTACACGGATTTATTTTTACATATGACATTAAAAGTAAATTTTAAATTAAATAAATTAGTGATCTTAAAAAAGTAAGAACAGGAAAATTATATTTTTGATATTTAAGTACATACTGTGATCTATAGATTTAGAAAGGCACATAAAAATGTATGCAATCAAAATACTTGATACACACCTCTGTGTTTGAAACTAACTTGAATAATTCCATTAGCTATTTTGTATTTGTAAACATATGTTAAAAAATAGTCCTGATGGACTACTTGCAACTGCTTTATACAAAACTCCTTGTTTTGTGTTTTTACTGTAAGAAACAGTGGCAGTAAAAGACACACACCAGTTTTCCAAGAACAGTCATATGTGCAAAAGCAGGTTTGTTTGTCTATATATATATATAGTTTTAGAAAAAAAATGCACTTTCATTTATTCTCTATGCAGAAAAGAGCAGAGTTGGCTATCTCTTCAACAAAGGGGCTACCTATGATCTAGCCATCCTGAAATATCTTGAACAAAAGATTTAAGCTATTCTAGAATAAAAAACAATCTTTAATTAATAGTACTGAAACATTTCCCTATATGCTAAAATGCAAGTTGTTCTTCTTTCACATTTAACTTCTCTTTATGTGTTTTCTGTAACTTGAAGTTCAGATGTATGAACTGCAAAAAATAGGTTATGTGCAACTAACAGATCAGGATTATGGAGTTGAGTGATAGCTTTCTATTTGATTTGTCTATCACATTCAGGAGAAGGAACAAGGTGACAGATTCAGATAGTCACACAAATCTACATACCCTTTAGCAAAAATATTTGCTTAAGTCTGATCTTGTGCATACTGATGAACTGATAGAGATCATGTTGCTGAAAACTAGACGGAAGCTTATTTGCTTCATTAGATAAATACTAATAATACTAATAAATATTTAATAAATGTATTGAATGCCTATTCCAAAAAAACCCAACAATGGAAGAAAGTGTTTAAAAAGTTATGAGACTGATAAAATTAAAAGACCCTGACAGAATATTAAAGCTTCTTAATAAAATACAATTATTGTATAAGATCCATGTGCCAAGCTACGACTATGAGTGAAACTCTGTGCAAGTTATTACCTTCTGGAAACATTATACGCACTGACATGATTGCCACAATAGCCCTGCAAATCTGCTATACTTACATCATATAAGCCATTATCCAGATGCTTCAACAAGTAGTATATTATAATTTATACCCTAATATAGCATATTATAATTTATACCCTAATGATTAGTAGAATTGAGCTGTCAATATCACAGTGAAGCATACTTTGGAAGTATAAATTAATATTTTGTTTTAAGGAAATCAATATCATGGATACCAGCTGTCATCCTCTTCAATGGAATAGCTTTGAAATAAATCAGAAAGGGTTGCTGAAAAGTAGCTGTCTGGCATTCCATTAAAATAAGGATTTATCATACCCACCAGCTTCTGCTTCTTCTAGTTGCCAGATGGGTGCAAATTCACCTGGGCCTTCCACTTGGAAGGTGGTGAGAACTGCTAGTGCTCCTGAGCCTGTGAGAGTTCAAGGATGCCCAGCATCTGATAAGAACACTTAGCACCTTTCAGAACGCAGCCCTGGAGGATGCAAAAAGCCTTCAAACCTACATGCAAAAGGACTTCTGGCAAGAATCTTCAGAAAATACATAGCCATTTAGAAGACAACCTATTACTGATTTATAAAGAAAGCCAAGCATCCACAGGCTGGATTTTTGCAGCTGCAATGTCTTATACCAAAAGTAGATGGGCACTGATTGGGTTTCAAGAAGCCTTTATCTCATATGGCAATCAGTAAAAGAGTTTTTTTTTCCTGAAGTCTCCACTATGTTAATTCCAATACCACTAGGCAACAGTATATCTTTAAAATATCATTTTACAAAATGCCAGTTTTAACTGGCAGAGGTCCTCCTGGATATGCTGCTATACTGCATTTTAGAACACACATTTAATTTTCTAATAGGGTCAAATTCAATCGGCTCTATATTTCACTGCTCTCTATCACACAAGGATGCCAAGATCCTTTTCAGAATTTACAAATTTTCTCAGCATGCTTGTAAGGGAAGCAAAGGTTATCTTCTTTTTTATGGCATAGAACTGATATGCATTATCCCAAAGGAAAATCCCACTTTCACTAAGGAAACCACACACAAACATTAAAGATTGTTAGCTATTACCATCAGTAATGCTGATAGATTTCTTTTAAATTCCGCTCTTAAATAAATTTTGCATTAAAATGGTTAAATAGATTGTAGGAAAAAGAGAAGAGTTCCACTCAAAATTCCCTGATTTATCCAAAATGTAGTCAGAAAGCATCTATAAGGACTTCTGCATGTGTAGACATACTCTTATAGCATGCTGACTTCATAACTAAGATTCTTTTTCATTTAATTCAATCAGATTAGATTATGGTACTGATTATGATCATATCCACAAATCAGCATTTTAACTGAGTTTCCATGGAAACACTATATACCCCTGTTTTCTTTTCAGACAAGGCCATGTCTGTTTAACAACTTGAACAAGTTTGACGAGGACAACATGTTTTGTTTAAGTTACATTAGCTGGGGCCAATATTGCCTAATTGCATTACCAGGAGAAACATTTACAGCAGTACTTTTACCATGGAAAACTCTCCATAGTTTAGTCCATTTTAATCTCTCAAAACCAGGAAGCAGCATTTCCATTGCTTATCAAACTTAAAACGTGTTAAAGGGACTTACATTTGCACAATAATCTCCTCTATTAAATGACAACGGTGGTCTTACGTGGTAGCCTTTGTACTAAAGGACATTACCCTCTTACATCCCCCAGAAATTCCCATCGGAGAACAAGTGATGGTGGAGACAGGGTGGTCCAGAGGCTCTGGCACTGAACGGGAGTCCCGAGGGTCCAGTCTGCTCCCCCTCTCCTGCTTAGCTGCACTTGGGTAAATTACCTTGCTCGTCTGCAGCCCATGGGCCTGTCTGAGAGACCGCAGGAAGCTCACCTGGCGTTCTGGGAAAAGTGAGGTGACATTTAGGAATGAAAGCAGCAATATTCCCTACAGTCACATGCTCCACATTAGGCGTGACTCAGGAGCAAGTGTGACAGTTTGCACGAAGCATTCTCGAGGGAGAAAAATATGGCAGGATCTGGTTTTCAAAACTGTAAAGCAGAACGGGGAGCCTTTTATCCAGAAGCCAAAGACCCTCTTCCAAAAACACTGGGTCTACTGTTCTATAAAAAATTAGGAAATAAGAAATCTTACCAACACATATCCTCATCAATTTTTAGTCTAAAACTACAGTTAGCAGAAGTAGCCTCCAGCATACTTCCCTCCACCGACACTGTACTTTCTAAAATCTCATAGTGGGAGTTTACCAGATCTAGCAGTAGAGATCTGGACATCTGAAGCAGTAGTGAAAGCTTACAAAAATCAGCAAAGAAGAGTTTAGTTTTACAGCATTCAGCACCACAGCAGCAAACCGAGGG
This sequence comes from Tinamus guttatus, assembly GCF_059628265.1. Lineage (NCBI taxonomy): Eukaryota > Metazoa > Chordata > Aves > Tinamiformes > Tinamidae > Tinamus > Tinamus guttatus. The sequence goes on along the minus strand of NW_028288985.1, from coordinate 808,062 downwards.
AAGCCATACGGGTTTCAGCACATCGAAGTAACGTGTACTGCAGGAAAGAAATTTTTGTCTGAGAAGCTAATCTGTTCATAAACCCTTCTTCGAGGTAGCTCTCCACTGTGAATTGCAATAAAACACAGGATGTATTTGGAAGACAGCACAAGGATCCCTATAAAAGACATCCTTCTTGAAGGTGGTGGAAACAAGACAGCTCTGTGTTGCAGTAGATTCCAAATACATTTGCCTTCTGAACTCTAGTAGAACAATTTCTACATAATAAATATTTGTTAGAAAATTTACCTTAAAAAGATACTGCTATAGGAAAAAAAGCATGTTTCACATGGGAACCATTTTTATGGAAAGCTTGCAACTCTAATCTGATTTGCTGAATTTAGTTAATTTGTTCTAACTACTCACAAAATATTTTCTCTCTGATAATTTAGTTTTAGTTTATAAATAGTTTGCTTAAAATAGTCAAATGCATATGCACAGATCTGTTGTTCACAAGGAGATTCTGGAAAGCACCCGGCCCATTCGAAGCAGGGCTGCCAGCAATGGCAGCTTGAGTCAGCTATGGCTTTGTCTAGCCAAGTCTTTAAAACCCCCACGAATGGTAATTTTACATGGTAACCAGATGACAACCTCTTCCATTGCTGCAGTGCCTTCCTGGTGAAGTTTTCTTGATATCCAAAGCAGATGCCCTGAAGTGCAATGTCCTACCCTGCAGTGGGCTTAGGATTGCTGCCTTTCTGCCTGGGACTTTGGGATACACAGGGGTAAAGGACTGGAGTCACTGCAGGCCGCTATCGCCACACACGCCCGGCAGGTCCATGCACCTAGAAAGGACCCACAGGCACCAAGGGGCGCTCAGATTTATAGTCTGCATGAGGGGCAGTCAGAATGACCGCTCCTAGGAGAACCTCCAACCCTCAAACTTACCCCAGCTTACACGTTTGGATGTAAGAAGAGAGATGTGCACAGGAGAGTCAGGAGGACGATGCACAAAATTATACCCAAAGAGAGGAATAAAAGAGAAATAGGCTGATCAGAGAAACAAAAATCTAGAATAGCTGAGTTAGTGAAACATTTATCAGTAGGTGAAAGCATAACCAACTAAAGGCAAATAGTAAACTAGATGCTCACTTTCCACTGAAAAGCCTGTAGTGCACATTGCAGCTTCTTTTAGTAGCTCCAAAAACAAAAATTTACTTAAGTATTTTAAGAAACAAACTTCCCCAAATCATCAAAGAATTAAGGAAAAGAAGCCCTCTATTTTTCTTATCCCTATTTGGTTTAAAGAAAGGAAACCTACAGCAGTAACTAATGAAAACCTTCTTAACATCTTACTGATGCTACAAAACAGAGGTACAAAAAAGATGACTTCTTAAAGGTAGGAACATGACGCTTAGCTTGTTCAAATTCTAGAAGCAATAGCTTACTTTCTCACAATAAGTAAATAAGAATCTTCAGAAACAGAGAGACAGTAATATAGTTCTTTGAATTTATCTAACTCTGCTGAAACATGGAGAGAAAATGGACACTGAGCAATGTACTGTCATTCTGAAAAGGAAAAAGGATAAAAAGTCTCAGTCAAACTATGAGTAACCAAAGTCAGTCCTGCCATTATGTTCAAAAATAACATACTGCAGAAGGAAATCAAAGCAAATTAAGATCAAAATATGCCCTTTTTGACCAAGACAGCTATAGTTGTTTGGAGAGAAGTCCAGCAAGGTTGGGAACTTTTGAGATTATGCCCTAAATTAATCTGTAGTAAAACAGAAGCATCTTTGTATGAAATCCAAAGCGGGAAAACAGAGTGCATTTAACAGCAGTATATATTACCTGTACACATCAGCAGCAATCACTGGTGATGAAGCAGAATTCTGACATAAACACTGAAGACAAAATGATAAGACAGACATTTAAGTGTTGCCTCAATTTTAGGGGAAATAACCTACTTTTAGCCAGTATTGTTCATTATACCTTCCCACAAGCATTCCAACCACTGTCATAAATTTGTTATCCTCTCAACTAATGCACTTGCTTCTCCCAGAAAGTCCATCCCTTCAGCACACTAACATCATCTTAGGTAACAGTAACATGGAAGCTACAGTCAAAAGCTTGCAAGCAGCTTTGGTTACCACAAGCAAAAACTACACATGGCTCAATATTATAAGCTAAAACACTTATCTAAAACATTTTCTTTCCTACCTAGCAGATAGCATGTCAGCCATTTGGTAAAATCCTTTTTATAGTTGTATGGCATCTCTGTAAACTGTTTTCAGTCTTGCTGAAGTCAACAAAAAATTACTGTACATGATAGGTATTTTAGAAATTGCAATTACTACTGAAAAAAGTATATTCTAGTAATGAGAAAAGGAAACATAGAATGAGGCCTTTCTGTGATCTCAGGTATACAAACAGGACACCAAAACAGGCATATGGGAAAAAATACAGTCTAAACAGACAAGAGACACATGAATAGGTAATACAAGAGAACACAAATAACAAGAAATGTGATTTTCCTTAAAGATTTCAGTCTTAGTGTCCTATGTGCAAATAGGTTACCACAGTCAATATGCTCTGTTAATGCTGGTTTTCCTGCACCCTTTTATAAACATACTTTTGTTAAATCTTCTTTCTGTATTTCACAGCCACAATGTTTTGCTTTATTTAAGTGCCTATTGTTTTACTCCTGCATAAATCTCTTCCCAGGGTATCTGCAATCCTTAGTCATCTTCCCCATTCTCTCCCATATTACACTTTTAGAAAGAATCAAGTTCCATGACTGTTAAGAGTTATGCTTACGTCAGTGGGATCAAGCGGTTTAAATTTCAGTACCTATTAAAGGAATTTAATTATCCAACCAGTTCCATTTGGATACACTGTTACTGTTTTTTGCTAATCTGTACCAGATTTGTCTGTATTGTAGTTCTCATTAATAAAATGTGCTCTGTAAGAGTTTGATTCTTTTTTTTCCTCTTTTGTCTTACACAAGAAAGATTTTTCAGTGGTCCATTTTAGAAATTCTGAACAGAGGCATCATTACCATTTATATCACCTATCTTTCCCAAGGATTTATCATATCAGAAAACAGCACAAATGCATAAACTTCAAGGGAGAGAAGTTTACCCCTATACTTTGTCTACCCCCTCACTTTATATAAAACATTATGTGGGGGGAAAAAGTATTTTTAAATGTCTGCTTGGTGTTTCAAATCTGCTTACAGATAAAAATAAATAAATAAATAAGAGCATTCCATGTGATCACTGGCATGCTGTAGTGTACAACCTTTCTGCGTCTGCCGCTCCATCAGTTAAAACAGTTGGCATGACAGAAATTCAGAGAGGAACAAATTAAAACAAGAGCAGCAGCAAACTGTGTATTGTATCAGGCTCATTCCTGGAATCACTGGAATCACTGGAAAGAGCTTACCACATCCTTACTCTATTGGTGAAGTGGTCCCATTAGCAATGAACACTGAACCTTAAAGGCACTGACAGTGCTGGGGACAAGCTATTTCATATCTTGCTGAAATTAACGACAAAAATTCTAATTTCTAAGATATTAGGAAAAATACCAAAGCTTGGTTATTTTAACTGTAACAAATATCATCCCTACTACAAGCTCTCATGTTCATGTGTCTATTATAAAGATATCAGGGTAAAGAAAAAAGTTTCCTTTTGAGACTGCAAACGCAGGGTTGTCAACACTTATTAGAACTACTTAACTACAGAGGTCATTGATTGTAGCAAAAGTAGGAAAGGAATTAATGAAGTGATTTTTTTTGTACCGCAATTGGTGAGCAGCAACTCAAGAGAGAAAGAGTAACATTTACTGTATTGTACAACCTTTCTTCATAAAATGAGGATTTTTCAAAATCCTCAATCAAAATTTAGCACAAGCTGTTCAGGCAAAATCCTTCTGACTCTTTCAAAAATTGACACTGTAAAGCAACCATTCAAAATCCACAGGAAATTTATATTTTCCTCCCAAGTTGGAATCCAGGGTCAGCTATAACCATAAAAATAAACTCATATATATATTTATACATATATATATATAAAGAGAACAAAAACACAAAATAATAGTTTAGAAAAGGAACTTTTCCTCTGATGAAACATGAACAAGCAATCTAGAATGATAGTGAAAATGACCTCATTTTAAAGTGTTTGAGAGAGGACAGAGGGATATAAGATGTCTAAATAAAACAGCATGCACGCCCTGTTCTTGATGTTAGGCATTACTTTCCAGTTCCTAGTTTTTGATCCTTTTGTTTCTATCACCTAATGTCAAGCAGCATATGTTTCTATTTACACTAACAACAAAATGAACTCCCTAATTAAGTCTAATCATACTTACTAGAGATACATTTTGTCTATACATACAAAGATGCTCAGCATACACAACAGACTATTGTCACAAATCAGGAACTCATTCAATTTTGGAGGTTATTTTAAATGCTGCTGTTTGAGATGGTAACAATATATCTGCACACACATAACATTTGATTTAAAGGCCCCTACCTGCAACTTTATCTAACTTGCAATTAAGGTAAAGTAATCCAGCATCTCTGTTCCCTGTGCTTATGCTCACTCTGAAGGCTTTCATCCCCTGTAATAAATTCTCTATCTAGTAGAGTATATTGTGATGTTGGTGTCTGATCATCTCCAAATAACCCCTTCCCACCTTCATATATCTCTGTTCCTTTAGTTATGGGAAAAGGGGTTAAAAGCCAAATCAACTCCAAGCTACATTGCACAAGAGTCATAACATCATGACAAACTGCTGACCAATCTTCCTTCTGCACTGAAAGCGCTGCATCACCTGAACAAGATAGAAAACTGAGAAATCTGCAGACCAGGATTGACCCAGACAGACATCTCCAGACTACCATAAAGACCTGTAGATTGGTGGTAAGAGGATTTTCCTTCCCAGGTTGAGTCTATGGCAAAGAGCAGGGCGCGACGGCCCGGCGGGGCGGCCTGCGGACGCTGCGGCCTGCGGATGCCGCGGCCTGCGGACGCGCACCTGAGAGGCGGCGCATCCAGCCCATCCGCTCCGCTCCAGCATCACCCCAGCCTCCTCTGGAGGTGTCACAGGAAGGAGTAAAAATGCCCATAAATAATAATTATGGAAAAACACTGCCCACAGGGAAAGGTATTTCTCCATAACTCTTGTCATTAGCGGTTGATTAAAGCCTGTAAGTGTGAAAGTTTATATCCCTTCTAAATGATTTTTTTGTCCCATGAGGTAACCATGGCTCCAGATTATATATGAATCCTACTAATCTTTTGGCCCCAGTAACACGTTTCAGAGAATAATTACGCATTGTATAAACAAGTACCAGATGTATCCAAGTAAGGCAAAATAAGCCTTACTGAACAGAGAACAAAACTCTGCTCTTGCCCTCAAAGTCAGGGATCCAAAACACAACCACAACTGCCTGCTTGTTTCCTTATTTTTAGATTACAAAACATTTTTTTTCTCACTTCCAAGAGAGAAATCACTGTATGATGAGCAAGATTTGATGTCTTTAATCTCTGGCTTTGTGCCACATAGCCAATGAAGTCTCTGAAGACAGACACCCGCACTCTCACCTCTCCTGGAAAATATGACCAGCTATTTCAGGTCAATTAGTACCTCAAGCGAAATCTGGCTTGGTCCGTGGCTTAGACTTCTCTTCTGAAAGGTAGGCAGGAAGAGACTCCTTGGCCTTACCATAACTCTTGTCCACTTTTGAAAATCTAGTTCCCTATTAGGCACAAGCTGAGTGGGTCCAGAGCTCTCTGAGCACAAAGACTGCCTTTCTACAAACTAAAACATGAGGATTTCAAGAGTTTCTTGTATCTTCTCACCTTTATTTGCCTTGTGTGCTGAGTCATAGCTGGAAGAAAACAAAATCTTTTTCCATGATGCAGAATGGGGAGGTGATAAGGGAGGTTAAAAAACAGAGGCACAAGATACTTCACATGAATTATTTGTTTTCTAATCAAGAGGAGTCTGCAGGGCCTGCAGTTGCATCTAGAGTCTTCAGCAAGAGTTTACTAAGCAGGAGACATGCATTAGTAAGGCTAATGCTCATGTGATTTCCCTATAACTGTTGCTTCTTTAACATCTTCAACATTCAAAAATAGAAGGAAAACAATCTACTAGAAGGAATCTTATATATACAGGAATTCTCCTTTTTTTTTTTTTTTTTTTAAACCAAACACCTAGACTTGATAGACAACATAGTGGAAGCAGAATGCCATAGCTTTTGTGTATTTGAATGACTTGATTAGATTGCTTCCTTTCTGAAAGTTTAATTCAGATTCTCCCATAAAAGAGATGACTCTAATACATACTTGGTCTTCCAAACAGAAAGTTTTGACTGCCGTAACAAAATGTATGCCGGCAAAGCAGAACTACCCCCACCAGCAAACAGGGATAGGATGTTCGTTGGTCTGCCTTGCCTACTGCAATGGGAAACATATCTTGTTACAACAAGGCACAAGTTAATTTAAGCAGTCACAATAACACAGTTGCTGCACCACATCAGACAACTGAAAAGAATTCATCTGGTTGTTTAAGACGCCAGAAGTAGAGTAGATTTCATGGTTATTCTGTTTCTGGCAAATCTCTACCTGTGTCACAACTATAATTTTCACCACATCAGACTTCTCTGTCATAACCAAAGCATTATTACTAATAAATGGGAATAGGACATGGATTATAGGTTGGGGAAAAAATCTGTTTACTAAATATGTGTATTCAGAGATCTCAATACAAGGGAAAAATAGCCACATCTACATGAAAAGCAAATCGACAGATTTAATCATATGTTTCCAAATTTGAACTCAGCATGAAGATTAAAACAAAACAAAAAAGAAAGTAATAACTTCTTACACCACAATTCAGGGCACATAAAACAACCTCTGTGTTACTGTTGGAAGTGAACCTCACACAGTGTTTAACTTTCAATGACCTTGTCCTGTGATCGTCTCTTTAATATGGTGAGTGCTAAAAATAATACAACTGTAGCAGCTAAGGATTACCCAAAATAAGAGAGGCGGTTGAGGGACATTCTTTAAGGCTTCCATCTGACAACACAAAGCGCCTTGAGAGCTTGCAAACCCACCTGGTCAGCAAAACTTCTTAAAAAAGGAACAACTTAAAAAAGCAACTCTTTGAATTCATGAACCAAAATACAATTTTAAGCCCACAGAGAACTCAGAAGTGTTATCGCAACAGGAAAAAAAAATATAGAAATGCTAGTACATTCTATAATATTGACAAAAGTAATGAAAAGGCTAATTACTGATGCAAAAGATGAGTCATTAGTACATTTAATTCTATCTTCATTAAAATGATTCAATGATATTATTTAAGATAGGTGTGTTTATATGTGTACATACATAAGAAGGTTAGGAAAGTAAACGTCCGATAAATATATTGTGCAACAAAGAGTGTTTTGCTTTAACATCATATTTATGCAAAGCATTTTGCAATTGATCTATCTTTAAACTCATCACCCTTTCCTTTGGAAAGCTGGAGCTGTTTAATACGGTGGTGGTGCCAAGGAGTGCACATTTATGGGATTCCGCTACACTAAACTGCAGCCCTTCACCTGGTATCAAGAGGAGGTGCCATTCATCAAGAGCGCCACAAACAATATGGCCTGCTTTCGGCAGCAATAACCCAGATGAAGGCATGTTTATTTTTTACAATGTCACTTGTTTCACGGTGTCAGTCATTGTTCAGCTCTGCTCACTCTTCCTTTAGGTGTCTTGACTCTTGTCAGAAACCATTCAGCAAAGCACGCAGTAACAACAGCTACAGCTCTTGATAACACACCCGCGTTTACAACACGCTCCCTGGGTAGCAACTGCAGTGCCCAAGATCTCCTCCTGCTGCAGATTTAAGAAACAAGTTGAACCTTTGAGTTCTTTCATAGTCACAGGTCATGAATCCCTTTGTCATCATAATTGCTACAGCATGAATTATTGAAACTGAAGAAGTCACAGACAGGTCAAATCACCATAAGAACTTATGGAGTGCTAATTTAACGTCACCTGCCAGTTAATCCCCCAAAATTTTGAAAGAAATAGTTTGTTCCTTACTCCTGATGACCACACAAGCGTGCATACCATTTTTACTGAGGCACCAGCTTAGTGTTCCCATGCAAGAAAATCCTGTCACTATTCCTAATCTTTTGGGATGTCAGAAGAATAAGCTTAGAAGAGCAAACAAGTGCACTGTCAAAATCATGTCATCAACATACAGGGCAATTCGTAGTGATATTATACACGCCACTGCCTCCAGTCACAGCCCAGGATAATCTGAATCCATGGTCAGAGTCATCTGATCTTGCAAAAATTGACACAGCATAGCTAATAATCCCCTCAAATTCAGAAACTATACTGGATTTAAGAGGGGAGCTTTATTTTTGTGCCTTGCACTTGAGGCAGATTAAATAATCGAAAAGGCAGGGCTCTCAGGTCATGATTTGTATGCTACAGCTGTCCAGTTAAGAGTTGACAGACATTCCTTGCATGTTGACTGATTACAAGAGGCAGAATCAGCCTCTGAGAGTCATAGATGGACAGTGGAAACAAAGATCACAATCAGGAAAAAAACTTGACGGCTGATGGAATAACCCGAGAGAAATAACTGCACTTCCATGCCAGATACTGTCCAAAAAAAAGACACAAAGGAAACTGGATGGGCACACTACAAATCTGACGTGAGAATCGGAACAAAGTGTCTGCTACTGATCTGCATTGAAAACTGGTGGAGAACAAGCAAATAAGCATGAAAGGTGAGATATTGATGCCTTTAGATTAATAGTGAAATTATTCTGTGCTCTAAATAACATTGCCTTAGCAGACTGTTTTTATTTTTAAATCTACAGGGGAAATTGTGTCTCAGTTTCTGCAGCCAACTGTTGCAGAGCAATATAATGAACTGAACATACTGCTTATCTTGCTTGTAAGGATGCTGAATGTTTTCAAGTAAATTCTACAAGAGAGGATTGAGAAGTTTCAGATTATATGTATAATTTTAATTTAAATATAATTTCAAAGTGAAAATAGGTATTTTGTAAGTTATAGTCTTAAAATAGCTTTCATTTATACATTTGTCATATTCAACGCTATAATCGCATGCTGTTGTTCTTCAAGAGGTTGATCCCTTTTACAAATTAATGTATGATTTGATCTAGGTCAATAAGTCGTTTATCCTTTATTTTCTAAAAGGTTTTAGGTACTAACTGTCTAATTTTTTATTCTTATTTTTACTTTAAAATACTAAATAGTAGCAATAAGTTGAGGTATCCGAAAAACAATGTTACGAAAGGATTTATCAGTCTGATTCTCAATTAACTCTGTATCCTGTTAGTCAAAGAAACTCAAATTGAATCATTCAACATCTGATTTTTTTTAAACTTTTATTTTATGCTATGTACTTGAACATAGCTTTTTGTTTTCAATATAAGATTGTTAACAATATACGAAGATAAAACTATTATTTCTTCAATAAAAGCTGACTTGAATGCTAGGGAGCAGAGAATAACTATAAATACTAATTTTTACTAAGTACTCCAGTGACCTCATTTATCTTTTTAACAGCTTCCTGACAAATGCTGGTTTCATGTTTAGAAGCTCGTATCTGTGGGAAATACTGCTAACATTCAGATAAAGGAATTCACACAAAAAGTATAAACATGGATATTTTAAAAAACAAACCTACAGAATCTGGATTGTTTAGAATTGCTCTTATCTGTTTTTATAGCAAAGTCTTTGAAGCTTTTTATTCTTTTGACAGCACATTAGCTTAATTCTTTCTAGGTAGCATAGCTAGTAAAAAGGCAGAAAAATAAAAGCTCTACTTGCAACTCTTCTGGCATAAGATGCCTCAAAGTTATTATTGCTATGGAGAGTGAATCATTACAACATAATAGTTTTAAGAACTTAGAGGAAACATTTTATTCAAGCTTCACGGCTTCGCTTCTGGCAAAGCCTGCTGAAAGCTATTTGTGTTTAAGTAGGAAGTACTTCACTTTAGGACCACTGAAGCACTGACTTCATTCTGCATTATGTAAGAATTTTGATATCATATAGGATTTAATAATGTAAATTAAAAAATAAATTTCTTTTTACTACCTACCTTGATATTTATTATCAGACTGTATATCTTTTACTTATTTTACTGATCTGTATATTAAAAAAAATTAAATTAGTCTCACAACATTATTGCTTCTTTCACTTCTGATACAGGTAACTGGCTTTTGTTTTTGAGCATCATCTTAGTAATACGTGTGGCTCATGGATGTCCCGAAAAGTGTCTCTGCTATCCAGTTTCAAAGACTGCAGACTGCAAGAATAGGGGACTTATTGAAATCCCTACCCATCTACCTCCTGAAATTCAGATACTACAGCTACAGAATAATCGCATTTGGAAAATCAGTCAAAATTCATTCACTGGAACACCGTTGCTCAAAATCTTGGATTTGTCTAATAATTCCATCTCCAGTTTGGCACCAGGTGCCTTCCAAAAATTAAAATACCTACAGGTTTTAAACCTAACTGGGAACCTGATTCATTTTATAGAAAACAAGACTTTCAGCTTTCTCCCACACCTTAAAGAACTAGACTTGTCATCTAACAGCATAATACGCTTGCCTGAGACTTTGGGAAACAGCACAGGGAATATAACACTGCTGTCTGTGAAGCACAACAAACTCCAGAGGATGGACAGAGTTCTGCTGGAGTTACTTCCCAACCTGAAAGTGGTTCTCTTCAAAGATAATCCCTGGCAATGTAACTGTAACGTCTTTGGCCTTAAACTTTGGCTGGAGAGCTTTTTATACAGAGGTAAGGAACACTTCTCATCAGATATGATGCACATGCCAGTACCTAACTGACCTTCCTTTGCCACTATGGTCACAATAGGTCACCCATGAGAACATCCCTTCTGACGAGGTTGGACTCGATGATCTTGAAGGTCTTTTCCAACCCTATTGATTCTATAAGGATCCTATCATCTATTCACATGCATGGCTTGGAGTATGGTTGCTTTCATAAGTACAGGTGGCAAATGAGAATTATAGAGGAACTTTACATAAACATTTTTAAAGAGAGAAGGAATTATGTACACAGACATACACACACACACACACATATAAAGTGTGTGTAGACGCATTACAGAAATACATGTCTGTGTGTATATCCACACCCATATATAAAATAAGCACATGCGCACACACTTGCTCTTATTCTACCAATACGTCTACCAATACGAAATCAAGACATACTGCTTAGAAACTTTTTACCTAGTATATTAGGGCTTATATCAATCCTGACGTCAATATTGACTTAACTTTAGAGAACACAGAATTGTGATCTCTCTTTAAGACATAATGTATACCACTAATAGCTCTTTAATATTTTAAGAATATATTCTCTGAGGATATATGCTGCACCTTGGACATGTTTACACTTTTAAAATATTGTTGTTTAATTTCCTGTTATCTGAAAGGTACTAAACTCATGGGCCATTTCCTGACAGAAATATGCATTACCATCAGAGGAGACAAAGCAAAATTTAATTTTAAAAGTAGCCTCATATTTTTGGCCACACATGCTATTAAATATATTCAATATAGTCATTTTGCCCCATGCAAAAGACAGCACAATTCAATTCTATTTCTGAGTATTTCAGAAGGTGTCTTTTTTTTTTTTTTTTTTTTTTTTTGCTTGCATTCAGAGAAGCTTTGTGATTAAAAAGAAAATCAGCATTCATCATTCCAAAACATTTTTTTCTATCTTTTCTATCTATAGACAGTGTAGGGCTGAGAAAGGATTTAAGCATTAAGGAAATTCCTTCCTTTCTGCTGGGAGACACATTCAGGCTTTGAGAATTCAAAAGAAAAGGGCAATTTGCTCTTCTCTAAATCAGGCTTTGATGCTTGAATGTGATACAAATTGCTGCTTTCCTATCTGTACACCAAAGTAGAGGAAACACAGAGCACATTACAACACAGCGTTTGTGAAGACAGCCCCTCTTGCCCGCATCTCAGAGGGCTCCCGTCATTGGGTTGCCCTGTCAACACTGCAGGTCACCCTGCAAAGTGCTCCCAGCCAGAGCAGGGACACGAACAGCACGACGACAGCCTCCAGGTTAGGAAAAGCCACTGCCAGGGAGCCCCTTGTCCAAACAGACCAAAGGCGAATCCCTTTCAGGGTCGAAAACTTAATACTTTGGATTAATAAAATATTATGTTGCCTGGGGTCCTTTGTTGCATTCACAACCAATTTGAGCAGGGGTTGGCACTCCCCTGTGCAGGAGAAGGTAATGACCCAATGTAAGCAGGTAACTTTAATTACTCTGCCAGCAGCATAGGTTCTGTAGCTTATTTCAAAAAAAAACCCCAACATTGATTAGAAATTCAGTGATGGCCTCCCATCTTTCTGATCCTTTCACAAATTACCAAGTTGAAGTGACATAGAACTAACAGAATCATTTCAGCAACATTTTTTTTTCCAAAAAAAAGCCTTCATAGAGCCTTGGGTTTTCTAAATTTCTGTTACTCTAAAATTACTCATGTGAAATCACACAAAGAAAAATTAGTTATATTGCACTTCAGTCTTTCCTGTTACTTCTATCACATGCTTACTACAAAACAGTACTGTGGCTCTACAGATATTTCTTGCAAGCCTTAACAAAATATTGCTACAGCACTATATAAATTTAAAGTAAGTGTTAAATGTTGTGCCCAGTATGACTTAAAAGGTTTCAGTATTTCTTTCCTGAATCTAGGCCAGGCAATTGATACTTGATGAATATTCTTAAATAAGTACAGAGAAGGCTTCGCTTCAGATAGAGCTCCAATTTTCTATGCCAAGCATAGCTTTTTTTTTTAGTTCTTCACAACCATAGGAGGGCCAGAGTTGCAGAATTCGGAGTTTTATCCATATCCACACTCCAGGTTGGGGGTGTCAGGATCCTGATTCTGGGTTTGGCTGCTGAGGACCAGAAGAGTAGCTGCCAATGCTATTATCTATCTTGGAAATCATCAACATTTGTGGAGAAGGTAGTCTCAAGATTTTGTGTTTCGGGCCCATCTGTACTCACTACTTTCTCAGACAAATTCTCTTCAAAATGAAAATCTCGATTTCCCTTCTCAACAGTTTTGAAGCCTACCATTTGAACTCCTTTAAATCTCGCTCTCTCTCTCTTTTTTTTTTTTTTTTTAAAAAGAACTCATGTATACAAATTGTTGAAATTTTTCTTTGCATCATGACAAATATTCACATATGGTGTCAGAACAATGACTACCTCATGGGATATTTCTGTCAAGCCCAAGGGGATATGTTTACCAAGTATATTGCTTCCATTCTTTCTTTATAAAAACAAGTAATTGCATGAATTTGCATTTACTTATTTCTGTATCAGTGAGTTTTTAGTCTTCTTTTTTGCTTTTAACCTTGTAAAAGTAAACTTAAACCCTGATAAATTACTGCTGGCTGGCAAATAATTATTTACATGATTATTAAGGTGTAGGTACCCTCCTTTGATATAACTGGAAAGAGCACAAATGCAAAGCTGCCTAGAATTTTCTTTAAGGTTTCTGTTACTTTTACACTGAGATAACTCAGAACCCACCCAAGATCAAGCCTACAATGTGTTCTTTTCAGGAGGAATAAGCGACGGCATCATCTGCTCCGCACCGGGGATTCGGAAAGGCAAGGACCTCCTCAGAGTTCCCTACGAGCTGTTTGGGGCCTGCCCGCTCAGGACGGCGCACGTGCACGTGGCCAGCGCTCACCACCACGGCTTCGAGCACCGCGGCTCCCTCAAGCACATCCATCACGGCGAGCACGGGGAAGGCAGCCGCTCAAGCTGCGAGCCCAAGCCAAAGCCCAGGCCCGTCAGTCTGCGCCATGCGATTGCCACCGTTGTCATCACTGGAGTTGTCTGTGGGATCGTGTGCCTAATGATGCTGGCAGCGGCTGTTTACGGTTGTGCCTATGCTGCAATTACTGCTAAGTACCACAGGGAACACTTGGCCCCAGCCAGACAGCATGGGACTCCAGAGGAAAAAGAGCCATTTGATAGTTCCTTGCCTTGAGCTTCTTTTGTTTTTGGCTTCTTGAGAATGATGAGTCCTCCGTTAAATTAAAAAGCCCAAAATCCAAATAGGATTGACTTCCTAGTTACAACTGCTTTTCTTTGCTTCTTCACATATATATAACATTATACATGTGTATATATATATCTTTACATAAATGTGTGTGTGCATATATATATATACATATATATAAATTCTCCGGAATGGTGTTATATTAAGATTTTAAGTAAATGAATGTATGGTTATTTATATTTTGTGTACGCATATTCTGAACCCACAATGGAAGGCTGAGCATCTGGAAGAATTTCTCCTTGTTGTAGCCACTTCCAAGCATTCCATCCCTCATTACTGGCCATTTGTGCAGTATGAGTACAACACAGGACCTATGGGACACTTACAGCCAATATCCAGCACGAGGGAGCTTTGTGCAGGAAGAAATGCAGATTAATTACAAATGACTCTTGTAGGTTGTTAAAAATGCGCTACGTATCCACAAATACAATTCAGAAGTAGCTTTAGAACTGGACGATCTTGTACACTGCTGCTGATCACTTAGAAACTCTGAAAATATTTTTTCCACCTTCCAATCAACCCAAGCCTACGTAGCGCAGCGAGGCGACGCGGCCTGCTCGCCCTGCCCATGCCCGCAGCCCACGCGGCGCTGAGGCGACGCGCCGAGCGCCCGGGCGCTCCTGACTGAGGCCGCGCAGCGCGCACGTGCTCACCACAACGCCGCCGGCGGCAGCGCCCGGGGTGATGCAGTCACGTGTTTATGTGCTCTCCTCTTCACGGAGGAAACATTCAGCTAAATTCTCTCAAGGGTCCACCCTAAACTTTCTGTGGCGTTGTTTTACCAGTGTCAAAACCACCTGAGCACCACTGATTTTGAACAAAAGGAATATTTTGGAAAAGGTATTCTTCAGAGATATTTTTCAAATCACTCCTAGAAATAGTTTTCAGATAAGCAACGGAAGTATCTACTCCATCTCTCTTTCAGAGACCAGACTAAGAACACATGGACTACACCAGAAAGACATTTGCAGTATGTGGTTTTAAAACCTCTCTAGTGATGGGGACAACAGAGCTGCCTAGGGAGCTGATGCAGAGACCAATTCTTCTTAGAGTATGCAGATTTTTTAACATCTCTGCTAAACCTGCTCCCCTGTGAAGATCGCCAGAGTATTCCTTTGGGCAGGAACAGAGGAGAAGCAGGAAGAGCAGAAGGAAGCCTCCCCATGGCAATCGGAGACCTCCACTCTCCTCCTTGCAGTAGATGGAGTCCAACACTGAGGCCTGCAGCTATTCTAAAAACAGCCTCAACAGAGTATTGGGCTGCATGGCAGGAGCCACGTAACCCTTGTTCTTATCTGCTTAATAATAACCAAAACTCAACTTTTTAGACTCATTCCTGCATCTGGAGTTATTTTCATGCCTAAAAAAAATAAGCATCTCAGACTCAACCTGTATCTAGACATTAAAAATGAAAAAACAATTACTTTTGTTTTTTGCCCTCCCCCCGCTTTTTCTTTTTTTAGTAACTGTTAAGTACTTCAAAATTATTATTAAGCTCTCTTCATTCTTCTCTGTCCTAGACTAAACAAACTAAGCTGTTCCAAATTTTCCTGTGAGGCCAAATTTTCCAGATTTCTTTTTTCATTTCATTCCCATTTCATTCCCACATTTTCTTGGAAATGTAGTACCCAGGGTTGGGCACATTACTTCAGATGAGAAATCATCAGCCCAGACTCTTACAGAATATTTATATTCAAGCTCTTAAATCTGATCTTTGGAATATGTGTTTCAGATGTATTTCAAAATAAAATCATGAGAGTGTGGAAATCCAATTTTTTTTTCTCCATTTACTGTAAAAACATTTTTCAAATGTTTTTGCTGGATCTACAGGATAGGGCATCTACTATGCATGGGTCCAAAGAGAAGTTCAGGGCCAGTCGCAGCGCTTTCTTTAGGTATCCACCTAAAATGAACACATATCCACTCACATCGCAGGTCCTAAGATAGAAGCTAATAAACCTTCAACCTTGATGGAGTTTTCGACTACAGTGTTCCTAAGAGGCTCAGTTGCAGCACTACAACTTTCATTATAAATAAGTTCACATTCCGATGTTTTCAAGCACAGAAGAAACAAGAATTGATTCAATAGTTTCTAATAAGAAATAAACAGACATCTTCCCCGTTTAAAAAAAAAAATCAAAGCAACTAAAAACTTTTAGATTTTTCTTCTTGTAAGAGGAGAAAAGATGAGATAGGGGCAATGAAGGGCACAAAAACATCTAAAGAAACTCTTTCCAAGTCACATTTAGGATGCTTTGGGGATTCTCACACACACAAGGCTGTAAATTGATACAGAGTTCTGCCAGAAAGGAAAGTATTTCATATTTCCATTAGTTCACTCTGTTATGGGAATAGAGAAAGACAATCCAAGAAAAGTGCAATGTAAATTTTATAATTTCCTGTTTGTCACTAAAAAACAAACAACCCCCCCCCCAAAAAAACTTCTTTCAATCTTGATAAGACTACATGTATTTACAAATTTATTTGTATTTACAAATTCTAGTAATTTATGATGATAAACTAACAAGAGACAGCCATCACAGAAAAATACTGATTCACCTGCTTAAATTACTGATTTTGCAGCATAAGAAATAGAAGGTTCAACTCTTATTAAAAATATAGACAAAAGGGACAATTTGTTGTGCATTCCGTTACAAGTGGAAGACTGGATCTAGGGATTCCCCACAGATGTGCCCTTAATTTGCAGAGCTTAGCAGCGGACATCTGCTGCTGAAATAAGAAGCTGTCTCTAGAGATTTATTTTTCAGATAAAGGTTGCTGGGAAAGCTTTGTTGTTTTTCAGCAATCCAGTGAGAGGTCTTATAGTAAATACAGTATTTTTCTCTTAATCTTTGTGAAAAGCATCCCATCTCACAAAGTCACCCAAACATCAGGACATGCTACTCTGTCAGCTATTTGCAAAGACAGAGAAAGGCAGTATATTGTACATTCCAAACTCTCAAATATAGGGCATCCAATATTTTTTTTGGAAACTAATGTGGAAAAAGGAGATAGAGAAAGCAGTCCTTTAAATTTTCAGTCTAGAACCAATGTTCTCTTCAGAAAATGGCTTTAGTATCTACACTGAATATAACAAAGCTTAACAAATTACACCATATTTGTTTTCTCTGTGTGCCTCTCCATTCAAACTTGCACAAGGACAATCAAAGCCTCATTTTCCCTGGGTAACCCAATGGCCCGATAGAATAAGCATCCCTCTTCTATCAAAGCAGATAGTTAAGTTCTATTACACATAGCTTAATTCTCATTTAAAATATCAACAAAAAAGACTAATTGTTGCTTACTAATAACAGAATCACAGAATGGTTGAGGTTGGAAGGGACCTCTAGAAATCATC
Organism: Tinamus guttatus; assembly: GCF_059628265.1. Classification (NCBI taxonomy): domain Eukaryota; kingdom Metazoa; phylum Chordata; class Aves; order Tinamiformes; family Tinamidae; genus Tinamus; species Tinamus guttatus. The sequence continues at coordinate 790,534 of NW_028288985.1, read as the reverse complement.
TACCCTCTGCTCAAAAGAAGGGACAAATACCAATCTTTCCTAGCTGGCCAGAAGAGAAAGATAACCGGGCTTTAATGCACAGAGCAGGCCTACTTTGAACTTCAAACCTGGCTGGAAGCGTCGCAGTGCTAATAATCATAAGCAACTCCAGATACTGCCTGAGTTTATGTTACCTGAAATAGATTGTATGCTCCCTAGGTAAGGCAGTCAGCAACATTAATCATCTGGATGAAGGAGTAACCCAACTAGAGAGAAAAGGAGCTGGAATTAGAAACCCTAATAAACAAACCTAGGACCATCTTCTACACAGCTATCTCCAAAAAAAATTGCAGTGAGTTCTCTCACTGACTACAGAGTAGTCTGCTAGTTTTGGGGCTATGCACATTGCAGGTTCCACCCTTTGCAGAAGACTTTCAAGGAGACATTGTCAGATGCTGATAATGAAGACTGTCAATGTTTGGAAATATGGTGTTCTGAAGGAGACTAATTACTTAATTCATGGTACTTAATCTGAGATTAATGCATTCATACCCTGCATAAATACAGAGAATCATTCAAAGTGCTTTGAGCTTCATACGTGCACAGTAATATCTGATATTTATAACAAACCTGACAGTTTCTCTGCTGCCTTGTTCTATCTGTTTTGTTAGTAGCAGAATTATTTAGCAAAATACCCCTAAAATCTGATTGCTATTCAACTGTAAGACCCATTCTGCTACCCTTGCTCCTGTCTCTAACCAAATTACATACATTCAAAAAAAAAAAAAAGTGAAAATGAAAATCCTCTAAGGAATTTACTGTACGTGTCAAGATACCTATCCAAATTTATCCATCAGAGCCATAGATTCCCTGAGAATTAGTGCTGATGAAAACCAAAGAAAAGAATTAGGCAAAAAGAGGTTAAATCCCCTAGAGGACACTAGCAGAGAAGTATCTCCAAGAGCTACTGCAAACACCAACTCCATAAGGTAAAATGAATTCAGAACAACTGCAAGCAAACGCAAGCACGAGAATGGTGATGAATACACTCAGCTTCCCTGTTCAGTCGCTGCAGAGGGGCAGGATTTTACCACATGTTTGGAAGCACTTTGTGGAGGACCCTACCCCTCTCCAGGGACTACCTACAAAGCGCGTTTCCTGACCAAGGCAGGGCTCTTAACCTGAGTCAGTAAGTTGTTTAAAGCTGGACTGTGCAAATATACTGATTTTCCTGAAACTGAAAGCATTAGTTTATATGCCAATATTAGATTTATGAATACAAAGATAATAGTCAAAATGTACAAGAAGCTCTGGAAAAATATAAACCAGTGGTTTTCCACCAAAGCATGCAAGGCATTTTGAGGGATTTACTAAACGCTACTGCTGAATATAATCTTCTGTGGCTTACGAAGGGGAGTTAAGATTAAGTAAATCACTGTCTTGCCTGACAAGGAAAACATCTATTTTAGAAAGCTTCAAACATTTGGTTGGCATGTCATTATGATGGCATATTCATTTTCCCTTAGGCCTTCACTAAAATGCAATTTTATAGATGGTGTCATATTTTTAAGGACTTTGCAGGAATGCAGTGACATTTACTTGAATGTCTTTGATAATATAGTAATACAAAAGCAGTACATGTGGCAAAAAAAAAGCAAACGAACTATAAACAGTACAGAACAACTTTTAATAGATATATTTACTTCTACTTCTAGTGTTGTAATATAACTTAACTATTTATTAACATCACATATCTGTCATTCCTAGAAATAGCATTTTTAAACTACTTTTTTTTTCCATTTCTTTGGAAGATAAGCAAATTATTGGACTTCACTTTCCTAAAGTATGTCATGGGATCTGGCTCAGAGATCTGTGCATGAAAAATTCATTCAACAAAAATCTAAACATAGTTTCAAGGTAACACAACACAGCTACTTACATACTCTCCCAAAAATAAGTCAATAATAAGGGAGAGTGATGAACCTTTTTTTTCATAGTAAAAAGGCAGCTAGTTTCAGATATAATGTTCACCTTTTCCTCCACAAAACTATTAAAGAATCCTGCCTTCTTAAAGCCTCCATCACTAAAACTCTCCATTACTGGAAATCAGTAGATCTACAAATTTTCCCTTTAGATTGCAGTTCTACAAATGTAAGCAGGAAATTAAAAAGAAAAAAAAAGGTGCAATCAGCTTCAAAAGAAAAAGACAGAGACTTATATTTCTAAAGCAATATGAGATTATGAGTGATCCTTTTTTTCAAGGTACAGTTTAAATTATCCTAAACTGTAGGATTTTCAGAGTTAGTTTCCTGTGGCCAAAAGAGAAGCATTCGTAATCACAAGCCATTTTAAGCTAGTGATGTTATGATGAAACACCACTAGCTAGTGATGAAATTAATTTTTTGCCATATCTTCCCTTACCCTAATGGATTGGAAACTAAATACAGTATTTAAAACTTTAAATTCTGACATCCCAACTACTTAGAGACTTTTAGCAGCTTGATGGGAAATTTTTAGCACTGCATAACTGATCGTTTTGTTGTGTTCATGCTTGTTGATAAAATGATATAAAACAGAGATCAATTTAGGTGATTAGATTCTCTAGAGAAAAATATATCTCTAACCAGGGCTTGGAGACAGAATCCTTGAGCTGGATATAAAAATAAAGGATCAGGTTTGAAAAGTTAGATACCAGAAAGGGAAGATAACCTGGTTTTACTTAGAACATTTTGCTTGCAGCTATAAAACAGAGCATTTTACATTTGCATAGTAAGATTTTCAATAAAGAATTTTGAAATCAGTCAGTGCAAAGGGCTAGGCTGTCTTCTCTTAAATGTATTTATACCTCTCAAATCTGAATCCAAAGGCCTGATTATTGTATATTTTAATGTATATTTCAACGCATATTTAAAAATTAAAAAAATACGTAAAACAACACTTAAAGATGGTCCACAGTTTTAACAGAAACTAACAGTTCTATTTGAAAAGCTGTTCCTTTCGCTGTGGCAAGCTGCACAAACATGTTTCTTTCTCAGAAATCTCTGATGCAAAAATGTACTTCTATCTCTCTCAGATATCTGCATGGCCGAGGGCAGGGAGTAACCCAACCCTCACTGTGCCCTCGGCTTATGGCAGCATCCGCTACGGAATTAGATCACCTGCCATGTGCTTGAAGGACAGACTGCAGAGACCCATCCATGTCACGGACCTACAGAAACACAAAACGCTACATAAAGACACGAATCACGGGTGATAGAAAGTATCTCCCATCTCCTTTGCAACTTTTCTGACTTGGTAGCAGAAAACTAGTTGCTCATAATCATTCCAAAAAGTAGCAGGAAGTTCCTTCTCTTGGAGGGACTCCCGAGAAACGACTGTTCAACATGCTCCCCAATGGCAGAATCTCACCCTTATTCTCACAAGAGCAGTTGGCTTCTTGGTAATCTTCACCACAAGACTGTGAGGGGGCTGATCTTTAGGCCATCTTTATGCGGAACACAGTGTACAGAAAACAAAAGAAAACAACCATAACAAAAAAAAGCAAGGGGCTTGGAACAGTGAAGGAATCCAGGGCTCTTCCGCCAGTGATTTTTCTTTTCTGTTCAAATAGGAACTGCCTTATTTTTTTTTTTCTTAATGTCAATTCAGCAAAAAGAGTGGAACAGGGAAAGAAGAACACAGATATATTTTCTTTACAGAACTACAGAATAAGAGAAACATTCAGAATACTTTCATTTTTCTCTAATTTAGCCACATTGACCTTCCATAAATCTAGCATTCCCGTTAAGCTGACACAGAGCAATGAAGGTTTGCCTCTGTTCAGAGGCAACATTATTGGCAAAGCTCTTGAGTTTTTTTTAAAAAGATCAGACTAAACTATTACCTGATTTTTGATTCAAGACACTACAGCAAATTTTGTGTGCAGGGAACACTCATTTAGTCTTTTTTTATGTAATAATTTTGACTTTGATGAAAACATTTTACAATAAAAAGAGTTTCTATTTAAACTATTTTGGTAGAAAATCTTTAAATAAAAATGAAGCATTCCTCCCTCATGTTTTGGTACCATGGAACTAAAAAAGCTTCTTTGCAATTCTATGCTTTTATCAATAGGTGGCAATAGTAATAAATAAAAACACCTGTTTTTCATAAAAATTATATTAAATAATTATTAAACACTTTCTTCTGCAAGCTTTTCTTTCTGGAAAGAATATATTGATCACATTCAAAATACTTTTTTAAAGATGATACTACTCTAAATGTAAGACTACTACTCCTTACTTCCTTCAAACTAATAACTAGACTGCTACCTATCTTCAAAATTCCTATATTGATCTGGGTCATGGAAGGAAACATTGGTCTTACATGGTATTTAATGGAACTTTAAGGCTGAGGGTGATTCTACAATCTTACATGAAGCAAAGAATAGCAAAAAACAAAACTTCATCTCCATCCCCATCCACACTAACACAGGTAGTTTGAAGAACCTGATTTTGGAATTTTGAGAAATAAAGTGTGCTTTAATTTCAAAAAATCTGTATTATTGTTTCTGTCTCTCCTGGAAATAAATTAAGCTCTCACTGTATTAATAAATATGCTGCTACTACAATTAAATATTTTAGACTTCTGCTCACTTACTTTCTACAAAAATTTGCATTCATATCAGTAAAACAAAACAAAACAAAACAAACAAAAACAAAAACAAAAAACCAACCAACAAAAAACCCTCAGTAGCAACAGTTTGGATATTCACTGATTTTAAGATTCCCTGCCTAGGTTAAAGAGCCGAGTATTCCCTCCTCGCAGTAAACTTTAGCGTGGCTTTTAATATGAACTTTGTTATGACCAATGTTTTCCTACAAAATAGTAATAACAATTTACAAAGGAAATAGAAGAAACTGCAGATTTTGTAGTAAGTTTTCCTTCCCCCCCCACCCCCACCCCATGAACAGGTCTAAATGAGGTTTACATCTTATAATCATGTTCCTGTTTCTGCCTATCTGAAATTCTTTTAGTCATGTGGAAAAAACAGCATTCACGTGCAGCTTTCTAAGCCAAAGTCCTTTTGGGAAGAGAATGATTATACACCAAATGTTTCTATCCCAGCTTGCTTTTATTTTTTTCTGCAATCCAACCACATCAAATATGAAAGAGAAATATTTATTTCACAAATTAAAATGGTATGTTTTGGACAAATTTGAACTTTGATTTAGGTATTTGAAAATTCTACATTAGTCTCCCAAATCTGGTTAATGAAACTTCAAATTCTCGTGATTTGCCACTGCTCCAGTTTCTGCTTTCAAATACGTTTTGCTTAAAATAGAATGTCAACCTTCTACTAAAACCTAAAAAGGCTAACTGAGTGTCGGGTACTTTGTTTCAAGTTTCCTGATGGAAAAGGAAAGACCAACAAGACACACTTGTGATCTCCAGCTGAAAGAGGACAAGAATAATGCACTTACTTGTTTGTCTATGAATGGCTGTGGCTTACTAATAGTTTCGTGCAAAACAATTCACACAGATGCGGGAGAAAAAAATAAAACCTTCAAATCATGCATGGGGGATGGAAAAAAATTATTCAAAGCGAGTTCTTTCAGAATGCTTTCTATTGAAAAAATCTCCCTCGCACAGTTTCTCAAGATTACAGACAGGAAAGTAAAAAGCTCCTGGTGTGCTTAGGTATGTTAATACACGGGTCTCGGATTTTTCATGGCATTATGCATTTACAAATACCATGAAAAACTGTTGCTCAATATTAAAAATCTCTGAAGACCTAATCTTTATTTTGGACAAAGTATGGGATGCAAGTAGCTTCAAATGCTTGATACTAAACACAGTCTCTAGGGAACTGGGAGAAGGAACATCCGCCTCTCTCTTACAGTTACTGCAAAAATACAAAGCTTGTTGCTACAGTGCTAGAGTCAGTTATAAGTGACCCATCCTCAAGCAAATACTAAAGTACAAATACTAGCAAGGAAAGAAGAAATCCTGCTAACCCTATGCATTTTCACAGATGACGATAAAATGCAGTTCAAGAGGAACCTTTTTCTAACTCCTTTTGACAAAGGCTCATTCTGGAAATAACATGTCAATTTTCTTCATTGCACAATGAAAACTCTTAATCACATCTTCAAGAATTTGCAGACACCCGGGTTGACACTTGTGTGTAAATGCTATTTGATGGTTTAGTAGGAGGAGTGTGAAGTCATAATTAAGATTTCTTGTTATGTTACAGAAGAGTTCAATGAGCTGTGTATAATGTTATTCACATAAATTGGAGTCAGAAGGGTGCTTTTCTTTTGACACCGTAAAATCTACTATTATCAGTGGAAATATTCTGTTTGAAGAAACAGATTAGAGGTTTCTCAATTACCTGGCATATGCTTGCTCTTTCAGAATTGTGTTAACCGGTCTTACTACTTTTTAAATCATGTTTTGACCATGAGAAATATAGGATGGTCGTTGTTTCATGTGTTAACTACCTGATTTTCCCAGTGATAATAGAGTTTGGTTTCCTGCATAAGAAGCCATGAAGCTTCTCTGAATTAATTCCTTCTTCAAGGTCAGTAACTATTGGGAACTAAAGCAAAATGTTCAGAAAAGCATCTGAGTGAGAAATATCTGACAATTTACCAATTAAGTACTCTAATTGTTAAAAGTATATCTTTTGTATCTAATATGTATTTGACAAACTTCACTTTTTAGTCTTTAGATACTGATGTATTCTTAGTTCTTAGACTGCAGACCTTAGCTTTCCAATTCTCTGATCAAATCACAGTTCTGACAATCTAGACAAACTGCGTATTTCAAATCACTTGTTATATGAAAGGATTTTCAAACCTGAAGCTTGTGTGGAACCATTACATGCCCTTCCTTGTATATCCTTTTGCTTAGCATAATTTATTCTGATTTATGACAACACAGAATGACTTTTTACAGAAAACAGCTTCTCTATTAATGGATGTTATTTCTATTAAATCAGACTCCAAAGCTCACAGGGAGATGGATAGCCAACTAATAAAGGATGAAATTCTATGGAGAGGAGGCATGAAGGGTCCTCCGTATGAAGGCATTCAACCTTATACAGGTAACAGCATATTTCTCTCCTCCACTCCCCTCAAAAAATGTGTTTCTTTGTGAATTTTTGCTAACCTAAAAAAGAAAGTGAAGAACTGATACACAGCTTCTAAAAATGAAGAAAATAAATAAACTGCAACTATTTTACCTGCTACCACTGGAGATTTTCTGTCATCCAGAAGCTGAATAGCAGTACTAGCTGTCACAACGTTGCTTTTGTTTGCTGTTTCTGCACAGTGTATTAAGGGAAAAGATATTCAAGTTGAAATAATATATTACAGAATGAAGAAACTCAGCTGTATTTTTCAAATTGAAACACAATCAAATGCCCACATGAATTTAGTATGCTAATACGACAACCAACATCATAGATCATGCATGCACAGGACAAAAAGGTGCCAGTCATTGGCATTTCAAACTTCCTGAGTATCCCAAAAAGCACATAGCACTGACATAAACAATCAAATCTTGGCTTTTCTACTAAAAATGGTAACAACGGTTACAATGAGTAGGGCTTCTCAGTGATGCGGACACTTGATCTGTTGGACCTTTCTTGTTTAACACTCTAGGCTTTAAGTTCAACCTATACAAACATTCAATGAAAACTGCTGTACCATGGCTTGGGGTTTTACTTGGAGCCCTGTAGAAAAAGCACCTGGTCACAGGACTAGTGAATTAGCTGAAAATTTCAATGCATATTTTAGAATAACATTTCAGATGGGGTTCAGAGTCCACTCCTGTTCTGACTTATCTGGAATCTTTTCAGTATTATATATGACTTAGCGTTTAAAGAATGACAAAATTATAGACCTGTACTAAAGGGGATTGAATAGACAAAGCTCCCAGGTATTTGCTCAGCAGCTCTTCTGTACCAGAGTGGAAAATGATCAGCGTTAAAAATGTTCTCCTTGTCTTGAGCTGTCAGAAAATCTCTTGAAAAAGAAGAGAGAAAGAAAATACTTATTGTTTAGTGCATACCACACAGTAGCTGCTAGATGGAAAGACATGGCAAACCAAAATTCAATCTTTGGGGAAATAAAATGACTTTGGATGTTTTTTTCTATATCATTTGTACAACAAAAGCACCAAAAAGCACCCAGTAATTATTTGTGACACACTTGCAATTGCTTTTTATGTGAGGGATGGAAAAGTAGTAAAAAAAGTAGTTCCTCTAATTACATATTACGAAGTACATTTGTACTGATTTGTGAAGTAAAAATGCTTAGTCTAATAAATCTCTTTCTTGCAATGTGGAAAAGATATTGGAGAAATTGTAGTCTGCTGTCACTGTCTTCCATTCTTAAGCAAGAAAAATGTCATTAAAAGTCTGCTTTCCAAATAATACATATAGGAAGGCAGTAGACAACATACTTCAACCTCCAATACTTTCAGAAAAAGTTGAAAGGAGAAGATTAATGTGAAGGAGAAAAATATGGTCCCATGCTATTGCTCTGGTTTACTATTCCATTTTATCAATTTTTAATTCTATTGATCACATTTTTTAAGCTGCTTGTAATTACCATAATATTTTGTGGTCAGATAAAGCACCATGAACTTGTACATTGCATAAACTAAATTTATCATAAAAATCCAGAGCAGTTCTTTTTTCTTTTTTTCTTTTTCTTTTCCTTTCCTTTTTTTTTTTCTTTTTCAAAGGGACCTTATTTTATATCTCTCCATTTTAAGAAACATGTACCTGCACTACATTGTATCTTCTCCAAAACACAAATGGGGATCTTTGGAAAGGTGATAGATAGCTGGTGACCATACTTTCCATCCAACCCTCTTCGGTGATTTGGTATTATTTCAACAAATGATTCCATATCAATAATGAAGAAAATCACTTAAAAAGTCTCAGGTATTTGTTTTTAGATAGGATACAAAAAGAAATTCCCACAGCCCCTGCAGATGCAGCACCTCAAGAACTTTACCTAGGAGAATAAATGTGGGGCTAACTCCAGCTCGGTGAGGGAAAAGTAATTGTGTATAACAGCTCACTCTTACGTGAGCTGCAGCTGAAGAAAGAAGCTAAAGGATCTTATACTTGTTCTATGTATTTCACTGCAGAAGTGTAAAATCTACAGAGAGGAGGATGAGCTTTCTAGAAGCAATATTTTCCCCTTGTTTTCACAAAAGCTTGCCAAGCACAGCTTTGTTACTTACTGATTAGTAAGCTGTTCTGGCCCCACAAACAGGTTGATACGAGATAGGCCAGTCCGGGTTCCAAGGAAGGCAACTTCCACTCCCTTGTCAGAGTTTCTGAAATGGAGCAGAACACGAGCAAAGATAATGTGTACAGACAGTAAACAGATAAAGCTATTTTACTGCTCATAGAAAGTACCAGTATACACATTTTTGAGAAAGACTATCTTTGAGCAAGCACAGTTCTCTTATTCTTTCCATTTTTGTAAAGTTGGTTTTTAAGTTAGACTCATGCTGGCTTTGGCAAACAAGCAGTGTAAGTGCTAGTTAGACTGAAAGATACTCAAAAGCCAAAATAGTAAATTTGGTAGAATTCCTGTGGCAAAACCACACCAAAGCCATGGCATAAAAAGGTATGGTGTAGCCACATGTACTTCTGTGGTGCATCTGCACTTGGATTCACAGGTGGAAAATTCATTGGTCCAAATGCACAGGAGCAAAACCAAGCTAGAATTAAGTTAATTAAGCTTTATTCTCAGGAGTCTGTTACAAAAATGCAGCAGTATCCCAAGTTGTGCTGTTCCCAGTAGTAAGAGAGGTGCTTTAAGACTAGTCTATGATAAACTATCATACGTTCACAAAACCAGGGACCACAGTCTTAGCCCTCTTGTAGTCCTCTGCAAGTGGCCTCTCCCACTACTTGAAATCAGGATATGAAGGAGATCCAGAAGTCTCCCACTGATATCTCCACAGCTGTCTTCCTTCTATTTACTGGCATTCATATTGTTCTGTCGTTAGGATTACAGGAAACCTTATACTTCTATATAGATTCATCAATGCCTAAAATACAATAACATGCAATAATTTCTCATCTCCTTAGAGGAGACTGAGTAATCCTTAGTTTGATTAATCAGATTTTACCACATTTGATTGCACTTATTCAGCATGAATATGTGCTTTTACAACCATTTATTTTTGTTCTTTTTAATTTTTTTAAATGGTTCCAATTTAACAAAAAATCGGGAAAATCTCCAGAACTGCCTTTCAACAATAGCATCACACAGAAACTCTACTAATCAGATAACTGCTTTCTCTAACACGTATAACATTTGATTAATGTTCCTTTACATTTTAGTACATCAGAACATAAATGAATTAGCGAGACTGTAAGGACCAGCTAATATCTTATTATCCTGTAATAGATCCTAGTTAGCACTAGAAAACCACAGAAGGATTAAAATTATATTTTACCAATGCAACTACTTCTGCATGTAACTTTTTCTTGGACAAATTACACATGCTATGAACTATTTTTGTGTGAATTATGCAATGAATTCCTCAGTTATTCTGAAGAGTTTATTAGCAGTACTCAGAACTGTAGGTTTTGGTTCATGCACAGTTGCATTAGCTATGCACTGGCTACCCTTACAACTAATCAGTGGTGTGCACTGCAACATAAACACTCAATACCGAAGTCAAAATTGACAGCATGTAGGATGAGTTGGCTAATAGCTGCTTTTCATGCATTTTAATACAGTTAGAAATTAAAATGAGCAAATGAACTGAGAAGAATCATAAAATTCAAGTATATCTTGATGATCTGACAAAATATTAAAATTTTCTAGGTATTTCTTCAGTTCTCAAACGTAACTATTAGAAATTCATTCATAGTTACCATGAATGAGACAAGGCTTACTTACTCTGATTTATTTAATGCTAGACTGGTCCAATAAGCTTCAATTGGTGCACTCACCACCGCATCAAACAGAACTTCCTGGATCAATTCTTTATCACCTATTGTAATATATTGATATCAATATACGTATATATACACACAAAAAATATTAGCTGAATAAATATGCATTATTTTTACTGTATGAATTTTATCTCTTATGTGCACTCACAATTTCCAGAGAAAGGAACAATTACTGTGCAATATTTATAGCATTGCATTACTATACCTATCATTTGATTGCACTAGCAAAAAAAAATTAGATTAAAAAGTTAAGAGATGATTTTCCATTTCACAGAAACCTGAACAAAACCATGTTGATTTAGGCATTATCTCAAGCTCAAGCTTGCACATGATACAAGATTAAAGCAATCAGGTCTACTAATAATCCTAAAAGAAGTCAGTATTTCTATTAACCTCTGAAACAAAATAGGCCCTAATCCAAGCACACTTTCTTATTCTTCACTATTTAGAATTGCTACTGTTATATATATTCTCCCTAAAACAATCACAAAATATCCAGTATATATATTACGTAAGGGCCTGATCCAAGGCTTGATTCAGACCAATCCTGTTTAACTTATGGAACTGACAGAACTATAACATTACATAGTATAGCTACAGTATCTGAACAGAAACTTAAATGTTTGATTTAGGTATATTTTTACAGTAAAATTTAGAATTTTTCAAACATCAGTTATCATTTAATAACCTGAAAAAAAATCTCAAAATCAAAAGAAAATTCGAAGTGATATAAGTCAAAAAGCCTATCTCACTCTAGCAGTGGTAAAATTAAGCATTTAATTTTGGAAGGTTCAATATAAGGACTATCTAGCTGGGAGTAATCTTTTCCATCTATATCTCGAGAAATACATTTAACAAGATACTTGCATTGCAGCAATGGCTCTTTTCCTGTAAGGTAGCGTTTAATTGCTTCTAACTGAGTCATCTGCCGGTGTTCAGGATGTAAGTCAGTGTTGCAATAGGACCTGTGAGCACAGTGCCAAAGCATTAAAATGTTAATATTTATAAGCACGATCTCCCTTTGTCTTTGAATGGAAAGAGTCAGGCTCAGCAAGCACAAACAATATGAAACCAAGAAGGGTAACAGACACCAATTTCATGCTTTGTTTAAGGCTTACCATTCATCTGCTAAAGATACATCAGGGTGTTCTAAATCATGTAAACCTGCAACAGCAAAAATAATAGGTTATTTGGGGAGCAGTCTGGGAAACAGATGGTTATTTACATATACTTCATAACATAAACTATTCTGTCTTGGAAAGTGTGTTGTTACCACAATATAATAAATAACAGAGCAAACTATGTTCAAATGCGTTTTAAGGAAAGCCAACTAAATCAAATTTAAAAAGGAAAAGGTAGAAGAAACACTTTTTTTATGCTGGTATGTTTAACTCATGTAAATGGTTCGTGATACTTCTGGAGTTTTGAAGAAATCTTAAGCAAAGAGAAATATTCAAAGAGCCTTATTTGTATTCTCTTGCTTTAGCTGGCTAATAAAGTTCTTATGCTAAGACGCAGACTTCTCATTTGACGAGAATTTGTCTCTCTCTCTTTTAAAAATTACTTCTTTAAGAAGTATAGCTCCCCCCAAAACCTAAGCGCACAGTCCATGAACACAGCCAGCAATTTACAGGATTGTTCAGAATAGGTTTATTGTACTAACAGGTCATGCAGATGCTTGTAAATAAGAACTGTACTATTAGTTATATAGCACAGTTAAAATGTACTTTGGCAATTTTAAAAACTCTTAAAACACGTATCAATAGACAATAAGCAAGCAGGGTTCAGAATGCAGACCCTGGCTCTAACCTCAGCGTACACAGAACACAATAGCAGAGCGCTGGTGGTGAAGGACACCAGGAGAGGCACAACCAGGGCTGCTATCACAGCGTTTGGCGCTAGGTAGGACAGTGAAGGGGCAGCGACAGATCAGAGAAGAGTGGGAGGAAAGGAACAGTCGGTGATGGCTGTAGTGACACGGTGACACTCAAATATCAGGAGGAAATATCAGGCAGACTGACTAAGATGTGTGGCTGGACTGAAAAGAACAGGGCAGAGGTATGTCGGGATCGGCTTGGAGAAAGAGCGACTCCACATCTCCCGCTGTGCTCACTTGCTCTATCCAGACACGTATTTGTTGTGCAAATGACCCATAAAACCTACAGCATTTCATTTTCCCTTTCCCCTTGGAAGTGCAATGTATTCTTGTCCTAAACTTATAGCTGAGGAATAAAGACCTGCAGAAATCAATTAATTTAACATCACTGATAAACCAAGAAGCAGTGTCTTCAAACTTCTCAGCTTTGCAGCACAGAGCTCCTACATGGGCCACGTCCACCAAGCACACACTGCAAGCCTGGCAGTTACCGAGCTGCTCCTCTGGATCCTTCTGCCTGGCCATGTCTCTGACCTGCCTCTTCTGGATCCTTTGCGTTTAAAATTATTAAACAACTTTTATCTATTAAACACTTCTCTTATATTATTACTGGACTTATCAAAAACTAAAACCATGAGAAGGGTTTTTTACCCCCCTTACTTTATACTAGTATTATAAAAATTCACAATGTAAATGACTCTAGACCATGGCCTAAGTAGCTATAGCTCTGAAAGACTACATGTAGCCTGCGAACAAAAAAAACCCATAACTACTACAAAGCAGTCAGTGTTTCCTTCATTCAGAAAACCGACAGATTATTAACTCTGGATTCTCATCACTTGAACATGGAGGGAAGATGAGGGGAAATGATACCCCTGTAATAAAGGTTCACAGACAGTAGGATTATGCTTAATATTAATGAGGAAAAAAATCCCATGAAGCAGAAGATCTAGAAAAGATCTACTTCTCTATGGAACCTGCAAAAAAACATACAAGCTTTAGGTCCACAAAAGTCACCACCACCATTGGGTAAGTCACATGAGAAGGCAGAGAACACCTTACCTTCCTCTACAGTTACATTGCCTCTGAAGAAATATTTTCCATGTCCTCTAGAGAGAGCAACACCTAAACTGTGCAGAGAAATAAAGTAGACCTTGAAATTTGTGCTACAAACAGTAACAGACATTCAGAGCTATTTTCATCGCTAACATTTCCAGCTAGTGCACCATGATTAACTCTAGAACTGCTTCTAAAGTCTCACTCATCATATTTATTATTCAACGTGCTGCTTCAATGCTCTCTCAGTTCTGATGTGCCTGCAACAAATGTAGGTGTTGGTGTGTGTGCTGAGGGGAAACCAATATTCTCAGGCAAACTAACCGGCAAGCCCTCCTCATCTCACGGCTGTTCACCCAGCACGAGATCCCTTCAGCTGCGCCTTGAACATGCCCATGACCTTACAGCGGAGGAGATGCTTCTTTCTAAATCAGACTTGTCTTCTGAAAAACTCTATAAATGTGGGAATCAATGGAGCTACTGAGAGAAAAAGAATTTCATATGTGACAATAGCATCATGACTCCACTTCAGAGTAATTTTTCTGTTGTTCATACTTCCAAACAATTTAGCTTCAGTGTTAATTTCAGCAGACTTCAATGCCCGCTGTTTCTCAATCTATACTCCTGCACCAGCACAACTAGGTACAGACCATGCTGGAAAAGGCAGGATGAATTTCCTGCAATATTTACTTCTATCCTAAACAACTTACACTATATACATATATGTCATCCCATGTCTGTTTACTAAATAGGACAAGAAAGATACTGCCACAAAACACTAAATTTTGTTGCCCAAGTGTGAATGTTAACAAGAATAAACACATACATCAGAGATCAGAGAAACGTGCCTATATTTTCTCTATCTGGAAATGTGGTTCAAGTTCTGTGAAATGGTTCCATTGAAGAAAATTTCAGTTGAGTATTGCAGCTATCAGCCTCCTGCTTTAAGCATAAGGTACAGTTAATATTCTTTAATAATGGAATATTTCTAATTCAAATATGAACATTTTAAAGGGATTGCTTTTCAATTTTTATGCTAAGATACATGCCAGAATAACATGGCTGACTTACTCAGTTTTAGTTATACAAATACACTGAAGGTAGTTCAGAGAAACAAAATATCCAAACCTCAAATTGGAAGTGAAATACTATCTCATTTTATATTACATTTTTGTTGTGGAAAAAAAAATCAAAATGGGGCTCAATATGTAGGTACTTAAATGGATTATAGTATTTATAGCTCTCCAAGTACACGCGAAAGCCTTTTGCTCAATGTAAACCTCAACTGAATATTTTTTTAATGAAACGTAAGCCATGACAAACACAGCGAGTTTGCCTGTGTGAGCTTGCACAAACTTTCCATCCCTGGAAAAGCTGAAAGGAATGCTCATAAGCTCCTTTTTCTTGCTATTTTCAGCATTGTCCAGGGATATTTAATTGTGAGCTTTTGCTGATGAGCTTTTAATGAGTTCACAAGCTCTATACAAATGGAAGTCCAATGAGTCTGATGAAATGTCCATTTATTATGGTCAGCTCTACCTGAATGGAGTACCCTTGATGTCTGTATAATAGTAGTCATTTGTCATCACCAATACCCGTTTCTAGATTCAGAACAAGAAAGTCAGAAGAGGAGGGGAGGAAAAAAAGTTTGTTATAAGAAATGCATAAAGGATCAAGTGATTAATCAATAATAAAATTACAAGCAATGTGTAACTTCAGTGCATGAAAAAGACAAATAATATAATGAATTATGGTAAACGATCTTAAAAGTCAAATTAAAAAAAAAAGTTTGCTGTAAAGATAGTGGGAAGCATATTTTATATGTTGTACCCCTTTGTCCACTGTCTTCTTCACCTCCATGGAGAATTTTCCTGTTTTCCGATTCACCATCGCATTTCGGAGCTGAAATAAAGAAAACACATGCCAGTCTCTTTATCTGCATTTCCTAGGATCCTTTCATCCCCGAGGTAGCTAGTAATTCATTTTCTGTGGTTTTTGCTACATGCTAAGCAGCCCCCGACAGGATTGCCCACAGAGTCCGCGTGGCCTGAGGCCTGTCCAGCAGCACCGCAAGCCCTGGGGCGCCAGGGCCCTCCCGAGCAGAGGGGCTCTGGGCTCGCAGCGATCAACAACGAGAGCAGCTTCGAGAAACCCTCGGCTTTACATCCTCAGCTTTCCTGTCTATCCAGTCACCACTTCAGCAAAGAGATGAGAAGAGCTCCTGCTTAGCTCTTATACCAGCAATATATGAAAGAAATGCGGGTATGCTTAGATTTAGCAATGAAGAAAGCAAATTCCTTTGTTTATATTCTTAATTAATGTTAGCAGTGCAGAAAATTTAGTGAGGGTTGTTTCGGGACACCTTCAATCACAAAGTGAAACTGCTACACTTGTGGCATCTGGGGAGAGCAAGCTGCATCTGTGAATCTTGCAAAGACATAGTTCTCATTACAACAGAAACATTCCACTATGGCCAATTAATTCACACCCCTTCTTCAGGGATATTCAAAATGCAGAACAACACTGACAAAACAAGCGCTTTTACATCTCTTCTATCACTTATCTACCTGAATGCAGTGCTGGACATCGTGTTTCTGCAGTATAAACATGCCCTGCTTTTCAGTGCACCTCATGCCAGATTGGGCAATTCAGTCAGATGTTACAAAAATTTGGGAAGATAGTCACATCAACAAACTCTGCAGGCTTTCTGAGTTAGCTAGGACAGAGAAGGGAATGCCAAAACTTGTCAGTGAAATATCTGGTTTTGTTTTCATGAAGTTGAGCGTGGCTGACCTATCAAAAACTGCAAAGTTTGCAGCTCTTTAAATTTAATTCTGGGGCATCTAGATTTGAATTAAAAGTCTTACTCTTCTGTCAGTGAGTGTAAAAGAATAATTCTTAGCTGGAGGCAAGTATAAAATAAAGCATATATTTTACTGTAGATTTTTTTTAACAATACATAACAGGCAATTCTGGAAATATTTTCCCATTTTAAGTTTTGTGGTTTTGGACTTGGAGAGCTGGTCTTAATTAACCATCTACTTTCTAACATTTACAGAACAGTTCCATTTATCTTTAACATGGTTTTCATTTTTCTCCTATTGGTGCCTGGAGTTGTCTAAGACTCATTCCTCCCACAAGCCTCAGGCAAGTCATAGATTTACTAAAAGGGCCTCCAAACTCTCAGTAGTGTTTAAGATCAAGTCTGCATGTGGGATTTGCAGTTTTACTTTTCTTCATTCTTTTGCTTGCTGTGATTACATTTCTTGGCTTTATAATCTGGTTTCTCAGCTCTTCTGCAGTTTCATCTCCCTTCTCAAATGTATAAAATAAGTACTGCCTCATTTGGCTCCAAGCCCCAAAACATTCATTCATGGTCTTTTTTTTTTTTTTGTCTTTTTATTTAAGGAAAAAAAAAAAAAACTTCATTCAGCTAGAAATTATAGGAACAGAATTTTAAGAAGTGACTTAATGAGTAAAAGGTTTCTGTCCAAACTGAAACTCCTTGTGTTTTGTATTGCATATTCCCAAGTTTTGCTGGAAGTCACTTTTTTTTTTCCTGCTAGTATAATAAGACGAAGCCAGGGTTTCTATTTCTAATAAAACGCAGGGTGATAAAGATAGCAGCTACTGTAAGTTGGGAAATGAATTGGTGAATATATATTTCATGGTACAAAAAAAAAAAAAAAAAAAGAAAAAGAAAAAAAAAGAAAGAATCTAACCTCAATTCTGCCATCTTTTCCTTGTTGGGTCATTAGAGAAAATTATTTAAATTATTTCTTCTTCACTTCAGTGATTTGCATTATTATTTTTTCAACTAAATATCTTCCAATGTATTGCCAGGAGCCCACTTCCAGCTACAGTATGAGACCATTCTATAGTCTTGGAATACTATAAGCTGTTAAACTAATGTGGTAAAAAGTGAGAAACTCTCTTAAATCAGCTTTAACAGAAGTGTTTCACAGAAGAAAAATATACCATCAGTTCTCTATGTTGATAAAAGCAGCTATACGAATACACTAATTCTTTTTCTCCACACTTGAACAAGCAAAACTCCTACCCAAGCTGGAAGGAAACAAGGGCATAAAATACGAGGCCTTGGGTGAAACAAGAGTGGCAGGCAGCTTTCAAGTCAACAAGTGTTTCTGCAGTTTTTAAAATCTCCAACAAAATAGCTACCATTTTCACTCAAAATTAACAGTAGCAAGGAAGTGCCTACTGCAAAAGATCTACAAAAAAACCCACATACTTTTTGAATACTCATTTGAATCCTTGTATCAGAAAAGTTGAGTAAACTTTCGGCAAATTCCATTACAGCGACCTCCAGAAAACCTCCAAATCAAGAAATTCCATTTTCCCTCCAGTTCTGTTGCAAATAATGACTTTGTAGAAATGAGATATTCACAAATATCTCATTCGCAAATTCACAAATATCCCATTTCTCATAAACAGCAAAAAAAAAAATTGCAGTGGTGCCAAGCTCATTTGAAAAACACCCATAAAAATACTGCTTAGCATTACATGTTTTATTTTCAGAAAAGACCTGCTAACCAATCATCAAATAAAGCATATATATGCAAAAATGTACCTATTGAGGAGACTCACTGTGCAAGAGTATCTGCTTATTCAGGTATGCACCCGTGAATTATTAGCATTTCTAGGTGGGGCTTCTTCAAGGAGCTCCCCGCCTAACCCCTCTAATATTCCCTCAAAATGTGAAACAATCCTTTTTGCTTGCTCTGCATAGACACAAGGTAAATTTTGGCTAAAAATTTTCAGAAAATATTGTGACAGATAATAGGGTTTTGAAAGAAAGTGAAATCTTAGAAATAGCTGTATTTGGACTTTTTACTTTCTTGTGCTTTCAGAGCTTAATTTTCAACATCAAAGAATTAGTTTAATGTTACAGCAACTTAACTGAATTTTTATTAACATTAAAAAAGGACTAAAATATATAAATTAAACAGGAAATGTTGGAAGAAAAAGGGAAAAACAAATTCATGAAGATTAAAAGCTGCACTTAACTATAGTAATAACATTTGAAAGGCGAGTAAATTTTTAAAGCTTAATTGCAGATGAACTCATTGAATAGCATGTACTTAAAGACAACAGAAAAGGCAAAAGAATAAAACATGAAGTCCACCTGACTGCCAAGACTGCAGAAGGCAGCTAGAGAATACGGGAATTTCATGAAGAAGTCTTAAATGGTGCCTGCATAGAAAACTGTACAAAGCTATGGTAGAAAGAGTAAAATCTCCTTTACATAAGGAGGCAGGATGGTGTCTTAGGAGAGTATGGGGACAATCTATCACCAAATAAAACAAATCTTCCTAAAAACATAAATGAATTCACTGTTCACAAATGGAGTGGGGGAGAAGGAGGGAGGGAGAGTAGATATCTATTTTTCAAGAGAGAAAGAAAATACAGACTTATGTCAGAATAGGGATCAAGAAATTAGTACATCTGAAGACTGACAAGACTCTAGGGGCAGTTGTACGTGATCCATCCCAGATTTCGGAAGGACATGACAAAGTAAATATGGAAACCTTCAGAGGATACATTCAAAACCTCTCTGGAAAAAGGGAGGTACGAGGGACTCGAGAGAACCTAATGCAGTACTGATATTTGAGAAGGGATCGAGGAAACATCTATGAAAAAGACAGACATGCAGCCGTGACTTTGGCAGTGGGGAAATTATGGGAAAAACTAAATTACAGGACAGAAAAAGGAACACCTGGAAAGTTACGATTTAATTAAGGACAGTCAGTGTGGATTCACACAAAACGAATCATGCCTAACAAATCAGATTTATTGAGGAAGCAACAGAAAGACCAGACAAAGGTTAAGCCATGGACATAAAGAAAGTTTTTGATACAGTACTGCAGAGAAAGCTAAGCCTGCAAGGTATGAAAGAATAAGACAAGTGAGCTAGTGAGTACATGAAGCTCTGAAAAATGAGTTTAGTGGGAAGGACCTCATGCATAACTGCTAATAGAGAAAAAACAGCTAATAGAGATAGAATGAGTAGTCCTGCAGTTACTTGTATGTCTGAAATTAGGAGTTGGGATTGAATCTCTGATGCGTGTGATCTGAACCGAGTTTAAAGTATCCAATTCATTTGTTCATCTGATGTTTTTTGATTTTGTTCAACAGGGAAATCAGGACTCATAACTTCCATTACGAGGGATCTCAGAGAGAGAAGTTAAACACTTTCATTTATTTCTGAGTTTCAGCAGATGTGCAGACCAGCCCTAAACAGATACTCTATTTCCTTCTCTACAACTGTCTTTGCTATACTGCAAAGATATCAGTAGAGATGCATGGAGAACTCAAGCTAGACATTGAGTTTTACTGACCATACAGAGAGTCTGTGTGCATGTGTGTGTCTGCACGCTTGTGTAAGGGAGAATCAACACAAAACAGGAGGGTAATAGAATTCTGAGTGAGGCAGAAAGGGGCTATTGCCCTTCCCTTCCTGCACGTGGTCAGCTTACCTCTCTGCTGACTGCCTGAGCAGCTTCCAGGTACAGTAGAGGGGTTCAAGACAGTCTCTGACAGTGTTTTAAAACACACCACTTACCACATCATCTCTGTCTTCCCACTCGACCTCAGAAAGATCCACACTGCTGTAGTTGGGCTTCCTTCGTTTCTTCCCTTCTTCATACTGGCAAAAAGGAAAAAAATAAAATAAAAAAATAAAAAAATGCACATCCTGCACAGGGATTCTGTCCCAAGATGTTTAAGCCTTACTGGATGGTTACTGACTGCACGCAACACACTTAACAGTAGGTAGCTTAATTCATATAAAGTGAAACAAGTTGCTGCATGAATATCTGCTCTGAACTAAAAATCTGCTTCATACATGAGTATTTGCATGATCAATTGCTATGAAACAAACAAAGCTTTTCTTGAAGGGCACATTGAGAAGTCAAACTCAGCAGTTGTACCTTCTTTTCCCAATATGGCAACTATAGGAGGCCTCAAACATGTAGTTTACGTTAAATGTCTCAAACTAGCTCTTTCAGCTGTACAGGAAGTTATATTTACTACAATCTTATCAATAAAATGTTTACACATTTCTCTTTAAACAAGATAAGTTGCAAGCCCTGCGAAGTGTGGTGTTAACATTTGCTGATATTATATTTTATCTGCAATTTCATGGGAAAAAGTAATATACTAATAATGATAATTTACAATTTTTTTATCACCAGTCACCATTACACTGTAAATCTTACATTTTAAATAAACATCCCTAATGACAAATGGATTCTATACTGGAGTGTTCATAACGTGGGAAATTCTGCCCTCTGCTGAACATTCAAAACCAGAGAGCTGGTGATATATGAAGAAAACCCTTGGTTTGTAGAAGGAGGCAACAAATGTCGGAAGAACTAAAAAAACAACCTAAATGGTTAAGCAAATTTATGAGAATCTTCGAAAGACTCAAATTTGGTGAAATCACGAGATTGTGAAATCTGTCCTTTAACTTCTATGATGCATATGAGGAAAAGTCTTTCTATGAAATGCGACAAGACACAATGGGATATTGTGAAAATTCTCAACATTGCCTTTGTAACCCACCAAAGCAGTATCATAGAGGTATAGGAAAAGTACCTGTAAGGCAGTAGATACAATGGATTCTCCACCCTCAGGGGGAGCACCAACTGAACATAAAGCAAAGCTGTCAGTGCTCGAGACAGAACGTCCTTCATGGGGCTCGTGCTGTGGGAGCTCCCCCCGCAGTCTGCAGAGCCATCAGACCGGCCAAACGGGGGTCTGGACTCTGACTTGCTCCTCTCTCAATTAAAACATTTGCATGTGAATTCCACAGTTGTTCTTGTACAGTCACAGTATTTAAAAACAGAGATGACAAAATCTCCCCAAAGGACAGCAAACTGTTTTAGAAGACTGACCCTGGATCCTAATCACAGAGATTTTGAGATGCTGGTAGCATGGCCATGTTCCTTCTGTCACAGGCTCCACTGGGCCTCCTTAATTTTAACCCATGATGGTTCAGGTATTCCAAGCATTTCTGTGGATGCTCCTTCTGGGCACAAATGTGGGATAACGTTCTGAATCCATTCTCACTCTTCTTTTTGAAGGAGAAAAACTCTCACCACCTCTGCAGGTGTAGCACTTAGCCTGGATTCTGACAACTCCTGCAGATGCTATTGCAGAGTACACTTGGGCACTTTTCCTGCCCTTCTGCTAGAGGTTATCATTCTCTGGACGACTAGGGTATCTACTTCTGGGCTGTTGCTATTCACAGATAGGTAGAGATGCAAGAATTTCTGCTTGCAGCACGTGCTCATGCCCTGGACAGTGAACTCAAGCAGCTCAGTACTCTGATTCATTCCTACATCACTCAGCTGTGAGTGCTGAAGAGATCCGAGTACAAAAGTACAAAGCTTTACAACCACTATAGTTTAATCTCATAGGAATAAAAAAATGAAAGGATAATGTCCAGTTCATTAGCATGTCTTGATTTTTGTAGTTTTCTATATTTTACAAACCTCCCATTGTAGCCTCAGCCACAGTGCTACTAACACATTTATATGGATGTACCAGGAACTATCAACTAACCATGCACAGCACTGATCTGATTTAGTCAGACTGGTATAGAAACAGTTACAGTCAAGCTCCCAAATACCGAGGGATTGAAAGTGTTATATAGAAGTTTACTGGACCATTTCAGTAGAACAAATGTGAAGTAACTCCTGTTCTGCTTCCAGTGTTTAATTATATCCTTGCTCACAGATGTTGAAGAGCTTCTGGACTATACTGCGTTTTCAGACACATGCAAATCTTCACTTATGACAACAGGAGTCAATCTTGTGTGTTTAACAGCAGAAGAGGGCTTCAAATAACCCAAGCAACCAAAAAGGCAGTTGGATAAAATACACAAAGTTCTGCCACAAAGCCAGAACCAGAAGTATTTGTGTCTTAAAAATTTAGGCAGGTGGGGAGAAAACCAAAATTCCAATGCTAAAGCAAGGGGGTATACTCCACAAGATCCCAAAGGAACTCAAAATACAAAACCTTTAGTACAGAAACAGGTCACGTAGGGAGATTCCAAAGCTCTCATTACATTCTTACCTTTTATGGACCACTGTTTAGTTGCCTATAGAGGTATTTAGTATGTGAAGAGCAGACTTGAGATATATTTCAGGAAAGGATTGCAGAGAAAACATAAGAATCAACTTCCAGAAGGGATCATATTTTCTTCTGGTATCAAAAGTAGCAATTCTTTTTATAGCTGGGTAACTTTACTTACATCTAACCTTCTTGAAGGTACT
Source organism: Tinamus guttatus (assembly GCF_059628265.1). Lineage (NCBI taxonomy): Eukaryota > Metazoa > Chordata > Aves > Tinamiformes > Tinamidae > Tinamus > Tinamus guttatus. The sequence continues at coordinate 767,352 of NW_028288985.1, read as the reverse complement.
AACTTACTCCTAGAAGTAAATTTGTACAACCATATTCCTATATAACTAAGGCCTAAAGCATAAAGACAAGCAGACCAGTTATCAAATACTTTATAACACTATGTTCAGGTGGCTATTCTTCTCTAATTTCTTTCTAGCTTTATTACTTAAATAATTTCCACGGACATGGAAGCAATTCACTAGCTATTAAAAATGACATTCATCTATACCTTTTTCTCTGGTAGCAAGCTGAATCTAACTTCACTGTTATGTCTATCTGAGACTTCTGGGTGAAGTACAAAACACTGAAGGCTGAAGCCAAACCCATTTGCAGAATTATTATAAAGCATTGAAATAAATTAGTAAGGGATCCACTGGGAAAGAGAGAAACAAGGAACCCTACCAAGTTCCTCTGATTTAAGTGCGCAAGGAAAAATAGATTTAAACTGTATACTGTTAATCTACTTAGGTCAATATAAAATGTGTGGATATTATATAGTAGTTAACCCCTGCAAAATAAACGATGAGCACATTTAAAAAAAAAAAAAAATCTGAACTGAACTGTTTGCTCAAAATTCAACTCCAACGTACTTTTGTTTGTGAAAAGAACAAGGGCAACGATTTTCTCTGGTAATCCAAATGACTTTTATCTTATTCAGTATCTTTTATTTGAGGTTTGGCCAAACTCTTATAGCACTGGATGATTCAAACAACATGCAACGTGTGCTGTTTAAAGACTGAATCACATTTTTTCACCACCCTCTATACAACCATTTACATGTGCCATTATTAAACTCTTCACTTTGATTTTTTTTTAAACTTTAGCACAAGCAGTCCCTAAGCATCTGCATTGAATATGACCCGCCACGTGTTCAGAAAGTCAGATGGAGCAGTCTGATCACGGACGGAGCAAGCTGCATCTCAACAGCTGCGAGCCTGGGCTCTAAGGTGGTTAGAATTTCTCAGACATTTGCTCCATCTGGGTAACAGGGAGGGTTAGGAGCCAGCAGGCCCTTGTGGCAGCAATCTCCAAAGCATCAGGAGACTCCAGTGAACCAGCCTAGGTACAGTGAACCAGCCTAGCCCTGCAAGAAACTGTGGGAGCAAAAAATGCACCAAACCTCCACGAAGAGCCAGCCAGGTAAAATAGTGTCATGGGACAAGCTCTTCCTTCCAAGCCTTACTTTATCCAATCAGAAACAACAATGGGAAGAAAAAAAAATCCTTCTTCAATTTAAAAACACAGCATCATTTGATTAAGTCTCATCTTTTTGGATTAGTACTTCAGAATTAGGACGATGTATTAACCTAAATAGAACTTAGGTACAATCCCTTTTATTATTATTTTTTTATTTAAAGCAGACAAACTTTCACATATTCAAATATGCTTTGCTGAATTTGAATTCTATATAATAAAATACACAATAAGATTCCATATATAACTACAATTTATATAGCTATATTAAGCATATTAAGCCAGCTTATAAAGGTATGCTTGTCTACAAAGTTTAATACGAAAGGTTGAAAAAAAAAACAAATATTGTAGATAAAGCAGCATCAACCAGACCTAAATACTTTTTCATATTATTGGAAATAACTAAGACACTGGCACTGAGCAGGCAGCACTGCTGCAGTTCTCCGGGCTGGGTGGTTACTCGGAGACCTCCCTTCTCGCAGTTCTGGACCTCACCATTGCTGCCTCGTTATTGCCTCGCGCAGCCCTGACTGACACGGTGCAAAGTCTGCAGCTGGTTGGAGGGCAACTGCACTGAGCCTGGCTTTACCTGCTTGATACAAGGTCAAACTGGAGACCTTTGCCAGCAATCTATCCTGGTGTCAACTGCTGCTGAGGCTACAGGTTCCTGCGCACGAGGGACTTGTGCAGGAGCAGCCACGCGCTGCTCCGCTGTACGGAGACACACGGAAAGGGCCGGGAGGCAGGGAGGGAAGGGGCATTTCCTTCCCACTTCACAGCTAGGAATTATCACAACCCTTGCTCTGAATTTCTGCAAACACATAGTAAGTTGGTCAGAATTAGCTGATCAATAAGGCAATGCTTCTGTCCCAAAACGCCTAGAGTTTAGCTGCTATGGGACAAAGACAAGAGGGAATACAGGCAAAGACAGTGAGAAAGCAGGAAGATGTTGCTTCAGCAGCCTCATTCTCACTCTGAGGCCTAAAAAAAAAAGCAATGAAAAAGTCTCTGCTCTCTGTTTCACCAGCTTATATAAAATCACCCACAGCAACCGAGCGTTCATTCACCAGGCGCTACACAGCTCCAAAACGTTCTGCCTAGGGGTGTGTGGGAAGCTGCATCCTACCTTGGTGTTAAACACTACTGCTTGGCTTTTGAGCTCTTCACTTGGTTTACATTTTTTTTCTGCTCACATGACCCTGATTTGGTTCTTGTGATACTTTTATTTCATGATCTGCATCTATTGTGTGACCTCAAATGATCTTTATTGGTCTACATTTAGTCTCGACTTTGTCATAGGTGTCCAAAGTTGTTTGCTGTACAAAGCTCCTTGTGCTACCGCTAAGAAAAATGCAACATCTTCATTTTTTTAGGGAAAGAGGAAGATGAACTTCCCGTTTCAAAGACAGACTTTCATGATAAGCCTATGATTTAAGCCTTTAATCCAGAAGTTCCTAGGTTATGGTTGGCAGTGGCAACCAGTTATTTTGGAGTGACTTTTAATGCCAGATGGGAGTGAAAAACTGCCACATTATAAAATTTCCAGCAACAGTGCAGAGAAGAGCTGACAACAGAAGACACGTCATTTGCTGGGGAGAATAAGGCAATTTAAATCTTCAGGCAGAGAAAAAGGAGATGTAACACGTACACGGAAAGAACCCGCTAGCAAAATAACAGAAGAAAAGCATTTTCATGCCACATCTGCATTTCCATGGCTTTCTCCTCAGAACCATAACATATGTGTTTGCCTTAGAGATAGCATAGGATCATTTAAAATAATAGCACAGACGATATGGAAATGCAGAGGGTGAAGTGAAAGCAAAGCAGCAGATCACAGAGTTAAATCACATGCCCACGGACTGGGCCAAAGCACCGTGTGTGCGCTCATGATCTCAGGTGGGTTGGGGTTGATCCCCAGTGTGACACGCACGCCATCAACTTCACTGAAAAACCCTTCCATTTAGGATTTTATTTGCATTCTCAGAACCTTATCATTTGGGATTATGTAAAACTGGCAGCTGCTTATAATTATTTGGGGTTTGAGTAGAAATAATTAAAAACATCTGCCTTTATCTTAATACTACCAGACTTAAACCCATGAGCTCGGTTATACCTAACTTCAAAGCTGAAAGCAGAGAATAAAAGAAAGCTTCACATATTGCTAACAAATTTTCAGTGATTCATTTATATGTACAACCAGTTATTCAACAGCCTTCAAACCTTTAATTATCTTTTAAATATATGTAATTTTGCACTTCTAATTAGATAGCAATTTAATGCTCTCACAGGGATTCAGATGGGCTGTCTTTTTTAAAATGTAAACTCCAATAGGAATAATCATTGGCATTCAAGTGATTGAATTCTTCAGTTATTTAAATGAACGTGAGGCATTTACACTGTTCAAATCATTTAAATATTCTGCTGTCAGCTACAGCTGTAGAGTTTTATGGAGTCGCTGAATAAAGCAAGGGTAAGTGTAGGTTATCTTACGTTCCAGGCAGGACTCCCCAGAGAGAAATGAGATTTGCTGCTTATGAAAGGCTAACACTGCTTAAGTGGGGCATTAACGTCTCCCCTGAGACTTGGATTTCTCTGTTTTTCTATATTAGGAGAAACAAATTTTCCCAGAATTTACAGCTACAAAAGACTTAATACTGGTCTAGCAATCCTTAAACACAGCAGGTCCCTTAGCTATATGCAATGCATCGTGACAACCAGCCTTCCACATCTAAACTGGTGACTTAGGAAGCTGCACCTCCAAAACGCTGTGGTTGGGGTACTATGATATATGTAAGAGATTTGCTTTCTGTGCCTACTTTTCCATATTAAGACTGTCTAATTACAGGAAGATGTACACTATTTTAAAGAATTTTATCATTTCAATTATAGTTTATCATGAGAAAAAAGAATATTCACAAATAGCCATTCCAACTATCACTATTACATACCTTCCACAGCTTAACCTGAGAGTATGGATATATACCTCAAGTTCTTCAGAGAGAAGCTTGCTTTAAGCTTAGAAATATAAAAACCTCAGTCATCATTGATACTATTAATCTATAAGGCACAACACATTCCTAATATCATGTTTATCAAAAAAAAAGATGAATCTGAATAAAAAATACTTTTGATTTCATAGTAAAGGCATTTAAGGAGATATTTTCCTTAATTGAGGAACCTGAGCATCCTGGTCAGGAACTTTGAGCACTCCACCCTAGATGAATCTAATCATTACCAAAAACAAAATCCCTTTTTATTCCATTAACAAAAATACAAATTCCACTGCTGACAAGGAACCAAGAGAGCCACAGAATTTACAGGAAACCCACCAGGAACTCTACTGGTATTCACTGTACGTGAGAAGCACTCACATTTTATGACTGAGGAACAGCAGTACAAATCCCTAAAACTAGTAAGGAGTCGCTTGGTGAATCTTGCAGGCACTGCTCATTCACTGTCATTCCTTAATTTCTCTGTAATCCTACCACGTTCTTGGTACAGCAGTTTTCCTTTGACACCTAAACACCCCCCAGCATATGAGGACAGTTACAGTAAAGAGCAGCGAGCCACAGTGGATATGTGGATCATTATTCAATGTGTGCAAGTAGTCGTCGTTGTGCTCAGCGCCTTGGCAAACCGCAATACTGTCGTGACATGTTCTGCATCTTGACATTAACAGGGCAACACCGAGCACACTGCAAGTGCTAAGAGAATATTGAGAAATACGCACTAAAATCTGACAGAACTGAGGAAAAACTTGTGCCTGCGTGCACATTTCAAGCATGTGTGTGTTTCAGAAAACAGGAGTTGTTTCCTTGAAAAATCTAAAAATTCACTTTTTTTGAATTCCCAGACAGTTCATGTTTTTCTTAACAATAAGCTGTGGTTTTCAAGTCAATATAAAAATCAAAATGACATCATACAGTTGGAAAGGTCCTCTCCTACAGAATCAAATATTGTGTTCTGTAAAAGAAAAAAAGGACTTTTAATCAAAATACAGTTTAGTGGAGCATTCTGACATAGATATCCAGAATAAAAAAAATAGAAAGGAATTTAGGGAGAAAATCATAAAGGCCACATTTTTAACCTCATTTACCATTGTACACTATGAAAATGACAATGAATGAGCCCCAATTTACAGCAGGAAAATCAAACTCAAGTTTAAGAGTTTTCCTGACAAAAACCATTGCAAAGATGATATCAGTAACTTATTCCATATCTATCTTTCTTTTTCTTTTTTTTATATCTAGTAGATTCCCAAAAGGTTTTGCCTACAACTGAAATGAGGATATTCTTGCACTGTTACCAAAATCACATAGCCTGATTCATGGAAAAAAAAAAAAAAAAAAAAAAAAAGAAGAAGCTATTTCATCTGATCAGATTATATTATCTGGAAAACTTTTTGTGTTTAATTTTGGACACCTGTCAAATGTTATGAGCGCACTTTGATTTTTAAAGGTCAAAGAAGGGGATTTTTTGTGGTGCTTAAGTGCTGCATAGCATCTAATAGCTCATGTGCAAATAAACCCCAATCATACAACAGAATCTGCCACAGCTGGATGAAACCTGAAGTATAAATCAAAGTAATAAAAGTAGATTACAATAAGAAAACCAAAAATCATTACTGAAGGAAGCCATGGAGAGAATATTACTTTCTAAGGAAAAGAGGGGGTGCAGACTGCTGCATCTTGTAAGTTTGCTTGGTAAGGCCTTGGCTTTGGGGCCGGGGTTCCCTTTGGGAGGGGTGATATAAGGAGGCAGCGAGGCTGTTCTCAGCACACACACTTGCACAGTGCCTTGCAAAGTGCCTCACGGGATCTACATTAAACTTGTAGAGGGGGCAAGAATATCATTCTTTGCAACCTGCTATATAAAACTCCACTTATGGATTTGGTTCCCCGTTTCCCCTCGCTGAAGGGTGCTGGTAACCACCCTTTTGTGCGCATGCAGCTCCAGCACAGGGCTCTGCAGCAATATTAAAAAATCCTGACACACCGTTGCCATCAGTGGTGGCATCTCAACTTGCTGCTGCAGCGTTTCTAACGGCAATCCCCTGAAAAGAGGCACAATGTGTATGAACAATACACGAAACGTCCCCTCCCATTATGTAGGATGTGAAATGAGGGCCCTGCGGTGCGGCGGGAGCCCCCAGCGCGGTCGCTGCGCGCGGCCTCGCGCTCCCTGCGCGGTGCTGGGGAGCCCCCCGGCGGCAGCGCCCGCGTTCCCGACACGCTGCCAGACGCCAGCGGGGAAAGCGCCAAGGAAAACACTTCAGAGCACAACCCCGTCGGATAATCAGCGCACGAAGCGCAGCTCGAGGGATGGTTAAATGTGCCGGTGCGGATGCGGAACCATCCTGCGCGGCAGTTCCTCTCTGGTGAACTTAATTTCAGTTCTGCTTGTCTATTCTCACATCCTTCTCACCACAAATTTCATGGAAGTTTTCCTCCCGGTTATCCCAGTACTAGGGTTCAGTAGAGTTATAGTAACGTAAGGGCACAGGGGCAGCCACCACTTCACTCCCCAAACTCCACGGAAGCCCCTGGAGACTCCCCTTGGGCACAGCCGACAAAACCCAGAAGGAACGGTGACAATTCCAAGCTAGGAACGGTGACAATTCCAAGCTGAGCTGAACCCACCACAACTCTATCACAGCGACTGCCCTGCAGCTGACAGATTGTGGGCCACAGCCCAGCATGTAAATTCTGAAAAGAGAGACTGTCGTACAAGGTAAGGAAATAGGTGTCCTCAAGATGTACACTGGGACTAGGGGTATTAAAACCAACTCATAACCAACTCTCATAAAAACATGCTACAACAGAAATAAGGAAAACAGATAGCATCCTTTGTCACTCTAACTTAAATAATGCAGTGGTCCCAGATTTCATTACTTTCTGATTATTAAAATATCTTTTCTTTAAGGAACAGATACAATGTTTTTGAGCAAACTTTGGCATAAGTATTTCCTCCCCCTCCTCCTCTTCTCTTCCTCCCCCACTCCCCCCCAAAAAATACATATTCCTGTAGCTTCCAACTATAGGGTGTACAGAGGTACTGATGAAGATTGAGAGAGAGGCCTCTTGCTGCCCCTACTCTGCTGCGGTTCCCAACTACAGCTCAGCCAGTTCGCTCAGAAAACCAGAGAACATGGAAGAATGAGGCTAAACAAGAGGTCAGAAAAATACAGAGAAGATGAAACAAAGAAATGCCGAAAGGCAGAGATTAAACATGTTACTGCAACATTGAAAATATCGGTGGTGTTTACTGTGGTTCCAATTAAATGAGATAAGATAAATCACAAATTATTATCAAAAGGAAGAAATGGGAAAGAAATGATAGAAATGATAGATCAGGAGCTTCTGCTTTCTAAACTCACAGAACTTAAAAACTGAAATAAGAACAGTTCTTCACAAAATGCTTACGGTACGGAAAGCACTGAGAGTGAGAAGCAGGTGGAGGAGCTGAGAAATAAATAAGATGTTATCATGGGTGACATAAGCAACCACGTTAACATCAGTCTGAATAGAACAAGACAGGTACAAGCAGAACCCTAGCTGAAAGCACTAAGAGCTGCACCGACTGCTGCAAGGACTGAAGATTTGCACGTCCTGTTCTTGTGTAATCGCAGAAACACCTAGTGCTGGACATGCTGGACTTGATGCATCTGGGTGAGGTGAATCAGTCTCATACATCCTATACTTGGATGCTTCTGAAGCCTGTACTCTCTTCTAGAGAAAAGATACATTTTGCCTGGGAGATGAACTGCTGAGGTATCAATGTGGAGGTTGTTATCTCCCTTCAGAGTAAGCTGCATCTACTGGGGCTGGAAATTTGTCATTCCTTAATCTTCATATATTTGGGTAACAGAGGTTCCCTAATCAGCCAAATTCTCTTGAAGTCTTTTCTTCCACATCTGTGGAAGTTTCTACCATCCAGAAGCATGAGTTATATTTTTAGAAGAAAAATAATAATTAAACTATTTATTTTAAATTCTTTAAAGATACTGCAACATCTCTTTTGCCATGTGATTGGTTCTCCATTTCTACAGTGATGTTATGCGAAAAGATTTTCCCATTCCCCATGACAGCCCCCCCTGCTGAACTTTTCATTTGCTCTGCTCCAGCTAAATAGGAAATAAGGAAACAATAAGTGCAAATACAAATGTTAATTAAGTGTGTAATTCCTAGCTCAAATCTTAAAGAGACAAAATGCCTTTGCTGACTGAAAATGTCAGATACGCTAATGACTTCATAAATCACGCTTCTCGATAATTTTATTTTTATGTGAAATTAGCCATCCAATTAATATTTCTGTTTTCTACTAAAATTTTGTTGAAATTAGATATTCCTTAAAGTGGGTGCATGAGGAATTATACATATGGCAAGCACGTGCATGCAGCAGCGAGACCTTTAAGAGGGCTGCTTTGCTGGGACATGATGGTGATGGAAGGCTGGCAAGTGCTGTTCCTAAACAGTGATGCCACGAGGAATGTCCTGTCCTCAGCGTGGTAAGCTGACAAACATTTGGGTAACAGGCACTCATTAATGCAAACGAGACAATAAGGGAAATAAACATAAATTTGCTGTTATTTCTCTTTTAGTTGGAAAATTCCTTGTGCCCCTATTTTGCTTAAGAATATGCTTTACTGGAATTTCTGCACATATTTTAAATTGGCTTTAACACTTTCAAATGACAAATAGGGGTTATTACATAACAATAGAGCATTCCATTTCTATGTAGAATGAACATAATTATAGCAATTTCTGGCTTTGCTATTCTGCAGCAATCGAGGTCTACACTTTTTGCAGAACAACTTGTATATTTATCTTCCTTGATTTTTTTTCTGCTAACCTTTGTTTATAGAGGAAAACAGTATTACACTCAGTAAAGTGTTCAAAGAGTTGCTCCCCCAAAAAACACTACTGTGTTGTATTTACATTTCTTAACAAATACTACATTTTTCACAGCAAAAAAAAAAAAAAAAAATCAACATATATAGCTAGATAAAATCGATTAGTAAACAGCATTCTTACCAAAGGCCTAAGTTCTGGATGAGTCAAAATATATCCGTTGTTTGTAATTGCAAAAGCATATCCATGAATACCTAACTACAAGAAAAAATGAGAAAGAAATACTAATTAGCACGGTCTCCAGGGATTTCTGAAACAAAACCCAGCCAAACATTTAGTCATCTGTGGCTGAGAGCTGACATTCACAACCTTATCAACATCGTATTCCATGATAACGTATGCGAAGCACTGAGCCTTGGCACCCTGTGAAAATGAGAACCTGTCATTGAGGGGAACCCAGCATGCAGCACAACTGCAAAATGTCACACACACTTTGCTATCTAGGGCACTCATTTCTATGTACTTTAGAGTGAATTAAATAGACTCATCTAGGTGGGATGCCACAGCACACGTCACACGATACATGGCACAGCAAAGGGAGCACTGGAATTGGGTAAATTCACATGTCCCCGGGAGCGGTGAGGTTCAGCTTACGCCACCTGTGCAAGTGATGTTGGAAAGAAATCATCTAAATCGATGCTACACCAAGCACCAGCTTGACCTCTGCTATTTGCATCTACCAGCCTTAAAGATATTTTACCTCTCTGTTAATGTGAGTTTATTTGGACACCAAGAACAAGTCTTATTTCCAACAAAGAAACTCATGCAGTTCACATATTTGTAGCAAGTGGAACTATGGGAGATCATCTGAGAGCAATGAAGTGCTTTATGAGGCCTAACAGTATTCAGAATCAAATTTAGCACTGCCCTTATTTAAATACCGTCACTACAGTTTTACCAATATGCCTCTCAGAGCTGCAATAAGAGCACCTTCCCCTCATCCACGCGCTCACTGCGACGTCCCGCCGGAGGAACTTGCTGCTCACACAGCATTTTCCTGCAGTGTCAGGACATCACTGACTCGTACCTCTCACTGTACTTCCCCAATCAGTTCTTTCAATTCTGGAGCAATGTAGTATTCTAAGTGTGTGTGAAACTGCTCCCTGCAAATCTGATTCTTCTCTAGTAGCTCTACGTTTATTAGAGCATCTTTATATGGTGAGGTCGTCAGAAAAATAAAAGTATCTTTGATAGGTTTTGATTTTGCTATTCAAAATAATTTTTTATAAAAACAATTTTTCCTTATGAAGGACTTGATTGAACAAACTGTCCTTATTCAACAAATGGTTTAAATTTAAGCAAATGATTAATTTTTTATCAAAGATGGAGGCAGCTTCAGTACATTCATAATGCTTTGCTGAAGTGGGCCCTCAGGAATTTGTGTGGTATAAAGCAATGTGGTCAAGGATAAGAGGACAGAATTATCTCTAGAATGTAACTAGAACAGCAAATCCCATAGCTTCTGCAATTTTCTGGAAATATAAAATACAATGTGATAGTATAGCAAGGTCATATAGAAAATGTAACCAAGTGAGATTTATATTGCCTCGCTTCTGTGAGTGATTGGATATGATCAACCATATCTGCCACAAAGAAGATGGTTTCATAAATTAGAAGTTTTCCTAAAGCAATAACTTTAGTGACAATAATAGAAGGTGATATGTCTTGGCATCTCTTCATAAAGGAAGCAGAACCAAAACAATAACAGTGGACATATTTTACCTATTAGAGTATGACAAGGGAAGCAGTTGCTGGCTGAACATCAGATTGCAGAATGACCCCCCAAACGGGGAGCCGGGGAAGGAGACCAGTGTGGGCTGCACACTTCTGAGGGAAAACATTTGCCTTTTGCAAGTGCACTGCGCTCCAAGGGTGGCGTTTACTGTGTTTGCACTAGTTGTACTTGAAACTGTAGAGTCTGTACCTGAAATGTTTTGGTTTCAGAGATACAGCATTGTTGCCATTTTAAACCTTGAGCTCCCTCCCCAAATGACAGACTGGTTCCGAAAGGGAAAAGTTTTTCATGAGGGCTGTAAAGTACCATGTCAAAACTGAATATTACTGTATCCAACCCTACCTTACTCAGGACAAACTACCCCTGACATCTGGGGAAGTTTAGTCCGGATAATGGACTGCTGAAAATAGCTCTTTGTTATTATTCACCATCTTCTGCATAAAACCCATCTCATACAAGCTGAGAGAATTTCAGGTCAGCAGAATTTCATTTCCAACCAATCATTTTATGTCCTTGTGCGAATTTTATTTCACATACTCCCTCTACAGGAATGGGTCCCAGGGGTGATTACGCTCTTGCAATTGCACAGTATTTTTACTGCTCAGAAACGTTTATAGTATGTGAGAGTGGAAGTTATAACTCCAGTGATTTTGCTAACCTAACTGTATTGCATGATATTGATGCCTCTTGCAATAATCTTCTCTTGCATTATATCCTGTGATATAAAATGTAACTTCAAACAAAAAGTCTCATATTCAGGAAGAAGATCATATATTACTTGTACCGAAACAAAGTCTTTAAAATATAAAAATACCATATGATGAAACCAGAATTTTTAATCTTCCTGCCTATCTTCTTCTGCTTTTCTAAATCACTCTAAATAACTCTGCTGTGATATCTAACGCTCAGGTACTGCACACACTCCAGGGTCTCATATTCAGCCTATGTGACCTTACAGACACATTCCAAATAACATCTCTATAATGTGGCCATTCCTATCCAGCCATGCATGACCAGACTTTCATTGGTCACACCTCCAGTTACTACAGCATCATTCTTCCTGCTCATTACAGATAAAACCTGCTCTGCCTGTACCTCTTCCAGGCTGCTGGTCCAACTATTGTTCCTCTAGACCCAAATTCTATACAGTTAACTCCTTTCTCTGCTACCTTGCACCAGTTCTGCCATTCTGCACACATAAAAGCACAACTGAATTGTCTTTGCTTTCAAAAATTTCCAAAACCCATGGCATCCTGCTTATCATGTCCCTCACTGCCACCAGCTCTCACTCCCATTCACTTGGGCCAGCCTCCCATTGGCTGGGTTTCAAACAAGTGCTCTTTGTAAATATCTAAAAAGTTTACTTCAGCTTCTGCCTTCAAAATTCTCCCAGCTCACAATGTCCAAACCCAAGCACTTCAGTGGTTATTATATTGAGACTAATTTTTGCTCTTTTTCCTGACCAGTCGTGCCTCAGAGTTCACTATATTCTGATATTAGCATTTACTCATCTCTGCCTCTCACCTTTGTCTGTCAACATTCTCCCAGCTGGTACAACATTTCTGTTCTGTTCATGCATCATGTGGCCCCGTAGGATCCAAGTCCCAGGGAATTATTGCAGGATACCTTACCAATATTATTGACATCATCTTATACATAAATTTTCATCAAATTCTCATTTAATTTAAATCTTCCAGTTATTGCATACTGAGCCACAAAATTATGTGGTAAATGCTAGTGCATTTAAATTATAATCAAAATGGATAGGATTTTTCTTCCTAACTATTATCTACAACAGTATCCAGGAATATTTAAAGATACTCACATGTGAGCTCATTCTTCCACCCTTTTTGAAATCAGAAGTAAGAGCATGACAGCCAATTAAAAGCTAAACATGTACTGCTCACTTTAATTCAAGGAATCCACTTTGGAATGTGAAACTGGGAAAGAAGTGCTACACAGAAGCATGACTCTGCAGTCATACCTGTGTATGGTATGCCATTGAATGGCTTCACCGATTTTATCTGAGATTATACTTCACATATAATACCTGATAGAATACCCTGTGAAATCTTTAAAAAAAAAAAAAAAAAAAAAAAAAAGGAAGATCCAGCCAGTCATTAATTTCCATATGGAAAAGCTGGGCTTGATGAGAGAGTGCAGCACTATGATTCCCAGAGAAATTGAGTGAAATAGTGGAGCAACATCACTACAACTACTGAGGACTTTTCCCTCTAGGTTCCATTATTCTAATAAATGTGCACATGTAAATTAATAAGCTAAAAAGGTAAGCTATTATACTGAATATAATGGAATATATTCATTAGTTGTGAGTTACCTTGTATTTTGGAATAGTTTTTAAAAGTTCTTTAACAGGGACATCAGTGCCGACTACTCCCAGAAGAATCCCTTTTGATCTCTGAAAAGAACAAGAAAACATGCACTCAGAACCACTCCAAAATAGTAATCAACAGCCTCACTACTAATTTCACCTGTATCTACTCTACAGAAACGAACAGATAACAGACAAATTGTTAAAAAGATATAGGAAACAGAAGCTGCAACAGCTCATCTGATCAAAGAATCATTTAACCAATAATATTGCTTCTTTTTCCTTAATCTGCCATTCAACTCAAAAAGGCATGCAAACTTTCCATAAATATAAAGTCCCTCAACATAGAACTTCTACATGCCAAATAGTTTTCAAAGGAAAAGCTACTGCTCAAAATCTGTTATCCTCTCACTACCCAATTTCCCCTGCCATTTGAGATACAAGTCAGAGATAAAACACACAAAACAAAAATCTTCCCCCTTTAGGGAAGAATAGGTGTAATTTTCTTTAATAATTTGTTAAATTATTAAATTTAAACAGATATATAACTAATATAGACATATGACTAATTTAAGTCTGGGTTTATGAAATAGAACCATATCAGTGTGGAAAATAAAATGGATGTAGATTATTTTCTGTAAGAAGAAGAAATAAAGCACTAAAGCCTAGCATCATCTGGCATTTTTCTCTTTGAAATAGGGTTTTCTTATCTTACTAGTTAGAGAGTGGGATATAGCTACTCAAGCTTATTTGTCACCCATGCTTTATGCTAACAGAGCAATAACGACTGCAAACAAAATAAAAAGAAAAAAGGGCAGACTGAAACCTTATTAGGCCCCGGGAAGTGGCCTCTCCTCAGTCACCCCATTACTGCATGACAAAAACAGTCTGTGTACTTACAGTCTCATTTTGCTTACTGAATACTGGCATGGCAACAGTTGTCATCAACACCAATCCCTGATCATCAGCAAGCTACATATGAAAAAGAAATATTATCTCTAAGCACTAGGGCACAATTATAGTTGTGATTACATTTTTCAATTACTTTTTTTTTTCTTTTTAAATGAGAAAAGGCAATTTATCTAAATGAAGCTTATGTACTTAGAAACGTAGTCAGCCCAGCCCGATCCCATCTCAGCTATAGCAAGCCTGCCCAGCCCAGCATGTGCATTGGCAGGAAAGATGCCTCATCCTCATTTCTGCTGCAGTCTCCCATGAGAGATACCAAGGAGCTGAAATGTGGGTTGTGGAAGCAGCATGTGCAGTAGCGAAGCAGCTGGAGCTCCGTTCTACATCTTTCCCAGTGTCAGCTCTGCCAAGATTGCCTCAGGCTGTTTTCTCCCAGCAAGGAACAAGAGGTCATGAGTGCATGCACTTTGTTTCTGGTCCAGACTGAGATCTCATCAGCTAACGCTGCAGCAGAAAGGATGAGAACCCGTTAGGATCCCAGGAGCATCTTTGCTCCATCCGGTTTCAGTTTGCTGCACTAGGTGGTGGCATAAAGCATTAGCTGATGGTGCACATCAGTTTTTAACATATTTCTTCAATTTAGAGAGCAAACGGATCTCCCGCGCTTGGTTCTGTTCAAGAGCAACGTGTAGCCTTCCTTGCCACAGACCACAGGAGAGCGGCACGGCCCTGCCAACCCGCTCTTTGCACCCTGTGGCCAGGCCACGGCCCTGCCACGAGGCACATGCCAGCAGGGCAGACGAGACGGGATGCTCGAGGAAACCCAGCGCTGCCCTGTGTGCCCGTGGCTCCACGCGCTAAGGATGACTCAGGCTGGAAGGAGTTACTGTTAAACACTTTCCCACCCCCTTTCCTTCCCCCCGTAATTTTGGAAGACATTTAAAGCTGAAGAGGCTTATACAACTGTTAAAAGCATGAAGTATCCAGCTATAATGGCAACCACAGATTTCCAAGCATGATTAAGGTCTTCTAAGTTACATCTTTGCTCAGCCAATAGGAGGGAGCAAGGGGCAGCTCTTCCTGAGGTATTTTCTACGTGAGTTTCATGCGCAGTTGCAGCTGTGACTTTCTCTTACAACCCCTCCAGCACTATCAATTTTCTGCACTCAGGCACTCTTTATCATACATTTTTGTAGAATCACTGCAATTTTGTTTTTTGCTAACAATGATTTTGGTATTAATTAAGCAGCAGCTCTCACCTGCCTGATTCTCAGAACACAAGAGTCAGATGTTATGATCAAGACATTCTATGAAGCATAATTCACATTAACAAATCAAGTAAAATCTAGAACACGACAGGTCTTGCAGTTCCCATTCTGTGTCAGGGCGTTTCAGTTTTCCAAACAAGTATGTTACATGAAGCATGGCCTCATCCCAAGGTTAGGAGGAACATTTGCAAACATCAGGAAGACAAATAGGTTTTTAGCATCAAGAAAGTGTATAACTGATAAGAAATCGATAAAGACATGAGGCAGAACCAGCTCATGATCGTTTGCTATTTTGTTTTCTTTTTTAAACAGACCAGATGTCTCCAGCCCTGATATGATCCCTCCTCTATTAAGCAATAATGAGTTTAACAAACAAAACAAACCAAAAACACTGGGTATCCAGGGCGTGCACTTCAAGACAACCATAGCTGAGCTAGCTTCAGAACTCACTCTCGGGCCAGGGTAGCACAGCGAGGCACGCTGACATGATGGGCATGGGCGAAGCCTGCTGTGGTACAACGGGCAATAGTTCCAAATATAGGTACTTTGGGAAGTAAAAAAGTATTTTGCTGATTATGGGGTGAGAACTTGGAGCGTTCAGAGATTTCATATGATTTCCCAGAGTTGCTCGTCTCTGACATTATGGAATTGTCAGAGATTACCAGTAGGAGATTGTTTCATAACCAGGGCTGTCTTAAGACATGACTGGAAACAAGTTATTGGATAAGATGTCAGTCAAATGTCTGTTAGCAAAATCTGTTTTAATTTTTTTTTTCAAATGGGGAAAAAAGCTGTCTAGAGTTGCTGGGAAGCTCTGAGAGAGCAGATCACTAACTCCCAACATTAGCTCCAGAGGCATTCAGAGAACAACTACCCTGGAAACCAGGATACCTACAAGCACCACAGGGTTGCTGGCTATATTCATTCATTCCTACAGAAATACGAGCTTATAGTTCAACCTGTTGTTTGTCTGGTAGATGAACAGACTGTTGGTCACTTCTGCAAGCGCAGTCAGCAAATAGCTGCCCGATAGATGACTCGTATTTGGTGTTTCACTGAGTTACCCACCCAAGCTGCAGTTTTATTTGCGTCATAAAAATTGTTAAGACTGTGAAGAATGATCTTTTGTGGGAGGAGGAGAGGTTAATTCCCCGGGCAATGACATTTTAGAAGAAATACTTTGAAATAGTAGAATGGCAGCCACTGGGTATTTCCGTTGAAACAATAAACACCAGAGTCTGTGAATAAACTGCAAAGGAAGCCATGAACTAAAAATTTGGCATCGTTGCTGGTTAAGTCTGACAACTTCTACATATAACAGAACTCTGTGACAGCTCAGGACTGAAAATAAACTTAGTGGATTCTGAGGAGAAAAAAAAAAAAAAAAAAAAAACAGAAATATGATGTCTAGTCACCAAAAAAGTTTTTGCTTATATATCTTGTATTCACAACCAGCACACAACATTGATATCTGTGGAAGTGGCTTAATTAGAAGCTAATGCTTATTGAAAAAATATTAACTATCACAAACTCAGAAAACCAGAGTCAATATATAATCCTGAAGCCTCTGAATGGCTGGACTTATTTTTAATGTTTATAGTATTGTGCAATCAGTAATAGACACTTTGCCAAAATCATCAAGGGGACATCACACGGGCACAGGCTCAGAAAATGTATATATAGGCATCCAAAAAAGGAAATACTGCAATTAAATATTTCTTATGGAAAAAAAAAACTCATTGAAAAGTGAATTAAAAATTTTTCTTTCTTCCCTCCATAATCACAAGATGGACATTTTAAGTAATAACTTAATCAACACATAAGAATTAAGATTTTGTTTTGTTTTGGTTGCTACTGGCAAAGAAATAGAGTGATATTTATCCTAACATAATATAATAATGTCACCAGATAGGTGCTTCCTAGTTGCCTACAGTGCAGCATCCCTGGGAATGACAGAAACGTGAAACTGCCTGAATTTCATCTCCGCCGGCTGCGCCTTATCCAATGCTGCTGCTCCAGTCCCTCAGGAGTAACTAATACTAACAGCTATTGGCCAGTTTTATGAAAGTATGCTTTATGTGGCATAATAACTCCCCATATGTGATGGGGAATACGTGATTCTCTGTGACTGTTTAAAGACACACGCTAAACTTGCTGGGCTCGGCTTTGCTCAGCCCCCATAGCTTGCTTTGGCAGAAATCTATTCACACCAAGGCTCACCTCAAAGTTGTAACTTCATTTAAATTAACACGCAGATGTACTAATAACTCTTCTTTCCTTCCAGCACTATTTTTAAACTTTGTTCTCTTCTCAAAGAAAACTCTATACTTATTTCCTTCCTCTCTATTACTTCTATTGCTATACTTTTCAACACTTAATAAAAATTCTTTACACATTATTAACACAAGCTCCTTTCTGTTTCTTCAATCTTTATACCCCTGATTAAAGTCTACACTTATTCTCTACCTGGGGCACCGCATTAGTCAACACACCCAAAGCTCTGCTTTTTCTTATCTAGCAAAATACCAGTTACCACATTTTGATTTCCTGCAAGTTGCTACATAACATTAAGAAAAAGATAAGGAAACAGAAACTGTTTCACCTCCAACTCTCCAGGAAAACACAAAATTCCGCTGGCAATCTCCAATACTTGATGTTACTAACAGATGTGCACTAAGGAAAAGGTGTGTTTTCAAGTGATTTTCAAAGCTTTTTCTTGCTATAATTAAGCAATGATGCGGAACTCAAATGCACTTCAGCATACCTAGCATGGTACAAAACGGAATATGGAATGTCAAAGCAGAAAAAATGGATTCAAGAAACAAAACACACAGTAAAACACAGTTCACCTATTAGTCAAGTGAAAATGAAATGACAAAATCAATGGAAAAAATGGAAAAACATACAATAAATTATTCAAGTTTTTTTTTTAAAGGTATCACAGGTATAATTACTTTCTTAGAGGAGAGCAATTTTCTTAAAGGTGACAAATAGGAGCAAGCCTATATACACTCTCTCTACATATCTATATATTTATTTTTATATATGCATACTCTACTGTTTTACATATATATTTATAGAAGAAATATTTATTGGTATTTATCCGTACTTACTTATATTTAGACATACATTTATAAGAGGAATGTTTTACTCTCTTCTCTATCTGCCATCAGCAAGTCTCTTGTACAATAAGGTATCTTCATGCTGCACAATAGTCCTGAATATCCCCATTTCCTTCATTTCCTGCTTTACATAATGCTTAGCTAAACTGAATAAAAGTTTCATACAACTTTTTTTTTTTTTTTTCAGATACATTCCTCTCCTTAGTTTACTTTGGACTGCAGCAACTACAGAAAATTTCTGCAGAACAGAGTATCTGTTGCAGCAAACGTATATAAACTGTGTTATTTAATTGATTTTATTTCGAAGATGGACAGTGAGTATGCATCAACAGAATCCCAAACTTCAAGAGCAATGAGAAAGAAACAATTGCTTGTTAAATAAGCTTATTCAAATGCATTAAAATGCAGTGCCTATCCATATTTTAATTAAAAAAACAGGATATCATCCATCTCCATCCAACTGTGACTCATAACCACAGAAACGCCAAAAATTCTTCATAGACTGATCTCTCAATAATATCTCTTTGAATTGTAATCTGTCTGGATCTACGGTGCTCCCATTTGATTTTTTGACGTCCACCAATAGGGGCTTTGATTTCCACATGGTTTAATTAAATTATCCACAGGTTCAAGTACTGAAGAAATCCCGCGGCTGCTATTGTGAGAGGTTATTCCTAGGGACACACCAACCCCCAGGGCTTTGTGCAGAGCCCTCTGGCTTTTCTTGGCCACCTTGTGTAGCCCTGTCCCTTCCCAGCAGAGCCCTCCTTCCCTGGGTGCAGCCTTGCCCCATCCTGGCCCCTTCGTGCCGCCCAGCACTGCAGCTTCGCTGCTCAGTTCTGTTCTAGAGAGCCCACAAGAACAAGGACCAGCCGCTCTTCTGTTTGAAATTCAAATTAGTGCCCGGGACAATACAGGAATCCATGCAGGGGCATGAAATTAGAAGGACATTTTTGCGTTTAGCCACACAGCTATAAAAAGTCATAAAACACTTATTTTAACAAGTCTGCTTAGAAGCTGGCAGATCACTGCCCCTAAGATATTAAAAAGTAAGTTTTTTGTTGATGAGGGTGCGTGATAAATTTGGAAACTAAATTTAAGTTTGCAAGTAATAGGTAAGTGACAATTTTAATGCAGTTTTCTTAAAAAAGTCATTTCCTTTTATATACATTATAAAAGAAAATGTCCTCTCCTGACCAGGAAACAAAGAAACAAAGGAATGGTAAATCAGGGTCAAATGCAAGTGTTTACTACATGATTATTTTGTGCTTCATTAGATTTCACATAACTTCTATAATTTTCTAAAAATGTTAAAATTCCTAGTCATGCACTTCAGGGAAACAGCACCTTTACACATTTGCGATTCTCTACTCCCAGTGACAGTTAATTCAACACTTCAAAGTGTAAGAAGATAAATGACGCGAGGAATGATAAATGATGCTCCCAAATGGCTGCAAGATGATAGCATTAAGCTAAAAGGAGAGCAAAGCACTACTTACAGAAGTTAAAGGGTAACACAGAAGGAAAGAAAGAAAGAAGGCTGTCAGGAACTTTTGGGTAAGAAACATTATCAAAACATTTCTATATGGATGAAATAGGGTTCTGTTCATGAGAAAGTGGTTAAAGAAAGCCCCTGCTCCTGAACACAGCTATCTGCCTCCCACTTGTGTGTCTAAGTGGCTTCCACCTCCCCACGCAAGCCGAGGAGAACAAAACACGGCAGCAGGAACAGGACAACCGTGCGCGGGCCCTGCGTGCTCCATCCGGAGAGCAGGGGAAGCTTCCCGCCCACGAGGCACAACGCCCTTTGGGGGCTCATAAAGAGAAATGGCTTTTGCTCACCTGTTAATATACAAACCACCCTTCAAAAGGTTTTGATGGGTAAAAGTCTTTCTGGAAGTCAAACGGAAAAAGTGGGAAATTCTGCAAATCTGAATTATCAGTTTCTTCTATGATTATTTTTTCAATCCTTTGGGATGGATGGTTACCCAAATATGTGCAGAAAAATTAACAAATATAGCATGAAAGTCACATGAACTTCTTCCATTTTGCCAGATAGCGCTTCTTTGTTTTAGACACATTAGCTTCATATTTTCCCCTGAAACCTATAGAGCCATATTAAAACATCATCTTTATCATCTGCAACTAATTTTAGTTTTTTGGTTTTGGGATGTTTTCTACTTTATATATCTGGAATATGACAAAAATCTATTCAATACATGTTGTCTTGGTACAACAGACATCAAACTCCTCACACTTCCTTTCACCTGCGTTCCAACTCTGAATTTGCAATATGTTGATTTATAGCAGATAGCACAACACCTTAAAGAGTTTTTAATTGATATTTAGCTGCCTCAGATGGACAAAAATCTAAGTCTTCAGAATGAATAGCTAATGACCACGGCTGTACAGAAGGACTGTAACCAAAATGTTTCATACAAAAAAATCACATTTCATCAAGATGACCAAGTATTTATAATGGATATAAAATAGTAAAGGTAAATGTGGGATGCCACATTTTTCTTTCAGATCACTCGGAGATTAAAGTGAATGCATTTAGAGAGACATGCCTGTTTGAAATGTTTACAGAGAAAACATTTGCAGGATGACACACAGATTCCAACAAAAATACAGTAAAGTTCAGACACCACATGTCAAAACATGGACACGAGTGACTAAGTCATTCATGAAGGCACCAATCAGCCCTAGCTTGCTACCCTCCACCCTACAGATGGGCAGGGACTCGCTGCTTTGGAGGCGTTTGCCGTATTCTGGTTTGCTGGAAGAATGCCCGAGTATCAGGCATTTTCTCGTGTAGCATGTAAATGGGGAGAAAACCCTGACCAGTCACCAAGAAAGCCCTCTTTATGCCTGAAATTCCACATTGCCTCTTGGGTTAACCAACAAGCAAATTTTCATTGCTTGATATAGAGCTGTGGCAAAGTGTTGGCGAGCCCCTGAAGAGCAAGCCCTGCTCGCTGGATGTGACCAGAGGCACTGAGCTGAGCTGCAGGGATCGTACTCATGGCACCACAAACATAGACAGGGTACCAGAAGCAGCAGACACAAAGCATCTGCTTAGGGTGAGTTGATAGATAAGAAGGAAGGAGATTGCGGGGGGGTGGGTAGCTTTAGAGATAAGTTTGGGGTCAAAAACTTAGCTGTTAGGATCAGACTGCTAGGAACTGAGCATCTGCAAGAGAATCCAGGGCAAAAGCGTGGAGATCCAAATCAGGTGGAAGGGGTGGTAAGACAGAGAAGAGCTGCTTGAGGGCTATGGCTTTGACAAGCACATGTAAGGTGGCCTCATAAAGATCTTGGGAGCAAGAAAAGCCTGTCAGGTATGAATAACAAACAGCATATCCTGCATCAAAGTCTACCGTCTTTATAAGACATGTTTATAAAAAGGCATATTTTACCTGAGCTACTAAAACCTTCATGGAGTACTTGTACCTGCCCTCTTTCTCCCTCCCATTCATCCTTCCCACCCATCCCACCTTCTCCGCCTGGAGACAGCACATACTTCAGCAGACACATGTGCACACACACACAATACGTGGCTTTGGATCTGCATTAGTTTGCTCAGTGAAAAACACTGAAAAAAAGAATAGCTTTTGTGGCCTCCTGGGCAAACTGCATGCTTTTCCACTGACCTAGAACTAGTAATTTATCTCAGGCCATTATTTAATAGCTCAGCATTATAGACATTAGAACGCATGATACAATGTTATGTGGCACAATCTGTTAAACAGTCTGATGGGTTAAATGTTTCTGGGCCAGCATATTGTAACCTCACCCCGTCTCCTTGTTCTGCAAACTGTTAAAGAAGCATTAGGCATAAACTCTTAGTCAAGCAAGTAAGCATGAAAAAGCCAAAGCTAGTCAGTCTAGCCAGCTTTTTCATCCTTCCACATATCCAGGAAGCTATAGGAAGAGAGTTCTTTAAATCATCTGTTTCCAGAAAAAGGACATTTTTTTTCTTACCATAACACTGCATTTGGTACACTCTGCAATCATCAGAACACAAGAACAGAACTAGAGACCACAGGCTAGTGTCATAGGATACCATGTTACCTGCAGATTAGAAACAGGATTTCCCAAGCTCCATGAGCAAGGAAATCTCAGATATACAGCATCATAAAAATAAAAGCTCCTATGCTCAGGTTTCTTGCTTTTTAAACCAAAGACTGCATAGGATACCTTAATTAACCATTTTAAAGCATTGAGTGTCGCACAAACACTATTCACTGAAGAGCACTTAACCTACAGCTTGCACTAAAAACTGGACTTTTATCATTGTCCAAGACTGTTATTAACAGTGGTATGTAATTGCTGTGTATAATTTCTATATTAAAGGTTCTTTATGTAGCACAATAAGAACAAATCAGAAGACTGAGTATTGCTTTTTCCCAATACATCCAATTAATTTTTTCATATCGATATTTTGCATCACAAACCACAAAAGCATCTCAATTTTCTGTTTTCTGGAAGCTTTGATTATATTTGTGAAACACACAAGAATGATGCAACAAGCATCAAGCAATTTGCAGAGTTTGCCACAGTCACTGCAATCCCACGACGTGCAATGGTGACTGCTAACACACCATACCAACGCAGAAGCTGCTTAAGGACAAAAGCAGAGTATGGGAAACTGTAGACAACCTACTATAGGTCAAATGCTGGATGTATTCAAAGGTGTTTTGCTAGACACAGTGGGGACCAGTGAATGGGGACCAGCCATACCATGGTTCCACAAGGATAAAAGGATCCAGAGAGTTTTCACATGGACTAGTGGGAACAATTCCTTTTTTCCTGATATAGTTGTCAAATGAAATGGCTTTCCTGCTCTTTCCAAGTTTTGGTCCATTATGTTCAAAAAGCAGATACATTTAGCTAGCAGCCCTCAGGAAGCACCGCAGATGCCACAAGGCCCTACTTGGACGCCAGCTTTGGTTCTCTTGCTGCCCCGCTCCAGGGCGCTGATACAGTGGCTGTTTCACTGATCACTACTGCATCGTGCTCAACACCATGGACACATGAAGGACTCTGAATGACTGAAGCTTCATTAAAATATTTTACCTTTTGAGCCTGAGGGAGCTGGAAAACAACAAAATAGAACAAGCAATCATTATACAGCTGCTTTAGCTGTTGAATCGATAAAATCACAAATATAAATAAAAAAAAATGAAAGAAACTAGAGAAGCTAGATTTACACTGCCAATTGCTTCAGCTTATTGATAGCTTATATTAACTTAATTTGGTTTCACAGCTTCTCCGCTAGGTATCACAAGAGCACCATGCAATTTGTTAAACACCACGGTGCCAAGAGAGGGGCTGCTTTCCCATCGGATGTGCTATCACACTGGAACTGGGAAGTAGTTCCATCTTCCTGTACACAAATATCATACAACATAGAGATAGTTTCAGTTTTTAAATCAGCTATTTTTGGCTTGCATCTAAACTTGTACTTATGAATGCATATTGCCTTCAGAATGCATATTAATAGAGTTCTGTCACTTTTAAACTGATGGTTGTGTTTTATATGACACAAGGAAGTAAAAGAAAATGATAAACACAAGGAATTTACAGTGTTTATGTAAACTTATCATATATGTATAATATACAAATATGCATAAAAGGCATGTCTCAACACATATGCATGACTCCATGTGCATATATGCAAATACAAGGTGTGTGTGTATGCACATATGCACATTTGTATCACATAAATTTCTTAGACAGGATCACTCATGCCTGGTTTTATGCACAGTATCCACTGTGATCACTAGTTCACATAAAAAGGTATGAGGAGCAGGCAGCAGACTTCGTTACATACCAAATCTCCTATTTACTGGAGGAAAAATGGGTTCTGTTTTCACTTGAGGAAAAAGAAAACCCATTGTAAGTAGTGAAAAGGAACTTTAAAAAGTAAACTGTTAAAAGGCACAACAAAATGTCACCTTCTTCTAATGTCAACTCCTTTCCTTTCAAATGCTTAGAGAAAATCACCATTCATAGCAATTTAACCTTAGTCTGCCTTTCTGAGACAATTTCTCTTCCCAAAAGAAATTCCATCCTTACTGGAACAAGCAAGTAACCCATCATCAAATGCAAACAGGCCTTCAAAATCTCAACCAAACAAAAAGAATGTAATTTATATTATACGTGTAGCAACCCTGAGCATTCATGCAATGGTATCTCAGATGAAGACAGATATCAAAGAATAATGTCCAAATTTCCACCTTCAATGTAAAGACTAAAGAACTTCACAATTTGCCCAAGCCACTACATGTAGCCAACTCATCTGTTTTCACGATCAGCTAATTTATAAATCCCATCCGGCAAGACAGTACTTCAAATATTGTCATGGCATCCAAGGCAACAGATGCAATGTACAGAAGTATGACAGCGGAAATGCTTACTTTCATAAAACATTCACACTAAGTTAGAGAACTAGTCAAAATACCGCGGAGAAAGGTTCAGGTGAAAAACACAGCCACGCACACACAAAAAGTCTGAACACCACCACCACCAAAAACCCCACAAGTTCATACACTGCGTCTATGTACTAAATTGCGCTCAGAACTTTTATTTAATCCTATTTGAGCACCTTGATTAAGAATAATAGAGTCAGCAGATGATATTTAATTCCATGAACCTTTCCCCTGAGCTGGTCACCCTTGTCACTTTTCACCTAGAACTTCTAACTCCAAGTTCACAGTCTTCTCAAAAATTGGCCTTTGTTGCAGCTAGATAAATCTTTGTTCTGCTGCTGGTTGGAGACTTGGCTGCTACAAGATCTCACATGTCAGCGGTTCTGTGTAATAATTGCTACAAATTCCTTTGAAATAAACGGTGGAGGCTTGCCTGACATTACTCCTTCTGGGAGGCCACAGGAAACAAATAATTTTCCTAACAATAACAGTAATAGTCTTCTCGTCTGACTCTTTATTGCAGAGCCTAAAAACTGCCCGACTCGGTATGAAACCCAGCGGGTACTTCTGGTTCCTGTGGTTTGCTTTGCACGCTGCCAAGAGGCAGCTTTTCAGTAAACTATGTGATCTCTTCCTGACCCTCAAAAAAACACCGCAGAACTTTCTATTCTGCTTGCACCTATGGTGAACAGCATCACTGGGGTATCTTTTTTCAGCCCTAACTATAGCAAGTTACCTGCTGTTTCTATTTGTTTTGCCTGTTAGGAGCTCTTCCTCCCTCTGCTGATTGCTTCTGAAAGAAGATACACGGTAAGGCCAACGTGTGTTTTCCTCAGTCCTCAGCTTTCTGCCTGGGCAATACATGGTTAGTAGAACGGACCTGGCCTTCAGGCTGTTAAGGGCTGGAATGGGGGAACCCTGTGAGGAAGGGCAGAGCCACCTGCAACTGCTGCCCCCCTCCTGCCACACAACTGTCTTTCCCCAAACAGCAGGTTATTGCTAAAGAACATTTTCTCATTCTATGCGTATTCCAAAAAAGTCCTTCCCAGAGTGCAAGCCCTTGGATACTCTCAATATGGCTAACTCCAAGAAGACTCTTGGAGGAAGGAGGGGAGAACTCCACCTCCAAACTCAGGCCAACTCACAGTCCTGCCACACACTGCAGAAGACAGGACACACAACTGCTGGGGTTTCCAGCGCTGCTGCTGCTGCTGGCAGTGCTGCCATCAGGCTTTACACATTTGCGAGTAATCAAGCCCTTCGAGAAAATGTGTTCAATGTTACTGAAAAAGAAAATTACAGGCACGACACTAGGGTGGTAAAACAAACCAAGAGAGGCAAAGGAGTTCAGCATTAAGGATATTGCACTGCTTCTTGGATCAGATAACCACGAGGCCAACATGAGGAAAACAACGAGGATCAAGGTTGGAAATAGTTCCTGGGTCAGCGTGTGGTGAGGCGAGAGGCACGTGCTGGAGGAGGAGCTGCTCTGCTGAGCGCTCCTTCCAGACAGGCCTCGGAACAGCCTCTCTGCTCACCGCTGAGAGGAGATGTTCGGAAAGACAGGGTGCCAAAAGTTAGCAGCAGCTGTAAAAGGGGTCTTAGTTTCCTAAGCCTGGTTAAATATGAAAAGGCGACAAATGTCTCAGCATTTCTGCCTAATAGCACACCAGTCTGAGAATGCACTTCTGCAGAAGGCACCTATGGCAAGGCAGCAGAAACAACTGCTGGCAATGTGGAAGCAAACTCAAACATGTTTCTTTTGGGACACTGTTTTCTTCAGTGTCCCAGATACTACACCATGATTTTAATATTTTGCTTTAAAATCTTGAAATAATGACCTTTCATTGATTAAAAAGCAAAATAAAGATCAATCACTAAAGAGTACATGCACAATATGCATATTGCCCAAACAATTTTGTCAAATTAATCTTCAAACTGACAAAGTACAATTTGTCAGGTGAGCAGCACTTAAAGGTCTGGAAAACCATGGAAAATAAAAAAACCTTGACTCTAAAATCAAGGACTGTTTTAGTCAAAAAATCCCCACAAAATGCAAAATACAGGACCGCACAGGTGAACAAGAAAAGGAAGGCAGCAAGTGATTGTATAAAATTAAGTCAGTATCAAATACATTCAAACAGACCACCAAGAATGGCAACCACAGCTGACACCTTGCCTCAGATGGCTGTTTCCTGTAATGTATTAAAACAGACTCAAGTTTTACAGAGGAATTTCAAACTTGTTAACATAACAGAAACATGTTCCTCAAAATATTACCTCATATGGAATAGGGGGTACCTATAACTTTTAAAATCTGAAAACATTTCAGTGTTTAGTTTGACTCAGAAAAGTTTATTATCAATATCTTAAGGCAGCATTTAAGAACATTATAGTAGATTTTCTCTTGATGCAACTATTTACAATATTTGCAACTCGATTTTATGTGTACAAAAAGTCAAATATGAGTTAAGTGTTTATGGTTTAGTCATGTGTTAATTGACTTCAGCACTCAGGGTCTGTGTAGATAAAGTAATCCATTTCATGACGTTTGTTTGAAAACCTAATTAATAGCTGAAATACATATATCTGCTTTTACTTTATCAAAGGCTTCTCTGCAAAATGAGATCATTTAACATGCTGAAGATTTCAACCAGACAGATTGCAGCAAAGCTCATCTGCCTCCTCACATGGTCTATAGCATGATGGCTTCCATTAGTAAAATATGCTGTCAGGGAATCGGTTTGTTTGGATCTGCTTATGTTGCCAGAACCTGAGCCAGCCATTTCCTTCCATCTGGTTTCAGGTAGAAAGTATGCCTGCAACCCACACACCATTATGGTCTTCTCTTTGGGGTACTACAAAGCCTTCATCAACACAAGCAAGCAGCCACAAGGTGAAAATGTCACTAAATACCTTGCACCCTTGCACTACAAAGCCTCTCTGAAAAGGAGTTCAAAGTTTTACTGAGTGATTCATCAAGATCCACTACTTTACCACAGGTTACTATTTTTATTCCTTTGGGGCTAAAGCCTATTTTGATTGCGTTTTTCTTTTCAATTAAAAAAAAACCACTGAAATATTTTTGGTC
This sequence comes from Tinamus guttatus, assembly GCF_059628265.1. Lineage (NCBI taxonomy): Eukaryota > Metazoa > Chordata > Aves > Tinamiformes > Tinamidae > Tinamus > Tinamus guttatus. The sequence goes on along the minus strand of NW_028288985.1, from coordinate 739,377 downwards.
AAGCCATATAAAATCAAAGACAGTTTTTAAACTTTTGTTTTTCCTAGAATGCTGCATAATCAATAAAACATCAATAGTTAAGAATTACAACAATAACTGTAGTGGGTAGAGATGTCATTTGGTCCTTGAAGAATTTTTATTTCCTTGATATTCTTCCTAATAGCCAGAATAAAATTTTATCGGATGAGTTAACATTTTCTTACGAAAAGTTCTCTGCAAGTGCCAGCGCGGATTCTTGATCTATCCATTATAATTACATTCTTTTCTTCATGTGTGTGACTTCTCCTTACAACTTTATGACCACAATCATTACTCATTTTATTTAAATTCAGCTTCAAGTGTTTGATTTGCTAATTGTTTATTCTCCATCTATAGTTTTGTTCCTTATAATTTTGTGACAGAGTCCACAGTAAATGCAGAAACATCACATGGCGTCAGTTCCTGGGAAGGTGCCAGTCAGAATTAGATTAGCAGAACTTTGCTCAGAACCTTTTAAGAAAAAGTATATTCAGATTACCCTCAGATTTCATATCTTTTAGTTGTAATACAGAAGAGCCTTAATTTCCCGTGTCGATGAATTCAGTGACATTAGCAACTACAAGAAATCAAGGATAAATAGTCTTATCACAAACATCTCTCAGGTCTCCTACAGAACAAGATATAATTTCTTTTTTAAGTAGTGGAGAAACTATTAATGATCAAACTATATTCGCATTCATCAATGACCTGGATGAAGGCACAGAGTGCTCCCTCAGCAAGTTTGCTGATGACACGAAACTGGGAGGAGTAGCTGATACCCCAGAGGGCTGCGCTGCCATCCAGAGGGACCTGGACAGACTGGACAACTGGGCGGTGAAAAACCTCATGCAATTCAACAAGGCCAAGTGCAAGGTCCTGCACCTGGGGAGGAATAACCCCAGACACCAGTACAGGCTGGGGACCGACCTTCTGGAGAGCAGCTCTGCGGAGAAAGACCTGGGTGTCATGGTGGACGACAAGTTGCCCATGAGGCAGCAGTGTGCCCTCGTGGCCAAGAAGGCCAATGGGATCCTGGGCTGCATTAAGAAGAGCATCTCCAGCAGGTCGAGGGAGGTGATTCTGCCCCTCTACTCAGCCCTGGTGAGGCCACATCTGGAGTATTGTGCCCAGTTCTGGGCTCCACAGTATAAGAGGGATGTGGAGCTGCTGGAGAGAGTCCAGCGCAGGGCTACAAGGATGATCAGGGGCCTGGAACATCTGCCCTACGAGGAGAGGCTGAGGGAGCTGGGTCTGTTCAGCCTGGAGAAGAGAAGGCTGAGAGGGGATCTGATCAGTGTCTAGAAGTACCTCAGGGGAGGGAGAGAGGAGGATGGTGCTGGCCTCTTTTCAGTGGTGGCCGCCGACAGAAATAGAGGAAATGGCCACAAACTGAAGCACCAGAAGTTCCGCAGGAACTTAAGGAAAAAATTTTTAACAGTGAGGGTGACAGAGCCCTGGCACAGGCTGCCCAGAGAGGTTGTGGAGTCTCCTTCTCTGGAGATCTTCCAAACCCGCTTGGACACAGTCCTGTGCCACGTGCTCTAGGTGACCCTGCATGTGCAGGGGGGTTGGACTAGATGACCTCTAGAGGTCCCTTCTAACCTTAAGCATTCTGTGATTCTATGATTTTGTAATGGTAGCAAATATTTAACCCTCTGATTAAAAAAAAAAAGGGATGGGTGGGATAATGAATCTCAATTACCTTGTCAATCTTGATTTATACTAAATTTATTGTAGAGTATGAATTCCTTGAGTATTCTTTGAGGGGAAAAAAAAACCCTCAGGATACTTGTTCATGCCTTTAACAGGGAATATTAATTTTCCAAATGCATTTCTAACACATGCCAACTTTAGCACCCTACCACTCTTCCAACAGGAATGTGATAGATGGTAATGACATTGGCCTTACAATTTCATTTCAAAGCTACAGTATATTCTTTTCTCACATTACACATATCTGTTTCCACTACGTCTTACTTATTTTCATTATTGCAAAGCTAATTATTTTCAGGGTCTACAACTTGCTCACAATTTAACTACTCAAAATATTTTAACTCTGGTATATTTTCCAATAGAAGAGCCAACAGTTCTTGAGTATTAAGCAAACTAGCTTGTTCACTTGAAAATATTAAAATATAGTAACTGATTTCTGGCAGAAGAACAGCTTGGATTTAGGCAGATACCAAGACTGATGGTTTTGCTAATGACTTGATGCAAATTCCCCCCAAAAAGGCTGGACATCTCTAAAATATTTTACTGACATCTCAACAATGTAGTCAAAACTTTACATAGCTAAATTTTGTAAATTTTCCAGAAACCATAAAGCTTAGATGTCTTAAAGAAGACTGTACTAAAATTATATAAGTTACTGTTCTGTTGGGTCAGAACACAATCTTCTGCTTGTATCAAAAATATAAAGAATCCTTTTTCCCGCAAGACTAAATCATACTCAGAATTTCCTTCCTGTAATAGCAAACTGTGATGGAATTAATACTTCGGTTTTTATTTTTCAGAGAGTTACATAAAATTCTTAGCATCTTTTTCAAAAATTATACTACTATAGGAATGTATTTTGGTTAAAGTATTCATAAAAAATTCTGATTTTATATTCAGAAATCTCATTTCTTTAAGCCTATTTTCCTGTCAGACATTTCATGATCAGTCTCAGAAAAAAATCTAATATCCCTATTGCCTTGATTATTCCACAATAATATAGAATACAGCTGAACTGGGGTTAGGTGCAAATATGCTAGTAAATATTCAAGAATTATAAATATAGTTTTAATGGTACAATTATTTCTGTTAGTAGAATTTCTGGGCTGAACTAAACTTAACAGGCATGCATATTTTATGGTGGTTTGACTGCAATCTTCAGAGTCATCCTGCATAAGTCACACACTGACCCAGAATTTAGCACTGAATCTTTGTATCAAAACTTTTCCTTTTGGAAATACGCTTTCAGAAAAGATTTGAAATATTGTGGCCAACATTTGGGTCCTATACTTAACAGCAAGGAGGAAGAAATCACAAATATTAATGAAGCTCTTCAGAAAAGAATGAGACAAAAAAAGGACGACTTAATGCATGCACATTCCAAATTATCTACAACATAGGTCATTTCTTTATGGTACCATTTAATATAATTGTGCTGTTTGGAAAATGGCTTATTGACTAATATGAAGAATTTCAAAGGATGCTTTACTTCTTTAGACAGGTTTCCACAGCTCTTCCCTCCAAATTACAGCAAAAATTTCAGGGATCACAGAAGGAACAACCAGATTCTCTCTCAGATTTTAGCAGAAAACATGGGTTTTCTTCTTCACAGTTTACTTACTCAGCTGTATAAGATATAACATTCAACTATCACAATTCTAGCTTTAAAAACGAAAACAAAAGCATGCATTCATCCTACTCTTCTTAGACCCATGTAAGCACCAGAGACATCATGGAGAATTATGTGTATACAGAGAGGGAGAAAAAACATTCAGGGTCCTCATGGGAAATGTTCCTGAAGTTAAGATTTTGGTATAAATATTAAGAGGGTGACATTTTCATGCAGCTTACAAGGCTAACATCTGTAAGGAAGGACCACACACTCGATATTTCAAGCAATTCAATACCAAGTCTCTGTTCACACATTTGTTTTACTGTGCTACCACATGTTTTGCAGCAACTGGAGCTGCAGATAGACTGCAAGGATAGACTCTGTGCTGCATGCAAAATATGCCAGGCAGAGGAAATGTAAACGTTGCTATGAAGAAGAGAGTCATAAAATATAGATAAAAACTATAATTCAAGATCTCTCTTTGAAAATAATTCCATAAGATAACAGGTGGAATACTTAGCTCTTGTGAATATGCAAGAGAGAAGCCCAGGAGCTACAAAAGCATCAGACTGGCATTGTGAAACAGCAAAGCACCCTGAAAAATGACATACTTATTCCAAACACCTTTGTCATAAAATGGTTCGACCTTTGGCAAATTTTACACATTTTCTGAAGTATCTGATTGTTTAATAATGCAAATGGCTGAGTAGTTTTTATTGAACTCTCTAGCCATCTTGTCTTTTTTACATAGAATATCATTTTTAAAAAGAAGAAACATGTAAGAAACATGTAACATCTATTTTTTACACAGTTAATTAAGTCACATATATGCATCTGGGTATTGTCCTTTGTGTTGAAATAAAAATAAAAGATATTCAGACGGGCAATAATATTTTTTTTCATTGTGAGGGTGACTGGTCAAAACTGGAGCAGATTGCCCAGAGAGATTACAGAGTCTCCAACCTTTCAGATATTAAAAATTGAACTCACTGCACATTGTCCTGGGCAACCCGTGGTAGGTGAGCAGGTTGGACTCAATCTCCAGAGGCCCCTTCCAGCCTGTGCCATTCTGTGACTGATTCTTTTAATTGCGTGAAATGATCATTCTTTCCTTCTAGTGAAGGCAAAATGATTTTAGAAAAGATTGTATTTAAATTAGTCAGAATGTTTACTTTAAATGAAGAATTTGGTTTAGCCCTTTTAAAAAGAATTAGGCTAATTTTACAAATAAGCCACAAGGCTAAAGGTGGAAGTAGCAGAACTGATTCATGATACTATAGCTGTATGATAATTTTAACAAACAATAAGAATTGCTTGGTATAAAGCATTTAAATGTAAGCTACACCACAAGATTAGAGTTTAGTACACAGATAATAATATGAGCTTCCTTATGGGAAAGTATCGTACTTAAGGTACATATTGAAGATAGAGGAAAATGGTATGTAAATATTTTTCTCTTAATAATATAGTTCTTTTAAAGTATTTACTGTGCAACTTCCTTTACTGTGTTTGATTCTAGTATTAGCTGATCTGGTAAAGCACCATAAACAGTTTAGAAAGCCCACATTCTAAATCACTTAAATTTGTATACAAAGAATGAAAAATTATTTGAATCTATGGATACTGAAAAGGCATTGGTAAGCAGACTAAGAACCGGATATGAATTGTCAAATGATATCAGTTCTTAATCCTTTTTGTGAGAATTTTTCAGCTGCAATTTACATGCACATTTATCTTGAACATTTAAATAACAGTGACCAAAAAAGCTTTTAGGCATGTACAGAAAATAACCAGGGAAGTCTGAGCAGGGTGCAGAAGTGAACTGAGGCAGAAATCAAGAAAGCCTCTGATTCTATCTCCAAAGTGCAGTAAAGGGACTCAGGCTACACTGTCATTCATCATTATTCACCTTAACAGCAATCAAGAGGTTTCACCTTGTCTAGCACAATAATCCGATGTCGTTTTTTTACACATACGAGAGAAAACTGATAACAATATGTATGCCATAAAAACATTCTAAAATATGGACATGCCTCTTCAGGACCGCCCTTGTTCATAATTTATCAAGGAAAAGCAAATTTCTGAAATTCAACATCATTAAACCTGATATGATGTCCAACAGATTTATAAGACCGGTTCTCCTCCACGTAAAATGGCGTCAAGTTATATGGTTAGGCTCTTTCTATTCATTTGTTGTTTGCCTGTTAGTATTTATTAGCTTTTGTACCATCACTAGAAGAACAGCTAGTGTTATTTTAATTATTACTGATGCTAATTATTTCTAAATGGCATATTCAAAAAGGCTGCTGGGAAGGAGAAAGACAATAGTCTCTTTTTCCAGAGAAGTCTTTCTGATTAGAAGGAAATAAAAACAAAAACCAAAAAAACCTGTAATACAGTAAGAGGGGGAAAAAGAAAAAAAAATACACGATACTTGTATTCAAATAAAAAGCCTTCAGAAAGGTAGGCAACATAGAGGTATTCATTTATCCATCCATTTATTTGCACATCTATCCTTCCATATTTGGAAAAAGGTCAAATTTTCTGACAGCCCTAGAAATAAAATATCATTTTTAATCACAAAATCTCTTAGAAGGTAGACAAACATCCTCTTTTGTCCATGACAAAATCCTCTCTGACCTAAGCACAGAACTGAACAAGGGCTTTTTCCAATACCTGTTATAGTCAGTAAGAATCCTTCTGAGGTCAGTGTGCTTTTGATCTCACTCTAGATTAAATCTTATTTGGTCCATATATCAATGTAAGATCAACGTCTAAAGATAACCACTTTCTAAGGAGGGATGAAAGGGTATTTGACTTAATGAATCTGTAAAAGCAAGCCAGATTCCCTTATAAAACTTAGATTTACTAATTGTATTTGGGATTTTTAATATATTGCTCTGATTGCATTAAATGGGATTATACTTCTAAAACAAAGTATTTTTCTACGGGCCGTTTTGTCTCTCTGGCTATTGTCCAACTTGCTCTAAAAGGGGAGTAACTGTGCCAAGAACTTCTCCATGCTCTGTTTTAAGCAGTCCCATTTCTGCGCGTCCAGAGCGCTGCTCCTCCAGCCGTGGTGGTGGCCATGGTGGGACCCCCTTCCATTCCCTCACCTCTCCCGGGCTCCCCATCGCACCTTAGGGGAAAAGCACAGGAAGAGAAGCCCCTTCTGCTACATGGTCCGCAGTAGTCACCACCCAACAGGCCTGCAGGAGCTGCATTGTCACCAAGGGACATTTGAAAGGCCACATGAAAAACAACTCATATCTACCCTTCTTTCTGGGAAGGCTGCTATTACACATGGGGTTAGGGCAAAACATTAACAGATAAAGTGGCATCATCAGAGCTGCTTCTTGTTCCTTAGCTCTGGTCTGCAGAACAGCTCGTGTCTCCATACTCTTCTGATAAGCATGTAGCTAATGCGTCTCACCTTTGTAGTTTTACACTGAGATTTTATAGCTACACTTTATCAAAAAAAACATGGAGCATTTTATGGACTCTTCACACTGCAGGTCGAATTCATCAGGCTGTGTAAAGATTCACTGACTATGTAGGAAGAGCTTTATTTCTCACACTTTTTTAATTTAGAAGCATTTTGTTGTTAGTTTGCCCAACTTCATAGCTCAAAGCTTATTAAAAAGCCAATTAGATTTGATGGTCAACTCTGCTATGTTAGAAGACAAAGAATTTAAGAGCATTTAAAAATGTCCTAAGTTAATTTTAAATGTGTGGTTTCTCATCGTTTAATATAAGGCTTGTGAAATCCAGCTCCATAACAGAGGACAGAATGGTTTTGGCCCGAGGCAGATTTCTTCATCGCCTGCTGCTGTTTTCCCCTTTCTGCTTTATCCAGCTGGTCAAGAAAACTTTACCCCTGCATCGTTCTTTCAGTTCAAGGACTCACAAAGAAGGGGCTCAAAATTGTTTCAACTATCTCAGAGTTGGAACTGTTTGCAGATGTTAAGGTCATATGTAGGTATGTCAGAACCTAAAATGTGATAAATCACGCTATCTTGAAGTTGGCTACATAGCAAAAATTTCATAAACATAAAAAGCTGATTATTCCAAAATCATCTTTCACTGTATCGCCATTTTCTCAAACTGAACTGTAACACAAAAAAGATGGGGTGAGGGAGGAAAGAAAAATTAAACCTTTTTCCTGAAAAAGAAAACTTGCTGTTCACTATAACTCCTGAATTTTTGAGGCTTTGAGGCCTTAATCCAAGAAACAAAATGCAGGAATTGTTCTATCTGTCAATTGAAGTATAATCCAAACCCATTAAACTGAGATTTAATACAATGAATCTGTCTTCTGTTTTATATCAGTGTAACTCCAGGTACGTAAATGGAGATACTACTGATTTACTGCAGAATAAATTAAAGAAGAAGAAAAATCAACAAATGTAACCCATATGGAATGCAAGAATACAGCAGGCCTGATATTTTTTTTCCTTCCCCTTCTTCTTTTTGAGGAGAACAGTTTTTTGGAATAAATCTAACATGATTGAAAACCAAGGCCTTTGTTATTATACAAAGGTCACTGACTACAACAGAACAGAATGGCATTAAAAAAGCAGAATAAGTAGGAGTGTGTCAAGACATTAGTATACCATTTCCAATACATATTTTCTTGTAGCATTTATGTGCCATTAAATAAACACCCTTGTAAAATGCATAAAAAGATAATGATGTTAGACTCCATTTAAAAGGAGTCCTTAAATGACTGTGTACAATTTTTAGTCAACACTCAGTGATGCAATCCTTGGGGATTTTAATGGTTTATCTAGAATTAGGCAATGTAAAGTCATATTTAGGGTGATTAAATTTTCCCCCAGAAAAATCTGACATTGGCACAGGTGAAATGGCTCCCACAAAATCCAAAGAAAACACTTAGAGGTGTTCTAAGCTTCCTCCTGCAGCTGTTGATGTAGCTGAAGATCAGATATCGAGTTTACTGACTGGCTGGATCATCTACTCACTATACGTTAAGGTAAATGATTCTTCTGAAAGATCTGATTTGACAGAAGAAAATGGTGAGGAGAAAGGTTAAGCACCCTGCTGACAAGTAGCAAGGTCATCAGCAGGAAAATAGCTACTGGAATAACTACACAACTACACTAGAGATATGTTTTTCTTTGCGCATAAGATATCTCACTACACGTTCTCTATCAACAGCTACACGTCAAAAGATGTCCACTGCACTATGCGTTATAGAATAAATAAAAATGTGTTTCTGAATAATTTGTTCAAAAATTAACTTAAAAGAAAATATTAATCATAATGAATGTGACAAACATTAATGCATACACTGTATTGTGTATGACTGAGTTGTACAGGAAATCTGCTTTTTCAAAGAGGAGAGAGCTATAACTAACAGTTTCAACATCTACAGAACAATAGAGAAAAGGGATTACTTCCTTTGATTCTTCTTCTTCCTCTGTTCCTTTTTGCATTTAATTCTGCTACTGCGGCAAAACTCAAATGCACCAATAATTTAATGAGTCTTTTATTATTATTTCAGGTTTTACTCAGTAGAGCAGATAAAGCACATTTTATCTTCACTGCCCTCTTTCTTCAATAAAGTCGAAGAATGGCACATATGAGATCAAAGGATGGAATTTAGTACGCGATACTAAATTCATTGCTTTCCTACATTATCATTTACCCTAAATAATCCGTTATGTGAAAACTAAAGGCAAAATAGAGGGGAAAAAAAGGTTATATATCTGACAGGATAAATGCAATTTCCTTATAATTAACTCAATTCCATTACATCCATTCAGAATGGATGTAATAAGATCAAAGAGAGACAAACAGTTATCAGCTGTGAATGTCTTTAAGTAATTATTTGCGTTAAGGGTAGTCATATTTTCCCTAAACGTTGGTTTCAACATAACACAAAGGTATCTAGACACACGTTCTCCCTCTAGTCTGTGGCCTGTCACCTTTTGATTTTCAATCCTGTGTCATAACAAAAACAGAAAATTCCCTTGAATCGAACTGGAAAGGAAAGGCATTTTCTGTCCTCTCACCTATGGGCACTGCATGTCACTGGCAGACTGCAGCTGGACACAGTCTCAAGCTGCTCTATCTCTAGTGTGCAGGTGTCTGCAAATGAGACCAGGACCCTTTGGGCATGAATATGCCCCTTAATCAAATCCAAGAGCAGAGCAATTCTCTGCAATTTGCTGCAGTAGCTGCTGAACAACATCCAGCAAGAATGAAAAGCTACAGATATTTGTAACTCTATGGATCCTTTCTAACATACATCCAAGCAGGTTTCATATAGGAAGGAATTCCCTGTAAATTTCCTTGTAAAGCAATTGAGACAAAAGTCACTCTGTATGTACAACAAAAAACAATTCCTAAAATCAGACTCTTCAGCTCTCAAAACAGCAAAATACGTTCATTTAACATTTGAACCTATCTGAGCTTTCTGATTCCCAAAATCTAATCACAGAACATGTTTTTAATGAACATAACTTATTCGAAACATTGCTAGAGTTGTAAATGATAAATCTAATCATGGCTCCACACATCATCGACTACAGTAAGATTTTAATGTCTGTCTTTCTTTAAAGAGTTTCTAAACTGTGGTAACAAAACTAGCAAAAGCAATAAACTGTGAAGACACTGGACTGGATGTTAGTGACAGAGGAGAAAATTCAGATGAAAAGGGTCAAAAAATCTAAAAAGCAAAAGTGATCTTAAAAAATAGAAAAAGACAGCACGGATGAGCACAGCATTCCGTAGGGAAGGAACCAAAAGCAGAGGGGCTAGTACTGAGAGCCACATTGTAGGAGAAGAGTCTGATAAGAGCTGTGAAACTGAGTCACTTTTTGAAAAACAAAACAAGACAGAAAAAAAAAAGTGATCAAATATGACAAAGTTAGTAAAAAGAGTTTTTGTTTTAAATATTAGAATTTATGGTTGTGGAGGGGGAAGAAAGTTGCCAAAGCACTACAACATCTACTCTCATTTGAAAGGCCATTTAAAACCAAAAAGCAAACAGCACTAAAACATTCCTTTAGCTATCTGAGATTCCTTCAAAAAGAGGTCAGGTTTTACTCTATGTAAAGCAATGTTGCCCAAGGAACTACTCTGATTTAAAAATAGCTGTATAATCTCTGTGCTGCAGTGAGGAAAGATGAGCAGGTCAAACAGTAGTTGTTTGACTACTGACCCTATCATATAAAAGAGTAGAAAAGAGAATCAATGCACAAATAAAAGCAAACACTTAATGCTGCTGTTACATCCTATCTGCGGTTTAATGTAATGCTTGTCTTATTTGGGCCACATTGGAAGCAAAGTTGCTTAAGACCTAGCTTTGTTGTGGCATTGCAGCTGCTTGCTGATGTCACAAGATAAAAATAAATTCTGTATCAAAGACTTCAAGACCAAAGAACTGTAAAATGCATTTGAAGAAATCTACCATGTCTCTGAAAGTTTGAGAAAATAGGATTTGCATTTTGCATTTCTCATGTAAATGTACACTAGCAAAAATAATTATAATAGTAATCCATTTCAATGGAAATAAAGTACTGTAATATTTATAGTCTGTGCCAGAGTTATAATGACTGTGGGGCGAGAAGTGAAGTGTCTCAGCATGTTCCACATGTTTTTAACACTGTTTCTAAAGGCTCTGGAGGCTATTAAATTTAATGAACCCATCTGCTATGAAATAGAGGTCCAAACGTAATCAGTTTTCTCGGTGCCATATAATACAGATGGCATTCCATGTTCCACATCCCCAGCAGGAAATTTTATGTTCCTCTTTAAGTGCAAGACTTTTGTTTTTGTTTTTTGTTTTTGATGTTTTAAACATCTTTTTGATGTACAGCATACAGCATTTTATAGTGTAAATACCATATACAGGGATACACATGAAAAGTGTTAATTCATTAAAATAAATATTGCTATTTCCTTACAACATTTTTTCCTAGTGGCTTTGACAACTAGCAATTAGCTCTGTGTAGTAGTATTCTGTGCTTAATGCAATCATTGAAAATTGCCCTAATAGCATAAGTTCCAGCACGAGCAGTGGAGCAAAGCAAATGTGTAATTTATCAAACATGAAGGAACTGGCTTCAAGAGCTGAAGGGTGCACATGTGCAGACATACATGTGCACAAGTGCAAATTACATTTATCCACGTCTTTACTCGTGTATGTTGTATTTCCATGAAGCAAATCATTCTTATTGAGTTTTCTACATTCCCATGAGATCATTGTGGACTTTATTATCATGTGCATGTTCCCATTTTTATTTTGGGGGTCTCAACCTGTCTGTTTGACGGGGACATCCTACACAGTGACTCTTGCACCTGCACTGTGCGAGCAAGGGCTCTAAGCTCCAATGCAAGTGGCACAGCACTCCTGGAACTGATTAGCACCCTGCTGCCCAGCATAAGTAAATCAGATGTGCATTTGCTTTCAGGAAGGAACACCATTCATTGTTATTTTGAGCTGCATCTAAGAGATAATTAATGTGCATTAATTCTATTCAGTTGAGAGGTTTATTCATTTACTCTCTTGAGCATTCATTGTGTTTTGACAGTTGACATAGATCTTACTGAATTTTAAGAAGTTAATGTGGTTAATGGTAATTCATTTATTCTAGATTCAACAGTAAAACAAACAGATTAGAACTGTTTAGCAGAAAACTAGAATGCTTAATTATGGTAACTGGAAATTTTGAGCCATAGAATTCATAAAAGTCATGGCTCACAGCTTCTTTTATTGGACTGTCAATGAAGATTTTCACAGATGGCCCACTAATCATCAGCCTAAAGTAATGTTTGTTTCTGCACCTAGATATGTTTTGTTTTGCAGGTTTTTTTAAACTTTTGCAGGTAGCTGCACTGATCACCAAGGTTAATGTTTTAAGCACCGTCCCAAATCTACCTGTTCCCAGTGTAAATACAGCAGACCATGACCCTTGGAGCACAGGGTCTGCATCCTCAAACGGAAACTATTCTCACTTAGAAACTTAAAGGAGTTGAAGCAGGCATATTTTTCCCAGAAAATTAATGTAAATTGAATAGCTGATGAGAGGCATTCCCTGAGCTGCTCTCTACATTTTTTGACATATCACAATTGTGAGAAGACCTCTACAGATCTGTAGGAGACAAAACAGTGCTGAAGAACCTTATTCTAAGCACACATCTACCCGATGGAAGCTCTGAAATTCATTCATGGAGTTTTCCCTCCCTCACAGAAGTTACTCACATACAGTTGAAGCAAGAAAAGGAAATTCTTATGGGAACCTCTGAGTCTGTCAGTTGCAATGACATGCCCATTGCCACCAAAGGGCAATAAGTTATTAGAGATTAAGAGAGGTTGACCCCCAAGACAGGAAAGGTGCCTATCACCCAGTCTGAAGGGGAGCTGAAAAGAAAACAGCATAGATTTCTAAGAGTTGTAAAAACTGACATTAAAAATATCATTACTGCCTGTGTGTAAATTTTCTTCTCACAGCTGCTGATGAGTGATATTTCCTGACATTCAGTTCTGTGGTGATTACCAATATTTACTTGCTGTGGACATGCACGGGCATCCAGACTCTCTGAGGCAGTTTAATGGATTCCAGTACTCAGGCCATAAGTTAGTTTTGAAATAGAGGCCCTGGGAACCTTTTACTATGATAGAAATGCTAATTGCACCCACTTCTTATAATAGCGCAATTAACTTCTGCCACTAAAAGTAGTTGAAGATAACTCTGGGAATAGAAGCTAGTGGAAATAGGGTACTCTTTAGTTTTTGTTACTTCATAAAAGCTCATACATGCAATGAGCACAAAGAAAATTGAGTGAACAGGAGAAGACTTGAGGAGGGTTTTTATGTCTCTCCCTAAACTCTTGGAAGGGAAAAACTCCAGCATAACAACTTTGAGCCTGTAGGAGCTTCCATTGCATCTCTGCATATCACATACAGCACTTCATGTAGTCTATTTCACCAGAATTGCCACAGGATTTATCCTTTGATATTCAAAGCATCTTGATTCTCATGTATCTAAGAAGCGCAAACTTCCTCTATTTCCCACCTAATTTCTGCAAAAACCCTGAACTAGAAGGAGATTTTTGTTGTTGTTGTTAAGAATGAAGATAAATCAGTTAAGGATGAAGATAAATCAAAGAAAATAATATAATGGGTATTATTCATTATAAACATTTAAGAAATATTTATTCTAGGCTTTAGCTCAATAAAGCTGGTTCAATTACTACCCTTATAAGAGGAAACAAGGTTCTCTGAAAGGTTGCTTTGCTTATTGTTTGAAAAATGTTTTATAAAAATCTCTACTTATAAAAAGAAGGAAAAGAGGGCCATTCTCTTAACATCTATTACAGAGTTAAACTAAAACCCATAGCTTGATGTGTGTCTGTGAGAAGGCGAGAACCACATGAATGAAGGATGCACACATGGTGCTTTAACATGAAGCAGAGTATAAAAAATAAAAAAACACTATTCATACCATTAGGAATCATATTGAGAAAACCTATAACAACTTAGAAAATTTTCTTTTTTAAAAAATGAACTCTCAAATTCTGAAGCACCAGACAACCATCTCAAAACATTAAATGAAACAATAATTTGCCCCTTTTCACACAAAGGAACCTTCCAATTGGAAAGCGACCACAGCCAGCACAGTAGTGAATACCTGAACCTGCTCACAGCTTGAAACTAATACCCTGTTGGCAATGAACTCAACCGTGCATCAGATCCACAGAATATCTTAAGGTACATTTGTAAGAAACAAATTTCATCAGGAAGAGGCAACAAAGGTCCAAGTTGGTCAAATTACCCCCTCCAATGAACAGATTCTCAAGTGCAAGCAAGGATTTAAACAGTGAAAACTCAGGTGCCAGCTCCAGCTTTTTAATTTCTCACAGCTAGAAGTGATGCTTCTCGCCATTCCAGATGCTACCTAGAGACCAGTTAAGGACTTCAGTACTTTATAGATTAAGTATCCAGATCCCCATGATTCAATTAGTTTACTGGAATATCATGATGTCCAAGCACTTTTCCCACCTAAGTTCACTTGAGGTGACTTGCTATAGCTGTATGTAAGTTTAAAATAAGTCATTGACTGTTTAAAAATTGCTCTGTCCCTCATACTTCCATATTTTTATAATCCATATCTACTCAGAAAAAAAGCAACTTCGGAAGCCTGCAATTAGAAAAACAACTCTATTTTTAAGAACCCACTAAAATAATCTATTTTCTGAAGTATTAAGTACTCTTATGTCCTAGTGAGGTTGAAGCAACAACATCAGACCCAAATTCTGACACCCAGTTTTGAGGCAGAAAGCTTATGTTGAGACTCAGCTCCTGGAAGGCCCTCCGCACCTCACCATCCAGGGCCGTCGAACACAGCTACATCCATGCAGCTCCCCACCTACCTGGCTGACCATGGAGCAAGACACAATCTCTTCCCATTAGGCTCTGGAGTCAGGAAACGTCCACCTGTCCCTTCATTCCTGACAACCCAGATACCTTCCCTTGGCCTGCAAAGCTTCACCAGTGCTCAGGCATGTCTAGCACACATCCAGCTGCTGGCTGGAGAGGCACAAACTGAGTCGAGACCAACCTTAGGTGGAAAGAGTGACATTGGTAAACATGGGATCCTGAACCAGGATACTAGACATTGGTTGCTGCATATCTCATACTTCAATCCCAACATCTCAGCCTAAGGGTGAGGGCGGCACTTAAGCCACTAGCCCATTACAGGAACAGCACAATTGTTGCAAGCCTGATTTTGCAATTAGCCTAAGGTAAGTCTGTGAAGACTATTTCTCAAATGAATGCCTGTATTGAGCCAAGTCTTCCCCAGACCTCATAACATCAAATGATTTTGAAAAGAAAGCCCTTCAGTTCTCCTGGAAGTTAGTGACATCCCTTCAGATGACATCCTTCTTGAGTCTAAAGACACGTTTGAACATGGTTGGAGCACAGCTCTGAGGCACTGATAACAGTCCATTTCCAACATGACAGTCTGGGTTTAAGGCAAGAAGCAGAAGGTATTTTGAAATGGAAGGTCACTAAAATTGACCCAGGAACTGGCTGATTAGATCTTTTAAAAGGCAGGAAACACGAGGAAGAGAACAAAGTATGGGGGGGGGCCCAAAAAGAAGACGGGATAGTTCAACTGCCTGCAAAGATGGCAGCCACTCACACAGCCCTGGTCTCAATCGCTTTATAGTCCCTTCAACTGTGAAAGGTGAGACCAATATGTTAATTCTGACATTACCAAAGCAGCAGCAGACCTGACATACATACTAATTTCTCCAAGTTACATCTTCTGCATGTGATATCCTGCCAGGTCTTTCCAACTCTGGAAATGCCTTACCTTTTTCAAACAGTGTACGAAACCTTTTGTCTTTCTCCCAAGCATCAAGGCCAGTCTGAAGAGGCTGCTGCATGAGCATTTTGCAGACATCCTCATATGGGAAAGGTGAAGAGTTGCAGGAATAAAATGCTTTGTTTTAGTAGCAATATTCTTCTGTGGATATTCCTAAAGACAATGGTTATCAAACGCTTATATGACCTGACTTCTGGCTTTCACAGATGACTGCCCTCAACAAAAAGGGGATGAGAACAGGCTGGGGCATCCGGGGAAATGTTTTGTATCCTAAAATTATTCCTGTCCAGTTTGTCTCTGTTTGGATCCTCGTGTATTCCAGCATAATGTTCCTGTTCAAAAACAGCACAGCTGGCCAACAAGCCTCTTGTATTCGGGGAGCAGGGGAGGAAGAACACAAGCTCCATGCTGTTAAGGCATAATGATACCAATTACACCCATGTATATGACCCTGGGAAGCTGGCCACGCTGTTCTGGCACAGCTGGATGATAAGAACGTTTAAGCTGTCTGGCAACGCACGTCTTGCTCTTAGTTGGCAGTGTCCAAGCAGCAGACCCAGCGGCTTTCACATCTCATCAGCAGGGAAGATAAACAGGCTGTGAAAATCCACAAGCTACAGGATGGAAAGGATCATTTAGGTGGCACTTCCAATGCCAAGTCACTAGAGATGGCCAGGGAATCTGAAAGTGTCTGTCTTTGAAAGCAGCTCTGAGACAGATTTAGCTGAGGAAAAGACACATCTGGTTCGTTTTAACATTTCCTTCACTGCTTTTCCAGAATTTTGTATGTGCTTCCCTTAACTCATCCTGTTCCTTTGTCTTTTTTTTTGGAGGGAGAGGGGGGTGGCAAGGGTGGGGTAATGGGTAGAAAGATAGTTTGCAGCTAAGCAGATCACTGTATTCTACTGTTAGATCTTTCCTTAAAGCATCCAACACACGAGAGCCAACTCCCAAGGGGAGCTCTGGGACATTTCCAAATAGACGTGTGTGTGCATGGGTGTGGATGTTCATACTGACAATAGCCTTAGGAGAGTGAGAAGAGAGGAAACATAAGAGGAAACTTAGAAGTATTTAGACTATAGTAAAACAGATTTTATCTAGATTTAAGTAAATCCTTTATTCAAGAATGCCACAGATCCATCATCTTTTTTATTTTCCCTGTTTTCTCTGACTTCTTCCCTACACTCCCTCTAGTGTTCTTCAGCGTGCATTTGCATTTATTCACCCCTGCTCTGTTCAATGAGTATTTCACACAATATTAAGTTGTTCATTTTGCTTTGACTTTCCCTAACCCCAGGGAGAATTACTGAAAGCTAGACTAACTTTTCTGAATGTTTTTCTCCATACAGTGATCCAAGAAATACAGACTAACAGAGGTGAAAGAGAGTAAAGTGTGAAATTAATTCTGAAACAACATTTTGAACGATGGTGGTATGAGAGGGGAGGTCTTGCTGCTATGAAAACGAGGCAAAAGGTGCACAATTTGCAATGTCTCTTTTAACCTCAGATTCAGAAGCCAAGGACAAGAATGAGAATCACACGAAGACAACACTTAGATCTCTCCCTGCTACTCTTTCTAGGAGAAAGGTGGACTCCCCTTAGCACACACAGATGCACACCAACTGCTTCAGGCATATGAAAGAATGAGAACTATATTTTCCACTTTGCCTTGCTATTTCATGAGATGCCCTGAAGAGACTGTGAAAAGAGGTAGTTACTGTTCTTCTCCCTTTTATGTTTCAATAACAGAAAGAACAAAGAGCAGACTAGCTTAAGATATTCTTAGGAGAAAACACAACAAAACAAAAACAACAACAACAAAAACAGTAAGTCCCCTTCAAGCCAATATTTCCAAGCAAATTTTTGTTTCTTCTTGGTAAGTGCAGTTTTAACATTTACTTTGCATATTTACATTTACCCAGGCCCCAAACTGACGAATAGAAAGAAACATTCTAGGAAACATGAAAGTGAAGTAAAACTGTATTCTCAATAGTTTTTTCTAGAATATTTTTTGTGTTGATTTAAAACAAAACTTCCTAGAAGTATTACAGCCTTTCAAAACTAGAAAAAAAAATCAAAAAAAAAAGAAAGTTAAATTGGTGAGTTCTCCTACCTTGCCTCATTTTCATGAAGGTATACAGTTAATATGAAAACAAACAACTTTGCCACTAGTGATTTGTGATCTATTCACCAAATTAAATATTTAGCATCATTTGTTTTAAATGACAGATATTGCTCCATGGTCTAGTTCTATGGATAATATATAAAACAAAATACTGTAATCAGATAACAAGAATAATAGATAAAAAAAAAATTCAGAACAACCAAACAAAATCAGCAATCTTTATCTGCAACATTGCAGGTATTCTCAGCAACTGCAGAAGAGATAATTCTGCATCAACTCTCACATTTTGCAGATGTCAACTTAAAAATGGACATTAATGACATGTTATTTCATTAACAGATCACCAACTCAACCATACAAAATGCAGAGTCTTCTCTCTATTCACACTAAGACATCATAGTTGTCACCTAGCTTTTATATACTAAAGATATTGATCAGTGTCAACTTTTGGTTTCATACTGACAGTTTCATTGATACGTTTTAAACTATTTAGAAAAAAAATACTCAGCCTAATTAATTTCTGTCTACTGTCCATTTTTGATAAAGATGCACACTTGGAAGTCAAATTCAAAAATTATGATATTAGTCATGTTTGTCTTATTAATTGGTATGCTTTTTACTCTCAGTCATCTTGAATTATTTACTTCTAACATATAGATATCAACTCCCAAATTCCACATTACACTGATTCAAATCAGAAACACACTTAGTGCTGTTAACACAACAACAGTTCCAGTGGTGCTTCCCCATTACATGCAGTAAGCCTGTATTAATTGCTTTCTCATGCAGACTTACAGTGCTGTCAATATAGGCTTCAGTCCACACTACATCGTGCTCTTGGTCAATAACCTTTGGGCGGCTGAGAACATGGAGGTATTCCATGACATTCTCTTGAACATCAGCTAAGGTTGAGATCTGAGTAAAAAACCCTGTGAAAACATATAACACAATAAATGAAGGAAGATGGTAACAAGGAGTATAACTATAACCTGTGCCATATATATATATATATATATATATAACTTGTTTACTTCCATAGAAATGTGAAGAGAGAACATCTGATGAGGAGCAGCCTCAAACGCTACTAGCTGGTGAAAGCAGAAGTCTGAAGTTGTGGCAGTCTTGAAGGACTGAGTTCCCAAGACTGCTAAAGACAACAGCACTGCCACTTCCTGAAACTTTCCAAGTTTAATGGTAAAAGAGTAGTTTGGAGATGTTTTTAATTTTTTTAAAAAAGGTCTGGAATTAAATCTGTATAAAGTCTCATTCAGAGTATGTCCCATTTCAAGAAACATTCCAGATTTGAACTACAGTAACGAAGCATCAGAACAGTATCAGAATATGCTCTTGTAGGACATGACTAAACCTCAGATAACAGCAACATGTTACCCACAAATGACAGGTCACTGAGGCTGGAGACTGCATGTGGAATTGCCTAGCTAGGCAACCACAACTTTGGTAACTCCTTTAAAGCATATCTCCTGCAACCTGACAGCAGTGAGAATGGGAAAGGCCAGAAAGGCCATTTGAGCTGTCACCACTTCTTCTGCAGTGCTCAAATGTCAAGTGTCTTTATACATCGCAACCCATGTCATGCAAGGTAAGGACTGACACATTGCAAGGCAATATCAGGCCTTATTTAAATGCATCATTTTCTCATCATGTGCATTCTTCTTCTTCAACAAGACCAATGTGCAATTTTCATGAAATAAATTTTCCTACAGTTTCTAATTTTTTGACATGATCACATCACCTGCAGGATTGGCATACATGCAAGGAACAGGCTGCTCTCTGCTTCAGGTAATGCACCAAAACAGAAAGCAAGCGGTGGCAACACAGTCCCTGTAATCCTTCACGTTTGGAAGGCAGGGGAAAGCTACTCTGCTGTCCTAAAAGAAGGATGGACAGTATTCGATAAATGAATGTTGAAATTCTATTACAGAAGGAGTTTCATTTATTTAAAATTTTATTTATTCAGTCCAGTATTGTGTGAGCAGGTTAACTTACTAGTACAAATAATATGGAATAACCTCTCACTTCCTAAGAGTATTTTTTGTCTGTGTTTTTAAAAGCTTTTTTTTTAACTGTAGCATAAAATGATTGAGAAAAGTTT
The DNA here is from genome assembly GCF_059628265.1 of Tinamus guttatus. Taxonomy (NCBI): domain Eukaryota; kingdom Metazoa; phylum Chordata; class Aves; order Tinamiformes; family Tinamidae; genus Tinamus; species Tinamus guttatus. The sequence goes on along the minus strand of NW_028288985.1, from coordinate 719,437 downwards.
GATTGGAAAACCTATACTTGAGAAAGTTGTATTTTGTGTACATGGTGAAAAGAAAGAAAATGATAATGTGCTCTCATGAATTATTGGCTTAGAAGGCTTCTGGGAAAAAAAAAAAAAACAAGCAATATATACATTAGTCTTTCTGAAATGCTTCCTGCTCCAGTTTTGTGACTGCTGGGTATCCCAAATCAAAATGTGGGTTTTCCCATCCTGTGGGGACTAAAAGATAGTTCAACTATGTGATCCTTTTCATTTGGTGCAAATGGCAGCTCAGAGTCAAAACACAATTATTTGCCAAAATGCACTTTCATTTACACATTGTGGTTTACAGTGCTTTTAATCAAATATTTGGAATATCACTTTCATTTTTCAGGAGGTGACAGCCATTCAGAGCACCTGAAACTTGTGATGTCTTATTAGAAAGAGCTTAAAAAGGAACCAATATTCAGAGGCAATGTGTTCAGCACTGTCCACGTCTTTCAAATTACACAGTCAAAAACAAAACCAAAATGTTTTTAATTGCCCTTAAGGAGCAAGCTTAGGAAGAGCCTTGTTTCGGTGTTTCCTACGCAATCGTAAATCATTTCCTTACTTGCATTTTATTTGTTCTGTTGAGCTCAGCCACATTTCAGCGCACATCATGCCTGTGCTTACTCTTCTCTTACGGCAATGTGCAAATTATACTTGGAGCTCAGATGCTGCCAGCACTAAGTGCTATGCAGAGAGCACAGGCACAACCCCCGCACTTTAACACTTTTAATATATCCATATGAGATTATTACATAATGGCTAAAATTCAGAACAGGTTAACTGCTAAAATGTATCGAACCTAAGGTAATGGAGAGGTCATTTTTATAGTAGTTTCTTACCAAATAGGTTGAAATCATGCTTATTTAACACTTACCAATGTCATGCCTCAATTAAAATCAAAAGTTTAAAGATTCATTTAAGAAGCTCTTGGATGTCTATACTGAGAGAATTTTTCTATCACAGCCTATACACTACTTTTGAGATAGAAAATACTTTGCTGTAAATTGAGGATAAACTCTGATTGCTTCCTGTCAGCCTTTTAAGTGAAAATACTTCACTTGATTACTTAAGGAAAAAGAAAAAAAAAAAAACAGAAAATAAACAAGAAAAAGTGATATAGGAAAGAGAGACACAATCTGAAACAATTCAATGTTCATGCCACACAGGTTGTTACCTTTATGAAATACCGGTAATGGCAAATATTTTTCTGTTATTTTTCATTTAAAAGACATCCATTTGGACCAGGTAAATCCAAAATCAGCAGAGACAACTACATGAGCAGGTTATTTGTAACTACTTTCCATATGAATGTGCACTACTTTGGGTATTTCTCTTGGTAGGATTTTTAAAATGCATACTGTCATCTCTCACACAACAACCTACACAGTACCACAGAACTCTCCAGATACCATATTTCATGCAAAAATTTCCCTTCTGGTTGTAATACTTGGTGATATTGCAAACCGTATTCCTAAATACTGCAATAGAGCAAATAATTTTTAGCCTGGTTTTTGAAGACTAAGAGACTGATTAGCCTGTTTATTTTCTTTGAATTTCTCTCAAAGAGTTTCTCTGAGTCCAGACAAACTTAGTAAGGAGGCAGAGGTCAGAGAGCCAAATTCTGTGAAAATTGTTGACCCGCAGACTAGAAGAAGTGACAATGAGAATCCCATTTGCAAGGCACCACAGGGTTAATTCGGCATACACGCATGTGCTTCCAGGCTGGTATGCATGGATGGAAAACTGTAAGAAATGAAGTATTAGAGAGTTTAAAATTTTTAATCAGGTAGTTTCAATTTACTGAGTTTACTAGTTAAAAGTAACTTTTGCAAAACTTAAATGAGGGTGGTGTCACAAGGCACAAGCATGCGCATTCACTTGGCCTTTTTATAATGTATTCTCAGAGATGGGTTTGATTTGTAATTTGTGGGGGTAGTTTCTTGCATTAATGATGTCTGTTTAATCCCATATGAGAAAGTTTATAGTGACTTTATCATTTCTATGACTCATAATTAACATGAGCAATTAGCTCTCTCCTGTGAATTTAGGGCTCATCTCTCCTAAAGAATACTGATTTATTTAATTTGCTTCTATAAAAAGTCAGGGTATTGTAACAGCACCCGGTGACATGCTCGTGGTTCACTGCACTGCACACTTGGACTATTTGATGATTCCTGTGCTTGTAGCTATGTGCAGCAAATGTCAAACCTCACAGGAATTAGCTTCCCACAGTGTTAACCCAAACTCTCTGACACACCGGTCAGAGGTGCCCCTTTGATTTCAACATCTTACTCTTCACGTATCCACGTTGAATCATCAGAGAAAGGCCCGTGCTGCTTTCTCTCCCCAAAGCAGGAAGAATTTGTGAAGGAAACAGATAAGATTGGGTAACACCAAGTGTAAGATACCTATAGTAAACAGTCGAACATCGCTTGTTTTTCTGTCAAGGTCGCCCATGTGACCCCTCAAAATGGCTCCACTGGATTTCTAAGCAGAGCACAGGGACCTCATGTTTTCCGGACACTGCGCAAAATGGCTGCAGCATTCTCACAACTAATAAAACCCCAGCATTAAAGGAATCCTCCTTGGGCAGGGACGATGGAGGGGGGATTCATTGTTTCCCTGCAGCTGTAGAGCTCCCGTGGAGAATAGGCTGTGCCGGAGAGGCGTCCGGCGCAGGTGAGCGGTATCCGCACCTGGCCGGCTGCCATCCCCGCCAGAGCCTGCGGCACGGGGACCGCGGGGGTCGGCTGCTAACGGGAGGGATGTGACTGCGGCTTCCTGCCCGCGGCTCCTCAGCACTAGTGCAGCGGGCTCTGAGCCGCGCAGCTGGGGCACGGCCTGCGCGGGGCAGCCGGAGCCTCACGGAGCCCTCCACGCTCCCCTCGGCTCCGCCACCGCCGTGAATCCCGGCCTTGTCCGCCCCGCAACGCGCCAGCCGCACCGCTGCCGTGCAGCTAACGAGAACCAACGCGCATCCGCGAGGGAGGCTGTCCGAGCACAGCCGAGACCGGAGCCGAAAAACATACACGTGTTCCATACTGGCTGTTTTCTGTGGAACTACAGCACTAACAGCCTCTGTTTTTACAACTTCATGATGGAAGCAACCACTGAGGCAAAGACAGTGCCTGCTTACTTCAAATCTGGCACTGTGAGCACTAGGAAATTTTTGCCTTTGTTCGTCTGAGGATCTTAGTGAATCTTTTCCCCTTCATGCGCGCTTGCTTATGATAGAGAAGAGTAAATCACTGCAAATTTCACAACCCACTCTAGAGGGACTCAAGGACTCTTTCACATTTTAATGTATTTAAAATGGTTTGCTGCTTTGCTTCATTAAGCCCAGCTCCCTCTAGATATGCCCTACTTACACACAAAAAATGCAACAGAAACATGCTTGGGGGAGTTTCATGGTTTCACCGTTTGAATCCAAAAACGAAAGGAGCATTGCAAGGTGGTATGGATTTCCCCTGTGACCCATTCTGAAGGAAAGGGCTGCTGTCCACCATCCAGCCAGCTGGAAACCCTGCAAACAGCCTTCATCTATGCTGTGCTTCCAAGGGAAAAACCACTGCAAGGAAAATTGATTTTAGAGCGATTCACCCTCAGTGACAACAACATACTTTGGCCCACCCATACAAGAAGTAAACTGCAGTCCAGTCATACAGCCAGTCTTTAGACAAGCTTCACTACACTGGTCAACTCTCTGTGCTGCAATCCTTCATTTCACTAAAGGACAAGGCTAGGCTGTGGCCAAAATCTGTAACGAAAAGTTCTAAATCCATACTGCCTCCGATGATGACTTATAATGTGTCCAATAAACAAATATTTTCCGATAAACAAATATTACTGATCACAAGTAAAGAATTTCTGCATTATAAAATATCAGAAAGCAAGTATTGCTACTGTTAAGTCAGAAAGAGAATTGTACGGTTGTTAAGCTGTTTAATTAGAATCTTACTTGTGTCTTTCTCATAAGAGTAAGATTCTGGGGGAAAATAAATAAATAAATAAACAGGCCAGTTCTGATTAATTCAAATTACCTGCTGCTAAATCAAATGCACTTCACCACTCTCCTCAGTTCCAGACAGTAGAAATACTATAACTCTTCATTAGAGTTATACAACAGCAATGTGATTCTTAAAAGAACAAAGTAGTCCTGAAGAATGACAAAGGTGACCACTGTTCTCCCTCTGGGAATGAGGAAGACGTGGACCAGATGATCTGCTGAGGCAGACTCTGCTGCCTGGTCCTAATTTCTCAGCTGCTGTACTTAGATCTTTATGAATCTGTAGCGCTGGGCTAAAAAGCTAAAAGATTTTGTTGATTAAATTGTCTTCAAAAAGATGCTTCAAAGGATTCTTATACTATTACTAAAACTAAATTATGGTGTAATATTAGCTGATTAAGACAAGACTTCAAACTGAGTAATTTCCATCAGCTGGATACAACAGTAGTTGAGCAATAATGACTAAATGGATAGCACCTGATGCAATTCATCATAATGTAATGTGGCACAAAGGAAACAAAGAAAGAACTCTCTTTTTGTTTTCCCCCCAAAAAAGGAGTTAAAGGAAAACGTGAAGATTAATCTTTTCTTTTTCCCCAAATCATTCTTATTTACATCAGCCAATCCTTTTACTGTAGCATCTCAGCATCTTATATGTTTTAATGCTCCTTCCTTACAGAGAATAAATCTGTTTTTTCAATTACACTGTCAGTTCCTCAAGGCACAGGATGTCTGATGTTATATACTGTGCCTAACTCAACAGGACTTGTACCCGGTATTCTTAAGAACCAAACGAATTCTGACTGAGTAATAACAACTATAATAGGACAAATAGCTCAAAATTACAACTTGCTCTCTGAACAAAAATTGAAGAACACATGAAAAAGCTTCATGCACATTTTAAGGAAAAGAAAATACATCTTAAACTATCTTTTTTTTTCTTAGTAAATTTATATGCTGCAGATAAATACCTATTTTCCTTTCCTCTCTAATTAATTGTCAGTGACACTGTATCTGCAGATGTCAAATGTGCAGGAAGACGTGCTCAGTAACAGACTTCTGAAAGCAAAGTTTTCAGCTGAAGGTTAACCAACCTTTGTTAGCACAGGCCATCCACTTCAGGTTATCAGCAAAAGCAGCTTCCCTTCCAATCAGATAGGTAAAAATACGAACCTGAAAGCAGAATGCAAGGGATCAAGTCAATTAATATCACAGTCCATGCAGGGTGGAACTTCAATGCCGCTGTGCCATTCACAGGCATAGACCCTCTCTCAGAAGTGTGCCTGGTTAAATAGCATAGAAGGTCTTTTCCAGCCTAGATGATCCAGCAGTGTTTTACACAACAGGCTCAAAATTTGATTCATTTTATAACAGATATCACTGCTTCTACGTTTTGTGCAGTCTGAAAGTAAAATAGATCAAGTTCATGAATGGAAGTTGATATTTGTAGCTGAATTATGAATTACATACTGCAATAGAAATTCCGGCCAAACCCTACACACATCCCCTTATCTTTCTTACCAGTATTATTAATAGAACTGCCATTTTCCAAACTTTCCTATAGGTACTCAATCATAATCCTTAAAATGCTATACAAAATAAAAAGTGTTCCAGAACAATTTATTCAATCACAAATTTGATATCAGATTTACAAAGCAGACACAAATAAAATCTACAGAAAACTCAAAGTAATGTCAAGACGTGAGAAATTTGTAAACTTCTCTAATCTAAATGATTTAAATTTTAAAAAATCCAAGAATTCAACTTTTTTATTTTTTTTTCAATTAGCAACTCCCTCTCATTTGCAAAGATGGGAAATATGATTTGTGGAATATCACAGCTTTATATTAAGCTCACTTTTTGTTTTTTTTTTTAAACATTTTTTAAAAAATGTTTTCAGAGAATTTTTCTCTCCTCTCAATTGCAATGCTATATGCTATGCTATATTCATCATTTTCCTTTTGGCTAATTACCTAATGGCCAGATCCTGTTTTTAGGCATCCATGCTATCTTGCATTATCATTATGCTTAGCAACAGTATCTACAGCTCAAAATGTTGCCCTCCTTTCAGATATAAACTGTACATGGAAAGCAATTACGATTTATATCGTGTAGAAGGTATACACACAGATTGCTTAGCACTGTTGATTAGCTTGAATCAGTTACCATGGAAAACCCTATTCTAATATTCTACAGAACACCACATCAAAAAAAGAGGTTCTTCCATGCTTTGTTGATGGCTACCAAAAGCCTTAATAAACAAAATCTTTATTCTCTAAGCAGAAGTGAAAGGGCACAGTGAAATTTATACCCTCGAAATACAACATAAATCACTGTCACAGTTTATCTTCATGAAAGCAATGCTAGAATATAGCCTATGAAGAGACAGGATCCATCTGAGAGATTTATATCTAATGATCTGCTTTAATCTATAAAGAATCAAACTACAGTGTGTTCCTAATAAAAGGAGACCAATCTTATCTGAAAGAATGAGTGGCAAATATGATAATAGGCTTAGGCAGCAACCAAACTCCATTAAACATACAAATAATAAAATTTCAACAAACGGGTGTCATAGATCATCATGAGGAGTTAACTGTCTGGTACCATTGCAGGGATTTTAATGATTTTTTTCCTAATGTATTTTATACACAGGGTTTATGTTTGCAGTTTCTCTAGAAAATATTTCAACCATCAGCAAAAATGCTGCTAACTGGCTGACACTGCTTGAAATAAAATAAAAATAAAAGCAATACTTTAGAATGTTAGCACTGAAGATGAGGGATCAAACTTCGTTTGATCCTGCTTCTTATTATGTTAAAGAACAGTGTTTTTTTTCCTTCTACAGTCACCATGCATGTTGCCTAAAAGTTGTTTACTAGCTCCACCATGAAGTATAAAAGCAAAAATAATTTATGAAGTAAATATATAAATAAGAGTAGATATTTATCTGCATATATTATCCATCGGTTTAAAGCTATTTTTCCCTGTTTTTCCCTGTGTCTGTTTCACACTCTTGTTGCCTTACCTGTGCACAGGTCATAGCTCAGCTTACATGTTTGGTTTGTTCTCTATTCTTTATTGCATCCCTCCCCACCTCATTTCAAAAAATAAGAGAGTATTGTTAATAAGTTTCTTGCTTTTTCAGCTGGGGAAATTTCTGAAGCTGAACCTTTAAACTCTGGACATGCACCAGGGATGCATAAACTCAACCATCAGCAAGGAAAAGTAAAAATGATGATTTAAATGACAGCCATTTCAGTGCTAAGCACTTCATCTGAAATATCCACTTAACAGTTTCATCCATTATGCATGGAGTAATCTGCAGTCCCTGAACTGTCCTCACCTCTAAAACTTCATTCAACGAACAACACGGAGAGGACCAACAGGGACCTCGCTCTATGTCAAGCAGGACAAGTCAATCTGCAAGATTCTACTCACTGGAATTGTGAAGCCCTACCATGATGTCCAACAGCTGGTAAAGCAGTATTTCTGGAAACTTCAGATACTGTATGGAAGGGGAAATATGACTTCTACTTGCAGCTGACAGGAGAGAATTCTGTTTGCAGCTGCAAACTATTTCATGGGCACCTTCAGAAAAATAACCTTTCATTTCTGGCTCACCAAGAAATAACAACAGTCTTGCTGCAAGACCTGTTGAATTTAAGTTAAAAGTAGGATATAAGGATAAAATCCAAGCTTTTCTTTTGCAGCTAATCTGTGCATAGGTCACCAAATGGACTGATTTGAGCCAATGAACCAATGTGAGACTAGGCAACTGACTGAACATCTAGGCAGCCTCACCATGAAGAGCTGCCTTAACTGACATACTTCTCCAAGTAGAAGTTTTGGGCAGTTCTGGAGATTCTCCCAAGAAACTTTTGCTGTGTCTAGACCATCTGATAGACATTGTTTGTATACTGCAGTGTGTTGGATTGGCAACCTGGGTGGAGAATCCGGCCACCCCATCCATTCCTCCAAGGAATTCCTCCTGTCAAATTTACCAAACTATATACACAGCTAAGACACTTTTAAATAGTAGAAAGTGGCAGGAACAGTCATGTAGGACAGTCTTTTGAACACCTCTTTAAGATAGAAGATGATTTGTATGTAATTTAAGATAATCAAATGCAATGAATGCATGTACTGGGATGGTCAAATACAGCACAGGCCAGCTGGAAATAACAGTTCACTGGAAAAAGTTAGGGGATTTCCCCCTAACTCAGATGAAAATACCATTACAAGGACCCTGCAACAGAGACTCATTTCGTCGTCTGCACAGCAACTGAGCACCCTATTCACAAAGTCTGATTCTGCACAGGAGCATTAATCCTACACAAAGATCCCAATACTTTGTTTAACGCGTTGTGCAACAGGCTCAGTGGTGGACCAGGCAATATTTTCATTTGATCAACAGCTAAGAAAATTACATTAGGATCAAATGAGATCACAGCTGGTCTAGATATGATACTGAAGTTGAAGTTCAAGATTCGCAAAAGCTATTCTCTAATTGCCTAAATTTTGTGAACAGAAAAACAGAAAAATGAAAAAGGCTGCCATTAACATACTTGCAAATAGAAGTTTGAGAGAGAAAAAAAAAAGCATATTTGTCACCTGAAAAGTGAAAATAAACATCCAGGAAAAAGCTCATTTTTATATGGACACTTCTTTTCCTACTCTGCTTTCCTACTCCTGTAAATACAACCCCCCAAACTACATTCTCAGTCTATTACAAGCAAAAAAAACAAGTTCTTGCTCACTCCTTTTGAACATGTTTAAGAGCAAATGAGAAAAATGCATTGAAGAGTAACAAAGATTAAAGTCAAAAGAATAGATATATTGGCTATATTTGCATTGATAAATTATCAGGAAATAATACAAAATTCTAATGCCGAGGGTCACGAAGCGCTGTGATACAATCTGTGCAAGATAACATTTCCACAGGATCTTCAGCCCATCATAGACCTTTTCTGTCTGAGGTGCTGAAAGCCTGAGCTTGTGCTGCAGTCAGCAGGAGGAAGCCCTTATCTCATGAGACTGAATCCTTACACTTCAAATCAGTCAGCATTCAGGGTTCAAGGTTCTGCATTATTACGTTATTTTTCCTTCAATATCAAAAATGTCCCTTTTGGAGAAATCTGCATTTATACATTTCTTTACATTTTCAGCCATCCTGCAATTACACACGGTATTCAGACAACAATTTCATAGCCATGTTTTCTGTCTTCTTGATACCCCAAATGCTCTATAAACTGCTGGGACAGTTCAACAGAAACAAACCCCAAATAATTAATAGGTCTATTTAGCTGGAAAACAAGATGCTGTAAGCAAAACCAGCAACAAAACAGAGCACTTCCTGGGCCTGGGGATCATCAAGCAGCTGAGTTCTGCTTTCCCAAACATCCGCCTCTCCCCAGCAGCTCTGTGCACGGCTCTACCTCAGCACTGTGTGCAGCGCGAGAGGAAACGGACGCTGCAGCTAATCCCCGGCGTGCGGGAGGCTGCGCTGCTGGGGCGCACGTGCTCGCGAGGAGCCTCTCTGCATTGGGACGACACAACTGCTGAGCCGCTTCCAGAAAATTCAAACAAACCCCAGGTCGAACATGAGGGCTTCTCTCGGGGGTGTGTGGAAGGAGGCGTTTTTTACGCTCTAAACAGAACATTTACATGGAAAAATTACAGAAAGTTTCAACAACCTGTAGCACTGAGTAAGAGTGCTGACCTTTTGTGGATTCACAGAAAAGCACAAGGCAACTAGATTTATGAAGTATAATTTCTCACTGTCAGAATCCCCCCCTATGTTTGAAGACAATCTTGGCACCACATTATGAGATTATGCTGTAATTTTACACTGGGCAAGGGTATATCTGATGATCAGAAAATGACCAAAACTGCATTAGCACAGGCTTATCACTTCTAAAAGTTTGATGCTTGATATGGTTTTGAAAGGTACAAGACACCTGAGCCTTTTTATATGGGACACTAGATCTAGCTGCATTATACACCTTAAGCTACTGGTCTTGCAGAACTGGGCAAGATCCCTTCCCCAGCAGGTTGGTCAACTGGCTGCTTTGTATGGCACAGTGAGAGCTTGGTGCTGATGAATTATATGTAAAGATTATATACACAGGTTGAATATGTTGTACTAAATAAGCTCTTAAATTTTGTCACTTGAAAACAAAACAAGTACAAAATACATCTAAGGAGCAAGGATATTTTCTAGTTTACCCTTGCTCCCCAGTGTACAGTATGTTTTAATGCTGTTACACATGCAACCAATAATGTACAAGGTGCAATACAACTGCAAAAGCATATTTTGAATGAACTGAATTCTTAGCAATTTAACAGTTAATTTGGTAAAGGACATTTCCACAGATGTCTGGAAAATTTCATCCCAGAGACTCCTTTTCAAAAAGTTATGATTATTTAGAAAAAAAATTTACCAATGGCCATTGGCTACCTTCACTAAAAACTTTCAACTTTCAGCAAAAGCTGTAACATTTCTCCCACCTTTGGAAATTACTTTGAGATCATTGGGTTAAAGGTGCTATAAATATTTTAGATCTATAGAGTGCCAATAAAATCTTTATACAACACCATCCATTGCACCATATATACCACATATTTTTACTGAGGAACGCTTTTAGAAATATTTTATTGAGTTGTAATAAATTTTATTCATTCTATTTTTGATGCCTATACATGGGTATAGTCAGCTGTAATACAATGAGTTCAACTATACGGGCATAGAGAAAGAGGGAAACTTAAACACACACTTTTATAACTTCCAAAAACAACCTAATGTTTTCTATCTTAATGAGGACACCATTTTAAAGAAAAATACACTATTTATTCGAGCTAGGAACAAGTTCTGTGCCCTCATTTCAAAAGCTTTGGTTTTAGTCCTGATGGGTCTTGAAATGCAAGACTCCATATCTTTCATCACAAACCATTAACTACCATCTTTAGATAAACATAATCCAACGATTGTGATAATTGTTGTTCTTCAGAACATTGCTACATTTGCTGAAATATAGAACAGATATTTTCTTTGCTAAATGCAAAATATTAGCCTAAACAAAATAGTTTGTCTAAACAGAAAGGAAAGGGATTAGAGCAGAAACCATGACATAACCAAGTTTTTTTGATCTAGCTGAAGCCTCTGCAGAAAAAGCACACTCATACAATTTATGCTACTACGCTACCTAACTCCCTTGCATATCAACTAACTTCCTTGCAAGAATCCATGAGAAAAGATCAAAATCAGACTAAATTTGAAGTAACCCAGTGCTGCCAACTTCCCCACTTAACTTCTGTTCCTGCATGGCTCTAGGATGTGAGGAGAACAGCAGCGACGCGCTCGCAGAGCCCTTCCCTGTGCACGGTGCAGACAGATTAGAGGATGACATCATGGACAAAGCACTGGTCTTTCCCTCCCGGGATTTTGTCCAGCCTACAGTCCTATCAGATAATGAGTTTGGCAATCTCCGCTCGTCTCTTTTGGACACTAATCCCCATTACAGAATCTCTATAATTCATCATATAATTTAACACACCTGGCAGCCTCACCACCAGCTCATTCTGTTGTTACGTAATAGCCCAGAGTGAAGTCAAGGGTGGTTAATGCTCTGACAACCAGCTATTATCTCCCGTAACAGCTGATTTGGAGGGGATTATTGCAGTCATAAACCATTTTATAAAAATTGGCGACTGGGAAACCAGTGTAACAAAATAAGGTGATATTTAGAAGTTTTATCACTGATTTTCTACCAATCTATAATGGAGCTCCTAGCATCCAAAAAATGCTGGAGAGGAAACTTGAGATTAAAGGTACAGCTCATGAGCCAAGAATCTGAGGCCTGACTAAGCTTCTAGCCAGAAAAGCTTGACTATTTTGAGGTTACAGCTGCCTTTTTTTTTTTTCTTCCCTGTCCAGTTGACTTCTTACTTTTTCTGTCTTGATGAAAATAGAAATTAGCTTATCTCTTCCATTTACCAGCATTCTTTCCTCTTCCCTTTGAAGTATTTCATCACTTATTACTTCAGATTTAGATCCACAATATTCTTAACACCCAAGCAAGAGACTCCCTTGCTATTAGGACCAGTTCCTGTGGATATTAATTGAACCCTCAGGCAGGACAAAGAGCTGTACTCAATTTATGGGATAAGGAGTCAGCTCACAGAAACTGTGGGAAGAGTTGGGAAGAGCGGTGAGATTCTAGTTTAAACTGGAATATCATTAACATACAAACAAAACAGCCTAAGGAATTAGTATGTATAACTCTCACTGGAAATAAGAATTGGTTCTATATAATTCATAAAAAGGCTTAAAAAAATCATCAGAAGTCCAGCTATAGCAGAATCTAGTGTTTGCAAAAGCACTCAATTCCATTACCAAAGACAGACTGATTTGGTAGATATTACCCTGATGTGCCAAATGGCATAGGACCTCTGTTCCCTTAGGATACTTTCTCAGGCAAGTAAGTATTTGGAAAATTACAGGCATAACAGAATAGAACCAAAGGCTTTATTTACAGGAACAGGAAACCGCTTGCCCATGAAATGTTAAGATAACCTTGCTAATTAATTGAAAGCAAAAGTCAGACAAAGTCAAATAGTTGCAAACATAGAGACTTCTCTGATGGAAGAGCATCACCACTGTCTGGCAACCCCTGGTAGGAATGAATGCTTATTGCTGGGCATGCTAAAAGTGGCTAATCAAAAGCTTCTAGATCAGGAAGCACTACTTCTCCTTTAAGGAAGTATTTCCAAAATTGCTGAGTTGGTGGATGGAAAAATAAATGAGATTTTAAATAAAAACTGTCTGTCAGGGTGAAAATCATATAATTCTTTAGATACAGTGCCTATAAACCATGAATTGTTTGAACCATCGCAGCGTTACAGCACGGACATTAAATAGACATCGTATTCCTTTATCTTGACATTTCAGCCAACTGGAGGCAATTGCTGCTCAGACTGTCAAAGTATCCTCGTCAGGACTAAAATTGCTATACTGCCTTTACGTTTACCTTTGATTAAAAATTAAGTTTAGCTCTCCTTTATCATTTTATGTAGCCCCACAGCATCCGTGTGTTCTCAGAGTTAAATCAAGTCAAACTAAATATTTAATATACTGTTCTAATTAGCTACAAACTATTACCTGATTTAAGTCTGTAAATGAATGTGAAAAGACTCTGGAGGCCTAACGTTAACCTTCATCCACGCTGGTTATATGAGAGAAATTACAGGCTCTAATTAGACTCTTCAAATTGCTAAGAAATAGAATTTTCATAACCAGCTTATTAAAAACCGAAGGCTCCCTTGGGAAAGGGCAAATTGCTTCTACCCTGATCCGCTTATCCTTGTACAACACCATACAGAAGACTCATGTTGTCTGACTTACACAGCTCATATTTCTTCCAAATTAATGAGCACGCAAATTATTCCAGCTGCCCCCTTGGCACGGAGAAAAATTGAAAATCCATGGCTGCCAAGTGACGTGTATAACCCAGCTGCTAAATAAAATGTGCTTAAGGGGACACAGCTGTTGAGGTGCCTATTTACATTAAAATAACCGAGTCCGTGAATACAGAACAAATGCCTAAAGACAGCAAAGTCTATAACACTATTTAACCCTTTCATTAAACTAGGTCACAAAAATTTGCAGCATCATTTCTAGTCTATATGTAAAAGCATAACCTTTTAACCTTAGGATGCATTCCTTCTAATCTGTTTAATCCTAGAAAGTTCCTGATTTTCTATTGCAGAACTGGTAAATTCAGAGGAATCACATTAAATATTTCAGCTCACATGTCAACAAGGGTTGCAAATTTGTCAAAATGAATATACTTGGGGAGGAGGGAAAAAAAAAAAAAAAAAAGAAAGAAAAAAACTCCATTTCTTAGTCTCCAGAAATGCGTGCAATGCAATGAAAAGCATTATCTTCTAGACAGCAGAAATTCTGAGAATATTTACTGAAGCTATACACAGATTTGCAGAGTTAGACTAAAAGCAGACACTTACAATTTGTGCCTTAACCTACACAGGCTGATGACTTATTTCCACATGAAACTGAAAGCACTAGGTATTATGTTTAAAACGCTAAATGGTACAGCACCTTCGTTCCCTTAGGGTTAACATTCTTCCAAGCAAATTCATGATTCGGTTGTTCATAAAACACATTTTTTAAAATGTTTTATAAAGCATGATTGTAAGACATGACTTGAAAATTACTATGTCCATTGAGGAGCCATGGAAACAAGAGAGGCCAATATAATGTTTCTTTTTACTACTCAGGAACTACTTGGCCAGCAGATGCCTTAAAGCTAGCACCAAAATACAGTTTTAAATTCTCATGATACCAAATGTTTATTTTATTCCATACGTACGAGATCCAAGCCATAAAAGAAGTGTGTATGCAAGATAAGTTTAACAAGAAGTGTCCAAAAATACCCAGCAGATCGTGTAGGGAAGGTTCAAGTAGTCAATGGTTTATTTGTTTCAGCCTTCACCGGAAAGCCTAACTGCAAGCAGTCACTTGACATAAGTATTTTTAACAATAGCACTAGGAGTTGAGATCATATTTGGAAAAGAAGAGTAAATGAGTCTGATGTGTTCAAATCAATGAAGCTTCTCAAAATTTCCCATAGAGTATTCAAGGAACAAATCAAAGGAATCTTTGAACTATCAGTGAGTATTTTTGAGCATCTGTGAGCAACAGAGAAAGTGCCATGGATTAGAAAAGAGCAAGCATGCTATCAAATATTTTTAAAATACTTAAAGAAAAGAAACAAAAAAACACCTCATAGAATTATTTCATAGATTTTGCTACAGAGACAGTCACTTGAAAACATGATTAACAATCAGTCCGCAAGCATGTACAAGGTTAATCAGAACGAGCCAAGAAGCAGTCTAAGAACCATTTTGAGAAACTAATCTGCTACCCTTTTATGAAAGCTCTCGATTGCAGTATGTAAGAGAAAGGAAGAGAGATATAGTTGGGCTAAATTCTATAAGTATTTTCACACGAAGCATGGTCATCAACAGAAACCTGTGGCTCACGGCCATCAAAGCTTCCATACTGCTTATTGTCATAGTAAGGCAGAACTTTTTAATTGGCACTGACAGGAAGACAAGTGGCAGGACGTTGTGTGCTCGCTGGTGCGAGTGTACAGTCAAGTGTAATTTAACAATATGATCCAGGATTTGGATGACATACTAGAGAGGACACTTAGAAATCGGTCAAATAATGGAGCTGGAAGGTTTCTAAGTAATTTGGAGTGGAATTAGAATTCAAAATAATATCTTTGAGCAAGAGAAACAGTATGAAATCAACATAAAAGCAGTCCAAACGTACAAAACTAGGAGGAAAAGTTCTAATGCAATCACAAAAAAAAAAAAAAAAAAAAAAAAAAAAAAAAAAAAAAAGAGAGAGAGGAAAATGGTTTTGCCAGCAGAGCACCAGAAAAGGATCTGGAAAGACGGAAAGAACCGCAGACTGCTCATGAGTCAACAACGTGACACTAGTGAAATAAGGGCAAGTACGAGCCACCATGCGGCTGCAAGGAGGGGACTTACATGTACATTTGGAACACACAGAATGGAAAAATCTTTCACTGGAGCACATGCTCAGTATGGGGCTTGAGGCTGCTCGAAAAGACTATGGTAAAGTCAGAACCTTGAATGTGCATGAGAATTTGCTTTAGTTCTTGTTTGCTAGCCGAGTTAATTTTATAGGCACTCTTAAGCTATAATGTCATCCAATATAAAACACACACTTAACAAACCCAGATTCGTTATAACATAATGATCACCATGAAATAATAATAATAAAAAACCCTAGGTTTGTTTCATCAGACTTGATACTGCTGATCAAAGCAATCATTTAATGATGGCACCTGTGGTTGACATCAGGTATTGCAGTAGCTGAGCTACAGAAACGTATGTCTCATTAATCTCTTTCTACTAGTGACAACACATTAGCTTTTTACTTGTCAGTTTGAATTCATTCATGCTCCAGCACATGTTAAATATCAGCAATAGCAACAGACACTTTCAGAAGGATCTATTTTGATTATCTGTTTTATATTTGGAACATAAAAGAATGAGGAACTGAAATTCTCTGGACACTAAATAGGAAAAACAGCTTAGTGAGGTTCATCCTTTGAGTCCAGAACTGCAAAGAGCATTTAATAAAATAAAAATAAAATAAAATAAAATAAAATAAAATAAAATAAAATAAAATAAAATAAAATAAAATAAAATAAAAATAAACATGACTCCCAAGCTATACTCTAAGTTCTGTAGTTAATTATAAAAACATGCCCTGTTTGCTCTCTCGCTTTTCACTGCTGGTTTTGCATTGTCCAAACCATAGAAAAAAATGTGCAGTGATGTCACCGCATGTATCACGAGCAAGAAAAGCAGATGAATACTCTATAAACACTCTTTGCTCCTAGAACATGTAGCCTAAACAAAGGGCTTCCTCTGCCGTTCAGAGGAGCATGGGAAGCAGCAGCGAAACAAAGCGAGGACATCTCAGTGTTAGCAACCTTACGTTTGACACTGATTAAGAAAGAGAGGAAAGTTAACTCAGTGGTGACAAACGTGGAAGCAAAAAGATAAAAAAAAATTCATTTTGCTGAAGAACTCTTGTTACTGAGCGACTGATCTCGTCGCCAAGCTCCCAATACTCTACATCACTGGGCACACTTTCCCTTGGGGAAATAATTGAATTTACCCAAATAGCACCTCTTCTGGCTTTTTACTGCCTCCATCACTACCTCAATTACAAGGTTTAAAATCATCTCAGTGAATCAGAACTCTGGGACATTTTAATAGGCAGCCCTGTTTTAAGTACCTATAAAGCTCCTATACCTTCCATTTTTTTCTAGTGCAGTCCCCGGAGCTTCCTGTGGGGCCCAAACACAAACACATTTTTCTCATAAGTGGGATGACAAAGGTCTGCACAGACACATTTTCAGAAAATGGCTGTCCCACCTATGAGCATCTTCCACGATTCCCATAAGTTAATTTCCGTCAATCATCACAGATGAGCCAGAGCAAACCACCCACAATCCTGCTGTCTCCAGAGGCATCACACTTATCTGGAGTTCAGGATAAAATAAGCTTTTAGTCTTTAGTATCATTACAGTTGTATAAAAAAAAAAAAAAAAAAAAAAAAAAGTACTTTGAGAATAAAAAAAGGAGAGGAAAAAATGAAGTTAAAGAAAAAAGAGGAGGTGATTGGAACAGGGAAATAAAGACAGAGGAACAGAAAGTCCTCAGTATCATGTAAAAGATGAGATAAGCTGTAGTACAAGAAGAGAAAAAAAAAGCAGGAAAAAAAGCCTAAGCATTAACAAAGGGAATAACTTACAGCAACAATAAAACATAACACTTTCTGGAATGGAAATATGAAACAAAGGGCACTAAACTGATGAGTTTTCACCAAGACAGAGAGCAACAAACGAAGGAACTGCAGCGAGGATTTGTCCTGAAATCTCCTACAGTCCTGAAGCAGGACACATTCCGTCCTTACTGCAAGAAAGGCAGGAAAAAAATACAGATCCAAGTGAAAATAATAACTATATATATATATTAGAAAGAGAAAATATGAGCCTAACATCATTGCATCTAGTGATCTAGTGAAAGGAAAACTATGCCCACACAGAAAAACGATAGTAAGGAGACACACAGAAATACACCACACTGTCTCGGTAGGGAAGGGAAGAGGGTTGTGTGTGTGTGTGTGTGTGTATGCAATCGTTAAATGAGTGAGACCAACGAGAGCAGGAGTTATTCAGTCAAAGGTTAGTTACGGCAGACAACACCGTACACCAGGAGCTGAAGCCCCAGGCAGCAGGGCTGAGAGCCCTGGGCTGGTGGCAGGGCTCAGTGGGGCCGGCACATCTCAGGTAGGTGGCCACCAAAGGGTGAGGAATGGCCAGCTGGGGGCAATGAAGCTCCAGGAATCTTAACCCACAGTGCAATGAAACAAATAAATGCAGCCCCCTCCTCGCAAAATGGCTTATCCATCCGTGACTCCCTGCTCCTCCTCGTGTCTCACTGTGCAATTTCACTTTAATCTCTACACAAGACCCAAGGATGGGAACAACTATGTGCAAAATTCATTCAGCTTCTTAAGAGCTTTTTCTCAGTAATGCCAGGTGTGGATTAAAACATATGGTACAACCTGTGCAAAGTACAATCCCAGATATGTCAGCTGCAGGGAGAAGAGAAAGGAAGAGAGGGTCCTCCTTCCTGGGGGGCAAAGAACCTCCACCTTTTAGCCTTTCCTCTGGGAACATTTTGCCCGGATACCAGCCTGTTTCTAGAAGTAAAGCACATGGTTTATGCTAGTATCAGAGCCACTGAAACGAGAATCTGGAGTGACCTTTTCCTGAATTTCCCACGTATAGGAAAGTCCTAGAAAATTCCCTTTTCATTTATTCACAGTAAACTATCATTTTACCTGAAGATTACTCACATTGATAGCACTTTGTATTTCCTTAATCCACATACAATAGGCCCAGCATGCTGAAATCTTATAAAGGATAAGACATTTGAATAATAATATATAAAAACTAGTTCTAGCTCTAAAATCTCACTGAAGAATAAATCCAATTTTTAATGACAGTGCATTCATCTGAAGGAAATAACACAAAGCTAACATCATTTCTTGGTCCAGAGTGTCAACTTTGCCGGTTCCGTTTTCACTCTCAGATCAACTCAATAGCCATATAGATAAAGTATGGAAAAGGTATGAACTCTAACCTCTGTGTTCACATGACACCCACTTTAAATACAATCTACACACAGGTCTGCAAGAGCTTGCTTTGGCTCTTTCCTAGTCCCCCCTTTTTTTTTTTTTTTTTTTTTCCCCCCTCTCCTTGAAAGTACAGAGATGAATTATATCAAGGTTCCTGTTTTAAAGCAGCACTAGAAATAGTTGACATATATAAATGTAAAAAGCAGTTCAAGGTATTTCTTAAACAAGATATTCAGAAAGGCTCTGAATGTCTGGAAAATGTTACCGCGTCAGACATGGGTATCTTTACTATTATGTGGAGTTCTGAAGTGCTTTCTTTGATTTTTTTTTTTTTTTTTCCTCTCCCATTCCTGTGCATATGGAGCTGTTAGAAGAGCTCATGAGAAGATACGGGCTGCAGTGATCTCAGCCTCTCCAGATCCAGCCAGGGCTATTGATTATCTGGGCCACTGGCAGGGGGAGATTAGGATAAGGCTGACAGTTAGCTGGCTGATGTTGAATCAGGAGAAAACCCAAACGATGCCAGCACAGCCAAAAGAAGCAGTCAGCTGATATAGCGAAAATTATATCCTTCAACAGATTCACACAGGCCAGAGAAGAGCTTATTGTCCTGCAGGTAGCCTAATATTGTATTAGCAGGCTTCCTAAGGCCTTAGAGTATTATTTATAAAATAAGAAAAAAAGAAGTAATAGCAAATTGATATGAGGCCCAATAATTGGATAAAGTCATTAATATTTTGCCTCTGGATACACTGGTTTAGCTTTTAATGCAAGTCACTAAGGAAACAGTGTTTGTGTCTGTCACACAGACAACAGTGAATAATCAGGTAGCAATTCATAGCCCTGAAGCCCATTCCTTTCTCTGCCAGTGACACAGAGAAAGGGATTTTCTTTCTGTGCTTGTATTCCATTTGTAGTCTGACCTCAGCAGTTGAAGTGTAATTATTCCAAGTCAAGGATTGTCTTTTCCTATGCATAGACATTGCAATTAATATCACCAAACGAAAAATGAGAAAAACAGACTTTCTACCAAGACTGTTTTGCAGCCATAACAGCATGACATTACGATCAAAATGAATGTACATCAGTCTGACATTACAGCAGGAGAACTAGTGGTGCTTGGTGTTACATCTGGCTCATCCCCATGTTATCAAATTGCTCCACTTACATGCACACTAAACACATCCAAAATAACAAGTTTTGAGATTTTTAAATAACGTCGACTTGAAAATTAAAACTGCTCAAATTCTCCATGGAATAATTAAAGAACACCATTTCACTTGAAACAATTTAAGGAAATGACAATAGTCAAAGAAAAAACCTCTTCAGAGTCCAAGTCTTTATAAGACTACATCCAGATCCTGCTACAGATCTCCTTACTGATTGGTAGGTCTATATGTGAAATGCTACTTAATAGTTCACATTCTTCACTCTGATTTCCATTGAATTTAATAGAGTTATTTTTGATTTTGAACGATATAATAAAGTAGAATTGATCTTACTCTCTGATTGCATCCTGGGTATATCTATTCCTGAGTCTCATTTTAAGAGTCCCTCAATTTATTCCACTTCTCCATATCTCACACCTTTTCCATTTGCAGAATCTCACAGCAGACTTTTTAATCTCAGCTTCCCTTATCTCTTTACAACTTTACCTCTGTCCAGATCATTCTTTATAACTACTACGTCTAATTTTACTAACAGAATAACAGACTTTACAATTACTATATTTCTTGATCCATTTGCTGCTTTTATGAGGACAGGTCATTTTACCCACCTATATATTTTTGCTATAGTTCTGTCATTCCCTTTGTTAACCCCCCACCCTCCTTTTTATTTTTATTTTTATTTTTCCCAAGATCCTCTCAGATGAATATTCTCTGTCAGCAACCCCCATAGACCAGTCAATGACCAAACCAGGTGAACTACTTATTTGCTGCGCCAACCTGGGTGGAACTTTAAAAGTACTTCACAAAATTAAGTCCTAAATGGAAAAATCAACAGCAATATAAAACTATGGGGAAATATCTTAAGTCCTATAGGAATAAAATTCACAGCCAATATTATATATCTCAAAAAATAGCTTTTCACTCAAAGTTTTAATGTTGATAAGACAACTAAAACAGGAACTGTTTGTAATTTCTCTTTTTCTAGAGATAAGAGTGGACACTGCATTTAGTTTTTCCTCTGTTTCTTGCCTTTTTGTTTTCATAATCAAGTCTTTTTCATCTTTGAACATTGTTCAGGAGTTTGGGAATTATAAAGGTAAAATTGTATTTGTACTTAAGATTACCATCTAATCATGACATTTTACTAAGATTTATTTTATTAAAATAATTCAAACTTTCTGAGTAAATTAAAGTCTGTCTGATCTGAAACTGAAGGAAAGGCTACATCACCACATCTCCTTACAGTCTATAATTAGCAGCAGAGTAAATTTTAAATGCTCACCCAATTCAAAAGCAACATGTTTGAAAAGAAATGAATCACTGAAGACCTAAGAGTCTGTTAAAACGTTGATTCCCCAACAAGAACACAGTGGGTGGATAAAACTTTGGAATCTCTTGCGATTAAAATGTTTAGGTTATGTCTTACATTACAAAGATGCATTTTAAAGCATCCTGTCCTAAAAGATTTAATTGATCTATCCTCTGCTCAAACAGCAGTCCTCACTTTCTTGCATACTTTGGCATAGGTTGGGGGTGCTAAAACTGCACCTTTCATGCTCCTCTCCTCAATCAACACACAACCCATTATAAACATCCCAAAGTCCAGCCTGGCAGTTATCCCAAATGCTCCAATCAAAGAGATTTTGTTCGGGTTTATCCATTCAAAGTCAAGTTTGTTTATTTTTTTTTTTTCATTCATTTTTGTCTATAGTACCAGTAGAGATCTCAGAATCAAGTGGCCACCAGTCTAAACATAAAAGCTATCTATTTACAAGCTTTCATATTACATTATTATTACACGCAAAACTTTGGCTACACTGAAGCAGACTACATATACCATTGCATACATACAGACACTCCAGATATTTCCCATTCAAGCAGGATACAAGGCAGTTAAAGAGAATGAATTTATGTAGACAGAATTCAAAAAAAAAATGGAAATTTGCTGGATTTATTTGAATCTATTTGAAAGAGCCAAGATATGCAAAGCTCCAGGGATCTAAGCAGACTCCTAAATGTTGGCCCTAAAACAAGGAGGGAATAGAATTCAGAACACCTCATTTTTAAGCCATGATCCTTAATACCTTTACTTTTTTAACATACAGTATTTTAAATCTGGAGCAGATTTCATGTATAGGAATATAAATTGAGAGACTCACATGTGAAAATCTAGTTTGCAATAGACAGCATCTGGAAAATTGGAAGTGAGCTGTGTGAACAGAGGTTAGTTTCTCATGAAAAAAAGTTCCTCAAAACTATCACTCCAGGTGACTTGTACTGCAGTTTTCATGGCAGATCACAGTAATGATGCATCGCAGAGGAGTTTTAAAGAGAATTCTCTCTAAAAATCTGCCAGTTGTGATTGCCGGCTCCTGGATAATATTTATGAAGATTTCCAGGACTAAAGCAGTAAACTTGTGCAAAATATTTTGCAAGAAAGACAGATTAATAAAATGCAAAGAAAGCTAGCAAATTTCTGGAAAGCAGCAGCACATTTTCTACCTGGCAACTACGTAAACTATGTTAAATAATTATCATACGTAATGACCAACAGTACTGCTTGCTTTGGAGATAATAGGGCAAGATCTATACAAGAATTTAGGTTCCACCCACATATAGGTACTTAATTTTATTTTCTGTAGGTTTCCTACTGCCTGCGTCCATACTAAACATGCAGAAACGCAGCTTGGAGCCAACTTGCAACCATTTTTACCCTGTGAGCACCTAGGAAGAGCTTCAGGTAGAATCTGAGACAATCCAGCCTCTCTTTTTCACAGGACAAGCTCTATGGGGGCCCTATGAACTTTTTCCATCAAGTGACCAGTTTCTGACACTCGCAGGACAACCACCATTTCTCCTACCCGTTCGCATGGTCATGTTGTGGGAATATCAGCAGTCAGTCAATGGTTTGGTCTCCTTAAGGAATCTGATACTAATATGGCAGTAGAGCCGTAATAACAAATGACAGCAAAATTATTAGGTACCACCACTGTCACCCTACACAACACACCAGTCTAGTGCCCTGCTCCATACACCTGCTGCTGTGTTTTGGATCCTCCACTTGCTTTCTCTACCTGAAAGTTGGACAGAACGATTACAAGCCCTTTCTGAAGACCTGCTATGCTCTAATGATCCCAAGTGAAGAATGTGCAAAGAAAAGACATTATTTGGCTTAGATATTCTATATTACAGGAAAGAAGAAATAGATTTTACCACCTGCATCAATTTATAATACAATCTCCATGCTAGGGAGAGCCTTCTAGAAACAGGTAGCAGTGCCCTTGCTCTGCCCAAGGGGACACATAGGTTGTTGAAGGAGAGAAACTTTAGCCTTCATTCATAGCCCCCTGACACACATGCACTTTGTCCAAAAAGGTTCACTAGTGTCATAATACTTGGGTTTTTTTGTTTGTTTATTTTAATAAGGTCGAAGATTCCAGAGGTTTCACCAATTGGTATCCTCTGCTCACTGAGTATGTGAAGCCAGATTTGATTTAGGGACATGTGGAGCCCAAATTTAGGCTGCTTATGAAGACAACAAGCAGCACTCAAGGTGTCGGGTCAGGCAGTTCTGCTTATGAAAGTGGTAAACTCACATACAAGTACAGAGGAAAGGTCATTGAGATCCAAATGCTTCTCAAAGACAGCTCTTTGTTAAGCCATTCCCAGGGTGTAATGTCAAACACACACTTAAGCCAGGAGCATGGCTACATCCTGACATAAATCAGAAAGCCATGTCAAAAGCTAGGAGAATTAAAGCTGAAACTACCGCAATCATTCTTATTAGCATTTAAAATATGTCTCTGAGTGGCTGTTAATAATCATTTCTGCTAATGAGTAATGTCATTTCTTCTCAAATTACTTGCTAACTGAATATACAGTGAACATATTAATACCTCAGCATTTGGTCATCTTCACCATGTGCATCTTTGGTGTGCCTTTGACAATACAGATATTTTTACTACACTTTGGATTAGAGAATCATGAGCTTTTAAACAGCATCCACTGTAAGGAATTCTTGATTATCTCTGAATAATGCCTTCTAAGCAAAATAGATATATAAAGATTTAATAACCACTTAAAGTACATACCAATTATGGTAGAAGGAAAAAAAAAGTTTTAAAGACCAAAACTGCAAAGTTATACGAAAGATAAAAAAGAAAAGGCACCAGCTATTTTCTCGTTCTTGCCCACTCCAGCATAGGAAGAGATTTTCCAGCCAGCAATAAGGATGAAAAGAATTTGGAGGCTGAGCAAAGATTTAGTGCCTACCAGCACAAGAGCAATCTGCAAATGTCAGAAATGACCCGCCTTTAAACTCTAGGACCCTTTTCACTACTCTGCAAATCCCCTTCACTTCTTGCTTTCACATTTATTATGTAACAAAATACTATTTGTTCCACAGACAGTATTTACAGGATGACAGATTTGTAGATTAAAGAATTAGCAAAATTACTCTGTATCCAATCACATCAACATTAGTTTGAGAAAAACTCCTGCCAACTGTGTTTTTCATTGTCACATAAATCTTCTGCAGTTGAAGCCTTTAGACAGAGAAGATACTTAGTTTAGGGAGCCACTATAAAAATGCAGCTCTCCCACCGCACAGTATTTAACAAGCTAAATCTTAGAAGGGTTTCTGAACAAAGCTCTTCGAGGATAAAACTTCCATCAATGACTGCTAAATACTCACCAGGTCACTTCCTTTTGCCCTCTTACTCCCTCAAAGTGTCAAATGTGTTATGTAAAGATTGAGCTTTATTTTAGTAGTACAACAGTGAAAAATGATACAAAATTTAGTACATTCGGTTCAGAGAATTTCCTTTGCTCTGCCATGTTCAATAGGCTGTACTCTCCTCGTTGATTATCAGGCGAGTGCAATGACACCTATCAATTTTCACTTCTTGTGATGGCTTCATTGCCATACACTGTATATATTCTTTTTAGATTACAGCCATTTTCAAAGGTTTTCTCCACCAGAAGAGAAATAAACTGTGCAACAGGGCAGCAGACCATAAAATCCCAATCTGGACTATATGCAGTTTTCTAGAACATGACAAAAAGACAGGAGCTACAAAAGATATGGAGCAATGTCACAGGACTCACAGTAGCTTGTGGAAAGAATCCAATCAATATCTTGACAGTTGGCGTGCTCAGGGCTGCCCATGAAATGCAACGTGCTGACTGTAGCACGTGTGACTAATAGGACAGCATTAAAAAGCCTTCCTTCACTGATCATCAAGTGCATGACAGTCTCCCCTTGAGTTTGATTGCCTGAGTTTACACAGTTCACTGGCATCAGCTCAGATCGAGCTGAGGCCCTCCATGGGCATGGACTGTGAATTAGAGAGAAGGGAAAACCTGTCCTCCAACTGCAGCAGGCAAAAAGCTCAGCTTAGGCCACAAGTTTAAAAAACTGACATACTTCAGGTCATACTGCAGGAGTAGTAAGAAATGATTCCTAAAAATAAACAAACAACCAAACCTCCCCTGAAAACCTACAAATGAAAGAAATATAAAAAAATTTAACAACACCGAAAATACTGAAAACTCATACAAAGTACCTCTTAAAGCCTTTGGGCCCAATCAGATGTACAGATATAGCTGCCCTATGTTTTTTAACAAAAGTAACCAGAGAAGAATACCTGCCTACCAGTCTGCCCCACTCATCTCTCTCCTCTACATCTACCCTCTACCAAACTGAAGAGGCAACACAAGAATAAGGAGAGGAAATAAAACTTTCTCAGAGTGTTTTTATACTGCAGACATAAGAAAGAATTTCACACAGACCAAAACACTCGAGTACTTTGTAGTCTAACAAGGCCCATGTACCGTGATGACCAAGACTGCTAGAAGCAAGAATGCAGAGCGGCTGCATGAGGCGCTCCCAGCCCCACGTGGGACCTGTGCAGTCCCATTTTCAAGCCCTGCTGCCCACGCAAGCACAGCTGGACTGGGGAACGCAGCTCCTAACCTGCCCGGCGCTGCCACCCGCATCCCTTGTACAGCATCACCCCTTCCCTGATGGTCCCCTCTGATGCCACGGCCACCAGGGGCATCAGCACTAGCACCATACAATTATCTTTGTGTATATAGATGCTTAATTGCTTAGTACCTTTAAATGGTGGCAGTTGCAGGAAGAAAGATAAATCATGGCCAGTGGTAAAGATAAGTTTCTTCACGTTGCTTCACCAAGGTGGTCAATACGGAGAACCCCTCCCTACTTAGCAAAAGGGGGCAGAGGATGAAGCGTTTAGAAAGAAATCAAGAAATCAGTTCAAAAAAGATAAGAACTGCCACATTTCAGTATTTTTCCTGTATATTTTCCTCAAGCTGTAGCAGTTTAAATGTAGTCTAATCTGCAATCAACCAGTCAACACAATTTGCTAAGTTATGTTCTAGAAACAGCAAAGTGTAGAGAAAAAACAAACAGAAGGAATAAAACAATTTAGAAAACCTTGCAAAATCATTCCATTAGTTAGCAGGATTGTCTGTTCACATCAAAGCATAAGATTAGGGGAAAAAACCCCTTTGCACCGTGCTGAGGCAGGCCCAGTGCTGCTGAGGGAGATTCCCTGCATTAAGGGGGTTTCCCTGGCCTGCAGGGAGCAGGACCGAGGCCGTACAGGGCAAACAGAAACAACGGGTGATGCTTCTGCTTACACAGCTGTGCTACGCTTGGGCTATTTGCTCTGTTCTATAATTTAAACTATAGCTACATTGCATAATTATGTGTATTATTACTGTTGAACAGTAACTACATGTGAGATGTGACTCTGGCTCTCTCCATGACCTGTGAATTTTGAACAGAAATTATTCCACCTCCCTCCCTGCAATTTGCTTTCGCTATTTAGCAAGCAGCAAGAGCAATGCATTTTGAGGGCTACAGGTACACAGTTTTCCGTGTAGGTGCTCTGTTATTCATTAACGCCACCATGACCTGGTCAATTTTAAGAGTTTCAAAAGCAATCACAATATTTAGGAGATGTATTTTGTGAAATTTCTCCTAAAAGCCTACAATTGAACAAAAATTCTTCTAACATATACAAAAGTCTACTAAAGCATAAAAAGTATAAAAGTATATGTAAAAGTATATATATATAAAAGCATAAAGATGACCAAAACTTCAGTTGTACTCAGGAATATAGTTTTAATCAGTCAATTTCAGTGTTCTTTTAAAAGAACACTGCTCTACGACAAATGGGATGACACTCAGAACCAAAGAATTTCATTTAATTTTAACACTCATGTTAAAATTTGAAGCATTTGACTTTTGTCGTTGATATACCTCTTACAATATGTTTCTCCTTTAATGAAAGTGTATATATCAAACATGGACAAAATCAGAAACATGGCAAAAAATGATGGTGAGCCAAATAAAACATATGTTGGTACTGAATATAATTGTAACATTATGAACTAATGAAGAACAAATACGAACTGGAAAATTCTTTGACAGTGAGAAATGTTCCAACTGTCGGACAAATTAAGCCATATGCATCCAGGAATAACGAGGGGCCTGTCCCTACAACTGTGACCCTCATGAATGTAAAAAAAAAAAAAAAAAAAAAAAAAAGGGTTTCCAGTCTAAGTCAATGCAGATGGAGCTCTAAGGTCTAAGGTGGCCCTTGCCCTTCACACCAGCTTAGGGACAAGGACATGGTACCTGTGGCTAGTTGCAAACCTGTGTTGCCCTTTTGCTCTGTACCACGGTGCAACAACATGTAATGCAAGAATTTAAAACATGGCTTTAATTTAGGAACAACAAGAACATACAAAAAGAAATAAAGCTTTCTTCTGCTGTGGAAAGAACTAGAAAAGCTTAGCATTCACTAAATACAAACTATTTTGAATACACCTACATATATTGATACATATGTATGTATATAAAAATTACAAGAGTACAAGAGTATTCAGTACTGTAAATTACAAGTTCTTATAGCCTTGCAGTCTGATTTACCAGAGGTCGGTAGCTAGTGTAGCTCAGCTGATTCAACCTGTTTCTAGTCAGCAAGAATGGACAAAAATTAATTATGACAAATGATGATTTGTCACCTCTCTCTTGACCACCCAACTATGCTCACTACAGTTTGCCATTTTAACAAGGATCATTTCTAAGCTAAATAAAAATCTGACTTATTGACTTTATCAGCTGCTATATATTTGCACTGATGCAAAAAGAGGCACCTCTCAAGATTTACCTTGCTAGTTCTCTTGAGTTAAAATTTTCAGTACACTGTCTCATCCTTTCCTCACATATCTATTCTGAACAATAGGAATTTCTTTTCTGGTAAAGACAATATTTTATTTTCTGTAAAACCATTTGTCATGAGATGGGATTTTAAATTCTGATTTTCTTGCAGTCATTTCAGCTTTTGCTTGTGTATTTTCATCATCTAGGAAGACGGGAACATGTCACACAGCCAATTCCTCTAAGCAAAATCCCCAGCACATTACTTCTGGTGTGGGTGTGGGAATTTTTAACCAACAGACCTAGTGACAAGAAAGAGTATGAGAACAGATACCTTCTGCTGCATTTCACTTCCATTCCCTTCAACATCTTCAAAGACAAACTTGTGACTTACTCTTAAATCTAACTCCGAGCCTCCTCTCCCCCATGTTGTAAAGCAACCCATGTGTGTCAAAAGTTAACTTTTCTTTTTGTGGATTTTTAATATAAGTTATTGTAAATAATTCCCTCTGGTGCTTCACTTGTGAGGTTCTGGTACCTTATTATTTATTTAGCTTATACCCACCCCAGGCTCCAGTGAGGGTTAGAATCAACAGATAGATAAATTCTGATTTGTGACTTAGTCAAAATGAAAGATACACTTATACATTATGTATTTAAAAACTTTTTTTTAAGAAAATAAGCAATGGAATACGACAATTTCAAAATAAATGTAATCATACAGATTACAGAATTCTAATACATTGTTAAAGTATGGCTTATTATGAAAAAATTATATCATAAAATCCATAATATTACATAAATGACTGCTCACTTTACCAGTGAAATATGATCTACCAAACAAGAAAATCTTTTTCTCCTATTCACTTAAGTAAAAGACTGCTTACAAATATGAAAATCTATGAATCTGCAGTTTAGCTGCTACAACTTCAAAGCAGTTGAAAAAAATACTCTCCTCTCTCCTCCTGTCTCCTAGCAGTAGTTTACATATCTCTAAAAATATGTCACTTTAGCTGATTAAGAAGAGGTCTCATACTCAAAATTAATTGGCCACAACATCATCTTCCTTAGGAATGTATGAAAAATGAGTAAAATCTGTGCTACTTCTATTCTTGAAATCAGGGGCAAACACGTCCACACACATGCACAAAGTGTTTCTAGCTTGACTGCAAAACATTTATTTTAAGAAATATTCTCGACAGAGGGTCAAAGACATCATCTGTGCTGAAAAACTAGCATCTCAATTGTATGCTAAGAGACTATAATTCATAACTTGAAGTTGGTAAAGATAAATGACTATGACAATGACTTGACAAAGCTTATTTTGATACGGGACTGAAAATTCTTACTAAATTTTACATATAGATATGAAAGGTACCAATTCTTAGCCATCATTGACTGCCACATAGGCTGCCTGCATCTTTTCCACCTCAACTAAGGCAGTTTTTCTCTACTTTTGTCAAAAAAGAGAAGAGTGCTGCAGCAATTCTATGCACACAGATACGCCAACAAGTTTTGTTAGACTAAGGTACAGAGGTGGGTAGATTTTTTAAGCAGAACTGCCAATTTGTGGTATGCCACAGAAAAAAAATCTTTAGGGGTTATCACTGCTTTACCTCTACACAGCTCCTTTAAGCCTGATTGCCCACAGAAATACTAACTACACTACTTCTATCCAGTAATTTCTGAAGAATTCCTGCAAATAGTGACTAAGGAAGCCATTTTTTTGAAATAATTTTCTAATTTATGGATGAAAAAGTGGGTGCAGATCATTTTAGACCAGGACTAAAATGAAGTTTGGCCATGTTAAATAGATGGAAAAAAGCTATTTCAAGTTGACGGCACTGCTAGGATTGCCATCAAAAAAAAAAAAAAAAAAAAAACCTCAGGCTTGTTAAGAAGTTTATGAAGAGGAGCTGTAGTCTGTCACATCCTTTTCATTGAACTCTCTGTCTCTCCAAAAAAAAAAAAAAAAAAAAAAAACCAACACTTTCATCCACTGCTTTGGCACTGCTGGATCAGTGCAGTGGCAGTCCACAGAGTCTAACTCTGAAGGAGATGCAGGTGATTTTCAGAAAGACACATACACAGACATCTAAGTTAAAATGACAGACCCTTTCTTAATGCATCTTCCTCTGGGTTTCTTGCTTTTTCTCTTGTTAGTACTGCACAGATGTGACAGCTTGAGTGTAATTCCTTCCTGCATTTCTCATCATCAGTAAAGGTTTGCATCACCCCCCCTGACAGTTTCTAGCACATTTAATGCACATATTTGCTATTTATTTTACCTAGCTTCTTATTACCACACAGTAGACTTAGATAAACACCAAACAAAACCAGACCTCAAAGAAACTTTGAATATTCAAACTAATTTTCTAAATAGCATGTGGAGAGGTATAGGATTTTCCTCAATATTAGAATACTTTTGGAAGAGGAATTGAAATAAGCTGCTGTCAATTAATACATCGTGATGTTACTATAAACAATTCTAAAGTATGTTATAGAAACTCAAAACATTTGCAGAGTTAAAAATACATCAGTCTCTTAATCCTGTGAGATGAAATGAAAGAGCTTTTTTTCCACTTAAATGAGAAGACAAAGATGCAAAAGTATCAAGATTTTACTCTCTGAATTAAGAATTACTTTTCAAAGGTACCTGAGGAGCATGCAGGTAGGTGACTTTCATGGCTAAAAAAATACCTGTCAAGTGATGGAATGCCAGGGAACTTCTGAAAATGCCACTAAAGGCTTTTCAAAGGGCTAATCTGTCACTGAGTAGCTCTGTGAACATGTTAAGCATGTGTTTAACATCGAGACTGTGATCTCTGCACAGCAGAGCTGGTGCCCTAGTGCTGCTGGGGAAACCCGTCCACAGGCTCCATCAGCCCAGGCAAGGTTGCTCCCGGGTCTGAGGGCCATAAGAAATACTGCTCTTAGTACTGCTCCTTTCTGATGTACCAGAGAGAAGGGAGCTTCATCAGGAAGAAGGGTTAGGAGCAGGACAGCTCTGCATTACAGCCTTTTCTGGTGTACTGTTGGCTTCGGACATCTCAACAGACATCGAGACGCCTGAATCATGTTGAAAATCTGACCCTCACTTAAAGCAGTATCAGATGCAGCTGTTGACATTCCTGTTATATGAACACAGTTCATATAACAGAGCATTGGTCTACAGCTTGGGGTTTGGTTTTATGAACTCAACAAAAACAGCAAAAATTATTACTCATTTTCCTTTAGGACCTTTGCAAATTGGGATTGCACTTTATGGTTCAATCTGTGCTCTGTATTTAAAAGGAAAGCACCTGTCAAACAAAATTAAAATCAATAAAACATGTAAGATAAGACTATGTGCTGAGAACTAGCAACCTGTCAGACTCATTTCCTAGACTTCCAGGCAGTTACTACCCAACAGAGCTCTCACAGAACAGTGCACGACAGCCACGTTGGAGAGTCTCCTCGTGCACAGTGGCACTCATGACAACATGTATGAGTCTGCTACCACTTCTGTAAGCATCTGCAGTTCCAAAAGTTAAGGAAAATGGGGAAAGCTTGAGGAACTCCCCATTCGGTCCCCATTTAGGACTTGTATTCTTTACAAGTCTCACAGATGGGAGATAAAAGATAATGTTCTTATGTGAAGATATCAGACACAATTACGATGCTGTCATCATGTGTATTATTGGACAGTCGATGTACTATATTTGAAACCCTTGGCATTGCTTCTTGCTCTGTTTTGTTTTATGACTTCAGCTAGCCCCAATGTTGAATTAATGCCTGTCTCTTACAGAAGATATAACGCACAGGAAATAGGAGCCAAAGCACCAATTTATAACAAAATCTGGCTGAAGCACAAGGTGTTTTTGTGCATAAAATTCTCCCCAAACTTGCATAACATGGGACGGTACCCTCACAAGAGAAGCACAGACCAACTCATTCTCTACAAAGCACCCTGGCTTTACAAGTGCTCACCTAAGCAAGCAGGAGAAGGAGACAAAAATCTTCCCCTTTAGTTAATATGAGATAATTTATTAATGATTCTAATGTATTCTGAAGGGGGAGGAGAAACAACAGAACTTGTACACATGTTTTGACATAAACTTTTGCATTCTTGGTAAGTACTGCCATGGCTCCAAAAGTATTTATGTTTCTGTCTCGGGGTCGCAAAAAAAGAAGGCAAATGAAATTTATATATTAGCATGATCTTTTGAACTACATACTGATTTATTTATTGCACAATTTAACTTTTTGCTTTAGCATGCGTTACTCATAATGGTCATGAAGGTCTGTAAACCAAAACCAAACTCATCTGAAAAAAGTTATTTGCATTCTGCAAAGAACCAAAACACTGTTGATTCTGAAAAAACTGCAAGCAAGGATATGAACAAAATTGTGCTTCAAATTTTGAACAGAGATTTTTAAAGTTTTGCATATAAGTAATACAAGAGTAATTGCACTTCTGTTAAATCAATGATTCAGTATTGAAATGATGTGGAAATGAAGGCAATAGAAAACTCAATAAAAAGTCTATTCAAATGTAAACATTAGCAACTTAATTCATGTGCATTAATAAGCAAACGAAGTGATTTGTTAGTAGATTAACTTTTTTAAAAGGTCTTCCAATTAGAGGCAGCACTAAATCTGTTGTCACACAAGCAATGCATCTGCCTTGGTGCATTCACTTCTACTAATGTTTGAATACATATTTGAATTTGACATTATGAGGATGGATATAGGGGTAAATTTTCTTACAGGAAATATATCCAGCTTCCTATTTCTATGTATGATTTACATATGCATCTTCCTTTTTATTTCAGGCATTTTTGTGATATTGCGCTCCCGATGAAGAAAGGTATCCAAAGGACCCTTCACCCACTTCAGGTCATATTCAACTGCCAGCTCAAAGAATACACAGCTGGTCATAAACTGGAAATAAACAACCTGTATGCTTTTAAAATTTCGTTAAAGTAGGACTGTAGTATCAAAACCTAAAATGGCAGCCATGCAGAGTATCAAATCTATACAGCTCGTAAGTGTAACACCTAAAACCTACACATAGCAGGTGCCCATGACATGATGCAAATTCATCTTGATCACTGTAAAAGATGACTTCTTTACCCGGTATGTGAAACCTCAAGATGAAAAAGCAGTTTTGAGTACTGGGAAGCATTCCCGCAGCAGTGGCTTTCTCTGAGCTGGAATATATTCTGCCTTTGCTCCATTTTGGACCCTCTTTTTCTCCAGGCCAGCATCAAGGGAGCAAAAGACTCTCTCCTCTTTGTATTATCTTGCAGTTTTTCATAAAATATATTGCCGAGAGTTTTATATAATGTTCTAAATACTTAGAGATGCTTGCAGTAGTTTAGAAAAAAAAAGTCATGATAAAATAATGAGAAACATTATGTGCAAGTGCAGGAGTAGTATCACGTATGCGTCCCTTACACTAAAGCCTAATTATTCAGAGAATATTTCCAAAGACCTCAATTCAACTTATAAATTTAATGGAACATTTATGCATTAAAAGGCTGCCAAATCTGCCCACACACATCCCAGCGATTTCTTACGCTTTCACCAGAAAGCATATATTAAAACCAGTGAAAGAAACCTGGTGTTTTTCTGTCCTGAAAGAAATAAAGGCAAAAAATTTTTGCCTTTCACAAGCAAAAACAAGTTGTTGAAATGTATGCATAGCAAACTATGTAGTTATCCTAAAAAACAGAAGTGAAAAGGGAGAAATATTTTTAAGTTGCCAATATTTAAAGTTAATAAACATTTGGTCTTAGCTAGCTTTATTAGAGTTACTGCTTTACCTACTACTAATTTTTCTGACAGCTGCCAAATATAATTGATCGAAGCTACTAGTTGTTGAGAGCTGTCACAAGAAGTATATTGTAATGCAAACGACATTGCAAAGATGTATTAAAAAGAGTTCAAAGCACAGAGCTTTGAACACAGAAATTTCTCCGTGATCTAATGCAATTAACCTAATGCCCTCAAACTCCATTCAGAACTTGGGCTATAAGATACATGTTTTAATTATCCTTTCTGAAAGGGTATTTGTTGTTAAGCAAGTACTGACATCCTGATCTTCTAAAGATGAGTGCAGTGTTTTTCCTGCCAGAAAGCACTTTAAGTAGAGTATACAAAAATGTGCTGCTGTTGTCAAAATCTTTGCATGCATTTCCAAACATTCTTACAGTGAGACTTTTGTTAGACAACCACTTTATAACTTGGAATAAATATCTCTAATAAAGACATACTTAAGCCAGTGCCTGTTTGAAAAAAAACTAAATTATTAGGACTAACATTTCATAACACAGACTACTACGATACAAACCTCTCTCAGAGGGTCATATTACATAAATCACAGCAATTTAAATTGCAGAGGTATTCCATAAACTGAGCAACAGAAGTTGGCTTCTGAAACCAATACACACTCCACTTAGTATGTAAATTTAGTGGAGTACTTCCTACTAATATTTAGCATATGTTTTGAGGCATGTTGCCATTTGCATAGGGTCCAGAAAATGAGAACGGAGGGCCTTGCTAGGCTCATGTCTGGGAGCAGCATAACTGCTGTGACCTGCGCTGACATTTGTTTCTGAACTCACCAGGAGACACCCCACGTGCAGGAGATACCTGCGTTAAGGCGTAAAAGCAACTTATAGTTATCCATGGAAAAACCTGCTTGTCTGTCAAAGGGAATTGTATGAAGTTACTTTATCTGGAGATGATAAGATACCTAAACTTCCTATGAAGGTTGGGAAGCTTCTCCTTCAACCCAAGCTGAATTCAAATACTACTACTACTACTCATTTTAACTGCATTCTTCACACTAACACTAGCTATACAGCAAATACTATAATGAAGTGTAAATTGTGTCTTATTATAACCTGTAAGATAAAAACCATTATATGATGTAAAACTGTAAATTTCAGCAGATTTCTGCTGCATTACTAACCTGAAAGTACAACAATTTTGTCTTGAATAGTAGCACTAAACAAAAAGGTCACCCTAGAAAATGGTTGCTCACTTTTCCACAAACTGATGTACAAAGATGTATTTGCTAAATGTCAAAGAGTATACTTATTGATTTTGCAAATGAGGTGAAACGAAACTTCAAACTACAGGTTATCTTTTCTGTTCCATTCAAATGAAAATACAAAACTTAGCCATTGCTTGAAGAAAGAATATCAATGCTTCTGAGTTCTTTTTATCTTTCTACAGATTTTTTTTGAGTCTTCAGAAATGTTTATCATCTTCAGCAGAATGAATATAGGCATTTTTAAGCTTTTAACAGAACCTTAGGGCAGATATGTTTCAGACGATACGGCAACCCTGTGGTGGGACCCTGCAATACAGATTCAGCAGATTAAGCTTCCTGCTTCTACTCCACCAGACCAGAGAAACCCCCAGCTATTTATATGCAAGTGAGAAGCGCTAATTGACAGGACCCTGCAAATCCTAGGAGATCTCAATCACTCCTGGTCGTGCTGATTCTTTACTTTGTATAAATGATTAAGGTATCTCTTGGAGATGAGTCCTAAATCTTGGTCTCCCACTTATAAGGCATATATCATAACATTAGATTGTAGTCAGACACTGACTTCCTCCTGTTCCTTTTCTTTTTGTAACCAAATGAATAATTAATTATACAAAACAGCTCCATGAGAGATGATTTAGCAAACATGACCCTGTGGTCTTGCCTAGTGCCTAGTATGCCTACTTCATATCAGGGACATGGATTTCAGGACAAAAATCATAGTCATAAGTGCAGTAAATATTTTAAAATGAGTTAATCTCTCTCACATTACGAGAGTGACTTGTCTCTCACTCACATGTACTCCTGCAAACAAGTTGATCTTTTTCTAATTTTGTTTTACCATTTTTTAGTTATTTAATCACAAAATTTCCAGTTATGTCAATTAGGAAACTGAAGCTGGATTTCCTAGCATGAAAAGCACTCATGGATTCTACTTTACTTTCAGGTTTTATAGCATAAAGCATCCCAATGCAACAGCTGCACATAAAATATTCTTAAGTCAACATGGACATTATTAACCTTATCAGCAGACAATTATTCTTTCAAAACCATAGTCTGGCAAGCTTAATAATATACTCAAGCTAAAGGGCACCCATTATACCCAAAAAGGACTATCAAATTAGTATGTATTATATACAGAAGAGACTCTGAGATGCTCTTCAGCCACTGTTATTTCTTTAAACCTTATGAATTTTATTTCTGAAACATGCTCCTTCTTAAAATGCAAGTGTACTAACAAATACAAATTTATGAATGGATAAAGTCTGAGTCACAATGTAACTGTTGAATAATATGACTCTTAAGTGAAAGCAAGATCAAGTTTATAATTAATATCACTTCCACTGGAAGAATCTCCACCCAATTAATAGCATCATCTGATGACATGGTTTTAATTTCCTCGTCTCATCCTTGCCAAGCGGTATATTTTGTCTCACACATAATTTATTCAAGAAACTAAAAATAATAAAAAGATGCAATCCACACAGAGAAAAACTAAGGCAAAAAACACATGGCAATGAATCAGGTTATTTATACTAAAGCCATTTTTATTCATCTTTATCACGCTACGATGTGGCTCCACCCTCTTCTCTTTTTATGTTACCATCTTTTTTCTAAAATAACATCTTTCCTCCTTCAGGCATTATTTTAAAGCAGAAAACAGCTCTTTCTCCCCGGTTCAGCGGCACCTGCTCTAGAGACGCTGCTGGCCCCAGTCTATCAGCTGGGGCTGACAGTGGCCTCCAGGCAGCTGGGCCAGCCCAACCCGCGGGTATCAGGGCTGCCTTGTGCCTCCTCCCTGCCTGCTCCAGCCTCCGCAGAGCCCCGAGTTGGTTACAGCCCAGCTCTGCCTTGGGAAGGGCTCCCAGGGCAGCGTGGAGGCCTGGCCTTGCATGGAGACCTCTGGCTCCACGTGCCTCAGGATATGCAGGCACAGCCTCCTCCTGGTGATGTCAGCACCCCCTGCTTGTGATGTCACCATTCCCCACTTGTGATGTCACTGCCCACCTAGCCCAGGATTGGCCCAGCACTCTGGGAGGACCACAGTGCCCACGCGCCACCTTCTCCTGCCCACGCTGTGGCCCTACTCTCCCAACACATCTGTGATGGGGCTCCAGCACCTCAGCTGCCATCAAATCCCACCCAGGAGCACGTTGCTACCAGCCTAAGGTAACCTGAACTGCTCTGTGACGCTTTTATGCTCTTAGCATCAGCCACGTGGTTCCTTTCACCTCCTGCTGCTTTATCTTTCTTCTGATCAGTGTGAGTATTTTTTAGCCAAAAGTCCCCACATAACTATTGACAGTCAACTGCAAGTGATGACCAGACAAGTGGTGCAACCACAGCACAGTGCAACAGTGAATGTGGCTGCTGGGGAACTGCACATTTAAGTGGTCCTATGGGCTCAGACTGGCTTAAACTGTTCATGAAGCAGTAGCTAGACAGACCTTCCTGCATCACAGCTCTGGGAGATACGGGTAAGCCAGCCAAACTTGTAATGTGGGAATCGCAGGCTCAAAGCTGCAGGAAGACCTTTAACAGGTACCACATGGGCTCCTGCTGGTGCAGCCCACAGAGGAGGGGGTTGCTCTGGGGGGTTCTCCAGAGCAAATGAAGCCCGGGCACATCATGGCCAGTGCCACCAGTCTGTGGGGCTGCTGTGGCCTGGCGGCACATGCTCCAACGAACCCTCCATTGAACGTGAAAGCACCCCGGGCACCCCGCTGGTGGCGCGTCGCAACCCTGCGGAGCTCAAACTTGTTCTTTCTATATCACACCAGGGAAAGCACAATATGTTCAGCTGTCACCCAGAATTAGCGACTTCCAGGAGAAATATTAGCTGAGTTAACGTATGCTCACTCTGAGATACAATATGTGAGGAGAAGGAAAAGGATAAAAGGGAGAGTTGCTGCTGCTTTTAAATACTTTGGGTGAAATGAACACTGAGGAACTATCCGTAACAATATGCTCGCTAAGACAACAGCGTATTTTTCAGAATAAAAGAAACAAGACTGGAGTCAAAAACAGCATCACTTTGGTCAAAGCTGGAAAGATACAATCCAAAGGGATTAGCAAAATAATAGTTTTACAGTTTTTGATTCTTCTGACTTGATAACTGAAAGAACTATGAAAAAAAATAACTGAATTCACAGACACTCTCCATAAACAGCTTATTTCACAGCTGGTGAAATACACCCCACCAATTCCATACATCTCATAAAGGACATCTCTCCATCACTCAGTTTGTAAAATCACAATGGCAATGAGAGAAAGCAGATGCAAATGATATTGCCAAATGAAAGGTGGCTTGTTTGTCAGCACTCAAAGTTGTTGCAATGACACAAAATCTGTAAAAGTATTTTTGCCTGCATTTCAGAGAGGCTGGCACAAAAGTAGCAAAAGTTGCTAGAAACTCCCAACCTATAACACAATAAAACCTACAAATAAATACCTGTCAAACCACAGCTGAAAAGCCTTTCTACTTGTCAGTATTCCTATATGGACAGGAAAAAAAAAAGACTAAAACCCCCAAATGACACAAACAAATAGCTTAGAATGTGTACCTTTGATTCTTGTTCTTAAAGATCAAGTTCTTGAAGGTTTTCTCTGCATGAATAAAAAATCGTGAGAATTCATATGTTGACACTAAAGAAGAACTTCAGCACTTTCCTTTTGTTCCAAAAAAAATATTTTTGCTTTAGAATAAATTTGAATAAAAGCATGGCCTTCAAAACCCTAAGCGTTTTAGGAAAAACAAAGAGCAGTTTTAGTGGAAAACTGAATCAGAAAGGACTTTCCAAATATAGATAAGGAAAACAGGAACAACAATGTAAAAGAGGATTAAGAATCAATGTAGAATTGGGCGAGGTGGAAACAGGATTCAAACACAATAAAATGAGAACTAATAAGAGTTTGATCATATGAAATAGTAGTCGTCCAGGACTTGCTGTACATAACACATTCCACTGTACTCATCAGGTCATCTGCCTCTATTATCTCAACTAAGTGAACAAAATATCTTTTCTGGAAAAAAAAAAATTTTTAGACTTTCCCCCTTAAAAAAAAAAGTTAAAAAGTTGTGTAGTGTTGTTGGCATGGAATGAATATTTGCATTCGTAAGATGAATAAGTGATCCCTAAATAAACACCCTGTTAACAGGAATTCTTCCAGATGAAAGATATTATATAAGATGTAAACTCGCAGTGTAGCTGAAGAGAGAACACAAGGTGTGTCAGATTTCAGAAACTGAACGTTAACAGTGAACATTGTCCTGCGTACTCTTCTGATAGCCTGTCAAATTGCTGCTGAGTTATAACCACAGAAACAACAACATTTCAGAATTAAAAAAAAAAAAAAGGCAGAAGAGCGAATATAGGCACTTAAATATTCTAAACTTTGGGTGTGAGATCAAAAGGCAAAGAGCAGCTGAGATTCAGAAGATTTGGGTACCATCTGTTTTGCTGTCACGTGGTGGCGCTGTTAGAAATGTTAGTTAACATTCTGAATGCTGCAATGACTTTCTCCAGGATGACATTTTTGCTGGGGTGCAAAACTTCTGAAAATGAAGGAAAATGGTGCAAAATAAGTCAGAAATATAAAAGTAAATAAGCAGCAATCCTGAACTCCCCTCAAAAGAAGAAAAACTTTTTTCGGCTTCTGTAGTTTAATGCAATATAAAATAAAGTAGGCCAGAAAAAAAAAAAAAGTCATCTGACCAAAATGACAAGAAGGAATGTGAAACAGCAGCCGTATCAAGTAGGAAAAAACACGAAGGCAAGAAATATGATTTAAAATGAAGCTGCTGTGTAACAGTTTGTTAAATGTAAAGATGAGGAAAGTCCAGAATAAGGGCAGATCGCCACAAAGAGCTCTAGGAAAAAAAGCTAAAGAATACTAGGTGTATATCTAAGTTTTATGCTACCAGTCATTTTATTAACAACTGAACTATATTACAACAAAGTCAGAAGGACTAACAATTTTAGAACAGGTGGAAGGATCACCTGCTCACATAGCATCAAAGGCAAGACTTGATGGGCCTGTTGGCCAACCTGAGATGACACAGTCTGCATCTCTGCCGTATGTTACTAAAGTACTTCCACACCAGAGTGAGCATGTTTAGCGATTTGTTCACAACTATAGTATCTTTTGCAAGATTTTGCCTTTTTAAGGCAGTAAGCTTACAATAAACTTTTTGAAAATAAATTAAGCTAAAAAGCAGACCTTAACAATACCATCCTAACAGTTGATTGAGATGACTAAATCAATTTCTCTGTAATAGTCTTTCAGCCTGCGGAAATCAGTTAGGGTAGCTTACAATGGAAGAGCACACAGATTTGGTAGAAGGGTAGGGAGGACCTTGGCAGTGCAGCTAATAAATGTAATTATAATGATAAAAGCTCATAAACGGCTTCATTCTCCACTGTCACTCACAGCACAAGCTGCTATCGCTCACTCCTGCTGCACACAACGACCTTTGTCATGCTTGAGAAAACAGCTCCCCACCGTGATTTGACTCTTACCGAGTGGCCAGATGGGGCAGTTTTGCTTCATTATTTGTGCCTGTGAAGTGGAAATGCCAACAGAAAGATTCATTACTGTCAAGATCATCTCTGCAAAGCTCCTCTGATTTATTAGGGCATAAACTGCTGTATGGGCTGTAATGAGACATAAATGTTCTGTAAGGCCTATGAACTCAGGAAGGAAATACACTGCCATCAAGAGGCTATGGGCCTAATTTATTAGCAGCTCGTGCCAGTACAGCCACCAAAAGTCAGACCAGCAGCATCTACTGCAGTAGTTGTGGGGGGAAAAATGCAACAGATTAGTCAATGGTAAGTTAATATAATAGAATTCACTCATTTTTCTGAAATTTGTACTGTACAGACAGATAAAATGCAATGGAGTTACATTAACACCTTTCAAATTCCACTTAATTAAGGTTGAGATTATGACCCAGGCTGACAATCATAGAATATGAAAAAATATGTCTCAATGTCATTTATTGCCCAATTTAGGAATATTCTAGATATTTTATGCCTACATTTTATTAGTCAGTCATGCCTCTTCGTGTCACTGGTCTTGCCTACTATTGTAATTAAAGTAGTTAAGTGCTCCTTAAGCATTACAGTCAGTTATGATGACAAACAAGTGTTAACACTGATAACACCTTATTTGTGTCTACTATGAAGAGCATGCCTTGTATTAGTAGAATACACTTGAGACATTACTCACATTATGTTAAAAAAGCACTTCAGCAATACAGGCATAGTTTAATGCTGTCTCTACAGAAAGAGTTTACTACTACCTTGACAAAGATAGTGGCAGCAAAGACGCCAGGGAGGCTGCAGCAGCAATGGTACAATTTTGCTAGCCAGTTTGGTAACATTCAAAACAGGCCAGGGCCTCTGTAGGAGGCTGCACTGCAGCCACTAGAGGTACTTTATGTGGCATTGTTGTTGAATGACCTTGTGTATAAGTTGCTGGATAACTATTGGGAAGAACATGTCTTTGAACATTTGCACGGTGCAGTTTAAAACTGAATCCAAATCTGCCACCAGCCATAGTCAAGTCTCTTCTGCACTTCCAGAAAGAACACAGGATATTACATTCACATTCAGCTAACGTATTTTAGAATAAATTTAATGTTCATCTTGAGATGCTGAAACACCTAGCTTTAAATTAATACATGTAAACATCAATTGTGCTAAGTTCCTTAAAAAAAAAGTTAAATAAATTGTTTTAAAGCATTTCTATTTTGAAGCATTTTAAAATATTTAATCTAACTTAAAATTCTTAGATATATACACTCAAAGTATAGTTTTTTAAAAAATATCTAATTTCAAAATATCAAAATATTCCTAAAATTTTTATAAGGTATATGCATATATTTTTATATGCATTGAAAACAACTTCCCAAATGGAAGGATGAAGTATATCACAATCTGAGCAGCCATGCACATAGACTAAGCCTGTGTAACGCTTTTTACTCCAAAAATACCCGCAAAATTAATTAAGCAAATTAAAAGTAAGATCTGCTTATGATGACATGGTAACCTTGCCTATGCCTTAATTTAATAATCCTTTCTCACTCAGAGGACAAGAACAATTTGTCCTGACACAGCTCCCGTGAGCAGTTCTGGGTCTTGTAGATACTGTAGTGCTGTTAGCACTTGATTAAACATTAATGTGAGAATGAAGGCCAGGTTCTCTTGCCACTCAACAACCCATTAATAAACCGCTCTGGAGAAGGGAGGAAAAGTTAGCTCAAAGACACATGTTTTGTTGAGCCACTTACATTTGGGAAGTCTAACCCCATAAGCTAGTAGAAAAAAAATTAGTTCATTAATAGTGTTTTTAATGTACTTTTATGTCTGCTTTACATTACTATTCCCTTATGGCTATTAAATGACTTGATATTTAAAAATCTGTGAACTGAACTATAATTAAACCAGGTGTTTACTCATCTATTTCTCACTATATGATAGAAAACAAGAGTTTCCTGCACATCTATAGTTTATCTTAAAGTTTACTATGTGTTTAAATCTGTATTCTACAAAATATAAATATATTAGATTTAAAAAATACAGGACATAGTAGCAAAATGTTGATATAGTTATTATATTTCCTTTTAACTATAGATTTTTTTTAGTGACTTAAAAGAGAATATGGCTCTTTAAAATGATTTTTTAAACTAATGCACTGTATTGTACATGTTTCTTGGCTAATTTGGCATTAACTGTTCAGTGCAGCTATGACAAAATTAGCAATTGGCCTTGTAAGTAAAAAGGCCAACTCTTAAGAGTTGGAAATAACCTTAATCATTCCTTTTCTCCACAAGGCAAAAGGAAAATTGAAGCCATTCTCATCATTTTGATTCTACGTATCCCACCGAGGTTTAGTGCTGTTTTTGAGCCCCAGCTTCCCGGAGGGCACACTCGTTAACATTTATTTGAAGAGATAGCAAAGCTTCCCAGTGCTTCTCCTTGCACAGAAGGAACACAAGTGCCATAAAATCCCTCTACAATTTAGCTAGTGTCCTTCCCAGGACATTTGAGCATACTGAACACCCATGGAGCTCAAGAGGGAGCAGTTCCTACAATAGCCCTGCGCAGAAATTATACAAGAAGGGACACAATGTTAGGAATGCATAAAGGCAGTGAAAGGTCTTAACTTCACCGGAACATTAAGCCCATCTGCCATCCTCCTTCTGCCTCCACATAAATACAGTTCAAGATCATTAACATTTATCAGAGAAATCTTCACATAGATAAAAAAATAACTTCAAAAATGCACAAGAGATGGTAGCACTATCATCCCTAGGAGGCTGAGGTCAGGTCCTACGTTTTTTGGGTCTCGACAAAAGTAGCAGAAGGGGAGGTTTCCTCAAGCAGTCATGCAAATAATAAA
Source organism: Tinamus guttatus (assembly GCF_059628265.1). Lineage (NCBI taxonomy): Eukaryota > Metazoa > Chordata > Aves > Tinamiformes > Tinamidae > Tinamus > Tinamus guttatus. The sequence goes on along the minus strand of NW_028288985.1, from coordinate 675,826 downwards.
AATGTGACCACTGGAGCGAGGCACTTGCCTGCTGCACTGCTCTCCTTTTCCTGAGAGTCACGGTTGGCTGGAGTCATGCAGAGATCTTGTCCGTCTCTGCTGCTGCTCGTCCTATAGCAAATATTCCATTTTCATGGACCTGAGTAGGTGGCACTCGAGAGCACATCTAGGAGCTGCTCTTGAGCGGAGGCACAAAGCTCACCAGGATTCCCTAGCTGCGTTGAGGAACCTGATGAAGGAACTTGCTGTTTTAGGAGATAAATTGTCTGATTCCCTTAACAAGTCAGAAGTGCCACCTGAGAAGGTTTCCCTGGCTGGCACAGACTGATCTCTCTGCTCTGCAGAAGGGACACAATTCTAAGAAACATTAGGCAGAGGAGGGGAAAACAGACATTGCCTTCTGTGCCTTCTGTCCTTGCTTCTGTGTGACCCAAAATGGACTAACCTCAGTTTAGTCATGTCTGCTGCTACAGGAAAAGCATGCAAGGATTTTGTTGTGAACCAAGTTAAAATTTTGAAAATTGTTTTTATATTTACCATGACAAACAGAGCTTAGATAATCTATGACTTTGTTTTGATTTTTATCTTTGAATACAATCACATAAAGTATATGACATCATTATATCCATAGGGGAAAAACATTGATTATATTGATCTAATGGTTTATAAGACGTTACTCTTGCAGCACACAAATGTAGAGCCAAGTGCATTTTTTTCTGGCTGAAACTGCACAAACATGATGTACCACAAAGGCATCCTCAGATGTTTGGCTCATCTCTAGTGTCCATACATAACCTTTTAAGGAGAATTTAGGTCAGCCTAAATAAAACAATTTGTCTCAAAATGGGGTGCCATATGTCAAATGCACTTAGTCAGCCAATACCATTCTTAGCCAAAAACTCAACATTATCAGATATGATGCTAAAATCTCTGTAGTCACAAACTTCTCATGCTGTTTGTGTACTCATATGAATGTTTTGTACAAATTTGGTTTTAGTTAAATGAATCAAAATATTAAAAATATGATGATAGTTATTACAACCATAATATATATTTTTAAATTATATAAGTTCCCATTAAGTTCCCATTCATACTAATTGTAGACTAAATTCTGACACCCTTTTTTCACCTTTTTACCATTGTAAACGGGCCCATTTGCTGTGTAGATATTGCTGGTATTATTCCTCATAAAATCCACGATAGCCCATGGACTTAGTATGAGAATAGCAGAAAACTGACAGGATTGCATGCAATAACATCCAAGATGATGCCATAAACCACCTTTAGTTAAGAAGCAAAGTCTTTTGCAATTACTTTGGCAGTTACTCTTCTTGCATAGGAGACAAAAAGAGGGACGGAAGCTCCCAGTGGTCTCTTAAGTGGAGCTAATCCTAAAGTAAATCTTCTGGCAGAGAGTAACATAACAGTATGGTTATACTTTTGGTCAAACGTGAGGCAGGGTTTGTCTCCACATCCCACACTTGCAGTATCAGAGCTGCTGACTGTGAACTTTCTGCTAGAACAAGATAAACCCATCTACTGGATGTTGCATGTCTCCAAGCAGACCCAGCAGAGGCAGAAACTGCTCCTGTGCAGGTACCTACAGGCTTAGAGAGAATTGTTAGATCATCATTAATCCCTGCCATGACATGTTGCTCTCCCTATATATGTCCCCAGCACTGCAGAGCACAAAGGAATGCACTAGTACCAACACAGTAACTGAGGAACGGGAAAGGTGGCAGAAAGAAGGGAAAATACTCTCAAAGAAGCGCTGATTTCTGAAGGGTGAGCTGATTTTGCCTCTCCACTCCAATTTAAATTAGAGGATCAGACTTAAACTTTGTGCAAGAAAACACCACGAATCCATGACTATCCTCACTCTCCAGCTGGGTCTGTGGTGCTCACTCAGGGTCGCTATCAGTACAACCACGGGAATGCCGGAGTTCCCAAAAACGGGTGACCGACGAGGGACTCTCAATTGCAAGTGACAAGAAATGGAAGGACAGAAAGATACTATAACCAACACCACACCTGCTCACAGGAGGAAATTCATCTTCTGTGAATTTTTGTGCCTATAAAACTTGACAGCCTATATATTCAAGGAAAACTAACCCCAATATGTGGCGCAAACTTAGCCAAAGCAAATATTTCTAGTTTTCACTCATCTCTATCATAGATGTTTCAGCAGGCGCTATTTAGACAAACTCTTGTTTTACAAAATATTCAGCCACTTACTTTTCACTGTGAGAACAAAACTAATAAATATATACTCTGTTAATTTCATTTTTGGTGATGAAAATTAAGAATAGATAAACTACTTGGGGATTTTTCCTTCCATTTGTAAAGATAATTGACAAATGCTGCACACCTACTGCCAGGTAACCTGCAATACAGTCATTTTCTGGCTGGTCAAGCACATTTGTTGTAAGTCAAAATCTGGGGAAACAAAGCATTTCAGAATGGGCAGACTGGAATCTTGGATAAGCAACACGCCATAATAATGTACAGCCTGTCATGACACTGTGAGCATTTCATGGACCAAAGTGCCTAAGGCGCAACATAAGCAGAGGTCAGTTGCAGCTCTCGATTTTATAACCAGTTCATTAGAAACTGCATTCAGTGGCAAAAGCAGCCCATAGCCTGGCAACACGCTTCACCCTGGCTCGTGCAGATGGATAATTCTCTGCACACTGGATCTCTGCAGCCACCTTTCCATGCAAACCCACAGGACTTTTTTTCCCTATAGGACAATGTCAAGAATCTCACTTTGATTCCTATTTCACCTTCTCCTACCTCCTTTCCCTTCCCTTTCTTTTTCTTTTATACCCTATAACTTGGCATTTTAATTCTTAGAAGGTCTACAGAACAGATGTACCTAAATAATGACAGAAACTCTTGAGCTAAAAATCTGCCTACATGATATTTCCTGACAAACCATTTTTTCAGCTTATTTTTTGAAAATGCAGAATTAGTTAGTAGGAGTTGGATAGATGAGGGGAGAGCGGTGGATGTCGTCTATCTCGACTTCACCAAGGCTTTTGACACCGTCCCTCACAACATCCTCCTGGGCAAGCTCCGGAAGTGTGGGATAGATGAGTGGACAGTGAGGTGGATTAGGAACTGGCTGGATGGCAGGGCCCAGAGAGTGGTGATCAGCGGTGCAGAGTCTAGTTGGAGGCCTGTGGCTAGTGGGGTCCCCCAGGGGTCAGTCCTTGGTCCAGTCCTGTTCAATTTATTCATCAATGACCTGGATGAAGGCACAGAGCGCTCCCTCAGCAAGTTTGCTGATGATACCAAACTGGGAGGAGTATCCGATACCCCAGAGGGCTGCGCTGCCATCCAGAGGGACCTGGACAGACTGGACAACTGGGCGGTGAAAAACCTCATGCAATTCAACAAGGCCAAGTGGAAGGTCCTGCACCTGGGGAGGAATAACCTCAGACACCAGGACAGGCTGGGGACCGACCTTGTGGAGAGCAGCTTTGCGGAGAGGGAGTGGACGACAAGTTGACCATGAGGCAGCAGTGTGCCCTCATAGCCAAGAAAGCCAATGAGATCCTGGGGTGCGTTAAGAAGAGCGTCTCCAGCAGGTCGAGGGAGGTGATCCTGCCCCTCTACTCAGCCCTGGTGAGGCCGCATCTGGAGTATTGTGTCCAGTTCTGGGCTCCACAGTACAAGAGGGATGTGGAGCTGCTGGAGAGAGTCCAGCGCAGGGCTACAAGGATGATCAGGGCCCTGGAACATCTGCCCTATGAGGAGAGGCTGAGGGAGCTGGGCCTGTTCAGCCTGGAGAAGAGAAGGCTGAGAGGGGACCTGAGCAGGGTCTATAAGTACCTCAAGGGAGGCAGTGAGGAGGATGGTGCTGGCCTCTTTTCAGTGGTGGCCACCGACAGAACTAGAGGAAACAGCCAGAAACTGAAACACCAAAAGTTCCACAGGAACTTAAGGAAAATTTTCTTAACAGTGAGGGTGACAGAGCACTGGAACAGGCTGCCCAGAGAGGTTGTGGAGTCTCCTTCTCTGGAGATCTTCAAAACCCGCTTGGACGCAGTCCTGTGCCACGTGCTCTAGGTGACCCTGCGTGTGCAGGGGGTTGGACTAGATGACCTCTAGAAGTCCCTTCCAACCTTGAGCATTCTGAGTTAGACATTCAGATTGACCCAAAATGACTGAAAGATGATTAATTGAAAGAAAAGTATTATGGCATCTTTCACTGGCATACTCACTAAAGAAACACTTTTCATGATTCACCTAAATCTTGTATTATTAAAACACTAAACATCCCCCAAAACACACCCAAACTGATGCAACTTTTGCCATTAAATACAAATGAAATATTCTCTTTCATCAGAGGTTAAAAAGCTGTACCGCACCAAAGAAAAATTCTGAGAACTGCTGTATTTCATAGGACCAGCAAATATTGTTCTCAGCGAAACATCATGAATTTGCCTAGCGAATATGGCTCTTGTCTCTTTTCATGTACTCCTCCGAATTTTCCTTTGCCTTCCCACCAACAGAGACAAGTCATCTTTCTAAGGGTGTTTGTGGCAGTATTTTCAAACAAGAATAACTAGTACTTCTAAAATAATTAAACATGAAAGTGCTGCCAAAATTGCTGAATATATTCTCTTTATATTCTACTATTACAATACATTTTAAAGACCTTTTCCACAATGAGTCCCAACTGATTCAAAATACAGCTTTTTTTTTTTTTTTTTTTTTTTTTTTTTTTTTTTTGCAGACATGAATGTCTAATGACATAAGCGGGTGGGATAAGAACTGTAGCATTCTAAGGCATCCAACAATGCTCTGGACTTAACTTGAACATTAAAATCCAGGGAAAAGATTTCAACAGCTCTTACAGGAAAACCTCTGTAACTAAGCTTAAATATTAAGTGAAGTCAATGCACAAGTGTTATCCCTTAGAAATAGGACATATTTATTCAGATGTGCAAATCTCTGTCAGTTTTGCACAGACACGTTTATGGTAGGGCTAGTAGAGAGGATTATGAGATGACAGTATTTGGAACCATGTAGAGAAGAACAAGGTTTTTGTTTTTAACCAGTTTGGCAGCACATGTCTGCACATGGGAACAGGACACTACAGTGTCAGCTACAGAGACCACTGCATTTCTCAGAAGTTTAAGGCAATAGGTAATGCTGGTATGGCAGTTTAGGCAGAATAAATATGAATAGAGTGAGGTAAATAAACAGGGCACTCTAACTGGGTATTCCATAAAACACAGAAGACTAATGTAGTTAGGGATGTAACCACTAGGAAGGAATCAGCAGACCCACAACAGAGTTCTAAGGAGGGGAATGTTTGGATAACTTCTTAGCTCTTAATTCAGTAAAGCACTTTAATGCATGTCTGAATCCACTGCTTTGGTTAGCAGCGATATAATAATTCACATGTGTAAGTCCTTTACTGAAATGAATACTAAATGACACATATATGATCCACTGCATGCAATGAATCTTCTGTACAGTCTTGATATATATGCATGTATTGCAGGATTGTTCTATAGCCAGACACCACGAAGGACAACAGAGGTACTCTGGGAAAATGGTATATATGAGTAATAATTTTATATATAAACAATGTCTGTTACACTTCCAAACCAGCAGAATTTGGCCTCTCAGAGCAAAATGAGCAAGAAATACCATTTACTATATGTAATGGGATGCCAGCAGGAGAATACTACACCAAACATTTAACTTCCTCCCTTTGTAACCTTCCCCTTCCAAACATCTCCTGAGATTTGATATTTAAACATGCAATTTACCAACCTTCCCAACTCAACGTAAATATCCAACAGAAGTTAACTTAAAGCCTCAGTGTGCAATGAAACAACATGCTATGACTTATTTTAATTCAGTTAGAATTATATAAAAGTATATAAGGATGTCATTAAAGGAAAAATGATCCAAGAATGAACTAAGAATGGACCATACAAACTAGGTAGAAATATACTTTGGCACCCAGATGAAAATGTCTGAAAACAGAAATAACATTTCTTTGTGTTGGCCTGTATTTTTCCAGGGTACTGGAATTACTTACAGTCTACTAGGATTGTCTTAATTCATCAGACCAGGAGTTTATTTCACCCACTGATTAGGACAGATACAATAAACCACTTTTGCTATTTAAGCCTTGCTTCATTATCTTGCAGCATTTCCACTTGTATTAAGACTTGTTACTGTGGATGCTTTTGCTAGTCATAAAAATGTCTCAAATCCTACTAATGCCTGTACACAATAATAACATGGTGTTTGACTCTGGATTAATTATGCATTCTATAAAAATGTACAATGAGCAAATAAACAAAACTTTTCATTTCGCATCTTGTACTCAACAGAAAGGAAAGCAAACTTGCAGATCTATCCTGTTCCTATCTCATGCTCTAGATGGGAAACCGAGATGACTGAACATGACCCTAGGGTTGTGTCTCTCACTAGCACACAAGGCTGACCCTTTCACAATCAGAACCTAACCCTCAATATAGATCCTGATAATTTCAACTACTTCCAGAAGCCAAACTTAAAAACAGGTCATTAACAAAGACCTTGAATCCAACATTATCTTTAATTTCTTCCTTTTTTTTTTTTTTCATTATTCCAAATGAATTGTTTGAAATACTGTGTTAACATCACTGTCAAACACAATGGACTAAAATGGAGTCATAAATAACTATAATCACTTTCTTGCTGGGTTGTTGACTAATAACAACACATATTCTTAATATTTTACAGAGACTTTGGATTACTCATCTAAACCAGGAGAGATCTAGTTGAGACTCCAAATATTTTTTCAGCTTATCTTTTCTGAAGATGCATAAACTATAAAGTAAGTAAAAATAAACAAAGAACTTTATCCTGGCCTTCAAAATAATTTCAGCAACTAAACTGCAGCTAACTAAAATACAGTTTTTACCATGTTGCCTAAGAACTTCAAGAAATATCTAGCTGTTTTCCTTAAATGAATGATACAATTCTTCACAAAAGCCATTACTTCAAGGACAGACAAAGCTTACAGAATGAAATTGGCATGTTTGTACAGTTATCTACCGTATATCTACTCTAACTACTCTATCTACTAGTATAGTTAGAGCAGATACACAGTGGAGTACATATCTACTCTAACTAGTATTGCGTCTAGTATAATTACTCCATAAACACACACACACAGGCAAAAGAAGAAAAAAGATATTACAGTGCCTCAAATATCAGGTCGCGCTTTATTATATTTATTTTGTGGGTTAGTAAACAGAATCCATAAGATGTCAGGTTCTTATTATGAGACTTCCTTACAATACTTGAGTTTCTCTTGTTAATAATGGCTTTCAGCCACATATTTCAGTGATACAGAGTTTATGCCAGATGCAACTAGTGATTACTTGCAGTCATCTAGGCATGTCTTACATATACACATTATATCTTAAATTTTGGAACCCTTTCTTAATGTCTCCAGAATCACTACATAAAAATGAATTCTTTTGCTAGTAAAGAGCTTATGATTTTTATGTCCCTCATACTTGTAAGTTCCTGAAAAATACTTTAGACAATCTATTGCAGATTGCAGCTTATTCTCCATTTAGACTGTCCATTGTTTATTAGCTATTCTGCATGACTCGTAGGTAATTTACTTCTGTATCTACTCCCAATTACATGACAAACGTTAACAGGGTAATGACACTTTGGATATACATTTAAACTGTGTATAAATGATCACCCCAACTAAAATTCCTGAAACATTCAGAAAGCATTAGCCACTATATGATTTTAGCCAACCGTATAACTCTGTATCTGAGAAGCAATAATCCTTCCTCTGGCAATCCACATATACCACGAGGATGATTCAATTACCCTTATCTTTACAAAAGAAACTCCTTTTTGGTTTTAAGTTTTTTTTGGGGGGGGGAAGTTATTCATATCAAAGATTGGCCTAAAAATGAATTCTTAACTTATTTTAATTCTTACTAAATTGCAGATGAGGCAGGAAATAAACTCAACCATTTCTGTGAGGAGCAGTTTCTCTCTATCCCAAATCAAGAACTTCTGTTAGACCTCCTACCCAATTTTCATTGGGAGCCTATAAGATAGCTAATTAATATAAGTTGTGTCATAGCTTGAAAGACCTATGAAATGCCCACATAACCCCCTTGTTCTTGAAAGTTAACCAGTTACCAAGCACACAGCGGGTACAGCAGCAGCAAATTCTTTAAAGGGAGGGAGAGGTGAAGTGGACAAGGGAAAGAAAAGAACAATTCTACTAATTCTTTTAATTCAACAGTTCTGTTCAAACATATTTCAGGGAGCATTAGCTGATTTTTGCAAAATATTCTGTTGCAATATTCTGTACATTCACCCTCCAAAAAGAATCCTTCAAACTTTAATCTCTGCCTTGTTGTAATGATTAATAAGCAGAAAGAAAAGATAGAGAAAAAGCCTTTCTCTTCCACGCAGAATGAAATCTCCCTGGAACCCCCAACTTGCACAATTTGAAATTTCACAAAAATATTTCCTTCTATACTTAAATTATATTCCTATCTTAGTCTCAATGGTATTTTAAGTCCTCCCTGAATCATGGTTATGGAAGAAATGCTTTTGAGGTGCTCTAGAACAATGGGGAAACAGGCTTTACAGAAGTCTAGGACTTGATGGTAGGATAACTGGGGAAAAGAAAGAGACTCAACTGCAAAATATCCAGCACTTGATCATTTTAACTAATGAAGAAAAGGGATCAGGAGGCTGAATGGATGCTTGGTACACAGGAACATGGTCAAATGCTTAAGAACAGTATCTACATAGCAGATCTGTCTCAAGTCCAATGCAGGAATTTGAAGATACTGAAAAAAGTTTAATGAATGAGAAAAATTATGTACATGGCATAAAAATAATTTATAATGTGTGAGATTCTAGCTGTTTAAAGTGCAAAATTCCATGTAAGGACTAACATAAAAAGTAAACAGACATTAACAACTTAGTGCCTTTATCATACAAATAAAACATGGTATGCAATAAATATAGCACTACAAGATTTACATTTTAAGAAGGAAAGAATATGTAAGAAAATAGTTTTTTTGTGTGTGTGAGGAAAACAGGAGTTCATAAACAAGCAAACAAAAACAATACAATGAAAATGCTCCCTTTTTCAAAGGAACAGACCAGAAGGTAATTTTGAGTAGCTTTCACAGAATGGTTGAAGTTGGAAGGGACCTCTAGAGATCATCTAGTCCAACCCCCCTGCTCCCATGGTCGTAAGTCTCTAGTTCATAAACAAAAACAGTCCAATGCCCCAGAATAAAAGAATGCCTTATTTCAGCTACTTTTGTGATTAAATAGGAGCTGTAGAGTTGTTTTTCTAAAACTTAATGTTGCAAAATGTGTATTTCATATATTATTAGAATGTAGCGGTAGTTCTTCCAGTTGCCACAGTGAATATATCTACAAAGCCAGGTAATATGGTGAGCTGATCCCTGATTGCATAGACCATTTTTAAAAACAATACCTTATTCAAAGGTATAGATGGCCTGAGTAGAGCGGGGAGAAAGGTTTTGTCAGTGTCACTTGTCACAAAGATTTGTCAGCGTCAGTCACAGTTTGTCACGAGCTAGCAAAGACTTCACAATAATACAAAGACAGCCATCAACTGTGTTTATACAATTTGTTATAGGCGACAAGATGTTTCTGCTGCAACTAAAGATGGTATTTTTAATATTATATAACACAGAGAAAAATATAACTAAAATATGTACTTAGCTGACATAGTACTTGAGATAGGCACAAACTTGAGAACGTTTCTGAATTGGAGCTGTTACGGTGTTCATCACTGCCCACCACAGTATTAAAGTGACAGAAAACAGCTAAATGATAAGAAAATGACAAGACATTGCAGACTAGAAAACGAAACATTCCCTTGCACATGGTATATGTAGTGCATGGGTTTGTGAAAATAATCAATGACTGCGTCAGAAAATTCTTTATTGATTTCATATGATAAAGAGAGTTTCCCTATGTTCTCCTCCCCTTCTTCAGGGAGGAAGTAAATTTATGGTTGTAAGAAAATGCAAGGCAAGGCACATCCTTTTGAGCAATTCTTAGATCTCCTTAGAGGTCAGTGTTTGCTAGATATATGGAAAAGTTATCCTGAAACCCTTCAAGGCTTACCTGGATATTATCTGGTTTAAGTTGTAAGTAAGGAGAGAAGTACTGGCCACAAGAAATGATTTTCAATCATCATCTCTTAAGCTTCACTTTCCATAAAACAAAATGGGTTATTTTTGCATGGAAAAGAATCGGTGCTTGTCTACAAAGTTAATCAATCATACAAAAACTGGAAAAGAGATAAAATAAGTGGGGAGGGAAATAGCACAAATAATGACTCAAATTCCTAAGATAATTTAGATTCATGTTACTTATATCCACCGCTTAAATTGTTTAAATTTTTCAGTTTATTTAAAAGCTTAGTGAAGTTGAGATATTTATGTATTCTTTGAATGAAAATTCATCATGCTTCATCTGATCAAGGAAATCTTGTGCCATTACAAGATTTTTAACTAAACAATTAACAGTAACAATTGAATCATATAGCTAAGCTTAACACTTCACAGATGATTCAGATAGGCAGAAGTGTCTGATAACATCCAGTAATGGAAAAAAATGAAAAAGCAAGCTTTTCATTTCATGAAAAAGCAAAAATGTGTAGTTTGAAGCAGCAACAATTAAAATAATCACATTAGGAGAAAACTGTAAATACAAAGAAGGATTTAGGAGAGATGTTGGGACTATATTAGTATGAGGCATTTACATGAGTAGAGCAAGTTAACATAAAACCTATTAAAGAATTGCGCTCATATAGTTAGGAACTAAAAACGTAGCATATGACCCATCTAAAAAGGCAGATTACCTTTTGAATATTTAAACCAGATGGAAAAAAAACTACAACACAAATATGTTCTTGCTTGCAGAAATATTTGGTAATTTCAATTGACAAATACATTTCATAAAGCTCTAAATTTCCCTCTGTCTAATTCATCAACAGAAAAATCAACACAAAACTTTTCCCCTGAAGAGATCCTTATTATTGTTTACCCATCTTCAATAATAAATACAGAAGAGCAAAGGTAGGAAATATTTCTGCATAAATTACAACAAATAACCTAACTGAAAACCCTTGAACAAAATTAAGGAGTGAAATCCTAGATCAAGTACTCTCTCTGACTTGCACATACAAGGAGTATCTCAAGGACATACTCTGCATAGCACAAAGTAAAAACAAATAATTCTATATCAGAAACATTGACATTGCCAGTTGAGATGTGCCCCAATCAGGCATAACAAGTATCAAAACCAACAATTCTTGACATCCAGTGGATATTCTTCATAATATCTATGTCTACATCTTAATGCATCAATTAAGGAATAATGACTTCTTCCCTCCTTCCACTACACAAAGGCGATCGTCAATTCACACGAAAAGTATCAGAGACCTCCTCAAAATATGCAAATACAGAATGCACCTTTGCATTCTTTTAAAGATGACAGACTTGCCAGTGTGTCATGGCAAAAGCACAAAAAGAATGAACTTTTTTTCTTTTTGAAAATGAAGTTATAGAAGTTGAACAACATGAAGGGAGCAAGGTCTCTGAGGAGAAAAACAGATCTTCAGATTGCAGTTACAGTCATTATTCTACATTCTCTGAATAAAAAACTCAACCAACAGAAAGCAGAATAGATGAATGTCATTTTTACTGTAGGTAATGACAGTAATTGACATAACATTTTCAGAAGATCAGTAAAAAGTCACCAATTTCCTATTTTCTCTTTCTCTTGAATCACTAATAATGTTTAGTTCAAGTAAACAAGAAAAGTGAGCACGGAAAACAAATGTAATTTTAAAACTGGAAGAAACATGACTAAAAAAGTAAAAGCCAAAACTATTATGTTTTTCCACAAAATACTGAAACCTGCCACTGTGCTTGCATGTTATCATGTATTTGCTCAAACAGCACAGTGATATTGCTTCTACAGGTACATAACATGGCAGATAACTCAAAAACCAAGTCTTCCTACAAAATCCAAATTTGTTTTAGAGGAAGAAAAAATAAAGTGTAGAAGAAAATGAAATGTTTCACATTCAAACAGCAGGCCTAGCAGAGTCTTTCTTATTAAAATACAAGGCATTACTGTGCTAGAACATAGCATCCATGTGTTAAACAATAAGCTAGCTATATTCCAGACAAATTTCTTCACATAGAATGACAGAACCAAATTAATTGTTAATTAATTCTCACTAATTGCAAGCTCTACCTCTCACTTTGTCAAATGAATGGAAGTGAACAAATATACCCAAGTACTACATCTGCTCCTTCTGTAATCATAGTAAACAATCCACACATCGTGATCCATGTAGTACCTACACTTGTCAGTGACCCAAAGCACTGAATTATGAATGAACGTTTTGGGAAAAAGCAAAGTAAAATTGTTAACATTTAATGATGTCTCAGTGAGGAAATAATGGTCAAGACCATACCTTGGAGGAAATGATTTCCTTAATATCTTATTATCCTAAGTTCATTACAACAGAAAAAGGTCACATCTACTTTCAAGCAATACTGCGTAAGAATCGTTTTGATCATTAGAGAATCACCCAGTCACCCAAAATATTTTTAAATTATTAAGGAGGTTTTTCAGTAGGTACACTTTTCTAGTTATATACACTTTATAATGGATGAGAAGCTTTTGATTTTCCATCAAATAAAGGAATAACATACCTTTCTATCTGGCCAGTTATACTTTGCAAATATTGTATCATATGTGTCCACAGCTCCATCAGTAATCAGCATTATGGCTTGGCTGCAAATACTTCCTTGTCCCGTGTGATTGAACTGTGAAAGGAAACACAAATTGAAATACAACATATTCCTGTTAAATGATAGATAGGATCTTATTAGATTAACCCAGATTTTACAGAATGTCTGACCACACAGAGAAGAGAAAGTCTTAGCTTGAAAACATTTTAGCATTGTTACTATGCAACTAACAAGTTGTAATGTGGATTGTCTAACAGCAGAAGGATTCATTATATACCAATTCTATCAGCTTGAAAAATATAAAGAAACATTTAAAGATAGCAATTCTTTTTTTTAAAAAAAAAAAAAAAACTATGTAAAGAGTGTATGAAATCCATACTTTTTTCCATGTGTATGTGTATTGATCTAACTAGGTCTGCTTTGTTTCAAAATATCATTCTAAAAAGACAGAAGAAGAAATAAACCATTGACTTTTTTTTTGCAATGTACAGCAAGTACAGCACTGATATAGACTTTTGACTACTCAATGGAGGATTACAGTCCATTTTTATTTCTCATAAAATGTTTAACTGGGAGCACCAATATTTACATATTTCGAGACTCTTCTTTTACTCAGAATAAATACACATAAGTAGTCCAAACTGCAGTACCAAAGTACAAGTATTTAGACAACAGTCAACATATCCATTAGTGTAGAGAAAGAAAACTTTATCACTGCACAGAGAGATGTAATTTTCTCATGGTCAAAGAACAAGTCAATTGGACTAAACCATAAATTAAGCTTTTTTTTTTTTTTTTTTTTAATTCTGGAATTGGTGCGTTAAATTTAAAACTATATTGCTCCATCTGCTCTTATTTCATAATAGGATCTTGTTTGAGATAATTTGTATATTCAGCAAAATTAAGATAGGTGAACCATTTTTCAGCAACAAAACAAAAAGTTGGCAAATAATCTGATTTTTTATTACCCTATACAAAACATTAATTAAAGTCTGAAAAGATCCATAGCCTATGATCTGAGCACAACTGCTTTCTGTATGTTCAGTTACTGCTTGGATAGATTCTAATAGCTGAAAAAATCTGCTTTTGTTCTCTCGCTTGCAATTTTCTGATACATTAGCAAGTCTGAGGTCAGACAAGACTTCATCTTACCACCTTCCTCTTCATAAGGAGGAAGCCCAAGTGATAATTTTCTCATTTTCTTGTCCCACCCTCATCAGCCTACCTCCACTGAAGAGTACTCAAAGAAATGGTAATCCCATATAAGGAGAAAATAAAAGAAAGAAAGAAAAAGTGTATTTTAATTAAAAATGAATTACCTTTCCAGGCCTCTATCTGCCTCTGGATTATTGTAGCTAAACTTATTGAGAGGATTCTGGCTTCATTTGGGGCAGCAACTACTATGACTTCATTATTTCTTCTTCTGAGTTGCCCTCATTTATTCTTCATTGTTCTTTCCATAATGCAAAGTCTTTTTTCTAGAAAACGTTCATAATGGCTGAAATCTCATCTTTATAGTCACATCCACAGTAGGAAAGAGTGGATGATGGGTTTCAACAGTTTCATTTCTCATTTCTACACCTGTGTAACCTTATCCACAAATATTGTTCAACAGAGCTCTACTGTTTTGTCTGGAACCTCATTAACGTACACTGGCTACAGGAATACGTTAAGGGGAAGTGAATGTGGATTTACAGCAAGTTAGTTGTATACTGGTCACTGTGTTTGTGAAAGCTCTCACCTGTGACAGATGCAAGGTAGCCTACCCTCAAATAAAAATTCTTCAATCATGTCAGTTTTTCCAAAGAGAGTTGGAATGTTTCAGAGATTTATTTTAAAACATTACTTTGTATGCATCTGTATTATTCTACACTGTTATCTGTTGTTTGAAAATTTTGAAGAATGCGATTAAATTCAAATGCTTTGATGAGTAATATCTTCTCATATTTGTCTAGAACTTTATTTTTAATGAATAGCAAGAGTGATGAAAGTGTTTTCCATAATAATAACAATGACAAAGGCCTTATGATGAACTACAATTAACTCAGTGATTCATCAGTTAGTAGTGAAAATTTCCATGTATCCTGACATTTAGAGCATTTGGTTGTGATTAACAGTCTTTGAAATGTCACAGAATTTTATTTAATTGGCAATGATTTTTTTTTTTTAAAGGTAATCACTGCAAAGATCACATTTGTTGCCAAAAGAGATAATTGCAGTTGCCACGTGATATAGTAGGTGCCTAACTACTGTACCAAACACTTGTATATTCCTTCAGCAACTAATGAACACTGCATAAATGAATGGCTGGAAAGAAGTTGGAAGCAGATTTCAAATGTGCTTTTCAAAGACATCAGTATCAACATGTTCAGGTCTTAACAATTCAGGAAAATACTAAAACTGAAAGACAGGTAATTGCAAGACAAATTAACAGAGTTTAATGGTTGTACCCTCTGAGCCATTCTGAAAACCTAGCCAAAATCTCCACAGACTATTTGTGAGAAAGCTTCTTTTTTTTTTTTTTTCCTCTCCTCTCTCTCTTTTTTTAATCCTTAGCTAGTCTGCAATTCACAAGAATAGATTTATGACACACAAAGGTCACATGCTCTAAGTGAAGGAGAAAACACTTAGCAGTAGTACTGTATTAAAGGAAAATTAAGTAGCCTGTTTTTCTGGAGTGCTTAAAGCAGTTTTCAGTGACTTTGTTGATATGCCTGTCCGCAACAAAAAAGTTTTCATGCTGTGAATTCTGGAAGTATATATACAAAAAAACACTTGAAGGTATTATATTCCATTATATAATGTAAATAGAAAGAGTCACTACTCCAGCTTGAGCAGATCTGAACATGTACATAACCATGATCCTTCACAGCCCTAGAAAGATATGGGCATCTCCTTCATCACACATATAATTCAGTACATAGTGTGAGAGCTCCCTTTATTCTCACAGCTATCTGCTTATCTCTATCTCTATTTGCATACCATGCATCACTAAAATATAAGTTGCCTCCCAGATTTTGGAGAAAAAAAGTCCTGGCTCTCAGGTTTTCTTGATCACTGACTGCAATATTTTTCAATTTACACAGATTTGGATAACTAGTCTAGGAGATATTTTGTGCAGAGGATGGTTGACATTTATGGTTGTATATCTGGTTTCTAAGACTATACTCCCCTTGGTGAACTAGAAGGTAATGGCCACAAACTCAAGCACCAAAAGTTCCACAGGAACTGAAGGAAAAATTTCTTGACAGTGAGGGTGACAGAGCCCTGGAACAGGCTGCCCAGAGAGGTTGTGGAGTCTCCTTCTCTGGAGATCTTCAAAACCCGCTTGGACGCAGCCCTGTGCCACGTGCTCTAGGTGACCCTGCGTGTGCAGGGGGTTGGACTAGATGATCTCTAGAGGTCCCTTCCAACCTTAAGCATTCTGTGGTTCTATGATTCTATACTCGGTGCTCACAATGAAGCTTTCAATATTCTCTGCTCAAAAACAAACAAACAAACAAAAGATGGAGTGCTCAGTACTTCATGCAGCTTTTCCCATTGTCATTTTTGGCACGCTCTGGAAGGAAGGAACTAGTTCCACACTGTCTGGGTGAACATGTGGGCAGTGGGTGGAGGAAGACATTTGTCCTCATGTTTTCATCTTATGGAGCAGGTTTTATGTCTGGAAAATAATGATCAATATTATGCTTCAAGATGCAAAGGATTTGGAACCATTAGCTAATCCATGTACATATGTATAAAGACAGCCACTCTTTTAAGTCAAACCCTTTAGAGAATATTTTGTTTGGGAGTTTCATTCCTAAGGTGAATCCTTCAATCCAAAGCCAGTTTTCAACTTGTCTCCATTCTATTTATCTGCTCAGTTGACAGAAGGGAAAAGGCAGACTGAGAGACCAGAAAACAAGGATTTTTTTTTCCTATTGTACCTGTGATTTTGATAACATTTGCTTCCAAGAGGACTCTGGTAAACGTGAGTGATAGTTGACAAAGTTTCTAAAAATGTGAGCAGGCATAGATCTCTATTCTCTGTTAGCTCATCAATTATGATTAGTTTGTTTGTATACTTAAAACCCAATTGAGCTTATATATTTCATATATATTCTTAAAATGCATGATTTAAAAGCAATTGAATCTCATAAGCCTAGAAAAAAAAAAAAAAGTCCTACAAAACATTGTACAAAAAGCTGGAATAGGTTTTCTAGAGGAGTTGTGGAGCCTCCTACTCTGAAGATACTCCAAACCCGCCAGGATGTGAACCTGTGCGACATGCTCTAGGTGATCCTGCTTGTACAGAGGGAGTTTGGACTAGATAATCTCCAGCCTTAATCACTCTGTGATTCCATGAAAAAGAGAAATTAAAGTTCTACACTCATGAAAGCTCTAGTCAAAATATGCCTGTATTAAATCTTCTTTAAAAATAAAAATGGAAAGCAAAAATGCTTTTTCAGCTTTATCTATTTATGTATAAGAATCAATTAAATTTACTTACAATGAGTTTTACTGAACCAGAAATACCCTCCATTTGGCCCACTGAGAATTGATACCCAGGGATCTGTTACAGTTCAGGCAGAATAAACACCGCATGGATTTTTTTAATCTTGTTACTAAACATGTTAAACTTCTTATATCCTCAAACTTGATTAAAAAAATTAATGTTTTTAACTTTTCTGAATATGAACTGTGAAGCAATGAGAAGTACTATTCATTCTCAGAAAGTGTAATCAGAAATATTTGGAATTATTCACCACTAACACTACTAGGAAAAACATTCTTTACCCTTCCTACTAGCAGCTTGGCTGTCAGCACAACAGCCATGTGAGAAGTGCCCCATCTCTGCTTGTACACCTGAACTGGAACCTCTTTGATAAGCAGCAGCAGGAGTTAGAACAGCCTAAATACAGGCAGTAGCACTTTCATCACAAAACAAAACAACAACAACAAAAAAAAAAAGAGGAAGAAAAATCGCTGATCATCTAGAAAATATAATACATACATTTCCACCCAGTAATCTGGGCATCAAATGACTATCTCAGGTTTGAATTGTGTGATAATCACCCCTTTTTTGTTGTTTCAGAAAAGTTTTTTAAAGCCTTTAAATAATCTTGATTCAAAGACAAAAAGTATTAGATGTACCAAATTTTGTGTAACATTTTTTAATGGTTGCTTAATCACTAAATGTCCTCACGATTTTTTTTCATTCACCTGCCAGCCATCTGATACTGACTTGCCTAGATGACTCCTCTCCTCTCTAAATCTTTCTCCATATGTATGTGTTCTAAATCACAATAAGGTTGCCTCCTAATACTTTTAAATTATCAGAAAGAAAACATATACACACACACACACACACACACACACACACATCCTAACATACACTTTCTTGTTAATGAAGAAAAATCTTTTCTGGAAACAGCAAATCAGTTTTAGTCTTAAACTGCAAAATACTAGTTTAAAATAATAATAAAAAAGGCTGTGAGAAATGTATTAATAGGCTTATAACCCTGCTGGCAGGAACTGTTCCTGTTGGAGGGTGGTTAGTTGCTTCACACATGCAGTTAAATGGATACCCAGAAAAGTTATAAAAGAAAAGGGTTCAGGCAAAATATTAAATGCAGACTACATGCAGCATCATTTTGAAATAAGATACAGCTAATATTCCAGCTCTTGGAATGTGTATGTCCTGAGAAAAAGACTTCAAGTTTTCTTTAGGTCTCATTGATCAGTGAGAGCAGGTATTTCACCTTTGGGCTCTTGGCATTTGGACATAAAGGAAAGATGTATTCATCTTGAACTACTTCACTGCTAGCCTTCAGGCTAAGGAAAACCAAAATACCTCACACTTAACTCCCTCCTTAAAATCTACGTGAGCCTTTGACATCTTTGGTGTCTCAGCCTCTCACAACAGCATTTGCTACACGTGTCTCAATGAGCTTTGCGATCTAATGGTTCACGATGCTGTAAGTGCTCGTTAGTGTAAAGATCCTGGAAGAGAGAGCTGTTTATAGGTGGTCACAAAAAAAAAAAAAGATATAAAAGATATTTTTCCTTATAAAAAACTTAAATCTAGACTCATCTTAACAAAACAGAAGCTTCAGGCAGGAAACACTAGGTAGAGTTTTCATTAGTAATATCACAAGAAATATTTAATAGTGACATTTTATTTTAATTCCTCATAATACATATTATGATGACTTCCTCACAGTATTTTTCTTTCATTTTTACTACCCTTGATTTTTCTCCTTTTTTCCTTCCTCATTCCAATACATATTCTCAGGAAAGCAGAGAGACAGTTGAATCAATATTTTTAGAAATATTTCAATATTGTTAAAATTATTCTCTGCTGGAATATATAGCATAGCAATATATTTTAAACTTATCAAAATTGATTTAAAAATCTCTCTGAAATACACTACATAAATTCTTTTCATAATAACCAATAAGACTGATGAACACCTTGTGAGGAAAAACACTTCAGGCAAAGAAAGCAGGCCTGAATTTAATTAAATTTTTCTTTGAAGGACAATATCCCAGAGTACTCAGCATACTACATTAATTTTAAGTGGAGTTTGGGAGGGAAATTAGATGTTCTGAATTGGATTATCTGCATTTTCATGATGTCCAAATTGCAATGACTGACGGCCTGTTCATAGATATTATTCACGGGAATGTTACAGCAAATCAGAAGTTGGCCTCAAGTTTTGGCAGGTAGATAGCAAAAATAATATTAATACCTCTGAGCTAAGAAAAATGATTCCAAATGTTTTGTGTTGAAAATTCTGTATTTCTCTCACTATGCTAAAGTTTTAGACAAATAAGTGCAAAACTGTTAGAGTAACTCCTGTTACATAAACCGTAAGAAATATTACTCATGAGGCCAAAAGTCAAAGCAATGAGCAATCACTTAGTGATTGGAACAATTATGTGCATTTTTAAAATGCTTATGAAATGCAGCATCTCTTGTAATTGCTAAAACATTAGTCCTTCCAAAGAAAAAGGAATCATCTAAAAATGGGAGATCAGCATTTTACTCTGATAATAACACCTCCACCAGCTATTAAAATAAACTTGTGTGTAGGTTTATCCTGTGCAAATACTCACACATGTATATACGCGTATATATAAACGGTCAGTATATATAAAATGACAATTTTCTTGCATCTTTTATCACCTGTAGGTGATTTACAATTTTTGTTATATAAGGCAATGCTTTATCAACATACTACTTTTGAATCAGTGGACATTTATTATCTTATGATTGCTAGTAATTGCTTAAAAAACAGGAAAGGTGTCAGCAGGGCATATCTAAAGAGCATTAACTTACTTCATTGAGCATGTTGAAAGCTTCATTTAAAGCAATGTCCAGCATTCCAATTCCTTTTGCAAAAAGCTTATCAAGGTGCTCCCTGAAGTGCTGAAACATGAACATGAGAAATTTTGTCAGTAACTGCAACAGCGTACATATTAATATCAATAATTAAGGAAGCTCAAAGAAAAATGGCATTCCTATAAGATAATGGCAAAGCAAGCACTTCAAATTGCAATTTTTGAGAGAAATTGTAAGCTATGAATTACTAAGCAACACATTTTCAAAGCAATAATAGCACTTCACTGCATACTTCCTTCTGAAAATAATACATTCGGAGAAGGAAGTTAAACCGCTTAAATTTATAAGAGCAATGCATCCTTAAATACAATATAAGGAATCATAATAATCCATAAATACAATATAAGGTATCAACAAGTAAACAAATCATTCCTTTAATTCTATATGATAGAAAATATTTTTCTTTCATTTTGTAAAATAAAAAGATATTGCAGCAGTATTTTAGAGCAGTATAATTTATTTGAAATAAGAAAATGGAGGTGTAAATGGTGGGAAATACTAGTGTAGTCATACAAAGAGTATGATAAATCATACATTTTTCTTAAAATATTATTATATACAACAAAATCAAAAGGGATTATTTTTGGATTGAAATTAAAATAGTACTCTCCTTTGAATTGTGCTCTTCACATTTTTACAAATAATAATAAAAATAAAATGAAATAAAATACCCAAATATTCAAAAAACTGATAGTTTCCTTGTATTTTATATCCCATTTTTCATTTCAAAGCATCTCTGAAATTTAGGTCTAAATTGATCATAAGTCACATTTGTTATTTAATGTGTGTTGAAACATGAGAGGGGGGAAAGCAAAGAGGACAGTTTCCTAGACTGTCCGTTAACATCAATACTCAGGTTGGCTCCACCTCAAGCATATGGCCATTAATCTAGACACCAAAGCTTAACAAAAGTAAAGAACTGTTATAGTCATTAAAGCAAGTTAGAAACTCAGAAAATACATCAGTTTTTTTAGAAAATATTTCTAGTTCTAGAATATTCAAGTTCATATGAATTTAAAATTTCTCATTGAGATTCCTTATAAAATTTTCCAAGAAGCATCTGAACAATATTGCCACACATAACTGATACTTTCAAAGCTGGAAATTTTGTTAATGGTTAGGTACGACACAGAAAAGAAGCCTTTACTATTATTCGTTTCACTGATGTCAAAGACTCTTTCACAACGAGGTTGTGTATTGACCAGAAGAGTTCAACCTGCTGAACGAGCCCTGCGCCCACAGCCCTCCCCTCGCAGAAACGCGGCAGAGGTTCATCTACAGCTGTCACAGGGGCGTCCACACTACCCGAGGGAGTCGCACCAAAACAGACTTCTCGGAAAATTCATTAAGCCAAATTTTATAAGAATCTAATCATACTTTTTCATAAATCAGATAAATGTAAATTGTAAAAAATATTTAACTTCTCTCTGAAATACATTACTACTCAATAAACTCGAAATATTTTGTAATAAAACAAGCTCTGAACATTTCATTGACACTGTGGAAGGTTTATGACAACGCATATACCTTATCACAATATACAATGCACATACTAGAATACATGGCCTAAGCAGATTACTAAAAATATTAGTAAACTATGCAATCTCTAGTGTATAATTCATTTTATGCAATCTGTCAAAACTTTCTTCACTATAACAACACATACATGTTGAAAATTATATTGTTGATATATGTACAAATACAATAGTGATGTTTGTTTGACATACAGAATGATAAAAATGTTAAAAATCAATTTCATGCACTATGAATTTTAACAAATCAATATTTTCTGCCTCCAGGCTTCACAGCAAACAGATGCTACTAGGTGACTCTGCAAAGGGACTGAATTATTAAACTGAATTTGTGTTTTTTACTAAGGTTCCACTATCTGTCTTTGAAGGATTTCCAATCTTGTCTTTGCTGTTTGAGTATTTCAAGACTGTGTATCCACCAGAAAAATCAAACACCACGTAAATTACCATTTCTTTACTGTTCAGTTTAGGCGTTGTCATAGCAGGCTCCCTGACTGCATGGCATTGATCGGATTCGTGCCAGAAGAAGCCGTGTTCCACTTCAGAGGCAGCACAAAGGGCTTCCTCGGGTAGACCAAGCCACATCTAGCTGAGGTTATTCAGCAATCACGACGTGCTAGTGCCCCTACTGCTCTTCTATAGAGACACTGCTTTTCACTCAACAACAAAGAGTAACACCTTATTCTGGCTTCAAATGACACACTATTGACACAGCCATCAGCAATGCTGGACCATAAAAAGTGTTATTTTGAGAAAGATTTATGGGAAAAACACAAGACCCCATACACTCAGCTTTTCCCGTTTTACAAATCTAGTTAATACAGCAATGCACTTGCGGTTATGTTTTAGCATCCTTCCGCTATCAGAAAAGACAAGTTATTTTCAAAAGAATCGTCAAATTTGGGTACAAGCATATCAGTGTTTCATACTAAGGTATCCCCTTCAAAATTTCCCTGCGACTTGTCCACACTTCTCTGCAACTTCTCCATAATTTGGTGCCTTCCGAATGCACGATAAGCTGCATAAGTGCATTTCAACCCAGCTAGGACCAAGTGTCAGATCAATGATTTATCAATTAAAAAAAATTTTTAAAAAAGTGAAATGAGGTTTTAGGGCATCAAACATTTCAATTCCCCTTTAAATAACTTTCTAATTGAACAGAGCCTAGAAAACAGGAATTCTTTGTTCTTAATGAACAAAAAGGCCGTTAGTGTGTTTACATTTAATCTTTACATCTTAAACAGTTCTTTCAGTACAAAACTGCACAAGAAATAATATTTCTCCATCTCAGCTCTCTTTACCGCCATACTGGAGGCCTTGTAAATGAACATCTGAATTACCTGGGGGTTGAACTGGGATCTGTTCAACTGCGTGCACAAACATTTTAATGCAACTGTGTGCCTAATTTCCATGTGCAATTACCAGAATGTGCAATACCTAACTGTGGACTCAAATATCTAATTGACATGCATAAGCTTGGTAATTCCGAATGCAGATTAGGCACACAATTATCGCAATCAGACTCTGATGTCTGATTACAAAATTATAAGTCCAGAGCACAACAGGGGAAGTTGTGCCTTCCTACCGCAAAGCAAACGGGTGCGCTCAGCTGCGGAGATACCTGCGACCCGTTGAGAAGGGGCTGAAAAACAAAAGCTGAAGACAGCAAGGTCACAACCCCCCTCATGCATGTCAGTGCAGACATCTCCTGCATGGTTCAACCCAGAATGCCAGCGCTGCGTACGTTTGGATGCTTTCCATTGACAAAAGTAAAAAGTCACAGGGATCCTAAATTCTGATCCACGTATATAACACCAAAAGCATTTTCCCCTGTTTTCTTTTCAATGTTTGTAATTATCATTTGACAGTACCTTCTAAGATAGGCAGAAACTAAAATCAGGACAGGTATTCCTGTCCTAAGCGTAGTTAGGAATATTCCTGGTTGAAGAACAATCAGAGTTATTGAACAGCCTGGCTTATTGAACGGCCTGCTTTACTAAACACGACAAACAACATTCTGGAACTGTCAGAAGCCCGTTTTGGCATCAGGTAGCCCAGTGGTGTCTTAGACTACATCAAGACTTAAAAGAAGGTGCATGCAAAGAGGTTTTTGTCTTGATATTCTATTCTTCATGGGGCAGTAATACAGAATATTAAAATCCACCTCTGCTGCATATGGCTTTGGTGTAGCTGAACAAGAGGATAAATGTGTAACTATTTCTCATAATGGAACTTGGAGTTCCTCCTATAACAAGATTATTGAAAATATTTTCTGGAGCACCCAGATGTGTTCCCCATTTTTTGCCCCAGAGCTTAATCAATAATTGTATGGATTTTGGACCCTATGGACCCTACTTGATTGGATAATTACACTAAATTTTCAAACTGCAGGGATTAGACTAAAATTGTTTGGCAAAATAAGCTAGCAAGTCATATTTTTGTTGCTTCATTTTTCTATTTCCTACTTGTAATTAAGTTCTAATAACTAATAAAATAATACAAGTAATTTATTTTAACAACTTTAGGAGATGAAAATTTGTACTTAGGAAATGACATGTATGATTTTGTAAAGATTCAGATCACTTTCTCAAATTATTCATTCAGAACATTGAGTTAAATCATGAGAACCACATTAGATAGAAGAATATGGAGGTACAGGAGGCTAACAATACAGGTGAAAATCTGATGATCCCTTCCTAATTTCAGGTCTTTGTGGACAATCTAAAAGCTCATCTGAGATGAAAGCCAAACAAATTTCACATATCTCAACTTATTTCTCCAGTAAAAAACAGATACCATAGCCAGCTTATTACACTTTCTATGGAAAAGGTTGTCCGGAAACATTTGGGCAATGGAAAAGAGTGGCAGGGGGAAAGGGGTGCAGAATGCTACTATCTCACAGCTATAATCTTTAACCGGCCAAATCAGTTTTGCATGCTTGATCACCATTCTTTTTCTTTCTTGGCAGAATTTCCCAGCTTTGTAGACCGAATGACATACTGGTTTATCTAGCACATAGGAAAAGTGAATGATGAATCAATGATTTGGAGGCAATTTTGAAGAAATTTTGTGGTGCCTCTTCTTTTCAGTCTCTATCTTACAGGCTATTCTAGTGGCTTCAGAAGGCTTCCTCTTTGATATTATAAGTACTGACTGTTATCCAAAATCTCCATAAGATGACAGATTTTTATATCCTGGAAGTAAACAGAATGAAGTTGTGCTCCAAACAAACTAAAAAGACCTCTGTGTCTGCACTAAAGCCAGGGCAATTTTTCGGCATCTGTTAAGATCATATGATGATATCCTACAGCCTTCAAAGTCTTACCCTCTTCAAGAGGAGAAGGAAGTGCTGCAATATTCATTTGACAGATGGACAAACAACTGAGAATTAGTGATATTCTGAAGTAGAGAACTAAGTGCTAGCTTCCCAACTGCCAGGGTGCCCTAACAACCATGCCATCCAAGAGCCTTAAAAAGAGAGACAAGTTGTCAGTTAACATAATGCCTAATATCTGGCATTTCCATTTTGCTCCCCCCTGCCACCCCCTCGCGCCCCCCCCTTTTTTTTTTATTTTTATTTTTTTTACAAAAGGACATTTGGATAATATTCACTGATAGATCCTGTAGCATCACAACAGAGCTAGGCACAAAAAACCTCTTGCCTGAGGTTTTAATTGCCACACAGCCCACAAAACCTAACAAGCTATTTTAATGTCTCTTCACATGAGGACACCACCTGAGACATGTCTTGAACAAACAAAGCTTGCTAAGGCTCACAAGAGCAGATCCTGGTTCAGGAAGACCTGAACGAAGCTGTTTATTTCAGAAGCTGACGAGCTGTTTGCCTTATATTTCTATACCACTGACAGAATTGAAACACTCTGGGTCGTGAGTTGCAGCCTTCTGACCCAAGGAAGTTCCCACATCTTATATTCCTATCTACGTAGCTAAAACAGCTTCTTTACTTTACTCCATCTCAATATTAGGGTTTCCAAATCTGTTCCTTGAGTTATGCTCAAATTCCCACTTATACCAATTCTCCAGCATTTTCATTATAAAGAACTGTGCTTTGAGTTCCCCGTTGGTGGGACAACATGCTACATAGTATCCTCAGTCCCCTCTAATTTTTATTTACCTTTTATTTATTCCTCTTTAGCTGAGATTACCAAATAATACTATTACCATATTACCATTTACCACAAGTGAGAATACTTGAATTAGATCAATTTCTAAGACCATGAATTCAAGTCTAAGTATACATGAATAAAGCATTTTCCACTGATTCCAGAGGGAAGTAACAGTTCACAACAGATATATTCAACAGTTCATATAAGCATATTCATGAAATATGATATTTACTATTAATTGCCTAACAGGATGAGCTCTCTACAGGAAAGACAAACTGTTAGTGGGGCCTAATAGACTTCTCAGTCAGGTTTAGTGCAAGACTCTGCTACCAACCGTATCAGTTCCCATGCTCAGCCCCGTGTGCTGTAAGTCCCAATGTTCCCCAGACATACTTGGCAAAGCGTTATCAGATTTGTGAGGATGAACTGCAACAGGATGTGAACAATAAAAAGACAATCAGGAGGCGTACGTGTGAGGTGGGAGAGTGATGTTTACTGATATGTCACAGAGAAGTTTATCCACACGTACTCACAGCTGATAAATCTGCAATCACATCTGTGAAATGCATTTAAGCATCTTCCTATTAAACATTCATTGCCAGGGCAATTACAGGTTAGCTTGCTGGTGATGATTATCATTGTATCCAACCTCTCGTGTTCCCTAGCACATTGTGGTGGGGGACTACAGTTTATTCAGAAGAACAAATATAGAATATGCGAAGTCAAAAGCTGGTATGCTGAGCAAAGAGCTCCAGATTTCATAGACCCAGATGAAAAACAAACTCTGGTTAACTAGTTAGTTGCTTTGGGCTACAATAGAAAACTTCAGACCATATTTCAGTGATCTGAGACTCACTGGAAGTTTTGGGCATCTATTAATGGCTAGTTGATTAAAAAAAGTTCAATTTATAGAATTTGACTTTTTTAAAAACAGCAAAGCAATGCAGTCAATAGTTAGGGGGGATTTGACAGAGATCGATAGATAAATATATACTTAAATAATTTGCTTAAAAAAAATCAGTATGCAAAATTTGTATTTACAAACCTCCTCTTGGTAATTCCAGTCAGCTTCATTGCTGAATCAGTCTTCTGGTTATTTAATTTCTGGCAATTACATACAAAAATAAAAGCTCATTGGAAGTTATTATATGTTACATCTTGTCTATTTTTGTCATTCTAATTTACACAAGGGTAAATTCTTTATTTAGTTTGAGTTACTGTGCCTATCTGTGCATCTATATAATGATATATTTCATCTGGAAACATTTATAGAGAAATGTCCTCAAATCATACATAGTACATTAAAAAAACATATAAAAGAGGAATGTATATTGTAATATTGTTACTTTAAATCTGGAGTTACATTAAATCAGAATGTCATCTGATTCCTTTGGGGTAGGTAAATTGTAACATGGAGTTTCTCAAAGATGAAAACCTCTTGGCCCAAGATAACTAGTATTAAACTAGGCAGTTCCACATGTTTGCAATTTGTGGAGAAAGTGCAGACAGTGACAGAATAGTGTCTGAACTATTTCCCATTCTTTTTTAAATTTGTGCATAGCAAATTGATACACTTTAAGGTAGCAGCTGTTTAATGCTAATGCCAAATTATAAATTCATCTGGTACAATTCGAATATATGTTACATATTTTACATTAGTAAGCCCCATTTAGGATCACAGATTCATTTCGACCCCAATTATGCCACCCAATATAATTAGAGATTTAATCTTTGTGATAAACTAAACATGAAGCAAGTTTTGTAAATTATAGATAGTTTACAAGATCCTAGGAATATGTCTCCACACACAGAGTGAGCTCAAAGGGCAGGTATGTATCCACACAAAAAAGTTGTGACAAATGCTAGGTTATGAAAAAATTCAGAAAAAAATGGATCTCAGTTGGTATCTGCTATATCACCTTTAAGTTAGGATGATTCTAACAAAAAATATTGAAAATTTTCTTGTACTGAAATAAAAAAAAGCAGAAACAGTTCATTGAAGAACCTTAGGACTGAGATTCCTGGATTGCATCTTAGTAAAGGTGGTGATGCATATATTAACATCATTCACATCACTATCATATATTTTAAGTTATATATTTGCCTTTTATAAAATACTATAAAATCAGTTTCCTCAAAAGTAGTACACTTTTACAAGTTATATCTGAGAGAAATTCAGGGTTCTGTTAGACTCACACTTCTTGAAAAACAATATGTAACTTGATTTTTTGCACAGTCAACAATTTTGCAGAAAAAAGATACCTGATCAAAAATAAGTGAATATTTCTAAACATTTTGTATCATTATATTTTCCTTGTAGTTTGTTACCATTAAAAATAAAGACTGCATTACTTTGCTGTTCTTGACACTGGCAGAAAACAGGCTCAGATGCCTGGAAATGCCGGTTGTTTCAAGTAACTCTCCACTTACTCAAAGGAAAACATGTCACCTGGCCAACATGTTGGAGATTCAGGGCTGAAAAGCTGTTTTCTCCAGCCATCATTTCATTCCCACAATAAAAATGGAATAATTCCTTAGTTATATTAAATATGTTGAATATTATTTGAAAGCCCGAATTTTAACACACTGGTCAACTATTAATATTGTAATCCAGGAGTGATCATGGTCAAGTAACTCTAAATAGGCACGATGACAATGAAGAAAACTTCATTCCTGTCAGAAAAATAATTATTCCAGTTTTTCACTGTGTCAGGTAAGATGAAAACACTACTACTCTTCAATACAACATTCACTACTGAATTCTCATGAGTCATTCCAAAGCATCTAAATATTTTGATACCTTTATATTTTGACCAGCATAGTAATAACATTTTAGGACATCTTATTTTCTATGGACCTGACCAAAAGAATCAAAGTCAAGAAAAGTTTTTCCAGGAATTTTAGTGAACTTTGAATGAGGCCTCACGTAATTTTGCTGTGTAGTGCATTCAAAACACACAGGCATCAGGTCTGCGTAAGACCTAATGTCAGACAATCAGAAACCAAATGTGTAACTGTGAATTCATTAGCACGATAACTGAATTTCTTCTTTAGATTTAAATGGTTGTTCATCTACTAGACTCTATCTCCTGGGCTGTATTTTGGACAATGGTACTTTTGTCCCTGTCAGTATTTAGGTAAATGAACTCTTAACTTTGTTACACAAAGTAGGACAATAATAAAAATACATAGTTAGATTCTTCACGGAAACTAAGGAACCTAAATTGATTGACAAAGTCATAGTGGGTGGCATAAATTTTTTTTGATCAATTAAATTGAATCTGACGTTCAGTAACACAGGGGTACATGGCAATCTGCATTTTGACCCACTGCAGAGTACTGAAAAGTTTAACAGTAGGATTAATTCCAAACTGTACATCTGGGCAATATATTTGAGTGTCTAGCTTTGAGTCTTGAACTTGCACAGCTTTCCTATGACTCATTAGATGCACCCACAATAAAGTGTTCATTTTGTAAACAGCATTACAATTCGCAAATATGAATCTTCAAAAGTAAATGATTAAAAACAATTTATATCACTCCACATACCAAATGAATGCTATTTAGATATTCCAAAATCAACAACGGAGAACAGTAAGCAGCAATCCATGAAGAATAACTCCCGTAGAAGATGAATATGAAGGTGAAATGAAAAGAACTCATCTACAAGTTCAACAGGGTGACATACAGCATAACCAGATAGAATCAAATTTGTTTGGGCATATATCTGAAGGCCTAATCTAAACAAACCTACAGATGTGTTTTCAGAACTTTTTGCTACTTCCTATAAGGTCTCATTGACTGCTTTAGCAGAGACAGGCTACCACGCAAAATCTCAAACAGCACTGTCCAATACTGAAGCGCAGCTCCTCTAGCTTATTTTAGTTTAAAAAACTGAGAAAAGTATTTAGAGAAAGATACAAGATTGCTGCCCCTTCCTGCCATTAGGAATTTCCAGGATAAATAAGTCACTTTTAAGAAAACAGAGAGCTTTGATCAGGGAAAAATTCTATTATAATAGAGTTTATTTTAACAGATCTTTAATCTACAATAAAAAGCATTTCCTCAGAGCAAGAGATAAATGTGGGCCTTAACAACAAAATGATCTGATTTTTTTTCATTGATTTTTTTCCTCTGGTCAATTCTTAACTTTCATTTCATCTTCCACCATCACAAAGAATCACATGAGACCTCACAACTGAAAAGCCACGCTTTTATTTTGGAACTTTCTTTTAATGTTATGGAATATATGCCATTTTTTTGTATCACCTCTATTGTTAAACTATCTGCTTCTCTGTGTCATCTATATACTAATCTCTACCAATGCAACTCTTAACATTGCTATCCTAAATAAAGTATTTCTGAGCGAGAGGACGACCTTTGCTGTACTCCTCTAGCAGTGCAGCAGAGTAGTCTTCTTAGTGACTAAGCTAGGTCATGATATTTAAGTGCATAATTCCATCGCACTGTTTATTTAAGATGAAAAAACTTCATTAAAAATAAAATATGAATAATTAATTGAGGAAATATCCACCTTTCTTATTAAATGTTCTACAAGTTTCTCTCCGTTTGACAGGTCTGACAAGATACTTAGAGTAGATCTGTAGACACTGCAAAAAAGTATATTTAAATCAACCTGTGTGACACATTAATGCCTGACAGATGTTTGCTGAATTAACTATACTCATCTAATACAACATTCCTAGATTTCTCTCTTCCCTTACTAATGGAAAACTTGTTTCTTTGTAAGAAAACTCTCATCAAATTATTAGACATAGATCGTTTTAAATTTATGTCTACATATAATATTTATGTCTACATATAATATGTTTTCATTTTTTAACATATTCTAATAGATGCATTATCTTTACCATCAGTAAGATTTGTCAGAGATCTTTTATGGTACTTGACTTTAATACACTATTTTCTTTTCAATCTCCAATCATCAGAACCAAAAAAAAAAAAGAAAAAATGGCAGCCTGTACAACCCACCTCATTTTGTTTTATGAAAATACATTTACATCAAATTGAAGGTGATTCAGTGGCCTGATTACTATAGCATAAGATATTAATATGCACATAATGAAACAACGTACACTAAATCTTTCAATAATTTGTCATAATTCATTTTGACTACATTTGGCATAGGCAACAAGTTAACCCTCAAAATAATGGAAATGAAATGCAGGTTACAAAACTATGAATATGTTCTATATTACTACTGTATCAAAGGTCTCCTGAAAACTCATTTGAAAAGTTGTCAAAGTGAAGCAGCATTTTCAAAGGAATTCTGCAAAAGATTTTCTTAACTATTTCTATCAACTCAAATCACTCAGGAAATTAAATTTAAAAAAAGTACCATAGATGTAGCATGCTTTAATCATTATAAAGGTATTCTGTTTGCTTAAAGACTTCAAAGTTATTGAATAGATTTAATAATAGCATATTATATATAAACTGTGGGCTTATATCACACAAAAAAACATGTATGTGTGCGTTCTTATGGTGCCTTTTTCTTCCCTCAATATACCTATGATCCTATCCTACTTTCCTCAACTTCATGACAGCTTAAACAAAACACACCAATTATTTCTGCTTCTAAATGTAGATGTCGCTTAAACTCTAGATTGGAGACCCAAGCACATCACATTTCAGAGGGTGAGTCCATGTAAAGAGAAATTAAACCTTCCTATCCTATTTGACTGATCTGATTGGAATCCTATCTTGGTCTCTCTTGCTCACTGGCTATTTTTATTTCCCTTCTTCTGCCCCTACTCCATCAAAAAACAAAAGCATAAGCTAAATTGCATCTGGTTTAAGGACTTTTCATTTACCAAAGCTTTCTCAATTTTATTTCTTACAAACAATTATTCAACCAAATTAACTAGATGGATATGTCTTTCTTGTCACGAGTCACATGAGACACCTTTGAAATCATGTAAAGGGAATAATTTAATACATTCTAATAATGCAATTCATTTTTCTTAAGCAAAGAACCTTATACCACCCTGTAAGCCACTGCATTCCATTTCTCTTTTGTTATTTCCATTCCTTACCTCTTTGTTGGCTCTGTCTGCTTGAACTAATGTTCCATTCAGACATGGCTCTACATAGTGAAGTTCTTCATTATACTGTAGCAGGAAATGAAAAATATAACGAAAATTTTAATTAAAAGCTTTGAAAGATACAAGTTTTATGATTTAGAGCTGCAGGGAAACATGCCCATAAAGCAAAAACAATCAGGTTCATTTTTAAAAACTGACCATGTATTTTTTCTTTTGTATGGTTCTTAGTGTTTCAGAAGGTCAAACTTTTTTAAAGTAACATTCAATTTAATGAATGCCATCATGCCATCATGGGGTTAGTGGGTACTCCAGCAGAAACATCCTTCAGAAACCTAAAGGTTTCATCCTTTAACAGGCACTAAGTGAGCTTAGACAATGAAAGAAGACACGGTTCAGCCAAAAATAATAAGAGAAAACATTTCATATGATTTATATATGCATTCACTCTGTCCTTCCTCTATCTCAGCGGGAATAAAAAGAGTCTTACAGTGAAACACTGCAAAATGCAGCTTACACAAGTGTCTGTCGTTGTAAACTCACGTTGCCTCTATCCTCCTACAGCTCTGAATTTGTTCTGCTCTCTTCAATACACCACAACTCCTTTCTCTGCACATATGTCTAACCTTAGACCCCTGCAACCTGTTCCACATTGGACATCTGTCATCATCATTCATGTGAAGAGTGCAGTATGCACCAACACTCATTAATTACATAATTACTACATAACTATTGTTGCACAGGGAAGAGTGTTCAATTTGAATTGCATCAAGTTATATTTGGGGCCCTGCGCCAGATTTGATCCTCAGTTAAAGAAATACAAATCCAGAGTTACTCTGCTTACCACAGCTGGATATATAGACTATTTACATCAGCATCAATATAGTAATTGGTGCATAAAAAAAACATATGCTAGAAGGTTATTTACACATCATTTCTGCAGCAGATTTGCATGCTTCCCTAATTATTTTATTCCAGTCAATGTTAATCCAATAGATGAGTGCCTGAGGACATGTCTATTGCTCCAAAGGTCACATGAAAAATCAAGATGACATCTGGAACACTTGCGAGTCACTGGGAAGGTCCTGTGTGCATCTCAGTGTCATAGCAGCTTATTGATCTGATAAATGATGTGCTTTCCCCTGCAGTTTCTCTCTACAGACTACTCTCCAATCTATCTCTTGACAGCCTTTGCAAAATAACAACGTTAAAACTTCACAGCGTCTCACATTATAGGCCATAGTTAAGATCATCTTCCTTTCTCATTTAAGCAAAAACTAAAAATCTGTAACAAATGCTGCCTCACAAGCATGACTAACTTTCCACCACTTTACACCATTTTTTCAGCATGTTCTTTAGTTGATATTTTCTTTTGTTAAGTCTGGGTTCTTCGGTTCAATTTTTGTAGGTTTTGTAGCTTTTGTTTGATTCCTGCATAGAGACATACTTGTCTTTATATGACACGAAGCACATATCCATAATTGGTCAACACATAATAAAATCCTAGAATCTGTCTCTCCATCATCTGTTCCAGTGCCTCACACGTGCAAGTGAAATGAGAATTTCTGAATGTTGCAGTAGTAGCAATTTTTTTTTCCTAGACTATCACTACTAGGAAGCAGCTGAAAATATCCTAGTATACCAGAGCTTGCATTTAAGTCTATTAGTTTTCCTATAAGATATACTATTTTGAATACTATCTTGAGTAACTCATGTCACCAGACTATCCCTGCAGACTTGTATGTCTGTCAGCTGCAACACAACCCAGCCAGACTCCCAGAAAGGTCTCTAATACTAAACAGTTGTGTAATATAAATGATGCCCACATTTTTACCAAGGACATGCTTCAAGTTCTTTAACAACCCCATTTAACAGCATCAACCTTCCAAAAAAACCCAAAAAGTCATTCTGACGTAAGCAGCACAGATTAGAAAAGGGGAAAATCTGTACCAGAATCTTCTCAGTTCCTTCTCACCTTGAACTCAGGTATCTGGCTTTTCTGCAGCATTTAAGATTTTGTACTCAAGTGAAGCTGCATCTTGACATTGGGCCAGTGGTTTTGTTAATAACTGTTGACTTTACCAGCAATATTTGATAGAGTTCTTCAGTTGCCTGAGCAAGGAGATTTTTAAAAACAGATTTCCTTGCTTTAAAGTCATCACTTTTCACCTTTTTTATTTCCTGTTACAAAACTAATGTACCTGAGGAAAAGCCTTCTGATTTTCGAGAGCCCCACATCCACTCTGTTTTAATGTTTCCTAGTGTTAGTTAAGTCCAGACTGCCAAACTCTGGCATGTGGCACCTTTGCTTACTACAGTTGTAATAGCAGTGCTGCAATAACAGAGATGGTTGACACAGTTGTAGAATCGCCACTGCTTGGCTGAAGGGAACAGGAGCAAAGCAAAACACAATTATCATCCTTTTTGAGCTCATATTCCAACACCTCGGTCTCCTTTCATCTGTCTTGCAATTTAAGCATTTGACAAAATCTAATTCCTCATCATTTCATTTACTATTATACATGTATCTGTTTTATTAGTTCATATTATTTTGCCATGCTAGATAGTTCTTTACAGTATAACATGATATAAAATGTGTGGGCCCAAATCAGAACTAGCAAACAAGTACCATATAATTAGGTAGGGGGCTGCTAGCTTATATTGCATAATCAGATACTACCTAAAACTTGATAATATGTCTGGAGGTATATATGGTTCCAGCACAGCTAAGCAAGTAGTTTTTGCAGTCATTTTTCATACTTATTCTTTATTGTATTTAAGCTCTTTGGAGCTTAAGGTTCACAGAAACAAATTAAATTCACCTGTTGTTATGGAACAATAAAGAGATAAAATTTCACACAATATTAAGCATACTCAGAAATTCAACACAGCCTAACGAAGACTCAGCAGTGAAGTCAAACCATAGAAATTTGTATTTCTCAAGTTCTGTCAGTTTTACCACGCTCAGCAAATAACACCCAAGCACAGTCCATTGGAGATTCGCAGTTGGTCCAACCTACCCATCGGTGCTTGAATCAGGTAGACTGAAAAACAAGTTTATCCATGACCTATTTTGGATGAATACAAGAAGTTTTTAAAAAGTGCCTCTGTAGACACTGTTTATCATGGTAAATTCCACAAATGAAAAACAGGGAACTATCGCACTGGGCTTTGAATTAGCAAATAATACTCTTCTAATCAATTTTGCTAAAATAGTGCAACTGTAGCATTAAAATTGATTTAACAATCTCAGCTCGGTTAATATTTTGTTCATTTACTATTGTAAAAGCATTTATAAAATCAGCATTGGGCAAAATTAGCACTCTTTTATGATAATATTGTTAATTTAATGCATGACTTGGAATTATACTTCAAAGTGAATTGGAAAAACATGCCTCTTC
Source organism: Tinamus guttatus (assembly GCF_059628265.1). NCBI lineage: Eukaryota > Metazoa > Chordata > Aves > Tinamiformes > Tinamidae > Tinamus > Tinamus guttatus. The sequence goes on along the minus strand of NW_028288985.1, from coordinate 640,502 downwards.
CCTCATTGTTCCCGATATATCTGTTCATGCACTGGTGAACTGACCTTAAATTTTAAAGCAGACAGTACAAAATCAGTTTTCAACTTTTTTTTTCCCCCTTCTCCTAATTCAATCATCTACTCGATCAATTTCAGAGAGATTTGCAATTTTTCAGATAGATCAATTTCAGATAGATTTTGCAACAATCTATCCATGAAAACTAAAGTAAATTTTAACATTAACTTTTTATGTTTATCTTCTGGAAAAACTTGCACTTTTAGTTAGAAGAATATTTAGTAAAAAAAGGAAATGTATCTGATGGATATGAAAGAACCCAGTTAGTACACTGCGAGTGGGATTTTTGCAATCCTACTGCATATTTGTAAGCGCAATTTTTTTTTTTTAATGATGTTAGTGGATAGTGACCATAATTCCCATTATCTAATGACAATCTGCATTTTCTATGGAATACTGAAATGGCTAACAACAACCTGAAAAACATTGTGAAAAGATTCTAAAAACAAACAAAAATCTACCAGTAAAGTGCACGGTCACAGATTCTGCCGGTCTACTTTTCAGTCAGACTTGGGCTTTTCCCCTGCTAAGCTCCATTTCCCTGTCTTCCATTGACCCACACAGTTTTGCTTAGCTCTTTAGCACTGCCACCTCACAAATGCCCAATATTATTTTTTAAACAAAGGCTGTCTCTTTCAAAGAATAAATTCTCAGGAAGGTTTCCTTCCTCTCACTTCTTCTCTCTTGGCTACCTTAAAAATGGTCTTCCTTCTTCCCGCCACAAATGTTAAAGTCTCTCATTTTTGCATAACTTTTGCATGTGCTTCATCCCTCCTGCTATGCAGCCCTTGGCCCACCTTCCATCGCTCTTCCCCTTGAGCAGGAGACACAGCTGCAGAGGCACCTCAGGGAAGAGGCCCCACAGGGAACAGTGGCCATGGGATGGCCCTTGTAGGGCAGGGACGTCCTGGAGGGGATGGTGGCCTGGGGCAGCCACAGAGGGGATGGCAGCTGTGACTGTGCTGGGGCAGAGAGGTGTTTAAGTTGAGCCCATAAAATAGGGAAAATAAAAGGTATCCACTTGAGTAAACAGAGATTTAACTTGAGAAAGTAACATTCGGTTACTACTTTTTTTGAACCAAAACCATTCTGCCGCTAGGTTCCTTGGTGTTCCTATACTACTTTGAATTCATTGCCACATACGCTTTCACATACATTGTTGTGGATGAGCCTTTGACTTTCCCAAAGTACAAATTACCAATTTCTCTCAAGAAAAAGCATTGATTTTTCTTCCTGAATCATTTACAGTACACCTGTCACAACTCCTTGCAAGCACAGCGATTACACACTGAGCATACATTCAGGTATCCTAGTAATTACTTAGTTGACACATTTTTTTGTTGCTTAGAAAACTTACTCAAGCTCATTACAATTTCGTTGAAGCATGATGAACCTCTTTTTGATACACAATGTAATTGTGCTTTCCTACTGTATAGGTTTCTGGTAATTATGTAATAAACAGCTGAAGACGAATACGAAAGACATGCTGAACTAACTGCCCATCACCTGTTAAGAACACAGTCAATGCTTGGATATTTCAGGCATATCTATTTATTTCTCCATACTGAAGCAACCATTTGCATTGTTGCTAGCAAAGACTGTTATTTGCAACTCCCAAACTCACAGCAGTTTCTTTAAGGAGATTCAATTACTACTCCTACAAAAACTCTGAAAACAGTGCTACCTGAAACAAGGTGGCACTGGAAATTACAGCATCTGGACCATGAGATGTCTTCAAATATTCATCATCTCCCTACAATAATTTTCAGTTGTATTGCGGAATGTAAAATATGAGAGAGCAACAAAAGGTGGAATGAAAAAGACAGAATCCTGAGACACTCACAGCAATTATATTGAAGAAGTCGTCATCTCCGAGGGTATCCAATATGGACGATACTGTCTGCTTAGCAATAGTCAAGCGAAGCCCTTTCATACTGCCACTGACGTCAACCAAAATGACCACATCTTTTGGAGAAGTAGCTGCCTGAATGTACCTAAAACAAAAGACAAAACACAAATTGTTTATGTAATAAACGATTTTTTATCCTATCATATTTCTTAAAAAGAGATGGATAGCTCTGTGCTACCTACCATTTTCTATTTCTGCAGTCAAATGCAATGACTCCATTCTCATCAGGTTCCCATTTAATACCTGTTTAGAAATAAAAAGATTATAATTAAAGCAATTTGTAACAATAGCTGCTTAAATTGTATTTATCTGAAGAATTGGGGCGAGGCATCATTTAGAGGAGTTTCATACCTTATCAATTGAACTGTTATTATATCATGTCAATACCACACTATGCTAACATTGGAAAAATACTGTGCCTTGGGTTTACTGTAAGGTGAAAGCCTCTTCATACCTATCTGGTTCATAGCACAGAGTCTTACTAAAGTATTGACATTCTTGGTCACTTATGTGGAAATGCAAAGAATTAATAACAAATTAAGTGCTGCTGTACATACTGATAGAGCACATCATTAAAGAAAAGCAATCAGTCTTTCTAACAAAGGACACTTAGAGCAAAGTAGTCTGAACTTTAGCTTCCCATATCTGAAAACATATATGAATTTTACAGGTTGTTGACTGTTTTGTGAACCAGCTGATCTTGTCTCCAAGGCAGATATGAACTGACAAATTTTTGCCAGCTCATATTTAGTTTAGCATAGATATAACGGGCATGAAGTAATTGCAAGCAGTTAGCACAAAAATTGAATAGTTTAACCACTCCAAATTTATGCTTTTTATTTTATTCTATATTTTATTTCTGGTTACAATGTTAGACTGCCGTTTCAAAATTTTTTTAAAAAACTAAATTTAATTTTAATTTAAATTCAAGTCATATGAAATTAAGTATGTTGCAGTATCAGATTTTATTATGATTAGTAAGCACACTTTCAATACTGGAAAACCTTCTATCCTTCTCCCCCAGTTGCTATCAAACTCAAATCTTTTAGTGTTTCGGTTCTGGCAACCATATTCAGTAACTGTGTGAGGTACATAAAAATCAACTGCTAAAACTAGTGGCTGTTAATAGCACAATCATCTCACTCTAAAACTGACTTATCACAAGAAACAGCAAAATCATCTCACTTCAGTCCCGCCCAAGTGAGATTTATATTCAGTATATTATACATTGCATTTGCTTGAAAAATCAAAATCAATAGCACTGTCTGAATCTCTGTAGTCATTTACATTTTATGTATTCACTTTCTGTTTTCCATTTTTGTTTCAAAGAATATGTAAAATAGAATAAATTTTTATAAAATATAGTACCAATTTCTAAACAAGAATTGCTAGAAAATTAAGAATACTGAAAATCTTAATTAGAAATCACTTTCTCTGAAAACTGGGTTAAGTAAAATCGAGCTTGCGGTTATTTGTGAAAATCATGATTTGTGACAAAACTCATCAGGCACTTGCAGCCGTAGTATCCTCCATTGCTTCCTGGGGATTTGTGTTGTTCTTGCCTGGGTATTGCCTGAAAAATCCTTTTGCACTTCCGAAGTACTGCCAGATGAGAGAAGGGTCGCGATCAAAATTATCAACAAACACCTTATTTAAGGATTCAGACCAATAAACTCCATTCACAATGGCTGGATCTGGGGAAAAAAAAAAAGAGAGAAGTAATTTTACTTAATAGGATCCTTTGAATCCTATTATCTTCAGCTTATTCACATCCAAAAAATCTCGCAATTGCAAACTGCTGCAGAATATCTTTTGGTTTTATTGTCAATTAAGTGATTCAGAATAAATTATATAGTTGCACATTGAAAAAATGATAAAATACAGAGAAGAAATACCAGGCACATTCTGCAGCTAAGAATTAAAATTGCTCATTAGGCCCCTTATTTGGAGATACTGTACCACTTCGTTCTGCAGAACATAAATGAATTATCATAACAGATTTACTTCAGTTTACTGTCCTTATCTTTTGAATATTTCATGGTAACATTGGATATAATCTCCGTTTTTTAATTTTTTTTCCCTTCAGGTTGACAAAACTTATGACTATATTTGAAAGCTTATGGTGAGAACCTCTTATTTAAGTGAATTATGGTAAACAACCAAACAAAATCTACAGAAGTTAATTAGATAAATGTATAGCAAATAGCATCATTATTTGAAAAACACTGGGCCCACGTTTCATACCAGTTCCTAACAATGACCTCATTACTTCCGACTCCCACGCCGCAGGAAGCAGAATGGAAACCCGGCTGTTCGGAATAACCCACATCACATCACCTCCACCACCCAACTCCTAAAGCCCGGCCTGCCCAAGTGCAGTCCTAGGCTGAAGAATAGCGACTGAGCTTGACGATGGCAAAACCATAACCAATTAATGTAGCTAAAAAGTTCTCCAGTCGCAGACTGTGATACCAAGGGCAGCTGAGAGATAAGAAACTATTAAGGTATTCTCTATTCCCAATTCAACTATACATGAAGTCAGCAGTATAGAAAGGAAAAACAAAACTGAAATCACAGTGGTATTATTTCATTTGTGAAAGTGTTCACACATGCACACACAGTAACATTCATTCAAATATTTTAAAAAATGCTTCCCTTTCTTAAAAGAATGGCGCTGATTTCACAAGACTGCTTAGAATGGGATTTTAATGGAGCGTAGAAAAGGTGAATTCTTATCTCGTGTTACATTCCTCAAGGAAAACAGCACAAGAAAATAGGAAATATGTCAGATAGACATCTCTGAATGTTCCTTTCATCTAAACATTTAGGTTTACACACAGGGGCTACTGAAAAAGCAAGGTCAACAAAACAGATTTTGTTTTTAAAACATGTCTAGCGCAGTTACTTGTTTCTCTGGAAAGTGAAATAAACACTTTAAATCCATCCAGCTAGACACGTATCAAACAAACCAACAGCACTAGTCTCACGGTACAACGCCAGTCGCGCCTGGCTGGCAAGGACTGCAGTCCAGGTGCTTTCCAATAACAAGCTGTGACTGAGACACCACAAATTAACTGACAAGAGTGACTAATCTGAGATATGAATCTGGAGAAAGCGCTTCTGTTTGAGCTCCCTCAAAACATTGCCTGGCAAGGACCAGTTTTTCAGCACCAGCTTCACATTCTTGGTCCACCCAGACTTTCCAGCACTAGTTCAACCATAGATACCGGTGTTCTGCTCTGATACACAAGTCCTGTTTTTCAGTAAAAAGAACAGTGGTATTACTGGGTCAGCATTACAGCACTGAAATAAGGAGACAATGCTAAATTCATATTTGAAAAACAGTGATGTACTTCAGAGAGCTGTTGGGTTTTGTTTTTTGTTTGTTTGTTTTTTTGTTTTTTTTCTTCTCTTAGAAGTTGTTTTTCTGGAAAGGTTTCTTTAGAGGATGAGCAAACTGTCCTCCACCTCCAGAGGACAGTCAGTTCTTGGTACACCCTTCGACAATATTAGTGAAAAGGCAAACTGGTCACAAAAGGAATAATTCCATCTTAATGTCTATTTAAAATAAGGTATAGTGTTTCTTAGCAGCTTACACTCAGATCTCATTCCAAGACTGCTCAGTATCAGTTCAATAGATATCACTTACCCTCAGAGCTAGTTTTTAATGCTCTTTCTTACTGACTCAGTGTCACAGTGCCACTCATCTGAGCAGAGCCTCCCCAGGCAGAGGGGCCTGACTTCTCCATCTACTCCAGCCCTATGAGATCACAGGGCAAGTTCAGCTCTCCAGGCTGTTAAGCTCTAATATTGTATGTGAAATACTTCTACTGGCATAAAAAAAAAGTATATAAAATATTACAAGCACTTATTTAATACATGTGTATGAAACTCCGTGCCTCTACAGCAGCAAAGTACTTTTATTAGTTCAACTCTGAACGACCACTTAACATAAACATGTTATATGTATATATCAGTAATATACATATATATCAGCACTATGGATGAGAGAACTCTACAGACACACAACAGGGAAACTTTTTTCCTGAACATGATAGCTTGAGCCTATATTCTGCATTATGTTGACAACACTAATCATCCGAATGCTGATCGCTGAAAGCATTAATCCTCTGACTGAAACTAATAGGAATTTATAGCTGAAAGGAGCATTAAGCAGGGTGTTTTAAATTACAGGGCACAATTAAAATGCAATCTATGATGAGACAGGTTCCTTTAAAATGAATCCTGGTGACACTTTATTACCTTCCTATACCCTGCATATCTATTATGCCAGCTGTAATTTTTGCAGCATGGCAAGCGTGACCTGTAAGCTACATTTTGTGTATCAACCCTTTTTATAAAGAGGTAAATTAGGTCACACTTGATTTAAACCTTACAATATTGAACAAAGTGAAGTAGAAAAAAACATATATCCACAGGTCCAAGCCAAAGGTCTATAGCCTACAAGTGAAAATGAAGTGACTTTATTGGCTTCTGTATCTTCAGACAGAAGGATCTCAAACCCAATGTCCTCCAAGTAAATTTGATAATGGTTGTTATGTGGATGCAAGTCTGTCCACGTATGTCATCCTAAACGCAACCAAGTCCCTGATTGCTTATGCTAAATAAAAATCTGGAGACCCATCTTCTAACAGTAGATACGCTTAACTTCTTGTTCTGGCCAAATTCCAACTTAACAATTAATGTTTTGCTTAAATTGTCCACACTAATTAGAAACAGCATTCTTAAATTTTTATATTGCTGGTGGGTGTCACCTGTATCCCTAAAATGGGGACATTTCAATAGCAGATAAAGAAACGCTTGTGAATATTTGGGCAGAGGGAAACAAGGGAGAAAAGATAAAAACTTAATATAAATGTAAAATCATTAGTGTGACGTTCTGATTCAAACATAATAAGCATGAGTAGCTGCTGCCACAATTCTTAAAACATAGATCTGCTTTTGGCAAAAACAGCGGTCACAGCTAAAAATAATTAAAATATTCTTTTTCCCCTGCCTTGTAGATGGTCTGGATGGCAATTCTATAGCATTTTGTTCAATACTGTTTCTGCAGATGCTATCTGTTTTTTATTGCTATGTAACATAAAAAAAAGCCCCCAGACAGATAGATATACTGACAGGAATCCGAAATATAATTATCAACGAGCAGCACCAATGCGTGTAGCAATTAAGCTGCTGTCACAAATGCTGCTGACTCTAAGAAACACAACTGAAAACTCAACCAAGATGTGCAGACTGAAAGATGTACAGCAGCACGGCTAAAGCTTGCATTGGAATGAAAAGTATTTTGATTCACAGAAACCATAAAAACACCTAAAGATACGCCAAGACGTTGGAAATAAACAAATATTACATATTAGTAATGCATTTGATCTTCTAATTATCCCTGCAAGCTTCATCAGAAAGAGGGGATATCTACAGAGGAATTCAGTCACTATGAAGGAAATGCAAAAAGCTTCCCTTTCTTCCCATAATCTGCTTTATTGCCAAGAAAGAGCATTAGCAGTCATCCTCAGGGCTCTTTTGTCTGTTATACTGCATGTGTAATATAATTTTTAATTTCCCCTGGAAACCCATCCAAGATGCAGACATCCAAAGTGGTGTTTCTTCCTGCTGACCTCCCTAGCAGGCCCTGCGCTGCAGAGCGGTAACGTCGGGCAGCAAAGCAGCACCAGCGAAGCCTGTAGGGCCAAGCACGGGAAAGGAACTCCAATTCCAGCACCCCTTTGGCTCAAAGGTGGCAGCAATGTCAGCTCGTTTCGATGGCAATGACGACATATTTAGTCTAGTCATATTTTAAGAATAACAAAATACACATTCTTTGCTAGGACATACAGCAACGATCTAATAATTATATCCCTCAACACCCATAGGAAAGCTTTGCAGGGTGGTCCAGCGCTTTCAAGAGCTGGGGCTGGACGCCAATTTTGGCAACTGCCTTTGCCTTTTCCTCTCTCTTCCCCTCCCTTCGGCAATGCGGACGCATGGGCTCACAGATCAAAGCATCTGGCCATCTGCACACACAAAAGAAGGTGTTTGTCTGTTTTGCCTCATGTGCTGAGAGCCATTCACCAGTGTCACGAATCCCGCTCCCTCCTCGCACGTACAGGGCTTGGCAAAGGCTTCAAGCGCCGGACTGTGGAGCACAGTAGTAGGCAGCCCCAGCATCCACGGCTGCCCTAGCAGCGCTCCCCTTCTCCTTTGAAGCTGCAGCAGCAGAACTGGAGTGTGGCCAGACACATTTATTTTTAGCCTGAGTTTCATGACAGTTGGGTTTTGGGATGGGTTTTTTTGTTGTGTTTTTTTTTCTTCTTCTTTTTTTTTCCTCTCTCTTTTTTCTTTTTAAGTGAACAAGGTGGTCTGAATCTCAAGAAAAGTCTGGAACTCAGTTTTAGTTCATAGAAAAGCCAGAATTATAGCTGCAAACTCTTCACTAACACTACTCTGCAATAGAGATACAGTCCTGACTCCGGGAACAGCTTGCCACCTAATGAATTATAAATACCTCCTGCAGTAAATCAGTGCACCTTCGAGGTCACCCCTCCAGCACTGACCTGATCTGACCCTGCTTAACCACTCAAATATAACAGCTAAGGGCAACCAGGACAAGGGCAGGGCTCAAGTGGTTGGAGCAAAGCTCTGAAACAGGGTTTGAGCAGCATCTGTGAAGACAAACGGCAGGTTTCTTAAGTTGTAAGACGAGCTGAAAGAAAAGTGCAAGGCTTCAGTTCCTGGGCAGCCAAGGAAGAACTGCCAACACTGATTTAAATAGATCTACTCTTCCCCTAGTAGCCAAGGACACGGGGCAGCTGCACCTACGGCTACACCTACTACCAGCTCCGGTCAATACCCGGTAATCTTGACAGATGACCACACCATAGACTGATGTGACCGCAGCAGCACTTTTAAGAAAAATGTATTACTTACTTCCACATTTTTCTCAGGATACTAATTCTAAGTTCATGAAAACTGAAATAAGGATATTCTAAGAAAATACTGCAGCACAGAGGTCTAGGATGCCAGAATAATGATTGAGAAACAGGGAGAACAACATGGAAAGGAAGTGACAGAAATAAGTTTTCCAGGTAGGAGAGAGAAAACAAATGCTCAGATCACAGGGAAAAACAAATAGAAAGGAGATCCTGCATGTACAGCAAATGCAGTATGGAAGCAAAACTGTCTTTGAAGAAAGAGTCAGTTCTGACACACAGGAGAAAAATTTCTGTGCAGCTGGATGGAGCTGTGGCCATCAGAGACCAGGAAACCTAAACCTGTGGCAAGAGGCAGGGGAGGAAAAAGTGTCATGAGAAACAATGCCAGGGGGCCAGCGGAACATACTGCGAATTATAGGAAAAGAAAGCAAACGTCGCTGTTGCTAAATGAAGCCAACTGTGCCATAAAGTATGTAATGCACAACATACCCAAAGAGACTATTTTAGCAGAGCTGCTGTCAGTGGTAAATGACAAAGAAGGTACAGTCTTGGAAATGAAAGTCATGCTTTTGGAAATGTTCGAGCAAAGGCCTGTTCACAGATCTTTTCAAAAACTGCTCTAAGATGAAAAATAACCATGTATTAAAAAACAAAGCCATGCAAAGCTGTTAGCTAGTATTTAACAATAAATTTCTAATTATTACTGCTTCGATATAGAGAGAGAGACACGGACTTGGAGAAACAGGCTTACATAGTGACAACACACAGTGCAGGAAGGCAGCCCACACTGCATATGAAGAGGAAGACGTTAAAGACCTAACATTCCCCTCCCCATATCATGCTGGGTGCACGCAGGAATGGGGAGGGTGCATCTGAACCTTTAGGAAGAAATAGTTGAGCATGTGAAATGCATCACGACAGTACTGAGCTACCACAGTCTCGCGCATTGACTCGGTCTTGCACAAGAGCCCCTTATACATGTTCAGGAGAAACAAAGCTCTCCCCAGGCAAAAGTGCCTGGAAAAAGCCTCTGGAAAATGCTCAGCTGCTCCAAAACCACTGAAAATACCTTAAAACCTACAGAAACACTGAGCAGATGCACAAGCGCATCTTGGGACGAATGCGGGATCAGCTGGGGATCCTTCCACACTCTTTGCTCTTTTAGAAAAGCGCCAAGCTGTAAGAAAGACACCTAGATAAACACAGCACAGAGTGCACAAAAATGCTCAGCAGATTTTCAGCCAAGGAGTTTTTTATGCAGTTACAGTCTAGCCAAGTGTGCTAATACTTGACCAGAAGAGCAAAACTTTTTCGCCTCTTCACACAACACAGATCCAAGACAAATCCAAGACGGGTCTTTCTTACATAGCAGGATAGAGAGGCAAATAACTACTGTACCCTAAAATAATAGACAAAATGAGTAAAATACAGCTTTGAATAGAGGTTTGCAATTCATCGTGCAAATGCCAATTTTCTTTGCTCCAGACTAAAGAAAAGCTACAATTTTTACATTTGCCACATAACCATTTCATCAAATGTTTTTGCATAATTCAATACTGAAGGCTTTTCAGAAAGCCAGAAGTATTCTGTCAATTACCACTAAGTTCAGAAATTAAGAATGCTTTCCCAATATATTTCAGGAGGGAAATAATGCCTTGAAAATATTTAAATAAAACAAAGCAAAATGCAAATGAAGCTCCCCAATACATTCCTACCATACGACTTCAATCAAGAAAAAAAACCTGTACAGAATCATGAGAATTTTTTTCATTAATGGATTCCACACTGAAAACTTCCCTATTTTTTCCTGACTTTTTTAAGCCAGAAGCAAAAACTGATAGTTTATTCATACTAAAATAATGAAATAAACACAACTCAAGAAAGTTAGCACTCTAAAAGAGGACAAACCAATTATAACTCATTTTTGGTGTATATTTTTATATTTTTAAATTATATTACTATGGGAAACACCTTTCCTGCCAGAAGTTACTGATTAACAAAAGTCTGCATGAAATTCTCTCCAGGCAGGTAGAAAATGGAAATAATGGCTCTCAATGTAGTTAGGCATATAGTACCAATGATATTTTTAGCATTACATACATTTGAACAAGCTCAGAGCTATTTGTGGGGGGAGAAAGGAAAGGGCAACCTTAAAATCAATGTTTATCCAGACTCAAATGCAGAGGATCAAGGTAAAAGGAGGGAAATCTTGTACGCCTAAAGTGACTGAATTTATTGCAGTTTTGAGCAAGACAAAGGCAACTGCTTTTGGGACATGACAGTGAAGCTTTTATTAAAAGTTTCTTAACCTCCTTTGGTGGAATTTATTCCTATTGTTGATGAAGGAAACAGAATCATGAACACCTCTTTGCTGACAGGCAAACTTTGCCTGGCTTCAGCCTCAATTTCTGCTCCAAGGAATAAATGGATCAGCAAAGCAACAAAAATCCACTTCCATTTCAAAAAAGGAGATATTTTTAATTTTCAAACTTTTTTTATTTTAAAATACACATGTAAATGATAATACATCCTGTGCAGTTCTGAACCTCCAATGCAACTTGTACTTCTCATCCAAACTTTGCAGCATTGCCTGCCTGAGCGGCTCTCCGTCGCATTCAAGCAAGCAACGCGTTAGGGATGTATCAGTAGGAGCCCAGCAGAGCAGCAGGAGCACAGGAACCAACCCAGCCCAACCGGTGAAACCATCTCCCCCCTGGTCTGCAGCAGGGGACAGCGTCAGGGGACAGATCATGCGTTTGAGTGCTGACAAGCCTGAGCTCATGGGGCCCATGCTGCAGTAACAGCATCAAGTCACTGTTGCCCCCTCCTCCTCATAGAGGGGGTGAAAAACCATCTCCACAACCTCTAATCACTCCTCAGCCAAGTTAATACCCAGCAGAGAAGTTAATACCAAGAAGGAAAAGAGAGGAGAGGAGATGGAGCAATTTTCTGCTGTTATAGCCTAATGGCAAATTGTTCCTGCCCCTGGAAGCGAGGGAGGTAGCATGATTAACAGAGCCATCTCGAGGCTAAACACCTCTTAATGCTGTATGGGAGCCCGAGCACACAGCCCACCTTCACCAGCCCCACGAGGCGGATGGCAACGCAGCCCCGAGTAACCAAGCAACAGCTCCTGGACCAGGAGCAACGGAGCAACCCCCGCCCCCGCCCAAAAAGAGAGGTACCATGGAGCTTCTAGCTGCATCTAGTTGCCATGGTGATGTGGATGCATTAGAACCATATAGATTAGATCCGCTGCCAGAGACAGACCAGGATACAAAAAAGATAAAGCACAATTCGCAGTGTGCGTGAGGATGCCAGCATTGGCTTGTTGTTCAAGACTGAGAATTCAAAGAAAAAAAAGAGAGAGAGAAAGAGGGAAAAATAATCTGTGAAGCTAAAGCCCTTTACAAGAACAAAGCAGCAGCCTGAGGAGATGCTGGGAATGGGATCTGAGGCAGGATTTGAGCAAAACCAGATGGAACAAGTGGAGAATCCTGCACATCTCTGTCCAATAGACAGCAAGAGTTAAAACAAAGAAATATGGGAAGATAGGAATTCCTCAAACCTTGACTAAATCAGTTAGACTAAGAAAGTTCCTTTTAAATTAAACAATGACCAAAGCTAGGAAGACAGTGCAAACACTGTCCTAAAGATTTCAAAATGTGAAGACAAACAATTTAGTGGAAGGATTTCAAAATATAAATACAGTGGTCTGGGACAATATGTGGCCATGACTATTTAAATAACAACTCCAGGATGTTGAATTTTCAGAAGCACAGTCCATAAAACCCCATACGACAGTGACAGGCAAGATTTTATTTCTTAATTTCACACCTTGCAGGAAAAGGGTTTTACATATCTGCTACTCACAGATTATAATCTTTCTGCAACACTAGAGAAATGAATTTTTCTGGTTCTAATATTCTAGAAAATAGGTAATCTCAATTTGACAGTCACTTGGAAGGACTTGATAGCAAAGTATGACTGAACAATATTCATAGCTCCTTTTAAGTAGCAAATTGAAAAAACTCACTTAATCAAAAAAAATGGCTGTGATTCATCACGTTTCAATATCTTTTCAAGAAGGCTCCGTTACACTCAGGAGATTTTTTTTTCCTATGCAGGGAAAACTTTTGATTACAGTCTGCATTTATTGACTTGTCATGCATAAACTCATCTTTTAACAAGCAGTGAAAGCCATGCTAGGGAAGTGGCATTTGACACAGGTGATATTCTTCACCAGTCTATAAAGTATTCAAGCAAAACTTAGAGATAAGTTGTGAAGTCTAAGATCTACATTTGCTATGATTCTCGAGTTAAAAAAGCAGACAGGCAAAGAAGGGAAGGTCAGACTAGTCTTTATGTTCTTGTTACTAATGACACAGATCAGAATTATTCAAGGCTTTTTTTTTTTTTTTAAGACTCTTCTATTGTTTCTTTATATATATTTTTGAAGTGTTAAGTGATGCAGAAGGTAGGAAACAATTACAAGTAAAGACAGAATAGCAAAAAGAAAGAAAAAAATCTACAACCCCGAAAAGTAGTACAGGAGGAAATTACTGATTGCCAGTTTTCCATGGTAACCACTAGAAAAACAAAAGATTTTAAATGAAGATTTAAGTCAAATGACGCCGCCTATACTTTCAACAGCCTGCACATGATTACCGAGAAAAAGGACAAAAGTAGCACAAAATGGAGCATGGACATGTTCTAAATAATCACATCATGCCCAAAGCTCTGAGAAAAGGAGATAAAGTCCATTTCTGCGCAACAGTATCACGAGCTTATAAAAGACGACCAAATCAAACAGGCTAATAAAGCAAGCCACGGAAGAATGCTAAGCATAGGCTTTCCACATGGAAAGCAACTGAGTTGTAAAAGTAATGGGAACACCATGAAAAATTGAATTTCAATTCATAGGAAAACGTAAGACATTTATAGTTGTGTTTTCTCTGAAATGAGTGAAGTCCAAATATACTGTGGGAGTTGTAAGGTACGTTTTAGCCACTTCCTTTAAAAATAAATGTTTACTGGCTGCTATTACTGCAATGGAATCAAAACAGCTAATACTTAATTGTTTTCCCATTTCAATTGCACAGAATTTGTGTCAGTGCAGTATTAAAGGGAAAAATGCATTTGGACTATTAATCAAGATTTTTTGTTAATTTTTACAAATTATCAAACTTTAATTATCAAACAATTGTATTGTACATTCACAAATTATTATTTTTTAATCCTGATGACACATCTGAGACTCTCAGTAACATACTGCACGCCTTAAGTTTGTTAGATTGGCTGACATAAACCATATTTCCTGTTGACAGAAACGTTTGAAAATATTCATGGACTTCAGCATCTATCACAGAAGAACTCTGCAGTTATGCAAAGCCCTGATAAAATCCCTCCCTTTACTTCAAAAAGCCCAGAACAGCAGATTTCGCACAGTGTAAGAGTGGAAAGAATTAGGAGTGGGAGAAAAGGGAGCAAGAGACAGAGTGAGAAAGCACCCTAAGAGCAAGCGCACAAAAGAGAAAAAGAAATACTTCTTAGATTAAATTTTGATATTACTACTTTTATTTTTCAAGGCAGCAGTTTTGCTCTTGGATTGTCTAATACTGACCACAATGGTTTATTCTTTATTTTGGTCCTTTTTAGCCAGTAAAGAAACAGCAACATCTTGCATTAACGCCACCCGTGTTTGACAATCTAACCCACATCACCCCATCCCACGTTGCCACACTGCCCTAAAGAACAGCTTGGTTTGGTTTCTCTTGCCCACAACCCCTGCAAAACTTCAAACCGACACTGAAGTTTAGAGAAAAGGAATTGCTCACCCATCCACATCCACCTTCACAGCTTCCTTAATACAGATCTTACAGATCTACAGAAAACATACATTTTCTGATTTAAGAGAGTCCCAATTATATAAAAATAAGTTTCTTAGGAACCTGCCAACATATGATATCAGACGTTTGAGCCCTGCAAGTCTCTAGGTTGTTAACAGTTTTTCTTTTTAATGACAAACCATTCTGATAAAAAGGAAAAAAATCCTTCCTAGGGCCAGAATAGCAACTAGCAGAACGCGCATAATGGCCATAATGCCACAGGTAGGATAGAGGGAGACGTTCCCGGTTCTGTGGAGACATTTTAGGTCATCAGAGATCACACGATTTAGAGTATGCCGTCCACTTGCTCCCTTCTCAAATACATTCACATAGAGAGTGACCTATACACTTACAAAATCCATTAAAATCATAACCGCAACCCCAAAACATATTTCCACATCACATGGTATTACTATAAAATATTGCTAGGTTTATGTAACAAAAAAACAGGAAAATTCTGCCTTTCATACTGATAGTTATTAATGAAATGCTTGACCAAGTTGTATGAAAATCCAAAGAGAAACCTACTCAGTAAAAATAAGGTCAACATTAAACAGTAATCAGCATAAGCAGTGCACTAAATGATCATGTGGCTTCCTTAATTAGAAATATACAGGAAAAAAATACGGAAAGAAGTTGAAACATATACAATATACAATGGTCTAAAGCCAATCCTTGGTTATAAATGAAAGCTGGAGAGCAACACTCCCAGCTCCAAGCAAAGAGTGGGCATTTGCAATTCAAACTGCTCTGGGCAGGCAGCGCTGCAAGATCTGAACAGGCAGTGCTGTAAATCAAGCCACCAAAAGACACTTCTGGAAGGAACTTTGTTACTGGGACCGAGTGTACCGCACTTGGGCCGCCCTTTGCGTGCATCCAGAATGAGCGGCCTCCGCCTTTGTGTGTTACTCGACCCAGGACATGACTGGAAATAAAGCTGGAAAAGGCCAAGCTGCAAGATTCTGGTGCCAATTTCACAGAGCTTTCAAACATCTGCTTCAGCCTACGCCCACTCAGGCAGGAGCTCAGCACACAGGGATGTTTTAAGACTCATAGAAGTCAAGGGAGCCTTGGGCAGCGTGGCGGCAGCAAACACACGGTGCTGTGCTGAAGAGCACCATGCTGCTGGGACCAGAACCTCCAGCAAGGGCCCAGGGCACGAGCTGGGAAAGGATGTCTGGGTCTGTGGTGGAATCCTAGTGGAAACAAACCATGGGAGGAGGAGAAAATAACAACAACAAAAAAGCACTAGATATTGGGGTACAAAGACTATGTTTCTCAGAAGTACGTCACATATGCACAAAGGGAGGTGCAGGGCAGCGACCTTAGCTACCTCCGGATGGGAGGCAGAATAGATCAACTTAGTGCACACCTCTAATATAAACTTTTGAGGTTCGGGGCTTGGTCCCTCAGCTATAACACCATGCTGGCAGAGTTACCTCAGGTTCACAGCATTTCCACACAATCCCCTAGTGAATCATGCCACACATGAGCCCCTTTGCCCTAAGGACTGCATGACTCCCCAGTGTTCAGCACTGATACGCCCATGTGTCTTCCTCTGCCATTTGTTACGGTGACGTACACAGAAATACATCAAAAATAATTAAGAGCATTTCAGAATTTGGAAATCTGTACTTGATCTGGTAATAAGCTTGGACTCTTTCCTCTGGGATCTTTAATAAATACCAACAATTTGCTGGTAAATCTTGCAAAGCTATAGGATGCTTTTAATTCCACTGTCAGCTGTGTTAATAGGATGAAGGTTTATCCTCTAGGAAATATTCCTCCATCATAAAACTCTGAATAAAACAAGATTATATATAGTAAACTAGAAATGAGCACAGAGGAAAAACTCCCACTAGTTTAAATCAACTTTGCTAATACTCCCTTTCCACTGCCCTTTATCCCTGCATCTTTGTGTCTCATTAGGAAGACATCAGGAAACAGAGGCAGCTGATAGGCAAAGACATAATCAAAACCGACTTCGCTCCAAACTGTACTTTTATTTTTAATTAAGAACACCTAGTGACATTGTAAGTAAAATATTTTAATCCAAACTGAATCTAGAAGTAGTGATACAGTGCATGTTTTATGAAAAATAACGTTTGTAGAACTAAATACTTTTATGGTTGGAAAAACCTCTCAGGCACAGAAATCTGTCTTTAGATCAAAATTTCTTACAGTTAGGCAATGATTGCACTGAGCACATTTGTTCTAAATAGAGATTCAATAAAGACAAATTGTGTTCTGTATCCAACCGTGATTAGAATCAATTTAGCTTTGTTTTTCTGCTTTACTGTGAAAAAACCTGCATCACTTCGCCTTTTAGTGTGTTTTTTTGTATCTAAGGGTCTGAGTAGGATCTTGTTTACCCACATAAAAATCAAAGCAACTACTCAAGGCAATCAAGTTATATAGTACATTCTAAAGTATACTGTGCGGTCTCTTTCCAAAGATTTTGTTGTCTACTCCTGATTCCTTACTTGTGGCTATGGGCACAAAACTTTGGACTACTAAAATGTTGAGGAAAAAAAAAGACAAGAAGTGATTATGCAAAAGACTTGCTATTTTTGTTTTATTAAGAAAATATACAGTGTATCAATGGCCCTTAAAAATCATGACAAATTCTTGCACCTCACAAGTCACTCTGAAAACATCCTACCACTTCACGCCCCAGGAATATTCAAGGGGTACAGGAATAATTCCAATATCATATTCTTCAGTCAGATGTTCATAATCATCTTCCAAGAACTGGAAAAAACGTTGAACAGATAAACTCAAGAGAGGCAACCGTGCCATTCCTGACCACAACTCTAGGTAATAGCGGCAAACCTACTACCAGAACCACCTTCCCCATGGATGGTTGCCAGAAAACATTACTCCACATTCCAACTGCCTGCTTTATAATGAAGTCACACCCCCACATTCTTCTAAATATACTGCTAGTATCTCAGGAAGTCTCCTCCGCAGGCAGCATCCCGAGGAGCTGCATACATGTAAACTGCAAATCATTAATCGATCCTACCCCAAACCACTTCTATACTAAGATAACAGGATAGAGTTAAAAAATGAAGACATGAAAGCTTTCTTTAGTGTCAATATATAATGCATGTAAATAAAGGCTTTAAAAATAGTAGCTAAAATAGACAGACATAGACACAATTTTTCTCACACCTGAATTTCTGTCTTGGTCTTGAATTATCCATCCAAACTGGATTCAGATTGATTCAGTACTTTCCAAAAATGTCAACTTTTATGTTAAAATGAAAGTAGTAAATTTCTTTCTCCCTCTCTTCTCCACCTATGAATACACACATATGACACATCTGTTTAATTCACTTAAGAATTCCTTTTTTCCCCACTTCTGCCATAAAACTGTGCACAGGGTGATAACTGTAAACTGCCAAATTTGTAGAGAGAAGAAAGAATCACTGTTTGCTAAGAGAGTCATAACACAATTTTTTACTTAATCTCTATTTATTCATTGTTTAAAGGGATACTGCCTTGTAAATCCTAGGAAACTAATACACTTTGCTTAAAGAGAAGTCATAGAATGAACTGATGGATTTAGAAAAGATTTAGTTTGCTTAAATGTTTCAAAAGGAAAATGTTATCATAAACACTTATTTTCAAGAAAAATTAAGGTCTATTTCATCAGAATATTCTGCAGTTTAAGTAACTGCAACAGATGTCAACATGATATTTTCTGAAAAAAAATGGCACTAACCTTTCTGTGGAACAGCATAGACCTGGGAGAGGACTCTATATTGACATAAAAATAAGCATGCTCTTCTGTAAAGCACAATCATCCCACTTCTTTCTCTGAATTCCTTCAATATATGATCATTACAGAAACACTGAAATAGCATTTTCTGAAACACGTCTCTATAGGCTTTATATTCCAAAAATCATAACTTTGTATTTGTAGCATTAACGATGTGCCCTATAAAGTATGGAGAAACTGAGTGTGGAGAAGAGAAAGAGGCACAAACAAAATGTGGGAACACAGAAGAGCACATCAGTAGTTAGACCAGTTCTTTACATGTTATAATGATATCGGTATTAAAAGGAGACTCTAATTCTTTATTAAATTTACCATTTCACTTTTTCCCTGGACATGTATGTATAGGTAATCTTTATTCTGAGATAGCAGTAGAGTTATCTACAGGCTTACAAATTTGCTTGGTTGCCTTTCTTTTGGATCTTGTTTTGCTCCTTAAAATACTCCATACTAAATTTTAATATCATTGACGTGACACATATGGTAGTCCAGCTTTCTTGACTTCAGAAATATAATGAAATTTCCTCCTTAAAGAAGACTAAAAAACAAAACCCTCCAACTTTTTCAGATACTAGATCTGATTTTAAAAAAATCAGGTTCTAGACTTAATAGTTTCCTTAGAATACGAAAATTTAGCTTGCTGCTATTCTGATTTTTTTTTTATGCAGAGGCTAAAAGAGCCAGAAGACACAAGAAGAGCAAACATATTTAAGTCCTATGATTCTCAGCCAATCTCATTCTTTCAGATCCCTGTTAAGGCCTGTGACATTCAGTCTGACAATCTACATTTCATTTGTCACAGATTCTGCTGTGAGATCATTATGATCATGCAATCTGACCAGGCCAAAATATTTCCTCAAAATAATTCTAGACGACATATTATTTAAAACAAACAAACAAATAATAATAATAAATTCTGAGCTTGATTAAGGGCTACTAGAGAAAAAAAGTCACACAGCCTATTGTAAGCTGTTTCAATAATTGTCTCAAAATAAATAATCTAAAAAAAACTTTAACAAGCCCAATTTTGCACAATTTGCTCAGTAACTAAGCTAAACTTCAGCCACTGCATCTTTTTAAATCCATAATAGCCATATTATAGAGTCGGATATTTATAATTAACTAGAGATCAACTAAATCAGCTCTTGGATAGGCCAAAAGGCCCAAACTCTTGGAGTCTTCAATGAGTAGGTCCTACAACTGTGCTCTGAACCTGCTGCCAGCGATCAGCATCTCTCCAGAACTAAAAAAGCCCATATCAAGCAACATATAGAGGCAGCAAACACAAACTTCCAGAGGAATGGAGCTGCACAGACACCTGCTTGTAAGCCTATGAAAATTGACTGCCTTTGCCCTCAGGCTGGGATTTAATTAACTTGTTATCACACCACTGCATTACAAGACCTGAGAAGCGGGCACTGAGAAAGCTAAGTGTGCAGAGCTGCTCCTCCTGCTTGGAGTGACGTTTCCAGATATTGCCCATCTCCAAGCTGAAACTATCAGGCCCGTGTGTAAGGAAAATGTCAGCAGCAAATGAGATTTCAGCAGTTGGAATACATTTGAATGATAAAAAATGTGTTTCTGCAGCTGCACAAAGTGATGATTTGAGCTGGTTTGAATTAGACAAAGTGGAAACAGGAATCATCATGGTGCTCTATCTGCCTGTCTCTCCAGGCAGTCCCTGCATCAGAAGCCAGAACAAGATACAACCCCTTTGACTTTGGCCTTTATCTGTAATTAATTAGCAAATAAAAATGGATTCTATGCAGAGCTATGTATCATGTACCCAAAGGTCCTGCCATTTTACCACTCTCACTGTCTTCAACTCTTCGGGTTTGTCTGCTCCTCCAGGGCAATAGGACTGTCTGACCAACCTGCACCCCTTTGCAACCATCACTTCTCTTTCTTTTTAATTCAATTTTAACAAGAATCACAAGACATATATGCTTCTCCTAGAGTGAGTTCACTGCTTGAGAGGTTCATTGAATAAATATTAGCATTTCCACAACAAAAAATGATTTGGTAGTTTTGGAAGCTTTATGCATTTTCTAGATTTCTTCAAAATAACCCATACTATTTCACATCCTCACAAATACTCCCTATGAAGTTTTGTTACTTTGTATTCCCTGATTTAAGGCATGACTGTATAGCTCCTGGCTTCTCAAGATGCTCAATCGTGACTTAGAAGAGGAGCCTCCTAGCAGCCCAACTTATTTGAACTACTTCTCTTCCCGTTTGTGATTACACAATATCCTTGCACAAATTACCACAACTGCTAGCCTGGAAAGTATTATGAGGAAAACACTTAATGTATTTTTAGCTGTCTCTTAGTATAGTTAAAACAAGGAAGAGGAACCAGATAACTTGGCAGCTCTCTGCAGACCTGTGACAAATGCTGGGCAGCCTCTCATTGGAAACTTTCATGCTTTCCTCTTTAACGCTGGCTTCAGAAAAAGGAATAGATAGTGCTGCATGAGCACAGTAAGATCCAGATTGGGCTGCCTGACCTAATGGAAGCACCAAAGGGAAAACAAGCAAGTGCTGCTGAATTTGGTTTGCTTTCCTTACTTTTAAACTTCAGTTTCCTAAACAAATCTCACGTAGTTATGCGTTAGCATTATGCAAAGCCTATAACCCATAACCAGGGAAGTATATACCTGAATATACTTTGCTGCTCCTAAGTACTAACTGAAAGCTTACAACAGCTCAGTGGCTGTGCAGGCAGTCAAATGGAGCTAGGAGCATTCCCAGAAGTTTAAGAGCATAAATCCAACAAGACATTCCCTATCCTGGTTCTTTCAGAGGTACTTCCAGATCAGGTAAGCAACAACATCAGACCTATTTGTTATGGCAAAATTCATGTTCTAAGTTTAATACACAAATTATTGACTCTATTAAAGCACGAGAGATTTTTGCCATAAAGCAAAAAAAATTACAACACTGTTTGTGTTTTAGCATTCCTTGCCTGAAAACTGAGTATCATTGCAATCTGCGAAACAGATGATATAAAATCAATAGCTTCATTTTATAAGGAAAAATGCTTCTAATTTATGTTTGGCCAGTGGAACAATGAAATCAAACAGCTCTTATCTTACCTTTATTGTACATATTGGTGGGTACTTGGACATCACTCAGACTGATGTTCACAGGCAAGTTATTGAAGTGGTCGTTGGGCACTAGAATAAATTCTTTCCCCAGTTCCAGATAGTTTCCTTCTTCATCTCGCTCATTTATGAGCACAGCATTGAAGTATTCATACTGCAACAGAAATCCACATGCAGTATTCAGAATTCACTTTCAGCATAAAAACAAGGTTGTTTGTGTGTTATAACATATGCATTTACCAAATTCTCTAGATTTAAGCCAATTACTTCACAATTATTTAATAGCCATTTCTCTTTTCAACATAATGTTTACAACAGTTGTAGAACTGCTATCAAAGCAGAACTTAGGCCTTGACAGGCTAAAGAGTTCTTACTTCACAGGAATATTAACTAAACCAATGATAACAAAACTGGCAAGCTTTTTTTCTCCAAAGCTGTTCCTGCTTTTACCCCTGTACTGACCAGTATTTCTTGCAGAGAAATATATATATACACACACACACACACTATGTACTTATTTCATGAGGAACCTTACAAACCCAAAAAGTAATCAAAAAATGTTTGAATATGCACTGAAATTTAGCAGTGATTTAGTCTGAACAAGAAATTATCACCTGCCTGTTTAAAGATTTCTGAAGAGCATTTGCCCTATTTTGGACAGAACCATAACCAGATAAGCAAAAGCAATTTAGATAAAATTATTGATTTTTTTTTTTATGACCTAGTTCACCCAGATATTCTATCAAACTCTGAAGGTAAACAAGCAACAGCAAAGACTGCCTTTAACCTCTCAGTTATTGTTAGTCCTTGACAATAGCTTTCGTGATGTGTTTCTTCACAGCATCAGACCAAAATATCATTTCATTGAAGTCTCATTAATTTAAATCCCAGTCTCTGCCCTAACTATGCATTTGATTACAAACATGATTTAAACATGTATCTGTACAATTTTTACAGGGCTCGCTATGATGTCATTTACAAGGCTAACGCACCAGCAAGTACTTAAAAGGCTTTTCAAAACCAACATTTTTCAACTTCACATGAAACCAGTTCTACTCACGCAGAAATAGTTCTAATCTGACTGTCTACACGCTTTTATTGCAAGCCTGTGTGCTGAGGCCAGCAGCAGTGCCACAAGTGCTGAAGCTGCCCATAGCCCCTCCATTCCCTCCCTCCTCCACACTGAGGAATCCAGGCTGTTTTCCTACCATGTTTAAACACCACCATCAAAAGCATTAGCTCAGCACCTCGCTCAGAATTTTAACACCAAAGTTGTATTTAAATATTATACTGTAAGAAAAAGGTGAATTCATTTGTGAAAAGATTGTGCACTAAAATCTATAGGATTTTTTTTTCCATTGACCTGAATTTTAATTTGTATCATAGGATAATTTCTACTGTAATTCACCATGGAGCTTAGTGATTTCCAAGACGCAAAAATGACGTGGCCAACAGCTTTCACAATACTTGGAAAATGGTAGAAAATGGCCAAATACCAAACAAGAAAGTCAGAATGTATTTTGCTGTGTAGAGCATAGCAATCACCCCTAAAAGAACATTATTTTCTTTTAATCACTTGGTTATTTGTTTTTTCAAATAATTAATTAGTAGACATCCTCCTTCATCATGTTCCAAAAGCAGCAGGGCCAACTATTAAAATATCTTAAATTCTAAATAAATGAAACCACTAGTTTCACAATTAAGGGCATTTAGGATTGCTTGTTTCTTTGGTTCGTTTTATTGTTTGTGGCTTTTTGGTCTGAGTCTCTATTTTCCCTTTTCAATGTATAAATGTACATATAATATTATTATTTGTCTACTGTTTTAAAAGCAAATGGTAGTATAAAAGTCATCTTTAGGGCATGATAGTTAATATAGTTTGTATCTCCTTGATCATCATTTTTTTTTCCTTTTCCATATGAGAAGCCTACAAAAAGAACATTTAAGACAGTCTTACACATTCTAAGCTTTAAACAAAAGGTAATATATACACTTCAAAGAGACTACTTCTGAAAAAAAAGAGGATTTATGCACAACTGTTATGCACCGTCTAGGGAGGGGGACATTTTGCTTGCAAGGAAATTATTCAATATGACAGTGAAAAGATGATAGATGGAAAAGTAAAAATAAAAATTGGATAAAAAATAGGAAAGTAAATCCATCTGGCATTCTGACATTACATTGAAGATAAGTGCCCAGGGGAAAGAGGATAAAGTGCTATTTACTGACAACACAGACACTCTACCTGCTAAACTCTAGGAGAAAATGACTTCAATTTAATCTTGTCAGCAGAGGTCAATCTTTGATATAACCTTAACTAGGGGAGCTCTGATTGTATACAATGTAACACGTCAAAAATAATAAATAACAATAATAAATAACAAAATAATTATTTAGGCTGGGAGCATTGCCAGGTGAGTTTACACTGACCTTATGTGCAGACTTGCACAGCAAGCGATGAACTGCAGAGCAAGCATCCTGCAGAAATCTCAGTCATGTCATTTATTACACTCACCTCAAATGGGAATATGCACTTTTTATGTTTTAGTACATCTAAATCTACTTTTAAGTAAGTGAATAGTATTTTCTGCATTCCTTGACAGCATCTGTATCAGTCCAACTGGCTAAGTCATTTTGAAAGCCCCCATTATGCAGTAACGAGTTATACTTACCCTTGGCAAGACCATAAATATTTGGGAGAAACAGAAAATTCAGCTTTCACATGATACTATTCTCTTACACTTACACACACACACACAAAAAAAAAAAAAAGCCTTCTCAATGCAACCCAATACCAACTGATCAGTAGCACTCAAAAGAACAAGTAGTTGGACCATCCTTCCTCAGGAAGGGGCTGATTATTTTTGAAAGACATCCTAAAAAGCACCATTCCACTAGCAGTCTGCAAATCCCTAGTTTGTTCCAGTATAGTGGTACAATCATGGAAAGACAGACACTTAAGATGTGGTTAGGAACTGGATCACAAAATTGTTTTACAGGTTCGTCCCAGCTGACTAACCAAGGCAAACTTCATTTTCCAGAGCAAGACAGGCTTCCAGCCACAACACAAGTGTATGCTAGGACAGCTGCCAGAAACATATGTTAAAGACCATAGAAATTAATTCATGCAAAAGGTATGACAGAAACCTTGTGTGGAAATACACAACTGTGGATAAATTTGTGGTGTGCAAAGGGAACCACAGGATGAGGATGGGGAGGACAACCGGGCTGCAAGGCAATGAGCAAACTCTGAGGCTGGCTGTTCCCGTCTAGCCACTTCTTTTGGCATTATGTCTCAGTTAAACAAGTATCTTTATTACAATGGATACCTTGCTGAAACAAGACAGCAGCAATTTAAATATACTACTGAAAATAATCGTGAATGTCTTGCATTTTTGCATCATTGTACAAACTGCAGTAAATGAACATTATTTCTGCTTATATTTATCTTATTGTAAATGAACGTCTTGTGATGCTTAAGTTACTTATCAAATATTTATTAACATTGTAAACAATATATATTTCTTAAAATATAAATATTTACTTTTTGCTTTAAAAGAAGATACATTCTGATGCAGATTTCCAGTGCAATTTAGAAAATATTTGGCACATAACAGTAAACACACATTACTTGGTTCCCATAGTATTTTAAAATGATAAAGCATTTTGTTTTACTGGTATGAAGCAATGTAATTCACAATTTTATTAAGCCTTTTTTTTTTTTTTTCCTGTAGTGCAGAACTATGAAAACCTCAAAGGCATAAGGACACAACTGGGAAAAATTTGCACTAATGGGTCTGCACTACAGCAGTGCTCAGGTCATGCTCATATTTTTTAACTGGGCACCGTGCATGGATCCTTCGTACAGTGCTCTGCAGCCACACAATTCTTCTGAAAACAAAGCTGGGGTCCCTGCATATTAAATAAAGGGAAGCTTATGGCATTCACAACAAGCATCAAAAATGCTGGCCCACCAGAGAGAAATAAAATAGCAGAAAATAATACAGAAATTGAAGGAAAAAGGGTAAAAGTTAGTATTTAACAGCGGAAATGGTCAAAAATAAACAATAATTTGAATAGCGTTAAGAGTTTCAATAAAACATCTACTACCGTAGGTGTGCTTAAAAAAAAATAAAATAAAAAATAGAGGGAAAGTCTCTTGCAACTCTACCAAGCAGAGCACACCTCAGAGTAGACAGATTCCTGATATGTAAAAATAAATATAAATAAATAGGGAAAAGTCTGACAGAGATTTCCCTGCTAGTGAACACACTAACAACAACCTCCGCTCTGTTTTTGGTGCCTTAATGAAGAGGCAGGTGCCTGGGTGTGCATCAGCTCTTAACACTCAAAAATGTCTCTTTGACAGCTGACCAAAGAAAAGAGTTTGAATTTTTAAGCAAATGATCTTGTATTCAAGCACATGGCCTATGTATAGTGAACAAATATGAGAGGCCATAAAAGCAAACTACCTCATTCAATAAAAGCAGCTCTGAATTTCTAAAAGTTTTTAAATATGAGAGAGAAATACGGCATTTCCTTTGCTGGATGATACAATCTTTACTGTTTCTGTTTATTCCCTGAAGTTCTAACCTGCTCCGCTGCAAGCATTTCCAAAGCATATTTTAATTTTTATGTCTTAATCCAACAGCATGGTTAGAGAACACCTGGAATTTGAAATGTTATGGCCAGTCCCAGTGTCTCTAGTTATGGACATAATGTTACTTGCATTCTTGCAGAAGCAACTGATTTTCTTTACAGCCAAATTAAGCTGGCCCTTCCACAGGCTATCCATTCCTTCCTGAGAGGATTATAGCACTCTAAGTGCCTGGAAACAGGATAAATAATTTATTCTAGTATAAAATCAGTTATAACAGAATGCAAATTGATAGCACATCACAGAAATCTTGTAAAGATTAGTCAACTCACTGAAAGTGGTAAGCAAGAAGCAATCATGATGGCTATTCATCAGAGTGCTCCCTCAGCAAGTTTGCTGATGACACGAAACTGGGAGGAGTAGCCGATACCCCAGAGGGCTGCGCTGCCATCCAGAGGGACCTGGACAGACTGGACAACTGGGCGGTGAAAAACCTCATGAAATCCAACAAGGCCAAGTGGAAGGTCCTGCACCTGGGGAGGAATAACCCCAGACACCAGTACAGGCTGGGGACTGACCTTCTGGAGAGCAGCTCTGCGGAGAAGGACCTGGGTGTCATGGTGGATGACAAGTTGACCATGAGGCAGCAGTGTGCCCTCGTGGCCAAGAAGGCCAATGGGATCCTGGGGTGCATTAAGAAGAGCATCTCCAGCAGGTCGAGGGAGGTGATCCTGCCCCTCTACTCAGCCCTGGTGAGGCCGCATCTGGAGTATTGTGTCCAGTTCTGGGCTCCACAGTACAAGAGGGATGTGGAGCTGCTGGAGAGAGTCCAGCGCAGGGCTACAAGGATGATCAGGGGCCTGGAACATCTGCCCTATGAGGAGAGGCTGAGGGAGCTGGGCCTGTTCAGCCTGGAGAAGAGAAGGCTGAGAGGGGATCTAATCAGTGTATATAAGTACCTCAAGGGAGGGAGTGCAGAGGACGGGGATGGTCTCTTTTCAGTGGTGGCCACTGATAGGACTAGAGGAAATGGTCGGAAACTGAAACACCAAAAATTCCATAGGAACTTAAGGAAAAATTTCTTAACAGTGAGGGTGACAGAGCACTGGAACAGGCTGCCCAGAGAGGTTGTGGAGTCTCCTTCTCTGGAGATCTTCAAAACCCGCTTGGACGCAGTCCTGTGCCACGTGCTCTAGGTGTCCCTGCGTGTGCAGGGGGTTGGACTAGATGATCTCTTAAGGATCTTCACATAAATACCACAGGGCAAAACTTTGCTCTCAGCAGCAAAACAGCTGCCTCCACCAGTGGCACCATAATCTCTCCTTCCTCCCAAGCCCAGGGGTGCACGTGTAAAAGATACCAGATACAGAGATGAATAAGTTCAGAGCGACTTATCACGCTCGCAGGGAGAAGGCCTTGAATGCAATACACTGAACGTTTTTCAAACAAGAGAATTTTGTGACTTAAATCAGTCCTCTTATAACAAACTTCACGTGTTTAAGAAGGGTAATAGTTTCAAAAACAAATACTTAACAAGGATACCCGCAAGCCTAAATCCCAGTCAGTAAGCTTATACTCTAATACTCCAAAACAACAGGGCAAAGATCCACAACCCAGTAAATGTAGCAGCATCATCGTGTGGCCCTTTGACAAGGTCCATCACCCCGCACAGACTGCGGGGCCTCCTGGGGCCCGGCCGGAGCCGTCCCGACCGCCTCGAAACTGCCCTCCCACAGCCCAGCTCCAGCCTCAGCAAAGGCCAAAACAAAAAGGATTCCTCCTTTTTAGCAACTAGGAAAAGAGGCAAAAATCAAAGGCCTGCAGCCTGCACAATTCACAGGATTAACTACCGAGTCCTCCTGGCTGCACTCAGAGAATAAGGTTTAAAATTGAACAGTATTTTGAAGTAAACCTGTGACATTTAACAGATGCATCAAGGGTTAAATTAAAGTTCATTATATTTGTCTTCACAGTCCACTCCTGTAAGGTTTCTTATGCAAAATTAAACCAGTAATTAATGGGCAGCTTTTCTACAGTAAAGTCCACAAACACAAATAGTTTTAAAGCCAGATTTAGGGGCCTTGACCTTTTCACACAAACTCATTTGTGAATCTTTGAAGATGCAAAAAAGCAAGACTTTTCCTCCTATTTAATACTATTTACATTGGTAGCCAGAATCACAAGCCTCCTTCACTTCTCCTTATCCCCCTGCAGGTTGTATCAAGCTAGGGATCTGGCAGAATCAACAGCTTGATAAAAGAAATCTATAAAAGAATATTCTGTAAAGAATATGAGACAGATTTGCTTCAGACTTGCAAAATGAATTGTAAACTTATTTCCTAAAAGTCTCTGTCTTATCACTAACTAATGGCTTTCAGGACTGGATACAAAAAACTCCATACAGTTTAAAATGTGCTAAGGAAATAGAAGCACAAACTCTTTCACAAGTAAATAAGCTGAAAAGTTTTAGGTGAAATCAGTATCATGCTGTGCATGTTCAGCTCATTTGGCATGTGCAACCTCAAGGCTGTTTCCAACCATCACTGGAGCTGTATGAGACTTATCTGCACCTGTTTACAATCACACACCCTAAATATGCCCTTCCTATTTCCATGCAGGAAGAAAATAAGATTTTTTTAAGATTTTTCTCTCATGAGAGGCAGCCTGAATGCAAGGCACACACATAGCACACGCAGGGAGAGCTGTGCTGCCTCCTCAAGCAGATGCAGGTGGAGAGACAACCAATAGACAGCATTTCTTTTTTCTTTTCCTTTTCTTTTTTTTCCAATGAGGGTTTAGTAGCTATTCCTAAAAAATTGAAAGAAGGCAGCTCACACCCAGCAGACTACAAGATTTGAATACTAACTGTGGCTCAAAGATGAATTAAAGCACACTCTCTATCAATCCTGTTTTCATACCTTGAGGTGCAATCAAAAGAATTAAACCCTGAAGAACAGGACAAAATTTCATAGTGCTCACTGCAATCCAAGGTTTGTTCTGTTACTCCCAACAATCCAGCATAGGCACAGGAAGCTAAATTAATATTATTGACTACCTAAAGGAAAGCAAAGGACCATGTGTACCATCATGGAATTTATTTGGCAATAAAGTGAGAGATGAGATGTTGAGCAACTGAATGTATACAAATCCTCTTCAAATGATTAATGACTCTCTCATGCAATATAGAAATTTGGTCAGCTAAGCCTGCAGTTGGAATAACAAGACCACAATGATGACTTAATTTAACAAAAAACCACATGTTTCTGGAGTCTCGCAATTCAAGGAGAAAAAAAAAAAGAGTAGAACTGCATTTTTTTTATTCATAAAATCAAACTGAAATGTTTAAATTTCACAATGAAATAAATGGAAATAATTGTTCCTCAAAAGAAAAAGGAAAAAAAAAAATCTCTGAACCTGTAAGGAGATTCTTGCAAACATTAGCTATGTGCAACCGTATCAGACAATTACAAATACTGTGCCTGCAAACACACATGCAGAGCATTTTAGCTTGCACCATGAGGATGACCTGCAGGTTTGCAGAGTTAAGTACTGCACACAGTCTTCTTACCAGATTATAGCCCACTTGGGATTTCCTGAATTGTAAATATCATCTCTTCCTTATTTGAGCTGCTTTATGGTGATTGTATTAATAAAGTTTAAAAAAAAAAAAAAAAGAGAGAGACTGAAGAAAATAATTATAAATTTCATACTTTTAATATAATTTCTTGAGTTCATTGAAAAATTATGAGACCTAGGTATGGAAACAAAAAAATTGCATAAAGCAGCTTAGGCATCCTGGCCTCCATTATTCCTTTATATTTGGCCTGAGAATTGGGCTACTGTTTGAACCAGTAATTATTTTTCTAATTAATAACTTAGTGATCAATATTGCAAGTTATCCATGCAAGTTAAATGAAAACTACTCAATGCCCCAAACATGTGCAAATATGTGCCAAAGACTAAGGGTTAAGATCATAAGATATAAAAATATATATATTTTTTATGTTTTCAAGTTTTAAATATTTTTACCACTAGGTAAAGCCAGGGTAACAATGACAAACGTAAGAGCAGCAATAAAGGAACAGATAATATAAACTGAATTTGGCGGAGCAGCACGATGGAAGTACATGGAGTCGGCACTATTATATCGCCGACTCCGGAGCGCCTGAACAGCAAGAGCCTCTCAGAGAACCGTCGACCACTTTGACTCCTGAGGTGGGACCGGGCTGGCCACCGGTTTCCTGCCTTGTTCACAAGGGCAGGAGCGCATGCAGAAGTGGGGGCCGAGCCTCTTCCCAAGAGCGGGAAGAGCCAAGCGCTGCTGCTCCAAAGGGCGGCACGGGAAGCTGCCTCCGGAGGGAGGCCGAGGACAGCAGCCCACGCTGGGCACACGTTCGCTTTGAGCCTCCTCAGCACAACAGGGAGGAGCGCACACGGAGCGGCCTCTCGGCAGCTAAACAAATCAAAAACTATTTTGCAGCTCTCTCTAGTTACTCTCTCTAAACATCCTAATTTCCTATTTCACTGCTCCCTTCCTGTCTCTGGTAAAGAATAAATTGGAAACAAGATGATGCGAGAGGGAATACGGTATCCTTCAGTCACAAGTGAGTCTGAAATGCTCATCTAGAGAAAAACATGGAACCCCCTTCATTCCTAACAGATGTTTACCCATGATTCTGCTTCTCTTGTTACCAGATCATATGAACAATGACACTTTTAAGGACACATACATAGAGGTTTTTTTTTTTTCTTCACCTTTAGCTATCCTTTTAATGGCAAACACGTGCTATTAAGTATACACACATATAAACTCCTCTGTATGTAACTGCATTGAAGGAGAACAACTGAATGTAAAAAGATGATATAACACGCTAATTGTGATTTACTGGAAAATTGGACATCATCATTAGATATTTACTGTAGGAACAAAAATAACTTTTGCACAGAAATACAGTGCATCCCCTTAAAGATTTATCGGTTTTCAGTATGCCGGTTCTGAGCTTACTGCCACATATTCACAAAAATATAATTATACTTAATGTTTTTAAATTGTTCTCTCAATGGGTAATTACCACAATTAATATATTCTCCTACTTTGATTGCTTTATTTCAAGTCTGTGCTGACAATGACATGCATTGCCAATATCCTTCCCTGAAAAATAATGGCCATAAGCCAGTTAAAGTGCTGCAATTCAGTGCGGTCTCCAAAATAAGACTTAACCAACAGGTGAAAGTATTTACATTAATGAAAGGTTTGGGAGCCTGAACCAGGCCTTATTAATTCAGGCTTCCTGGACATAAGCTTAATATATAGAGAGTCCAAGGGAGAAATTGCACTAGGTACTGTTACGCTAGCCTTTGATGGCCACAAAAAGGTCCCCCCTCCTAAATAAGGTGCCATGAAAACCCTTGGTTGAGTCACCAACCTGCCACTAGCTGTTTTGTTGAAATAACACTGTGACCAGGGTGCACGGAAATCTGAACAATGTCCACAACGTACTGCGAAGAACCTCTGAAACTCCATAACACTTCACAATCATGTCACAAGACCTAAGTCAGACCTAGAAGCTTTAGTGACAAAACGTATTTTTGAAGACATAAGTGCTTATATTAACGAAGAGCATTCAAATGCCTAATGTAAGACAAATCATGTTGAGAGAGAAATGCATCAGGGTAATTCCTCAGCAAACTCCCAGGTGCTCCAAGTATCAATAAAGCTCTGCCTGAGCTATAAGCCGACGCTGAAAGTTTGCAGTTTGTTTATAGTAAACCTGATTGGGAATAAAGAAATAGCCCCCCCGATCCTATTTAAAATATTACTATGTTAAGAAAGAGTTTTACAACAGGAAGACTTATTATTAATACAAGATTATTTTCTAATCAGAAGAATGTCTCCACTTAGGTACATACTGTCCTTTAACTGCTTTGCAAATTACATGCATATTCGTTGGCATCTTCAGTTCAATTAATGATAAGCTCTGAATACTTCAAAGAAACGAAGTATATTCAATAAAAAACACTCTTATCTCTCTTACACCTGCGCAAAGACTTTGAACTCAGTGGGATGGTGGCTGCTGCAGTTGGAAAACAGCAGCTATCTCTTCATCTTGAAATGTATGCGTGACGAAGGAGCTGATCTGAGACACCACCACTTCTGTGCCGGAGAAATAAGAGGCTTCCAGCTCCATGATTTAACCTCCCCAAAATCCACCGTATATGTGTGTGTGGAAAGGTGAGAGGATTTGGAGCTTCCACGCTTCTTTGCTGCAGTAGCAGATAACGGCTCCCCGGCATTTATAAAGTCAGTAGTACTGGACAAGCCAAACACTTTGCAAATCCTCACTAAGGACATTTAGAAAGAGAGCAGCAGTGCTGACCCCGAAGACCCACACATCCAATAAAATTTCCTGTGCTTCTAGCTCGGGATCTTAGTGTACCCAACTAGCCTCTTCCAGCCAAAGTTCAAGCGTGACTTTGGGCTGCCTCCTAGCTGAGCTTCACAGCAACTCCCAAACGCCAAGGCTTCTCATCAGCCAACATTAACCTAGCGGAGGAGAAAAGCCGGCCCTCGAAGAGCAGCCGGCCCTCTGCAGCCCTCCACAGAGAGAGGGAGGATGCCTTATCCACATTTTTCCTGGCTAGCTCCAATGTTTATGTCTTTTGAAGCTTCATAATGCTTCCAAGGGGATTATTTGTGCATCCCATCATACTAATCAGAATTTTGGCAAGTTGCTGAAGGGATTATAAGATGAAGACAGGTGAAGAGCTTCACTCTCCTTCCAGTAGCTATTCTCCTTAAATCCAATTCATAAAAAATGTGGGTGAATCCAAAGTGTCAATAATATCTAACATCAGCTTGTTAGAAGTAAAACTTGAGCAAATCAGATTGCTGCAAAAAACATGATTTTTGCCCAGCTCCATAAAAATAAACATTTATTTTACTTCAAATTAGAACACACAAACATATACGTACATTTCAATAACAAAATCTTGCTAAAAATGTTTGGATTTTTCAATAGATACTGGTCTTTAACCATTTTTCTCTAAAGAGCACAACCAAGAAAAAAACCCCACTATCTCTGAGGGAAGAAATCAATCTCCCCCACAAGGATAAGGATATTACCTAATGCTCTAAAAAGCAAAGAAAATAACAGATCAATGGGGCCCCTATCAATACAAATAAATACCTAGTGAGTTTGAGTCCAACTTTATTGCATGAAGAGAAATTGGGAATCGGTACATACTTTAAGTACTATCATTCCCTTAGCATTAAACATTATTTCAAACTGCCTTGGCAAATGGACACAAGGGTGGTTTGGTGAAAGAGAGTACATTTGAGTGAAAAACATCGGGAAATTTCCACTGCCCGCTTGAAACTTCTGTTTCAAGGAAGACAGCCCAAGGAGTGGTACAGAGCATCTGACCGCACAGAGGAACCACCTTTGCTCAGGTCCTGGAAACAGGCGTAGACCCAACACCCATGCCCATTGACCCACCAGTTTTCACCAGGCACCTTTTTCCCCCCTCTCTGTAGGGTAGGAATAACCACACTTGTCATTTTTGCAAGACTGAGACTGAGTGATAAAGAGTGTTCCACAACAACAAAATATTATAGTCATGCTGGTATCCATGCCAATCCTCAGCCTGATATACACTGCTGACAAGAACACAGATAGCAGTATTCCAGATAAACTACATGAGCGCTTAAAAGTCTGTACTGAAAAAAATCTTGTTCAAACTTGACATTTGAGTGTCAGCATCTGCCTCTAGTGATCATGCTCAATAAACAGCTTCTCTTTGGATGAGATCTTCATTCAGTAGCCTGCAGAGCATTGCCTAATTTTAGGCAATAGCAGTGCTAGAAATAGAAAGAAGTTACATCTCTCTCAGAATTATCAGCCCAAATAATTATTTTGTCACTACAGACAGTTCATAGTCCCATTTTTAGCAGCAAGATGACTACCTAGCTCCTTCTCAAAGCCTGGAAGAAACTAAAGTTTACAGGTAATAAGGTTGTTCAGTACAGGAGATCTATCACATATTGAGGGGAAAGATAAGAAGATGACAGATTTCTACAGCATTGCTGGTATCTACCAGTCACAGCTAAGAGGTTTTTTTTTTTTTTTTCCATTTGTGCAGATACAGACCAGAAGACATTCTATACCAGATAAAACACACTTGCATTTCCTACCAAGCCAATAGCTTAAGCATCACCATGAGTCACAGAGCTTGACCAGCTTGTGACAAAAATGTGTTGAAATTATAAACGTCAAATGTCTGTGATTCACTTAAATCAAGCGCCTGTATTTAATTTACTCATATTAAGC
This sequence comes from Tinamus guttatus, assembly GCF_059628265.1. Taxonomy (NCBI): domain Eukaryota; kingdom Metazoa; phylum Chordata; class Aves; order Tinamiformes; family Tinamidae; genus Tinamus; species Tinamus guttatus. The sequence goes on along the minus strand of NW_028288985.1, from coordinate 605,889 downwards.
TTCCACATTTCTGAGCCATGGTTTCACCCAACTACTTTGCTAGAAATGTAAATCACCATCAAAATACACAAGAGTAAATCTGCAGAACGTAACCGGGCTTGAATATGACGCACAGCAAACCATTACAAATGCATATATACGGACACATTGTCAAAACTGCTCCAGCCTTGGAAATGTCTTCACATTTTTTCCACAGTTTATGCAGGAATTTAGTATGTAGCAAGTTTATAATTAGTATGAAATGTGATTAATTCATACTGTGGGAAAATACAGAAGGAACAGAAATAGAGCTCTATGGATCTCCTTCCTTTCTCTCCACCCAAACTGCAATCAAGCATATGCCTATTCACGACTCTGAACATAAGGCCAGAATTCAAGTCTGGGGAGCTGGCTTTTTTCTCCTCTGTTTGTAATAATGAATGTTTCATTACTCACTGCCACACACTTTAGCATCCACATGTTTTAGTCATATCATTTCACAGTGTGGTTCTAGGGCTGATTGGCTTGCAGGTTTCTTTGTACCTATTTTCCTCCATTCTGTTTCTCATTTCTTTCTCACAAGGCTTTTTGCCAAATCTTATTTGCCTGTATTTTGTAAAATAAGCATGAAGTATTATCAGACCTTGAAAGGCATGAAATAGAGTTCTAGGAAAAAGTTACAGTTTTCATCTGTGTGGTCTGAGAAGAATCAGTTTTGGATTCTTCTCTGGTTCACTTTGGATTTTCCCCAGTTGTGTGTCACGATCAGGTATAATATTTTCAAAGTTTACTTGCTGTCATGTTGAAGACACATGAAAGCAAAAACCTTCCAGGATTTGATATAGAACAATGAATCAATCCTCACATTAAAGCAACTGGGTTCAAACTTGCTTAAGAGTTTTGCAAACCTTAGCAAAGCTCTGATGGAAATTTAGCTTTTTAATGATAGCCGAAGTCCACCCATGTTCAGTTTTAACATGAGGCTTGCAAAGCTTTGGAAGTATGTACTTTTATTAGTATTTACTTACCTGAAATAACTAAGAATAATAAAATCCTACAGTCCTATGTACCAAATTTCTTAATTTAGTATACATTTTACCATACTAAAATGAAGTGAACATGAGGAGACAGAATGGTAAATGGCATCAAAGATAAAGCACAGGAATAGGAAATAAGACTTAGCTCCCCAAATTGCATGTGCTTCCCAGATAAGATGAAAAGTAAAAAGAGAAAAATATATGTTTGAGTGACTTAAGCATATAAGTCTCATTCTCTAATCTGCAGGGTTTAAACATGACATGGCCTGTGTTGTGTTTGAGCTCCTCGCTGTACAACAGAGTCCCAAAACAGAGATCTCAAAGTATTAAGTGGGCTGGAAGCTGTATTACATTGCCTGCAGCATGCTAAGCCTGAGTTCAATAACTTGGATGAGGGAAGAGGTAGCAGCGTAGGGCAGCGACCACCTGCTTTGCAAATGGCAGCTGACAGCCTTCATGGACACGCTCTCCGGCCACGGGGAGACCAGCAGCTCAGACCTGGTACATGAAGGAACCACGCTGCATAAAGAATGGACTTGGGGGTTTCTCTGCACCCAACAGCCATAAGGCTACATTTACCTTGTCCTCAGCTGCCATTTTCTTCTGTAGCATATTGCTATGTGGTACCCTAAAAAGGAGCCATTTTAAACACTGGTAGTTTAGGAAAAAAAAGAATATAGAAATTATAATTTTAGGAATCACATATCGTAAAAGCTTGTGATTTCTAATCACAATTTCCTACTCTGATAATAAATTTAATAGTACTGATTTTAATATAAATATGATCCTACATTCTCCAATATCTATGTTATTGCTTATGTTATCTGAAATGCATACAGAGCATTGAGTACGTACATCAACGCATCAATCACCATACTGTTTTCATTCTGAAACAAACATTTTTAACCAGGTTCAACACACTAAAAGAGAGCAAAGACTCTAAGAACACAATCTGACTCAATCATATTTGTTTGCATTTTGTAGTCTGTGTTTATCTGACTCTTAGTGGCCTCTGAGTCGCATACCCTCACTAATGGCAGAACAAACCTCCTTGTATTAGCATTTATTCAAAAACATTTGGTCATGCATTTTCCTCCTTATATCATCCTGTATTTGGCTCTATTTATAAAAGACTATGCTTGCTGCAAATGCCAAGTTCTAGAAGAGGCTTTATCAGATAACAGCTATTTTCCCTCAAAATGACTGCCCTTTCAAAGCCAGAAGAACCTCCTGACTCCATGTCCTCAGGGCTCCACCAGCGCACGGCCTACTGTGCTACAGAACAGCCACTCGCTCCTCAGAGCCCGAGCCTGTGCGCAGCACACACGGGTATCAGCTCTCTCTAAGGTTCACCAGAGGGTAACACCAGACCCGCCTGGTGGAAGTCCCTCCTAAGGCTTCATGGGTCCCTGGGGACCCTGCTGTGCCGATCCCGCGCTGCACACAGTGCTCCCATGGTCCCCTCTCCCTTGTAGGCTGCAAGGGGAAGACAACAGCAGCATCTGCAAGGCTTGGACTTCTTGCCAGGCTAGAGGTTTCCCTCAGGGCCACACCAAGGGGGAGCAAAATTACTCAGAGATGATCCTTCTTCAGCCTGGAAAGCAGCGCTGCCCCCACAACCCAGGGAAAGCACCCCTTAAAGCAGCTGTTGAAGACCGTTTTTCACCACCGCTGCTTAAACGCTCTTAGAAGGAAGCAATGGGGAACTTAACAACATACTGTGGAGGGGAAGATCTGCAAGCAACAGGCAATGAATCTAGAGTGAATCTAAGACCTGCTATGCTCCCAAAGCAGTTAATGAAACTGCAGCCCAGTTTAACCATGTCCCCTCAGCTGGCCCTTCAACAAGGGGACGGTCAAGGCAGCGCACGCCAAGCAAGAGGCCGAGCCCTGCTCGGACCACCACGAGCTCCCTCGCTGCCCACTCCAGACAGGCGGCGGCACCAGGCGCGAGCGCTGAGTCACGGGCCGTGCGCCGCCCTACATGTGCAAGGCATTAAGTGTTCATCACAGAAACTTAAATAAATTAAATCATTCCATTTCAAATGACAAAAAGGGAACTTTCAAGTTGTGCAGTTGTTATTCAGAGATATGGAAGCAATAAAGTTAAGGTTCCACATGTGTCCCCTCAGCTCGGTACTTTGGTCTACACGCAGTGTAGCTGTTAACTACGTAAACCACTTCTTTCTGTTCTTTTCGGAAAAAAAAAAAAAAAAAAAAAAACACTCTTTTTGTGCACGCAGTCTACAAACTTTCTAGAAAGAGATCTCCACAGCTCTAATCTCTTTTCAAAAAATTCAATCTCATTTTCACTAACATATCTTTATGCACCAAGATCTTTTTTCACCGCATTTACCTAATTTGACGCCCCAATCGGGTTTCTCCATACGGAGCCTCGATGATGATGAGGATGAGCTATGCACATGTCTCTAGGAATCTAGCCTCACCAGTGGATGCTTCCTCTGTGTTTTTCTATTAAATCACAATGTGCTCTCTATATCAACTGGAGAGCACTTGCATAAATTTAAATCAAACTTAACTGAATATGTAGGTCTTTATATGCCTGTAACTTTTCATCATTATCCAGTTTTGTTATCCTTAGGTTGTTGCAGGTTACTTATGAAAATATACTGTGTATTTTTCAAGTCACTGACTTTCATTGACTCTGCTTAGCATAAAAATAGTTTACAGTACTAGAATCTCTCGTGTATATATTTAAAGCTGCAATAAAAATATTTGATGTTACATGGAAAACAGAAAAAAAAAAAATCACATAATTAAAGGCTATACCATAATTCACACAAGCAAAAGAGAACAGATTCAGTCCTACCAACAAAAGGGAGCATATTTAATCCTACCTTTGATGTTTGCAGACATTTGAAGACTTGTTTGTCCAACATTACTAACATCATAGCAATTTCCTTTGGATTTTGCTTTCCTTGAGAGAGGCAAGTTTAGGACAGGCAAATTTTCTTATTTAATTTTGTGTTATAATCTTAAAAGAAATTCCAGAATATGAAACTTTTTTATAGGAGCAATTCTTATACAAATCTTCAGATCTGCACTATGTTTTCTTCAGAAGATTTCTTTCTTTCCTTAGACAAAAATGGAAAAAACAAAACAACCATTTTTATACTGTCTCTCTTCGGAGTTGCCACACTTTTGTGAGATTTGAGAAAGAAGTTCAAATGTATTCTGTAGGCCAAGTTTTGCATTACACCATGTGTTGAAGAAGCTTAGAATTTTCTTATGATGAATGTTGTAGGGAAATGGTCTTTTTATTTTTTATATAAAGAAGCAACTTATTCTTCATCAACTGGCTAATAAAATCCTGGAAGAGGTACACTTAGGAGATGAGAATACACTAGGCAACTAGGGTGAAAAAATCATGGTAGCTAGGTCAGTGGTTACCCCAGTAAAACTTCTATGGATATTTAGTACTCTTAAAAATCCTACTATATCAGTATGGGAAAAAAACAAACAAACAAAGAGAGATAAGGTATCTTGTAGAATTAAGGAACTAAATTTAGAGATTATTGCAGCATAAGGACCATGAAATTTAGTCTCAAAAGCAGACTAATACACATGCCAACAACTTATGAGTCCCACCCAAAGACAGAAAAGAGACATAACACGATGTTGCTATGCAAGAGGTATGCGATGAAAAAAATGTCTGGGGTTAATTTTACACTATTTATAAACAAGTGTAAAATTGTTGAGAAAGAAAAGACTGCTATAAACAATAGTGTCATATTGTAAGTTTAATTAAAAAAAGGCAAGATAGCTAATGTACCAAGGGAACATCCTTGAAGGGGGTTGGGAGTGGGAGGGGATAACTGTTTTTTTAAACAATCATAAAAAATCTCAGACTTGTCCTGGGATGAAACACGAGTGGCATCTAGCGGCTGGTAGTGTTATGGTCTTATCCCACTGAACCGCTGGGATGCGTTCCAGACTGGCTTTTTTACAGTATTCATTACCATTGCTTGGACTATGACTGAGTATCTGGCAAGTATCTCGCAAGCAAACTTAAAAAAAAAAAAAAAAAAGCCAACTTTTCAAAGCATAAATGAAAGGAATTATTCTTTGTTTAGCTGTACTTTTGCTAGCAACTTTGCTCGGAAGCAAAAATTAGATCTGGCAAGACAAGAATGAACATGGCCTCTAAGAAAATATCTAGTAAAGCCTTAGATTAGCAGGGAACTATTCTTTATGTATGCACATGTTTGGTTTCCACTGACTACAACTAAGAACAGTAATAATGTTCTGTGACCCTTGAATTACCATACATCCAATATATACGTTCAGTAACATTTTTCACTCGATTCTAATATTTTCATAGTAAAAATAAGCCATTCGTAAAACAGTATTAAGTTCACCACCACCATGCGGAGTTTTGGAAATTCCTCATGAGAGGAGACAGTACATTTGGAGGAAGAGATTTCCTGAGAATCATTCAGATTCCCCTGGGCAATATCACTTTGTTTGCTGAACAATGGGTACAAGGGTAAAAGTGTATTACATTTCATATATTTGTCCTTTGAGTATTTAGAAGAAAATAGCAACAGGCCTTTTCAACAGACCCCAAGAAAGCTCAAATTTTTAGTACTGTATTTTTCATGTGGGCCAGCTATGCATGCCAGAACCTTTTGGTTAGAATGGGTCATATGTCCCCCAGTTAAAAAGTACAGCTAAGTGGCAACTAAATTGCACTATTTAAGTAAATAGCACATAGGAGTGAGTCATGGAACAGAACGTAAATGTGCTAACTGCTATTACAAACATATGCATGGACACATACACAAAGTAATCCTTGCTCTAGGATTTTTAAGTTAAACACAGCCTAAGAGATGTATACAGATAAGAGAAATAACTAAATAATTACATAAGAGTGATCAAAAAGATAAGCAACACTTTCAGATCATCAACCACTTTAATGGCTGTCAAGGATCTTTGGGGGAAAGGAAAAAAATCACAGGACAATTTGGTGAGACAGCACCATCAAAATGAGAAAAAAAAATAATCAAAAATAATCAAAGTGAAACATATAAAATGTGGTTTTTTTTTAAAGTCTATCTCAGCTGTAATCCTCCACAAAACCTCGATAGAATAAGGCTGCTCTGATCTTTGTCAAGTCTGTCTTTTGCCAAGTCTGTAGAGACTTGTATGACATCTGCTCTGAACGCATGAATTATCACTTTTGTTGAAGATATGGAGGCATGTTTTTAGTTAGTGCAAGACAGTTCAATTGGTAAAATGTTACTAAATCAATTGTATACCAATATACATTCTGGTATCGAGGCAGCTACAGTTCAGCATGTAGGGTAACAATAATGGAAAACAGAACTTGCCATTATGTATCATTAAAGGATGCTCAATTACAGGAATCTGCTAATGTTTTCCTTCAGAGAATCAATCATGAGGGAACACAATCTACTTGAATGGGCAGATAACAAAAGGAAATGATTTTTAAAACAAGATGGTGGGGTTGAAAACATTTTAAGATAAACTTTAACAGATTTCCTGACCTCATTTTACCAATGCGGAAGTCAAAAGACGTGTCAAAATGCTATTTTTCCATTCCAGGAATCAAATACAAAAGTTTCTATTAAATCTGGGCCTGAAGCATACGTTTTCCAGGCAGCATCTAAGGTTGCATTTGCTGTACTCATCATTATAGATTTGTGTGTGTGTACAGTGATGTTGCTGTTTATGACACTGTAAAGTGCAGCTCGGAATGCACAGCTTGACGCTGTCCTGGAGCTCGCTTGCACACAGGTGAAAGCACAACACTCACCAAATTCACAAGGAATTGCCTGGGAAATGCACGGGATTACCTGAAAAGAGGAACACACATGCTTGTACACAGGGGGTGAACACACATGTGTACTACAAGAAGTAAGGAACCACGGGAAAAGGTGGTGAAACCATCAGAAACACCCGCAGTCACACACAGGAGGGTGTCACTGGAAGCATGCTTTGTCAGTCCAAAGACAATAGGGGAGGAGAGAAAAAAAAAATCCATGGACTTCTGAGAAGTACTTTGATGGACTTACCTGTAAGTGAACTTTTCAGAAAAAAAATGAAGAAAATTTTCAAAAGGCAAAACGGCATTTAGCCGTTAGGTGAGAGGTGAGCACTTAGCTCATATCTGGACATCCCCACCTTCATTATTAATTGGTGATGCGATAACTCCATGGGAATATTAATTTGCTTAAGCGGTTACCAGAAACTAGCAGCAAAGTAAAGCTGGATCCCCAGCTCCTACATAAATGAACTCAAAAGATGCGACACTTGAGCCCCGACAGGACTCGCAGGGATCTGAAACAGCAACTGGTCCTTGTGAAAAATACTACATAAGTTGCCCCAGCAAGATTGATTAACCGCAGCTGACCTCTTTTCACACCATTTTAGTAACCACAGTCCCATAAACTCATTTAAAAAACCAGAAACCCATCTCAAGCCGACAGCCCAACCAGCTGTACTGTCCCTCCTCACCCCACAGCAGCCAGTTGCCCCCAGCCTGCCCTCTGCCCACAACCTTCACGGCTCCTTCCCGGAAAACCCACATATTCCAGCTCTCCCATTTTGCTGCAAAGTGGGGTTTGGCACACTGAAAGCTCTTGAACAGGCCTTGTCAACAGGAACCTCGTGGAGTCACCGAATATTCAAGCAAAATCACTAATAGCTTTAATAGACACATTTTGGACCCACAGTGATATTTCCCTGAGGACATTCCCTGCTCCAAAAGCTATCTTAAACATCCAAGGTGAATAGTCCGAAAGTTTCAGGATACAGCAGTTAGACTGCTATATTTAATAGTTCAGTTTTAAACATACCATAAAATCATATTAATTTTATTGTAAAACTGTTGTTTGTTTCGTATGAATGGCAAACGAAACACTTACTGAAATTTGTCCTCTAGGATTTTTTCAAAGAAAGTATCACTCGTTCTTTCAAGCTTTTCCCATAGGCAAGTACGTCTATTTTTTATTTCTTCATTTTATCTATTTATCTGCTGTGCTTTGTTGCATTACTCCTGGGCCTGTCCTTAGAAATACTCTTTGCTAGAGAATTAATTTTAACAGGGCAACTACTGTAGACTATGACCCACAAAACTAGCGATAAATATTTGCATGTCAGGCAATATATGCAGGTCTGAAAGCAGACCATTAAAAAGAATCAAAACATAAATATTAAGCTATATATGCACACAGATACGCACAATGATTTTTTTCCATTATATTCAAAACTAAACTAGCACATAGAGATTAGCTAAGAAGCCTGTACTTTTAAGTTTAAAGATTTTACATGTAATCACAGATTTATCAATATTTTGTAAACTTCAGTTTTGCACTAAGACAACCTGAGAGCCCTTAACCATAGCCATTGACATTAATTACTTTTCCAATGTTTTGCACTATTCAGGAAAATATCATAATTTTTTATTTTTCTGAACATTTTTTTAAAAATCAGATTTAAAATCACCACCACAAATAGTAGCTTGCAACTATCCATTAAATAAATATGCAAATGTATTTATTATGATTTAAAAAAAAAAATCACAGCTCACAATTTGGATTAATCCTATGTATTACAGATCGTCCAACCTCACAACCAACGGAACGACGCATGAAAATAGTGGCAGAAGCAAAATAACCTACTTGAACCCAGAAATTTTTCAGAGAATAATCATTACCAGCTTTAATTAACTTCACAAAAGCAGGGGCTCCTTCTGTTTCAGGTTAATGAAGCTCAACACGCCGACACTACAATTGGAGACAAAGCACCAGTCTAAACCAAGCTGTATCGTAAGATGGAAACGACGAGGTTGGTATTTCAATTTTGTAGTCAGCAATTATGTGAGATTCAGAAACAAAGGAACCATATCAAGCAATTGAAATGCTGAGGTAGGAAGGCAGATGTTTTTCACTCCGTATCTTTCTTATAAGCAAATGGCAAGAAAATAACTTTTTCCCTATAATAAGCAGCATGTCTAATACTCTGGCAATATTTCCTCTATCATCTACAATTTATTCGCTTTCATACTATATGAATCAGAAAGGTGACTTCACCTAAAGCAATGAACTGCTCTATGACTTCTATCTTGCCTTTCTCATATATATTCATTAAATCTTTATCTATAATATTATTTTTCCGATTGAAAATGATATTTGTATAACAAAAAAGCCGCTCTCCCACAGAAATGAATGACCCTAAATTACTTCACTCCTTTTCAATAATTTGCCTGTTCCTAAACACCAAGTCAGAAGAATAAGGCCTTTAACTCAATCTCATCACCAAGCACCTCCAAAAAGGAAGGAAAAAAAAAAAGGGCACAAGAAAAGAAAAGATGGTCTGCTATTTATTCCTCCCATTTATAGTTTATTAAACCTAAAGATAATAGGAAAAAGGTGGAAAAAAAAGCAGAGTATGTCTGGACTGAAGTATCAGATATCATTGCTTATTACTGGCTATCTGCCTAGTAATCATAAATCCATAGGGTAATATTCTAAAATCTTTTGCTGTTCAGATAGGTGTGAGCCAAAAAGAAAAAAGTTTAATTTTCTACGAAGAGCAGAAAACAGCAAGCACAGCACAACTGGGTACCAGGATGCATAAATATTCCTGATTACTAACCCTTGCACATAAAGCAAACAGGAAGAGTTTGAAGCTAACAGTGTGTACATCATGCAAAAGGTATCTCTGTCCCAAAAGATAGATATCACATAGACTATGAATGAACTGCTCCAATAAATTATATTATTCCTCAGAGGGAAAAGGAGAGCAATGCTATAAACAGTGACTTCAGAAAAGTGAGAACAATAGGGCATTGAATTTTGCAAGAGTGAATTAAGGACTTTTTTTTCCTGGAGGGGAGCTCAGTATCATTGACCAATGAGCCTTATAAATAAAAACATTAACTCCAACACCGCCTGCTCCTCTAAGCAGCCAAGCGTCTCATCCTTTCCACATATCAGAATCTAAATGTAAACACAAAATACATGTGAGGACTGACAAAATTAAGTAAGACATTTAAAATAGATTCTTTAAAACATAAAACCCCCAGTACCACTGAGGCAGCTTTGGCAATCGAATGGGCTCATAGACCTCACACCGCCTGACAGGTCTCAAAATCTGATAGGAACACTGCACACCACAAAATAAGAGTTTAAACTTAAATTCCTGCTAGCCACCACCACTCCACCAAAGACTAAGCCCTGGCAGTGCTGGCATTGCATCCTGCCTGGCCATTCTTCCTTTCCTCCATCTCTGGTTCCTCACTGGCTTTCCCAATTTCTTAGAACTGGCAACTGATAGTCCCATAAATGCATACCAGAAACACCTCTTAAACACTTCTCACCTCTGCCTGCTTTGACTGCGACAAGTTTCTCTGAGTGTTGTGACACCCTGGAGCAGCATATGCCTTGCAAGAACGTTGTGACATTTCTCCTCAAGCCCTATGCTGTGATGCTCCTTCCCTCACTCTGCTACTCCTGCCAAAGTTCTCTACTCTTACTCTCTCCAAGAGCGTTTGTTTTCTAAAGAAATTTATATCAGACAGTTTCTTACTTTGTATGCAATGCCTGTCCATGCTTTTCCTGCAGGGGCCCCCTGTCCTGTTGGGCAGGCAGTGCCCACTGGCCCAAGGGACTGGGAATCCCAGGGAAGGGGTGGCTGCCCAGAGCCACAGGCCAGTTCCCAGCACTAAAGGGCAGCCAAGTCAGCAGCAGCCATTCTAGGCTGGGTGTTTTTGGAAGCAAGACGGACATTTTTGAAGCCTGAAGCTCTTCAAGTTACCATGACTCCCAGCCTAGTATGACAAACTTGGATCTCATTTTAAGACTAGACATCACCGTGTTAAGACTGCAGCATAAAAGTGATAGATTTGCTGCTCAAAGTTTGATTTCACTGCTCAAAAGCAGCATTTTTCTGTTTAATTTGACTGACTCCTTGTTCATCACCATCCTTATTCATCTATCCACCAACTTATTCCTCTATCTGATCTTTTGAAATAAGTCACATTTTGGGGACTTTTGTTATATTTCCCAAAGGAATTTTTAAAAATGGATTCAGTGCTGCAAACACCATCATCACTATTCTAATGGAAAGTTCTTAGTCGGCCCTTGAAAGTACCTGAATACGTAGGAATCACAACCTCTATGTTTCAAGCACATCTCTAGTTCTCATAGCTACTTACAAAAAGGCAGCCTAGAAATACTTAATGATTTGAGCATGAGTATGTGAAAGCATAGGCATTTATACATGTAAAACATGTATACATGTTATAGGTATTTAAACACTTTCTGCTCTATCTTGTTGTTAGATCTGACCTAATCTTTCTGATAGATTCTTTCTAGTTTGAGAAAATACATTTCTTTTTTGTAAAATTGTGCTAGGAAGAGATTTACACTGCAGTTCAAATCCATCCGTCAGAATCAAGCAGAGCAGGAACTTCAATTAGGGCCTCTGAGATTCAAAACGACTGCCCCATCCATCAGGCTTTTCCTAGCCGAGCGTGTCACTTTCTCTTCTGCTACAATTGTTACACATCATATAAATAATTTAAAATTCACTTGAGAAGCAACTTGAACAGGCTTCTCGCATCCTAACTGAGAGCCCCACCACCTCTTCAATGACGAGTTGTTCTGAAGAGGGAGTTTCTCAGGCTCCGGGAAAGCTCCAGGATATCTCAGTGCTTCATAGGAGAACTTGAGATGTTGAGAACACTCACAGCATGAGAAAACTATTTCCATCTCATTTCTGGTGGCAAGAAAGCATAATGAAAGGACAAATAAATTGAAAAATCTTTGGATGACCAAATTACCGGCTCTGTCCTATGATTGACAAATCTGCAGTTCAGATTTCTGAATTTAAAGCAAATATCGCAAGGCTGTCTGTATTAGATGGAGTAGAGCTGAGTACTCATTTGTAAGGAGTATATCTGTTGATTTTGGTACATTTGAGAAAATATAAATCCAAAGATAACTAAATTGATAAGCTCTGTAGCAGTTACTAGAACAGTATGACTTGTGTTGCATATTCTAGTCATCAGCTCCTTTCAGAAAGAATGCAAAATTACTCAAACATATATATGCATAGCCTCAAATAAAGGGCATTTTAAGAGGCTAGAGGAGATGAAGGCCTCTCAACAAAATATAAGAGTCAGAATATAGCCTGTATGTTGAGCCTAATAATTCTGTGGAAGCAGTGAAATATGGCCAATGCCTATGAGAGAGGTAGGTGAAAACCAACTCAAAACTGAATGAAGATTGCTTCTGCTAGATGCCTGAAGTTTAACTTTTCAAGGTACCAGAAGTAGCAGTTCCAGAGCTTCAGTCAGAAGGATGCATATCTCCATGGCAAACTTTCTCCGAAGAGGAGTGTATTATTTCTAACAGCAAATTCCCACCCTAGCTGCCAGCTCCTCTGCTGTCAAGCTCTATGTCAAACAAGAGAGCTACTGAACTCCACTGGCTGAGTTTCTTTTCACTCTTCTTTGAGGGCTCCCTTACATGGGGCAAAACAGCACCAAAATTCCAAATAATTATCTACTGGCAGAGAAGCCATTATGACTTTGCTGAAAAATTACCTCCCACATCTCTGTTTCTGAGACAGTGAGTTACAAATCCACACATTTGTGCTCAACTCTTCAACTCATTTCTCATCAATAGAAATTATGAACATAAACAATAAAAATAATTCTAGTAATTTACATTTACTTAAAGAGGATTTAGACATTCTTAGAAAGACAAATGATTTAAGTGATGAAAATGTATTTGGTGATGCCAAGTGCCTTAAAACACAATTTTCCCTCCTTCCATCAATGAAATCTTACAAAACTCCAATGCTAAAAAACCCAATGAAGCTTTTGAAGGTAATGAACTAAAAATAGCTTAGAAATAGCCATCTGTAGCTTACTTTTGCTAGCCTTAGAGAAGTCTGTTCTCTTTTCCTGCTCAGTTAGCAGAAGCCACAAAATAGATAAAAGCTTGGAGGCTAAAATAACCCCAAGAGATCCTTGGCCCCTCGTTCTCTGGATGCCACTTTTCTGATACTTAACACCTCTCATGCAAACAGTGTGAAAATGATGGGAAGGTCTCACTCTGCAGGTTTATATGTTCATAAATTGTAGAGAATTTTTAACCAGTATCATCTGAAATTAATTGGTGTTTTTATAGTCCTATAACCTTTCTCTTTTTCTATTCCTAGTGTCAACAAGTAAATAGGAAAGAGCAAAGTTAAAGTGCTCTTCTCTAAAAGGACTTCTTACAGCTAAAAATTGGAAAATCAGTTTGGTTCATTGCCAGCATTAGAGCAGCCACAAAATCCTTACTTTGAACTCACAGAAATTAGTAAGAGTAAAATGAAATTAAAAGCTGCAACGCTGGAGTTTTTTTCCTCTATATATTTTTTCTCCCTTTCAGAAATGGATATGTTTTTTGGAGGATAAATAAATAAAAAGTTGATTAAACAGAGCAAAAACTAAACCAGAAGGAAGACTTCACCTGATCCTTCGATAATTTAGGATAAGTGTACCCTGTTCTGTTCTACAATTCTCACTCACTAGGTATACGGTTTTAAATCCCAGATAAGATGGAAGCTTTTATTGCCCTTTTTCTGTCATCCTAGCTCTCATACTACAACATAATTCTTAAAATTTTGAATTTGTTTTTAACATTTGTTGACTGTTTCTCCTTAACCTCCCTTAACTTTTGGTCTTATGAAAAACTTGGGATGACTCATGAAATCCAAGAGTACCAAATTCTGCAGGGCCCTGCAACATTCCTATATTATTTCCACATTGCAGGTGTATTCAGGTTGTGCCTTCAGCTGGACACACACAAACTTATGGAAGGGCCTGTCACAGGGTCAGCAGCCTTAGAGGGACACAGTGACCAGCTCAGCCAGCAGGTCCTGAGCGAGCGACTTCAGGCTTGGAAAGAGCCCTATTTACAATTGAATGAAGTGTCACAAGTCACGACTCAAGGGAGAGTTGCACAAGACCATCAAAACCTTATTAGATTTGTGCTAATTAAGAATGTTTCCTTCATGCTTTCTTATGAGGTACAGGTACACTTTCCATAAGCATTAAAAATATAGCTGTGTGTCAAAACGCATAGAAGTGCTATGACAGCCAGGTTGTCAGATTTCATGTTCGATTTCCAGGCTTGGAATTTAGAGTTTTGAATCTGAAAGAGCCATGGATTAATTAATCCATGAAACGCATCAAAATTTAGATGTTTCATTGCTGCTTAAATCCACTTTTCAGAAAGTCATTGGAATGATTGTTCTGATGCTTACAAGCCCAAGAGATTTCTCTTTGAATGGGGGACATGCAGGTCACCTTGATCGACAGCAGATTTGAGTCTTGTGAGTGTAGTTCTAACAGCAATTAAAAAAAAAAAACATTGATACCAATAGAGTGGAAATATAGATATCATGTGTTTCATTCAAAATTACTGAGATAATAAATATGCAAACAGACTTTTGTAAAATACTAACTTGAAAGTAATGCATGTGTTATAATAAGAAATTAATAAGATTATGGAGAATAGTAACTGATATCAATGTAATTACTATCTATTTGATTAAATTTTAATTGAATACTTCAACATTTAATAATGCATCATTATAAATTTTTGCATGGTATCATTATGCTAGATAAACATATAGGTTGGAATTTTAAAAAGCATGAGCGCTTTAAGTTATGTTTTTATGTCTATATTTAGGCTCTATGTATAACATCTTGAATTTCAAAATTAAGTAACTCCTCTTGAAAGGAAACAATAAACTGTTTAGTATTATGAGCATTATGAACTCTGCTCAGATGCCAGCAATACAGCATCTTATTTCTAGGGTACCAAAAATATCCTAAGAGTGAGCTTGGATTCCCTCATGTAAATGCGGTGATACTGTAAAGAACTCGGGTACCAACTCAAGCCACATCGCTACATCTTTATGTGGACTTCAACACTTTGCAGAATAATCGCACAGAAATAGCAACTCAACATCACATTGGGTTGTTTTTCCTCAACAAAATCTGCCCAATTTTGAGTGCTTTCAGGAAACATGGTGGGAGAAGACAGCCTCTTAATCTGTGTGTTTTTATGGACTGCACAGGTATTAAGTCCCTCACTATACAAGGGCTCTAGCAAAGTTTTCCACCTCCTCTTCCAGGGGTCTGAACACATATTTCCCCATAGTTTCAGTGAATTGCAACAAGGAAGTTAACAGTTTAAGAAACACATACCTAAGCACAAAGCAATTAAAGGATCAGAAGGCTAAATTGTCAAGCAAGAACTACAATGATTACAGAAGTTGTGTTTTTTTTTTTTTTTTTTTTTTTTATTAAATGAAGTCACTTGCTATGGAGAGATATTACTCTTTCTCCTTCCTTTTCTTACTGACAGTAAGTCAACAAAACCAGAAATGGCTACATCATCATTTCAGCACGTGCGATATCCAACACTCCTGCTGGGTTGGTCTTCAGCAGTTGGTCTCTATAGCTTTTTTCATCACATTAAGCCACAAGATTTGGCAGGAATGGGTCATACTTCACTGCACATTGCACATGGGCAAGCACAAAGTCATTGCTAGTACAAAGCAAGATGAAGGATGCTGCAAGACTAGTAACATCGTGACTAAACAAATTCCTTCAGAAATATAAATTTGAATATATCTTGTTTCCCTAATTACATTTTTAGGCATGGAAAAAAAGCATACTCGCTCGACTTAAGAACAGTCCTTATTATTGTCCTAAGCAGAATAACTTTGAAACCACAGATGTCCTAGATTATGTTAGAGGCTCAAATATAAGTGACATTTGGAAAGCTGTTTCTTAGCAGTTTGCAATGACTGCAGCTCTTGGTTCAAATTCCTGGGAGAAACAAAGGTTGAGCCCACATACAATGAGTTAAGGCTCTAACAGCAGAGCTCTCCAATTCTGAGTCTGGCCGTTACTCAAGCTTGCAATATATAATGCTGATGAGTTAAACATTATATCAACTATTTTGATTTATTTCCCTCAATTCACATGCAGTTTTATTTATGTTTATAACTACAAGGTTTTTGGTGATGATGCCAATAGATTCATTGCCAAGGATAGATGCTCGACTGCTTAGATCATTTTGCAGTACAACAGTATATCGATCAGAATGCCTATAGAAAAACTAAGGATGAAAACAAAAACGTTACTGAAAGAAATACCCAGAAGGGACCAAGTCTGACCTAACTGAAAAATATAATTTTAGCACTACTTAAAGAGAATGTTAACAATCGAACAGATGAACACTTGCAGTAACTTAAGTCAGTATTTTTTTCATGTCAATAAAAATATTAATATAATTTTATTTCTCTCATATCATTTTTATGTACTGCCACAATATTATCTATTATCCTCAGGACATAAGAGGTGATGCTGGAGCAATAAAGAAACTGATTTTTTGCTGTTTATCTGCTTCCTATTTTGTGGATATCTGAGCAAAATGAGTGCAAAACAGCCCTGTATTCCATTAATCCTAGGCCATGTCAAAAGAAACTCTTCTCCGATAGCAGAACTGTATCGGCTGTATATTATAAAAGCCTTCTGTCGTCCTCCACTTCCATGTACACCATCAAATCATTCTGGCCATTATTTTACGCTGAGCAGATGGTACGATGAGATTTTTGATAAAGAACAACAATCACCCAGCGAGGGTTGCAAAGGGGTCGCTCCAACCAAGATTAACAATTGATTAGCTTTAATGGACCGTGACAGTAATAAACAACAGAGCTCTACACAAAGATTTGATTGTCTGTTAATGCTGCTGACACAAATGGCTTTTAACTGGCTTCCTGAAAGTGTTAATATCTTCAAAGCCTCAGCAAGTGAAGGACTTTGTCAAAAAGAGAACTATCCTGCAGTGAAGCTGCGCTTACTCCAGACCTTCAAAAAAATTTTCTATGAGCATTTTTCTGATTTATTCAGACAATGGCTCCTATTTCTT
Source organism: Tinamus guttatus (assembly GCF_059628265.1). Lineage (NCBI taxonomy): Eukaryota > Metazoa > Chordata > Aves > Tinamiformes > Tinamidae > Tinamus > Tinamus guttatus. The sequence continues at coordinate 588,884 of NW_028288985.1, read as the reverse complement.
CAAAGTACAAAGTTCAAAAAAATGAAACACAGCACATCTCTAAAAGGCTGAGGCGCAACAGAGCTCTAAAGCATTTGAATACCAAGCCAGCACTCACTGCCTACAACAATAGTATGAACAACAATGTCAATGCTCTCATTTCATCCTTCCTCCAACATGCACTGCACACAATATCTCTGTCTTCTAAACAGTTTTTCATCCCAGGCCCTGGAAATGTCATCCAGGTTTTTCTTTTTCTGCAAAGAGCACAGTTATTTGCATCATCTTTTCACTAAAAGAAAGTATTTTTTGGTTATTGAAAGTAACTACAGTAAATTCTGTAAACAGATCTTACAATTCCATATATTCCTTAAAAAATGTATTGAAAGTCGTCAATTGAAACAGAAGCCTGTTTTCCAGGACATTTAAGTTCATAATTTAAGCAGAGGCGACTAATTGTCACAGCAAGCTTGAAGATTAGATGCATTAGATTTAGATAGCTAGAGTCAAAATAAATACAACTCTACCTAACAGGGCATTCAAGAAACTAAAAACACAATAATTTATTAAAGGCACAGAAGTCATTCATGCCTTTAATGCACATTTAAGTAATGAGCAACACTTTCACTAGACCTCTATTGTTAAAAATATATATATATATATATATTCTCAAAGATTTTTCTCTTAAACATCTTAATGGTATGGAGCCACCCTCCCCTGTTACTCCTAAAAGTGACATTTTAGGCAATAATGGCACAGCTCTAGGGGCTCCAAGATAAGGGAAGAACAGGGATCTGCTCTAGTCACCGAACCAGACGCGAGTTGCACGCACAAAGCAAGGTCATGCGGAGCCCCGTGGCTTCCCACCCCATCTGCAAATTCAACTCTCTGTAGAACAATTCCTTGCCAGGACACTGCAATGATGAAACACGCTGCTAATTATTGTGTTTAAAATTCTTGACCTAAGCAGACAGGCAGGGAATTTAAATGAAACCTCTAAAAGAGGAAAATCCACCTGCTAGGTCTCCCAAAACACAAACACTGAATGTATAAGCTGCCAAAATACTGAGCCAGGCTTCATTAATTCTATTTGCTGTAATCAGCATCCTCTATTACTCACATGCTTGGCTTTCTACAGCAGTTGTTCAAGTAAGCTATTGTATAAACCTTTACAATACACCTTAACGATAAACATTTAAAAAAATAACTACTAATTACCTGCAAGTCAGCATCAAACTCGTGCTTCAAGTACGCATCTTCTGCAGCTTCGACAAGACGCTGAAAAAAAGAAAATAAGAAATTTATTTTTTGGAATCATCGATAGCATTTTTAAATTCAAGTGTTTCTTCTAACACAATAACAAAACGGTATTGTTTGAGAATTATGTAATTTGTTGTCACTCCATGCTATCTACTGCGATACTTTTATTAAAAACAAGATAAAACATAAATAAACTCTCAGCAGCCATGATCAGCACAAAATATTCAAAAGAATTCAATTCCTTTTTAATAAATCAGAAAGAAAATGAAGATCATTTTTTTTCTAGAAATGCTCAGCACCATGCAGCTTACTGACTTTTAAATGAAACAAAACCAAGTAAAGTTCTTCAACATTCAGGACATTATTTTGGATGCAAGAGACTTTTCCAAATCTTCCTCTAATTTAAATGAGAAGTGCCTAATTTCTACTTAAGTCAAGAACTTACTAATTCTTGATTGCAGGCAATGGAAATAAAAAGGAACTTACAGATAACATGTCAGATATAAAAGATTATAAAAATATACATGAGATACAGTGCCTAATCACAACATGATCTTTTTGCTGCAGCAGAAGCAGTATTTACAGATTCATCTTCTATTTCTTCAACAGCTAAAAAGGAGATGAACAGCTGCAGTGCTTTTTCCTCTTAGTGATAATATTTGGAAATCTCTGTAGCAGCCTTCCTTACTACTATCTAGGAAAGAAAACGTAACAGAGTCCCTGTTCCTGCACAGTGCTAGAAAGATGCGATTCCTGCAGGGCTCAGCACAGCCGTTCTCCAGTGTGGAGACACAACATCCTCTCTAAGATCTTGTTTTAGATCCTTTATAGTTCTGAGGATTTTCACTATATAAGTGATTCTTTCTGATTTTTATTTAATCACACTGAGCATTTATGTATGTGCAACCAAAAAGTAATCAGAGTACTCAGATGTAATTTTTTCAATGTTGGCATGTCAGTTACCACTGTGCATGCACTTGGTTTTGAATGTCTTGTGTCACCAAATGCCAGGTCCAGGCTCTCAGAGCTGGGCAGCCCCACACAATTTTGCTTCCCATTTTGGACCTGTGTGCACTTGCACACATACACTCATGCACTACACATCTTTGCAGGACCCAAATTGCAAAAGGAACCTGTATGGATCACTCTTCAGCATGCATTATAATGAAACTTGAACCATTATCTGTGCACACACACGTGCAGACAAAAGGGTGCAGCAAGTCAGCCCGAACCCCACATCAGAGCCGGCTGCGCGGGGGCGAGCCATCCACCTTCCAAAGGAGGAAACCACAGAAAAGGGTTCCACATGAAACGCTGAAATTCTAGGGAATGGTGCCAACTAAATAGTAAACTTGAATGCACTTATTTACTTAACACACTTATATTCTAAAAATAGGAGTAAAAAAGCAAGAACAGTAAAAGATCTTGCAGTATCAAAGGTTATGAAACATTAGACCATAAATGTTTTGCATTTATAATGCAAGAGAAGTACCCCAAACTAGCTGTCCTGAGAAATGAGCCTTAGAGAAATTGCAATAGATTCTCAAGAAATGATTGAGTGATCCCAGAAGCCCGTCGTGCATGCGCTAGTGACCTGCTGGAGATGTCTGCACAGATCCAGCCCTCATTTATTAAGTCTGAAAAGGATGCCTTTCTGCAGGTGTGTACTCAAAACCATGCTCACATTACTGCTCTGTGCACAAGTAATGCAAAGACCATGGCTATGATTAGTATTTTTAATTAAAAACTGAGTCAACAAAAACAAAAATGGGCCAAAAAACTTCTTCAGACAGAACTGAATAAAGGGCAGGAAAGAAACACTAAACGTGTTTTTCTTTCCATGAAGAAACACTTACCAAAAGAAAATTATTCTAGTATTTCATGAGATACCAATACCTCCATCCTAGTACCTAGTGAGCTAGAAAAACAATTCATAGCTTCTTATATAGTTTGTATTGATCCCAATGTGTTTCAATTACATTTTCTCATCAGTGAAATAAATTTAAACTAAGATTTATTCCCACGTACAAGAAATAGCTAGAGAAGCACAAGATGGGTAACAGTAGAAACAATCTGGTAAGGAGCACAGGAAAAGTCCCGATTGATAACTTACTGACTTATTCCCTATTTAAGTTTTTATTTCTGTTCAAAGCAAGCTGTGTCCCATTCTAGCACACTTCCAATGCAACATTTCCCACAGGACTCGGCACCACAAATAAGTGAATGATCTACCTATGTGTTTTCCCTTGGACAGGCAGATGCAAGTCTACATGGTATGTGTTAAAATCCCCAAGCCAATAAGAAAAATTACACTGTAAGTACACTGTGAGAAAACTGGAATAGCTATGGAAAAGATAAGCTAGTAATAAGATTAAATGCAAAAAATGATATATTAGTAAATCTACACAGATGATACTAGAATGAATAAATTATATGCAAACGAGTTGTTTTTTTTTTTTTTTTAATGAAAGTCCCCAAATGGATAAAGCATGATGGAAGAAATTCCTGAAAACTCTGGAGGCAAAAATATAAAAACCATATGTAATACAGCAGCATTTTTATATTAAGGCCAAAAAAAACTTTTAAAAGTATTTTAATGACTGAACAGTTATCTTGCAATGATTACTTAACACTTAGTATGATTAGTAATTTTAACTTAATACTTTATAACGACACTCTTTAATACAAATGCCAGTATATTTTCATGAGAATTAGAATAAACATGCTCCAAAACGACTGCTGTAGAGATGGCTGCTTACCAAGACTGGGATATTCCGAAGGGAATTGGGCGTTATCTCTGTGCTTTTGCATGGAATGAGTTACGAACTCTGAGTGAGCTATCGTTGGCAGTTGAAGGTGCACTACTTAAGGGCAATACGTTTTAAGAGAATGTTTAAGCACACACATGGAAAGGTGTTTGCATGTACATGTATACACAAGTCAAGGCCAGCATATAGTCTGAGTCAAAAATGTTTTGCCAGCCCTATGGCACAGTCCAGTTGAAGTTCCAGGTCAACCCTCCCAACACGCTCAACATGAGCGAGGGAGAGCAAGAGCAACCGGCGTGTCCAGTGTCCTACAGTGCAGCATGGATAAAACCGGGCCAAGCACCGAGGAGGTGGGACAAATATGAGCTCTCCAAAGACCAAAACAAGCATCCAAATGCAATTTACATAACTTGAAAAGCCTCTCTCAAGACTGTAACAAGTTAAAAAAAATGTGAAATAAGAATAAGGACAGCATATAGAAAAAGCAAAGGAAAACCATTTCTCATTTTTAAGAGCTATTTCTTTCACATTTTTTAAGTTTCCTGGTATATTATCAAAAAGAAAACAGTAAGATTCTGCATGTGGAAAATTTTCGAACCTATCAATAGATACCCATTCTCAAGTGAAAGGTTCAAAGCAATTTTAATACGTTTTATTGATTTTTATCATCTAATTTCCAATCAAAATATATAGTAATTGAGCTATGAACACGTCAAAAGAGATTTGCTAAAGAGTGGCCAGAAAACTATTTCAAATACAGTTCAGCAGCTCAGTGCAGTCTTGGGAGAGAAACCAGAACTTGCGTTTCAATCGTCAGAGCAATTTTCTGCACCGACTCCTTCACGCAAAGCCCATGCAGTGCATGTGGGAGCAGTCAGCAGCAGACTATCAAACTCAAAAAACGTTACGCAGGTAGCTTCCTATGATTTCTCCATTTTGGGGTTCATTTCAGAACTGGAAAGGGGATTTCCTTTCCAGGAAGCCTGTAAGGCTGCAGGTGCTTTGCAAGCTCTTAAGAGGCCAGGTTGTCCTGGGATAGCAAGAGTTTTACTTGCGTGCAGCTTGGGTGATATTCTGGCCCAGGGGTTCTCTGTGCTGCAAGTCCCTCTCAGCCCATTGGAGCACGGGGATGTTCTTGTTTCATAGCTCATTTAGCCAACAGGGAAAAAGCCAACAGAGAATAACTGGTGTTGCCCATCAGTATATCTCTATTATTTTCTATACTTGAAAACAGTAGCATATAACATGGCAATGAAGGCACCAATGTGCAAACAGGCCTCAGTGTCACTGTTTTATTGCCAACAGCTCTGCACATGCTTGCCATAACCAACATAGGAGTAGGTAGGGATACCAGAGACGGATGCTGACCTTGAGGGAGTATTTGCAGCCATCAGAAAGGCCAATGACAACAGCCACCCCATGTTGCCTTTTTAGGGGGAGAAAGAGGTAGGGAAGAGGCTTAAAGAAAATTGTTTCCTTTTTGCAGAAAGCCCAGCAGCTTATTTTGCTTTCCCACTCTCACTGCCCCTTCCACAGTTTTGAAGTATTTTATAGAAGCTCCATCACTAAAATTGCCACTGCTGGGTCTACTAAATTGCAAATTATTTAACTGCCGTTATCCTGATACTAGAGTTCCTACTGCTTGTGATTTAAAAGAGATTATAACCTTGCAGCTAATGTCATACAGAAGATGGCTGCAAGACTCCAGCACCACAAGTAGCTATACAAGACTCAGCCACACCAAGTGATGCTTCAAAGCACTACCCCCTAAAACTACAAATGAAAAACAAGAACAAATTAGAAGCCTAAAAACAGACAATTGCTGTGAAGAAGTTCAATTATCCCCTTGTATTCATTCAAGACTGGCAGTTTTTCAGGTTCACCATTGTTAGTCTGCTGGCTTTTTGAAACAATATAAACAGTTCAGTTTACCAAACAGTGGACATATAGAAATGAAACTGTAAATAGACCAGGTATGATAAAAATACTGGAAATGCGTATGTTGCATAAAAGCAGCAAAGACAATCTTCCTGTAATTAGATGCATTTTTAACTTAATTAGGTCTGCACTACATTGAGTCCCTCATCAGCTACGTCGTTACTCTCCATCCTCCTTGTCCCCAGCCATCAGTCTATACCTTAAATCCATCTACAGCTTCCCATAGCTGCTGACCTTCTGTTTTCCTGTTCCAGCATGAGACAACTGAGATAAATGAGACAAAAACCATCTCTCCTTAAGCCTCCAGGGCCTAGGAGGAGCCTGGGAGCGCTCACAATACCCAAGGACAGAAGGACTGGCTGTTTGCAGCACCAGTGCCTGCTGCTGGCTGCAGCCAACAGCTAATGGAGCATTCCAGGAGAATCTTGTTCAACCATGTACTGAAAATCACAGCGCAAACAATCTTGGAAGATTTTACTTACAGAGAGTTTTGCTCTGATACATTTCTAATGGCCATATGCCTCTGTGCAGATTTTCCAAATGATAACAACTCGATCCAGCTGGAACAGATTTTCAGAGAAAAACCTGTGTCAGGCCATACTCCTGCCAATTTTAAGACTCAGTTCCCAAGCATAGGAGTGCTACAGATTCTTAATGAAAAGAACATCAGAATCATTTGAAAAAGAGTGACACAATGCATTTTTCCCTAGTCTCTTTCCTGGAAACAGCTGAACTGCAGAGATAAAATCCCATGCTTTTTTAGTTTCTTAAAAAAAACAGTTATTTCCTCACAGACTTAAGACCATACTCACTTTGATGACTTGATTACTGTTGGAGATGCTCATACTAATCACAAAAGCAAATTTCAGACCAAATGGTAATTTAGTCTGAATAATTTTGCACACTCTGGCAGCTCAGGGAAGGAAAAAATAATAATAATACAAAAGGCTATATTGAAACACTCAGGTCACAAATATTCCTAGCTTCTTAACCTCAGGAACTTATGTCCATACGCGGTAACTAAACAGAGGTCCAGGTACCCAGAAATATTTTGTGGCATGCGGTGAATTGATGCTAAAGTCACAGAATGATGCAGAAGCACCAGTTCTCAAAACTATGCCTCTGTTCAGAGTTAGAAGCCTAGACAGCCTTCTTGTAATAATCAATAATTGATACTTCTTCCTCTTTCTTGAGAGCAGTATTAAACTGTCCTTGTAACCAAAGAAATATTTGCAAATTCTCAACCCCACCAGCAACGATGGCACCAGCACTGCATAGACGCTGACGTATCTGCTGTACTTTGTAAAGGCAATGAATTCAAATCCAGTGGGGCCTGTTTTATTAAGAAAAATCTTGTAACCTGTATTCTCTTAGTACCTGACAGATTGCTGTACTTTAACCTCTTAATTAGTTTTTATCATCTCAAATGCTCAGCATTTAATTATTGCACTTGATTCTGTTTCAAAAACAAAATAAAATATGCACTACAGCATCTCACTTTCATTAAGCTTGGCACACCTCTAGATTTTCTCATGACCCAGGGAACTCATTTCAATGAGTATTCTCATTTTTCTTAATAATTTTCCTCTTGACTCTCAACATATTTCCAAATGCATTTGGGAAGCAGCATCCATCTTCAGAGCTAGCTAACACCTGCAGGTTCAAAAAGTGGCAAGAAAAAACTGCAACCAAGCCAATAAAAAACAAACAGTTTGTGTTTGCAAAGATGGCAAATACATTGCAACAATAGTTTTCTACTTATTTTGGATTAGAGGACAGTAGTGAACCTTCTTGAGCTGCTGGCCAGGCTTCCCTGAACAGGCTAAGTCTCACCAGCCACCACTGGCTCTCCAGCCATACGGACAACTTGCATCAGCAAACCTCATCGAACCTTCAAACTCCTAAGAAGGACCCAAAGCATCATTAATGTCACTGCAAGCAGTTTTAACTTCCAATCAAACCAGATCCTGTCAGACATGTGCAAAACACATGTTTTTTTCCCTAAAAAAAATATGAAAGCCTAAAGACTTGAACTATTGGCGCTCCTTAACTTCTCTATTTTCCCAATCAGAGATCAACACGTTAACATACAAAATCACAAGAACGAGGAGGAGGAGATGGAAAAGACACAAGTCAAAACTCTCCTTCCAATATGTATGCACTTTTTCCTAAGCTGCAGGCCCCTTAAGCAGTGACCGTGCACAGAGTGAAACCTCCATCAACATCCCGGGCGGCAGCGGCCAGGACACGGCCCAAGCAAGGCAGGGGAGCGGGGCCGCCTCCAGCTCCAGGGCCACACGGCGCCTCTGCGCGACCCCGCTGATGCCAACAAAAGCGGTTGACGATGGATCACCAGGAGGATTCGTGTCATATTGTTACACTGTGAAATTTCTCATCCATTGCTTATTAAGCCTGTGGAGCAATCACTCTTCTAAGATGCACTTATTACTTTTGGCTTTGAAGTAGTCTTTCATGCCCTTTTAGCAGGTACAGCCCATTCCATAACAACAGTGATTTGCCGTTTGTCATGCAAATATGGAATATTATTAAAACGAAGAATGAAATTAAATATTTTATAGTTTCCCCATTCATTTTAGCTGCGTTTCTGTACCAAACACTTTAATTATTATTTTTATAACATCTGGATACAATGATGAGTCAAACATCCTCAGTAATTAGGCTATTTCATAGACCCTTAGGAAAAATAAACACTGAATTAAGCAATAAAGAATATTTTAACACTAAAATGGTTTAGAATGAGTTCTCGTCAACTGCATCTTGCCTATATCAGATACATGACAGTCAATGCAAGGTAAACTAACATTATTTAACTTAGTTACATACTATTATTTTTGTAGATTACATACTAATATACAATTTATATTACTCCACAATAAATCATATCAAAATATTATATAACTTAATTTTATATTTAAGAATAAAATTTTTAAAGAAGATAAAACAATGAGTTCTTGTCTCTGAAAATTTCAGAGTAAACTACTGTAATTGTTTGTAGAATATCTGCAATTGCAATTCACAGAAGGGCCTGGGAATAAGATTCAGTAGAGCATGATAGTCCTCCATGTTGAGTATACTTTACAAGCAGTGCCCGAGTCTTGATATATGCCAGCACAGTGGGTAAAAAATGAGTAAGGGGCAGTTATGTGGTAAATAAGCTCATTCTACGCACACAGTCTGACGAGCAAAGAGGCAATCACTTCATTTCAGGTCAATAATGGAGGCTCCTCGTCCCATATCTACTGACAAGAAACAAAGAAACTCCTGTAAAAATAGCTTCTGACAGATGCTTCCTTTTATATTCAAAAAAGCACATGCAGAACAGCCAAAGTTTATCTTGTTTACAAGATCTCATTCTTGCATACAAGCCGAAAAAAAGTCTCTAATGTGGAGATTTTTGGAACTGGATGCCTTGTCAAAACCCTGTTTGCATGTTGCTTGCTGCCAGCATCTTTATCTCTTGACTGCTCAAATAAGAGCAAATAACGTCTACTTAAACACAGCTACTTTCTTTCCACTCCTCAGATCTTCAAACAACAGACGGAAGTTCAGCTTCACATCACCCTTGAGAAAGGCAAAACAGCTCTGCAAAATGAGATCCCGACCTTTTCCTGCTCAAGCCCGACAGGCCTTTTGGAGACTCTGGAACAAGTCTTAAGGCCCAGCAAGGCTCAGAGTCTCTGCAGAGCCTCTGCAAAGCACCATGAGATTTGGTTTAATGCCTTGCTCTGTGGCAGTGTGGTGCTTTATTTCTGCTTCTATTACACTCGCAAGTCTCTCAAAGCCATTGGTTCTGTCTGCCAAGGGCTGGTTCCACCTCTCAGATGGAAGGACACGGCACTGCACATGCTGCATGGCTTCAGCATCACCGGTACTGCCCAGCTCAGGCCCGGATATGAGGAACTACTGTGAATGCAATAGTCATTTCACACCAAATTTAGGTTCAATCTAGCTAGTGATTTCAAGTAGTGCTTAGGTGATTTAAACATGCTTGCAAGGTGACAATCTTTCTAAAATTCACGTAATCTTTCTGCTTGAGATCCTATCCAAACACAAACTCAAAAAATATTTAAAAATAAAATACATGGCTATTTTTTTCTGCAGATCTTTAGCAAGATTATTATTTATCATCAGATATCTTTTTACACTTACTGTTAAGGAAATAAGCTTTTTTGTTTTTTGCAAAAAAATTATCTGTAAACTTAAAAAGGAATATCTACTATTGTACTATGAATGTTTGCCTACTAAGCAGATTATTTCTACACATTTTCTTGTGTAGATTGATGAATGCAGTAGCCTACTGGTCCTACACGCCAGATCATAACATTTCCAAACGCTAATATACTTAAAGCGCCAACTGCGTCTGAAACAAACAGTTGATGCCCATTAACAATCTACTCATTAAGTGCTCTTTTGCCATCACTGTTCTTGCTTCCAAGCCTAGTTATCTAACATTCCACTATCAAAATAAAATGTAACTGTAGTTGTCATCCTGCAACTTTCAAATGCAGGGCTTTTTCCTCAATCTGTACTTAATGAGCAATTTTTATTATCAATGGCAGTTAGAGGTAAGTTATGGTTCACATATAGAACATTGTCTATAAATAAGACATCATAGAATTTTGGGGAGAAAGGCTGCCACCTCTTGGCAATTTTCTGTAACAAGAACTGTCCTCTTATGCAAGTTCATAATGTTTAAGTAAACAACTTTATTTTTTATTACATTGCTTTAGCAACTAATATCCAGCAAGCACAATAAAGAAGAGAACACAGGGTTCAGGTGATGGCAACCAGAGAAGAAGAAAAAAAAAAAAAAAAACACACACACACAAGAACACACACACACATCCCCATCTTTGGGTATCACAGGGTTCAGTTCAAAGTTTCTTGGCATACTTTTGAGAAATCAGAGCTGGGTTTTTCCAAGCGGTCATTGTGAGCAGATAGCCCTTGCACACTATGTGGTATACTGCAAAACCCATTAAAAATAAAGATGGAGGCACATATGCATTTTTTCCATAGCAATTTTCTTTCCACTGTTTAGCCTTTAAAGCAGGTATATTTGTGCAAGGTGAAAAGATCTAGAGACAATAAATGTTTAAATAATTTGTAACTGTATCAAAATGCAAGTTATACATTAGCATCTCTAATTCTGCCTTTTTTGACGTTTTCAGTACTTGACTGTGGAAACAGTTTTTAATCTTGGTTTATGCACATTTCTTGACATGAAATAAGAGAAATTGAAAAGGAAATGAAAACAGATCCCATCATATGACCTGACAAAGGCACTGACATGGTTTCAATGGAAAGAACTGCAACTACTGATATTTTGCCTTTGGAGCAAAGTCACTGGTCACAGATGAGTTTTTGCATTCTTCTGGAGAATCACAAATCAAGGTAGAATCCTCTATTAGAGGCAACCCAAGTATATGGAACAAATCCATGGGGAATAAATAGGAAAGCATTTGCGACTTTAGAAGAGTACCTAGAGGCTTCAGAAAATAATAGCACCAGATGAGAACATCACATATGCAAGAGAGGGCCAAAAGAGATAAGGAAGACTCCCAGGCAAAGGATAACAGAGGGCTTGAGGAAACTCATGAGTCAGGATCAGAGAGAAAAGAAATTTAATGCAAGAGAAGTGTGCTTGTGTGGACTGGAGATTATGAAAGATAAGCACAATACTGAAAGATTAATTTGTCAGGATATTAGTATATGGAGGAAATATATTAATTTAAATTAAAGATTTAATACAAGAAGTCAGACATCTTTGTCAAAATAAATGCAATTACAGAAGTGTATTTCACTGAGCTCCTCAATGCTGAAATTCATGAAAGCAACAACCATCGGCCTTTTTCCAGACAGCTGGGCTATTTGAAGAACCACCAAATTCTTCAGAGCATCAAGAGGCAATCAGAATATTGAGGAGCAACACAAGCACCAGGTGTGAGTAGTCTCACTACTGAATTACCAAAAACAAGTGAGAATAAGAAATCAAAATTTATGAGACTATTTAATCAGAGTTTGGGAACATTTTTCAAACCTAAAAACAGGTTGTATATTGCACTGTAGGTTAAAAAAACAATTTATAGAAAAACTACTTGATACTGAGTTGTAATAAGCGATTTTTTTCTCCCCTACTTAAATGGTACTTTGGAAATCAATTCTGTTACAAGAGCATGCTAACTATGCATATTTTCAATATAATTTTAGAGATTTTTAGTTTTAATATAAAGACTATAATCTATTAATACCAGGAACCAAAACAGAACTCTGCTGCTAATCATAAGAACTTAAGCATCCTCACAATTAATAGCTAACCCTTTGAAGACTAGCCCTATTGAAAACAAGGAACTGAGTTCACACCATAAGGAGTTTCATTGATGTCATTGAATTTTTGTGAATTCCTGGGACATATATATATATATATATATGTATATATAACTGGGAGTTATGCAGGCAGACTAAAGGTAGCAGAGCCCTGTACCTGTCTGGCACTGGACATATCCCGCATCGAGGGCAGACAGGTCCGCTTGCAGGCGCAAGCTTCCAGGTTTCCATCTCGCACCCTTCACACCTCCTCTGAGTAGCAGGACTGCACATACCACATAAAAATCATTTTGCTGCTCTCAGCAGGATGACTTGTTATCTTAAAGGTGTTTGGACTATTTGGAAAATAGTATTTAAATACATATTTGAGAAGTTCCGCGATAAATTAAACTTAAAAACATGGCAAAAAGCAAGTTTTTCTGCATCATATCACTCAGTCTCAGAAATAAGTCTAACTTGTCTTTTTCTTTTTATACAAGTGTAGAGCTAAAAGTATATTTGGAAGTGTCAGTTTTTGAAAATGAGTGGTATTGTGCTTCATGCTCAACAATATTTAAAAGAACAAGTGACTAAAAGATATGGTAAGTGCTAATTGCTTTGTACACATTTACTACTAGCAGCGTACAAAAACATCCTCTCAAACACCTTAAACTGTAGTATTAAATTCTTTTAACCTTTGAGTGACAATTGTTAGCTAAAAATATTGTTTAAGTATGAAAATTAATCCTTGAAAAATTACGTGGCTTTATATGCCGAGACGTCTAACTATTTACATCCCCAAACTAATTTGAAGTCATCGTAAGAGTCCTTCACTTCTCAGCTCATTTGACAGATTTTACACAGATTTTCTTCCACCTCAGTTAATATTGCTTGAAAACACTATATGCTGTGAAATTCTTTCTTATTAAAGAGAAAACAAATATAAATATTTCTAACCAACTCGAGTCTAAAGACTATCACTTTTAAATTAAATCATGAAACATTACCCTGTTAGCATTATTTCATATTTTATATGCGGAAAGCATATTAATTATTCAGTATATTGTATTTGCATAGCATTGCATTCACATGTTTTTTTAAAAGCTTCCCAAGATCTTTTCACGGGATGTTATTACTAATGATTTAAATTTTTGAAGGCCTATAAGAACAAGAAATTACATGTATTGATAATCTGTGGTTCAGGAAAAAAAACAAGAGATATTAATTGGAAGTTAAGTAGCTTAACTTCATATATGAATAAGCTCAAATTGCACACTTCAGACCAGCACTGGAACATTAAGCTTTTCAAATTTGGTTGGAGGTCTACTTCATTCCACAAATGTTCTTATACACCATGGTTATCATACAGAAGGATTATCAGTACATTAAGTTCCAGCAGTACATTACACGCTGCTACTTGTCAAAAATATGTCCTTCTCTTCCTTTCTCTGGAGAAGATGCATATGTAGCAGTTTAAAAAAAATGTAATGTTATTTAAGCTGGTTTTGCTTTTTATCTATAACTTTTTAGATTTTTTTTTCTTAACCAACATTAACATCACATGCAGCAGAGAAAGCAAAGACAAAAAAAGTTTATACTTTGAGGAGACAAAAGGAAAGTTTGAGGCTATTTTTCATGCATTTCTCTTATGGCTCATTCTACCTTTGGAAAGAAAAACCTACCTCCCAACAAGCTTATTTCCGCTGCATGGAGCTCCCTTACACCACAGAAATGAAGCCACTACTGATGGTCTTTCCACTCACAAACCACCTATTTCTCCACTTGCACTTGCCACCCTAAACATGTCAGTTACAAAACCTATTTTTACAGAGTCTCCAACTTCAGGATTTGCCCAGGGATCCCACTGGGACTCTATAGCGCAGAAGCCAGATTTCACCACACCTAAAGTTTCTAAGGAGAATACTACATGGTGAACATCAGCTCTGACGCATGTTCAGCCCAGAAGCAGAATATTTCATTTTGGAAACCCTCAAGATGGTGCGGCGTTGTAGCCAGGGAAACGGCTGGGCTTTGGAGCAGGGAGCACCAGACCGGTGGAAGGTGCCATTTCGGGATGCGAGGTGGCTGGTGTACAGCTCCTGTGGCTATAGGACCACTCTGTCAAATTTTGTACCCAGAAAGAGGACTGCGCAGTTCCTGCCCTGGGGTGCACACGGGTGTGCATGTGGTTAGGGGAACACTGGCATCTCTTGGGAAAGTTCTCTTAAATTGTAGTTCAGTCATTTTGGTTCCTTCAGGAGGTAATAAGGAAATAAATAAGGCCTTCAGGAGCCAGTTCTGTCAGAGACATGGATATCCTCCCAGTTACCTATGCCCAAGGAGCGTTAACGGCCCTTGGGAGGCCTCTCCCCTGGTCCAGCAGCACTGCCCCCCTCCAGGCCAACCCATTCCCCCCACACTGTCTCTGCCAGGCCCGTCTGCCACTAAGAGGGCACATTTGGGGACTTCAAAGCCAATCGTGCCTGTCCTTTCACTAGAGAGAGGATCATCAAGCTTAATATACTACAGGATGACTGCAGAGAGAAAAACAACCCAAGCTCATCCCCTCTTCACGTAGCCAAGGGCACTGCACAATGGGGTGCAGGCATATTTCTTGTTTATTAAAATGTGGGTTAATACTCCACATAAGCCTTCTCCAGGGGTATTTGTGGAATTACTAGCTACCAGCACCTCCGCGGTTCCCCATGCCGTCCCCACGGCAGGCAGCTGCCGACCCGCATAGTGCGCCATGCGGAGCCGGCCCGCACAGGGGCTGCCTTGGTATGTTCCTCCTCGAAGTAATTAAACCAGGCAGAGGGGCGTTTCATCCTCGATTTTTAAGGTTTATTCCCAAATCCAAAGAAAATGAAGCTGAGAGATGCTGTGCACTCAGACTGCTGGATTTCACACAGCTTACCCCCAAATTAATAAATGCCTTGGCAATATTCCTTTCTTTAATTAACTCACTTCCAGATAGATTGGCATGTCAAAATAAGGGATGTATCAAATGGTATTACTGGTTTTGCTGTTCTGCAGCTGCAGCAAGAGTTTCAGCTTTTCTAAAGATCTCTACATTTCTGGGGTTGTTCTGAGGCAAATTTGATAGCGTTTCCATAAGATGGGGGAAGTGCTATACCTAATTTATTTCAGCTGCAATTCCTTTTCAAAGTATCTCTTTGAAGGTAGAACATGCAGCAGATTTGATATTCTCAGAACATATGCATCACTGCATATCTACTTTGCCTGACAGTTTAAGTGAGACATTTACATATTCTTTCTTGATTGCGGTATTCCACATTTCGCTAAGTCCCACAAAATCTTTTGCTGTCAACATTTCCCTATTTCACATTGTACATATGAAGACACATCCTGAAATGTAAGGAATGTCCACAGAGCAGAAATATTAGGTATTCCCCTACAGCAAAATTTGGATTAACTCCTAAAATGAAAAAAAATCCAAAACACTGCCTGGGGACCACTTTGCAACAATATATTTTGCAATTGCCAGGGGCAGGTTTCTGGGAAAAATTGATCCTTTATAACCTCTACAAACTATCACTACTCATGAGCTGCACATACATCAAAACTGTAGAAAATGAACTACTCCTAAGGTTTAAAAACAGAGCTTGATTTAAAACAGGGTAAAAAAAATACTCTCTCATAAAAATTTCAAGTTGATTAAAAACTTAAGTATTTTGTGTATGAAAGAAGAACATGGCAGTTCTAACCAAAACCAATGATGACACTCATGTGAAAACCTTATACATGGGCTTTACACGTTCTGTGGCAGAGGAGTTGATCTTTGGAAAAAAGACACGCTCCCAACAGAAAACACAGCAACCAAATTTGTGGTTTTCTGGCTTAATTAGTTTTCTGCACAGAAATCTAGCTGACTGCTAGAAAGTGCCTACAAACCTGGGCTTTCAGGCTCTGCCATCTTCAGAAGGAGACCATAGACCTCCACTCCAATTCCTAAGAGTGGGGACAAGCACTCAAGCCAAGTGGCCCTTCTAGCCCAGCATTTGCTTTCCCAATGTAGCCAGGAGAGAAAATCTAGGGAAGTGTAAAAGAGCAGTGTAACCAATGCATGGTGATTCTCCTGGGTATAAATCTCCTGGTTACCTTCCCAAACTTTCATCCAGCTGCAGCACAGGGGCTCCATGGAGATAGAGGACAGTATTCATCAGCAGACACCTTCAGAAATTAAGGCATTTGTAGCCCTTTATCATGCTAAGGCAGAAGGTGACAAGCCTCAGCACATAAACTGGAACCAACTACTGAATCATGGGCAAGGCTCTGCAGTCTGCAACACCATCATCGGACTCACCTAGATGGAGATGCCCAAAGGTTCCCGAGGAGCTGGCTGGCTGTCCACACTGCCTGGTGGCCCCGGGGGCTGGCACTATGACCATCCGCTGAGTCACGCCTACATCACACTGCACTCCTAGAATCACCTGCGTTTCCAGAAAAATCCGTGCTCTGGGATTTCTAATTTCTTCCCTTAGTTTCTACTTAAATGAGAGATCTTAAAACTTAATTCTGTAGTAAATATTTTATCTACTTTTTCACATTATAAATGTCAAGCCTCTATAAAGGGGAATCAACAACCTGTTATTTTGAAATAGGTGTTTCTCCAGCATTTTAAACCTTTAAAAAACACATCTAATTTTCTGCCTTAACACAACTTTTCATGACCTCATCTTTTTTAATATTTGTTTTCTGCCTATTTTAACACCAAAACCAATTTGAACAAAAATAGGAAGTGTCCTCTGGCATTAACACGTAGGGAAGCAGCAAAGGAAAGCAGGGTACCATGCAGACAAAACACAAAAAGGGCTTTTCATGACCAACAAGAGGGATGGGGACTGCCTTGCTATGGGTTAAGATACTGAAAGGGAAGGCATGGACTGAGTTGCACTTCAGTTGTGATATGGGACATATTAATTTAAATCAGTTTCTGGGGTATAAAATAATGTTTTTCTCTCTCCCTTTTCCCCAAAAGTTTGAATATACTGACAACTGAGGTTTACAACAAGTTTTGAGGTCTTTAGGAATGAAGAGATATAGATCTTTTCCTGAAGACTACAAATACTGACAACTGTCTTAGTAGAGCCCAGAGTTTTTTTGCTTAAGAACTAAAGCTTTATTTTACTATGAAACTTGCCACACCACTGAAAGGCCGAGTTTATTTACCCTGGAATTTGCTAGGCCAGTGGAGCACCCACCTTCTCAGACACTGCCAAGTTATGATTCACTAAGCAGAGCCAAGGTTAGACCAAGATGCCAATAAAGATTCATTAAGTATGAAATACAGTATCAGCAGCGTCTTTGTAATGACCTGAACGCTAATGTTGGCTCAGAGTACTTGAAATCCCCAGTGAAAGAAAGGTAAAGTGCAGCAATTTAACAGCTTTTAACCACAAATGTGGTAACACATAAAACATTAAAAAGAGGGAGAGCTATATAAAAGCGAAAGACAAATGACACACAACTTTGCAAACTAAAACAGAGTGTTTTATTTAGATTTTCTCTGTTTATTCTAAAGAATGATTCATTTCCTTAGTTATTTTAATGTTACTGTGTGATTACTGCATCAGAAGAATACATTACAATTATTTGAATCACCCAATTCATATACCATACCACATCAGAAGGCTAAAACAGTTAGCTAACACAATAGCACCTGCAGAAAACAGTAAATCCATGCATAAATTTTCTATTCTCAACTCTTTATAAACAAATAGCATTAGAAATAATTCATTTCTGTATTTTAGAAAGAAAATGAGAATAAAAGAAAAAAGTTTCAAATCCTGTTTAGTATGATTGATAGATTTACAGTTTTATGTTTTGACTAAATTTTAGTTTTTTGTTTTTTAAATCAGTAGGTTTTATCCTCTTCTTTCCCAAGTAGTAGCATAAGCAACCAATAGTGAAACTGAAATGATATTCCTATCCTCAAAAAAATTTCAGATGCTTTTTGTTTGGACTGAAATTAATTTCAGACCATTTTAGATCACAGTGCTTTTACATTTTGGAGTAACAATCACCATACTTCACAACCATTACACCTTTTAATATACTTATGCTTTGTCATATAAATAATTGGAACCAATTAGCTACAGACAACAAAGTCTTTTTAACAGATAACACTGACTTTCCCTCCACTAGATGGCTTTGCTATATTCAGTCCTATGCCAAGCTACCATTACTTCGTCCTTTGTGAAGTGAGTTGGTGGTCCTAATAATTTTGTACTGGACAGATGTCCACTTGGTAAATATTTTAGCTTTGACAGACTGAAGAGTCTCCTTGTTGAAATGCTCGGTGTTTACAGTTGTTTATTAAGCAGGCATCTTAGCTTGAATTATGGAATAGTGTTATAGAGTTTGTTTATACCTCTACACATCTCCTGAATCTCTGTTCTACAGAATAAGCAGCCCTAGAATACTGCAAGGTCAAAGAAGAGAGTACTAAAAATCTTGATATTTGTCCATATGACATGAAATACACACTAATGTTATAGCATGATAAACAAGATGATTAACTTTTCTGCTTTGGGATGAAAGCTTGGAAGACATTTAAATCATGAGTTACATATGAAAGACACTCTAGATGAACTATTTTAGTCATTTTAGTCAGAATACCTAGACTTTGCGCTGCCTACATCTTACACCCTTCAATATGGAGAATCTTCTGCAGGACAACTGGACTTTTATAATCCTACTTCTCCATATAAGATAATGTCTCTACCTGCCATGCACTCTAAAATACTACCAGTAAAAATATATCTGCCTGCAGATTGATCTGATAATACTTTACAATATAAATATTTTAACAAGATATAACATATAGGTCAGTGCTTTTTTACACTATTTTAAAGTGTTAAGTGGGCTCTGGTTCTTTGTTACTCTTGTAATAAAATTTTTTGAGCCATTGTCTGGCTGTATCATCAGAGATCACACTACCTCAATTAATTTTCTCACCTCTTCCATTCTGTAGTCCTTCTGCATGTTCACAAAAAGATACGTCTCGCAAAAGTCAGATTGGGCTATACCTGCATGATACAAACTGACTTTCAAATCTTGTCATTAGCTAAACTTTTTTTTTTTTTTTTTTTTTTAATATTCTAATAAATTCATTTAATCCCCCCTTAGGCTCTTATAATACCAATGCTTTTTTTCATTAAAAATACTTCACTTTTCACTAAGACTTTTCAGTCTTGCGCCAGCAGAGCTGTCAATATACCAAAAGAGCACAAAACCAAATTAAGATGGCGTAGTTCTAAAACACAGGGAAGCAATAGGAACTAGGATCATCCCCAAATTCACAAGGAAATTTTTGGGAAATAGCTCTGATAAAAAGCAATAATAGATAATTCTACCAAACTGAACCAAACCACCAATGGCCTAAAACTGAGTATTTCACATCGTAACTACTGAATATCCAATCTGGTTTCATTACAATCATAACTTATAGCATTCTAAAGATGTAGAAGTCAATCTTCTTAAGCCCTTACCTTTAAAATAAATAACATGCTTAAAAACAAACACTTGGAAATTTTAAATCTCTTCTATTTCTATTGACTAAAGGACATGTTGCAGATATTTTCCCTACTAAATTTTTTTTTTTTTAAAAAGCAACAAATTTAAACAATAGGGTTTAGAAGAAAAAAACATGAGAAAATTATTATTCCAGGAGTTCCATCAGGGTAATCACATAAGAATTATTTTGTGCTTTCCTTATCTCATGACAACAAAAATATAATTCCAATGAGATGTTACATACAAAAATAAGAACAGTAATAATACAATTTCAAAAAATAAAATTAGATGCTACTAAACATTAGGCGATACAATATTAATTTCATTAGACTTGCAGTAGCAAAAATAACCCAAAAAGTTAACAAGCAGTTCAAAACTAAAGGAACCCAGGAAAATAGCAGAAAAGCGGTGGAAGTTCTCCAAAAAGCAGAACGTGTGTTGGCAGGGAATCAGCCAGAGCACAGAGGGATTTGCAAAGGCAGTGACAGACAGTATAGACGCGGTACAAGGCAAGTGAATTAATTACCTCAGAGCTCAGCACAAAAGCTATCAGGAATCACTCTTTTGGATAAGAATGCGAGTGGGAAAACAGAAGGAAGAACCAAGGCAGTTAAATCATTTCTATGAATCTAGAAAACTGTTGCAACAGCTTCTAGTTTACATGAGACCATCAAAGGCATTGGTAATTCCTCCACTGCAGAGCGCCATTTGAAATAGTCCAATAGTCCAAGCTAATTTAATAATTTACTGATCCCCATTCTTCCACACTCCAAAGTATACCCACCATCTATGTAGGAGAAACAGCAAACAATTCTAGGAAGCATTTACTTGATATATTATCATCATTAGGAAAGAATGGGAGTGATCAAGTTTATATCTACCAAATAGTCATGCCTTTGGAAGGAAGTCAGGGTATGGAAGCAAGGGGTGTAGGGGGAGAGTTTGGAAATGCTTACCCAAAGCCAGCAACAGAAGGTTGCTCATATCCTGGCAGGGATGGAGATATGGTAGAAAAGGGTGAGGAATATTTGATTACAATTACATTATAAAAACCTTTTTTGCATTCTGCTCTGATCAACACTAATGGTGGTATATGGAACAAGCTGAGTTTCAGTGACTAAAGAGAAAACTGAAAAACCCCAAGTCCGTAGACTTTCTGTTTCTATGTTGATGTTTTCATGCTTAGGACCCAAGCTGATCAAATTTGCAGGGATTTTTTGCTTCATTCTTGGCAATTGGAATTTCTCCCGAATGCTACTTTGCCTTTGCTCAAAGACAGTGCCATATTGTCTGCGTGGCTCACTTGTGTCTTTGAGCAGAAAGGCTGAAGGTTCAGCCTTAAGTAACACCATATCAACACTGTCCTGAGCTCAGAAAATAGAAGAATTAGAGGAAGACAAAAGCCAGAAACATGTAGCATTTAGTGCAATAAAATGCACTTTTCTAGTGAAAGATTATAATCAGCTTTCAAAGAACCGCATTGAACACTCAGCAAAATGCTTAGTCTTTCAAAAGCACCACATTCATCTAGAAAATTTTTGTTCCACTTCTCAACACTTTTTACTGAATTACAAGACTGAGTCTAGGCTATCACACCATAAAACATTACCCCATAACTGCCCTAGCAAAGAGTGCTTGGACCCGCTCTCCAGCAGTGCTCAACAGTGCACACTGAGGGGGAAAAAAAAGACTTAAACAGCACGAAGAAATTCGCTTTTTAGTAGATCCTTCTAGCTTAAAGCAATCAGTGTTTTATGGGTTTCCTGTGCTAAAGGTTGCCCATCAGCATATTAATTAGTCACCTATGGACTTATCTTTTATGAATTTGTCTAATTCCTTATTGAACTTCTGTCAAAAATAAGGATCAAGAGGCTAGTTAATTACTAGACCATAAGCATGAAATTATTCAGAAGAAAAAAAAAAAACACAGAATTCCTATCATCTTTAATGATTCAGTGACATTTAAAGAGAAAATTACTTAATTCAAAAACCAAGGCAGTATTTCCACTTTTATAAGTCAAAAACATTTGCATTAAAATAGGATAATTTAGTCATCTTAAAAACCCATCATAAAAATACTGTAGCAGTATTTTTCAAATAAAAAAGTAAAATCCCATAAATAACCATAAATGTAACAGAATTAAGATAAATGAAAGATTAATGACTCTAGAATCACTAATTTACTGGCACATTTAAAAAGTGCTCAATTACCATCTTTCTGCAAAATATAGGAAATACATGACAAAAATATGATTTTCCTAACAAAACTCTTTTTTGAGCATAATGAAGAATTATTATACAAACCAATCTTAGGTAATTATAGATTTTCCTCAAGTCCACTCAGGGTTTTTGAGAGGACTAAATCCCCTGATGGTGCAAATCTCAGTGGGTACAAAAACAAAAACACTTCCCCTCATACATAAGTACCAAGGAATTAACGCTCAGGCTCCCGCTAAGTAGCTCACTCACATGCAGGCGATGCCACTGTCCTTGGGAGAGGCTGCAACTCATGGCCCATAGGAACATGCCCACTTGGTCCTACCACCAGCTCTGGCTGCCACACACACCTTTCCCATACGTGTCTCATCCTGCTCAGGTCCTTTGTCCTCCAATTGGTCTCCTTCCCCACTACACTTGGCCTTCAGCAGGAGAACGTTTATGGCTTTTACATTGGCCTAAGTATTTTTGTGCAGAGAAAACACAAACTGTTTTCAAGATGAAACACTTGTGCTTGAAATACTTCATATTTCCTTAGCCTCCACACCCCAGACAATTCAATCTCTGCATGTAAATATGCATAATATCAATAGCAAGTCAAAAATTATTAAAAGAATCCAATTAACAGATATCAAGAGTGATCATTAAATGTTTGACAACTTCATTAAACATTAGAAAATTTCCAAATGGAGACAGATTACCAAGTTGGTGTTCTTAACATCAATCATGGCATAGAGTTATCCTATTAAGTGCCTGGCATGAGAATAAACAACATGATGGGAAGGCACAAAAGTAAATATAATAAAATGGGATATTAAGATACATGAAGTCTCTTTAAGTGTAGAGTTTTATTTTTTTTCTGCAGTACTGCTTGTTTCTCCAGTTCCAGCTAGTTTTAAGAACACACACACTTGCCAGTACAAGCGGTTATTTCCTTTTTCCTTGCCTCTAATGTTTTTGGTGCATTTTTTCATCCTGCTGAAATGACTCTGCAGAACTACAGGGCACAATATTGTTCAATAATGTGCTTCAATGATTGCTGTAATTTAACCTTAATAACAAAAAACTGATTCATCAATAAAACTTCAATTTATAGTATTAGTGTGGAACTGTTTATTTCTTCCAAGCAACATCTTAAAAAAAAAAAAAAAAAAAAAAAAAAAAAAAAAAAAAAAAAAAAGGAGAGATTTACTTAAACTGTCTGTCCCCAGGGAGCACTTGCACAGCACAGCCAAAAGCAGCAATTACCTGAGAGACTCTTAGAGTACAAACAAGCAAGATGACATAGCTTTATCCCTATGGACAGTAAAATGAGTTACAATTATATTTTATAAAAATCACATATCTGTTTTCCATCCATCACCCTAATGATATGTAACTTTATAACATCTTACAAAAAAAAAAAAAAAAAAAAAAAAGGCACCCATCCTACCTGCTCAAGGCAGATGCTCTTCATCTGTTACAGAGCTGGGCTCCTCTGCTGTTCTTTACACAAACCCTAACGCTACAGCAGAAATCTTTTAGCTCCTCTTTTCTGTCTGCATGGAAAGAATTGCCTGGACATTTTCACAAGACCCCACACTTAAAGTCTATCTTCGGAAAGGATTTGAAATCTAGTATCAGTTTATTTTAAAGCATATTTTAATCAATCAGTCAATCAATGCTAGCAACAGCACTACAGCATTTTCAGTACAGTTCTTCCCACCCCTTACAGTATCCCTAAAGCTGGTTTATCTCTAGTGACAAGAGCACCATCAGAAGCTGAGCATTAGCGATTTGAAGCTTCAGTGGATTTCTGTTGATCCTGTGACATTACCTGTCCACCGAGCAAAGGCCTGAAATCAAGCCGGCAACACGTTCATTTGTGAGCCACGTTCCTTATGGGCCGAGGAAATAAAGGTGTTTTTTTTTTTTTTTTTTTTTTTCTCCTCCCCAAGCTCTAGAGATTCAAGCTTCCAATATGAAACATTTACCTTTTCCATCAGAGATCTACTGTTGGAGTGAAGAGCTCAGCTTTGCACAGCCAACATATATGTGAAATTGGCCCCATAGAATGAGTTTGGCGGGGAAGACACTAACCTCCTAGTGCAGACTGCACCAGTGAAAACCAGTGACTACAGTTACACACACAATGCCAGGCTTGCGGCACCGCATTTACACAAAGGTGATTAGACATTTTCCAGGCTAACAACTGGGCAGTTATCGAGAAGATCCTAATATCAACCCAAGCTGTTAGAAAGAGAGCTCAATATGGTCTCAAATCAGCACTGCCACCCCTCTCTTCCTGAACGATGTAAGGATGTTCATCATCAAATGCTACAGCTCACTCCTGCCCGTGCTTTGCCGTTACAGGGCAAAGGGTTTGCTGTGGAAAGACAGTGCCAACCTGCAAGGGTATCAAAGCACAACCTAGGATAGTGCAAGCGCAATGACAATGAATAAAACTCAAATCATTTTTTTTCCCCCTCATCAAAATGCCAAAAATGATTAGTTTTAATCTTTTAAAGTTCTAGCTACAGAATCAAATTTAGAATGTCATATTACATTTTAAATAGCTGTTAAAATACAGTTCAGAATGGAGCTGTCATACAAAACTGTTAACTCTGCAAAGAAGAAAAAGAACCAAATGAACAATTTGAATCACTCCCATCCTTTCCAGGCTGCTTTTGCTTCCCAGAACTGCAGCACATGGCACTAGGCCAGTCCTGGGAACTCTGCAGCATCCCAAGGAGAAATTGTGACCATCTCATACTGAACAGCTGTTTTACTCCTCAACTGCATTTGAAGCTATCTTGAAAGAGTAGAGAGTCAGTGCACCTGAAAAGCACATTACTAAACTATCTGCTTTTCCAGCCTTAAAGACATTTTTCAGCTGGCTGGAAGCAGAAAATGGGTTTTATTGTGCTTTGGTTTACATCTAAGAAGCAGCTATACTTTTTGATACCAGGCAGATATTCCTCAAAATAAATATATTTAAATAAGAAGATAAAAATAGCTATAGACTCCGGAAATATGAGACAAAACAGAAAAACTTTGGAATTGATCCATTGAATAGTTGACAGACATGACGCACGTTTAGCACAAATAAAGAGCAAGCTTAAGAGCAAAAGCTCCAAAGACAAATACAGGTGAATTGTATAGCACTGTTCATCAAGATGCGCTTTGAACACTTCTTTGAGCACTTCACGGAGGAACACTTGCCACAGCTTCAAGTGGTCAAAGACGCTGCCTACTCCTGCCCCGCTCTTCTGCCACCAGAGCTTATTCCCAGCTCGGCAGTCATTTCTGTGCAAATGGCTAGAAATCCAGTACCTGGGGACCTGAAGTACCTCCTGATCCAACTACAGCGTAAAGCAAGACAACAGCCCTTGTCGCTGGACACTTGTGAGGCACATGTACAAACTACAACCCATGTTGAAATATCAAGTAGTAGCATACGCTGCACACCAGAGAGCATACCTGAAAGACTTGATCCTATGAGGGCTGTTCCATTAAACCCATTTTTCAAGGTGAAAATCACACAATAAGTGATCATACTTCTCCTACCCAAAATAGAGATAAGTGACCGTTTGACAAATCTCTTCGAGAAAGCCCCCAGACTCCTCCTTAGTATACAGAAATTCAACATTATTCTTGAGACAGCAGGAGACAGCAACTTGAAACGCCTGCAGTACCAACACGTGTCGCCTACACCCACTCTTGCACTATGGCAGCATCACACACAACGTACTTGAGATGCGACCTGACATCACAGGAAGAGCAAGCGATAGGTGCGTCTTTCTAAGAAGTGGTTTCAGAGTAGTCAGTTAATAATAAATATTAGCAATCAACCGAAAAGCAAACTGAGGCACAACATTTTCATGATTTTTTTTAAACCATAAGAGTTAGTATTTATAACATTTGTGAAGCATTGCTCCCTTCCTAAAATGGATTTCATAATACATATTTAAAAGAGGAAACAAGTATTAGAGTTGATACTGGACATGTGACAGTTGTGCAGGTGGAGCTAAATATTAAGTATAAAACATTACTGCTTGAAGTGGCTTGTAAAAGTCATACAATAAACACTGAGCTGGACCACATAACTGTTTTTGCTAAAATCATTATGTTAATGAAAAATATTAACATAGAGTAATACCCTGAACAGTGCTAAGAAAGGAAGGATACATGGGGCTACTTTCTCCTAGAGAATTCTTGAATTTCTTTAGTCTTTTCTTCCTGCTATGTGGAAAGCTATTTTATGTTGTCGATGATGAAGTCTGAGTGTTATGTACTTTTGCAGTGAAGTCTGATAAATGAATTATTCCGTGAAGTGGCTGGTTTGATTTTTCTCACTGCCTGTATTTTGAGATAAGTGTTATATTTGAATGTGCTATCTTTAAATATTTTTCACTACTACTAAAGGAAAAACCTTCATAACCATCTCCAGCAGCAAATGCTTTTAAATTTCCTCTGAAAGTATTAATTTTTCCCCTCTTTTTCTTAAGAGTGTTTTTGCTAAATTTGAACATTCTAAATAATTTCTCTAAATTCTCTAAAACCTGCTAGACTCTGTAGACTTTGGAGCTTTGAGCTTCAGTTTGTTCTCCTGTATAAATATGCCAGTTATAAGTGAAACCAAAATTGAAAGAGTAGCCCCAGTTCCTTTTTTTTATTATTATTATTATTTTTTTTAAATAAAGATACTTTTTAAAGATACTGGTGCAAGCCACACCAGCACAATAAGAGCTCCAAATTTGCAGAACCATAAAAACTTGTATTTAGGAAATAGCAGTTTCTGAATCCTGCATATATAGATTATATACATGATTCCCAACATAAACACCTATTCCCAAACACTTTGAATGAGACCTATTGCCCCTTCTGGGAAAAAAAAAAAAAAAAAAAAAAATCAATCTAGCAAATTCTTTTCTTTCTCTAATAACAGGCTGATGCTTGGAGATCATAAAAAACAAAATCACTCTGAGCAGAGGAGGGAAAAAAGAAACTCATTTACAAAATGCTCCTGATTTATGATCCCTAAAATGAATGCACACCTTAGCAGTCAAAATAAGGGATGAGGCAGAGGTGAAAGCTCTCTGAAGGTTTATTTCCTGTGGAAGGAGAACAGAAATTCGGTCTGCATGAGAAAGGGGAAAAAAAAAAAAATCATCTTCTTTTCCCCCACTGTTGATCAGAGAATAACTTGTTGTGGTCTCAGCTGGATTTTAGGTCAGGTGAGTCAGATAAAGTTTAATCAATAAATGCAAGGTCCTTGATACAATCCAGAGATGTCTATGGGCAAAACTCCTAACTTTCATATAACAGCAGCAGAAGTGAAAAATACCTGCCCTGCCGAAGGGCTGCAAGACGATGCTCGGGCTCTGCCACTGCAGGGATGGGAGCGGAGCCGGCTGCGAAGGGCAGCAGCAGTCAGAGCACTCGCGCTGCCAATATGTGGAGGGAACCAAGGCTAAGGAGAAAAAAGGCCTTCCTGGGACTCAACGTCTAACAAAAGAAAATTTCTGATTTCCTTGGCTTGTCTTTTCAGAATTCATGGCAATATTTATTCACAAATACATACATTTGCTGAGAAGCTGAAACTGGAAAGCAAAGGAATGATACAAGCTGTAGCTAAACCACTCTGGAATAGGGTCGCTAATACTTCATCTGAAGATCCTCATTTTTGCATCTTTGACAAAAGCAACCATCCAAATGGAGACTAAAGGCAGTAAAAACAAGAAAAAAAATATCTACTGGGCCTTTCCACATCATTCAAGACATGACAAGGGTTACATATTATGCTACTGAATACTCTGTGGACTGGCAGTGGGTTAATCAATCATCTTTTGATTTCCAGTGCAGTCTAATTTGCCAAAAATAAAGCTCTTAATACTTTCATAATGGAAATTCATCACTTCTATATGAAAGACCAGTCAAATTATGAGCAAAATTCAAGAGGCACCCAAAGTATCTTGCAACAATTACAGTTAAAATAGTAAACGTGAACACAAAAATATTGCTGAAAATCTTTAATTTGTTGAGAGCAATTAAAACAATTATAGCCATCTCCCTCTTATTCATTATGTCTTTATCCTGTCATTTGAAACTATTTGTGGTAACACTGGGTTGATTCTCCACAATATCCCTTCCACCCACAAACATTTACTGATCCTTCCTCCGGTAATTTTATACATATAATGGTATTCTTTTTAATCTGTTGATAAAAAATAACTTTTCTTGCAATAATAAAAAGTTAAGAGATTGGACTAGCACAAGCTGAGCAGCAAAACTTTGAACAGCATATAGTGGTATTCTTCCTTCTTTCTAATTCTACAAATGCATATTAGCTGAACAGGGGAATAGCGTTAACAGTGGAAATGTGTTATAGATTTACAAACAGTGAGTTCAGCAGAGTAATAAATTTTCATCTTCTATTATATGAATCTGAAAAATAACATATTTCCTTTTCTTTGCAAGAATGCCTTCCCTGACCAAAGTGGTTAAAAAAAATAATAAAAACCACGAGGAAAAAAAAAAGTGCAACCAAATACACAGTGACTGTAGAAAAAAGGGTACATTTAAACAGTTTCACTCAGAAAAACACAGCCATTTAAAAGCCATAGAATCACAGAATCCTTAAGGTTGGAAGGGACCTCTAGAGATCGTCTAGTCCAAACCCCTGCTCCAGCAGGGTCACCTAGAGCACAGGGTGGCATCCAGGCAGGTTTTGATGATCTCCAGAGAAGGAGACTCCACAACCTCTCTGGGCAGCCTGTTCCAGGGCTCTGTCACCCTCCCTGTTAAGAAACTTTTCCTTAGTTCCTGTGGAACTTTTGATGCTTCAATCCTTTGGAAACACCTCCTCACTCCTTGGCGCTGCCTCAGTTTGTCTTGTCTTTAAGGGCTGTGGGAAGTCACTGCTTCCCATCTGCCAGGCTAGCCAAGCCAATGCAGGGGGTACCCAAGGGACTGCATGGCAGCACTTCTTAATCCTTAGTCTGTCCTGTGGTTTAAGAAGTGGAAAATTATGAAGATGGCTGGGCTTTATTTTAAAACCAGATCTATTTAATACTGTAGCAGACACAGTATAAGCTTGATGCATAAATAATGTCAGTACCCAAGACAGCCAACTGGCTGCAAGAAAATGAAAAAAACAACAGCCCTAGGATATGGGCAAGGGCTTTTATTTAGTGAAGGGAGCCCGGGTTCCTTCCAGGCTCTCCAGGTGCCTCCAGAGCACAACAAAAGCAAAAGAATGCAAGAAAATCTGTTAATTGGTAGTAAGAACAGAGATCTAACACTATGGCAAAGAAAGGAGCTGTTTGTTTGTTTGCTATTAAAGTCCTCCATCGGAATCTCATTTTCCATGTAATACGTTAGCAGAGTGACCCAGCAAATCAACGTGTCCCAGCACACACACGTCCCTCTGCACTCCCGCAGCCTCCCCGCTCCGCTCCTCGCCACTGGCAGGACGTTTGTCAGCATTTAACCATGGGCAGAGGTGGCACCAGGCTCAAATGCAAACAGGGACAGGGAGGTAATAGCTTCTTCTCAGCTCAGGAAGGTAACAGATATGATTTAGTCTAAGGGGGGGGGGGGAAATCATAAAACTTCCTTATAAATGAGCACATGTGAAAAATAACACTGCTTTAACGATAGAGTTCAGTTCTATAATTTAGTTTTCTGTGATTACTCTTGCGCTGAGTTCAGTAGCATCATTTCGAAATGGCAATCTTCGAGTGAATGACGGAAACACCTGCTGGAATGCAAAGGCATTTAAATAGTGGCTAGGAAATTGGCCCATACTAAAGCATTTATGCTCAAAATCTAGGTCTACATGCTACTTCCAGTCAATCACAAAATACAAACTACTCTAACCTATGTCCATGATCAAATGATGTGCCTGATTACACATTACACACCAAGAATTAGTTGAGCATCAAACGCGACCAATAAACTACTTGTGGGTAGTTTACAAATGCAGGCTAGATGCATTGCATACAAAATACAGTGGGAATTCTTAGCTTTCAAAAACAAATTTAAGAGCCATACAAAATATTCTTATGGATAAAAACACTTTGCCCATTTAGGAACTCTCACTCTGAGATTTGAATTACTCGTCATCACCTCTGGATTCATCCAGCAAAGTTCATTTTTCATTCATAAGCATTAACAAAAATTGATTTACTGACCAGGACACCAATTTATCAGTACCTGCTTAGCAATGTGTGGCTAAAGTATAGATATTTAATATATTGCTTATATAGTTAAAATATGGAAACATCAATGAATTGCATATATAGCTGCTACACATAAAAAGCTCAATGCATGTGAATGTCTGTAAAGTGTGCAGACACTGAAATCTGCAAATGCATACATATGTATATAAATAATCACAAACATTTCAAAAATATACGTTACATTTTTTTTTTAAACCTGCATAAACAATATCATCCTAATATCTGAAAATAGCTTGAAGATTGGGATTAAAAAAAATATCAGTGGAATAAAAAAAAAAAAATTCTCCTCATTGTAAATGTTTGCTAAATGTAAATGCTACTACTCGGAAAAGCATTTCTCTGCATGTGGAACTTCACGATAAAAAGCTTTGAAGTCCCGGGTTTCTCTAGATAAACCCCACTGGCTTACTGATGCATGAATGCACTGAAATTGAATTACTGTACAACAGCAATTACTTTTCACAGTACAGTTATAATGAGAATCAGCTCCACAATGAACAGCAGGTAACTATAGTAGGAAAACTCTTGTATTTGCATTTTCTGCTGCAGCAATGTTAGTCGCTTCAAAGAAAACCAATCCTGAACACTTGATATGCCATCTTACAAGTAAATAAACTAGGATTTTTCCAGAATTTTCTTTCCTTCAAGAGGAATACCAAAAAAGCATCTAAGCACAAAGCCAGAATAATCTATATTCCATAAAAATCTATTTTTCTTTCATTTCAATTTCTTTTTCATTGCCCTCATCATATATCACTTTTCACTGATTTTTCCCATAGCACCATTAAAAAAGCAACAGGCCAATAGTTTTAATTCCACTTCTTTCCTGTTGGGTTTGTTACAGCAGCCATTTGTTGCTGACCATAATGCCACAGTGCCCTATTCTCTACAGTTCTCAAGTGTAACTGGAGATCCAGCATCACAAGGCATTCTCAAAGAAAAACACAGCTAATTTTAACACTGCCCAAGCGCTTATTGTACAACTGAAATCACTAAAATCCAGGAAAAGCAATTGAAGGAATACCACAGGCCAATTGCACAAGACTCTCCAAATGATAATTTGGGTTTGGCTGTAAAGCTAAAACCACTGTTGAAAGCTCAGAAAACATTTGTGCTTATTCTGCTTTACTGACTCCAAGATCTTGCCCCAGTGCAAATGTCATGGCCTTAACGATGGTAACTCTTCATTTGTCACAATTATAACCAAAAGTAACTATCAGCAAGATCGAATCAAACGCAGTTTTCATTGGTTTTATCTTAAATCATCACACAAAAATTCCCAAATATCTGAAGTTGTCTGTCCAATATTCCACTAAGTTAGACAATATTAGGGATTAAATAGTTAACAGAAATATAACGAACTGACATAAATCTGATGTAAATAGTGAACACTGAGGAAAAGTTGCTTGCAAGAGTTTCTATCAGTAAGCAGATGACAAAAGGTTATATAATTGGCTTAGCACTTTCAGTTTTCCATTTATTTTATGTATCTGACAGCACCAAAATAGGACTTTCTGTGATAGGATAATTGCATACTGAAGGGTAATTCAAACAGGGGGATGAATATGATAAAAATCACACTGAACCAACTAATCACTGAAAAGTGATGAGACAGAAACATAAAAATTCAAGTCAAAATCTCAAGGGGGAGGAGGGAGAAGAGAGTTCAACAGTGATTAGCAGCAAACAAGTTCATGTGTTTGAAGATGCAAAGCAAAACAAAACACCAAAAGCCATCCTATCTCTGTATTTCCAGCCCTGCTTTACTGACATTTTCTACAAATTCAATGACTTAAGCTACGGAGGTTTTCTGAATAGTTGCCAGGTTGCTACATTTGCTAAAAGATGAAAATATGTTGCTAAAAATGAGCTACCTAAAATATTTTATATAAAAGTATAGATTTTAATGACTGCCTGAAGCAAAGGCAATAAGTGGTTAAGGATACCAGTTTGGTGTGACATGGGATCAGCACATTTTC
The DNA here is from genome assembly GCF_059628265.1 of Tinamus guttatus. NCBI lineage: Eukaryota > Metazoa > Chordata > Aves > Tinamiformes > Tinamidae > Tinamus > Tinamus guttatus. The sequence continues at coordinate 556,655 of NW_028288985.1, read as the reverse complement.
TTTTTACCATTTGGATGTGAAGCCTTTTAATAGATGCTCCAGTACTTCTAGGGCAGAGGGATAGTTTGCATATTACTCTTTTTCTGTAGTTACCCAAATATTACTTGCCAACCTACAGCAATTCATGGGCAGATCACTGAAAACAACTTAGAATTTGAGGATTTTGTGCTCTTAAAACATGTTTTTCTCAAAAATTTATGTCAAAATGTTACTGTCCTCTAGGAAAGGAAATGCAGCATTATTTTGTCTCAAATTTGGAATGCAGGTCTTACCTCCATATAAAATTCCTGTCTTGGGTCTCATGTCTCCAGATAGGAGAAAATGAGCTAATGACATACAGTGCAAAACCATCAGGGCACCAAAGGGTTTCGTATTTCTCAGAACATAAAATACTAACCAGTACAGGCAAACTAAAGTCACACGCTTTGAATTTACTATAAGAAAATGAAATTTATCCACTACAGAAAAATAATTTTACTGGAATGTAAATTAAGCAGACCTATTTTAAAATGAAGTGACCTGTCCAAACCAAGCTTCTAGCTTCTTTTACAGAAATTAAAGAAAAACATGACAAACACACCAGGAGTTCTGGATTTCAGACAGTATTTTGTGGCACTGAAAGTCTTTCTCACAATATTACATACATGCTTTAACTCCTCAGAACTTGTGTTTCTTAAAGCACAGTGGCCCATAGTAGCCCACGAAGCAATTTTAAAGGCCCACACAGTTCTATAAGCACTTCACAAGCTCACATTAGAAAAGGGCTAACACAAAGCCATAACCAGCAGCTTTTCCTCTAAAAGACACACTGTTAAAATAGCATTGCGGGGCTCCACATTTACTGCCTTTCTGTGCCAAGCGCACTCAGTTTACAAGCTGAAATATGTTTTATCTCACTGCCAACCCAGAAGATGCAACCATAAAACATGGCCAATTTTTTTTCATTTTTTTTGCACCATAACTGAAAGTAAAGGGCAGTCAAAGGATTTTTGGATTTGGTCCCATTTTAGGCATCTGCATCTTTCTCAGGATCTCAACTAAAGCATAGCTATTGAACTCAAAAGATCCCTGCCAACACTATTTTTATCCTAGAGAGCAAAAAAAAAATAAGTCTTCCTTCATTTGATATTATCAAGTCTACCAAGTATTAATACAGAGCCAGCTGTAGTCACCACATTGCACTGAACACAAGTGATAACTTACAATCCCACGTGGGAAACTGGCCGTACAAACCTTGTTGCACACTGCCACATTTATCCAATGATGATATAAATAATTTATAGCTATTCCGTAGAGAAGGGATCCAAAAATACTTCTGAAGACTTTAGCATTTCCATTTCACCACCTTGCATCACTAATACAGCTATCAAAGCCTAATTTATACACTTGCACTACAGAATTAAATAGCAGATTGATCTGCTGCTTACCCGTACAGCTTCAGACTTTTTATGAAACATTTCTTCCATGTTCTTTGCTAACTTTTTCACAAGCTGAAGGCCATCAATTTCTTCTATTGCAACGTCTTTCTCATACTCTTTGTATTTCTGGAAGACAAAAAAAAAAAAAAAAAAAAAAAAAAAAAAAGCAAAGTTATTTGGGTGAACCAGCTGAAATTTGGCCTAATTCTTAGTTTCATATTATGCTTTCCCAGACCTTCTCCATTTATTGTTGCTTATTTGACTACCAGTGGGTTAGGTTGTGCCAAGACACTGTCACAGAAGTGGAACAACCGAGTTATGATCAGAACCCTACTATGAAACGCAGCAGAAAGATTGATCTCCTTCGCACTGGGAAAACAATAATTCCTTCTCACAACAGTTAGTTTCCCCCCCTCAGCTGAATGACAAAAAATAGTGAAATATCCTAACATGCTAGACAAAATTATTTAAAGCCAGTGATATCCTTGGCAACCCACTGTGGCATCACAGCCTGGAATGCTCCTCATCCTTAAATTAATTCTTTTTGACGTCTACTTCATGAGCTTAATAGTATTGATATTTATATTATAAGCTTATCTAGATCTTCTTAATGTTCCATGCCAAGAAAAACCCAAACAAACCAAATCTGTACACACGAGTCTGTATCTGAATGCAAGCATAAAACTATCCTTTATAGATTATGGGTAGGCATTACCTTACATTCTCTTCACAAAGTATGAAAAAGTCTCCGACTAAGCATTCAAAATATATGCCAAACAATTTTTATCCTCTTGATTTTCAGCATGTCAACTTTTTTTTCTTTATCAACATTTACAATGAAGCTTATAAAAATTTAATGCACAAGAGAAGCATGATGATATTATTTGGAGTCAATCTTCAAAACCTTTAATACTGAGAACATTCCTCCTTGCCATGTCATCCCATTATAGCCAGTACTCTAAGAAAAGCAAACAATCTGACTGAAAAACAGCCTATCTCCACTTAAAACCTATTCATACCATCATGCCTCCCTGATGAGAAAGGTGAAACATAGCTAGTTTCTGCCAGCTCTTACCCTATTGGGAGAAAAATCTCACAAAGTTGAGAAACAGGCATTTAGTCCAACCCAAAGCACTACCCTTGAGACAAAAAAAGGGCTATTAAAAGTACTGATAACACTACTAAAAACATTTATTAATGAAATTTACCCATAGAATTATGATCAGCTCCAAGACTCAACCAACATTAGACAGAAGGAGGAACAAGGGCATCAAAAAGAGTGGCTCAGAGCACCTGGGGGAAGGCTCAGTTGATGGGAAAGATGAGTAGACTAAGCAAAAGATCTGAAGCACTCAAAGCCTCAGCTTCTGCACATTGAACCCCCAAAACAACTCACTTCCACAAAACTGTTTAAGTCAAAATAATACTTTGGGCATGCTTTACTGGACATACTTCTCTAAGCACTTATGTGCAGGAATGTTTTGATTGGCAAACAATATTTGATAAGACATAATTGGCAGACAATTTCCTAAGGATAAAAATACAAAGTTGTCAGCAATCAGTAAACATTTTGGGCACGCTATGAATTTTTGATATTCTGCGCCTCTCCCATTCCAAGAATGTTGGAATCGTTTTTTTCTATTTCCTTTCCAGACACTGGGTTTGACTAGGGAAGTCCCACACAAACCTCCCAAATTGTGCCCCCTCCTCAGGGCAGGGAAGATGTTTTTCTCTTTACCTGCCCTTTAGCTGGGAGCAAAGTTCTGATTTCATTTCCCCAAGTCCATTTCTACCATTATTAACTCAGCTTCAAGTTCTGCTCTCCAAATTGATAAAATGAACTCAGGATAGCAGAGATTTGTCTAGAAGAGAAAGCTGATATTCTTTGTTGATTGAAGCAAGTAGAAGGCAGTAAACAACAGACAGGTAAATGTTATTGTAAAATATATTACCTGCAATAAGAATAATAAATTTAAAGCATTTCCAGTTAACTGACTATGTCAAAGCCTGTTCACATCTCATGGGATTCAAGTCTGGAGATTTTAAAACAAGTAAAACCAAGGCCACTGCCATGAACAACATTTATTATATTAATGGATTCAAGCACAAATTTTTGAATCACTCATTTCAAGCCACACAAATCAGATTCTGATAAAAAGTTTTCTTTGAAGTTAACCTTTGGAGTTCTTAGAAAGTTTTCTAAGATCCATCGCTCCAAGAGACTGTTTTCAGATCATCAGATTTATTGATTCAAGCCTGGCTACCAAGTGAAGAACAGCAGGAGATCAGTCACTGTGTTGGTTGGAGAACTGAGGTTAACACATTCTCTAACCACAGAGAAAACTGCTACCCAGCCTGTTAGGCTATGGTGGGAACACATTAAAAAGCCATACTCTGATTTCAAACAACAGAAGCACTTGAGAATTAACAACAACAACAATATACGTTCAAAATAAATCAGGAGAGATTTATGCACTGATAATTCTAGTATTTTGTAATTATGCTAGTTCATAATACCTTTTTCCCAATTTAAATACAAAATTTCTGATACACTAAAAAAATGAAGGAAATAGAAGATATTATTTAAGCTCTAATTGAAAAGACCACACATCTTGCACAAAGCCTGTCTAGGCAATTGTTAGAACACTGAAAGAACATTTTTAACAAACTAGGAGTATTTACTTGATCTGTAGGATCTTGGCACCAAGACATTTATTTAATAGATATTTTACATCAGCCTTTCATTGCCATAAAAATAGTTGTATTGCAGTCATCAGTGGAAGGCTCCAAAACAGAGAGAAATTATGTGGTTGGAAAGAACACCAAGGGGATACTAAAGCTGGCTTTAGAATCCCTTTGCTCCAGAGACTGGAGTTAGGAGGGAAGAGGTGCCAGCTTAATCTGTGCATGTCTACACGTTTCCTCTGTAGTACTCTGTGTGTGTGAAGCTAGAATTTAGATTCAGTCTAGAAACCAATTGTTTTTGTAATAAACTGGTTATTATAAACCAAGAGACCTGAATTGCAGCAGAGATGTGAAAACAAAACCCCAATAAAGCTGCAACAAAAGCATGGCAGAATTAACAGAGCCTCTTCCTTCCACTCCAGAGGCTGCCTGACCTCCAGGCTCTCATTATTTCCCCACCACTGGGTTTTACATTTTAAATTTGTTTTTAATTTAAATAAATTGGCTAAAACAGGACCGAACAAAGTTCATTCAAAATACATTTGAAAGGCTTCTAAAATGTAATGATTTATTTTATTGTAATGTAGTCTTGACAAAACAGCAGCTGTGCCAGTAGGGCTGCAATTAGGCAAAATGCCACCATGAAGAGCAGTGAGAACAGCCTGGCTTCTGGGTCAGCCCAGACTATATTCTGGATGCAAACTGCCTTGTGGCGCTACTACTCTGCACACCTCCTCTTTCAAACACCACCTTAATTTTCCATTTTCCTGCCACTGAAAATAAATGAAATTGTTGATGTAACATCTTAAAAAAAAAAAAAAAACTCCCCATATCTCCCAGTATTCCCATATTCATTGACAATAACAGAAACTCAAAATTCTCACCCATATTTCCAACATTGGTACATTTGTACTGCTAGTAAAGGTGAGAAAGCTGTTTCAGCTCTGCTGTAAATAAGTGAGTGTCATCATGAAAACTTACGAAAAGTTAGAGTCACGGCTGAAACCCACTTCTGGGGAGTGGATTGCTGATTGCCCAGAAGACTGAGTAGAAGCAACTAAGCAACTTTGTTTACCGCATTACAAACATATTTGAAACACTGATGCTTTCCGTTAGCAAAATAATCAGCACTTGCTAAGAAATTCTCCACAGAGACAGGAACATTTATCATTTGAGAAGGCAGACACAAAATGCATTATTTTTGCAGTATCTGTTTTGCCAGATCATTTCACACGAGAGCCAGGGAAAGACGGGCAGTATTTCACTGTCAGAACATCTAATGTTGTTGCTGGGGTTAGAGGGTATTTTTTTTTTTTTAAACCACCTCCTCCCTGCCCCACAGCCCCGCCATGGCAAGGGGCCATCTAGAATATCGCACCACGGAGCTGCCTACACAAAGCTTCAAAGCACTCAATGCAACCCAAGTATTTGGCACTGAAGCATCAAAAGAAAAACACGCAGCGTGAAAGAGTAAGGCAGGAAAAGAAATAACCTCTCAGAGCAAGACGACTTCAGAAAAACACTCTATGTCAGCAGCTGTTTGAAACTTTGTGTAAGGATAAAGTGTAATAGTTGTGTGTGTTTGTATCTATTCCTAGCCTTTCCTACTCAAATCAAGGTAATTGCTTTTATACTGCTCTGTTCAAACAGGTAAACACACAGTGAACTATTTTTAAAGGTTACAAGTGCACAAACAACCTCCAGGACCGCTCTTGCAACAAGCGTGGGGACGCAGCTACCCGAGTGCTAACCCATTTGTGATGAATATTCCTGCAAGTGATCTGCAGAGCCAGTCAGCTCCACTGACAGCCAGGCTAAAGGCGGATATTTACCATACAGGATCAATCCCAAAATCTTTCAGATGTTCGAATCTCTGCACTGCAAAAGCAAAATGAGCTAACAGAAGCAAATGCTTTTCAGTAAATCCCATAGCTTTCATTTCGGTTAACATGCATTGCTTAGTAGAATGGCTTTGCTATTCAATTTATTTTTAACTGCTTAAACTTGGTTCCAGTAACCTGCCACGTGAGAACTGATCATGGTCCCCTTCGGTGCAGAAGTGCTCAAGTGCCGCACGGGTTCTTGCGTTATTCAAAGTACTTTGATGCTGTGTTGGAGATTTTCTGACAACCAAATGTAAGCTGAAAGCTAATGCAATTTGCAGCTCAGAGTGGTTTCTTAGTTATAGAGACAAAAGCTACACGTGTCTTAAACCTCTCTCCACCTCTCTTAATGCCTAAGCTCATGGATTCCTTTGAATAGGAAAGCTAACTTTAGCAAAGTCATCTGTGATTTTTTAGCTTAAGATCTTCTAAAACTGTAAAGATCAGAAAGTTGGTAATATATTTATGTAACAGCAACTAAGAGATTCTTCACAACAACTTAAAAAGTAAAACTTAATTTTGATTTTTTTCCTCTCCCATTTAGTAATCTTTTAATTGCGTGCTATTAACTATTGAATAATGTTTGCAACAAATGGCATTTATTCAGGGTGGTTGAAAAATACTAGTTCTTTTTTATACTTTATTTTGCCTTTACTTGTGTTAACCCTTCCACCACAGTTACTTTGCAGCACACTGAATACAAAGTCACACTTCTGAGCGTGTTTTACACCACAAAAATGCTGCCTTACACCACAAATACACTATGAACAGAGTAAAGTTACTACTGTTCTCCAAATAACATCCTTTTTTTTTGAATCACAACTAAGAATATAAATCTGTGCTGATAAGAAAAATAATCTGTCAGTTTTACAAGACAATTTTTCTTTTTTTTTTTTTTTTTAAAAAAAAAAGATGTTCAAACTGATGCAACACACAGCGAAGACCGCAATGCTCATGGCACTGCTGCCAACACGCTAGGACACTGCACGGCCAAGACAAGACTGCACTCAAGAGACAGCACAGCAATTCCCAGCAAAAGATTTAAAAATACTCAGCTCAGCCTCTAACTGCTTCATTAGAAGAGAGGCCTCGCTAATTTAATATGTGCTGTTGGATTAAAGCTGATTTGAAGCCAAGGAAAAAGCAAGCTCCGGGATAATACGTGTACATGAGGGGGAAATGGGAGCTTTTTCACTCAGCAGAAGGAGACTCAGGTGGCACTGCCACAACAGAGACAGCCAGTGCAGTGTGCTCCCCTGCTTCACTCATCTGTGAACCCTTCTCCTTACGAAGTTTCATATTTTTGGGTGTTGGAATCAGGTGAAGGTAAATTCAGTACCATGCCCAGCGACACACACCAGCGCAGGGCTCCGAGAGGAGGAGCTCTCCCCACGGCTCCTCCATGACCTGCCCAACGCTCCCACGCCTGCACTGGAAGCTGCATCTCTGTACAGAGAGGAGTCACAATTGCATATTTCTCCTCACCTTGACATGAAAGAACTCCTTGATAATTAGGAGTTTGTGTTACACCACATTACACACTCCTATTAACCTTTACTGGACCTCTTTTTCTTGATGAAATCCGTCAGCAATGGCCAGATGATGGCACATTCATTTTCTTTGCTGCAGAGGCATTTTTACTCATTTCATGAAATGACTCCAAGGAGCTGCTACCCTGGCCTGCCATGTTTGACTCTTGTCACACACCAGGGTCTAAAGAACTCCTGCTCTTTAGTTACCTCAAAAAAATATGTTTTGAAATACAAAACATTAAATATTCATTGCATGTTATGTTAACATAATTAGTAATTTTTGATCACCAGCTGATTTTGGAGAGAAAACAGTGTTGCAAATACTTTTGTAATGCTGCACATAGAAAGGTGCTTCTACAAAACCGGAAAATCATTTATAAAAAATGTTGAACTGTGACTCCATCTTTTCATAAGTTTTCATTATCATCACAGTTAAAGCTGTACCCAGCATATAATGGCTACTCTGAGAAACACTATTATCAGGAGACTTGACAAGAATAGTTATTGCTTTCCTTGCAAAATAATTTAATACAAATGGTGTTTATTATTTTATTTTTTACAGTCACAGCCTTGCAAATACCTTTAATCTATTTTTTCCTCATTGTTACATATAAAAGTGATTAATATATATCACTGATTATCAGCATAATGCTGATCTGGCAGAATTCCTGTATCAGTTAACCATACTTGCAGGACAGCTCTTCAGACCATTGCAAAACGTGATACGGAGAGGTTACACTATGCAAACAGTGAAAGAAGCATTTAGAATCTTGAATAAACAGCTGGTCAAATAGCTGAGCTGGTGTGCAAGGGTTTATAGTCTAGACAAAGCATAGTATTTTCTCATCATTGCTCAAATATTTACATACCAATCTAAATATCATGAATGAAATAGCTCAAGAAATCCTATTCTAAGAGGTAGTTTGCTGTTAAGGAAGTAACCACTCCTTTGTGACTGATTGGTTCCAAGAAATAAGATACAAATAATCATCTGATTAAGCAAAAAAGAACTTGTAAGCAATCAGATAGGGGTCAGAAATACCTTATTAAAGGGAAACAGGAGAATGTAACAAAAAAGATTCCAGAGTATCCCAGAGACTTTTTTTTTTCCTGTAAATATGTACCCGCAGCTATTAACATCTCTTTACAGTGTTTCACACAAAGCACTTCCTTAAGTAATGAGGAGAGAGAGGGGGAAAAGAAATAGTAGAAATCTACAGAATCACATTACAATCAGAGGACATATGCATCCAAAGCAAAGTCCTTGCTATATTTTCAAATAAAAGTAATATGTGAGTATGTATGTCTAATCAATCTGTTCCTCTCAGAAGTCTGCAGAAATGCTGGAATATATTCCTTTCATGTAGGATCATTATTCTGAGCCACTGAAGACCCAAAAGTAGGAAACCTGACAACTTTCTATTATCATTCACTTCTCAGACGGGATGAGATACTGCAGCATTTTATTTTGCACACCGAATGGCATCTGTCTCCTCTGAAAGCCTTACTGGAAACAAGGACACCCAGCAGACAGCTCCGTTTGTGCTGTAAGGTCACAGAATACCCACAGACTAGTTCTTTCAATCAGCCTTTCTTTAGGTGTTTCCCATTACGCTTCCTTTATTGCTATGTCTATCCATCTTTCCTGCTATTGTCCCATTTCTGTGTATTTATGTCAAACTACTCAGCCTTATACGTAGTCCTTGTTATGAGGATCCATATGTCTGCAGGCTTTTATTAAACAATGCTTATTTGCCAGTCAAGAAAAAAAATAAAAATTTTCACCTGCCCATATACCATATTTCCCAAATAACAAAATAAAATGAATCAAGTAGGAGAAAATGGGGGGCAAAGACAAAAAAAAATAGACTTCAATATGAGAACCTTTAATTTTTTTCAGAGAAAAAAACCAGACTGCCTTGATGAAATGCAGACCAGCATTTCACTAAGCTGGTACATTCTGAAAACAAAAAAACTTCCACATAAAAATTTCATTGTGAGACGTGGGTGAAACGCACCTCATTTGAAATAGCACATGGCAACTGCCCATCAGAAAAAAAGAGCTTGTAGTTTCATCATCTCAGAAAACAAACTCCGCTCATTACTGTAGCATTCTCTCCAACTAACATTTATCAGGTTGGATAATAATTGTAAAACTTAACACTTTGCATAGAGCAGATGTTCAAAATTAACTCTTAAGCATGTTTTATTTCTTTGCTTGTCACTACCAAGGACATTGATCTATACTGTATCTCTCATCACTGCACTTTTCTGCATCCACCTGATAAAACTATTCATACTGATGTTGTTTTTAGACAAATATCAGGACACTACATATCCAAGTGAACGCTTGTAGTAACAAGAGAAAGCGTTATCAGCTGACTACCTGAACGCAAGCATCCAGCTGCAGGCATCCTCCCCCTCGGTCCCATCCAGGCCAGCAACATCACTAAGTTGTCAGCACCTTTATAAAATCAGGGCACTTGGATGCGGTCTTCATGTAGATGTCACCAAAAGTATTTATTCCTCAGGCTAATGATAGAAACCAAGCTATATTATTTGACACTGCCTGGAATTATGAAAACACAGATTTTTGTGCTCTTGTATCACTAGAACTACATGGCACCAAAGCTTTGCACTTTCATGTGTGGTTTTCAATCAAGATAGAACTTCACAATACGTGATGCAAAACTGCCGTTCTTTATATTTACTGAAGGCACTGACGGACTATAACAATTTCTTTCAAAGCTTCATGACAAACTGATAGACACAGAAGAAAAAAATTGACTGCCAAACCACACTCAATCCAATATTTAATAAATGCCTTTGGAAAACTGTAATATGATATTAACTAATGTGCTATACAACAGATCTTATTCAGATCTTTTTTGTTTTGGATGATTTATCTATATTGTATATATTCTTAGACTGGCATCAGAAATACTGGCATGCTGCTAAGCTCCCAATATATTATTTCCTCCTTTAACACTGTTTTTACCTCTCACTCTTAGTTAAAAATCAAGGAGACTAAGCTTGAAACTTAATTAAGAAAATGACCTGTGTATTAAAAAATAAAAAGCAACTCCCAAACTCATAGCCAGAATTCTCAGCTCCTGTTAGTTTCTGAGAAAACCCAAAGAGTCCTCAGAAGCGTAAGAGCCCTTGTATCACATCACACCCACCATATACAATAGGCAGGTATTCCAGTAGTCCTCCACAAAGACTAGACTCACTCAGCAGTTTAAAAGGTTGACCAGAAAATCGTGAAGATTATCTGGTTCACTTTTTGTCTTTTTTCCTGAAACTGTAAACATAGGACAGCTTAGCAAAGGGTATGCAGCTCCCTACTGACATCATCTCCACCAATGATATGTCCACAACTGCTCCGATTTGGGTCCTCCACTTTTACAAATTGTTATAGCATTATGTCTGCATTAGTCTTGGCTTCTCATTTCCATAAAAAGTGTCAAACAAGGAAATAGACTATCAAGATAAGAGATTAATACCTGCTGGTTTTATGTCAGTATCTGGTTGATTCAAATGAAAACTGAACCAAGCCTGCCTCATAGTTCTTATTTTCCTTACAGAGATTTTTAAATGAAATGTGTTATATCTTACATATATAAACGTAGAAGTGCTTATTCACCTTTTGTCTCAAAGAATCAGAATATCTTTGTAACTCAAAAATTGATTACATTACTGATTAGTGCTCATCTCACCAAAAAATAAAATGCCTTACGTATAGTGCCATGACAGGTGGCCAGCATAATATTGTACAGAAATAAACCATCAAACTCCTCTTCCATAATAGAATGCATACAATAATACATTTATCAGCAAAACCATGAAGCTTTTGCACTAAAACATACTGAACAACAGCTTTGATTTGCTTGGTCAATAAACCACTATTAATGATAATGTATCTATGAATTAAAGATGCATCAATCTGCATAGGAGAGAATAGAAGCCATGAATAACAGCCAAGTCAATACTACAGAGTCATAAAGAATACAGTGTGCTCTCCTTCAGGCTACTGGTAATTAATTTCCTTTTCCTCCCTTCACACATGAGGAACCTAGAACAAGAACAGTTTAATCACATAAAAGTTGTTAATTAGAAAAGGAACACATACTGATAACTCCTTACTGTATCTTTTCTGTTCATGTGCTTACAGCACTTAAAAAGGATTACTTTATTTGCCCACATCTAAGAAAAGCAGCTTGCGTTTTATAGGAGAAAAAGTATATACTGACTGATATTTTGAAATATAACCATTTGAAAGTTTTCTTCTTAAATGAAATGCTTTGTTCTACTTGGGATGTTCATTAGTATAAACAGCTGACGTCTAAAGACACATTTCTGCAACAAAAATACACTACTAGGGAATGTACATCTAGAAATATTATAATGTTTATGTGTTCTTTATACTATAACGTAAAATATTAAAAGTGAAAAATCATGTTCACTGGTGTTGAGGTTTCTTTAATCTGATTAAAGTCTACCAGACAATGAAATTATCTCTATTGTAGATTTTAAAAAAGAACAGGTTTAAGTCATCAGCATCTAATAGGGGCATCTCCTTCTCCATTAGAAGGAAGATTTGGTTTCCCTTTTACTTCACAGGATTAGCCCTAGACCAGGATAAAGCCTGGGGGAGTTAAAACCTAAAACTGTATATTTTTGCAAGAACATTCAAGTTTTCATGGAATGATAGCATTCAGCAAATCACTCTCAGAAGACTTCTTATTTCAGTGCTTAATAAAAATACACAGAGCAACACTTGAGTTCTTCCTCCAGTTTGCTAAACCTCAGGACAAAGCCACCTAAATCACTGGGTACTGCTAGTCCATCTATCGATAGACTCCTCTCAGCTCACGACAAAGCAATGACCTTCTTGGTGAGCTGTATTCAAGCCTTTAACCCAGCAGAGTAATTAACACACAGCTAACTTAAAATCACTAGCACTCCTACAGAAGCTGGCAGGACAATTCACGCTCTTAAAGCTGTTTGTGAAATAGCGTCTCAGTGGTCATTTTTGATTCACAGCACACCGTATATGACGTCATTAAAACTCAAAAAAGGTAACTTCTAAGACAGAGCTTCCTTGTTGGTGGTTTACCAGCAACTGCATTAAAGATGTGGACCTCTAAGTCGCATCTCCTCTCCCTTCCTCAGAGTTTTGCTGATAAAGGAAGTAACATGCAGAATGCTCTTGATTTCCAACAGTGGATTTTGTTACCTTAGCCTACTGGAAAATTATATTTATTTAGATTCCTGCCAAACTCTACCTCGAAATACAAACAGCCCGAATTTATCGACAGGCTCCCCCGTGACACAGCGGTGGAGCCAGTCCTTTGTTCGTAGGGAGGCACAAAGAGCGGCGGGCGCCCATCAACAAGGCATCACGGCGGCGTTTGGGGGAGCGGCCGAGCATGTGCGGCCTGCGCGCCACTGCCAGGGGCGTACATCTGTTTGTGCAGTTCTACTTCAGTAGTTTAAGGAATGAAGTATCACCTCATTACAGAGCTGCCATGTATGAGTGAATTTGTGGCGCTCGCCCTCCTCGCAGCCAGACACTTCTAATCTCCTCGCAAAGCGCCGTGGCAGCGCCGAGATGAAGTGTTAAGCTTATCAGGCCTCATCTGTACCATCACCTACTTAGTTAAACCCAGGCCATCCATTTCACTGTCATTTCTTTGTTCTCGAGGTGCCTGAATGCATAATAGCCGAGAGGGAAGATACAAGATATCTTTAGGGCTTCAAAAGAATGCCAACATTTTTAAAAGCAAACCCAAAACACTTCACAAGCTTAGTTTTAATTATAGGTTGCAGCATCCGCGTTTTTCTTATGCTAGAAATCCCTCCTGCACTATCGCTGGGTACTCCATTACAGTAAAACCACTCACATTTTAAATTAATATTAACTTTTTAAGTGTGCACAGAAATTCTGAATTCCACAAAAAGCCTGTATCGCTAGGATATAAAGGATATTACAGCTGAGAAGGGATCTGATAATTGAAAACATTATGGCATAATAAAGATAACTTTGTATACACCACTTTGTGGACATCATTAAGCAAATTGACAGAAAGTTTTGTTCCAAGCGGAAAAGTAGGATTGCTCTTCAGTGACTTTAGAAAAAGAGCACTAAAGGAAGGGTGTTCTCTCATATTCCCAGCAACCTGCCCTTTTGTTATTCAAAATGAAGTTCCCTTTTCTCTTTGTGCCATAGAGACGCAACCTTACTTTCCAAGTCACAAAATTTAATGAATTTTTATTTCAAGAATAAGACCCAAGACCTCAATCACAAGCATTTTTACCCACTAGGTAAAATCCCAGCACCCAGCAGGAAAACCTGGAGTGGCAGCTGCTGCGGTGCTTGGCCTTCTGAAACTCTGGGGCTAGACAGGAGATTTGCCTTCACCTCCCAGCAATTGGCCTGCTTCGGGACCAGAGGCGCAGACACAGCAAGGCCCATGTGAGAACTTGGGCCCCAAGCACCTCCTGAGCACTTTCTGGAGCTACCAACAGAGGAGCCAGTCTTTAAGGTTCCTCAGTCACCAGATGGAAGAGCCTTTTCCTCCCACCCACTTCCACAGTGGGAGGACTAGAGGGCTGGTCCAACCAGGCTAATTAGACGGACCCATCTCCTCCACAGCAGCAAAGCGGCCTCTGCGTGCTCTCCTCAGGGCAGGACAGCTCCAGAAAAGCACAGCACAGGTCCCCCCCTGCAAGATGAGCGTGTGGAGATGATGATGCCATTGCACAGCCAGTGTCACTGATAGGCATCGCTGCAGTTGGAAGAAAAGCTGTCACAGCTGAGGAGGGCACAAGCAGCTTGGGACATCAGCCACCCAGCTCTGCACAGGCAATGTTGGAGCCTCGCTGCAGCAGCGCTGATCAGCTCACACGCCATCCACACCAACACTCATCTAAAGGTATTCGGACAGTAGGAAAAGACCTTCTATAGGAAGAGCCAAAGGCTGCAAGCAACCCTTTGCTAATTCAGATGGCCAAAAGAGCCTGCAGAGCCTCCTGAACCTTATTTACGCCAAACAGTATTGATGGTGCCATCTTATATCTACACATGCCGCTAGAGCAGAGCTACACCAAAAGCTGCTCAAGTTCAAATGCAGATATTTTACAGTCTTTTAAAAAAACTATTAAACAAACAGTGATTTGGCTCATTTTTCAAAAAATTCCTGTTCCAACTGGAGATTAAGAGTCAAAGCATGAGAATAACACCAGTCATTTCACCACAAGCTCTTTGCAAGCTAGAAAAATAAAGTTACATGTTTACAAGAAAGAAAGAGAAAGTATGTATTACAGTAAAATAGATAATTTACAGCTTATGTTAAAAGCAGTTAATATAATTCCTGTCAGCTTTACAACTTTCTGTCAATACCACATCTGGGAGAAAAAAAATAGGGTCAAGGGATAAAGTATGAGGATACTCCAGTCACACGACAACGCATTTGCATCCTTGCCTCAGTAAGGAGCTTTTCATGATAAGCCTTGGAAGAGATGCATGGCTGATAGATGAGGGAAGGAGGCTCCTTGCTCCAATACCATCTGAAAGGCAGAGCTGAGGTGCCACCAGGTGGCAAATCCTCCTCAACAGACCAGCACCATCTCAAGGAGGACCATGTTTTCTCTACATGTCTGTGGAGCAGACGTGGAGGACAGTAAGGAAATCTGAATGTGCTGCTGTTAGTGTCTAGTACTCAGTATTAGAAATGAAAACAAGCTTCTAGCAAGCTATTTTTTATCATACATTCCAGCTTTCCAGTAAAAAGTAATCATTAGTTACCAGTTTTTGAACTGTTTGATGACCCTGATAGCTGGGAAAACATACTCCACCACATGTTTTGATCCCGTGCCAAAGCAGACTGAGGCTGCCCAAGCTCCCGCTAGGTATTTTCGAAGGGTGACTCATTCCACCGTACGCTGTTTATTGCACAATTAGTGGTTAAAGAAATCACCCATCCCCTATCCCTTCTGGTGAGCCATTAACATCCCACTAAGAACACCAGCACCAGGTTATTTTCTTCTGCCCATCTGGTTCTGCTGACCCAGAGTCTAGGATTACTCCCTGGAAAAGGAAAGCCACAGGGACGGGACGGGGCGCATTTCTGAGAGGCCCTCATCAAAGTCTCTGGTTACTGTGGGATGACAGGGGAGATGTGCCAAGACACACAGCAGCAGCACAGCTGACAGCACGATAATGTCCCGCTGCAACTGCGCCGGGGCATGTCACTGCCATTGCTTCTGTAATCCCCAGCTCTTTGTTCCCTTAATTAGCATGCAGCAGCTAAAGCCCTGCCCAGAAAAAGCCTTTGTTCCTGGATAATAATTTCCTTAACAGGCAGAAACATTTTACAAATTTGATAACAACAACTGAGGCAAGGTCATAACCAGCTGGTCATCTCAGGCTTTCCTTGGAATTTTCTCTTAATTCGATTTCTAAGTAAAATTACCTTACTACCAGTTTTGATAAGGATTGATAAATCCAACAAAAGTATCTGACTGTGGGACTCCTAGATGAAATCTGTTACCGGGGAGTGCAACAGTGGTCCCCGCTTTTTGGTTAGGCACCTAAGGGCAAATAAAGAGGTCATTTCCACAAAATAAAAGAAAAAAAGAAAGAAAGAAAAGAGCATTCGGTGACTTGCAATTGGTTAGAAAATGTCCTAGACTTTCCTGCACTGCAGCAGGCTTTGGACTGAAGTCTTTTGACTTTAATGCTGAAATTATTATAACTCTTTAAATAGCCTAGGATGCATTCATTGGAATACCTATGAAGATTTTGTGATGATGTTTGAACTTTAGGTCTTCTAAAACAATTTAAAAGAAGCCAGTAGTAGTATATTAGGATTATTCTCTGATATAAGAATAAATATCCAGAAGTACAGTCTACCACTATCTCATTAGAGTAGCGCAATGATAAACAAACCTGTTCTTTGAGCCCATGTCTGCAAGCTAAGTTCCCTTGAAAATATTTCAGTAATTAAAAGACTAATTTTAAAAAGTAAAAGATTTTTAAAAGACCTTTTTCCTTAATAACACACATATTTAAGTTTTGTTTAATATTTCTATTTTTCTCTTAATCATTTCTAGTGTGTCCATACTCCAGTTATCGCTCATCTGATTAATTCTCTTGGCTTGTTGCCCATTACCGAAAATAAAATAAGGAAAAAAAAAAAAAAAAAAAAAAAAAAAAAACCACACACAACTATCATTCCAGGTTTAATGATACAGCTTGTATTTAAAGATGCCACCATTTCAATCCAAAATAGACCATTTTCTGTGTAAGGCAGGATATAGTCATGCTTCATTTATTTTTTGTATATGTGGTTTTTAATTTTTTCAAGAGATTGACAAATAAATCAAGTCTGATATAAACCATCCCTTTAGTAACGCCTTGAATTTTAGAATATTTAGCTCCAAATTATTGTTTCAGATTTCAGCTCATTTTATATATGAATATAAGTTGAGAGAGATAAGATATCAAGTTCAAACAGTGATGAGAAAAAACACGATTTGCCTAGCTTCAAGCAACAATAAAACAACCTGTAATACTAGGGGATGGAGAAGAAGAAATCTTGCAGACAGCATGAAAAGCTGGAATGTTTAAACTTTAAGACATTCGGGAAAAATTAGTCATTTTACCATAAACCCAAAGTAATAATAGCAAAACAGATTTTGCAGAAGCACTTTTAAAATCCCTTTTTATTTGAGAGACACTATGGAAACTTTAAGTCACAGAGACTTTGGTTTTACAGTAAAATTAGGATAAGGGAAATTGGGGGTTATAATAAATAAAGTCTATATTCTTAGAAGAAGAATGGTCGAGTGGTTGAGATATTAACCTTGGACTGAAAAGAGTCGGGCTCGGGTCCCAGCTCTACCACAGCATCCTGCACGAGTTTAAATTAGTCACAATTTTCCAGCACTCCTGTCCGCAAGGTATAAGACAAAGAAATATAATATTTTCACAGTCAACTTCAGATTGATCTTAGAGTTTAGCCTTGAAAATCAGACAGAAAACAAAATCTGTCAGAATATCTGCAGTCTGGCCCCAAAACAATTTGTTTCAGGTTTGGGAGTCCATTTCCATTCTAAAGATTTGCCATCAGTCCTGGTTTGCACAGTCTGCAAATCCCAAACACCATCAAAAGCTCTAGAAACTGCAGTGGTAGAAACAGTCAATAGCAGCATTTCCGCTCAACTCCTATTCCTGCACCATCAGACTGATGGTGCTTATCTTGTAGGCACATAACGGGCAAAAAATACATCAGCTGCTAAACAACCTATCAAGTTAACTTTAAAGTTAATACAAAAAGTTCAAAAATATGTTCTTTTTTAAATCATATTACTGCATTTCAGGTAAACATATATCTATGTGGGTGTTTAAAAGCAGAAAATAAATAAGAATTTGTATAAAAACTTGAAACTTCCACTAAAATTTGTATAACATATGCAAGGAGAGTATATTGAGACTAAAACATTTGTTATGCAGCAACAGTAACTATGAAATACCTGCCTTTGCAAAGTACAGCAGCGATACGTTCAGAAAAAAAAAAAAACACATCCTTGTGTGTTTATCTACCACAAACTGTTCTGGCACAACAGCTATTCAGTTTGTAAAAATGGTTAGCTGCTTCTCCAGTGCCTGCTTAAGTGTCCATCACAAAGCATCTTAAAGACTCTACATCATTTAGAAGCAAACAAAAAAAATACTTTTAAATATAAAAAGGTACTTTTTTTTTAATCCTCAAATAACATTTTTAAAATGTATAGCATAGCATTTCCTAATTGCTTAATTAAAAGCTGTTCAACAGCACAAAAAAAGAATCAACTTCAGTTATAATCACAAAACACTCTTATCCTCTATATCTATATTCTACAAAATGAAGCACACACCATGCTAAAAGATTTGATAAAAAAAGATCACATCAAATAATTTGACCAATGAATAATGTTATGTAGGACATATATATATATAAAAGCATTAAAAACATCACAACTACAGCTTATATTTTAGCTTGCAGTACTTCGAACATTGAAAATGAAAGTATTGCTGTCCCTACCCAGCAGCTCGCAAGAAAATGAAAAAGAAAAATTGAGAGGGGGGAAGATGCAGGCTGAAATGATTTGAAATGGGAAAGGAAATGAGGTTTGCGTGTTAAGCAACAAAGGGAAGAGTCACATGAATTTGGAATTATCGAGCTCAAAGTGGAATTAATTCCACTTCTGGGCTGCAGTGATGGAGCATCACAAACCGCTCGAGCTCTGCACGGGAAGTTTGTGCCATGGCAGAGCTCCTCGCTGCGCTAGGGCTCTGTAATTCACTATCCTCTCTATTCTATACAACTCACTATTCTCTCTATTCTATATATTAGGGTTGCCTGAATTTCATTTGTACAAACCATGTACACACGTACTCATTATGCATGGACCATTATGTATTTACATAAATCATCTTTTTTTTTGGTGCATGCAGAGTGTAGAATCCATCTAAATAGAGAAACAATGAAATCTAATTGCATAAGCACTTTTCTCGTATGTCAGATTTCTCTAGTCCAAAAATAACACGGATCGAGGTCTACACAAGCTGTTCAGTCCTACAAAACCCCACGTAAAAATACAGGATATCTGACTATATTCATTTTCCTGGAAATCATAATATATAGCTCAAGTGGGGATAAAAGCTTCATATATTCTATCAAAATAAACCACAAGGTTAACAGACTGATTTTTAAATTAACCATAGATTATTGTGAAAATGAGGAACAAAGGAACAGGCAATATTATTTAACTGGTTTGAAAGAAATCATGACTTTGCTGATTGTGTTTCATAATGCCAATATAGGAAGAGAGAGAAAGAAGCAAGAGTTTTTGATTATTCATTAAAAAAAAAATCTCAGGTACAAATTGATTTTTTTTTTTTTTTTTGTAGAGCTCAAAAGAATTTCTGCTTAATGCATTACATGCAAGTGCACTAAATCATTTTAAACTCAGGAAAAAATTGCATACAGCGTTTGATCCATCCTGCACACCTTCCTTCATCGAGCTGGCCAAGCTGGCATCAATTAACCACTCTTTGGGCAAACAGGGCTCTCCACTTTGGGAACTGTGGGAGCAAGATCTTAAATTTAAAATATATATATATAAACAGGAGAAGATAAATAGTCTATAACATTGTAAATGTGTGAACCTATGTTTAAAAAGCAGCAAGAATCATTTGCATGCAGTTACAGAAAGAGCCCAGTACAATTCTAGGCTTCTCACAGAATGTCTTCAGCTAAAGCAAAGCCCCAAAAGCTTCACAGGTATTACAGCAAAACAGTATTTTACAGCACTTTGCTATTTCTTCCTCTTAACCTTTACAAACATATTTATATTGTATCAATTCCATTTGAGGTTTTTATTTACAGCATCCTATGGAAAAGATTAGGGGCTTTAAAATACATGGTTATCCTGTGGCATCATATAACTAGGGAGAAAAATCAGTATTTCTGTTACTAAGCCTGAAAGTATATTTAACAGCAGCTTCACTCCATCATGAGCATCAATTTGTATGAATCTAAACATATAAACCACTGCAAAAATCCCCCACTGCATTATATATTTGCATTTGTGCTCCATTTAATCAAAACATAAAGAGTCATTTTATTGCTACTGCAAGAGCTAATCCAATAACAAGAAATGCCTGGTGAAGGATGTATTCTTTTTCAGGAACTGATGCTGCACTTCTCATTCCTGACGTGCCTCCAGTATCCTCACTGGGAGTTTTATTCAAACACTAGAGATCTGAAGTGTATCAAATCAGTCCTCATCATGAAAATCACTTCTTTCATAAAATTCTAACCTGAAAACTGTCATCTATACAGACACATCTATATTTACTATATGGATTATTGATCCTGACCCAAAGAAGCTGCTAGGTTGTGCAGTGCTAGTTTGGCTCTGGGTCTTTTTCACTAAATCTACCACTGAAAATTTTTTGTTGGAAAGAAGTTCCTGGGCATGCATGATGGCTGCTTTTCAAAACATAACCACCAAGTTCCTATATATAGTTTGTTTATATATTTCCTCAAAATTCCAGGGTAAATTGTCCGTATCACACACAAAGTCTCCAGGTTTTCCACTCCAAAAAGGAGAAATGTTGAAGTTGGAGTTTTGGATCACATTTAATATTAGAGACCCACCCCTGCCCAAGGTCCTGCCCCATAATTATTTTCAGCTCAGACACTAAATATGTGAATAATTTAAAAACTTTTAATCCCCTTTAGGGCTGAACACATCACCCGGGACAAAGTCTACCTCGAGTTTTACACATCCAAATCCCCTGACTCCAAGGCCTATTAAATATTACACTGGATCTAGACAAGGCTGCTAGAACACAGTTACCACTTGCATCCTCTCCAGCCCCTCCAAGGGCCACATGGGTTCCCTTCCCAGACATTCCCAGATGAGCGTTACAGCTGATGACACTTGCTTACATTTTCCTGCATGACAAACAAAAAAAGGACTTTTTTGTCCTCTCCTCCATCCTCCCTCCTCCCCCCCCACCCTTTTTTTTTTTTTTTTTTTCTTTGTAACAACCAGCTCTCTGTTGCACTTGCATTACAGGATTATAGCACACATAATGGAAGAAACAGCAATTTCCCGAAAACTACAGTTTCTACACACTTGGTAACATCTTTTCTGCAGGAAAGGTGCTTTCTGCTCCAGAAAGGGACAGGGAAAGCTCATAAACCTGACAAACTGATCAAAGCAGCTCTATCCCAGGCACGCGAAACTTCAAACACGGCTCTTGGAAATGGAGGCAAATTACTGCTTTCAGAGACAGCACACGGGACATTTTTAATAACACACTCTTCAGTTTCGTAATTGCACCAGATCTGAGCGTCAATAGCCACAAAAAAAGCTCTTGTCAAAGCCCACAGCAGTGCAGTTCTCTCTTAGGGCTGTTTCTGCACCTTGATATTTTTTTTAAGGATCTTACTCACGTGAAGTGGCAACATAGACCCTCGTCTTCTTGCCTTTCCTCCTTGATTTGTGTTCACTTTGCTCAAGACAGCACAGAAAAAAAGTGATATGGTTATCCTGCCATTTTGCTTTTATAGGGTATTTTTGTTCTGATCTATGCCAAAGGGATACATGCGGCCTTCACTATGGAAAAGTTCTAAGCTTAAAAAAAAAAAAAAAAAATCATTCCAGAGTGTACAAAAAAAGTGATTTATCACAATTCACATAAACTTCTAACTGACAGTATTTGAGTTAACTCCAACTATGAATGAGAATACAGAACTTCCACACAGCAAAAAGCCCATTAAGCAAATGCAAGTATTTCAAAACAAAACATTAAAGTATGAAGAACAGAGAATTTTACTAGCTAGCCCATCAAGATTCAAAAAACATCAAGTTGTTTGGTTTTATTACACCCAATTTCTTTTATTTTCCAATTCTTATAAAACCTTTGCCAGCTTTTCTTAATACGACACACATCAATATGTAGGAATGAATTAACACAGCAATTTTTCATTTATTAAAGAATATGGGTAAAAACAGACACACATTGCTACATGCAGATGCAAAAACCCCTACACACTAAAAGGCAGAGGCAGCAAGCTGGCTGTGCAGCGCTCTGCTCCAACACCGAGAGCGAGCACCAGCTCCAGGAACATCACCTAGCACCAACTCCCATAGGACAACTCCTTCCTGCCGCTCACAGACACAAAGCTTTACTTAAAATTCAAGGGAGGGCATGTGTGTTCTCCGCACAGAAAATCTTAGTCTCAGGCGAAGTTGTTCCGCATGAAGACAAATAGCTGCTCTCCGTGTCTTTGGGGCAATGACAACGCGCAGGCCCCAGTGCGGCCCAGCCCGCTGCTCTGCCCTGCGGCCCCGGCCGCTCCGACCTCTGAAGGAAAGCCAAGCACCTTGGCTTCCTTTTTCTGCTTCGTGTAAGTGATATTTATTTCTTATGAGAAGACAGAGTGGTAAGACATCTATCAAACAGGCAAACAATTGAATTCCTTCTCCTTGCAATTTAATAAAACAAGCTAGAAAGATCAATACATGTAGAAGCAATCTTAGAACTGTGACTGGAGGTGCGTTACATTTGATACAGTAGATAAAACAAAAGCCAAGTGATCACCGATCATGTACCATAATAGCGACAAAGTAGACAGGATTATAGTAATTAAGATGCAGACAGATCAATAGAAATATCTGCTATATTTTGGACAGTCAGCAAGGAGCAGTTCTTTGTGCCTGACCTACCCAATAGTCTGATAATTTTTCTTCTTCTACCACAGCATAATCTGTCTTGAGAAAAGAGCTTTGTTGTGCTCCTTGCCTACAGATGCATTAAAGATGGATATTGGGTTACAGTGACGTTTTCTTTCTTTCCTTTGTAAACTTATGGAGGCACACTAGAGATTATTAGTACTTTTTAGGAGAAAACAATTTTTGATAATATGCACATTTGAAATTTTACAGCAAAATAAAGAAACAATTGAATTTCAAAACCTTGGTTTCAAAATAAAATTGAAAGAAAGATCCCACAAAAACTGTCTAGGCAAAACTACTAGGAAAAAAGTGTAAAAAATGGTCTCTGGGTTTTGTTTTTTTTTTAATATATAGATTTTCTATAAAGTTGAGTCTCTCATGACTGGCACTATCCCCATTTGTTTTTGATTCATGGCTACACTCTGAAAATGCACTGTACAAATTGGAGTATATGTTTGAATTGTACCTAGGAAGAAATATATTAAATATACTTCTGATTATTCATGCCACTTAAATGTTATTTTGATACAGCTCTCATCATAAAATCATTATAAAGAAGTTCTCCTGTTAAAAGTAGTAAGTATTCAACAGACATGGCCAGGGAAACCCTGCAAATTAACTGCGTATTCACAAATCAAAGTTGCAACTTCTGAACTTTTTTTCAAATATTCAGTCTTGCAAACAGCTCACTCAGCAATACCTGTGCAACAAAATCACTATTTGACATTAAGTACCTAACATTTTATTAATTATAATGATAATCAATGCAAGTATGTAGAGTGGGAGTCCATCAGGAGTCTAGCCCTCATGATAATACTCCAGACAACTGTACCTCTTCAGTCTTTTTTACACCACTCACATTTTCTTACAAGTACTATTAATGACTAGCAATAGCAGCTTTGCTGTTAGACAAGTGTTCCATCAACATTAGTAAACACTTCCACAGAAAATGCCTTTTCAGTGAAAGCAGACACACTTTCAGTCGCAAGCAACACCCATCATCCCAATCCCTTTGTACTCCAGCACATTCCTTTAATGAATCCTCCTTAGCACAGCAGCATCTAGGAGAATAGCTGAGAACTACCAAGCTGGAGCACAGTGAAAGAAAAGAGGCAGCTCAAAATTTTAACTGGCAAGGTAGATAAAATCAGAAATATTAGACATAATTTCCTCTTTCTGAAGAGGACCGCTCTTGGCTTGCAGATAGATATTTTGCTTTTACTTCCTTCTTAGGGCTTTTCCATTGACATGGCCATTTAATTTGGAGACTAGATCTTCCAGATAATCAAAACCTGTCTGAAAGCCCTCAGAATAAAACTTCTGCCAAACTCAGTGCATCCCATTACTTGGCAATGCCTTCATGCCACCCTCCCCTGCTGCACCTGGAGTTTCTCAAGACCACTGAACCCCAGGGACCCAGGACCACCAGGTCTCAGACAAGCATCACCTCCAGCCTCAGCTTCTAGGACACAGTGGTGTGTCCCTCATGGGGACATGAGCTCTTACAGTGCAAGCAGAGTAAAGCAACAGGGCCACAGCAGATGGCACAGCTCCCTGGAGAGAGGGTGGCTCCCAGCAGACACAGCAGATATTAGAAGATGATCAGCACCCGACAATTGCGGTGCCCATCGCACCAGCACAGCGGGCAGGATGCTGCACTGCTGCTCACCACCCCATGTGCAGCACAGCGTGAGCACAGGGCAGCTCAGCGCAGGGCAGACAGGAGGAGGAGAGGATTCACGGAATCAGTGCGATAACAACTATCAGAGCACAGGTCAGGTCCTTGAAGAGCCTTGGTGGGGCAAGCAGCAAAGGTCTCTCTGATAAGTGGTGTTTCTGAGAAATGGACTAGCTACATGCATCTTTCTGCACAGGGTGCTCTGAAAACTTGCCGGTAGCACTTGATCACTGGAGTAATCCTCCAGAACATCTTAAGAAAGCCGTGAGGTTGCAACCTTAGCACACGATGGGCAAGTCACTTAAAGCATTTTAAAAAATTATTTTGCACACATCTTTGAAGTGCATAAGTCTTCATTGCAAATAAAAAAAATCCACTAAATTGGTATTTTAAAAAGACTGACCACTTCTGAGCTAATGAGAGCACATAGGATTTAGAAGGGATTTTTTTTTCCCCAGTATCTAAAAGAAACATAAACATTTGCAGAAATAACACTGGGACTCAGTGAAGGGTCCTATACTACTTCTAAAAGAAGGTGTCAGCAGTGGAAATACTTTTATCATCCTTCTAAACACCTCAGTCTGGCTGCATTATAAAGAACGGCAAAAATAGCGGATTGATAAAACACTAGGGATTCCTGTAACTATTTCTATATTTGCAATTTGCAATTCAGCCTGCTCAGACCCACTTATGAATCACTGGTAGGCTTTCAACAGAAATACTCTAGCAGTTGTACACACGCAAGGTGCACACACACACCGTGCTGGACTACGGTAAATCCAAATCATCCCACGATCCCTTCCCTTAAGGGACAGGATCTCATTCAAAGGAGGGCAGGAAGATGAGAGTAGTTGAACACTTTCGAATTGGGTATTTTAATAACATGCATATTTTATAATGAAACCTAAAGCCAAAACAGAATGCAGCCTTAAAGCAGAAAGCACACAAGGAGGCATGGGGAGCATAATTTCGTGAGCAATACCAGTAATCATCACTATGTTATCACAATAAACACTGTATTACTTAGCAAGCATTTTCTAATATGCCATTTGTTCAACCAGCTATCAGCAGAGCAGTGGTATGGCACAGCACATGAATATTTATGCTCCTCGAGATTTCGCTTTCACTGGAGGTAGCCCTTACTGTACCACCTAAGCAATTTGAAGATTATAAATTGCCAGTATAAACACCCATAAAAAAACCAAACCAGTAATGATGCAACATTGCAGATGAAAAATTCTGCTTGCAACAGTAACACTATGATGCTCTGCTATACTACTCTGTGCAAGGATTCAGCATTTTCTTGCCTTGTTGTTTCCTACATTTTGAAGCTCTCCAACAGTTTGCATGACCAAGCCAGCATCTCCCTTGCTCAGACAGGCTGTCCCTGCTCGGAGCAGGGCCGGGGACGAGCGCTCTGCACCACCGACACAAGCGGCTCTGTTTGCACGTGGCCGGGTGGAAGGACCCGTCTCACAGGGAAAGGCAAAGTCCCAAACCAGCACACGCGGCCCCGCGCTGCCCACAGCAACAAATCACCCTCTCCAAAGAAGAATGCAGGTCTTACATGAAGTGGAACAATTAATTTCACGCTTGTCAGCCCGGTCTCAATAGCATGTTGATTTGAATCAGATATTTGCAGTGCATTACGGCATGCGGCGGACAGTGCCGGTGCCTCCTGAGCAGACGTACTGCGGTGATGACTATCATTGTAAAACAATCCATCAATAAGAGTAATTACAGTATTGATCAAAAGGGCTGGTTGTTTCGTATCAGAATCAATTCTCAGGAGTTGCCAGAAACAGAAATATCTAATGGACTATTCCATCACTGCAGCAACTGAAACAGCTAATATTCTGGAAAGCTCTTAATAATTACTCATTGACTCTAGATTTCTGCTTCAGTGGTTAACTATACCCTGCTTACTGTTGCTTGAAAGTCAGTCGCAGCGGTTGAAATAAGATTCCAATGCAAATTTATAAAGTGCTAACATCTGCAAAAAAAAAAAAAAAATCAAAATCACCTTCTATGATTTCACTGTGTTCTGCTAATCACAGAATCTAATTATATTTCTTATTACATCGTTTCTGGGTGAGAAGCCACATTCTGGATGCAGACAGCTCATTTTACAGTGGCTGCTCTTACAGCACCCGGCAATGGGCAGGGTGGATGCATTAAGGTGCACGCCGTAAACAGCAGCAAGTCGCACGCCACTAATGGGGTATTTTCAAGTAAAGTGTCACTCGCTGAATTACAGACAGTGTTGAGGTAGCATCAGTTACTAACCCCAGGAGATATCTTCATAACTCGTTCTCGTTTCACCTCGGATTTGCATGTCCTCGTACCTACACTGTCCTGCTATTGAACTGCAGCTCATTAAGACTATATACAGATATAGTTGCATGGTGATATAATCTTATATAGTCAATAAAAAAACATATTTAAATAAACTAGCACATTACACAAACACAGCAAGAGATAGTATTATAGCCCTTCTAATAAAATACGTTTCTATAACACATTAGCATTATCATCAATCGGAAATCACTAATATTTCCTCTGATGTTTGCTCAAGTAGCATTAATTATGCTCACTTTCTTTTGGTATTCATGTACCATCAATGCAATTAATTTGGAATTTACTGAAGTGTGAAATGTTCTGCTTCATAATAGATTTCCCAGGACTTCATGCAGCGGTCGACCTTAAGCGTTCCCGTTTTGCTACGGATAAACACAGAGGCCGAGTTCGATACCGCAGCATCCGCAATGGGCAAGCCAGAGCAGAGCAAAAAACAGCAATCCAGAAGAGGGTTTTTTTTTTTTTTTTTTTTTTTTCCCTCCTTTTCTTTTCTTCACCCCATGATCAGGTTAGTATAAATACTTGGATTGCTCAGTAGATAAAAAGATAAAGTAAAACATAGAGAGGCAACCAATGCAACTGTGAACAAAAACCAGCCAGTACTACCTCAATTTTTCTTTGACTGCAAAGAGTCTCCTGTACAAATCACTAGAGCTCTTAGAAGTGAAATTAATAACATGAAATTGATAACATTTAAAAGCAGGATGCTTGCCCCAAAATAAATGAAAATTTGCAAAGCAAGAAGGGCAGCAGAAACTATTGTCTTCCATGACGGCTCCCATTTGCTCTCATGTTGGTGGCAACAATGACACCCCAGAAATTTATGGAGGATCTGAAATCAAAAGAAATTTTCTTTTTCTTTTTGCCTTCCATCATCTTTGCATCAGGCCTCGTAATATTGTGTCCTCCATAAGTATCAATACAGTGTGAATAATATATTATTGAGCATTTAGATATCTAAATATTTTCTCCATATTGTTCCATTAATGTCCTCTAAGGTATACTCCACTTAATCCCATGCTGCGAATTTTGCTTTCTTTTTCTCTCAAAGGGATTATATTCCCACCCTTCAGAAAGATAAAAATCCATGCTCAGTCAAAATGCTTGCTTTGTTTTCTGCATTTGACAACAGGAAGCGCGTGGTAAATTTCAGGTTTAAAAAAAGTCTCGATATTTTATCTCATGCTATAGAAAGTTCACAACAGCTTCTATAAATGGAAAGCCTAAAATGTACAATACTAAGCTTAAAAAAAAAAAAAAAAAAAAAAAAAAAAAAAAAAAAAAAACAAAGAAGCCTGGAATTCAAGCCAGCCAAAATGGATGGCATACCTTCTTTAGAGAGTTGATATTTTTCTTTGATGTTCCCTGTTCAAACACATTCTGCCTCTATTACGGGCATTGAGTCTGGGTTAATGAAGCTCTCCTAGATTAGCTTTCACAAGTCCTGACACTAAGTACTAGAATAAAAGCAGCCTTAAAAAAAACGTAAATGTAAAAAGGTAGCATTTTAGAGCTGAAAGACTCACACAGCGGCAGGTCCACTCAGGATATGCATGCTTATGTCTACATAATTTGCACTTATTTCATCACAGTATTTTCTTTTTTTTCCTCCCAAAACACTTCCTCAAGCCATGCTTTGCCCAACTGGTGAAAAAGTCATAAAATTCTTGCCCTCTCCTAATAGATGAAAACACCTAAGAATGCCTTAGGTACAAACTTAAGTCTATCCTTTTTCAGCATATGCTTTGGGGGGGCGGGGGGGGGGGAAGAATCCTATGCCAAGTGACATATGCCTGGTAGGAAAAACAGACAGTTTTCTTGTATCATATTTATATTGCTGTCATTCAAAACTATATTTGAATAATCAATCAAAAATGCTGAAAGTCCCATTTATTTTTGATATGTGAAGATAGAAATTTTATTAAGCAAGGACATGCACTTCTAGCAAGCTGCAATTATCACAGGTTGTTACTGTGATTATAAAGCATTCTGGCTAAAAAAAGGGACATTCACTCTTTTTTCAAAATATCTATAGAAACCTTTTTTATCACAGCTTTTCCCGTTTCTGTCTATTCCATGCAGACAGAATGAATCCCTTGAATGCAATTAATGTTTAGAGATTTTTTCAAGTAATGTTATTACTTTCCATGCAACTGCATTTCACAAACACCAGCCAAGGCCAAGGTTTGCTATTAGCCTATAAGCCACCTATGCACTTTTTTCCACCCCTAAAAGAAAGTTTCAGTAACAGATAATAATCCAAAGCAATGAAGGCTACAGAGGTCCTATAATATGCAATGCTTCGAGGAGCTCCTCTCTAGCCTATACAGAACTAGGCAGAATTTATGCCATAAGCAATCTGAAAAAAAATAGGAATTTGTAGAGCTTTTTGATCATTATACCAATTATTATGTTGGTGCTAACAATTCTTCATTACTGAATCATTCAATGCAAAGGATCTATTAATACAAGTTTTATCTTTCTAGATTTTGTGGGTTCCCCCCTTGTTTAATCATATGGCCCTGCAGAGCCATGTGGCCATTCGATTTCAGTGTGGACTTGCCAGCACCTGAACCAGTAACCATCACTGCAAGAAAAGCTGTTGTTAGAAGCCTCTTGCTTGGTAGAAGTCTCGTGCAAAACATACAATGATTTTCCGGCCTGTCCCTAGCATGTTATGTTGCTGCAGCAAGGCTGCACGGTTCTCCCCTTTGAAAACAATGAGAGAGGCGTGCTCTGCTCCAAGACAGGGATAAAACCACTTATGTGAGAGCTGAGCAGTGATAAAACGTTCAACACCCAGCACAGCAGATACAACATTGTCATATGCGAGCGTGACACCGTCCCTGGCCTTGCTC
This sequence comes from Tinamus guttatus, assembly GCF_059628265.1. Lineage (NCBI taxonomy): Eukaryota > Metazoa > Chordata > Aves > Tinamiformes > Tinamidae > Tinamus > Tinamus guttatus. The sequence goes on along the minus strand of NW_028288985.1, from coordinate 526,943 downwards.
CAGGTGTCCGAGTACCCTGCGCTGTGGCAAGGAGACAAGCGAAAGAGTCAGCTGCAGTTCATCCAGGGAACAGGCAAAAAACCACATTGACCATAAAAAACAATTACTCAATTATTATTCTAATGCACCCCGTGCTAAGATGTAAAGCCAAAGGCAGTTTTCAGTATAGTCCCCATTCACGCCCAAGTACAGTGAAATAAAGAACAAACTGACATCAATTAATGCAGCTCCCGCCTGCTTTCATCAAAGAGGCTGAGATCAAAGGCTCAGCAGCTTGCTCTGTGAGGAGATCCATACGAGATGGTTACATGCATTTAAAACTACCTACCAACAGCTGCATTTGAAATATAAACCACTGTTTTAGCTCTCTTGCCTATCCACAACAGCTGAGGTTGCAGAGCAGATTAGCCAAATGTTGGAACAACCGTCAAGGTCTGCAGGATCTTATCACATTCTCTTCCAGTAATTTGCTTTTAGCAGACTTATCCTAGATTTTAAATCAACTATATATGAAGGTAGACAAATATTTGTATTAAAGGGTAGAGAGAAAGTAATATTCAGAAACACTCATTCTTTGAGGGTCCTTGCTTCTTTTGGGGGCTGTGTTTTATACACACATGCAATGAACCTTCTTGACAAAACCTGTAAGAGATGTGCAGATTTTATTCCCTCTTGCCTTATGAAAAATAGCTAGAAGCAAGTACAGAAAATGCAGTTGTCGGATACTGCTCAGAGCTACAAAAGACTACGAACTATTACAAGTTATGTGAGAAAGTGCTTGCTTGGGCCATGTGAGATATCATTATAACCTAAAATTTTTTTAAAATACCATAAATATTCTCCTTTTCTTTCTATCGTTTCGCAAACCTCTGCCTGGCTAAGACTAGCATAAGAAACAGCAAGAGAAACATCTCTGCACCAGTGAAGAACAGCAGAGATTACTTTTAATTTCTTAATAAAACAATTACTATAAAGAACATACACATTCTTCCTTAAGCTGCCTCCTAGATTGACCCTTTCCCTGCTCAGTCTAACATCCATGAAGTCGGCAGCATCACATCCTTCAGCTGCTTTCACTGGAGTGACTGGAAGTGTGCGCAGGGCTCCGATAAATCTGCCAATTCTATTAATTACTCTCTACTATAGATGGCCTTTGTATTTATGAATGAAGAGCTTATAAGCCAAGCAAAAAGACCCTAAAAGGTAATTTAATTAGTTTGTCTGCAAACAACCCTCCATCTAAACACATCACCTGATTTCCAAGAAGCAACACAGCATCAGCACAGCAGCTTCAGGTCTCAAATGCACCTTCCGTTTCAAAGCCGATTCCACTTTTTTTTTCTTTTTCTTCTAAGTTAAAAAAAAACGTTTCACTGCAGTCCACAGGCCAATAATAATTTCATAGCAGACTCTCTTTTAGCGCATGCATCAAGTCTCCTCCAAAACAAATATAAATCTGTGAATCTAAGCAAAACGCATAATTAGTATCGTATGCTAAGAGGTAGCATTTTTCTCCTCCAATTCTTCATGTACCTTAAAGTAAATAAATTCAGCATTTTGAAATATTTTTAAAATACACAGTAGCAAACAGACTGCTACCATTTTTCAAGTTGAAAATGCTTAAAACATTACACTGCAAAAACTTTTGTGATATTCATTTATTTCCTTGCCACCCCGTCCCCCCAGTCTGTACACTTGCTCTAGAAATGAGGGCAGCAGGGCTCTCCATACACTAATCACTCCTCACATTCCTTATGTCAGCCCTCATGTTCCTTGTTAGCATCAACCCACTAGTTTTTTATGAAACTCATGGAAATTATTCAGAGAAAAGCAGGTTACTCTCCTAAGTTAACCTGAACAATACAAGAAATCTTTTTCCATCAACATTCTGTCATTTGTTTTCTCCTGTGGGGAAAAAATAAATAATTCTTACGCAGAGCCCATTGCTCACCAGAATTACAAGTTTGCCGAGATCTACAACGCCCCTTGCTTTCATTTACAACTGGTAAAATCGCAGTTCCCAGTGGAAATAGCTTTAACTATTAAACTTCTCTGCTATTATGTTAAATGCCTAAAGCCACATTAAATCTTCACAATTTTGAAACAATCAAAATTTCTATATTGAAATATTCTCACATTTTCATGTCTCATATTTTCTTAAATAACATTAGAAAAGACAGACAACCTACTTATATTATTGTAACCTAATTTTTAACTTTCTGCACAACCATTTGCACAAATTCTGGGGTCGCTTTGAATATTAAATAACTCATTTAAACTGCTGCAAATGAAAAGAATAATAAGAAGTTTTAATAAGCAGCATTTAATTTGTCTTGATATTATACAGTCACCACACAAAATGTGCATCTATATATGCTGAAGCAAAGAGGATTGGGCAGTGCAATCACTAACTCTCTAGGCATAGGCAGGACACTTCACACACACGCAAAGCTGAAGGGTCAGAGTCCAGGTAACTGTGGGACGTTCTCCTTGTGTGCACAAGCAGACCACAGAAAGCAATTCAGCTGGTAAGCTGCTAAACTAACAGCAATTAAAATAGAGTTTAAAGGCAAAACTAACAGCAATGTTAAGAAAGTTTTGCTTGCCGACACAGTGCTATAATCTGGAAATATAAGTCCATTATTCATCTCCTATGAAGAAATTGCTGTGCTCAAAAAGAAATTAACAGCCGCTCACAGCAGCACTCAAAGCATGACTCCGTCATGTGTTTACCTGTGATTACACACAGCTGCCTGCAGGTTGGACAGCAGGGAGAGAGGATTAAGCTATTTCAGGTGAAGTTTAGCCCTGTGTAGCTCTGGCAGAGAGAAACAAATTTTTTCCCCCCTCGCAACATCCAGAACAGAGAACATGCCAACCAAGGCATCATCCATAAGCCATGTTCTCCAGGTACCACATGCTGTGGATGAGAGTGAAGCTCCATCCCCAGATTATTTCTTTCCCCCACCATACTTGGAGTATTAAGTTAAGCAAGCTGCTCCCTTGCAGTTAAACCTGCCTTGATACAAGTCCCTACAATTCACGTTTACATCCCTGCAGAGCACACAAATGCACACCCTTCCCACAGAATAGCTCCACTAGCTCATCAGCAATTCCTGCTTCCTCTAAGCACATATTACAAGAAACAAGTTTTGTTTATTGTCACCCTCTTAAGATTCTTCTCAAAGACCCTGCATTCTCATTTCAGCTACAAGTTTGCTCATCTAAACAGTAAAACTGATTTATCTACCCTAATTGCTTTAAGGCAACAACCAGAAGGTAAGTTCCTGAAGACCTAACCCACCTGAACCTGCATCATGTGGGCAGGACGGCGGCTGTGCTGCGACCACTCACTGCCCCGAGCGCAGCCAGGGCCAGCAGCAGCAGGGCTCAGCCGCTCTCCCCCAAGCTAGCCTTGGATTTCAGGTATCTGGTGCTAGAGATGACTTTCCATGCCCCATGCACAAGTACACACAACAAGAGAAGCAACCCTCATTGAAAGCTCCAAGATGCACCAAAACAAACATATTAAAAATTAGTAAAACAGTGTGAAGAGTTTATAATTTTCAGTACATCTCCAATTTGTTACTCATGCCGTTATTCGTAGTAGGGAAGTTGTACAAGCAATAGACTGCTCAGTTCAGTGGCTAAACAAAAATACTGCAGCTCAGATGAACCTGAAAAAAGTGTTAACTCCCCTTTTTGTCGTTTTGCTTTGTAAAGGAAATACAGATGTTAATTTATACTGTAGGGTACCACAGGAACTGGCACCAACACTGCTTAGGCAAGTAGAGATGCTCTCAAGATACTTTTGGGGAAAAAAAAAAAAAAAAAAAAAAAAAAAAGAGAGAGAGAGAGACTTACAGATTTCCATCCCACCGGCAAACCAACCGTGACCATCATCGACACTGTTTCCATTGCTCAAACCAAAGCAAAAAAAAAAAAAAAAAAAATCTCTGTGTTAATGAGATACATTTGGGAACTTTGGGTCAAACCGTACAGTAGTTAGCACAGAGAAAAGAGAGGAAATAACACAAAGCACTTGAGGGGAGTTCCTCACTACATTAATTTTTAGCCTGGCAGAATAATACTCATTATAAGATCCCACAGATGAAAACTAATGTACTGTGAATTTTATACCACTTCATTATAATTCAAATGACTTTCTTCCTTCTTACATTTTCACTGTTTGATATACTAAAATGCCTCTTTTTATATAGCATAGGAATAATATCACTGTTCATCAGATAGTGCATTAAATAAGCAATATTCAACAACTATGTATGGCTGAATATTATTCAAAAGCCTTGTGCTAAAAAAAAAAAAAAAAAAAAAAAAAAAAAAAAGGCTATTTTATATCAAAATATCACCTGCAGAACACGGTAAAGAAGTACTAACAAACTAAAGAGCCAAGAGCTCCCTAAGGGAGAAAGGGACCCTTTTATGTTTAAAAATTCATATATACTCTTTCAAAAAATCTATATTTATGAGAAGCATTTCAAAACAGACTCCTTCCAACTTTTAACATTTATTTGCAAAGCTATATCTTATCTTCCTATCTTACCTATGAACTAATAAGCACCTTCCATACATTAAATAACAAACCGATGTTTTTTAAACCACTGGTGAAGACTAGCATCCTTTTGTGCACAGATAATGGCACCAAAAAAGGTAAGTTCTGGATCCTTGATATTTACTCATCATCTTTCTTATTTTCCTTTCAAAAACTCAATGTTATTACTGTATAGGAAAAAAAAAAAAAAAAAAAAAGCTTTTGTTTACTTTTAATATTGGAGTATTTTCTCTCTTGCAACCTTATTCTGCAATACATGCTGCAGTCACCTATCCCAAAAATATTAGTCCAATTACTTTAACCATAAAATTAGACTAATAAACTATTTTCTTGTGCTATGAATGGCTCACTCCCAGGCTCTTGATTTTTCATACAAACAGTTAATTTTAATGCATATCAACTTTTTTCCACTGCTACTGAAAAAAAAAGTCTCATTAGGGACAAAACAATTTCTGCATCAGCTCATAAAATGATTTTTTTCTTTAGTCACTTAAATTCTCCAGCCTTTTACTGGAAGCTTCCTCTTTTTGGACAAAATTGACATATTCCTATACCTCTTAGTTTTATGTTTTTTTTCTCCTAGTTTTTTTTAGAAATGGTTATGACCCATAAATATAAAAGCTTAAAGGAAAATTAAATGTAATTCACCCCACACTTGCTTCCACACAAGCTTCCTCGCAGGTCTTGACCTGTGACACTCACTTAGAGCAAGAGCCACAAGGCAGGTAACCTGCCCGGGGCTGCAGAAGGGCTGGGGATGAAGGGGGACGGCTCCTCGCTGGGAGCTGCCTTGGGGCAGGGAACGGGCCGGAGGAGCGAGACCATCTCGGCAGCTTCAGCCAAGACATGGCTGAGAGGCGGCCACTCTTCAGAGTCCACACATCCCTGAGGAAGCTCATTAAAAGGAGAAGATTAAAGCTGTGACCCCTCAAGGTCACCCATCCTCTCATAAGAGTCTAGATAAAAGTACTGAGAAAACTTTGGAGATCTTTGAGTGCACCTGAGGGACGTGGGGACTCGAGTCCCAGCAGAAGCTGGGGCAGAGATTATTCAGAGACAAAGAAACAATGTGTAGGAAGGAAATGGAGGAGTTTGTTGTGCTGACCGGAGTCAGCTTGGAAGAGCATCACTGCACATGACCCCTGGCCATGTCCCCGGCTTGCTGCCACAGCAGCCTGCGCTCAGTGGGACTTGCCCCAGCACCGCTGTCTGCTGCCCCAAACGCCTCCTCTCAATGAGCCCTCTCAGGCCTCCCTTTCCCTGCAAATTCTTCTCAAGAATTTCTTTGGTGCGATGGAAATGCCTGCTAGGGACACACAACCTTTTCAAATATGCTGACCATGCCGTGAGCCTCATTTGCATCGTAAGAGACCTCTCTGTCTCCCGGGGGACTAACTGCCTTCCCGGCACCGCTGCACAGCCGCTCACTGCGGCACCGCCGCGCGTTCGGCCTTCCCATCGCTCCGCGCCTGCCTTCCACGTGCTTCGACACTCGTCTATGATCACGGGAAGCATGAAATCGAAATAAGGCCTCATAGATAGGGTTTATCCTGTTCACCACTGGATTACCTGCTGCAATCATTCAATTTATGATTTTTAAAAGGGATAACAAATTAAATTATTCAATTAGAGAATTCTACAGAGTGGATAGATTATTGCACGTTAAAAAATAATTGATGCACATTATAATAAATGTTTAACAACTAGGAGTTCAAACACACCCTGATTGTCTAGAAGTCCTCCCTTTGCCAAAAGAGCCGTATATCAGGGCAGTGCAACGCCAGCTTGGGCTCTCACACAGCCATCCTGAGATAACACATGATTAATGAGGCTACATATCCATAGTCTCTCCTGCAGTCAGATAGGATGGCATTTTAAAGCATGCTTTCAATATAATGCGAGTGAAATTATCTCAATATGCAATAAAATTCATTTGTATCAGAATCCTGGCAGCCATAGAATTCACTTTTTTAAAATGAGAAAGCATCCAGCAGACACAGCATTCAGTTGACAAGAGCTCATTAGTTAATGTGACACAAGCTATAGTGAATTTTTAATTTATTGCAGTGACCCTGCAATATAAGAAGTCTCTTGGCAGATTTCAGATTTCAAGTAAGCCTTTCCCAGCAATACCTTATTTTCCTTTTCTCCTAAAATGGAATAGCGTAAGCGGAAAGGACTAGAATCTTAGTTTAGACAAAAACCTTCTCCATTCCCAACATCATAAGAAACTTGTATTTTTGTTCCAAAATTCTTAAAAATATATATATATTCTTCTCAGTTTGTTGTCTTTCTTCAAGGTGTTCTCCCCATTTGCTCCCCTCATTCATTCTTTCTGTAAAAGTGATTGAACACCAGACTAAACGCTCCTCTGGAAATTAACCCATCCTTAATGAGATGCACCTCAGTGCTTTTGGGGTCTGAGAATATGCAGATTATAACAACAGAAACTATAGTTAAGATAAATGATTGCCACTGACATGACTACAACCTTTTGTTGCTGTTTCAAAGTCTCTGTCATGGTTTGCTAGCGCTTTGAGTAAAGAAATAGCCATAATAAAAACCTCCACTTTTCCTATTTAAAATCATATCAATGAACAATTTCTATACACCTAAGAAGAGACTAAGATTATGATCAGCTAATAGCAAAAGTTTGGTTACACTGCAGGTTGTATTTATTCTAGAGAGAACAGGGTAAAAATAGGCAAGAGGACTGCGAAAGATAAAGCACAGAAAGGTAACGATACTCAAGACACTAAGTTTAACTCTGGCATCCCCTTGCAAAGCCCTCCTGAGTTTTCCATTTAGCCTAAGGCTGTCCTGTTCAAATGAATTTATTCCTTTCCATTTTAGGAGAAATATCTGCAAAAAACAGGAGGTGTTCTGCAGATTTTTCCTGATAAGAAAGCAAGGTACAGTCAGGTATCTTCAATGTAATCCTCTCCGTGAACAAAGGAGGAGCAAAATCCTCCCTTTGAGCAGAGGAAGACTCAGAGAACACTATTTTTGCTTACCACTCCTTGATCCTTTGTGTCAGTGCCAGGCTGAATCTGTCTTCTAATCATCCTTCTGAGTACAGGGCTCTACTCCTGCCACATGCCAGCACAACAAAACACTTCCAAACTACTGGCCAAGCACAGTTCTCCATCCACGAGTTTCTGATTCCAAAAACCGAGACCACAGGCTTCAATGTTCGGCATCCAAATATTATATATATAAGCATAATTAATTATAATCCATTTTAAAAGACTATTTGTTTATCAGAAAAGTGTGTGAGCCGTATTAGAAATACTGTGTTGGGATACTTCCACTGGTAGGAAAGCTTATAAATTTTATCAAGAAACTGTGAGCCAAATTCATGCAACACCCTTTGTGGTTTTTCTACAACTGCAATTTCAGAAAGCCTTGAAGCTGCTGATCAAAAAAGGATTGTAAATCCTATTAAAATGGATTAATGGAAACACTGCACATTGCTAAAAATACCAAGCATAATGTGAAAAATTTTTCAAATGTTACCATTACACTGATAACATACTAGAGGAGAAAGAAAGGAGGAAGAAAAAAAACACGTTGGATTTCATTTTGACTTTATAGCATATCTTGCCATCCCAAATAATACTGGCATAAAAGACTAAAAGTAATTCTGGAATAGATTCACTTGGTTAAAATCAAATCAAGTGGGCATGCTAAAATCTCTTACTATTTTATGTTGCTATTCCTCATGATGGTGCCCACCTTTTCTGCCATATTGGACTTCAGAGGTTTCAATGTTTTTCAGGTTGAGCCCTATATTTGTAGCAGGGTTCCTTCCTAGGTCCTTTTGACTTTGTTTTGTTTGAGGAAATTTGTTTTATATTGTAATTGGTTAGTACTTATAGAACACATTTTTATAGGAGACTATAATGGTTACCACTAACTTTCAGAAACAAAAAAGGAACTTGCCAGATGTTTGTAGAGTACAATCACCTCTTAATCAATCAGCTATTAATCGGTTTAGTTGATAACCCTTTAAACATTTCTAATGGAGCCAACAGAACTATTTATATTCAGAAAACTGTGCATGTCCACGACTGTTTGCAGAACAGAATTTAATTTATAGCAGCCCCAATTATCCCCTCATTTAAACCAGTGATGATCAGTATAAGTTTAAAGATTTGAAAACTCCAGCACTCTAGACGCACTCGGCGTAGTTAATCAAGATATGTGCAACTATTTCACTGACATACACTTCACATTCTTATACAGTCAAAAACACCACCAGCCCTTAAAATAGTCCAAAAGCACCTAGTGCAGCTCTCTCTGCCTCCCTATGAAATGCATCCAAAGCAGGTAAGACACGACCATCACAAAATACAGATTTACGTCACCGAACCTGGCTACCTTCCAGGTGTGCAAGGCTCTGGGGTTTTTGTAGGAGAACCACCACAAACAGCCAGAGCCTCCCCTCTGCCACCCCCATGCACCAGAGCTTAGGACTGGAGTGCAAACTGCACAGGAAGATTCAAGAAAGGGATAGTTGAAGTGACCACTACTTCCAGACATCCATTCAGTTCCACTCTAGGGTGATGGATAAGACAGGTAAATACTCCTCACTGCCACAGTTCAGGATTTTAATATATAAGTCATCAAGTTACACGGGAGATTTTAGAGCTCACAGCACTCTACCATTTTGCAGGAGCTGTAATTTTTGAGAAAGAGCAGAGAGCGACATCTCAGTTTGACCTAGCTCTGTCCCAAATCAGCAGTCATAGCAATTAGGAATAGTCATTCACCTTTCAGTTTACTGATAAAGCTCCAATATTGACATATTATTTCTCTCGATTTCATCTCTTTTAGAATTTGTTTTCTACTCAACTACACAGATACAAAGAGCTACATATATCTCTGAAACAGCACATTATAGTCTTCACTCCATGGGAGAAAGCAAAAATCTGTTGTTTTCTCTTTAATTTACTCATCAGAAGGGGTTAAATTGTCCATGTTACTCCAAACGTTTCACTATAATAGACCAGTGTTCAAGTGAAAAAAAAACAGTGAAGTCTTAAAAGCCTATAATGTTTTAAAAGTGTAAAATATTAGCACTATTCTAATATATAATTACTAGAAGCTATTACATAACATTGCCAGTCATTCTCCTCTATAATAACGCTTTAAACTAAAAATCCACCAACTCATTTAACATATGCAAGTTAAAGAAAAGAGATAGAAAATTATGTAAAGACTTTAAAATTCCCAGGTTTCTAACAGTACTAGAATTGTTGCTTTCTGGATTGATTACTGGCTTTCTTCCTTTGTATAACATCCAGAAGTATAGATAAATGTTTCTTTAAGGAAAGTATTGAAATCAAAGAGTTCTGTTGCTGCATACAGTAGGAGGCCCTTTACACACAAGGTCAGCATTTATCCAGCATGTGGAATAAGTGGCCAAGAAAAAGCCAGTGTCTATGTACAACACAATAAGGAGGTCTCACGCACAGAGCTCAGTTGTGTTAGATGATGTCAGCTTGGCTTTTGCTTAAATCATATGACACTGATTTAAGATAGATATGGAAATTTCAGTGCTTGTCAAGAGTTAACCAAATAGCATCAGCTAAGCAGTAGCACTTGTTCAAAAATCTGCTGTTCTCATTTGAGGACTCTAACACGCACACACAGGGACAGCAAGGCTTTTCCCACAGCCTCCTGTTTAAATGTCTCTTCCACTAACTGCAAAGGCAGCAGCAGGTCATTTGCCTCCAAATGAAAAAGCCAATTCCATGGCAATTATTCAGAAAATTAATCCTCCAAACAAGGAGTTTTGTTCCTTAAGCCTGGCGTTGAGGAGGAGGCTCATCCCTTCTTCTGCAGGGATGGATGGAGCTCAGCGAGGCAAAGCAGCACGGCTGCTCGCAGGGCACCTCGGGCCCTTGCTCATCTCCAGAGCGTTGGTGGCAATCCAAGCTCAGGAGCAGCAGAGAGGCTGGATTTGGAAGCTCCTGGAGGGGACCTGCCTGAGCCCTTCCCTTGAAGGAAGGAAATCAGGAATCAAAACATTAGGTATGGACTAACAGAATCAATGAAGAATGATGCAGCTTCCTTTGCATCACTAGCTTTATATACTGATCTGTGGGAAATATAAATGTGGAAGAGATCTTTTCAAAGCTAAATACCTAGCCTCATTTTCTCTCCTCATCATTTCCATACTAATATTTTTACAATGGGATGATTGTAAGCCCAATTCTTCCCTGTTACTCAGGGAACACTGACAACATAGTATTATTTTCTGCAATCACCAAGTCATAGAGAATGTGACAGTTAGTTAAATAACTGCTAAATGCAAAGCCTAGGCAAAACACGCTGCTCAGCTTTGGAAGCAGGGCACAGCCATCTCCTTAATTCAGCTAAGATTCCTTGAGCAATGCAAGTAAATAAACACATCTGTGATTATGGCCATGGGAACAGAACAGGAAAAAGGCTGTTATCATCTCCAGACAGACTCTTATCAACACTTCCATTAAAGCACAGTAAACTGCTCCCAATGATAAAATTACCAGTAAGGAATTTTAAATGCATTATTGATGTACTCTTGGGGGCCAGCAAGCAGTTAACCCTTGGTGGTAAGTATGAGTGTTAATATCTAGCAAAGAGGATGCCACTAAGCTACTACAATTTTCCATTTAAAAACTAATATTTTCCTCTCAAGCCATTAATATGCACATTTCCAAACTTGCATCATGCTGGGCGCCTTCATCACCTTTTTAAGCAAATTAAAGTTGAAGGTAATCAGTATCTCATAAGAAGGCATCTTCAGCATCTTACTATACACAATTCTTGTTCATTAATGGAAAAGAGAGACTGAGCATGCAAATTTGGGGGGTTGTTCCTACAAACTAATAAAAATATCACCCTTCTTACAGAGGCATCCATTATTTTCACCCAAAAGAAACGCATTTGTCCTGAGCTCTCCGAACAGCAGCACCCGCAGTTGCTTGTCTTTGTGCTTCTGTTAAAGCACAAATTAAACATGCAGGATAAATTACCATGTGTCTGAAACTGTAAATATTGATGGTTGTTTAGTTTACAAACCTTAGTGTAATTAGTACTTGGTGCTGTTTAAAATCACTATGTTCCTTGGGTCCTTTACTTCACCACTTTGTTTTAAAACAATTTTTCAGCCAAAGCGTCTTCTGAACTTTTCTGAGTTTTCCCTGCTGGATAAATCATTGCACTAACTGTTTATCAGAAAGCTGCAGGCTGCCACAGAATTAGGATAAAAACAGGGACCCTATTTAATTCTCTCCGACAGCATTTCAGCATACAAAAACTGCAGAGAGAAAGAGCAGGAGAGAGCAAGAGACTCGTTACAAGTTACACAGCTAAATATACCTTTTAACAAAGGTAAGACTTTGAGGGCCACTTTTAAAATTTATTTTGTGGACAACATACAAAATCTGTCAAGCAAAGTGTGAAATGCACAGGGCTATAAACTGACTTGATTAAAGCATAGCTTCTGCAGGGGCAAACCTATGTGCCACCTACATCCAGGATCCTGCCAGGAAATATCATTCACAACAGAAGATTTCCTAGGTTTTTGTCTTAGCTAACCTCAGAGGGAAGACCTAGAAATCACTCCAACTCATGCCTGTTACAAAACTTAATGATAGTCACAGTGACTTTTTCTGGCCAGGATGCACTCAAGGGCCTCAGTTCATTGTTACAGTTTCACAAGGAGAAAGAAAGGCCACCAAGTGAGAAAATAAAAAGCATTTTACAGTAAGTTAGGCACATCTGACATTAATTTCAGGGGAAGAAACATGTCAGTACTATTTTACAGGGCTTTTTTAGACTACTGCAACATTCCAACACTATAACTTCAAAGATCATCATTGCAAATTCATAAAACTAACATCTGCTTTACTATCTTTTTTTCTTAAGAATCACATGTGCTTTGCAAGAGTCACCTAATAAACTGCATGAACATAACTGGTTAGTTAAAAGGTAACTGAGTCTTCTAAAGCATGGCTCAACTCCTCCGCTCTGTAGTCACACTCTAAAGATGTGCTTAAGTACAAGGTAGCAGAAACTTGCACAACTTCTTTATACTAGTTGTTTAGTTATCAAAGAATGAGTGGTGATAAATATGTTATTCCACATTTGAAAGTGAAATGCAGGATGCCAGAGTGAATTCATTTTTCTATATGCTCATCACCACCTCACGAACACCGTATTTTACCCAGTCTGGTTAGATTGCTTTTCGGACTAGATGTGAAATGCTTGCTACAGTCCAGCAGATATTTTAGTCGCTATTACATCTTGGCTCAGGTTTCCTAACTGCCCTCTTTGTCACATCTGAAATCCAAGCAAGCCAATTCCTGGATTTATCAAAAGATTGCTAGGACTAAAAAACCCCAAGTAGTATGAATGTGCCTGGACAAATAACTAGCTGTTCTTGTATCTTCCAGGTAAGAGGAGAAGAAACAAATTCTTGCTCACCACATGCTCACCTAACTCCTCTTGTTTCATATTTGGTACAAAAGGAAGAAAAAAAAAATCCAAACCACCTGGAACACAGGAACTAGGCTACCCCATACTCAGAGCCTAAGCACCAAAACATGTTGCAGCTGCTTCAGTCACTTTAGGGTCTTAAAGGGTAAAAAGGTAGACTTGAGACTAATAGAGAAGTTGAATTCAAAATTAATTTAAATTGCTTCTCTTTCCCATTTTTCCTCACAGATTTATATTTACGTTAAGTATTTAATCCTCCACCACTTTAATAGCATGAAATGCACATATTAATATTGCTTCCTAAAGTTTTTCTGAAATAAACATGTAGCTTGGATCTGGACATTATTTTTCCAGTTACATTTACAGAACAAAAGGAAATAATTTCCAGGGAAAAACATCAGTTCCCACAACATTTGGTGAGACAACACTTTCCCATCTTCCATCAGTAACCATCTATTTCCAGAGTTCACTCAGCAATACGTGAAATGTGAACTGACATAATGCGGCAAATGTGAACTGGGCCAATGTTGCAAAACAGTTTAACACACATTTGCACCATTTTACGTTCTCATATCCTTGGGGTAAGTTATGAAATACCTTGTTCAACTAAGTACGAACAAAAGTTTCCAGGAATTAATTATCCCAAAGCTCTCTGTTTCATGAATACCTCTGTGGCAATTGCAATGCTCACAGCAGAGTCTAAAAGCAGTGCCCAAGCAACCACAAACAAGTGAATTACACTATTTGAACTGACTGAAACAGTAACAAGGAAAACATACAAAATAAAAACAAATGGTTATGCAGAGCCATTCCTTCAGTTTGAGTAGACACACAAACTCAGTGAAAAATGCAGAATGGGACTTAAACATATTATTGCTAGCCATGCTTTAGAACTTGTGCACAAACACTCTTATAATACTGGAAATATATTTCATATACTAAAAGAAAAATCAGCAAAACATGTGTATGCCCGTAATGCCAGCATGGTCCTTGGTGCCAAAAGCCAGTCTCCTGTCAAACAGACTGTGTCCATTCAGCCTTTGGCAACACTGGCATCTTAAAATTTCAGTTTCAAAATAACTGGAAAAAAAAAAAAAAAAGAAAGAAAGAAAAAAGGCAAAACAAAGATCAAGATAGCTGGAGGAGGAATCCCACGCATACAACACTTAAATCACTATGAGAATTTTTAGTAAAGCAGCATAAATTAGTGAAGCAGCTAGAGACTGCATTGTATACAATATTATGCCAGTATTGCACAGAGGTGGATTCTTCCAGCAGCCAAGTATTTCAGGGAAATTAAGACCACCAGAGAAGACCCTTTTTACCCTGTAAGTCCAGGCACAAGCTAATGTCTCCCTTGGGTCTTGACATCCACCCAGTGAAGCTCAGCCACACTGACATAGAAACTATTGACGCTCCCAAAAACTACAGAGAATGTTGGAAAGCAACTATGATGATTACAAACAAGATTTCCCCATTTAACTCCCTGCTTTTCAATTTTGCTTCTCCACCCAGGTGATAACAAGACTATGAAGAATACTAGAACATAATTCACTAATTTTAAACTCAGAAAACCAAAAGGTATATGTTCATATATATATATATATATACACACACACACACTTAAAAAAAGGCTTTAAGTAAATAACAGGTTTGCTTAACCAGACATTTCCTGTATCTTGAATAATTAACAAAAAAGTGTTTACTAACAATTATATAACAGCTTGTGTAGTAACACAAGGAAGAGAGAAACATTTAGCACTGCCTCTCATAAATAATTCAAAAGGTCTAATTTGCCATAATCATGTCTGGCATTTATCTTCAGTAAATAATGTATTAGGCATATACTGTGCACTGCTTCCTACAGTAACTACTAAAGAGCATTAGGAACGAACCCATCTGTGTTTTGCATTCTGTAAATCAGGCCAGCTCTTGCATGCATAAAATGATTGCTGATGAAGCCATTTACCTACGCAGTGGATAGAAGTGACATCTTTTAATGTAAAATTAAATAAAAATTATAGAAACTGCAACACAGATGAGGATTTTTTGTATACCATAAATATTCATAGCTTCCCAAGTGACAAAGCACACCTCAGAAACCATAGGAACGGCTCTAGGAAAAGAGTTGGGTCTTCCACATGCACAGTGCCACTGACAGGTTAATTTGCATAAGAGCAAATTAACATCTCAAAAGCCTCCTTTCTGCAAGCATTTGCAAGAAATCACCCCCATTACAGTAAAATCAGTGCAACTACCTGGGAACAGCAGAGGTGGGAAACTCTAATCCAGGCTCAGCTGCTTTTAACATCACTGTCTCAGATAGTTTCACCTATATTGGTAACCTCTGATTACTAATACACAGAAGCAATGAAAACACTTTTTTGTTGTTTGCTTTGTTAGGTTGTGGATTTTTTTTTTTGATTGTTCGCTTTTCAGTTTTAGATTCTTTCATTTTTGCCTCTTATATCTACAGATTGTTCCTTTTGGGTTTACAAGTTTGCAAATGATAAAGAATTGGATTTTATCACATCTTCCTCTTTTTAGAATTGAGGAATGCTACAATGCAATGACATCTGTATTACAGCACATCTTTAAGCCACATATTTCATCTGTTGATCAACCACTAGTAAGAACACAAAACAGATTATGCAACCTGAGCATAAAATAAGGATTACACTTCTGTTACACTCCATTTCATTAGTTTTTTGAACTTTCAGTTCAGTGTGTATATGACAAATATTTAAAGAAAGCAGAAACTTCCCAAATACTACATGCTTTGTCTCTTTGAACTGTTTTTAGTATTGCACATACCTAAGGCTTGCAACACAATTCCCAGTTTACAAAAAATAGTTTTCTTTAATTACATATTAACTCTCTAGTTTTCATTTCATATTAATAAAGGAAATGAAAATCATTATTTCTTGCATCATTTATCTTTCTGATATCCTTGATTTAAGTTGTCTAATAACAATTCACACAGTAAGTACCACCCTTACAAACCCCAAGGAGTATACAGTAAACACACCACAGTAAATTCAGCAGAACTAACCTTCCAGGCTCTTGAAAACTCACTTTTATTAATCTATTTAGACTCTCTTTGCAGAAGGAAATTCTAACTATTAAAAAATTTTAAAAAAATTTAAAAAAGTCTTCAGCAGGAGAATAAAGAGAGTAAATCAAATAAGCCTTCTGCATCTTGTTTGGAATCACGTCTGCATTAAATGATATGTGGGAAGAAATGCACCCTTATCATGAGAGAGAGGCCCGTGAAAACAAACAAAATATGGAAATACCTATGCTCCAAAGACTCAGCCAAAGAGCAAAAAGCACACAGGTAATTTTGAGACATAATGAAGGCAATAGGGATTAGATAATGCTATGTATCTCAAATCACACAGTGCTGTAACGAGGCTTTCTGCAAAAATCTTCTGGTCAGCAATCTCGGCCAGGATTAAAATACCAGTTATCTGCACCTAGTTTCTTAATATTTACTTATTAATTTTCCCCTTAATTATCAAGGCTGCCTGAGAGGCTATCATGTGAAGCTCAACCACTAAATATTTACAGCGCAGAAAATATTTACTATAACATATCTACTTCACTTGAAGTTGTTACCGATTAACTTTAAAAAGGCAAGAGTATTATGAATTATTACACGTGAAACAATGCTGAGTATTTTTGCTCATCAGGACATTTTATAAGGTCAAAAGAAAAACCTCTATCTCCAGGTTCAGAGTCCTGTTCAAGAGAGGCATCACTTTCACCGTGGAAATGCCTCCTAGCAGTTCATGAAGTCCAGATAAAAGCTCATTTCATAAGTTACGAAGAAAAGGCAAAACATAACAGGACCTTAAAAAAAACCCCATATAATCCGGACAGGTGCCGGGCACTAAGTATTTGGTGTATCCAGGCAAAGTAGAGTGCTCATATCTGAGCTACTGCCATATTCTCAAGCAGAAAAACAACGTCCAACAATTGCAATGCCTAAACAGCCCTAGAGGAAACTGTAGCCCAAGGGGTCTTTCACTAGTGCCACTGTGTCACTAAACCACTGTGGAAAGCTGTCACTAAGACCCTGCTAGCGAATAAAGTCCATCTGCTCTGGGCAACCTTGGGGCACCACACTCCTGGTTACCCTAAAACTTAAAGCTAACTCAGAACCTTCCAGCTCACAGATCTTTTTAACTTCTCAAATCAGATTAAACAACCCTGAATACCAAGAAATTGTTATGCATAAGACTTTGGAGATAGAGCGACACAGATATAACTATATATATTTCTACATACACACAAATACAAATACTCAAAAGCCATACTGTAACTGTAAATGTTAACTGAGGAAATAAAACAACAAAAATGTTCCTATAGTTACAAAGCAGAAGCAAAGTTGGATAAGAAAGGGCACTTAAACTTCTGAAAAGGAGAAATAACAAGGGTGGAAGGGGCCGGGAGCTTAGATAGGAGGCTTTTCCAGCACTCGGGCTAAAGGCAGAAGTCAGCCTTCAATAAAATGCTTTTTTTCAGATAACAAGGAAGAAATACAAAAATAAATTCAGCCAAGAAATCCATGGCAATTCCAGCTCTGTGGAGTCAACTTTCACGGTTTTAGCTGTTATAAAGCTACTATATATAGGCTGGGGAGCTTCATACTTTCCTATATGATACAGATAATGACTGCCAAATCCAGCAACCAGACACCCAGCAAAACCTCAAGGTGAATAAAGCGATAAATTAGAATGAAGTCAGTTCCAATATCTGCCTTTCCATAAAGTGATAAAGAGCAAGAAAATGCATATGATTGAGTATATTATACTGTTACTCTTGGGGGAACTGGACATCGCAATTGAGATATCATCTATTGGGCGGTTAGAAACAGAGTTTAATTTCAAGAGCAAAGAAGTGGCAAGTAGCAACTAGAATCAGTCTAAATCATTTCATTTTTGATTTACAGCAAAATCTTGGTTTGAGTATCAGATTAACATTGGACAGCGCAATAGTAAGTGAACTGCAATAAGTTTTTTTCAGGCAGAAGAGAAAAGGGGGATGAGATGCAGAAGGGGAAGATATTTTTCAAGAAAATATTACAAAAGAAAAAAAGAAAAAAGTGAGCTACAAAAGCCAAAAATATTTTTAAAGAATTTTTTCTTTTAATGATAGAAAATAAAGAATAGTTGTCATATTTAAAGCCGTTTTTAAATACATGAATTTTATACAACAGATACATAGACAACTCATTTTGTAATTTTATAATTATGGGTTATTTTTTAGATCCTTATCACTCGCTCTCTTGATCCCTGATCCCACACAGGACACAGCCAGGCCACACCAAGATCTCCCATATAGCCTCTGTATCCCCACAGAAAGCTAGCGAAAACATAAAGAAACCCTCTATGTGTCTGGAGAGACTCAATGAAGATTCAGAGCAGCTGATCCTCCTTCAAATCCTTGTAAGGGCAGGCAGATCAGTAAAAGATTTAGAACAGCAGTCTTCAAAGAGCTAGGACTGTTCCCCACAGCATATAAACCATCAAATTGCCTAACAGCTAATGCGCACACGGCAGCTGCTTCCTCCCAACTCGCTTCCTTGCTCTCAAAGGCGTTTGCATCTTTGCACAGGCTGGAACAGGGTCCTCAAAACATCTCTCACCAATTACCACACATTGTGTCTCGCTGTCATTGTCGTACAATGAAAACGTTGCATTTTAAAAGACAAAGCAAAGGGAACACAAAACTCACTGGTGCTATTGTGGTTATATCATGATTGATATCATTGATGATCACAGGGCTATTGTAAAACATAAACACACCTTTATCATACAAGACTTGTAACTCAAAAACAAAATTGCTTATTATATTTCTATAGCATTCTTTCCTCCTTTGGAAAACACTCACTTTGCTAACAAACTTTTAAGAAAAACTATAATTTGGAAAGTAATTGCAATTGTAATGGAGATTCTCAACTGAACTCGCACTGCATCATGTAATTAAAAGAGCCTATTTTGCTATTCTATAAGCTTTTTATTTCAATATTTGTGAATAATGAAATAGACAGCAACAAAAGCAATAGAGTACAATAGTACAAAAAGTACATAACAAAAGAACTAACCATATTCATTAATACAAAAGAATGTCAAAGAGGTGAAGCTGAGAACACATATAGACCTCAGGCAACAGCAACATTTGGGAGGAGAAAAACTTAAAAAGAGCATCCTAAGAGCACCCTAAAAATCTGTGATTTGTATGTCTGACTACATTCTGAGAAACACAAGGCACACAAAAATGGGAGCTTTTGCGTCATTCTCCTTCCTCTCCAAGATCTTGATTGCACTGTTGCTTTTCATCATCACACACGTGCCACACATGGCCAAAATATCATTCACAGCTGCTTAGCCTCCTTTAACAACATACCTATCTTGACCACAATGACACTTGAAGGTCAGTGGACATTTATAACAGACTGAAGTTACCTTTTTCTAAACCA
Source organism: Tinamus guttatus (assembly GCF_059628265.1). Classification (NCBI taxonomy): domain Eukaryota; kingdom Metazoa; phylum Chordata; class Aves; order Tinamiformes; family Tinamidae; genus Tinamus; species Tinamus guttatus. Next base: position 507,402 of record NW_028288985.1, on the reverse strand, counting down.
AGTCCTCCTGCAGCACCATAGCCAACTCCTTTACTGCCCAGTGTGCACCTCGGACACCCAGCTACCTTCTCCAATCTGTCTGCAGCTGCCTCAGAACAAATATTAGTATCATAATGAGACAAAAAATGTCCTCCACCTGGCAAAATATCAAAGTGATTTGAGTATTTATATTATAAAGAGTTACAATTAGAACGCAGTGAATATATTTCAGTTTATTAGTCTAGAAATACAAAGCATTAGACAAGCACCAGCTTGATGTGCCCACCAAAGTGCTCTCTTCTGGGGGACACTCGCACATGACAAACTGCACAGAGATGTGCACAACCACCCTGAAGAAAATCCAGGTGCCCTAAAGGTTTCCATCTCAACCTTATCATGTTTGTCTTCATCTTGTATCTACGTCTCTACAAGCTACTCACTCAGTTCTCTTTTAGAATGTGGCTTTGCAGTAGAAACTAATGGGACCATACGGCCTTTTGCCCCAGCAGTGAATATTATGAACCTTTTAAACCTGAAGTAAACTATGATAACGGTAATTAGGTAAATAATTGCAACTAATATATTAGCATTTAGCATCTTAACAAAATGTAGATCTAAAATCTCACCCACAAAATTCTTCTGTATTGGAATATTAGCTCATTTGTCTATCAAAATGAAATTTTAATGACACTACGTTCATAAAGTGAAACCAATAGTAGTAGTAATGTCTGCAAGCCTTGCTTATAACTACAAGGCATTGTTTTTTCTAGCATCAGTTGATGTTCAAGTCATCTAGTCAGTGGCAGTGATCTTCTAAAAGCCTCAGCCAATATCCATCAAGGGAGTAGAACATGTTTCCAGCACAGTTTTCTAAACTTTATCTAAGCACCTTCCTAGTGAGGAATGTGCTGAAAACTCCAGAGTGCCTGACATGCTCTCATTTTACTCTATTAATACTTATATATGTAAAACACAAACACTCGGGCATATTTACTAGGATTTTACACGAAGAGAAAAGTTGCAGAAATACTCTTACTATATTAACCTATTACTATGGTTTATTCCTCTTTTTAATTATTCCTTTCCAACTTCAGTTTTAAAAGAAACAATCATTGCTAAATTATACCAGGTTCTAAATAAATACGGTCTCACACAACTTTGGTATGCAGAGGGAAATTAAATATTTGAAGAGCACAGAATGAGTTTTAAAACAAGAATATCTGCCAAAATAGCTTTTTTGCAACTACCATAATTGCATAAGATTTCAGGTTTTATCCATAACATAGTTCTATGCTTCTGCAAAGGAGGCTGAAATTTAAGCAGAGCAACAATTCAGTCACTGAAATACCTTGCTCACAACCAGAACTCATCACCATTCAAAAAGCTCTGCAGATTGGCACTGCACCAAAAGACCTTCCATTCTAAATGAGATAGTTTGACTGCTCTTTATGTTAGGAAATCCAATTTTATCTTTGTCCCATTTAATAAGAAGTTTCTGATAAATATTGTCAACATCTATTATATGTATGAAGTATAAAAAAAAACTGCCTTCTTAACAAGACTGAGGAGTAAATGAAATTATCGAACTGATGTTGCAGCTCTTGGCTGATATTCTGCATTTGAGTAGAGCCTCACCCACTCTGCCTAACTGTTTTAGGAGAGGCAGCAGTTAAATCACACTTTAGAAGGTTCTGCAAACTTCTATTGCATTAACAAATCTAATAGGTGCAATGAAAACACAGCTAATGCTAATGAGGGGCACTACCAGGATTCTTAATGATAGTCTACTAGATATCCTAAAGAAAATAGGATTGGGGGGAATGCAATTTATTAATATTTGTGAAATAACAGACCTTAAAGATTTTTTGATTTGAAGATAACTCACATCCATTGCAAGTTTGATGTAGCTATATTTTCTGAAGTGTCTGGCAGTAACTTAGCTTTAATAAATGCTGTTACTACTCCTACAGCTGCCACAACGGAGCAGTGTTTGCCAAATTCTTATTCATCATTGCAAATCTCAAGCTAGTTGATGCCTTTTTAAACACTCTTTTCTGGAAACAATTTATCACATATAAATTCATCTCTAACCAAAAAAATACATCTTCATTTTATGATTTTGGAACTCACCCGGAAAATCATTAACCCACAAGATTAAAAACTAGAGAAAGAAAGAAGGTGAAGCGTACTGTTTTATCTACAGAATTCAAATCCATCTCCTGCTTTCATGGCAACTCTCTCAATTTCTGATTGCTTATGACTGGTAATTATTAGGCAATAAAGGTTTATTCCCTTATTGCTTGCTCAAGAGATCCAGCAGATAATCAGCAAGATCAGTCACACTAGCAAGGCCATCAGTTAAGCGCAGAATTTGCCTTCTACACTGTATATTTTGAGGTTTCAATTCCTCATCCTGCATTTTCAAAAGTCTCTCGCCCTGGTATCTCATGAGTAGCAATTTTCAGAGCCAGTTGTGCCACAGCTGGCTTGCAGAAAAACAAAGCTGGTAAATGACTGAGCACTGGAGCACAACGAGAGCTTCAGTTTGCATTTGTGACAAAAGAGTTCCTTCTCCCATCAGTGCATGTAGCAGTATCTGTGTTATCAAACTGCCCTTCACACACTTCAGCTGTGTGAGAGTAACACAATATTTGATAAGAAAAACTAAACAACTGAGAAAACTGAAGTTTGATATTGGTACAATTAGTTGTTTCCTTCATTCTCTCATTGTAGATTTAAAAGAGTGTAGACTACTTTCATTTGTTATTTAGTGTCAAGCTTACTGCTGTTCATGCATAAACATGATATTGCTTTGTTTGGGCTCAAGATGCAGGGAACATTCATTTTTAAATGACTGCTTATTTTATGATAACTACTTAAAGGTAATCTTCAGTCTCTCCCAATCTTCAAATTGCATATTGTAATACAAAAAAGGAGTCCTAAAAGCTCTTCCTGTTTTAAGTGATGACTGTACTTCTTTGGTACCTTTAACACCATATGTTGTTTTTAAAATATCTCTCATTTGAGAATACCTTGTTAAATAAATCACTATTTCATTTGGTAATTTACAATTAAGAATATATCCTAATTTGCAATTTTTCCCCAAAGAAAGAATAAATGCAGTTGAGGCTGGAACAGATGCTGTGGTCTAGTCTCTTTTATGGCAGTTGTAATTATATAATTTTAGCAATTAATTCTGACTGGATTTTTGCTCAGCTCTGGCTGAATGCTCTGTGCTTGATTGCTCAGAAAGCGGCTGTGTGATTCATTTCCTCTCTGCACTGCAACACTCAAATGGCAGCACTTGCTTTCAGAACAAAAAAAGACAAGAAAATCCTGAAAACACAAGGATTTGAAAGATAAATTGGAGGAAAAAACCACACACCACAAAACAATGAACAGTATTTGTTCACAGATCCTGCTTTTATATATATGTGTATGTTTGCATGCATATGTGTGTGTATACATACATACAGTGTGTGTGTGTATATGAAGCTTAAGGATAGTTCTGTACACATTAGAGTAAAATTGAACTTTAGATTTCTGCCACAGCTCAGACTTACCCATGAAAATATTGCACAAAGATGAGGTAGCCAAACTGGAGAGAGTTTAAATCTAACTGTTTAAACTTAGGTCTCTGGTGATCCAAGGCTATATATTCAGAATATTCTTAATAACTGAAATGAATGAATGAGAGTTAAATAATATGGAGAAATTTACACAAGGAAAAAGCATTAAGATGTTAGGCAATGTTCTAGCAAAAAGTATATATCCAAGGTCCAATTATTTTGTGTCTTACATGATTTTAAGCAGATCTTTCAAAGGTTGGTATGTAAACCATTTTACGCATTTTCTAGGGGATGTGCTTCTTTAACATTAATGAACGCACAGCACTTTCTGAACAATGATTTTTCATTCTGAAGTTTCTCAATGTGCTTTCCTGGGGACCTTTGGCCGCTATTTTGTTCCCCCACCTCTGCTGTAAACCTCACATTAGCTGCCTGCATCATCTGCCTTGTAGTGGTGCCACGCAGCAAAAAAATACTGAGATCCACTGCTCGATTTTTTGTTTTAATGTCAAATTCACTGTGCCACTCTAATTTCACACAGAAAACTAGGAATTACAGAAAGTTTCTCTATGCCACATATAAGTATTTGCCACAGGACCATTTTACAGAAACCATTAGGAAATTCGCATAAAAAACAGCAAACCATATGGCTACCATAATACAAGGAAATAACTATTATTAGAGTTGATATTAAAGTAGATTTGTGAAGAATCCTCAACATATCTCTAGGAAATACAGACAACTATTAAAGAATATTACATTCCTTTCTTGTCATTTGCAAGTATTTCCCTTTTCATATAGAAAGTATACACGGAGAAGTTTTCCAGCTCCAAAAAAGGAATCATCTTAAGAATAAACACTAGGCATAACTCTCAAATTTATGTTAGAATAAGACAAAAGACTGAATATCAGTGCAACACATGCACTCACAGGGAACACAGCTAGAATAGCTTTCACTCCTCATACTTCCCAGTATAAGCATCTGTAAGTTGACAAATAGATGTTGCTGAAGTATCTCATCAAATGAATGTTTAACACTATAAAGCTCACAAAATATGAATGTGAGCACGTCCACATTTCTTTCTCACAGAAGTTTAAACTCACTGTCCCCACTCCATGTTAAGTAGAGATATAATGATTAATGACACCTCAGTAATTGGTGTCCAGTGTCTATTCATCATCGGGGCTCATTTCTTCATGGAATTCCTCCTTATGTAATAAATATAAGGCTTCCACATTGTACCTGACAGCTTGATTAATGATGTTACAGTTAGTCTCTCTCACAACAAGCCTGGTGCAAGTATTGTAAATGTCAGTTGTTCAGCCCAGATTCAAGTCGATTTACTGCTGCCCACCATTAATAAAGTGGAAAAGAGGTGAAAAAGTGTACCTATTGTGAAGTGTTCTTTTGAAATTGGTTCTAGCTGTACCCAGAACTGCTATTTTAGCTACAAGTTACGAGAAAAGCCATAAAAGAAGTCTGACATCTAACCAGGAACATAGCATAACTTGAAATAGTCTATTCAGAGTAATAGACTGTAAATGACAGTGATGATGAGTCAAAGACTTACCCTGTCAGCTTACTGCCTAAAAAAAATTATTACGACCACAAAAAACAAAATTCCAGGGAATAAGCAGCAAAACACTGATGCAAAATGACAGAAGAGGCACCATTTAGAAATGGAGCTCTCAAATCATGGCACATTGCTTGTGTTTTGGGGTACATAACAGCTGACCAGCACAGGTTCCCCCATTTCATGAGTGAATCAATTTCTCCATGGCTAAATAATTTTAATTGGCCTTTGCAAATAGTCAGACTCCAGCAGATTGTTTTATAAAGGGATTCAAATCTAATTCAACAATCTACAACAAAATGCCAAATTACATGAAGTAGCAATAAGAAATAGTTCAGCATAATTTATTGCAAAAAGGCAATACCTGTTTTATATTCTTCCTCTGCTATATGTTAAAGATGTCACATGTTTCAAGAGATAAGCAATACAAATAAGCAATTTCTCTATGCAAGTGTGTATTGGTCTTTTACCACAACATCAGAATGTCACTGAAACTTATGTTGCAAAGCTTAGGCCACACATTCTTTACTCAGCAAAATAACTCTTATTTAAAATAAAAATATTAAAAAAAAACACAAAAACTTATCATGAAAAGCAAACAGTTCTAAGACACTAGGGGTGTCTAAGGGATGCAGTGTGGATCTTACTCTTGTTCAATGTAGGTTATCATGCCTAGACTTCTATATTGTTAATTACCCACAAGCTAACACAATTTACAGAGTCAGCCATAATGAGCCTTAACGAGCAAAGTATTCTTTATGTAGCCTAGGAAGACTCATTATGAAAAAATATCCATGCTGGATCACAATATTCACCTATACAGAGTCCAGTAGCAGTAGTACAGTAGTGGATATTAAATAAGCATGCTATAAGTAACAGCAGAAATGTTAATATTCTCTAATGTATTCTGCTGGGCTTCAGTAATCTCCAATTTAGGAACTTGGAGATGGAATTAGCATCTACACCTTCTCAATATTTAATGCTCTTGGATAAACTTTATGTGAATTCATCTAACTGCTTTTTGAACATATCTATATTTCAGCATTGGTAATATCCTATGACAATGAATTACAGCTTAATTATGTCTCATGGAAACAGAACCTCCTTTCATGTTAAAACTCTTAACTGATAATTTAATTTGATGCTGTACAATTGTTAAGAGAAACAGTGAATGTTTCTTGATCACTTCTTTCATGTGATCAGTGATTTTTTACAGCTCTCAAACTATCTTTTTTTTCCTGTCCTTTTGATTTCTTTTGTATGCTAGTCTGTAATTTCAACCTGCAAAGATGGTGCCTCACTAGTACTTCTAGGTGATGGAAAAATCAACACCATATATTTTATTCAAGATCCAAAAAGGATTAAAAGCATCATTAAATGCTCTCTATTCTGTTGCCTATGATTCCTACCGTCCTCTTCGACATTCTTGACTTCCACTCTGCATAAAGACCCATTCTGTAGGGCTCACTGGAACACTCGCCCCAATTCTTTTGATGAAAGGAGTAAGGGAAGCAAAGGGACAAAAGAAACAAGGAGATAACACGCTCTCCTCTTCCAACATTAAATAGTGCAACCTCACTCCCCAAGAGATATAACATCTTAGTATTCCCCTAAAGGCAGGAATTTTTCTTCACCTGAGAGCTAACTGCCTGGATCTACGATAAGGGAGCAATCAGGAACGACCATATCATTTGCTGACAGACTTGTGTAGCAAAACCTGCAAACATCAGCTAAATGGCCCCATGCTAAACACTGCAACTTAGCAGAATATAACTGTATTGCAGTACTTGGTCATATTGAGTATATTGGAACGTACTGGTTGAGTGCACAAGTTGCGTTATGCTTCTTTCCCCTTTTAAGGCATATAACCAAGAACACAAAGTCGCTCTTGGTCACAGGAATGTGTTATAATCCCCAAATGTACTACTACTAGAGTAATCTTCAGCTGATGAGATAAAAATACCTGCTTTTTATATTTTCCAAGGCTAATATAGTAATATTTGCCATCTCTCTCTCTCTCTCCTTTTCAACTGTTTGGCTGGCTTTTTAAGTGAGGCAAGGAACCAGTCACTGTCTCATGAACTATTAAGATCATGCTAGACTTAGCAGGTCATCAAGCTAAGACTTCTCCGAGGGTCCTCAAAGCTTTCAGCTCCACATTCTCTACACATGTACCGTTAAATATTTCAAAAGTTTTTTTTCCCCCTAGTACACATTGCTTCATTTTAATCAGACACTGCAAGCTTTATCAGCTTTTGATACACAATAGGGAGAAGGGAAATAAGACAATAGTATAACTCTGCTCCAAAGTATATTCATATTTGAGGGAAAACACAAATTCATATAAAGAAAGTTTCAGGAAGGGCCATCTGAGAACAACGTTTGAAGTTCTTTTTGTCTTGAATCATCCTGGAGCCGCAGAAGTCAGTTTTTGCAAAGAGCTATCACAGCCAGAGCTCTCTGTACCTTACAAAAGCTTGTTTGCATTGAAGTTTGTTCAACAATGATCTCTAATTACTACAATGCTATCCTCAGATGTATGAGCTTGTTTCAGTTGCTATAACAACTTATTTCAACCACTTTATCACAGTCCTTTCACAGAAGTATATGAATATGCATTTTCAGAAAGAATAAAATTATTGTCGAATCACGAACATTGACAAATGAAATGATTCAAATGAATACTCTGCAATCTTCTCTGTGATTTCAAGTTGCATCTCCTAACATGGCATTTGGAAATCCCAATTCTGTGATACAAAAACAATTTTCTCCCTCTTACATTATAAGGAAGTGTTCTCTAAGTTTAGTCTTGCTTTAGATGCAGATAACATTTAAAATCCCCAAAAGTTGACTTCAAATTAAAAGAAAAAGTCTTCCATAGAAACCAAACCATCGTGAAGATAGAAAATAGCTTATCAGATCCCCAGATTTCATTTCTAACACTAATGCCCTCTATAAATAATTTACTCTTTGCCAATTCAAATGCATGAATATATTTCAATCTTAATTTGCATTGATAGACAAACTGCTGTAAATTGTGTTGCCAGCTCACAATAAAACTGAAAAACAACAGGATACCAGAAGTTCACAACCAAACAAAAGCCACAAAAGAGAGCACACATTGCTATGTGTATTGCAAAGCAATAAAAAACTCATGACAACTCAAATGCTTTCACCAACACAAAATCCCTCTGGGGAAAGTTGCCAAACCTGGGGAGGAAAGCTATATGCCAGGAGCTTTGGAGGAAATAGCAGACAAGCAATTGCAGGGAGGGTTTCCATACACACAGGTGTGACAAAACCAATTATCAAGTTCATCACAGGAGTAAGAGTTCATGACAGAGTGATTACAAGGAATATCCAGTGATCATTTAGTTGTGTCCATGCACACCACACCTTTTTTTCTATACTCAAATTCTCATGAATAAACTACTGTAAGATACTTATGTGTTTTAGTAAAATAAATAATAAAAAGGCAGGGAGAGGAATACTTTGCTGCCTGAGGCCCCGACGTAACAGGCAGATAAGACAGATGTATGTTTTCATAAGTTGGGGCATCAACTATTACTTAAAATAGGCAGTACATTTCAAAAAGGACTGATAAGAAAATCATTTCCAAGATCAAATAAAAGAAATAACTTCTAAGATCTGCCAGCAAGTTGCCTGTTCGATCACATGTGTATTTACAGCAATGTCAAAAATACTATAAAATATGCAAGAAAATTTACATCATTAAACATAAACTACAAAAAGAGAAACCATTTAAAAACACAAGGTCTAGATCTAAATAAAATCTCAAACCTTAGTTTGAAAAGTTTTAACTGTGACTTAATGAAAATTACATGTTGTACACCACCTATACAAGTCCATCATTTTAAGAAGAACACCCATTTTTAAATTATCACCCATATTAATAGAAGTATGTAGTTTTAGAATGTCTTGAGCGATGCTTTGAGTCCAGAGGCATATCCAGTGGACATGGTCTTAACTTATTCTTTCCTAAGAAGATTTGAAAGGTTGATCAAGAAGATGCTAAATTCTTCCCGTGACCAAACGGGAAGAATTAGTTCATTCAAACTAATAGAGTATATGATGGGAGTTACAAAAGTAACATCTAATCCAAAACAATACTTTAAATGACATTGACACTTAATGCTGGACATCAGGATAATTTTCAATTCCATTCACAGCTTTTAAAGGTGAACAGCTAATAACCTACAATAATTTAAGTTACTTGCTTAAGATTAATGGCATTCAACATCAAGTATTATAACCTAGTGCTGTAATCCTTCATAGCATACAAGGATGAATGAACATGATGAAAGAAACCTGTCAGTGATCTTTGGGACAGGCAGGGACACAGGACAAGGAAGTGACTTTTTTAGCCTTGGACTTGTCCTTTGGAATAAAAAATGGTCGGTACAGAATGTATTTATGCAGGGCATTTGCATACACTTCGGCACTTTCTATCATCTACCCAGCAGTGAACAGCTGGGTACTTGCTGTCAAGTGCAAGACAGCAATTCTGCATCCTAAACAGTGCAGCAAGGTACCCACTCCACTATTCTTAATGTGTTTCTAGATTAGTCAAATACACTGTTTCAGTAATTTAGATCAATGAGATTATGATCAAGCAAACCTGTGACAACCTGGTATAAAAATTTAAAAGTCTAATGCAAAGCCCAGTCAAGTCAGTGTGATTCTTACAGGCTTTGATACCTTTGGATGAAGTCCAAACCCACTTTAAAACATTTCCCCCCCCCCCTTTTTTTTTTTTTTTTTTTTTTCCCTCCCTCCACAACCAATCAGTAGGAACCTCACATCCTCAGAAAAATTCATTTGCAAAGGTTGGACTACATTGGGAAGACATTGCATGTCTGGGTCCTTGCACAGCAGTAACAGAAGGCACAGAAATTTGTGCAAAACCGCTCCTGCCCTGTCATCCATCCTATCACACTGTAGTGTCCCACGTACAGTAGTTTTTATGAAAGAAAAAAGTGAGATACAAATATTTTCCCCATAAACATTCTCAGACATCAAAATTCCTAAATCATACACAGCAAAAATCAGAGAGCACTTTGATTAATGAACAGAAAAATGGCTAGCTGTACACAAGTTGCAGACAAAAGAATAAAACAGTGGAACCTGCTTGTATGAAAGTCTGCACAAGGTTAATAGCTTTTGATGTTGTCAAGTATTAAACTCCACAAAGTTTAAGCACTTGATTTTCATTCAGCTGCTCCAGTATATGTAGAACTAGAATTTTATCCGCTTAAAGTGTTCTTTCAGATAAATCAAGAATCCTTGGATTCTATAATTCAGTGTTTATGGAAGCTGTTTAACTCTTTCACAAGGTCACAGGAAAAGAAAACCGGTAAAACAAGAAAGTCTCAGGCAATCGAAACACCAGGAACTAATAAATGTCATACGGATATTATTAAAAACAAACATTTTGAAGGTTTTACTGTATCATTTTTCAACGTGAAAAATTTCTGGCATAGTGACATCTTAAAATCACTACATTTTTCACATGATTTCACTAATTCTTTCTGATCCAAATAAGACCATTTTTAAGAATATAATCACATTTTCAAATATTCAACAATTTGTTACAAGTTTTCTTAGGAATTGTCCAGAACGTTTGAGTTGACATATTTTTCCCCAATGTATTTATGGATGGAAATTACGCGTAGCAGCAGGTGAAGACAAGGGTTGGTTGTTGTTTCTTACAAAGATGAAAGTTGCCATTTTTGTTGTCCCCTCACAGTCCATGCTATAGCTGAACACGCTCAAAATGCATTTTAATGAAAAGAACTAACCAATTTGAGCACCACGCTTTACATAGCTGCCAGCTAATGTGAAAAATGCAGTATCGAATATTATTGCAAAACCAATTAGAATACTATTTTGTAGCAAGAAAAGTATGGCAAGCTTCAGTATTTCAGTATCCCCAAGTTTACCTTCTTTAGTTAATATATGTTAGAATATTTTTACCTTATAAGTTTAATTTCAGAGCGGCCTCAGGAGTTTCTGCACTAATCAAGTGCACTTCATTGAGCCAGAACCCTTACAAGGCAAAAATTTCAAGAACTCTCCATCATGAATTTCCCCAGTTCCCTCAAAGTTTAGAAGTCAGGTCAAGCAGGTGCTGTATTAATGCTACATTTCAGCACATCTAGTTCCCATTTTGCAGCCGTTATGCATTTTTAACTATTGATCCTATGTAACCCATTCACTAGCATATGTAGATACTGGTTTTCCTTCTTGTTTCATTACTATTTTAAGTGAGATTACAAGCAGCACGACTGCAGTCATGCCCAGGACTCCATTCGTTGCTGGCCTAAAATTCAGGGAGTGTCAGCAGTGTTTGTATCATTCTTGGTTCCTACCTTCAAGGGGATCTCCACACACCAACTTTGAAGCTTTGTAGACCTGTGCTACATTAAAATCACATTTACATAGTGTTACTTATTACTATTAGATCTTTTAACCAAAAAGGTCAATAAAGCATAATTTTTTGTTTACAGAGAAATTGAAAGCAATTTTCACTATACCTCTTTCCAAATATATAGAAAGAGCTACGATCAAAGAAGGCCAGTAAGGAGGTCTCTAAGTACTTTTTCTACTCTCTATCCGTTGCACTGCACAGAGCTGCTTTTAGTGAAGTGGTCACTCTGGAATCACAAGAAACTCAAAAGATTCACCCTCTGCTTTATTCCACTCTTGCTACTTTAAGTAGAATTGTCTTGAGAAAATATTTTTGTTCCATTTCCACTCATAGCACCACTCCACAAAAAGGAGAGAGCTGCCCAGCACAACCTGTTGCACTGCAATGGCACGATTTGCTAATTGCTGCAATCTACAAGTAAAACAAATGATCATAATGAAACCACACATATTCTCTGCTCTTCATTACCTAAGTAATGGAAGTAATTACTTTCAATTCCTGGTCACTGCTAGTACAACAGGCAGGTCCTTGAAGATTCACAGCTCATTTTTATGCTGCAGAAGCCTCACAGAAGAACGTGGCCACATTATCATTTGAAGAGGCCTAACAATGGTCGGCAGATATATTCAAATGCTACTTGTATATCTAATAGGCACATTGTATGGCATCAATAGCTGAAATTGTTCACATGTTTTTCTGTGAATACAAATATACTACTAGCAAGAACGTCAAACAAATTAGAGCTGAAATAACACTCAATACACAGAAAATGAATAGGAAGGACATGAACCACTCACAGAATAAAATGGACGAAGTAATAGAGTTTGTAAATGTAAATCTGCATAGTGAGCAGTATAGTTAAAGACTCAAAAATTACTGGCAGCTGGGAGCACTACAGAGCAAGTTTGCTAGATCTCTAGCAGTAGCAAAAAGCACCATATTGCTGAGTGCTGAACTCCCCAGGAGAGTGACCGGCACTTGATGGCATCTGTAGGGAGAACACAGCCCTCTGCAGCAGAAGGGATGTTTGTGTTTGATGCAAGTCTGGGGCTTACTTTGTGATTCCTCGATGCTTCCAAAAGGGTCCACAACTCCCTAAAGAAAGCAACTACTAAGCATCACAGAATCAAAGGTATTGTTAGCTTTGTGGTGGATTTTGCTTTATGCAGGGGGATACAAGTTATCTTTTTAAGTCTCTCAGCAGAATTATCTGCAGGGACAGATGAAGACCTGATTTGAAAGATGTCTACAAGGAAAAAAAGATTACACAGTCAAAATCACACTTAAATGATACATGAGCACATGCATCACACAGAACACATGGGAAGTCAAACATTGCCTCACTTAGTCTCCCCTCCCACTGACAGGGCCATATTCAAGCAATTCCTGTTCCTACAAGAAGCAAAGATACACATCTCCATCTCTTGCACAGCACCATTCCACTTCTCCTGCCAATAGCTCTCCAGGAAACTAGTTATTCTGCATGTTCAAATACATACCAATTAGAAACTGCACAAACAGTGTTTCTGCATATAATTTATCAGAAGTCTCCCTAACTGATTTCTCACTTAGCTTGCAGAAGCTTAATTCCTGACACAAACGTTCTCGCAGCAGTAGCATCCTCCCCAGTTTGCAGCGATTTTGAGAGCGCTCTTCCCCGGGACCTGGCTAAGCCAGTGATTAAATAACTCTCAAAAATGTGTTGTGCCTACAAGGGTCAATGTAGAGCTAAGCTCACCCACTCATTTGGGGGTCCAAGTTTCGGCTCAGATGCAGCTGCACATTTCCTGAAACAGGCAGACGAGCGAGAACTTTGCAATCTGGCAACAAGCAGGATTCCCAAACCTATACAGGCAAGCTCAAACAAACCATAGGCTCCAGTCTGGAAAACAAGGGCTAATATATAAAATCTGAGCTCATAGGGTTTTAAAGCCTGATCCGAATCAGATACTTTTTCTTTCACGTGAAATTTTTTCCCACTTTTTCACTTCCCATAATGTACACTCAGATTACACACTGATATACAAGTATTGGCAATTTAGACACTCGGGCTTTATTGCAAACTTATATCTGATCCCCCACCTTGAAGAGCAACAAGCCTATCTGCAAATCTTGAAAACATTTCAACTCACAGCTTCCTTTTAGGGTCTTACTCATGCTGCCATCCTGTGACAAAAAACAGTAAATGCAAGAAACAAATTCCACTCAAAACACACACTGCTACTAACAAAGCACTCGAGATTCCTTCCTCTACGCTTAGAGAAAAGTCATGTATTGAACAGAAAAATCTCAAAATGCAATACCTTAAAGGGCCTTGTAATTACTTCATCATATTCACAGTAATAAACTGGCACTTAGCTCCTAACTGCTACTACAGTGCTTGCTGCAAAGTGAAGAAATGGTACTAAATAGATCAAGCTAATAAAAGCCTTATATGCAATATGATTTTTTTTTTAAACTACACTATAACAATGTAACAGGTAACATATCTTGTCCTTCTGGTACAATGTTAAAAGATTAAAAAGCCTGGCAAAGCAGAGTACACCCATCACATGTGAAACAAGATGAGTAGGAACTGGGCTCTGAGGAAATCTACACAAGAGCGTGAGAGCAGCTGAGAAGGAATATTGCAGCGTACTGAAATATGATAAGAACTTGCAACATTTAGTCAAAACATTAACAGAATACTCTTTAGTAAATAAATAAAGATAAATCATAAAATCATAGAATCACAGAATGCTTAAGGTTGGAAGGGACCTCTAGGGATCATCTAGTCCAATCCCCCAGATCTTAAGGAGATGAGAATTCCATGGGAATTTCTCTTCCTATGTTAAGAGAGTACCAAGCTTCCTGGGTAAAAGATGACAAGAGAGCCATAAAATCTATCTTCAGGTACCAGCACATGAACAGCAAGAGCAGGAGAGCATGAAAAGGAGTGACAGTATTACTGGCTTGAGCTGTGTATCAACCTCTGTCCACATTATCCAAGGTCTGAATCAGTATCTCCAATGCTTGAAATAGGATCAGGGCTTGGACAGAATATAGGCAGTAGCTTTGCAGGGAACAGCATGACAAACTTAACGACAGGCACCCACCTTGCTCTACAAGTATCACAGTGCCAGAAGCTTGCTGTGCATCTTCTGAGGGGTGACAAGCCCTTGAACCTCAAGATGCAGCTGGAGGACGCCCTTGGGCGAATGGCCTGCCCATGCCTGGCAGCAGTGCAGACAGCAGGATTGGGTCACTTAGCGCATTGCCTGGGGACGTGCAGCCTGGCAGGCCGCTTGCCAGAGCGCCACGGCCAAGGAACAGGCCGCAGAGCAAGCTGCTCGCACGGCTCCCTGACATCGGCTACATGGACAGAGCCACCAAGGCTCCGAGGAGAGGGACTGGCAGCGAGCCTAGCGGAAACCAGAGCCACTCTCCAAAATCATCTATAGGTACCTCCACTTGCACTGCAGAGACACTCAAACTCCAAGAATTACCAACCAGAGCAGAGAAAGGCTCCAAGGCAGCTACAGAGATACTGAAAGGTTTATTTTTCAAAGCTGGGACAAGATGGATTAGCTTGAAAGGCTGCCTTGCACATGTAAAATGGAAAATCCGCATCCACTTGGTAGGAGAAAAGGAAAAAAAAAGTAGATCTTCCCAAGTAATCAAAATAAATTAATACAAAGTTAGAAAATAAATTTTGCTTGGTTATACCAAAACACCTTTTGCATTTCAGCATTTGAAATTTTACCAACTATTTCTGCTTACTGTTGCACCTGAGTGGGAGAGGCTCAGCATAGAAAGAGATGCTTTCTCTTTCTATGGAAATCAAAGGAATCTCACAGCAGGAGATTCCAGAATAGCTAATCCAGAGATGGGCAGGGCTATATATTTTTTGCCCATTATTCTGATTCCAGGTCGGTGACCTTAAGTTTAATGAGGTCAAGATTCTGCTCTTAAACCACATATGGCTAGATTAAGAGTCACGCAATGATGAGCCACTGCAGAGGCCATTAGTCTTTCTGCAGTCAACAAAGCTAAGATTCCCGGAGTGATTTAATACCCTATAGCTCTTCCACAGCTTACCTTCTAATATCAAAAAGTTAATAAAAACACAACCGCTTTCATGAGCAAGAGGATGGAAAAAATGAACAGAAACATATTCCAAAATTGAAGCTTCTATTCCTCTTGAAAATCAAGTAATAGGAGACAAAAAAAGTGACAGATAAAGAGATGTTTCATATAAAATGCAACACTTATTTCCTCTTTTTTTTTTTAAAATTCATATAGCTCTGTATAGGTAGAGTTTGACATATATTAGTATCTGTGAACAGAATAGCCATAGAATAGCGTAAAAGCTCAAAACTCTGCCCACGCCCCCACCCTTAAGCACAGAAGATCCCTAAAATCATGTTGCATGACAAACCAATATTTTAGTATTAAAAACAAACCTTAAAGGAGGTTTATTGAGATAGTCACAAACAGTCCAGCTACTAATTGGTGATTAATAGCTATAGGGTTCCAGTTATGAAGATGCAAACTGATGTGCAGCTGAGCTTAAAAATAGAAGTGTCTAAGTACTGCATGTTTTCAGAGGAAAAACAAATGAACTGCACAAGTGACAGAATAAGTGAGTAGCAGGTCAACTTTAAGAGCTTAAGAGTAAGAGTCAAGAATAGAAGGTCCCAGAAGGTTTTACCCTATTGAATGTGAATCAAAACCTTATTGCTTTGCAGCTAGTCTGGCCATTCCATGAGACAGGCTTTTCCCAAAAGGTTATACACCAAACATGGACAGAAATGTGGTAACAGCAGCCTAAACTGTAGCCTTCTATTCCCAGTCTCAGAAAACCAGTGTCTTAGAAAGCTGAGACATTGAGAAATGAATACTCAAGCACATTTGTCTAGATGTCTGACATACATCTGTAGGATACATCAAAAAAGTCATTAATAATCAGCCTTTGATTAAAAATTTCATCTTAAATTGATTAAAGTTTTAATTTAAAACAAAAATCATCTCCCTTCAAGCACTTATGCACACTCTGATCCAATAGCATTCTGAGCAAAAAGGATCTTCAAAAGCAATCTGGGGATGCAGATGAGGTGGTGCTGCCATCTACAATATATCTGCTCTGTACCTGGCTAAAAGGCAATCCCCTCAACTGAAAATTTTACTTTATGCTTGATGACCGTTTGCTTTGTCCATATATTCCCTCTAAGGTCAGCCATACGCCAAGCCCTAATAGGAAGAAAGTTTCCACAAGAGACAATTTCTTTACTATTTTCTATTTTAGTATGACTTTTTCTAAGGTGTGTATCATGCAAGATGAGACCTTAGGCTGCACCAAAAAGGGATGGCAAGGGGTAGGGATTTGAGAGAGCTATCTCCCTTCCCTTACATTACTATTTTTAGTCCGATTTCCTTCCAAACACAATGCAGTAGCAGCCTTAGGCTACACAGTTGCCTAGACACAATAACTAAGCACTAATAAACCACCATTTGATGTGTATGGTTTATGTTTTAAGTACCTAATTGATACAGTGTTCAATAGTTTAATAAACTTTAGAGCTACAATTCTTTCCAGAGCAAGCTCTGGGGAAATCATCCCCCCAGTGCCTTTTGTGGAGAGGGGGCAGGAGATGGGGAGAAGGGTTATTTTGTTTTTGACTTTTATAGTTTAGAATGGCTCATTTTAGACAAGCTGTAGTTGTACTGGATAATGCTGCTTTATACATGAGTAACTGCAAGAGAGCAGAGACAAAACCCTAGGGACTGGAAGGGTTCTCTAGAAGTCACCTGCAAGAGCAAGACCTCCAGGCTCATCCCCAAACGGGTCAAGTTGTCTTTTGGGCCAGGGAGGCAGTAGCAGCCACACATGACACCCATCACACTGTTCCCATTAACTACGTACGTGAAGTAACTCTCGTTTGATCAGTCTTGAGACCTTCCATACTCTTCATTTCATTAAAAAGTACATCTATTTGTTTTAGTAAAGCAGATACAGATAAATCCTGGGAGGATCAGAAGACCTAGCTGATCCTTACAACTGTATTGCTAAAAACTACCTTGACTGATCAAAAACATCAAACCTCAGAACACCTCTCTGTGCAAATTAGCTTAGAAATGTCAAACAATTTCTTGGTTTTATTCTTTCCTTCAGCACCACAAATTTTAAACTTGAGGTTTGAAACCACATTAAGTAGCCTGACAGAACAAAACTGAGGCCTAGCTCAACGTTTCACGCTAATAGAGCCTCACAAAAAATAACAATGCTAAATAGCAATTATTATTAGTTTAAGGGGGACCATATCTTTAAGAAGGACATGTATTTTATGACAAATTGACTCCATCTCTTAATAGAGTGCCTTGCATGATTCAGAGAGGAAACTGGGTTCTACCTAAACAAATCATTCAAGTTTTGTTTGTTTACAAGGAAGTCAAATGTTTCTACAACAATTTAAGAGAAACCACACTAATCAGAATATTTTGTTATATAATATTTTGTAATCATAGCTAGCTTTGCCCCCAAACCATACAGAACTTCAACACAAAGAAATAACATTTTTCAAGATGCACACACAAAAATATTTTTTTTCAAAATTTAACTAATGAATGATCTATTTTAATTTTTTTTTCCCCCCCCCGCCCTTACCTCCTTTGGCAAGATGCATAGAATTTCCACATGCAAAGGATTTTTCCTCTGGAAGATCAAGAAAGGATCCAGAAGTAATCATGTGAAAAACAAAAAAATCAACCTTCCTCACAGCAGGTCAGGTTACAAGAGACTTGGCTTATCTAGCACAGTGAACCATGCTATCCAATTTCACCTACTGCATTTCCTCTACTTATAGGTTTCATAATGGACCGACATAAATACCCAGAGAGCACAACACAGCAACGTGGCAGCTCTCACACTCCCCACTTCCCAGAAAGGTGAGAGTGAGGGGCATTTTCATGCCTAAGCAAACACTACCTGCAGCACATCTTGCTTCAATACTTGAATATTTTTATCTCTATACAGATAGGGCTCTCCTTGAACAGGAAACAAAAACAGAAGGGGGGGCGGAAAAAAAAATATAAAAAATAAAAACACACGCTGTATGTCTTTGTTTTCTTTTTCTTTACAAATGAGGAATCATATCAGTGGGAATTTTTCATTTTGAAGGACTGTTCAATGGGTGAAATACAGCAGAGCCAATGCAATAGGCAGCACTCAGTGAAATTCACAGTCTCAGACAGTAGAGTATGTTAGACGAGTATTATACATTTTTATAGATTTTGTCTAATTACATAACCATCTATAAAATTCTGTAACACAGACAACAGAAGTGAGACTTGTGTTTTTCAACATGGTTCAAGACCACCATTGGATATATGTTAAAGAATTTTTCAGTCAAAAAGTAGCAATTAGAAAAACATTTAAGGTGTACATAGGTCAGAAATAACTTTAAAAATGCAATTTTTAAAATGTAATGAGAAAGAGGCACGAAACTATACAAGGACCATTTTTACCCCCTTTTGAGTACAGCAGTTAGCTCAAAGCCATATGATTTGTTACACTTGTACAGAGAAATTGATTCAGTCAAGTGTTTGTTTAAAGAGCAACCCTGTCTGTTTACAGAATTTTGTTTTTAATAGGTCTCTGCAGCAAGTGCAGGCTGTTTCACAGCTACTCTACTGCTTTCACCATGAGCTTCAGTTGCTTCATATTTTTCCTCAAACTGACACGAGGTCACAAGCCAGAAAACTCTTCTGCAAGCACACCTTAGGTTTCTAACTGATACTTAAAACACATATTGTTGATGGAAGTGTCAAAAAGAGCACATGGTTGAAGGGACGCAAAGATGAAACCCTGAAGCTTTATTTTTTATTTTTAAAATTTATTTTTAAATTAAAAGGAAAAATGTTATGAATATTTTCTGGATTTTACTTTTAATTACTGCCTTTTTTTTTTTTTTTTCCTCCTCCTTCATACCTTAAACTCACACATTTCTCTCAACTCTTCCAGATTTGGAAAGAAGGTAAGAGACAGGAGAGAGTTGTATCTTACTGCTTACCTGTAAAGAAACATGATTCTATTCTACTTCCTTAGCTTTTCTTTCCACATTTAATCACCTAAAAAGAAATCTTTCAATTCATATCTCCTACCCACTAAGGAGAAAAACAAAGTCAGGCAAAATATATACAGTTTGCAGTTAAAATAAATTAATATTTGACTTAATATGTAGTCATCAGGAACATTTATAATTATTCTCTATATTTACATTGTAATATTTTTCCAGTGCATCCTTATTTTTTTTTTCCTCCAAATGGAATTACGCCTCATTACAGATACAGTCTCATTAGCATGTACGACTACTGTGACTATAAAAGATGACTTACAGATTGCAGATCTAACCCTTTTGCAATTTATGCAATAGTCAGCAGTGTAAATGCTGGTTTAAGAACTTGCAAAGTACATAGCCATAGTAGAGACATATCTACTCATATGTAACTTATGGCACTTACATATACCACAAACAGCTGCCAGTCCCATTGCAATTCCTTTACCCTGCTTCCCTTCAGCACTTTGTTTCACATCAGCATTTTAGATCTAGGTAGTATCATTTCTTCTTTTACAGGATTTGAGCTACTCAACATAAAACTCACATTCAACACCTCATACAAGTACTTTGCCTTAAATCTTGCATAGTGTTAACCAAAACTGACCTTATTGTAGGTGCAATACAGAGCTGCTGCTAAACTATATCAGCAAAGTAATTTCCATTGCATTTGTCTCCTTTGCTTCTGAACTGATGCAAGCACAAACTGTTGTGCTAATTTACCTTTAAATAATATTGAAAGAGTAATGTTAAACTTATATTGTCCTGCTTTCATCTTGCTTTCATTCAAGTTCCTAATCCTACTGAACCCTCACTGAAGATGTTACTCAGACTCCAGGCCTACCTCATTTTTACTAGGATTCTCACCATCAAGTCAGAGGCTACCAATTCCAAATATTGGCCTGTTTAATCACCCAGCTCAATCATTCAACATGTACCAATATTTTACATTTAATGTAAGCATACTCATTTCATATTAAAAAAACAAGATGACATCGAAAAGCTGTCAAACACACTGACATTCATGCTACACCATATTCAAGCCAGTAACTGAAATGTGAAAGCATAATCTCTGCCCAAACTAGAATTGTTTTACAGTATTGAAAACCGCTATTAAACAAGTTCATGCAATGCAAACCATATATTGTCTGTCCCAATTTGTCATACAGCTAGTCACTCCCAAAAGCTTTTTTTTTTTTTTTTTTAAAAAAAAAAAAATGGACTAGAGAAGAAAATATCAGACATGCACCTGGAATTTGTGTAAAGAAAGGGCGTTTTGTACTTCAAGACACAATTTTTTTGGGTTGTGTATTTTACTGAAGATTTTTTTGAGAGCAGCTGAGTTAGCAGACTACTTTCTCTGAGAATACATGTTCAGGATATCTACAGTTTCTAGTTATGTGACTCTTTGGTATTTATAAATCAAGATAAAGAAATATGGTCCAATCAGATAAGCACAGCCATACATAAGTAATTCTATACACCACTATTTGAATTATTTCAATACATAAGTATCTGCAGGACTGAGACTTGTAAAGCCATTATCTACAGTCCTTGCTCAGACCAAATTCCCTAGACATCTTGTAATGCTGAGGAAGTTTTCCTGAACAAACATATATTTCCATTAATAACATGCTTGAAGTGCACTGGTTAGCATTAGTGCCCAAGTTATGAATGCAATTGGACTAAATTCCTGCTCCACCAGGGCTAAACAGAATAAAGGCCTTCAGCAGAGCAAATTTAGCATTGAAATTTAAGTATCTGGGTAGCTGGGATAGAAAATTGAAGTTATGAGATTACTGATAATAGACAGGCTTTAGAAAGACTTTTGAAATTAAACTGAAATTTACCTTTCCTATCATGCAATTTCCTCTACACATCAGGTCTTGGCAAACATTCTGAAATCATGTGGTATTCACCCTAACAGCAAAATTGTTTCTATCCTGTTCTTGTTTTCTGTTCAAGCTAACTGGTTTTGTTTTTAAAAACTTTTAAGTTTTTAAAGATGAAAATATATGTATGCGATATGTATTTTGTGTGTGCGTGTAAGTACACACATAATTTGTCAAAAGTAATCACCAGGATCTGACTTTCACCAGCGTGTGTTCTCCCGTTGTACTAAAGCACTAAGGGAAAAGCCCAGCCGCCTTCTGCTGCTTTCCCTCCTTTCCCCGAGCCATCTCCTGTCGCTCACCTTGCTCCCGGTGCCCCGTGTCCCTCCTCTACCTGGTTAAAAGAACTGCCTTCGCTTCCCAATGCTGCTATTTGTTTTGCCCTGTCCAAAAGACACTGTAAATCCATCTCCTCAGCCATGACAGAAGAATTTCATTTAATTTTGAAGGGAATCATGACATGGTTTTAGAACATGCCACCCAAGCTACAACTATAGCTTTGGACTAACCACATTGGCTATTACTGGGAAAACAATAATCCCTTCCCAATAATGGTCACAATGTGTAGCATATCCTGATACATCTTAAGGTATTTATTCTTCTTTTTAATTTCACACATTATAACTTAATGAAATTTTATTTTAAAAGTAGCACTTTATTTGCATTACCTCCCTTAAGTATTCAAATCTTAAGCCACTACTCATTCCATTTCTGCATAATTTGTTCTCAGTTGGTCGGTTTCTTCTGGTGGTGTTACAGGTGCATCTGACTTTTATGGAAAATAGCACTAGTGATGAAAATGTCCAGACAAAAATGATCAGTTAGATAAAACGGGATAAAACACATTGCTTTGTTACCAGTTTAACCACATCTGATGTTTATGAAATGAATTCAGCAACAAGTACTAGAGGTCTGAGTTTCAGAGCAAAATCAGAAAGGGGCAGCTGAAAGAACCAAGTGAAAAATAGTGCAAAATTGTAGTTACATGGGAAACATAACTAAGCAGGGTAAGAGAACATGGGGTAAGCGAGCAATATCACAAGGAAAAGGAGAAAATACATTCACACGTTTTTAAATTAGTTTAATTCCTGTACAGTATATCACTGTATTCAAAACATGGGAAGAGCAAATTCTCTGTCAAAAAACGATTTGATTTCACCTGCAAGTGTGATGCTGGACAGATATTTGTTGCCAGAGATAGATGCCAAACCCCAAATAGCAGAAATACACAAATGTGCATGTTCATTTGGAATTCATGGCTATTTATTACATAAAGCACATCTTTTAAAAAAGACACCTTCTACTAACAAAAAGACAAAGTGTTTAAATGAATGCTTCATAGTTCATGAAAGAGATGCATTCCATGAATGTGGCTTGACACTCATAACCATGCTAGCGCTGTTCTTAACCACTTGACTCTCCCCATATGCTCAACTCTATGATCTGTTGCTTTTGATACAAATTATTCTAAAATTTAGAAAGTCAGAGCAAATTTTGAACAAGAAATAGTATCAATAAGCCTATCCTACAGATGTTAAGCAAAAGATGCCTCGTTTGGGGAAAAAATTTTGTTTGTGTCTAACATTGAGTTCCAGCTATCATCGATCTAGAAATAGAGGCTAGATTTACCTGAATCTGTCTAATGCCTTGATTCAATAGGAATATTCAATAAACACTATTTAAAAAAAAAAAAAAAAAAGAAAGAACTGGCCCACAGAAATGCTCTAGTCATATTTTTTTTCTGCCCAGTGTCTTCCATGGAGAATTCCAAGAGATGGCAGAACTCATCTCTTTTTACTGTCAAATCGTGTTGTACGTTGTGTACTGATAGGCGGAAGACCAAAATATGAAGTGAGTACTCAGATTTTTGTTAAAGTGCTATCCATAACATACCATCTTTTATATTGTACTTTGTTGAAGTAATGGCAGGAAATATTGTCAAAGGCACAATGTATGTAGAGGGTAATAAATCTGCTGGATACAGATAGTCAGTGGCTGCAAGTCATAACAAAGCTTTACCCTTAGCCTCCTACCCATTCCCATTATCAGTGAAAAGTTCTATTAATGTAGCTTGATAGCATCATGTATAAACAGCTCAGCAGTCAGATTTTGCACAGCTGTCATAAAATGATAGTCATTTAGCTTCAAGGTAAAGTTGAAGTTTGAACATTCCTGCTTTTCATCTTTGGAGCTTAGTCACTTCAGAAGATATTATCTCATTTTGTAACCAATGAAGTGTTCCCAATAGATCAACTTTTAATACCCATAGTATGTAGATCTTTTTCTTGTGTCCTGAAAATTAGCAACTTAAATAGCTTGACACAAAATCTCGCAAGTATATTGGATAGCCAAACATTAAAATATGACCTAGAGGAACGCTAAGAATGCTACATACTGTGGTCTTGACCAAAGTTTTCATAATGACTTCCAAATAGCAGTTTCAAAATGCTTTTATCTAAAACACTAGAGATAAAATTAGTGTAGAGTTAGATTGCTGCTTTTTAGAGAAGTCAAATCCTTTTTTGTGCATAGATCCAGGAAGAAGCACATTGACTGCTACTGTAGAATAATTTAAAGAGAAAAGAGAGAGAGAGACAGAAAACCCATCAGCTGACAAATCATTTCTGTACAACACCAACTTTACTGAAGATTCTGTGGTTGAAAGAGATAGAGCAAAGCAACTAGGAGACCAAAAAAGTCTGTTTTATCACCAAAGCTAGAAGAGGGATTCCTGCCCTACCATGACAAATTGAAAAGTTTTGCAGTTCGCACTGTAAGCTTAGTGGAAAATTACTCTTGAGACTACAACAGTTATGTTCTTGTCAGACAATCATGTCTGTGGAAAAAAGCCCACCTGAAGGCTGAACAAGAGCTTAGATTAGATTAAGAACGTGTAGTGTTAATAGAAAAGACCTAATGTAGCAACTAGAAGATAGTATAAAAGGATCTGTTACTGTGATGTAGAAAAAGTCTACAAAAAGACAAATAGGAGTGTAAAGAGAGGAATAATCAAACTCATAGCCTTCTACAATGGAATTATTATATCTAGGAAAGAATAGAGAGGTGTGAGAATCATTTATGTTTTGACATGGTCTCCCACAGCATCCTTGTATCAAAGTTGGGACAATTATGGTCTGGACAAGTGGGCTGCTAGATGAGTGAGAAATTAGCCAGACCACCAGGCTCAAAAAGTTAATCCCTCATACTCTACCCATAGCCCGATTACAAGTGGAGATCCTCAGACAGACAGACTGGGATCTAGGGGTTTCAACAATATACTGGAAGAGATGACAGAGACTCATCAAAAACTAGCAGAGAGCACATTTACATAAAGTTCTTCTGAAGAATAAGATCTAAGTACCAAGCTAAATAGAAACTATCACCAATAGCAAAACACTGGAAGAAACCCGGAGTTTGCCTCTAAACAACAGCTATAGCTACTTATGCTTCTCTTTCACCTTATGGTGAAGGGCCTTATGGCCCTATACTACTCTGTAGTATATACGTGAAGTAATGAGTGTTTTATAAACAGGTTCTGCTCTTAAAGTTGAAGGATTCTTCAGCCATGTCCCAAGGATATAGAGATACAAAGCTTAGCAGTACACAGATGTAGAGACCAAAAAAAAAAAAACTACTCTCATCACATATAATCCAAAAGAAAAGCACAACACAAAAAAAGATCACCTATTTCACCTTCCTACTACAAGGCAATTCAACTAGATCTGTATTATTGGTTGTGGATGTCGCTAACCTGCTCTGCAAAACAGGTGCGAGATCTCCCCACCAGCCTCTCAGTAAACAAAGTTAAATTTTTGACTTAAGGAAAGACTACTTCACTTCTTGTGATTTAATGTTCCCTTGGGTTGCAGCTACTGTGGCTATAGAGAACAAGTCTATTCCTCTCCAATTTTTCTGCAAAGGGCAGCTGTTGCCATATTTCCTTTCAAGTATGTTTTCACCCAAGACACTAAATGATTCCCTTGTTAAGTAGACCTTTGTTTCTCTTTCTTCTCCTCTTCCCCAAACACATTGGAAACCAGGTAGAACATCTCAAATCAGAAGCTAAGCATTCCTTATCTACTCCAAATATTCCTAACAGGTTCAGATATTACAAGTAGCAAGAACACTTGGAGCCAGTGACCTCCTCCATGGAGCCCTTCTGTAAATCAGTATCTTGACACATTCGTAATAGTTCACATTGGGTGGAGCTGCCAGGAAGCAGGTATACCGGGAACACATTGAAGAGAACAACCTTTCATATGCAGCAAGTGCAAAAGAAAAGCACATGAAAAGCACCACAAAAGAAAGCAAGCTAATCTCTGCTGCTAGCATGCAGAAAACCCCAGGTAAAACCAGAAGATAATGAAGTAGTTCAGTTTCTCTGAGGCCATCTATGCAAAATTACAAGTGTCCACTCACATAAATCATAAATATTTTTCTAGAATTGGAAGCAACAATTCTGCCCCTCTCTGCTTCCGAAACTGTTAAGCTAATCTTAAAAACACACACTCAAATATACACACACAACACCAGTCCCCACCAAAAACCTACATGATTTGAACCCACACTACTTTACATATACAGGCACCAACTTCACTGTAAACTTGCACCTGTTTTGCCCTCTAATTTCCAAAAGCACCACTGCTAAAATGGCTTTATGTTACCTTTAACAACTGGTCTTCTCTTAACCACAGTCTCCAACAATTTTCCTCCAACTCAGGTTCAGGCTGTTGGAGCAATCTGAGGTACTGTGCAATGCTGTCCCCACAATCCCAGCAACAGAGCATGTGCAACCAACTCTCTCCTGTCACAGGGAATGAGGACATGTCCTGGCACTTGACTGCCTGGTATTTAGCTCCCAGATTAATACACTGGTTGCAATATCTGTGCATCCCTACACAGGCGAGTCCTTGCCTTTCCTGACCAAGCACCCTTTCCTCAGGCCTTATCAAAACACCACTAGTGAGAAACAATGCACTAGTTACAAATTGCAATAATGGTAACTCTATCTGCAAAGACTTGCAAGATCCAAGGGTAAGACATTTTTAGAAGGCATCAATCCCTTAAATTTATCATCTCTGAAAAGATGCACAAAACCCTTCCCAACCTCTCTCAAAGATACAGACACTAAACAGGGACATCCACACAATTTTGCAAAGGTACTATACAAAATAATAAAACTGAGGACTTAATAAAAGCAGTATATAATCAAAGCATTTCACAAAGACCTTTCAGTGAAACTTCTACAACAACTTAAAACAGTCTGTCCTATCAATACATATTTTGTGTTGCACAATGTGAAACCATTTATTATCACCAACAAAAAATTGTACCCTACAGAACAGTAATGACGGTTGCAAGTGTAGAGTATTGATTAGCAGTTGCTTAAAAGTGAATCACCACTGCAACACAGGATCTATTCATGGCTCTACCTTCACTGTCAAGATAATTTGCATGGAAACTAGCTCTTAACCTTGAAATGTTAGCATTTTCCAATAAAGGATATGAAAACAAACAGTCATAAATGCATTAGCAGTGGAATTAACATTCATTTCCTTTTAAAATCTAATGTTTTCCATTTGGATTGCCCACTCAATTTCCATATTAAAAGACATTATTGAAAGAATAATGCACATATCAAACCCACTGAAGCCATCTCATATTTCTATTACACATCAATAGAACATACTTTCAGTCACACTAGTGGATCATGCTGTGCATGCAAACCCCAGAAGCACAGATAATATTGCACAACACAACTCCTCCAAAAACATAAATAATTTCCCTATATAGGTCAATGTTACCTGAAAATGAATTTTACACCTAAGAGATTTCTCCAGCTAGCACATTAGTGGAATATGAATGTTTAGGGTTTTTTTGTTATTGTTTTAAAAGAAAAAAATTAATGTCTTTCCAGAATTTACGTCTATGCCTCCACATTAGAGGTCTAGCAAAATACTCTGTAACACCCAGTAATTAGATTGGCATAGAAAACAACTTTTTGATACATAGCCCAATCTTGTACGAATTAGATAGGATGAGGTTCGAAGCTTTTTAAGTTCCAGAGCATCATTTATGTCAACCATGAGAACCATGTTTTAAAATTCTGTCATGTATATTTCTCTTTACCGTCTAATGGTTGATTTTAACACAGTGATAAGAGATGTATATTTTATAAAACTCAAACTTCAGGAGTTTGAATAATGAGTTAATTCCAAACAGAGCTTTTGATAAGCTTGATGCCATTCACCTAGCTAACATTTTTTAAATCACATGAATGTACTTAACAGTATTTTGATGCCCACTCTTTTCCATTTTTAATGGGAAAAAATACCAATGTTGTTATTGCAGGATTAAAATTATTAGCTTCAGCTGGCAAAAGTTTAAATTGATGTCCCCTCAAGGCAACCCGGTGTTAGTTTTAAATGCTACCGACCCTTCCCCTGCAAAGCAGGCAGCAGTATTTGCAGTAGCTCAAGCAAACAAAAATCAGCCTAAAAGACCCAGAACATTAAAAACATAATGAGGCTAAGTCAAAGAAAAGCAATTAATGTTGAGATGATTAGACTAAATTTTTCTAAGAATTTAAGTCACTATTCTGTGTTTTAAAACTAAAGATAGATGTACTACATGAATCAGATACACCAGCTGAATGCTAATTGATCTAAATCACCCTCTTATATTAATTTTGCACAGACATTTCCATAGCTGTAAGAAACTGTCAAGGCAGAGCACCAAATCTAACTGCTCAGACAAAACGCATTTCTAAATCTTTAAAAAGAGGGATGTTACACTGACGGAAAGAGCTGCTTTGAGAAAGCACACCCATCTGAGAAGGTCTAATATGAGGAAGCATTTGCGGGAAGGAGCAGGCATATGCATGCTATAGACTGCTCGAAATTAAGGCACTAAGTGCTTACATAACAGGCAGGACTCAGTGAAGCGCCTTACATAAAAATCTGCGATAGCTTTTGACAAGCTTGTTTTCTGTAAGGAACCTTAAACGGCAAAATGGATAGTTAATTGCCTCTTTTTCAAATGAAAACTTCTCCTATATTATTAATAAACTAATATTGACTATTCTGGACCAAATCAAGAAATATCAGAGCTCGGTAGAAAGAAAAGCCCCTCCCAAGAAATCTGAGAAAGCACAAGCCACCCTGCATTCTGAGAGAACCTGATACTCTGCCGAGGCTGGAGCAGCTTTACTGCAGGAACATCAGTTATTTTTAACATTAACAGAAGGTGCGTTACCTGCATCTTCTTGAATGCCTTTTATTTTATTACTACCATTGCTTTGCTACAGCATCAAACTGAATACACAATTATTATCGTGGATGCTGCATGTGAACCAGAGCATTCCCCAAAGTCCCCTCTAAATTTCTACTCATAGCAGCCAAAACGAGCATCTTCCTGGCACCTAACCCTTGCTTTTCACCTTGTACATAAAAAGCCTTTGCCAGCAGGCTATGCTCTTGCATTTACCACAGTTCTAACTAAACATAATCAGACTGTTATGAAAATAATTTAAAAATCATTTAAAGAAGAGACAAGATTCAAATACACCAAATGACTTCTGAAAGTATAAGGAAAAATAATGCTTTTCACACATATATTGCAGTGTACATCACACAGGAGGGAATTAAAATTTCAACTGATTTTTAGGCCCCAGCAGCATTCGCTAACTAGCTGCACAGTGTGCACATCTCCACAGCACCAAGCAGCTCCTCGAACACTGCCAAATCTACTCGACAACTGTAAACCCTTTCTAAATCAGGTGGCTTCCAGACAATATTGCCTACTGGCTTCTGACTTTGCATTTTAAACACTGAAGAGCCTTCCTTCACTTTGGAGATAACAGAGTATTAAAAAAAACTGCATTGATAAGTAGTAATTTTGCTTAAAAACAGATCTTCATTTTTGAAAGTCAGAAATACATATAGCGTCTGTGTTTCATCTAAAGCTAGATCTGAGGAAACATATACCCCATATGTTATGTATCCTCACAGCATATTTAGTTAAGGTTATTGTAACACAGTAAAAGATAAAAAAAATCAAGTTAATGTAAACATAATTTGGTGGCTTTTTAATAGACAGCTTCAAAAAGTGATGAAAATATTCCTAACCATCTTCCCAAAAGTCAAGAGAACAGCAGCGGTTTTAATTCATTTTGATGTTCACAGTACAACAATATTTAAAAATAACTCCAATAACTAAAATCAATATTCACACCGACACTCAGCAAATCCAAACTTGGCCAAGGTATCTCACAGAACTTCAGATACTCAGAGAAATTTTAGTATTGGTCAAATGACCTTTAATGTGCAAAAGGGTGGGTAGTGGAGCATGGCAACAACGCCTTGGTTCGAAACGTATTCCTCTCAAAGTGGGATGCTTAGCATATATGCTAACAAAATGAATCAAATAACCTTTACATTTTTTTTTCCCACTTAGCAAGCCTTTATTAAGCTAAATGGTGCTTCAAAGCAGTCTGTAATTGAGAAATCTATATTGCCTAGGTCCATCATTATGTGTATGTTTTATAACTTCATCTGTTAACAATGCTTAATTTGTGAGCGGAGAGTATAAGTTTATCTAGTAATATTAAAAGTAGCACTATTTTTAAGAGAAGAATCTGGACTTCAAAAAGATGTGTTGACTCTTATTACACAGAGGCTCATAGTAAATAGCAAGTGGTTCCTTGATGCCGAGTTAGTGAGGAAGAACAGGGAAAAAAATTTTCACATTTAGAACACGACACTGCTATCTGTCAAGTATTATGACAACTTCTGCCACTGACTTTGTGCTTTTAAAATACTTGCAAATCTTTAAGTTTAGCACATGCTTATTCACAAAAGCTTATAAAAATATATGCTTAATACAATATAATGTCGAAAAAAAGGCAGCTCTCATTCAGGCTCATTTGCTGCGGTCAGCAGTAGGAAACATCAAATTTAAAAGAACAGATGAACATGGAACTTGAAATAAAACTAAAAAGCAATTAGGATTCTAATTGTCTGGCCAAACCCTGGTCAGACAGAAAGGAAAAGCCATGAAGACCAAATAAGGTTGCTCTAAATACCTGTCATACCTGCATTTTGCCTTTCCCCTTCCCTCTCTAATGAAGTATCACAACAAAAGCACAAAACAAAAAGGAAATAGCTTGAAATGAACATAAACTATCCACCTTCAAAAACAGGAGCATATTTGTTAGTGAAGCAGAAAGGATGCTGATTAAAAGGCAAAATGAATAGCTTCCAATTACCTGCAATAACAACCACCAATAGGAAGAAATCTTACTACTTCAGTGGGCAAATGCATTACAGAAGGGATGACAGCAGTATCTACTATGAGAAAAGAAGAATGATTAAAGATTTCCTACTGGTTTTTTTACGTATTTTAACACCACTACAGAAGACAGCATGTTCTGCATTTTACTAGTAAGTGCTACTATTTATGCCTGGTAGATACAATCTCTAAAAATCATCTTTTCAGTACAAAAACATTAGGAATGGAATTGTCCCAGAGTTAGATTAAGCAACCTGCTTGTTAGGGCCCAATTAGGAGCTAAAACTTTATAACAAAATTTGACTAGATACTAATCAAAACCATGCAGAAACTAAAGGTTGTTTTGTGTTATGAATGGAGTTCACAGAGGAAAGGCGATGACATACAGCTACACCGATTTTAAAGAGCATGAACTAGAACTATTATAAACCCAGAATCTCAGATTCAAAAACCATCAAACATACTATGAGTCAGACTGTCTAGAGGCCTTGAAAGGCAGTAACAGATTTCAAATACTTTTGGCCCTAATTGGACTGTATTTTAACTTAGTGTTAAGGTGTTATTTTTCACGAATATACAACACTGAATAGATGCTTCTAAGGAACTCATGTGTAATCATTAGGTTAGTTGTTTCATTTTAAATGGACAGCATAAGCTTTTTATTTGAACTGTTATACATACCATCCATTACATGGTTTTTGGTCTGTTTACAAAAGGAAATTATTCTGAAAGTTTCATCCCATTTAAAAACTAAATACTACTCTGGATTAAAAATCCATCTGAATAGAAGCACAAAGTTAACCTGAACAAGTGGTCTTTGCAGCTTTGTAGTCTGGAAATGTCTCAGTGCTTTTGCCATTTCCCTATCTCTTTTTGAAGATCATATATTAAATGCTGCAAAACTGTAATCTTAGAATTAACATACTCCTCATTATATTTTTTCCATTAACTGCTACAAAAATAAGCTGTCTAGAATATAGAACTTTAATATAGGTTGCACATTTAAATTAGAATAGATGCAGTCCCTGATATGCGTCTAATACTCAAATCTGCTTTTTCATTACCCCCTACCCCAATTATGTAGACTTAGACCAATTTCTTAAGTTTTTGCAATACTTCACTAGCTTATTACCCAGCTGTGCAGCTGAGCAGGAAGATAACCACATTCATTCCTCTTATCTGTAATGATGTAATACATCCCAGCACTGGCTTGAGATGATTGGGGAATAATGGGATTGTAAAAACAGCAGCGATGACAAACAACAGGGCAGCCCTCTTTTCTGATAGAGGGAATAGCACGCATGCAGCACAGGGTAAAAAGAATAACAGAATATGCACTAAAATTCTGCTCCTTGAACCAAGTTAGCATTTTTCATGAGAAGCAGCTGTTTCTACACAGAAACATCACCACCACAATGCGGCAACCAGACAAAATAGCCGCAGTCCTCAGTTCTTGAACCTCAACTTCTCAAGAAAGAGATGTTGGAGTTGACTTTCTACTGATAGCAAAAACATCAACCAAAAAATAAGCCAGTTTAATCCATGAGTCTCCAGATAGCGCAGTGCAAAGAGACACCAGGGACCAGTATGCAAAGCAGAAATAGACCTTGGACCAAAGGACGCACTGCTCTGCTTTCCCACTTCAAAAAATAAATAAATCTGCCTCCATTTTACCGGCTAAAAAGCTTGCTTATTACAACTGACGAGATCCTTACCTTCTGCAGGAGCTGTGAACCCGAGTACTTGGCTGCAATAGATTTGATCTCCCCACCAAATGCTGAGGCCCAGAGCTTCACACTGAAGATGGAGAGAGAAGGAAAAAAAAAAAAAAAACAACAAAAAAAAAAAGGGGGAAGAGAGAGGGAGAGGAAGAAATGTAATACACGTGTCATAGCAAGCAGCGCAGGCTGTAACAGCTTCAGCTGCACTCAGAAGGATCCAAGCAATTTTGCATTAAATAGATCACTAAGGAACCTCAGCACAGCACAGGCTGAGCGTAGCTATTCGTGTTCAAGCACAAGCTCTGCCAGCGCAAGGGCCTCTGATCAAACTACCTGACCTACACTTTTTTAATTTAAAGAATCAACCTGTAAAGAAATAGGCTTTAGCACCATAAAAACAGGTATTCATTGAGAAGAAAGTAGCAGGTAAACTAGCAGAATGGTTTGGGATGATAAATTCTCATATGAGAATGAGTTAAGATAACTTCAGTAAATACAAGCATCTACAGCCAGATCCTCCAACACAGGCTCTTACAATAAAACCAAAGTAGCGTCGCATGCATTAAAGGGCATGGCTCCAGACACAGCTGACAAGCACAAAGGTGCCTTGAACAGGTAAATATCTGCAATAAAACCTAACTTCAGCAAACAAGTTCCAACCCTTGAGCACGATCCCGAGAGCAAAAGCATGAAAACACTTACACAGACAAGGGGATCTGCTGCTCCGATCCAACCACATCCACTAAGGTTGTGTTAAAGGCTGTCCAGAAGATAAAGAAGAACCCCCAAAAAGCCCGAAAAAGATTCCAAGTCTCTGGCATGGTGCCTCTCTGTGCCTGGAAAGACTTAGGGAAATTCAAGTGAAGCCGGTTGCAGCAGCAGTGGGTTTTGCTCACTGAAGCCTCTGCTCCCTCCCTTGCCCCCCTCCCCCCCACCAAAGCAACACTGGAAGAAATCACAGCTCCATCCTCATCCCTCCCAGGAATGACCCTCCCTGGGTAATGGGCAGAGAGGAGCAGAAGAGCCGCTCTAATGACTTGAAAACTATTGTGTCCTTGGTAACAGCGAAGCGTTTCCCAGCACCACTGCAGCCACTTGCACGTAGTTCTTTACAACTCCGCAGTCAGCAGAGTGCCCGAGTTACTTCGGTGACCTAGAGCTGCTCCAAAGTGCCGCCGGCAGCCAGAAATCAGACTATCGATCCCAGCGGGCAGGCCGTCTTCTCGCAGTGACTGCTCACTTGGCCAGCGGGAAGCAGCTGCCTAGCGGTGCCCGCTCGCTCGCCGGCAGCCTCCAGCCTCCATCCCGCATCGCGGCAGCCGGCACACTGGTCCAGCGGCGGGAGCAGCCTCCTTTTAACGGGCTGGCGCGGAGGGCGAGCGGGAGGCAGGCCCGGGAGGAGGCGGCCCGGAGGGAGGGCCACGCGCCTGCCCGGCGAGCGCAAAGTCCGCGGGAGCCGCGCGGAGAAGAGCGGGCAGCGGGCATGGAGGGAAAGCGCCGCAGCGCAACTTGAGCTCCTTGGGATGGAGCAGGAGGGCGGCTCCAGGTATTTGTGCTCCCGGCTGGATGCTTTTCCAGCCGCCCTCCCTCCGCGCGCCTCCCGCGGCCCCTGCGCTGCAGCCCGCGCTCCGAGCTCCCCGCGGGGCGGCGCGGAGCCCCGGGCTGAGTCATCCCGCGTGCGCCCGCTCCCCAGCCCAGGTAGGTCCCCCCTGCGCTCCCCACGCGGGACGCACCTGCGGGGCGGGGGGGTTCGCGTGGCCTCTCCTAAAGGCACCCGAGGGGCAGCTTGAAAGACGGAGCCGCGGTTCAGCACCCGCCGCGGAAAAGCAACCGGGAGGTGCCAAGTCGCACGCAGGGAGCCGGGACGGGGGAGCGCGAGGGACGCGCACGGCTGAGCCCCGCGCAAGGGCGAGCGCCGAGCGGGGAGGCTGAAGCCGCCTTTGAACCGCGGCCGGGGCACCAGGTGCTCGGCTACCTCCAGGCACAAGCTGTAAGAACGCACATGGCTGACAAACCGGATCTAATGAATTATGCAGATCTTTGAGCACTTCTACATTTTTATATATATATATATATATATATATTTTAAATGTACCTTTTCAGAGATAGCAAGGTAAGAGGAGGGCAGGCTGGTGCTCTGCTTCTCCCACTCGGGTTTAGCACAATTCCTACGCTAGCTCTTAGGCAGGATGGGTGTAGGGCAAACTTGGTCTTTGCATGAAGAGATCTTGGCCCAGTTTAAGGCACAGTTCAGTGATGACAGCCAGCAGCTCGCCTGCTTCCTTCAAAAAAAAAAAATACTGGGAACCCTAGACACTTTGTGAAAGCTCACAGAGTACAGATGGGTGTTCTGCAGTCTGGGAAATTTAGTATGCATTAAAACCATCACTAATTATTGGGAAAAGAAAAAAAATAAAGCCACTCATCACACCTTGACTATATTCCACCTCTAATACCAATCTGGTTCACAGTTACATGCGGTAGGTATACAAGCTAACCTGTACACTTCGTAAAGAAACTATTTCTGCTGCTACCCATTTCAGCAAATGTTGAACTTGAAAAATAACTTATGCCGGGCAGTGCAAGAGCAGCCACCTCCTTTTGTGCCACCAGATATTTATATTCCTTTTCACAGGGCGAAGTGCTCTCAGCATCTCCCACTAACACACACGAGTACCCTCATGCAGTTATTGGGCTCCTTTTGGTCATTCAGTGAGTGGGAAGCAGACCTGCACCACAACAGCGCTTCAGACACGCGTGTGTGTGCAAACCCTCGGCAGCAGGGAGCTAACAGCCTCCTGGCCTGAGCACTGCTGCCAGCACCTGCTGTGCAGATCACTGCAGTCAAGACCCAAGGTTCAAAATTGCCATGTTACCATTTTCAGTATCTCCTCATGCTGACAAGGTGGGGAGCACAGGAAACAGTCCCCAGGGCAGCCTTGCATGGGCAGTGAAAACAGAGTTCTGTTCTCAGGTAAGATCTGCTGAGAGGTTCCAGTCCTTTAGACTGCAAAGACAGCAGTAGTCTTCACAGTTCAGCACTCTCTGTGATACCCTAGAGCAACTCAAAAAACTTCCGTGTTTCAGAGATTCATAATAATGAAAGTTGGTATTTTAGAAATAACGCTGCATTGCTATCATATACTTATACTTTGGCAGATAACTGTTGAATTTGGAAGAACCTGCTATAAAAACCAATGTGCAAAAAAACAAGCAAAAATGAAGATGCCTCCCTGCCCAGAAGCTTTACGTGCCAGTAGATGCAGGTAAGTTACAACATGCCAGGGGTCTCAGAAGCAGAGCTCCCCATACTAAGTTACTGAACTGAGTTCTTTCTCCCTGCCATTTTCAAGGGGACAAGTATATGTATGGCCTGTTCTGTCTTTGATGGTCAACTGTAAGGGTACATTTTAGTATATTACAGAAAACGAAAGAAGCTACTTCCCCCATGAAATTTAAAATGAAATTGGACACATGTGAATCACTAAATGTTTAACAAAGTCATAGCCATGCTCAGAGAAACCTGGTGAATGCACAGAGGTTTTTCCAGTTGGCCACCTTGAGGAAAAATAACTGAGGGACTGAAGAAAGGAAAGAGAGATCAACTGCGTTGAGCAGCATGAGATCTGGCACAAAGGCCCAAGTAGCCTGCACAGACTGAGGACAAGTCCTGTAAACAAATACCTAAGGTGGCTTCACCTGACAAACCAATGCATTGGTCTTTCCTCTTCCTACCCTCAAACATATTTGCACTTATAATAAAGACAAAGAATAAGGTCAAAATTGCCTTGCCAGAGTCTACTTTTGAGATCTCATGATGAGACACTTATCAAGCCCTAATAAAAATCAATTGAGAGGCAGAGAGAGAACATATGGTGCAGGGGAGAAGAGTAGGAGGAAGTGATATAATTAACGCAAATGTTTATTGTATTTCTTTTTTCAGATGCTTCCTATCTACAATGAGCTCTACCCAAAGAGGAAAATAAATGGATAACTAAAGTGCTAAAAGGCAGGCTGAAAGATGCAAGCTACCTCTAGTGAAATTAGTTCAAAAATAAGCACATCAGTTTCTCTACATTATACATATATTAGAAGACTCACATAGTGCAAAAATGGATGAACTCAAATATACTGCACGCTGTGTTAACACTCGCTTTGTAGTATTTCTCAGTAGCACTAAACACTTAAGATACTCAAATATGATCTCCACAGTGGTTTTGCTTTTGAAATAAGATAAAATTCCTTCTTCTGAAAGATTTTCCGAAAGATCCTAAGTGACCTGTGAAACAAGGCGGGAGGAGGTGGGAGAGAGAGAGGAACAGGTTGGTACCTCATGGAGTAACTGTAATTTAAAATGATATCCTATACTGAAAAATCCTCCTAGCCCTTCAAGCTTTTCACAATTTTTTCCTTCTTTTTCCTTTCCTCCCCTACCCTGTTCTGCTTTTATGTATTTTTACACATGTAAAATGGAAACAGGACAAGCAGAGCAATATAACAAAAGTCATAGTTCCATAAAGCACTTGGAGATTGTCAGGTGAAAGGCAAAACCTGAACACTCAGGATTTATTGTTTGGAAACAACCCAATGGTGGAAGAATTCATGAAACTGTGTTGTCATGCTGTGAGAACACAGGTTTACTTGTTCCAAGTGAGCTGCACATCTGAGAAAGAGACCAAGAGGCTACATATTAGACCTAGTCTGCAGAGACTTAACCTATACACATGTATCCTTGGAATTTTATGAAGGTCCCATGTGTACAAATTGAAGCGTTTTATTGGTATAGGGATACCTAATTATTGGCTGATTCCATCCTGCTTAGAACCAAGATTGAGGTCAAGTAACATTAATCACTGGATAAATTAACACAGCTCCACATAACACGCATGAGCGAGTGACTTGGGAAAATAAGGTAGTGCAAAAATAGTGAAACACATCAGTACTTTGCATGCGAGTTTTCACTACTACAAGTCAATCCAAAAAAAAAAAATACATAACCAAGATCCAACACTGGTATTTCATTTCATGAGAATATTAAGGCTACGTTTACAAGCTATGTTTACAGATTTTCAAAAATCAGCTATATGAGAATGCAATCTCAATAAAAGATCTAAATCTAAAGTACACACATGCACAATTAATACACTTTGCAAGCACAGTTTTCTGGGTTACTGTCATGTTATCTTTAGTGCAGTTCAACACCAAATAAACCTCACAGTTTGCCATAACCCCCCAAGGAATTCATGGTTAATTTAGCTTTTACAAAGCCTATATTCAGCTGGCTTTAGCATCTCCACAAGGAGTTAAAATGTGAAAGAGGAGAGCATTATTGCATCCCAGCCTATGAGCGCTCACACTGCCTGGTAAGCTAGAATGCTTTAAGCTAATGATGTTTATAGCTAACCAAATCCAATTTCAGCAGTCCACTGTAGCTATAGTCTGTTAGTGCCATTTTACATAAGCTTCATTTATTTTGAATTTTCAACTATTAAGACAAAGCCTGCATTTGGCTTCTTTTGAGTGTCAGGCTAGGAAATGAACTCTTCTGTAAGCAAATAAATTACCTTTTACTCCCAAGGCTATTGCTAGGTTGTAAGTGTTAACATTTTCAATGCATTCAAAAATATTTGAAAACTGAACATAGGATCTAAAACGAGAACCTAGAATTGAGGGATGCAACATAATGGCCAGAAAACAATGAAAACAAACAATATTGTTTCTCCAATGTTACATTAAAGGTGACAAGATATTGAAGTGTTAGTCTGTTCCTGTCTACACACTGGTAGGAACCCACTAGCCACAGTTTAATGACCTCCAAATGTTCATTTAAATCTTGCAAATTCCTCTGATTAGGGTCCCTTAGATTGGCTGCGAGTCCAAAGTATGGACTTCAAAGGTTGTTTAAAGCATTGCATTTCCTTCTCATCTTGGCAGTGTTACTGACACATAGACAGTGGGTACCAAAAATTATGTATTCAGCAGGAAGATCACGGCTGGCTAAAAACCTGATTATAACCAGGGAAAATAGGTACTGAGCAGAGTCTTTCAGGGAGAACTCCTTTCACATCAATAGCCAAAACGTCCCTTATTGACCCATCATCTTCCCCGAGGGAAAGATTTCGACCTCTCAGCTGAACGCAGCCTGCAAACTTCAGAACAACACATTTAGCTGTTTTGAAAATGCTGCCCTTGTGATGAAGGTACAAAACATAACATGGCATTTGATCAAAGAAACAGTTCTATGACCAATAATTATGTAAAGCTATAGCAACTTTAGAGATCTGTAATTCTGTCATCCTCCAATTAATTCTAGCAACGCAAGTATGAAATTCAAGGAGAAAGTATGACTTATCTGAAGCTTTGATTATCACATCAAGAAACTAGTATTCTGATCAATGTGAAAAATCAGCATACAATATTTGGTATAATTTTATGGCAGTTGCTACTTGGTAATCTATTTTTGCTCTATCATTTTGGTGGTGGACCTTGTTTATTTTTATGAACATTAACCAGCCTAGA
The DNA here is from genome assembly GCF_059628265.1 of Tinamus guttatus. Classification (NCBI taxonomy): domain Eukaryota; kingdom Metazoa; phylum Chordata; class Aves; order Tinamiformes; family Tinamidae; genus Tinamus; species Tinamus guttatus. Next base: position 468,319 of record NW_028288985.1, on the reverse strand, counting down.
AAAAAACCAAATTGAGGTGAACTCCTCAATTCTAGAGACAGAAAAATGTGAATTCCACCAACTTGTTATAAAATGCAAAGGAAAATAATAATTCTGAATAGCCAGCCAGTATATCAGTTTGCCTTAAATTTCTGACTACAGCTACAGAGAAAGACTCCCAATGACTACAAAGAGGCAGACTTAAGTAATAGTACGAAGCACCAAGTACATTTTCTAAATTTCTCTGCAGAAATTATCTGACCACGCACTGCAGCAGGTAGACAATTCATTAGTGTCTTTAAGATTTGCTGCCTAATGCAAATGATCAAGTTTCTCTTCTTCAGCAATTACTGTTACTTTGGACCAAAATAATGTCAGTGAAAACATTTGGCAGTCTAACCTGAAAGCTTGTTCAGGCAAACATTGGTTGAAACCTCGTTGTCCCTAAGCAAGGGAGAGATCTGATTTAGGATATTAGAGGAAGAATGTCCTAAATGTGGTGGAAGTGGGGGGGCCTTGGGTATGAGCAGACAACCCCAGCATCACATGGATTAAAATTGTATTGCAGCAAGCCAAAAGACAGCCTTACTTCAGGATTTCAAGTTCTGACTTCCTTACAGCAGTCCAATTCTATTTCTATCTTACTATTCCAGCTTGACAGCTTGCACATTATGGAAGACTCAGGCTTCCCTTGCTGAAGAATAGCTTTTTTATTATTTTTCCAAATACCATAAAGTAGGTTTATGTTTAAGAGATGCAAAATAAAAGCAAAGTTAATACCCATAAATAGCATTAAGTAAATTATTTGCCAAAGCATGCTTTTTTTTTTTTAAGCAACCTGCTAACTCATCAGTTTCACTGACACTGCAAAAAAAATAGACTACTACTATACTTTTAAAAGTATTACTACATTTTAAGTTGTAAAGCTAGTCACCTTCAATTAATTGTAGTCACAAATGTCGCTTTACACAGGTCTACCTTTAAGCAGCCAATATTAAGTAGGCCCTTGGGAAGAAGGAGGAGAGAAAAAAAAAAAAAAAAAAAGGCAGCAGCAACATGGAGCCAAGCCTGCCCAATTCCTGCCCAATTATTATGTTTACAAAAGATTACCTACCACCATTTCACTTAATCTTTCCTTTCTATTAAAATAAAATGTTTATCTAATAAGAGGGGCTACCTGTCCTGCAAGACTTATCTTGCTTACATCCACAGGATATCGAGGCCATCAAACCATCTCTATTCTGCAGCCAAAGCCAGGTCTGCCAAACTTTACTGATTACACACATCCTATACACCTATAAATAAACATTTAACTAATAGGATATTGCTTTTTTCTATGTCATTATGGGATTTTATTCCCTAAATCTCATATGTACCTTCAGTTCTCAACCCTCTCCAACTTTGACCCCGCTCCTCCACGACCTGCAAACTCCCTGTGGAATCTATCCCACAGGAATCTTCACCCCATGTGTTAACCTAGTTCCATCACTTAAAATTCTCCTCTCCCACAACTCTTGCAGGAAACTCCCTACTTTCCCATCTAACCGTCAACACTCAGTATCACTTTCCTTTGTCTTTTTAAAAAAATAATGTCATGGAAAAAGAGATTAAAATAACAATAATCACTGTAAGACTTCAACAGCACTTATTGCAATCAAGTCCATAGCAGTAACCAGCAGACACGCTTCTCAAAGACAGTCCCCAGCTGCAAATCTTCATCACACATTATCCACATGTATCAAGCGCATTTCTATTTCAAATACTTTGATAAACTGATATTCATGGTCTGTACAAGCTAATGTAACACCTGAACAAGGCACAGTCCTCACCAGGGTTTGAGTGGGATGCTGCAGCAGGCCCTAAGAAGCTGGTGCCATCCCATCATTACCAGGTAACTCCAACTCCCCCATGGCTCCGGCCAACAGTGCCCTGCGCAGACACTAGCAAGCATGACCCACTCGTGGCCTTACTCTGCCCAAAGATCATCTCCAAAAAAGAGTTTTAGGAAAAGGACAGGAATAGACAACATAGTCCTGAGTGCAAGAGGTGGGGACAAAAGAACTTAGGAGCAGCTGCTTATTCTAGAGCCCTGCTTTAGTCCAACCTATTTACATCAGTCAGGCTATAACTGGAAACCTTGAGGTATTTCTTGCTTTAGAGAGCTAGTGGATCCGCACTACCCTCCATTGTCAACCAAAATAATTCACCCTAGGCAATGAAAGGTGGCCATAACATATCACAGAAAAGGAAGAGCTAAGTTCTTCAAAATCATGGCAAACAAAGCTACTACCAACAGTTTACTCCAAGATAACATTTAAAGTTATTCTGGCTATAGTTAGTAATGTCCAGGTTTAAACCACTGATGGAGAGTCAATACAGTATTTTTGAAAATCTGCACATCTCTTTCCCGCTGCCCAAGTAACATCTGGCAGCACAGCTCGGCCGCTGGGGAATAGCAGCTCTCCACGGCAGCAGGCACTTCAAGCAGCAATTCTTAGAGCAGCACTTAACTGCTTCAAGAAATATGTAAGACCAGGGAGCTGCAGTAGTTGGAAGACAACATATGTCATCTTTCTGGGCATCTTGCCTCAACCATATTATCAAGAGAACTGGTGTTTTACATTTTTGAAAACCGTAGAAGGAATAGCCAGAGATTTATTTAGAAGAAGCTAGTGTCCTAATTGACCTTATTTACCACAAACGGAGCATATGCACCACCCAGCACCCACTCCAAGACAGGGACAGGAGGGAACTGGCTCCTCAGGAATACAAATTGCCCATAGGGAAAAAGTAATAATTGCCAGGCTTGTGCCTTTTCACAGCCAAGTTGCTTGAAGACAGGCTAGCCATTGCATAAAGCAGCTGTGCTATTTCACTTTTCCTTTCATTCATTGAGCTTGAGCTGTTTTTCTAAGTTGGCTTACACTATTTTTCCTATCATAGCTTTTCTCATTCAATACGCAAGGAACTTGGTTTTAGCAGAAAACACACAAAGGCTTCCTTTCTGTATATGCCCCTGTATTAGAAATATCCTTAAAAAGGAAACCGAGGGTTCTGCAGATGTAGTACAGTATTGACTGCAATTCATCATGACAACAGAGAACTCTGACTTTGCAAACCTGCATAACCTTCCTTCCCACTGAGCCACCTAATGTGACTTAAGCATTTTTAGGGCAGCTCTGCACTGCCAGACAAGATATGGAACGGAGGCACTTGGCCTCTTTTGTCTTGTATGTAGAGGACACAGTAACAAAACAGTAACTTTCACCCATTCAGGTTTTAGTGCCTGGACACAAGGACCACGCTATGTTGTTATCCAAGCAGAGGAGCTCCATGAAAGCGCTGCAGCCCAAGGTAAGAGCACAGCCAGGTGTCTTGCCATTCGGCTGGGGGAATGCCAGGAAGCAAGACCCATCCAGCTACGTATGAAAAGATGAGAGTTAAAAAATATATCTTCAGATCAGAAGGGGGTGGGGGACAAAAAAAAAAAAAAAAAAAAAAAAAAAAAAAAAAACGAACAAAAAAATCCACCACCTCACATACCCTCAAGTTAACAGTGATAGTCTTTTAGTTATTTAGAATTAGCATTTCATTCTCAATGAATCCACAGAATATCCACTCATATTTCCAAACTGAGATATACTACTTCTGTTCTCTTGATTTATTATATCCAGATCAGTACTAGCATACATACATACAGATAAAATGGAAAAATATTTGGAATAAACCACCCGACTTTAGGAGGCAGCTGGAAGCTTGGTATGTTTTAGGCATCTCCTGGTCTCCCAGAGACAGTTGCCCCATAGGACCCTAACTTCTCCATCACAGCACTCTAAACCTCCTTTCTCTTTCCCTTTATTTAGGGATGCTTGTTTTTCCCTCTTAAATTCATTCCTTGCTCTTTTACCATGATTTAGGTGTTTGTGAAAAAATATATACACATATATATGTTCATGCTGTTACGCTAAATACATCTCCATGCAGCCTTTGGACAGGTCACCACTGCTGAATCAGTATTTTCAAGGCATAAAAGCATCATTTCATTTCATTGTTTAAGGGAACGTTTCTATTGCACCACTGAGCTACCTAGGAAAAGTTTGGGAAGCCGGTGATGAAAGGACCTCCTCCACCGTGCCAAAAGGTGGGCAGTTGGATCATTAAAGACACATTTGTTCTTCAAATTCAAAAAGCTGTCAGACCAGCTTATAATAAATTACGCTAAGATACAAGCTTAGAAACCTTCCTTCTGATGGACACCATTGCATTGCTTTAGAATCAATATTCAAGGTAGGAAAAGATATTTTGCAAAATCCATTATTGCTCGAAGAGTCTCGTATATGGGTATTTATATGAGGAACTGCAATTACATTACATTTATCTAGGGAAGAATGAACCTATTGTGCACAGGGAAACATATCTGTTCTGCACATACTAAGACACCTAGTGAAAAAAAAAGCACATCTATCACAGGGTAACACTAAGCCTAGACCCATACAATGCCATTTCCAACTCGTAAAAATAAAGCAGCTGCAGAATGTGCTGTCACACCAGACTGCCACAAGGCAGTAAGAGGTTTGGAAGACGCTCGGCCTGAGCGGGCAAGCAGTTGGCTGCGAGCAGGGAAACCCTCCTGTCAGAGAGGCTGTGACAACCCTCATCACGCACTGGAAGGAGCAGGCGCACCCTGTGAATAACAGGCCTCTTCAGCAGAGCTCCTAGTTAACAGGTAGTACGCTATAGAAAAACATAATGGTTGGGAAAGACCTTCAATATCGAGTCCAACCATAAGCCCTTTAACACTGTGCCTGTTAAACCATGTCCCCAAGCGCCTCATCTACGCATTCCTTGAACACTGCCAAGGGTGGCGACTCCTTCGCTTCCGTGGGCAGCCTGCTCCAATACTTCACCACTCTTTCCATGTGGAAATTCCTCCTAATGTCTGAACATTGACTCCTAAGGAACCCGAATCTCCCCTGGTGCAACTTGAGGCCATTTCTTCTTGATCTCTTCTCCAGAATAATTACCGATAGGACAACCTCCACCTCACTGCAACCTCCTTTCGGGGAGCTGTAGAGAACGATAAGGTCTCCCCTGAGTCTTCTCCAGACTAAATAACCCAGCTCCCGCAGCCGCTCCTCATAAGCTCTGTGCTCCAGCCCCTTCACCACCTTCCTCGCCTTTCTTCAGGCACGCTCCAACACCTCAAAGTCCTTCTGGTAGAGAGGGGCCCAAAACTGAACACAGTTTTCGAGGTGCAGCTGCCTCATACAGGACCATGGGGATAGGGGGAGGTAATCCACCAATTCTGATCCCTAAGTCCCAAATCTGAGTCCTGCTAAAAGTTTCTTGCTGACACCAAACACCTGTGTTTGCAATTTAAAATTTAATGAAAACCTGAGTGGAAAGGAGGAGATACAAATATACAGTATTGCCCTTCTTTTCCAGTACATAGTTTGTAGGCTAGCTAAGGCTGAGCAAGGCTTTTGCAAGTGTTTACGCATTCAAAATCTACCCCAAAGTCTGCCTGCAAGCTGCAGGCTTATGAACTAGCAGGAATTTGCTCAATTTTTGTACATATCCAAAACACTTTGTCAGAGTTAGACACGCACATTTTTACTTGATCTTGGGCTTCTAACAGCACATTCAGAATTCAGGTATTGCACACCAGAAGGATGGCCAGGAGAAGACAGGATGTAGTTTCATCTATCATCTTCAGTCTCCCTACTTCTTCCCTACCCTCACATGTCCCATCTCCCCAAAATATGAAAATAAACAGCTGCTATTAAACATAAGACTGAAAAGCAAAACCCATCCATATTTAGAGATTAGGTTTGGACCTTTTCTAATACTTATGTTCATGCGGGTTTTAGCACTGTTTTTTTGCCACAACAATGATTTTAAAAGGACATGATCTTTGTCCTGTATCTATTCGGAAGCATATACACACATACAGCCTTTCTCAGTTTGGCAAAGCTAGTGTTTATCTGCTCACATCTGCTAATAACAACCATGCTCGACCACTAGTACAAAGTTTCACAGCAGCAAGGCAGAGTCCAGAGATGTGTGCTGTTTGCTGGAGAAGCAGAAGGAGAATAAACTTTACCAGCTTGTTTTAAATTACCTTCAAAACCTCCACCCGAAATACAAATGTCAAATTAAAATACCAGAGCACATAATCTACTGAGCTACAGTATAAGAGTCTTGAAATTAGTGACATATTTCATTGCCCCCAACAGCCCTATGCTGTCAGTGGGACAGGATGGCACCTTAGCAAGGCTCTGTCCTCTGCAATTACTGACCAGCAAGAGACACAGCAAAGAGAAGGCCAAGGGGAGAAGAGGAGGAGGGTTCTCAGCTGGGGGAATGACTGCTCTCACTTTGCATATGGCCTAACAATTATGACACAGCAGAAAAACTCTCCCAAATCTGGGGTCTGCAAGTGTAAAGTGCAATAGAAATAGCATGAAGGCACATAAAGGAAAATGAAAAGGAAAATGAAAAAAAAAAACTTCTCCTATTCCAGGAGTTTCCAACCCAAACTAACATGAGGAATAGAATTTTATTAACATAAAACCTTTTCATATCTTCTTCATCATAACCTCTTTCTGATCCGGTCAATTAGTCTTTCATCTGCCAAGCTGATAGGAACCTATTCTAGCATGTGATTATTTTTGTGTTTACATCACACGGAAGTGCGCAAGAAATTCAAACATAGACATATAAAATGCAAACAATCCACTGAAATATATCCTAAAGTGGAAAGCAAAATCATAAAACTGCAACATGCCTTCAAGTCCTATTGATAGATAAGCCTGTGTCTGCCATCAATCAAGAGGTAAATTTAGGATTAGTCCCATTAAAAATATACTTATATATAGCTTACTTAAGGTCTTCATCACTAGGACTCTGTTGTAGGCATAAGTTCTCTGCAGCACTAAGCAATATGTTGGGTCACAAAAATTAACTACACTGTGGCATATTCAAAGACCAAGAGTTATGCACAAGTTCTCATGCTTAAAAAATATTAAGCTTATGAGATAAGATATAAGCAATTCTCAAGTTTTATAAATACTATAAGTCTGATGTTTAATAATAGATTGAACTAGTATACATGAGTGAGAACAAGAACTGGGACTTTTACAACTAGAATTAGGCTAAGAATTGAATTAGAATTACAGGTAAAATAAATCAGTGCAAGCTAGAATAAGAGCTGTAACTAATTCATTATTATGGAACTAAGTTAACACTAGGACGCAAAATGTAAAAAGTTATTTGCCACTGAACAGCTATAGGATTGCATACAATAACTTTGAATAAAATGAAACTGCAGGCAGATATGTACTCTCAGCATCAGCAGGTGGCATTAGCAGAGCATATTTAACATGTTTCTTCACAGTTGAAGCCTTAGGCTAGTTTAAGAAATTTGGTGACTCTGCATTAATTAAATTGTAAAGCAGCAAACAGTAATACTAGTACTGGTTATAGGCCTGCAGGAGGCAAATCAAACGTGTCAGTCTATGGCACAGGATTGCATTTGCCACTATTAAGTAATAGGTTTTTCTCAGAATACCTTTTAGTCCCAACAGCCGAGTCCCTTCAGGAGGGAATTATTCGACAATATGACTCATGAAACTATACAAAACTCACTGAATAAACTACCAGCTGAGTATTAAATATCCAGACCAGGATGCTCAAAGGAATAACAAGACCAGATCAATACAAAAATAATTAGGTGAATACATTATTTCTGAACCAGAATAGTGGTTCAGAGCAGTTCAGAGTAACAAATTAAAAGGAAGCATTGGTTAAAGCTTATAAGTCTTGAAAGTCATCAACTCCATAAGTATTTGGAGTATGGAATAAGTATGGAAAATATGCCATTACAAGGTACCAAACCAAGCAAAACAGACCACATAAAAGGTATCCAATTCTTCCTGTTTGATTTTGACTTTGATTTTATGCCCCATCACCATGCTTAGTCCACAGTGACTTCTGACATGCTAGTACAGCCGTGCTAAGCTAGCCTAGAAAGACACAACTTATTCTTTCTTAAAGTCACCTCTGATTTATTTTTACTTTAAAAGAAGGAAACAAGCAAACTGGCGTAGTCGACATCACCCAGCCTACAAGGGGACGAGGCAGAGGAAAGGCTCCATGTGCACATTGAGCCTCGTCAGCAGAGCTGGATGTGATCTGCTGCTGCTGCTGGGGGACACGCTGGCGCCCGCCTGCAGTGCAACCTTGAGACAAATGGCAGCTACGGAACTCGCTTCACTTCTGCTTACTGCTGTAATTGTAAAACAGCCTACTTTCGGTGTTCAAAAACCAGCACCAAGATAGTTATTTGAAAATAATTACAAAGCATTTGGCAAATTATAGGTCAAAATTACACGCTGATGCTTTCTTTCTTGTGAAATCATGAAATCATTAAAATTATCATCTCCATTAACCTGCTTTTCAGTAGTGCAAAAGAAAACCATTAAAAGAGCTTATTTTACTTAGCATATATAAAAATAATAAGCTAGTCTATAAAACAATCAGCTGGTCACTTCATACATTCATCCACAATTTCCATTCTTCTCACTGTGCTATTGACTGACCAAAGGTTTTTTTTTTTTTTTTTTTTTTTTTTTAAAAAATCTCTTCTGCACTCCCCTGCAGAAGGGATAGACTCTGCTTTTGCCAAAAGTTTTGCAGCCAAGAGAAGGTAAAAGGGAAGAGATTTAAAAAATTGATATATATCAATCTAACAGGTAATCTGAGGAAAAAATTAAGCTGTTGAAACATAAAATAAGATGCAGAAGAATTTGCAGTGGATATCTCCATCCGCTTTTCTGCTGTCACTAACATTAAATTATCATTTTCCTTTTATTGGAAAGGCCCTCACTACATAAGCAAGTTATATTTGAAATATACAAGTTCCTGCGGGACCTAAACATTGACTTCTTCGCTCCAGCCAGGTCCTTCTGGGAGTGTTTCATGGCCATGACATGTGGTGCCAGTAATAGCACACTGCAACACTTCAAGTGCTAACTGCATTCTGAGAAGCAAATTAAGAGAACTTACCAAATGATTTAAGCATCCCTGTAATGGTGAAGTTGGAGCCTTCCTACCATCCTGCCCTCAATATAGAGGCAGCCAGTCCTCTCCCAGTCTATGCTTTTACATACGTGTGCATGCAGGCCTGTCTTTTTTTGCCTGTGATTTAGAAAGCAAAAATTTAAGCTTCTTTCTCTGATACTAATTATTTGCCTAGCTAAAACATTTCTTACCTGAAAATTAGTCACTAGTCACAATTTAACTAAACATTCTCCCCAGTCAGTGTAGAAATAACCAAATGGGACTGGTGCTGCTTTTCTGGCTTGCTTTTAGTCCAAGCACAATGGGGACTCAGTTATCTCGCTTTACCTTATCCCTCCATGTGTCTGCATTTGTCCCACCTTGTACTTAGGTGGGACGCAAGATCAAACGAAAAGTATTTGGAAGCAACCACCTAACCAGCTCCTACTCGTCACCAACCAGAGCTAGTGCCACTTACAGGGTTATCAGATAAAGGGATCACCTTGCGTAGTGGAAAGGACACCTTCAGCAGCAGAAAGGACAATAAGTTAAAAGGCAGTGTTTGGATTTTTATCTTCAATAGTTTGAAGTACTCATTACCTTATATTTAGATCATAATGTGGCTCATTCCAAGAGCTTTCCAATCTCTGCATGCTAAAATGCAGAGAGTAGATGTATTCACTGAACAAACTCTCTCTCAAGCATGTGCTTCTAGGACTGGACGAGTAGGACTGGAAGGTCTGAAGTCTACAATGAATTTGGAGAATCTGGATATAAGTGTTTTATTTGTAATTAGAAAATTGGGTATAATGGGAAGGTTTATCTTTCCCCACCCCCCTCTGAAGAAAAAAGAATTCAAACAGCTTCACAGAAAGATGATGTCTGGAAAAGATGACAACTGAACAAACTAGTCAGATGCTCCAAGACACCCGCACCTATCATGACCAAAACAAAGATCAAAGACTCCTTCAAAGGTACAAGGCATCTAGACAGACAACATAGAGAAGGAGCAACAGCTTTCAGTGGCAGTGCCAGAAAACAACAGTGCAGTTAGACAGCATTTCCATGAGTGTTTGCATGCAAACACTATGAAAAAGAATCTTTGCAGTATTCCAGTAAATAGCAAGTTTCTGGTGATATGGAATGTTATCCTTTCAAACAAAGCAATAAGTCTTCAAAAACATTCACAATGGTTGGAGAGACCAAAAGAACTAAACAAGGCTTGTTATGTACCTGCACTAAGTCACTATCAAAAAATGGGATAATATCTTCAGTAGGTTTTGGCTGTTACAGATCAGATTCTCAAATTCTAAGAAAGCATCTAAGAACAAGGTCAGACATCTGCTAGGATTTTCAAGAGCATCTAGCAGTTCAGGGGCCTTAACTCAGTGGGAATTGACTAAAATTGATTTCCAAATGAAAGCAATAGCCAGAATTTCCCACTCAGAAAAATAATTCTTATTCAGCTTAAGTATTGCATAAAAACAATAAACAGGGTGTAACGACAGTTTGTAGCTGCAAAGCAAAACAAACTGCTTTCCTCAGCGTGCAGGCTCAAAACAGTATGTGAATATGCTCTGAGCATGTATGCAAACAATACAAACCAACATTAAGACATGTCCTGGGCAACCTTTACTTATATAACCTAGAGATACTTTTATTCAGTCGTATGTCATTTACACCATCATATATGCTAGAAAATGATTCCTCCCTGTGAAAGTTATTCCACATATTTCTGCTGCAGATTTTTATCCCACCATTTTCCAATACAGCTGCCCCGGTCACTGTCAGATGCAGGGAAGTGAAGCAGATGAACCACTGTTCTGGTTGGCAATGACAGTTTCTAGGTCACTGTTTTCACTAAAGAGTAATTTAGTTCACTAGAGGGAATAAGTCAAATGAGACCTAAATTCCAGCCAGCAGCTGTTTTTTACATTACACCAACCTGTACAGAAATAGTGCAGAAATAAATTATTTATTGCAGGCTAAGAATAAAGACAACAAGAGAGCTATTGTGACTGGAGTTGAATAACTATTTAAAACAATGTTCTTTCACTGTTAATTTGGATCCTTAAAGCATATGCTACTGCTGTTTTCTTTCCTGCTCCCTTTCTATTATCAATAGGAGCAACCTAAACAAGTTTAGGAGAATGATATCTCAAAAAGCAGAAACAGAAAGGCTTGAACACCCTAGCATTACTTAGAAAAGGGAGTTTTGAATCCTGCCACATAAGATAGCTGTTCGGATTTGAAAGGTCAGCTGCAGAACGTGGCTTCCACAGCAAGCCACAGTCACATAGGACCAGCGAACAGAAATAACTTCCTGGGCCAGGCAGAAAGTGCAGAATCCTGGAGATAACTGCTTTTAGAAAGAGAACATGATGCCTGAGCCATTTTTTTTTGGCCACGTTTCTCTCCCAAGAGCAATTTGTGTTCATGCATGCTCCAGCACCACATACCTGGAAGTCACTGTGACAGCTGCAGACTTGACAGCTACTTCTATCACCAGCCAGCATATGGAGTTAATGTTTCTGACATTTTCCTCAAGGTCCTCAGTTGTTTCTATACGTATGAATGACAAAAAGGTTCTAAAACACCGCTTTGAGATGCTTAATTCCAACCCGTGAGAGTTTTTATAGAACTAACCCACAACGACTCAAAATTCATACCTTGGGACAGGTAGAAAAATGGTAGCTTTTTTCATTAAATTAACAGGTTGCAAGCTTTTGTCCACTTTCCCTCAAGCAAGAGTATGGCAGAAGAAATTTCTAGGTAATTTCTAGTAAAAAAAAAAATATATATATATATATCTAAATGTTTCAAAGAACAAGAACTGTCAACCAGGCAAAGTAATGCTGAATTTGAATCTGTTACTTGTCTAGTAAGGTGTCAGCTAGACAACCTATTACTGATTTATTAACTTTTCAATGCCTGAATGTTAGTATAATGAGTAATTCTAACGTGCTCCCAAATCATGCTTATTATAATATAGTCTGCTGGAACCAATGAACAGTTTCAGTGGCAATCAGACAGCATAACATTACTTTATAAAGGCACGCATTTTTCCCCCCCTTTTCACGCTGTTTGATTTGATGGAAAGATCAAAGTATTAAATCATTTTCCACCCCAACTCAATCAGGCAAGGAACTCTTTGAAGATTTTTTTGTCTTCCGCCCCCACCCCGCACCATTTTCCCTTGTAATGAAGGCTCTTTCTAAAGAACACTCTGATATTCTGAAGTTTCACAGTGCAAATTCTACAACGGGTGTGACATCTCCAAAAGCAATGCTCCTGATGGTTTATTTATGGGCTTTACTCTTTCTTTCCACTTAAGAGGAGGCCTTGAATATGTTCTAGTGCACACAGTATATATTTAGAAACTCTAAAGGCAGCATCCATTTGTCAAAACACATATGATAACTAAGGCAAGAGTTCAACCAGGGAAAGCAGGTGGAAAGGGGAAGGAAAAGGAAGAATTCTGCAAAGCCATCTGAGGAGACAGCTTAAGACTGCCATGGGAAGCAGCACATCAAAAATCTCCATTAATGACTGCCTCACAAACAGTAAAAACTGGAAAGTCTGTTATGCATCTCCCCCTGCTCCCAAGGGGAGTTCAAACTACTGTGCAAGAGGTGACAAATAAAAAGTTATAATTTCCAGAAGTCCAGAAGTCAACAAAGGGGAGGGCGGGACAATTTTCTCCAAACCTCGATAACAGAGAAAGCAGGAATCATCCAAAGCAGAAGGCAGAAGATAATCACCATTGAATATTATTTATAAAAACACACACGCATGAGAGAACATTCAGAAGAGATAAACAATCTCTACTTTCCATCTGTGCCTTAATCACATTTTGAAACTTTAAATAATTTGCTACAGATTATGAAAGCTAAGACGAAAAGCTACTTCAAACCACTAAACTGAACAGATACACGCTGGCCAGGTCCAATGCTGATAAGAATCAAAACTAGCAGGGGAAGGCAGAGAGTGGCACTGGTTGTACTACAACTACTAGGCACAGGAAGCAGCTAAATTTTATTCTAAGTAGAGTGGCATGTGCTCTGGTTATCTGAGAGTGGCTACATGACCGAACAGCCTCCACTACTCTGTCCAAATCATAGTTTTGTGCTCACTCCTTGCAGGAGTAAGGAGAGGTGGTTCAGATTTATCACAGAGTCTGTCCTAGCCTTTAGTTGACCCAAGTGAAGAAACACATATGAATAAAAGGATCTCCCCGCTGTGGGATCACACAGCTGGCTTTCACGGCTGCTCCTAAGGACATGGTCTCTGTTGACCCTGTAGATTTTTGAATAAAAACTTACATAAGTTGAATCACAAACTTACTTCAATAGCACTAATTTACATTTGTATAGCAATCAGGGAAAAAGGCATCTTAAAAATATTACGATTTTCATATTTGGGCAGAAACCTTTCCCAGTGGTTTGTAGACCTCACCATCAAGATAGCAGGTTTGCTCAAAATCATAAATTCACCAACAACAAAACCTGGGAGCTACAACTAGAAATATTACTGCTCTCTCCCCACGCCGCCCCATACAAGACACCCTAATGCATTTGTATCTCCAGTTTGTATTCAAAGCTTTACAGACGTCTTCAAGTTCACAGTTGAATTACTAATATCCATGCAGTGTTATACAGCAGTTCACTTGGGGTTCTAATTAGAGAGAGTCCTGATAAATTCCCCTTTGTAATCATTTTTGAACTGTACTCATTCTGCAGGGAAACAAAACCCAGCCTTATTCAGAGACCCCCATTTCATCCAGAAATGATCACCACAGAGTAGAGACAAGAAGAATTAAAAACTCCTCTTGGAAAATTAAAACAAGGCAAGTATCCAAATCCCTTCACTTTGTTTTCTTATAAATAACAGGTCACATATATCACTTCAGTCATCTTGGCTCTTGGTTTATTGATTTCTCTTTAGATTTTTCCTACGAGGATGCAGTGATTTAGAAGTCATTTTTCCCCTCCCTCTCTCCCTTTCCCCAAAGTAGATACAGAACACACTGTCCCAGTGTTTGCAGTACCAAAGCTATTACTAAGAGCAAACCTGTCCCATTTAGTTGACCTGCATAAGGTAGAAAATCCTGATTCTTTTAATATTGCTCATGCATTTAAAATAAATGTCAGTAACATATTTCAAGATGTTGCCCCTTGTTATCCTCAGGATGATTTATCTTGAACCCTAGTGCTGACCTGGCCCAATTTGGAACAACACTTATTCCAGACAACAAAGGAAAAACAAAAACCAAAACCAAGAAAACACTTATGGTTTCTTTCTGAATAAATTTTTGTTGTTACTTTTGTGAGTTAAAGCAAGAGAGATAAGCAATAATGGGTATTCCTTATTGCAGTTCAAAGCCTTGACTCCACAGACTTTTAAGATGTAATATGTATCACAAATTAAAACGTAGGAATAGCTTGCATTTGTTGTCCCTTAAAACTCAATTAAAAGAGGTTATAAGCTTTCTTATGCAATATTAGTTTTCAGTAGTAGTGAATTCTCCCCCAAAAGAATCACTAGACATGTTGATAAATAAAAGTAATTGCAATTGGAAACAAATGCTTACATTCGCTATGTTCTTTCACAACTTTGTATTTTGTGTTTCCTTGCGCTTCCTCTGAAGCTCCCAGGACTTGCTAATGTCAAAGGCAATATATTCTACTAAGTTCAGGAACCATCAAATCCAACATGGCACTTCCTGTACTACTACAGTCAAGGCTTTTCAGTAGCTTTCACAGCTACTGACAGCTTTTCACTGTCTAGATCTAACCACCCCAAAAAAAAAAAAAGTAATAACTTGACAGATGAATAGAGACTGATTTGATAAGTGAGCAGGTGCTATTTTGTAAAGGTGCTTTCCAACAGGGAGCTATATCCCAAAATTGCTGAGGATGCTGAATAGCAAGATATTGCATGACTGAACAACGATATGAAAACATAAGCAAATTTCAAAAAGTGTGAGCAAGGAGTAGTATCAGGAAGCCAAATAGGCCCATTTTTTAGACTAAAGTAGGCTAGTCTGTTAAAAAGCCACCACAGAGATCTGCATGATGCTACTGAAATATCCCAACACATGAGGATACTTGAAACAGGTAAAAGCTTTCCTCTTCCCAAGTCAGTTAAACCAGGACTTACACAGAAGTACACACCACATATAGTGGTGTGTACACATATAACAGTATAAGAAATTGAGTAAGTTTTACTGGAGGACATTCTGCTACATTTTGTTTCGAGGAACACCAAGCCAAAATACTTACAAGTAAAACGCAGAACCTAAGAAATGCATACATGTAACTTAACATGTATATCTTATTAGATGCCTCATTCTCATTTCTCACATAGAACTAAGGCATGATTAAAATATTGCATTTGATTTTGAAAATAATATAATGCCACCTTCAAATGACTGCAAACTTTATTGCTCTACTGTAAGTCTTCAGGAAGTAATAATGTATTTTTATGTCATCAAAACTATAACCCAAGTATTGCATTAATTTGGGCATAGTATATTGTAATGTCTCACCATTATGTAAAAGCTAGTTATAATAATTCTAAAAACACAAATGACTTTCATATATTGAAGAGGAAAAACACAGATAAATTGTCATGATGCCATGATAGCACAGACAGTTTCAGCTGCTGCCTTTGTATTTGTGCTGAATGAAGAGTCCACTTCACACATGATATTTATGAACTAAAAAATTCCTCATTTCTATCGCCACTGCTCAATATTCATTCTTTTAGTTCAACAACATCTGCAAACTCTATTTTCATTGCTGTCATTTTAGAGAGTTAATAGAGAATAATAATATGCTTGGATCTTTTACTGGCCATTTAAAGTTCATATCTTCTAACTCTAGTTTCTTTAATTATATTGTAGTCACTATAATTTCATTTTTTTCCCCTTCCTTCTCAGATCTCAGCAAATCCCAGTTCACTTCATGATTCCCATTTTTAGACATTAATCAATAAGATATGGGGAACTTCAAAACAAACAAACAACACAGCTGCTTTCTATGAGGAGCCTGGCCTATTCATCCCTATCACAGCATATAGCATACAACCTATGCATAAATAAGAATGTTGAGTGAGCATGATGTTAGGAATTGATGTTGATATTAAATTATCATTATCATCAGTTGCAAGAACTTTGAAGTAATGTAATGCAATTACTGGCCATTGCTCTCTTCTCTACATCAAGAAATGTCTTTAGTTAAACAGTCTGTTTAGCTGAATGGAAAATATGCCCAAACTGACATTAGCAGGTTCAGGAGCACGCGACTCAACCAAAGCTACTGTGTACTGTACTTGATTTTCACCTACCCATCCTCAGGATATCCCCAGAACATGTTTGAAGAGTAAAATAGTCACTTACCACTTCAAGAGAGAAGTTTCCAAAACAGTTGGTACTTACCCATGCATCTACATGCAAGTTCCCAGACAAGCCCTGTCCCTTCTGCTATCAAGTCCTGTCCAGATGCTGCCAGAGAGAAACACAGCACATTTGTGAGGTTTCTGAAAGCCCCTGGTAAGTCTGTGCTGCCATAACCAAACACCGCTCTGGTTTAAGGTGCAGCTTAGCATTCTCCAAAGCAATACTTCTGTCACCACCAAGATGGAACATGGATCTCTCCCCTTGTTTTTTGAGCCTCCTATTTCTAATGGAAATAATAAATTGCCTGTATATTTTCAAGCTCCACTCATTCAGTAAACCTGACACCTCAGCACAAGGCAGCTGATAATTAGCTGTTACCCTTGCATAAGGCTCATGACAAGAAAAAGTTACAACTTTTAACATATAAAAGTTTCTAAGGTAATTTGAATTCACATCTTCCTGTAATTTCAGAATCACATTAAAATTGCATCCTTAGAAACTCCCCTGTGTATACATTAAAGAAAACAAACCTAATAGTCTCCCTCTCCTGCTCTTTTAAAGATATTCAAGCTATTAGTTTTGCAGAGGACCAAATTTCTTATCTATGAGTACATAGATGCATGTAAATAAAAGGGAACCTAATTATGTGCAAGGTCTCCATGCCATAATCATGATATGAAAAAAAAAATAAACACATTTATGAATTGCAATACCTAGGTAAACTGATATACTGTTTGGCAAACTAAAGCATGGCTTTCCATAAAATTCCCTGCAACAGCTTAGCTTTTAGAAGTGTCAATAAAAGAGCATATTGCAACCTTTCTACCTACTTCCTTTTCAAAGAAAATTACAGCCCACAACACATTTTTTTCCTCTGCAATTTGGGGAAGGGGAAAAGCTTATTTTTTCAGGTCTGGTTTGTGTTTGTCCATAGATCTTCACCTAAAAAAAAAAAAGAAAACAAACAAACAAACAAAAAAAACCACCTAAAAACAGGAAGGGAAAAAAATAATCAAAGAATGCTTTATAGGTAATAGAAAATTGGAAGTAATGGAATAAAACTAGCAAGTCATTTCTGTCCCTGGGAAAGCATTATCCTTCTCCAAAATGTGTGATATTTCATGAAGAGGCTGGCTAATTCTTCCACTACTATAGGGTTGTTTTTTTTTTTTTTTTTTGGTGTTTTATTTTTAAATATAAAGGTTCAGTTTGGCAAGCTACAATTCCTTGGTAAGATTCCCTTAATTTCCTTTTAAAAAGGCAGATTCTTTCTTCTAGAAGAGAGCTTACCATGCTTTATCTCACAGACAGCTACTCAAGCCCACAAGCAGAGGAAAAGTTTTTTGCGGCTTCCTAACTGCGGTGTCAATGTTACCTGCGATGCACAACTACCACCAGTCATTAGTGCTGGAGGTCACCCTTAGAGAAAGGGAGCTTGATAAATTCTCCATTACAACTGTTTAAGAAAAAAAAAATATTAAAGAAAAAGAAAATCCATAGGTTTGAAGCATACTGCTAAATATCGTTCTAGAGAGACAGCTGTGTTCCAGATAGGCCCTTATCTACTACTTTATACATGTGGAAGAACACAGTTGATTTCTCACTAAGCATTCATTTTTTTTTTCCTGAGCAGCAGAATCTCTCTACAGATTATATTTCAAAAGGAATAAAAGTTGATGAGTAACACATTTGCATCTGATGCTCTTGCAAATCAACATCACATTTGTGCTTTACTGATCACTGTAAAGAATACCCAACCGCTTTCTACTTTATGTCCTTTCCTATTTTAAATCTTGTACTCAATTCCAAGAATTCCAGTAATAGAATTATATCAAACTACATGGATAATCCAGAAAAACCTAAACACAGGCAACAAACACAATTTCTTATCTTTTATAAATTTTAAAGGCATTCATTAGCATACTTTGTCCGACCAATAGCAAAAAGGAAAAGCTACAAGTAGAAGAGGAGTCAATGCACTAAACAAGAGCTGACAATCAATCAAAGTGTATACTGCTTTCAGTATTGAAATAAGAGTCAGATCAGATCCCAGGGTGACATTAATAGATGTTTTCCTATAAGGTACATTAAACAGAAATAACATGTTAGTGTTTGTGTCACTTAGAAGTCAAATGAACAAAGCATTGAATTGTATACAGATAGATTTAGTAAAGACAGATCTAATACTAGTGTGATATGATAAAACATGACGCTTAATAAAAGTTTATAGATGCCACTACTATCTTGTGAAGATGAAATATTTCACATATTTTTTTTCTGCAAACTCTTTTGTTAGCACTATTTTATACATGTGGGTATATGTATAATTTCTTAGCTACTAGGTTTAAAAGAGTTCTACATTTTTAAAACCACCACCATCACTACCACCCCAAAAATAAAACTATGATTATCTGAATCATTCTTTCCTTTATCAGAAGTTCAGAGATGCCAGAGTAGGAAGAAAACAAAGCAAACTACCATCAGAGATGCTTTCCCCACCTCAGTAGAAGGGCAAAGTGCATTTGCATGCAAAAGGTTATCTGAGGTGGAAAACCAGGTATCTACAAACGCAGTCACCAGTGCCAGAAGCATCACCCACGGATTTTTGTTTCAGCCTTAGGTAAGAGCTGCTGGACAGAGGCACATCTGCAAACCCCAGCTCGCTGGCCAGCTCCGGGCGCTGCAGCTATCGGGTGCAGGAGCCCTGCAGCACCGGCAGCTGCTGAACGAGGTCCCAAGAGAGCTGGGAAACAGGATGCCAAGGGCAAGTCCTGTTTATCTTCCAACTCGAGGAAAGGGCCAGGCACAAGAAGGTTTTATTAGATGCCCTTTGGTCCAAATCCTCCTCTTCAAGCAGTCTGCATTTCTCAGAATATGAATTGCAGCCTCATTTTGAATAAGTTTAACTTCATGATATTTCCCACAGCAGTCCAGAATTCTAGCAGTCCAACTCTTGCAAGTTGCCAAGGCCACATAGCACCTGGTCACACACCGAGACACCAACACATGAGACAGAACAGGATGATTCAGCAGTACAGGTGGAACAAGAGGGTAAGAAGGGAGCATGATAACCATATCACAGCCTAGGCTTGCGTGGGTCCTCCCAATGCAGTAACCCAGTCAGTCTTGTCAGTGAGAGACATATCAAGCATTGGGGAAGTCAAGGGCAGCTACTGCTAAGAATAAATTGGATGGTTTGCGACGAAATTCGCATATATCTTTAAATTTTCAAATACTTGGGATCTTGGGATTCAGTGCAAGCTTAATAGAAAACTTGAAACACCATGAAAGAGAAAAAAAGGAAAAAAAAGAGAGAGTGAAGACACATGTAAATTATCAAATTATCTCAATATACAGGCCTTAAGTCTTTTTGACTATCATTCAAGAGGCAAGTGTGCAAAGCCAACAAAAAAGCTTGTCTTTCAATTAGCAGTAATATCAGAACTCCAATGGAGTAACTATGTAATATCCGGATGGGGACTCTGATGTTTGGAGGACCCTCACCATAGGAAAGGTGAATATCACCTGCAGGAACAAAAAGGTCTCTCTTCAGCATTTTAGAAAGCAGAACACCACCGAGTTCACCCACACTGATACAACACAACAGCAAAGGCATAGGAAGGACTGGGGGATAATTTCTAGAAGTTTCTGCCCACAGAACAGCTGCTGCAGGGTTAGCAAGAAACTGGAGCAATGAAGTTCATGCAGGTGCACTACAGCTTCAATCAGCACTTCTCAGCTGGTTTCAGCTGGTGGACTTTCTGCATGGCAAACACAAGCCAGCACAAGCCTACAGAAGAGACTTGTCCTCAGTTAACATTAAAATGTCAGGTAGAAGTAGTCCGGACTTGCAATATCACTGGGCTCTACATAAATCTAGCGCTTAATTCCAAAAGGCACAGGGAGAGACAAGGCAGTTAGATCTGGCCTCTTTGAACTGGCAAGTAGATAAGTCTATGTGAAGTGGATGGGAACTCTAATACAGTCATTACAAGATGTAGAAAGTTGAGGTTATGTCAACACCATTACTACTCCCCTGATAACCTTTGAGAGAGTCTCACGTGAAGCACATACCTCCAGTAAGAGGATATAAAGTCCGTGAGTGCCAAGGCTAGCTTGGGAGTTTCTGTATATCCAGGCAGGCACAGTATTCATACTAGTTTGAGCTATATCTTAACACAAGATGAGTTGCTTGTCCGATCTCTTTGAGAACGGGCATAAGAAAACCATCAAGAACAAGATATTTACCACCCATTCACAAATGAAAAATGCCAGAAAGAAAGAAAGAAAGGACAGGAGAGGGGGGAAGTTCTTTGAGGTAACATCTGACCTGTGGCTAAAGTGACAAGTCCCCATTTTTACATTCCTGTGAAATCAAAACATCTTTTCATGCCTGATCTTGTTCCCAAGTGGGACTTCTCTGCACAAATGCAAACCATTATCATTATAAGCTGCACTTCAAAAGGCAATGACATGTTACTGGAGATTTCTCATAGTGCACACAGAACAACATGTAGTCTGCTCAATTTACAGATTATTGCACCAGAAAGAAAATACTAAAGAATAAGCAAGGCCTCTAAGCAACTTTTTCTGCCTTCTTCACACTACAGTACTTCCTCTACCAAGAGGCCATAAAGTATTTTTCATTTTTGACAGAGTGCTATTTTCTAGTATTGTATTTTAGCTCAATAGGGACTGGGATGGTGGTGGGGAAAAACCAGGAACAAAAGAAAAAACAAGCAAACAAAGTATCAGGCCCTCCCCATAAAACACATTGGCTTTTCATGCTATGATAATAATGACTTAGAAGCTGTAGACCTTGAAACATCAGTGTTCAAAGCTTTAACCTAATTGTGCTGAACACACTCTTAAACTCAAAGCAATATGAACGACAAGTGACAGTACTGCCAGTGTGCAGGGCCTAGGCAGCTGTGGGACCATGACCCAGACAGATAAACAGACCTCACAAGTTTATATTCCACGTAGTGGTAGCAGCAAGACATGTCATTTTCCACACAGCTTGGTTGAGACAAGCATACGGTGTCAATACTATAACAGAACACATTAGAGATGATAAAGAATTATAGAGATCACACGTGAGAAAAGTGTAAGCAGCTGCTAAAATACACGCACAAAAAAAAAACAAAATCCTTAAGAGCGATTGTCTTGCTTTTTAAAAAAAAAAAAAAAAATCAGTAGTTGCTACCCCAGAAAATTGTTTTAAAGGATTATACTAGCAACCCTGTCAAGAACTGAAAGTTTTGCGGATGTGCAACACATGAAGATACAGACAGCTGGATTTGCTACACAATTATGCTCATACTGCCAAGATCCTGAAAGACAAGGCACACAAATGACCTGTTTCCTACCTTGCTACAGAGAAGGTGTAACATTTTTAAGACCTGGAGCATTCAACAGAGACATGTTGAAATGAGGTGCATACCCTTTCACACTCCTTGTCCAACAGCAAGGTAAAGATGTAGTTTTCTAGGAGAAATTTGCTTGAAGGTGCAAGCAGAGACTTTGTGTCAATATAAGAAAAAAAAAAAAAAAAAGTACAGAGGTGTTTTTGCTCATTTTTTTCCCCCCCAAAGAATGAAAGTCACAGACACCTACCCTAGGCGCCTACCCTCTTTGTTTGTGTTACAAAATCAAAAGCTTTATACCATCTACTATAAGGGTGAGAGCAAGTAAAAAGCAGTATCTCAGCAAGATCATCTCTAAAACTAAAAATATTGCTAACTGTATACACACAGCCTAGGAGGTTTCAAAGTGCACTTGCTTAATTTCACAAACACACAGATAGACCAACCAAATAAGACAGGACTGCGCTCACCCGCACACAGGCCTCACAGGAGTCCTCCTGCACGTCGTAACACCCTCTTCTTGGAGCACGAAGATCCAGCAGCACCAGCTCGGCCAGGACACACATGGTCCTTCCCAGCTTGCTGGTCTGGAGCTCCCTCCTCACCTGCAGCCCCTCTCCAGGGCACCTCCCTGCCCACCTGTATTTAATGGGCTGATTGGGACCAGCTGGGGGAGATAAGGAGCTGCTAACAAGGTTCATTTCTTTCTTACAGCAACCACATGGAATCTGTAAGCTTGCACATTCCTGCTGTTATTTGTGACAAATTTTATTTCTGCTGCTGAATTCCTGTAGGGGAATTTGACTTTTTCTTACTTAAGTTCTTGAATGCTTTAGAATTGACTCATAAACCTTCTGGAGCTCCTAGATCCTTTTTCTACAACATTATTTTTTGATCTGTTAGGAAGGCTAGTGGCCATCTTATAATTTTCCCTGTTAAATGTTCCCAGAGTATATTTTTAAACATCAGCAGGGATCTTTAACAAGAACCATAAGACTAGCAATATTGTATTATTATGATTGTTAATTGCTGAGTTGAGGTGAGTGCCTGACCAGTCACTTCTTGCTATTATCCCTGAAAATGTGGATCTTGCCTACAAGCATCAGATCTACAAAACCACATCTAATTAAATCTAGTGAGTTTTCTCATAAAAATGTGATAATAAATCAAATTTATCTTTAGAGGAGGATTATGTTCTAATTTATTTAGTCCTCCAGAGAGATGCACTTTGAATGTCCTGAAGAACTAGGGAATGCCTATTTCTTTAGTCACAACTTTTTTTAATTTTATTTTTTCTAATAGAAAAGTCAGATGAGGCTCTTTGGGAGCAGAGACAAGCAACTACAATGTGTGCTAACACATCAAAATACATTATCTACCATTGTCTCCATTTGTGCTGGTCCCTAAGAACTAATGTAATGCACATTAGTAACCTTAGCTTGTGGATTTTTTTAATATATGCTGTTGAAAATAGGATGTTCCAAAAATGCATTAAAGTATCATTTGGGGCCAAGTAAGCTCTAAAAAATAAAAATATTTGAGTAGCAGGTGTTTAATTAAAACAAACCATATTTTTTTTTCAAAATATATTCAAACACATACATTCAAATACTTTGTAGGCACTGAAATCCCTTTCTAGACATTTCATACATGTATGATCCTATATTGGCAGTATCCAGATCTCCTGGCTTAAATAAAAAACTCAGTGTGCAACATACGTAAATAAAGCAATTTTATCAATCACCTGCATAGAAGATGAAATAGGTGTTTTAGCCAAAAACCTTCACAATTCTATCACATTAAAATAAGTCTGTATTGAAGTAGCCAACACTGCTTGTGTTGCAGCCTAAATGCTTGATTTTGTTCTGAGGTTTCCTAATGTACAGGAAATGTAGAAGTTAATCCCCAGTTTTTATAAAGCTAGCGAGATGCATGCCTGTGAGGAAAAGGTCACATAACAGTGGCCTTGGCTTGTTCTAAGTCCCTTACTAAGGCAAGACTCACTCCCCCAAACACAGCTGCTGAAATCAGTAAAAGAATAGTTGAAATATCAGAAATTATTTGCATCTATCTCATTATGTAGTTGAATATTTCAACCTAAGTACAAGATATTTAGTTATTCAAGTCTGAGATTCTTTGTTTCTTCCTCCTTGCTTTCCCTTCATTTCCCATTAAAACAAAATCAAAATCATGTCAATTTTTATAGCAGTAATTATCATTTTAAGATAGGCATGTATTATTGTTTACAGCTTATATTAGTTTAAAAAAGAGAGAGAGAAATATACTCATTACACTTCCCAAAGAAAGGGCTGTTTTGCGTTTTGTTTGTTTTAATTTCATGTATCACCTAGAAAACATCCCGAAAAAATGACTCCCGAGGCAAACTAAACAGACAAGGTGGATTCGCGGGAATACATGGATATGTGGTCTGATTTTTCAAAGCACAATTTTTAGGCAGCTTGCATTGAGTACTGGTTGTTTGATATCTGCTGCAGGGCATCAAGGGGATTCTGACTCTGTAGGAATCAGCCTGTGCAGAACTTTTTACCCAAGTTAAAACATCCTGATAAGAAAAGAAACCATTCTACAAAAATGACAGTGTAACAAGAATGAAAGAGACTAGAGGAGCTAGAAGAAGTTTCATTAACAAAAAATCAGCTAACCAAATATGGGATTTCTGGGTGTATGATTTTACTACAGTTTATATCTGACATAAAGCTTCTTTGTGTTTTCAACAATTTCAGTGGACTTTGCAAGAGACCCAAATCAGCACTGAAGTACTTCTCATGCAGTTCAAGTGTTAGGAACAACTGTGCAAAAATATTATTCACTTATTGAACAGATCTACAGATGGAATTTCCTTTTTTGTAAGGCTCTAACTAGACAAATGAGCTTTGACTACAAAATTAAGAGTCTCAATCCTCAATTGAAATTCAGGATTGTTTATTCTTGCAGCTGTCTTGCAGTTTGCACAATGCTGTCCTTTTTACTTGTTTTCTTTATATAGACCCTTATATGGGACCAGTATCTTCTATTTTCAAATTAAGCACTAAAGTACTGCAAATAGTGGTAATATCTATTTGAGGTAAAAAATCTTGCCTTTTTCCTTTATTTTTTTTCAATTTAAGAAGTTAACTTCTAGAAGCCTAGTCAGTCTTTAGTGATTTGGCAAACATTTTCTGGCATTTCAGAACTTTCAAACCCTAGCAAATTCCTCATTAATCTGGATATTCAGAGGATAGCCTGTAAAATGGTGTCCAATAGGAGTAGATTGGTAACTTCATTATATTGGTAAAAAATAAATCTTAGTGGAGACAGAGAAATGAGTTTTGTACCCAGAGCAGGATGTAAAAGGCACAAAAGAATTTGTGGGTACAGAGGCTTTGATGTTTTGCTCATAGATTCAAGTACAAAATGACTGCCCCACTCCTTTGCATCTTCTTAATGAAAACACCCATCTTCCTCATAGAAAAATCTTTTTCAAATATGAAATTAACAGATACAGTTCCACATAAGTCATCAAGCCTACATTAAATCCAGTGCTTGGAGGGTCCAGTGCTTGAGTTTTTTTAAACCAGACTGTGAAGTAAATGAGCCTTTCTTGAATTATATGAAAAAAAACTCAAGTATGCTTTTATCAAGTAGCTGTTTCTGACAGGTAATGCAACGAATCATTACATCCAGTAGTCAATACAGTCTTGTTTTTACCAAACTGAAGTAAAACAGCATATACCAGAAAAATATGCCTCCGAATAAAAACAAAAATGCCATCTCCGATTATTAAAACAGAGATTGCTGCTTCTCTCACAATTGAAATTCATATTTTCACAAAGACCTGACTCTTACAACAGAGCCATTTCTCTCAGGGTGAGTCTCTCCCTGGAGACCCTTTAGGGTCCCAAAAAAACATCGGGTCAACTGGTCAGCACTGAATTCCAGCTGTTGCTACCGGCACTTCCTCTGCCAGATGGGCACTAGGCAAACCCTGCAAGGAGGACTGAGGTGAGGAGAGCCTCACCTGGTGCCCACTCCGGCTAATGAGTGTCCAAATGGGAGCCAACAGGGTCCTTTATAACATAAGGCTATTTTCATATAAATTTCATCACCTTTGTCTTACTTTCCCTTTTGCTCAACCCATGCTACAATTGCATAAAAACAACATTATCTGTAAATAAATCCACTTAAAGCAAGTTGACACTCTTGCCTTTCAAGTTCATTTAAAACTTTGGTCTTTGGCTCTGGCTCTTTTTATGAATATGGTATTTGTATTTTCTAAATGTCTTCAAGCATTTAATTCTGATTTCATGTTTCAGTTTCTAGATTTTGTTTGTGCTTCCAAAACATAAAGGTAAGAAAAAAATTAATTTATATCTATAAGATCCTGAAAAGAAAATATCTACCCAAGTGCAAAGTAGTATTACTGTTTATTATTATATTTCATATAGTTTCAGAAATCTCCTTCTCCTTCCACCCATATATTAGAGCTAATGGTAAAATTTCGAGAATAAGAAGATAACAGAAAATATGCTGGTTTAGTAGTACTTTAGTGATCCCAAATGAACTCCATTCGACACAATGTTGTAGATTTTTTAAAAACACCTTGAGTATGTATTGGAACAAGCAGTCAGATTATTTGTGGTGTGGCCAGAATAGAAATCACTAAAGTATCCAGCCTTCATGGTGCTGAAGGTGTACCAAGTTTCCTGCTAAGCTCCTCAAGGCAAAAAGAGATGCACTGACTGGAAATATCTCTGCAACCTGATGCAGTAGGAAAGGAAAATCTGATGAAGTTAGCTAGCCTAACCCCACTCTTAAAACACAAGAATCCCATCCTACCAACTACTGTGGAATTCAGTGAGTGCTACATCAGCATCTTTCATGCTCAGTCCCAAGACCTGAAATCATTTGAAAGTAATAGCAGCTGGAGCTAATCATGCTAATCTGGCTCAGAAATGGCAAACATTTATTGACAAGGTTCCTTTTTATCGACTATCAAGTTCCTATTTTATCAAGTAAATATTACTTCTAATATTTATTAGATGTTCCGGTGTTCAAAAGACATTGCTAGTAGCAATAGATATTCTTTGTGATGTGCTCTCTCCCACTGATTTATCATCTTCTATTTCACTATAAAATCTTCCTTACAGGACTGAAGGGTGATTTCAGACTTGCACACAACTTTGCTGAAGGATTTTAGAGATATTTCAAGCAGTATTAAAAGAAGATATTTGACCTTGGGAAATTATTTTATTACAGTTTTGTTAGATATCTCAGAAAGACTGCCCAGTTTCCTTGCTGCTAATTCCTCAATATAGCACATATTTCTAATTTTAGACTTATATAGCTATTGAACTTCCCCTGAAAACAAAGTATCTGAAGTCCTGCCAAGGACTCCTGCCAGTCTCTCCTTTCCCCTTCTCCTCCCCTGTCCTTGAGCCTTTTGACTGATACTCCTGATTCAGGCTGACCTTGGACTATTTCACTGCAACTTGCTGAATTTTCTTAATGTCATTCATTACCTAGCAGTAGCCAAAAATTTTTAATCCCTACCCTGTCCCACAGAGGAGAAAAAAAATAAATCCAAAAAAAAAAAGAGAGACAAAGAACAGAGGAAGAAGCCCACCTGTAGTTTCAGCTTTGAACAAACCAGTGCCAAATCTGTGCTGAACAGACCTATCTGAAGAGAAGCAGGCAAAAGTTAGTGTCTTAATAAGAGATAGCTTAAGTTCTTATTACACTGCAGCAACACAGGAAGAAATAAAAATTTACTATTCTCATATGCCATAGATGTGAATGACAGCCCTGAATCCCTTCTTATTTGAGTCTAATAATTTGTAGAGTCATTGATGTTACTATTAAAAAACTCAATATGGGTCTATAGTTCCAGCTTACAGTATTATCCCCTGACAGTTACAGCTAATGAGAAGACAGAGTTACTCATATGAAGTCTGATTAGCGTAAAGCTATGTGGTATATATTTAGGCAACGGCTCTGCAACAACATTTTATGTTGAGACACAGAAATTTAAGGGAAATGTTTATACTACATTAAATCTGACTTTTCTTATCCTCATTTTGGACTACCGTGGAACATTTTTTATGCTACATCATAACATATATCATTAAAATAGTTAGGTACATGATTTTCGGTTTGATAGTGTGAATGCCATTAGGCCACTGTTCCTCTTCTAAATCTGCAAGGTTAATCTTTACATGGTTTGGGGAAACAAAGTGGTTTGAAAGCTGGAAAATCTGATCATCTCTGTGAAACTAAGTATTTTAGCAAGAGCTACTGCGGTAGTTGAGCAGCTATTGGAAGCAGCTAGTCCCTGAATTCATGAACATGTTTGTATAGCAACAGTTTTCCCACTTGCATTGGTCCCAATCAGAAAATAATTTTACATCAAAGAGATAGGTGCAGATAGGTGCAGGTGTGTGCTGTGCTATACCGTACAATTGATTTTTACTGTATTTTAAAGTGGTTTCTACATGTCTAATAGAAAGTTTCAAAAGAAATCACAAGGTGCTCCTAAGAGAAAATTTGCACACTTGCAAAGCACCATAACAACTCTTGGAGCTGCTCTGCCATGCAAAGATAACCACATTTGCCCTGGCTGCTGTAAAATAAAGCAGAGACAAAATAACCTAGTACAGGGAAGGCAAAAACAGTCAGATTCTATCAAATAACTCTGTTAAAGCTTTTTCCCAGTAACACCCTCACCTGTCTGAAAAGGTTCCTAAGAGCTGCTCAGCATATTTCCACTTACAGGCTTCCCGAGACCCTGGCTGTGTTTCATTCTGGACTTGGTCAAAATGTGCGCAGACAGAATCACTTTCAGCACGTATAGAGCCATATATCTATTGGACTATAGCTATTTATTCATCCTATGACTTAGAAACTCATGGTTACCCTGGCAACTTCATGTATTTCCCTATGGATACAAAACACCCACTTAACAGGAAAATGCATTTGTCAATATGACAAATTTAATTCATCAGTTATTTCTAAGCTGTTTCAAGCTAGTCAGACAGCTAGGTAGCTATACTATTTAAAAAGTGTAATAATACACATCTTTCAAATGCATTAGATGCCTCAGCATGTATTATGCACATGTGTACAAGTATACATAAACACAGACATGGATGTATATCCACTGCATCTCTGGGAATTCAAAATCCCACACAAGCTCTTTAAACAATACAGTCTTATGGTAGATAGGGAAAAATCCAAACAGAATATATGCAACATTTTGATAGCAATTTCCTTTCTCCATTTGTAGTCTTTTGGAGAAAAAAAAAAAAAGGATAAATTATTTTACAGAGAGTAGAACTGTGAGTTTTTTTATCCTATATTTACAATTAAATATAAAGCACAAATACTTTTTAACGTATCTTTCTGATTTTTATTTGCTAAAGTTTGTTCTAGTTATCTCTGTATTACTAGTGTATTAAATCACTGTAAAATCAAAATCTCTCTCTCAAAAAAAGGAGAAAATAATCTCATCTTCATTACCATAACACAAAAATATTCAGAGCCTACTTTCCATTACATGATCATTCTAGTGTCACATTTTGATCATTTGTGTTCAGTCATTCAGACATTCCCTTATGCACCTCTAATTTTATACAAGCAGATGTCAGAATTGTTAGAGGATTTAACCTAACCTGTGTGTAGACTTAACAGTGACCACAGACTCCATTTAACTGAATGTAAGCCAGAATCCAGCATACGAATCTGTGTTCCAATTTCATTTCCACTATTCCAGACATTTTACTTCTTTGAGACAATGAGAAAATCAATAGCTATCCCGATTTCTTTTGTAATTTCTTTCAAATGATTTTGTCATATTTGATTTTCCCAAACTTTATTATGTTATATGTTATAAATCCGTACTAGGCTTAATATCTTTCCCTACTGTCAGTCACTGTATTCCAAACATTTTGCTTCAGTCTGCTATCCAGCATTTTCATTTTTTGTATTTATTTTATGCTTTTCAGTGTGTGCATTTCAAATTGTTTGCTTGCAGAGATATTACCTTCAACGGGCACAAAGTGCATTATCATTAATGTTAGCTGTCTTTCTAGCTTTCCAGTATTATTATTATTCACCATAGCTGTTTCCTATAATGTTATTCCCTTAATGGATAAGGGAACACGGAGCTGCAGTTCATTTAACTGTATCAAACTTTTTCCCTTCTCATTATGTGCCTTTTCACTGGATTGTAGTGAAAGCAACTGCACTTCATCGGAAATGGTCTCAAAGCACCTTTTACATACTGGTGAATTTGAAATGCTTGCTTTCCCTGAGACATCCTAAATGATAACTTTCATTTCCTTCCACTTTTTGTCCCTAAGCAAGGAACAAGTATATAAAACTCCCGCTCAACATTTGCTCTGTCTCACCTTCTGTTTCTTCTTTCATTTCTTATGCTAGAAGATATGTTTGAATGAGAAGTAATTGCATTTTGGAAGTCCATCTAATTTTAACATAAGTCAAAAGGTCCAGAGGATTCTTAATATATTCTTAATATTATATTATTAAGAGATATTATTAATCTCTGTTCCATGGACAAAATGAGACAGATTGTTTAGGTCAATGAGAAACACAGAGCATACCTATTTTGAAAATAAATTTGCATATAAAGTAGCACCAGAAAGATCAGAAGCGTGAGCAAAGAGGTCTCTCATGATCCTGAAAAAATGCAGCAGCAGATGATATTGCAAAAGATCCCATGACCAAAATATTCAGTTACACAAGGTCAGAGGTTTCATAAACAATGATTTGAACACCAATCCTGAATTGGATTCAGACCAAAAATTCATTCAATGCGTTATGCTGAAGAGCTACCACTCTGGATTCCTGTTGAAACATAGATACAGAGATCAAAGACTTCATGAATTTACCTTGAGCTGTTTGATGCTTCAGTTATCTTAATTTTTTTTCAATATACTGACTTGCTCACACCAAATATCTTCTGCAAGATATTCCTGATGTTGAATATGCAAGGTTTACCAAAGCATATACTAAGAAAGCCTTCAGGGATTTCAATCTCTACAACTAAACAAACTGCTCTAATGTTTTTGTCACCATAGGAGGAATTTTAAAAAATCCAAGACTGTAATTTTTATTGGGGCATTTCAGTCTTTGAATACGACTGATATAATACAAATCACAGAGGCATTTTCACAGTTTGTATGTAGTCTGAGGCCAACAGCTTGGCATTGGAAGCTGCTGTGGCAAGACCCATGGGAAGTGCTTCTCATTAGTTTGAATGGGTTTGTGTTCACACCTCTATTTACTCTGGGATGTCATATTTGCCTTAACCTGTAATCGAGGGCAGAAATCACAGAATCAGAAAATGGTTGAGGTTGGAAGGGACCTCTAGAGATCTAGTCCAACCCCCATGCTCAAGCAGGGACAATTAATATTATCCTTCCATATATAAATTTCAGAACAAATGAAGAGCATACATTGGCTTCACTTAGGTTTTGTTCTTAATATTAGAATATTACAAAATGCGCACTTCAAGGAACTTCAAACAGAACATTTTGGCTGAAAACTCTGGGATGGACAGAGTGACAATTACAGATCCCAAGAGCAAAGTTCCTATGAACTATGAATATTATTTGTTAGTAAAGTGAAAAATCATTATTAGAGGTCTTAGGTTGCAATTTTAAAAATAATCTAACATTGTTTACTCCCCTCAGAAACATCAGCACATAAGAAACACATGTACATTATACTGAATTAGCCGAGGATTTTATCTTGTCTGAAAACGATGACTGCGTGCTCCAAGGATATGATGACCATAAACAACAAAAAAGGAAAAGTCACTCATGCTTCCCTCTTCTGACTCTCCATTCTCTCACATGCAGTCAACCTGTTTTTTTTTCCATAATATATAAAATGCTGCATTTACAATTTTTCATCAGTCTATATTAGGCTGGACCACCACTAAAGAAAAAAGGGAGAATCTCCTTGCTTGGTGTTCGGAACAGTTGCTAATCTCTCTCTTTATTTTTCATTATATGTATCTTCCCACAGCCTCTAAATATAATAAAAGATGAAAAATTGTGAAAATATGAAAAGAAAAGCTCTGTTTCAGAGTGAGTTTGTCTTGGCTGATTTCAATGCTTAACACAGAGTTGGCTGCATATGCCCAAAAGATACATCACATTAGTATCCTCCTGTCTCACTCATATTCTTGAAGCAAGAGCTATTAAATTACGTAAGAATTGGATAAGCAGAGAGAGCTTTTCCATAAAAAGATTGTGGATATATAATTTTCACATTAGTTGCCACTTTTTTTAATGACACTCACTCTGTGAGTACTCGCAGAAACTTCAGTAACCTCACACAGCTGGTTTTCAAAAGCCATTAAGCTAACTTAAATTACTTAAAATTCAGAAAGGATTTTCTGGATACCATCTTTTCTTTGAATCCCAAATCTTTGTAAAAATAATCCAGAAAATACATTACTAAGCTATTATGCATATGATTACTGCGTTTAATGTTCCGTTACTAAAATGTGGAACCACAGCAATGATTAACATTTTAGCTGTTTGCACAGTAACAACAATAACAGCAAAATAGCGAGCCTAGACTCTCATGGCACCATCAGATCAAGCCTATCTAAAAATCACATTACAGCCAAGTCCAGTATTCGCTGCTGTTTGCAGCCACCTGATTCCATCTCCTTTCCAGAGGAAGCCGGGGTGTCCTGTGCCCCTCTGGCACGTCGGATCAGGTGGCCACCAGGGCAAACACCAGCTCTGCAGCCCCGGACATGCAGCGTTGCAGCAAGGGCAGCCAGCGGGCAAATGGACTCGCTCTGTTCACTCCAGTCATGCCCAGTGCAAAGCAGGTATAAGTCTTCATTAAATATATTAGCTGCTCTGAGATGCGCAAGCCAAGGCAGGAAAAAAATTGCTCCACACTACAAACCCTTCTTAAATATTTCAGAAAGATGTTTCCTTATTTATCTATTTACTTATTACCACAAAAAAAAAAAAAGTGTTACTTCCATCTGCTGTCAGATCCAGCAAAAAGCTGATTATATTTCAGATTTAGATAAGAAAAGAGATAGCAATATATTTGAAGATGCCAAGACTCAAGTTTGCATCATTAGGATTGGAGAACAGCTGAACTTCCAAGGGAGACCTCTCTTCCAAAATAAACTCTTTAATACCAATTATTTTCAGTATTATAGGCCAAAGCATTTAAGGAACTTGTGTCATCTCTCATGGCAACACCCTAATTCTCTTGTAAATAATTCTCCATCCTTAATAGAAGAGCACTGAAAAGATCCACGACATGAAGGAAAATAGCTCAAAAGAGAGAGCAGGAACAAAAAGAAAGAAAAAAAATGTTAGGCATTCTCATGCTGTGATCCAAAGCTGTAATAAAACCTGTCAATAACTTGTGTGAAATCCACCTTCATCATGCACTCTTCCAGGATATCAGATCTGTTATATGTTTGTGAAATGGGAAACAACAAAAACCTGTTAAAGAAGATAGAGTGAATCTGTAATTGCCTGGTATTTTTGATTACATATTGATGCGTGTAGTTTTAATGATACTTTAGCTCCTTGTTGCAAATTCTTGATAAAAAAAATAATAAAATCACATATAGGAAAGGGAACACAAATAAAACTGCATGTTACAAATATTTAATAATAATAAAAAAGCTAAATCATGAAGCTTCAGAATAAAGCCCAGCACAAATTATTCAACACTGAAATTTCTACAATTATAATGAGATGGTTCATAAGCATTCTCATTATGTTAATCCAGATTCCTTCAGGAAAATCCAAGATAAAAGCTAAATCTGACAGAAACCATTTGTGGCTAAGCAACAGTTTCTGCACTTACATATCTGAGGAGCATGTTAGTCCTACAAAAATGCTTTGTTCCTAAGCTTTTGAGCTGTTCTTCATTAGACATGTAAAGCTCTCGCTCAGATATTTTGACTGACTTAGAAGGTAAAACAGCACAAGTTTAGGTTTTATACAAATATAACAGGGAATATACAACTGAAATATCACTCCTATGGCCAGAGCAAAGGAAGTAATCATTTATTCTTTTTTTTTTTTTTCCAAAAATTCTGATATAGTTTTAAAGGTACTATGGTTAGTACTCAATCATTAAACCACCATAACAGTAAATTTATTATAGAACTTCAGGTATTATTTCTTCAGAATATAAAAATACTTGTATTTTGGCATCCAAAGGTGTTCTTCTATTCCACAGGAATTTGTAGACTTTCATTTTTGAAATTCTCTAAGACATTAGACAATATTGACAATAGACAGACAATATTGATACTTATTTTCTAACCTATGTTTTACTAATTATTCCCATAGTGAACAAGAAAAATAGTGAATAGTTCTACCACGGCTTTTCTTTCATTCTTATTGGAAACTCATCATCCTTAGTATTGCAGCCTGACTTGCAAACTTCAATTAAAGTTGGCATTAAAAAAGCCTCCTCTAAGCTGGAAGATGAATTTTGCAGCTAGCAACATTCCAACTTAGATGTTTTACATCTCGGGTCAACCCTTCTCTCCAGTAAATCTATACAAAGATGTTCAAATCTGGGAGAAGGACATACTTACATTCTTACTGTCCAGGCTGGAAATATAGTATCTTTAGCAAGTCCACATGCACTCTCCTGGATGGAGTGGATGATGATTTTAGCCAGTTCTCAGAACAATAATCAAGGGGAAAGTTTATGGGAAAAAAAAAAAAAAGTAGAAAAAAAAATCCCACCAACATCTTTATTTCAACTAAATAATTACAAATTTCCCAATAGTCATAATACTATGAATGTTTTCAAATTGCTATGTTTATGTGGAAGGAATTAGCTGTCCTGATTTCTTCTTTAAATTCAATAAACATTATATTTCATGATAATAATGTAAGTACGTTTCTCAATAATTAGCATTAAATTAGGATCATATTCTAAAAGATGCTGGAAGTGGATCCCAAAGAACGCTCATGGGTAACAAAGGCAATGCTCCCTTACAGAAGGTGCCAAAGGCCGTACAGTCAAGATCGGGTCCTTTACTTTAGCTGTCCTAAAGAATGCAGCGAAGAAAAATGTTGGATCTTCTGCTGTTTCAATGCAAAAGAAAATTCTTCAACATTTACACTTAAACTATCCATATGATAAAGACAGCAAGGAAAAAGCAAGAGAGAAGGGAGCAGCATTAAGCACTGTTTAAGAACATAAAACTATGTTTTCCAAAGCAACAGTTGTATTCAAACATCTTACAGAATTTTTCAAGCACTAATGGTTCAGTGATTATGCAATTATCATAACACTTGGGTGTTTTTGTTGTTGTTGTTTTTTTTTTTTACCAGTAAGTAAACAACACAGAGATAGTACAGAGAAAGAAAGTAGAGACCT
This sequence comes from Tinamus guttatus, assembly GCF_059628265.1. Taxonomy (NCBI): domain Eukaryota; kingdom Metazoa; phylum Chordata; class Aves; order Tinamiformes; family Tinamidae; genus Tinamus; species Tinamus guttatus. The sequence continues at coordinate 433,108 of NW_028288985.1, read as the reverse complement.
GCAGAATTGTATGTGACTGGCAATACCATGTTCGTTATTCAGGTAGTCATTTTAGCCCAACACCCCATATCTAGTCCGGAAAGCAAGTGCCCTGTAGACATCCCTGTGTCAAAGCAGCACGACGTGCAGCAGCTTTATGTCTAGACAACATGATACAAAGAATACTGCACGTGGCCATTTCATGCATTATACTAGCTACTGGTTTTAGCCTCAAGTCCTGTTCTCCAAGATATATGGCCAAAAAACCTACAATCACAATTTTAGAGGCATTTGTCCTTATCAACAGCTTTTCAGAGATTATCAAAAAAAAAAAAGGAAAACCAACAAAGACCAACAATTTACTTTCTCAGCTTATCGGTAGGCAATGAATGACGCTGACTAAGGACTAAGAGTTTTACAATTCTGGTAGCATTCGGCTTCAGTGACACACATACCTGATCAGCTACAAAAGCTTTACTATGCAGTTTTCAGGAAAGGAAGACATCACATATCTGATCCTTTTCCACAGAAGAACACTCCCGACCAAGGTAGACATAAATCTTTACTACTCATGCTAATCCTTACACTTTTTGATAAGACACCAGCAAAGCATCTAAAACTTAAATGTGGAAGCTATGATGATACAGATAGCACACGAAGATAAACATCATTTTGCACTGACTAGCTCATATCATTTCAAATAGCAATAAGCTTCTGCCTCTGGAATAGATTTGAACCAGTGAGCTACAGAGCAAATCTAATAAGTGACTACATGCACTTAAAAAAAAGGAGGGTATCAGTTCCCTTACTCTTCTTCAACAGACAGTTTCTTCTATCTTGCAGTGTTCATCACTTGGTTTTTTTTGCATCCTTTGATCACTTTCTACTGTGTGAGAGACGACACTTATATGCAAATCAATTTGACCATTTGGTAAGGTCTTTTGTGCATACCTATATGCTTGAAAAGGGACTTTTTGCAGTGGCACTTGCATTAACCTGCAGTTATCAATTATACATACCTACAAAAATGGGAAGTGCTTTAATTGCAATATAGTTTTTAGTGCAAATTTTACTTGCCAATTTATGGAGACAACTAATTGCTTTGAACAGGAAAATAAAATACACTGTGTTATAAGTGTGATTATCATAATGGGCTGATGAGTACCATTAAAGAATGGATGAATATATTTGGAACAATTGTAAAAAATGCATAGGGATCTCTTTATCCACTCTGATTATTTTTGAAACCTGTCTTAGTACCAAATTATACTATTAACTCTCTAGCTCATGGCACCCAAGCAGATGGAAGATTAAGACTGTCACAGAAGCTAGTGGTCCTTATTTTAAAATTATAATAACAGTATATCATGACACCTTTAAGAAAGTATGAGTACATCTTTTGTATTTTAATAGGGCTTTTTCCAAAGTGGCCATGGTTGGGCTGTAAACTGAGATTAACAAAATGCTTAGTCATATGCTATCACTGAAGGCAAGTGACATTTCTGACAGTATTTGGTGAGCATAAATTGAACTGACCTTGGAAGAAACCTTAATGTCCTCATGTGCATAAACCAGTGAGGAGCTATCTATATGCAGTTTCACACCTCATGAACTTTTACACATTATTCATCCAAACCAGAGATCCAAATACAAAATCTGGCACTTGGGACACCATGTGGATTTCAGATACTCCTTGGCAAATGTAGGTTCCTGAAATAAATGGTTAGATTTAAATGATTTACAGATGTAGGGGCAGGAGAGTGGGGGAGAGGGTTATTTTATTCTTTTTTTTTTCCTAGATGCATAACTAAAATGTAAGATAATCATCATTCTGCCTAAATAGTGTTTCAAAACATCACATTCAAGACAGCACAACAGCATGGGAACTGATTATACAGAACACGAGGGGAGACTGCAGTATTTCCTAGCATCTGGCATACCCCTCAGTTAAATGAAGAGCTTGTCATATGCTGGCTTTTCAACTGTGGCATGTCACCTAAACTCTGCAATGCTACAGCGTGGGTGAAGAGACACAGCTGATGTGCCAGTAGGTGACATACCTTTCATTTCACATGCCAGGCATAGCTGCGTCCCCCACTGTGAAGTGTTGCGGGCGTGAATTCTGCAGGTGACATCACGTTATTTTGCTGAACTATTTGCTGCAATTTAAAGTCACAATTAGCATTTGAGATTAGAGGACAAATGTTAGTCAAGCTGTTTCAATGCTGCATTTTAACTGGAAATTGTTTTTTATCCTCCCATAATGCTAATCACTATTGCTACTGTCATTTGTTTTATGACCAGGAGATAAATATATATGATGCTTTTTCTGAACCTATCAAAAAGGCATGTGATAAACACATGATAGAAACCTCTACATAACTATTTTTGACAGAAGTTGGAAAGAAAACAAAATGACAAATTATGATATATATTCATTATCAAGATTCTCAGTAATATGTTAGGTTTTTCACACACAAATAACAAAGTATACAGGGCAAGACTGCTTTTAAAAAGTATAGGAACAGCAGAAATAGCACAAAGATCTAGTGCCATGAGTGCAATTACAAAACATAATCTCTCATGATACATCATTCAAACTGTAAACCTGGAAAAAGGATTCACAAGCACATAGCTGAAGCAGAAAGCAGTCCTGAATAAAGGACTCTTCCGCAGTACTCATAAAATGACAAAGACCTACATCAGTTTGCTCTGAAACATCAGATGTAATGTTTTGCAGAGAAAATAGGTTATCCTCACTTCCATCTTTATGAACTTGTTTCTCTAAACATCACCACCGCTGGTCTATCTTTGCCCTTCTTTTTGGAAGGGTATTTCACATTTTCATCTGAGTTGCAAGGGAAAATGCTAATTGCTTGGCAGCTAGCAAAAAATCCAGTTAGTTCCTATTCGCACTCATATGGCCAAAGGCCTTCTTACATATGCACTACCTTTCTGGATACTGCACCTACATTTCTTCATACTATTTACACTATTTTCATTTATAAGTGATTTTTTTTTTAAAAAAAGGAAATCATAGCTCAAAGCAACACAGTTATATCCTCTCTTGATACTGAACATAATGAAAAGAGAGAAGTCTTCTCAATCCTCCATTCCATGTGCAAAAAGTATGACCATAGTAAAATATGAAAATACAGTTTTTTATTGTAAGTATACAACACATAAGAATTTTCTCTCTCTTGTACCTAGCCTAGAGTAACTCTATCTGCACAGTCATTGGTCTTTCTGCTAAAACAACCAGGTAATTTGCCTGTTTTGGGCATGGAAGAAACTGATAAGAACTACGAGACAAAACAATTCTGAAATATAAAAGTTCTGAAAACTAGATTAAAACATGTGAAAAAAAGCTCTTCTTTTTATTCTGAAATACCCACCTGATACAGTGCCCTATTCTAGGTGGGAGGAGGAGAAAGAAAAGGGAAAAGCTTGAATATACATTGCCTTTGCTCTCTCCGAAAAGGAATGGCTGGAGCAGACAGTCTGAAAGGGCAAATTTTCCATTGTGATTGCAAAATCTCTGATATACTGTAAAGACAGCTACCTTTTAGCTGTATTCAAATTGTGATGTTATTTTAAAAATGAATAATTTATGAAAGATTATAAAATTAAAATGCTTCCCACAAATCCCTTAACAATTTTATGCAAATATCTTAACTGCACATCCCTTGTTTTTCATCTTCTGTTAACCCCTTTCCAACACAATAAAGGGCTTTCTCCACATGGGATAGTGTTTTACCTAAGACATCAATAGCTCTGTTAAATTACAGACTGGGGCATTTCTATCACCAGTGATAATTAAGTGGCAAAAGAACAGAAATACATTGATTAAAATATCCCTCCTGGAATCTTAATCAAAATATATATTTAACATGATATTTTATGTAATATAGATAACAAAATAAAATATAAATGATATATAAAATAAATACGCAAACCTATTTGTGTACCACATGGGTACACTGCAAATGCTGGGCTGGCTCTGCACTCATTGGTCTAGTCTTTCCACATAAATCAGAGCTGTCCAGAGTATAATCGCATCTATAGCAGCTGCCAATGTTCCCAAAGGTCTCGGCTTGGTGGTTTTGCAAGGAAGCCCCAAGGAGACACTGCACAACCTCCAGGGAGAGCCTTGATGCTGAGCAGATCCCTCCATGACCAATTAGAGCGGCCGGAGTCACCTTGCGCTGCTGGCACGGTGCAGAGAGGCTGCAGTGCAGCTGGGGACGAGGGCCAAAACATTGTCAGCTCTGATCCTGCTCTGCTAGGGAAAGCAGAGAGTTGCTTTCACAGCTCATTGCAAAAGCACCACACCCTTAACCTGCTCATAAAACAAAACCCTTCCCCATGGCAAGAGCAGCAAATCAAAGCACTCTCACTTCAGTGCCAAGGAGGTCTCCTACCCAGCAAAGCAGGAGCAGAAAGCAATACGGTTATGGCTGTTATGGCTGTTTTTCTAAAAGAAACCTCAGAAAATAATGTGTGTTGGAGGCATAACATATGGAAAAGGTATTTAGAAAGCTCTTTATTTTAGGAAACATTTTAAGGCATATGCTGCCTGCAAAGTTCTACATTTATTAAATATGTATGACATTACACAGTACAGCATTTCCCCTGCCTACCGTACAGTGACAATCACGTATAAAATGCTGACTAACCAGCAGCAGCTGTGGCAGAACTTGCTGGAGTTGCAATCCAACCTTCTCAGAAGTTTGAACTACAAGCTGAGAAAGCTGAAATATTAAGGAAAGAGTAGATGGAAGCAATGAATAAAAACTGGCAGCTGAGTAAACAGTGCTTTCGGAAATCAAAGATTCACAATCTTATGCCACAGCCACTTGTAACCTCCAGGACCTTATGAGAATTTCATAAAAATGTGGAAGTAACCAAGCAGACTAAAGAGAGCGGCTGTTTAAACAATGCAAACACTTCACATGGGTTAAAATGAAATAGCTGAGAACTATTTTATGTAGAATCTCTTTATATGAACCTAAGTGTATATAACCAAAGATGTATGCATGTATTTATAAATCTATTTTTAAGTTAAAGCCTTTTTGGTAAGGTCAAAACTTGATCTGAAGCAAAGTTATTTGCATGATGGAGTGTAGACCACTGTATTCCATATTTCCTATATGTTGGTATATGCATGGCACAACTCTCTTTGGCTTAAAGTGCTTGAGATTTGCATGAGCTAATCAGCAATAATCAAAAAGTCGTATGAATGTCTATTATGATATTAAGTAAATCAATTTGCTGAGATTTTCTTTGAAGGATATTCTTAAGCTGTGTTGAACAGCAATGCTTCTCAAACCTTTTCGTGACAGGTACACATCGCAATATCAACACAGTTCTACAGAGCACAAGTCTTCTGAAAGGCCAGAACTATTGTTTGCCAAACATGCTGATTAGTCCTGTACCAATTTCACAACTGAAAGGCCTTTCGTTGTCTCTGATTTTATATGTTCTTTGCACCACACCATGGTCTGAGTTATATTAAAAATAATCCGGAGCTTGATTTAAGGAGGCAAAATTCTTTAAAACAAAAATTCATCTCTTTAACACACTATATGTTGCTGACATTTTTCTATACATAATTAATAATCATTTTTGTCGTATACTGATGGTGACAAGAGGCAAAGTCAAGAGCAGAAAATATCAGAAGTGGATGAATTCAAGAAGCTTAATACCTTCTTGACTATGGACTATGTAATTCAGGACTAGGTAATTCAATTGCAGTTTATATATTTGCCCTGAGAACAAAGCAAACACTGAAAGGCAGACAAGTTTTTGCGCTTCCACATTTATTTTTGAGAGAGTTTCCTGTCTTGAATGGAAATGGACAATATTCCTATACCTAGGATCATATGTTACTGTGGACAGTTTTTGCCTTGAACTTGTCTCATGGCAAATCCAAATGAATTTGGGTGCAAAAGGGATTGCAGAAAAGGTATGCTTCAGTTAGTTAATATTGATGTAGCTCAATTCAGGGGCCATAAATTATGACTGAGTGATGGTACTAATGGCAGGATTTTTTTCCTTATTGATTTATTCAGAGAGACAACAAACGGCAGCGTCTGTCATCTTCAGAAATATAATTGTAAAGGCATATCTGCAAAACAGTGCAGAAGCAGGCATAGTGAATCCACTAAGTGCTATGCCTTGTAGACCCCAGCTCACTCTGTCCATCTATACAGCAATTAGACTTCACAGCCTGAACTTCAGTTGACTTCTCCTAGAAAAGGTCCTGGTGCAGTTTGTACTAAACCAACAATCATTCCCACGCATGCCAATTTGCAGCACACAGAGAAAAGAATGTTCTAGGAACCACTAATTAAAGGCCAAGGGGCATCACCAGTGCCTGTCAGCATATGTTCAACCCATGTACTGTGGGCACTCTTGGGATAGAACAGCACGCACACTTGTTTGAAAACTGTTTCTCTTCTTGCAAGAACATTCATGAAACACATGGAAGAAATGTTTTGATTTTATATAAATCAAATAATGATTAATGATGAAACATGTAACATAAGCTTATTTTCCTCCATGTTCTCTCTTTCCTAAGTTTACAAATGAAAACACTGCCTAGCTGCCTTGGGTGATACCAGTGACAGGAAGGTAACCAAAGCAATAGCCAAGTTCCTTGGAGCTGACCAAGTGATTTATAAATGCACTTTACTCTCATTGGAAAAGCATATAATTAAAAACACATAAAATACCCTTGCAAAAGAAAGAGTTCCACGTGTCTTAACACTAATTCCATTGCAAAGTCCATCATAACTACCGTGATAATTCTATACCTTAGGTTTGCACTTGTTGCAGAATGGGGTCTAACAAAAAAAGATGGCAGAGTCTAAAGGCAAGTTAATACACAGCAGGCTGCTCGTTTTTGAAAAAGGCACTAAGGATAATAGCTAATGTGGCTGTTTTTCTCTTCTGAACTATCTGGTACCCCATCTCTGTGAGCATTCATGTTGGAATTTAGAAACAACATCAATTTCATTGTAGAATATTTTTAACATTATGAAATTCCAAAGAAAAACTGTGAATCAAGAAGCTAACATTTCTTGCTGAATAGAAAGATTTCTTTACCCCATTTTTGGAAGTTGAAAGATGCAACACTCCCCTAAGGGTCTGCCAGCTTCCCAGTTCTAAGACTAATTTTCCTCAGAGGTAAAACAACATAGTGCTATCCAGCTGTGCCCTTACATCTGCAAGCAAGTTAACAGCTAGTTAAAGACAAAACAAAATTCAAGGAAACTCTACATGTTTCATTTACCAATAATAAACAACGGCAACAACATCACGGATTAGTCATTTTTTTATCTCAATTACTTCATATTACTTCTTTCCTTTACACTGATCATATTTGGCTGATGTGCCAGAAACAGCAGCTTCCATTCTGCATCCTTACCTATCACCCACTTTAGCACATTAGATTATAGCAACAATGACCAAGCAAACACTTGGAAATTTTACAGCTGATATTTTTCCATTAAATATTTATAATGAATAGGAGTGAAAGCATACAAACTGTCAGGAATCCATGCCATCAAAGAATGAACACGGATTCTTAGATTACTACCAAAAATGGCCAGTAAGTGTATCATAGATTATCACCCCATTATTTCTTTATGGACCTCTAAGTCAAGTCTAGTTTATGCTAAAATGAAATCTCCAAAAAGCATTCAGCATTAACATGAAGACAGAGAAAAGCTCCCTTCCCTGGGAGATGTTTGTCGTTGCCAGTCACATGGATGTCTTTCAGGGATGCTTTTGCAAAGGAAAAGGTACTCGAGGTTTACCTGGCACTGCCATCAAATTAAAAGATAACCTTCCCGAATGCAGCTTCACCTTTTTGACACCTGGCTGGAGACCTCCTGGGCATCTTGTCACCAACTATGAAATCCATTGCATGATCACAGTAATGCAAATTATGCATATCATGCTGGAATCAAACCTACCTCACAGGTTTTTAACTTTAAAAATGGCAGAGAGATTGGCAAATACAAGAAAAAGACTTTCTGATTATTAGGACAATTGATCTCCCTAAAGACAACAGATTACAGCAAGAATCTTGTCTAACATCCAGACACACTCAATTTTGTCACATTTCCAGAAAGTAGCAATACCTTTTGCAATCCCAAACAAAAATCAAAAGGGGATGGATAAACCAGCAGATGATTTTGCAGGTTTCCATAAGTAGTAAGGTAGACTTGATAATTATGAATTGCTGTAACATAAACTATGTAGGAGTTCAAGAGTTGGAGTACCAAAAATTAAGTGAACTTAAGAAAAAATTTCTTCACAGTGAGGGTGACAGAGCCCTGGAACAGGCTGCCCAGAGAGGTTGTGGAATCTCCCTCTCTGGAGATCTTCAAAACCCGCTTCGGCGCAATCCTGTGCCACGAGCTCTAGGTGACCCTGCAGGGTGGTTGGACTGGATGATCTCTAAAGATCCCTTCCAACCTTAATGATTCTATGATTTCCAGGTTCCTGAACACTTCATCTGTTATGAAGAGCCAGAAATGGTATGCTGCTCCTCCTGAACTAGTGCTCAATCAAATACAGGGCTCTGAAGATGATGCTGCTGGTCATGGCCTCCAGCAGTGTGAATATGTTCATCGTGAGCAGGAAATATGTGGTCATAAGATTTCAAGTCTTCAGATAGGAATCCAAACAGTTGCCAAACCCAGCAAGAGGGTCTTGTATGCATGTGGTACTAATGCTAGTCAAAGGATAATATAGGATTCCTAATCAGCCATGTTAATGGCATCATAATCTTGGTCACGGGAGCCACCTCCCCTCTGCCTTTATCTTCAAGGAGCCTTTGGCTCATTCTCTCATCCCTCCTCTTGCAGCACTACTTTGAGCAGTTCTGGAAGGGATCCTGCAACTTGCGCCCTGACTTTGCAACACAATACTCATCACTCAAGGATTCCTCCTGCAGTATAGACTCACTCGGGTATAAGGATGCTCTGAGCTCGGACAGCGGGAATGCTGAGGGAAGCAGTCAGCACGGAGCAGCCTCCCTGCAGTGTTCTTCTGGGGAATACCGAAGAGCAACACGGACACGGACGTTACGTCTGCGCTTAAAGCCTGCTGCATCCCAGCACTGAGCAGAAATGGGCTCGATGGATTAAGTGGCGATTAATTAATTTTGAAGCTATCAGTCAGTGTCACTACAGTGTAAAATACGAAGGACTGTTTCTAACTAAAGGTAAAAATTTAGTAAGTGCTAACAAATTTCTCATTCAAAAGAAGAGTCTGGATCTAGAGCCTATACCTCATTTATGGGGGGGGGGGAGGAGGGAGAGGGAAAAGAGAGAGAGAGAAAAGAAAAGAAATTTAAAAAGACAAATAAAGCTAGCATGGAATTCATATTTTCACTGCAAACCCATTTCCACTTGGGCACTAAGCTGGGTTAGGAATCCCTCAAGGTGACAGCTGCTGAGCAAGGGCCCATGTCACCAGCATCCCCGTGAAGTTAGGTGGAGCTCAGGTACCCCGGCACGCTCCCCTTCACCTCTGGAAGGCAGGATTCGCCAGATGAGAGCAGATGAGCTGATTTTGCATAATTTACAACAGAAATGTGTTTTAAAACACGCTATTAAGTATTCACACATTCCCTCTGCTTCCAGCCACGTCCCTGCAGAGCCGCTGCCGCCTTTCCCCGTAGTGTGGGGACACTTAGCGGCAAAAGCAAAGCAGCACAGGGAAGAAATTCCCCCAAGCAAGGACAGGGGCTCTGCTGCAGGCCTGGACAAAAAAGAGCCTAAACCTCGTATTGGAGTGTTGCATCCTGGCTCTCCATTCTGGGATTAAGGTCTCATTTAAAAATATTTAGAGTCAGTACTTGAAATAAATTATATCATTTTATATATATATATATATATACACACACACACTTACATAAAACTGTGAAGGAACTGAACTTGATACAATTATTTCTACTTTTTTGAATCAAAAACATCCATATAAGGTTTTAGTTTTACATTTAAAATTTTGCAATTCATTTTGCATTCTATTTTTGGGTTTGATATTATAAAGTTTTCTTTAATAACTACTGTAATGCAGAAAGAGGGGAAAGTTTAACTGAAAATAATACACAGACTACTTACTTGGTGGACCCAAAGAGAACATCTTATTACTTTCTCCTCTCTGTAGGAATTAAAGAATAAATTTGGGAGGGGGGCATTTTTTAAGAAAAAGTTGTGCTTAGGAGACTTATTTTAACATTTCTGTTCTCATTGTTCTTTTTCCATTGGACAAACATTACTCCCCAGAATGGTGGAGTCCAAATGCTTCTTCAATTATTTTCTCTCCTACATTCTTCATCTGGTCAGGGCAGTAGGCAAACAACAAGGAAATAACCACAGTTCCACAACTCTGTGAGCCAGCCTACAACCCCCCAGCAACATGTGTTTTTCATAGGGCCCTACAATTCACCTGGATTAATGAATCCAAATTTTGCCCCTCTTCTGATGTGGGAGCAGCAGAAGTGTTTGGAGGGGAAGGCAGCTCTTTGTGCTTTATTCCAGCTGAGAGCTTTCCATCAACAGAACAATTCTCTGCTGATTAATTACAGCCAGCATCTGGCTCCTTTACATCACCTGAGCAGGAAAAGATGTCAGATTAGCATGGAGATATCTGTCCTTTCATGTCGCAGTTAGTGAAACCGCTAGTACAGGATGTAGTAGATAATTGCTACATGCTATTTATGTAATTCTTTGAATAAATTAATGGTATGAATCAAAACATTAATTTAAGTGCCACTAGAAATAATTGATGAAAATGCATAGAGGTTAATACAAGACAAAAAGACAGGGTTTCTAACTTTACTTGATTTTTTTCTATTAAAATTTGGATATTTTTCTATAATAACTGTACTTGGTTTGGATAATTTAATTTGGATATTTTTCTGTAACAATTGTACTTAAAATAAAAAACTATTCATATCCACCTTGTTATTAAAGTTATTCTTTCAAAAAATGATTTTTAAAATGTTCTAGCCAAAATGTATATTTTCTATAGATACTTAGAATTACCCAGTGCAAACATTCAGCTGACATTTTTGGATAACCAGCCAGAATAGCCATAGATCTCTTCTGAGTGACAGTAGCCAGCTTAGAGACCACTGCATAGAAGCAGATTTGGTTTTCCTCTACATATGACTTGGCACTTTTTTCTTTTTTTTTGACAGTTTATTATTACATTGTTGCATCATTCCATGCCAAAAGATCCTTCTCCAACTCTCTACAGTCAATTTAAAACTTTTAACTATTTGAGATAGCTCATCAGCAAAATATACTTATGGCATCTCTTATTTGCCTCAATAATTTATGAATCAAATGCACAGAATTATATAGAACAGCACACGTCCTTAGACAGATCCATGTGGGATTTCCTCAGTAACTTCATTATGAACATTTATTTCTTATCTCTCTAAAAAAATACTTAAATTATTTCTCTGATGATTGTTAGGAGGAAGATTTTTTGAATGATCCTTTAAATATATGTAGTTTTGGAAAAAGCAGAATACATATGTTTTTCTCTGGTGACTTGGTAGAGGGGGGAAAAGGAACCTTAACAGGAGTGCTTAACTACAATCCCGTTCAACCCATGCCTCACTTTCAGTAACCACATATTCAGTAAAATGTTAAAAATTTACTGAATTAAAACTCAGCATAAACTCATTTAAAATAAGATATGCATAATCTTATTGTATCTCTCAAATTCTACATATTTACTAGCATTACAGCTTTATAGATGGATCTCTAGACAGCCATTATATTTTGTGAGCTGTTTGTACTGTAGCTTTTGATATTCTTAAAGGATTGACGGCATCCATTTCCTTTCAAATAAGGTCATTTTCAATTTAGCAGCATTCAGCAACCTGAAAATCTGAGTCTGCAAGGCACTCTTAAAAGTATCACTTTCAGACGGCGGATGTTTTCCAGGTGGTTTTGCAGAAAACCATGAAATGCAGCTGCCACAAAACCTTTGATGAGACATAAGTAGAACAACATCAAAAGTGCGCTTCTTTTTGAGAAAATACATGAAAGTGCAAAACTAGCTGACAGTGCCACATCATGGAATTCATTTTAAGTTGCAGACGGATGCCAAGAGAAGGCAGACTTCTGTGGCCATTGCTTGGAGCATGGCCTATACAGTGTAAAACACTGAAATACATTTTTAATGTTATCATTTCATATTTGGACAAAAAGCAGGATTTAAGCTTTTTAAACAGCAACATATCTGTGTGGGTATATATGCACACATACATGTGTTGGGTATCATACACAACACAAGATCCTGACCTCTAGAATCCCATTTCACTGCAAACAGCAACCTGCATAACCTTGTCCATGACAGCTATAATTATAGTTTTTATGTACGTTCAAAGTGTTTTCTGCAGTGCCTGGGTTGCTAGACAGAGTTCTAAAACACCACGGCTGCTCCCTCCCGACCTCCTTATCGGCACCTCAGCAGGACCGGTACAAGCACCAGCGCTCAGCGAGCCGAGACACGCACGGGATTCCTGCACTCAGTCACCCAGTTTGTCAAAAAAAAAAAAAAAAACACAGAAAAAAACCCACAACAGTTCAGTCTAAGTATTTCATCAAACACAATATATTAAGTAAAACTCTGGCTACTATATTAACAATTAGTTCTGTAGAGATAAATCATTGATTCTGACTTTGTTATTATATGAGCAAGTTCCTAGCATATATTTCTTTGCATCCTTTATAGTTTTGTTATAAAGAGGGGAAGGTTAGCCCATAAAGGAGCCTTACTGAACTCCCAACATACATTTGGGGCCAGTAGACTTGTCTTGGTTATGTGAAAAGATGGGTTAGATAATCCTGCATAGAACTAAGAGTCTTCTAAAAGTCTGTTGTTTAAGAAATTATAATATGGAAATTATCATTGGAGGTAGACTATTGAGAACACATTTCTTCAACTCACAGGACAAGACTCTGTGAGGGAACATATGTTTAAAATGAATGCCTTCACTCGGTGAGCTTGCCAGTGAATACTTCACCAAATCTGAATGCATCTGGCTTTATTTTGATTAGCATTTGGGATCATTTTGACGGTGCTGAAAGGAATTTAAAACACTGCTTACCTCAAGTCTTATAAAAGCTGGTTCCTACTTACAGAAAAACTAAATGGAATTCCTTTTTTAATATTTGGTTCCTTACAAGGAGGAAAAAAAAAATGTTGCTACTGTAGCCACAAGTGGCCACAAGCCACTCCATGACGAAGACTTAAGTAAAATCTTTGGTTAATCAAGCAAATAAATAGCACATTTTTGTTTCTATAGTTCAGCATTTCCCATGGAGCCCTTTTACAGAGATGTGTAACCTGACTACAAAATATGCTCAGAGATTATATTTAGTATCTCTCAGGTACAGAAAAATTCTTTTTTTCTAAAATGTTTAAAAGTATATTTCTTTGGCTAAAGCCAGAAGTAGCAGACTGATTAGAAACTTGACCACTGACTTTAAGGAAAATGAGAGCAAATCCAACCAGAGCAGGTATATTGTCTGCTGACTAGCAGGGCCACTGCTAGAAATGTCCTTGATTGCAACTGCGTTTTCAGCTCCACCAGGTATGGTTTTCTAACGAGCACACCCAATACCTGTTTACATGGAGTTGTTCTTAAGGATTGATCATTCCCCCTTTGGAATTCTAAAGAGATATGTGAAACAAAAAGGTTGAGCAGATTATGCAAGTAGGCCTTGGTCATATTTATACTAAGAGTTTTATACTAGAACCCTATTTTATACTGGCTGATAATCTGTAGTTCCATAGTCATTCATAAGTTTCTCTTTCTGGTCAGACTCATTCATTTCAGATTCCTTTCATCCTTAGGCAGATGTTGTTTTGGTGACAGAGATGGTCCCAAATCTCTGTGCTAGTCCTGGCATTCGTGTTCCTTCAGTCTTGCCATGTCCTTATGAACTGCCTTTACTCCTTACTATCCTATCTAGAATTCTGCAGGTTAAAGTCTCCAATGTAGTGCTAATTTTGTTCACAAGGAATGTAAGGATTTGTGTTGAATTTATTCATGTAGTTTGAGTCAATTGTTATTTGTGACAACCATTCCATATGATTAACTTTTCCAAGATGGTCACGCACACACACACACATATATGCAAGGAAAATTGGCTGCCTCCGTAAGAATTCTAAATGTATATCTGCTACTATTGTCATTTACAAGGTGCTAGTGAAATTCTACACATTTTGCAGGCTGGAAACATAGGTATCACATTTATGATGCTAAATAACAACAAAAAACAATGAAGAGAAGATAACCTTTATACAAAAGCTGCAAAGCACCATAAAAGCACAATATATTTCAGTATGCTATTTAGAAGGATGACTTTAGTATCATTATGTAATCTTCTTCCCACTACAGGGAAATGTTTCCAAGATCCAGGTTTGTGAGCACTTTGCACAGATGCGAGTAGCATTATCTCAGATGTCTGTCCATTATCGGTATCATTATAAACACTCAGTCTAGCCCTACAAAACCAGACACAAACACTTCTCAGGTTAGCACAGAAAGATTTTTTTCCTTGTTGCCATAGGATATTTACACTTCCAAGGATGTCCCAACTGGAAATAATACTTAAAATTCATCAGCAATATATCTCTGACATCTGTCCTTTCTAACAACACATTCTCATGAATCATCCACTTAAAATCTACTTAATGTGCCAAAGAGATGGCAATAATGGAAATCTAACAGTTCTTTTGGATTTGTTACACTGATGCAATTTGCAACATGCTGAGACACATCTAAACACCTGGGGAAGGAGAGGGAATAATACAGTTGAATTTGACCTGCTCTACAATTATCTGGCTTTTCCACAAAATAAACTACATTATCCGTACTACATTCCAGGCCACACCACGTAGAGCCACTCAGCTGCCTCGACCATCTTAAAAATGAGGGAAACACCAGTTCTAATTAGTTATCCCAGGTTTGCTAGTAGAACCCCAGTAGGTCCAGCCAAGCAGCAGCCAAGGAGACAGCAAAAGATAACTAGATTCAAGAAGGTACAAACATATTAGTCTCGGATCACCCATCTCGTAAGTGATGAAGGCCCTACACAAGACACTAAAAAGACAGTACAACAACAACTTCAATTTTTCATTTAAGACTCTAGCATAAGAATCTCTGCAGGCGGCCAGGAGTCCAGTCAACTAAGTACCTGGCCTCCAACAGATCCCAAAAGTGTATTTAAAGAAAAAGGCAAGAGTGACTTGCAACAGTGCTCCCAGTGATCCCAAACCATCCGAGATTCAATCAGTTTGCAGCTCAGATTTCTTGACCCCAAAGCAATATCTGTGTCTACTCATCCTTCACGATTTTTTCATTCACAAATTTCCCAAGTCATTTTTTGAATACATATAAAATCACCAACATGATAGGAAAAGAATTTTGCAATCTAATTGCACAATAAATTCTCATCGATCAAGAGGTACCACTGCAAAGAATTCCCGTTTTCCAGAGTATTGTAGTAAAAGCAGGTCTATGGGCCATTTTGCATGTATTCCCTATCTCAGGGAATGCAAATTTGTTCTGTTCACTGATGATGATATAAATATGTTTCTGCTCTATGTTGGATTTAGCAGTGACTGATTTACCTTGCTCAGCATGTCACAAAGCCAGAGCAAAGACTCAGATCATACTCACAAACATCAGAAAAGTAACAAAGGCTTTGGGATTAATGTATTAGTAGCACTGATTTATCTAAACCTCTTTTTGGACTGAACACTGTCAGCACTTTTTCAAATGAGGGAAAGCCCTAGGAGTTATGGAAAAGCAGTGCAGTTATCCACAGTTCTTTTCCAAGTTTTCCCTAGAACTCCTTGAAAAATTTCAGAAATTCATAAACTACCAGCATGTCCCCAGAATTCAAATGCATGAATAATAATTATTGGTAATGAGTTATCAGCTTTTCTGTGCCAAAAGGCAGGACATGGACAGCAGTTACCTCCATAGTGCAGGCTACCAAAGAACTGTTACAACACAGCTGGCACACAAAGCAGTAATTTGGAGATGATCTCTGCAGTGTGGACCTACTGAACAGAATTTGCCCATAATATCACCTATCTAACTGTATTCTGGCAACTTGCACACCTGCTAATAGGATCACACAGATTATTACTGAAGTGCACCTGCACCTGCTAAGTCAAAGAACACATATGAATCAAACACAGGCTAAAATAAACAGAGATGTGTGAGCTGCACATTTTTAGCAGAGACCTGTGGTGGAGAGGAGGGTGTGAAAGGTCTTTTCACTAAAGATAAGGAGGAGCACACACATTCGAAACACGTATCTGACATCTTACAAGGGCCTCACGTTATATCTAAAAACTCACATTAAAGTACATCATTACAATGGAACTCTTCACGTAAAACCAAGGCCTGACATTTTTAACTAAGCTTATTGACTATTCATTCTATAACTTTTTCCTTAAGTCTTATTTTAAAATAGAGTCCACAAGTCACTGGGCCTTCTGTAGATATATTCCTGAAGTTCAACTTCATTTACATTAATGTATACCTTGCCTTTTAACAGTTACTGCAGTGCTTTGTTTGTTTGCCCTCTTGCTTGACAATTTTGATGTCACTTCTGCAACTGGGTTTGCTGTGATGCAGTGAGAACACAATATTCGAGCTTTGCTGCTTTGCCAAACTCTGCAAAACCCCAAGAAGCCAATAGAGGTCCATTATCCATAATGACACTTGCTGAAATTCCATGCTGGACAAAGCAAGGCATGGGATAGGCTTCTATTATTACATAAAAGTGATCTATCTCTTAATCGGAAAAGTGACAAACTGTCACAAGGTATACTTGATTTCCTTTAAGCTAGCCCATACTTGCTAATTTGCTAGTCATTTATTGCAGATACTGCATTGACTTCTCATTTGTAATGGCTAAAACTATCTGAATTTGCTTTGCAGAAGCAAATTAACTGTATGGAAAAGATCAAATGCAGATTGTTCATGAGTTCCTGAAAAATGGAGACCTTTCTTTTTTTCAGATTTTTTTTGCCCAGTATTTCACAAAAAGAAGGAACAGAGGGACCAGAGTGAACTGGTGTCACTGATTATCATGAGCTGGAAAAAAAAAAAGGAAACTATTGTGCTTTTCACATGAGAATAAGCACTAGTGTTAAAAAGAGATGCAGGAGAGTAGTTATTTTCAATGTCCAGAATCATCATAATTTGGTATGCAGGATGACAGCTACTGGTAATTATCCGTTATCTATACACATCCGCTGATATTTATACTGTTCTTGCATGCCTTTTATTGAATGCAGGCTCTACACAATGCAGCCTCTAAGCTCCGTATAATCCAATATATTTAAGACCAAATTCAAAATACAGTTTAAAGGGCTATCAGTAGTTGTGAACTAAGCTAATTCACTAAGAAGAAATAGTCTTCCTCGTGATGAGGAGGCAATGCACACAATGATATTTCCTATTTTGTTCATTTTTATGGCACAGTTATTTTACTTATTCTTAATCTGAAACATTATAACTATTTCATTCATCTTATAAATTACTTTCTTAATTTAAACTTTAATTTAACCAGAGCAACTGCAAGTCATTCTTTTTAAGAGGCCAATAAAAGCAATTTATAGAAACAAGAAGCAAAGAACTATCTGTCGCTTAATTTTTAATTTATAAAGCTTAGGTTTCCCTTCCGCATCATCTTTTTAACTAGATACAATTATAATTTATTTTTAGCGTAAGAGAAATATAAAACATACAACGGCTATACGTTCCTGATGAAAACATGACTGATGCAGGAGCGCAGAGAGACAGAACCAGATAGGCCTGGCTACTCCCGGGCCCATTGCAGAAGAGCCACGAGCCCTACGAGCCCACGGGTGGGCTTGGTGGTCTTGAAGGTCTTTTCCAAGCATAATGATTCTGTGACACAAGGTGTCATCTCCGCCAGCAAGGACAGCAAGCACAGAGCAACCCCAGCAAGACGAGTCAGCTGGAGCACCTCTGCAGAGCTCCTATCAGACGGAGGGGGTTCTGCCTAGAGGCAGGGGGCAAAGGATCCAGTACAAGGAAGGACGTTTTGGATTGCACAAGAGTTATTATGGGACATTTATGGAAAGAACCAAAGGGAGGGACTTGGGTGAGGATCCAAATCCATCCACAGGGACCAGATGTTGACTGAGACCAATTTGTGTCTGGTGCGTGTGTGTGTCTAGCAGCGAGGCTCTGGAAAGAGCAAGGATCCAGGACCAGCTACTGGAGGGACAGCACGTGCCAGGCCAGCTGCTGGGCACATCTGCCTTGTGTCTTGCACGCGTCCCACATTCCCACACCGGCTATTGGCTGCACCTAGGAACATGGAACCGTGGCCCCATTGAGCAAACGGGTCCTTCCACACAAGCCTCTAGTTCTCCTTCCCTCAGGGAGGGATTTCACAGCATCCCTTATTTAGGTAGTATCTTCTCACTTCCCTCAGCCCACCTGTGCTCCTCGTTAGCTCATGACAGCCACACGGCATAAAAAAATGTTCAGGGTCCAGTCAGATGTATCTTTATTTCACAGAAAATAATAAATAAAAGCAAATCTTTGGGGGAACTGTGAGGTATTTCTGAGTCCTCACAGTTGACTGCTGAACAGGAAAGCTTTCCTCCCTTTACAAGACATAGGAATTGTTTAGAAAGATTTAAATACCGACTGTCCGACTCAACCAGATTGCTACACACCTCCGTCTGTTGTCAAATGCAAGGTACGATTGTCACAGTACCCATTTTAGGTACCCAACCTGGGATATTTTGAAAGTAGACAAATATCTGGAGCTCTCACTCACTTTTGAGGGAGCACTGGGCACCTAGCATTTCTGATAAACAAGTGCATATTCTCTAGATGCATATGAAGCACCTAGGAAAGGGACTATCAAAAGAACATTCATTACTGTATAGCAAAATTTGTTGGCATTGAAGGAAGAGGCAAAGGCTAGAAGAGCAGATTTATCTCCTCTGCCTTCTTCAGAATTTAAAACACTTTGCAGAGGATTTTGTTATGAGAGAAGTAGCTCATTAAAAGGTATCTTTCTTAAACATTACACTTTGTTGAGTTCAGCTTTGTGGAAGCTTGGAAATGCCCAAGCAATTCCTTTTGTTTGTTTTTCTCTTTCCAGAAAGACAGAGCATTTTTAAAGGAGCATTTGTCAGAAAGCAATTTCTAGAATTATACTGCTACTAGATCAAACAAACAGCCATTGGACTGCACACTTTAACATAACTGATTAATCAAGCGAAGGTCATCACAAACTAAAAATTCAAGCTAAGCTGTACATTAAAAACTATTACCAAAAGTACATCTCAGACTGTGAAATACAGAATTTGTAGAACCCATCTGGCTGTCATACAAGAGAAACCCCATCTTACTTGGTACCTAGCAAGTCAGATGGTTATACTGACTTGTGAAAGTTGTCTCGGTTTATTTCAGGATAAGTACTGCAGACATATGCTTTCAAATCTTGCCCAGACAAAAACTCAACAATTTTAGAAGAGAGGGGCTATCAGAGGTAATTAAGTTTATGGTATGCACCAGAGTTGGAAGTGGAAAAAAACTATACCCAGAACTACAACCATTTCTCCAGAATTTTAGAAATAATGCAACTATGAGGGGAAAATAATAATAATAATAACACAAGTCTCCTGCTCTTCTCCGGAGAAATAGAAACTACTATGTTATTTGCCAGCCTTATAGGAATAGTTTTGTATACATTTCATTCTGACCCTCAAGGGCAAACTGCAAAAGCACAGGGAAAATTTTTGAAAACTAAGAGAACTTGAAAGACAAGGAAGAGGTTGAAGGGAAGCATTATTATTCACATACAGAGTTTCCATAGAGACTGGTACATAAAACATAACACTCTTTGCTCCGAAAAAAGGAGAAGCAATTGCTTTGTGTGCAGAAGGTTACACATTTTTAAGGAGAAATATCACAATGCCCCTTTATAATTGAAGGAGAGCCCCTCCTAATGCTCAATACAGCAGGACTCTTGCATACTGAGATTTTATCTCTCTTTAGCACACCTTCCTTAATTACCATGACTGTCCCTATGCAGATGAGCCCTTAGATCGATGTGCTTTTCTATACATGAGGTATAGCACACCATGAGCCGGGAAAGGAGCCCATTCACCAGAACATGTTAACTCCCTGTTTGGGTGCTCTTTTACAGTTCACTGTGCAAAAAGATTATTCCAATTTCTGTAAAGAGCTAAGAGTATTTAGCAGAAAACCAGCAGACTCTAACTTCAGATTATCAGATTATTAAACTCACTAGCTGATATATGTGTTGAATTCTGCAGAGTGCTTACCCAAGGCTTTTCCATGAATTTCATCAGATATGGATCCACACATCTGCAGTTCAAGACAGGTCCAAGAACTTGTTCCCTAGAATCAAATGTATGCATATTATAAGCTAAAAATTTTAGACAGTTTTCTTACTCATGTTCCCACATTTGAAAAATGACAGCGATGCCAAGTCTGTTCTTCATAAACTGATGTCTGCAATAACAGAATTGGAGGTTTTTTTTTTTCCTTGGAGCAGGTGCAGCATGCAGATGCTTTATAAGTGGTATTAATTTGTCTCTCTTTCAAGTCTGCGACACACTTTTGAAAGATATTGGGATCCCTGTGCATCAGCTGCTACCTGAAGAACTGCTCCTCCAAGTTCCCAGCTGTGCAACTGGGGTCAGAACCTTTCCCTAAACCCCGGCACGATGAACTCCTAAACACCCCCCAGCAGCAGCTTGGCCCTGCACTCTAGTCCCTCTTATTGACCCCGTGCACTAGATACCGATCTCCTGTTCTTCGCTATGTGCCAGGGGATGTATTTTGCCATTTAACTACCAGAGAATGAGGAGGACAAGCACATGAGCGAGGTGGCTGTTCTTCTGACCATACAGGAGGTCTCCAGGTGGGTAGCAGCAAGGTAAGCGGGAGACAGGAGATAATGAAGCTCTGTATTTTCCTAAGTATTTGCATACCTATAGTAGTTCTTTCCATTCCTTTTAAACCTTTCAAAATTTTCAGTCATTACAAAGAGGAAAGGGTAGAGAGAGTTGGTTCTATGCTTATATTTCCACTCTGAATATTTAGCACAGATTCTGGCTCCCTGTTCTTCCAGAAGTTCTCAAAAGAAAAAAAAAAAAATCAGAAAGGCTCATTCACAGATTCTTCTTCTCCCTTTATTTTGCAAGATTTTATTCTAGGCTGCTAGCCAGGTATATGAATCACTATAGCCTTGATCTCAAAACTGAAAGCTAAAATAGTATAATGAAAGCTTCCACATAATTGAATTGATAACCAATTAAACACTATCTTTCTAAAAGATGTTCATTGCTTACAGGGTCTCTTCCTGAAGCAATTCAAAAATGTTCCTGAGAGCAAGTTCTTTAAAAAAAAAAAAAAAAAAAAAAAAAATCAAGAGAGAATAGTTTTGGCCATTGCTTGCTCTTTTGCTGCAATCTTACTGCCTCACTGGTCCCATCAGATGTTTACTTGTTTAATGCTGAAAGGCAGAATCTGTGTTCTGGAACCAGTGTGCTGTATTTTGTCAGGTTGTTTTCCTCTGTCAATTATAACTACATGAAAAACAGACACTTCAGTCACAGCTTCTGAAAGTGCTTTCTGTTTCTTTCTGTTAGTGACTCTCCAAACAGAGAAGTAGCACCTGCCTCAAATTTCAGATATGTTTTGGTGCCCAGCAGCAATATCAAGTGTTGATATGATGTTCTTTGACTGAAGAGCATCTTCTAAAGCACTTTTGTCAGGTGTCATCTGACAAAACTAATAAATTTATAAAATCTATAAAAATAGAATTATAATAGCATCATACAAAACTGACATTTTGAGTATGAATTCCTTCATTTGATATCAAGTTACCTATTTTTTACGGCCAATAGTTGATTCCTGATATACTAATGGAAAGCACATGTATTTTGGGGACACAGATATAGGGGTCTCTTGTGAGAGACCCTCACATAGAGGTATTTTCTCACCACTAGAATTGAATCTGAAGGTCTCTCGTTGGGTAAATTTCCTGGGTAGTTCCATATGTTTTCTGAGTGTTGTTTGAGCAGATTTTGATGCATGTATAAGAACTACAGTGATAATAGAGCCAGTTCCTGAAAAGAGACAGTATTTAGGCATCCACAAATATGCTCCTGCAAAGAACGGCTATGTAGAGAAGATACATTTATTATTAGACCGAACTGAAAGACTGGATGATGATCTTTTTCTTTTGCTCTCTGAAGCCGTTACTTGAATCTCAATGCTGAATATCTGCATCTTTTTCTAGCTGTTCTTCCCTTTAATAGATTTGAGGCAACTCTTCTCACAATATTTCTAAAGACAGAAACAATGACAGTTTATGGATTTTGCAGCATTTAAAGATTTGTGAGTTTGGATCACAGCATCCTCCCCTCTTCTTTCCATTAATTTTCTAATTAAGTTAATATTGCATTCAATTATTGCTATAATTAAATGTTGACAGTCAGCTCAAGCTACATACAAAACAAAGATAGGATACCTACCCACAGTTCATATTTCATTCTAAGGATGAAACTGAATAAATACTTTTGGCAAAACTAGTTTCCTTAATAAGAATAATCAATTACATTTTCCTCTCTGCCACACACCCAGCAATGCAGAGCGTATCTTTCCACCTGGGCTCCTCTTGTCATTTGAGAAGCCAAAATTAAAAGGGACAGAATGGGGATTACAATCCTCTCCATTTCATTATATAAACTTTCTCTCCGTGCAGCTGGTACCTCCACACTGCAACTCTCTATTATTAGACTCCACAGCTATTAACTGCCAGAACAAAAAGCTTTAATTCTGTAGTGTGATTTTTATCCTAGGGAGTGAATTCGTATTAACAATATTGTGAGGATCCACAGCTCTATCTCAGCTCCTCAACACAAAACGAGCTCCCCTCTGCCCGCCCCTTTCCTCGTGCTGCCCCTCCGGACCGTCGGCCCTGCCGGGAGCAGAGGCTCCTTCCGAGGTGCCCTCTGCAGCAGTCGGGGTCTGCAGGCCCCGCGCTCGCCCTCCCCAGGGCTGCTCGTGCCCTCCGCCCTGGCCGGCTCCTGCCAAGGCTGCAGCAGAGGCTCAGGCTCCTTGGGCTAGGCAGAAACAAGGGGAGGCAAAACCAAGGAGCAGGGTGTGAGGCGGCCTCCCAGCCTCCCCCCGAGTCACCAACACTGACTGCTTAGGGCTACGGCATGATCTGCTCTGCCAGCATACGGTGTTCTCCTGTCTCAGTAAGTTACTCTATACTTTATACAGATGCAGTTTCACAACTTGTACTCAAAATGAGTTTAAATCTTCTTATTTGCAATTCTTCAGGTAGAATCTTCACAGGATCTCCAGAACATCCAGGTTTCCATCGTTGCTCCATCAGCAGGCTCTGCTTTTCCACATTACAAAGGGGCACAGGCTCCTGGCTATGCTCTGTGCCACAGCTGTAGCTTGCTTTGCTAATGTTTTTGCAGGACCTTTCCTACTCTTTGCATACTGATGCATTGCACTAATCTGGCAGACAACTGGTGCAGCATTGTATTGTAAAATGTTGCTGCAAATCACTTTTATGTTTTCAAATGTCTTTGCAAGGTGGTGGAATGACTTAGCAGAAAACAGTGCAGTTGCTGACAGCAGGTTCTCTCCCTTAAGGGATAAGGCTTGCAAAAAAAGAAAGCATAATATGATAGTGTAAGCATAAAAAAATCCAGAAGAATTGTGGCCCACTTTAGTTCTATGACCTTGGACATAACCAAAAGACTTCTCATCTTTGTTGCTCAAGCTGCCCGTAAACAGTGCAATACACAGGTTTGAATGCCAGGAGAAAAAAAAAAAGATAGAACTTGAAAGATACTATAGATGCCATTTTGTTTTTCTACAAAATATTATTACTAATTGTACAATTGTACACTCAGTTCTGACCAAATACCTATTTTCTTTTTTAAACCTAGCAGATCCATCTAGTGTAATCCAACTGAAGAGATAACAAAGTAAAATAGGGTTATATTTCTTTTCCAAGCGAACCTTGAGCTAATTAAAAAGTTGGATATCATCTTTATTCTCAGAAGTCAGTTGGTTAATTACATTATCAGTTTCATTACTGGATATGTCATTTAATTAGGTAGATCCTAAAAAGAGGACATTTTAATCTAACTGTTTTCTTTGTATCATGGGAAATCTTATTTCAACTATTTTTTCTTTTTGTCAAGGATCCTGCTTTAAATATCTAGAGGCTATGGTGGTAGTCAGGTTATAGGCAATCCGATTCACAAGCCCCTGGCAAATATCCTGTTATACATATTTTTATTATTGTTCACTAAATCAGATAAGCACCATCTGCCAAGATGTTAGTCCATTTTATAACATTCTGACTTAATTCAGTGCTACCTTATCTTCTTTTCCCTTTGCCTGCAAGATAAAGATATTTCTCATCTTTTCCCCCCCCACCACCCCCTTTAGCCTACACAAGCCAGTCAAGAGAGACAGCCTGCATTGTTAGAAGTAGTTCAGACAATACAAAAACTAACAATAATTTGAGGACTGCTCAGATTAGTGATTCGCAGTTGGCTGATGCAGCAGGACAAAGTAGTCTCAAAGTTCTAGTTACCTGGAGATCAGGAATGTCACTGCATCCTTAACGTAATGAACGAGATTCTGCCTCGGGACTTTCAGGGACAATGTATTCACTGCTCTTGAGTTTGTCCAATATAGCAATTAATATGATTAAGCTAGTGTCAAATCTGTTTTAAATACTATTGCAGTGGGTCATTAACTTTAACACTGTCATCATGTTCTCCCTACAGCATTTACCTAATTTAGGAAAGATACTACACCAATGCTCAGCTTTCACCTGAATCAGAAAGCGTATTCATCCTTCTCTAGTCCTTAAGATAACACTCAAATTCTTCTGGTACTAGGAAGTGATGCTTTTATTTGCTTGTTTTAAACAAATACCTGTCATTTAGGAACTTGAAACTTCCACTGAAATAATTAGGAGAGACTCTGGATTCATGATTTGCAAACACACTGCCATACAGCCAATTCTGGTGTAATTTTTCTTGCTCTTTCAAGTTACCTTCAAGGTTGTCTAGAATAAAGAGTTGCCTGCAGATTCCATTAAGGATATGATGGAAGCTAATTCAGGCAGAATCATCAAATAAACTAAAAAAGAGAGAGGTTTTTTTTTTTTTTTTTTGCTTTCCCCAGAGCATTGAAGATATGCTAGGCATTCTAGTGAGGACGGTTGGAGAAACATGGAGGGAGTATCTGAAAATCAGAAGTTCAGTGAGTCGGCATGGAAGAAGATTTAGAAATAGTTTAAATAGTGGCCAGAAAAAAAAAAACCTACATGGATAATTGGTCAGTTTCTGACAACTAGAATTTTTTTTTTTTTGAACGATTCAGGTGATCCATTTCACTTAACTAGAATACCTTCTCCATAGTCACAGTATAAGGGTTTTAACAATTGATAACCAACATGATTTAGGGAAGCTCTAACAGATGATTTAGCCTTGCTGTTTTGTTTGTATTTAGTGTTTGAAAATGTGAACACTCATACAAACTCAGTGAGATAAACATGCAATAAGCTACTTTAGCCAAACCTCTTAGCTTAATTCCTAAGGTTTGGGGATACAGGCATAACGGCTTTTTTCCCCCCAACTTGCTTCTTTTTTTTTTTTAATTAAAATAATTTTTTCTTACTCAAAAACATCTACCTCCTTTTGATATTTACTATTTTTTCCATCCCAGTGCAGGGAAGAGGAAGGCACACTATGCCCAGAGTAAGTTTGTCTTTGTTTAGAATTAAAACCACCTCTACATCCTTGAAAGAGAAGTTTATTTTGACAGCTGCCTAAAATGTGAATATCCTAAAACTAGGTTTTCCAAGCCTTTATACCGAAAAGTAGGTTTTGGTAGGTGGTTTGTTTGGGGAAAAAAAAAAAAAAAGTCTCTTTCTCCAGAGAAGTCTTTTCTTTCAAGACAGTACCCACTACTTCTCACTGGTGCCAAATGTTTCCTTCCTGTTACCAAAAAAATCCTCAAAGCCTTGCTCTGTTTAATTCACTGCTTTTTTAACATTGAAATTTAACTCTCTCATTTCTATTTAGGTTGAGGCTTTATTATGTATCTGTTTGCATGCCTGACTGCTTTCAAAAATACATAAAAAAAAAAAAAAAAAAAACAGTTTTACCACCATTTTCTGCCCTGTTACTGTGACTTTTTTAATGATGCAGACTTAACATGTTATTTTATGGAAGAATTTTAAAAATTATTCCCACGAGGCTCCCCAGAGCTTCCAAGAGCACCATTGCATGTGCGTTGAAGTCAGCTCGGGCACAAAAATCAGGACAAACCATAAAAGGGGGGTGATAAATAACAAGTGCGCCGTGTTGCCCTTCCAGCTTCCTTTCTCAGACATCAAATCTGAGTTCTGAGTCCCATAACCTCTTCCTTTCCCCCAGGCTGGATGATAAGAAAGCTCCTTGACCAGCTCCACAGCATCAGTGCAAATAGAGCTTCCCTCACCACAACCTTTCTTCCTTTCAGCATACTCATAGCCCAGCCATCACCTAGCAGGGACAACCTACTACGTGCCAAACATTTAACGGAGCTTTTGTGGACAAGAAACACTCTGTACTCCTCAACAAGTCCCACTGAACACCCTAAAAGTATAAAGAAGTATAACAGGGGTTGTTTACCTACCTTTGAACAAAAGCAGACTTACTTAGAAAAATGATAACATCTGGCACTGGAGCTGCTGAGAGTTCTTCAGCTCTCTAAGAAACCCTTTTTCCCTTAAAAACAGTTGCATCTTTTCTCAGCCTTTAAATACGTCTCCCTCTTTGCTGGCACTGTGGTGTTAAAGAAAGGGGCCAGTGTGCTGAGGCACAGTCGGGTCACAGCTGAAGGTAATAACATCACTTACAAGCACATCATCACCTGCAGCTCATGGAGCAGCCTGCGGGCAATGGAATCTGGTGGAAAAGCCAACATCCACCTCATAACGCCTGTCTCAATACGTCAGTTCCTCTGGTTAGTAGTTTCTTTCAACTGTTAAAAATACCATAACAGGGATGTGTATATATATATATTAATACAATTTAAAACTCATAAAATGGAAATAACTATATAAAATCTCTGGGTATATTTAGAGTCTAATTTTACAATCAGGATTTAAAAATGCAAGAACAACAACAGAGGATAACCACTATATTAAACACATATTCCTCAAATTTGATGCATTAAATTTTACTTCTCATCAAAATGTGCTCAAAAAAGAAGAAAGTACACATTTAAAAGCAGATATTGCATGTGCATGAATTCACAATCCAGCCTTATCAGGTACATGAAAAGACATACACCAGCAGAAAGCACAAAGCACAAGATATATGTCTTGAATCAAAACATTACCAGCTTTTAAAGCTGCTTTTATTTTGCTCTCTGTACATGAGGGATTAAAACATGGATTAGAAAGATTAAACCAGATATGAGAATAAGCAAGTCAGTTCTATTCCTGGCCTTACCACTAACCTGCTCTGTGGTTTTGAGGAAACAACTGTTTTATTTCTTTTTTAGTTGACTCATCTGAGGAGGGTTATTTTTCCTAACCACTGTGCTTCAAAAAGTCATTAGACTCACTTATGTAATGCCACTAAAATGTTTATATGCCACTGATGTGTCTTATAACACTGGACTAAAGATCATATACAGAAGAAGAATCCAGACACAGTACTTATTGGCAGACTGCTTGCAAAGTAATCACACAACACGGCTATCGCTATTTCACACTTCTGCTGCCACCTGATGGCTTTTTAGAGCATCACCATTAATTTTTGAACAGGAGGGAAGCAGGTGCTTCTCCACTGCTCTCGTTAGTCATTTTGCCGATTACAGAGCAAGCTATTTCTGCCTAAACGGGGGCCGGGGAAAGATTTCTAGTTCATTCTACTGAGGAGTCGTCTGAGTACAACACTACTGAAATCCCTTTCTAGACCTTCTTACCCCTGTCTGTTGGTGACCTGTAGCTTTATTATATTAGGAAAATAAGTCTTTGATTTAAAAGAACATATAATACTTAGAGGAAATTATTATTTTTATACATAAATATTTATTGTTACCCGAAGAAACAAAAAAGAAAAAAAAGCACAAGACAGTCCTTTTGCATCTAAGACATACTTGTTATCAAACTGATAACCAAATTACTAAACGGTTAGTATCTTAGACCTTTGTTTTTGCACCAAATCTTTATGACTGTCATTCAGACAGCTATATATATATATGTTGTATATATGTTTTAAAATAAATAAATAAATAAATGTACACCAAAAACCCTATTTCTGGAACACCTGGAGCACCCGTCCCACCTAGACAGGAGGAAGAGTCTGTAGCATCCTGTGCTTGCTCTTTCATCCTGGTTTTACGCACAGAGCAGAGCTGATCTTGCAAAACATTTCCTCCAGCTGAAATCTGCCCAAGATACCTTATTCTTCAACCCAAACCCTGCCATGCACTTGAACATATCCTTATCTGGGGCACTGAAGAATAAAGCAGTAGGGCTTCACTGGACTAATTAGAACTGAAGCACACTTTAAAAAACAGGAAAAGAAATCTACAGCGTTGGTCGGTGGGAAGGGGCAGGCCCTCCCGCGGCCGCAAAGGCGGGATTCAGCGCGCAGCTAACGCGCGCGCCGGGGCCACGTCACCGCGCGGAGCGGCGCACCCCACGCGCACGCGCGGCGCACGCGCGCTAGGGGCCGGGAGGGGGGCGCCGCGCGCCGCCATGGTCTACATCGCCAACGGTGAGGGGCGGCCGCGCGCCGCGGGGAGCGGGCAGGGCGCTCCCGTGGGGAAGGCACCGCCTGACCCGGCCCGGCCCGGCCCTGCGCTGCCCGCCGGGCTCCGGAGGGGTCGCCGCGTCGCTGGCGCAGCGGGAGGGCGACAGCCGCGACCCGCGCGGGCCGCCGGGGCCATGGCGAGGTGCGAGCCGCGAGCCGGGCCGGCGGGGGAACCGGGCCGGCCCAGCCTGGAGCTTTCCCGGGAGCCGGAGAAGGCCCCGCACCGCGCGGAGGAACCGGAGCCGCCCGTGGGCCGTAGCTGTAGGGTGGGTTGTGCAGAGGCTCACCTGGCCCGAGAGTGGCGTTCGGGGCGTTTCAGGCACGTTTGGCCTTATTGCTCAAAACGAATCATGCCCCCGAGGGAACAAAGCTTACTCACAAAGAGCAGATCACCCATCCATTTTGCCACCTCGAGACTTACTAGATACATTTTTATGTAAGATATTCTGCTTATGTACTGATATATAAGTCACGGTGTAACTTACTGAGCGTTACAAGTAATCTATCTTCATATACTACAGGACAAGTGTTGGATAACCGGAGTCGGGCTCCTTGGCGTTTGTCATCAATAACAGATTTCTTCTGGTCAATAGCAGATTTTATAGTTCTTTTGTAAGTAGAAACTAATTCTTCTGATTCATCTTAACTTAAATTCATAATAGATAGAAGCTACTCACCCGTATAAGTAACAAAATGCACCGAACTATTAGTTTTGCTCCTTAGCACTGCATATCTACAGGATGAAAAAAGAAAAAAAAATATATGACTGGATGGCATTAGTTGTTAATCACTGGATTTGGAGAATTTCTAGTGACAAGTTTCTGGTTATGTATGGAAAATTACACAGCAGCAATCACAAGCTTAGATTGACGTTCCTAAGGAACTAAGAGTTCTTTTCATGTCTTTAATAGTCCTTCATTATTTCAGTTACCAGTTTGTATTTCAGTTACCAGTTTGTTATCAGTAATGTAGTTACCACTTTGTTTGGTAGAATACATCTCATAGTTTTTGAATATTCAACATTTGTGTTTTGTGTTTACTCCAGGTTTATTGGAGGGGGAAAAAATTACAAAGATTTATTAAGCTGCAGTAGTAAATTAATTGAGAAATTGGAAAGACACACTGTTCATTTCTGGACACTTTTTTTGTCCTGATTCTCATTATGCAGTCCATAAATGCTGAAACTCTATTTCTAGCAATCAATTTACATAACTCCTCCTGTTTTATTTTTCAGTTTCCAAAGCATCATTCAACCAGATTTGAGAAGGAGAGGCTATACATCTTCCTCCTATACTGGATCTGATGACAGAAGAGGGTAAATTTCATAGACCGTGTGAATTTCATATTCACACATCAGTCTGTCTGAGCAGAATGCCTTAATGTATTCAAATTATGGTGTGATTTGTTCTGAATCAGGTCACATACAGAGACTAAAAATGTTATATTTCCTGTGGCCTTTTCTCTGAAAGTTGTTGAATACAATGTATTTGTTCTAAATGGTTGAGGTAACAGAGTATAAGTCTAACTCTCAGTAATACAATGTTTCCAAACTGCCTGGTAAGTGATAGCATCTCTATCACTTGAAAAGTTTGTTAAACTTACTTATACTAAGTATTTAGTATGTACCACATCAGTCTTTGCATCTATTAGTTTAGCATAGATTATACATGAATTGTAGGGAAATGTTCTGGATATCATTTCTATTGCTTCTGAAGCACTAGAAGCAGTGATTTCCGAGTAGCTAGTTTATGGGAAACGCTCTGATTGCTGCATTTTTGGCATTACGTTTCTATAGAGTTACATGAAAGCCTCAGTTATCTGGTTATGAAACTAAATAACCTTTCTAGATGACCTAACTTTCCAATTACTATAATTTAAAGGTAGTGGGTTTTGTATTTAATAGTTGAACGGTGGATAAATAGTTGTGTTTTTTTTTTCTTTCCTTTTAAGAGCTCCAGGATACCCTCGCCGCAGGATGGGACGAATAAATCACTGGGGCGGGGGCCCCAGTCCGCCCCCGATGGCAGGAGGTGGATGAGGAAGGTAATTTCAGACCTGTGGATGCGCAAAGTGTGCTATAGATTCTTGAACACAGACTATAAAATAGATGAATATATATATATACATGCACACACATACATATATATATATATATACACACACACACATACCCCTGGAGCTTTTCCTTTCTTTTTTTTTTTTTTTTGCTAAGTTAGAGTTCAATTCAGATTACTAGTAGCTGAAACTTTTTTTTTTGCCTTTCTTTTGCTTGATATACAAAAAAAAAAACAAGATTATTTATAGCAAACATTTGCTGATGAAAAGGATGATTAGCAAAGACAATAAAAGATGCTTTTCCTTCTCCTAGTGACAGAGCTGTGTAAGCCTTGTAGCATACAAACCAGAATTGCTTAGAAAGGGGGAAGACCTTTTAGAAATTCCACTTTTACCTTGAATTTCTTGCCATTGATTCAAACTGTTAATTCAGTGTAAGCCTTGTTCAGTTAGTTAATTCAGCTGGGGCGTATTTCATCTGATGTTGAATTTATATAGCATGGTTCTAGCTCCTTAGCAGTTGTCTCTGACAAGTCCCATTTAGCCACATTAAAAACACAATTTATTTTTAAATTGTTACTTGCATAGTTTTATCTCATAAGGGAAGGGCATCCTTGTCGTTTCTGACGTGCCACCTCTTTCCTATGTCCTGCAGGTAAACGCCTGCTGCGAGCGGCAGGCGATGGAGCGTGCGCGGAGGAGCTCGGTGCCGGACCAAACGCGTTTGTTGTGGACGCGCACGCCAGCCGGACGCTGCCCCGCGGCACAGGCGGGCTGATGAAGCTGTGCTGGGAACTCCCGCAAGGATCCAGCGCAGCCGAGCTGCGGTGTTAGTGGAAACGTGTTTCCTGTCCGTCTAACGTCTTTGTATAGTTTCTGAACATTTTACTGTAGCTGTGAGATAATAACTAAATTATATTTGGCTTGTCACAGCGCTGACTTTCTTGTCCTTGTTATTAAGAAAAGCGGAATCCCCGGCGCGGAACGAGCCGCTGAAGGGGAGCGGAGCGGAGCGGAGCGGAGCGGCTCCTCCCGCGGCGCCGGAGCCAGCGGCGCGGCCCGCCCCGGCACCGCCCGGCCCCGCCCTCCCGCTTCCGCCGGCGCCGCGGCGGCTTCCGCCGGCGCTGGTGGCGGTGCCGGTGGCGGCGGGCAGCATGACGCAGGCCGAGAAGGGCGAGGCGGAGAACGGGAAGGACAAGGAGCGCGAGCGGGAGCGCGAGCAGCGCGGCGCCAAGCGGCCCATCGTGCCCGCCGCCGTGCCCGAGTCGCTGCAGGAGGTGGGAGCCGCCCGGGCCGGGGGGCGCGGGGCCCGGCCGCCGCCGCTCGCTCACTGCCCGCCCGCCCCTCCTCTCCTCTCCTCTCCCCTCTCCGCAGCAGATACAGAGCAACTTCATCGTGGTCATCCACCCCGGCTCGGCCACGCTGCGCCTCGGCAGGGCCACCGACACGCTGCCCGTGGGGCTGCCGCACGTGCTGGCGCGGCGGCACCGGCAGCCCGGGCAGCCCGTGTACCGCGACGCGTGGCTGCTGCGCGACGGCCTCAGCGTAAGCGCCGCGGGCGGGAACGGGGCCGGGGCCGGGTCCGCGCGGGGGGAGCCCCGGGCACGCGCCGGGCCGGGCCGGGCCGGGCCGAGCCGCGCCAGGCACTGCTCTGCAACCCGCATCCGCACTGAGCCCCCCGCCAAAGCCTCTGCCACGACACGGCCGCTTTGAACCTTCGAGAGCTCTTTGAACACTGCTGCTCGCAGTCAGTGCTCCACGCAAACACACACTACCCAAACGCACCAGCCTGGAGAGCAGCCTTTAAACCTTTAAAATCACTTAAAGCACTTGAGCTGACCCGGACAGATACGCATTGAAAGTTGTAATATGCAAAAAACAACTGATTTAGAAAGCTGTGTGTGTTCACCATACCAAGCTCCCCTTTCCCACAGTGTTGTTTGTATTTTGTTTGTTTAGAAGCCTGAAAGTACTGAGCAGAGACAAAATGGTCTTAAAATGGTGGACCAAGCAATATGGTCCAAAAAGATGTCAAATGGGGCAAGACGCATACCAGTGTCACCTGACCAGGTAACTCGTTCCTAAGAGTTTATCAAATTGTTCGTTCATATCATCATCTGGTGTAATACTCTATTTTAAAGGATGTGAATAGGTACATCCTGCAGTATAGAACAAATGCGGTTGATGCAGGTGTCTGCCTTAGCTCTAAAAACCCAGAAGAAAATGCAGACTTACCTCAGGTCTTCAATGCTGTTTTTTTACTTTTCTTGCATAAAAAATGACTGATTAAATATTTCCTAGTAACATTTGGCCTAATTACGTTTCAGGCTAGGTCATACAACAGACAGATGCGGCCAGCTATTTTAGATCACAGCTCTGGGGCCAAGTGGACAAACACGTCAAATCATCCGGAATATTTGGTAGGAGAAGAGGTAAGACACATGTTGAAATGAGGCTTAGCATTAAGTTTTAATGCAGCTATTTATTCACTGGTAATTTGCCACATGGTAGCAGCCATAGTATAAGGTTGCTATAAATGAGCTTTTGTGCAGGGACTCGTGGAGAACTTTGCATATGTGGGATAACTGAAGGAAAAGCCAAGAAACCATGAAACAAAGACCAGCGTAAGAAAAACTGCATTCCTCAGCTTGAAAGAACTTGTGAATTATTTTACTTACTCATTTGAGGTGATGCAAAAATATGCTGGTATGTCCATAGTAGATATCTATGGATGCAAAAAGTCTTTAAACCATGTTTTTAATATCTTTTAAAAATGCTTTAAAATGCAGCCCTGTTATAAAGAAATCCACTGTTTGTATTGTAACATCAGTCAGGATGCTGCCCTGTACTTTGTTCCATCTGCTTCTGAAATGACTTTCTAGTATTTGCTATTAACCTTTTGGAAAAGACAATGCACAGAATACACAGAATTTTCTTCCTTATTTCCAGGCACTATATGTTAATCCACTTGATTCTTACAATATTCACTGGCCTATTAGAAGAGGGCAGTTGAATCTCCACTCAGGACCTGGTGGCTCCCTCACTGCAGTATTAGCTGATCTAGAAGTTATATGGTCACATGCAATACAAAAATACCTGGAAATACCATTGAAAGACCTAAAGGTGAGCTATGAACAGGTTAACTTGGACAGTATGCACTTGAAGAAATGTCATTTTTAAAATTCAAAAGAGAAGCAACTTGATGTTATTTTAAAGCCTCTTACTATTGATTTCCTTAATGGATAAATTCTTTTTGCTGGTGATAAATGCTTTTTGCATGGTTCCTAAGATTTCATTTAGATTGGTGCCTTTGAAGACAAAACTTGATGATAATACATTTAACAAAGAGGTTTGGTCATCCGTTTCTGGAAATGTCACTGTCTTACCCCGTATTGACTACAAAGGAGGGGACAGAGGAATATACGCCTAACACTTTTGCATAATTTTTCTTCCTCGATAAGTGGGTGTTGATCTCCTGATACACTTTTAAACGTTTTAACAGGCTAGAAACTCTTAATTTGGTACTTATTCTGAACTGATATTTAAATTATTGAAAATGCTGTCCCCATAAATTCTCCTTTTTTATTTTTTTTCACACCTTCTATATTATGGTTTCTTCCTTGGCATCAGGTATTCAGTCATACAAAGAGAATTTTTAGCTTGAGAGCTGGCATTAATTCATTGTTCTTATCTCCAGTACTACAGGTGTATTTTACTAATTCCAGACATCTATAATAAGCAACATGTGAAAGAACTGGTAAATATGATCCTAATGAAGATGGGCTTCTCAGGTACAACCATTGTCACGGAACGAGTGGTGGTGGGGGGGGTGAGTGACACAATGCACTTCACTCGTGGGAAAGAAATAGGAATAGGTTTTATTGGTAATGACAATGCTTTCACGAGATTCTATGGCAAGGTCACTTATTAGTTACTGCATGGAGGTTCAAGATATACACAGAATTATCAAGGACACCCTCCCCTTGGGTCACGAGGTTCAGACTGGACCCCCTTGCTTTCCAAACTCCTTCTGAGAGGAGTCTGGGTGCGGCTGAATCCAGTCCTAGTCCCAGACCTGGTCAACGGTTTATGACTAAAGGATTTGTGCACAGTTACAAAGTAAAGTTTACAAATTCAGAGAGAGAAAGGCGCGCTATAGTCACTTACCACGAATCTGTAGTGGGAAGGATCTCTTAACCTCGAGGAGTATCCTTGAGAGGCGTCCCTGCTCAAGGGGAGATCCCGGCGTGCAGCCCGCTGCCGTGCAAGGAGAGCTCAATGGGCTCTTGGGCTGTCTCCGTATTTATGGGATAAGATGATTGACTGATAGTCATTCTTTCAATTCAGAAATGACTGTTGGCTGATGTACTCACAGTTAGCCTTATCTCCCCATCAGGATAGGGCCATCAGGACTGTTATTGATGGTTGATGTCTGGGTGGGGGAAGAAATCAGGGAGGCAACTACCAGGATCAGATAATGTGGTAGTTAGCACCTGAACAGGGCTACGTGTGAGAAGTCAGGATGAGCTGGGGAAAGAGCATATCCGTCACACTCCACCCCGTGACTATAGTCAATTCATCTTATCACAGAGTGGTGGTACGGTCACCTCTTGCCTCTGTGCCATAAATAGTGTGTTGATAATTTTTGCATTTACAGGTCCATGGCAAGTGAAGATAGTTAGCATAAAGTATTGCTATTACGTACTAATTTATACATTTTGGCTGGTTGAATTTTGGTTATTTGTTTTGTCATGTACCAGACCTTTACATACAATATGATTATAAGTAATAGACCTAATAACACTAAAGTTAGTAAAATTACAATTGGATGAAGCATGAGATTAAAAATTCCCGTTGCTGTTGGTGACCATCCGAGAAGGGTTTCCCACCAGTGGTGTTCTCCATCCCTTTTCACTCTTTTCAGAACATGGTGTATTTCTTCTGTACCGTGATGAACAGTGATCAGAGTCCTTTGTCCATTGTCCTGGATGCATTTCTGTACTTGATGCAGGCCATCATGGTGTAGCAGATTTTTTTCACCAACATAAGGTTCATTCCAATGGGGGCAGGCATTAGAATCAATTTCTGTACTTGCAGTATACTTAACACGAGCATGTGACCATGGCCACACTGGGGTTCTTTGATCACAGGTCAGTAGTATTGCCAGCGTTTGGAATAGCAACATGAATACAGCATTTCCATCTCTCGTCCTGCGTGCTGCTGCAAGAGAAAATAGAAACTTGTTTCGGTGGGGTGAGGCCGAACAGGTTACCCCATTTTAAAAAGAAGGAAAAATCCATCGTGCGCTAATTCTATGTTTTGCACCACTGTTATCAGTAGCTTCCCAGGCAAGTGGGCCGTGAGGTTTAGTTAGAGTCATAGGCACAGTACCAATGGATGGTAAATTGACCATCACAGGCTGTCCTGGCTGTAATGTTGTTGGACATTCTCTTTTACCTCTAGGTTGAGCACTAAGCTCAGTTTTCACAAAGAATGCTCTGCTTACAGGGCTTCCAGTAGGCCCATAACGATTATTTAATTGTTGGAGCACTTTGGGAAGTCGCATATCCCATTGGGTCTTGTGTGGGTTGAGGCTCCTTTTCAACAAGCCATTAGCTCTTTCTATCATCCCATTTGATTGGGGATAGTAGGGGGTGTGAAATACCCACTGAATTCCTTCTTGCTTTGCCCAATCTTGCACTTCTTTACATGAGAAATGTGAGCCATTATCACTTTGGATAAAATCAGGAGTAGGTAGGTGTGAGAACCAAGACAATAGTCCTTGCACAGTACTCCGCCCATTGGCTTTTCTACACTTAGTTGCCAGAAGCAACCCAGAGACCACTTCCACTCCTGTGAGGATATATTGATATCCTGCAGAGGATTTGAATGGTCCGATATAATCAATTTGCCATGTAGACCACAAAGGCTTTCCCTCATTGATATGTAGAGGTGGAGCTTTAGCAGGATGATCTGCTTGCAACCTTAATCTGCACTGAGGACATTCTGTGAGAATAGTTTCACAAGTTTTCCTGTTTATGGGCCAGCCTCTGCTCTGTGCAGCAAAGTAAAGTGCTTCCTTACCCGTGTGACCTAGGTTTTGATGTAACCATTCTCCCAACCGATACCACTCAGGATCTAAGGTGATTTTCCTAATTTTAGTCAACTCATCTACTTTCTGGTTCCACTTTGTGGCTGGTTGATTATCCTTAGCATGAGCTTTCACCCATCCCATTTTAAATGGTGGTTTTCTCGCTATACCCAGAAATAGCTGCCAGTCCTGTTTTCTCCAGACTGGGGTTCTAGAGATAATCTGTCCCTTCTCCAAGTCAGCTACGACTTCAGAGATGCCATTCCGTGCCGCAGCAGAGATTGGGTATTGCGGTACATTAGTAATTTTTGAATCAGGGAGTGCAGGGGCTGTGCGAAGTACACACACTGTAGCCTCCCAATTTCTACCCAGGTTGGGGTAGATGTTTGATCCAAATGACCATATACTGCCATCTGGCAAATGCCAGGTTCGTCCATTTAAAACATCAAAGCCTAAAATATTTTCATAATGATCTTTAACTGCAAAGCGAGTAGCCAACACACGCCTCTCACCCGGGAGCCATAGATTAACCTTGGCAGTTTGACACACAACACTTGCTCCATTCACACCAGTAATGGTAACTTTTTGCCGTCCAGGTTGCACACCCAGCTTTTTGGCATTCTGTGTTGTTAGTATTGAGATCTGTGCTCCTGTATCTATTAAAAACTTCACTAATTGTCGCTGAGGACCAACAGGAATTAGGATATATGGGCCATTATCACTTATCCACTGATAAGCCTCCACTCGCCGGACAGGCAGGCCCAATTGTCTCCCCGGCATTACTCGTTTTTTGAACTCATTTCTTGTAGTTCTTCTCTAAGGTGAGAGAAGGGATTGTTTCTTTTTCCAGGGTCTGGCACTGGAGGAGTCGATGTACGCTCCTTCCTTTCGCCATTACCTCGTTTCTGGAATGCTTCAATGAGACTGAGAATTACACCTGTGGGTTTACCTTGTATAGCAGCTCTTGGAATGCCTAGAGCCAGAGCTTTTCTCCATACTTCATTCCTACATTTCTTAAATTCACTGTGTGAGGGCTGCTGCTCTTTCCCTTTGAGCTTGTTTTCAGTTCCCTGCTTTACTGGTCTCACTCTGTGATGTTCACTTTGGGGTTTAGAGTTTGCATTGTTGTTAGGATCACACCAACCCATCTCACGGCCATAATTAGCTATGCCGTGCATTAGCTCAGCCCAAGTGGGAAGCTGTCGATGGGGATCATTAATACCTAATTGCTCATTGTGTTCGGTGTCCCGCCTTATCTCATCCCGTTTGGCCACCAGATAGTGCTTAAGGATGGCTGGGGCACCTCTTACCAGTGGTTTTAGCATTGCAGGATTCACTATAGCAGATATGGGCGCATTGTCAGGCCCTCGTTCATGCATGGCCTGGATACAGGCAGCTTTTGTGACAGCAATAGATATGTCACTTAATGATTTGATAGGAATTATAGAGGGTTCTCCCCGGTCCATTGCATCTATTCCTCCAGCCCAGTAGGCCACTCGGCTAGTGATTGAGTGGGGAGTAGCTGGTGGGTCAGGTCCTAGGTTTAGGAAAACACCAGGGCCCCAATAGCCGTTTGCTTCATCTCCACTCAGCATTATTCGATCTCCACCACTCAGGCAGATTCGCCACAGATATTCAGTTTCTGTTTCACCTGGTTTCCTGCTATACTTCTCTTGTAGGTTGGTTAGTTGTAAAGGGTCCCAGGGAATAGTCCTGGTAGTGTATCGCGGAGCACCACCTCGGGGTCCGTCAGTTCTTTCTGTTTTCACTATAGGTCGAGCCTCATATACAGGAGGTTCGGGGGGATATGAGGGGTCATTGTCATTGTCTGAGCTACTATCCTCAGAACTGAGGGAACTTCCCCAAATGTCCCCATCCCAATCCTCAGGGGATACTATCAGTTTCTTTATTTGTACCACATCAGGAGGGCGAGGAGCCCGTAAAAGCATCATTTCTACCTTTTCCTCCAATTTTTGCCTCTTTTCCTGTTCTTCTTGTAATTGCTTTTGTAATTGCTGGATCTTTAAGGATAACAGCAATTCAGTGTTTTTCCTTCCTTCTACTTCTACTCTAAGATCCTGTTCTGTTTTAGTCCTCTCTTTACGTTCTTGTTTTGCGGCTTCCAGACAAGTTCCCAGCATCTTACAAATAATACCCTTTCCTTTACCATCCTTTAAGGAACCTCTAGCCGACTTTAAATGTTCTTCCACAGCTTCCCAATCATGCCAGTTATCACGAGCCCACTCCTCTGAGAAGTTGGGACTCGGGTTCACTCCATGCCTCCGTAAATAATTAGTGATACAACTTGCCATCCTGCCGACTACGCCAATTTTGTCACGGAACGAGTGGTGGTGGGGGGGGTGAGTGACACAATGCACTTCACTCGTGGGAAAGAAATAGGAATAGGTTTTATTGGTAATGACAATGCTTTCACGAGATTCTATGGCAAGGTCACTTATTAGTTACTGCATGGAGGTTCAAGATATACACAGAATTATCAAGGACACCCTCCCCTTGGGTCACGAGGTTCAGACTGGACCCCCTTGCTTTCCAAACTCCTTCTGAGAGGAGTCTGGGTGCGGCTGAATCCAGTCCTAGTCCCAGACCTGGTCAACGGTTTATGACTAAAGGATTTGTGCACAGTTACAAAGTAAAGTTTACAAATTCAGAGAGAGAAAGGCGCGCTATAGTCACTTACCACGAATCTGTAGTGGGAAGGATCTCTTAACCTCGAGGAGTATCCTTGAGAGGCGTCCCTGCTCAAGGGGAGATCCCGGCGTGCAGCCCGCTGCCGTGCAAGGAGAGCTCAATGGGCTCTTGGGCTGTCTCCGTATTTATGGGATAAGATGATTGACTGATAGTCATTCTTTCAATTCAGAAATGACTGTTGGCTGATGTACTCACAGTTAGCCTTATCTCCCCATCAGGATAGGGCCATCAGGACTGTTATTGATGGTTGATGTCTGGGTGGGGGAAGAAATCAGGGAGGCAACTACCAGGATCAGATAATGTGGTAGTTAGCACCTGAACAGGGCTACGTGTGAGAAGTCAGGATGAGCTGGGGAAAGAGCATATCCGTCACAACCATGTATAAGAAAATCATTTAAAGGCTAACATATAGCACAAAGGTTTCTTTTTCCTCCTCTAAGGTACATTTTTGTGGGCCAATCCCAGTCTACTGTTCTAACATTAGCATCTTTTATCTTCCTATAACTTGTCTTTTTTACCTGGGCAAAATGATTGGCTAGTGATGAAGCAAGTTCCTTCTTTGCTGCTAAATACTCCAACTGTGGGCTTCTCACTTCAGCTGAGGTTAAAATGCTATATCAACAGACAAGTATTAATAAGCTAAAATGATAAAGAATAATTACAGGATGCTTGAAAGTACAACTGCTATCTTTTAATTTTAAATAATAAATACATAAACCTTCACTGCAGAGTTAGCCTGTTAGTAAATTTAAAAGATATTAAGATGTACTTTAAATGTCAGAAACATGACTTTGAGGTTTGACATGAATCTTTTTTTTTTTTTTTTTTCTTCCCTGTCTTGCTAGGGATTGTGGTACATCAGGAGTCCGTGTGTGCTACTTTTGGAAGTGGTTTAAGCAGTGCATGTATAGTAGATGTAGGAGATCAGAAGACAAGTGTTTGCTGTGTAGAGGATGGTGTTTCCCATCGCAACACCAGGTATCTTAATGTGCAGAATTATTACAAGCCTGTGCTTAGTTACTTATGCAAAAAAAATACTATAAAAATGAGGAAAATGTTTTACAAATACAAGGACTTTTTTGCTTTGATTTATGTAACAGACATTATTATGTCACAGTAA
Organism: Tinamus guttatus; assembly: GCF_059628265.1. Taxonomy (NCBI): domain Eukaryota; kingdom Metazoa; phylum Chordata; class Aves; order Tinamiformes; family Tinamidae; genus Tinamus; species Tinamus guttatus. The sequence continues at coordinate 392,216 of NW_028288985.1, read as the reverse complement.
TATGAACCTAAAAAAAAAAACATACACACACACACCACACGCTTCTGCCAAGTTCAAAAGAAAAATGCAGAACTGACCCTGCGCTCTGCAAAGTACATGGAAGTTGTGATCACTGCATACTTGAAATATTTCTTGTTTTCCTAGGCATGCTACTGTAGAAGGCTAAGATTCCAACAAGGTAGCAAGATGATTTTTTTTTTCCTCCATGCTTTAGGCTGTGCCTTGCATACGGAGGATCTGATGTGTCCAGGTGTTTTTACTGGCTTATGCAACGAGCTGGGTTCCCCTATAGAGACTGTCAGCTGACTAATAAGTTGGATTGCCTGCTGCTTCAGCACTTAAAGGAAACCTTCTGTCATCTAGACCAGGTGACAAGGGAATATGGTGTTTTTTCCAAGTTTCAAAATTTCTTGTGGTTAGTGGTTAAGTAAAATCATGCAGTGGTTTAGAGATGAGGTGAATGTGCACAAGGCTTGAAATGATGTGTTTTTTTGCATGGCATAGTTTATTTTTAGGTGTAGAATAATGGCCTCATATAGGCCTCTAATGTACATGTTTTAATTTACTAGATGAGTTGCAGGAAGTAGGTTTCAAATCATACAAAACATGATTTACTCAAGTGAATACTGGTATGAGTTGGAGAAGGCTTAGATTAAAGTGTTTAAAATTTATTTTAGCCTACTTTAGAAATAAAGTGGTTGGGAGTTTCTTTGTTTTTAGAGCAGCAACATATATATGCTGTTTAATCCAGCAGATTACCTGCCAGCAGGTCTCATCTTTCCACACAAAAACTTATTGTAGAATGTAATGCCTATAGAGAGGTGTTGTGGCAGATCAGACTATAAGGAAAAGACTTCAAAAATTTAGAGAATAGATATATGAAACTGAGTCTGAGGAATAGTTTTAGCTTTTAGGTTGTTGCCCACAGGTTAAATAGGTTAACCAGTTTGATATAGTGATATAAAATATTTTATTTTGTTACTTTTGAACCTCAGGATATTTCTGGACTGCAAGACCACGAGTTTCAAATTCGTCATCCAGATTCACCAGCTTTATTATACCAGTTCCGATTAGGGGATGAAAAATTACAGGTAACCTCCCTTCCCTTCCTCCAGGAAAAAAAAAAGCCTGTGGGATTTATAGGTTGTCTGCAAAACTAGCAGGTGCACGAGACTTTAACTAGCCTTAGTTAAAATGAGAGTTCTAACTAGCCTTAGTTAACATGACAATTCAATGTGGTGTTTATCCTTCAAGTATAAAGAATGAATGCTGATCTTGCAAGTTTTTCTAAGTTCTTTTAATTTTTTAACAAACTGTATATGACTGTCTTCATTATGCAATACCATAACCTGTAAGGATGTACAAGTGTTTGTTGTACTTCTTAAATAAACTACACAACTGGCACACTTCAGACTATAACAAACCTCTTTGAAAAAAGTACATTTAATTTTGAGTTGTTGGAAAATAGAATAAGCTTTTTTTCTTTCTTTCTTTTCAGTAGTAAGTGATAAAAAGGAAAAGCTATTCAGTACAGTCAAACCAAATCTCTTATTCTTCAGGCTCCAATGGCTCTGTTTTATCCAGCAACTTTTGGAATTGTGGGACAGAAAATGACAACTTTACAACACAGGTCTCAAGGTGACCCTGAGGATCCTCATGATGAACATTATCTCTTAGCCACACAGAGTAAGCAGGAGCAGGTATGCGAATGCTTGTTTTGATTTTCATAAAGTGTTTTTTTAACTGGAAAATGCAAACAAAACTGTTTACTCAGTTCTGAAAATGAAGTTTGTTAACAGCAGAGAGGAATAAATTTTAATTGCAGATATCTAGAACAAGTTCTTAATTTTCAGAGTCTAGGATGTCTTCATATATGATGCTAATGCATTTGATGCATTTCAAAATAGAACCCTTACTTTGAAAGTGAATTTTAAAATAAAAATAGGTGGTAATGCAGGTAGCAATGCAATGTTAAGCATTGCTGTTCAGTAACATAAAGAGAAGTGAAGTGCTTATTAAGACTTTGTATCATTTTTGTAACCTGCTCAACATCTTCATCCATCATAGTTTAAAGATAAGCTTCTTTTCTTATTTTTAAGTCTTCAAAAGCTACAGCTGATAGAAAATCTATGTCCAAGCCTGGTGGATTTGAAGGAGACTTGCGAGGCCCGGCCTCAGACATTTCAGAGAGAATCTACCCTCAAGAAGTGGAATTGGGATCTTCTCAGGGTGATTGTATGATGTCTGGAAATGACTCAGAGGAACCTTTAACTGCACACATGTCCAGGAAAACAGCTATCTCTCAGTTTGAAGGCAAAGCCTTGGGCCTTGACAAAGCCATTCTTCATAGTATTGACTGCTGTGGTAAGAATCCTGTTTTGTATACTCCTGTAAAATATGTACTAGACAATGTGGATTTGTAGTAGCACCCTGTATTTTACCAAAGTAATATCTTCTCTTTTCTGTAATATCTATTCTACGTTTGTTATATTTGAACTTTCGTAAAGTTTCTTTAGCTAGATCTTTTGATGCCTGAGAATTAGAAAAAGAGTTGTACGAGTAAATGCTTCTTGGTTTCTATATGGTTGGACCTGTACTATAGTCTTCATAAGTGAAGTACAAGCCTAATTACTAAAAATTAAAAATATTTTTTTGTATCAATATATTCCAGCATCTGATGATACAAAAAAGAAGATGTACAGCTCCATCCTAGTAGTAGGAGGAGGCCTTATGTTTCATAAGGCTCAAGAGTTTCTTCAACACCGAATTCTCAACAAAATGCCACCTTCTTTCAGAAGAGTTGTTGAAAATGTTGAAGTCATTACAAGACCTAAGGTACATCATTAACTGGGAGATAAATGGTTGAGTTAATTATGATTGGTCTACACCTTCAAAAGATGGTGTTAGTTTATTTTTTTCCCCTCTCCTTATTAAGGCAAAGGAAAGTATGGATTAAAACCAGCGAGTTTAATTTGGCAATTATCAGTTAAATCTGTAAAGTAAAAATCCAAGTATTTTTCAAAGGCTGAAGGAAGGATTTTTCATGTAGGGCTGTAAGACATGCTATAAAAAACAGTGACTCCTCAAAACATTAAATGGTCTCTACTTATATTTATCATATTATCATGGAAGAGTCTGAGTAAGTCTAGGAAATTTTGTCTTCTCCTAACCCCCAAGATTCCATGCAGCAGGGAATCCTGGAAGAATAAATAGGATGCAGGTTTTGAGAAATAAAATGAGTATAGACAGTCTGTGTTTTGTATTTAGGACATGGATCCCCGCTTAATTGCATGGAAAGGAGGTGCAGTTTTGGCCTGTCTCGATACAACTCAGGAGCTGTGGATTTACCAGCGAGAATGGCAGCGCTTCGGTGTCAGAATGCTGCGAGAGCGAGCTGCCTTTGTGTGGTAATTCACGGGTACAGCGGAGCATGGCTGTCTAAACATTCCTTTCCCAAACTGCTACTTTTTCCAGCACAGAGGTATACATCTTCTGCTGATGGGTGTTTTTCACTGAAACTTAAGTCTTGAGATTTTCCAGTAGTAATGCAAAAATCCCATCAGGTGAGAAGGTGTTACCTTCCACATTGCTATGATGCATACAGTCTAGAAGTTGGAGTAAAGTCTCTGTGTACAGTGTCACAGTCCTCTCCAAATTCACACCTGTGTAATATAGGTTTTTTTGTATATTAAAATTGCACAACACAGGTATTTGATATATGAAGTACTCAAATGGCAGATGTTAAGCCAGGATTCATTGTGGATGAACATAGGCACCACAGAAGTGGGATGCGGGCTGCACCCTGTGGACTTTACAAGTTACTGTGATGCCTATTCTGCAGTTATTGAGAGAAAAAAAAAAAGGAGTTCTGCAAGTGATCACCCTCATGTCAAACTTTTAATAATAAAAGCAAAAATAGTGAAGACAAAATATTGCTTTTGGTATTTTCCTTCTAAAATATTTTTATTATTCATTAAAAAAAAAAAACAACTTTAACAACAAAGTATTTTTCCTTGCCTGTTGCTGCCCTCAAGAACTCTTGATAACTTCTCACTATCCACTCTTCTCACTATTTAGAACACACAATACAGCACACCCAAAATACCACACACTGGTCTCAGTCCTGACATGAGCATACCAGCATTTGCCCCTTGCCATTAATCATCAGTTACAAAAGGAGTCAAAGACCAGGATAAGACAGGGTAAGAAACTCTGATAAGACAAGTCTAAGGTAGCATAGCCAATTTCTATAAGGTAATAAGCCCATCAACAAACCCAAAGGGTAATCTGCAAAAATTCTTCAAATGAGGTAGGAAACTCCTCCTTGACGGCAGTGTTCAAAGCAGGGATATGGTCAGATTTACACAGGACCCATGCTCCTAACTGAGGAAACTTCTCTTCTGCATCCTTCATAAAACTTAGAATTTTGGTTTTTGTTTGCTTTTAAAACAAACGGTTCACCAAAGGGAAGTTGTTAGATACCAGAAAGGAGGATACAGAAGCACTAGTGGAGGACTCCTAGGATCACTAGCAGATAGGCATTTCCAAACTCAAGAATTGTATCTGAGCAGTCAATTCTAGTAACTATTTCTAACTGCCTTCAGTATTGATACTTTCGATTATTTAGTTGATAGATTTTATAATGAAACTAAAATGATTTTTTCAAAGAAGTTTTTGAAAAGTCTGAGAATTGATTTTTCCAATACCTGTAAACATAATTATTGTACTAAATTACACAAAGTTTAGCTTCAATGGTGCTTTTTTCATGACATTTTACATGTGTTGGGAAAATATTCATAATTTTGGAAAGCTGTAGCTCATTTAAATACTGAAAAGCACCATCAGAAAACACTACACAGAAAGAATGCACTGCACTTGCAGAATTCTCAATTTCCTTTCCGGTTACATTTTTATAGCCTTGATACAGAAAACATGACATTAGAGCAAGTAAGTTAGGATGAATTAATTCTTGTAGTTCATTTCCACCAGGAGTCAATTATGGAACTTGTGTGTTTTTGACAGACATCAATAGCTTTGTAGATTAACCTTTGGCTTTTCAACATCTTTTTTTTTTCCTTGCACACAATGGCTAGAAAGAGTGTCCGAATCTTTAGTTATGATTTACCCAACATGAAAAGGGAAGAATAGGTGTGATATAATAACTTTCAAGACAGTCTTGAGTCTGTAGATACCAAATTAATCTCTGTAAAATATTTCATTGAAGTTCTACTAGCCAAGTATGCTACCATAGCAAGTGAGAACAAGTATACTAACAAGCAAGTGAGTTTAAGACATATTCTGGAGTAGCAATTACTACACATTACTAAAAAATGCAGCAAAATGAGGGCAGAATATGTTAAAGAAAATCCTGAATATACACTAAGCTCAGTGTACCTCTATAACTAATAAAGCAAGCTCAGTTTTCACTCATGCTGCTTTATTCAGAGCTTCTGTAGCTTTTATCCTGGTAACAATGATACTGTCCTGCTTTTGTTCAAGTTTCCGATACAGAAGATAACATACCGAAAAAAAGGAATAGAGGGGTAGAGGGATTCACATGATAAAGTTTTATAGTCATCATTTTTCTTGAAAATAGATGAGCATAAATCAGGATTATCCTCAATTTTATTCCCTCCAAAAAATGCAAGTTTGTTAGCTTGCTCTTCCTGTGGCTGTGCCCATTTATATTTCTACAAATCAATATATTATTTCTATGATGTATTTTAGGGCAGAACTCTCCCAGATAGTTGATTTCACTTTGCTGCAGGAAGCTTATCATCACTATTGATCATTGCTAGTATCATCATAGTGCTACAGAGCTCTAGTTAGGGAGCAGGACCTCACCAGAGTCAGTGCTATGCAATCCTCATTAAAAAAAAAAAAAAAAAAAGTCCCTGGCTTCGCTAAAATAAATGGATAATTCTCAAAAATGTATTGAGCACATTATATATATACACATATGCACTTTAACTTGACTGTTAACTACTTACTGAAGCTCTGAACACACATTACAAATTCTGGGAACACCTATGAGCTTAGTTTCAAGCACTGTTAATCACCACATAAAGGCCAGTTAAAATCGCTTATCTATTGACTACACATTCAGTGTAGTCCCTTGTTCCTTGTTCCTCAGTTACTTTGCAGAAGTTTACAACTAGGTACTCACTTCTTAATAACCAAACATCTAGTTACTATCCCTTCTTTTTCTGCTTATCCAAGAGCTAGAGTACTACCAAGCAATTAGGAAAAAATAAAAATAATTATCCAGTATATTTGCAACAGGGCTGTAAGGACTGACTTAGAAAAATAACCATCATCTACAACCCACAATGCAGATAAAGTAACAAAGAAAAGGGTCATCCCAAGATTTGTAGATAAAGTGTGCATTCTCTGTTTCAAGATAATAATTTTCTTGGTTAGTCGTCACTCCATCTGTGTTATGCTACCACAGACGGTGGGAAGAGCAAGGCAAGTGCATGCTGGAGCAGCCGCACTACCTCTTCACTGGATACTGGCACTTGACACGGGATTTTACAGGCCATGTCCCCCCTCTCAACAAGAGTTACTTTTGAGCACAGCTTGCCCTACGCCAGGATATTTACCGGGTCACAATCCCTTAGATAAGGGGTTCTGACACACCTTTCTGGCCAGACACCTTATACGGGCAGCTGGAGGAAAGAGCTGAGCATGCTGGCCACAGCCAGCACCCGAAATTAAGAAATAAAGTACTTAAATAATCGTCAGGAGCTAGGAAAGATGGGTATCCGTACTGAGCAAAGTGGTCCCTGTGCAATTATAAAGTGGGAGCCCCTTCACACTACATCTTAAGTGAAACATCCCACCACTATCCCAGTCACCTGACGTTTCCATTGGGAAAATAAATCAACAAATAATAGAAACAGTCATAAGAACAAACCAGGACAAGCGGCGGCGCCTCGCGGCGGGCCCGGCCCGGCCCCAGAGCGGCGGTTTGTAACGCGCCGCGGAGGCGGCTGCGGCCCCGCCCCAACGGCCGCGGGGGTCGCTCGGCGGCGCGGCCGTTGGGGCGGGGGGCGCCGGACTTTGCCCGCCTTGCGGCGCGGCCGAGCGCGGAAACCGCCGCCCCCGCCCGGCCCCGCCGCCCGCCCCGCGCCGAGGGACGAGCCCCCAGCTCGCGGGCAGCGCCGGGGAGAGCGGCCGGGCCGAGCGCGTGAGTGGGACCGCGGCCGGGGCGCGCGGGGGCCCGCGGAGCCATGCGCGGGGCGGGCGCAGGAGTTAGCGCGTGAAGGGGCAGAGCGGAGCGAGGGGAGGGCGCCCGCGGAGCCCCCGCGCGGAGCCGAGCCTCCCGCAGCGCTTTCGCGGGCAGCGGGTCGGGTTTTGCTGACAGAAGTAAAAACCGCTTCAGCTTTGAAACCGTTGAACCGCTTCGCCTGCGTTTTTACTGAAGTGAAACTTCGCTCCCGAGGTGCCCGCAGCGGGTCAGCGGGAGCTGCGCCAGCCCGCGGTCCTCCGCGATCCCTCCCGGCTCCGCTGTGCACGCAGAGAGCCCCTTGATCATTATTTTCACCCCGGTAAATTACAGAGGGTGGAAACAGAGCTTGGCAGCATCGGTGCTTTGTCCGGGGCGGCTGTGCAGGAGGGCAGCTCAGACACAGCTCCCAGGCAGGCCCGGGCTTGCTCTCCCAAACCGGCCTTTCCCCCAGGCCCCTGCGGCGGCCGGGTTCAGATTAAATCAGTACGGGTCGGTTTCTAGCGGCCACGCTTGGTTAAAGCCGCAGACATTCATGAACTACCTACGTACGAGGCTCTAAGCACTGTTAAACAACTTCACTTTCTACTCACTTTTTGAGCATTAAAATATAATTATCTCAGGTGCTAGGCTGCCACTATGGTTCCATTTAGTATTTTTCCAGCTTAGATGAACGTATTGATATGCAACAAAACAAAAACATGAAGTAGCATTTAAAGCTAAGTCTGATAGAGGTACGTGATGAAGTAGTCAAAGCCCTGCTCCACTTTCTTAGGGAACATTTCGGGTACCGCTCCTAGCTGGTGGCTCTGCCTTCTCGCCCAGGCAAGGATGGCTGTAACAGCCTAGACATGGACTTTTTTGTTTCAGTCTTATCTCCAGTTAGACTAAACACCAGGGCAGATCTGCTGGGCTAAGCACAGTGCTGCCCAGTGTCTTGTAGCTTTCCTAGACCTCCTCATTTGCCATGCAAGTCTGATACTACATTCAGTATGATAAAACTGTTTCCAAACATGTCATTTTGCAACTCCATAGCCCACTTCCAGTTACATGGCTTAAAACTGCACACATCACTCTTGTATTGCAGCAACTGAATTTTGTTGCTACTTGCTTTGCTCTTTCAAAACCACTGTCTTCAGGCCCTGCCTAGAAGCGTGGCCTCAAAGTTAAACCTCCTTACTGGCTAAATTCCCCAGGCAGCCGTCCCAGCACACCTGGGAGCCCCAGGGGGCTCTGTTTGTTGGGATAATAACCCCATGTTTCCAGGCCGGAAACCAGGAACGGGGAAACACAGATACAGCTTCTACAAACACTGCCACAATTCTTGACAAAAGAAACAAGTAAATCTGGACTTAGCAGCCAATGCCTTGGTCAGGAGTTAAGGTAACTTTGAACAGCCTTATGGAGCCCACATCAAACTGGACAGGCTGAGTCTGGTCCTGGAGTTTGTGAACTCCAACTATACAAACAGTAAGCACTAATCATCTTTAGAACCAAAATCTGAAAGTTCTTCCTTCCTCAGGGAAGGAAATTTGAGCACTTTACCTCTCAGAGTAAGTCTTCACCATCACAAACACCACTCAGCTTACAGAGCTAAGGGATCTTTTCCACATTACAAGAGCCCAGGCCCCTATGCCCCAACACTATAGACCCTACACCTGAAGCAACAAAATACCACAATCTGTCAATTCTGCAGTTAAAACACTATAGAAATGTACCACTCCTGAACACAAGTGAAATAAATTAGAAACAAGTAAAAACACCCTACCTTTTACGATTTTCTTCTGCTGTGTCACAAGGAGCCACCAAACTTTTTGCACTACCAAACTACCATGTTAAAAGCAGCCCCCTACCTTCAGCTGGGATCCATTTTGAATCTGCCATGTGAGAATCAGGTGTTTTCAATTTTCACTCTGAAATCAGACCGCTCTGCTGAATTTTTTTTAGCAGAGCGAACTCTTTTCCAATGCATTTGTTTGTTCACTTTGTAGAAGTCTCAAATATTGTATTTGCCTCAAAAAAATCATTTTTCACTTTTGAGATAGTTGAAAATGAGGTTCATTGTTAAGCATGTATTTTGTGGTGACATTGTCTCAGGTGAGGTCTGGCATTCTCATCATTTCCACTGTCGTGAATCGGCCATCCAGTATCACTGACTCCAGAGATCTTTTCTTAAATTCACTTTTACTAGAGGCAGATGAAGTGAGACTACTGGATAAGTAAAGGTTCCCGTCATTTATGGTTTTGGCAAAGGCTTGAAAATCTCATGGTGCCTCCCGTAGCCACCTCAGGAACCAGAAGCAAGTCAAAAGTCTGGGATAACACAAACCATTATGGAAAGATGTTTTGACCTGCTATATCTTTCCAACATCCACTGCCCTTTGCAGCAAAACTACTGTATTTTACAATAGATTAAATAGCTGCCAAGTGGCTAAGAAATCATTAGCACACGCACCTTTCATGTAGAAAACAACTGATATTTTAGACATCATACACTGCAATGAGTCTTACTTCTTCTTTGGGACTTTTCTGTTGTTTTTCTAGGAAAAAACATTGGATTTTATGACAGAATTCCCACAAGAGTGATGCTATTAGTAAGGATGTCGTATCTAATGAGAGTTAAATGTTACAGCCCTGTGAGTGAAATGCCCCAAGTAACAGGAGCGCTGCTGAGAGCGCGCAGACTAAGGCCCGTCTTGGGCAGCAAGTTTTCAGCGTTGCGCGCGCTGGCTCAGCTCAGTGCTGAAAATGCAGCTTCTCACGACTACGTCATCGTTGGAGCTGGCTCGGCAGGCTGCGTGTTGGCCAGCAGGCTCACTGAGGACCCTCTCAGTACCGTGCTGCTTCTGGAAGCAGGCCCTAAAGACACCCTTCTGGGGAGTAAAAGGCTGATGTGGAAGATTCACATGCCTTCTGCGTTGACATACAACCTCTGTGACGAGAGCTATAACTGGTATTACCACACAGTGCCACAAAAGCACATGGACAACCGAGTTATGTACTGGCCCCGCGGCAGAGTGTGGGGCGGCTCCTCATCCCTCAACGCTATGGTCTACATCCGCGGGCACGCGGAAGATTATAATCGATGGAGCAGGGAAGGGGCTGTGGGATGGGACTATGAGCATTGCTTGCCTTATTTTAAGAAGGCACAGACACATGAACTGGGACCGGATCAGTACAGAGGAGGAAATGGACCCCTGCATGTGTCAAGGGGGAAAACAAACCATCCTCTTCACCGTGCGTTCCTGGAGGCAGCCCAGCAAGCTGGGTATCCGTTCACAGATGACATGAATGGTTATCAGCAAGAAGGATTTGGCTGGATGGATATGACTATACACAAAGGTAAATCACAAAGGGTTCCTCAAGTTGTGTGTCTGAGGCATCAGTAGTATTTCAGAAAGCTCTGTGGAATACAGACCTGTAATCCGCACCAAATGCCATTTTGTTGTTTGGCTTAGCAAAGAACTACTGCACTCTTAACTATATTCTCTACTCATCTTGCAGCAGCTTCCTATCAGTGTAGTGTGTGTTTCAGTGAATATTATATTGGCTTGCAAGTCTCGATCTATAGTTAATTTTAGAAAGGAGGGTAGCTTTCAGAATGCCTTTGGGAAGTTCAACATGTTAAAATCTTTACTTATTACATTGCATCACATTTGCTTTGAATGCTACACAAGAATGTTTTCTCCTTTTTCCTATATAATTATCCTGATTGCTATGCAGGAAAATCTTGAAGATGATGAGCATGGCTATTTTGATATTTAATGTAAATATGCACTGCAGGTCAAAGATGGAGCACAGCCAGCGCTTACCTTCGGCCAGCCATATCACGCCCAAATTTGTCAGTCACAGAGAAGACGATAGTAACAAAAATCTTGTTTCAAGGAACGAAAGCCATTGGTGTTGAGTATATGGAAAATGGGCAAAGGAAAAAGGTAAGAAATTTTACTTTTCTGTATGAAAAACATTTGTCAAAACAAAACTGAAACACTGTTTTGAAGAAAAAAAGAGGTTTGTTAAAAGTGTTATCTTACTTCACAAAATGTGTGAGATCTTCTTTTAGGATGCTATATTGTAAGTTTTTTTTTTTCCAGGAGGTTATTCCTTGTGAATTATTTTACAGTAGGTGATATTTCAGTTGTATTGATTCAGATATTAATCTCCCAAATACATTTCCCCACATTCCTTCTTTCAGAACTGAGGGACAGGCTGTATCTTGAGATTACTCAAGAGTGTTTGGGAGGAACCTATCTGTAATCACACCCTGTCTCAGCATATTCACTGTTGTGCTGAAATGCTGGTCTTTCTGAAAAATAATTCTGAAAATTGATTTATTTTCTTTTGAGATTTTAATTTGATTATGAAGAAAAATCTCATTTGCCATCATTCCATATAGATGTGGTGTCATACAAAAATAAGAGAATTATCGCAAGTTAATATGCTTTCCTTGGAAATCTATTAACTGTCACTATACTACAGAAACAATTAACACTTCTCTTTTTTTCATGTTGCTTTAGAAGCTAAATATCCTAAAATAAAAACAAGGAGCAACTCAAGATAGCACCTTAAATTCTGCAAAAGAGGAGAAGCAGGCAGCTGAGCAATGCAAGATCCTTGCAGCCCTGTGGGTTTGGCTGGGTAATGAGAGGAGGTTCAGAGGCATCGTCGCATGCCTGGACTGCTGTGTGCCTGCTGTTACCTCTGTGTGCCTGCTGTTATCTCTGTGTGCCTGGTGTTACCTCTGTGTGCCTGCTGTTATCTCTGTGTGCCTGCTGTTACTCCCTTCGAGCAGGGAGAGTGGAGTGCATTGAATGTGAGTGTTCATGAGCCCTGTCACTGGAAAAGAAAGGGGTAGTTTGACAAAAGGCCAAGTTCACCCACATCCCCTTCTTTCACAGCAAAAGGAAAGGGGTGTGAATATGTTTTCACTGAGCACATATTTTTCTCTTTTAACAGTGAAAAGCACAACAGAGGTTTGTTTGTTTGTTTTTTTCCCTAATCCTAAATTTAGGAGTTGTAAGAAAAGGGAAAATGTAGTAGCTCCCCAGGTGTGAATGACACAGGGGACGATTTTGACAATGCAAAAGTGAGAAAATATCTTGACAAAAGTGGAAGGAAGATGTACCAGAAACATTGCAGAGAAGGTTTTAGAAAATGAACTGTGAAGCACAGAAAAGTCTGTTAACAAAACAGAATATATATATATATATATAAATAAAATATATGTGTGTATGTTTACATATATGCATGCATGCTGCCAGAGATTTTACAGTCGCGTGTGAGGGACTGATGGGCTTCTGAGGACTTAAATGAGCAGAGAAACCAAACATCAATCTTGGTTCAATGGAGGAAATAAGCTCTTGAGGATTTTTGAGCTCTCTTGTCTCTGAATTCAAAGTGTCCCTGAGAGTGTCAGTTTATGTTTAATAACTCTTACAGAAAATGCAGCAGACACTGGGCTAACTGATCCAAACATCGATACTTTTTTTCCTGGCAAGTAGCACAGGAGTTGCTGGCAGCCCTATTACTGACTGAACTACAGTTTGAGCATGTTATAAACATGGGAATAAATATGGAAATGTTCAAATTGAAAGCCTGATCATTTCTTTCTACAGAAACTTCTGTAGAAAAAGCACCTAGAGTGGGGAGGAGGAGTGGGGGAAAGGTGTCTAAATTGAACCCAAGTGGCATAGCCTAACAGGGCCTCCTTATTTGTTGCCTGTCTTCAGATCAGGCTTAATAACGTTAATTTTTTTTGTGCTCACTTCATTTTAGGCATTTGCCAGTAAAGAAGTTATTTTAAGTGGTGGTGCCATAAATTCTCCACAGCTGCTTATGTTATCTGGAATTGGCAATGCAGATGATCTAAAAAAACTGGGGATCCCTGTTATTTGCCACCTTCCTGGTAATATTCTTATTTCTTTTCACCTTTTACCTTTCTAAGGATGCAATTCAAAGACCACTAAGTAACGGAGTTGAGCCCAGGGGTTTTTGGTAGTCAGGTTGTGTGGACTGAAACTAACTAAGTTACAGCAGAAACATTCACTGGTTCATCTGAAAACTGACAGCAAGCAGCCCTAAGGAAAAGCAGCTTAGTTATCATTTGGAAATTTGAAGGAAGAATTTTCATCTGCAGCAGGTTGTCCCATCTATACTCAAACATGGAAGGAATAGCATAGATTTATGAAAAATATCCTGTAAACTAGAAAAACCGATACTATATTCAGAAATCATATCTGGCCTTTCAGAACAAATCTCATAAACATATGCCATTTAGCTTTCTATTTTCATCCTATTTATGTTATTTTTGTGTAAAACCTTATTCTGATATGAGCAAAAGACCATTATGATTCATGATTTTGGTGTTAGTCAACATTGCCTTTGTAAGGGGTTAGTTTAGTGCCCATTTATGCTGTTTTCTGGTAGCAATATTGTATATAGTTTTTCTGTGTGAAATAACTCTGTTTTTCTTCCTTTTTTTTTCTCTCCTCACCCCATTTTTAACCTTTTAATCAGGAGTAGGCCAGAACCTCCAAGATCACTTAGAAGTGTACGTCCAGCAGAGGTGCACCAAGCCTATCACTCTGTATAATGCACAAAAGCCAATTAACATGGTGAAAATTGGTTTAGAATGGCTTTGGAAGTTTACAGGTAGGAAATTTCCTCTGTGAATATCAATTATTTGTAGTGGTGAAGCAAGGGTTAAGAAGCAATTTCCTTGGATTTTTTTGATGTCTTTAGTGGCATTTTCCCTCTTGTTTACACTCTCTAGGTGAGGGAGCAACTGCACATCTGGAATCTGGTGGTTTTATCCGAAGCCAAGCGGGGGTTCCTCACCCTGACATTCAGTTCCACTTTCTCCCCTCTCAGGTGATTGATCATGGCCGGGCTGCTTCCACCATGGAAGCTTTCCAGGTGAGCTGCTGAAAGGCCTCCTGCACTAGTGTCCTGTGGCAATTAGCAAGGAGGCCTACACTTTATTATGAATGAGGATAATTTGGCTATATACTGATTTTTTCTGTATTATAATAAGAACTTGGCTGATCCCCTTCACCGGGGGAAAACTATGGACTTACTGTTTGATATGCTATCAAAATTATCTTGCCATTTATCTCTGGTAAAATACAGCTGTGTTGTCCTGTTTGCACTGTGCAGCACTGTGCCATAGTGCTGTGGATTTGGTTGCCATAGTGCTGGATACTGCACAAAACCCAAACGAGGTGGTCCCTTTTCCACCACCGTTTAGGCAGAGGTTTATGCTGGGGGCTGGATGTGGTGTATCTATTACTCGATGCAAATGCAAGACCTGTTTTAGAATCTTGTCTGTGTATAATTTTATCCATAATTTGTAATACCTTTATTTTCTTTTATATCAACTTTTGTATGCAGATGGCAAAAAATTCTGTCCTAATGCCAGGAAACTGTTACTGAATGTACTTGTTCATTCTTGCTAATGTATTTTCTACAGTGATGAAAGAAATTTGGTCCCCTGAATACTGAGCTACCACTAAACTGGAATGATTGATTTTAAATTTTTAAATTAAAAAATGTAATTTTTCATTTAAAAGACAATTGCAAGCATAAGTATATTTCTCCCTTCTCAGCATGCAATATCATATTTACAGCTTCTATATATAAAATAATGTTCACATTTTGGGCTTTTTCATTATCCTAACATTTGATTAATTTATAAAGGCAGTTTGAATTGCAAAAAAAGAGGCATATTGAGTTCTGAAATGTGTCGGGTCGGACTGAGTCACAGTGTTGCGGATGTTTTGCAGGTGCACGTGGGGCCCATGAGGAGCAGCAGCATAGGCTGGCTGAAGCTGAAGACTACAAACCCAAACGACCATCCTATCATTGAACCTAACTACATGTCAACCGGTAAATGCAGCTTCTCTTAGCTCTCATGTCAGCTTCATTCCTTCCTCTTTCCCTAGCAAATTTGCCTATCTATTCAAGACCAACTAGGAAGTGCTGGTTGGTACATTGTTATTTATTTTCTGCTTATAAAAGTCAGTATTAAAGAGATCATTGTGCAAAACACTGTGTGAGTCAAAAAGAATTCAGGACTGCAGCACCACCCTCTTTGCTCATCCCTCTGCTCTGGAGCAGTGGGTCTTGGTTCCCTGTGCTCTGACTAGTGTTCTTGGCTAGAAAGTGAGTACAGGGAAATAAAGAACAATTCTTAGCTCACTTAACCTTGGGGTGTGTAATGGAACAGACAATGAATAGAAATATCTGTGATTCTGAAAAAAAAGTTCTTTGATGTTATTTTTCATGTTATGTACAGGGAAGTATTGTTAAGTGAAGAGCGTACTTAAACTCATCTTGTTTTCTCTCCGTACAGAAAAAGATATTTGGGAATTCCGCCAATGTGTCAAGTTGACCAGAGAGATCTTTGCTCAAAAAGCGTTTGAAAAATTTTGTGGGCCTGAAATTCAACCAGGAGACCATGTTCAGTCTGACAAAGAAATAGATGCTTTCATAAGGCAGAAGGCTGATAGTGCTTATCACCCTTCCTGCACCTGTAAAATGGGCCAGCTTGCAGACAGCAGCGCTGTAGTGGATCCACAAACAAAAGTAATTGGAGTTGAAAACTTGAGAGTAGTAGATGCCTCCATAATGCCTAGTGTTGTCAGTGGGAATTTGAACGCCCCAACTATCATGATAGCAGAGAAGGCTGCGGATATGATTAAGGGGCTCCCCCCACTTCATGAGAGAAATGTCCCTGTGTACAGGCCCAAGACCCTGGAAACGCAGCGATGAACAATGTTCTCATTCTCGCACAGCCTTTGCTACTTTGCCTTTTAGCAGCATGTTGGGATCTCCTGCAGGAGATGCCCAAAAATAATTACCATGCAAAACAACATCTCATTGTTAAAATAATTATGAATTTGATCCACTAGACTATCACTAGGCTACCTAATGAATTTTTAAATCATTTGGCTCAAACGGTTCATTTTAGTTAAACATGGCTTTGGGGGAGAGGGGGAATTTTTTTTTTTTTTTTTTAAGAGAAACTATTTCTAAATGATGGGTGAGTTGCACATGTAAGCCAGATACACTGTATAATTGCATGAAGAGATGAATGCATATTGCTTTGAAATCACTATGTTATGCTCTGTTAGTCAAAGGAAGGATTTTTAACTCTTGTAAGCAGGTTATCCAGGATAACAGCTAGCCAGTAATCCCCACATCCTGCCAAGACTGGCTAAGGAATTGTAAGCATATATTTAAAACTCGCCCAATCCTGAGACAATGCACTTTGTTAGCATTCCCAGGAGAGCGAGGACCTATACGTGCCCAGAATTTTTATTTTATTTTTCTAATGGGAGCAATGCAGAGTTTACAAACCCTCACTGAAATTCAACTTCAGCCATACTCAGCATTCTTAGCCTACAGAAAGAAGATATACACTGTACTTACCAAACACTTGAATTATTTCTCTAAGAAGGGCAGAACAGGAGCTGAAAAAGTACATTGCAAAACTTGAATTTCTCCTGTCCTTTTGGTACGCAGCTTAGCAGCATTCCGTTCACCGTTTGAGCTGCTTTGGTTGTGCCACTTTATCACTGACTGCAGCGCCTGCACTTTCCATATCTTCCTTAAAGTTAGTGGCCTTTGCTCAGAGATGAGTCTCATCAAAAACAATTTCTGAGGAAGTATTCCGAATGGTGCCTGACTATTGCACGAGCTTTATTAAAACAAAAACAAAACAACAAAAAATTAAAGCCAAGATAGATAGGTTTAAAATAAGAAGTTACTCAAAATCACTGCATCAGATTAGATACAGATGATCTGTGGGTTTTTTTTTTTTTTTTTTTTTTTAAAGACAGGTAGTTTAATGAACCAATGTTTATACTTTAGTTAGGAATTATGTCTTTGTTTAAATATTTTCAGATGTGTAAAAGATGACATCATCTTTCATGGCTGTTTTCTGTGCAAGTCTTAACTTTCATATACCGAATAAAAGAAACTAAAGAAATTGAACTCAGATTTGTATGGGTTTATTAATTATTCTGAAACAACTAGTGACTAAGCAGTTGTAAAATCATAAAGCAAATGCTTCTGTGGCCTGAGTCATTACACTAGATAATGTAAATCCTAATCAAGGGACTGTTACCAGCCCACAGAGGATAACAAAAAACTCAGCATCCAACTTCTAGAAAATGCTGAAAATACTGTAAATACGGAATTTAGAGCTGTGAGTAACCTGCTTATAGTTTGCTCAGGCCTTTCAATGAATGGAAGAATAAAAGTTTTTTTTCCCCAGAAAAAAAAAGCATGGAATTTTACACTGTTAGAGCAGATTGTAAAAAAACTGCTGACTCAAATGCTGGCTAGAGGGACAACTGCAGATGTTTAAGGCAGATACTTCTACCTGGTGCTGCTGCAAAGCAGTAGTGGAAAGCCCTGCTATTAACTGAGGAGAAAAACTTAATTCACTGGAGTATCTGCAAAAAGAGTAAACGGAAACACTGAAGACAGAAAGCGACAGCAGTGAAGTCTGCCCCAGGAGGAGTCAGGTAAACCTTTTCTGTTTGATGTATTCCTTAGGAATCTAAGATGCAGCAAGAATATTTAAGTAATAGGTGATTGATTAGCTGTGTCAATAAGATACCTCATCTGATGCAACTGCTTTTGAAGAGAGAATGAACTTGTTTAGTCTTCCTTTCTATGGAAAATAGCTTTTATTTAGGACTAATGCTTTTATGATTTTCATTTAAGGTATCTTAGTCTCACTTGATTCCAAATACCAGGGTACTCAGAATAACACAATCTGGCACGACTTTCCAAAGTTCAGTTCAGTTGAAATGGGAAGTGGTTTGGAAAGAGTGACTATTGGAGTCTCTGTGTCTGCAGGTTAATAACATGGGTTTGCACACTAGGCATGCACCATGGGAATTGCTGTTACACAACTGCAGAGGAGTAACTAGCCCCTGGCTTACATAACTACAGGACACACACAGAGCCACACACATTATGTCAAGCCTTAAAAGATGAGGAAATTGCAAGCTTACGTATACATGTCAAACTGCATGCACAGGTACACACTGCTGCTCTGTGCAACCACGTAACTAGGCATTTCTTTCAAAATATCATTACCTTTTCTAGCAGTTCTAGAAATATATAGGTACCTGGCAAATTCTTCCCCTTCAAAATACTTAAATTATTTTCAGTGCTGTGAAGCTCCAGTTGCTTTATCTGTTTAGGTCCCACTGACACTGCTGAGTCTCCATTATATCATTCCTTTGATGCAGTCTTACAGAAACAGCCCAGTTATTTGGTAGTTTCAGCTCCCTGGGGAAATCTTTAGGTGTCCCAAAACCACAGACAGTTTCTCCTGCACTGTGTCTGTTGGCTGCTGCACATTTCCTGCTAAAACTGTTTGCCTCTGGGTGAGATGAGAACTGCTACCAGGCACTGTGCCCAGTTCTGTGCAGCGCCTGCAGCCTGCTAGCTCAGAGTTAGCTGCTTTGCTGCTGTTTTGCTATTGTGCAGAGGACAGGAGGAATATTTTAGAGTCTTATCTATTTAAGAAATGAGTATGGTGTCTAATTCAATCTTATTCTGAATTTTATCCAGATACTATTTTTTTTTTTTGTAAATGAAGAGATGCTTACATTAAGTATTTGAAAACAGTTAACTATAAAAGCATTTTGCCTTAAGAATTTGGAAGTTACTAGACCTGCCAGTGTGACCTGAGCCAGCAGCGCCCTGTAAGTGACAGTATCTGTGTTTCCATGGCAAGGGCTTCTCGCGGATGTTCCAGGCAGTTGGAGGGCTCCAGCTGGGGACAATCAGATTAAGAAAGAAAAGCTGACCAAAACAATTTTTTTTGCACACACAGTTCAAGTTACTTCAGTATAAGAAACACTTCCTTTTCTAAGGATTAACTAAAATATTTTCTGTCATTATATACACACACATAAACAGTCTGAAAACTCATGAAGTATGTTTTAATTATACAACATCTAGTTTTTCTCTATTTTGTAACTTCTATGACTTTTTTGGTGGGGGGAGGGAGAAAAGGGTTCAGCTTCAAGCTGCCATAAAAATGGTTGAATTTTCAGAAATCCACAGCATTTCAACAGTGTGTGGAATTGTGAACACTACTCACTGGTATTTCACAGTCATGTCAAATCTGGAGACTTTATTTTGCTCTCGTAAAGTTTGTTTTTGTAAGCTTGGAAAATGTAACAAATCAGAAGTGACTAATGCTGGGCCAGCTACCCACGTGTTTCCTCGCAGAAGGCAAGAGAGATTTGGTTTTGATATTTTTCAGGGGATTCATTCAGGAGTTTCCTAATTATTTTCATAGATTTGTATCTAGGGCAGTGATAGTGGTACCCTTTTTCATACCAAAACTCTAATCACTTTTTTTTTTTCTGGTTAATACCAATTATTCATAAAATACTTACTCTGAGAATGTAGACTAATAACTATATTCCACATATTCCCTTCCTCTGTCCAAACACTGCAAACAGAATTTAACTTTTTGAACTTCTTGGTGAAGAACTATTAGTAAAAGGAGTCCCATGTAAATAAAATTATTACACAGTTTTATTCTGAAGAACATTTTGCATTTGTTCTAATACAAAATGATGTAGGTCAAGAAATAATTTACAAACCTTTAAGTACTTATCCTGGCATTCGAAATAAGAATGATTCCAGAGGAAGTTTGTAAGGTATTCATACGAAATCATTATTATGTACAAAATGTTTATTGACATGTGTTAAACATCACATTTTTTAAAATGTGAGCTGGATTGCTTTCTAGCATATGAACTACAGGTAAAACCTGATAAGACAACTTGTTAGAACAAGTCATTGTTATCCAGTGCTAACAAAATAGACAGTAGTTTTCAACACTTTTGATTTTCCTCCAAGGTTATATTAGCCTCAAAGTCATACCACGGTTCTACTGCATTGTGAACAATATCTAAGCCCTCTTTTGATTGCATAAAAATAAATCTTTGAAATAGTATACGTAGAGCGACAGAAGGGTAGAGGCAACAAAATAGTATATTTTTCACATAATAAACTTTTTTGGTTCTGTGAAGAACTTTTCTACCATATTTTTTTTCTGAGCAGAGTAGTACACAGCACTCAATAAAGTAATGTCACTTACCTGTGAAGTAATTTCTGCCCTAGATGTTTCACATCGGAGTAGGTACCTCAGGGTCATACACTTGGTCAAAACTAATTCTGTAATGGCCAGTGATACTCTGGCATGAACCTGCTGATTTTTTTAAATGATTTTTAATATTTATAGCATGGGATTAATACAAAAATAAAATCACAGCTTGTCGTCAATCAAAAAGTTAAAATAATTTCAAATCTTTCACGTTTCGATTATAAGACTGCAGATAGTCAACTGTACATCCCTTATGTACAACGATGCAATCGACTCAAATATTTAAAAAAAAGATGTTGTCAAGTTTAAACTTGATAGTTTATCCCAAAAAAGAGATTTATACTGAGAAGTGGCTCTATTTAAATATTTATGCTATAGATCTATATATTCCAAGTAAAAATACTTATATCTAGAATTCTGTGGAGAGTTACAATAGTCAGGGTCCATAAATATTGCTGCAGTTCAATTACGGTACAATAATTACAAAATATAGAACATCTCTTTACAAATACAAATCATTGTATATTACAATTCATTTACAATAATTTCTACTATATAATTTTTAGCAAACTATCTTATCTAATTCTACTATAACCTGGTTGCAAGTGCATTAGTAAGAATGCAATTATTCCAGTATATTTTGCCCTTAACGTGATAGTCATAAAACAGACTATCTGAATGATATTATCCTATGTAAACTGGTGTTACATATGACAACAGTATCGAACTTCTTTTTTTCCATGATCTCTAACAGGTAGAGCATGACAAACTATTTTAGAAGAGCATTAAGAAAAGAAATCAGGAGGCAAGTTTGAAAACAGTATTAGGATGGATATGCAATGAATAGCTGATATGCTGTTGAGTGCTGAGGTAATGACACTATTGGTTGCCATCACTTATGTAGTCGTTCCCCACACAATTTTTTGCTGAACTTATACAGACATTTTCATTGACAACATCCTGCTCTACTATGACAGACAGCAGCACAAGTTTGAAGGACAGGCAAGATATTACACCTCAAAATCCCACTCTAGCCCTCAAAAAACTGATTGTCAGAATCTGCATGGTTTTGCAACAGCCTTTTCTTCCCATAGAGGAACCAAAGACTCCGTGGTAGGAGACTCGATGCACTGCAGCTCTCATCCCATTTCAGCAGCCTGGAGATAATCTGGTTATTAGTTATGGCTTCCTTGAGGTGTGACATCGCTTGTACAAAACTCAGTTGGTTCTTAACTCCAGCTAGTGCCTAGCATCTTTAAACTGTGAGGCACTTTTTTTTTTTCTGTTATTAAAATCATTTTCCTCACTATAAATACTATAAGCTTGTAATGCATATCATTTCATCCGCTAAGTCTTCTTCATATTGTCCAGTGTCTGGTTCTTCATCGCTGTATCCAGGACCAAAATCTTGAAGTTCATAATCTTGTCTGCTTAAAATGGGAAACATATCCCCATTGGTCCCATTGCTAATATTCCCATTGAGAAGATTGCTTGCTGCACTTTCCATCTCATCAATAGTCATGTCACAGGCATCAGCAATCTCATGTTTTGTAGCTGAAACAAATTTAGGGTCCTTTGCATACCTTCCTAGGCCTTCAGATATAAGTACCTGGTAGGCAGAGGGATGAGGGGGAGAGAATGAAATATTCAGTGCACTTACAGAGGAACAGCTAAATCATACAAATGTTTCTTATTTATGGAAAACTCTGGAAACTCCGTGTAACTCACTACAGAAACCCACAGCAAAACTGCATAAACGAAGAACAACCAAATAGCTCCAAATTGCACTGTATCAATTTAGCAATAACCTAACTGAACAACTTCTGAGCTAATATAAACGCAAGACACTTTGTTTGTTTGCTTAGAAACTTAGGAATCTCAATAAAATTCAAATGTCAGCTTGATGTACTGAAGACAAAAGTTTATAAATCTCAGATATTGTAATTGGGGCAACTGGCTGAATTGTAGAATTCTAGGTTCATTCTAGGTACTTAGGAGTTCATGAAAGCAAACTCCTGCAAGCAAATCCCATTTATAACCAAAATTAAACAGAAAGAAAGTGATAGATGGAAGCAAGAACAGTAATTAGGACCCTTAGAACTTCTATATACTTTTATCTTAAAAGCCCCCTCCCTCCTTCGAAGGAGGAATTCCTAATTTTCTTGAATACATCTATAAAGCAGACCTTGTGGTCCTCCTCCACTCTTCTCTTATTAACTCACAGAGTTCTTGTTCTTGATTAGTGCAAAAACAGTCATGAATTTGGACCCTGCACAGAAGGAGCAAATCTCCATCTGTGATACAGGAAATCTGACACTAATGTTAAGATTTGGATTTGGTGGAAAACCTTTACAATGGACAAAAAGTTCCCTTGTCTTCACCTAAAACATTTTGGCGTTGAAATATCACATGCTCAAAGAGGTAATGTGGACTGAACTATAAGCTTTTTACAGTTAACAACAATAACAAAGAAATAGAACAGACAGGCACTCTATTCAGAGATTTCTGTAACACTTACCGCTTCCACCAAACTGTCCGCACTCCTCTGTTTGTCACTATGTTTATGCCTAAAGTCATTAGGTACAGTTAAATTGGCTGGTGTAAATGTTCGGTAGGAAATATCAGGGTCATCTGTGTACCAAGAGCTCCTGTGCAAAGACGGCAGGCTGCCATTCATCTGCTCCGTGGATTCAGCCCTATCCACCTGGATCAGGGGTGTGTAGTACGGCGAACGGTCCCTGACAGGAGGGGTTGCAGGTGGGGTAGCCCAGGAACGCGTTGAACGACTCGGTGAGTGTCTGTGAGCTTTACTGGAATCCAGACCTGCAACAGCCATGACCTGGAAAGGGGAGGAATTTTCAAAGTTAGTCAGCCTCAAACCGCCAAGCTGAGGTTCGTTTTTCATTTCAGCAGTTAGTTCAAAACAACTGTTTAGGCAGCAATATATAAAGTGACACTTTCTGATATTTAATAGTCATATAAAGGAGAAACAGGACTGCAATTGCACAAAACACATGAGTTTGCCTAAAACTGCTAACTTAAAGATCTTGGTATTTCCCCTGAAGCAGTAAATCGGTGCAGGATCTTCAGGAATTCACCCAGGTGATCAAGTCAAAGGCAGCTGACTTAGTAATGTAAGTTTTTATGCAGGTATTGATGATTTCACAAGCATTCTGTGTGGATTCTCCAGGCTAGTGGAAATCACTAGCTTTTTAAAGATATTCAGAGCAGTTTGATGAGCCACGGAAGACGTGCATGTTGTACTTGCAAATTCTCACAAATATGACTAACTGGGGATAACCTCTTTGCTTTCAGTGTATTTTGGAAGGTATTTGAGAGCCTTGCAGCCAGCAACTACAAGAGCATGCCATACACATGCTTAGCAGCAGCGCATAGGCAAACAGCATAGCCCAATAGCACTGTTTCAAACTGCTATCGAAGCGGTACAATAAAGAAGCTAAAATGACATAATTATTACTTTAAAAAGGTCTTGGATTTACCTGCTGTTGCATTAAGTGAAGTGGTAAAGCAGTGCGGTGGTGGAAAGAAGGAGAGAGTGGTATTTCATCTTGACTACTTTGTCGGCGGAGGCATTCAAAGTTAAAGGAAGATCGTCTATTTGCTACAGGAGAACCAGAATTTATTAGAAAAATAAAAAACTTTTTTTTTTTCTTCTCAAAGTCCAGTATTTCAATAAATCTGGTGTGGGTCAAATGTCACACAGACAAAAAGATATCTCCCCATCCCCGATAAGAAATGTTAATAAATTATGTTGATTAACAGAAGCAGGCAAAAGACTACAAGGGAGAGTACAGATTCCTCATGAGCAAATATAGCTGCAGGGAGAAACCATACGAGCACCCAGCACAAGAATTTGAAGCAGTCATGTTTTGCAAAGCAAGCATTTGTTAGGCAGCAGATTGGCTCAGACACTTCCAAGTTTTGCTGTAAAATGACCTAGGGTTCCCAGAAGATATGCCAAATCCCCAGTTCCTTGCAAATATCAATAGGGAGAATAACAAAGAAATTTTTGCAAGTCAAAGGCAATTAATGTTATAGTTTCCTGATTTCTGTTCTGTTACTTATGACAACAGCAAACTACGATTTGTGCTGTTATGAAGGACATTCACTATTCATGTAAATGCTGGAAAGGAAAAAGCAGAAATCCTAAACAGATCAAGATGTTTGACTGATGCAGAAATGTTTCAGTTGGTCTCAGTGGGACCCTCAACACTGACTGGGGTGGGGGGTGCCCTGCAGCCAGCTCCTGGGTATCATTTCTCTGTGTCATTTTCAGCATGAACAAAATCATGATGTTGAACAGCAGCTGAAATCCCAATACAGCCTTGCAGCCTCAAACCCCATACTGTGAAACTGGAAAAATGCACAGCAAATAAATGAAATTGTTCTCTCTTGAAGCTATTGAAAGTATTCTTGCTGATTTTCAACATCCTGAATTTGTGAGAAGTATCACTACTTTGATTCCTCACTTATAGTCATGACGTTTATCACTAGACCTGTACTGCTGGACGCTAATGAGGAAATCTCTGAGGCTTTACAAGCTAAACCAAGAGTGTTTCCTATCCATGATGTATCAAAAGTCAAAGACACAAATCCAAGAGCTTTCAGTCTTTGCCTATTCATAAGAGGTTTTGGAAACGCAGATAATACAGTACTGCACTTGAGATAATGGGAAGCCAAAAATCTGAGAAGGAAAATTAAGGAAACAGGTGAAAAATCTGAACACTGCCCAGAATGTATACAAGTCTATTAGCTCATCCATGCAACAAGACAGGTCACTAATGCAACCTACAACTTCACGATGGAAATGTTTTCTCTCTCAGAAGGAATGTCCAGAGTTTTAAGCAGAGATGTTTCTGAGAGGGCAGAATGAAGTTCAGTGTGAACCTGAAATGGAATGCTTAGCCCAGGATAACAGTTTTATTTTTCACAGGAACTTGAGAAACTCCCATTAAAACCTAATGGCCTCTCAAAAGTACCAGGAGAGAGAAAAAAAACAATCACCATTAAAGTCACTCTTAGTTCTGCTTTCCCTGAAAATTATCATACTTCAATCTCTAGTGTTTGCTAAAATAGGTTGAGGTAAAGATGTAAATGGGACCAATTACAATGTCACTAGAAGTCTGAGTTAAAGAGCAATGGGAAGTGCCAGCAGGTGAGTCACTAGAGAGACAACAGCTCTGGCTGACACATTCTAGGTATGAATAAAGAGCATAGAGATCAAAAACCTCTGATAAAAGTTTTGAAAGAAACCACTATTGCATTCTACCTTGTTCTGTCTTCATTTATCAAATCAAGTCAGAACTACCAATTAAATATTTTTATATTATTTGATCAGTGATGCAAGAAATGTTAGAAAGATTCCCTCAGATGCTGGTGCAGGCCTCTGGCAGTCCGTCTCCCAGGCAGTTTCAGAGCAGAGCTGTGGTTCTATGAGCACTCTCCCATGGTGGTAGCTGCTTCTGCTGCATGCAACATTCTGCTAGCAAAGTTCATCAAACAATGTCATGCTTAAAATCAGAGGCACAAAGAAGCCTTTTGAACGAGAAGCTCTCAATGAATTTAAATTATTCTAGATTTGCAAACAAGCTGATGCCAAGCTACTTACGTGTTGGTGTTGGAGGTAGCAGACGTCTCCTAGGAGATCTTTTTGTATCATAACACATCTGTGAATCATCTTCCTCAGAAAACCCATGTGGATGATGATAGCCTTTTGGTCTCTCGAAATCTGAGTCACGACAGTGATATCTACAGTGGTAGTCATACATATGCCTGAGTTAAAATACAGTAAATAAAATATTATTTCAGTGAGTTTCCATAAGTTTACTTATTGGTATTTTTCTAGATAACTTTGAAACATTTCCTCTACACAAGATAAAGAAATAGAACCAGGCAGACCCATGTGGCTTAGTCATAAACATCTCATTTCTGTATGCAAACTGATTTTGAGAAAATGAAAGTTGATACAGCTTAGTTTCTAACTTACATAGACCGATTTTGAGAAGTCTGCAAAACTTAGCTTTTATGCAAACCAATAAGAGGCAGTTTAGGGAGCCAATCCTGTCATAGCCAGGTGGCAAAGAAAGATAGGAGGAGACACATGGCTGGGACATGAGCACATGCACTTACAGATCTAATACAGAATGGAAACAAGTTCTTCTTCTGAACTGGACCTCAAAGTAGAAAAAAAAAAAAAAAAAAAAAAAACAAGATAAAAGTGAAGGACACTCGTGTGGAGTTGTTTCATTTATTCTGCAAAGATGAAGCATATTTATTGCAAAGGAGGTGAGTCTTCTCATGAATCTGCAAGTGCAAATATCTTTCACTTCATAATGAGAAAGGGAATATTATTGAATTCAAAATTCATCAGGTATTGGAAGAAAAGGGGCATATTAAAAAAAAAAAAAAAAAAGAAAGAAAAACAAGTAGAGGTTCTGTTTCATAACAGGTATGTACTTCAAAAATACCAGAACAATCTCACTCTTCAAGACATAATCAGAGACTCCCAATCAACTGCAGATTTTCTTCTAAGTTTCTCCAAACATTTCCTGGACGGCTGCAACTGAATGGCTGAACTGCAAAGCCAGGACCTGCTGTTGCAGAAGCTGTGGCTTCCTGAAGGCAACGTCACAGTGATAGTGCTAGAGCCAAGGTTAACAAATGTCCTCACCTGTTTCCTGGCAACATACTGTCTTCCTCATAATATTCTTCTCCACTGAAATAATCCTGCTCTCCCAAACAATGATCATCATTGCAGTAGTCCTGAACTTCACGTTCTTCACGGCAAATAGTAGGATGACGCCCATCACCAGAGTCAGATCTGAAAGTGGCAAAGAAATACTTGGGACTAATTATATTGCATTCACAATTCTATTAGGCGCTTTCCAGGAAAAAAAAAAAAGAAAAAAAAACATTAAAAAACCTCTTTCAGTCAGAATGCAGTTGTACAGTAAATTCTGTGGAATGATAGAACATCATAGAATGTATCTAATCTCTTAAAGATCATCTCCCTTAATTTCCTTACAATACAATTATGAAAAGCATTAGTATGGTGATGATGAGTAAGGCAAATATATTTCAGACATTTTTGAAAAACACAAATTCAGAGTACTGTGAAGAAAAGTAGCCTCTATCAAATGCCTGAAGTTTGGCAACTTATTTTATTTTGGCAAGTTATTAAGGAGCATTCAATTAGGTCTTCCAAGAAAAATCTGAAACAGATGTCTAAATTCAGCCATTAAAAACTACCACAGGATGTAGATTGTTATATACTTCAAATAGGAGAACTATTAAAAACTCATCACGTATGTCTTGCTAAATAGTCATTTTTGAAAGTTATACTGCTTTTTCTCCCAGAAATTCAGAAAAAGGTGATTTTTAGTTATGTCAGGGTAGTTTAACTCACCTTATGTAGGTTTCATAGTAGCGAGTTCTGTCCAGGTGAGCCATGAAAATATGGAGAAAGTTATTTTTAAAATCAGGTAGTTCCCAGAAATTCACTGGTAATGACAGTGGCTGAGCTGCAACTAATTATTTTGTCTTAAAGAAAACTATTTTCAAACTTTAGTATGCCAATATAATATATACTTTGCTATATACTTTCTCCATACATAGTATATTTTAAATAAGTTACATATAACATAAGCAAAAAAAAAATAAGTACACCTATAAATTTATTTTCATGTAGCATACTATCTTTTCTTATAGCACAGTTTATGTAAACAGAGCAAGTATCCTAGGTTTACCTCCTACTGCTCGGCCTTCTACGCTTCTCATGCTCAGCTCTGGAGTATGAACGGTAACCGTTTTCCGATCTATGCTCATGATTTCCAATATTGATGTGTTTTCCGTGAACAACTTTGGACATGTTGGCATTATTAAGATTGGCATTTGTTGAGTTTGGAACATGCTTTCCTACAGAGTTGTGATTGTGGTATACAGAATTTCCTGCCTGAGAATACATGTTTTTCTCAATATCACTTGCAGAATGAATTGAAGGTCGCTGAACATGTAAGGGACGGTGTGTGGTGTTGATCTGTTGAAATGAATCTCGTCTGTCGCTGCTAATATGGTTTATGTGGTTGCCAAACAGGGCACCATTTCTCTGTTTTGGGAAAAGAGAAAAAAAATCAGATGACAGAACATATTTTTCACAGTGGTAGCTTATTTTTCATTCCTACATGCATACAAAAGTAACCGATTCGTGTGATTTTTCATTCTAATTTTATAATGCTTCAGATGAGATCTCCTAGAGTGATATCGATGTGATGGTGATAATGACGGTATTCGTACCTCAGAGTCAAATCAACACTATGAAGTGATCATTAATCTTTTTGCTTACAAGTAAAAGTGACACCCAGCTTTTTCCATGTCTGCATTGGCTGGGGAAGCCTAGATTCCCACACATGCACTAGCTGCCTCAGAAAAGAATGTGTCTGCTCAGCTTTGGTAACACCCTGGGGGATCCTTTCCCTTCCCTGGGGGCCTTGCTTTGCTGAGTGTCGCTCAGACAGAACCAAGTGCCATGCAACAGCTCACGAGTGTCTCTGCAGTAAACTAACTAAAGCTTCAGTGGTTCCACTCCTTCTCCTCACTGAGGTACAAGACAGAGCAGTAACTGCTTAGCAGCCCTGAGAGGGTAAAGGAAGGTGTGAAGGAATGAAGTGGTAAACTGTGTTGTCAAAAATACAGCTACGACATGCAGCTCTGTTTTACATCTGACCCAGATTACGTAGCCTCCCTGTCTAGCCAGGTGTGGGTCTTGGATGACAGCAGTCTGTCCTGAAGCTGAATATAAAGAAGACAGGAGGTAAGATGACAGTTGGCAGAGAAATGCATCTACTGATGGTAACTGGGGCACTGTCTCCACACCCTCGTCCATAGTTAAGGAGCTTGGAGACTTCTGACTTAGCTGCTGTACTGATTTTACATCTTCTTCTGAATTGCTTGTGGAAAACTATGCTTTCTTGCTGGCTAATGCCTTGCAATAGCTCCTGGTTATAATATTGACTTGAAACATTCATTGTTGGATTGAAAATCTAGAATGTAAAAAGAGAAGAAAAATATTTTTCTGTGATAGATTCTTACTGATATCCCTCACAGGAAATCAAAACTGGCCCTTATGTTTAGTTGGCTTCAGTGTAATTCCAGGCATTTGTTTTAAACTATACAGCCCTACAACTGTTGTGATTTGGCTGCCCAGAATTTCTTCTCTTGACTCTATCTACCACTGCAGAAGATAAGATACCAGCAGCTTCAACCATGCCACTGTCACAGTCTGAGATGGCTAATTTTCTAGGCTCATATTTTAAAAAAATAAATAGAGAGGAAAAATAGTGAAAAAGAATTAAGGGCAGGAGAATGACATTACACTTAAGAACTACTTTCTAAATTGTTGATGAAATGCAGGTGTATTAATGACATCATATGTGTGTGCATACATACACACGTACATATACATATGCCTTTGTTATTAGTATTTCATATTCAGGGATGATATCGTTCTAGAAATATCTTACTATATAATTAAATAATTCATCATGTAATTATGTTCTGACATTACTTTATACACATCTTCTTCTTCTTCTGGGTTGTTTTCTTCTGGTTCATCATCTTGCAAGTCACAGGATATAGCTCGGCGTATTTCAGGGCCAATATCATGAAGTGTCCTCAGTCCCGCCTAAATCAATGACAATATCATAGCATGTAAGGAGAACAGAATATTTTTCTAACCTTAATCACAGGCATGTATAATTTGTAATGAATAGTCAACAAGGGTTTGTATCCTGACATACACACAATAACTATATGTCTCTTTAGTATTATTAACAGCAGCATTATTTTCCACTATAACCCGTTGAGGTGGTCATGTCTTCACTATTGCAGTGAAAAGTCTTAGTAAAAGACCTCTGATGTTTATGGACCACTGTGGGGAAAATAATCTTACAATAAAACATCAAGAAATTGTCATCAAGAACTATAATAAAACATGTTTCAATGAGATGTATATTTAACTAAAAAAAAAAGAAAAGGCGCTAGCAGTCTCTCCGTCCATAGAGGAAGCACCAGGAGATTTTTGCTAGAACAGCAGCAAGTTTAACAGAGCTCAGAGGAAAAAGGAAGGAGTGAATAATTCCAGCTCATCTACACTGCACTGTGGTATGTGGATGCTTGATTTAAAGCTTCGGTTTAGGACATGAAGCAGTACAGCAGCAGTAGCGTGGACCTCAGCACATGCAGTTCGTTATCCTTCTCGAGCCCAGGATGAGAGCTCGTTCACACTGCCCATCACGTTCCTGGAGCACAGCACAGCATGCGGGCAGCTTGCACCCCAAAAAGGAAAGAGCTCTTTTGAGGGACAGCAAAACAGCATCAGGACCTGGAAAAGGATGAACCAACAAGCTACATATCCAGCAGTATAGATTTACCTTAAGTTCCTCTTCAGGTTTCATTTGTACCAGTATTTCACTTCCTGAAAATGGTGCTCAACTAAGCATATCAGTCTATGTATTTTTGGGAATTGTATTTTCTTCCCTGGGGATGAGCTCTGAGATTGATATTATAATTGAACATATCACAGAATCACAGAACGGTTAAGGTTGGAAGAGACCTCTAGGGATCATCCAGTCCAACTCCCCTGCCCCAGCCGGGGTACCCAGAGCACACGGCACAGGGTGGCATCTCTCTCAAATTTTTTACCAGTGGCAACATACAACACAATTTTCATGAATCCATTGTGCTTCCTCCCACCTTATGAAAAGACCTACCAAAGACTAGGTAAAACACATGCAAGAGACATGTTTAAACACTGTTTCTACAAAAATAACACTAATCAAAACTGCACATTGAATTATTCATACTGTTTTGCAGTAGGGCATCTGTTGTTGCCTCTCATTTTTTTTTTTTTTTTTTTTTTGGAAATAGTGAAAGAAAAGAGATTCATGTTACTGTGTTTGACAGCCTCTAAATAAATTTCTGAAATTTTACTCTACATTTGAAAAAATTAACATGTTTTCTTATTCAGACACCCTCTGTATGATGTATCCTTGATGCCTTCCGTGCTTAAATTTTCCTCCAGACATAGAAAAGATGAGATGGATCAGTCCAGTGGCTAGTTAGCAAACTGGGGACACTGAGTACAATGAAAAACATAATTACATAATCAAAAAACCTCATGTCCTTAAATAGACTTTCTTTTAAATGCACAAGATCAATTCAAATTACCACGATAATTCCATGCAGCTGTGCTTTACAAGGCGTAATAGCACCTGCAGTGTTTTCAAGATGGCATAAGGCATTAATACACCAGTGCTGTGTGCTAAATAGCATCTCGAGAGACAACTAATGATGCCCCTGTCTCTGACAAGGCATTGGGATGACACACATGTTCTTTTAAATGCTAAAATAATAGAACTGTAGGAGTCTTAGTGAAAAAAGTGTCATATGAGTAAGAGCTGTTTTTTCTGAATTGGTCATTTACAGAGAGACTATAAAGATACTTGAAAAGAACCTCGCTCAATAATACCCAGAACATTTAAAAGTTACATTTAAAAGTTACATTTAACACACCCCAAATAACTATTCATAATCAGTTTTATACATTTACAGTATGCATAAAGTAAAACCATTTTGTATATGCATTTTTTTACAATGTTTTGTAATATAAAACTGTACAATGCAAGTTTCTAATCAAAAAATCTTAGATGCTTATAAACACTAGAAGGACTCTAAAATGCAAAAAGATAATTTTCAACATATCTAAAGTAAACCCACATCATTTTTAAGATATGGTACAACCTAGATATAGATGGAGTTTAAGCTTAAGAAATATAATCACGATACTCTAAATAATAAACACTATCACCACAGTATTTTAAAATCTATCACCACATTCAATTAGAATACAACATAAGCAGCCCTCTCTCTTTCAAAATGTTCTATGGTGACATCAGGAAATTAAAGAAATATTTGAAAGCTTTAAGCTAATATCAAAAACCACAAAATGAACAAAATCCCCAACACTACAGAAACTTAAAAAGTAAGCTGAAGTTACTATGAACAGAATACCACGCACTAAGAAATTCAAAGAAAATAATCATGCAGAAAAATAGCAGAATAGACCTACGCTGTAGCAGTGAACATAAGAGACATAGTAATCAAGTCTCGATTCCCCGGTGTTATTCATCTTCACAGAGCCCATCTCCCAACACGGCGCCAAGCGCGCGCTGCTCTGCAGCCACCCCAGAGCGCTGCGCTGCCCGTCAAAGGCAGCTCCCTGCAGCTCAGCCTTTCTGTGAACAGTTCCATTGAAGTTGAGCAATGTTAACCCCTCAGCTGATGCACACGAGAAGTCTGTGGTGATGTTTTTTATTCTTTTTTTCTTTTTTTTCCCTTTTTTTTCTCTCTAAGCATAATGTTGAGCCAAAAGTTGCTTACCAAATTTGCATAGAAGAAAAAAAAAAAGGCTTAAATGAATCCAAAACATGCCCCCAAGATCAAGCTAAACTCAATCAGTGTTTTGTGAATTTGTGCCATGAAGGGAAACATCTATTGACTTTTATGTATTAACAAAGAGGGATACATGTAAATATATATGAAATACTTGTTTTACCCAGTACAGAGAAAATTATCTTTCCTAGGAAAAATAGAGTGAATGAATTAATTCCACACTGTGGAATTAGATGCAAGTAATTAAAGCTGTTCGTGCTTCACTTAACATTTATTTTACCAGCAATGTGACTGCTGTTAGGCTCAATACAAATTTCCATCACCACAAAAAGTCACCTCCTAAACTACTGCTACAAATATAACTTGTTCCAGTTTTGCTCTCACAGTGTATTCATAGCATAAAAAAGCACTATAAGCAATTCAGTCCAAAGGATTTTTTTGTCTCATTTCCAAACAGCATCTCTAACATCATAAAAATGTCAGTTGGTGCCAAACCAGGTAAGTTCAGACTCATGTCCCATCACTTCAGAATGACCTGCATTTATTCCTCCCGTAAGAAGGGCTGAAAAAGTGCTAGGCCGGCACAAGGCACTCAGATGGCTCCAAGGGTTTTGGCTATTTGAATTCTGAACATGATTTTGGTGCTAGCTGAGACAAACCGCAGTTGGTTATAAATTGAAGTGTCCTCTTTTGACTGAGGAAGAGTTTGAGACATCATGGCATTAAGGGAAGAATTCACTCTAGCCTGAGCAGATAATCCTTTTAGAGCCACCTCACTTTATAAAGTACTTCCTCTTCTGAGCTATGACTTTAAGGAAAACTAAACTATACAAAAGTAACATCGCCCTGAATGCAATTACTGTCAAGTAAAAGTGAGACCTCTGCCTACCACAGGATGGTATTTATGAAACAAATAGAATCCTGCAGGTTATTTGGTCCTGATTTCCTGACTCAAACCCAACTTTGATTCTCCTCCTCAAACACAATTTTCCTGATCCATTTTTCCCTGCTTCATTTGGGCCAAGGCTCTGACCCAAATGCAGTGGGACAGCAGCCAGTGCAATTCTTTTGAAAGGGTGGCAAATATTGGCCTCGTGTAAACAAGCAAAATTCAGCCAAAGAATGAGATTTGCACAGGCTTGCACAGGTCTAATTGCTAAAACTCTTAATGCCTTAATGATAAAACTAAGTATCTCTACTATCATATTTTCATTTCTTTCCCTAGATTAGTTTAATACATTAGCATTACATTATTAGCACAGTGCAAGGTAAGTAATTTATCAAAATAAGAACAAAGTCTCAGTATCTTGTAAAGGGAAAAAATCATGACAAATTATAGAGAAATGGCAGGTGGAGAAATAAATCTTTTAAAACATGTTTTTTAAACTTTTTTTGTTTTCCTCCTAGGGAAATCCAATACCTATTTCACATATATTCAATCATATTAAATAACCGTCACTGATCAAGATAATCTATAACTTCCTCTTACTAAACAGCTCTCAAAGGGCAAAGGCAGCAGTTTTAAGAGCACTGCATGAAGAGTAAAGCCCAGTTAGCACAAATTCAAAGTGAAAGAAGAATCAACAGCAACAGCTTTAAAGAATTGGTTCAATTTTGTTTGTAGTAAGGCAGGGTAAATCCCTGTTATCTATAATGCTCTCTGAACCTGGAGAAAAAAAACTTGCTATCTCTTCTTGATGTCTCGCTGTGAGGCCAGAGAAGCAGCAGCCAAAAGGATCCTCTTTATCCAATTCCTATAGCAATGAGGATTTCAGCACAGACCTCTCTCGATCAATATGTTTTTCTCTTTCTTTGCCCCAGAAGGTCGGGTATTGCTCAAAATCTTCACTGGACTATCCTGAGCTCACAAAATTTTACCTTGTTTTATGTACTTTTTTTGAACTAGCTAAAGAAGATGTACTTGACTCCTTATCTTTTACACTAGTATATTTCAAAGTGTTTATTTAAAGTTGCTGACATGTCTTTTTATGACCTTTAACCTTTGTTATGAAGATGTTGCTCTGCACTTCTGCAGAATTTTTATCTCTGATATCAAAGTCTTAAAGTTCTTAAATTATTGCTTATCGTTTTTCTCTACTGAGGTTAACAGTAGTCATTCTATCAGGAAGAGTAGCATGAGAAGTAAATATTTTAAGCAGGTTTAGCTAAGCACTTGGTATCCAAATTAATACCCCAGAATACAACTAAAGGACCAGTAACAACAAAAGTAGGCCTAATTCTCTTGTAAGAAGCAGTGTCTTGGACCATTTGACATTCACATAATTTTATCTACTATCTTCAAAAGTACCAAACACAAACCTCTTAAATATATATATATAAGAAGGGATCACAAGAACAAAGAATGACCCTATGTATGAAAATTTTGTCTCACACAGTTGCACAAAATAGGGAAAATGGCAACATGCATACATTTCTTACCTCAAAGTTGCCCTGAGAATTAAGGCAAGAAATATTCTTTTTTTCATAAGAAACAGGCACCTTCTTTCTCAAAGGGGAATTTTTCACTTTTCAGGCAGTTAACATCCACTTTGAGAAAGGATAGCATGGCCAGCTTCAGCAATGTGCATATTATAAACCTCTACCTGGCCTCTTGTACCATTTAATGGTTAGGAATGTGTTATAAAGCTTGATAGCATGCTGTTTTCTCCCTTTCCTGCAACAAAAATGAGATAAGGCCAGATTAGATAACTCAGTGACTGCAGGATTTATGACATTCTTAGGAAGCATGTTCTTAACTATTAATTGGTTTTGTGGGCTCCTTCCAGCTGTCCCGAGTGAAAAACTACTGATGGCAGCAGAAGTACAAGAATATTGATTGCTTGTATAACTTTGGCCACAAGCTGGAACAGGTGATGGTGTTTCTTATCTGCTCAGTAGTTTAATGATCTTGCAACAAGACAAGCGGTCTGCAAGAGAGTGAAGTGTTCACAAGAATGTGAAAATATAGCTCACCTAGTAGTTACAGATCCTATCGATAAGCTTTCTGAAAAGTCTCAGCTGCAAGGTGCTACATGACTCTTCATGTTTAGTAGTGGGTAGCAGCAGTATTCAATAGCTGCTCGGTGCACAACTGCTTGCCCTTGGTGCAGTGCCACATACCAACCCCACACGCCAGCACCATGAAGTTCAGACCTCAGACTGGTGTTTTTAGCCAGAGTCTCCGAATAACAGTTCCATGAAAATCCTCTTATTGTTCATCATCTTTTCAAAAAGCCTATCTAAGTAAGTGAAATAGAGTGAGGAACCCATAAAGTGAAAAAGCTATAACTTCCAGCTCTATTTAGTGCCTGCTGACTATTGACTCTAATCCTTAATGCCAGAGTAACTAA
Source organism: Tinamus guttatus (assembly GCF_059628265.1). NCBI lineage: Eukaryota > Metazoa > Chordata > Aves > Tinamiformes > Tinamidae > Tinamus > Tinamus guttatus. The sequence goes on along the minus strand of NW_028288985.1, from coordinate 356,029 downwards.
CCACAACTGAAGATTTAAACTGCGTCTAGATCCTCTTCTATGAATTCTCCACGAGTAAGTAATTTCTTTTCCTCTTGACCCACTCTTCCCAGGCTATGGACAGTATTTCCCAGAGGTCTAGCCAACACTGAAATTAAATTCCCCCAGAAAATAGATGTGCTCAAGGCATTAATATGAGAATTCTATTTGTTTAACTGATAGCTAAAAATCTAGAGATACACAGGGTAGGCAGAGATGCCAGCCCTTTAAGGCTGGACTCAGAAGCTTTCTTTAAAATTAGAAGAAATAGCATAGCCGTCATTCAGTAAGAGCTCTATTTCTGCAATCAAAAAAGATGCTCTAAGAAGATTTACCAAGTTATTTTATTCTAGCAAAGAAATTCATAGAATCATAGAATGCTTAAGGTTGGAAGGGACCTCTAGAGATCATCTAGTCCAACCCCTCTGCACACGCAGGGTCACCTAGAGCACGTGGCACAGGACTGCGTCCAAGCGGGTTTTGAAGATCTCCAGAGAAGGAGACTCCACAACCTCTCTGGGTAGCCTGTTCCAGTGCTCTGTTACCTTCACTGTGAATAAATTTTTCCTTACATATATTTATTTTGGACATACATGTCCAGCATTTTCTACTTGCGAGGCGGTGCAGAAAGGTTGAGGTTTTACTGTGGCTATAGGATCAATTCATAGCACATATACATCAGCTCAACTGATGTGAATGGAGGTATAGCAATTGGCTTCTGAATAATGCTTTTACAACTAGTTTTGTCTGCTTTCGCTGTAAATGAAAAGTTATCAAGAACCACTCCTAGGCTAGTGATTTCTCAATACTGTCTGCCAAAAAATGCTGCATCTTAGATTCCTCTTAGGAGGTTAAAGATGAGTCCGCTTGCTTAAGATGACATGTTTGCAAATTATCAGTGTTCATGAATTAGCTTTACTCATCTGCTTTTGTAAGGGAAGATGAAGAGAGACTAATCTTATCCAGCTAGAAAAGGATGAATATTAGTTTCTTCATAAAATACTGAGATCGAGTTCAATAGCAAAAAAACAGGCACAGCAGCTTGAACACGTTAGGCAACTATACAGGCTGTCTCAGAAGCCTTCTGATAGCAAAAAGAGTAAATTCTCCTGCAAATTTCACTGGTTAGTCATGCATAGCAGTTACTATTATTAGAGAACACAGCAGAGCTCTGGCAACCTGGGCATTCCTAATCAGTAGGTCATCTCAGTGCTCCCCTCAGTGTTCTAACACATAGTTTGTGACCATTGTTTAGATATTACTTTTACTTAACGTCATTTATAAATCCTAAATAGCAAAAATTCTTACAATGGGAAGACAAGTAAAAAGCCCTTATTTCTAAGAAGCTTAAGAAAAAGGTAGATTTTATGAAAGCAGATACATGTTTACTATCCCTTACAAAGGAGTGGGAGCTGTGCTCTGTATCCACATTATGCTGGTATGTTTACAACTACCTACATACGTGTCCATTAGAAGCAGTTCACAAGATCTTGGTGAAAAGCCACTACACCAGGTGACTCACACATACTGCAAACTGCAGACAGCCCTGAAAATGACGAGAAAAATCTGAAGAATAGAACTCAGGAATTTTAAAACAGTGACTATAGAGTTTTACTAGTGTTATTACATGGATACATTACTTTAGATTAAATGAAAATTTAAAATGATTTTTAAAAAAAAACAGCCATTCCCTATCAAATAACACCATTTGCAGACACTTTTATTCTCACTAAAGAGTGTTCATTGATTGAGTGTACTGATACAGAATACACCATTCTTATTTTGAAAAGAGAGTGCCCATGTGTCAGGAGTCCACAGCATCACTAATCATAATTACTTGCATAAACAAGTCCCATGTTTACCAACAGATTTCCTTGACAGGAACATGTTTTCTTCAGAAAGGAGAGTGGGCATTTGTGAAAATAAAATAGCTGCTTTCAGTTCTTTACAGAGAAATAACATCCTCCAAACAAATATCCAACAAAATCTTTATAGTTGAAAAAACAAATTTGATGACAATGGCATATCCATAAATTATGTTGCCAAAGGTATAATTACGGACATAGTTTTTTGAAAACATTAGATTTTGATATAAATTTTAGAAAAAGACTGAAAATGAAGAGACTTTTTTATGCATTAATAGCCTAAAAGGAATCACTTGTGCTATTTTTTTTGTAATAAGTCCCGTAGAACTGCTCTAGGAGGCACTGCTCAAGAGAAATCAATTCCTCTTTGAAGTAGAACAGGCCTTTTAGAAGGACACCCAGACCTGACGTTTATCTGCATCCTCATAGAATTAATTAATCCAACGTACACGGCATTTTGACTTGGAATTTGAGTTGCTGTAGCTTTCAGCATTGAACTGTATTACTCTTTTATATGCTGTATTGAAAGCTATTAAGAAAGGGCTTTCCCCCAAATATACTCCTAGGTGTTTTGAAATAGTATTTATATTTTTATTTGGTAAATCAGATTGAATGACTACATGTTAGTTCAAAAAAACAAATGTTTGTTTAAAAAACAAAGGTAGAACAAAGCGAAAGGAAGAAAAAGAGGGCAAGGATCTCCCATCCACCACCCTGGATCATTTCATTACCATGGGAGTACTGTTTGAATCAGCAAAAACTAAATACCAGTCTTCAGGGCCAAATTTTTAGCTCTTGTGAACTGAGAAACATTTATCAAAAGAAGACCTAATTTATCCCAATTTCATTTTTCCATTCAGTATGGAATGGGGAGCAGGAACTGATAATAAACAACTGAGCACATTCCCATGTTTGGAAATTTAGTGTTTGTTTCTATACTGTTACATGTGCAACTTAGAAAACACAAGTGGAAAACCATAATGCTGTGGCTTAAAACTTACTCTGAGCTCCTTTTTATCAAATGCTTCTCAAATAAGAATGACAGAAGTTGCAAAGTTCCTACAAGTCTCTGGTGTCTTTCACTGTCTTCTCAACTCTTGTTTCTAGTCTCTTTTTCTTTTTATCACTTTTAGTCCCCATAATGTTTCTTTTCTGATATACAAATACAGCTCACACTAGGCTGGAAAGCCACTCACCCACACATCAATACCGTAAAGAATTTTTCTCTTCCTATTGCATGTCTTATGCTTATGGAGGGGTGGAACAGAAGGTTTTGGGGTTTGGAACAGACACATTCCTAGAAATATGAACGAAATGAATAGCCATTGGATACAAGTACAAACCAGTAACTTTCTTAACCAAAAAAAACCCTTCTGAATCAGGATGACATATTCCTGTCATAACCAGGTTCTATCCATTTAGAAAACGCTCCATAACATTCTCCTAACTTTTGACATTAAAAGAAAAAAAAAGCTATCAGAAACATCAAATATGTTTACTACTTGTAGAAATCTACTCAGTGTTAAGTGAAATTCAGAAAGTCCTAATCCAATACAAAAGGTGCAGTGTATGATGTCTGGAATTATTTGACAATAGCCTTCCATTCACCTGCTTCAAAGTTCATAACACAAAGGATATCAGAGGATAGCAATTTTCAGAATATAATCCACGAAACACTTATGCTCTATGGACCAATTGCTGCAGGACTGATGAGAGGTAGAGAACCAAGTAATACTATCAATTGTGACTGTTTCCATTTGATAGCTTGTTTTAAAAGACAGCAGAAGACATCAATGTAGGTGCTAATGTTACTTCTAAAAAGTAGAAAATGATGAAAATGAAGTACAAAATGTGCAAACATTAAAAAATACTAAAGGAAGATATCTTACAAGTAATTATGAATGAGAGGAAAAAAAAAGAAAGAAAGAAAAAACACGGAGAAAAAATACTCCACATAAAAACCTCTATTATGAGGCAATGCATGCATATTACAAAATCTTTGCAACTGAGAATGGACTTAAAATTGTAGGAACACAAGAAATCAAACAACTAACATAAAAAAAGAGAAACAATAGCTCTGAAGTATTTATTTTATCTGATTTTGTACAAGCAGCATTAAACTGTGAAGTTCTGCTGAAAAAAAAATGCTGTAATTGTTGCTACAGTTTGAGGAATCCACAAAAATTAACTTTTTGCACTTACCTTGTCAAAGATTGAAAGCAGAATTACTTTTTACTTTTCTGATGAATAGGGCCAAATGTGTCCCAGTTAAGTAAAATCCTGGCAGCACTGCACAATCATGAATATTCATCTCCCTGCTATTGCAAGCAAGCTCATAAAATGGTTAGTTAAAAAGTAAAAACAAAATCACCTGCAGGGCAATCGTGGTATTCTTCGCAGGATATTTCCCCACCAGTCCTTGTTCTTTGCGTTTCTTGAATTTCCTAAAGTAGTCCTGTATCAGGAAGGTGGCATAGAACTTCCCCACGGTTACCTCATCATCTAAATGAACAGACCAGACAGATCTCTCCCAAGTCAGCGCATTTTTCAATAGCCTGTACACTCATATCTGATTTGGGGGCAGAAAATGTGACGGTGCACTAGGCACTTCGCTTTCAACTTACAATAAATGGACCTGCCGCTAGCTTAAAGCAATGTTTTAGCAAGCGCTTTAGGCTCAGTCAGCTAAGTGACCATGAACATAACACTTCACCAAGTTTCACGTACCTCCAAGTAAGCTCATTTAAGTTTTTAATAAAACCAGGAACAAGTTTGTATATGCGTAAAAGATGAACTACTGTCTTTAGTTACTGGGAGCAACTGGATTAGCATCAGAACTACTGCGACTTGTATGTACTAATGTTCATAGGAGTGACTCTGGAAAAAAAAAAAAGAGGAGAAAAAGAAAAAGGCAAAAAAAAAAAGCAGCCCTGCTTGCAAAATATTTTACTACTAAACCAAACCTTCCTTGCTTTATTTTCCTACTAAACCAAATTTTCTGAGCCAGCACTCTTATCACACAAGATCTTGCCATCTTTATGGTCTTTTCCACTTTAAAGTTTTTGTATCGGTGTCATACCCTCACAATAATACCTGAGCATCTTTCAGATCAAATTTGCTCTGTGTCTCAGACACTCATGCTGGGCTAGTATCTTCAATTACCTTATTGTCATCAAATAACAGAGATTCTAGACTCAGTTCTGAAGCAAATCCCATAGCCTTTACAATTTCACATGTTTTTGTGAGCTTCTAATTTGACTGAAGATTTAGTCCTTAGTTACTTTCTAGAGAGATGATGGTGATAACAGGAAATACAAAATAGACATGGCAATTTCCCACATAATTGTATTGTATCAGCTCTGAAATGCTCACAGAAATGAAAACAACTTCTGTCAGTTAATTTGGTTTAAGTCACAATACACACAAACAATGTGTAAAGACCAGCACTTTTTCTTTTTTTACAGAGTTACTTCTATGAACAAAATACAAATATCTAAGTTTTTGAAGTTTAAAGACAGTTACCATAGGAGGATATTGAAATCCCCTGGTTCATAGTACATAGGTGCCTGTTTTACGTGTCCCGTTTGCTATTCAGCTGTACCGGAGGGACTTTGACAGGAATAATGCTTGCCAGAAAACCAGGAGCAGTTTTCCTTTCAAAAACATTGCTTTTATTTTCACACGCTCTATTCCCCTAAAGCTATCTTGCACGAAGTCAGCTTTTTCACTCTCTGCTGTGTTGCCTAGTCTCTTCATGTCAGTACCACACTGCCGTAGCTACTTGCAACGCGGTTACTTGTTCCCTAGTGGAAGCTGAAGAAATTGCTGTGCTCTAGGTGTCTGCGCTCACCCCGTTGTTAGGGCCCGTATCCTGACGGATAATACAGTCCTGTCATTCCGCTTCTCCTTGCTGTGACAGACAGGTGCTTAGTACATTTCTGGGTCACATTGTATTGTTGAGACTTATTAGGGCAAATACAGAAAAACTAATACATACCTTTGATAGAAACTACACTATTTTCTTTTAGTTTTATGCCATTTTCTTTATCTTTATTTGAACTAACTAATGAAACTTTAATAGAGAGCTTTTTTTAAAAAAAAACATATGAGCATCTCTTAAGCAAGCTTTTCTTTGTTTTAGCTAACTGAATTCTTGCTTACCATCAGGTGTACTCTAGGCTTAAAATTATTACTGCCTTGCCTTTCATAGTACTGGTGATGTAAGTAAATTCTCTAACTGATTATAATACAGAGTATTATAGAGTAACACATCATACAGTAACAGTTGATAAAAAAGGGCCTCCTATGTCTTTGCTTTACCCATGATATGTTCCACTGTATCTCACTTACAACAGCATTTTTAATATTTTTACCAGCAACATAACAGTTTTTGCTAATTTAAATTTAATTAACTTTCTTCTTTTAATAATGATTACTATAAAATTTCATTTTCAGGTTCTGCTTTCATGGCAATAAAAAGGATGGGGAAATCCAATCTAAGTGCATTACTGCTTAAACTTCATTGTATCTCCATGACAAAATCTGTTTCACAATGGATCCTCTACCATTCCAAATAATCTCTCTTCAGTTCATGGGATGTTTTTCAGTCTAATGTGTGAAGTGGGTTCTATTCATCTGAGGAAGCATGACAGCATTTAGCTTCAGTAAAAATGGAGATGGAGTCTCCCAGCATTGTATTTGTCTTTAAACATATCAAAGCAAAAAGAATTATGATAATTGTCTTAAAATATCTTAATTGGGAGACCAATCCAATACAGAAAATTATTTCTGGCATTAAGAAGTCTGCTTGACAAATACTTACAGAAGTATCACATGTCTTGGTCTCCCCAGCTCCCCCGGGAAGTAGCAGGGGTTAAAGAGCCCACAAGAAAAGCTCAGTGCTTTTCTTGTGCAGATTCAGTCTCACCACTAGAAAGCTTTCTAACTGACTCCTCAAATCTAATTTTTAACCTTTTGGTGAGCATTCCCTTTGATGTAATCTCTCTGTAATCTCTCTTGGCAGCTGCTCAGGACACTAATGGCTCTTTTTTATCAGGAAGATCTCTTTTACGCAGAATCTAATCTCTGCCTATTTTCCTTAGCTTAACCAAATCCACTGATTTTTGCAATGTATTCTTGGTCAAAAAAAAAGTCTTTCCCCATCCTTTATTTTATTTTCTTTTTGAAGTATTCAAAACAAACTTTTCAGGAAGTGATATAGCAAATTGCTCCTAGAAAGAACAAGCACACAGAAGTGACAGACTTGATAAAACGAATACTATGGGTTGCACTGAGAGCATGTCTCAAGTCAGGCTATGATGTCGCATGACTACTGACTGTACCTGAGATGACAATACCTGCAAAATTTCAGTGTGCATAAATGAAGGTCCCTTCTTGATCACTGTGGACATGCACCATCTCTTTTATTATCATATTAGATGAACGTAGTTCCACTTTCCTGAACTGTGCACACCAAGGTCTGAATGCCCCAACAAGAAGCACGTGTGCTTCACAGGCACAGTCAGTTGTACTGCAGACACGTGCACACAGGAACTGAAGCTTGGTCAAGGGAGCTTGACTTAGTTTTTTGAGTAACACACACATAGCCAGACATGGACAGATAGGGAGGCAGCTAAGCAGAACTGATCACAGTATAGACAGATCTTTAACTACAACTAGTGGCAGCAAAAGGAATCATTTCAGTAGGAAGTTTTCAGATGAGGGCAAAAAGTATTAGACAGGACTAAATGGGCTGGCAGGCAGAGACTGGGAAATTTAGAGAAGAGAAAGCAGGTGAATCTTTAGTTGGTGGTATGAAATTCTCTTACTCTGTATTCTTCTAAAATCACTAACTCTTTCAGACATTCACACATTTTACCCACATTTTTTTTCTGCTTTTGAAAAGCAGTTTCAGCTTTCTATAATGGGAAGTTGTTGCTATTAACAATTTAACTACAGTTACGACTTACTTAACCAATACCAAAAAATTAGCAAACTGTTCATTTCTAGTACGTGTATCCTTAATTCAGTAAAAATACTGTAAAGATTATTTTCCTTCTGCTCTGCATATGTTTCTGTTCTGAGGCATAGTCATGAGCTCATGAAGGATCTAGTGCTCAGTAACACAGCAAAAGTAATACTGGACAAAACCACTACACACTAGTCAGCTCAAAGCTTGTAAGTGCAAATGATTTTAGTATACTGAATTTGGATGGTTTATTTATTTTTATTGAAGACGGTTTTCTGTCTCCTAGCAGATTTCTACTTATTATCTGGTTATATACCTGTGTTATTGTTGTATACAATTTTCTGTTGAGTAGTAAGCTTCAGTAGAAACTCTGACATATGTATTTAAAATGGTAGTGGGGCTTTTTGTTTGTTTGTTTGTTTTAGATAAGATGAAATACTTGCAATTTTGAGGTAAGTCATATCAAGGTCTACAGAGAAATAGATTCAAACTGAAATAGAAATTTCATGAATCTTAAGCATTTTCCAATGTGTTCTTACTTATACTAGGCCACTGAAGCAACAACTCTTTCTATCATTTGAGCAATGGTCCAGATTTTCAGACTTCTAGCTACACTGGAGAGCTATATTTGCAGAATTAATATTAGCAATGAATTTTAGTATAACTGAAAGTAAATAATCAGCTTATATTGAGCAGCAAAATGAAACTGAAGTTAACGGTGAGTTATTATATAAGATTAATTCCAGGAATGTAATCTTTAACGATTCTGTCAGATTGATTTAGGCAGGCACAGCTTGCTATTCTGAAGCATGCATCTCTATTTCAATAAAAAAAAGTAGGGGAATGAAGTTGGCAAGAGGCAACACTAATTCCATGCCACCACCCTAAAACAGAATTGCTTCAGAATATTCGGAAAGACTGAGAGTTGAAAGGAACAGAGGCTGCAGAAAAAGCTCAAGCACATAGTTACAACATTAACAAAGCAGTTCATCTATGCCATGCAAGCACTTGGGTGTAAGGCTAAAACAACAGAGTAGAACAGAAAAAGTTGTTTTAAATGTGCAGTATCAGTTCCCCTTTGGATAGTCAAATTTGCTAGATTTTTGTCTTCACCCCCACTCTGAGCTGGCAGCGACACCAGGAGCCAGGGGCTGCCCCCAGCGACAAAGCTGATGCTGCTTCTCGGGGCATGCTGAGCAGCAGGGCAGCCAGCATGCTCCTTCTCCCCCAGAGACTCAGAGCATCACCTTCAGAAAGGGAGCAGCCTCCACCACCATCGGGCCTGGGATCTTGAGTCTGCTTCCAGACCTGAGTCTGATCAGTCTTGAAAGCTGCTGTAACACTATAAAAGTACAATAAACTACAAAAAATACCAGATGGTTACAACGGATAGGCATCTTGGAGAGCTAGGTATGCAGATATAGCCTGGGTGTGGATGACACCATGCAACAGATCCTGCACCTTTAAAACTTGAAGAAGCAAGTAAAAAACAGTCACTTAAATCTATACTACAGCATATTAATAAAAATGTATATAGGCTAAATATATTCATTAGTGTACATATATATATATTTTAAAAGTGATATAACCAAATATTTGATGTTGCATTTTACAGCACATAAGAATGAGTAACATACATGCCCTGTAGTTCTTGCAAACATATTAACACCATTGGAATTTAAGTATCTGTTTACTTGGGCCATATTTATATCTCAATCATACTGGCATAAATCAGAACTAATTCCATTTTCCTTTGGCAATGAAATTACTCTGGTTTAAACTAGTATAACTGGAATAATGTAGTCTCTTGCTTTAAGGATTTAGCAAAAATGTTATTTTTAATTTGGCAAGTTTTTTTTTTTTTTTTTAGGTTTCTCACAGAATTATTCAATATATATAAGCTAAAATGTGGTGCACATTGTCAAGCTTAATTAGTACAAAACAAGGGTAAGTGTAGGTGTAAGAAGGCATTTTTTTCAAGCAAGCAAATAAACACAAAATATATCTTCCTCTTTTTATTTAAGAAAGTTGCATTAATCAGCCCTATATATATTATCTAACCTGGCAGGATATAACATTCTCTATATTTATTGTTGTTTGTTGTCTTTTAATGGTATTACAATTTAAATCTTAATAATTATATTTCTTTGACTCCTAACCATCTGTAAAACCCAAAATGCACAGAAAATCGCACATTGCAAAGTATCACACTCACCGCCAGCTGGAGGGACAACTTGATCAAGTAATTTCATGCTGGTTTTCTTCCATATCTTCTTTATAACTGCTCTAAGTTCTTCATTTGCTTGCTCTAGGTTACCTGTTGCAATGAAATAAAAAAATGGAGGATGGCAATTATGTTTCAACCAGATGCAGTAATGATCCCTTGGACATTAATAGCTGAATAGAAATAAAGGCTGTGATAAGGACCTTTTGCAGCAGCCTAAGCTACCTAAACACATACAGAAATAATATGACAATAATTAAAGGAAGAAATAGTAAAAGAAAGTGTGCACCTATGAGATTACCACCTCTGTCTGGAGGATTGCAGAGGTCAACAGTTAGCTGCAAATCTTGACTCTACTTTGTAATTGCTTAATATTTGCACCCTAAATAGGGCATGAAGTGGTGACTTGATCTTTGTAAGCTATTCTGCTTCCAACCCAAACCAAGTCATTATTTGTTTAACCACAGTTAATTATTAGCTAGTATAGGCTTGCAAGTTCTAGCAACCAACTATTGAGGAAATATTTTCTGCTTTGCTTTGCTTTCACCTAAGCCACAAAGACATCTGGGAAACCGGTTCTAGTCAGCTTGTTACTGGCTGTGGAACACACAATCTGCTGAGAATAGAAGAAAGGAAACAGAGCAATAAGAGAGAGTAAAATAATGAAGAAATATGTAGTGACAGAAACTTAAGTTCTTTGAAACATAGCATTTTTTTAAAAAAGAATTTCTCTCTTTGATGTAAATAATAAGTTTATCCAATTAGGTAAGAACTGGCCTCTGTCAAACAGGGAATTTAGCATTCAAGTGTGAAAAGCTGCCATCCTAACCCACTAACACTGGGCTCCCAAGCTAACAAGCTAGAGCGCAGTGAGGAAGCAGCATCTTGGCTGGACTCAAAGGGAACCCCATTCACTCCTTTCAGTAGAATTCCTGCTTTGCCACTGTTAAATGTTTTTACCTGGCCAGTTAAAAGCATGGAATGATTTCTGAGATTAGTTAGGTTTTGGCATCAATGTCTCTCTTCCCTTCCTTTTCTAATTAACTATTCCCAGCAACAGTAAAGACAATCCATAATCCAAAAGCAAACCAAATCCAATTAGAGGAAGACAGCCTCACTCACACCCACTCCCACAAAAAAAAAAAAAATACAACTTCTCATTGCACCTTTTGACAAGTGCAGTGAAGACTTCACATGCAAGAACCTTACCTTCTGTTTTGATCTTTAGAGCAGTCCTAACTAAAGCAAACAAAGTAGCATTGAACATGACGGTTCCATCACTGTTCAGTGGCATATTCATGGCTACTAACCTCTGTAAATGAGAAAAGGAAATTTAACTTTGATGGCTATGTTCATTCCGCAAAGCTGATGTGCCCAAAGAATAACACCCAGTGAGAGACCTAATAATCTTGCAACTCTTCAAAAAAAATGATAGGTCTTCCATCCCATCCTTCAATCTCAGCAAATGGCAGCAAAATTCTCATGGTTGATTACTGTATCAGAATGTAATAGTGAATTAAAGTAAAAAACTACCCCTTTTCTCCCTAGGATCAAAGAGAAACCAGAAAGACCACTGAGGCTCACAGGACCAATGCTGGATTGACAATTCATTGACAATGAATTAGCGGCAGATTTACAGATCACCTCCTTTCCTTTTGATCCTCTATAAACTATGAAATAAACTCACAACTGGAATAGAGCAGAACCTACCTTGCAGGCCACTCGGTGAGGACATAATTTGCCAAAACCAAGTGGGGGCTGAATACGTCTTAGTAATGTCACTACATCAAGATGTTTTATTCTTCCCCTAGAATCAATATATGCCATTTATTAAATACACATGCATTCCCAAAGAACACACTATATTCTGCTTTTATCATTAAAAGCAAAAGTTTTATCAGAGAAATGATCTAACTTACTTGGCTTCAGGATCATATTCTGACCATATCCTTTTGAACTCATCCAAATGATGGGGACCCAAAATAGACCAGTCACGTGTCAAATAATCAAAGTTATCCATAATAACAGCCACAAACAAATTGATAATCTAAAAAAAGCATGTGAGAACACAGATTTACCTTCCTCTTCTTTTTCTTCATGTACAAATATTTTAGCTATTCTAAAACATAAAGCAGCAGGTTTAGAATTCAAACAATCAAATAAAATGATCTTATAAATAATGCTTTTTGGCAGATGTTATCAATTACCACAGAAAACATTTGCTGATCATTTAACTAACTAGTCCTCTACCAAGTACTTACATGACAAGAATATTATTCTGTCATATAGCATTCAGTCACTGACAGAGGCTATAACATGATTTTGTTTCTGTTCCTGAATTTGTTAGGCTAAACTGCATTAAGTTAAAATATTGAATGATATGAATACATATATCCAACAGTTAGGAAACAACTTTTGACTTTTGTATTAACAGGATTCCATGCCATGCCAATAAGACCTCTGCATATGCTTTTTTAACATAAAAGATTTTACAGAACAGAAAAGATCTTACAGAAAACACATATGCTTAGGGTAGTTCAGAACTCTTTTCAAACACTCTCCTCTCGCAAGGACAAGAGTACTGCGAGTAGAACAAATAAACCAACCTACGCCAGGCACTTGAGATGAGGAAAGCATATATCAAAGACTATTTCCATACAAATAATCCATCTGCCATAGATTAAGAAGAAAGTTTTTAAGTTCACATCTCATGTGTCATAATTTGAACACACTTATAGATACATACATCTATCCAAATTTGGCTAAGTTTAAATAATTCTAATAAAGATTAAATAATTCTAGTAATATTAGCCATAAGTCAAAGGACCCACAAGTTTATTATTAATGAATAATGATCCTATTGCAAAATACCTGAAACAATAGTTGATGAAAATACTGTTAAATTAGCTTTCAATTGGGCAAACAATCATTCCTGCATGCATGGAAGTACACAGCCAGAAGAACATCTTGCACATAAGTAAGAGCTATGGGATTTAGGCATGCATATGACAAATATAACGCTGCAAGATATTATTTCAATAAGGGACTTAAAATTATTTTCTCACCCAAATACTTTGTTAAGTCAGACAAAAAAAAAAAAAAAAACCAAAATGACCAAAATGCTAAAAACTCACTTCTAATAAGCACAAGCTGAACTCACCAAAAACGCACAAAGCATATAAAAACTGATAAAATAAATTATGGCAAAATTGCTTCCACAGGTGTATTCTTCCCCTGGATTATAATCAGATTCTGGATCACAGCGTTTTCCAGGCAAACATGCCAGCATGATTTCCTGCCAGGCTTCTCCAGTTGCACACCTTTAGGTCACAAAGAGAAAGTAAGTATTATTACCTCAAAATGAACTAAAGATGAATTGATTTCTTAGGTTCTGACAAAATGCTTGCTGCTGCACAAGGACAAAGCAAGATCGTAAATTCCAGAGAGCTAGAACTAATAAAAAAGTACAGCAAATGTTTCATAAATGATAAACTTAGATTTGACATTGTAGATCCATTTCATAGGGCACACCAGAAAGATGTAAAAACTGACCCCCAAACCATCATTTTCAAATTACATATTTATAGCTATGGCATATGGTTATGTACAAAAACATGAAACAGAAGTTAAAAGCACCTGCTGGTACCTACTGGCACCTCTGCATGATTAGAGAAAAGCTTGCCTAATTTCTGTTATTGCACTTTTGGCATAGCTGAGTAATGCTTGTGCAAGGACCTATAATTTTGAATTTTTACAAATAATCACACACCTATGACATTTTTGGTTGTGTTCATTACCTAATTTCAGTTATGGCTAAAGTTGTGGCTATAAGCATAATGATCCCATTGGGTGACGCCCTTGGGCTGAGAGAAAGAATGACCTTTCAGTTTTGTTAACCAGACCAAGATAAGCGGAGGTAGGAGATGGTTTCTACTGCACCCTCTTCTGGCTATACCATAACACCATGAGAGACAAAAAGCCAGTACTACTTCCATTTTCAGGACTGAATCCCACAGGTCAGCAGTCTTCAATATCTAAAATCTGCATCATTGTTGTGGACTACAGACGTTGAACCAGTGGGATTCTCGGTTCATCTTTTCGGTAACGTACTCTCTTCTTTTTCTGTTTTTACTCAACTCAGCTGTAATGGGGAAGGTTGTGTGACAGAACAAAGGTTCCTCTTCCTCCTCCTGGTCCTCCTTGGAATCTATCCTAGAAATTCAAAATGACTCACAGAACCGAGCACAGAACTGTCTCAGATAGGCTAGCTCCAGAAATACATACACCGTTAATGCTGTTAGCTGTACTGCTTTTGAAGTCTGTACTCTGCACTACACCATGCAAACACATCTACTTACTTCTGGTTTTGGTATCCTCACATAGCCCTGAATTGTATCTGCTATCTTTTGATGTTCTTGCCAAACATCTGCTGCAAAAGAGGATCCCTCCTTAGGATAGGCTAGCAACAACACATAGGAACCAAGCAGAGTTACAGAATCCCTGCAGATTGAGTTCTCCAGATACTCACTTTTAGAGGCATTCCTGACCCAGGTCATTCCCTCTCCTTGATCCAGGGCATTTTGAAGCACGCCTGGCAAATGTTTACTCTGTTCTTAAATTCTTTGGTGATGAAGATGCCATCATCTCCCAAGATTATCTACATAAAAGCTTAGCTACCCTTATTAGGAGAAAGTTTTTCTTACTGCTTCTCTGAAATTCCCCTTCTGCAAGTAAAACCTACTATTTCTTGTCATAGTTTCAGCAAATGTAAAGAGCTTATTTTCTTCCAGCAACCTTTCACATTTCTATTTGTAAAGCTAGTTGGCCTGTATTTATGAAGAATAAAGTGAGCACACTGTCTTTTTTTTACTTTTCCTAACAGTCACACAGTGACATCAGAGCTGACCATATCTGGGTTCTGTTTGATGACAATTACTCTAAAGATGACACGCTTCACTATAACTGTTACAACTTTAGGTCTCTATAACCTGGTTAGAATTCAACTGTCTCAATGACCTGTATCTACACAACTGAAGAGATCCTGTACTTGTTATATTAAATTGCTTCTAATTTGAAAATACATTTTGAGCAAATTTTTGGTGCAAAAGCTTCAGTGTTTTTCCATAGATCAATTAAAAGAGATGCATTAAGCAAAACATTAAGCTTTGCTCACCTGAAGAGAAGCAGTACAGCTTGAGGAAAAGTCTGAAAATTGTTGTTTCTGTTTATTTGATTGTTGTCCCTCATGGCCACTTTTCCAAATACCTACAGAAACAGACAAAAATTTGACTTTCAGCCCAGTCAGTTAGAGCGTCTTATGCTGTAACCCTCACTTCAGTATGTAGGAAAAACACTGTCACAAATATCCTTTCTACTCTCTTTAGGATTTTTTTCCTTAGAGTAATGCAAATGCATTAAGTATATCACATTTATAAGACAATTTTTATGCCTTTAAATTCACCACTGCTACTTAACCATTATAATAATAATACACAAGCCTATATTTTAAGATAAGAAAATAGTATTTGTTTTAAACTAGCACCTACAGCGGCCCACTCAGACTAGAGCCCCACTATGCTAGGTGTTGTGCATACTTGTAGTAAGATATTATCTACCATCACTCTCCTGAAATCTTTGAATCTAAATAAACAAGAGATATAAAGATGGAAGCCAAACACGGAGTGTCAGAGCACCTAATCCTAGTCAGACTTGGGAAGTGAGTTCAGATCTCTAAAATTCAATTGCAATTCCTTGCAAAGGGCACATTTGTTTTTTAACATATCACATTTATATACTGTGCTTACTTTCAAGATTAAAAAAGTAATTACCTGCATTCCAATGACAGCATAGATGAAGAACAGCATGGCTATCAAAAGGGCAACATAAGGCAGAGCCTAGGAAAGGGACAGGTTCATTGTACTTTAATACTTTCACAGCATAATTCCATTTCCACTTACAAAAATAATTTCTCTATGAAACAGAGGTTTTTCCAAGGTTTTTCTTTTAAACAAGTGCTTAAAATATTATCGCCTGTCATACTTAATATTCTCCCACACATAACTAACGCAAGAGCTATCGTTATAACCCCATTATGTTTTAATTTATTTCTGTCAGGAATCCAGTGGGAAGAGCCCTCTTCAGCAATTTTATATTTCATTTTTAGTATTGATTCTGGCAATATGAAATACTTCCTGCAATACAGTTACAGAGTTCCATTAACTTCCCATTCTTTAGAGTTGTCAGGGGCAGGGATTCAAAGATCTGTTTGCTATATTCATGAAATTACTTTTATAAAATCAGATTAAAATCCTCTCAATTTCTTCTGTAGCCATTCAAGATGTCTTCCATGTATAAAGCCCATCTTTTAAATTAAAAGAAAATCCTATTTAGACTTACAAAATAACTTTGTTGAGTACTGTAAAAATATCATGGTAATATTACATGACCCTTGGACTCTCAGAAGCAACCGGTAATGTTTCTTAAGGAATTCATGTGAAGCTATTTTAAATGTCTAACTGTGTGTAGCATTACTTTCCAAAGAAATATTATTTGCTTCATAAAATGTAATGCATACATGCTTGCAATTCCGAAGCAAATGTAAATGAAATTTACTAACCTGAAATGACTTAATAAATGTCCACAGTAAAGTTCTGATTCCTTCTCCTCTGCTAAGCAGCTTCACCAACCTCATCACCCGGAAGAGACGGAAAAAAGTGATGGAGATTCTAGCGCTGTCTTCGGAGTTCTGAAGAGTATCATGGAGAAGTCAAACCAAATACAAACCCAAACATGCAACACTTCCAGAAAAACAACATCAAATGCAAAGGTGGAAGAGGTAAGATTTGAAAATGTATCTTGAGGGCCTTTTCACCTTGATAAGCATGATATGAAGGGAAAAATTACATGCTAAAAACACAGGACCTGTAGAAATGCTTCACACATCACATGCATTTCCAAGTTTTCTGGTTTGTTAATAAGGATCATGTTGGGTTCATTTGTAGTAGACTTCAATAGTACATTGACAACAAATGTAAACCACTGCATACACCTTTCTAGTAAGACAATTATGAAAAATACAGAAAAATTGGTGGAAAATAGAGACATGGTAAAAAGAATAAACTCAAGTAGAGGTAAAACCACTGGGGTCCATTTACTAATCTTACCCCAGACTCATCAGTTGTGACTGTTTCAGTTGGCTTTGGCTTTAAAAAATTAAGAACATTAAATATTAAAATCAAATAAAAGACCAAAAAATCAGCTTCACTATAAACAAAAAGGAAGGACATTTTCATTTCTAAATGTAAATGAACAACTTAAACTCAATATACTTTCTGAATAAAACAATATTCCTATTAAAACTTTCTCTTCAACATTTCATGTTTGTTGACTCATCATAAAACACTATTGGCTGACTCATTCAAAACTCTACAAACATAAGACATCTTTGAAAGATTTATTGTAGACTAAATATAAAATAAATACCCTCTCTCATGTAAGTCAATCAAAATTAGCTAGTAACTTTCGCTGAATGTTGGAAATTGTAGCAGTAAGCCTTAAGTAAGATTCAAGAACAAAGCTTAAGATAAAACTAAGTTTTCAAGATTCCTTTACTGCTGTGCTTAATTTACTTAGGTAATTAGATACTGCTGTGCTTAATTTACTTAGGTGAATTACTCTATCACTAGAACCCATATTCAAGTAAGTGTATTTTATATTACATGAGGAACTCCTTTAAAATGAAGTACTTGTGTGAACCTCACTTCTTTTTCAAAGTTTGCCCTCTTTCTTTGGAGAAACTGCCTCAACATACAAAATAGTTGGACACCCAGGCAAAGCAGCTAGCAGAGTTAAAGGATCAAGTGTCTACACTCCTTGTGTACCGAGCCATTCACAGCAGCTTCCTCCAGACTGAATGGGAAAGTCCTTAAAAACTTTACAGCACTAGTCAAGTGTTTTGCCTAAGTCTGTTGCTTCAAACATGTGCAGCATCCTTTGAAAGTAGCATTGTTGAACAACTCTTGTCACATATTGAGGCTCCCCTCAGTGCTGCATGCAACACGCTGACTATATGAGGCAATTTCTCTATGTCAGCCTTTACTGAGTAAAATCTTCAATATCAGTGCCAGGTAGCACCTGGGGGCTTCCTAAAAAACTGTTTTGTCTATTACTTTTTTTGGAAAACATATAAAACATAAATGTACCACTAGGTCAGAAGTACTCTTTGTTCAACTAAATGCAATTTATTCATATATTAATACCCTGTCAAAATTCCAGTGATTTGTAGGGTGGGAAGGAAGGGGTTTAAAACTGTTTAAGGGATTATGACTGAATTGCTGCATTAATGATAATCAAAACCCAGATCTTCCAAATAGACTTCAGTAAGAGTATCTGTAAAATCAGTCATAACATCTGAATTTTGTAAGCATTTTTATGAAACTTACAAATATAGGTGGTACTGATAACAGTTGTTGCATTAGAAATTCTCTGAATATTTAAACAATTTTTAAAAAAATCAAAACATAGATTGAGAAATTCATAATCACAAACACCATAAATGTCAAAACAAACATATCACATGGAAACAATTTACAATGCTGTTTACTTGCATCAGTCACAAACCTGTACTATAATATACTGACCCATACTATTATTGGTTTTTTAAATTATTATTCTGCAGAAATAATTGCTTTTTATCTGAAATTTTTAAGGAAAAAGTGTTTCATTTCTACTTTCTGCAGATCTGGCATGAAGCTTCACATTAATCTCTGGCAACTCACTCTCTGAGATAGATACTGTTTTAACAAAGGGACTTTACTAGCACTGACTACTTTTTGTTACAGAAAAAAGTAGTATTTGAAAGAATACAAAGAAAACAAGGTAAGTTACAGTATCAGTACATGTGATATCATCAGGATGAAATAAAACAATAGGTTTTTCATTTAGGAATTTTTCCACTAGCTTTTAAAGCAGCATTAGGTCCCAAATAAAGGAGCAAGAGTGTAAGGATATCAGTGTGCAAGGGGATATATAAGAACTTTTTTTCTACAGATTTAAACTCAAATTCTTTCTCAAAAAAATTCACAAAGGGGGGCTATGCAAAAATCAGTATGCATTATGATAGCAGGATTTCATTAAAAAGCTGCTAATAATCTCAATCAGGTATTTATTGCCACTCACGAAAAAAAATGTGCATATAAAAGACATGGAGCTACTGCCATGAGTCCAGCAAAGGGCTACTGTAATGACCATTCCTTATGAGTAGAGGCCAAAAGATGGCTGAAAAGAGAAGGCCTAGAAGGATCTTATCAATGCATCCAAATAGCTGTAGAAGGATGTAAAGAAGATGGGGCTGGACTCTTTTAGAGGTGCTCAGTGACAGGACAAAAGGCAACAGCCACAACCTGAAACGGAGGAAGTTCCCCCGAGCACAAGAGAGCACTTGTTTAGTGTGGGAGTGCCTGAGCACTGGAGCAGGGTGCCCGGAGAGGTTGTGGAGTCTCCATCCTTGGGATGCTCAAAAGCCACCTCACACAATCCTGGGCAACCTGCTCTCAGTGACCCTACTGGAGCAGGGGGTTGGACCAGATGATCTCCAAAAGTCCTAGCCAACCCCAACCCTTCTGTGATCTGGGCATTTCTTAAGCAATAGCTCATTGTTACACTGCTCACATTGCAATGAAAACAAAGTTCCAAACAAACGTCCTAGCTTTGGAAAAAGTCACCAAAAGTCAAAACTGTGACCAGTGTCAAGCTGATTGCATCATGCATTAGAAGCTCTGTGGTTAAGAAAAAATAAGCATGGTACAAAACCAGTGGATATTAGTGTACTGTGTTGATCAAAACCTTCTTGATAGAGATCGTGCCACAGGGTACTAGCACATGCCAAGATAAATTAACATGTAATAATGATGCAGTTGTGATTGCAAATATAAAGGAAACATCCGAATGACAAGTATGACAACAACATAGATGGGAGAATATTCAGGTTGCCAAAATATCTTTAGAAACACGGGTGTGTGTGTGTGTGTGTGTGTGTGTGTGCGCATGTGCGCACACATACACAATTTGCTCAGGGAATAACTACTGGAATTCAGTGTGCTAATAAGCATTCTTTTTCATAATCTAATGACAGCTCTCTATATTTCCATCTCAATATGAATCAAATACTCATACAAATCATTTAATACAAATTTTGAAAAGATATTGAGTACCCAAAAGTAGCTTTAAAATTGCATTTTTTCTAGTAAGAGATGTACTCTCTATTAAGAGATAATAGATTATGTTCATGACATGACATAGCACATTATTTTGGTTACTAACATAGCCTTAGTTGTATAATCAAATTACTAAATTGTCAATACCTTCATGGAGGCAACTCAGAAATTTACCTCTATTTCCAATTTAATACTTTGACACCAATTAAAGCAGAATATTTTTCTCTGAACTGGCCTGAGGTTTTAAAAGATACATTTGCAGAAGTCTATAAAATGTATTCACAGTATTCACAAAAATGAATTTGTATCAACAAAGCACATGATCTAACAGGTGATAGTGATGCATGAGGTGTGATCCAAACCAAATGCAGTGTTTTTATTCAAAACTGGAACCCAAAAATCTCTCGCTGAAGGTGGAAATGAGGGCCTGTACTCCATGTAAGCAGTAGCATGAACTGTGCCACCAATTACTGCGCAAGTGGGAGGTTACAAAAATCCCAGTGTACACTGCCTAGCTGTCCAACCAAGAAAGGAAAAAATTAAAAAATTGTGTCCCACTGTTTGCAAGTCAGTACTAGTGATGAGGTGGTAACGATGGTGCTTCTTCATACCAACTCACAGAAGATCCAATTCTGCTTTTTTCTGAGAAACATTTTTGATTTATCACATTGCTACTAACCAATATTAGTTGTTATGGATGCAAAGGCTTTTAATATTTTTTTCGTGCTTACAATGGTGAGTTCAAGACAATTTGATATTCCAGAGGACTCAGGAAGACAGTACCAGTGCTGTTCCTTTAAGTTCTGTTTCAGCAAAGAATTTGAGTTTTACTTAATTTCAAGATAAGAGGAGACCCATGGGGTCTGCATAAAATTTTTACACTAAAGAGGAGGAAAACGAACTCGCCATTTCTTGACATTTTGGCAGCACATGAATGTTAAAGAGATGAAAATAAAAACAGTGAATTAAAACCTTTGTATCTATTACTGTAACAATGTGATCATGCTGTTAAGTAATTCATTGTTGGTCATCCAAATGGCTTTTCAGCAAACATGAATAGGCCAGATTGAAACCTCTGTTATTTCCATTTAAGTCTTTCATTTACGTATTTCATTTCATTTATTTATCTGTCATCCTCTTATCTGTAAATTACATACTTTAATGTTCCAGAATGACCATACCTTCTGTCTCACAATCACTACTCTGTTTTTTTTTTTTTTTTGGAAGGAGCCGTTTTATGACCATTTTTATGACCACATAAGATATTGTGTCATGTGAAACTCTCTGAAAACAAATGGTTACCAAAAAGCAAAAGTAACTATATGGTTTTTAGTAGTGCTTTTAAATTTTGTATTGCTATACCATATATGTATTTACTTGTATATACTTGCCTCTAAAAATTTCTAAAAATAAAATGAACATGAAAACCAATTAGATTCAGAAAAGAAGAACTGGTTAAAGGAAGGGATATTAAATGACAGAGTAAATAAATTAAAAAAAAACAATCATAGCAAATGATGCACTGTCAACAATACATGTTGCACTGAGGTGGAATTTATTTGGAATAAGTCATTGATCCAGTCCTTCAGGATGCTGAGCAGTCCTGTAAATTGCTGAACATATTAAACCTATTGGCTTCCATGGAGTTTGAGAACATTCAAAGGACAGTAATTTCCTAGATACTGTGCAAATGGGAAGTTACTGGATCAGGAGAATCAGCCTCAGGGCACCATATACATTATTATAAAGCTTTAAATAAAAATAAGGATAGAACAAGAAAATAAAGAGATGACATTTAATTTCCTAGATTTAATACTGAAATTACACTGATATGTAATTAAAAAGTCCAATCCATTTGCTTGAGGAGAGAGAAAAAAAAAAAGAAAGTCAGACACAAATGCAATAGGTATGAGAGCAACCTGCTGGCTATTGGAAATAGTCTAAAGTTACACAGCTACAACACCAGAACAATGTCTAATTGGTTCCACCATGAGGCAATTTTATATGCCAACCTATAAGAATGTTTAGTTTATCTTAAAGTTGTGTAGGTTATTTTAAGTATTTACATTCTTTAAATTCTAATTTACATTGATCAACTTAGATGGCTCTACCAGTGCAATTACAAGTCCAACAACATATGATTTTACATTAGTGCTAGCACTTTACATTGTTTCAAATCATCCCACTTTCAAACAAGACTGAGCATCCTCAGTTTAAGTCATTTCTATAGTGGGTATTCACATAGGTGCCATTTCAATGGTGCCTGAAATCCTATTGAAAACAAGGCCTTGTTAGCATCTTAGTGGGATTTTCCAGGACCGCTGTTATTGTTAGATAAAAAGTACAGGTAGAATGGCACCTTTTAGAAGGTCAAAGAACAGATTCTAAAATATCAAATTTGGATGGTACAAATTTGCACAAAACTAACAATGTAGGAATAATTCAACAGAATCAAAACAATAAAAGTCATGTGCAAACGCACAGACTTCCTTAAACAGTTTGAAGAATACCCTATTTCATGTTCAAAATGGGAAAGCAAGCCCAGGAACACATTGAAACTACGGTACAATGTTGATTCACACAAACAAAGCACAATAACTTGGAAAAGACCAGAAATGAACAATATTTAGTACACAAATAGAGGAATCTGCTGTGTGGTACCAGCAAACATCAAAGATGAGTCTTTTCTCTAGCGACTATAGCATGAAAAACTAATAAATGACAGTGTTAGTTCTTGTTACCTAAAATCCAGAGTGTGGTATATATTTTAGCTGAAGATCACTACTTGGATCTTCAGAATGTCTTCAAGACAACTGTGTGAATTGCTAAAAAGACAGTGTTCCTCATAGCTGAGTGCTCTGCAGTTGTTAGTTCCTAGTAATGCTGTCAAATCAACACTTAAATACAGTTAAGTATAGGACCAAGGGAAGAGACATCTTGTATCATAACTGGAACATCCCTTCACCACGAGTTATATTTTTCAGCTATTAGGGAAAGTGATATTCTCCTCAAATACTCTTTCCAGTAACACAGTCATGATATTCTCAGTTTAACACAAAATCAGAAGGAAATTTTAAGGTGAATCAGCCTTACAATTGTTTTGGTCATATATATTTATTGAACTGTCAGTTTGCAAAATTTGCATCTGAATAAAGAAATCTGAAGTCTTTAGAGTTAGTAATCTGTGTATACTTGAAGGCATTTTGCCATCTTCAAAAAAAAGTCAGAGCCTGTTAAAAGAATATATACCTTTTTCATATTGGGTTTAAATATATTGGTAACATGTATTACTGTGCTTACCAAACAGACTAGAACCCAAGAAGATTAAAAACTCTTCACATCACTGTTTCTCAACAGCAGCTACTGCAAGTAATGGATGTTGTCCAGACCAATGTTAAAAGGCTCTGAAGGGAGACCTGTATGGGCACAGTATGAGAAGTATTTCTTTTGGCAGCAGCCCCATCCTCCTCGCCTTGTCCGCTCATTCTTGCCCCATCGTGCCCCACACGTGTGCCAGTACCTTGCGGCCAGTACCCCGATCCAGCCAGCTCCAGAGCCCCACAAACGCTTGTGGAAACACAGTAGCCAGAAGGGCTGCAAGTAAAGGCTGCTTAAACTTACAGAAATGCCAAAAGAAATCCTCATCAAACCATAGCCTCAATCTAGATCAGCCTGACAAATCCAAGCTTCTGGTCATGAGGTTTGTTGATCTGAACCAAGCACTGAAAGCCTGGAACTGTCTTCTAGATAGATCTTAAGAGTATTGCCTTTTTCTTCTTTTCTGATCCTGGAATCCTTGGAACAGATCACAGCCTATTCAGCTACAATTCCTATTCCATGTTTTGGGACACCAGTATTATCCTCGTAATTCACAGCTGCACAACTCAGTGTCCAAGGGAATTACAAGCTATTGTTTCTGCTCTTGACTGGAGTGATAGGATCCTAGGATTTGGGTTCCTGACACAAAGCACTGTGGAAAACAAATTTTAAAATGTGTTTTTTTCCTGAGAAATTGTTCCAATAAAATGACAATGCTAATGACAAGATGGATCTGGATCTTTAACTTTTAAAAATTTACAAAGGCTTGTGACCAGTCTTTGCATACTTTCTAGTTAGGCTTTACAGAAATGTAGGCATAGTGTTGAGGCTTTCCTCTATTGTTTTTGGATAAAATGTGTTTAGAATCAAAATCTTAAGACTCTGCGGACTCCTTCCTTGCATTGCTAGGAGTTTTTTAATACATAGGATTTACTAGTGACTGGACTTAACTGAATTCCCCTACTAAGAGTTGTAGGGAAAGTTTTCTGCCATATTTCCCCTATATAAAAAATATCTACCATCTGAGAATATTATTTATTTAATATTTAGGTTATTTTGGGAGGATAATAAATAATAAATATTAAATACCTTGCCCTTCTCTTTTTTTGCTAACTTTCATTTATCCTTTTCATCATAGAGTTCTCCTTGTTAAAGCCAGCAAGCAAGGCAGAAAATAGCAAAACTAAGTGTCTCCTTATTTGTTTCTTGGAAAGGGATCTTGCCATTGTCCAAATGTCTAGCATGTAAATATATTACTACGAACTTTGGTGAAAAGATGCAATTTTGAAAGCAATTCTACATCAACTGTCAGAACATTCACTGCAGGGGGGAAAAGCGAGACAAAAAATAATTTTTTTTTTTCACAGTATGGAAAGCCTATTTTTTTTGTGCACACTTTCTGCTACATGTCATAAGACATGAAAGCAACGATCAAGCTAAAATCCAGTTTTCCTGCAGGAGGGTAAAAAAATTAGACAATTGAACCTTTAAAATAACTTTATGCTTGAATTACCAGGGTCAAGCTACCTAAAGAAATCACTGGACTTCAAATAAAATGATAACAAAGGTCTAATATTTCCTCTTCTATACATAAAATGAATTTAAAATATTTCCTATATGTCTATAGAAAAATGTCTTTTTCATTGTTTCACTATGCTGTGTGTAGGCGTATAAAGTGTATACTGATCTATAATAAACTGCTTGTATAAACATCTATACCAACAATTTGGCCTTTGATTTCAGAATATAACAGATTTCTTTCAAAAAAAAAAAAAAGGAGTTTGGGGGATAAAATTTACATTTTCTGTATTTTCTGTTGACAGCAATTACTTTTTTAGTGCATGAACAGTTGCTACTTACATTAACTTCTGTTATAGCAATATCAACGACGCTACCAACAACAATTAAGGCATCAAAAGTGTTCCATGCATCAGTGAAATAGTGCTGTTAGGACAAGCATTCAGCAGAAAGAGAGCAAGAGAAAAACACAAACAGAAAAAGAGAAGAAAAGGACAGTGTTATAACACAGAAACATTCTAGGCTTCTCCGATGTACCACTACACAATCTTTCCCTTTCATAGCTAAAAAGAAATTGGTAGAGAAAAAGGCTATTTATTTCCCATATCAACATAATTGACCTATGACTGGTCTGTATTCAAAGTTTAGAGGTATCAGATCAAAATCTGTGACTTGTCCAGATGATGGAAATAGTGGGGAGACAGAGAAAGAGAAGTAGGGACTGAGGAAAGTAAGCTGGGGTATACTCACATCAGCTTCACTGAGAACGACGTCTACTATGCTGCCAATAACGATGAGGGAGTCAAACGTATTCCAGGCATCACTAAAATAGCCCTGAACAGAGCAGGCAGGGTGCAAACGTTTGTGATTACACATGAAATGTCAAATATTTGCATACTTCTGTTTAGTTTTGCATAAACAGAAATTAGTTAAACAAAACCTGTGGTCTAATGAGGAAACAAAACAAAACAAAAACAATATTGCCTACTGAAGGAAAAGCAACATATGTGTACATGTGTGCATGTGTGTGTATATATATTTGTATATATATACACGCACAGACACGCACAGCCACACACATACAAACACACACATTACACATGCATAACGCACCATCATGTAAGCACAAAGTTGGCAAGCAAGCCATCATCCAAAACCCTGTTTTGGACTCCCAGCAGTGCTGAAAACTCCTCACCTATAATATACGCTCTCAATAGCACAACAAAGTCGCTCTGATAATATTTCTAAAGGACCAAGCCAATGGAAACCTCCTTATTGTCAGTGACTTTGTCACAGCCCTATATATGTGACTAATACAGTCTAATGGTCTAAGCTCATCACTGGTTAATCACACACAATTATTATTCAAGTAAATGAACTGTGCATAAATATTAGAGGATTAACAATCTTTTATTCATAAGCTTTTATTCATAGGCTTTATTCATAAGCATTCACAGGCTTAAAATTTAGGAACTTGCACTAAATTTGTGGTTAGGGCCTGATTCTATAGCCAGTGAAGACAACGCTATAACCCACAGGAACTTGAAAAAGCTTGTGGTGATATAAATGCTATTACTCCAGTGCCTGAAAAGTCATCTTCATAAACTATCTATTCCTCCTTCTGACACATTCTGTCTTTAACTATACTCCTTAAGTGCATGTTATGAGCACACTGCTAAAATGGTCATAAAGCACTATTACCAAGAAGCACATTCAGCACTGTCTTTTGGCGTCAAAACTGTGCATGTTTGAGCAATATTTGGAAAGAAACTTTCAGGTTCCAGGAGCAAACAGTCATCAGTTATGAACACTGGAAGCAAATCCAGATTATTCATTTGTTGAGGGTGACTCTATAGACACAAGGTATATAGGTTTTCTTCAAAATGTGAATTCTGCCTAGTTGCTACAGAATTTCAGAAATGCAGGTATTATTATTATTTTTTTTTTTTCCTTATTCACATCCTGATTTACCAGCCAACTATGGCTAAGGGACATTCCTTAAGTAACAATAGCTAAATAGTAAATATTGAATATGCATTTTGCCTTCCTAGTAATTCATTTTAAAATATTACCTTGCCAGTTGCTATTGCAATTTTTCAACATATATTTACAAAGAGTTTAAAAAGAAGCACGTAAATCTAACATTAGGTCTTGTTACACTTTTAGACTCAGTATGTTTTTTTGCTCAGTATATTTTCAGTTATTTCTAGCACAGAAAAGCAAAATCTGCTAGAAAGTTGTAGAACTGGACAATTTTTTTTCAATATTTTAAACTATCAGAATTTCTAACAACTTTACAGTTTAAAGTTCACTCAAGTGAATGATGATTCAAAAACGCTAATTTAATATGAAAATTTGCTCTTGGAAGCTACGAAAGCACAACTACAGAAGGAGACAGCTCTACACAGTATTCTAAAATGGTTAGAACTGGGCAGAGTATCAGGAAATTCTCATTATATTTATATGCTCCTCTGTTTCCCAGACTTACTAATACTATCCTATCATTAAGTTTCACCTCCTTTAAAGAGGGGATTGCTATAACCCCTTCTTAAATTAAGGAACTGGGGGAGGTCAGACTATTGCTACAGCCCTTGTTGCCGCGTGCTTTGGTTCTTTGGGATTAGACATCAGTTCCAGTTTGGGGGCAAAAGGCAATTTTCATTGATTTATCCTCCTAAACAAAAATATCCACTTCTGAGAGCTTCTGCACAATTCCCTATCACTCCTCTTTTCAGCTATCCCACTTCATCAGAACAAGCCATTCCTGAAGTTTCTGCTAAACATCAGGATGGACCATCTCAACAGTCCTGAGATGCAAGATGCTAAAAATGTTAGTCGTTGCCAGCTAAGCAAGGGAAGCTACTCTCACAGTATTCATTCATATTCCCCTACTTCTCTTGCTTAAAAGAAATTTACTTCTTGCCTTTTAAATAACGATAGCTATTCATAAAAGATAAACAACTACTATCAAGCAGATAATCAACAAAATTCCAAGGCGTGCTACCCTTCTTCCCCTACAACAATGGGAACCAAAGAAAGGTCCTCCAAAGAAAGGCTAATTTCACCTACAGAAAAAAATAACTTTCCTAGACATGCTACAATATAAGGCTCTTAAATAACATATTCGCATTCTGTTTCAGTACTGCTAAAATACTTTAAACATTTAGGAAACCTTTTCCATCAGTACGGACAAATATTGTTCAAATAGTATGTAAAGCAAAAGCATACAAATAAATAAAAAAACTAAGAGAAAATAAAGATGGTTTTTGGAAAAGGGAGGAATGGACAAGTCACAGCAAATAAACATCATGCAAATAAGTTGTTTTCACCACTGCAATGACCCAAGATCAATTCACTTACTAGCCATCTTTCCTTTTTTCTTACAAAAATCTGATACAAAATGACATTGAAAATCATTACAAGTTTAAGTAACAGTTGGCTATCATGAAGCTGTATATATGGTATGTGCTGATGTCTTAGATTTCATAGATACATTTTATAATGTACTGACCATGCTAACAGATTTTAGCGTATGTGAAGAACAACATGGATAGAAAAAAGCCTTTCCTTTTAACTTGCATTGTGAAAAAGTTAACAACTGAGAAATGCCAAAGAGGAAATCACAAATCCTAGGGCATATACAGGCATACAGAATTACATACAAAAATATGTTTTGGGGTTTTCTTTATATATAAATATTTTAGTCCTTGTAATGCTCTGTTGAAAACTTTCCATCTCATCCTTCAAAGTTATGTATGTTCCAATCTCACTGTCAATAAATATGGCACACACTAAGCATCATATCTGCCACTTATCCAAGTTTTATATATTTCAGAGCTGGATGGCTGTCTTCAGAACCTTAGCTTTATACAACACAAAGTCACGCCAGGAGTATCAATACTGATAAAAGTCCTAGGTTTGAAGGAACAGCAGAAACAAGAGATCACATTTTTAACAGGATTTTTGACAACATATTAAGGGGACACTGTCAAGCAGATCAGATAAAAACTGGTTTTTGTATACTTTTAGTTTTACACATTAAATAACAGAGTTTTCATTTGATGCCTTGAGCACCTTCAAAATAACTTTTAAAATATATTAAAAAAAAAAAAAAAGAATAAAACTCTTAATTGTGTCAGACTAGACTAGGCAACCCAGCAGTAGCACAAACAGAATTTCCTCATAGACCCTAAAGCAAAAGGTCATGCTTGGTTTCAGATTCTTCTTAGTATTAATTCAATTTAATAATAATTAAAACAAGTCACTATTTTGTTAAGCATATATCTTTAAACTTTTAAACTGACTTTAAACTTGCTAAAAAACATTCACTTTGTGCTTAAGATTGCTGATTTGCAACTATTAAAAAATTATACATGGTAATATACATTGTTAATAGGTGTGTTGCTACAAAATACTTCACAATAAAAAGTTACAAAGAATATCAGGAAACATCTTAAATATAATTAATTCCATTCCCTTTCTGCCGATTAACCTCTGGCTTTAAAAATCTGATTAATATTATGTTTTTTTAATCCTGTCCTGCTGATTGATAAGTTTAAGGTCTGCAGCACCTAGGAGGGAACATAATGAGGATCTTTCACTGACAGGGTCTTCCCTTCAACAATCAACGCTCAGATCCAGAGATCTGCTACAGTAAAGGCATCTGATCAGACAGGAAGCACATTGCAACAGTTAGAACCCCAATTGTACCAAGTCTTTGAGACTAGTTTGACAGCATGAAATATCATTCAGTACTGAGTCCATAATACCACCGGAGCACTGTGCTTTATACACCTATGATCAGACCACTGTATTTTGCATTATCTGCTATTTTAGGACTGTAGTCAGAAGTGCATAGAGAACCAGATGGCAAAATGCAGCAAAATCTTCAGTGTGAAACAAGGATACAGAGGAGGAAATGCAATCATGAAAAACAATCAGCATACTCATGGTGATGAAGGCTCTTAAGTATCTCCTCTGAGGTTTCATTATTTTTGGTGTGAAATCCTTAGCAATTAGGTAAAATGGGTGATATAAAAATATAAATAAATTCATCAGAAATACATATAGTGGTTTGGCCAGGGTAGAGTGAGACCAATGAGACTGGGTAAGCATTCACCCAAAGTTGCACACTTCACATCCCAACACCAAACCTCAGGGGAAGTATAACTTGTTCACTTATGCAAGCAAATACATAAAGCTAGCTTTAAATCAAGTAGCTCGGGCTCCACAGCAGAGCTAATGGCTAAATGCAAGCTCAATAAGTAGTCTTGAAAGCTGGATAGTAGTCACACATGTACCCCATGCTGAGCTCGGGGCTGCCAGGGCTCTGAACCACCAGAGCTAATTAGTTTAAAGCAGCAGCAAGTTTGCCCAGCCGGCCTGCAGCCAGCCAGCCTCCTGCGACAGCAAGGGCAGGGCCCAGACCACGTTCACATCATGGATGCAGAAGTCCCGATTACTTTAAAAGAAGGGCAGCAAAAAAAGAAAAATGTCAGGCTTAGATAGTGAGATCAGTTAAGAGCATGACTGACTTTTTTCATATCATTTGCACAGCCAATGACTACATTTTACTTATTTACATAGATATACGACCAGAATAAATATTAATTCTATTGTAACCGAAAGTGAATTTCGGTTTAGTTTTTCTTTCTTAAATTTCATATTCTCATAAATGAGATGTGAGAACTGAACAAATAAGACTGAATGAACTATCATAACTGATTTTCATCATTCCTTTTCTATGAGTAATTATAGTTAACAGTATCTTTATAAAAATCTACTTCAGAAAACATGCTTGCATGCTCGTTGCTTGTTCATTTTGACAGTGTCCCTTTAAGGCAAGGAATCTAAACTGCTTCATTGTGGGTCCCTCTGCCAAATACCATGCATACAGAGTTGAAAACAAAAAAATTAAAAGGTTACTTGAAGATGTGAAGTTATCTATTTTCATATTTGTAGTACGTGGCTATATTTTATTAAAAAAATACAATTTTGTATTTTAGAAAGTGAAGTATAACACAACATATAGGTCTTTACCCTTGATTAACTTGGTTTAAGGTTATGAATGCAGGACCATGACTAGGAAAAGTGCTAATGCTTGTAACAGGAAATGACTTATCTGATTTAGAAAGGGACTTTTTCATTACCTCTAAGTATTTCAGATCTCATCAACTACTTTGTTATATTTTTCTGATATTTGTATCTCATTTCCTGGAGTTACATATAAACACATAATCAGATGGACACCTTCCACAAAGATGTCACCGAGAGCTGAATGTAGGAAACACGTAGGTTTTTCTTGTTATTTGAATAATATATAAAGTGAAACTTGTTATACTTATTTTTTTTCGTAATAACCTTATCAAAGCACATCTAAAACTTACCTTGGGCTTGAACGCAATCAGTTTCAAAACCATTTCAACAGTGAACACTCCTGTGAAAACCATATTCATAATGTCCATTGCATCATTAAAGAGCTTTGACTGTCCATAGTGCTGTGAATGAAAAATATGACACTTTTAAAAGTGAAGGATTGTAAATATTAAATGCAAATAGGATATAATAGGACATAGTTGGCAAAACTGCAGTCCAGGAAGATTATTTCCCTTGGTATTTATTATGGAGGCTTATATGCATGATGACTAATTGAATAGTGCTGGTCAATAAATGGAGTTATCTAAAATTGTTTCTATTAAGATACTTAGTTGAACAAATTTGCCATTCCTCCACATACAAAGAGGATCTCCAGAGGCGGTTTTGAGAAGAAAACTCGTCCCTCAAAAATAGGGTATTAACAATCCCATGTTGTCTATGATACACTTAAAAATTTTTAACTTTGTGTTGCACTTATTCAGAAAGCCTGCAGTATGTTAGTCAAAGAATAATTTGTATTGTGTAGTAATGATATTTTTAAGGGATAGAGCTCCCACAAGCTCACAAAAAAAGCTAGCAGAATTAAGCTATTTTTTTTCTTATTAAAATCTAAAGTATTGGGGGAAAAGAAAGAACTGCAAAAAGCAGATTGGGAAAGTGGTCAAAGATAGAGCATGTGTAGTGCTGAAAAAAACAAAAAGCGAAAATTAAATATATATACACACAGAAAAAACATACATGCAAAATATGCTCATATATATACAATGAATATATGAAGAGAGATATTTGTATGAGATTAGCATTATCGTATAGTTCTGCAAATAGTTTTAAGTTTCTGAAGAAGATACAAACACTAGAGGTATAAAGATGGTATGCTACATATACAAAAAAACACAGAACTAGTACAAAAGTTACAAGGAGGTGAGGTAATTCTTAAATGCATTATGTAAAAGATGCATTATGTATTAGATAAAAGATCTAATTCACTAGAAATCACAGAAATGTTTGTTCACAAAACCAAACGTTTATATGCTTTTTAGATTTTCTTGCACATGCATGGTCTTGGGAATACACAAATGGAAATTATGTTATGCTGCAGTATGGCATAAAAAGCTTGATTTTAACATAGTTAAATCCAAAAAGAAATATTTCTACACAGTACTTTTTAGTGCAAATAAAGCATTTAACCAAACAAGTGGCATTAAAAGTATCTTCCAAAGGACACTTGGGCAAATATTGATGTTTCACATTTTTGAACATATAGGTCAGAGTACAATGTTACCCTTTGTATATTCAGTGGTCTTTCTATAGGAAAGGACTGTGGAATCCTGCATGAAGTTACTCTCTCCATTAATTGCTTTCAAACACTGACTGATGCATTTCACCTTCAGCTGCCCAATATTATTTTGAGATTTTATTAGTATGCACTAATTATAGTGTTTTCTTTATTGTACATTATTAATAAGTATAATCAATTACTATTTTGATCTATCATTAATAACACAACTGCAGAGCATGACTGGGGAGCAGTATTGTGGGGGAGCATTATATACATAGAGAGAGAAACTTTGACAGAACTGTAAAAAATAGCCTGTTCAAATCTTTGAAGCTTATCTAGTTTTCAGGATACCTCTCCTGTACTTCACCCTTTTATCTCCAGCTGCTTCATCAGCTATCTCTGATCTACCATCCAAAGGAAAAGTAACCTTAGAAATGGCAAAAGCTTAGAAAAAGAATAGCACCCAGTAATTTTCCTTTGGAATGCTGTCATGAGGGAGGCAAGTGAAGGGAGGGAATCTTTTCTCATTCTCACAATTCCTGTTAGGAAAACCTTTATTAACATCAAGCAGTATTTAGGAATTCTACTTAACAGAGCTAATACATAGATTGGAACATGTCATAGAAGAGTACTATGACCAGAGCGATTTGTTGTTGTTTAATTTTTCTCTACACTTCAACGGAATAAAAAATTAGATGTTGTCATAAATTAAAGGCACTCTATCTCCCATATTCTTCCTTGCAGTTCATCTCAAAGGCTTCAAAAACTCCTCTGGTTTTCCTACCTGCATAGCCAAGCAAAGTGTGTTCAGCATGATGAGGACAAACATGATATATTCAAATCCAGTAGAGTTCACCACATACCAGAACTTGTACTGGTAAGGATTTTTTGGAATATATCTACGAAGAGGGCGGGCTTTCAAGGCATATTCTACACACTGACGCTGTAAAAAGTAAACACATCAAAAATGATTAGACTGTACATAACAGTGGATCATTATAAAATATTGCTTATGATAAGTATAAACTGTTAAATAGAAGTCTGGAAAACAGGCAGTCTATCTACTTCGTAGAATTTTTTTTTTTTTTAAAGTATTAATCAAGTAGCTTTCTAATTCTGACTTGGTCCTTTACAACTGCAGCTAACCATGTGCACTGCTTCTCCACATACCAAGAAGTCAAATAATGTGCATGGAAATTCTGAAATGTTCCCTTCATATAGTGTAGTAGTACACTATAAACTGTGTGCATGCATATGTCTATGTGAGTGTATATATGTATAGTGTATATAGGATAGACATATTCTGTAGCATGGATATTACTCACCAGGGTGCTATTCAGCCATCCTAACTCTAATGAATTACTTAGAATTAATTCCAAAGAATCTTAGCTAAATAATAAAGATGAGTTAATAAAGCGATCTATACGCCATGCTTTGCCTTTACTCAATTTTCAATCACATATGTAGTAGCACAGCATAAAACCATGTACTCAGAAAATAAATACTGGATGAGTGTTATGAATAACTGTTAAATTGACCAATAAAATCATGTTATAGAGATGGAAATTTCATGGATTCACCTCCAACTCTTACAGGTGTTTGAAATCAAAGAGGATGGGTCTTTCCCTTTGCTTTTGAAGGATGCTTACTGGATGCTACTGGTAGATCACAAACTGAAGTATGAATGCTACTCAAAGTTTCATGGTTAACTTCATTTAAATATGTGTTACAATAGAATATGAATACCTGAAAGATCATGACCTGACTCATGAGCTTGAGTCAAAGGATTAAATAAAAAGTCCACAATTTATTTAGACCTGAATATAAACCATGATATAATTTTCTTTATAAATACAGAAAAAAAGCATAAATATCTACTTTGAACATTTTCCTTAGTATTGGATAAATATTAGGAAGGTAGTATTTATATTTCTATCTTACTGTAAAAATACATAACACCCTTCATAAAAAAAATAAAATAAAATCACGGCTGATAGGTTAGGCTTATAGAGAGAGCAACATAGTGACTTGTAGACTTATTGGCAGTAGTATTTACTTGCTGTTTCATTTGCTAAGATATCTGCTTGGTGCCCTCTTCTGACCCAAGGCAGAAAGGAAGCTCTTCATGCACAAACAAACAAGGATACTTTCAAAAATTAGAGAGTTCATTATTTATTTTAACCTGATTTTTGTCCAGCTCACAGTTCTTATATTCTTGCTCTCCCTGTTCTTGGAATGTAACAATGACAAAACCAACAAATATGTTCATCATAAAAAAAGCAATAATGATGATATAGATGATGAAAAAAATGGAGATCTCCACTCTGTAATTGTATACAGGTCCTACATTCTCGCCATTTGAGTCAATGGCTTTGTACAGCAGCCTGAAAAAGAAAAAGTGTAACTTTATTATCATAAAAATGGCAAAAGACAGTAAAACATACCAATTCAGAAGATGAATTTTAGGAAGGGCCTATTCTTTTACAATTTTTGTAGTACAGTTTTTACTCAAAGGCTAAAATTTTCAGAATGAACATCTAAATGTATTACTTCCAATTAGAGCTGAAGAACAGTCCATCAAAAGTAGTTGAAAGATTAGGAATCAAACAATATAACACTAAAGAGTAGATGGATTTTAACAGGTACACACACAGAAAAAAGACAATACATATCCAGAAACCATATAGTGCTTTTATGTTATCCTTTGTGGCACTCAGATTTTAAATTGATTTTACTGGCAAAAGGATGCTTCAATGATGAGTATTGTCAGTATTCAGTTTAACTAATATGCACTAATCTTGAGTCTCAACAGGATACTTGGCATACTTGGTCTATTCTGTATCCATAATGAAATTCCAAAATATAAAATGAAGACTGAACTCTCATATTGTTGAATTCCTGAATCCAATATTGCTCACTCACTGCTCCATTACACACCACAAAGGCAACGAATTGCTGAAATACAATTGCAGGAAAAGTGCATAAAGACTTTATAAAAGAGCACTAAATTCACAATGATTATATGCTTTTTTCTCTTCCTCCATTAATAAGTTTTTAATGTCATCAATAAAGACTATTTTGCTCTCCAAGGAAGCCTGGTAAATTAGAGAGAACTGTTCTGGAAAATGTAACTGGGTTAATAATGCCATGAACACAAGGAGAATTCACTCACGCTGGCCAGCCTTCAAAAGTAGATACTGTAAATAGAGCCATCATTGCAGACAGAACATTGTCAAAGTTGAAATCACTGTTCTGCCAGACCCTCTCTTTGACCATTGGATTATCAACATCTCCATCTTTATAAACAATATATATCCCCCTGTGGGAAAGGGAAAGAAACAAACTGTGATTAGTGAAATATTAAGGGTAGCCTCAGAGTTATTACATCTTCCTATTCAGAATAGCTGATTTTATGCCATCACTTACTTTATTTATTTTTTATTTATTTTTTTAATTCCCTTGATGACCTTGGCTGATCACTTTATGTTTTAGTTTACTGTTGGATTTTAAGATGATTATTCAATGGCTTGAGACATGCCAGCCCAACTGCTACAGTCTAAACTATTATGTGCAACATTCATAAATCAAAGGAATTCTTACCGACATTCCTCAGGATTCTGTTTTGCCTCATCAGTGCACTTATAGAATTTTCCCTGCATATAAAACAACAATAAAAAAAGGTAAAAATGCAGAACATATAAAACAAACACATTTATTCTATGACAGGTTCAAAACAGAACCAGCCCTAGCAGCACCAAATCACCAAGAAGTCTTTGAGCTTTGTTGTTCTTGATGCAATGTAAATTGTGAGTCTATTTACCTTGAACAACTGCACTCCAATACAAGCAAACATGAACTGCAGCAGAGTTGTAACAATCATGATATTACCAATAGTTCTAATGGCCACAAAGACGCATTGAACAACATGCTGCAAAAAAAGAAAAACAGGTTCAAACACAAGTTTTAGTAGTATCATTAAATACATACCATAAGAGTATAAACACATATTCTTACACAGAGTATTTTTTTTAAATAACTATTTGAGTTATGACGGTTTTATAGCTAGACTTATTTTCTATTTTTTTTCAGAAGTCTGTTGAAATATACCCATTAACATCCACTGATTAAAAATTACAAATGCACAGTGGAGCAACAATAAAAATATGGCTCTGACACATTGGCTCACACCAAGTGCAATGCCCCAAACATGTGCTCAGGGGCAAGCCACACAAATTTTTATAACTGTGGATAGAATCTGGCCTAGCATGCTTCAGAATCAGGAACTAACTTCTAGCCCTGCCCTATGATCTCTTTTTCAGTATGCTTTTTAGCCTGAGGCAAGACTGAAGAGACAGGCCAAAGTAAATAAAAATTAGAAAAAGATAAAAGTAAAAACCTTAAGTCCTTTTGCTCTGTTTATCGCTCTTAGAGGCCTCAAGACTCTTAAAACTCTGAGGATCTTCACAACTGAGATAGCGCTTGACCTAAGGAAAAAAGAAAATTTATTTGGTTACTTTTCAGTGGACATTCAAATTCAGGAAAGTCTTAAAATTTTTGAAGTCCTTCTTTATTGATCTTTTATTAATATTAAAAAATACTATTAATCTTGTAATATTGTAAGACTGATTTTGATTTCTGGAGCAACTTGGGAATTAACAGCTCAAAGGCTTGTCCGATACTGTAATGCAGTTAAGTTAGGTCACAAGCAAAATACTTGTTTTTTTTTCAGTGCTGACAAGTCTATCAAAGACATAACGCAAGCCCTGTAAAGCAATGAATGCCTTAATTTCTAATCAAATAAAGACGAAAAGATCTCAAATGACTCATACGTTCTTTGTTTAAGTAGCTAGGCCTGCATTTTGAGAAGAAATAATAGCAGATGGCCTTTTAAAGAACATACTGCAAAATTGAAAGCTTGCATAATAGGTGTTCTAGTACAAGTACAATACAAATTGGGAAACAGCTGACTGACACTCAAGGAAGAACTGCTCCTTTAGCGAATCAGTAAGCACCTTTATACTCTTAGATTATCATGCTTTGCCTGATCAAAAAAAATTTAGCTACCAGTCACATAATCAATTCTGATAATAGTATAAATTTTCCCCCCTTCAAATATTGTCAGGTTATATACCACATCATGGCAATGCAGAACGCACTTAGGTTCTTTGAAGTGGATTGTACGTTTGGCGGTAGCAAAAAAGAGGGAATCTCAGCCTCCTGAAAATCCAGGAATTACTTGCTATACAGTACAGAGACATGGTATTCTTCCATGTTCTCTTGGTAAAAGGGCATAGTAGTAATTTGTTTCCAATCTGTAGTATTAATGAGCTACAACACTCTCCATATAAAGCACATCTCTTCCCATTCCCAATGCAAAATACTGCACTTGCACCCCTACATAGAACAGGGAATAAAAGAAGCTGAAAGACCAAGCTAACTTTAAAACCCCAAAGTAAAAAAAAAAAAAATCACATTACAATTATCATACTTACTGAATACCAAAGGATACCAGTGAAACACCCACAACCAGCAAATCCAGCAGATTAAAATAATTCCTGCAGAAGGACCCTTTATGAAGGAATGCTCCAAAAGCTGTCATCTAAAAGAAGAATTATTACACATTTATTCTCTATCTATATTAATTGAAATTCACATTTAGGCTGTTTACAAGACACTTGCCTAGAGTGTGAATATGTACAATAGTATCTCACCTTGCAATTAAGATACAAAACAATTCCACTATATACATAGGTAAGTTTCATCTAACTAAACAGTCTACATGTTCAAACAATGTTGTTTTGTTTCAGATATCAATAAACTAGTTATTCTTTTGTTTAAGAACTGATTAGGCTGAGCTGTTTGAGTCTTTGTTAGAAAAATGACTAGCGGAACCATAAAACTTCCAAGCTTACTGAAATACTAAAATTTAGGAACAGATTCTGGCTCCTGATGTTTGTATGATCTTTGGAAGCAGCTGAAGAGCTACTCCAACAACCTGAGAGCAAAATCTGGTGTGAGTTCAGTTCAGGCACATGGATTCGAATATCTCCAGCTTTAAGTGCATTTTAAGAAGAGCTGAGTCCTCTCAGCTACTTGTTTTCCAGAGCTAACTAACTCAATAGCACTCAGAAAATCTCATATCAACTGAATAATGAAATAATAAAGGGCAGAAAAGATCTCAAAGGGATATATTGTTCTGTGATTCCTGACATATAATTTGGCTAAAATTTCCACTTTAGACAATCAAGATCAGTCTTACTAGCTTTGCCATTAAAAAAGCTCATTTTTTTTCCCAAAAACTTTCTCTAAATCTCCTCTGCGTCTTTGAAGCCTGTTACTGCTTCAACTTTTCTCTCCTGCAATACATATAATAAAATTTCCAATTGTTGCCTCTTACTGCCTTATAGAAGATGGCTACAATTCTGAAGGCAAGTGCCTAGCATTCATTAAAACTGGTGGAAGTTAAAGATCAAAATAATCTTGAATAACACACCTACAATTATTCATTTATACTGTATGTGATCAGTTAATTGTATGTAAATGTCAATGTATAAATGCTCACAAATGCTAGGATACACTGAACTAAAAGTACTGGTGAAATTTTTATTTCCATGCATTCATATGGTTATTCATGCTTTAATTATTATAAATCACATATATAGCATCTGACTAAAAGTCTGCTACAACAAAATCATTCTAACTGTCCTACTGATCAAAGGACAAAACCAAGTCCTAGCCCACACCTGATATGGTGAGTGGTGTTACAGCCTTCAGTGGAGTAGATGCTGGAGAACCCTCCCTGCTTCACAGCTGTGGATGCACCAATACTGCTCTTTTCCTTATGACCACAATTCCACTTGAGTGGGGGCTGCTTTACGTGGTTGGAGATTATCACAGCTTGTATAAGGTTAAAAGCATAAGGCCCTAACCTGACCTTCACTTGGATGTTCTCACATTTCCCAAGTACTGCACACTAGACAGTAAGCTGGATTTAAAAGCCATCTATGAGTTATGTAACAGAATTCTGAAGTGCTTTAAATTGCAATTGCAGCTTTTCTGTTATTCATATTCTCATTCGTACCCTGACCCCTGCCATATGAAAATCCTCATGCCTACAGAACAGCAAATAAAATACAGCATAGAGAGACTGTTTAGATGTCGTGTTGTTTTGTTTTGATGCTTGCTTTTTGGACATTTACAAGTTTCCTCCCAGCAGCTGACAATACTGCCTCTGGTTATTTAAATACAATTCCACACACTTTTTGTCTTGAATTTTAGGAAAGCTGGTGTCACTACATATCTAGTGCCACTACACATCTAGCCTTGAATTTCTTCCTTGAAGAACACACACAACTTCCATAAGACCAGGTACTGTGGAAAGTACAGCACAAAACCCAACACAATCAAGGACTTCAGCCATAAGCGAGCAAAGCCAGTGTCTCAAACATTAGTAAAGCAGATTAACTTCCTGTGGTAGGGTTAATTTTCCTCCATAGACACGTATGACTGCTGAGCTTCCTAGACAAAGCAGTCAGGAGCACCAACACTTTTGGCTATGGTGGTGCTTCCTGTTTCTTTGTATTATTTTACAGTGTCAAATTTCAGTAGCCTCCACTCTAATCTTTCTACCTTCCTTGAATAATTTTGAGTTACTTGATGTTAGAATCCTTTACAGTTTGCAGGTATGTTTTCTATACAGTTACAGCTTGTGCCACGCTTAACTCCCCTGGCTGCTTCACAAACGCAGAGCTGGGAACTAGTTTAACCCAACAGTACTTCATTCCTTTTAGTACTTCATTCTTTCCTTTAGTTTGGCCATTCTCTAGCTGAATGCTTATTCTAGAATAACACTAAGGCCAAAGATTAAATAAGTCCTTAGAAAACTCCTCACACGGGAAAAGAGAAATAAGGGCATAACACAAGATAGATGTAAGCTTGCAAGCATAAAAATAGTTTACAATTGATAGTACAGCTTATCTTGTAAACAGCCCAAATATTGCTTTAATTAGTATTAATCAAACCACACTGTGAAGAATATGCATAGCAATATGAGCAAAAGCTGGGAAAAGAGTTTTTGTTAAGCTTAATTCTCAACAGGAAATGCAAAGTTTATGTACAGATTCTTGGTGTATTAGAAATTTGTAAATATATATACTAGGGTTACTCAACCAAAAATTCACGGCACGTTTGTACTGCATGAAACTTTTAATAAACACATGTAGATCTCCGAAAAAAAAGTATTTCACCTGTTTTCAAAAAAATTTGATTTTGTCCTGCATTTTCCCATATGTGAACCTAAACCTCAGTTATATGGCTACTTTGCCAGAGTAAGCCTCATACAGCCCAAGTGTGAGTAACCCCAATGGGTATACTTAATAATCAGTACACAAACTATACATTAAAATGCCAGTTTTGGACTCATGCATGGGTAATACATTTAAGCAAGCATATTTATGCCTTTCTGTGTAGTTAAATGTATGCCCAAGTTAAGATCAATGCAAAGTATCTTAGTATATAGATAAACGCAAGATATCTTGCAAGTCCTATTGCAAGAAAATAGTTATCTACTATTTTAGCTCTATGAGTATAGTTCAGCAAGAGTAATGAGAAGTTACATGCTCCCTTCTGAAAAGACTGATTATCTTTTTTGGAAATGCCAGAGCAGGGAAGAGGAAAAGCTCATGCGCAGTGAATAACTTTTCCCTTTTCTGACAACTGTTCAGTTTAAAAAGGGTAAAAAGTGAGTTGATGATACAAAAATCAGCTTCTACATGCACCCAATGGTAAAAAAATGACCAATAAAAATTATGAGAAACTGTCAAATTAAAAAAAACAATCCTTTGGTTTAAAAAAAGTTTGGCTTTGATCATTTAGAGAAAAGGCGAAGAAAACTTTGAGTGCCTTTTCTTGGCAGGTGACACACAAGGAAAATCCTTTTAAACAAACTTCCTTTAAAAACCTGTTACCTTCAAAATGATCTCAAATGTAAACATACTAGTGAAGACATAATCTGCATACCCTAGGATCTGGAAGGTAAACAAAAAGTTACAAACATTATTGCTAAAGCTGCTTTTGCGCTAACAAGGATCAATTAACAATGCATTACCTTTAACAGGATTTCAACAGTAAAGATGGCTGTGAAAGCATAGTCAAAGTAACCAAGTATCTGCAAGGTATAATATGTGCCAGAGTAAGAAATTCATCTATGAATCAATTTATACAGTTTAGACCACAAACAAAAACTAATACATCTAAGTAGGCAGATAGGGAATTCAGACAATTTAGTTTAAACTTCCAGATGTTGTACAACCATTTTTGTTTACTTAAAAAAATTATCAGATGCCGCTGTGCTTAGATATAAGATTTCTGCACCAAGAGGTTAACAGTACCCAATAGGCAAAATTTTCTTTCAACTCAGATTTTCTTCCATCAGCTTTCACAGGAACTTTCTTCACTTTTAGCAAAG
Organism: Tinamus guttatus; assembly: GCF_059628265.1. Classification (NCBI taxonomy): domain Eukaryota; kingdom Metazoa; phylum Chordata; class Aves; order Tinamiformes; family Tinamidae; genus Tinamus; species Tinamus guttatus. The sequence continues at coordinate 313,784 of NW_028288985.1, read as the reverse complement.
ATGGAGAATCTTCCACAAAGAAAAACTGCTTATTAGTAACAGCTTTTTTTTATCACAAAAATGCATCAAAAATTAAATTTCAGTGGATGTTTCTAGACACTACATCTGTCTACTTTCTGCTGCATTATACTGTTCCTGCCTAGATTTGGCTTCAGTGTCACAAAGCAGATAATGAATAAACACATTATTTGAGACAAATCCTACAGCTAGTTTTTCCTGAAAATTGAAGTGATTTATTGGTTGAAGATTTAAAAGAATCAATAATAGTTGCATGGTGATATGCAAACTTTTAAAAACGATCTACAGTTGATATCTACTTTACTGCTGTCGGTAGAAACACACTGCTGTCTATATTTATGTTGAACCAGAATCTCACCCTTTCAAGGTTGTAGTACTGTTAGTACCTAATTTAGTGCACACCATATAGTGCAGTGGTGTACTAGTTTTATTTTCAAGGGAAGTACTCTACCAAAGAGCTCTGCACAGAAACATCACATGTGCAGTTTAACAGAGAATTAAATGTGAAAGAGAAATAAGACAATGGACAACAGACAGCAAAAAGTGTTTCAAATGCATGAAATTTTTTTCTCCTCATGAAGATCACATCCTTTGGTGTCTTGCTGAAAAAAAACAGGTAAATATTAAAATCATTCAGTAGAGATCAATCAGGATGGAATTCATTTTTAAATAAATATTCAAAGAAAACATTCAAAACCATTCCAGCTTCTAAATCTGTTTTGTTCACTCCTGTTCTGTGTGAATGAATTTACCAGAGAAATGATGTTGAAACTAAGAGACTCCTCAAGACGGGTACCACCATGTTCAGCAGTGTGTTCAGCACAGTGGGATTTGGGCTGTGGCCAGCAGCTTACCATGGTAGGATGGCTGCAAACAACACAATCTTCCGTGAAGAACACAGCATATTCAGCATGAAAAGCCCAAGATTCTACACAGTGACTCGTAGGAGTAACTCCTGCTGTTAGCAGGAAGCAGGGATTTTTACAGAACAGATCACATCTGGAATAAGCAGAACCAACTCTTGCAGAGACAGACCAGCCAACTGTTGACATCAACTGTTGACACTATTTTTGAGCCTTCCAGCTTCCAACTCAAGATCACCTCTAAACTCTGCCCACTGCCATTCCACAGCAAACTCTCTCCCTTGCTGAAATGGTCAGCTGAAGAAACCATGATCACTCCAAGTAAAGATAAGAAAAATATGAAAGTCTAGTGCATTTGTGAACATCCTTAGCAAAGGCTCTTTCTTTCTTGAAATCACTCCTACATTTAACATGTCTGCGTCACAAATAAAAACAAACACTTCCGTTACTACCACTCTGGAGTTAAATACTCGTAGAATTCTTCTAGTTATGAAGAAGTAGTATCAGCTCTTCAAGTCATACAATAACAATTGCTTTTCACCCTTTAAGAAAGTTTTCACTTTTTGACATTTAGTGTTGCTACTGAACAATGCCCAAAGAGGAGTGCAGATGTTTACTTATCACACCAACTACTCTTTTACTGAAATAAACACATTTCTCAAATTGATATTCTAATACAAACATTTAATTTCTACAACTATATTTGTATAGAGGGATGCAGAAGTGCCTCTAAACTTTCAAGTCCGTATATAGACTGAAACTGCATTTTGACTCTGTAGGACCTTGTGCCCAGCAAGAGTGGAGTATGCTCTGATTCTCCTCCCATGCACAAGTTCAAACAGAATGGAAACTTGACTTGTTTGATTTATACAGCCATCAATTCAGGATGGTCAGGCATGCTGTGGTACTAAAACAGCAGTGTGGGTGCATCTTAATCTACTACAGATCTAAGTATTTACAGTACTGTGGAGTAAAAAATAAAAAATAATTTTTTAAAAAAGGAATATGATATTCACAGCACCAGACACTGGGAAAACTAATTGTGCTCTCCTCTTTGAAAGGAGAGACGATATCCTTACAAAGACATACACTTTCTATCTGAGCTCCTCAAAATCAGGTAATAGAAGTAGTGATGGAGAAGAAAGCACAAGCCAAAGACAACTCCCAATATGTTATAAATTGATATTTTTACTATTGCTTTTAAATCAGTGTCAAACATTGATAAGCAGGAAGAATGACTCAGAAAATGCACAGCAGGAACAGCCAGCTGCAAAAATTATGCTCAGTTGGAGCATAATTTTATGCTCAGTCATAATTTTATTCTGTTATTTTAATATGCAACATAGAAAAAAAGTTCTGCAGACAATAAATGGTAGATGGTTCTAATATCTCTGCCGCTTCAGCAATAAAGTTACCTTTCTTTAGAGATCTAGTGGAGTTTAGTTGGGCTTTTTTGTTTTGTTTTCAGCAAAATATATAAATTTATGACTCAAAAAAGGAGAAGGAAAGTTTCTTTCTTTGAAACTAAAAACCAGGCACTAATTCTGAGACTTGTTACTGTGTGAGGATACATTTATCTTCAGATATAAAAATGACACACTTACATTATTTCGAAAAGAGTGGCTGCGAATTGGATCTTCTGCTGCTAGGGAAACACTGCTCAGCATGATGAAGACAAGGATGAGATTAGTAAAGATGTGATGATTGATGAGCCTGTGACATCCCACTCGAATTCTGAAAAAGAGATACAAAAATACATGCATACATGCCAAAAAAAAAAAGTAGATGGATTTTATACAAAATGTTTCCTATTGCTCTGCCAACAATGACAGAAGAGAGCAATTATCAGTTAAAAGCAGGGTAAACACTATTGCCCTGGCTTCTGAAAATGTAAATGATTCACACGTTGTGAAGGTGGACTTACTAAAGGAGCTCAGGAGAGAGAACCTCACAGCTCCTATTGGTTTTCAGCGCCTTATGAACTGTTATTCTTGTTGCTCCACAAAAAATATCTTCTTAGTGCTACTAGGAATCCTATGTTATGTAAAGAACGCTCAAATCTTACCTCGTGCTGTTTAATTACACAGGGCTACCACACTATATAATTAATATAACACATTAAATGGTATTTTCAGATATTTGCAGGCCTGACAGACTATGTGCAAAATAACCTAATAATCAGGAAAACCAATCTCTCTGCTTTTGAGGACTTTGGAGTTCTACCCATAACCTCACCGAGAGCCTGTCCCTTTCTTCAGGGCTGAACCCCAAGGGGCTAAATAAGTACTTTGGTAAACGATACATACGGATTGGTGCTGCTGAAGATGAAGAAGGCACTCCCTTCAGGAATCGGAGTTATCTTCTCCTTCATATTTAGTTCCGAAATTCTTCGGGGACGTGGGCCTGCTGGTACCTCTGGTTCATCCTCCTCATCTTCCTCATCTTCACCTACTTTAAATTAAACATTGTTTTTACTATAAAATAAAAAAGATTGAGTTTTTGTTCATAACAGTATAAAAACATGACTTGTATTAAAATATATGTATATAGCATGACTTTAAAGATGTATGACTCAGTATCCATATAGTTGTCATGAACTTATTTACTTACATTATATATATCTATATATATGGGTGAGTATGTCAGTATATATTTGATTTAATATTAGGATCTCTGGAATGCTCCTTTTAACCAAACATACGCAAGAAATTTATAAATATTCTCACATACAGGTAAGTTCAATCACAACAGTCTTCAGGCTTACGGTATTAAATCCCTTACACTGTTTGTATTGCCTAGTGAGCTGCAGAAAAATATAGTATTTTGCGTCTTACAGGCCCAGGTACAACATCACTGACTTCAAAGGAATTAATTCAGAATTTAGTGAGATTAAGCTTAGCATGTTTCAGCAGACAAATGTTTGTTTTCTGGCTGGTAGGTCCCATACCTGGTACATCACAGGGTGGATAGGGATCTTTATCCTCATCCTCTCCTTCTCCATATTCAGCAATTGTCACCTATGGCAATGAAAGAAACACATCAAAAGAAAAAATACATTTCAATATAGCTGGAAGTAAAAAGTAATCCCCTTGTTTACTCTCTGAGATTCTCAACACAAGATAATTGAGAGAATAGAGAAGAGTTGACATTTCAATATATATATTTTTAAAAGATTATTTAAATAATTCTTATGGCTGTGTAGATTACACCAAGAATATAACTAACAAGCTTATTTGGAAATTACCTAGAGCATTTAAATAAATCTATAACAAGTTTATCATTCATTAATCTCTTCCATTAGATTTTTTGGCCAAAACGCAAACAGAGCTCTTAAGGTTATGTCAAATATGCCCAACATTAATTACTCCATACTCTAAAAGCTCTTCTTTTCAATATTCTTTGATTCTTTGAAACCAAAAGGTTAAGAGATTCTTTGAGGATATAAACTACCAGAATAAGTTTCCTGAGCATTGCCTGAGGGGAAAAAAAAAAATCCTTTCTTTTATTTCTTTTATGGATTTCTTTTATGAATCCATCTAAGTGCACTGTAGACTTAAAGTCTTCCTTAGCGGAATTACCAAAACAGCGTCTTAACTAAGATACAGTTTTTAAAATAAACACCTTACTATCCTTGGGTTTCTTCTGATCGCTTTCTGACTTCTCACTTTTTTTATTTTCCAGACTTTCTTTTCTACAAAAGAAGCACAGCAGATTAAGACAGATTAAGTGACCTACACCATTTCATGAAAAAAATATATAGTTAAGTATCTTAAGTGATTTGAAATGTGGTAAATACAAGAGCAATAAAATTCACAGCATTTGAATGCACTTGATCCATTTAAAACATTATCATTTTGACTGAAATTCCAGAAGTTAATCCTCCCAAAAATGTGGGGATACAGACAGATACAGGACAGTTGGACAGATACAAATAAATTGTATTGATTTCAATAGGTCAGGACTCATTTTAAATGAAGGTTTTCTTCTTTTCTACTTATATGATAAATTCCCAGGGAGTGTGCACCAGCAACAAAATATCTTGCACAATTAGAGCAAGAATGTAAAATCCTACCATTGCCATATGAAAATATCACCTGGCTTATCATTATGTCCTTTATTCCTACTATTTTCCCACTTACTAGCCAATCTTTACCTAAAATCATATTGTCTCTTGTTTAACGCTTAGGTAAATTCTTTTCAGACTTTAGTGCTCTCCTCCTCCCCTCTCCTCTTTCAGTGCATTTGTGCAACTTTACCTTGCATTCTTTTTCCGTTCCTTTTCTTCTGCTTCTTCTTTTTGAGCTGTATTTAGACTTTCAGCATCTGCTAAGTTATCCACAGCAATAGCCAAGAAGACATTTAGCAAGATATCTGTTTCAAATCAAATTAAGGACATTATGTGTTATTATATATTTTTGGTTTATTACCAATGTAAACACTGACACTATGAGAGGCATAAAAACCATGTTTCCAGCCTAAGTGTACACATATGTAATGCTAAAGTGTAGTATGAAAAACACTCACTTAATGATGAGATTAGTACTGAGTGTAAACTAAGCAGAGATCCAGTAGAGTCACCAATTTTAAAATAGATGTATAAAATAAAACCTATTTAAGGAGCCTAGCATGGGCAGAATGAGCATGCACATCCACAGCAACTTAGCCCTAGACAAATTCTGCCCATGTCCTTGGTGTGGTTATGCCCTGGCAGACAACCCCATCTGGAAATGTTTTCATGAGTGCAAAGGATACAGTTACCACAGATGAAGAGGATAATGAAATATATACAGACTATCATTCCTGAGGATGATGGGCCACCATACGCCATGATACCATCATACATAACAGCATTCCAGTCTTCACCTGTTAGAATCTAAGCAATAGAAACATGTATTATTAACAACTCAACAAAAACAACAAAAAAGGATTTTCCTCTGTCAACAATACACAGTAAAGCCGGCCTTTTTATTCAAAAGTAATGCCATAGTCAATTTATTGATATTGGCAAACAGCAGAAGCCTGATTTTAGTAAGGCAACATATCTAGTGATACACCACATTCATCTATCTTGATAACTGTTTTAAGCAGAATAGAATTCAACTGCAGTGAGAGAATTACATGATTTTCTTACTTCCTGTGGCTTCACACAATTTTACCAAAGTCTAAAAGAAGAATTTTCTAAATTTGCTAATCCATTAGAAGAAGGAGAGTTTATATTTGGGCAATTTCACTTTTTTTCCTGTACTACTCTTTTGTACTACTAGGATTCTGAATATTACAACTTATAAGATATAGAGATATAGTTATAAGTTATAGAGATACTCCATATACTTCTAAGTAATTTCTTAAAAATCACTAGCTCTACCTTGGCTAAACATGTCATAGTAACTATCCTTCCAAGTAATTACATAGCTGATCAAGAAAACCATAGGCATGTCATGTTCCGAAGTTCATCCCTAGAGATCTAAACTTATCATCCGATTTTCATAGCTGCTGGGTACCCAGCAGGTCGTTCCAGAGCATATTCTGAAGACAAAGGAAATTTTCTCTGAAAAATCAGCTGATATAAAATTGTACCACCTTCGTTTCTTAAAAGGGCAATTTGAGGTCTAATGTGGTTACTTTTCTTCTTAAGGAAGTTTGCTCATGTTAAAATGAGAGGAAAGATTTTTTGCTTGTTCCACAAGTCACCAGATAAAAATGATATGGAGATGATGGGAAGCTGACAGAGTCAAGTCTTGCAAGGTCAGCTCCAAACACACACCCACAACGTCTGAAACCAAATATTGTGGCAATGTGCAATGCCTGCGAAGCTGAACATGAACATGACTACAAAGATAAACTGATCAGCTTGATTCCGGTGTCCAAACTGAGAAGGTTAAAAAAAGGAAAAAAAAACATGAAATAGTGAAAACTGCAAGCATGGCTCTGATTCTAATAATCTTTTCAAAAGAAATAGAGATGTTTTCAAACATTAAACCTGAGAGTGTGTCTTTAAGATATTTATACTTATTTTATGGTACAGTAAGTGATATGACCACATGTAATTATGGACTCTGAGCGCTTCGCAGTTTTTCCTGCTTAGGAATAGCTGAACTTTTAGATAGTTAATGAACTTAAAGAAAACATTTCAATTAAAATAAAATAACATTCCACCTCCTTGATGGACAAAGAATTAATTTAATGAAATAATATGACAGCTATGTGGCATAGATAGATCAAATAAGACATGAAACAAATGGTACAAATGGTGTGGAATTACCAGAGTACTAAATTTTATGAGCAGAATGCTACTTAAATGTAAATTGAAAAGAGTATTTGTGATTTTTTTTTCAGGAAACATGATCATTTAAACAGTTTTGTTGATCAAAGGTAAAATGTTTCATAGGGGGTGAAAGAAAGTTACCTGGAATACAGTTAAAAGAGCTTGTGGAAAATTATCGAAGGTGCTCCGTTTTGTTTGAGTTTCATCAAAATTAAATTTGCCTCCAAACAGCTGCATTCCAAGCAACGAGAAGATTATGATGAAGAGGAAAAGCAGAAGCAACAGTGAAGCAATGGACTTCATTGAGTTTAACAAGGATGCTACCAAGTTGCTCAGGGATGCCCAGTGCCTATAAATTAAAATGCGTGTGTTAGCACACACACACACACACACACACACACACACACACACACAAAAAAAGAAAAGAAAAAAAAAAAAGAAAAATAACAGTAAAAGAGCAGTGCGTGATGAAGTATTACAAAAGAATTGCTGATCACCATTCAACTATCCTTAAAATCAGCAGTATTAATCTTACCTTGTTACTTTAAAAATACGCAGGAGACGAACACAGCGAAACACCGAAATTCCAAGGGGTGACATAATTTCCAATTCCACCAGAATGGTTTCAACAATGCCACCACAAACAACGAAGCAATCAAAGCGGTTAAAAAGAGATACAAAATAAGCCTGCAGGCCCAAGCTGTACATCTTTACTAACATTTCACAGGTGAATAACGCCAGGAGAACTTTATTTGCAATATCTGAAACACAATATTAAAAAAAAATGATATTTTTGAATTGGCCTACAGACTCCATTTTCCCTTTAACAGACTATTTCTACACTTTTGCCTGGGAGGGAAGTAAATCCTGCTTCTTTGGGCAGTAATTTTGAAGCAAGGATTTACATTTCTTTGCAGCCTCCTGCCACCTAAAAACTGTGCATCTTTCCAATTTATTGTACGGTATGTTCACAGCTCAAGTCCACACTGGATCTCAAGCAATACAGCCCACAGTATATTCTGCTGTGCCAGTTACTATTCCTTTTCCCATCCTTCAAGCATGGTTAAATGACAAAAGTACAGGTATTTATAATCCAGCATTGTCAGATTTTTGCTAGTATGTCATTAAGCTCTGTTACAGTTGGGGAAACATAATGTGTTCAGTCATTTTTTGCATCTCTCTGGCTAAATATGCTTTAGGACAGCAACAAATAAACAAACGGCAAAGTGTAAAAGTCGGAATTGATGGAATGTAACCACCATAGTTAAGAACAGGACAAATAAATTTTGATCATACCTTGGATTTGGGTCAGCCAGTCAGGTTGATTATAATGCTCCGATGAGATAGTTAATGTGTTCAGAAAGACCAAGACAATAACAAGCCAATAAAAAGTGACAGACTTTACTGCAGCTCTACATTTTCTTCGATTAAATCGATTCCAGCGACGCCAGCGTCGACTGAAAGTTCAAGTAAGAATAAATGTATTAGCATGTAGAAAATGTGCATCAACTTGGAAAGGGCTTCTTCTATGCAGAAAATATAGTGCAAATACATATGCATGCGTGGGTGTATTTACATAAATATGTACACAACACTTACACAAACCGCAGATTAAGGGGCATTCATTTCTTCATTTTCTATATTTGATTAAATCAAGCTACAACTGTTGGGAGACTCAAATTGCCTGTGACATGACTAGATTAGGTAGTACTCAGCACAACGTTGAGCAACAAGATAAACTTGCCTTCCCAGGCCCCATACAATTAACAGCCATAAAAAAAAGCCCAAAAAGCACTGTGATCTGAATTTAGATTAAATTTGATTGGAATGATCTGAATTTAGATTACATTTAACCTGTAATAACCTGTTGGCCACAGGTTAATTCATGGACACAATAAGGGTAAGATTAAAGAAGGCAGAAATGTTGAAGTGAACTTTTCTAAATCTACCCCATAATGTTAGAAGTATCATACAGTGACTCCTAAAGGTTTCTACTGATACGCCTTGAAATAGTATCACTGGACAGGCATTTGTGAGATGACAATCAAGGATGAGAAAATAGTCCCTATCTAGTTATGAGTTAGATTCATAGAGAGGACAATAACTCGGCTCTCATAAAACTGGATCAAATTTCTACTCCATCCCTGGGAACTTTGGGAAACTAGCTAGTCTCCTTGGGCTGTATTTCCATTTGTGAACTCTTTTGCTGGCTCATAGGAAGCGGAGAACTAGGAAGTACTAGATGTTACCCAAACAGTGGGAAACAGGGACCCAATCCAGTAAAAAAAAAAACAAAAAGCAATTACATGCGATCATCATGATATGTAAATAGTAACATGCAAAAGTAATGAAAAGAGACAGGAAAATACTGACCTGAACTTGGATTTTGAGATAGTTTGACTAAAAAAAAAAAAAAAACATTTTTAGAAAATACACTGAAAAAATAATGAACACAAATTCACTCTCTTTAGAAAAATGCAACTGAAAACACACTAGAATTATTCAAAGCTTATGCATAAAAATGAACTTGCAACAAAAACCTTGAAGAATTGTGACTGCGTTTGTACTATTTTCTCTAATACCATTCCAAAGCCTTGTAAATTTTCCAAGTGAAACAAAACAAAAACCATAAAGCCAAGCCTGATGCTAAATAAATTGCTCATGTAGAAGCTGCTTGGAAGCCATGAAAATTTAAACAATTGAATGGTTAATAATGTGGAATCACAGAAATACTCGCATTCATTCAGTTATTGCTAACAAAATACGTATTCTTCAGAGCAGGCATAAATATGTCATAGGTGACTTCTGTATTTTTCTTTATTACCTATCACATACTACAAAAGCTCTCAGAAAAATAGGATCCAACTGTAAAGTTGGTGGCATTTATGTCCATCTACCTTAATTGAAATTTTATTTCAGTGTTAATGTAATAGTGAAATTTTGATGTGCGTTAATACTGTATAATTATCGGTCTAATATAAAAGTAACAAAGGCAAATACCATAGGTCACACTTTGTCTTTTTGTGTGATTATTTGAAATTGAGTCGTTTTTTTCACTATTTGAAAGCAATTTCGGCTCAAAAAGCAATGGGCTAATTCCCTTTTATTTGGAAATGCTGAGAGCAGGTGGGTGCAGTCTTTCAGGCTGCCCGTACTCACCACAAGCTCCCGCAGCAGGCGGGGTTCTCTCCTTCCCCACTCACGTTCTCGGTGTTCACTGACTCCGTCTCGCTGGTGGGCATGCTTGCTGTGGGGAGAGAGGAACCGCTTTAGACTGAGCGCTCAGCACAGCGAGGGACCGCAATCTGCTCTCCCATTCTATTACCAAAACGCCTCCAATTTGTGCAGATCTAATGAGTACTCTGAAGGGCTGAAGAATATGAAAGGTGAAAAGATCCTTCATCAGTCTGCCTCTTATAACAAAAGAAACACAATTCCAGAATGTATTACAGGTTTCTTTTTTTTTTTTTTCTCCATTTTGCTTTAATGATTCAACATAACTGTTGAAAACGTACTGCAGAAAAGGCACTTCTACAGAACATAATATAGAGGAATTTCATAACAAAAAGCATGCTGTCCCTAATCAAGATGGATTTTAGACCTCTTTTATAGGACTTTCATTAACACTTTTGAGGCGCTTATTAGTCTAAGTTGTCTCACTAGTATGCCTGCCGATTCCCCGAAATGCCACCAAAGTTCCTCTGAAAGCAGGCACTATCATACTCTGATCATACTGAACACTCTATGCTTCTCTTACCATTACAAAACATTGAGGCTAGGAAGTAATTTTGCAGGCCCATATTGTAGGAGTAAACAGAAAGTAGCACTAGGAATGAGAGTAGGTAGTGTAAATGAGGATAATGAGGATTACTAATAACAACAAGGGGACTACTGCATTTTTTTACATATCAGGGAATTACTGTACATAGGGTGGAATAAAAGCTGAACAGTTAGCAATTGTGGCTAATGGTTTGTTACACAGAACTCATTTGTACATTGGCCTTTTTTTGTCTCTAGATCAACTGAAACACACAGAAGGACATCTTGTCAAAAGGTGTTAGGAAAGTATGAACAGACTTCTCAGCACTTTCTGGGGAGAATAATTCCATGTCTGCAAAGCATGAAAGGAAAATCATGCTAAAAAATAAACAAAAAAAATACAGTTCGCTGTTGGTTTTATATAAGAAATATTATATAAAATAGGATAAGGAAGATGAAGAATGTGCACCAAGAGTGTAAGTGAAATAGAGTATCTTAAAGGGATGTTCAGGGATGTACATGCTACTGTTTAGTTTTTTTAAGTTCCTGTGTCTAGAATGACAGCACTGAAGGCTGAAGGGCTATATGCCCATTTTTACTTCTGCTTTCTACTGTGGTAGCCTAAATGAGCCTTAAAGTAGACTTAATCACACACACCATATAAGTGAAAATCAGGCCCTGAATTTTCTGACTTCTTTATCTATGGGTCAGGTACAAAATGAAAACTGAGGGTAACAGCTTCTCCCCACAACCTGTACATTGCCTCAATACTGATCTAGAGATGCAAATAAGCATTAAGTGGTAGTTCGGTTTCCTTGCCCATTAATTCCCCACCGAATGCCAGCAGACCGATAGTTCTGTGCAGGCCAGATGCCCAGCTGGGATTTGCAAAAAGCTGAGAATCCGTCCCCACAAATGTAAGTCTGCATGACATGAAATTTCAAACACAGAATTGGCATAACAGAGAGAAGATGCAAGATCCAAGATGCCCATGCAGGTAGTTACATAAAACAAGGCAGTCCAGGCAGTAAGCACAGCAAAACCTTCATTCACAGTGTTCTTTTTCATTATTATTCTTTTAAAACAATACTATAGTTGCTTTATTCTGAGATTGCTGGTTAGCACCTGCAAGTACCTTAACTAGAGTATCAATCTTCTCTTTATAAACCCAAATGAAAAGAATGAACACTGCTAGCCTTTTGCGAACTTGATAGTTTGCAAGCAGATTTCAAAAGGCATTTTATTTTAATGCTTATCATTAAAGCAAGCAGTCTTTGCTAATATCCAAATCCAAGAATGAGAATTCTAAAAGCTTAAGAAAAAAATGACAGAACGATTTTACACACTGTCTCAGATCTTCAGAATTAATACATTTTACTTAAAAATGAAAGGGTCTTTTGCAATGAAAGCAATTGTTTTGCCTCTCTGAAAAAAAAAGTAGAGAAGCGTAGAGAAGCGAAAATGTTTCTCTTGTCTTTTTTGAATTGCATGCAGATAAGAAACAACAATATAGCCACCTATCAATGAACTTCCCCCCACACACACACATCAGCAACTCTAAAATACAAGACCAGAGGTCTCCTTTTGTACATTATTAGCTACTGCTACATGAACACAGAAGTATGCCCATTCCTACAAAGAAGTATTACATATGCAAAGTGTTGCACTTGTGAAATCAATCCTCCCTTAGTCTAAAAGCAGTATCTAAAATTCAATTCCTCATAAAGCGTGACTCAATATCATATAAGTGTTATTTGCTTTTAATAAATGCCAAATAATTTAAGTGTAATGAAATATTGTTTTAATTCAAACCCACCCAGACTTCATGACTTAATCTAAAATAAGAAAGATCAGCCCTTTTGAGCATGACTGTATTAAGGAAAAACAAAGTACCAAATCAAAGGAATTTTATTCATGAGGCCAATGTTACTATTGTTAATTATTAAACACAGTCAGAATGTCACCCTCTATTTCATACTGCTGGACTGCTGCTCTAGTTGTGCTAGTGACTTGCAAGTACTCCAGAACCATTAAAAGTTCATTTTAAATTAGAAATCCATCTATTTTATACTGTAATTTATATACCAATAGAAAACTTGACAGAAATACTGTGAACATGAGAAAGTCTAGCTCCATGCTAGTAAATTATCAGCCAGAAAAGAACAGGCACAGCACTGCACCACATCCACGCCAGCTAATGCAAGCACTTGACAAGCTTTGAAATGACTCAGAACTAACAAATTTTAATACGCAACTTTTTAAGGCAAAATATATCACATACAATGAATTTCTGAAAAAAACATCTGATCTCAATATGACAAGTGTTAAGATTGTTAAACTGGTGCTCCAGTATTCAGAGATAGATATCAATATACAAATCTCAAATTAAAATTATCTTTATTCTTCTCTTTCCCCTTGTTTTTCTGGTGGTATTCTGGAAAGATTATCTACGAACCCATATAATATCAACCTCACTTCAAATTTGTTTTAAAAGAAAAAATGCTTGCATTAGCAATATAAACAAGACACATGCAACTTGATACTTTCCTGAGTATCTATTAATTAGGTCGAGCACACTGGCTACTGTCAGGTGCCTGACTGCTACTAAGCTTCAGGTTGTAGCACCTTCTTCAGGAAAGCTGACTGCTCCAGTTGTGTTGTTACATATGGGATTTTCAACAGTGTTCTTTTCTAATAGCACTTTAATAAGTTACTATTTCTTTCATTTTTCTAAAAAAGAATATTTTAAGGCCAAGCTTATTTTGTTGACCTAATATTTTTGACTGACCACGTGTGGGCAATTTACATCATTCAGAATTGAAGCATCTTGTAACTCTGAGCAATTTTCTGGACAGCCTTCCAATACCCGCATATCTCCTAATTTCTTAGATTAAGAAATGCTGTTCAAAGCATGGGTGAATTGGTCAAGAAGAGCTACTTGCTTGATGGAGGTGTAATGTTGCTATGCTTGTCAGTTCAGGGCCATCTCTTCATTACCTCTTTCCTGCCTTTGAAGGTAATGGATGTTAAAAATCAGAACAGAAGACAGTTCTGAATCTGAAATCCTACTCAATATTAAGTGCAATAAATGCAACACTGAGCCTAGCTAAAAGGAGTTACTGCTTTCTTTGAGAAGTAGTGCCTATTAGTAAAGTTGTTGAACACATTCCAGGAGTAGTCTGCTTATAGCCTCAAACCAAACTGTAATATCTTAACTGTGAAATTTGAATGCTGGGTACTTGGAGAGAATTTCAAATGAAGCATTGTATTTATGATGATAAGACTTTTTTTCATGAAAAAAATATTCGATCTTTAAGCTGCTTTCAGCTTTTGGAGTGGGAATCTCAAACTCCCATCCACAACAAAATAGTGCCTAACAGAGTAGGACAGTGTCCATCAGAACTGATATATCTAAGCTGGCTGGAGGCAGAAAAATGAAATCCAAATCTTCCTACTATGTGACAGTTTAGGGTCACTATGGAACTATGACTAAACTACAGTCTTAATCACTAAGTCTGGTCATATATATTTTTGTTGCAAATGTTCTCCTCTAGAAAGCATATCATTTTTATTTTACTCGGTTTCAACATCACTTATGTATTCTTCATCCGTCAGCTAACCTAATTTCCACACTGACGTGCCATGCTGGTAGCTGACTAGTGATTATGTGCTAAATGAAAGAACCTGCACAAGTGCAGTGATTGCAATGATCTGTACATATAATACAGAGTGGTAATAGCTACCTGAGAGTGATTTAACTATGATGCTATACTGGCATCCTTGTATATTTTGCAAACGGCCTTCTTTTGTCCTCTACTAATGTACAGTTACTTCTATGAGCTACAAAATTCTTTCTCAGTTCAGTACATTGATTTTCTGAAATCTGTACACAGATCTTGTGAGTAGTCGGATAAGAAAGCATAATAAAAAGATACACAATCCTCAATATTTTCATTACAAATTCATCACACATTTTCTTAAATGTGATGTATCTCCAGAAAATACACATCAGGAAGAAGTGGTTCTATATACACTGACTGTGAAGCTCTTCAGGATGAATTCAATTCAAGGGGAAGCTGCTTAGAAGGAAATATTCCACATGATATTCCATCTAGGCATCTGTTTAAACAGTGCAGACTTAATTTTGATCCTATCAGCACTCATTCTACTTTTTTACTGGTATCCCATGGAAATTCAAGATACAGTTGAACAGGCTTGGCTGCACAGCAGTGGATGTAGCATGAAATAATCAGTTCTCCTTGCAAAAACATCACTGAAGCAACAGCTTCTAGCTTGAAGAATGACATTATAAATCTTAGGAATGTTGTATAGCCATTAATATGGACAGTTCTTTCTTATATGGAACTGGCTTAGAAAAGTTCTTCCTGCACGTACCCGCAATTTGCTTTTTTTTTTTTTTTTTTTTTTTTTTCTCGATATAGAAATAAAGATACAGATAATATGAAGCTGGATGGGACTTCTAAGGACATCCCATGTCAAACAAAGTTTACACTACTCAGATCAGCAATAATAGTCTCAACAAACAGAAAAAGGTTTAGGCTTACACTGATGTGTAGTCTGGAAAAAATCCAACTCACCAAATGGATGCCTGCGCTGCAAGACACAGGTGAAACTGTAGAGTAGGGCACATGTGCCTCTGAATAGACTTTTAAAAATCAAGGGCAGGTTTTGGCAGCAAGACAGCCTGCAGATATTTAAGCAGCAAGTACTCTGCTGGGCTCCACACTACTTCACAGCTCTCACTAGAACCAGAACCTGATTGTTTAAAGGCTGTGTTGAGATAGAAGTAGTACCTAATGCAAAACTGCTAGCACTGTCTTTCAGCAATTTGTATGGAAGAAAAAATCTGGTCTATAAAGCTGTGCAAGCCATTAGACAATATATGCAATAAGTACACTAGCAATTTTAAGCAGACTCAATATTTGTGGAAAATCAGACCGCCAGACAATATCAGTTGCCATATTTCTGATGTAATGTTTTGCATTCTCTAAAATAACTGGGTCAGATTCAGCCTCAGTCAGTCTTTTATCTGCTATTTAACAGAAGTGATTGTCTCACTACAGCGTGCCAGTCAGTTGCTCCGATAATTCTGTTGTAGGAAGGTTTAAAACTAGATCTCCTAATTGCTACAACTGTGATTTTGTCAGATCTATGTTTGTCATTATTAAAGGCTGCAGATTTGAAAATAATTTCCTCATCCTAAAAGCTCTGTCCATTCCCATTGTGGATGACAGAGAATCACAAATCGAAAACTATCAATTTAAGAAAAAAAAAAGCAGATGCACAAGAAGCTTATTTCTTTTGTTAGATTCTACATGAAAGATGTAATCAAAACAATAAATAATATATTCATGCTGTTCTAACTTAACACTATGATCAGCTACATAGCTTGCGAAGCACTGAAGTGGACTTCTTCCCTTGAATTTGAGACACGGTTGCAGATCTGTTTCACCTGAATAGGAAAATCTACACTTAAACAAGAACAGTCACAAAGATAATTCAGTGAAAATCTAAATCAATTAAGCAAGTAGAGCACTGCACAGTCTATATGAAACATGCACTTGCAGCAGAAAAACTGCATGCATTACTGTTTACATGCTACAGACGTTTATAACTCTATTTTAGAAAATGCATACAATATGTGCTTTCAAAAGCTTACATATCAGATGCATTATTGGTAGAGAAGTTCAACTGCAAATCAGGACATGTTTTACCATGTTTATTGGAAGAACGGCCAAAGCAGCTAAACCTGCTTTTCTTCTTTTCTTCCATTAAGTCAGCCAATGTAACCCCTTCGTGTTAAGTACATGTAATCCCAGCATTTACACAGGAGATGGCAGCAGTTACAATGCGAAAAATAAAAGTGTCCATATACACAACACAAGCAACGTTAGGTGAAACAAATTGAAATTACCAGCAACATAATCAGAACTAATAAATCTTTCATCTCTCACATTGATTTCTGCATTCTGAACTAACTTCTCATGTCTTTTAAGTCAAAGAAGTTTTTCAATTATTTCAAGGGAAAAGAGCTGCTAATAGTAAAGACAACAGCTTACGATTTTTAGTAGAGTCATGTCTGTAATTCTAGGTTAAAAGGTTCAGCATTCTCTGCCGACCAGCAGCAATATGAACATGCAAATACATGAATTCCATATATAAATTATCTAGTTTAGTGGCAGTGGAGTTCTTTAGTTAGAATGTCTAAAATGCTGAGGACACGGGAACTTAAACTACATTTTTAAAGGTCATGTAAGAAAGCAATAATTACTAACTTAGTTACCTTTAAAATCTGTACCTTTTCTTGCCATAGTGAGAAGAATATTTTATATCTTAAAGCTGGACCTCTTGCATATCAAGAATTATCTTTCATCCTCATAATCATCTGCAAGCTTGACTTTCCACAGCTTTAGATATTAAAAGTAGGGTCATTGCTGTTTAGCAGCTGGCATCTGCTTATCTTTCCTGTCTTTGGACCCAGACCACCTACTTTATGAATCAAACACAATCCTAAAAAAATATTATTAGTGTATTTGGAGAAAAAAAAGTCTTTCTTAAGTTTACTAATCTGGTGCTAGCTAAACTTCACCTGCCTCCCAAATGAGCAGTTCATTATCAGAACTGCCCTCCCAACCCAAAAGCTTTTTGTGGAATAACTGCATAGAGCGCTTGTGCTCTCTCTCATCACAGCTCCTCTTGCCCTGCGACAGGTAGCAGAGCACTTTCTTGAATGCAAGCAGCTGGAGCAATTGAGCAACCCTTCCTCTGTTAGACCCTGTTGCAGGTCACATTAACAATGAAATTCCATGCAACATTTTTAAGCACATGTGCAAGAGCCTAGAGCCATGCTAGGAGATTGTCTGTTCATTCAAAACTGCAGCTCAACATACATGTGTGTGCTTGCTCAGCGCCGAGAGAACACTGGCCAACGGATAGACCAAGCAGTGAGCTTGTGCAAAGCGTGTCAGGAAACCTCTGTGATTCAGTCAGAGGACACCTGGTTTCTACAAGGTAGCTGAAAAGTGCAACTTTCAATCCATCCCAGAAAGTCACATGTGCAGTGCCTGCTTTGCACAGGAAAACTGATTTGCAAGAAACAGATCACCAAATCTTGAGTCTCTGAGGATCTAGTATATTGATGCCTTCATCATTCTCGTTTTTTTCGCTCATTTTTCTTCTTAGGACAACATCTACAATGCTAGCAGAGCTAGGGAGGTAGGATTTCCACCAGGTCTGTCAGCTTTCCGTATACTCTCTATTGCTAGCGTAGTGCAAATCAACTACTTGATAGTCAATGTATTATGGCTTGAAAGATTTAACTACACATTAAGTGTTCATTAGAGTCTACTACACTGATTTAAACCACATCTACCATTTCTTGGCATTTCTCATGTTAATGAATTGGTTTTGATACTGGATGTTTAAAATAGAAACAGTGATCTAAAATACAATTACGTATTTGCCTATTATTTGTTTTAATTATATTCTCTAGCCTATTGTCACTCTCAAAGTATCCCCGATATGATATCTAAAAAGACAAAAACTTTCTGACATTCAGTCACTATGCAAACAAGTATTTTGGATTCTTAAAAGACCTACACAAACTAGGAGCTATTCAAGGAGTGCTAGGGCAAAAGGTTCTGTGCAACACATTTAACAACCTGCAGTATGCACAGAATGCAAAAAATCCATGGGATTACAGCTGCAGACTTGCAAACCAACTCCCTAAGCACTGCAGGTTGTCTAATGCTTTGTCTAGCCTGGCATCAACTACAGCCCTGTTTGTCTTTCAGTCAGTAACACAGATTCTGCTCCTATTTATATTGTGAGCTAAAAGGGTAAATTTCTGAAACTTAAAGCTAAGACTTTCAATAAACAGATACAATAAAGACGTGACTCTAAAAACAGCTCAGTGTCAAACCACGTAATTTTTACTAGCTTTTAAAATTGTTGTTATGCCTAGATATCACTTTTAATTGCAATATTGATACTGATGCTCAGTATCTTCAATAGTCAATATTTAAACTTCTCATAAGTATATTGATTAAATGAACGATTTATCACAATCAAGTAACATCACTAATGCAATAAAAAATGATTAATTATTTTGGCAGACAAAATTATTTTGGCAGACAAAATGGTGTTCTAGTCTGCCTTTGATAAACTACTTGTAGATACATTCTATAACAGTATCTATTTGTATAAGCACCAGTACCTTTTAGCCTAACCACCTGAATAACAAGATGCTACTCAACATTAGCATGCATATTTTTCCTTGGTATTAAATCATAATACACATTGTGAATCTATGCTATCATTCACATATATAGAATGACAAAACAGTTCACAGGAAAATTTTAAACGCTTCTATGTAAACACAGATAAAATGTTCAAATTCATCTACTAAATTATCATATAGAAATACTGCTGGTTACTTGAAATTTCTGACATACAGAAGCCAGGTGTAATATCATGAAATTAATTTGTTCTTTTGTTTAGGCCTCTGTTCAGAAGCCCCAGAGGCCCATTATTGAATAAATTGCCTTTCCCTTAACACAATGTATATTAGTCATAAATAAAAGTGACAATGGCATCTCTTACTGCTGACTAGAAGTCCCAAAAAGTTTCATGTATTTCACATTCAATTCATATGTATATATAATAAGAAGAATAATAAAACTTTTCATAGTTCTCTTGCATAGTAGAACGAAAGAAAGATCTATAATGTTATTTGCTTGTTTAAAAACTCATGACAGTGCTATCAGCATAAGCATATTTCTTGACTGGAATTTAGAATGCTTTTAATGGATATTTATAACTTATTAATTTCTAGGCAAATAAACATTCTCCTTCATCAAGGAAAGTTTAGACTTGAGATGTCATTTAGTGCTACATAGTTGGAATGCAGTAACTTTTTAAAGAATAAAAATAAGAGTAAATGTTTAAATCTTTAGTGATTTATATCAGAAAATAATTTTCTCCAGGCAATGATTTGTACATTGACAACTCAGCAGAATTTAGTTGTATGATTCTAAATCCTCTTCCATGACTGTAAGCAACAGTAGATAAACCGAGGTTCTGGTTGCTCTGGTAACAAACACTTTTTGCATCCTGAAAATCAGACAGGCTTCATAATCCCCTAGTGTAATTTCCTTAAAAGCAGCCAAACTGTCCCCCATAGAAGTAGCACAGAGTAAAGAATACGTACTGTTCCGTTTGCCTTCTTCATCAACCTCTTCATCATTCTCAGGGTCAATGTCTTCTGCCTGTGTAATCCAATCTAAATATCCCTTCAGATCTTCTTCAAGCTGCTGCTTTTCACGTAGCTTTTGAAAGTCCCCTCGGGCTTTGGCTTTTTCTCTTTCCTTGGAAAATTCTCTATCAAATTCAGATAAACAGATAAAACACTGGTTGTGAGACCACCAGACATTTTGACCTAGGTTTTCACATTGCACTAACGTAGAAAAATGAACTAAAGAAACTACACAGAAGATTTGAGAGTCTGAGAACAAGACAGTGGTGCAGAGAAGCCACGGCAAATTCCTACCATATATAATATCAAAACTTTCAAAGCTTTTACAACTTAATTGAATGTTAACCAGACTCTGGACTTTTCCCACACAATTTATATGCCAGCATTTGGTTATGTGCTCCTAATTGATTTTAATATCATCTTGTCTAATGGTTATAAAAAGAAGCTGGCTTGTAAGAATGTAATGAAATCAAGTATTTTCAGAGAGCTTATGCTGAGCATGGCTTTCAATGCAAAGGAGATTCTGGCAACCAGTTCTAAAGGCTTCCTTCCTCTTCCAAGTGTGGCTTACTGTCCATGTCCAAAAATACATATTTCAGTGCACGGTCCACACAACTTCATTAAAACCTTCAACACCTGTGCTGGTTAAGATCTGATATTTTGTCCTTTTTCTCTACAACTGAACCAAAAAATCCTGCTGCTCACATATCAGTTTTTTTTTTCCCTTTTTCCTTCTTTATTTTTTAAACAAACTGAATGCCCTATCTGCTTTCCCACTTCAAGACAAATGAGGTATTTGACCTTCTTGACTTTTCTAAAATACTACCCTGCTATGAACTTAATTTCTGAAATTTAGTAGTATTTATTTCATTGTCCAGAAACTGAAAAAAATAGATAATCCAAGCTAACTAGTAGTTGTATAAGGAAGTACCACTCCAATATTCTCATACCAGGAAAGTTATTTTAATTTTCTCTTTTAATTATTACAAAAAGATAATTATCAATAACATCTTCTAAAGTTACAGAGAGTGAGTAGGCACTATGAAAATGGTCAAATGAAGCTTTTCTGCTAATTCTTTGAAATCCTTTTGTTAGCCTAGGAAGAAATCTATTAAGACTATTAAGGAACTTGCATTATTTGAAGCTTTTATGACATTAAAAAGTATAATCAAGCAAGCATATATATACCTATCCCAAACCTGTATCAGAATTCAACTCTGTATTAAGAGATGTAGGATCTGTTTTGCCCTCATCTCACTTCACTGCCTGGTCTCTCAAAATATTTACTGAACTCCCTGAGAGGGCAAGCATTGTTGCCGGTTTCAAAACTTAAACTTATTTAAAAGAGAATAAGACAGAAAACAGAATTAAAAGAAAAAAAAATAGAGCTAAAGCAGGAAGTAAACAAGTGACAAATTAAAAAGACTCAGACAAATAATATGGCACAGATATTTCGCACTCAGGCTCAAAGCCCTCCTATTTGTAGTATATTTTATGAACATGACCCTTCTATATATTTGTGAATCCTCAATGCTTAGGCTGCATTTTTTTCAAACTTATTTATTTGAAAATTATCACCAGTCAAGCATGGCACAAAAACTTCTGTTTATACGTTTATACTTGCAGACCCACCCTTCCTCTAACTGACGGCGCTCCGGTTCAGGTTCTCTACTACAACTAGTGTGGGCTGAGACTGCAATGGCCTCTCTGAACGTGCACTCTGAAGTGCTGGAGCACCTTTCACTCTCTTCATTTACATACCTCTTCTGAGAGGCACCTAAAGCAGTACAGAGAGCTATTCCATACTCTCTACTACCCATATCTTCAATCTTGCTCTGCAGAATAATTCACTGGTGTGAGTCTGCTCAAAAACCCTTCCTCCAAATATCTTTTCTCTGAAAAACAGCAACTCAGATGGTAATCTCCCTGATAGGCTGTTATCATATTCCTGTATTGATATGAAAATTTGCTTTTTCTTTTCAGAGCAAATCTTAGTTACACTTGGTAGTCTAGATTTGTTTTTTAAAACTAACTGCTGTTATTATCTTGTTTAACTTTCCATAAGGCTGAAATTAAACAACAACAAAAAAAAGGAGCTACAGAAATTCCTTTTAGTATGAATTTGATAACTATTTCCTGTAAACATTCACTTGAAAACATTCCCTGATTAATATACTGCCAGGGGAAAAATTATTAAAGCACTAAAGATAATACACTATTTCTAATATAAGAAGATATTAGGAAATCAGGGGACTCAAAAGTGTAAAATTTTGGAAAATATTTTAACCAAGTGAACACAATCATCATTGTGATGGTGCACTAATAATGGAATATAACAGAATAATGAAAAGTCAGATAATTGTTCAACATACTATTTCACTTGGGTGATAGAAATTACTTATCTGGAACAGCATACAAAAAACTTCTCTAAATTTTGAGATGTTCATCTTACTTGCCATCTTCAAAAGTCTGTCTTCTAAACATTGAATTTCTGCTTCGACAT
Source organism: Tinamus guttatus (assembly GCF_059628265.1). Lineage (NCBI taxonomy): Eukaryota > Metazoa > Chordata > Aves > Tinamiformes > Tinamidae > Tinamus > Tinamus guttatus. Next base: position 291,102 of record NW_028288985.1, on the reverse strand, counting down.
TAGTAAATTTAAAAATTAATCTCTTTTTACATGCAACCATTCAGGCCTGTTTTTAATGTTCTGTTATAGAATTCAACAACTTATGTTGCAAAGTCAAAGAGACAGACACCGCACTTTTTCTTATTACAGTCTTATTTCAACAAAAATTAAGTTCAACATCCTGTTTTATCTGACAACATCTTCATGAAACTGAAGAATACCAGCTTCAAAATACCAGAATGCTTATATTGTATTTGCTGCCCTTCACCTGCTATCCGAGCACAACGTCCTGCAAAAGGCCATCTCCTTTCACGGAAGGGCTCATGACAGAGTTCAATAGATTTCTGATCTGCTCCATCAGAAACATGAAGAGGGGTTGGTCATTCATGTTTTTTTTGGTAGAAGATGGCATAAGCCTTTAAGAAACTGCTTGCTTTACGGAATACTGGTTTTAGATTTATCTCAGACACAAATTACAAAAAATACTGCCCTTTACATGGAACTGAGGCAACACCTACTAGCTCTCCCGCCACAGGCAATATCTTGGAACAAAAGAACTACCATGGTGTAGTATGAGCTCAGAGGTAACACTCCTCTCTAGCTCTTATTAAGCATTCCTGCTTTGATCAGTTAAATCCTTTTGCTGTTTTTTTTTTTTTCACTAGAGTGAATAAGATCTGTGTGGGTAAAATCAAATGAAAGCTACTGTTATTATATGTACTGAAGTAAAAAAATCATTTAAAAATGAAACAGTTTGCATGGTTACTACTTCCAATAGCACTTCACCCATGACTGAACCCCCTTTTAACTTTAGCTTTTTATTAAAACATTGTATGCAAGAATTCGATATAGTTTTCTATATATGCAGCTAACTACTGCCTTTCTTTTAATACAAAAGAGAAGCCAAATGTTCTCAGTAAAAATCTGCTGCAATTTATTGGCAGGGAAAGATGCAGTTGTGCTTAATTCCCACAGTGTTTGTAAGTTTTACTTTTAAAAGCTTTTCTTTAGGATCTCTAACACATCTGAGAAGACTGCATATTCAACTGCTCTCCCTGGAAGGGAGGAATCTGGCGCTATGGTATTTTTTTTAAACATCTATACACTATGTGAAAGCAGAAGTAAAGATGGTTAGAGATTAAATATTATTCTGCTTGTAGAACAAAAGCATTTTTTTCTAAGAAACAAACAGTTAATCGGAAAAGGTACCAGTGAAGTGACAAAGTAATGACAGAGCCTCTTTCTGGTTGCTGACAAAGGTATGCAGACAAGTGCACTGGCTTTCTCCTGGGAGCAGGAGCAAACAAGGTGGCACTTCTTGGCTATGGAGCGTTAGCTCTGTTCTGGGCAGAAGCAAAAAGCTTTTGGCTATCTAGGCACCAGAGCAGTGACAAGTTAGACTGGCCTTCCTTCTTCCTGACCATGATCAACCCAGTTCACAAGCTTATGAAGCCAACACATTTGGGAATTTGTACATTAATTATAATTACTAGCCTTAAGCTGCACAAATATTCAGTTTCACAAGCACCTATGCTACAGGCCAATTTCGTAACAAGTATTTCAGTCTTGTTTGACAAAAAACACTTGAATCTCTTATTCAAAAGCATACCCTTGAGGTTTTTTGCTCACTGACTACTAGAAGGTTATGATCACACTGCAGGCAGAACCATCACCCAGACAGCCTAGACTCATTTATTCAGAGCAACAGGAAAGCATTCACTTCAAAACATGAATGTTTCAGGGTAGGACTATACTCCACAGACTCCAGCCCTACCACTGTGATGGGCACTTGTCCAGTTCTGGAAATTGTTGTGGTTTGTTATCTGCCAGGGGCTGCTCAGCACTTCACAGGAACCCATCCCTCAGACACCCCAGTGCAGTGGGTACGGACAGGACATGAAATGAGAGTTCCCTTCAAGTCCAAAAGTGTTTTCCAAATTATTCGTCAGTGTTTAATTCGGCAAGAATACTGTTTCCTTTTTTTTTTTTTTTTCTCTCCACATCTGTGTGCGTTTGAGCTTTCTTTTTGCCAGCCACACAGCAATCAAAAGAATCCACTTTAGATCTTAATCTACTGAGTTCTACAGCTGAATTCCTTTCCCTCTTTTTTAATGTATACTATGTTTATTCATATCAGGTAGTTGAATTTTTATTTATTTACTCTTTTTGGACTACGCCTTCCCTCTCCTTTGAAAAGGAATGCTGTCAAAACCTTCCTTTCCCTTTTGCTGAAATGACAGTTCACTGCCATTTTCTACTTTGTGCATCATTATCTCAGTGTTTTTTTCCCCCACATATAATGCAGACAACAGTTCCTAGGTATATAATCTTATCTGCACTAACATATTTTACCTTACATTGACTAATGTATATGGCTGGTGAGATTAGCATAGATGAGTGTGTGCTCTTAGCTTTTAGGATCATCATATATGTATACTGCAAATAATATTGTGAGATTGAAATGGAAAAATCTCTTAGTAAGTGACAAGACTTATACGTAGGAGGATGTATATAAGGACATGTCAAAACTTACGCTTTAGTGTCCTTTAGCGAGGAAGTAATTCAACTTATAGAGATTTATTAAAGTATATTTGAAAGATCTTATTTGCTCCCATGGCTACCCGAAGAAGTACTAATGCCTTCAGGAGAAAAGGCTGTCAGTGGAAACCAGCTTCTAATGATAAGGACTGTCTTGAGGAATAGATTATCATGTACCATTAAAGGCATGCCTCTTGAAAAATATATTATGAAGTTTCATCATTTTTTTTCTCTTTTCATAGTAGAAAAGTTTAATGTATACTGAATTACTGACAAATTTATTTTAAATTTCAAGCACTTTAAAAGATACTTTCAAGGTTGGTGGGTTTTTATGAATGCTCGTCTCTTATTTTCTTTATTTATTTTTTTTAAGAGATAACCTCTAACTTTCTAATTCCTAAGATAATTGAGCTGAACATCTTCTGTACTGATGGCGATTATATTACATTCTGGTCTTTTATCCTGGTATATCCTGGAACCCTGCTGTCATGTCCCAATTTCTGCTCACGGTATTTTTTGTGGTTCAGCATAAGCCTGGTAGACAAGCACTGGAGCAGGTTGTCCAGAGACATTGTAGAATCTCCTCCCTTGAAGATGCTCAGAATTAGAATGGACACACTCCTGGGCTCTTGCTTTTTCTATAAGGGCCTTTTCTAAAATTGTATCCAGACCCTTTCCTGACAATCTTCTCCAGAGCCTTTCACTAAAGCTGTGACTAGAGCTATTTCTGGAGCTGAATCTATTTCTAGAGGCCACTCACCTTTGAGCTTATAGAGACTAGAGCCAATTCTACAGACCCTTTCTACAGATCCTTTCCTTTTTTCCAGTACCGTGTCCAGAGACAGATTTTTCTAGATGCCTCCACCCTCTAGAGCAGCACAAATCACTATCTGTACAGCACTGCAAACAGAACTGGTTTGCCGTCTTTTTTTTTTTTTTTTAAACTTCAGAATTCACTTTGAGAATAACGTGAATGAGTGTTTAATATGAAAATTTAAAAATGTAATATTTTGAATAAGGTGAATTCCTTGAAAACAGTTTATACTGATAAAATCTTTAGTCCATCAATTTTCCTCATCCTTGTTAATAAATGGAATATTTAGAAGAAAAAAAACCTGTCAACTTCCATCTAAAATTAGAATATTTACTAGATACAGATTCCACACAAACATTATTTCTGTTATTTTACACATCTACTACTAAAGATATGAACTGAATTTTTATGAATATCTCCTAACACAGACAAAACTAGCATCACTGGGACTGACATCACTGATCACCAGAAAATACTCACCTTCAGAAAGGGCTAAATGTAAGATAAAAGATCTCCCAAATCATCAATGCACTATAAAATATATCAAACATGCAATGCACAGGAGGCAGTACAGAAATACAAAGGGGCAGACAGCCACAGAGTACCACAGGAGTGCAAAGAGAATGAATATTTTAAAACAGCAAACAGATCAAAACAGCAGACAGATTCAAACATATGCAGCATAAGGTAACACTACAAGAAATATTATTGTCATAGGAAAAAGGTGTATATTAAGCATTCAGATTCTACTTCCAAAATCTGTATGCACAGACATGCTTTTCAGGTAAGCTGGCACACTTTTGCATCCTCAGACTTTAATTTGTTTAGTAAAATTTGACTTGCTTTGTCAATTTACCATGAATCAAGTTTCATGATATGGTTTGAAAAGCATAAAATGTAGAAGTTAACAGCTTTTAAATAAAAGCAAAGAATGCATGTGTTATACATTCTATGCCTTGTTCAGAATCAAAAAAAAAAAAACAAAAAAGCTTTATGACAATACCAACACATTAACTAGCACAAGTTTTCAGATGTAGAATTTAGACAGTTTGTCTAAACAGAATTCATGTGGAAAACATTTAGAATTTATATATAAAGACATTCAGTGATCAAAATAAATCAGTGTAACAGCATTCCATACTGGCCCCTGACAGTTTCAAACAAGTAGGCCAGAACATTTTCTTTCCTTGTGTACCAAACTTTAGCATAGTACAATAGCTGTCTTAGAGGAAAATTATCTTTTCCTTTCTTCTACGTGTTCAGTTGCAATCATTGGTGGTATTTATCACTATTTATCATGAACAATCCATTTCACTTGCATCATTTTCCCCTCAAGACAGAAATCACAAACTGGATATTGGGAAGGCCCTCTCACATGTTTGGGACAAGCACTGATTCTGACATCCCACAAGTTTTCCAAGTGCTAAAATGACACTGTAGTTCCATGACAATGTGCAAGAAAATTAATTTCAGGAGAGATCACATGATACCTGCCACCACCTTTCAAGTTCACTGAAAATTGATAGCAAGTGGGCAACGACTCAAAAGAGAAAGATCCGGATTTATGAATCAAGCAATATTTAGAAATCAGTGGTCATTTCTCATCCACAGAATGGAATCAAAGGATAAACAAGCACCTCCTGCTTTGCATTATAGCAGTGGCTGTAGAATAGCTCCATATTTCAATAAATTTTGCTTGATGAATTTGAGAAAATGGGAACAAGGGAAAGTTCTCAAAATAGTACCAGCACTGATGCCCTAAAATTCAATTCAAGACCTGTGGATCACTAAATATAACGCAACCGTGAAAGAATGCATTCAAAACCTCTACTGTAATGTCTGTTTGTACGTGTAAAAATGGCTCTTAAAAACATGTGATTAAAAAACAGACACTATGCAGTCAAAACATCTAACTAAAGTATTATAATATTGGAAATCCTTTAAAATATTTTAAATATTATATATATATATATATGAGGATCTCTCTAAATTTCTAAGATTTCACTGGAGGAAATGAATGTGCGCCTCCAAACATAAAAACTGGAATTACCCCCTTCCCCCCAGTTGCTTTCTTTTATTTAAAAAAAAAAAAAAAAGGCAACCAAGAGCTATTAATTTGAGCCATGGAAGAAAGAAGGGAAATACTTAGCCAACTTTTCCCACACCTTCGCAGCAACAGGAAAAAAATTAATTGCTGCCTATAACCTGCTTAAGTGTCAGGCAAAACGAACTGTGAAAATCTAACTCTCTGGTGACTTCAGTGGGATATCTAGTCAAATGACTATGTTAGGAGACAGGATCAAAACTACAGAGATAAACTAGACAGCAACCAACCTTGTTGATCTTTTCGTTCAGTGTAGTTTTAGACACGAAAACTGGACCATTATTTTGCAACAATACGCATATTTGCCCATATATAAAATAAAGCTAATTTAACTGTGTAAATAGGCCTTTACAGGGTGGATGCTGGTTGCAGAAGAAAGTTTAAATCCATAAATCAGCAGTGTTCTTAGCAATCTCTCTCTCTGCTTTTAAACATTCTATTTGGAAAGTAATTCTGACAATAAGGTAACCAAAGACCATAATTTACCTGGTGTCCTAAGAGTAATAATAATAAAAGATAAATGACTTGTGAGTCAAAAAAACACACTGTAGAGCCTCTTATTAGATAAAAATGCCTCCTTAATATAGTTATCTTATCAGCACTTGAAAATTTTGTTTCTGATTGCCTGGTTCCCCAGAATAGAATAAGACATTATAACAGGTTTCACTCCAAGACAGGGCAAAGCCCTGAAAGGGCTGTGCACCCTTATCAGCAGTTTGATGACACCATCAGCTGTAAGGCTGCTTTTATTGCAAGCAAGAGAGGTTTTTCTGTTGGTTGCAAAGGCGGCACAGATACTCTAAGGTTGCTACAGCAATGTCAAATGTTTCATAACTCATAGCATTTTCTGTTAAGGCCTCAAATGCTTGCAGGATTTTTTTGTTATTTATCAGAAAATATCTTTACCACAAACTGAAGCTAAATCCAAAATGAGTAACCAGGAAAAGGCAAAGGAAATAGCCAAGACCTCAAAACGGATTATGTAAAAATAAAAGCTTGCAAATTGTTGCCCTAAATTACAGTTCTAAGTCGCGATGTACAGCTACAACTGCCATCAGTTCGGCTCTTGGCTGGAGTGAAACTGCTGTGACAACTTCTGCCGCTGACAAGTGTATTGCACTGTCACTTGATTACTGATCAATACATCTGCTCGCCAGTTTAAGTCATCTTAGCTCCTACTTTAATCAATTGGAGCCAACAGTAGCCAGCTCAGCAGTATGGGAAACACTGTACAATTTGTCTCATGGTATCCCAGTCACACTTTCTCTGTAAGGCCTTGAAACACTCTTTAAAAATATTTTGATACATGAGCAGTAAATACAAATAACGCTCTGCCTTATCTATGTACAAAAGTGTAAGTTGAGCTTTCAGTAAAGGACATTGACCTATAACTAAAGTGGGGAATGTTCGTAGAGGTGCCATCCATCTCACACTGAGTGCTTTATGTTTCTCCCTGCTAGAATATTAAACAATGAGAAGAGTAGTGTCTCTAAGGACAATTTTTGGCAAGCATGGTGAATGTGATGTCAGACGGATACAGGCACTAGGATCACACGGTTCAGTCAAAAGAGCAAACATCGGTAAGATGACATAAAAATCTCAAGTGCATGCAGAAAAGCCATCACTGAGAAGCTGGAGTAAATGCAGAGGCCGTCTCACAAATAGCAGTAGCAGGCACAATGTTAACTCAACTGCTTACCCACTAAGTACACCAAGAACCAGGTTAAGTACGAAAAATGAGCCAAGGATGATAAGACTAACAAAATAGATCCATGGCCATTCACATCCTATTGCATCATTTACCTGTAAAATGTAAGGAAATAAGTTATGATACAGTCATTCATTAAACAGCAGAGTCCTTTTTGCAGCTGCCAGATCACGTAGGTTTCAACATTGAAACTTTTGGCTTACTTCATTCCTAAAATCACTGTCATTTAATTTCTTTACTTACCAGACTAAGTTGCATATGTAATGCCTCATAACAGAAGATACAAATTAACATATTTAAGTACAGCAGAATTACCTGTCTTTTTCATCATTTTGCCACAATTGTAGACACGAAGAATATATGCTAAATATGTGTATATTTAAAAGATTTTGGCATTTATCTGTTATTCTCATGAAAGCTACAGAAAACTGTTTCTGTTTTAATTATAGGAGGAAGAAAATGAGTTTCATTAAGAAATGTCATCACAACTGAAGTCTCACCTGTATAAGATAACCTGTGTGTTCATGGCAACTGTATTCAGGACTCTGCCTTCATGATGAAAAAGGTGTATGCTTACCCGCTCAATACACCAAGAACAAGATTTAGTACGAAAAATGACCCAAAGATGACGAGACTGACAAAATACACCCATGGCAATTCAAATCCCATAGCATCATTCATCTGCAAGAAATAAGATGATCTTATAGAGTAGATCACTGTAGTAATAGTAATGAAGAGTCAGAGAAAAAATAATTTAATCATTCAGGTGAGATAGCGTTCTACGCATTCCTTCAGTATTCATTAAAGAACAATATAAGCAAAGGCACTGACGACATTTACTTTGTGTTCCTAATAAATGTCCTAAAAGGAAAACAAATGAGGCAACGTAGCATTCAGATTAAAAATACAAACATAAATAAGCACAGCAACAATTCTGCTCTTTACCTTCTAGTAAAATAGCTGAATTTGAAATATTGTTCAATTAAATGACACAGCGTATACTGAAATTTTAGAATTTTAGATTACATAGCTATATGAATGATCCTTTGAGAAGTGGCAGAAATATATCTCAACAGTACAAGTAATACTATTTTTTCTGTAACCAAAACTTCAATAATTTTTTCCTGAAATACTAAATTTGTATGCAGTTAGTTTACTAATCACAACAGAAACATGAGAATTCATTTGTACAAAAACATGAATGCAAATGAAAAACTAAAATCAATTTTTAGAAATATAGTGGATACAAGTCAATATTCCAGAAAAATTTCTGAACCAAAATTATACCAAAATAAAGTTGTCCCTGGCATATTTTATATAAGATTAAAATGAGTGATCTTTAAGTATATTATTATACACTCGCACAACTTATATAAAGACATTTTCCACTGTCAATTCTTAGAAGCTCATTACACATATCAGGGATTTAAGAAACATACAGAGAAATCTAAAAAGCCCTATTCAGGAAAGAGGGAAAAAAAAAGGAGAGAGAAATTTTGAAGCACAGAAGACGGTTGGTGTATGAAAGGCATTTCATAAGTTACCAGTCACTTTTGACTTGTAATCTCTTGGACATTTCTCTTATGAGAGGGGAATTATTCTGGCTTTTTTTTTTTTTTTTTCATTACATGGGCAAGTTGGCATTAGATTCTTCTAAAGCTGTTTTTTAGCCAGGAAATTCAGCAGACCTAAAAATGATGTGAGGATTACAGACTCGATATATTATTTTGAGACAAGGTTGGACGAGCTTTTTCCTCTTCTGTGAAAGTCACTGTATATCTGTATGTTGCATCTCGAGTTTGCAATTCTACTTTTATTTTTGTAAACACATGAATCAAGTTCAACTTCAGTCCTTAACAGCTCTGTTAGAACATACAGTCCCACTGTAAATACGGGAGCAAACATCTGACAAACAATACTTCTTTATATACATGATGATACAAGTACACGCATTAAGTCTTTGCAGGTTAAGGCCCACAGATACTTTCCTTCCATGGTGAGCTGCCATGACACCCACTATTTTACACTAAACTGGTATTTCCAAGCACTAAAAAAGATGGTTAATACACAGTCTTCATGTTTCTTTTAAAATAATCCCTATGTATATCATCTATTACAAGGCCTTGGTAATTTACAGAGGCATGGAGAAGTAATCTACAGTTAGTAGACTTGCAGGAAAAAGCCAAAAAACTAAAAATGTGTATTTGATTTGGATGTTTTCCCCTCAATTTCAATGAAATTGTATTTTGGGAGAAATTCAAGTGGAGTAGGGCTACAGCCTTTTGGAAAGACAAGAATCATTGCCTTCAATTTAAAAGGACATCAAGTTTCCACTATCCAACCCTACAATGGAATGTTTGTGTGAAAAATAAGCTGGAGATATTTACTACTCCAATCTAGATACTTAAATTCTAATCAAATAATGCATTGTACTATGAATAATATTTTCATTACAGTAATACCAGGGAGGTGATAGTGTAAAAAGAAGCCATATCCATTTGGAAAACTTTAATATTAATTTCAGGGATACTAAGAGGTATTTTCCATAAATATCAACTACAGAAAGATTAAAGAAATCAGTTTATCTTCTGATTGAGAATGGAAGCAGTTTAATTAGTATGTGACCACAGAAAGATCTTTCTCCTCAGAAACAAGGCATTTCAGTTGAAAAGATTAATGCTAACTTCTCACCTGAAGTACAGAATAAGAAATTAAATGGAAACAAATTCTAGATCCATTGTAAGTTGTAACTAAGAAGCATAAAACAATAAAACTCCTTAAAATATGTTATAAATAAAACTAAATTGTCTTGCACATATGAAGTCTCAAATCCTCAAACCAAAAGCCTTGCAAAAATCCCACCAGCCCTGGCTCATTGATGTACTACATCTCTAATGCCTATCGCAAACACGTTCCTATGTGCCATCCCTCTTGCCCTTCTCTGTGTCTTTTCCAAATTTAATGTTTTAATTCCATTTCTTAGTTTGCATGTTATGTCACCAAACAACAGGTTAGATGCTAGGAAAGACAAAATGAGTATTTTTCATATCATTTAATTTTGTTTCACAGGAGTGAAAGGACATCTCTGGCAACATCTTAAAATGACTAAGAATTACAAACTCAGTCTCTTGAGGGGTCCTTCAGAAATCAGTGTTCTGTGAAATTAGAGTGATCCTGCTTTACTGCTTTTTTTTTTCTTTCAAGTCTGCACTGTAGATTAACAAACCCTTAGATCACAAACTATTCATTCTATTCATTTTACAGCATACCAGGCAGCTTTTCAAAGTCTGCTAGCTTCAAAGATTGTGTCCTGATATATTCTTGGCTGAAGTGGAGTTAACTTAAAGCAGGCTTAAAAGGGGCTGTGCTTGAAGCATAGCAGCCTCCAGACTGGTTTGTAAAAACATGTGCTTTTATCTTCATTCTTCTGTGGGTTCTGGAGTTGCAGCATAAATTCCCTGGCGCTCTCCTGGTTCGCCAGGCTCACTTTTATTCTTCTTCTGACATAGAAACATGCCCAGATATGCACTAGTTGTGTGTGAACTCTTGGATCACTGCTCTGTTAAGCATCTCAGCTCATCGGCAATTAGTAAAACAACTCTATGGCTGGAGCATTAAGGCTAGCTAAAGAGAAATACAACCCCTGAAGAAGTGGAAAAATTTGTTTACAGTAACTACAGCCTCATAACTGGTCAACTTTCAACTTGGCCTCCATCATCAGTAAACACACTTAATATGTCATGTTCTGTATAATACACACAGAGATGAGCCCTTCAAGTTAATCTTGTAAGAAATGGCTTCAGTTTTATTAATTTGCTTTTATCTACCCAAACAGATCTTTCAATCATTTTTAACTGCTGTTAGCTACTATAGCATATAATCATTTATTTCTGAAAGATGAATAAAAAAAAAAAAAGGAAAGTTTGGTCCAAATCATTACCTTAGAGGTGCTTCTTTTAAGCTACATTTTAACATGAAATTGAATTCAAGTGATCAACACCCAAAATTCAAAAAAATCAAGTTCATGGCTCTTAAGCGTGATTTATGCAATATACTGTCATCCAGAATTTCTATTGCTCTTTCTCTAGCTGGATATCGTGTGTTAAATTTCTGGTTACTTAGTCATCAAAGGCTGGGAGTACAACGCAGCGAGCACAGCAGTGCCTTTGGGGATGAACTGCCTTGTTTCACTCGAGACTCCCTTAGATGACCTGGGAGCCATGATGACAGATACCCAGAGAAGAATTAAAGCTAGTCTCACTACATAACCAGCAAATGCATACAGAAATCAAAATTTTGTAAGATTTCCCCAGCATATTCCCTCAAATATCTTCATGTTGTCTATTGAAGATTTGCAGCTAATCTACACAAGGGCAAGGGACTGCCAAGCATCCTTTGTCTTCTGTCGGAATACAAGCTGAAATTCCTTGCTGACAAGTACAGTTTGGATTCAATAAGCAGCCATTCCTTCCTGGAGCTCTCTAATATCACTTAGCTCAATCTATCTCTAGATCATTCAATTCAAGATTTTAGAATTTTGGTGCTTATTAGAGTGTTAGTTGTAGTTTTTTGATTTTTTTTTTCATAAGAGATTCCTGCTTATCACCTGACGACAATTTGGATAATGCCTCAAATGCTGTCTGAAGAATTTGCTTATGGGCTGACAGTACACTTTGTGCACAGTCAGAGGGTGGTCTTATGAGATATATTTGCAAAATATTTGTTTGTTCTTTCAAGTGTATTATATTCCCTAACAATTCTTTTTAGTAGGCTGTCCTTCAAGATTCTTAAGCACAGAACATACTAAAAAGTGTCATGATCATTTGATTTCTTGATTATTGATATTTTGAAAAAAAAAAATTAAGTCAGTCATTTCTCTTAAGGAATGGTATACTTCTAGTATGCATCCTTGAGAGAATATCTTGTTAAAAAAATAGTATTTGCATTAATAGGCAAGAGCATCTAAGACAGCATGTTCCATTACCTGGCAATGCAAGCCTGAGGGTGCATCCCCCCACCCCTCTTCTGCCCTAAAAAATCACTAGATAAACCTGACTGGTGCTTTCAGGGGAATGACAGTGACTTAGAAAGGCATTAGCTGCTAGTATAACTGCATCTCTGCTAATGATCTGTCATGCCAAGCAGCTTGACTCTCACAAGAGGCAGCCTCTACTTTAAGCTACAATAGTTAGCATGTACATAACTACCACCACTACAGAGAAAAATAATTTAATACTCTAATAGATTTTGTAATTTTTGAGTGCTAAGGTAAATTGAAGAGGAGGCAAAGACCACTAACCTCTCAGCTTTAGCATGTGAGCTAGAATGTTAAAGTGCTCAGGTACAGGGGAGCTGCCGTGTTGCCAGCACAAGGGCTGCACTGGGCTCCAAAGCTAACGGCACAGGGCTGCAGCTGGAGCTAGAGAGCAAACAGACAGCGATCTGACTGGGAGCCAACAGGGGCCTGATATAAATGGAGATGCACAGATGTGCATCCACAAACATATTGCATTCCTCTGGAATACATATGCTGCACTGGCTGGTGAGAACAGCAAGGACACTAACCCTTAACCTCATATTGCAAGTCCAGAATTTGCCAATAAAATTCAGATTTTTCAATAGATGAAGTATGTACTACACACTAGGCTGTGGGTTGCTGATAGATTAAAGAAGTGGCCAGACACATGGGAATTGGATGCAAATTGGCAGGTAGCAGAATGTCCAATGCAGTCACCAGAATCCAAAGGATGCCCAGCAGTAGCAGGATCAGGTCTGCAGTCCATACTGGGTGTTCAGAAGAGGAAGATCAGTACTGAAGTTTGGGGAATTCTGAAGCAGAGTTTACTGTTGCTGGCCAGGTGCTAAGGAGCTGCGCTAGTGAGAGCTCCTGGAAGCTGTCACTTTCAGCTGTCATTCTTGCTAGCAGAATGCCACATAACAAGACACAAAATATTGCACATATTTCACCCACTCAGCTTACACCTGCTAGCAAGGCAAGCCTACATAGCTTATTTTACTGTTCACATAGTGAACTAATGGAAATAAGAATCTTGTGCCATTTCTAGTATTTGCGTTTATATTTTGCTTAAAGCTCATCCTCTATGGGTCTCATCAACAATTTCTAATGCAACGTAGGGGAGATAACACAAAAGCCTTACACTTGTGGGTGTGTATATGTATAATATACGTGTGCACATATCTATATATACACATATATAAGGCTTCCTTTGGTTCTTCAACTGTTTTATTAAAATCTGATATATTCTTAATATTTTATTACTGAAACTAAATCTTTCCTTTAACTAGCTAACAACTGCTAAATTTACTTCAAGGGATTGAAGGGAGGAAGCTAAATTTACTTCAAGGGATGTAAAACATCGTTTCTCCTGTCCAATGAAGTCAACTTGACAATGGGCAAACTACTGAAAGAATCCAGGTCCATAACTTAATTATAGAAATGTATGTTAAGAGAGATTCAAAAGTAGGTAGGATATCTGACTTGCATTACCTTACAGCATTATTGAAATTGAATGAATATTGGTATCTTTGCACCTAAAATGACTTTGGGAAGTTACTAAAGAGAAATACATGAAATAATTCAGGTGTGCAGTTTTTTCAGTTTTGAGCTTTCTTTCAAAATAGTTTGACTGTGACAATTACCAGAGTACTTGGTCTTTCTGGGGTGATGCTGATAGAAACTTCACCAATCTTGCGATAGCTCATCCCTTTTTAACAGTTTCCTTATAGGGAAGTTAAGCAGTTTTCTTCTTTCATAATAATTTTCCAGTATTCAAACCATTAGAGTTATATTTGCTATAAGGCCCTGATTGCTGCAAAGACTTACTGCTGAGTACTAAGAAGTACAAAATACTCACACTAATTTTCTGCAATTATATTAGGAAAATCAGAAATCCAGAGTTTTGCGGTTCAATTTTTGATTCTGGCCTAGACTTCCAGTATGCACTTGGACAAGTCACATCAGATATATAAGTGCTTAAATACACACATAGGCACCTAATGCCCTTTGACTGGAACGCAGCTAGCCAAAGCGCCTATTTAGGTGCACCTTTAAAAGTCTATGTGTTCTTTTTCTCTATTTCATATTTATAAAATGAAGATGGATATCTGTGGTTTCCCACTCCAGCTATGTTGCAAGATCATGGCAGCCTCATACCTTGATGCTAAAGTAGTATTTAAAGGTAGGGGCTTACACAAGCAGCAGAAGCCTTTGAATATCTTTTGCCACTCCCATGGAAACAATGTGGGGCTTACAAAGCTTATGAGCTTTTTTGTTTCTGTGTTTAACAAATATTTTTTGGTTCTCAAGGCAAGCAATGACAGCTGAGAGCTCGTCTGGGTCTAATTTATGTTAATGTTGTGAAATATTTTACAAAAATTTTGTAAAAAGACAGCTCTTAAGCTTAATCAGAAAAGACATACTTAAGAACTGTAGGCTTGCATGAAACATGCTGGTTCGAAGGACATAAATATAATATTATATTTATCCAAATGGAATAGGCAAAAACACACACATGAAAAAAATCACATACCAAGTAAGCAGTGAATAATTTGTTTCTAAAGGGTCTTTTTAGCCTGAGGAATCCACTAAGATGATGTGACTGGAAAAATAAGGCAGCTGGGCTCCTTTACTGCAAAACTCACCAAGATTTCTTGTTTATGGTGTTAATAGTTTATTTCTCATCTGAGCATTGAAGCTTATTTAAGAACAGCCAAAGCTCAATGTTTTATGAGGTTACTTACCCAGTATAACACATCAGTCCATCCTTCCATGGTTATGCACTGGAATACAGTCAGCATTGCAAATGCAAAGTTATCAAAGTTGGTTATGCCTCCGTTTGGTCCAACCCATCCACCCTTACATTCAGTGCCATTCATGACACACTGACGTCCATTCCCTGAGAATGCACAAGGTGCTGGGTCTTCTTCAACTAGTATATCTGAAAATTGACAAGGACACAAACACGCACGCACACTCAGAACTCAAGTTTTTGTGAATTAACTCTTATGTGTGGAAAAAAAAATCAGAACACAAAATACTTCAAGTAGTTAAACAGTAAAAAGAAATATGATTACAGTTGTAATAATACAATATAACAATTACTTTAGAATCCTCCCTGGCTGTTCACTTTGTTTTCACTGCTCTTTCTTCCCTTCATTACACCTCAAATTAACATATTCCTTCCTTTCACCATGAAAGGGTCCTAGGCTAATGCCTACCTTTAGTCCATTCATTTCAAGTTTAGCTATAATGAAGCTAGCCTTACCCTTCGAATAAGGCCTCTCCCTCACAACATTTCAGTCCTTTGAAACTCAGAAACCAAATGCTTTGGTTGCATCATTGTGACTTGAAAGAGGAAAGAATTAAGTCCTTAGCATAGTTAGCAGCATCATGACTTACCTGAATCAATAAGAAAACAAGATTTGTGCATTTTTCCAATAAAAAGTTCCAATCCTATAATAGCATAGATTATGATTACAAACAATACCAAAAGGGCAATATGGAGCAGGGGGACCATGGCTTTTATAATGGAGTTCAAGACAACTTGTAAACCTGGAAGAAAAAAAAAGACACAAGGTATGAACAAGACTTCAATGCCTTGTCTCATATTGATCAAAAAATCTTTCGTACTTACGCATATCAAAACTTAATTATTTCCTCAGTTAAATAAGGCTTATGTGGAAGATGACAATGCTTGAAATGTGTCTGAGAAATGGGGAGGAAGGTGTTTTGGTTTTGTTTGTTTTTTTAATTAAAGAAAGAGGTTATAGTCAGTGTGTGGCTGCAGGTTATTTCATATGACCTTTAAAAGCCATGTGCTACAACTGTGACTTTCTTACAAGTCCAGAGAATAGGTACACTTACACAAATGCAGAATTGTATCTTTCACCTGGAAAGACATCTAGAATCTTGCTGCATGGGAAAATACATCTTTAAGCTAAATAAACTTACACTTTAGTTATTTATTCTTCACATTTTTCAGACTAACATGTTTTCTCATCTTCTCCCCTTAATTACAAATCTAGTTATTTTTTATTCTTACTAAAGTAGTAAATCCCAGACTAATTATGTTAACAGCAACAATAAAAAATGGCTTTTTTTTTTCAAAAACATTTATTTCCTTCCTGGCTTTTCATGAGAAAGCTTCCTTCTATCACAACCATTTCCACATAGTAGATAGATGTAATACACACAGGGTTAAGATTCTTCTCTCAAAATCTATTGAAAAGAGCTGAACTGTAAGCCATGAAGAACTTGTTCAGCACAAATAATGTCAGTAATTAATAATGCATGGAAATAAAATAGAAAAAAATAGAAAACTCGATTGCTTTTTTTAAAATAGTATTGCTCTACTTTTCAGGTTTCTTAATTTATCTGTTGGATATATCAAGATTAACAGAAAGCATTTATGTGGTATCAAAAGGGGCTATCAAATATGAAATGTGTAATGTGCTTTGGCATATACTTACCAACATATAAACTGTTTTAGGACCACCTACACCTTTATATCTCCAGGATTTTTGGTGAAAAATAAAATCTGAATTTGAATTTTCTGGTGCACATGCATTTTAACATGCAATTTACTTTTACGTAAAGCTTCCAAAAAATCAAGTGCATTCCCTTGTCTGCTTACTGAACTGTGAAAGAAGATCATACACCGAATGAATTCACAATCCCCAGTCTGAGATGAAAAAGGATACCATTCATCTTGAAACTCACTTTATCTGCATAACCACAGAACAACAACCAGCTTGATAGTATTACATTTATGCTCGTGCCTGGAACAAGAATGTTTAATAATTTAAATCGTTATAGTGTGAATTCCAATTGAATTAAATAGAGAAGAGCTTACTGGGCACTCCTGATACAAGCCGGAGAGGTCGCAATACACGAAAGGCTCTTAGGGCTTTGACATCAAAGCCACCAGGTTTGCCACCTGAATGACTGCCACCTTCTGTTTCTTTGGTTAATTGTTCCAAAATTACACTAAATAATCTAGAAAAGGAAATGAAGAGAAAGGTCATTATCATGCATCTATCATGCAATCAAAGATACTAGTAAGTTACCTGAACAGCAGATAATTCTTATATGTTCTTCATCTGTGAAAATGACACATATACTTGAGGCTTTAAATCATAACAGGAAGAGATATGAAGTACAGGAATTTCTAATCCCATCAGAGAGGGATGATCACACAGTATCCAATAAATTAGTATTCTGCTAGTACACAGTCTCTTCTATTTTTAAATACATGAAGTTACTTTGCCACTTCTCTTTGTTCAAGCATTTCAAATGTAAGGTTTGGAGAATTAGCCTTCCTCTTTAGAACATGAAATTGATAATCACAAGCAACCATCTGTTTTAATTTATATGGAATATATGAACTCCAAGTGTCGCCACAGTTCAATATTTAAAACATAGTCAGCAAAAACTGAATATATTAAAAATAATTAGAGTCCAACTTTTAATAAAGTCCAAAAGATCTCTTACTCATAACAGCTTTGAGGATAAAAATATTCCTAGATGAGTCACTTAATATATTGCATTTCTTGACTGAAGAAATGAGCCAGTCATTCATTTAAAACAGTTGGAAGACAAGAATTTTATTTTTCTTTCTCACTTTTAACAGGAATTCAAAGTGACCCAAGCAGTTAAATTTCAAATAATCTTGGGTTTTATTTTATTTTAGGATCTGCATTTCAAGTAGCATGGTTTTAAGACTGCAGGTCTGGACCATTCAAACTGCTTTGACTATTTTATCCTTGGCAAACAGCCTCTTATAGCTTGCAGATACATATTTCTTAACTTGTAAAAATGAACTTTTAGTGAAAGGATTATGAAGTCAAAAATTGATGATGTTACCATGTGCTTTATACTTGTAAAGGACTCTTGAAAGATACAAGTTTTTGATTTTGTCAAGAAAGATTTGCACAACTCTGGTTATAGAATATCTAACATGACAGAGTTGCTAGAAATCATGCAGCCTTTCAAAGTGTGCCCAAGGTAGATTATTGAAGGCTTTCCTCTTCCCCAGTAAGCAGTCAATCTGAGTCAGTCAATTCCCATCATCATCATTCCTTCTCATTCTCCTCCAGAATGAAGTGAAGCCACAAGGAAGGAGAATGATAGGGCTCTCAGAAGGAACACCGGTCCAGCAACCCACCTACTGTTGTAGCTGGAGAAATCCTGGCATTTACTTCTTCGGGTCCTGATTCAACAGCTTAACTTAACAGAACCATAATTCTAAAAAAAATGAGCCTTCTCAATGAGTTCAGAGTGACTGTTCATGTTCTAAAGGCAGACATCACCTAACAGACTTCTGAGTCAATCCTGAATTAAGAGAAACCACTTTCAGGCTGTCAGTCCAAACATCATTGAGAGAATTAATGGGCTACAGGTATAGAAAAGGGCTGTGAAAGCATCCCTTTTAGTCTCTTACTGTTTCACGGGAATCAATGAAAATGATGTGGCAAAGAATGCAGGCCCAGGCACTTGGTAGGTTCCTTAAGTAACTCATGTTCTGACTGGTTTTAGAGAGATGTGACAAAGGAGAAAAAAGCATGACATGCCCAGCTCCATCTACAGCTCTGTCATTTGATGCTAACTCCACAAATCCATTAAGAGTGTCCAGAGCCTTGCCTTTTGTATTGTTGTTGGTTTTTTTTTTTTTTTTTTTTGGGGGGGGGGGGCGGGGAGCAGTACTTGCCAATTTCTGTTAAGTTTCTGCTGAGAAAGCCCACAAAGCAAATTTTATCTACCATGCTGAGTATAGGGCCTCATGGCAGCCCTTTTGAAGCTATAAAAATACACAATAAAATTTCACACTGACACTAGTCAAATAGAATCAGATCCAGAACTGGGCCTTCTCTTCCAGATTAATTAAACGGATCCATGCTTGCTTACTTGCTTATGTGTTTTTCTACTAATTATCTTAAAAGAGTCCAGTGCAGGAGCAAGAATATTGATCATAGAACTGAGTCAGTGCCTTAGAAAGGGACCACTTGTCTTCCAAGTCAGACTGATGACAGCCAAGAATATAATTCATGCTCCAAAACTGCTCTCTTAAGCTAAGATTTAAATCTTAGTGTGGTATTTTGAGTATCTGATAAAACACAGTCTTTTTTCTATTTTCTATGGATTCAGTGCAAGCATTTCATAAGCTTTCCATATAACTAAATTCAGCCTCTAATAATGTCTGCTTTATGAGTTAACAGAAATTTTTTAGTTATCATGTATTTAGGACAGAGCCAAGGATAGAGGTCATGTTAATTAGACTGCTCCAGGGTTATGGCAACTCCATGGTCACTTGACAAAAAGTAAGAGGTCAATTCAAGTGACTGCCTGGCAAGAGAAAAGAGCTTTTGTTTGTGCTCTCTACACCTACCCACCAAGCTTCCCCTTCAGGCACAGAGTCCAATCTGTTGAGAATGACTTGACCCGATGAAGGACCTATTTATGTACAAATTTTATCCTGGATAAGAACTGCTTGACTGCCAAGCAACTAGCCTATATGCTACCTTCTTGGTAACTTTTACTATCTCAGAATTAATTTTTTATAAATTAGGCATTCACACATTTTATAAAACTTCACAAAATTTAATAACGCTTTACTATAAATTTCTTTAATTTGTATCTTTTCTCTACCTTCCTAATATAATGACATGTTAAGGGCAGTAAACTCTCAAATTCCTGGTCCTTTCTAGCTACAGCTTGATTTTAAAAATAAAGTTAGAATGGCACATTATGTGCCAAAGTCTTCTCAGCAAGTCAACCACAACACAAAAGTTACTTGTAGAGAATGTCCTGGATGTACTATCTATCAATAATACATTCCATTAGACATCCAAAATCTTTTAACTAAGCATTACAGTACTGTAAAATACTTGTTTCAATATTATCTCCTTCATATTTACAGAATTACAATCTATACGTAAGATTAATTCTCTTAATAGCTAAAGGTAGGATGTTGTAGTCAACAAGCACAGTAACTGAACCAAAGTTGTTGGCACAAACAGCCAGCTGCTTCATGGATCACAAGCACATTCACAGTACAAGGGCAGCACATTGCACTCCTCATGCTTCCATGACCTGCATAAGGCCTGCGCAGCCCCTCCTCAGAGGAACAGGACAAAACCTCCAGGCTTCATTCTGTTGTTCAGAGATGAGAAGAAGAAAACAAAAAAAACAGCCAACAAAAAACAGTGCAGCGCATTTTTAGCATAAATTCTTCTCCAGGCAAGCCTTGAGCTTATACGTCAGACCTCAGGAAGGTCAAGGAAGCGCTCGGTCCCACTCGCTCTCCGCAGACCATTCTCCTCCACAGCCTGTGGTTTTTTCCAGAGCTCTATGTAAAATAACCGAACTCTGCACCACCTTCACTATAAGCACAGGAAAAAAGGGGACCTAACATTGCCTGGATCTAACAAAATAAACCTTTATTCATAAAGAAAGACAAAAGGGATCATCAGGGAACACTCAGGAGAAAAATATTCAAAGGACAAAATCTGGAGAACATCCATCTTGCTGGCGTGTTTTTTTTTTTTTTTTTTTTTTTGGGGGGGGGGGGGGGCAGAAGAAGTCACTGGGAACTTCTGACAAAGCCAATGCAATATGGCCCACAGCACCTATAGCCTGAAAGCTCCTAGGACTTGATTTTGAATTCTTCCCTTATATTCTATGCTCTAGCCAAAAAGACCTATATCTACCATTTGGTGAAGAAGGTTTTGAGATCTTTTCATTATGAAATATGTTACTTACCCTACTACTACTATTACAAAATCCAATAAATTCCATCCATTTCTTACATATGCGTTGGGGTGTAATAATAATCCGTATGCTATAATCTTCAAAAATGTTTCAACTGTAAAAATTATCAGGAAGGCATATTCTACTTTTTCCTGTAAAAGACAAGAAAAATGCAATGAAAAAGGAAGCAATGTAATAACCATATTTCTAATTAGAATTTCTTGTAAACAAGCAGGCATATTGATCAGGATTAAGAAGATATAGTACATCATTCTAGTTTGTTTTATGAGTTTTAATTGAGTAACATTTAACAATAGTTTTACTGACAAGGTTATAATTACATGATAATTTTCCTGTTTTCACATTCCTTGAGAGAAAGGCTCTGTTTCTGCAAACAGGTAAATATACTGTACCTGCACTTAAGCACATGGTCCCACGTAGATTTCAAGAGCTACATTTGAGCTGGAATCAGTGTCATCAAACACTAAGGAACTTCCAAAAGCAAAATATTTTCTAGCTCTACTTTGTTTTTAATTTTACACTTTCTTTCAACCTTTTTGTCCTGACATACAATTTCATATTGATTTCTTCCTCCTTGTACAACACAAGAATTTCTTTAGATAATCCTAGTACAGTTGAAGGTGCAAGGTAGCAACATCAGCTTGTATAATTTATCACATTTGCATCAGCGTTTTTTTTTCCTCCAAACACTTAGTTTCTTTATTTTACTAATATTCAAATCTTAGAGTTATATGTAGAAGCTCTTTTCATAGCTAGCTAGATGATGTACTTTTGTGGCTTCCTCTATAACACTTTTGAATTTTGATAAATTGTAAAAAAGCATTGCTATCAAAATAGATCAGTTAATGCATTTCTTTTTACCTTCAGAAATCATCATTTCACAGCCTGCATAATATTTTGCTTAGTTATCTGTTGCTATGCAAATATTAGAGCATATTAGAGCAGTTACTTTGCAAATATTACGCAAGACAGTCTTTTAGCATATATGTAGAAATATGTATATTTATATATGTGTGTGTGTATATATATTTTTATATATATATATAATTGTTTAGGAATTCATGGATGCTATTTCACTAATCAAATACCACGTTGATTATTTGGAATTTAAACTGCTCAGTGAGAATTACAATCATAGACTCAAGTAACACACAAAACTAGGTATCTGCTATAGATTTGTTACACAGCATTTGCACTATCAGACAAAACCAAATAAAGAACCTTGACCATTCACAGTTTACAGGAAAGATCCTGTGCATGTCCGCATTTGGAACGTGAGGTTTCTTTTCTTATGAAAAGGCCATCAGGTGTTGGTTACCGCCCCACCCAAATCTCACATTAGTGCATTTAATAAGTGGCATAAGTTGTCAAGAAACTATGTACTCCCAACGAAGGCCCTTGCTCCAACATATGACAACTGGGTGAGAGATGCTGTTTCTCCCTAGTACAAAGCACGGTCCCCGGATCTCATCTCATCTGTTCATTTCAGTTCCATTCACCTGCCTTTTCCAAATTTCAAAATCATCCCTTCCATTTAACTATCAACTTATCACCAAACTGGAATGACTCCTGGACAATAGGAGGAAAGGGAACAAACAGAAGCAATGTGAGCAACTTGTGCACTGAGAGACATCAGAGGTCTTGGGCTATAGGGGACCAAGGAGGTTATAATAATATGAGTTACTACAAATCCTGAGAAACAAAATGTAGAAATGCTGGAATTCAAGTAAGTACAACTATGGATGCCTTCCACAAGAAGGGCTATTTCTGTGTCTCCGCATATAACTAAGTCTGTGACTCGAATACAGAAAGATAAACAATTTAAGACAACATAAAAAAACACAAAAATATTATAGCTGGCATTTGCTGCAGGCAAAATGCATATCAGTTATCACAGTAGTAAAAGAAAAGGTGAAACAAAAAAGATGAGGATTTTTAATATATGCAAATCTGAACAACTGTTTCGCATGATAGGAACATAGGATTGAATAGGTCCTTCTGGGCCAAGACGACCTCACGGCCATCCTGTCCAGTGTCCTGCTAACACATTGCACACGTTACATCCCACCACTGCTCTCCTTTGGAACAAATGCCAGTTCCTTTCACTAGGATATCTCCCTGCCTTCTAATGGCCAACAGTATGAGTACAGTTACCTATATCCACTACACAGGCAACAATCAAAAGCCCTGATGTCTACACATCAGGGCTGAATTCTGCCAAAATTTCCATCTCTTCTGTGAAAGGATGGAAAAGTTTTCACCCATCATTGTTTCCCATGGTAAAGCAACCGTATACCCTGTTTCCAGAATTTCCCATAGGTATGTACATTCATAATGGTTAAAAGACAGAATCACAGATATAGGCTGCTAGCTGAACCAATCTCGCAAGGAATAGATGCTTAAGAAAAAGAAAAAAAAGAAAAAAAGAAAAAGAAAAAGAAAAAAAAGAAAAAAAAGAAAAAGAAAAAAAGAAAAAGAAAAAGAAAAAAAAGAAAAAAAAGAAAAAGAAAAAAAGAAAAAGAAAAAAAGAAAAAGAAAAAAAGAAAAAGAAAAAAAGAAAAAGAAAAAAAGAAAAAGAAAAAAAGAAAAAGAAAAAAAGAAAAAGAAAAAAAAAGAAAAAGAAAAAAAGAAAAAGAAAAAAAGAAAAAAAGAAAAAGAAAAAAAAGAAAAAGAAAAAAAAGAAAAAGAAAAAAAAGAAAAAGAAAAAAGAAAAAGAAAAAAGAAAAAGAAAAAAGAAAAAGAAAAAAAGAAAAAGAAAAAAAAAGAAAAAAAGAAAAAGAAAAAAGTGCCCCATGGCAATTCAAGAGGCAGATTTCCGAGGAAGTCTTCAAATAAAGGAATCCAGAAATTATTAAATTATTATCTGCCTGCATGTCTGCAACCAAGGAAACCTATTATTTTCCACACTATGCTTTTTCTTTCTTTCTTCCTCTAGTCCATCATTGCTCTCTTCTTCCTTTCATCTTTTTCATTGTTTTTCTCATGCCTTTTTTTTTTTTTTTTTTTTTTTTTTTTTTTTTTAAATCGTGGCTTGCCTTTTTTGCAGAGGCAGGAGGAATGATTTGGCCCAGTCGCTAATAACAGTATCCAAAGTACAGGCTGTGCTTTGCTCACAGACTGTTTAGTAAGTGGGCAGCCAACAGATGTTCTAAGACAAACTGCAAAGTTGACAACCTGCTCCCCCTCAAGAAGGTACTGGCAGTCCTCAGACACTCTGCAGCTTCTTGCCAGTCAGTACAGACATCAATCTTCTCCTCTCAAACGTAGATATGTCCCACTGAATCTACCATCCCATTTCAGTATTACCAAAAAGGCTGAAGAGGAAGGTTTGCAGTAAAATGAACTAAGCAGTAACAGGTTAAGTAAGAATATACACAGAAAACTGTTTTAACAGTTTGAGATATATACTTATCTACTTTTTTACCTGTCTTTACAATGGGTAAAGCCACACCTGCACATTCTTACTCTGTTCACATTGAAAAGGTCTTTAAGCAAATACTTGATTCTGACAGAAAACATAGGGGACCATTAAAAAAAAAATGACTGAACTCTAAAAAGAAAATTTATATTCAACAGAGAGGCAGAGCTAATTCTATCTCTGAATAAATTAATTGAAGCTTGTTGACTGACTTCATTCCACAGAGAGCAGGGTCCTTTCTCTTTATTCTGCAGAGGTAGGATCCGATTCCTGCAAGGTATAACTGACACTTCTGTCAACATGGAAAAGACTGATGAGAGCTGTTTTGATACTGAATACAACAGATATATCTATTTTTTGACATTCTGTATAATAGTACCAAACCAAGTCTACCTTTAGCCATTGGGTTTCAGCATGATCATTAGAATTTTTTTTTCTCTGAAAAGACAACACTCCTGCTTCCTTATTTTAACTAAACCATCTTAGCAGAAACTCCATTGCTCAGGAAGAAATTCCACACACCCCCTTCCAGCCAGATGGTGTATATTAGTCATCATTTATTATCTTTAAATTTTAAAAAACCCTGATATAGGCAAAGCTATTGCTGTATGTTGTAATGTGAAACACTGAAATTCAGCAATTAACTTTAAGATGTCTCACAGGAAAATTGTTTCAAAACTACTTTAGTTTTCAAAACTCTTATCACATCCTGCAGTTAAGAGTTTCTCATTCAAATTGCCTACTATCCAGACACCAGAGATCTAGATTTCTGTTAACTAGCAAAAATACATTTTTGCATCCATATACTCACACACACATATCAGAATGCAAACGGCTCACTGGGTGAAGTGACTCGCTTAAACTAAGCTGATCAATTTTGTGCAGTTCAGACGTACACGAAAGAAAAACAAATGATTTTATATTCCTGCTTGGGGAGGGGTTTACAATCAATCATGTGCTAGTAAACAAGACAAGCAACTTGCTGATGCACATATGTAGCCACAGATCTTGTCGACAAAGAGCTTATTTTTTCAAGTTATAATATCTGTCATTTTGAAAAGACAGCATTTACTGTAAGAGGAAAAAATAAGCAAGTCTGAAATTTCAGAATATAATAAGATCATTTGATTTTTCAAATCAAATATCTAACTCCTTGTTAAAATCATTTATGAATTGCATGAAAGCAATACTAAAAAAATGCAATGGAAACATTGCTTTTTCCAACACTTAAAATGCCCTTTTCACATTTAAACGCTATAAAATACACTATTATAAAAGCAATAAAGCTCTTTGTCCCTTCAAAGACGAAGAAATAGTTTTCTTCCTGTATTAAACTTAGAAATCGCTCTCCCTTTTTTAGAAGAATTAGTTGAATTACTCCCATTATCACTCAGGTATTGGATACTAACTCTTAAGTAAACCAGCTCTTCACATTTGCTGTGGCAACCTAGGTAAGCATTCAGAAATAATGATTTAAGGACGTGTGTTATGACCAATCTAGCTGAACTGTGTTCTATCTTCCTGATCAGCCGTGTTCTCCCTGGAGGAATGCGGCCAGTGCTCAGCTATGTCAGATGCCCCAATTAATGTCTGTAAGAGCAGCTTCCATCTTATCACAGAGGAGCTCCACAGCAAAGCTTAAAAAAGAGGGGGGAGGGGGAATCATTAATGGATAAGAAATTATAATTCTAATGATATTTCTATCTAAACTCTGCTTAACATGGACACAGACCCCCTGCTTCCATAAGTTATGTGCACATGATACTCAATGTACTTGAGACCATTTTATGTTTCACTGGCAATGTCTCCTGGCCATAAATTTCTCCAAGGAAAAAGCATCCCCACATTGTCCGAGCACCAAGAGCTGACTTGAACTGATGCCTTCAGTTGTGCAGAACACCTGAGGCCTAAAATTCCAGTGAGGAAAGGAGATGGCTGATGCAGACTGCACACATGGATTCCATTTTTGGTGGCTCAGTACTCTGCTCCTGATTTATCAGCAGTATTCTTCCCTAAATGCTAACTGCTGAACAGATGCTATTACAAAAAAGACACCTCATCTGGAAGTATATGCTGAAGAAAAGAAATGTTTTAGAAAGTTATGGACAAAGAGCTGAGCTATTGTTTCTCAAAATTTGTAGATTTGGAAGACTGCAGGAGGAAAATCACTGAGAAGGCTATGCTATGATAGGGTTAATTTATATTACGCTTTTATGCAGTAAGAAACCTATCTGAGGAAACCCAGAGAACATATTTGCTAACCATTCTGATTTTATGTATTAGTCAGAATATTAGTCTTTAATTTTATCTAGTTTAGATTTTCTCAAACTAGCTTCTACAACAGGCTCTGCCACAGTTGTAACAGTCTTGAAGAAAACTGAAGTGAAAACATTAGCTTACATTTAAAATCCAGGCAACTTTGGGCAGGACTTTGGCATTAGGCCTAGAACAATTTTTAGCTTTCTAAAACTCTTTATAAGACACCATCATAATATCACAGACCCAGATATTTAGGCTGTTAGTACTGATACATGTGAAAGCAAGTTTGATGCTTAAGCAGTCAGTACCATGCACAAACTCTATGATTACTAGGTACTCCTGACAGAACAGTTGCTATACGTTTTAAAGATTCATAAAACAGTCTGATATAAATCTGAAGTGATTTTGCATTCCATAGGAGTACTAACACGAAGTCTCACTTGCAGATTTTTCACTATTTACCGAAGAGGACACAGAATCTTTTCATACCATTTGAACCATGAATTCACAAATATTTGACCCAATTTCACAACTTTGATCAAAAACAATTCCCCTATCTAGAACTCAAATAGGCACGTAACAGAATGAGCAAGAGGAAATCTCAAAAATACTGGGCACAGTAAATGGACAAAATGGATGTGTAAGCTGCCTGCTGAAGTGTAATTGAGGGCCTTAAACTCCCTTTTTGACCAAAGCAGTCTGAACTCCCATTTGAGTAACTTATGTCACTCAGATAGCATCTTGTATCTTCAAAGACTGCTTTAGGCAGCACTAATGCTTTTGCTTTTATCTGACAGATATTCTGGTTACCAGAAATAAGTGATTAAAAAGCTCATATTACTTCTACTGACTTTTTTTTTTCATTATAACCTATAACCACATTCTCTATATGTGCTGTAAGCATACATTTCATCTTTTTTTGAGTGCAATTTCTTCTTTACCATCTACTGAAAAAATTATCAAGAAAGGAACCTGATCAAGAAGGTATTTCTCAAAGAGAAGGAATATTTGACCTGTTTGCATATAGAATATATGCAACGTTGCAGAAACAGTAATAGGCACTGAGTGTGTGAGCTCCAGTTCTGAATCCATCTCAGATTCAACTCCTACTGAAGAGCGAGTGCAGTATGCCAAAAACTGAATTGCACAAGAGAAAGCAGGGGAAGCAAGCAATAAATAACTGGAATGCAACTGGGGTGCCTTCCTGGTGCCAGCTTTTTTAATTGGTGACATTCAGGAAAATAGGGTCAGCAAAGAAGAGAAAGCAGCAGAGATTATACTTGCATACACTTCCAAGCAGTTTTACCTTACATAGTTAACTAGATTCAGTGGTAAGTGATTAATTATACCCATATCTAGTCATTAAACAGCATTAAAGATATATTAAATGTGTTTTAGTTACTCAGAAGAGATTTTGGCTAGAAAATTTTTTAAAGTAGATGTCAGACACTTTAGCGAACAGCTTCAAAATCTCATAGAAGTAATAAATTGAGAGGTTTCACTAATCTCTGTAAATTCACTTCGGATCATCCAAAACCCCATAAGCTGGAAACAGAAACACTGATAGCAGTAAACACTCCACTCAACTTGGCCTTTTTGATACATGGTAGAGCTTGGAAAGACTCTCAAAAGTCATGAGACTAAGCCAGCTCGCTTCCTGTTCTCTAAAAGCATTTCTTTGAGGCAGACTGACTTTCCAAAGCTTTCAAAAAGAAAACAAAGAAAAAAGAGGACAAGGTAGGTGAGTCCTCTAAAAAACAACAAAAAAGACTTCTTTCTTTGGAACAAATCCAAACTGATTCATCCATTCAATTGTAAATCAAGTTTCCATCTGGATTAAAAAAAAAAAAAAAAAAAAAAAAAAAAAAGGTAAAAGTGTTAAAGTAATTTCATCTATCTTGATGTATTTGATGAAATAATTTGATACATTTTCCTAAGTTAGCAGTATGATGTTATTTCATGAACAAGGTGGGGGGGAGTTGCTTTTTTGTTTTATTTGTTTTCCAGAAAGATTTTCTCAATATATATTCATTTAAAGTACACTTACTTTACATTTGTTAGTGCAATCCTGCACTACAAAAAATAACTCAGAGTAAGTCTAGCAAGACTGCGTTACTTATGAGTAGACATCCTGTCAGAGCATGAACAATAATTTCAAGAGCAGTGACGTTAATGAAATGAACTTTCAACTATGAGAGAAGGCAGCACAGAATACTCCCAGTAGACATTCTCTAGAATAAAGATGTGAAGAACAAGAAATGAGTTTATCCAAACTGACAGGAGGATGATCTGCAATATCCCTGAAAATGTTAAGAGTACAACTTTATCCTTGACTGTCTTAGTTTGCTGAACAAGTTGTTTCTACTGCTTTTGATTTGCTGCTGTGTTTGTTTTTGGACCAAATGCTTGAATTCTCTGTTGAATAAAATTGATCCCTCAGTTTACACAATATCAAAAAAAATCCATTAGATACCTATGTGATAATATCTTATAGTAAGTCACAGACCTGAAAAATTTAAATTGACTGAAGAAACTCCTGTAGTTCCCTGCATCACAATGCTGCAGGGATAATTCCATTTTTTGTGCTTCACAAACCAATTTGGGTAACAGTGAAAGCAAAGACCTCTTCAAGCCTCTCGGCTGGAACACAAGAACTGCATGACATGAGATCTCTATTTCTTTGTGCAGAGCACTGCTGACCATCCAATTGTTCTGGCTGTGCCATAACCAAGTAAATGAGAATTTGTATGGAAAATAAGACTGCAAAGAGAAATATAGTCCTGTAATGGTCATATTCAACGGACCTCCTTGACTCCCTCAAATTAAAGGATAGCAGCCTGTCCACGACACTGCAAATGTAGAACTTAAGGGGAAAATGTTGTAGGAGGATGAATGTCTCCATGAATATATCAAGGAGCTCAAAGAAAAATTTAAATAGCATAACACCAATTTGTACTCAGTCCACAAACAAAACCAGTGATATAAACACTGACTTCAACGCTGTTATACTACTTTTAGAGTTACTGTAACTGCAAGTGCTTGCGTTAGGCAGCAATGCTCAAATACTGATAATGGACTACAACTCAAAAATCATTAAAAAGGAATATATACTCAAGTGGCTTCCAGTAAGGACACTATCTGAGCCTTATTCTTGTCTTCATTTTAACTTGTATATCTTGACAGCAACACAATCAACAGAAGTAGCAATAAGTAGACTAATTTAGAAATAAGCACCTGCAATTCTACTGACCGTCGATGTTAAAATATCAGAACCTCTAGGACAAGCATAAACAAGATTAAAACAAATGGAATAAAATTGAAAACTATTCCTGTTCTTCATTCAGTATCCAGCGATACTTTTAAAATATTTCTCTGAAATACTGTATCAATATTTTTCTTTAAAAAATAAAGAAAATAAATTAGACTTGTTATGAAATAACACTTCACTTCTTGCAGTCTACAGATTAAACCTTTGTGATATAAATCTTTAGCTTCTGATAGGAAGGAAAGTATGACTCTGCCTGCCCTGAAGCCAAATTTCTTTCTTCTCTATAGATGAGTCAGTTCTTCTATCCTGTGGAATGTTACTAACATCAGTTAGTGCCCCTCCAGTGACTGCTACAATTACAGCTCCAAAATCAGCAAACCACTACTCATTTTTTTAAAAATCCTTTAATCACACAGACAGCCATGTTCAAAATATGATGCTATGTTCAAAAATATGATGCACTTCCAAGTACATCCCCAAAAAGTCATTCCTACGATAGAACACAAAATAATTTTCTTCCTTTAACTGTTGTTAGTAATTGCTTTAATTTCCAAAGACAATTCGGCAGCCCAGGCAATGTATTTGGATTTTTAGTTGCGTATTCCTTTTTTCATTATTTTTCCCCACATAGAACAGTATTTATCAGGCAGATTTTCTCTTCTCACATTGTTTCTATCTGAACTTTATCTAGGTATCTACATACTATTGAGGTACTATCTGTATCTATTCTTTTCTTTGCTCCCCTATCTTGGGAATCAGTTTTAATTTCCAGAGAAGTGATTTTAACAGTATATTCTTAACTCTGTCATGGTTTCTAGTTCAGAGCCATTGCTACTATGGGACCATCTGAGTATGGCAACATCTCCTTTGCCACTTCCCATACATAAAACAGCTCTTCAAAAGATGCAAAATGTTACATTAGCTGTGATATTCTAGAGAACTGTACCCAGGACTACCTAAACAAGGAAAACATATTGTTTTCATCAGATATAAGACAGGAAGATTATGAACCCTAAAAAAGGGGGGGTTTATGCCTCAATTACAACACACACAGAATTTCAGTGACACCCATTTGCTTAAGATGCTCATGTACAGTTAGTCATATATTTTCTAAGTTCTCTTGCTATAATACTTGGAAAAATAAAACAGCAATTATTAGACATTTCCCAGAAACTAGATTAGACAAAAAAATACTTAATTCTTACAGGCAGAAATGTGCCCATAAATTCTTACTAGCCAATTACATGTAGGAAAGAACTTGATGAGTCCAGTGATAATCCCAGGGCCTACAAGCCCACATGGAGAGTCCCTGCAAATTTTGCCATTTTGGTGAGTAAACAAGAGCAACTGTTAGGCACTATGTAAAGCCAAAAAAACAAATGCTATGTACTGCAAGTAAAAGCAGTCAGGTACCATTAGCCCATTTTAGAGAATCATAGAAGCACTGAATGCTTAAGGTTGGAAGGGACCTCTAGAGATCATCTAGTCCAACCCCCTGCACACGCAGGGTCACCTAGAGCACGTGGCACAGGACTGCGTCCAAGCGGGTTTTGAAGATCTCCAGAGAAGGAGACTCCACAACCTCTCTGGGCAGCCTGTTCCAGGGCTCTGTCACCCTCACTGTTAAGAAATTTTTCCTTAAGTAGTTTCTGGCCATTTCCCCTAGCTCTATCAGTGGCCACCAGTGAAAAGAGACCAGCACCATCCTTGTACTTATAGACACTGCTCAGGTCTCCTCTCAGCCTTCTCTTCTCCAGGCTGAACAGGCCCAGCTCCCTCAGTCTCTCCTCACAGGGCAGATGTTCCAGGCCCCTCATCATCCTTGTGGCCCTGCGCTGGACTCTCTCCAGCAGCTCCACATCCCTCTTGTACTGTGGATCCCAGAACTGGACACAATACTCCAGATGCAGCCTCACCAGGGCTGAGTAGAGGGGCAGGATCACCTCCCTCGACCTGCTGGAGATGGTTTTCTTAACGCGTCCCAGGATCCCATTGGCCTTCTTGGCCACGAGGACACACTGCTCCCTCATAGTTAACTTGTCATCCAGTGAATCACATTGCTTTGAAATGTTCTCCCTGTTTTAAGCTTGCAGGATCTCAAATTTCTACTTAATGAAACAGGAACCTTTTAACATGATTATTCTTTTCACACTGTGAGCAAATTCCAAAACAGCACATCAAGAAACTAAATGCTACATGGACAAACAAAGGGAATGGGAAGGAGCACAGCAAAGCAGCAGAACAGACTATATGGTAAACTGATTCCAGCTATGCTTTTGACCTATAACAAAAAGTAGCCAAGATGACTACTCCTACCCCAGTTCCATCAAGAAGCAGATTTACTGTAGATAAGAGTTTATTTTAGTTCTGGAGAAGATTGAAGATAATAACGGTCATGCCAAGGACATGGAGAAAAGGCAGCCCCTAAGGTTCCCAGAAGTACTCCAATATGCCTACCTACATATGTGTTCAGTTATAAAGACACCACTTTGTTAGAGCGACATAGATTATTGTTCTCATTATGGACTTATGTACAGGAACAACTACAAAAAAATCCAGTGCTTGGGACTTGCTTGCTTTGAATATACATACAAGCTTCAACATATTGCTGGCTGTTTCTGTGCCTCAATTATATGCACCTGGGCTTATAGGGCTGTGTTGAACTGTAGCAAGAGTTTGATGATGTGAAGCTTCTCTTTGGTTTGAAAGCATGAAGCATCATCATTTCTTTAAAAAAAAAAAAAAAAATCAGCAATAGAATCTTTTCCAGAGAAAAGAAAGAATCAACTACAACATTAACCCAGGAAGTCACCTGTTAACCCATCCCTCTTTGTCAGTACAGGTAGGAGATATTAGGGCTGGTTCACGAGCTCCTTTTTATTCATTTTTTATTTGACCCATTCTAACTCTTTTAGTTATCTCACTGATGCTGCACTGCTTACAGCATTCAAGATATTTGGATTAGGTACCAATTCTTCTCTGTTGCACAAACATACAATCAAAAATAATCATCTTCAGTTATAGAGAATCCAACTACCTAAGTGAGAATGTTCTACAGCCAGCATAGCTGAAAGCAAAATGTCCTCTTTAGTGATTTAAAGAAAGCTTGTAAAATTAAGTGCAATTTATGTTTTAGTAAGTATAATAGCTAAAATACAAATCTTTTTACCTTAATGGTCTTGAAAGAAGCTCAGATATGGAAATAAATTTATGCTGCAGCTTGATTTTTAAAATAGGTATGGAATACATTTACAGTTATCACAATCCAGTACTACAACGTGCAGTGGCTAGTGTAAGTCCTGAAACAACTGAAACCTAACCCCTAACATGGGCTAAAGACGAAGAGCAATTTCCCTTACATGGCCTTAAATCCAAGTCAGTCTAGAAGCTACAAATGGCATCTTCTACTTTCTTTGCTAACTGCGAAGTTCCAAATTTTCTGCCATTTGAAAAATATTGAGGATCTTCATCTTTGCAAAGATGCCCAATGCTCTGCAAGATTTAGTCCTCAAAACAAAAATAAAGAGTGCTTTAATTAAAGCTCTTTCCCTCGCTCAGTTTCTAACTTATGACTTGCCAAAGGCGCTGTTTTACTCATGTTTCAATGAAGTACTTAGCACAGCGTGAAATAGATGGCATCGCCTTCATAGCAGAAGTGAAAGGTTGACTTCTGCCTTGGGCATCTTTTATTTTGTAGCAAAGCTCAGAGGCAGAAACTGAAGCATGATAATTGAACCTTGAGGAAAGAGTAGTGACATTACTGTTTCCTTCAAGTGGTGTAAGTATCTGTACTGTGATATACTTAATTCGTAAGAATAAACTGTTAATAAGCACGAAACAACTAAGCCATATTAAATATGACATGCTGGGAGATGGTACATCTCACTTATGTTCCAGTAAAGGTACAGGTTACTAATTGACAAAATAATTATTCATCTTATCTGCAACATCTATTTTTATAAATTTTCAAAGTTCACATTTATTATACATGGCATAATAAAAAGGTGGTGCTGATACTCTACAGTGCCCAAGGCATAAACCTGAAAGTGCCAGTGGAGATAACAAGTGATTTAACAGAAGTATGTATGTAAAACCTGAGGCCAAAACCATCATGGCCAAAAAACAATGTTTTTTCTTAAGTGACCAATGCTTTCCCTCTCAAATTATGCCTTTCCCCCCTGCCGCCTTTCTCTCTTTTGGTTAAAGCCTCCAAAGCAGAAGTCTCCTAGTGAGGTGTGTCAGAACTAATGTGCCTGAATGTAGTTCACCATAATTGAAAGTAATTCATGTTGTCACATTTACTGTAACGAGAGGTCACATCTCGAGGGCCGTATACGCTGTTCACGTTAATCGTAACTGACACCCTCCTCCTCCTTCAGGGAAATTCAGCCATATTACACGGCTTAGTACACGTTTTAAGATTTGAACTTCTTTGTGTTTTCAATTGTTTTTTTTAATTGTGCCTTGCACAGACAATAAAGCTATCTTACAGAAAAGCATAAAGTAATAATTACAATTACCTGCAAAAAAACAGTTATGATCTCTAAAAACTCCATATATTAAAGATTATTGCTTAAGATATGTCTATTTGGGAGCATAATAATTCCTTAAATTATATACAAATATAAACTATACTCAAAAGTATTAATTAAGGATAAAACATACTGTGACCAGTTCACATTTATCTTTCTCTAGTAATGGAATCTATTATGATTTTGCTACCAGAAAGTCACAGAGTAAACTGATTTTTTTTTTTTAAGTTGAAAAACTGTATTCATATACACGCTTCTAGTCTCAACAAGATTATGCATGTTAAAAAATGGATTTAAACTATGATTCCATTTCCTTTCTGAAACATAAACCAAACATTTAGGATCCCTCCTCCTTCCCCCACACATAGCACTACTATTTTTTTCCCCCCATCTGACAAAGCCACAAGGTTATTCTGGTGAAGCACTAAATAAATACACATGCATACTACGCATAATTAATATACTTTATAGACACCAATGGATTTTTAATCTGTATGCCTAGTGCATCTTAGAAGGGGAACAAGGCTATAGGGAAAAAAGCAGAAAAGAAAAAAGAGCACACGAAAATACACAGAGAAGGTTATGATATGACTATTGAACAGAGAATAATCTTGATTTAATTTTTGTTGAGTACGGATCTGACTTTTCTCCATAAAAACATTTTTACCAAATACAAGCCCTAAAACTGACAAAGAAGCCTCTTAGCTCAGAATCAAAAAAAAGCAGGGTTTTTTTTGCCCCTAACAGGTATGCATGGGAATGTAAAATAGAAATTTTTGTTCCTTCACAGGAACAGATGATAAAAGCTAGGCTGCCAAGGATCCTTGATGACTCTCAGAGTCAAGTACAAAACCAGTGTAGAAGACTGCAGACGACAGCAACACAGACAACTTCAATTCTACACCAATTTATACTTTTTTTCCCCTCAAAAGGCACATTAGCTCTAAAACTACAGTTATTTTAAATAGCCATACAGCACTTCAAGAAAATTGGATGCCCAATTGGAAAATTGGATGCTCTTCTGGTATAAATCTGTAGTAACAGATTATATTGCTGATACTACATGATTACATTATATTACATGCATTAGACAAGTATATGAACTCTGAGAGAACCAACATTCCAAGGTCACTTTGTATCACAGATCATAACTCCTCAGGCATAAATAGAAGTGAACCTTTAGAACCTACTTTTTTGATTCTTCTTTATGGCAATAAAAGCCACTGAAATAAAAAATTCAACATATAAACTATAAAAGCAAGTGGTAAATAGTTGACACAATATAATTAATAATGAATAATGTTAAAGTGTTCTTCTTGTGCAATGTTTATTATTTATCAATATTCATTTTATGTTGTTTTACACAACATTTTTTTCCCTTTTTTTTTTTTTTTTAACAGTATTGACTGCATCTCACTAACAAACTCCAAACATTTTGACAATATCGTTTAGTTTTGCTGAAGCACGCAGCAATTGCATAATTTATACTTCCTATAGTAGTATTTGGTGGAGATAAATAAATACATAAAATATAGCTATGATTCTGTCAAAGTGTGCAGGGAAACATGGATTCACTGTTTTCAGTAAAATTATTGAAAGGGAAAGAGAAAGAACAACAAAAATGCCTGCATTTGCTCAAGTGAAGGGCAATATTATGTTTACTCTGTTGTCTATAATTCATCTTAGCCCTATCCTTACACCTCAGAATAAGAGGCCACGGGCACAAACTGAGACTCAGGAAGGTCTGTCAGGACAAAATACAAAACTACTCGCTGTGAGGATGGGTTGTCTCTGTCACTGGAGATGCCTGAAAACCATCTAGACATGGTCCTGGGCCATTAATGATCCAAAGCTTGAGAATCTCTCTCCTATTCTTTCAGGAATTAACTAAAAGGCAAAAATACATTTACATGATAAAATATGCACTACTATTGAGGCCTAAGAGATTAAAAATTGCATCTTACTTTGTTTCAATAGGTAGAAGTATTCTCAATATACTTCAATAATCTATGAACTACTGTAATCCCAAAGTTTTTGGTGAAAACAAGCATCAGAACCAATCAACTGGCTTGCATAAACTCTTGGTATTATGTCTTTTTGCAGATATAAGTCTACTTTTTATGCAATCATATTCACAAAAATATGCAGTCTAGTACTTTATTAGCTTTGAGGGTGACTCAAGAGACTATTAATAGCTTGGGAAACATTTGAGATTTGCACCTTTTTTTTTCCTACTTTATTCCTTGATTTTATGCAGCACTTTTTTTCCAGTGGAACTGACAGCATTTAGCTATGCAAAATTGTCACAGTTTTGGGAGCCCAACCTCAGTGC
Source organism: Tinamus guttatus (assembly GCF_059628265.1). NCBI lineage: Eukaryota > Metazoa > Chordata > Aves > Tinamiformes > Tinamidae > Tinamus > Tinamus guttatus. The sequence goes on along the minus strand of NW_028288985.1, from coordinate 254,364 downwards.
CACGAGTGTCCTGCTTACTCCTACCAGAAGCCTGTTGCCAAATCTTATCCCTCTGATATTTAGAAATGATCTTCTAATCTCTAATTTAACTTTGCTCATTGCTAGTTTATACCTAATTGTTCTTGGGCCAACATTATTTTTCCAGTAGCTTTTCTCCTTCCTTCATATCAACAACCCTTGAGATTCTCCATCTTCACTCCAAGTTGAAAAACATCAAACTGTCCATAAAAAGAATCACCATTAGTTCTTCTATCATATTTCATCTAAATTCCTTACATTATTTTTTGAGGCACCACAAGTTTACATTTCAGCTAGGTCACCTTAACCATTTATCTTTTCTATATAAACATATAACATTTCATGTGTAGGAGGCCTTTGTATGGAAGTCCTTAAAAACGTAGATGAGTTTTGTTAGAAAAGGGTTATTCTGACGTTTGCCTTAAGTTTTTATTTTTGTGTGTTTATATTACACTTATAAAGGAAAAATGATTTTTCACCTTTATCTGTAATCATCCAAAAGTATTATTTTCAAGGAGAGCCCTATATAGCTGTTTATTTTCATATAATATTTTCTGTACTGTATGTCAATATAGAATGCTTAAAATGCCATTTTTTAAATCTTTTGAATCAAAGTAACCTCTTAGATTAATTGCTTCTCCAAGCCATAATAAAAATAATACAAATAGGGCTATTCTGATACTTAGCCGAGTGGAAAGAAAAGAATTTCAAAATTAGACTATAGTTTATTGCAGCTGTTATTCGATCTAGACTACTAAGAAAACATGATGCTTTATGCCTCGATTATCTCATTACATTAGCAAGTACAGTATAGATATGTTAGCAAATAACAGGATGCAATTATAGGACATATTCTAATTTCTTTAAGATTTCCGTGCTGCAATGCCACGACTTTCCCCTCAGGAGCTTAGCTCAGCTGCCGGGTGATCCTCAGCATTGTCCAGACTGAAACTCACTGTTCTTGATAGAGCTGCTGGCTGTGCAGAACATTGCTCCTGATGACCTGAGAATTTACACATCAGGTAAAACCTGATGTAAACTCAGGCAGGAAATTATTAACACAGAGACGGGACAACATGAGTATCGACATTCCTTTGACATTGTCTCATCTTCAAGACAGCAACTGACACCAACCTTGTTTACTTCTCTAGGAAAATGCACCAAAAAACGTCTGGAAGAGTATACTGGAGGCTGCCACTGAGAAAGAAAAAACATACCATACTTACGACTATTACATTTTCTCCAAACAGAGACAAATACTTCATGTTCACCAAAGGTCTCATTACTCTGCAGTGTCACAGTAGGCATTTTACATGTGCTAAGGTGTCCTCATATTTCTTCGGTCATTTAAACCAAGTCACGTATGATTGATACACAAGTACTGTAAACTAGACTGCACCAAGAATACACTGAGATACATATCTTACACATATAAACACATACATATATAATTTTACCTACAGTGCCAGTGAAGAAGTGATTGTAGCATACATAGGTGGTCTACTGTCAACTTGAATCTAGTGGAACACCAGTAGCCTCAAGGTTGCAAAGCAGAACTTCGGCACGGATTAGCCATGTGTGATCTGGATAGCCAAGTCTGACACTGCAGCTGCACTCCTATTCATCACCAAGGCAGGTAGCTTTAAAACTAGTCTAAACACTAAAATCCTGCAGCACATACCAGCTAGACATTGCAAGTTCATGGAAACATAAAATCTGATACTGGTTGGCAAATGTCTGATTAACAGGATCATTATGGCTATCTAGATTTTCTATTCCAGCTAAGAAATACACACTCTCCCTGTAGCAGTAGCACACCTGGCAGTGGGGAGAAGGAACTCGGATTAAGAGCAGGAATCCGACCCTACACCACTCAGCTAAATTGCAGATTGCTACGACACTCCTAAATACTAATACTACCTTTCTTAATAGTAGCTTAGAAATATTTCTACCATACAAACTATTGGTACAGCAAAGAACAGAGAGCAGCAACAGTTTGTAGATACTATGGGTGATAGTGATTCCTCATGGCCATACCAATATGCTGCAGATGAATGATTCAAGAGGGGAAAACAAAAAGTTTTTTTTCTTCCTATTATCTCCAGTGTCTTTGCTCTTTCAGAGTAAAAAAAAAAAAAAAAAAAGTCTTTCACTTTCCTCCTGTGAGATAACGGCAGTAACTGCTGTAATTATCACAACTGTATTAGCACTATTCTCTTAAAAGCTATTCCCCCACCCCAAGAGTAGAACTGAAATTATGGCAAAAAGTCTAAAAATCTACGTGTGTTCTTGGGATGAACACAGAGAAAACTCATACAAGTGAATGCCAGCAGAGAAGTAATAAACTTGAAAATAGAGAAGTAATAAACTTGAAACAGGAAGCAAGCTGCAACAGAACACAAGCCCTTTCATCTATCAATCATTTGCTCAAGAGCACCTTAAGTTCAGAGTCACTAAACACGGATTCTTTGAAAGTTATTTTGTAGCCAAATATCTGACAGATGAACTAATACACCCAGAGCAGCTTCTAACACGTGAGCACTAGTTCTAATGAGTTGGACAACTTGCTTGGCAGTAACAGCAGAAAAAACAATTCCCTCCTACTTCTCTCACCTGACTTGTGAGAGAGTAAGGTTAAGTAAATACTATCAAAATATATATTACAATACATACTAACATTTAGAAATAATTAATATTTAGTTGCTAATAGGAAGAATCAGCTTGTCAGACAATATTCAAAACAGAAAAAACACCTACTAATAAAGATATCCTCCAACATAAATGATCATATATATGCTTACAGAGAATATAACTGTAAATCAAAGTCCCTATTTTCTATTCTCTGTTCTTTACCAAGACGGAAAACAGAAAAATTCAGAGCACGCTAAATCCCTCTGGTATGCTGAAGAACAGCCTGGCCCAAGTTACAGATTACATGGCAGAAACATTAGAATCTTTACACTGAATCCAATTGAATACTGGCAGTATATCAGTTTCATAAAGTCAAGATCAAGACATTTAGAAACCAACCTGATATCTGTCTTCAATCATTCACCCAACTAGGTCAAGCCTCATAACCCAAGTACTTTAGGCACACAAAGAAACATCTGACAACTTTCATAGAGACTGCCTGGATAGTATCTTTTTTGTAGATAAAGAAGTTCAGCTTGCTTCAAGCAATAAATTCACTTTCCATAAAGGCAGATGGTTGGATACCATTATGATGAACGCAGTCAAAATCTTACATGAAAGATATAAGGAAGCAGCTACTCTGCTCACCCCATATGAAAGAAATTAGATTTATTTGATATTCAAATTTAATTTGTAAAAAAAACATGGATTAACATGGCATTACACACCTACACATGACAAGTGCTTTATTGTGCTGATATGTTTGCACACTAAACTTACCTCATTTTTCTAACAAGAGTACATTAAAAAAAATCATGAAATTATGTTAGCATTTCAAAGTGCATACACTGTTAAAGACTTTTGATCCCCGAACCACAGAAGGTTCTGTTACAACAAAAGCATCAAAACATTTCATGTTCTGCAACTACCTACTGTAGTTTGTAAAATACTTTGAATCAGTGAACCTCATAGCTGTAACTACCAGCGACACACTGATCACTGAATTCACCGATTAGTTCCAAACAAACTCACCAGCCCTCAAGACTTAAAGACACAGAAAATAAAGTTCTACAATACTGCTTCATGAAGAAAGACTGAGAGAGATGTGATGTTGCATTAAACCATGAAGCAATCTTCAAAGATATTCTTCAAAATATCATCTAGCATGTACTCATTGAAACATCAGAAAACCAGGGCTGGAAGATCTGGATTCGGAAGTTTATGGAGTTACTAAAGAGAGTTCTTCCCTTAAAACTCTGCTCCCAGACTTAAAAACTGGGACAAGCCTGAAAGCTGAGGATGTAGTTTGACGGTGTGAGATCTATCTGCTCACCCAGTAATAAAATTTGATTCACAGGAGAGACACAGTCCATGAACACGAATCTCTTCTATTGAGAGCTTATAGAAGTGTTTTGACAGCTATAGTAGGCCCTATGATCCCAAACCCAGTATAAATCCTAGAAGGCCCAAGACAATACTCGCACTGCATAAGGTCCATCAACGCAGAACTGATCTGTCAGAAGAATATGTTAACAAACTTGGAACAGTAAAATGATTTTCCATGAGTTGAGGGTGCTACACCATGTAACCATGGCATTACTGTTCCAGTAAGGGAAGTCCCTTACCAGGCTGTTTCACTGAACTTTGTCAAAAAGGCCAGGTTTTTCAGTTTCTTATTTTCTATTCCTTTTAAGTGCAATGAAACACCTGTGATTTTAGGCTCAGTTTTCAAATAAATAAGGAACTCGAGGTGAACCTTGGCAAGCCTTTCTTTCAACAGTAAAACTGTATTTACAGTTGATGTTTCTCATTCGCACTCAGGCACTACTATTTCAATTACATGAGCAAAGCAGCTACTGAGCACATATTGATCTTGTTAATAAAAATTGGGGAACTGCACCTGTTTTAACACAGATGAGTTTGTTAAACTGTCTCAAACCCACCAGCCCACAGAATTACACCAGCACAGTTCAAGACACAGAAAGAGTGGGGAGTGCAGGGCATGCTTACGTAGACAGAAGACCTCAAGTACTAAAAAAGCCAAGATCTCAGATGGTCTATCTCTGGGCAGGGAGAGGGGAACACATATATGTTTTAGGAGATACAAGGGAAACTCCAAATAAAAAGTCACACCATCTAGCAAGGAAATAGAGTCTGATCTTTTAAATAACTTCAGCACAAGGACAGAACAAGAAAAAAAGAATAGCTTGGTAACAAATGCCTTCTTACAGAATTTGAAGGCAGGGACCACAGAAGTTACCAACATGGGCAATAAGGCTGTAAAACCAAGTAGAAGTCTCATTATCTGATTCCCCATACAACAAAGCACAGACAGGCCCTGGCCACCCTGGAAACACAACTGCCACAGTAATCCACAAAAATATTATTTTATTTATTTTAAAACCAGGCTTTACTCTATGCCTACAAAACAAACAAAAAAGTGTAACTCAGCTCAATGACTAGAACAAGCTTCTCCTTTCCTTCAGCTTCTAGAGCAGTGTCTTTTATTCAACCCAGATGAAAGGGCATCTCTGAAGTCTACGATTAACAGATCTGTGGGGTTCAGGTTTTGAGGCCTTGGATGGAAAAAGGCCTCACAGAAGGCCCCAAAGAAATCTTTCTATTATGTGGCCATCAGTATACCCTGAAAACCTTTTCTTAGATACCCTAAATCAGATTACCTTGAAAATCATAGAATCATAGAATGCTTAAGGTTGGAAGGGACCTCTAGAGATTGAACGAGTAAGAATACACAAAGAATACACAAAATGAGTAAGAATACACAATAACCAGTCTAAAGGTACAAGCTCGGCAAAAGGCTGCGTGTTAAAATGAGAGGTGGAATACTCAGGGTTAAAGACAACACAAATCCCTCCAGTTATATGACAAGAAAAAAATTCTGACTCATAAATCAAAATTGAAGAACCACCACAGTTAACAGCAATTACAACTATTACAACTAAGTCAGCCTACACAAAACTTGAAGTTAGAAAAAACTAGTGATTTTGGAGAACAATTTACACTAGGCCAAGCAATACTACCTACTGCATAGTGGGAACAAGTTGGATTAGCCCCTGATTGCATAGGAATTAAATGCAGAAGTACTCAAGGGAAGAGACACGCAAATTGCCCTCATGGAATGTGATTTTCTTTGGGACTCCAGAGATCCAACTTTTAAAGCCTGGTTGGAAAATAAGAATTAGGTAAAACAAGATTTTGAGCAAATAACCTTTTCTTCCTCCCCCACTTTAATTTGTTTCTAACCTCCCCTGCCCCCACACCCCAAAACTCACTAAAGTTAATCCTTATTCTTATGGGTAAACATATAACCTCGCTCAAACATCATGTCTTACAAGGTTAAACTGAGCAAAAAAGTTATGTTCTTCCTGAACACTGTTCTTGGTGACTGCTTCAACACAGAATGCTTCAACACACATATAAGCCAAAGTCTGGCTTTTAATTTACTTATTTGAGTATTTTTATTTTGTTTTAATGCCTTTGAAACATCTGACTCTACATAGTAAGAACCCAAAATCACAAATACAAAATAAAAAATTTATCACACCATTTCACTCTTGTCTCCATACTAGTGAAATTTAAAATATTAAGTTTCCAAAGTTTTTTCTATTACTGTCTGAAAGGCCAAGTATAGATAACAAGGAACATATTTTTGATGGTTTAATGCAATAAAAGTTACTGCATACTTTGCCCAATAGTGAAGTCTACAGAAAATAGGGAAGTTAGCTGTCCCCAGAAATTTCTTGTGTTGTTTTTTAAAGTCTGTTGTCTTTAAACAAAACAGCAGCCTAGCAGAACCCTCCTGTGAGGCACACAACACACGTAAAGTCAGTGTTGGGATCCTAGAGACCTCTCATTCTCATGCAATAGGACCCTTAAATCCCTCTATACAGATGGACAAAATCTTTTTCTGGAATTCTGGCAGAACATTAGAAAGCCACCAGTGTCAAACTATTTACTACAGACTATAGAGTCTGGCCCAGTCAAAAAAAAAAAAAAAAAAAAAAAGTAACATTTTCCACTGTGATCATACAGTCTTCTAAGCAAATGATTGAAAACATGGTAGAATGCCGAGATATTTAACAAAAACATATTTAGAAGCTGTTGTTGCAGACAACTTTACTTGTTAAGCTTGTTTTATAGTATGAGTTTCATCCAATTCTCAAATACCTGGAATACTTAGAACAATCTTAAATAGAAAAAAAGTTCATAAACTGGACAGGAGGAGGTCATCAGGTAAAAAGCAGTGAAAAAACACTCAGCACTTATGATATAATCATTAATTACAGTACAATGACAGACTAAGGTAACAACAGCTTCAGCATTGTGAAGCACATTAGCACAAGTTTGTGCAACATAAAACTGAGGACAACCACCAAATGGCCTGTGCACTCAAAGTAACAGCAGTGCAGAGAAAAATACTCCTACCAACTGAACAGCAGCAACACAACGTATGTCTGCAGGATTGCTGGTACTTTCCTGAGATGCATGCTTTATATGTATGTTCCAAAACAGAAAGGACTCGTTCACATTTCTATGTAAGACAAAATTTACAATAAACACAAGCATACATTTGTTTTTCACAGAATTCTTCTTTACTTTTTTAAGAACTTCAGTGATTTGGTCAGGTATTCCACTCACTTGACAATCCAAACATTTTATTTAAGTAAATGTGTAAAAGCAGCTTTGAAAAATCTGAGAGATGGTAAATAGATCAGTTTGAAGATTTCTCCAAGCCTGGGTTGAGCCAGAAAGTGAACGATGATTTTACATACTGAAAGTCCCTGCTGTAAGAAACAGTCGCAGCTAATTGAGGCAGGACAATAAAGCATGTTACCTATTTCTGATAAAGATGATTTAGTTCTTTATCATACTGCTAAGGACAATGTCATTTCAAGAGCAAAGTGCCATTTGCAATCAGGTAAAATTTACAAGTCATGTCCAAAGCAACTCCCACTACATAATTAATATAGGTCCCTAGATTGGTATCTGCACAAAAGAAAGCTTTCTTTATATAGAGATCTAATTACAAGATCGTAGGAAAGGTTGCTGGTTCAGCAGGGCAGGCCACTTTGAGACAAGTAAAAGACAATGAATGCCAAGAAATAAGAAAAAAAAGAAAAAAAAAAACAAGTATTGGAGCAGAAACGCAACGAAGTTTAGACTGAAAGGTACTATAATAATGTTTGATTCACTGTATCAGTAGAGGAAAAAGTTAATTGATCTCCAAATAACATTTTTGATGAAAGACCTAGTTGATACTCTTGCATTAACTGTACATCTTAAAACATATAGAAACACTTTTTTCTTTCTTAGGTTAGCAATATATTATCCTTTTTCCCAAATTAACTATTATTAGTAGTCTGCCCTTGTATTGCACTCTCCTTATCAGATCTCTTAAGTCCTATAAGGTCCTATATGGAAATGTTATTTCTGTTTAACATACACAATTATATTCTCCTGTAACGGTGTCCTTTGAAAAGAAATCAGCACTTGGAATTTCAGACATGAACAGTCCAATAGACTCATGCTTTGTATTCTTTCAGGACTTCTTAAAATAATCCAATCCAAAATATTAATTCAAAATTATTGCAGAAGGGATGACAATTTAAAACACCTTTTTATGACCTGCACAGTTGGCTTCTTTCCCAGAAAGGCCTGGGGGTCACCTGTACTATAGCATATTTTTCTCAGCAAAATACAAGAATGGTTTCCTGAAAATCCAGGTCCCTACTGAACCATATCAGCCTAATTTTCTATGGAAAAAAAATCAATTTAAAATATACTGTGATTAGAGAAAGCCTGGGATGCTGACCACTCACATCCTCTCCCATCCCTAAAAGGAAGCTAGAGCTCTCTCTTATGACCCCAGAAGGCAGTGGAAAAGTGCAATGGCAGAAAAAGAAAGAGATACCAGGAAGGATGCATTTTTAAAAACTCTGACTGCAAAACTGAGACTTTTAATAATTGTATTCTTTTCTTCTTCTGTAATAAATAGAGCTGGACTGTTATTTGATAAGACTGTTAAGATTTCAATTACACTAAAATGAATTCTTAACTTTGCCTATCAGGTATGTTTTCTTTTTGCCCATAACAGAATTTTGTATATCACAAAACCATAATATGATGACAGAAACAACGTAACAGGGCTCTGGAAAAGCTAAGCAAGTAGTTGATCAAATTATCCAAACTGCATTTTGTTCCTAAACTGCCTCAGATAAGAGGATTGCTGGGAGAAGGCCGCGAGCCAAGTGATTTGTCCTAGTAGGCTGCAGACAGCTAAGACAATTTAAAATTACTTGAAGTCACAGGCTGTCTTTTCACTGCCCTTCATTTGCCAGAGAGAACCTATTAAATCACAGTATCAAAAACTTCTCTTCTTATCCGGGCACTTGTTGATACCAGCCCCACTTCTGAGGCTGCTACACTTATACAAGAACGCAGGTACTCGAGAGGTTTTCTGCAAACACCAACTTACGCTGCCTCCTAGATATTCAGGCTTATCTGAATTTACTTCGAACACCAAACAAATTAAAAAGTGAACCCTCTCTGATTTTAAAATTAGAAAAAAAAATAAGAAGCTGAAAACCAGTAACACAGACTTAGAACATACCTATTCATACATACTCCCCACCTATTTTCAACAAATTTCAGAGCATAATTGCATCCAAAGAAGCTGGGCTCGAGCCCCATTGTTCTTCCAAAACATTCCTTCAGAACTACTTTTAATTAAGGAGATAGAACAAACATTACAACCACTTCTCTTGAGGGCCTAAAACTGAGGGGGGTCTCTCATTGTTTTTTTTCCACTTCTTGTGCAGGCAGAAGTCTCCATGCCCTTTTCTCTTCATTAACTTCTTGCTCCTCCTACCCTGCTCCAGGAAGGAAGGAAGCCCCTGGGTCCTGAGGGCACTAATAGGATCTACTGGTCACCATCCTAAGAATGATTACTCACAGCTGCTCCAACCTCTTTGAAGCTGGGTTTCTTTCCCAACCCATTTAAGAAGGGGAACGAAATCTTCAGTGGCTATTCTTAGGCTTGAACAATGCAGATGAAACACACAGGGCTTATGGGGAATGACAGGTGGATATTGGAAGATTTGCAAAATTGTTAACAACTCCTTCTCTGGTTCTTACCCAGGCCTTACTCACAGATTTTAGTTCACCCATATTTGTTTATACATACTAACATATGTGGAATACTAATAAAATCAGAAATCAGGCAATTAAAAAAAAATTGAAGCCATCTTGTCACTTTTGCAGGGTGATGCTGTCATACCCCTGAATTATATATGTAATACAATATAAGCTTTAACACTGCAGGCATAAAGAAGAACATCCCTGCATTTCTAGTCAAAGACTTCAGGAGTATAAATACAAATGCAGGTGCCTAAAATGAGACTTTCATGCTATGGTAGTACCTAGGCTTTAAATGAAATAAATGTTTACCTAGTTCCAAGTGATGGGAAGAGTGACCAATGAGGTCCAAACACACAACCTGCTCAAAAGACTCCTGGTAACACTTAGGCTCCAAGTTCAATCATTTTCTGCATGTGCCTAACACGCGTGAGCATAAAATCATAATCGCTCCCCTCTGCTCCCCCAGCTCCCCCTTCGCTCAGCAGCCACATTACCAGCTCTCCTCCACACAGGCCCCAAGGTCAGTGCGTGTGTGTGTGCGTGTGTCTGTACACATCAGCTCCAGGGCCCCAAATTCATAAATCTGATAATGTTTCAGACAGGGTCCTCTTTACTTCCTAGAGAAAGATATTCGTTTAAGACATCAAACTCAGTACCTTACTAAAGAGTACTGTCTTCTCCTGAGCCTACTTTTGATCACTAGAACCACTGCTACAAGAAATGGTACTGCCATTTTACAGCCTCAAACTAATAATTGACAGGAACGTAATTACTGCACAGTAATATAAGGTCAGAGTGCCTCCTGTAATTATAAAATAGTCTTTCAATTAGAATTAAGGATTTTGACCTATTTTCTTCCCAAATACATTTAACTGAAAAAGAATCTGAAATAATAGCAAGGCACTGAAGCATCTTTTTTAGTTTACTATTGAACTACTTAAAAATCTGTAACATTGAGACGACAAAACAGACTCCAGTAACAATTACACATTAGAGAAAAAAAGCAATTCCTTATGCTTTTTAGTAGAGATGCATAAAATATTAATTTCTGCTGGCATATACCTGAACAACAGTTCCATGATACCAGACACCTATTTTATTTTTAAGACACCTATTTTTCCTCCAGAAGCACCAGCACAAAGTGCTCTAGGAGAGTACTCCTTTGCCGTACAATTTGCCACGGCCGCAGCTTTGCTACGCGGGCAGAGCAGCACCAACACAACAGCAGCAGTTGGCTACGTTCTCTGATATCTCTGTGACACGAGGGGCTGTGCTCTAGTGGCCCACATCTCACCTTCATTTCCTACCTGCTGTCTAACAGCTCTCATTGATGGCACTTAATGCCTCAGAATTGCTCCTCAGCTGCTCCTAGCTGTCAGCTTTGGTGTGATACAACCCTGCTGAACACAGACCATCATTTCCAAGAGCTATGTTCCTGCAGAGGAGTTACATAAACAAGGAAATTATCCCGATGAGCAAACAAGTTAAATTCACCGAAACTGCATGCCTTTTCCAGCATTTTTGTATTTATGTTCTTATTAATTAGATCAAAAACTACATAGTAAAATCAGCACCCAAACTCATAAAAGGAAATTATAAACAATACTGTTTTTATAGTCAAACTCATATATGATGATGCAGGCAAGCATCACTCACTAAGTGTTAGAAACTAAAAGCTTTACCTTGCTCTTCATTAAGTATACAGTAAACCGTAAGAGGCCATTACTGACCTAAACCTCTGACAATGTCAACAGACAGCAGATGCTCTAACACGTTACTGGCAAAGCACTCGGTTCTTTACATTAGAGTTCTGGCATAACATGCTTTGAATAGTACCTACACGGTAAAAGAGCGAGTGTGTAGATTGTTACAGGCTTTTGTTGGATTACCTTGAAAATACATATATTAAAATAGACAAACTGTTCCCAGATGAAAACTGAATATATTTAATGCGGCAGAAATAAAGAAAAATAAATTCCCGAGAGCAGACTTGAACTCACTCCATTATATATATTCATGGCAAGATATTTTCTTACTACAGGATAATACAACTGCACCATTATTTTGCAGTAAGTGAATCATCTGTTTGCATCTATACCCCGAGAAAGAAGTGTAATGATTTTTTTCCCCACATAATGTGGTCTTTTACATGTTTTTTCCAAAGCTAAAATCAGATATAACTCTGGAATTGCTACATTTAAGTCAACATTGGTATTACTAAAAGAAGAATTTGGCAACTTGTTACTTCATGCCTTGTATAGCATTAGAGGACCATCTGCGTGCTTAACAAATTGATAATAATGTCTCATTACCAAATGTTGCATGCTCATGTGTATATTAAATCTTCTACACTGCATATGCACCGAGGCATTAAAAAAGAGACATTAATTCTGAATTACCTGAACTAGTACGATTAACATCTTAGCCATGTGCTAATGTAAGTACCATTTATCTGTAAAACAGAAGTGGTCCACAAACAGCAAGAAAAATTCCAGAGGTTCCCATTCCCATAAGATTTTTTTTTAATTTTGATGCTGAAAATTGCATCCTTCTATTTTAAGCATACAGGTATTGTCATAAATATGTTGAGAGAATAACCTCTACAGACCTCAAATAGTCCATCAGAGCCAACTCGTGCCAGACCCTTCCTCAGGGGCTTCTGCCTGCTTTCCTCTATCCCTTGCTGCTGTGCAATAAAATGGAACCTCTGACACCTCCTGCATGCCCAGTCTACAAAAAAGGAGGGAGATTCTGGTTGTATACTTCACAGAAAGGAAACCTGGTCATGTTTTTGTGGATTATTTGTCAAATTTAGATGTGAAACTGTGGGCAGACATCCTCTTCTGGATCAAATTGTACAGCAGAAAGGAATACCCCACTCAGTCTATTCTTAGCTGCTCATCACTGCTTAGTTTGAGAAAAAAAAAAAAAAAGAGCCTTATCATTTAAATTATCTCTCACATTTGACTGAGACATTAAGGTTAGGAATCAGAGCAACATCAGTTCAGCTGACAGCACAACGGATATGGGAATCTCAGTTCAAAAGTACAAAAAACAAGGAAAAACAGAAAAGGTAGAAAAAGGAAGAACAGAGAAATAAGACAAACTCAAGTATATAAACAAACAAACAAGATAAAAGAACAATACCAATGTCAGGGATGACATTTGCTTATTTGTTCATTCAAAGCCTTTTAAATAGAATCTATAACAAGAAATTCAGAAAAGCACATAACAAAATACATCTTCAAGCTACTATCATTTAATCAATGTTTAATGTCTTCTTGAGCCAGATAACAATTCTCTAAATTACACTGTGAGCAGTACCCCAAACAAATACACTCCTTAAACTGTCAAATAAGCCAGATAAATGGTTGCTACATTCAGTTTTGTTAAATAGCTAACAACCATTCCTATTTAATATACTCAAAAGCTAGTGCAGATCACCTGTTTAGGCAACATAAGTTCCTAATAATGTGGCTAACGATTCACCTATCTTGCCTAATTTTCACAGTGAATGGATATGAAGTTGACAAAATTCACTCTCCTAAACTGCACTGCTTATCCAAAGAACTGGGAAATTTAAAGGGAAAGCTGAAGCCAAAAAGAATAAGGAGAAATGAACCAAGGGTGTTGGTTCATAATTACAGACTCCAAGTCACACCAAGTAATTACACCAAGTATTGGTGATTGCTGAGTAACTTTTATATCATTGACACTTCAATTTTTAAAAGGTGATGGACCAACTTTTTACAGCAGCTACCTCTATGCACACAGTCATTTCAGATATACATTCACCAGTGATCCCTCCAGTCATCAGTCAGTCATATAACTAATTTTAGAATAAACACTAAAATATGAAAATATCTGCTTTATAAGCTTCCAGTCATGAGCTTCCCTTTGCTAACTGCTAAACCTTGCATTAAAATGAAGTTTATTATTGCCTTATTTTTCTATATGTTATCAGTCCCTAAAACAGGAAAAAATAGATTATAGTTTCAGTGTATCACTTTTGGTGAATAACTTGCTATAAAGCAACTGATAAAACAACAACACCAAAAAAATCTGTAATGCTACAGTCAATTAAATGTGACTATCAAAAGGGTATAACTTTAGAAAAAAATACCAAAAAAGAGAATCACAAACTAAACATAAGCATCTTGATTTGGCATCATTTAACAGGTTTTAACACTGCAAAACAGACATCTAGCTATGCAGAAATCTGGACCAAAGCTTTGCCATAGAAAATTAAATGTCAAAAATTTTATGATCCAAAGCAAAAAGCTTCTATACTCTCAAGTAATTCATTTTTATATTCACTACATCTTGTAATGGACATGGAACCAATTCCATGCAAAGCATCCACTAAGGTGTTTATATTCCTCCACCACCACCATTTCAACCAAAACTGAATTAATGTAAGGAGTTAGAGTTGTAAGTTCAATGTACAACCTGTTGTTTGCAAGATGCTGATGTGGGATAAGATGACTTGATCACTGCTGAGTAAAATACCAAAAAACTGAAGGCTCATTCCTCCCAAGGTACTTGGCAGACTTATAACAGATAACATTAATGCTAATGAGACACACAACATCTTTTACATTCTCATGAAAGGATAGACAACAAAGCAGGATTTTTTTCTCAGCATGAAAGAGCTTTCTCTTTAATGATTTTTGAAGTATTTATCAGCAATGAAAGCAACACATTGCACTCCTCTCCCAGCTATCTGAAGATAAAAATTTAAGTTACGGCTAACAAACTGTATGAAAAGGTTCTTCTCACAAAACAGACAACTTCTACAGTTAACCTTCAACACAAAATAAGTCTTTTATTTTTCAAAAATGGGAAGCTGTACTACATAAAATTTATGGTAACACCTTTGCCTCTGATCTGTATTTTGGAGGAAAACAAAATACAAAAATATGGACTACAAAGATAGAAGTACTATAAAATATACTAATTTATAAAGACTGGAAAAGATTCATGCCTTCCATCATGTGTTTTCCCTTTCTCTAGTAACTTCATAACTTCTGGAAGACATGACAGAGATCATACTGCATCCTGCTGCACAGCACACGTAGCTTTACAATAAAATTGTTTATTGTAGTCAGGAATTAAATAATCATTTCGTATGGTCAGTACCAGCATAGCAGGGCAACATCCATATTTTCTTTAGGTACCACTCAGTGCCTGAGCCTCTTTGTCTTATCTCTGTACCATGGACCCAGCAGGTAGTGTGTCCAAGGCACAACAGATGCGTAGCCTTTTCCCAGGAATCTCTTTTCCTGTCCTGTTCCCAGGATATAGCTAGTCTAGAAGACTGGGGTCACAGTGAACAGATGGTCTCATGTGCCCTACAGCCAAATCAACTTGGACATCTTTCCTAGATGGATGCTAACCCTGGGTGCTGAGGCTGCTGTAATCTGTAGGCATTCTGCGTGCACCCTTCCCAACAGTGGCATGCCAGTGCGGAGCAAGCAGTGTCTGAAGGGCAGTAATGGGGTTACACCAAAAAGGGCAAATTAGTTGAGGGGTTCCTGGTCTTACCTCCTAAAAGATGCAGATTTAGAGACACACACACACAAGGCTTGACACAACTGAAATTAATAATCAGTCAGATTCCTCACTGGTTCTGCTGGCCTTAGACAAGCAATGCGGCGGCTTGAGAGCTTTGCGCTCAGATGGCTCCTTATTTAGTAATCTGTGCCTCTTAAAGCCAAAGAGTTTCCTTTACAAAGGCATAAAAGCTACTATTATTGGCCCAAAAACATCTCCATGGAAAAAGAAATTCCTGTAACATACGTAACGTTTTTCACTAAAGCAGGAGCTGCTCAGAAGATTTTTGTTTTCAAGTTCATAGAATGATCTTCCAGCTAATTAGAAATATATTCAACAGTCAAGATTGTGGAAAGAAATGGAGGGAAGGAAAGAGGAAAATTCTGTCTACTCTTTCAACAGGTTAATTAATAAATAAATAAATAAACAATGTCAGTGATGAAACCCCAAACTGAAAAAAAAATAGCAAAGAAAAGCATGTGCACAGATTTGTTATTGGTTAGGGGTAAATATATAAGCAAGAAGCTCATACTCAAATTGCCAAAGAGAATGCATTTTTAATCTTTACTTTTTGGAAGGCTTTGAAGTTATCAATTTTAGAGTTTAGAACAGTTCTCTGGAATCATCCATCCCTTGCTTGTTATTCATCCTCTCTATTTCTTTGTTTAGCAACCTACTCCAATAGGATCATAAAGAGAAGAATTTGAGGAGAAATAAATGTTCCTTCATGCTGCCTTGCTTAATCAAGGCAAGGATAGCTGAAGTATGATACTAACAGCTTGAAAGGCTGCAAAAAGAAAAGTCCAAAGAGAATGAAATGTATTAACAGGGCAACACATCTTTTCATGTCTTGGCTAGACATTCATTCATCGAGATCACTGCAGTCTTGAAGACACATAACATTTGGCCTGAAGCTCAGAATAAGGACCCAATAATGAAAGTTGCTCCTCAGAAGACAAGACATTGCCATGATTTCAGTTACAGGACTGCAGAAAAACTGGAACAGGTTCTTAAATCAGGATTGAAATACTGCTATTTGGGCACTTTATGGGATTCTTATTTTTTAGGAAGCAGAGCGAGGTTAAATTTCTTAATGAAATAGAAATGAACAGTTTGGCACAAAGTGCTTCTAACTAAATTCTGTTTCCTACTCCAATTTCTTATTTTCCCCTTAGATACTTACACTGTCTACTTGATTAACTAATTCACCATTCATCAGTTAATGAAGATAGTATAAGGGGCCTGAAAACAACAGAACAGTTCATTTTCTTTTAACATTCTATTGTTAACAATTTCAGTCCAACTGTGTTCTCCTCCCATTTAAGCTGGAAGTTTAGTTCAGTATCTTCTAAAAAACAGAATATGTTATTAGCTTACTGCAAGTGTAACTTGCTTGTGTAAGTTAAGTGTAACTTAACTTGATAATTGGGTAACAGAAAACAGTTAGGAAGAGCAAGAGCACACTGTAATCAGTATTAAAGATAAAATGAGACTTGGAAACAAAGAATGAATTAGTTGCTAAATTGCATTCACCATACTTTTTTTTCAGGGATGAGTGTTTCAATATTCTATTATTGCTACTGGACATCTTCTGTGTGAAGCGATTATGAACAAATTCACAGCGGCATGACACAGAATATGTTTCAATTTACTAACAAGGAAAGTACAATGACATTTCACTAATCTACAATATACTTCTGTGAGAAGTCCTGCAATCATGGCTTATACTACAGTCAGGAACAGTGTTCTGAACCATTGTTATACATGTAACGTATTGTATACATGTATTGTATGTGTATATAAATGCATATAACAAAAGCAGTATCATTAGCAATAATGTGTAGAAACTCAATTTGTATACCTGAAGGTAATTTCAGTAAGCAAAAATCATTACAAGAATATGTACAGTGAAATGATATCTTTAAAATACAAAATTTGTAATAGTGTGATACCTGACAAGAGGCAGAGCTAACATAATCCTAAATGTTTCAGTAAATTGCACACAGATTTTCTATTTATTTATGATATAGAAGAACCAAACACCAAGATGAACTTTTCTAGCTTTCCCTTCTATTACACAGGAAATACTGCTGTGGCACAGAAACTCTGGATGGGTGGAAAGTTGTGGCATGTAAGAAGCAACTCTATCTTAAAATTTGGAAGGAAAAAAACAATCAGGCCACTACTTGCTGTTAGATTCAGTGTCTGACAAAATATTTTGACTAGTTTCAATATTAAGCTTTTAAAAAACAGCACAATACTCTAGTAACCTAGATATTGACTTGATAAATACTGGGTCAGTATCACCCTGATATCACACACTATTCATGACTGCTGCTGAGCGCCCTTTCTTGGGGAATCCAAATGTGATTGCACCATGAATACGCTCTTCTTCCAAGTATCTTTACCAAGAAATAATTCTGTAACAACAACCATGTTCCTACACTAAGGAAAACCTTGCTAAAACACTGAGTTGCTACCAGTATGACCAAGTTCATTTAGGAGCATGTACAGAGAAAAAACATGACACTTCACTTGGCCTACTAATTATAATGCTAAGATAATTGCTAAAAATAACTTTCTGAACCTCTTTAGAAGCAACAAATACTTTCCAAATTCCTATAACAACAGTGTATGCAGACTAGAAATCAATAGCTCAGACCAAACACAATTCTCCATTTTAAGCTGATGTATGTAGAGTATTTTAAAATAAAAGCAAACTGAGTGCTTGATCCTGCCCTTTGGAAGGTCCGTGTCCGTCCAAGCTGAAAAGGTCTCCAATCACTGTGCACAATTAGGACAGCAGAACACACACCAGATGTAGCTCTCTAAACAAACAATTTCTAAGCCTGTCTTCAATTCTCCTTACAATTATTCCAAGCAATGAAGGCCCAGACAAATTGTGTAGTGCACATTTACTGTGCATTATCACATATACTAAAAAAAATCGCTAGCAACTATGAACCAAAATATTTTATATTTTTCACAATTGAAGTGTGGCGTGTTGTAAACACATACTGCATCATGTCCTCCAGTAAATAGCATGTTTATTACTGGCAGCATCTAGTTATTAGTGAAGTCAAGGAAAACCACTCCCTGATTTCAATGCATTTTGAACACAGTATTGAAACTATCAAAATAACACAACATAACAATATGATGCAAAGAACAACTCTATTAATAAAACTCTATAACAAAATCCAACCGTTCTGATAGAGTAAAAATATGTGTGTAACATCTGGCCAGTCTGCAAATTGGGGAATGACTTCTCTCTCTCTCTCTCCCCCCGCCCCCCGCCTTTTTTTTTTTTTTTTAAATATCATAGTTACTAACAGAGCAGATTCCATCATACAAATTGATCAAGATTAAATCCACTCCGATTTTTCCTGCAACTTCAATGTAGCATATACTTGTCTACAGGTTTGAAAGGCAACCAAAATGCTGAATCTTTTGGAGAGCACAGCCTCTAATATTTTGCATTAAAGCAATAACTCTTCATTGGTCCACAGCAGTAGCTGCAGATTTCTCAGCTTGTAGCCACAGACCTATAGGAGTCTATGGCCTCTACGTAAAGGATCAATAAATTATAACTAACCAAAACAAATTGAGTAGATTTGCATTCTCTATACAGAGCTCCAGATTACCACTGAAAAAATCTGTAGAGTCTGGAAAGTCAAAAAAGCTAAAAATTGTTGCAGAGGAGACATTATCAGTAATTACTATGTTAGTATACATTTATATTAAGTATCAGGCACTGCATAGCAATCTAACAAGCATAAATACACATACATGTGAAAAAAATGACATCGGATAGACTTAACTCTGTATGTTTAAAATACTACTATACACTGTTGTCCACTATGCTGCTCTGCAGCTCATGTTGACACTCGCACCACAGAATCACAGAATCCTTAAGGTTGGAAGGGACCTCTAGAGGTCATCTAGTCCAATCCCCTGCACACGCAGGGTCACCTAGAGCACGTGGCACAGGACTGCGTCCAAGCGGGTTTGGAAGATCTCCGGAGAAGGAGACTCCACAACCTCTCTGGGCAGCCTGTTCCCGTGCTCAAAACAGGAAACAGCCTTTATTTCAACCACTACAATTCCTAATCCAGAATTTTAGCTTGGCAATTGATGATATTTTTTCTGGTTTCAAATGGACAATTCAAATCTAAAGTCAAAGTCAAAACATCTGTGAGATTTAGCTGAATCTCCTGAAGTCCATAACGACTCCCCCGACTTTTCAGCACTTCACCAGCATTACTTCCCCCAAAGCACGGGGAGGAAGCAAACATCCCCCCATCTCATCTTCTGCAGTTCATGGGACAGCACCTCTCACCCAAGCACTGGGGGATTAAGTCAACATGCCAGGCTCTGAACTGCAGCAATGAGGACTCTGTCTCTCTGTCATTCCCACAGTCAGGACAACAAATTCAGGCAGAGAAATTGGTCGGGTAGCTAAGGGTAATAACCTTTCAGCCACTGCATATAAAAAAGTGTGAGCTGCAGCACCTCTAGCAGTTTCCTTCCATGCAATTCCATAAGGACTCTACCCATTTGCAGAGATGTGTAGCCCAGTCTTTTCTCCATACACTTTTCAGCAGGACCTTACTGATCCTGCAATCCATCACACCTTTTATCTCTATAAGAAAATGAGTTGTTGCTTTTGATACAGTAAACCCTGCAGTAGGCTCTTTATGGATTGATTTTCATGCATCTTCTCAACTACCTTTTTCTTTTTGTCATAACTTGTCACTAGAAATCAATGGAAATGCTTAATTTGAAGGTGATTGCACCCACTTTGCTAGAGGGTAGCACTGAGACATGCTCAGCAAGCAGCTCAGGCCCCTGGAGGTAGTTACTACTTTCACATGACAGGAGTTATTTGTTGATCCTTACCTACTTTCCAGCATATTACAATATTCCATCATATTGCACACTGTGCAGAACAGCACAGAGTTGACTTACTGGAAAGGAAACTGTAGTCGTCTAGAAGTATGTCACATGCTGTGCTTTATCAATAACGATATTTTAGAAATTCAGAAGCAGACTACTCAATTCAGCTTACTGAGAGGCCGTAATCAAAATGAGGGAAGTGCGCTCGAGTTTACTTTACACAAGACAAGCAGTGCATGCATTTTCCAAGGCCTGGGAAGGGTGTCAGTGCACTGTAGAAGCCCTGAGTGCTTCTCCTGTGCTTTTCCAGGGAGTGTGCAGAAGAGAGGAATATTAAGCAGCACAGGAGCTTATGCAGCAGTGCCAGAGATAAGTCAGTCTGGGACTTCAAAGGAAGGACAAGCACCCTGTGAGTCCAGATCCAGATCAAATCCCTTTATCTAACCCTGCTTAGAGGTTGAAGTGGATGAATACGGAAGATGGAAGGAAAGAGTTAACCAGATGAAACAAAGTACTCACAATATCCGTAGTGCTACAAAATGACAGAGTATAAACTTCTTTTCCTAATTTGAAAAATGTTCAGAGGTTGAATTATGAAGTTCATTATTTAGAAAGCCAAGTTCAATTTACAATGTCCACACCTTAGGCTTGAATTGAAAAAGTACAATCTCTTGAGACTCTATAACCTACTCAATTTTTTAAGTACTATAGCATTTAATTAATTACAACCTTTTCATTTTTAGAAAAGCAATTCCACCACAAACTAAAAAAAAAAAAAGAATATACTATTCACAATTGGCATAAAGCAAGTAAGAGTGAGAAAGAGTCTGTCGTGTTTTAAGTCCTTGCTAAAATTCACAGCTTTGAAGACTCTCTCCTGAAATGCCCCTCCATTGTGTGAGCACAGTAAACTCATGGACTTTTTACTCACGGTTACTCCTCTCAAGCTTAAGAGGAGAAAGGAAAGGAAAATTTGGATTCTTATATCCTAAGATTTTCCTCCAAAATGCCTTTTCTCCACATGCTAAAAAAGGGCCATCCATAGAAACAGTGCCGAGGTGGCATGCGCCCTGTGTTGCGGTGCCTGGCACACGGCACGCTGCTCGCTAACGCAGGAAACGCCTCCTCAGGACAAATGGGAACCTACATATCTGCCCCTTCACCTATGCATTTTAGTTTCCTGGGCACTGCTGATCTCTCTAATAACTCAGCAGAGAGAAATATCAGCACAGCGCTCCAATTAGGCAGAGTATTAATACATAGACTGGTTATAGTGAGACATTCAAGACTGCTAAGTTTTGTGATATCTGATGTTTCTGATATCTCACTAATCCATATCCAGCTTATGAGTGTTAACTCACAGAGGAACAGATGAGCGCTCTTTACTTGTCCAGAAAAAAAAAAAAAAAAGGCATTATTACAGTGGAAACATCAGTTTGGAGCCTCCACTCCCAGCTTTCTCCTCATGATACACTGGTGAGCGGGTGTCACAGCAGATCCAAGGCTGCAATAGCATTTACAATCCTTCCTCAGGATGGAAAAGCGAAATAAGAAAACAAGTAGGTGGCAAAGAATATAAGTACCTGAACTGATCTGCTCCAGCTTTGTTTGGTAAGGTTTCATTTTATGATTATTGTGTAGTTATAGAACAGACAATAAATATCAAGCAAAACTTCAAAATATCAAACTAGAAAAGCATCAAAAATCAAATATAATATTTTTAAGTATGCTATAAAATGTCTATGTTCACTTACATTTTTAATAGCTTTACTCCTTTAAATAAAGTGGTTTTGGTTTTAGGCTCCCTTTTTCGCCCACATTCAGCAATAGTAGCTTACGTGCTTATAGAAAAGCTTGATGATCTGTTCTCATAACTAAGATACATTTGTTTAAAGGCAAGAGAGAACACAAATCTAATGTGTTTATGACCCAGGCTATTTAACCCTTCTTCACTGAACACCCACTAATGTCGAGGCCTCAAAACCATCTGTAAATCTTGACCTTATTCTCAGTGGAACTGAACAAAGCACATTCAAGACAAAAAGGAAAATAATCTAACATATTCGTATCTTAGTTCAAAGACTGGATTATGATCATTCCAATTATTTAAGCAAGTTATGTCTAACATTAAAAACACTGTCTTTGTGCAGTTGTTGTTTCAAGCTAGCCTTTCCAGTTGTTGTACTCTTTTGACGCATTCTGAAATAGCCTCATTAATAACATATACAACGAGGGATTAGTTAAACACTTGCACTAAGTCCCTCTGTAGACACTAATTCCAGTATTCACAGTGCTGTTTCACTTACTTGGCATTGCTTCAGAAGACAGTTCACCTAAACCATGCTTAATTGATTAGGTAACTTTCCTGAAAGTTCTCATGTTTAAAGAAATATATACATATTCTTTCTACATCTTGTCTTTTGAATTCATTTTCTATTCTGTATTTAATGCCCTACTCTTCTTCATGCTTCTCCTTTACCTCAAAACAATTATCATTACAAGAACGAAAGTTTTAGCCGCATGATTATTTGTTTGGTCCCCAGGCAAAAGTCCTTGCATGATCCCAGAATCTGCCCTGAGTAGCAGACAGGCAGAGATGCACACATAACTATGCAATGCCTCACTCCTATTTTTCCATTGAGTAAAGGTACTTACTAAGGTCTTGTGTCTGAGCATTCATACAGCTATTTAAAACAATTATTTTGTGCTAATATGTATATAATATTTGGATCAATAGGAGCATTGCTGCAAGGGTTTCTAAAAATACCACTGTCATCTGTGTGTCATGTGGTCATGCTGAAAAGGCCTTCTGTGGTACCATTCCCAACCAGCTGGACGGTTCACATGAGCATATTTGTGAGCACTCCGAACATCAGGCTCCTTTCGCTACGTGCGGTTGCTGCTGACAGGGACATTGCCTCTGCTGGCTCATGGACCGATCACCTGCTTGGGGAAGCTGCTGGACACCCCACCAAACACCGAAGGGGGCCTGTGCTACTAACACAGGGAGCAGAAGATCCACACTAACATTTTCAGATACACATGACACACCGTATGGAAGCTTACTGTATCTTCTGAGACATCTAACATTAACTCCCCCAAATTTCCTTTCCCACTGCTGTTTACCTAAATGTCACTGCTTTTGCTGTATCACTATGGGAACGGTGGCTGTTCCTTCTGTTCCTATATCGCCACTACCAATCACTTTTCCTTCACCAAAATTTGCTGCCAAAATATGCTACGTTCTCAACTTTGAAATATAGCCTCTGACAACAAAATCAATGCTGATTTTTGGTGTTCACCAGAAACTCAGCCAAATCATTTCCAGTTAAAAAGAATTTCAGAAACTGTGTTTTGAAAGAACTCAGATTTCTTCACCATATTTATGTTCACGTCTGAATACTTCAGTTTCGAAATTCCTTATTCTTTTGATGTCATTTTAGAGCAGAAAACTAATTTATATATGGGAATCTAAAATAATAAAAGATAAATAGCCTGTCCAAGATAACAAAAATTGGGGGCGAAGCAGATAGCTAAGAACTTGAGGAATGAGCCTTTAACTATCATCCTACCCACTTCCTCTTATGCTTTCTGCTATGGTACCAAATCATTTGTCTCCTTAACCAGAATAATTCATTGTTCCTCTTAGAGGAGATAAGCAGTTCTATGAATACGGAAATTTATGAAGCCTCATCCCTGCAGACTGGCACTGCTGATGGGCTCTGGTGTGACATGTGGGTTCCTGCAGTTGCCTACCTTGGAGGAAAAGATGGAACAGGGATAATTTTTTTCTCCTCCGCCTATTCTCAAAAACATGCAAAAATAACTTATAAATCTTTATTTCTTCTGCATTCGGTTGAAACGAGGAACTCCAGAAATCGCAGGGCACAAAGAGATACATATACACAACCTCTGAATGCAAGGGGGTGGCAGGGGGGTGGAAAACGCTCCTTTTTGATAGGAAACTCTTAAGAGAATGACCTTAGCTACCTCACAGCTTGTGACCTATGTATTTTTCATCCATATTGATTAACACTGTCATTCAGAGCCATACAGTCCTTAGGGAAAACATAGATGTGAGAGGCAGCTGACAGTCTCTTGCTACAGGAGACAGTCTTTAAAATTGTCATCCATCTGAAGATACGTGCTGACAGCCTGGGCATGCTCAGCCCACCTACGTTCACCCGCATTAACTCTGTGAATGCCGAGCGCGCCAAGCTT
Source organism: Tinamus guttatus (assembly GCF_059628265.1). Taxonomy (NCBI): domain Eukaryota; kingdom Metazoa; phylum Chordata; class Aves; order Tinamiformes; family Tinamidae; genus Tinamus; species Tinamus guttatus. The sequence goes on along the minus strand of NW_028288985.1, from coordinate 229,887 downwards.
CGGGGTTCGCGGCAAGGCCTCCCCTTTGTGCTACCGACACAGGCAATAGACGTGTCTAGGCTTGACACAGGCTCACGCCAAGACAGCCTTGACAAGGCAAACACAGGACTGAATCACTGGCCAGTAAGACAACATGGAAGGGCCCTAGTAAAGCTGTGTTTTGGAGAATATCAATTTAATTTAACATTTTTTCATTGCAAGACAAAGCTGTGTAACTAATACTATGACTACTATTCAGTATTCCTTTTTAAATGACTTTTAAGGATCAGGTAGCATAGACCTTAAGAGTCCATCTTTTATATGGGATGAAAAAGTAAACATACTGTCCAAAAGCTTCCCAAAATACGCAGTTTCAATCACATCCCAAGGCATCACAGAAAATTGTTAAGCACCATTCAAATTGGCAGTAAAATGTAGAGAAACTTCCTGTTCTGGACCAAGCCTCAAGAGCTGCGATAGCTGAGGCTCTTCTAAGGGTGACAGAGCAAGCTGTACTGCACTGCTTGGGCAGGCCAGACATAGGGGCTCCTCGTCTGAAAATATTCATCTTGGCTCTAGCAGTCATGCAGAGCAAACTGCAGTGTGCATCACAGAACGCTACATCTTTTAGCTAGGGTTCAGTTAAACACTGTATTTTATTATTAAGTTTCTTTTATTTAGTTTAAGTTAGTAGTGGCAAGATATTTCAAGAGCTGTCTGTTTTTAACAGGAAATGCATAAGGTCTATATAATTTGGTAGGTTATTTTCTTCCTGACTTTTCCTTTCCTTCTAACAAGAAACAATTTACTGAGAAATAAAGTCTACTTGAATTTGGAACTATTAGGGAATGAAAATATTATATATTTAAAATATAAAATAACTAACTGATTTTATGCCACCCATCATCTGCATGTGTTTTAAAAATATGTAAGTAATACTACCACAATAAATTCATCAGAGTGAAAACAGCACTAACAAGATGTCCAATAAACATAATACGGTTTTGGGGCATTCGCTATTCAGTCCTGTGGAAAGACTGTATTTTTCTGATTAGCCGAGTGGCAGAAGATGCCATCTTCCTGGAGGCTGCCGCAGCACTGGAGAGCAGCTCTAGTCTCTGTGAACCAATCCTTTCAGCAACTGAGCCAGAAAAATACAATTAATAAACTACTGAACCTTATTAATACAGATCCCTTATGTTTATGTTGTTACATTCAGATGATCTTTCCTGCCTCTACGCCCTACAAGTGTTACTGACCCTATATGCTCCTTTGTGCCATTGCTGCTGCTGCAAAACTTCAGTGAAACCAAATATGATAGTTCACTATATTTAAGCTGTTAGGTAAGATAAAATATAACATGCCACTTTTTTTAGTCAAGAAGTTATAGCTAGGAAATGATTGGCCAAATTAATCTTTGGGCTTAACTACTATCCCAAATTAAAACATACCAAATGTTAGTTTGTTAGAAAACATGCAATAAAAACATACTTCTAAAAAGATCCAATTCTGGTCTTTTGCACTGGTGCCAGCCTTTCTGCTGTGGTGATCGACCCCAGTAACAACTTGTATCATATGATTTATCCACTTACAAATTTAAGGATTTGGATCTTTGATAATGTCCCCTTCTTAAAGTTTTCCAACTTCAACGCAGTTCGTCATCCAAATGAAAAGTAACCACCATGAAAACAGCCATGTCATAGCGACACAGGAATCAAACTCTACCCAAAATTTAGCTATCCTGTTTTGTTGCCTTAGCAGAATATCTTTAATATTAAAAAATGAAAGAAAAAAAATCTTGGTTAATAACTATGAAAATAAATCAGTCTGCTCAATCCACTTATCACTGAATTTTTATATTTCTATTAATCACTACAGGACTATTTTGAATATTACTTACCAACACTGAATAGAAAAATAATGTATCCTGGCCAGCTGTATTGATTTTTTTACTGAAAAAAAGTTCTTGTCATAGCTAAATTGTGAGCATAGATCTCATGTCTTTATTTAGGCTTTTATTTGAAATACTGAAAATAAATTCCAAGATTTGAGAAGAATCTGCAATATTACAATAGGATTGTTTAATGAAAGAATTGTTCAAGAATGGAAATCTAAAAGCCCTTTTTCTTCATCATAGAAGTAGAAAAACAGAAACAACAATAATTACACTACTAATTATTACCGCTACCAAGTGAATTTTATGGGAGTTGGGACCAACGGAGGATATTTGAGTTATAATTCATTGAATAAGGTTTGTATTGCAGAAGATTATGCAACCACCAAAAGGGACTAATACCTAAAAGTCAAACCATCCTAATTAACACTCTCTCACTTGCATTAAATAGTCATTTAACCTTTTTTTCTTCAGGTCCCTGTCCTTCCAGATGACCCAGCAAGAGAGAAATGTTTTGGAGCTTGGTATTAGGATAAACACATTAGAACTATTCCAAAATGAACAGTGAACCAAGTCACACATTCAATAAACCATCACTGAAAACAGTTTCATTAAAACTTACCAGATTAGAAAATATGTTTTAGTTGATGTCAGCAGCTGCATAATGAGCGCTTTGAAGTAACCAGAAACTGTCTTTTCAAAAACACAGAACTGTTTTGTTTCTGCTCAAATGAATTAAGTGAACAGGCCCTTGATCAACATCTTCAAAAGTCATGGATTCCAACTCTAAGATTTCAAGAGACAGTACTTTCACATACAGACAGAAATGAAAAACAGTTTTCGGTATATAATATGCTTCTTGAGAGAAATAAGTTTTAAAAGATAAGCCCACTCAAAATAACCTGGTGTTTCTAAAGGGTTTTATAAAGCAATTTCTACCAATGTTTTTGGCAATCTAATTTTCGCATAGAAGAAATAAATGACCATGTATAAGAATTTTTTATTTTATTTGTACATTTGCAGAGCAAACTCTTTTTTTTTTTTCAAAGCATAGGGACCATCCTCAAGGAATAAAATCTGTGGATTAATGTTTTGTCAAATTTTCATATATTAGTATTGCAGTAAAATTGTAATTCACATTGTTTACCCTTATTCGGTAAACTGGTTTTATAAACTAGGGTTGTTGATATTTTTCATAGTATTTAAGCTTGTACTCTGACTTTTACAAGAGTTCGTATGAAAAGTACAGAGTTCTCCCACTCATCTTGAATGTTCACTTTTAAACTTGAACGACAACAATTTGAACGTCAACATCTAACTACTTTCCCACCAACAATTCAGCTGGTAGGTTAACTAATGAGACTATTTGGAACATTCGGAAGAACACCAATTTATTTTCACTTGGACAAGCCTATACTTTAAAGTATTCTTGTCATACCTTTTCCATCTGGGAGAGTATAGAGGTAAAAATAAAAAGCAAATAACCTGCAACTCAAACTAAAGGAAAAAAAAAAAAAAAAAGGAAAGAAATACAGTGTACACTATCTTTTGGGAAAATGATTTTAGACTAAATAGAGAACTCTTTTTATGGTATCTGCTGTATCTCCCTAGGCAGTTTGCCAATACAGCACCAACAGCAAATCTTTTTAAGAAGAAACAAGCACTTAGTAGGAATTCCTCACAGGAGCAAGCTTGCAACTTTAACAGGGAAAAACATTTCCTTCCAAATGAAAACAATTAAGAACATCTTTGTGTGGAGTCTTCTGCTTTGGACAGATATCTACAGCAGAAAAGAGAGGAACCGGGGTGGGGGGGGGGGTAGAGAGAGAGAGAGAGAGAAATGGCGGGAGGAGGAAAGTATTTTTGCAGTGCCATTATCTAAACGCACACAAGCAAGTTGAGGACCTTCTCTTCAATTCCTTGCTCTCAGAACAGTCTTTTTTATCTGTGCTAAAGAAACTAAATCCTAATGAAAATAACACTTCATTCCCTAGGAGCAGATTTGGCCTAGGCTATAATTCAGATGAATTTGAGGACTAGTGCATGTTGTTCCAAAACATCTACAAACACAACTGACGCTCTGACCAGCTGAAAATTGCCTGGCATCTTGGTCATATCTTTCCTCCATAAATGCCTCTTTTCTAAAAGCAGAAAATGAAATAGAATTTTCATTCACCTCTAGAGATAGAGTTGACACATAACAAATCTTTTCACCAAGAAAAATTGAGAACCACCTGTTTTATGCTACTAGCACAGTGCAGAGTAGACATAGTATGCTTAAAAACTGCAGGCAGTACCAAATGGGTGTAAAATGCTACCAACACAGTCTTCTTTTACTTTACAGAGGTGTGCACTACAACAGAAAAGGAAAAGTAGGTTTATCTGATATTGCAAGCTTCTAAAAACCATGATCTGCACTCATAAAAGCAATCCATAATATTACGGGCAACTTTGGCCCTGTAGGAATATAAAATGGAATATGAAGATAGGCCTGAGTTCAGCATTATAATATTTTTTAATAATCCCCTTGCAGAAATGTCATCTATGAAGGAATTCTTGCAGCTGTGCAAAGGTTACTTGCTGATGCATACTGTCTCAGCTCATAACCATCAAACTGCCTTACTGTTAATTTTTAGAGAAAAAAAAAAAGAAGTCAGGCTGCTCCAGTAGTTAAACAGTTACTTCATGTTTTTTCATGAGAAAAAAAGATGACATGGTAATCTAAGGAAAAAACAGCAGAAACCAAAAATGAAAAAAACTATCCCTCAGAAAATTTACGTACGCACATAGACACAAAACTTGATGAGAGAATTCAAAGTCTGCTCATTTTTTAAGCTTGCATGTGAAAGGACAGATCCTATCCTTTGATTTTTCAAAAGTAAACTACTGACATTCGCTCAGGCCCTTCTGACTAGTCATATACAGAGATATAAATACTTTTTACTGACTTGAATCAATAGGCAACATAAAATTCATGTTGTACATCAATTACAATTAGACGCAATATTTTAAGGGTTTTTTTTTCCTAGATTAAATTTACTGACATTTTCCCCCATCAAAGAATTAATATATTCCCATTACTACCAGCAGTTAAGCAGTTGCCTAAATAAACCAAACAGAATACTCATGTTTTTCCACATGTAGTGAAATAGAGGGCAAATTATCTTCCATCTTTCCTCTAAGTTCCCTTAGGTGACTCATGCCACCTATTACAGACACCAGGAGAGAGTCCTAACTAAGATCCAGAAAATACAAAAATATCTGAACCATGATGATAAGTATTATTTATACTGAAGCATGTTCCAAGTGAGGGGTGAGACATCCAAGATCCCTAAACTGAAGAAGTAAACGCAGCAAAAACAAAACACGCACACATATATACACACACACATTTCCTAAAATATAATCACAGAACCAATTCAATAAGTGACTTAAACTTATTTATTAAATGGTATAACAATTAATAATAGTATGCACCAACATTTTCAGATATTTAATTAAGGCTCTATATAGAGAACTTCAATGACAAGGTGCAATGTAAAAAAACAAAACCTTTCCAGCAGGTGTATTAGTCATGTGGCCTTTGGACTGAATGAGTCATGGGACTGCTAATGGGATAAGGATAGGAAGCCTGACACTTCCAGGTCACAAGTTCAACTGGATCTTCTCAGAGCCTTCTCCTGCCATGCCCTAGATTGCAGACCAAATTAACAGTCCTGGGACAGCCCTGGACTTGGCTATTGTTAAAGGCCACTGAAAGATCCACATAAATCTACTAAAAACAATGAAGGAATACAAACAGGACCTTTCTGTAACCGTGTCCTCCGCTATGGCTCTCCCAGTCCCAACTGGCTGGGAAAAGAGGTCGGAAGAACAGAAGGCAGCCAGGTCATTGCACAGCAGGCAATGTGTACACCACCTTGTAACTAGCTCTGTAAGTACAGCACATTTTTCTAATGCAGAATTCCACTCTTGGGGAGAGTCCCCCACTGATAACTCAGAAACAAGGCTGAAGAACCCTGGTATCTGGAGCATAGGGTCATTACTGAGGTCAAGCTCTTTATGCAGATGACTCCGCATTTGCCAGCTCACTGTAATTCATTCAAGTCTCCAGAAACACACAGGCTTTCACCCTCTCCTCAAGTAGAGCCCCACCAGTGAGAGCCTTTGTGGTCTAGCTATAGGAGATGCAACGCACACAAAGCACACACCAGTCAAACTTCAAGAGGTCAGTTTTCATGGAATCAGAGATGGCTTCTAACTGCTTATTTATTTATTTTTAAAAAGAATAAGCAAAAGAGTCTTGCTCATGGCAAGTGTTGTGCAAATATGCCTGTACATTGTAAGAGTCCAGCACTAGTCAGAGAAGTGCATAAAAGACAGAACATGCCACAGTACAACAGGATAATACAAGAGAAGAAATTGAGGTGGGAGAGTGAGATGGAGTAAAGCATGCTGCAGAAGAGGATGAACGGAGGAGTAAACACAGAGGGAAGCCAGAGGGCAGAGCCAAAAAATAACAAGGAAAGAAAGAAATGAGTGGGAAGTTAAAGACGACAAAAGACATGAAGAGAAATAACGTAACACAGATGGGGGGAGGAAAAAAAAAAAAAAAAAAAAAAGACAGAAACAGAAAGAAGATATATACAGGAAACCCATCCTGCCAGAAACTGTGTTTCATCAAGCCTAGACAGGAGACACTGCAGAAGTAGAGCTGAATCAAGCACAGGAAACTTTAGATACCTGGAACTTCTGAAAGGCAGGAAAAAGACTACTCAAATATCTGAAGGCACATTTAATTCAAAATTAATCTCAAAATATACAGTCCAGTTCTCCTGCTACAGAGCAGAAGTAACGTCCTTAGAACAACAGCAGTTTCATTACATACTGGCAGAAGAACCAGTTTCCAACCAATTACAAACTGCCTGTTCTCTCTTTTTTTCACTAGCCAGAAAGAACTGGCTAGTTCTTGGCTAGAAGGTGTTCAAAGAGTGCAGCTGCAAACATCAAAGCAAGGGACTGCTATCCTCCCAGACCAGTAAGAGCTGACTCTAGTCTGCTGAATTTAGAGTGATACGAAGCAATCTTATCTTGTTTCCTTAAAAGCTATCATAAATATCTCAGAGTGCACTGCTGGCCACACTGCAAAATTCTCAATAATCACACCCTGTAACTCAGCAAAATGAGTGATCAACATAGAAAACAAACAGCTTTCCCAGCCTTACGCTTTATCTGTATTGTCGCTTTTCTGAAAGCGGGCTACTGTTCCAACAACAATGGCGCAGAGCCTTCACACAGATATCTACGATATGCTAAGCCAAAACAGACTCAGATCCAGGAATAACAGATACCCAAGATATGGCCTACTTTCAAAAGTGCATTAATATGCAAAAATACGATTTTTAACTTAAGATAGATAAATCTGTTTCTTAATGCCCACCATTTGGGGTTAATTTATCATAAAACTTACTTTACTACTACTACAGCAGTCTATAATTCACTGCTGATTATACAAACCAGCAATATGTTCTCAATGTTGAAACGCTCAGGAAAAAGAACAGGGTTCCCTGACAGCTCAGCCAGTAGTTAAGTGATATTTGGACTAGACTTCACTAAGTCATAGGCAAAACCACTCTGAACTTGTATCTTAGGTTTCTCTTACATGTCTTAAACATCATCATACAGAAGCTGCCTTCTAACAGCCCACCACAAAGAACACCACCTATTCTGCCCACCAGAACAGCTTTGGTAGTTCTGCATGATGAGGAAGGGAGAGCACAAGAGGTAGAATATTCCTGCACTCCTCTCCACAGTCCACAAAGCGCTAAATGAGAACAGTGCTGCAATCCATACCCAGTGGATGCCTGTGCCCAGAGAAGAACGGCTAAAGAAAAGGCTGTGAGGTTGAGGGAAAGAGAGAGGGTGCCATCTCTCACTTCTCTCAGCTTTTTAATTGGTTTTAGCACCAGAATAGCAGGGTACTGTCCCCTGTAAAGATCAGCCTGGTAATGTAAGGCTAGCGGAAGATAAGCGTGTCAACAAGCAGGGCACTAAAACTCTACCAAACTTTCTTTGAACAATTTAATCCTTGAGTAATACTATGATTATTTTTGATACTGTTGTTCAGACCAGTAACAAAACTCTGAGCATTATTCAACAGAAGCAGAGCTTCAGCAATAAGAGAAGCCAGTTATCACTCTCCTAAACTATTAGATTAGGCACACAAAATGTTTACGCATATCACCCATCTTACTTAGCCTGTCTCAGTACCTGCAAGTATGCTGTAAAGATTAACTCTGTTCTTCGCACAAACTGAATTAATCAAAATTTTATTCATTATAAACAAGATGCAGATTCAAATCAGTGAGAGAATTTAAAAGGGCAAGTTATAAACTTTATGGCATTCAAGACACTTTCTACTGAAAATGGATAATAATCTCTTACTAAAAAAAGGATCATTTATTTTTGCTTAGACTGCTCTGGCCACATTAGTTTAAAAATAAAACACATACAAAAAAGATGCGCATTTCTAAATGCTAACAGCTTGTAAAATTAGGTCAGAAATATCAGACTTTGGCCTAACAAATCTAATGCTAAAAACATTTCTTTCAAAATGATTAGCCTCTGACATAAATAACTGTTTTACCCTTTTCATATAATGCTTTATGAAATTAGTTATTAGCGGATCTTGTCATAGACTGACAGTTATGGAGATTTGTGTCCCGAATTTCTCAGAGGAGAGAAGGAGGGAGGAAAAAAAAAAAGCAAGAAAAAACTGTCGGTTGGCTAGAGGCTAGACAGCTGCATAACTTGTTCTTCACAGTGTTCACACTGACCTGGATTATTCTGCCTTTTGCTAGCATTTTTTGTCCATAATTGTTTAATCTTGATAAATACATGACACAAAGAAGTACATATTAAAATCGAAAAAGCAAGGCAATGGCATTCTCTAAACATATTTTATCTCAAATCACTATATAAGTTTTTATTAAAATTATTATCCATACCCCTATGTTTTCAAACACTGGCAGCTTATAACTTGGCCATCAATAGCAAACATATACAGAGAATTAAAATAATAATAATAATAAAAGTACTTACCAAATTATGATTAGTTGAATTAGAATCATCTTCTGGGAATGGGATGTAAACAGCTAAGGCCACACAATTGGCAAAAATAGACAGTAGTATAAATATGTCAAATGGTCTGGATAATCCTGTTAAGGAATTCATCAGTTTTAAATATCTACAAACTTTCAGTTCTGTTCTCTTTTCACTTTCAACATCTATAAAACAATCCTTGCTTTTAAAGGCATTATTTCACTGACACCTGTGACAAACACTCCTGCATCACCCTTAGTTATATCACTACATCATATTATTTTCTACCATAATGACTTTTTCCATGACTTATGTTTCTTTCAGAAAGCAGGAAAGCAATACCCTTGCTGCCTCAGAACACTCTATATTAAATTCTAGAGACAAATTTAGTGAGACTGTCTTAACTCAGTATGCAGGTCATTATGGTGTGTAAAGAATACTTATGGAGCTCTTCTGTCCTCAGATATTCATCTATGTCTCATTAATGTTAATGGCAATTATATGCTTGTTCAAAGGAGAAAAACAGTTTCAGATCTCATTCATACAGGAAAGATTCCCAACAAAGCACAAGAACCATTCTCTTCTGTGACTGTTGTAGAGGGGCATAATGCACAGAGGAGAGTTCTGAGCCTCTCTTCCTATCTTTGACTGCTGGACTCCTGAACAACTTCATCTTGGGCAGAACAGATAAAAGCTGTCTTGTAAAAACTGTGGAATATAAGAGCCAGTAATTACTGGCTCTTCAGCCATACAGATTGAGATCTAGATAGCAGCGGTTTAAACCAGGAGATAAGTTTCATCTTCCCCAGAGGAAAAAAAAAAAAAAAAAAGCTCTTAAAATTAACATGCATAAAGTTCACCTTCAGTTTATCATTAAATGCAATTAACACTTCCTCCAAAATATTTCATTATTTTCTGTAAGAACAAATATAAGGATACTTGGATGGAACTATTTGTCGTAATTTTGGGTAGGAAGAACTAGTCTTAGATATTATTTTTTGACATTTTTCTCCTCAGTTTAAGCTACAGCTTTCACATATATCCATAACAGCTACACAGAAGAGTAAGGGGACTACATAAAAATTCCATTCCCTCAGAAGCAGTGCTGACAGTTTAAAATATTTTTGTGAAGGAACTACACTAATATGTCCCTTAAAGCCCTTTAAACCCTGTTTGTTTTGCCGCCAATGCTGAGCTTGTGTTTGTAAGGCTAATCATCATTAGTTGCTCTGTCGTATATAAGACAGAGATAAAAAATACATCTAAAACTGTAGCATCCTCCTGAGAAATGAGCAAATAATAAGAGATTGGCAAGTTTGTTTTATGACATAGTGCTACTGCGACAAATTTTGCCCAGAGTTATTCCATTTTAAATCCACAGTAATTTCATCTTACTGACCTTAGCCAAGGAGAGGCCAATTTACTGAAATTAGTTGGACTTATACCAGTTTAAATGAGAACAAGATCTGTTTCACTACCTTAAATTTGTAATTGAATTATGTTCAGAGAATTGAAAAAACAAGTCTTGTAAAAGAGTAACACTTCCTACTGCCAGATTGGGTGTTCCGTTTAAAGTAACAGAATCAGTTTTACCTTCAGTAATCTCCTGTCTTGACCAGTTGCTTCCTGGCAAAGGTACGTCACCAAGACTAATAGTCAAACTGTTTTTTTCCTCTTCCCTCAACAAAGCTGTATACTTCATTTACTTTCTTTTTTTTTGAAAATTAAACAATACAAAAAAAAATCTACATGCTATTAGCTATTCCAAAAGAAAATCAATGTTCTTCCAACCTATAACCACTGAAGCAAAGTAAAAGCAATCTTTCCCCACCATATTAAGTCATGATAAATACATGCCAGTGTAACTGATCTTCAATCTGCAGATGCTCCTGTTCTCAAAATACATTTCACAGTAGATACATGTCATAGAAGTTGAGAAAAGGAATATATTTCAGACACTCACATATTCTTATAGCGAGTCCCTCACGTGCTCACATGACTCAAAATTTCTGCTACTTCTAGCATTGGCAAATATCACTTTTGAAAGATTTCTAGGCCAGTTTTACCTGGCTTAATGGTAGTACACCAGATTGTCATATGGAAGATAGAGGTTTGACATCTTAAATCATTAGGAACTCTCTCCCATCCATTCAATCATGTGTGAAAGGGCAATTAATGCAATACAGAGATTTGCTAAATTTGCTAGAATAGTATATCGTAGAGGAAGTTATAAGAAGGGAAGTAAAAAAATCCAGAGGAAGAAAAAAAACAAAAAAGGAAAATGCATTTGTGAGATGGATGTATCAGACTGAGAAAGCAAAATGACTATTTTATAACTGTAAAATAAGTGAAAAGATAATTTTTTTTAAAGACATACCTAGAATGTTCTCTAGAGATAAGAAAATAAAGTTCTGAATGTGAACTTCTCTTTCCCAAGAAAAAAAGGAACAGTTATGAGCTGTTCTCCCAGTTACTTCAATGAAATCATACACTGTGTCATAGTGACACAGACTAAGAAGCTAGGGTCAACAGGATCTTAGGCAAAATTAACTAGCAGCAACATTAATGAGCTACCCATACACATCTAGGCAAACTAATACATGTTTGCTGAAAAGAGACATTAAGCAAATCTTGTTGATACATTCGGAAAACTCAAAGAAATTAAAAATAAAATGCATCAAAGGATACTTCCATTCTACTAGACTAATGCAGGCTCTTCGTATTGGATTGTTGAGGGATAAACAGAAAAGAGCACGGGGTGGCCGACTGTTAGACGTATTACCCTGTTTTTTGCTCTTGGCATATTGCTGGCGTTTTCTTTGGGACAGAGATCCTACAGGCTGGGTTGTGGTAGCACTCATATTTTGGGCAGCCTTTGCTTGTCTAGCAGCATCAATTGCAGCTTGCCAAGACAGAACAGTTTGCTTGGATGGTGCTGAACTGTTTGACTGAATGGTTGGTCCGTCACCAGGGAGAGGAATTCTGGTGCTACTTGCATAGTTCGTCTCTGTAAGGAAAAAATAATAATAATAAAAAAAAAGAAGATAAGAGTACTCAGTTATATTTTTATGATAAATTATGTCATAATATTGTTGATAAAAACATTTTAAGAAAATGCTTGATGGTGTGATGCTTCCACTACAAATACTACATAGCATTGAATATACATGTAATGGCAAAGTAAAATAAGGTTCAGGAATTAGTACTATGAATTTAAGTTTAATCTAAGTCTCAAGACAATCGCCACACAGAAATATCTTACATTTTGGGTCTGCACTTTGGTTCCTAGTTTCCAAAATGGATGTCAATTTCCTTGTCACTGTTTTTAAGTCCAAAAAACATACATCTCCTTACAACTCCTTATAACAACCTCCTTATAACTTTGTTATAGCACCTTAACATTTACTATTTCCTCGTTCCATTTTGGTCAAAAAGAAGTGGTTTAAAGTTCTTGCACATTCTTAATTGAGAATATTCAGCACTGTTTGAAACACTACCAAACCCCAAAATCCTGTAAGTAACTTAAGTCTTGCCCTATTCAAAGGAACACACACAGGTGCCTCCAACAAGTCAAAATTGGATATTGCCTGGTGATAAAGACATTCTTATGGTACCGTTATCTTTCACACTGCAAACTCTCAGAGTGAAACTGGTACAAAGGATTGCTTTTGTTTTTAACAAGGAAAACAAAAACAGAAACAATCTCACTTTCAAAACATTTACTATTTCCGTCAATAGAGATGGCAACACAAAAGACTCAACATCAGCGCCTGGCAAAGAGCCCTTCCGAGCTCCGGAGCACCAGCCGGCTCCTCCGTGCACCTGTGGGAAGCAGAGGCTCCAAAGGAAATTGGAAACTTGAAGATGCCTCGGTGGGGAGCAACTAAATGACGGAGGAACGGCACAGTTACGTGTACGGCGAGTTTCAGAGGGACGATGGAGAGATCGCTGGCGAGGCAGAAGGGGAAAACAAGTGCTCAACAGTCGCTGTTCATGAAAGATGAATGAATAAGAAGTGTCTCCTGCCCCCCGCCCCCGGGCCGAATGACCCCCCATCTCCTGAGAGGGGACATCGGGCGACGCGAGGGCCCCTCGTCCCGCGCCTCAGCGCGAGGGGCCGCGCTAAAATGGCTCCCGGGGCCGGCGGCGCGGGGGGCGCCGGGCCCGGGGCGCCCCCGGTTCGGCCATCGCGGTCCCCGCTGCTGCCAGCGCAGGTGGCAGCGGGCAGAGGGGCCGAGGCAGCCGCGGCAGCGGGCAGGGGAGCGGGAGCATCAACAGCTGCTCCCTCGCCGGGGGCCAGGGAGGGAGGGGGCGCCGCCTCGGGCTGCGGCTGGGTAGAGGGGCAACGCGTGGATTTAACCTTAAAGGGCTTCTTTTTTTTTTTTTTTTTTTCCTCTCCAAAGGAAAGATTATTGCTTTTTTTTTTTTTTTCCCTAGGCAATGGCATAGCCATCCCCCTCTCCCTTTTCTCTCTCCCCCACCGGCTGCCCTTTGGGATGCCATGAAAACGCGGCTCGGCGCAAATAGACCACCAATCTATCACGGTTTTAACATCAATACTCGAAGTGAAGCAAAGCCCGAGTGTCCGCGCTCCCCAGGGGAGCCCCTGCTCTCCGCCAGGCACAGAAACACAAACTTGCTGCTCATTTCGGGAGGGCTCAGGATGCATCAGCAGGGAAAACACACGCGCACGCACCACCATGGGGGCTGCAGCGCTGCCGGAGCCTGTTTGCCAAGGAGATTAACGTGCGGCAGCCTCATGTGTCGCCTCCCGGCAGCGACATTACGGGGAGCGGGCTGAGCGCGTCGGATCCAGCCCCTCCGGCACAGGGAGCCCCCGGGAAGCGGCGTCTCTGCTCAGACCCGCTCCGTGGATCCGAGGGGAGCCATGTCCTCCCCAGCTGATCCCAACCACGAGCGCGGAGGGACGCGCCCAGACCCGTGCTCCTTAGCCTGACCCGTGCCCTTCCTCATCCCCCAGCCCTTTCCCGCGGTGCCTCCCGCAAGGCCAGGCGCTCATCCCAAACCTGCCCCTTCCCTAATCCCCCCCAATCCCTCGTCTCCCAAATCCCTCGCAAATCCTCCCCCGCGCGCCCCTCCCCGCAGCCCCAGGCGCGCTGCTGCCCTTGGTGGGCGCTCGGGCTCCTACCTTCATGGTGCTGCTCCTGCTGCTGGTGCTGATGCATGATTCTCACTTTCTCCGGTGTGTGACAGGAGGGAGGGAAAAAAGGGGCAAAAAAAAGGCCAAAAAAATAGGCAGAGCCGCCCCCCTCCCTGCCCCAAGCCAGGTGCTCGCTGCCCCCTGCGCTCCTCTATCCGATCCCCATGGCAGCGCCTAGCGCCACTCGAGGGGCTGCGGCTGCTGCTGCTCCTCCCGCCGCTGCTTCGCCGCTGCTGCCGCCGCTGCCAAATCCGTCCGAGTTTCGGCCAACATGACACTCACATCCGGGTGACACGGGATCTCTCCATCCCTAGCAACCCGGCTGCCTGCCGCCGCCGCTGCCTGATCCCCGGTGCCGCTGCTGCCCCCGCCGCCGCCGTGGAGTTAACTCCCTCGCTGCTGCCGCTGCTGCTGCCGGGGCCGCCGCCACCTGCTGCTGTTGCGGCCGGCGGGCGAGGGGGGAGCGGAGCCACGCGCTAATCGCCTGGAGCGGCAGCAGCCACAAATAGAAGCGCGGTGGCTGCTTAACCCCTTCGCCGCCGCGTGCGAGCCGCGCGGCGCCCTCTGAGGCACCGCGGCCGTTACGCAGCCGTTACGTTACGCCCCGCGCGCCGCTCCCCCGAGGAGCTCGCGCCGCGCGGCCCTCGCGCTTACAGCGACGCAGCCCCTGAGCCGCCCTCGCACCTTCCCGCCCCCGGCGCCGCCATTTCCCGCCTCCTCCTGCCCTGCCTTCTGCTCCGCGGTTGCGTTCGGACCGTAACCCGTCGCGGGCGCCCCCGGTGCTCCCTGTGTGAGGCGACCGCCCGGCCAAGCGGGGACCTTTCAGGATTTTGTCTAAAATCCCTGCTGGAATAAGTGCGGAAATTTCAGTGTTCCTTCAGATTTTAATTTTGTTTTCGGTGTTGCTGAAATATCCAAGGAATAGCCAATATACAAGTCGTGTGACATGATGTAGAAAAGAAAATAAGGAAATACCTGTCAGGATAGCTAGTACAAGGTCACTCTAAAACCACTCATCTTCCCACCACCGTTAAACGTAGTACATGAAATCAAGTACGATGCAGAGAAATCCTCATTTGAGAGAGGGTTGATGCTTCAAAACCAATATTCATTTTTTTTTCAACTGAGAAAAGACAATTTTCATTTTTTTTCCCCCAAGAATATCTCAGGATATTTTTCTGAACAATCTGTTGCAGAAAGCAGTCTTCTAAACCATTTTGATTTGTCCAAAGTGTGGTTTTGTTGAGAAAACATTTCAGTGAAACTCTTTCCACAAAACCCAGTCCCCTGCCATTTGCTTACGCATGTCTCCATCGTCTCTTTTAGCCGTCCTTCATCCACAATTATCTCCATCTAATTAATAATAAATAAAAACTAAACATCGTAATTAGACAAAGAGCAATAAAGCCTTAATGATGCTGAAATTCTCCGGGGAAATGGTGAAGAATACCCATCTTCCAGGTTTATAAAAAGCTCTCAATTACATCCCTGTTGGTTATTTTTGTAAATTAGAGGATAAAAATCCCTATTGGTAAAACTGGTTGTGAAGTATTAAGAGAGAAGGCTTTTAAAGGAGGAAAATTCCTGTGCCCACGTGTCTTCTTGGTCTTGCTTTGAGCACTTTCTTCTGCATGACCTTCTGGTCGGATTCTCCTGTTGCAGTTCTGAGTCAATCTGCTGCCATGGGGTTTTGTTGTTTTGACTGGGAAGGAGCTTTGAGTCACTTATGGCATCTTTTTCCATAAAAAATCTCAGCAGTCAAGGTGCTTAGGCACCTGCCTTGTACATCCATGAAAGGCGGTAGAACTTTCATTGTTTACATTCAAATACACAAGGGCCTAAAATGTCTGTTACACCCTCAAAAGGATCAACATCAAAGACCAGATGCCTAACAGCGACTGCAGGCGCTGTGCTTATTACCAGGGGCTAGGTGCCTAACCTGCTTAGGCACTTAGTACCTTTGTAAGTCTAGACTTAGGTATCTAAACCATTTTTTTTTTAAATGAGGCTTATAAACTTAAGCACTGGGACACTATTTACAAATTCGTAACTAATAAGAACCCTGAGCTAACAGAAACGAAGAACATCCTGTGGAAAAAGGCTGCCTCTCCTACATTCTTTTTTTTTTTTTTTTTTCCTCCATGAAATTCCAGGCTCTTGGCCTTGCCAATGCTAATCCTCCATCCTTATGAGGGACCACAGCAATGTGTACTGGAGGCTGCCAAATACTCCTCAAAGCAAAACTTTGTAGATTCTTGAGCCTCCCAGTCTGAGCAAAAAATCAAATAGTTCTTGCATTTAAGAAACTACATTTTTCACAGTTGGTCAAAATCTGTAACCATATAGTCTTCCTAATTTTAAAAGTTACCTGGCCCTTGACTGCAGGATCAAATGATCCACTCTGCTTTAAAAATCAAAATGGTTGTTTTTTCAAATAGTTGCAGTAAAAACCTTGTGTCATTTCTATTCTTCTAATATTTTGAGACCACATGTAATTAATGTCCTATATAGTTAGAAATGAAATGCAAGTTCTCTTAGAAAGTTTTGTGAAAGTATTTAAGACTGATACTGCTTGATCTAGAGGAGCTGATGCATCAGTATAATCTGAAACTGTATATATGAAAATTACTCAAACCATTAATTCTCTTGCTAAAAAGCTATTTCCTTTTTCTTCTACAAACTAATGTCTACTTATTTCATTTTCATGGCTCCACTTTGATATCAGTTTGATATTATTATTCTTGAATGAACTGTCTGGTATTACATTGATGGCTAACACTGTTTACTAGCTATTGTAATTAGTGATGAGATTTTGAATGAAAACAACAGTTTGAATTTAACTTGAGAGAAAAGTTAAATATGAATGTCCTAATCTGCCTTACAGTCTGTGCTATGCCCTTCTCAGTATACTCGCTGAATATGTGAAAGGACAGAGAACAAATGCTGCTCTACAGCAGAGAACAAATATTGTCATTATTATCATTCGATTATTGCATTTTCCCACTAAATTAGTATTATTTTCCCCTTGATAATATTTATTGCTTGTCAGAGATTTATTCTCTGTAAGGGAAATAGATAGCCAAAGAAGAAGCCTGTTACAAACATCACAGGAGCAGAAGCTCTTAAGATTTAACGAGCATTGTGCATAAGGGTAAATTTAACCCAAACTTGAGCCACCTATGATCTTGTTGAATAGGGCACAGCAACGCTGAACAGGGGTTCATTGCAGGAAGAAGGAATGAACAAATGCAATTGAAATATATGTGGGTGGTAGTTATGTAACAGATGATATAGTTTTATAAAACATGTGAAGCTACAGAACTAGCCTAGTCCTTCAGCAGCAAGTAACTCTCACTCATGCAGGTTAATCCATTATTAACTGTAAGAGTCCTGCTGTAGTTATTAGTATACTAAGGTGTACTAATCCATTTCTAAACTTATACGTGGGAGGAATATATTAATGAAAGATATGTTGGAGAACAAGGACTTGCAGAATTCATTCTCATCTGTGTTATGTGTTTCCTTCTAACTTTGTACACATTTTCAGATGCGTTGCTTTTTTTTTTTTTTTTTTTTTTTGCCTAGAGACTTCTATTTTCATTCTTCTAGCGTGAAGTATGGTACAGCTACAGTTTGAGTCTGGAGATGTTCAAATTTTTTATCTAAAAAAGATCATAATTAAACCTAAATGCATCTGTAATTTTGTTTATGGTTTATGTCAGATCAGTGAACACCGTCTTTCTGAAGTCAGTACAAGTAGTGGTGACTCTCTAAAGAACTTAAAATAGCACTTAGCTATTATGAGTGTAGTTTACAAGGACAACTATAAAAAGTGTGTACTTCTGAAAACCTATTAACTGGAGATCTCAAAAGTAGATAAAAATGTGCACAAATGGATTTTAAAATACATCAATTCACCATAGAATAAAAATGAGAGGGAGGCTTAGTCTCTCATATTATAGACCTTATCAATAACCAAGATTTAATAAGTAAGAAATCTTCCAAGAGGAAATGACACTTGATTTTAACTTTTTCTCTAAAATAATAGTCTTTAATATTTTTTTATAATTATCTTTTTATAAATTTGGGTGAGCAGAGTATTGTAATAGGAGACGAGGCACAGTTCTGATATTATGTTCTCCCATTTAGTGCTTGACAAAAACATTCAGGATTCCAGAATGATACTACACTGAGGTCTTACCATGTAACTATTTGCATTTAAACTTATCAAAATACAAAGGTCCTGAAAGATGTAAATGAAGTAAGTTAGGTTAATTTAGTCTGGCTGAAGATCAAGTTGTACTTTTGATGAAAAAAGTCTCATTGTGAAAATTTGTATGGAAACAGGGAGGGAAGAGAGGAGGGGAAAGAGGAAGGAGGGACAGAAGGAGAAAAGGCAAGAGAGGACAGGAATTGTGCAGACAATGCTCTTTTAATTTATTTGACCAAACAACTCTTTCAAGTATGTCTTAGATTGCTTGTAGACTAGATAAATGGCTGGTGGTTTCCACTAATGCTTACTAGCTCAATAAAAATCCTAATTCAGTTTTTCCCAACCTCTCAGAATAATTTTATACAATGGTACCCCAATAGAAATGGACACAATTTTATATAAAACACAATAGTGTTTATGTCTCTGAAGCTGTATTTCTTCATTACTATGTGCTTCCGAAAGCACTGAAGGTCTCTCAAACTTTCCACAACTAATTGCTAAGAGTTAATGAAGTGTGCTTTCCTGACTTGCTAGATTCTTTGGCGTTCTGTGGCATGAATTAGGGTGTCACTACTCAACAATCCAATTTATATTCTTCCAGGAGTTTTTCTCTAGCTTTATTTCTCTTCTTAACTATTTTCAGTGTTTACTATATCTTTTCACTAAGTCGCTTTGAATACCCCAGTGAAAGTATAGCCACTTCAAAGTTATTAAATATTCCATTATTTATTTATTTTATCTCAAAGCTTCATTTCCCAGTAGTTTTCTTTCTCATCTTCTCTGTGTTCCCCTCTTATTTACTGTCATGGATTTTCTTTATATTTATCTCCAGGGATCCCCTGCTATTAATAAATACTTTCAACCCTCTGCACTATCCATCTTGCAAAATTTCTTATATTCCTATGCAAGTCCTGGTAATTTGAGGCCCAAGTGAATTGGCTTTGGTGGGCATTAGACTGTATTTCTAGACAGAAATTATTTCCAAATATATTACTGAACTAGCAAGGTGATTTGAAATGGTGACAGCAGGACTACATCACCTTAAATTTAGACTATCCATATTTAGGATACCAAATATTTAAGCTGTGGCCTGCATGAACACATTTCAAACTGTCATTTAAGTAGACTCTTTTTTTTTTTTTTCAGAAGAGTTTCATCTCTATTTTTAGTACGCAGTAGAATGATGATTTCACAGATGGGCAGCATAGCCAGCTCCCAAAAAAATTCCACTACACATAATTGTGCTTGAAAATGTCACAGCAAAATGGACGGATGACTCACAGTATCAGCACATGTGCCTCATGCAAACAAACAACATTTATAAATACAAGCCACACTTCAGCTCCTGCAGGATATTCTGACTGTGGTTTGTCATGGAGTTTCAGAACCCCAAGCTGGAGGCTGAACAACTGCGAAAAACTGCACAGATTTGAGACAGAAACACACATGTCTGTGTGTGGGTTCCCCTCCATGTAGACACCGGGCAGGTAGCCACAGCTCCAGAGGAAGCTGGGGGATCCCGGGATGGGGCAGCGGGGCTGGCCCCTGCAAGGGGCAACTGCATCCCAGGAGCTTCTCCCCTCTGCTCCCGTGGAAGGTGCCCACGTGCTGGCCCAAAGAAAGCGCTGGAGGTGGCCAAGAGCCCTGCCCGTGGCGAGAGCCACCGCCGCTCCTGCGGAACCCCTCTGGGCCCCATCGCTCCTGGGAGAGCACAAATACATCCTCTAAGAAAGAACATTACCATGCACCTTTAAACCAACATTTTCCACTACTTTTTCCACACTTTTAGCAGCATTTAAAAGCGTTTTCTGCCAGGTGAAGTACAAGTACAAAAAACCCCTCCATTTTAAATATTCAGGCACGGAGTCTTACAGAATTCAGTGAATAAATAAAAAGCTATGCTTTTTCATAATCACATAATGGTGTACAGAATGAAATCAAATTCCCAGATTTACCTATCTGTTTCGTTTACTGAACACAATGCATTACCTGGGCTGCAAAAACAGTTTCTCTCTTGCCAGGTACATGAAGACTGAACTCAGCAAACTTTTCTGCAGAATCTTTCCCAAACTGATTTTAAATGACTTTCAGAAACATCCTCTGTCAAGAGCAGCTCTTTAAGAAGACAACAGCTGCATGGTTGAGCACACCAAGGTCAAGAAAAGTCCTACCTCCTCCCATGGCTGATCAGGACACAGTTTCATGTGATCAGTGCTGCCGTTTACAGGAGTATGTGCTGTTTACCGTGTGAGGTAAATACACTTAGAACATTAAACTGATGATAAATCCATATACTTATCTTTGGCATCCAATTAACTTATATAATCAGCAATGGCGACAACACAAAATGCATTCCAAACTTACTTTGTTGCAAGGCAAAATGCCTCTACTTCATGGAAAGGCTTGTCGGATTTGGTACATAAGGAAACAGAAATATATGGACATGTTTTCCAATACTTTAGGCTAGCAATAGCTACAAACCAGGTTTTATTGTAAGCTAGAGCTAACAGCAAGCAGAAAAAGGCATCTTTTTGTGTGTTCTAGTTGGTACCTACTGGCTAAAATGTTGTCCTGTCTCTTAGTTGACTTTGGTACACCACAGTGAATGGGAATGACACATAATGAGAAAATATTAACTATATAGAATGAAGAAGGAGTCACAGTAGTGAATGAAAAAAATGGTGTAAAGCGTTACTGAAGTAAAATGCAAGTCCAGATTTTCAGATCTGTAATGTGTTTTTCGGGTCTTTTATCTTTAAAATTTGACACTCTTTCGAATAGATCCAACAAGCTGCATTATTCACAGAAGTAAAGATTTACAGTCATTACATATTTTATGAGCTGAAAGTGTGGTATAATCAGTATAATCTCAATAGCAGATACGACAATCATTTTTAAGATGCCTCAATGCTTAAGTAGAATGGAGACTATCTTGTAAAGATCCCATATTTGGTTTTGAGGTGAATATCTCATATATTCCCTCTTCCTTTTTATGGAACCCTAAAAACATCTGTCAGTTGCATGAAGGTCAGAAATTCCTTTCCTTGGCTTTCTGAATCCTGTAGGATATCAAGTTTGCTATCCTACCAAAAATATTTCTCCTGGATTTATGATTACATTCAACAAGACATGGAACTATGTTTGGTCAAATCTGACCACTGTGCTTTCACTGGAGTTCAAAGAGTTTAAAAAAAGTCTAAATAGGGAAGAAAAGTAAATATCCTTGCATATCATGAGACTAAATGTTGTAGTTCTTGACAACACAAAGAGTAGCTTAATGGACTAGGGAAGCAAATCCCTATAGAAAGCTGCTGAGGGATCATGCTAGTAATAGATGAGACAACAGAAGAGCTTTCAATCAGTAATAGATCTGCTGTGAATAACAGAATTCCTTCAGGACACAAGGACACTCTCTTCTTATGATTTTCAGTTAGCAGGTGAAATTATGAAGAGGTATTTGTGGAGTAAGGTTTGTTACTTGTGTGGTTTGTGACTGTTGCATTTTCATCAGAGACTTCACTGCTCAAGCACCTCAAAATGAGGATGTGGTATGATGTGTTTTAAAATAATGGAAATATTCCAGTTTTGCATCATTTTAATATTTCTAAAACAACTAACAAATGCTGTTACTCTTTCACTGCCTTCTGCATGCCCTTGAAATTAATTGAAAATCAGTGAGTGCAGCCAAATCTCAATATTCTGTGATCACCTGCCTCATACAGTTGGCTTGTTGATGCAATTCAGCATCAAAAAGCTTTGAACTTATGTGCAAAGATATTTTCAATGACCACGGAACTGGCATCTCAACACAGGGTCCCAGTTACCCCAGAAGGGGTGGATCCCAGTATGGATATCTGCCTGAGATAGCTGACAGATCTGTCAATACACTCTGCAATTTCAAATACAGCAGAGCTCTATTACAAATGCAAAACAAGTTTAGGTTCAGGTGCATTATGCTGGAGCTGTGTTTTCCAGTTTGCTGTTGTTTAGCAATTCTTTCAACACTTCTTTATGCAGAAACATACCTATGAAAACATTGGACACTAATATCTTCAGTCATTTAATATGCATGTGGTTTCTTTGCCTGGGGTCCTTTTTTTTTCCCTGTCAAATAACAGGATTATTCCTGAAAATGACTCACAGTAAACTCGGCAAGATTTTTATCCATTTCAGCATCAGAAAGGTTTGCATCATCAAATAAGAAACTAGAGATTATGGCTATGAAAATATGTGAATAAAAGCAAAGGGACAGATGCGGAACCCATAAAAATTACTAAGGCATAATCTGTGTTTGCTGTTCCGTATAAATACATAGATTTTTTTTTTAAAAAAAGTACATTCTCACAATTTATTTCCAGCCTCTAGCTGACTTAATAAATGTTTCTGTTTTTATATTGTACAAAAGCCAGTGATTGAGCTTATTTACAGGCAGATTTTAATTCTGTAAAGATACAGATTGCTTCCTCATCTTGTACTGAATTTATAATATTGTAAACAAACCAAATGGCGAATTTCACTTAGAAGTTCAATTTAGATTAAGTTGATTTAGGTTTAAGGGCTCTGCTTTGCTCTAACCCATTTTGACCTACTTTGTGTATTAAATAGTGGGTAAAACAGTGTGTGATGAGATGGAAATCATGCTTAGTGTACCTTCATGAGAGGCAATATAGGTACCCAGCAATCTGAAACATACTTTAGTGCCCTATGTATGCAAAGCCATGATCTAAAGTCACACAAAGTGGGCATGTTGCAGCCATAGTTTGTATGTTGGCTCCCATTAATTCCAGCACGACTTTGCTAAGAAATTCAAGGTTTAAACAAAGTTGGGAGTGCCTAAACACTATCATTAAAAAGCCCTAGCAAAGACCTTGTCTCAACTATCACTGTTTTTGAAGTTTTGATGTCTCAAAGGAACCTCAGAGCTGATTTAGCCCTCAGTACATCGTGTTCTCAAAGGAAACGCAAGTGATTGCAACCTTTGCCAAGGAGATCCCAGGCTAACAGTACAGCTTCTTAGCATCTTACAGTCAGGCATATATTTGAATAGTCTCCAGAGTAAATTAATCTAGTCCCTATCTGTATTCTTATATTTCTGGAATGTAAAGACAACTGAAAAGTATGTTTTTCCATTGATAACATCTCCCTCCTGACCAGTTCTAATTGGAGGACAGACTGTAGCAGGACATTATCTTTCCAAAGTAGAAAGGGGAAAGAAGAGCAGAAAAAAACCCCACCACACTAGATGCAGATTTCTTGTTATTTTTAATACCTGACACAAGGAAATGAGAAGGCTAGTGCTGATGCTCACATTCTGCATATTCAACTGCAGGCACATACATGCAACATACTTATGCCCACACGTGAATAATCACCCAATCTAGGGAGTACTTTATTATAATGAAGCATAAAGGGATTCCTAGCTGAGGGAAGTGAGACCTGGTGCTGAGATGCCAGAGAGCTACTGCCTTAGGACTATGGAGAGAGCAAATGTAATAGAGACTCCTGAAAAAGATTGCTATGGACTTATTTTTTAGAGTAATAAGCTGTTAAACAGCTGTTAATAAGCTATATAAAACTAGACAGGAATGCTTCTTCAGAAAGTTGTATTTTTGTCATATTATATACTAATATACTCCACTATTATCTTGTAAAAGCAAGTGAAATATTCCTTTTCTCCATCCTTCAATTCTGTATTTCAGATCTAATATTTCAACATTATACATTCATCAGCAACACTGGGGTTAAAAGTGTGTGCTGCAGAAAATAAACTTGATCTTGTTTCTGATACACAGATGCCCTCTGTAAAGTCCGATGCCATTTATGCATGATGCATTAGCTGATATACTATATTTATACAGATAACAGGAGAGACACCTTTTCTGGCTTCCTAGAAATACAGCACACCACTATCCAGCCGTTATCATACATAAAGTCTGTTTCCCTCTGCCTGCTTACATGGAGATTTACCTTTTGGCAAGCAAAATCCCTGCTCATTCAGCGTGTGCCGGTGGCATCACCGTGCGCCACCTTCTCTGCTCCCAGAGGAGGCGGCAGCGCCGCAGCGGCCTCCAGGCAAAGGCTGACTCAGAGCCACTGAGGCCAACATTGACGCTTCCCCCAGATGGGCAGACACTTCAATACCATTGACTTCAGCAGGACATTTCTTTCAAACCAGCCACATCCAGTGTTAAATATATAGATATATTTAAAAAAAAAAAAAAAAAAAAAAAAAAAAAAGGGAGTTGGGACACAAAGAGGGAGTCGGGAACAAAGAGGGAGTCAAGGGATTGTGAGAGCATGAGAAAGATCAGCTATGCTGGTCATAAAAGAAGGATAAGACTGATATGGATGACTAAGAATGTCATAAGAGCTCTTGAGGAAAAATAGAGGGTATATGACATGCATAAGAATATGAAATCTGGAGAGGATTAAGAGAATTGTGAAGTAAACCTCAAAGGGTGCTCCAACAAAGTCCAAATCCAACAACAGTACTGATTAAGGCTGCCAAAATTGACAAACAAGAAGATAATTTAGAAAGGGAACAAAAACAATAAAGGGCCATAAAATATTTAACTGCTAGGGAGATATTAGCTGCTGAACTGCTAACGGAACCTGTAGACAACGAGACTTCACAAACAGTGAAGTGCAAATTAACATTTCGATTCAATTTTCATGCAATAAAACGAATTGCTTGAAAAGGGAATAGAACTTCCAGAGGAGGATACAAGCAAAAATAAGATTTTAGTATCAATACTGTACTATCTGGTATAACCAATAACACTGAGAAGCTGTGAGCGTAGACTCTTTGTGGCAAAAATTTAAAACAATTCAAAAGATTATGACCCTTTAGTTGTGATTTTGCAGAAAGAGCACAAGATGAACATATACACACACACAAAAAGTTAGTGTTATTCCAGGCCTCCAAAACCAAATTTGAAAAAGCTAGCAAGGCAGAAGTGACTCATGCTAACCTGGGTGGCCAGAGTGAGTCTCCCAACACTAAGAGCCTGAGATCAATAAGCATGGGTAGCATTAAGAAACAGAAAGCATTTCATATTGCTCCACATGAGGACAATCTTTGCAACTATGACACATTTGTGACTTGATTTTACATTAATCTAAACTGAAGTTGATCCCCATGATATTTCACTGAAATGTTTTTGAAGTAATGGTTTGCAAACCCCCCTGAATCGCTATCCCTGTTTCTTCATGCAAACCAGTGGCTCATTTCTTAGCCAGTCTTTGAGAGCAGCATCGCTCATACTCACAATGTCAGCAAAGGCTTAAAATTAATTCTGTTAAAACGTGATGGCAGATCTAAAAGAACTGGTATGTCAGGATCAGTCATGAGCCCTGTTTCAGCAGTATATAATAACCTCAAAGCTGGAAGACCTTCACACAACAGCATTTCCTATATATTCCACTAGCTCTTCATATAGCAGCTCACTGGGCCCAACCTGCATCAAACCACTGAAGTTAAATTCCACAGCATGAATGAAGGAAATCACTAACCCCCTTAGATTCCAGGGATATTATCAGACAATACATATAAATATATAAACTTTTTGTTCTGAAGTGTAAAATTAGTTTAAACCATGAAGTAAATACCATGAAGTAAATTGTCATCTTTTTCCCACAGAAAGTGACATTGCTTTTTGGCTTCTCCCTATCCTGATAGGCAATAATACTGCTTAGTTTCTATAATTAAAATATTTCCTGCCCTAGAGAGATTATTGAAGGGATCCCTAGAGCCTAATAAGAACTTTCAAAGTAGGCTGCAAAATATATTTCGTCCGGTTATTCTCTTCATCAGATTTGGAACACTTCTGCACAGAATTTGAGTACGAAATAAATTCACCACTACGCAATTTGCATTTCTCTTTCTCTACAGATACCTATCTCTCTGAATGCACATTCTAACAGTCTTGTGAGGTTTTTTTTCCCACCATTTGAATACTGCTCAGTTTAAATAACTGTGGATATGCTTCTTGCCCACTTACTGACCTTTCCCGAATATCCCACACTATCCTCTGTTCCAGGCAGTACTGAGTCTAATAGGGATGCTCTATTTCATGACATTAGATTAGAAATTCATGCCAAAACCCTTTGGCCACCACCACCATTGCTGAGGTCAGCACAGCTTTAAGAACAAGGCTAGTTAGCTAATTGCTTTACAGAGCAATCACGGGCAACACAGGACATGGAGCCAAGTATTGGCAAGCCAGCAAAATGCCATCCAAGGCATCTATTCCATCAGCCTGAAATTCATGCTGACAATGACAGCCAGTGCCAAGGTTTATGTACATGGTTATGAAACCATAGAATAAGGTTTCAATAGGCTTGCATCCAACACAAGCAGAACACTAACAGCCTATACTAGGCCCAATGTTGATTACAACCAAAGTGAAGATTTGTGGACACCCCAAAATAGCCTTCCTTGCTTTACACTGACTTCATCAGTATCAGAAAAAAAAAGCATGCATTTAGGATGAATAGAGGAAATTATTATATCCAATGGGTGTTCTGCTATTAATTTCAATAACTTTCTGCTGCCAAAAATATTCAGACCATTTAATGAAGCTTAAATGGAAGATAAGTCACTGATGTTAGTTAGTAAGTCAGTGTCAATGCAATCAAATCACGGTAGGAGCAAGCAGAATTCAGACTCATCTTTTTAGTAGTTTTATTTATTTCAAAGAACTACTGTTACCTCAGAACTGTCACAATAGACTTCACACACTGAAATGTACATTGATCTCATAGTTGCGACAGAATCACTGTTAAAAGTGTAAATAAACTAGGTCAAATAGTATTATTTAAAGAGGTAAAAATGGCAGATATTATATTCAGTGATCTTTCATAGACATGGAAGAGAAAAAGCCAAATATCTCTACTGTCTAATAAAACTGTGAAGATTATTTGATTGTATTTATGTAATTTATAATAATGTTAAACTACTAACTGTGAGGACTGGAGTAGAATGGACATGATAATCTAATTTTTAAAGATAAAACAAGACATCTTCAGCATAGTATATTTTAGAGTAACATCAACATTTTTAAAATGTAAAAACAGCCTTAAGATTACAGTATTTTGGCAAAGAAGTGACAGCTAGGAGAAAAATTACAGCTCAGTTTTAATTAATATACTATTTTGTATGAGGCATAAAATATTAAACTCTCTAGAAGACTATAGAGAAGTCTAAGAGATTGGCATATTCATTTTAAGAAGACTCTTAAACATTTTTTTTCCTTTTGCTGTTACAGAGTTACAGTGACTCAAACACTGTAGTCACTGTCTGTGATAATGTAGTTTACTGTAAGCACTACTAAAGCTAAACACTTCATTTGTTCGTATGCAAGGAAGAAAGTGTGAACGCGGCAAATCCAGGGGAAAAAAAAAAAAAAACCCACCACAACCTTAAGTGTCTTTGACTTATTTGAAATGTATTTCAGTACTTTGGTAAACAGAGATGCGTTCTTGAAGGACAGTCACAACAAGTTCAAAATCAACCCATGATCATTCTCCTGATATTCTCCTGAGGACTAACTGGTCTTTACAAATTACTTAATAACTAGCAAGGTGAACGTTTTGTTTTAATTTATCATTTGACCTCTAAATGAACCACTGCAAATGCTTAAATGTAAGAGAGCCTACCATTCCACCCTGCACTTCCGTGTGCAAAAGTTTCAGTGCTGCAAAATCATCCAGTGCTCGGTGACCACTGAATTAAATATATCAAGAAAATAAATATGCAAAGATAATTAATAAAAATAACAAGATATCCTACTTTAAGTTGTTCTCCCTTCCTACAGGTTTTCTTTTGAGATATAAAGCTTAGCTACTTAGAAATCAGTTTTACATCTCAGTGACATGCATTTGTGGCCAGGTATAATTTAAAAAAAATCCAAGGACAATTTCCTAACTTGGAAGGAGAATTCAATATTAAAATTCAGCTTGAAAGAAAAAGAACTAAATTGTGCCAAATTTAAACAGGGTAAATGAAAGGACCAAGATAATTATAGGTCTGTCAGCCTGACAGAAGTATTGGACAAAATAACGGAACAACCAACACCTGAATTTTTAAGTAACAAATAATTAAAGGGAAAGCAATATAAGTCATGCCAGTCAGCACAGTATGATAGAAAATAAATCCTTTCAGTCCACCTTGCTATGTTTTTGCTTACGAGTCTAAGATTTTTTGATAAAATTAACTTTGTTAATGTAATATATTTATTCTGCACTGCATTTGACCTGCCTTTTTTATTAAGAAAATAGGTGATGAAATATGTGTGACATACAATGTATTAAAAATTGTCTGATGTACCTTGGGATAAAGAGAGATTCAGTACTGAGTAGGTGTAATTTTGGGGCCTGCCAAAGGACTTTTGATGACTTTTCATTACTGGCAATCTTTAAATCAAGACTGGATACTTTTCTCAAAACCTGTTCTCCTTCAGCCACAGCTATTGGACCTAATTGTACCTGATTCATTCATAAAATTGGATAGATCAAACTAGACAATCACAATGGTCTTTATTCCTTCAGAAACTAAGATTCTACACTCCATATACATGTAGAATCACTTTAACTGAAGATTGTTCTTCCAGACACAATTTAATGATTCATATATGTCTACACATTCAATGGGTATTAGTGAAAATAGGAAAAATCAATTAATAGATAAGTGGAATTGTGGCATTTTCATAGAATATATTGAAATGTCTTCTTTAAAATGAGCATGAAATCCCTTGTTTTGCATTTTGCGTTTCAAAAAATAAACAACCTCACTAATGCCATGAATTCAAGCAAGAAAATCAAAATTATTCTGTTACAGGTCAGTCTAAGAAATGCGTTAGAAGTCTGATAGATCTACAGATATCCATTTGCATAATATTAATGCATCAGTATAATGACTTTCCTATTCAACAGAAACCTTATGCTCCATAACAGGCAGCAACACAGCTGCTCTATTTACCCTCCACAAGGCATAAATCCTGGATTTCTATTCAAAAATTTCTAGAGGAACAAGGAAGTCATCCCTTGTTAAGACTTCCTCCTGAAAAGCTACAGTACAATATTAACCTTTACATTTAATGGTTTTATTTCAGCAATTAGGCAGTTGCCTCAGCCTAGGAGCCTTTGGTATGACAAACTACCCCTTAAGAAAGCCTAGGCCAGAGGGCAGCTGGGAGAAACCGCTCGGAGTATTTTCAGTAGTGACCCTAGTAGCTGACAGCCGAAGGAGGCCCAGGAAGCGGCACAGGCCTCAGACAGGCCCTCAGCTCCATTAGCAGGAGGTGGGGCAGCCACGAAGCTGCCGAGCAAGAACGATTCAGAAGCACCAGAATTCCCTTGGGCTCCCTCTTAGCAGAGTTCGCATAAACCAACCTGACTGCAAAAAATAAAAAAAACCCACATATCTGCTTGCCCTGTTGGGTGAGAGTAACTGCACTGCAGTGAAAAGATGCGAGAGCTTTGCTGTGAGATGGTTCCCGTTGTGTTGGGCTCCTCTTATTGCGGAGCTTTCCATCTCTAGATGGCCTAGACCTTCTTGAGAACTTAATTGTTGATTCTTCCTCTCCTAATAAGCTGGCAGCCTGTTACCAAGGCCTATTTGTTATTAGTAGGTTTGCAAGCTTTATATTTCAGCCATGCGTGATTTGTTTATGGATTATAGACTATGTAGAGATAATCTGTTTAATTTACTTATCTACATTGCCTTGTACTTTAGCTACTTATTTTTTCCTAATTTTTTCTTTAAAGTTCTTCTAAACCTGTTATGATAATTGCCTAGTTCTTTTGGGATAGACACCTCAGAAGCAATCAGTGCCCAGCTCCTGTCTGGAAGTCAGCATACGAGTGGGCTTTCTGCAGCTTCCTGAGCTAAACATATGGCTAATCATTTAGCTGGAGACTGTCTGCATGGGAAACCCAGTCAGCAGCATTTACAATTAAAATACATTGAAAGACGGGAAGATATATGATGGTTGTGCAGAGGGTTTATATGATCGTGTGCTTAAATTGATCACTTCACACACAGTGTTGAAGATGCAAATTAGTAGGTCAGTGCACATTTACACTGAGCTAGGTTAAATCAATAGTAAAAGATCGCATAATATGTGTTATACATATAGAGCTTTGGTTAAAATAATCACAAACCATTTTTATACACATTAAATGCAAAAGTGACTTGAAACAGGCTCTGTGTATATAATCATGACATGATTTTATGTCTCCTTACTTTTGAGATTACCAAAGTGAGAAAGTTATATCGATTAGACTTACAAAAAGCAGGTAATTATCCCTTTGTGATCATGTCTTTTTCCAGTCCTCAAAACAGCAGTAATGGTACATCATCTGTTGCTGTCTATTCTCATTTCAAAACCTACCTTTATGCATTTATGCATAAATGCATAGTGGACATGGCAATGTATATTTGCATAGAAAATAAAAGACATTTTCCTGAAGGCTTCTTTTCAAAAAATCTTTTCCCTGCCCAAATCTATTAAAAATCTAGAAGAAGTGACTATTTGAACTTCCCATCATTTCTACATAAGCGTTGCTTAGTATTGAAGAACTGTGGCAATAGAAGGTGCAGAGGGAAAGTAGTCAAATATGTACAGAAAGAAGAAAAAAAAAAGGGTTATTCCTTTAATTTTCAGGGCCTTTTCCTAGAAATTTTGCCCACAATGAACACTCCCTTCTTCAAAAAGTAGTTTCAATTATGCTAGGCAATCAATCAGTGTAAATAGGGTTAACGTGTAGGATACCAGAATAGATTACTAAGGCTGATGTAGTGATGATCCCTTTAATTCCTGAATTGTGGCTGCATTCTCCACTGTTTTCAAACATAGGAATCTCCTGCCAAGTAATCTAAGTAATCTGGCTACATCATCAATTGTTTCTCATTGACTGTGGTTTTTTAAAATCTGTGAATCAACTCAAAATTATAGGGTTTAAATTCTCTATCAACTACTTATTAGCATCCATCCTAAGTATCTAATAATTCTGAAGAATATTAAAAGAGATGCTTTCTACACATTTTCCCTCCTCTTTTTCTACCCTGTCTCACTAAACAAAATTCTTATTTGGCTTACTTGTATTTGACATAACCGACTGTACAAGGCAGTGAAAGATAAAGCCATCCAGATAATTCGGTAGCCAAAACTCCAGAGAAGACTGCTAGTTCTGGCAGTAGCAAAGTCAGTTGCAGAACTGATCATTTCATTTATACTTATTCTGCACCAAGTGAAGTAGCTATGCTCCAAACACCACTGGACATTCGACTTTCAGCCCACCCTAAACATTAGTCTCCAATGGAAATGGTGCATGAAGCTGTGCAGCTGCCACAAGAATGAACCTTTTCTAAACCGCCTTGAGACAAATGTCTCAGAGCCTTCCCTGAGATGCTTTCCAAGCTCTAATGTCTCAATCATTGTCCGAGCTGAATAAAGCAGTTGTTCATAATCAAAAAAATGCTAAAAAAGTTGAAGAACTTTCTCTTCTAGGGGGCTAAGTGAGTTTCCCTGCAGTAAGAGGGCAAGCACACCCAATGGAAAACAGTGCCACTGAAAGGTTCATTGGATGCAATAACTGTGTTAATCTTTTGAACTCTTTTTTCCCCCCCGCCTCTCCCCTCCCCTCTCTCTCTCCCAGAGGGGACTTGTGGATATATTCATATCGCCCCGTCTCAGGAACACTGACTAATAAAACAAAGGTCAACAGAGAAAAGAAACCTCCGCAGGTAAATAGGTATCACCAGATACCTATTCAACTGGGGAGATTCAACTCCCCATTCCTTCCTCTGCCTCCATCTCCTGTCTGTGTCTGCAGGTGTGAAGGGTGCAGTGTGTGCAAATACACTGGCTGTCCTGAGCCACAAGGCTTTGCATGGAAAAAAGGGGTGGAAATATTGGGTCGAAAACCAAAGTAAATTGGATTTGTATGAGACTGATTCTCTGGAAAAGGATTCTGAAAACAAGATCTACTGTACAAACGTTCTGATTAACAGAAACTCTCTTTCTGTCCTCCTACATTGAAATCTGCAGGGAAAAAAGACAACATGGCTCTTTCTTGGAAGAGCTACTTCTCAATAGAAGGATGCCAGGTCTTCCCTGAAGAGCCAGAAGAGTCCCAAACCCTTCAGGGAGAGGAAGACATTATCTCCATGGTAAGTGCCCCAAATTCTCCTTTAACAGCAAGGATCATCTGGAAACCAACTGCCCTGGGCTTCACCCAGACCTCTGAAATACAAAGCCTTGTATTTCTGGCCTCTCCTCTTCGCTCCTAGTCCATACTCATAGTTTTCCAGATGGAAGGGGATAGGTAAACTCTAGATTTTATAGAACAATTTCACACTTGGGAGGAAGTGGAGTGGGCTAACTGAAAACATCTCTCCTTTAATAACCTTTATTCTTTTCTGCTTTCCATAATGATTATGGGAGATCCAATATATGAATGAATGGCTGAGCCACAAGTGAATTAATGTACCCCAGTAATGGAGTATAATACACAGAGGCAGAAAATGTAGTTCCGCATCTAATTTCTTTCTCATAAGAACTGATGCTCAGTTTAGAGCGGAAAAGCATACTAATGATGCAGCTAATGTCTTGTTAGAAAATATGAGAACTGTGACCAATTTTTCTTGACAAGAATTTTTATTCTGTTTAAAAGAAAGATGCTTAATCACTTGGAAAATACAGACTAAGTCAGTGATGTAATTTCATTCAGTGGTGGAATTTCAAAGAGTTTTTTCCTTTTTAATCTCTTAAAGCAGTCCATTAATAAGCCTTTTTTTCTCATCAGTATCAAAAGAAAGTGAGAGCAGAGTGCCTGGAGGATAAACAAGGAAATAAACCCTTTTTTTACTGTTTTTAAATTCAAAGCTTCCATGTCCCTAAATAAGGCTGCATATGTATTTTCATATACAAGTAAGACTGGCAAGCAACAAATATCCTTGACAATTTTTAGCCTCTTGCTGTACATAAATGAAGGGCAAATATAGAAGAAAATGAAATGTGACAGACATCTACACACTTTTTCTCCCTGAAAGATAGACAGTAGTTCTCTGTAGGGAAATCTGCAGGAAAGTAAATCTCAGAATAGAATGCAGAGACCTGTTGATGATACAATACATTTGTTTAACTGGGAAAAAGGAAGCTAGCTAAACTAGTCAGGGCCAGTTTTAGCAACATTTTTCTAAGTTGGGCAGTGAGCCCCAAGACAGAGAGGCAGCTCAAGGAACTGCTTTCTCACAGGTCTCTGTGATAGTCCCTTTGAAGCCAAAATTAATCCCTTTGAAGACAAAATTCTAATTTCCTTTTTAGCATCCAGGGAACAGGAGACGGCCAGAAAAAGGTGGGTGGGTGGGCATAGGGGGCTGGGGACACATCCCCAAACCCGTCTGCCTCTCCACAGAGGGTTTCTTCTCATGGCACTCTGATTAAGCCACATACACACACAGTGCCACTGGGTAGCGTATATATGTGTATATATATACACACACCAGCATGGCTGAATTGTGCTGTTATTGTGGGAGGTTTTCCTCAAAGCTTACTAGATACACAGCAAATGAGTATTTTTTTATATATAAATCTATTCAGCTTACATCTATGTCTCAAAGAGCAATGATAATAGAATCAATAAGAAACTCAGCATTCAAGTCTTATCAATTATTACATAACTTCATTTGTATATCAAGAAAAGATGTCTATTTTTGTGTATCTGTCTCTCATGATTATATTCCTGACTCAGGAGATACTGAGATCATCACATATCTGTTATGGAGGTGCTGTATAACAGCATTTTTGTGAAGGTTCCTTTACGAACTATTTATATCACACTGCAAAACAAGCACTCAGAAAAAAAACACATTCACAAAAAAATGAATCTGAATTTTATTATCATTGTAACCTAGCAGAGAAGGCTCCTGGCCAGCAGAATGTTGGATTCACACAGCTTTCTCTAAATATTTCAAAATATTTTATAAAAATGAATGGATTAAGCTTCCAATCCTACTTTTCAATATAAGTATCTCCATTTTACATGTAGGTGAAGTGAGGCACTAGGAGGTGAGGCAAATTTTGCCTCAGTTACAGGCATGAGGTAAGAATAAAGCTCCAAATGGTAAGAATAAAGCTCTTTCTTCTGTAGTATAATTACAGTAAAGCAAAATAAAGCAAGTGGGTTACTTGGACCTTTTCCCCTTAATTCACTGTGCTCTTATACTCCATGAGCAGCAGAATCTTGCCAGCAAAGATCCCTGTCCCAGAAATACAATACAGTTTTAGCTAAAAAGTCAGACATAATCCAGAAAAGGCTTTTACTACCTGTTTTGCAATTCTGATCCTCAGATGCTTTCTCTGATGATTTTTTTTTAACCTTGTTTAATCAAACCCACCATGCAGTAGCACAGTATCACCCCTACTGTCGCTGTTCTCACTTTTATCAGCATTGTCCCTGAAAAGAGTAACTACTAATGAAGAATTGGTGACAGCTGTCAGCTTAAGAAGTGAATTTATACAATTCAGTGTATAGAGAGCTTACCCGTCTGCCCTCTTAGGTGATGAAGGAGACCTTATAGAGAAAGAACGTTCTGAAAAAAATGCTGTTCCTTACAGAAAGGAGCTTGTCAACAGTGCTCGCTGTGTCAGTCCCATCTGTGCAACACAATTCCAGGACCTCTCCATATCATACCCCAAGGAATATGAGAAGTGATGTCCGCTACGTGCACACAGAGAGAGGGCATTTCAGTACTGATTCATACCTAGTCCATACGTTATTTGTGCTGTGGTAATGTCATAAATGTATTGGGCTACATCTATACACGCAGGGATGCAGACATCCCGCCTCAGACGACTTGGTCTCTAAAATATTTATGCCTACATTATCAGTGAGTATTTCTTTACTATGAGTGAAATTTTCTCACTGCTAATGTTTCACTCTCTGCTCGTTGCTAATTACAATGCTCTGTTTCTCCTTACCTCAGCCACAGGTGCATAAAACAAGATGTCATTCGAGTGACTGATGACAGGGGGCAAAGCCAATGGCAGTGCTGGGATGGCAATGTCATCCACAACATCTCGCTAAGAGCGCTTGTCCTCCACAGCCCTTAAACTTTTCCACACCTCTAAATGGAGAAGGGAACCCCTAGAGAGGAGCCTTCCACCCCACTGAACAATTTACTTAACTGCACAACTTCTAAGCCATAAACCACTCGAGTAATCCCACTGCTCAATGCAGGATAAAAGGAGAAAATAGCATTAAAGATTTAAAGTACAGAGCACAGCAGACAAAAATGATAGCTGCACCATTCACGTCATAGAGCGAAGGGTTTGTCAGCACTTTCATTATAATGCTCATTTCTCTGCTGTCACTCCAGGCTAAAATTTGGCAGAGCATAAAACTTAAAGCATAGACAGACACAATAAGAACACGGTGAAAAGAAAAGCAAAGGCTTCAAGGACAGCAGCCAAAGATACTTTCACATGTCAAGAACAAACAGTGTCTTACAAAGCATGATGCCAGAAGTTAAGCTGGAAGAACTATCCTTTTGCTCCTGAAGATGGTGGGATAGAGAGGGAATTGCACTGAAAGCCCAGTGAGATCCATTGTAAGGAAGCTTCTGTGAATGCCTTAACAGATGCAGAAGGCTAAGTATTAATGTAGTAAGCGAGATTAAAGTTATGCTACAGTACAATGGAAATCCATAAGCTAGAAAGAGGAGGCAGATCAAACACAAACAAATATTACATCTGAACAGTTGGTATCAGACTTCATTTAAGGAATGTGTGAAAATATGTCTGCTTGAACTGGTTTTGCAAGTGGAAGTGCCATTATCATAGGAGATTTCTTTCAAGCAATGTCTCCCTTCCTCCTTTCAGAATTGAGAATCCTGCTCCAACAAATGTCCAAATACAGCAAGAAAGCAGGACTGAGACACAAAATATCTCTTATCAGCAATAATAAATAAGCCTTGCATCGTGTTGTAAACATGAACTGGTACTGCCATTGAAAGAAAGGCTCTCGTTTGCCTCCTTCCTGTGTTCCTTCATCTTCCCTCTGCCGGTGCCCATGTGCATGCAGGATGGCCCAGAGGGAGGAATGGAGCTAGATTAAAACTCAGTTTTGGTGGTGGGTTAGTTTTAACTTGGAAAATGCCCTAAAAAACTTGGCCTGAGATCAGTGTTGATGCTTGCTTTGAGCAAGAGGCTGGACTGGGCGACTTCTTGGGGTCCCTTCCAAACCGCGTGATTCTCTGTTTCTTTAAATCATCTCCTGGATCAGCTTTGGAATGTGGTAAGATTAGAGGGATCTAGGATCACTTCTTGCTAACACAGATAGCTATTGCTAGGTTAAAATATGTGCAGATCTACAGTATTAATTATTACTTTTTAATAACATTTTAAAACTTTTTAAAGTTTTTAGAAGTTTTGATTTCTTTTATAGGGAACGGTAAGAATGATAAAGATGCAGTTAATGTTACAGAGATGTGGTGCAGTAAATGCATTATTCACTCCCAGCTTTGTTAGGTGCTGTGTGACTTAGCACAAGCCATTTAATTTCATTACAACTTCAAAGATGATGATCCTTATCTTTTAAAAAGCACTTAGAGAAGAACAGTACTATCTATGCAACATATGATTACTATTATCTTTAGCTAAATTTTAAACTGAAGAATTCCAAGAAGTAAAATAAGAAGATGCTCAGTTCCTATACTCATTATTATTTATAGCAAAGAAAGATCTTAATCTAACAATGGTAGAGATCGCCTAATCTTATTGACTATGTTAGGTAGCGGCTTCATTGGCTTCAAAAGAAATTTTACTTGCCTAATGCTGGTAGATTTGGAGTGTGATATTCTTTCAGCAATTCTTGAAGAATGGCAGCTCTGTATCCCTCTTAATACCCGTTCAAGAGTCCTATTGCATCATTCATCAGCGCTGCTTTTGATCAAGGAAAAAATATATTCTGTTCATTACCTGATAACTCTGATGATTCTAAGAAACAGGGAATTAGAGTCAGTATTAAACACACATTCACACAACACAGTTTAATTTGGTAATTGAGGGATTATTTTCATTGTAGTAGTGAACAATGCTGTTGCTCATGAGCTACGGTTCTGTCATAAACTGAAATGACACGTATGCCTGTTGATGCACCTACATCGTTTTGCAGCATTCATCACAGAGAAGAGGGAATCGCTCTTTAGATTAAAGGCTGAAGCCAGCAGCAGATGAGAGGCTCCCTCCTGCCCGTGCTGTGGGGAAGGACGCGCCGGCTGCATGCGATGCAGATCACACTTCCAGGTCTGTGCTCCTGGCACTCTCACCTGCTTCCTTTGTGAAAAATACTGGTGCTTTGGAGCTGCAGGGACTTGCTGTGTCCCTGTGCTGGTGTAGCAGATGGTGCAGGAGAGTGGAATGAAAGAACAGTGAATGAGGGACTACATTTTGCTTTTGTCAGTACGTGATCTTTTAACAGATTTGATTCAAAGCATCAATTGTTTAGGTTTTTTTTTTTTGCTAAATTTGCCCCCTTTTTTCATACTATCCCATTAGCAATAAGATATGAGATAGCAATATGCTTTTGGAAAAAAACACATTTTCATTGGAATTAGGTTTTCCTTGGGAAGAACTTCAGACTTTGCATGGACTCTTTATACAAGGATATCTCTAACTTAGAATAAAGAAAAGAGGAAGTATTTTGAAAGCTGGAAGTCTTCAAGGCAGCGTCCAGATACGTGGCCATATTTTCCCCTCAGTAGACAAGAGGAGCAAAGAAAGTGGTAGCAAAATGTTTTTCTTACTCACAGGTAAACAGGAAGTAGCTGCAAGATAAAATACGAAGTTCTCTTAGCTCCTTGTAGGGCTTAGGAATATTCTCGGGGATATTCTCAAGGAGGCTCAGGAATATTGTTACATTTTTTCAGACTTCAGGCTGCTGTTTCACGGATTTCAAAGAGTTCAGAAAGGAAAGAGTGATACTTTTAAAGACCAATGCATGTGTTAACAAGGGAAGAGGATGAATCAAGTAGGAAAAAATATGTAAGTTCTACAGTGTAGCTGTTAAAATATCAAGATATGAAAAACACTGCAGAGTGGTGTAGTAACAGCCCAAAACATTCTAAAAAATGCTACAGAAATGTATATGTAGCAGGACCTAATCCAACTCTCATGGACCTCTGTGAGACTAAGAATCTTGATATACCTCCTGTTTTCTTTAAATCATTTTCTGGAACGGTGAGAACAGTTCTCTGCAATTATTTGGAGACCAAGGGCTTCCCA
Organism: Tinamus guttatus; assembly: GCF_059628265.1. NCBI lineage: Eukaryota > Metazoa > Chordata > Aves > Tinamiformes > Tinamidae > Tinamus > Tinamus guttatus. Next base: position 191,251 of record NW_028288985.1, on the reverse strand, counting down.
CTGATAAAAATCCTGGAAAAACAATTATTCTCTAAAGTTAATGGTGTCTCAGAAGATATATTAATGTTGTGTTAATTTAATTCCAAGCTGAGAATAAACTTTTTTTTTTTTTGGCCTTAATTTCATTCAATTTTTAAAAATTGTCCAAGTGATACTCAAACTTACATGCTACACATTTTTTCTCACCTCAGTTTTTATGCTGTAATAGCCAAGGCAGCCATAGGAAGGAGGCTGCTTGGTGTAATAAGGATCCTGCCTTAGGGAGCTCTGTAGAGAAAAACTCTTCAACAAATAAGAAGAAACAAATTTTCCATGCTGTGGGAAATTTAAGCATATCAAAATTTATTTTCATCCCAAGTGAGTACAAAATATTGAAATCTCAAAATACTCAAAAAAATGTAGATTCCACTCTATTTTCATTTGGAAATATCAACCAGGCCTTACTAAAATATTCATTACAGTAATATCAGAACTTTATAGTCTGTGCATCCACCACTCAGACTAGCATTAAAAAAAATCAAAAAATAGAAATATTGGAGAATAAGATTCAATTTTATTTTTTAAATGTTTTTAATATTTTCCATAACAAGTTTTTCTGCCATATTACTAAAAGATATTTTCATTTGGGTATTCTCCAGCAGTAAAAAATCTTTAATATTCAACTCTCTGGAAAATTTGATTTTTACCCGCTTTCAAAGAAACAGTAGAATAAAAAGAACTACCTGAAGTTGCCCTGAATTTTAGGAAAATGCCTGTTTGCACACATTTTATAAATAACATAGCCCATGCCAGTGATTCGTATAAAGAGAAGAAGCAAAAAAAAAGACTAGAAGCAACTGCTACTAAGTCAATGCCTACACCAGATACATAGACTTTGAAGGCACAGAATACTTTTTCAAGTCTATCTTTTACATTAATAGAGAAGGGAATCACGGCATCACTTTTACAAAGAAATTAATAAATATTTCGTTTTTATAGGTTTATTCCCCATGAACTGTTAACAACAGCTACAGATGGGTGCAGAGGGGAGAAGGGGTGTGAGCGGGATGGATGCTGGAGAACTGCAATTTTTTTCCCCCCAACAGAAACGTATACCAACTACTTGCTGGAGCCCATTAGATTTTAGCATTTAAGTGCAAGACCCACGGAGTGGACAGGAACTGTGATGGAAAGCAGCAGCCACAACAGCCCTTTGCCAGGATTCCCTTGGAGAGGGTCGCCAGGGGCCTTGGCCAAGGGCCAGGGCGCGCGGCGCCGCGGGGCTGTGCGGTGGGAAACCCCCTCGCGTCCAGCCCGCGGCACAGGCTAAACCTGGACAGTCTTACGACTGGTCTGTCAATTGGGACACAAACTGATTTAAAGGCGCCTTTGACCCCTCTCCACTCTTTTTGCAACATCGGAAGATCTTGTTGCAAAAAAAAATCATTATGAGGGCAGGAGCAGGATGACTTGGAAGAGAATCGGTTTGCTGGAGAATAAAAACCCAAATCTGGATGCTTTGGCAGGTCTTTGTCATACATACAGAGTGTCTGTGCATCACAAATAGTCAGCATGCCACTATTAAAGAATAATGAGTAATAGAAAGGCAAAGGCAGAGCCTGAGTGCAGTGGACAATGGCAGCTTTGATGACTTTCTATTTTACAAGTTATAGGTGTGCTTTCTAAAATACCTGAAGTACAGCTGACCTAGAGTCCACAGTGCAAGACACAAGCTTTATGGGACGTCAAATAAAAGGAATCCACAGAAGCTGCTTCTCTGAAAATAATGAGCTTCATGTATGCTGCTAAAACATTTCCATGTAAACAAAGCACAATGAAATAAATCTTCAGCTAGTTTTGCAGAAACAAACAGCAGCAGCTCCAGCTGTATGTGAGATACACGAACACTGACAGCAACCCTTTTTATCATGAGAGCAAACTGACACTGCCAGCTGAAAGGTTCCGAGTTCAGTGTAATTCTGTATCTAATTCCATTTAACTGGTTTAATTAAGGCTCAACAGCCTTTAATAGCAGCTCACTAAAGAGAGGTTTTATTAATAAAAAAGGTATCATCTTTGTTTCAAAGGATCATGCAGAAGACTTAAATACTAATTTAGAGAAAAAAAAAAAAGGCAGAAGCTGTAGAAAATCCGGAAGACCATGCGGTCCTACTTTTGCTTTACCTGTTTCACTCTGGTTCTGTTCTACTGACACCTGAAAAATGTTCTGAGCAGAGTCACCCTCGTCCCGCGGAAGCCCAAAGGCAGCCAAGGCTCTGCTACGGCCCACGCTCATCGTTCGGTCTCTGCAGCAATGGTCCAGCCCTGCTCTGCAAGGGAGTTTGGTCCTGCTGGGAAGCAGCAGCCTCCACTGGCAAAAAAGGCTCTTCTTGACAGTTTTGATATTCTAAAATCTTTGGGCGAAATGAGCAGCAAAACTGCCCTCGCACAAATGCTGCCCAGGAGTGGGCAGGTGGGCACTCAAGGAAGAACTACACAAACAGCCAGACCTGTTACTTAGCTCTCTGTCCACTGCACACATATATCTGAAACTACAGTTTCTTTCTTCTGCTATACACAGTTCATTAAAAGCAAACCTCCATGATTGCGCAAGGGTGCAAAATGTGACAGAAGAGGTCAAGGTAATACTAAAATGTAAATTATTTTAACAAGTAGACTGAGTTTTACTATTATTACTATTATTTTAATTGACTATACTTCACAGTCTCTGACAAAATTTGGGCTTTTGGACTCCTGGGAAGTCTCAACGAAGGGGATAAAGAGATGACAAATTTCAAAGCACTACCTTAACATACACACACACCTCCTTGCACTTATGAAGTAGATTTTCTATTTGGAAAGCATATAAAACAACTACATTATTTAAACCATAATAGTAACATTAAAAATAATGGCTGTTGTGGGAAAGAGGGAGAGTGGGGTGCTGTGACTTGAACTGACAAAATGACCCCATTTGCTGAACATACACACAGAAATGGAAAGAAAATCGCTGTGTCAGGCTGGTCCCCGTCACGAATTCTGGCCCTGCTTTTCCCAAACCCCTGGAGCTGCGGCGCGAGCAGCGGCTCTCGTGGCACCGGCTCTCCCTGCCTGAGCAGCCCTGCTAGGACCGAGTCAGTGATTCCTGTTTGAGCTGCTGCCTTTGAAATCCTGAGCACCCCGAGGCTGCTATAACCATGGGAGAAACAAGAGTCTTTTGCTCCTCCAAAATTCAATCACATCCTCAATGGGGCAACAACCAGATCTAGTTCACTCAGCTCTGTGATCCAAGAGAAAGGTGTGACAGAAAGGTTGGTAAACAATTGAAAATATATGCCCTTTATTTCCTTCTAACTCTTTTTTTCCATTAAATATACTGAGTAATTAGTGCTTTGCTCTAAAATACCACTTGGGCTGTCTGAATGGTCCTGTACTTATTTAATGAATTACCCAGCAAAGGAATGAATTTAGCCAGGCATCCACTGGTGAGAAGACTGCTAATTAACTGATTTCCAGGCAGGCAATAATTATCTTTCTCCTCCCAGGGGGAAAAAAAAAAAAAAAAAGAAAAAAGAAAAACTATTCCAAATATGTATCCAGAAAGAATTAAAAATATGGGTCTCTCTTAGTAGAAAGGGCTTTGGACTGAGGTAACAGTCAATTCAGACCCTCACGTTGCTCAAAATAAATACAGAACAAGATAAAATAAAGGATCTGTACTTTCTGAAGAGAGTGAGCAGGCTTCAGAAAATAAGTTTCCAGCTGGGACCAGATTGCAAATGCCTTTATTCACTCTGCAGGAGTAGTTACTCACACGAACGCTCTCTATAAAGCCAAGGAAACAAACTCATGTGAGCGTGTAGTCACGACTGCGAATGTGGAGCTTGCAATCTGACCTTCAAAACTCTCAGAATCGTTTTGGAAACACAACAGAGGTTTGGGGGTTTGTTTTTACTTTTCAATAAGTGTTATTTTGCTGTTCCTTTATATCAAATTAACTGGTTCCGGTTTTAATTTATGCAGAGTTTTTCATTCTGACACACTTGATCGTATAAGCCAATTTACAGATGGATGTCTCAACAACAGATTTCCAGAGAAGGGGATGCTGAGATTTATCAGGCTTGCACACATTTTGTTTTTGGAACAGACTTCCCGTGGCCTCCTGCAACGGAGGCTCTGCTGAAGGGCCCCCAGCAGCTCGCGGGGAGGCCAGGAGATGGTGCAAGTCCGACCGAGAGACAATCCTTGTTGAGTATCAATCAATCATACCTAGGGGAGGCTCCAAACGGCCACACATCCTCAGTTTAAGAATCTCCTGGAGACACTTTGGGGAAATGAGCAACACAGAGCTGATTACAAAAGAATCCTGACTCATTCCTATAAAGGTTGAAAGAGGAATGTAAGAAGTACAGTCAGTAACCTAAGAGGAAAATTCCAGAAGCACACACAAGATTTCTGTGCACAGCTGCAATAAACAGAGCTAATTCCTGAAACCAGAATCCAAGCCCAAGAAAGTCCATCTGGCACCCAAACACCATTGGAAACGGCTTTTGGAGTTTGAAAGGAGCCCGAGTCAGAAACCAAGGTACGAGGCAAAGGTTAGCAATGAAAAAGGGACTAGCTGCAAGTCGAAGGTCACAAAAAGGGCCTGATTGGTATCTACAGACTCAACGTGCTGCCGAGGCAGAGAACGCCTGGGTGCTCCCTGGAGCAGCCCCGGTGCCAGCAGGGACGTTCCCGGGGCCGTGCGCTCGGCGCCAGGCTCAGCGCAGCCCTGTCCCCGCAGCCCACGCCGCGGCCGCGACCGGCCCCCTCTCAGCGCCCGACTGCCGCGTTCCCACCTGCAGAACTTCCTCTGGGAAAACTCCGCCATGGAGAGCATACAACATTCCACCCATCACCTTGGTGGAAGTGCAAAAAGAGGCAATTCCATTTCAAAGACGAAAGAAAACTGAGCCCAAAAGGGGCACAGAAGCCCCATATCCACGGGGCAACATAACACCTGCCTGTTTTCTGCATTTTAGTTGCCTTTTCCTCTATTACCGCTTTGCTGAATTTAACAGATATGTACATATACATAGGGCTGTTACTGTACTTGTTTGGGAAGATATATCTATAAGCAAGATACTCTCTTGATAAATTTACAGGGTAAACATTTTCTAGTATTAGTTTTTTTAATGAAAAAACAGGTAAGAGAAGTATGAAAAATAACCTTTTATTATAAATTATATATAAATTGAAATGCTCAGTTCATTCTGGAATCTCACTATATACCCCATTAACATATCCTCTGGAGAACTCTTGATGCCTTTGGGAGCCTTTCAAGAAGCACTAGCACACTGCTTAGGTAATCAAAAAACATACAGTTAACAGATATCTTAAATAAAAATCTTAGTGAATCATTTGCAAATAGCCCATAGACCTGATTTTTTTCAATAAAAAAAAAGATTTTAATAATTAGATTTTGAGTAAAAATGCAAATGAAAATCCTCTTAAAGTGGCAGACTACAGACCACTTTTTTATCTCGCTCTGCACCTTTAGTTAAGATTATGAAGAATTAATGGGGAGTGGAATAAGTTTAATAAGCCCTTCTAATTCTGTCCGCTCTGCTGACATGCTGGTAATACAAAAATTCTGTTTGTATAATTAAATAATTAATAATTAAATGTATAAAACCAATATCAGATAGTAATATTTTGAAGATTTTCTAAAGGAGCAGGAATTCCAGGTTACTACTGTTCAGCTTAGGTATCCCCCATGGCTGGTTGTGAACCTGCAGACTGCACAGGTCTCGTGTCACAGCAGCCAGGGCTCAGGAGCCACTCAGGGGCCCTGAGGGGCTAAATCTTGCAGGTTTATACAGTGTACCTGGCCAGCTGAAATTTGACTGAATTCACAGGAAAAAAAAAAAAAAAACCACAGCCAAAACAGACTACACGGAGGGGAGCTTACCAAAAAACACAGGAAAGGGCCCAAGTCAGACAGGGCCCTTCCTGCACCAACACAGATGCCTCCGTATTTCTCCCCACTGTGTAAAAACACGACGTCTGCCTGCCAAGACCTTTCTTCAGGAAGCAACCCAATTTGTTGGTTAATCACCAAAGTTACATTCAATTGCAAATTGAAAACTTCATCACTCAGCACACAGAATTCTTTCTGTAGAAAGTATTTTCCTGGTTGACGCTACCATTTCGCTTTGCAGATGTCACTGCACACAATCCATCTGAAATGAATCAATGAGGTTGTTGCTGGTTTTGTCCGTAGAGTAACTCTAGACTACTACAATCGAATCTACTTATTTTCCAACACTCTAAACTGTGCTCCATCTTCTTTTTGAGGGCTGTACCCAGCAAGGAAAGCCTACTGAAAAACGCGTGTTTGGTAATAAAAAGCTATCTAGCCTATTTTGAAGCTGACAGCTCTGATACATGCATAGTTTGTAAGAGCACCAGCTAAAATTATTAAAAAGGAACTTCTGACTTTCCGTTTTACAACAAGCACTATTAAGATTAAGAATCATGTAAAGCCACATGTAAAACTTGGAAAGCTACATTAAGGAGCCAGATACATAGACGTATTTCAAAGTGGCTCAGGAATCTTAAAGAATACAATGGATGTTTACAAAAAAAACAAAAATATAAGTTCACAATAATGTCATTAAGATAACATGGCCTATTTAAGGTAAATGATTCTATAATTCAAAACTGGCAGAGTTTAAAAACTAACATTTTTCTCCTGAGACAGCTTTTTCAAGGCTTAAAGCTAATACTGATGCACAATTATTCCTGGCAGATATTTCTCAATTCTATACAGAGGAGAACCTTGCTAATCTCATCATCAATTTTTTAATATGTAATATAAGAAAACGTAGAAGGGCAGGCTACTCTGAGCATTTGTGATAGTAACTGCATATTGGTTTTCCTAATGTCATTATACAACAAAACAGAGACTGTGTGTCAAATGAAACAAGCAATAGAGAATTCCTGATGAGGCACATCTGCTTCTGCGTTATTTTTTTTCACTTGTTAAGTTGCCGCAACAGAGATTTGCAATAGAGCTCACTTTCATTAATGAAATTAGTATAGTTCTAATATAATCAGCATCAGCTCTTGTACCTACTGCTGGATAAAATACAATAAAACTGGCTAAAGAAGTCAGTTAATAGTCCTACATATTAGATTAAGTCTGTAAGTCAATAAAAGCAAAACTGTATATCTGCTTCTTATGTGCTTAGAGGGGCTATGATCACCAAAAGGTTTGTATTCAAAAATAAGATATATTTAAATTTTTAGACAAATATAGTCAAAAAGAACATGTTATTAGATGTTTATGCAAAATGCAGACACCCAGGAATAATGTATTCTCTCTAGATCTGGTTTGTGTCAATGATAAAATTCTCCCGTCACTCCATCCACTGACAGGTTATATCTAAAGGTGAAAATGATAAAATTTCTGAACTAAACCTCTGTGCTCTAGATGAAAAAGTTAGTTTCACCTGTCGCATTTCATTACTTACCTTCCTCAAAGAAGAGCTGTCATATTTTTCATGCAAATTCCAGCAATCTACATGTTTCAAGCTGGCAGAAAGACAGTGTCTTCCTAGAAAAATTGCCACCTTTTCACAATCCCCAGTGAAATGGCAAACCAGGTTAGAAAGATAGAGGAGATTGGATTACCTGTCTGCACCGGATCATTGTTTCCAGGAGATAATCCATAAATGATTAATCCTTCTAACATTCTTAAGCAATGTAAGGAGGGCTGCCTGTGACCTATTTCAACCCCTCTCGCACTGTTGTTGTGGGAACAGCTTTATTGGATGAGTGAAATTGACTGTTTTCATGCTTCTAGTTTTATTGAATTGTAAATGTAGTTTGCTGCCTTTCCTTTGCTTAATGGTTATTTAGCATCTGTTAGAAGGAGTGTAACTGTTGGTAATACTTCTGTGCAAAATGACAGTGAACAAAGAGATGACTATATGTTCTTCATGTCATTTAATTTGTACTTTATTAAATTACATGATTTCAATAATTTGTAGTTGTTTTTAATGCTTCCTGTTCCACATCAACTCTATAAGGATTTGCCAGCTGCACAAGGCGAAAAAAAAAATAATTCCATTGCTATTGCAGAATCATGACTACAACTGTTAAATGACAAAAAAAAAAAAAAAAAAAAAAAAAAGAGCCCAAAGTAATTTGTAGCTAAATTCAGATTTCGGTATTACAGGATCTTTCCCTAAGGAACTCAAATACTTTACAAAATGGTTACACATTATCTATACTTTAGGTAGAGCACAAAAATAGTAAAAAGCCCATACCTACAGCTGGATGGGTAGGAAGGTAGGAAGAAAACTGAATGTAATTGGAATGTACCAATGTAATAAATAATAACCAAATAAAAATGCTCATGGAATGCTTCCTGTGAAATAATTTTTTTTTTCAAGCAAAATGGCAACCCTAGAAAAATTCTAGCATCTGGTTGTTTTAACCACTTTTCAAAAACAGAGAAATTGCTAATCCCCCATAAAAAGGATAAATTCAGTATCTGCAGGCTCTTTCAGGGAATGAAAACACATAACAAAAGACCAGTAAGTTATTGGTTAAGAAAGTCATCATCAGGGCAATTTATCCTAGTTAGTACTAAAGCCAAATAGAGTCCACAGAATTAGAACCATTATCACTGAAATGTAAGGTATGAATACCAACGAAATTACTAATAAATACACCAAGCTACTGCAATTTAAGGAAAACATCACTAAGCAAACCAATAAAAGTGTGTCATTTGCAGTGTGTCGTACGATACTAGAAACTCCTGACAATTGTTTCATGTGATGGTATAAAGACTAAACTCAAGGGACTTCAAACTGCAGATTTACTCTCCATGAAGTCTGAAGGGAATGACTATGCTCCAAATACGCTTTGGGAATGTTTAAATATTCTGCTGTGTGTAAAACAGAGTTTGCAGAACTTCAATGAGCAGAGCAGACAGCAGTGGAAAGACCCAGCCTTGCTGTTCCATGCAACTGAATGGGTAAAAAAAGGAACTTCTTTTTTAGGCCATTTAACATAACTGTGCATTGAAGAGATGATGGTACTTAGGGTATAAATCAGCATGTCCTGTCCTGTAAAACCTCAGCTGAATAACTGAAATGCAGAACATAATGTTCTCTTCACTGGTTGAAACACAAATGGAATCTGTCCCACTCACAGAGAAAACATCAAAAGGGCATTACCGACATCATCCCACTGCTGTCTGGTTTAGCACAAGGATCAGAACCAGACTGATAGATGAACATTTCCCCAGTGCTAATTGCTCAATAACTACAAAGATGGACAAAGGTGCCTGCAAAATGCAATAGTCGCCTATTAGGACAAGCCTAAATGGATAAAACTCTTATTTCAGTTTAAACTGAGGTCAAATTTGGAGGCTATACTTTGGTGTACTTTAAGGTTGAGGAAGCAGATGGCAGGCCATATGACTCATTTCTGATATAAAATATTTCATTCTAAGGCAACAACTGTGAAAAATGGCAGAAAGAATAAATTCACTAAAATGCAGAACTGGAATTAGCAGATGAAGGAGAAAAACAATCCACAACCAGAAACGACCGCTTGCCTTTGTTATCAATGCTTCCCATGTTCCACTTTTAATTCAAGGCACAGCCAAGAAATTGCCACACTTGAGAAGATCTAGCACAACAGAAAACTGTCCTTTGTCTTGAAGTTTCATATTTTGAAAGGTATCTTTGCTTTATAGGAGTCTTGCTTGAGTTTGACCCAAATGAAAGGGGTGCTTTGGTGGGGTGTTGATGATGCCATTTAAAATCAAATGCTAAATGGCTTCTGCTATTTCGTTTCTGCTTCACTTAACACTGAACACCCTCTTAAAAAAAAAAATCAATTTTTAACTTCCAGGTACTTTCTTTTCCCAAGTCAGGGTGTTACCAAAACTAAAAGTTAGGGATTTAAAATCAAATTATATTTTATTTCATAGTGTTATTGTTTGTTCTCTGGTGGCAACAGCTTTACATACTTTACTAATAGAACCAGTGAAGACACAGATTTTATGGAACAGATCATCCTCTCGTGTGGTAAAATCATTAGAAGGGATGGAAGTGTCACAGAACTCTCCAGGACATACTGTATAATTTGTATGCTTTTCTTTTTTACTAGGTCTTGAGTGTCAGCTGTTATTGGAATGAGGTACATGGGAATTTTCATCTCTAAATTACACTTATTTTTTTCTCGCCTTTCAAAAAAAAAAAAAAAAAAAAAAAAAGCGTTCTTACTTTAAGTTAGAGCTATAGGCCACGGAACGAGATGGCGCTCGCTCGGTGGCACGGAGGCTGGTGCTGACATTTGCAGCCCGGGGTTCGTCCTGCCGCCCTGCACAAGCTGCCACCAGCGGAAGCGCCGCGTCCCCTGCGCGCCCCCCTGCCCCGTCCCGGGGGTGCTGCGCGCGCGGCGCCGCGGGGGAGCGGAGCGTTTGGACGCGGAATTCTTCAGGACACTGGGAATGCCGAGCAGGGCTGCGCCCTGCGGAGCCGCTGGCCACCAGGCCGGGGGGAGACCCTGCCAGCCCCTGAGCAGAGGCCGCGGCTCTGCGGCCCTGGCACTGCCTGGCAGCCGAGACCGAGCCCGGGACCGGCACCGGGCACTCCAGCCCGGAACGGTGCAGCCCGGAACTACAGGCGCGGGGCCGATGTTCCGCCCGGAGGCAAGGCCGGTGACGCCTCCGCGCCGCCGTTTCTTGCGCGCCGCCGCGGTGCATGTCGGGATTGAAGATGGCGGCGCCGGGCCGCGCGGGGCAGGAGATGAGCCTGGCGGCCTTAAAGCGGCAGGACCCCCTCATCACCAGCATCGCCGACGTGACGGGCCAGGTCGCGCTCTACAGCTTCAGCGCCAAGGACAACGAGTGGGTGAGCGAGCGGGCGAGGGGGTGGGAGCCGCGCTCGGCCCGCCCGGGCCTCGCCTCCCGCCGCCGCTGCCTCACCCCGGCCATGGAGGCGTAACGCGAGCGGGGCTTTGGCCGTGCCCGCGCCGCGGCCCTGCGCGCTCCCTGGCGCGGGAGCAGGGCCGGCTGCGCGGTTGGGCGCGTGGCGGTGCCGCTGGGCTGTCCGCGCCGCGGCCGTGGGCGCGTCAGTGGCAGTTACGGCAGGAGGCCCCTCCGCAGCCTCATGGGCTGTGCTTGACACCAGGAGTCGGGCAAACGGTGTTCGGTCCTGAGCACCCAGCCCCGCACAGCAGAGCTGTGGAAGACTTCACAGCACATTAGCAAGCCCATAGTGTGAACGAAGTCTTCCAGGACACAAATGTAACTTCCTAATCTTACTAAGAAAAAATGTGAGTATCCTCTAAAAACTCGAGATTATATTTTTATCCCAATGAGGGGAGGCTTTTTTTTATGGAAAGATAAGAACTTTAATTTCCATAGTTAAAGTAATGCCCCAAGCTGCATATTTGTGTGACTAAGCACAACCCTTAAATAAAATCCCTGTCTTTTGTAGGAGAAGACGGACATAGAAGGTACCTTATTTGTGTACAAAAGGTAAGCTGTTTTTAGGAGGAAAAAAATCAAATGTTATTTGGCTTAATGTGTAACTCATATTGAGTTTATTGCATCCAGTTTAAAATGACTTATTTATTCAGCTATTAATGTTTGTATGCCTGCTTGAAAACAATATATTCTTCACATAGGTAAAGACAATATATTCTGCCTATAAGTGGTTAACTTCATTAAAAACACACAAAAATCTTGCTGAAAAACTGTGGAATTTGATAAATTCCTTATATGTATCATAGAAAAAGATAACTTTCCAGGGAGTAAATGCAGATATGCTATGGAGATACTAATGCTGGTTGGTTATGGCTCATGACCCTAATGATTTTCCTTTTCCCTCTCAAACGTGAGTGACCTATAGAAGCAGGTCTCGCTGTCCCCCGCAGGCCCAGGTGCTGCGCGACGCAGGGCTGCCTGCGGGCACAGCTGGCCCTCCCTGCTGCCCCTGCATGGTGCAGGGAGGAAAACAGCTCGCAGGCAAGCAGCATTAGGAGCAGTTAGGTGTTTTCTTCTTCAGCCTGGCATTTAACTTCAGAGTATCTACAATTTTGTTATTTCACTAAGTCATAGCATTTAAAATGTTTTAAGAGCTTTTCCTTCCTCTTTAGGTATAATTCCTGCTGTTTAAGCTAATAGCTCTTTTATTGTCGCGTGTGTGTGCACTAAGCTAAATATTACTCTGTAGTGTAGCTTGTTTTCGGTGGAGCACGTGGAGGAGGAGTCCCTTGTCCCCTTTTCATCTATCTTAGGATTCTAAAATGCTTCAAGGTGGTTTATATTAATGAAGGATTGAATACACTTGAATTTTAATCCTGGCCTCGTCGTTTGTTTGCTTGTTTGTTTTGGGGCCTTGGGAGATGTCTTTGATTCCTTAGGTTAGCAGTGCAGAACTTGAATGTTCCCAGAATGTCCCTAATCCCAGTTTGGAGCAAGTGTGATGTGAAACTGTCTGATTTGCCAAGAAATGACACTCAAAAGCAGCTATTGGAGCTTCTGTACTGGTAAAATTTGAGCTAATTAAGCAGTAGGGATGCAAAAATTGATTTACAATTCTGTTTCAAAGAATGTTATATGTTGATCAAGGTACTAATTTTTGTTTGTTGCTCTAATTGATTCAATAGGTCAGCCTCTCCTTATCATGGTTTCACAATAGTGAATCGACTTAACATGCACAACCTGGTTGAACCGGTAAATAAAGACTTGGAGTTCCAGCTGCATGAACCTTTTCTTCTCTACAGAAATGCTAGCTGTGAGTATAACCTTTTAAAATCTATATAAATTTAATACATTGCTTTGTAATCCAGCCCACCATTTTGGTGAAAGAAAACAGCTTAAGGTAGGAAGGTTAACTTTTCATACATCTTTAGCAGTCCTCTATCTGCAGGTATAAGAGAGGAAAAAGGCAAAACTAGTCAGTAAGCTGAGCATTTCAGGAGACACAGAAAAGTTAATAATTAGTAAGGAAGAAATGGCGGGAGGGATTAATATTGAGTGGGATATTTAAGCAGGTTGCTAGGTCTGAGAGAAGAGGGCCCGTGGAGGGTGGTAGCAGGTCAGGGGACATAGCCAATCGAGTGACAGGAGATGAGAGCACTGCAAGTGTGAGATCGGGGAGGTAAGAAAAATGGGAAGGTGGTGGTGGTTGCTGGAACTGCTCATGGAATTAGGAAGCAGCAACTGATGTGGAGTGGTGGTGGTGTGGGATAATGGGAGTGGTAGAGGAATTTGTAGAATTTGTAGAAATTTGGAATTTTAATAGAGGAATTTGGAAAAGGTGGGCTGTGTGAGGAGAGTTCATTGGAAACCCCTGGAGCTACTAATATGCTCCTCTGTCATTGATTAAAAGCTCCCGTTTTCCCATGGGGCACTCCTGTGTAAAGTCTGTGAGAAGGCTAATGGGAGTTGGGCTACAGATGAAATAAAGTAGTGGAAGAAATTCAAAGATGTGCAAGGAGAACAAAGCAAGGCTTGAGAGAAACTTGAAATAAGTTATTCCATTTTGAGGTAATCAAAAATTACCTTTCACAAGGTATTCAAAACCTTTTCCTCAGCAAGTCCTTACCACTGTAATTAAAAAAAAAAAAAAGTTTCTTTTCTCTTCTTATTTTGTTACTCTGCTGCCTCCTAGAAGGAGGCAGCATATTCAGAAACAGTCTGCCCTTTCACTGGTAAATATTAACATCAGATGTAGTTAACTTAGTGTCCTGTGGGCCACAAATAAAGAGCTGACCACTTTATATTGTGTGCTCTGCTAGCTTCTTTTGAATACAAGCATGAATGTAAAAAGAGCAATATTAACATTAACAAAGAATATTCATTCTGCTCTCTGCCTCTGATACGATAGTGTCCTTAAATGATAAGATCATAGCAGGGTCAATAGCAAGTTGCATTTCATGCTTCTCCAGGATGTGGCAGTGATAGTAAAGATGATTGATTAAAACAAAACTGTTCCAGCACGTACTCAGGAAATGGACTGTGACAGTAATTGTCAATGAATGTGATGCTACTGTTTTATCAACTTCGCATTTCCACTTTGCTCATGGATGGTATTGACTTAAGAAGATAAGGGCACAGTCCGTTATGTATACGAGCTCAGGCCTCTGGCATTTCTCTCCCACAGTTACTGGCATGAGAACTGCTCGGAGTACATGAAGAATGGAGTACTCCAATCTGTGCAGAACTAGTAGCAAATTCTATGAGAAACTTTGTAAGCAGCATGTAAACATTATTTTTACTTGGCTGGAGGCTCTAAGAGGGATTTGCCTGTCATGCTAAATCATAATATTTTTAGTGTTTTTAGTTTGTGGGTTTTTTTATTTTTCTCTTTTAGTTTCATCTTTACAAATAAATATATACCTATATTTAATACAGCATAATTCTTAGCTTGTACATCAGAACTGATTTTGTTAAGCTGTAAACATGAGGTCCTTATCACTGTGCAATTGCACAAAAAATTTTTCATGCTTTTGGAGCAAGACTAATTGAGGAGATTGCCCTTTTATCCTGTTGCTGGAAAGGAGGCCATGCTGTCCTTTGATCATTGTCTTTTGTTTTCTTTCTTGTTTGCTTTTGCAGAGTAGGATAATAAGGAGTCTTTTCTGATTGAGCAGTGATGAGGAAGGACTAAATGATGGTTTTCTTATATGTTCATTGAGTGAACTAATTAATTGGGTCAATGTGTTATTTGTTACATTGACGAGAGGTAGAGCATACAGGTGATGTTTGCTTTTTGGTTTTATCTATCTTAGAATTTTTTTATATATATATTTTTACATTGTAATAAGGAGGTCTTTTACAACTCACTTTTTTTTCTCCCTGTCTTTCATATTTATTCTAATAGTATCACAGGATGTAACCTTCAAAACAATACTTAAACCTCCAATCCTGAGCAAGCTTATGTCTGTGTCTTTTATATAATGCTGCTCTAAAACTTCACCACTTATTCATCAAGTGTCAGATCTTCTTAAAGCAAAAATAACAAAGACTGGTTAAGAAACATGATACCAATAAAAGTAGCAAAAGAAAATCTTCCTTTTTTGTTATTATTGTTTGGGACAATTTAAAGAAGACAAGTATGATAAGTAGAATTAATAAAGAAGTGAAGTTTGTCTCTGGTTTCTGTAGTGTAGTATATTTTGGACTTAGAATTCTTACAGGGTGAAACTCATAATTCATATTTCTGTACTAATGCTGTTTAATCTAGAATATATCTTGGTGTATACGTTAACTTCCAATTTTTTCTCTGGATGCATTTGTGTTTTTATGAATAATTGTTCATGATCTAATGCATCCCCTTGGGGAGTGTTTTTTGTTTGTTTTTGTTTTTCTCTTTGAATCAACTTAAACTTGTTTTTTGTTCATCTTTTTGTAAAAAGTAGGCTAAATTCTGTACCTTAAACATATGATTCTATCAGTAAGAATAATAGGAGCCCCATATGAATGTTTTCTCTGGAAGTTTTTCTTCAGTTTCCTTAAACTTCTGCTGTTTGGCTAGGGAAGCTATTCTGCAGCAGTATTTTGACAAGCTGATAGTTTGCTTAATGATAAATGAAAACTAGTCAAAACTGTAAACAAGGCCAACTTACCTCTTGAAGTCTGCAGGAAGTCTTCTGCATCTTTCTCATTTATAACTTTTCCTCTGTATTCGTGGTGTTGATCTTGATTAAAAGGCTTTTTAATCCAAGCTAGCTCTCTTGAGAGGTCAGGCAGATTGATTTCCATGGTACTGAAGAGACAGATGCTAAGCACAAAAGTCTGGTATTACAAGAAAGGTCCTTGCTTGTGTTTTTTCTGCTTCTTAGGCCAAGGACTAAGATATGAGCTAGTAAAACAAAAAAAAAAAAAGGATTTTGGAGATTTCTGTGCTTTTAAAAACAAGATGCTGTCTTCTGGCTTGTTGTTTTATTATTAAATAGACTTGTATTCAGAGCAGGGGGGAAGTTAAAGCATTACTGCAAATGGCACTTTTCCTTTTTTTCCCCCTCCAAAAGTGCTTGCAATGGGTTTCAAAAGAGGATATCCTTATCCTCAAGGAGAAAGTCTCTGGTTATCCCCTGCAGCCACCAGACTGGCAGCACTATGAGTTTATAACACATCTCTGAGTGCTGGAGCTGAATGGCTGTCCAGCAAGCACATTAGCCCTGTCTTTCAGAGTGAGATAAGGAAGGAGCCTGTCCCCGATACCTTTATAGCACAAGAAGCCGTACGTGCTGGGGGAGGGGGAACCACTGAAGGCTGCTAAGTAGTGCTAAAAATATTTTGTCTGACCTGAAAGATGACACTCTAACTGGAAGGAGTTTTCTGCCCTGGTTCAGCGTTGTAAATGGTAATCCCTCTCGTTCCATGCTGTATTTTGTCGGATGGAAGAGTTTGTTTAAAATATCCCTGATCCTGGATGCTGTTTGCCACCTTCTGAGTTACTAGTACAACTGCTTGTGGAGTTGCACTATGATCTCTCTGTACAAGGCTTAAAATATTCCAGACAAAAAGAGTAATACTTCTTTTGTTCTAACTATTTATAAGTCTATGTGGCAGTATGAATCTATGAAGTATTAGAAGCAGAACATAGAAGAGAGATGGCAAGATCATGCCTTCTGGTGTCAGCTAGCTGGTAGACTTGAGCAGGAGCTATCTGTGTGGGAATATTCACTTGGCTTTCCTGTAGGCATTTCAGTGGGGTCTTAATGATTGATTCAGTCAAGTTTGGGGAGGAGCAGTTGGATGTTGCATGCTTAGATAAGTATTTGTGGATGACAGTGTTTCTAATAAACTTACATGATTAATTTGCCTAGGCATTGTCAAATGTGTGGCAGTAACTTAGATGAAGATAACCAAATCAAACTTAATAAAATCACAAGAAGAAATTAGTTATGCAGTGGGTTTATGTATGTCAAATCCCTACATAGCGCCAATTACTTGTGAAAGATGTTGCTGGTGAGGATTACAGACTGTTTCAACTTGATTACCAAAGATGCTGTCCCAACATTCAGCGCAGGAAAGCTGGAGTGGTAGTGTTGGAATAGATAGTTACACATAGTGACTTCTGCTGAAAGAGATAGTTAAAACAAGTGTAGTAGAAATATATCTGTGTGCATGAAGATTGGGCTGGATATGATAAAAACACATTTGAAAAGAATTGGTCCCTACCAAGTCTGCCTCTGAAAGAGCACTCACAGCTAAAAGTGCTTGCATGAGAGGTATCCATCAAATATAGCAGTGGTGTTTGGGGGAAATTCAGGGTGAGGGAACTGAACAGATAATCCAAAGAGTCTTTTCAAAACAGGGAGGTCAGCGCTCCTGTCTGCCGGACCATAACTAAGTTAACACACAGACTTACTTGTTAGTAATCTTCTTAACATCTTTATAATACTATTAATGTTTTGTAGTAACTCCCTGCGATTGCTTGCGAGGAATGCCCTGTGTGGGAGGGGGAACTGATACTCGGTAGACAGAACTGAGATTTGGATCTACTTCTGGTCTTCTGTAAGTCTGTTTCTGGCAGAATTGAGTGTTACTTCTATCATTTCTCCCATTAAGCTATCATTATAGGTTTTTATCTTTATTCCTTCAGCAAGCATGCGTTTGAAGAAGCTTCTTCTCTTGGCATCTTGTCTGATAATGGGTTGGGGAAGGGAAAGGTCTTTTAAGTGTTAAAACATGTTACATCTCTAAAGAAACAGCTCCAGCTGAAATCTTTTCAGAGCAGTGGACAACATAGTTGTCTTAAACTGTGCATTTTCATAAATATTTTATAGACATTGACTACATACATGAATTTTTTATTGGCTTATTCTTTTTCAAGAAAAATCTTTTTTTTTTTTTAATGGTAGTGTATTGATTTCTTTATAACCTGAAAGTGCTTGCTGCTTATTGCTGAAGTTGTAACTTCTCAAGAATGAAACACCTGAACATAGCTATTAGAAAGAGAAACAAGTTTAAAAGCTGAAACAAAGTAGAACTTCAGTTCCTGTTAGGATATTGTCATGGGAAGTAAGGTGAGTGCACGACCCCTTCAGGATTTTGATCAAAAAAACTAAGACTGGCATAACTAGAAGATCTAGAAAATTATATTTGGAAAATCATCTCCCACTTTGCAATGATTTGAAGTATTTTTGGGTGCATTTTGATTGAGATTTTTGAGCGTCTTATAGAAGCATGAATTCTATGGCAGGAGACATAGGGAGACAGGGTCCTCATGAATACACAGTTCTTTCTAGCTAGACTTATTTTTAAAAGCTCATTATTTTCCTTTCCTCTAAATCATATTTTACAATCAGATGGTGATTTCAATTTCATAAACATGTTGGCATAAACTGCAGAGCAAAGATAAGTGTTACCATGTTACTTGTTCATCTATTCAACTTAGTGCAGTGTGCAAGCACAGTAAAGGCAATTACACATTGTTTATATGTTTCCATTAAGATATTTTTCAAAACAAATAAAAAACCAAACCATTTTAAATAACCCTTTTTAAAAAAACAGATGAAGTAACATGGTTAAATACAATCCTGAAAATAGTTCTGGGGACTTGTTGTGAGGTACAGCTGAGATGGCAGAGAGACTGGCAGGTAGGTGGGGGCAAAGGGCCTCTTTCAAGTCTTCTTGCTGATGAAGGGCTGCTCACTTGGGGGTTCTGTTCAGCCGAGTGCTCAGGATCCAGTTTGGCTGCCTTTCAGTGAATCCCTTGTGATCCTGAATGCCTCAGCTGTGCTTGGCGCCTTGTTGGACTGGGACCTTTCTGAACTGATTGGCTTGTTCTTGCGGCATTTAAAGAATAGAGCTCAGCGTGAATCTGTTCCTAAGTAGCTCTGTGAATGGCTGGGGCATTGGTACTTCTTCCTTCCTATACAACTACACTTTTGCAAAAAGAATTTCACGATGGCGAGTACCAGGTAGCCTGTGGCTGAGCTGTCATGCTACATGTAGCTAAACCTCAGACTAATTAAAACAAACAGTGTTCAAAAACTTCATGTTGATTTGGGTGTGTGTGTGGGGGGGGTTGTTTGTTTGTTTTCTTTTTCCTCCTTAGGCTTTTGTCTTATACTTGCTTTTTTTTCTTATTTTTAAGTGTCAATTTACAGTATCTGGTTTTATGACAAGAATGACTGCCATCGAATAGCAAAACTCATGGCTAAGTAAGTACCTTGGTCTTGTTGTTCCTGCAATTCTTCTGGGGTGGGGGAGTAAAATGTTATATATGTTGAGTGCTACTGCTGTAGTTTAAGTGATTAAAATTTTTGGTTAAAGCATTACTGTGGTAGTCTAATGAGAACAAGTGTACATGTTTGTTGGGACTCCCTACTGTATTTTATGCAGGGATAGTTAAAGCAGAGCAACACTCTGGCATTCTTTATTCCTTTAAAATTTTCCAAGTCTTCTAGTCTGGAATAATAGGTGGAGGCTTGCAGAATTCAAGTGAAGTTTGGAGAGCAGACAAAGTTCTGGAAGTAATAGGAGCTCGTTGCTGGACCTATGTTGCAGGGAGGAAATAGCCAAAACAGGGTAGCTAGTCACTGTAGCTTCAGCGATTGGGAATCATTTACTTATTATGAATTTTGAAAACTAATGAAAACTCCACTGCTCTATTTGAAAAACTGAATATTAGAAGGGAAGATTTTTTTTTTTTTTGTAATATACCTTTTAATTAAATAGTGACAAATACTTGCGGTAGGAAAGAGAGGTAAGCCCCTCAAACTCTCCTGTATCCTTCCTGTCATGCAGAGCTAAGTGCCATATAGCAAAGTTTCCCTATCACCTGTAGGAAAGATGACTGCTTTTATAGCACTTTACAACTTCAAAAACACAACCCTAAAAGGTTTCAAGGGGATTTGCATTCTCTTCCCTGGTGTTTGACTTGACCTTATTGTGCTAGATTGAGTTAACAAGGCTGCAAGCCATCCATTTATGTATTTGACAGCTTATCTTTCAAAAGAAAACTAAATTACTCTTCATAGACTGTGTAATCACAGACCTTCACTTCTCACATTCTCTCCCTTGCTCTGCTGTGAGGTTGTGCCAGGTATATTTTCAATGCTGGAGTTGTAGATATTCTTCAGCAAACATTGCAGCAGCTATTGTATCCCTGAAGGAACGTGTGCCTTTTCCCCTCGCTTGTCCAGCAGAAACAGTAGGCATTGCTTAAAAAAGATTTAATCCTGATTCTGTGCAGAGCATTCTCACTATATGGATTTGCATTTAACAGCTTTTCTTTTGACTTCTCTTCCCAGCTCAGCAAAGGTATCTGATTTACAGAGACTGAGAACAAAAAGATGTTTTTTGAAATCAATTCCAGAGTTTCCTGGAATGAGACAAATTTGATGGAAAGGATCAGATTGGTAATTCTGGAACATATTAGTTTGGGCAATGTTGGTTTAGGAGGTAAATGATTACTTAGCTCTGGAAAGGGAGAGCTTTGGTGAAGTAGGATGAAGTCTTTGATAGTTGGTTTGTTTTGTTTCAAGGTTTTCTAAAATTCACTTTTGTGTAAAACTGTTGTGTTCTCACATGTAAATTATAGATTTATATTTTGAGCTTAGTTCAGAGGCTTCTTCTACCCTATTTCGTACAGTCAGACCTAACCTGACTTCTGAGGTGCAGGCAGTGAGCTTGGGTGGGGAGGGTATCTCTGCTTAGGGCAAGTACTGCTCTGTATTTATCTTCTTTATCTTTTGAATATAATCTACATAAAGCCAAGTTTCATAGGTAGGATTCTTTAGGAAATAAAAGTAAACTTGAAAAAGAGAAGAAGCACTTTCTAAAGAACTATAAGAAAAATACTGTGAATTATTTTGCAGGTATCTTAGTGAAATGGTTCTGTGAAGTGTGTGTACTCCTTGAAAACAAAAGCTTTTAAGCCACCTGCTGAAGAGCAGAAACAGTCTGAAGACCGAGCCTTGACTTCACCTAAAGGCAGCGTGTGCATGAATGCCTGGAATTTGCCCTTTAGCAGAAGTCCTTATTTATCCCAGGATAGTGACGCTGACGCTCTTCTAAGTCTCAGCAAAGTATTCGGAGTCTTTTATCTTGCCCTCTCTCATCTCCACGTCTGGAGTGGAGCTGAGAAGTCCTCAGTCAGGACAGCGTGACAGTGTGGGTGCAAGAACAAAATGTTCTCCGAGGATATCTCTGTAGAAATGTTTGTGCCCTTAGGAGCTGCTTCATCCAAGGCAATGCGTGCTGCAGCTGCGAGAGGTTTTCTTGCAGGGTGATGACTGGCCCGTGTGTCCGAGTTAGGTTTGCGGTTGCTGCAACACGGCTTTCCCCCTGTACACAGGCATCATAGACAGCTGGTTAAATAAGGGCCTTGCATGCATGTTCTAAAAGTATTGAAAGTAATTTTCCATGGCAATTTTTCTTAAAAGCCAACTCTAATTTTTCCTTGAATTAATGCAGTTAATTTCTAGTGAAATCAGTTGGCTTGGCTGTAGGAAAGCTAAGAAACTCCTAGGACTTGAGCTTTTTATCCTAAAAATGACACCATTGCGTGCCGTATCTATTTACTCAACCGTCTATAAAATATAGAGTTATTTCAGCATCCCAACTGAACTGGATAAACTGAGGATCTAAGTGACTGCCTCTGTGGTTGTTGTGGTGGCACCTTTTGGATCTCCACCAGCTGCTAGCTCAGCGGCATGAGAGGTCTCGAGGGACATGGCAGCACCAGAGCTCTGCCCTGTTTACAGTGCTTGTTTTTTCCTTAACGTATTTGATTAATACAGGCTTAAAAGAGGGGAGATTACAGGCTGGTGTGTGTTTATTTCAAGAGGATAAGCCTTAGCGTACTGCACAGCCATGTATATCTTGTGAACTGCATATGGGTTAGGAGTGGAAGTGTATGTTGCCTTTAATTTGTAAGCAAAATGTTCAAGGTACACATGCTCTTTTTGCATGTTAACCATCCTTTAAGTGGAAGCTGTCTGATGCTCAGGGTGGTAGGAGCAGGCTGTGGGAGCAGTAGACACCTGGTGTGAGGCGCCTTCCTTCTTTCCTGGGGTCTGTGCTTTGTTTTAGAAGGGTAGCTCTGATTCTAAATTGTAACTGGTTTATAGTGAACTTTTTTTTTTGAGTAACATGGCTCGAATTGGCTATATAAGGGAAAAGCTGCATGTTAGCAAGTAAATAATCAAAATCTTCCTTTGCTCAGTCTATGGCATAATACATATGCTCTTTGTATAATGTACTTGGGTGTCCACATATCTTATTGTAAAACTGTCTAAACATGACAGTTTTGCAGAGGTAGTGTTTACTGTAGGCAAACTTTGTGAGAAATAGAGCAGTGCTGCCTGGATTAGAGCTGAACTGTACAGACCATTTGATAGTTTGTCTTGTATAAACCCTGTAGCAGATGAAAACTTGTGTAACACTGGTCAATGATGTGTTAGGTTTTTATCGGATGGAATAAAATGTGTTTATATGTTGAAATATGTTCCTCTTTACTGCTTTTTGTGAGATGTTCATTCCAGATAAAGTTTTGAAATCCTATTCTCCTTTCCTTCTACAGAGTGGTGGAACAAGAAGCTCAGAGATCTCAGCAAGTTTGCCAAGACAGGAAAAGTCCCAGCAGACCCAATGGCTGCAGTGAAAGTAGGCCCATTGACATCCTGGAAATGCTCAGTAAAGCCAAGGATGAATATGAACGAGTAAGGATTTTATTTTATTTTTGTTTTTTTCCTCATTAAGAGCAAATAGAAATGCTACTGCTACTTTTGAATAAGGGGCCTCGTGTGGGAGGTACTAAAATGGCATGTCCTTTGATTTCTGAGAGGGAAATTATAAAATATGATAATTTTGGTATTTTAACATATCTTGTGTGACAGCCTCTAACTGGAGATCACAAAGTAGCACTTCTAACCCAGAATTGAATAGGCACATGTATTTGTATATTAAAATTGTTTCCTCTTGGGGGGCGGGGGGGATACAGTTCTTGAAGATAGATACTTGGTAATACAAACTGGATATTTTCCTGAAACAACTGTGCTTGCTGCTTAATTTTGGTGCTCATTTACTGTTCTCTTTTGTAAGATCATTGTCAGAGGAAACATGGACATATATATGTAACACTGCTGTAATCATGAAGTTCCATTTTGTAAATATTCCTTACAGTAACTTTTAGCTTTTTTTCTCTAGAATGGTTTTCTCTGGCATGGGTGATAACAGAATATTTATTTATTGCAATTGCATGTTAAAATGTTTTGGGGTATTAAGTAATGCAGCAGAAGTCTGGAAACTTAGTCCCATGTTCTTGATGTAAGCTCGGTTTATACCGGAGGCCTTCTCTGCCCTTGTTTCAGTAACCTTGTTTTCAGAGTGAGGCCTTATTCTTTCCTTGAAACTGTGCTATGATGAAGTCCCTTCCATTTCAGGAGAGATTTGTTGAATGGGTTCTGTAACCCCACTTGAAAATGTAGGTTACTAGACTAGTTTAACAGACTTAAGATCTCTACTGCTGTGAGGAAAACACTCCTTTCTGGGAACTGCAAGCAAAAGTTGCACCTGGTGTTGACTGTCTTGTCTTGGAGCCAGTCTTGCAGAGTTAGTAGATTTATACATTCTCGTCATTGGTAGACTTGATGAAGCATGTTTTTCACAGCTGTAAGCGAAGTACAGTCACTTCCTTCTGTTCCTCAGTTTACTGCTGATGTATCCATCCCCTAAGAGTCTATCCTTTTAATAAGTTACTTGAGTTCAGGATGGAGATTCTGTTATCTTTGCAAGCACAAAGTTCACAACTTTATGTAACTTTTTAGTGCCTGAGATCTGTTAATTCCTTTTGTGAATGTTTTAAATACATATATAGAAATGCCATGTTTCTAATACTCTAAGTATTGCTGCTGCTGGAGGAGGGTGTAGCACTGTGAAAGCAGCAGCTTTTTTGAGAGCATGGAAGGAAGCTTCAACAACCTGAACGCCGCCTCATCTGTCAGTGTTGTATCAATACGAAAAAGGCTTGCAAAAGGTACAGGAACTCGCTATTTTGACAGCGTCCTGTTGAGAATGTGAGGTCTCTCTTCCCTTCTGTTCTTGCAGTGCTAGCCGGTAGGTGTTTGCAACAGGTCTTTCTTAGGAATGACTTAGAGGATGTTGCAGAGTTCCTGCGCTTTCTTTTTCCTGGTTTTCAGATCTCTTTGAGGGAGTTTTGAAGAGCTTCTGCTAGGAACAAACTTCCAAAGCATCATGAATGAAGCTCCGTAGACGAGCAAAATGCCAGTGAAGGAGCAGTCGGGGGGCAGCCCCTGATGGCACTGTCATACCCTCAGAAATGCACCGGGCAGGGGCCACAACCTAGTTGTGAACATAGCTCGTTGCTTGAGACCCTTCCTATCTTAATATTTAGAAATTATTTTGTGGCTTTAAAGTAATTATGCATAAGTATGTATTTAGGAGCAGCAAGTACTTATCTGGCTGGTCCGTTCCAGATGGATCATAGAGTAATCCTCGTGTGCAGCCCACAGGAGATTGGCGGAGTGTCAGTGTGAGAAGGGGCAGAGAGAGTTTTTTTTTCTTTTTTTAAAAAAGAGGAGAGATTTATGGAGGTCTGAGTGATTTAATCTAGGACTGTAAATCAGCTTAATCCTTCAAATACTTGCTACATATGTGAACATGAATGAATTCTGAGTGTTACTGTGTGTGTGATTTGTTTGTTTTAATGGAACGAATGATTCCTTTTTATAGTGTGTTTTTGTGTGTGGTGTGTGTGTTCTTTTTCTTTTTTTTTTTTTTTCCTTGTTGTGTCTCTGTATGAGAATGGAATGTGGAAACCTTGCTACTTTAGTGAAAGGGGGAAAGCAAACATGCTTCGTCTGGCTTCTGTAACAACTAGGTAGCCTAGTATCCCAGGCTCAAAGTGTTTTTTCACCTTTTTTGCACTTTGTTGGCTCGCTGAAAAGGGGAAAGGGAAGAATTTGCTCTTCTCTTCTGCCCTATAAATGAGATTATGTGTATGAGATATAGTATGAGACTAGTATTTGTCTTTGTACCTGTTTTTTTCCAGTTGGAAAACAACAAATCCAGTTTTTAATAGGAAAAATAGAAACGGAAAATAACACAGTAACAAGTTTGGGTTGTATCTAATTTCTTCTTTAAACAAGATGCAAACCATATTTTGCTGCTCCTATGTAACAACCAGAGCAGTTGTCACGTGTTGTTTTGCTGGTCAGATAGGTCATGAGCATAAGCCATAGTTTTCTTGAATACTAGGCTGAGTTTGTTCAATACCTAAAGCTATAATACATAAATGTAAACTTTAGTAAAAAGTGGAAATCCAATTACACTGCAGATACCACCTTATCCATCATGGTGACTGCTTTGACTGTGTTTGACCTTTGGTCAGAAGGCCTTGTGAAATTGCACACACACATGGTTAAATAACTCTGATAGATGTAAGTTTGTGACACGCTCCCCTCTCAATTACTTGAAATCGTTTCTAACAGGATTTTATTACATTTTTTTTCTATTTTGGATTCTTCTTAGCAGCTAATGAAGAAAAGAAAAAGATGCAAGAAATCTGCCTCCCTTTTCTTGACTCGTGAAAAATAGGTGAAGCAAGTTGTCTTAGTGTTTTGGTAGTAAAGAGTAAAAACATTATCAATGTGTACCGGATGGTGGATGTCTTGGCATGGCTTTTATTTCCTAAAACTTGAGAATTCCCTACTATCTTCAAAAAATCAGTTTATCTTCTGTATTTCAGTTGAAGTACCACATAACAGGATTGCAGAATTGTAATAATGTATAGACATAGGGTAAAAACATACGTGTTTGTAATTCTGTTGTGTGTGCTTCTTTTTAAGAATCAGATTAATGACTTGAGTATCGTATCGAGTTCTGGAATGCAGCAGAACACCAGTCCCTCGAAACCAGAAAGCACAGAGACTTCAGAACAAGCAACTGTATTACAAGTGCAAGATCAGGTATGTTGCAGGCAAACTTACATAAGGGCCTTGGCTTCATCAGTACTTTGTTTTGGTACCAGAATACGTATTATTTTATTTTTTTATCTCCAAGAATGCCTGTAGTGTTGCCTACTAAATTTTTTTTGCTTCAACCTGAAAATAAATATATTTGAAAGTTTGATTTCAGTTTAAAATGTCTTTGTATCCAGTCCCATCTCTTATGCCTGTTCCTGTCTGAGATCACTTAGCATTTTCTTTGTTTAGGCTTTAGATGAGCCAGTGGATTTTATTTTATTTTTAGCCTAAATTGTCTTCTAAGTTAAGATTTGAAAATGTGAGGCCATGTCCATGCTACAGTGAATGTTCAAGCTTGTTTAAAGGGGCTAACTTGAATGGTTCTGCCACCATACAAGTCAGTTTGTGGTGGAGTAGGGCCCTGTAAAGAAGGGCTCGCAATGAGGGTGCGAGAGAAACTAATCTTTGCTGCCTCTGCTGACTGCATGTGGCATCAGTTAACTGTGCTTTGTATTCCAGTCTCACATGGACAGGAGAGCAGGGCTTGAATTTCTGAGACAGCTGCTTGCAGTGGCCTGGGCTGCTGTTGAGTGGGTAGCTACACTTGGGCCAGTTTCAGTCAGCAGCAAATGGCACAGGCGGGTAGGGAAGCCCTGCAGGCATTGCAGCACCCAGGCCTCTCTGCCACAAGTGACCATGTGTCTTCCCAGCTTCTGGCACAGCTCTCGCCCTAGTGTCTGTGTGTGTGTGAGGGGGATTTATGTATATGTGTATTTTTATACGTATTATAAAACTTGAATGGTGTATTCCTTCCTCTGCAGGAAGGAATAACATCAAAATTCTCAGTGATGATGTGATAATTCTAATATGTTGTAGATCGATTCAGGATAGTGTTAGATACAATGTGCTCGATCAGGATGTATCCAAATATCTGGGAATTCTAAAGCCTGGTGCTCTTCATGTGAATAAAGATTAAAGCCCAGTAAAAATGCTGGAGAAAACATTCATGTGTATTACAGCTTGTTTCACTTCCATGTTGTCTTTGAAGCAAAATATTTAGTAGCAGGCTGGAGTGGTTGGAATATAGGCAGTGATAGCTCAGTAGCTGGCACCGTTAAACAGCTGTGTAAGCACCTATGCTTAAGGGATTTGAATCTTCATAAAGTCTTGTAGAAGCTACATTTAAAAAAATCAAATTATTGCTGTAATTAGATTCCCTGCAGCATATGAGCTCTTTGTGCCTGCTTGCAGTGCCCTCCAGTGGAGACGTGCTCAGTCTCCACTGGAGGTCACCCTGTCTGTCACTGGAGGTCTCCACTGGGTCACCCTGAGAGGCAAAGCGGCAGCCGCGGTGGCTGCGCCTGCGCTGCGCACGCAGAAAAGCACCGTGCCTGGGCGGGGAGAGGCCCCGGGGAAGCCAGTGCTGCCTCGCGCAGTTCTAAACAAGTACTTGCTTTGTTGGAGTGGTGTATAGGGTAATATCTGCAGAGCTATTGGGGGAAAAAAATGCTAACCTAAGAGTGATAGTAGTGTACTTGTGCAGAGCTAGCTGTCTGGGTTCAAATGTGGCACGACTGAGTTTGTTCTAATCATGTTCTTTAAGAGCAGGTGAACAACTAGAGGCAGAACAGAAAAATGCCCTATTTCAGCTGTAAAACTTATTTTTTTAGTTTAGTTGAAAGGCATGGCCAGTGAATTAAAACCAACAGTGTTCATGTGATATGTACTATGAATTTCTGAAACCCCCCACACAATGTAGCCCTCGTGTTGATTAACTAACTTCATATTTCATGGCAAAATATAAGACACTTGGGGATCCAGATTGCCCTGTGACAATGTGTAGTTTGTTGTGGATCTTACAACCCATTTGCTTTCTGAATCGTTATCATGAAGTGCTTTTGAACTAGTGATCAGCAAAGCTGGATGGTTTCTAGAACACTGAAGCTAGGCAGTGCAATACCAGCTCTGACTAATTCAACCCTCCTAATATATCTGAAAGATGTCCCCAGAAATCATTATCTGCAGCCCTGTGCTCCTGTCAAGTAAGGTGGTGGTGCTGCCTTGTATACAGCTCATAGTGAGGTGAAAGACTCATTTCAAAATGAGATGGGAGTGATGTTTCTCTTAACATTATCTTTATAGATGAAGGGCAGGTCCCCAGAATGGTAAGATCAGTAAAGAAAACTAAGAGCAGCTTCCTAGGAAGAATTTCCACCATAGTAACAAGACTAGCAAGCTAGTCTTGCTACAAAATAAAGATGTCTGATGATGATCTTGCTAGTAGTGAGTGTCAGCAATGGCAGTACAAGCTGGCAACCCGAGTGGGAGGCAGCGATATTTGCTCTGGGGCTTCGTGTTTGCTCTTTCCCCTGTTCTTGGCGCTGGTGCCGCTCTGGGTGTCGGTGACCTGGGGCTCGGGGTGGCCCCTGTCTGCCGGGAGCTGCTCGGGCTGCGCCTGCGCCGCGGGCCCCGTCGGCTGCTGAGCACAGTGTGGCGTCGGGCCCCAGCTGCCTGGCAGAGCTGCTGGCCCTCTGCGCCCAACAGGGCACGAAGGAGCCGACATCAGCATGTCGGTAGCTGTTTCTCTTGTCTCCAGTAAAACACGCTTTAAATTACTTCAGCTAAAATATCTCCTGTATCAGACTGGTTTGGCATAAGGTTTGGGTGTACTAGGATAGAACTGGCAGGGTGTCTTATAAGGAATTAACTAGGACACTTTGCATAATACTGAAGATCTTTTGGCTGAATGTGTATTGCTGAAGAGGCACGCGCTCTTTATATATGTGCATGCATGCAGGTGTAGACACCTTCCCCTGAACGAGGTGTCATGCACAAATGGATGGGATGTAAACATTTACTGCAGTGACAAGTTGTTGGAGATCCGTCACTGTTACAGCTTGTGCAGACAGAGTTGGGAAAGCAACAGTAACGTACATGGGGGAAGAAATGTGCAACTGGAATAAACGAAGGAAAGTCCTGTGATAGCTGATGACTCACCTTCATTGAGGTCAGCCTGAAGCTGATTCTGAAATGTAGGTGATAGAAAGCTCAGTTATCTCAAATATCTCTGTTGGTGATATGTTTCATATTTATGATGCAGTTGGTCTTTGCACTTTAATGAGTCCCTGGTATTAGTCAAATGACTAACCAGCACTGCCAAGTACAGCATTGAAGCTGCTGAGCAGCTCATTGCATAACTTGCTCCATAACTAGTTTGTGTAGAGAAGTATTTTTAGTACATTGCTGGAGAAAGTAATGGGTTTTGTGGTTTAGTTTCTTTTGGCTCAAAAGATGCCACTAATGTGAGTAGAGAACTTCGTGACAAAAAGAACTTTTTCTCAGCTGAACACTTGGTTACACTTTCAGTAAAAAAAACATTTAGCTGTGTTTGCCAGGTAAGGTTCAGAAATGTTTCCTGTAGCCAAGGCTCTGTGGAACTTGTCCTGTCCCTCCATGAGGGGATGTTAGTGCTTCCTTTCCCTGTGCTGTCTCATGCGAGGGCCACCTCGTGTTCGTCAGCTGCGTCATGGGTCAACAAGACTTATCTTTTTAACCCTTGTGAACTTTTTGGGGTAATTAATCTGTGTAGAGAGGCTGTTTCTTGTAAATGAAATAAGCTTAAAAATTCTTGTAAATAGGAGGCGCTGGATATCCAGACTGTGCTTTAAAGAGTTCAGTAATACAAACTGTTTTATTTTGCGGGGATTCTTGTTTTGTTTTAAAGGCTGTAATAGGTTGTGTGAGAGGCACAAAGATATATGACTTATCTGTACTGACTCTAAATCCTTTTTACTTTCTATTTTAGCCCCTTCAGTCAAGACAGAAGCACCTGACCTTGGAGGAATTGTTTGGAACGTCTGTCCCAAAGGAGCAGGTGGCAGCTCCGTATCCCGGCCCGGAGCGCGCAGAGAGGCTGCAGCCCGAGGCCCCGACCAGGGAGCAGCGTGGGCTGCTCTTGCCCCTTTCCTTTGACCCATCGGCAGTCACGCACCAACCACTAGGGAAATCGGAAGGTCCCAGCATTAAAACGGGGCCCAGTGCTCTGAATCAGCAGGATATGGGTTTGACACCTATACTAATACCTCCAGCTTCGGTTTCCCAGCCTGATGTAAAAAATGTTTCAAGCTATTCAGTTCGTTTAAGCCCTGTTCTTAGTTCAGCCTCGACAGTGGAAGCTCAGATGCTTCCTGGCCTAAAACAAAACAACAGCATCATGCAAGTTATGCAGCAAGCTTCCCAGCACATCTCCCCACTAGTGAATCAGCTGCCATCTGACATGAACCACGCTTCGCAGGGTCTTGTGGCTGCCCAAAGCCACTTGATACCACCCTTGACATCAACAAATACAGGAACTGTCCCGAATACATCCCATACAAGTGTTGATCTTCTCCAGAAACTCAGGTTGACCCCGCAGCATGACCAAATGCAGCAGCAGTCTGGCACTAAGGCTTCCTTAACCCCAAACACCTCTGGCTCTATTGGCCAACTTGCAACACCAGAGAGCTTCAAAGAGTCTCACAGTAAACCACCAACCTTGAACAGCAAAATAATCTCTTCACTTCAGGTATTCTCTGGGTTTCTGTATGTTCATATGTTTTTAAAGTGTTTTTAGGCTACAAACACTTCCTTGTAGAATGTGCATTTATGTAGAGGAGGGGTTTTTCAAGGTGCTGCTGTTAGTGGTGAGCATATCCCATAAGGAATTTACCAGTGGTAGTGTCCTAAAAACTCTTAGGACTGACGATCTGAGAAATGATGGAAAATTGTCCATTGATCTGTGTTGCAAGAGCTGGTATTGTCCCCGTCCAGTCAGTGTTTTTTGAGGGTACTGAATTAATTCTTCCCTCTTTTCAGGAGAAAAAAAATAATTTCAGCAGCCTAAGCCCCCTTGTCTCTGTTGTTATTGATTTGTTGTCATTGTTATTTTATAAAGCTAATTTGAACCTCTCTCTTTGAGAGTAATCAATTCCTTGTGAATTTTTTCACTGTGGCTCAGGTAAACTGAGTATTCTCTGTAGCGAGGGTTTTTGCTTGAACACCTGTCCTCACTGCCAAGGTGTATGTGGAAGGGCTCTATTAAGCCTTTCTAAGAATGCCAGAGGAATTTAATAAAGTCTGAAACAAGAGTTCAGATCCTTTTTTCTTTTCCTCTTCCCATAGATTACATCTACTTTACAAAATGGAACAAGCCACTCGTAAACATATGTTGATAACTTGCATGTTTATGGTTTCATAACGAGCTACAACTACTGAAAGCCGAGTTGTTCACGCTAACTTGGGATTTTTTTTTTTTTTTTTTTTAACTTAGGCTGTGCAACACAACAAGGAATCAGAAGCATTTCCACAGCCAAAGGCTGGGTGTAAAGCAAGTCAAGTAAGTGAATAAACATTTTGCCAAATTTGGGAGAGAGTGGGAGGGGAAAGGGAAGATTAACAATTCTTTTAATTTGTGTGTCTGTGTTTATACGTATTTCAAAACAGATGACATCTCCAATAGCCATATTGTTCATCTGATCATGTTTAGAGTTTAACATGAATGCAACTCTCCTCACATGACAGCCCCAGTATAGGGGAGCTGTAAGATGTTGGATTGCTATTTAAGATAGTTAGTAAGTCAAGTCTTAAACTGTTTTATTTTTTTGGTATGTACTCCAGGATGCAAGCTGTTCTCTAGTTCTAATTTCCCTTTACCTGCCCTTTCATTGTTTAAAATATGTCAAATACTACCTCATTCTTCCCCAGTTTGCATTGTACAAAGCAATCTTAGCAGCAGGTTCAGGCCTGATTGTGAAACATGCTTGCGTGCCAAAGGATTTGCACTTCCTTTCTTTTGAGTAAGGTTCTTTTGTATTTCTTAGGCCCCCCCTACCAAGCTTGTCACAGTGGAATGAATAAGATGTAGTAGCATTATCATATTGAATAATTACAGGTACTTGGAGATCTTAGAGTTGCTCAAAGCCAATGCATAAAATTTAAGTGAAAAAGACAAGTAGAGTGGTCTGTATGTTTGGACTTTATGCCTAAAAGGAAAGGTATTAGTAGCAGTGTTGGGTAAATAAATAGGTGCCTGTAGAGGAAATAGGCAGAAAGACAGTTTTCTGAGTATTGCTCCAGGTTAAAAGAAGAAACTTATTAATGCAGATATTTTGGAGTACTCCAACACATAGATTACAGCTCGTCAGTCATTTTAAGTATCTTTGAAGTACTGAGATCCTTTGATTCCAATAAAAAATGTGTGTGTGTTCTTGTTTCACTGTTTTGTTTTTGCTTTCCCTTGCTTCTCCCCAGGAATTTCTCCAACCTTTCATACCGCGGTGGTTCACACAGGGCGCAGTGCTTACCTCTTGTTTCTTACAGGTTGCACCTCCGCCGTTCATTACAACCACGACTACAGGAACTCCTTCAATCCTCTTGTCTCCCAGCGTTTTCCAGCAGGCTGCTGCAAAAACTCCTGAAGTGGAGAATAAAGCCATTTCTTCTTCTCCTTTAACACTGGGAACAGCAGAGATCCAGCCCATGGCCCCTGCCGTTCTCAGCAGGGCTCAGCTGCAGGAAGCACTGATACACCTAATCAAGGTGCTGTCTCTGCAGAGCTCCCTGTTTGAGGCACAGAGTGCCAAGCACAGCAGCCAGTCCTGAGAAACACTCTGTCCTTAACTTCTTTGGACTTGCAGCCTTAAAATTGTTCCCTCCTTCTGAAAGGAGTAGAATATTCCTGGCTGTCTGGGTAGTGTAGCACAGCTTATTCCTCTTAAGTCATTTGGTTGTGAGATGCAGCCCTTGGAAGGGCAGAGACCCACGTTGGGTGTCCCTTCACATCTGTGTCAGCGTGCAGACATCTGAGCTGAGAGCTACATGAGCCACAGGCCATGGTGGCACGTGGGGAGAAGGGTGGTGGTGGGTTGTTTCTTTCTTAACTCTTTTTGCTGCCTAAGTTGAAAGTAACCAGTGTTTTCAGATGATGTTTTACTGTGGCATTTGTCTCTGAAGTGGAACTGTGTCTGTGCTAGCGGCTGTTCAGCTGAAGTTCTCCCAAGTTAGACTTGGGAAGTACCCATGTTATCACCACTTTGACCTCTCTTGTTGTGGGGAAATTTATGAAACATGATATGAAATATATCAAACCATTTTGTGTTAACTCGGGGGTTTGAACAGCTGGGTGGCTAGTTCCCTTGTCCTCGCCCTGAGGTACTGTATTAGGAATCCTTATGCACAATATTTTGCTGATTTTTGCCTCCTTTGACATTTTTTAATACTAATATTTCTGGTATTTTCTTTCCTGCAGAATGATTCCCACTTCCTCAGCACTATCCATGAAGTCTACTTGCAAGTCCTGACCAAGAATGCAGACAACAACAAGCTATAATCAAAATTACATCCACTTGGAATATGTCCACTTTAGAAACAATTATGCCTCATATATATATAAAACTAATATTTTTTTAAAAGAATATTTAGTTTTCAATGTCTTGAATTTGAACCTATTAGGAAAGACTGTTCCTTAAATACTTAGGAAAGTAGCGTTCTCAGAAGTGATCTAGGTTTTCACTGTGATCATCACCAGCAAACCTTTGTTTTTACTGGAAAGGGGGTTAAGTTGCATATGAGCTCTCATTAGCATTAAGCAGAAGTGCAAGTGTTGGCTCTGGCTCTCATTCCAAGCTCTCTCTGCTTTGCAAGAACTGCAGAATCAGTTCTGCTTCAGCCAGCAAACACATCATACACTACGCCACACCAGAACAGCAAACTCCATTTGTGTGAACCTAGGCCCAGTTCTAAGGACCAAGCAAGAGCAGGAGAGGGTAATGCCTTGTGCTTCAGCTGGCGGCTGTGGGGAGGAGAGGTTGGGGAATCCAGCCTCAGGAGCTGCATCTTTAATGCAGGGGTTAAAAACCTGATTTGCTTAATATGTCATCAGTAACAGTCCTGGGGAATGCACATGAATTTCTTCACGTAAATATTCCTTAAACCATATTTGTTTGTGCATTTCTGACATTAAATAGCTGTTTTGTGTGAAAAGGCAGAATTTGAAATATGCAAAATCATCAGAGTATCATCTTTAAGCAATAGGAATTTTCATTGAATGTTGAAGTTCTTATTTTACTGTTACAGTTGGAAGAGCACTGGAAGCCTGTGCTCTTGTTCAGTGTAATAATGGAAATGTTTTGTTTCCCTTGAGTTCAGGGATGGACCAGTATTCTAGTGGGGTTTCCTTCCTCGGTTGTGTTCAAACTGCAGTATTGAAAACCATGGAGATGGGGAACAAACATGTTCTTCTTTTGTTGCCCTCTCCCCAGATTTTTTTTTTTTTCATATTTCATAGTGTGAATTTTATCTAATTGAAATGCTACAGCTTCTTACATGTGACTTGGTAATTTACTATTCACCAATAGAAGAATTTAGCTTCCTTCCTTGCTGTTTGCAATCCAGACATGTCTAATGACCTCCTCCTGTGCAGCTGTCTTGGTCTGGCCAACCTCTGTGGCGTGCGAAGGGAGTCAGCAAAACTTGACCGTAGGGCTCAACTTCTTCCAGCAATACTAGTTTTAAAAAGTGCTTTTCCAGTAGCAAAGTTTTGGTTTATTGAGTAAAAAGGCAACTCGCAGTAAGTTGTGATGTGCTGCTTTCTGCCTTCCGCCCGCACTATTGAAATATGAAGGAAAGAAAGTTTGGCTCCTGGCAAAAAATATATATATTTATGTATATCCTAAGGATCAGTTAATATTGACATAGCCAAGGTGCACAGCCATTTCATTGGAAATTAGTAATTAAGCTTTAATTGTGACTTGTTCACAAATAATGTTTTAGATGTATCAAATATTTGTTTTATATATTTGGTCTCTTTTTTTTTTTAATATAGCTTTCTTTTCCTGAGGAAAATATATTTTGTTTAGCACTACCTGCCTTCTGTAAAGCTCTTCTCAGCCTTGAGTTCAGTGTTTTCCCCTTAAAATATAAGTTATTTTGTTAGGGAGAAAAAAGTACAGAATTCAGGGAAAGATGCTAATGTCATGCACACTTACCAAGAAATATACTGGCTTAAATGGTAGCGTTTGACTTCAGCAATATGTACTCTGTGAGCCTTAAGGAAGGTGGGAGCTTCCTATGTAAGTTGTAGTAATGTAATTCTGTGTATGTGTGTATATATATAAGCAATGAGAATCAAATTAGGACTAAGGTTTGAGGTGTGTGGTTTTTTTTTTTTTTTAACCTAAGGAACAGAGGACTAACAACTGGACAGATCCTACGAGGAGGAAAAATTGATAGCTTAAACCAAATACCAACCAAAATGTTTTTCCATTGGATTTAGCAAAGACTAAGTCCAGACTTTTCATTAACAGCTGGTAATTTCTTCAAAGGATTTTGAAAGATGTAATATAAGTTTCCAAAAATAGATATATTGGAAGCTGATAGCAGATATTTATGCTATTTGCTAGATAGTCTCATCCTTAATGTCATATCCAAAGATCTATAGAGATGACAGGAAGGGGTTGTGGTTTGAGTTGCTAACTCATATACAGTTGAATTGGAGAGGGGGGGAAAAAAAAAATACTCTCCAAAGCACCAATGTCCTGGAGAGGTGGACTCTGCTCTGAATGTCTTGTGTTAGTTTGTGGCTGCCCCGTAACCTCCGCGACCCGTTGGCAGGTCCCTGGTTTTTCTGCCTTTGGAGTGTCCTGGTTTGGGCCGTTCCCAAGGGAGGGGGTCCCGGGCAGCAGCCCCCGGCCGCAGGGCAGGGCTGGAGTGCGGGGGGTGTTCTGTGATCCGACAGCTCTTGGATTTCAGGCTGTTTTTGTTTGTTTTCTGGTCTCTCTGAACGGTTTGTGTGCGTTTAAAATGATCAGCCTGTCTCGGTTCTTGGTTTCTGTGAGCTGAGTGTAGGGATCGCTAATGGGTAGCAAGTTACCGTGGGTCCTCGCAGCAACCTCCTGTGGCTGCTTTCAGGTGACTTTGCTTTTGGTAAAACTACTGTCTTGAGGGGATTTTGCCTCTTAGTTCTGAGAAGCAGAAGATTAGTTTGGAGTCTATTCCCAAATCAATTATATTACCTAAGCATGTGTTCTGTGGCTACTGCTAAGTCAATTTAAGCAGAAGGCAAAAATAAAATTCAGATTTAATCCAAGACAGTTTTGAAATCTACTGAAGCTGCTGAAATTCAGGAAAATGAAGATTTGCAGTTTTGCAGCTAGAACTTTTCTGCTGTTGTTTAATAATGAAACAGTTATATGAAAGGTGCCTAAGAGCTATTAACTTAGAAGCAGTATATGTTTCTAAATAAAACAAAATTTGCAGAACGATTGAATGAAACTTAAAATGATTCATCTTAATTTCATAAAAAGTAAATGCTTAACCTATGTCTATGTATACTTACTCAATATAGTATTTAAATACTCGCTGCTGGATGTATGTCAGTTTTGCTTGCCTTTCTAATTGCTTCATTTTGGTATCGTTCTGAAACCTCTTATGCTAAGTGTAGTCGCTGATATAGTTTTCAAATTTTGAAGTTTTTCAAAGAATGGATTTTAGTTTAGTAATTTAAAATGTTCTAAGCAAATCAGCCACTTGGCCAGCTCTTTTGGGTTGCTTCTTAAGCATATCTTAACAGGAGGAATGTGTGCAATATATTTCACCTCAGTTTTGTCTGACATCATTAAAAAATGTTAAGATGCAATATCTGCCTTTCACTTCAAGTTAGAAAATTTGCAGTATCTTTAATTTGGTGGTCTATTTATTTTATCTACTTAGTGTTTGGGCACATGTTTAGGTTTTTGTGTGTGTGTTTTGTTTGTTTTTAAGTAGATATACTTTTTTAGCGGTGTCTGAGTTTTACCAACTCTGTGGATGCATGAGTTAGTACATTTGCATGTTCTTTAAGTATGAAGACCTTAGGGAAGGGGAGCTTCTGGAAAAAAATTCTGGGAATCTAAAATGAGAATAATTTTAAGTCATCAAATGTAGATACTGCATCATTAATATTTTTGGTATGGTATGGATTTTATAGCACCTATGTATGTTTGCAAATATTAAGTTATTGCATAAATGTTTAAGAATGAGCATTTTTCATCAAAATTTTGTATGTTTGCAAATATATTTTTGTAATAAAACTTCAAAATAAATATTTCAGCACCTCCTAAAATCTTGCAATGTTTCCTTTTATTTCTAGAGCTAGTAGCCCCCTTACAAGGGTGAGTTCAAATTTTATTTATGGCTAATACCTTGCAGATGAGGAACTCCATCTCCTCAGTAAATACTGGGGGCCTAGTTTTTAGTAACTTTTGTTAACACTCGTAATATCCTCTCCCTCCATGTAGTACATGGCATGTGATACTCAATGATTCTAGTGTTAATCTTTGATCGTAGATTTTTTATTATTATTATTTTCTTTGGAAACTGGAGTTGAATGTGTTCTATGTCTGATGGGTATCGGGCAAATCTGTTTTTCGAAACTTCATGAAGTAAAATAGGCTGAGAAAGAAGAGCCAAGCGGGGGTTCTGTGAGCTTAACTGACCTACCACTGGAGGGGGGTGGATTTCAGCTGTGGGTCCTGTACTTGAGATGCAACCGTTAACTGCTAAACTTGTCCTCCACTGTTAGAGAAGTTTTCACTTCTGTTCAGAATCTTTTTCTCTATAAGGCTTCTGAAAAAGTTCTGAAGTGCTGGAAAAAGGAGGAGTGAGGAGGTGCTTGTAGCCACTTGCTGCCTCTCCTGCAAGGGAGCCGCTAATAGCGCGAAAGGCAGAGGGCTGGTGATGAGAACGTTCCTGAGGAGCGAGTGAGGGAAGCAAGAGCAGAAGAGAGGGCAAGTAAATGTGACCCAGTATCAGACCCACGGAACCATCCATGAAGATGCTTCTTGAAGCACAGATTTAAGTGTGAGCAACCACTTTTTTTAGGTGTTTCTGGAGTTCACCTGAGGTTTGCCTCGAGTGCAGAATTATTTCAGAGTGTATTCACAACCTGGACTGGGCTGGGCGTCATTTCCCTCCTCCAACCTGTTAGGTAGCAATATATAATTTGCCAGGTCTGCTACAGGGCTTTTAAGCCTCCAGGTGTCCCAGAGCAGCATAATGGGGCTGCCTGACTCATAGCAGTATCTCACTGTGTCTTGGCTTTATGGCCTCACATGGCAGTTGAAAAATTGCTGCCTAGAAAAGGCAGCTCGTACTCTACTGCCCCTTTTCTTTCATTTTAAGTAAGCCTTTAAAAAACACTTCTATCATAACTTTTTTTTTAATTTAAGAAACAGCATTTTACAAAATCAGCCTCAGGAGCTAAAACCTTCCCTTACAGACTGACTGATGTGCAAGTGTTTGCCCTTCATCTTCGCTTAGAAGCACGTATGTACGTGATGCAAATGCACAACTTGTGTTTCTTTTTTCCTTATATGTAAGTGGAGAAGCTCTGAGTCATTTGGACTGTCTCGTGTATGCAGAGCTCTGCTACGTGCTCTTGATTTAGAGAGCATATGGCTGCACATCCTGCTTTGCTGCTTGGGGCCCCTAAGAGGGATGGGGAAGGCTTAGCAGGTGATCTAGTCTGTCTCTTTCTAGTGTAGGCTGAGTTTTATAATTAATGCCAACTGCCTTGTCCAGCTTGCTTGTCAAGCATGTTCTCTCTAGGGAACATGTTTCTTCTCTTCTCTGGGGATGCATTTTTTCCATCTGTCTAAGTCCCTATGAAGGAAGTTTGTGGTATCTTAAAAGAATCGGGATGTGAAATAGAAGTTTGCAGGATTAGGATGGTTGTGGAATTTGTTGGGGTTTACCCTGCTCCTGGTGTAATCCCCGGGATCTAAGGAGGATACAAAGCATCCATTAGAGAACCTGGCTTTGGGTGATTACACACTGCGTCTGCCACGGCAGATGCTCGTATGGAAACCCGAAGGCCAGGTCAGAAACACGTGCAGGACCTTGAATGAGGGGCTGGAAATAAATGCAACTTGGTGCCCCTCAAGAGGACAACTCCTTGGTCGGAAATGATAGGGGAAAATGCTGCATGTGAAAGCAATATCGAGGCACCCTGCACCTTGTGACTGAGCCCAGGCATGGTGTAGCTCAGTCTCTAGCTTCTAGATAGAGAAGACGACCTGGTTTTAGTCCTGTGCAGCACTTGGCTGTTCTTGATGCAATGTTCTGCTATTCATTATGCTTATGCTGCACAGAACTGGGAGATGCTGTTTTATTCTGCGAGTCCTCCACGCTCACTAGCAGCTAAGTGATCCCTCGGGACGGTCAGCGCAGGCCCAGTCCGGTACAGCGGGGCGGGCGCCGCTGGGCACGCAGGGAGGCGCCGGGGCTGCCCAAACCAGGGCGGCCGTGGTGCAAAACTGGCCCCTGGGCTCCTTCCCACACAGCTGCTCTTCTCAAGGCAGGAACTGCCACAGCCCGGACGTGCTGCAGACATCGAGATGTGGAAAATTCATTTCTACTTCCTTTGTGCCATGTATATTACAAAGCAAATAACCCCCATGTGTTTGTCCATTATAGCACTCTAATCTACTGTCTTCCTTCTAATGCCACAAGACCTGGGAAAGCGCTGCTAATTTATCTGTCAATAAATTATTGATAATAACTTTTTTTTCTGAGTGGTTATTTGAATGCAGCCATCCATTCCAATAGAGTTTGAAGTGGCTAAGTAACTTCCTAGGTGGTTTGAGGAGCACTTGGTAGGGAAGTTGAATTATTAGGAATCAAATAGGGAAAGCACATGCAATGAATTTGCTTTTAGAGCTGCAAGCTGTAGAGCGCTTATGCATTCAATAGGCAGTTGACGTGGAGGTGCAGGTGAGTGCCTTTTAAACTCCTTCTGCATAAATGTTTCATATATATATATGTATAAAATAGCATGAAGAAATATGGAACAAAGGCAAATCAGTTTGATCATAAGCTCCCTCAAACAATTCTTTTGTAAATACTAATATTAGCAATTGGGAAAACTAACCTAGTCCCAATACCCCCCAGATCCTCCCACATTAGCAATACCAGCTTTCACTTAACTCTCTTAATTTTGTTGGATATCTAGCAGAAGCATGTCTCTAAATTGCCTCGGGCAGGGTCAGTGTGAGCAATTATCAAACCTTGTTATAGTGTATTCCTTCTAGCTGTGCAAGAGACTTTGATTGCAAACTACCCGTTAGAGAGAAATCAGAGGTCTTTTTTCTTTGTTTGTTTGTTTATAACTTATTAGATTTATTTGGTTTAATCAAAAAATATCTTTGCTTCTCATAAAGTTGACATAGTGCGTTCTGGTTTGTTTTCCAGAAGGCCTTTTTTAGTAAATGACATTTTTGCACACAGTAATTTTTATATTGCCTTAAATTTATGATATTGAAATTATTTTTATCCAACTTCTCTGACTGCCTGGAGACTAAATATGGTTTGTTCAACTATGAAGTTTCTTCATTATTAATCTATCAGCTCTATCTAAGAAAAAGGTTACAGCTGAGTAAAACTATTAATATATCCCGCACATGTTCATCTTCTGCTTATATCCTGCTCCCCTGGATTTCCAGGGGGGATGGATTTCCCTGCCTCTGGGTAATTTGGGGTCAGGCGCTGCACGGGAAGGTTGCATTGTCCAGGTCGCCAGCAGGAGTGGCTGCTGCCCTGTGGGAACCAGAAGATGTATAAGAGGGATGTGGAGCTGCTGGAGAGAGTCCAGCGCAGGGCTACAAGGATGATCAGGGGCCTGGAACATCTGCCCTATGAGGAGAGGCTGAGGGAGCTGGGCCTGTTCAGCCTGGAGAAGAGAAGGCTGAGAGGGGATCTAATTAGTGTATAAGTACCTCCAGGGAGGGAGTGCAGAGGATGGTGCTGGCCTCTTTTCAGTGGTGGCCGCCGACAGAAATAGAGGAAATGGCCACAAACTGAAGCACCAAAAGTTCCACAGGAACTTAAGGAAAAATTTCTTAACAGTGAGGGTGACAGAGCACTGGAACAGGCTGCCCAGAGAGGTTGTGGAGTCTCCTTCTCTGGAGATCTTCAAAACCCGCTTGGATGCAGTCCTGTGCCACGTGGTTTAGGTGACCCTGCGTGTGCAGGGGGGTTGGACTAGATGATCTCTAGAGGTCCCTTCCAACCCTAAGCATTCTGTGATTCTATGATTCTATGTGTCTGTGTTTGCTGCAGGGGGATGTGCAGGGTGTGGTTGCTTCGCTGTCTGCTCAGCGCTCTTGTGCGCGAGCCCCTGTGCTCAACTAGAGCCCTTGCTACTGCTGGTGAAAATTCACTGGGAAAGAAATGATTTTGAGTGAGGCGTGAGAGGTTACGTTGAGCCTCTGGAGAACTTTCAGCACCAAGAAATACTGCATCACTGTACCCATACACTAGGCTGCAGTAATTGGAGTTACACTTCATGGTATTTTTTAATTCTTTCCTTCCTTTCTTCTATACTGCCAGTGGAATGGAACCCTGTATGTTATCCAGAAGTGTTCTGGGGATTTTTTTTTTTTGTAGCAATGTTGAAGGCAAAATAGAGCACACAGCTCCATAGGACCTAAATGGCTGAATTTTAGCAGCACTGAGCACATGGAGCTCCTACTCTGGTAAACAGCTGCATCTACTTCTGTCAGCAAGGCCTTTCTGCAGCATCTCAGCAAACGACAGCTCAGTGTCCCGGTCCTGCTGCACATCAAGGTCTGGCTGTGAAATGTGAGGGAGGAGGGCGGCAGAAAAATCCATTCGTTCTGTATGTGTATTTAAGCAACTGTCTAGTAGCTTACACTGAAGCTAATGAGAAGTGATGTATATTCCAGCGGAAGACTTTGTCCATACGTTTGCATCCTTGTTTTGATCATACTGCGCATGGTTTCGGGAGCAAACGCAAGAATGTGGAAGCAATGTTGGCTGTTGTACACGATGTATACCATGACTTTAGCCATTACTTTACAGTCCATCACACCTAGTCAAAGTTGCAGAAATAACGCGCTGCTTCAGCAGATCAAAGTGGAAGAACTGCACAAGGTGGAATTTCACCCCTGTGTCCTCGAGCTGCTGTCTAAACTGCACAATATTGCCAGCAAGTGCCCAGTGAGGCAGCACAAGGATTCTGGAAAGGAGGGTGAGTTGTGGGCAGTGACTGCTGAGCCAAGTGCATCTTAAAGAAAACCTTAGTGCCATCCGCATAACAACAGAGCAAACAAAGGAAGTTGGGGGCCATAGTAATGCTGCTCTTACCCTGATCATCCTCCTTATTTTCTTGCGGGAAGGGGAAAGGACGTGCCATATGTCCAGCCCGAAGGGGCGGTTGACAAGATTGATCTTGCTGAGCACCCCCAGGAGCCCATTTCCTGGGGAGCCTTCCTTACAATGGAAGTGCAAGAGCAGGAATTCCTGGTAGTCACTCACTTGATCACAGGCCTTGCTCTTCAGGCAAACTGTGAAAAGAGCCTGGGATGAGGAGGCCAGAATTGCAGCTGTGATCTTGTCCAGTGCCTATGTGAGAGCTGGGAGGAAAAATTGAGTTGACTGTGGAGCAGGGAGTGAGCCAACCCATTTCAGTTGAGCCCTGTGACAACCAGCGCTGTGCTAGGTGAGACACAGTGACAGCCTGGTGACTTTTACGTCTGGATTATGCTGCATGTGCATAACACATGGAGCAAGTTAATCTATTGAAAGAAAAAAAATATGGTGTGGAAATGCCTTGTTTGTTTATTTGGATGATACTTGTTTATTTCAATAATTTTCTAAGGAGTTTATAGATATGATGAGCTAACTGAAGGACAAGATACCTGAATCTCAGGAACAAGTTTTTGTGTCCTGATGCAAATGTCCAGTTCTGGGAAATTTAACATCCACAGATGGAACTGGAAGGTTGGACAGCCAGCTCTCATGGAGGCTCTACTCGTACCGTGGAGGTTTGTATCACGGTTACCTTATTGCCATCCTTCTCTTCCTGCCCCTACCCCAAGCCAGCTCCTTTACTCGGCCTATTTGAAGCACCCCGTGTAGACCACAGCTTCAGGCAGGCTGCTCTATCCTGCCTCTTCTTGGACAAGTGAGAGGAAATTAATTCATATCCATGACATGAACTGAGCCAGACAGCAACTGAAGAACACTGCTTAAAAAGCAGTGTGTGTTGGGTTTTTCATTTTTTTTCCTCTTTTTATTTTTCCTCTTTTTTTTCTGTTTTTTTTTCTGTTTTTTTTCTGGTTTTTTTTCTGTTTTTTTTTCGGTTCTTTTTTTCCTGTTTGTTTTTTTCAGAGTGTGTTTTTTGTGTCTTTTTTCTTTTTCTGTTTCTTGACTTTTTTGTTTTTTTTTTCCCCAAGTTTGTTTCTTGTTGTCTTTTTCTGTTTTCCTTTTTTCTCTCTTTTCTTTTTTTTCTCTTTCTTTTATCTTTTAGCTTCCTTTTTTCTTTTTCTTTTTTTTCTTGTTTTCTGTTGTTCTTCCTTTTTCCTTTTTCTGTTTTTCTTTTTCCTTTTTTCTCTCTTTTTTTTTCCTTTTTTCTGTTTTTTTTCTGTCTTTTTCATTTTTTCTGTTCCCCCCCC
Source organism: Tinamus guttatus (assembly GCF_059628265.1). Classification (NCBI taxonomy): domain Eukaryota; kingdom Metazoa; phylum Chordata; class Aves; order Tinamiformes; family Tinamidae; genus Tinamus; species Tinamus guttatus. The sequence continues at coordinate 147,827 of NW_028288985.1, read as the reverse complement.
CCCAGTCCCCTCCCCTCCCCCCTGGGCTTTGTGCATTTTTTATTGTTTTTCTTTTTTTCTTTTTTCTTTTTTTTCTTTTCTTTTTTCTTTTCTTCTTTTTTCTTTTCTTCATTTTCTTTTTTCTTTTCTTTTATTTCCATTTTATTTTATTTTATTTTATTTCTCTTTTCTTTTCTCTTTTTTCTTTTCTTCTTTTCTTTTCTCTTTTTTCTTTTCTTCTTTTCTTTTCTCTTTTTTCTTTTCTTCTTTTCTTTTCTCTTTTTTCTTTTCTTCTTTTCTTTTCTCTTTTTTCTTTTCTTCTTTTCTTTTTTCTTTTCTTTTATTTCCATTTTATTTTATTTTATTTTATTTTATTTTATTTTATTTTATTTCTCTTTTCTCTTTTTTCTTTTCTTCTTTTCTTTTCTCTTTTTTCTTTTCTTTTCTTTTTTCTTTTCTTCTTTTCTTTTCTCTTTTTTCTTTTCTTCTTTTCTTTTCTCTTTTTTCTTTTTTTCTTTTCTCTCTCTTTTCCTTTCTCTTTTTTCTTTTCTCTCTTTTTTCCTTTTTTCTTTTCTCTCTTTTTTCCTTTTTTCTTTTCTCTTTTTTCCTTTTTTCTTTTCTCTCTTTTTTCCTTTCTCTCTTTTTTCCTTTTTTCCTTTCTCTCTTTTTTCCTTTTTTCTTTTTTCCTTTTTTCCTTTCTCTCTTTTTTCCTTTTTTCTTTTCTCTCTTTTTCCTTTTTTCTTTTCTCTTTTTTCTTTTCTCTCTTTTTTCTTTTCTCTTTTTCCTTTTCTCTCTTTTTCCTTTTCTCTTTTTCCTTTTCTCTCTTTTTCCTTTTCTTTTTCCTTTTCTCTCTTTTTTCTTCTCTCTTTTTTCTTTTCTCTCTTCTTTCCTTTTGTCTTTTCTCTCTTCTTTCCTTTTTTCTTTTCTCTCTTCTTTCCTTTTTTCTTTTCTCTCTTTTTTCCTTTTTTCTTTTCTCTCTTTTTTCCTTTTTTCTTTTCTCTCTTTTTTCCTTTTGTCTTTTCTCTTTTTTCCTTTTTTTCTTTTCTCTTTTTTCCTTTTTTTCTTTTCTCTTTTTTCTTTTCTCTCTTTTTTCCTTTTTTTCTTTTCTCTCTTTTTTCCTTTTCTTTTTTTCCTTTCTCTCTTTTTTCCTTTTTTTCTTTTCTCTTTTCTCTCTTTTTTCTTTTCTCTTTTTTCTTTTCTCTCTTTTTTCCTTTTTTTCTTTTCTCTCTTTTTTCCTTTTCTTTTTTTCCTTTCTCTCTTTTTTCCTTTTTTCTTTTCTCTCTTTTTTCTTTTCTCTCTTTTTTTTCCTTTTTTCTTTTCTTTTTTCTTTTCTCTCTTTTTTCCCTTTTTTTTCTTTTGTTTCTCTCTTTTTTCCTTTTTTTCTTTTCTCTCTTTTTTCTTTTCTCTCTTTTTTCCTTTTTTTATTTTCTCTCTTTTTTTTTTTCTCTCTTCTTTTCTTTTTTTCTTTTCTCTTTTTTTCCTTATTGTGTTTTTCTTTTTTACTCTCTCTTTTTTTTTCTTTCTGCTCTCTCTTTTTTCTCCCTCCCCCCCCCCCCCCCCCGGGACTTTGTGGGTTCTTTTTCTTTTTTTTTTTTTTTTTGGATTTTGGGTTTGTTTTTTTTTCCCTGTTTTTTTTTTTTGCTTTTGCTTTTTTTTTCTTGTTGGTTTTTCCTTTTTTTTGTTCTTTTTCTTGTGTTTTTCCTTTTTTTCTTGTTCTTTTTCTCTCTCTCTCTCTCTCTCTTTTTTCTTCTTTTCATCTCTCTCTTTCTGTCTCCCCTCCTTAGGACAGCCATTTTCTAACAGCTGCTCTCAGTTAGCCTGGGGCAGGGCTCAGGTTAATACGCAGAACTGTGCTGGTAACTACTAAATTTTGTGTCTTTGCCTACACCAACAGGTAGGAGATCCCAGCCATGCAGATCTGTTTAGCACAGAAGATGGTGCCAGGGGCTGGTTTTAGAGTTCTAGTCCAATCTGCTCTAAATACCCCAACATCAAGAGTGTGTTAGCTTTTTTTTTTTTTTTTTTTTCCCCCATTACTGGTGTGTTAGCTGCCTTCTCACAAAGAGCGAATTTTCAGCTTTATCTTCATTTGAAAAGAATCCAGCTTGAGCTCTGAGACCACTCTATAATATGAACAGAATTGCAGTAAGCCAGGATTCACCTCAGCAGTGAGCTTCGGAACTCAGATAAGTATCTTTAATGGGGCACACTGAAAATTGCTGCTGCCGTGAAAACACTGCTACTTTTCCAGTAGTTAAGGTAGCTTTTACAGTGTGAAGAGGAGACTCCTGAATCTGTAGATCTATAGATTTTAGTGAGTCCTTGGGTCTCTCCTAGTCTCCCTCATGATTTCCTTGGATGTCGCAGCTCCAGGCACAAGCAGAGCACAAGGAAGTCAAGTGCTGTTCCACCAAAAGTGAAAAGCCTCCTGCACATCTGGCAGCCCCTTTTCTCTTTCCTCAGCCAGGCTCTCTTTTACTATGGTCTCCTGTGCAATAGCCATTAATTAACAAGCATTACTTAATCACAAGCTGCTGTGTTGACATAGCACGGAGGTGCCTCAAGGCACTTGGAGTAACTAGCAGACCTGCCCAGTAACCCTTATACTTCTCGGCTGTCTGTGCTGATGTGGCTTTGCTCGTGTCATTGCCGTTACAGACTGCTGCTTTAGGGTTCCTAAATTCAAACGGAAGTTTACAGCCTTCCCATCAGGCTCTCCCACATTCCAATGTCACTATCCATGGTATTTCAAAGGGTAGCATTAAAGACAAAAGTGGTGGGTAACTGGTTCTGTAAGAAAAAAATCAAGTAATTGGCCTAATTACTTTAGAATATAGATTAAAGCCTAGCAAGTAGCAGTTGTAGCAGCTAACATTTGCATAGTGTTCTCTAAAATGAACTTGGAGCTTGGATGCTTCCAGATTTCCTTGTTTATCTCCATTCCTGAGTTTTTCCTTTTTCCTGAGTTTCTGAGGTTCTCATGCCAGTGGAGAGGAAGGATTTTGAAAATTTTGAGGATTTTGAAGTTTTTTTTAAAAATCTTCCATTTTTGAGTTGCACATTGTTACTTTTTAGCTGCACTTCGCCACAGGAGCATGGCTATTCTGTACATATAGGTACTTTTCTTTCCCTTCGAAGCCAAACCTCTTTGGTCTCGAAGACCAAATATATATATATATATATATATTTCTGTCCTCTCTCCTTCCTGTCAATGGTACACATCAGTACTGTCTTCTGAAAGTAGATGATGATAGCGCTCATTCGCTAATACGCAGGAGTTCACTTTTAAAGCATATTTTGAAATGTGTTGACATTGAGAAGATCATACAGCACCGCTGACAAAATCCAGGACCAACTGCTAGGAAGGGGGTGGAAGGTTCTCTGAAGGAGGACCAGACTTGGTGAGTGAAACTGCAGGTAGGTGAGTTTTTCAGAGATTTCTTTTTTTTTTTTGCTCCTTTTCTACCTATTTAAGCACTTTCCCCTCTTCCCCCAGTGTTGATCCCTAACACCACCAGGGTTTTCTAGAATAAACTCGAGCTGTTTAACTTTTGACAAGTTAAGTCTGTAGCTGGAACGACTGCCATGTCTGAGGCTTCAGAATTGTTAACAGAAGATATTTTCTGAAATGATTTTCTGATTTATGAGGGCCTGTAGGGTCGGTATTTCGCGCCCAGCGGCTCCGTCTTCATCAAACACCGCCCTGCGCCTCGTGCTGTTCGGTGCCTGCCCCAGCAGCCCCAGGCACGTCTCGAAGGGAGGCTCCCGCGGTCGCTGTTCGCCTCTGCTGGGCGCGGAGCCGCCGGCGCCGCCGCGGCGGGTCCGTGCGCGGCGCCTCTCGCCTCAGCGCAGGGCGGGAAGGCGGGAGCGCGCGGCGCGCAGGGCGCGTGCGCGGGCGGGCGGGGCGGTGCCGCCCCTGGCGCGGGGGCGGGGCGATGCGCGCTCCCGCCCTCCCTCCCTGCCTCCCGCGCCCTCCTGCTCCGTCTGCGCCGCGCGCTCCGCTCCGCACGGCCCGGCCGCGCCGCGCTGCCCCGGCCCTCGCCCCGCGCCGCTGCCCCGCCGCCGCCCCCGCGCCATGGAGGACTACCACAAGCCCGACCAGCAGACGCTGCAGGCGCTCAAGGACACGGCCAACCGCCTGCGCATCAACTCCATCAAGGCCACCACCGCCGCCGGCTCCGGGTGAGCGCGTGGGGCGCGCCCCGGCGGGCAGCGCTGCGCCGAGGGGCTGGCGGCAGCCGCGGGAGGCGGCGGGGCGCGTGCGGACGGAGGGGGAGGCCGCGCGGGCGGCGGCGCCACGCGAGCCCCTCCACGCTCCCCGGGGCCGTGTCCCCCGGGGCGGGCGGCGGGCGCTGCCTCACGCCCCCCGCGCACAACGGTCGCCCCTCGCGTCCAACGGCCGCCCCTCGGCGGGGAGGAGGGGGGCAGTGAATCCGCGGCGGCCCACGGTGATGCAGGGCTCGGAGGAGAAAAAAAAAAAAATACCAAAGAATTTTTTGCCCGAGGCGCGAACGGTTTCTTTTTCATTCTGTGCCCGTCAGTTGGAACTAATTCTGCACAGAATTTCAAGTGAGCCCACGGGGGATTATGTGTGCAATGCCGGCAGTCTCGGCTGGGCAGTTTATTCAGGCCTCTGGACAGGATTTAGCGCGGGCTCTGATGTGTGCAGATTCCAGGGTGAGCCTTCCTTTGATCCTGCCGTACCTACGGAAAAGGGGGGGAAAAAAAAGGAAATCACGGCAAACAATCCGTTTTTGCTCATGTAAAATTAAAGCCATTTTGTCTGCTTGAATAATACACTCGAATGCTTCACTATAGAATAATGGTCTTCTTTATCCCATCCTCCTGCAATTTCCTCTCTTTTGACATTTTTTTTCGAAGCCAGATGCAGTGTTTCCCTCCCCCAGCACGCAAAAAGAAGAAGGAAAAAAAAAAGGTTAAAGGATACTAAGGCTCGTGTGGAGAAATCTGGTCCCTTAACATTTTTTTCTCGAGCTTCCTCTTTGAATTGGCTTTGCCCTCTGCAACGTGTTTGTGGCGGGGCCGCGTCACACGGCGCTTCTCGGAGCGTGCAAGGAGTGAACTTTGCTCACTCCTTTTGCACGTAGCGAGCAGGAACGCGGCTGTGGTTCAGAGTGGGGCCAGGGAGCCCCCCAGCTCCGGGGATGGCTTGTTTGGTCCAGTCGGGCAAGAGAAGCACAAGATGCCCCAACAGTTGTGGTTCTTGACTCCTTTCCAGGCTACAGTATGATATTACACAAGCCTGTGTGACCCTACAGGTAGGGAAAATGGGGCTAAATCTGCGTAGTACATCTGGGGCTTTGCTGTTCACCTTCTAGTGCACGCACCAAGGTGGCCATGGAGGGGGTGTGTGATATCAGTCATGTTATCTATGGATGCAATTATCTCTGTTTTGCCCGACAGACAATTAAAGATATAATAATGGCCTTGGTGCAGCCTTTGCTTTCTCTTCGGCTGTCCAGGAAATTCAAGAGTAATGCCATTCCTCCCATATTTATGAGCAAATAATATAAATTATTTAAATTATTTTTTCCCCTGGTTTGTATGTGCTACAGTTGTGGTGAGTACTTTTGGCACTTCATTAGTGCATACTGTGGCTTATTTGGGGGCATTATTATGAGTTAGGTAGGGTATGAAATTGTTACACAACCTACTACTGAGCAGGTTATGAAAGATGGGCTCTAGAGGGAAGCCTGAGCTGTTAGGTTAGATTTTCTTTGGCTACCAAGATACTGATGTAGCAATGTGCCTAACAAAAGAAAAAGACATTTAGGGAATTCACAGCTGGTTGTAGCATTAGTCAAGTCATATGCATTTCTAAAGCAGATATGCATTAAGATTATGGTTTTAGATACCTGAATGAGACAGTGAGCTTAGCTTAAAGTAATGGTATTTGATACAAAAGTGGATAGTTGTTTGAATGCAGGCTATACTTAAATAGGCTTATTGTTAATAAAAGATTGAATTGTGCTTACTTTGACTCTTTTAAGGAAGTTGATGTTTATTAAAGGTGTCAGTTGTAAAAGTGAACTTACTTGCAACACATGAGCTTCAAATAAAGCAGAACCTGCCTACTTATTTCAAGGAACTATCTTCTGTAAACTGTGACATATTTTGCAAGAAACGTGGTATGAGGGTAGATATGACAAGCCAAGTCTTGCATCTTTACCTATATTAATTTTATTAAAGCAAATGCAGGCTTTGTCTGGACAAGGGCTAAAAAATCAGATAATCTGATCCTGAAAGTGCTTGAATATGTAATTTTGATATGAGGAGCACTTTACCAGCTGCAGTGGGGGGCAAAAAAATTGTTAAACTATAAATATTTTCATATACTTGATCATTTTTCTCTACCTAGGGTGTTTCAAGTTAGTTGTAAAGATTAAGACTTGCTTTTAGGGTGTAAGATTTTTTTTTCAATAAGCAGTACAGATGGTTGGACCAAACCAATAGAATCCTATCTGTAGGTAAACTTCTGCAGGTTTGAAGCAGTGCCTGGCTTCCTAGAATTCAACTGTTACGCTCTTAAAAGTGGAAGTTGCAAGAATTTCTTAAGAGACAGTTAAATTTCATAACATGGAGTGTTGTCACTTGTCACAGTTTATGCTCCATTTGAGTTTAGTTTTATTCTTCACTCCAGTATTCTGCTTTAGCATTCCAGCATGATTCTCTTTACATGAAGTATGTAGATGGAGCTAATTGAAATAGAAATTGAGTAAAAATACTTTTGTATGCTGGAATGATTATTTTGTCCATTTTTGACAGTCTAGGATTTCAGTTTTGAAGTCCAATTCTAATAGAGTGGGCCTTAGTTTCTTGTTAAAGGAATATATATATATATATATGTATGTATGTATATACATATATTCAAAATTAAGACAGTTCTTCAGTAGAGCCTCTCTGGCAAAGAAACTTATTAATCAGCCTGCAGCTTCAAAATTCTACATTATTTACCAGTTTGAGCGAAATGGGAAAGGGTAGAATAGTGAGGAGTCATTGCCTCATCCCCCGCTGCATCCCATGAGTGCCCCATGCACATTTCCCTAGGCCTAGCAAGGACTTCTCGTTTACAGAACTTATCAGAAAACCATGAGTAAATGAATATACTAGTAGATCTAGTTAAGATGGATGTAATTAAACAATGTTTTGTAAGTGGATTTCAGAATGATTTCTGGTGTTTGAAATATATAAATAAATTTTGGTTGATAACCAATAGCTTAACAAGATATTTCAATTTTTCAGGTAATTTATTAATTTTTTATACTTTTTTTTTATATTTCCATATGCTATCATTTTAGGTTGTTTAAAACTTTTTTTACCAAGACCAGGAGTTCATAGAAGTATGGTTAAGTATAAAGTTAATAAAATTCAAGGAATGAAAGCTTTAAACAAGCATGTAAGGCTTATCGATTAACTCATGTGTACAAATATTTACTAATATGTTTGAACCGTGGTTTAAGCCTAATTTTTCTGGGCCCCTTGTGTGAGTTCTTACTAAGGGATGGACACTAACCATAGTTCTTATTTTGCTAGTGTTTTGCATGTTTTTATTCTCAAATTACGGCACTATTGGGGATGATGGGAGGGAAGAATTATTATTATGAGAAGAAAATACTCTGATAATCTGTTCTGTTAAAAGTGTTGTCTAATCCTAACATGCATGGTAAATGTATTTGTGGAAAACAGTGAGATGTGACACTTGTGGTAAAATGGTCCTGTTTTACGAACAGGCTTCAAGATTTTAACAGAGTATATCACATTAAAGATGAGAATTAAGTATTTGTAGAAAAGAAAATGTGGTGAATTTGCACTTTCCTTTCAAGGCTTGTGCGAGTTTTTGCAGCTCTCGCTTTTATACTGTTCCTGTGCCATGGCAGCACCTACTCTTGTCAAGAATGATCCTGTTTATACCAGTAAATATCTGAAAAATGCTGCTCTATATGTTCAATAAAGACTTAAAAAAAAAACCCTTCTAAAACCTGATACCTTTTATGTTCTTGTTAAATGCATAAGGGAAAATTTAAGGCTGATTAAAAGGAATGGTGTAATCTTCTATAATAGTTTAAATGAAATACATACTTTTGGTTGGAATAAGTCAATATTTACATCTGGAAATAACCCTTTTTATGTTACTTTATTCTTGCTTGTTGCTGCCAAATGGCAGCAACATGGTGATTGGTTATGAACTGGGCCTGAATATTTCCAAATTACAGTGGAAGTATTCATTTGTGCTGCTGTTGAAAAATGCCATCCCAGTAAGTTTAGTGGAAAAGAAAGACTATCCCAAGTATTTTTTAAATGTTTGGTGTGCCAGCTGGATGAGTGTTTTAAAATGATCTCTATTGTAAATGTAGAAAGTATTAGTCCATTTGTTAGCTAAAGAGTAACCAAATTAATATTTTTCAGTGTGCAGTTGAACATATTTTTAATAAACTTAACACCATGAATTTCTGAATTCAATTTAAACGAAATGCAAGGAAGACATTATTTAATCCTAATTTTAGTAAACAAATTTCTAGTTCTATTTTAACAGCTCTAATGGTAAAATAATATAGATAAAATAGATGGAACTTAACATATTACAGTTCTAAATGTTGCAGAACTTTCTGCAAAAGTTAGTTCTGTGTTACCAGTTCCCATCTGTATAATGGGGTCCGAACAAGTCACAATGCCACATTTTAAAATTCTTCACCCAGTGGGTGTCTTAAGTACCCTGGAAAGCTGTTTTTGTTTCTTCTATGTTAGCATGGACTTTATGCCTTCAGATAAATAAATGCAGTGTTATTTCAAGCACATGGTGAATACTGTTTCCTGTGCTTCGTGGTCGTCAATGAGGGTGATAATGTTTGGCATGAAGAAGAACACAGAGCTCAGACAGATATGTCCCTGATTTCTCACCAGGGCCTGTCTTTTAATATCCACTTTGGACTAGATAACAAGGCTCCTTTTGTCACAAACTACAGCTAATTGGCATTGGGGTAGTGGTAGAGGGGATGGGTTTTCAGAAAATGTAAGGTTTTCATATAAAGTTGCATTTTTTAATGTTGAGGAATAGGGGACTGTTAAAGTGGTATTTTAAAGGTGAAGTTGTGAGCAAACACTAATCATCAATGATAATCTTGGGTCTGTCTTGACTTGTAGCCACCCTACATCATGTTGCAGTGCAGCAGAGATTATGTCTGTGCTGTTTTTCCATACCATGAGGTACAAAGTGCAAGACCCCAGAAATGCCAGCAATGACCGATTTGTTCTCTCAAAGGTAAAATCACAATTGTTACACTTTACTGTTGCAGAGATGTCCATAAGCTAAATAGACCTGTTTTCCTTGACATAGGGGCAGTTGAGGGGCCCTCAGAAAAGGTGCCTGTAGACAAAATGGTGGATGCAGTGCTCTAGGGAGGCCGATTTCATTTCTGAATCGGGCCTCACATGGTATGTCTCAGCAATACTGCATAGCTGATGGTGCACGCCTGTTACATTGGATGCAACTCCTGGTGGTTTTGATTGCTTTTCTGAATTAAGTAAATAGATAGGGAGTAAGTAATTAATGCTGAGATGGTAAAAGAAGTAAGAGAGGATCACTTCATAATATTTGCTTTCTTCCTCTAATTATTTAACACGTCTGCCCAGAGTTGCTAAATGGCTTCAAAACTCTGCGTGCTTCTTTACTTCTTTTTTTTTTTTTTCTTTTTTTTTTCTTTTCTCTTGACTCCTAATGAGTCTCTGATTATAAAATGGCTGCTATTTGCAGCTGTCCAGATGGATCTGGCCACAGTGATCCGAGTGTATGAAGTCTAAAATTTGATTATTGTCACTCATTGCATCTTGCCTTGAATCCGTATCTATTGAAGAATTTCTGATGGGAGAAAACTTAGTCATCCATCCTCTAATTGGTGGATGAAGTGGTCTGCTCTGGGAACTGATAGCCAGGCAAAACGAAGCAAAGTTTTTTGTTTTGTTACTGAAATTGCTCTCGGAATTGAATCTGCCTGGTTGATAGAGAGCTGTTTACTTTTTCAGTGTGTGTTTTCTTGAGGATGTCCTAAATGGCCCTCGAGTTCTGTACTCTTTCCAAACTAGAAATCTAGTTACTCTAGTCAGCTATTTGTGATGTTCCAAGCAAAGACTCAGGGGACTTGGAAGCAAGCATCGGTGTAAGCATTACATAAGTCAATCCCTTTTTAGTGGGCATAAGATTCTGACAGCAGAGTTCAATTTGTCAGCTTTGTAGACTTTTGACTTGATACTAGGATATTATGAAACTTGTGCTGTGTTTAAAACTTATGTTTCTTTCTAGGGTCATGCAGCACCAATTTTGTATTCTGTTTGGGCAGAGGCTGGATTTCTACAAGAAGCAGAATTATTGAACTTGAGGAAAATTGATTCTGTCTTAGAAGGACACCCAGTACCAGTGAGTGATAAGAACCTTTGCTACAAGATGGTGTTTTCTGTGAAGTGAGAAGTACATGTATTTAGCAGCAACTTTTATCAGCTATAGTACAGGAGAGATAACAACTTCACAAGAAGGATGACGTGTTCATATGAAGACTTAAAAAGCGAGCTCAGTGTCCTGATTGGAATGACTGTGCAAAATTACTTTTAGTGTTGATCCCCTACAGTCCTGTGTCTCAGTATTTTCCATATCAAAAAGGGTGGGATTTTCTGTTTGTTTTGGGGCTGGAACTTGGCTTTTCTGTCCTTTAAGCAGTTCTCCCATATTTCAAGAGTTTGCATCCAGCTTGGTTCATTTTTCCACGTCCAATAAGCTATCTCAATTGAAACATTTATATAGAATCACTGGATCAAAACTGTTGCTGTTAAGGCATAATTTAGAAATTACTAAGCCGCGGGTGCCACTCCCTTTCAGTGAAGGTGGTTGGCCTGTGGCACTGTGAGCATCGAGGTAGATGCATTGCTGGGAAACAAAAAGGAGAGCAGGACAAGATTTGGAGAGACTTCAGAGAGACTATATTGTAATAACTGAGAAACTGAATTCTGGTATGTGTTGAACCATCTTTTAAAATTTGCCTTAATAAAGGCAAAGGTAGGTTCTTTCTCCAGAGCCTGCTGGAATGAATGAGAGTTTAGATCCTCCGTTTCATAGCTGTAAAATAATAATTGTATTTTATTTTCAGAGACAAGCATTCACTGATGTTGCTACTGGATCCCTTGGTCAAGGTCTTGGTGCTGCCTGTGGAATGGCATATACTGGCAAATTTTTTGACAGAGCCAGGTAATTTCTTTTGTGAAAGGAAATATGTTCATATCTCAATCATAAATAAGTCCTTTTTTTCCTGCTATTCTCCATTCCCAAACCTAAACTCAAATTCAGGAATTAAGTGGCATTTTTAGTTTGATAATTACAAGGCCATTGCCAGGGAAACTGCCAAGGATTTAAGGATTAGCAAGAATTGGTGTATCTGTTCCTTTTGTAACCCAGCAGTATTATGAGATGATGTTCCTTAACAGAGAAGACATTAAGTTGTTGGAACAGCTTCTAACTTCCAGAGGGCAAATGATAGCAATTTTGAAATGTGTACATGTCTTCTTACAGGGAAAACGCGAACTGGAGGTATGCCTGTTCAAAGTCAGGCAGCAAATAATGGAGAACCTGAATCTAGATGTGGAAGTATTATGATCAATAACAGCACTATTGAATCATAAATTTGGGGTCCAAAACGTTACCTGAAGGCCACTCAGTTCTGCAGAGCCAGTAATGATGGCTTCTGCTGTTTGTTCTGCAGACAAGAGACGTAAATGTCCAAAGGCAAATCTGCATGAGGAAGAAAATAGCCTGATGTAGTTGATGTATTTTATGTGACAGTTCTAGTACATTCAAATCTTGGCTGCCCAGCTAATGTGTCCTACACTTCACTAGCTTAAAATCGTTGCTGCAAAAGATGACTTGCTGATTTTAATAGAGTTTAGCAGATGGTACAAGTGGGGGAAAAAAATCTAACCAGTGGTTACTTGACAGCAGAAAAAGGTGGTCTTGTATGCAGTACTGGGGAGCAGTTTGTGCGCAGAGTTCTGATTTAGCTAAAGGCAGGTGCCCTGTGAACTGCTTGAGAGAGATTCAAAGCAAAAGTCTGTAACAGCGTAATGACTAATTGCTTGCAGCTATTTTGATTGTTTTGTTTTAAAAATACATATTTCAAGTTAAATGTACCATTCCTTCTAAATTTTACTAGGTAATAATAATTTTGCAAGGATTTGCCATCTAAAAAAAATGAGAAAGCAAAGTGGGTGCCATAGATGAGATCAGGCAGTATTCCTTCAGTAGGTGGGCGAGTAGTCTGTCTATTCCCCAGATTTGGTTATGCCACGTGCTTTAATGTGTAGTTGAGCCCAGCTCCAGTTTATAATTTCCTGAAATGGAATTATCAGTAGCCCTTCTAGGGAACAGACATTAGGAATGAGGAAGGAGACAATAGCCTTTCATGCATTGTAGTGATACTGCTGAGTCACAGTGACAGTGGTTAATGGGCCTATTCATTCAAGCCATTTAGTGAGAGGTATAAGATCTGATTTTTTTTTTTCTTCTTTTTTTTCAGACAAGGGTTTGAAAAGGGCTACAATATATATATATATATGCTTACTGGCTAAAATATTTTAATTTTCTTTTCCTAGTAATGCATAGGTTTGAAATTAATGCATTAGGCAAAGTTTGAAATAAAAAAACCTAGCAAATTCTCACTGTAAAATGTCAGATTTTGCTTTTGATTTAATTCTGCCTACTAAAACACATCTTACTCAAATTTTTAATTTCTTTCTGTAGCTATCGAGTGTATTGTCTGCTTGGGGATGGAGAGTTATCTGAAGGCTCTGTTTGGGAGGCAATGGCCTTTGCTGGGTTCTACAAGCTTGATAATCTGGTCGCTATATTTGATGTTAATCGTCTTGGACAAAGCGACCCTGCTCCTCTGCAGCATCATGTTGAAATCTACCAGAAACGTTGTGAAGCCTTTGGGTATGTGATTGGAAGAAGTTTGGTGTTTGCTTTCGTTTGAGACTGGCTTTTATTTGATTTTTCTGGATTTTTTAAATGAGCCAAGGAAGATGGTTTTTCATGGTGTGTGATAGCTGGCCCTCTTTGTTTGTCACTTTTAATATTCCTGCTCTACAGAATGTTTGCTTAGAAGAAAAGGCCTGTTTACCCCAATAAACTTATTAAAGAATCTTCCAGCAGTTTTTATCAGATCAAATGCAAGATTTATAAATATTTATCTTGCCGAATGTGCTGTTATAGCTTGTAGATCCAGAAAAAGGGCATGAAAAAGCTTAATTCTTGGGGGAATTCTTTGTATTTTGTTGCATAGGCTTTCTGTTACTTTAGACATGTGTATTTTCATATAGCTAGAGAAGTTCATGACAAAACATCTGTCTTTTTTGATTATTTTGTATTTAAATTATTATGTATTTCAAGGTTAATATCTTCTTTCTTTTCATTTTTAACAGATAATAAATTTACAATTAGCAAATTTAGCTGCCATGAAGATAACCATGGACCATGCTTATGATTTTAATTGATTTTCAGTGTTATTTTTTAATTTACTTTTGTATCTGATTTGCTCTTATGATTAAAAATAGCTATTAAAGCCAAAAATATCTAGGATAAATGTGTTAAGTGTTGATTATCCATTTTACTGATATCTGCTTTTAAGCTCTCTGTGATCCGTTCACCTTATAAAAGAGAGGACTACAATATTTTAAAATTTGAAAACAATACAAAAGATGTATTTTGCTATCTTTTGGATTTTTGAAGAAAGCATTGCATTGGAACTGAATTATTGTTTATTATTGTTACTGTTAACTGCTGGGTGTCGCATGCTAAAACCCTTAAGAAACAGTTGATCTGTTTGTGTTCTTAGCTGGCATGCTATCATCGTTGATGGACACAGCGTAGAGGAACTCTGCAAAGCCTTTGGCCAGGCCAAACATCAGCCAACTGCTATCATTGCAAAGACTTTTAAAGGAAGAGGCATATCAGGTAATTAAAAATAATTCATTACTTGGCAGACAACATGTATATGCAGATTGTTGCAATCAAGGTGCAGTCATTAGAAGATTTATCACGCTTCCCTTCTCTCCATATGATCAAAAAGCAGATGTTCACGCTGTTTTTCTCTGTTGTTGCCCTGTGCTTATAGAGTGCATTGGCTTGGCTCTTTGCTCTTAAATATTTGAATCATGCAGCTAGATGCAGCATGGGTTGACTGGACTTTTTTCAATCTCACTTGCAGAATTTGTTTTCCTCTACTAGCAACTCTGCTTGAGTTATTGCTTTTAAAAGATGTTTTCTACTCCAGAGAAAGCCAAGGAAAGAAGCATGGGGCTGCATTACTTGGTCTTGAAAATTGCCTTATGGAAAGAAGGCGGGTTTCTTGGCTTGCTTTTGATCCTACGCCCACAAAGAGCACTCTGAGCAGAGAAGGGAGTAACCTTGTTACAGAAGCTCCTTGCTGCTCCCTGTGTCAGAGTTGAGTCTGTGTGTCACCAGCTAGGGAGTATAGATACACAGAGGCTAAAGGATGCTGCATTTACCATTTGGCAAAGTTGTATAAGACATGGAGAACTTAAGATACCTGATCTCAAACCACACGTTGTTTCATATGATCTAGTCTGTAACTTTCACTGAGATACAGTAGTTCATAAAAATGATGGAGTATGTTGAATACATAGAGGTACCACAAATTCCTAGGCTCAAACAGGTTCTAAGAGCCTCCTACAGTTTTCATGCAATGTGAAATTAGGTAAATGCCGTTGCCAGCAGTTAGATGTTTGCCTGGGCATTTGAGCCACATGTGTGTCATGCAAAAAGTTTTCCAAATTGTTTGTACTTCTCAGCAGTGTTAGTGCTAAGAAAATGATTTTGGTTCTTGTAGGTGGAGGTGGAGGAAATGTGTGTTGGCTACCTAGCATTCTCTCGTTAGACTGGACTCTATGTCTGTTCAGAATATAGAGATTTCTGTGATTCTGTTTAGCTACAGGTTTTAGCAGTGCAGCATGAATTACTCTTTCTGACCAGCTAAAAACTCTTAAAAATAAGAATGAGTATCTTGGCTCCTTTTCTTGAAATTTTCAAGCAAGATTCCAAGTCAAAGAGGCAAAGTTAACTAGAGATGCAATTTTGCCCTTAGTGCCAAGTGAATGAGCATCTTCAGAAGCTTTTCAAATCAAAGAAGTTATAAAATTTTAGGGCTTGTGTGAATTCAACAGCTTGATTAATCATGTTTTGAAACTTAGAGATGAGTTTGTTTATTTAGGCGTAGCTGTTGAAATTTCATATAAATTGTTCACATGTGCTTTTTATCTGAGTAAAATCCGCAGATAAAAACTTTAATAGCCTTTTTTATCGTTTCTTACTTGTAATGTAATTTTAAAAATGCAGGTGTTGAAGATAAGGAAAGCTGGCATGGAAAGCCCCTTCCTAAAAACATGGCTGAACAAGTCATTCAGGAAATAGATGACAAGATCCAAAATAAGAAAAAGCTTTCTCCTGCCCTGCCAGAAGAAGATGCACCTATAGTAAATATTAGAAACATTAAGATGCCTTCTCCACCAAGTTACAAAGTAGGAGAAAAGGTACTCCTTTTTTTTCCTATTTGTCTTTGTAGTGTAATACTTTTTTACAGAAGGTAGGAGCAGTTATTAGAAGTTATCTCTTGCCACAATTTCTCCTGGTTACCCATTCACTTCTATTTTCAGTATCGTGGTAAACATGTATCTCTGCAGTGTTACCTGATGATAGAGGCTCAACTTGCTGGTGTGGGGAGGATATGTTAAAATAGGGAGATTCAAATCACTCCTCAATTTCATGCCCATTTCAATTATCTTAACTGTTTTGCATGTGTGTAAAGTAGCTCTAGAAGGTCTATTCATGGTAGGATAAGTAGGAGCAGAAATTGGTCTGTTGATTTCAGAGACCTATCTGAATATGGTCTTCAAAATTTCCTAGCTGGACTGATATAAAATTAGTGTTTTCAATACAGGTGTTGTGATACTTGAGTGTATTTTCTCTTTCTGTTTATTCTGTGTGTAACTTCTCATATGTCTTTGCTAATGTGCTTTTGGGGTTTTTTTGTTTGTTTGTTTGTTTGTTTTTAATTGTGTGAATAGACTCATGGGGAAAAACAAGAAAAAGGAGCAAAGGAAAGTTACAGAAAGAGCAGCTTAAACCAGTAACTACTGTTATTTTTCCTTCCTAGCTGGCTACCCGTAAAGCTTATGGTCTGGCACTTGCAAAACTGGGCGTTGCCAATGATCGAGTTATTGCTTTGGATGGAGACACCAAGAACTCCACCTTTTCAGAAATTTTTAAGAAAGAACATCCCAATCGCTACATTGAATGCTACATTGCTGAACAGAACATGGTAACTGGTTGCCTGTTTTGGTGAAATATTAGTATTACACAACAGAATCTGAGACTGTTCTAAGTCTTACTAGAAAGAGTTTTTAATATTTATTTTTCACATGGTATTCATAAATATGTAGTTTTTGTTCACTGCTTAAGGAAAAATGGGACTGTTGCAGGTGTTTCCAAATATGATGCAACAGTAGTGCTACTAATCATTCTCCCCTAAATTCCTCAGTAAAAACACCACATGTAAAAACAATAATGTGTTCCATATAATGCTTTGTAGAGCGTTAACTCTGAAGATGCTTGTTAATTTTTTATTTCCACGACATGACTAGTTTAGCTGTATGCTAAACTTGAGTAAAAAGAGGAGGACTGGGAAATAATTAATAAAAAATAACCTGATGGCATTTGGGCAGAAAGGACTTAGATGATTTTGCAATCAATCTGGACTGAATCTTCAGTTGCACCTGTGTGGGTTCACTGAAGCAAACGAAATTAGAGACATAAATTCAGGCAGAAACTGGCTGTTGACTTTAATGGTTTATACCCTAAGAACCCACAGGCTGTCTCTTGCAAATTTTATGCTAGGGCAGTTTCATGAGCTTAAGTCAGACATTTCATCTTTACATTGGCTTAAGAGAAATTTAGCCATAAGAAACAGACATTTCTGAGTGAAGTAAAAATATGGGGCAATTCTAGCAATAAACAATTTTATTCTATTCTCCGTCATGTTGAAAAAGAGCCCTTCTAGTACATACGGGTTCAAATAGCATGGACGGATCCATTCTCCCTCTTTAATGCTAGCAGTTTCTGTTTGGTGGAGGTAGTAAAACCATGTCCTTTGGACTGAAAGTGTAAGCCTTTGATCCAGGCCAAGAAATAAGATAAGAAGGGGATAAGTCTTTAAACTCTCAGAATGACTGCTTGGAGTAGATGAAGAAAAGAAGCTGCTAGTAAGGATCAGCAATAGCACTGAGAAGATGAGGCAAGGAGTAGAAGAGTCACTGGAGGGTAGATGCTGGGAGAGAGAGAGTTGCTTCTCTTTCCTTTTTTTTGGAAAGGCTGTTGATGAGGAGCAAGACTGGAGATGGATCTTTTACCTATTTTGAGATTCTCACTAGAACAAACGTCGAAAGCCATAATGCCCATGGATAATTTCTTGGAAACAAGAATTTCACCTTTTCTGTATATTCTCCCTCTTTCCAGGTGAGCATCGCAGTTGGCTGCGCCACTCGTGACCGAACTGTTGCTTTTGCCAGCACCTTTGCCACCTTCTTCACCCGGGCATTTGATCAGATCCGTATGGCTGCCATCTCTGAGAGTAACATCAACCTCTGTGGGTCGCACTGTGGTGTTTCGATTGGTAAGGGCAGCCTGTGGCTATTTGTCACCAGTCCTCTATCCTTAATGCTAACTTTCTAGCATCAAAAGTGACCGATAATGTGTTCTGGGGACTATCAATAGTACAGCTATGATGGTTACAAAAGTGGCAAAGTTTAGAGAGAGTAATCATGGTTGTAATTTATTTTCATCAGATACTTTTCTGCATTTGGTAAGCATGAGAGAGATTTCATTTTTTTTCAGCTTATCTCCACTGTTTGTTTGCTTGATCAAAAAAAAATCTAAAACTAAACAGAAAAAAGAAAAAAAAAATTAAAACATCACTTCCTACAAACTTTACTACTCAACAAGGATTCAAAGCAAGGAGCTTAGGTTCCTTTGCTTCTTTGCTGTTGGCACATACTTTCCCTAGCTCTGTTTCGCATTCCCTAAAATGGGAAAATAATGGTAGTTATTCTCACACGGGTGCTCTTGTCTAAAGATCTCCAAAATATAAAGGATAAATACTACTATGTTTTATTACACCTTTTAATGTCATCCATTTGAAATAATTACTTAGACTCATCTTAGTGTTTCTTACTACTGGAGCAGTTAATATGTTTGTTTAAAAACAACAACAACAAAAGAAAAACCTCACAGTGCTAATGAAACAGGAACTGGGAAGCTGTTATGCAATTCAGGAACCTGGCAATATCTTCTCCTGTCTTTGCTTCCCATCGTATCTGCTTGGTACATGTCAAATCATATTGGTGTTTTGCTTTTGGTTTGAGGGAGGGTTATTTTTTTAGTCAAATGAATAAAGATCACCCATGAAAATAGGAGCAGACTTGCATACCAAGCAGGAAAATGCCAGTAGATTTTTATGCTTGAGAAATTACTAGGTATTTGTAGGGAAAAAGAACAAGGTGGATTGCTGACAGAGCTGGTGAATTAAGACTCTTTGTCTAAATGAGTTATTCAGTTGATTTAACGCTTTTGGTTAGCACAATACTGTGGAGGAGAGCTTGTATTTTTTTTTTTAATTTTCAAAGCAAAATAGTTTGACCTATAGTATTGGTAAAGTTGTACTGATTTATAAATATTTCATAAAAGTGTACAGTCCGGTCCAGAACCTACAGTGCTATAGGGTATGCTTTAGTAGTGGAGGCTTTAAGTCAAGTGTATCAGATTATGGCTTGTGTATGTCATTAAGGTAGGGATTCTGTTACAAGCCTCTTTTCTCTTTAAAGTCAGTCCTCCCACCTCTTCATAGTCCAATCAGTAGTTCAATCCAGTTTAAATCTTTTAGGAAGCAGCAAAGGGAATTGATGCAAAAGCCAATTATAGCTTTGGTCTTTGCTCATTTGAGAAGATGCAAGTCCTATGCGTTACCTGAATTGCCTCCAAAACTACACTTTCAAGGTTCAGTTTTCAACATTAGAAATATCCTGCTGGGGCTGTGATTGGGAAGTGCATAGTTAGAGTTATAAAGCTGTTTGAGTTATAAATCTGATTTGGGCTTCAGTTTGTTCTTTTGCAAACGTCTTTGAACCCTAACTTTTGCAACAAGGTTGTAAAAGAGAATTTGTTAGAAATAATCATTAGTAATTGGAAAATTCAATTTTAAATAGAAGGGTATGAAGTATGTATACTTCCTATAAGAACTTCAGGCTTGCAGAGAATTCCGAATCCCAACTAGGTCTATGATGAAAATCAAAGATTTACACAGCAGTTTTAGGTAGACCAGGGCTTTTGCTGTTTTGAAAATTGGGCCTGCTACTTGTGTTTTTCCTAATTTCACTTTTATTGTACATATAGCTCGTCTGGATACTTCCTAGGAAGGAAAAATTCCCATTGAAGTCTCATTCAGTCAAAATGCACAGAATGCATCAGATTTAATGAGCGACACTGAAAATCCTTTTGCATGTCATGACTGAAAGATGAGACTTTTTTCCTGATTCATGGCTACTTCATTAATAAATGTATAGTGGTAGTTCATTGATTTTTTTTTGTTTGTTTGTTTGTTTTTAATATTCTTAAAGTTCTTCAGGGTTTTGTGCTCCTCGTATGAAAATACTTTCCTCCTTCCTCGTGCACCTGTGGTTCTTGAGTAACAGGTAGTGGGTGCATGTGGGAAGGCTTATTGCCCTGCTTCTGCTCTGCAGGCTCTGACATGACTGAACTCAAAACTCTTTGCATGGTTAGTTTGGGATTGTGCCGTTCTCAAAGCACTGTTACATAAGATCTTTGGGGGCAGGGAGGCTGTGGTCCTTTTCTCTCTAACTATGGAGAATCATGGCACCTCACACATGTTCTGGCTAACAATTCTTTTCATAGATCTGCAATTTATGCTCTCTAGCGCTTGAGCAGTTAAATGATCAATATGGATACCCTGCTGCTCTAAGGTTTTTTTTCTTTTCTTTTTTTCTTTTCTTTTTTTCTTTTCTTTTTTTCTTTTCTTTTTTTTTTTAAATACTATCAAATCATACATACCCTTCATTTAATCTTGAAGTGAGCCTAAAATTTTGAGAGTAGTTGTTTGGCTCTCGGCTTCTGATAGAACACAAGCAATTCTCCTTTCACATTTCCAGCAGTTTTAACCTAGAATCACGTCACTGACTTGAGTGTAAATTTTGCTTATGCAGCCTTAGTGTATATAAATCTGAAGAAATTTGGATACCTTGTGACCCTTCTCCTGCTGTATTTGTACCCTTCTTAATTTGGCTGTTTTCCTTTTGCATTGTTTATTGTTGCACTTTTTCTTTTTTTTCCTTTTTTTTTTAACTGTAGTTCTCTTTCTTTTTAGTCTCTTTCTGTCTTTATTTACTATTTAGAAGGTTCCAAGTTTGAGAAGATGATTCTATTCTCAAGCAGGTAGACTTGCATGTCCTGTGTGTGCCTGATTTTATATATATGTATTTTTTACGTTGAACTTCACTATATTAAGACATCACCAAAAATTCTTGTAATTCCTTTAGGTGAGGATGGGCCATCTCAGATGGGACTGGAGGATCTGTGCATGTTCCGGGCTGTTCCCAATGCCACTGTATTTTACCCCAGCGATGCTGTAGCCACTGAAAAAGCCGTGGAAATAGCAGCCAACACCAAGGTTTGTATCACAATATTTCTGAGTTGGAGGATGATATTTTGGGTATTTTTTTGTACTTTTATTGTGGCTGCTGGCATGTTTTTTTCATGCTACTACCCACAGAAATTGTTTTAAGGACTCTAGCATGGCAGTAAGATGTTTTTACAAGGAGAGGTTGCAAAAAATTTTGTCCAGGCTAGTGTCAAATGAACTGTTTGGGACTCAGTCAGCTACATTTGGGGGAATGTAAATGATTAGGCAGTGATTGCAGGTTGGGTCTAAATCAGCCCAGAAATAAGAGCAAGGGCAACTTTTTGGTACTTGTCAAACTTTTGGCAAGTGCACCTTTACTGTGATATTCTCTTAGCCAAATTTCAAGGTGGATGTATAGAGAGAGATTTAACTGGAGGATTTTGATAATCAAGACTAAATGCATTGAAAGCTCAGGAATTCGATCTTCTAGTGACCTAAGAACGTCTGTTTTTTGGAGTTATTGAGAACTTATACTGCTCAAAAGCCTCCCTGGTTGTCTTTAGCTCCTCTGCTGATGATAATGGCTTGTGGTTAAACTAGACTATGTCCTAAGAGGACTCTTCACATGTAGCTGCAGTTTTCTGATTTAGCTTGCCCACCTTCAGCTAAATTTGGCATAATAATGATCAAACATCAATGGTAGTGTAGGCTGGATCCTTTAAGCCTTTTCTTGATTGATACTTCTCTTGGCTTCCATAGGAATTTACTTGAGCAAGGAGCAAATAATCTGGAAAAAATGCCTTGTTAATATGACTTTTATGTGAAGGAATATGGGAATTTAGTATGTAAGAACTGAGACTAGTGGTTTGTAGAAAAAGTTGAGGGGGGGGGGAATAGTAAAGAGGGAATGTAAAGAAGTGTGAGAGAAAGATTAGACTTAAGCAGTGATTAGTTATCCCTTTTGGGATGGCGTATGGATATTAATTGCTGGAAAGACTATTTCCTTTCTTTCAGCTAAATATTTCTTTAAAGTTTCCAGAGGAAATATGACAGAGGTATGGCAAAGCTTTAAGATCCTAATTAACTCAAGTAGAATTCTGTATTTCCAGAAGAGAAGTGGTGGTCTTGGAATTAGAAAGATTGTACATTACTGGTGTGCTTCAAAAAGAGGGTAACTGTTCTGTAGTACCTGAAGCAGCCAGCTGTCAAAAAAGCACTAGTGCTCTAAGCAGAATCAGGGGAGCAGGAAAGCAGTAGATCCTGATATAACATGGAAAGATTGAAAATAGACAACTGTAAAAAGTAATTTTGTTTTATTATTTTGCATTGTGTTTACATATTGGTATGTCAATACCTTTCTGTTTTTGTAACTCACGACATGTCTACTTTGTAAACAGGGCATTTGTTTCATAAGAACCAGTCGTCCTGAAAATGCTGTCATTTATAACAACAATGAGGACTTCCATATTGGACAGGCAAAGGTAAGGATTGTGTAGAGAATTATAGAATCAGGAAAAGCAGGCCAAGTTTCTCCTCTCAAAGCACTTTTTGCTTCTAAAGAGTTCCAACACCAAAGATTGAATCCTTTTAATTAAAGCTCAAAAAAATGTTAGAAATTTTTCCCATCAATTACACTTATTCTTAATAAATTGAAATATTTTCTTGCAGGTGGTTCTGAAGAGTAAGGATGACCAAGTGACTGTGATAGGAGCCGGAGTGACTCTGCATGAGGCTCTGGCTGCAGCAGAGCAGCTGAGAAAAGGTGATCAGACTGGGGAGTCTTTAACCTCTTCCCCCCTCCCCTTTTTTTCAATCATTTAACACAGCAAAGAAATCAATACCAGTCACTCGAACTGCTCACCCTCTGTACTGGTAAACATTGATTAATTAAAATGTTACAGGCAGCCAGTCAGCTGTTAGCTGATACAGTGCAACAGAGTATGTATCTGCCAAACTTAGCCAGTTGAGTAGGTTTTACTTAGCTTAGTGGCATCAGTAGTTGTGAAAATTGCCAAAATGGACAGATACAAGTTCTGCTTGGATTTCTGTCCATCTCTTAAGTTTCACCTCTAAGCAGAATCTCTAGGAGGAGTATAAGAAGTAGGAGTGATCCTTCCCTGGTGCGTTGTCCGTGCAGGCCAGGACACTGGCGTGGTAGAACACAATCAGCCTGTGGCCAGCTAATGAAATACAGCTGGCACTTGAACTGTAAAACTCTGTACCTTTACACAGTACTGTTGATACATAGTGCCTGCGTGTAGGTATCGTTCACTGCTAACTTGATTTTGAATAAATGTATCAACATTTAACTAGTGTGGAAGGCAATAATCCTGTGATCGAGCTCAAATGCACAGACCTTATCTACCAGAGAAAACAAAATTCCTTCAGTGAAATAAGAAGAGAAAGGAACCAGCAAAATCCATCTGTGAGTCAATAGCCTACACCCAGGAAGAGATTACAAATATTAAGAGGTAATACAATTAATGGTGTAGGTGGCTTAGGGATAGCTTTGCATGCTCTATCTAGATATTCTGTCCTGACCTTGGGCCATCAGGCTTAGAGCATTTGGAAAACTGTATTTTTAAAACTACTTTTTTTTTTTTTTTTTTTTTTTTTTTTTAGTGTGTGTGAATTTGTAGTACTTTGGAACACACTGCTGATCTTAGAGTGTGAAAAAACAGTCTTGTAGAAACACTCTCTTAGAGCAGAGTCAGTCTCATACTTAAAAGCTGATACAGTGGCTGCTAAGTATCTTTCAGACATAACGGTGTCACCAGAGTCTACCAGGGGGTTTCTCTGTTATATCAATTCCTGGATGCTGAAGCAGATTCTTAAAGTGGTGGATAAATAGCATCAGGCAGACTGGGCCATAAGCTCCTCTGCTGGGTAGGAGTTAAATCTGTATTCAGCTAGCCAGAAGCAGACAAAAGCTCACTTGATTTGCTATTCTTTATAAACAATCATAAGGAACTTGGGCCAGCCTGCTGATGGCAGGGTAAGATTTGTTTTTGCCAACCTGAAGGGTACTGCAGTATAGGCTGGGGAAGTTCAAACATGCACACATGACAGGGGAGCAGCCTGGAGCGAAGGGCTTGAAATGCTCACAGATGAGGGCTACAAATAAAAGAACCCAGAAGGAATCGTGCCTGACAACAATTAGGTTGATGGTAAAATAAAGCTTCATTCTGGGGAAATGTGATTAATAGCCTCAATAGGAAGGGTACCACTGTGGCTAGATTGAGTTCTTACCTGTGGGAAAGCCAGGGGAAGTTTTGCTTTGCTAATGAACACTTGCAGTACTCCTGAGTTGCTTACCCAAAGCTTCTGTGTCTCAGGTTTGTCTGTGAAAGATGAATATTACTATCTCATGGGGTTCATGAAAGGAGGGAATATATATAAAGGTCAGAGTTAGTTGGGCTCTGTAGTAGTCAAGCTGTTAGTAAAAATACCTGGGAGTTGGCAGAGATAATATTCAGAATTGCTTTAGGAGATTCTAGGCATTATCTTGTACCCTTTGTATTGTTCTACATTCTCCAAGGCTATATTGGAAGTAATTTCATTCTACTTTTGCAGAAAAAATCTTCATACGTGTCATTGATCCCTTCACTATAAAACCTCTGGATAAGAAAACAATACTTGAAAATGCAAGAGTGACCAAAGGCAGAATCATCACTGTTGAGGACCATTACCATGAAGGTGAGATGAGCCCAGGAAGTTATAACTCCTACATGAGGCCCCCAGGGGCTGCGTAAAAGCTCACAGCTTCCTCCTGGCCTGAGGCACAAGTATCTGGCCTTACTTGGTTCAGCTAAAACAGAAGAGAGGTTTTAAGTCTTTTCCGTTGCCCCCATGATTATAAGCTTGAGACTAAGTGTTGAAAGCTTTCTGAGATAATAGGTTAATCAGAGCTGCCTTTATGATTAATTTGGCTTTGTGTGTCCTTCTTTCTGTGGGAGCCAAGTGAAATCCTGGTTTTTGTTCCCAATTAGAATATAAATTCCGGCTGTGGTGCAGTGAATCTTCACGGAATAGATCCAGATTGGCTTTACAACGTCTGCTCTGCAGCCTCTTAGATTACAGGAGAGACCGTTGCTGTGTACTTTTTTTTAAAGCTTTCTTTGTGTCCAAAAACTTGCTCCCAATTTGCTTAAAGCTGGATGGTTTGAGCAGTTATCTCTGGGATAAGCCAACACTCGTTTGCTTCTCCTGGTTTAGGTTACCACAACTGTGATAGAGCAGATCAGAGTTTTGTGCAGCCTCACCAGCCTGTTTTCATTTCTTGATCTCATCTGCTGACAAGGCAGAATCTTGCTGGTGTTTGATATTTTTAAGAGAAAAAAGCGCGTATGCATTTGCAAATAGGAGTTTCTAAGATGATTTCCAAATAAATTCTTAATGAAAAATGCTGTGCAAGAAAAGCAGAATAGTTTCTATAGAACTCCCCCAATTTTTGTATCAAAATTTTGTTTTCATAGGTAAAATGACTCCTCTACTTCTGCAGGGCCCTGGCAGGGTTCTGCAGGACCTCAGTTCAGCAGTTGTTCAATTGATTAACTACTTTGCTGCCTCATGCTTGCTGGCGTATCTTGTTTGCACAGGTTTTCAGTGACTTGCCCCTGCAAACATGTCCCCTGAGGGTGAGCCCTTATGCAAACAGCAGCTGCCATGGCTTGCACATCAGGCTCACCCCTTGGAGGGGGGTTGGCAAAATTAGCAGAGGGGCAGCTGTGAATTATGGCATGGGAATTATGGAGCATTAGCCCTAGAAAGGGGAACGTCATCCTGCTCTAAAGGGAGCCCCAGTCAGGTGTCTGAAGTGACCTGCATTACCACAAGTCCTAGTTATATCATACTTTTATTCCCGACTATGGGTGATAGTTCATCACTGAACCTCATCATATTTTAGCTACCTTTTCAACTTGAGACAAGTAACTTGCTGTAGATTTGCAAGAAGGCAAAATCATGGCACTCAGAGGTGAAGAACACATTTACACCGGCCCAGCTGTCTGTATGATGCCATCAAGGCAGCTCAAGTGGAATTCATCACCAGCCCACATCACTAATCTTTCTAGCCACGTCCATAGAAGTGGCTGCAGGCTGAATGTGACTGGTTGTCACACGGAGCCCTGAGCAGGGATGAACCCTGTGTCCCTAGGCACAGCCCGCGGGCAGAGCAGTGCTGAGGTGAGTCCTGCAGGAGCCGCAGAGCGTGCGCTGCTGGCACCAGCCCTTTTCTTTTTCCCTTGTACTGCTGCCTCCACCATCTGTCTTGCTGCCGCCCAGTTCCACACTGCACCCCCTTGACCCTGGTGGTGACTCGGTTTGGGCTGAGCCACATGCAGAGGTTCCATGTATACATTGTATGCATGTATATAGACAATGTATACATGCACGTATGTGCGTTAAGTAACTTGGGTGCCCAAGAGGAATTACAGAAGTTGTAACAAGGTCACACACTTAAATGCTGTGAGCTTGACGGGAATTGATGCATTCAGTTCCTGAAGTATGTTTGTAAATATTCCTTTATTTAAATATATTTCTACTTAAAGTTTTGCCTTAGTGACCAGTGCTGAATTGTTGAGGGATTCGTGATAGTTCTGTCCATTCTAGAGGTATATTTCGCACTGCCAGTCTGTAAGTTCCTAAGAAGTGTCAGGCTGCTTGCCCTCAGAGTGCCTGTGAATAGGAACATGTTTTCACAATGGTGAACTTCGGCACTCACAAATGGTGGAATTGAGCATATGTTATATTATGATTGATGCTTCTCATAGGCATGTGCATTTGGGATTGAACTCACTTTGACTTCTGATCAGATATGAGTTTTTACAAATTTATAAAATCCTGTTGAAACAAGCACAGCAGAAGTCTGTGTTAGAGCAGGGTGTTAAGCTTACTTTTCTGACGCTGCAGCCTCTGGGACTGGCATCGTGATCCATCTGTCCCTCCTAGGTGCTCTCTCAATAACAGTCCACCCCTCAAGCTCAGCGCTGCTCTCCAAAAACACAGACAAACCTGGGGTCTCCTCTGGAGTTTTTCACTCCTTGGCTTTGAGATAGGAGCAGCCGTTGCCTATGGAAGCAATCCATACGTGGTGTTTGTCCTTCTCTTCGCAGGTGGCATAGGAGAGGCGGTGTGCGCTGCCGTGGTGGGGGAGCCGGGTGTCACCGTTCACCGCCTGGCCGTGTCTCACGTACCCCGCAGCGGGAAGCCGGCTGAGCTCCTCAAGATGTTTGGCATCGATAAAGATGCCATTGTGCAAGCTGTTAAGGTGGCAGTGTCCAAATCAAGAAATGCCGAGTAGTTTGAAGCATCTCGTGCTGTGTTACAGGAAAGCAGTGTTCAGAGAAGTATTGTAAGTTTAAGGCAAAGGTGCTTTGTGTAGAGAGTTCTAATAAAAATACCAGCTTAAAACAATGTTTTTATTTTTTCATGGGATTTGAGGCGGCGGCAATGTGTTTTTAGTAACTGAAGAGACCTATAGGTTATTTGGAAGTTGGTGGCTGCTGTGCTTTGTCTGCCTGCAGTGTGGCAGGGGGATTTTTGCTTTGCAACCAACCTCCCCTACTGCAAGCTCCAGCTTGGAAGCGGAGGAGTGTTCGCTGTAAGGCTCCAAGTAAACTCTGCTTCAACGGGGATATGGTGTAGTAGACATAGTGGCATGGAGTGAATCAAGTTACTTTTTTGTTTGATGTTTGCACCAATTTACTGGTGAAGATTAGAATTCCACCTGGAGGGGAGTTACTGCCAGAAGATTTCACTAGCCCCCTTTTTTGGACAGAAATGTGAGACATTGGATGGGGTAATGAAAACCAGGAATGTGTGTTGAGGAAGAGGGTCATTAATGCCTTTGTTTCGGTTCTTCCTTTCTGTTCTGCCCCCCTCAGACATTCAAAAGGGAAGACTCCATGCTGGATAATGTGAGTGTAGTGGAAAGAGATGCACCAGCTCTTGGGGAACAAGCAGAGGAAGGTAGAGGACCAACAGAGCTGTAGAAATGGTGAGCTGTCAGCCCTGGGAGGACTTGCTGGCCCCAGAGAGTGGTAGCTCATGTGAGCCTTGTGCTTATTTAAGAGGACAGATACTCTTCTTAAGCAAGGTCATATTTTTGAGTGCTTGGGCAGTATTGCAACTAGAGTGAGAAGGGACAGCAGAATCACAGCTCTGCTGTTGGGCAAGAGGCAGGAGCATTCCAGATACTGGGATGGACTTGAGACAACGGATCTGAAGGAACAGCAGGAACTCGATACCTGAGAGGATGCGACTGAAGAGGTAAGTTGTTCTTTCCACAGAGCTGACTGTTCTCTTGGGAGTTGTTATAAACTGGATGAACTGTTCACCTCATGATTGGTTCCAATGTTTGATGTTTTGCTACTTCTGTGTTACCCGTTAACAGTATCTGGTTGTTTTATAAAAGGTTATTCTCTGGATTGCAATGTACCAAACTTGAAAATCTGAAAGCATATTTAGGAGTAAAATATGTTTTCATCATCCTGACACCTTTCTGAAAGGTGTTATAGAGAAGAAGAAACTATGGCTCTGTATACAGTATTCAGTTCAGATAAAGGCCTTTTGACACAAAAAGTGCCACACTGGTCTGAGGAAGACTTTTATTTTCAGAGTAAAAACACAAAAGATGCGGTAGCTGTACATGACAGAAGATGACTACATGTAAATGAGAACATGAACATTACAAAATAACTTGTATTCTTCCTTACTGCTCAATTTAATAACATGTCCCCTGCCACATTTAGGTAGTTGTTTTGTTGGGTCAATGCAGATCTGCAGAGTACGCAGTATTTCATGTGCAAATTATGACAGAAGAAAAAAGGTGTGGGGGTGGGTAGATACAAGCATTTTTTGCCCTCAGAAAGGAAAAAAAAAATGCCGCTAATAATAATTTCATTACTGCACCATTATGTCAGTACATATAAAATCTCACTCGGCTTTCACTGGGTGCAATCATTCTACACCCACTATACTGAGTTCTGCCACAATAAGTTAATCTGCTTCAGTGCTGCTGCACTGTAGGGGCTCAGCTGTGTAAGCAAGCAGCTGCTGTGTGCCCGGTCTGCAGCATCACAAGGGGGGAAGAGGAGGTGGCTTTGTGGGTGCCAAGATTCCTACTGAAACATCCAGAGCCTAATCCACAACCAGCTGAGGGTAATTTTCATCTTTTTGTTGACTTTGATAAACTATGACCAGAGAAGCATGAGTGCATGGGGGAAGGAAGCTGAATGGGATATATTAAAACACATGGAACTGATTTATAAACCTAGACCTAGGTTGAATGAGCTCTGCTGAACCATGGAGAACTTCAGAAGAAAGAAAGGGACTCGGTATCGCAATTTTAGCTTTATTTTTGAGTAGAAGGAATGACATGTTTCCATGGCTTAGTATATAGTAACCATGAGGTTTCCATGTCTGCCTCTCATAAAAGCCAATACTTTTAATACCAGAAATCCCAACAGCAGGGATTTATGAAGCTCCCCTGAAATGCTCCTCCTGGGCAGCTTTCCTCATACCTATGTGATAAAGAAAGAGAAGACAGTCAGGACCAGCGTGTTCAAATGAATGTCAAGTGTCTGCTGTCAGCCCAGGGGCAGTTTTCTGCATTCTTCCTATCTTTTATTCCACAAGAACAAACAGACATGAGACTGGAAGCTGCTCCATTTTGAACTGAACTATACAATTCTCATTAGGTGTTACCAGCACAAGGGCAGATTAATATATCTATATTAATATATTAATATATCTATATAGTATGAAAATGCTCTGCCACTTGGAAAGTTAAGAATAATTCCTTTCTAAATCCAAGCAGCTGTAACAGACTAGTTAAAATCACAAATCCTAGTTTAGGGAAAATGAGTCAGCTAAAATGAAATAGCCAGTGAGGTCTAAGGAATATACCTGTAGTCAGTAAGAAAAGCACTATTACCTGTTGGCTTGAATTTCGCAATCAGAGGAACAAAACTGTCAAGTACGCTCCGAATTCGATACACTAATTGTGAAAACAAACCAGAAATGTTTTTTCAAGATGAGGCAAATAGCAACACCAAAACATAAGAAAAGGGCGAAAAATCAGCCGTGGCCACTTGCAATGCTAACGGGTGTGAGCTGACTATTTAAGTGGGTGCTTCTGTGCTGCCACTGGTAGCGGAGCTGTGGCGAGGCTGCCTGAACACAGCGCGAGATGAGAGGAGGCTTCTGATGTGGCCTGGGAAGCTGCAGCTTGATGCCAGCTGCATCCTTCCTGTCAACTCCCTGGGTTTCTGTAATTCCGGCGATCTGCTGCCCCGGCTCTGCCGGGCAGCGGGGGCCGCGGGGCGCGCAGCTCCGTGCGGAGCCGGTGGGAAGGAGGCCCTGCCGCTGGAATTAGGCGTTGTCATGGCAACGCAGCGCTCAGCCGCTGCTGCTGCGGGAGGTGACGCGGGGCCTGGGCATCCTTGGGAAGGAAAAATGAGGCAGCTCTGTCTTCAGTGTCGCTGAGACATGTTTGTCTCCAGCCACACTGTAACTGCGAGCGAGACGCTACCAAATAGTTATGATTTATAGAGTCTCAGCAATAGTATTTTTCTAGACTTGTGTAGTATCCTGGAGGTGCTGATACAAAACCGGCTGCTATCAATACACGTACCTAGACCGAAGTATATACCCGTGGTTTCCAGGGAAGCAAAGGTGATTAAACCAATTCCAAGAGAAATAGTCCAATCTGGGGAAATAAATAAATGGTTGTTTGGCCTTGTCTATCTTCAAGGGTGCAACAATTTATACTTGTGTTAAAATACTTCCTACCTTTGTAGTAGTAATAACAAACTAGTAACGCTCCAATGCCAAAGCAAAGAATGACAAAATGGAAGAATTCGTCTGAAACAGAAAGGGGAAATTGGGTCATGACTACAGGCATGGTCCTGCTGAGCGCATGTTCAGTACAGCGTGCTCCTCCGTGCATGAAGCGTGTTTCCACAGGAGGTGCCTCACGCATTACACTCAACTGCAGAACACACACGTGCTCTGAAGGTGCCCTGTCAGCAGTCCCTGGGAGCTTCCTCATACTGCTCATAAGATGAAAAGAATCTTTTCTGCCAGAGATCTAATTTTTGGCATAAGGGTTGAAACTAGCTACATGAAAAATAGAAAAGATTCTTACCATCCTTCCGTATGCCCATCCACCATAGTCTCCTCTGAGGGAGGTCAGTGCTGTCATTCTTGTGTGCTTGGAAAAAAAAAAAGTCTTTTATTACCGCAGAACTCTGAAATTTTGGAGCTTTAAGTTACTTTCCCTTTCTCTATTTGCAATTATTCTCTCAAAGCAAAATCTACATAAAAAAATCATCCTTTCAAAGGAAAGCTCTACAAAGCTTTCAGAAAGATCCAACTAGCAATTTTAAAATCACCCCAGAAGTTCTTTTCAAATAACTTGTAGCAGATTTAAATAGAACCATTGGATGGCTGAATTAACAATACCACATTGTTTTTAATGCTTGCTGGGTCTTTTACATCCAGTCTGATAGAATCAATATTCTCAGAATGACAGAGGAGGAGTAAAGCTGTAGGAGAAGGGAGCTTCTGTTTGGCTCTTAGGTTCTTCGTGCACTTACAGCTGCTTTAATAAAGCAATCTTTATCACTATGCTAATGATGGCACCGCCAGTCTACGTAAGTCTGGTGTTAGAGTATCTCTGCATCCCCCAAATTAAGAACTGTAACTGACTATTAGCCAGTGTATTTTATATTGCTAAATAGAAAGAACAGTATACAAATGAGCTAGACTTCTTTAGAGGTTTAAGTAGCGGGGGTTTTGCTGTACTCTAGTTGCAAGTAGAATTGCCAAATTCTGCTCTTTCTGTGACTGTGCTGGAAATCTGGTAAAATACCCAGTCTTTCCAACTTCTGCCAATGACAGGCCCAAAGCAGGTTTGTGTGTTTTGTTGTTATTTGTTTGTTCTTCTTCTGCTAGCTGAGTGTTTGGGAACTCCTCTGGGCAGTGTGCTGTGTTGAGTCCTTTGCGGGTTGGTTCCTTTCACGTGTTAGATGCTAACTTCACTTACACTAGGTTGTGTGTCCAGGCATCCATAGCCTGGCAGGGAATTCCATTTTATGTAATGAAGTGATGTAATAGAGTGTAATGAAATGATGTAAAGGACAGTATGAGGAGAAAAAAGTTTTGAAATTCAAGTGAACTACAGACTTTGGCTATTGTACTTTAAAACCAGG
This sequence comes from Tinamus guttatus, assembly GCF_059628265.1. Classification (NCBI taxonomy): domain Eukaryota; kingdom Metazoa; phylum Chordata; class Aves; order Tinamiformes; family Tinamidae; genus Tinamus; species Tinamus guttatus. Next base: position 115,873 of record NW_028288985.1, on the reverse strand, counting down.
AAGCAACTAAAACTTACAGAGAAATTCTGTTCCGACACATGACTCATGTTGGTGAATTTTTGATTCTTTGAGGGTTGTGGACTGATCCAGTTCTGGTTTTGTGACAAACTCAATTTCCTTAGTAGTATTATGCTACTCTGATTAACAAACGTTGCTCTGTGTGTTAGCATGAGTGTGTGAATGACCTATATGCACAGAATTCATCAGGATGCCGCCACAGAGCTGCAACGGGGCTGTTTTGTACTGCTCTGCTTCCTCAGTGCAATAGGCTCATTGTAACTCCTGTACCAGTGAGTGACTTGCACAGGATTTGTTCTATTAAAGCATTAAATTGCATGTTAATAATTATCCTAAAACTTCAAGTATTCCTTTAAGAAATACGTAGGCAGCAAGGAGCTGGTGTAGTTATCATCACTAAGCAAATTGATTCCTGCAAGACAGCATCCAAAAGGAAAAGCACCCAGACTACTTAAAACAAGTCTTCTCCGTTTGCTTCTTTATATTTACCATCTGCAATTGCATCTTCTCTTCTGGTAATCTCTGAAAGGCAACACACAGTTTTATGATCTCTTTGTGATGGTGAAAACACCCCTATATGTGTAACAGTTAGAAGCAATTTGTCTCTGCTAACAGCTGATCCCAGGACAATCTGTTAATCCCCATTCTCAGCACCAGCACGGGGGGCTGCAGTTGCTAGAACAGAGCCCTAGGACCCGAGTGCTGTTTCTCTGCCTGCCCTGAACGTCCCTGGCCCTGAGCAGGGTGTCCTGCTGCAGCCACGTGCTGTCCCTAGCTGGAACTGAAGCAGCACGGCCTGGGGGCAGGTGCCACCTTGAGGCCATCTGAGTGTGGGACATGCGCCGCACCCCTCTCGCTGCAGCCGCCAGCTGTATTGTCCCCTAAAGGTGACACTTCTGCTGTGGGCTGATGCCACAGCCTGGGGCTGGCCCCCGAGCTATCAGGCACGTAGGGTCTCGATAGGCTGAAGCACCTTCTATGGATCAACAGCTCCCCGGGGTGGTGGGTCACTGTCCCCTGCAACTCTGCGCCATGCCCAGGTCTAATGCCAGGCTCTCGGGAACCCAGTGGATTTACAGCAAGGATTATTTTTAATCTAATAATGTCAGAAAGAAGAAATCACAGTTAGAGTCCTCCTTCCAGCAGGACAAGGTTGTTAACTGGGAACACTGACCTGAATCTCCGTAGGGAACAATCTCCCCTGGTGTACCTAGAATATTAGACAAAGTTGATGTAGATCAATAGAATGACAATGTATATCTTGCTGCCCATCCTACCCATGTGATTCTATTGAAGTCAGTATGATTGCAGAAATGGTAGAGGATAGAGTCCAACTCCCTAAAACCCTTTAGAAAGGGCAGCTCAGCTGGCAGTCAGGCAGTTTGGCATCTAAAAGAAACATGAGCAGAGCGTTAGCCCACCATGTTCCTTCTCACAGTCACTGCAGTCAGGTATAATCAGACTCTTGTTGGATAAATTAGATCTCCTGCTGACATTTTAAATAAGCTGCTCATAAATTTGCGCTGGCATCAATTTAAAATGTTAAGCGTGCAAGTGTAGCTTTAACTTTTATATATATATCTGTGGTTCTATAGCACAAGCTAGTACAATTTCTGTATTGACACAGGAGCTTCTCTTCATTTACATTGTACTTGTTTTCCTTTTTTTTTCACTTAGAAGGAAGGGAAAAGCTTTGGGACCAATATGCAAAGCATAGTCCTCTCTTAATCATCTCCAGTCAGTCATGGAGGCTGTGGTAGAGGTTTTTCAAAATACTTTTGCTGTATTTCAGTGGCAACCATCTCTGCAGACCCAGACAGCAGGGCCTGTCCAACAATTTTGCTGCTCTCCTGACCCCACTCTAACACTTAGCCACGCACTGTGATGTTGTTTCTGCCGTGTTTGTTCCGCTTTGCCTACGCCTAACCCTGTCTGTGGAGTGATAATGTACTTCTGCCTGAAAGTTGCACCAAAAGATGCCAGAAGTGACACTTCTGTTGCTCCATATGTGTTGATTCCAGGAAAAACAATACTCTTGGGACTTTGTCCCGCCTCTGCCTAGCTGGCCTTTAGTTTTCTCTCTTCCTAAATATCCCTCAATGTTGTCTGGGTAGAGAAAATGTTTTTTTCATCACACCTACAGAAAATGTGCCTTCAGGATCCAGCTGGTTGGCAGTATCAGACTGCAGCAGTCTAGCTGCTTGCTGATAATATAATATTGGGATATGTAGGCAGAAACCAAGGCTTTGGAATGCAAGGGCCATTATTAGCTGGTTTTGCCTCACAGCTCTCTGAAAGCTGCTTGAATAGGAGAGAAAGAACAAAGTCTTTCTGAACATAGAGTAATTGGCATAAGGGGATATAGCAATAAAGCTCTGACACAAACTCAAAAACACCAGGAGCATCACTAACCATTAAAAAAAGAAAGGGTTTATTTCTAAATGCAACTCATTTGGTCTTCATCCATCCTCAGTGATAAATGATCCTGATTCTGTGACAGAATAAGTCAGTGTCAGTATTAGCACCTCCATGTTGCCTATCACTTTCCTAGTCTCTGATTTTCCTTGAATGAGGAGGTTTAGTGGCAGCCAAAGGGCCTTCTGATGCACTGCTGCTATTTCCTATTAAGGAAATAAAGGCTACAGAAGGTCTACGGCATCACCAGGTAGTGCTGTACAGTCACTGCTGTTATCCTCCTGCTGCAGCACAGACTTCAGCTAGAGCACAATTCATTGAGAAGTTCTGAGCTCCTATGAATTTATTTAGGAGAGAATTTTGCAGCAGTTTTCTATACTTCAAAAGTATAGCTATTCTTCCCCTGGGATAGCAGACAGGAGACAGTCACTGTTTTGTTGCTGATGAATCTAGAGATGTTGATTATTTTCTGTGCGCTTTTGCACAGTTTCTTGCTTTATTCTGAGTTCTGTACAATTGCTACTGAATTCTCCTCTGTGAATCTCTTCTGAACACTCAACAAGATTAATTTATGTGTCAGGGAAAAGTAAAATAAATTGTCTTTACCTGGCGAACCTTCATCCATTGAGTCTTGGGATGAACTTTCTGCCCTTTTTTCCCCTTGTGAAAGCATGGCCTTCCTTTCCAGTCTCTTCAGGAATTTCAATTTTTTATCTGCTGTGACATACAGAGAAAAACATACTTGAAACAACTACTTACATTTTCTCTGTTTTACATGGAGGGATTAGCAGCATTTCACAAAGCTGCATTAAGGGCAGTCTGACAAGAAATGAGGCCCTTAGCCTTATTTCCACCCTGGCACGCGCGCTCGTACGAGGTGTAACAAAGGAAAGAGCGCAGGCATCGCCGCTTTAAACCACCATGGCAGGAGCCTTCTCCTGGCCCTTGCTTCACCCATCCCACACTCCCCTGAAAATCCCCCCTCCCTGGAGCGACAGAGGTTGAGCAGGGAGATGCTTTACCTGGAGAGGGCTGTTCACCTCCTCCTGGGCTCCTTCACCCATCCTCACTCCGCTCTCGGCTGGGTTCCCTGCACCGCGGCCGCCCAGCCAGCCCCCTCTTGTGGCGCCCACGCTCCTCAAAGCCGGCGCCGCCAAAGCTCCCAGGAATGGAAAACTTGCCGGAAAATCTCACGGGAGGGCTTGGGGCAGGCAGCAAAGGGCTCTTAGCTTGTGTGCCGCGGAGTTTGGGGCGATTCTTAATGGCTCCGACTTCAGCCTGGTGCCGAGAGCAGGAAGGTGTGTGTGTGTCTCGTCACTATTAGCTGTAATACCTGGACGTGCGTGACTGGGCACGAATGAATGCAGCCCGTGACGCATTAATAACAATTAATGATGGTGATGATGACCCTGCAGAGCTGCACTTGCTTCATTTTTATTGGGCAACAGGGCGAGCAGCGCAGCGGGGCCTGTCTGAGTGTGGTTACCTGGCCAGCACTGTGCGGCACCGTCTCTCTGCTCCTGTTAGCTACTGCTGCCCCTGCCAGGCAGGTTTGCAAAAGATTTTTTCCTCAGTTCAGCTCAGAATTCCTTCCACTTTTGAAACTAAGGGAGCTTCAGCCTGGGTAACAGCAAACAGTGTCTTTACGGTCAAGAATCCAGTTAGAGACAAAATTAGGAACCATGTGGATTCAGAGAAATTCCTTTAGCATCACCACCCCAGGCAATGTTTCCTCTTACCCTAAATGACCAAGGCTTTTCCCCTGAGGAAGCCAATTCAAGCTAGAATAAAATAGTGTCTATCTTCAGCTTCCATCACCACCGTACCCAAATGATTTTTACAAGCAACGTTCCTAGGCATTTAACTGTTATTCACTCGTAATCACTTCCAATTGGAGTCCTCTGGCAGGTGTCAGGTCCCAGGGGCTGTACAGCTATTCAGTGAAACGGCTGAAGGGCAGCCAGGCAGGACTCACCCTTTCCCTTGGAGCTGGGCAGCTGCCTGTACCCAGCCGGGTCCGTTGCCTTCAGCAGTAGGTAAAGGAGAGCCATGGCCTTGGCTCCTTGCTTCCCTCTGGCCTTCAGGCAGGCTGCGCTGCCTCCAGGCAGCACGTGGCCCCTGCTGAGCAGCTGCAGGACAAGCGAGTGAAGAGCAAAGAGCCCTTCCAGTAAAACCTAGCGTGTGTGAGTAGATCCTGCTTTGCAAACAAGTGTCTCATCCCATCTGTGGGAAAGGTAGCCCCTGCTTCCCACTGTACAAGGGGAAAACCTCATCTCCTTTCAGCAACCCATATGGGAGTCAGGAACCGGGAGGGAACTGTGGAGCACAAAAATTATCTTTGTAAAGATCTGGAGTGTCTGAAAACAGCCCTGAAAACAGCAGTCCCTTCAGTATCTGAAAGCAAAATGTCACCAACAATAGTCCTGCCTGGAAAAATAGGGGCCTGAACATGTTCTAAAGAGCATATACAAGGCCAGTTCCTCCAAAAAAAGTGTGTTTTGGTTTGTTTTCTTCTGACATGGAGAACAAGGAAGTAAAAAGTAGTGGCCTGAGTCTTACTGACATAATGGTCCTTTTATGCCATTTGGGATGTTTTAGCATCTCAGATAATTGGACTGGTTGTTTCTCTTTCAAAAGAAAGCAAGGAAGTACAAAATTATCTGTATAATGGTGATTTACAAAGAATTCATGTTTCTTTTATAACTTACATTGTCTGTTTCTTCAGTGTTCAGGATAGCTGGGTCTGTGGTGGCTAAACATCTTATGAGTGATTCCCAGAAGGACGGGTTCGTTTTCTCATGGTTCTCCAAGTAACTGGCATCAGCAGAAAAGGCCCCCTGAAAAACGTCTAGGAGGAGAAAGGGGCAAATCCCTGCAGCAGCTGCAGCCGCATCTTGCCACCCTCCCACAGGTGACCAAGGCCTGTTATGGGCCATGGTGTGATGGCAGGGAGCAGAGAGAGGGCTCTCAGCTCCGTTATTCACGTTAAAATGAAGAGACTAGAAGAATTGCAGCAAATCCATGTCATTTAGCCTAAAATGCACCACATTTAATGTCTCAGGAGAGGATATTTTAGAGGCAAGGAGGAGATGGAAGAAGCTAATTTTCACAGGAAAGGAGTTTCATTGATTCAGGACAACTACAGCAAAATCTGTTGCACAGTGGAGACAAGCAGGAGCTTTGGCTCTTGTGTGTTACTCTTACCCTGCAGTTCTTCAGTAAGATCTGGGAGCAAGACATTCAAGTTCTCCATTGCTGCAACTGTTTGAAAGAGGAAGGAAAATTAGATACTGTTTAGAAACACATCAATCTGACCTTTATTTTCCCATCATACACTTGATTTTCCGCAGACATGGCATCTATCTCCAGGCACTTCAATTTTGAAACCACCTCTCTGTTGTAACACGAGTTTCACAGGATGATTCATTTACCCTCGCATGACTTTGACTCCTCTGATTGAGTCTTGATGGGCTGGCCTTTGCTTATTAGGAAAGAATAAAACTCTGATCATCATGAGTAAAACCAAAAGAAGCCAGACTTGATCACTCACACTGTTGGATTTTCTTTTGCGGCTACCAAGGTGTCTAATTAACGATTTGCCACAGATGTGAGTAACTTACTAGGAACTGCTTCATTCATTAAAGAGAATGATTATTCTTTAGTTTAACATCCTTACACTTTAAATATGCAGATCAAGGAGAGCGGCAGAAATAGCTCATATTAGAACCCTGTGAGATTTAAAATTTTTGTCTCATAGAAAGTGTTGGCACTTCAATATTTGTTCATCCCAAGTTGGCATGAAGAGAAAATTTGCGCTAATTTTAAAATTATGATTTGGAAATATTGAAATGCTGATTCTGGGAGATTTCTCACTGACACTTGTCAGGGAAAGCAAACATTCTGATATCCCCCAAATTCAATGCTTCCTTTGTGATTGCTAAAATCACCCCGGAAATTTTGTTTCCAGGATGTTTTATTGCAAGGACGCATTTGTTGTTGTTTTGTTTGTTTGTTTTTTCTTTGTTTGTTTTCTGGTGGTTGTAGTTCTGGACACAACTGCATCCAATTGCCGTGGTCCAGGCTTCCTGCACAGAGTCCAGCTCCCCTCATGCAACATTTCAGCTGAAACACTGTAGTAGTGAGAAACGCAAAAGAAGACTGTGGCGGAATCTGAACTGCAGCTTCCAGTGTGCAGTGCAGAGCAGGAAAATAGTTAATACACTCACTTTTTTTTTTTTTTTTTGATAATATGATTTTTTGATACGTTCAGCAAAGCACTTTGAATACCAAGTATTTCCTTTAAATTTTCCAGATGGAAACCTGACATTTTCCTAAGGGCATTTTCAATAATGTAGCAACTACCATCAGTCAGAAAACTATTTTAATGCAAAATCCAAAAGATGTCCAGTTAATATCTTCAGAAGGTTAATGACATACAAGGTCAAGGTGAAAATGTGTTAATTATGAAGACAGAGCAAGGATTTTTTTAGCAACCAGCTCTTGTACAGAGGCATACCTGTGAAATCTAGCCCTCCTTTGCAAGCAGGGTCAGGGTCCCCCAGGGTCTGGGATTTGGGAGGGGTTCCCTTCTTTCCTATGCTGCAAATGTTCTCCAAGTGATGCAGTCCTTAGTTTGAAACTCTTTTTAGGCATGGATTTGCTGTTTGACTCTTGGTTTAATCACTTTAAAAGGCTGAGGCCAAAAATTTCTGTGCAGTTGTATATCTTGAGCTGTGCTTTCCAGCCTTTTTCATTTGCAGATCCCTGAATATCTTGCTTGGTCTCCTCTTTATTGAGCTTAAACCTTTTAACGTTTGCTCTTCTTAGGTACTCCCTACAGTCCTGCATGTGGGCTACAGTGTGTGGGCTGCTGGCTTGCAGGGTTAAAATACCAGGCCTAAGGGGACAAAATTACCCTAAATATGAATATTCCCTTTTGTACTGATAAATTCCATTTCATAAAGATATTTATAAAGATTTCCCACAGTTTTTTTTTTTCAGAGATTTTGCCTTGCGGGTTCCTAATAACTGGTGAAGGCCACTCTCACTGGCACATTCAGGACACGTTGTGTTATTCCCATGACACAAACTCGTTACAGCAGCTGCCTTATGCTGGCTCTGCATCATCCCAAAGACAGAGAGCGCCACGGGCACTAGCAGATCCATCCCATTGCACATGGAGGAGGAGCAGGCGCAGCACTGAAGGCAGAGGAGATGCTGTCAGCCTCATTAAGTGTCACCCCGATTTACCTTAAAACTTGACTTATTTGCTGAGCCCTAGCTGCTCAGCAGCAGAAATGCATGTGCCTGATGTACTCGTGTGTCCATGTGCGCTAGCTCCTGGAGCCAGACTTTGTGCTAGGCTAGATAGCATGAGAGCTGCAGGAGCAGCCAAGGTCTGCTGAGCCCGGCTGGCCACCAAGCACTAACTCGGGAGGCTGGGTACCTCATTTCCTCACATTGGGACAATTATTTCCTCTGTGGTTCTTCTGGAAAGATTATCAGCTCCAAACAAAGGATAACAACAGGTACTACATTGCACCATTGCACCGTGTTTTACAAATAACATGGGTGATTACACATGATAATGAGAGACGGTGTTGATAGACCCGCGCAGCTGGGCCATGAGCTCATCGGGCAACATCCCCGAACAGACCAAACCTCGTCCTGCTTTCCCACAGTGAAGGGAATTTAATTGCAGGGAGAACTGCTGAGTGTGTTAGAAAGAAAGAAAGAAAACAACAACAACAAAAAAAGGGCCCTACACAGAGTGGGACATCTCCTACCTTTTCAGAAAGGGAGGCTAATTCCTGCACCAGGAGAGGACCTCTATTTAGCTATGGAAATATTACTGAGAGAAATTCTTCCATGGCAGCAATTAAAATAAAATAAGGTTGTTCTGGCTTCAAGATGAAAAAAAAAAAAAAAAAAAAAAGTGGGCTAATTCTAAACCTTTTTTTTCCCTTTGACATAATCCAAGTATAACTATTTTTACCTTTCATTTTAAGTACTGATACCAAATCTGTTCCCCACCGGAGCCGTCCTGCTGCCTTGTGAGAAATGCTGCCATTCCGGAATGGTGCAGGAAGGAAAGGAAGCTCCGAGGAGGCGAGAGGCCCCCTGCAAATGCCTGGGCAAAGCCGAGGCAAGGAAGTCCCTCCCTGTGGGAAACGGAGTGCGGAGAGGGTGCTGGAAGGATTTTATATATTAAAAAAAAAGCAATGTGAAAGATTTGGAATAGAGGAAGTACTTAGAGGTAACACAGAAATCTTAAATGTTGCCGTAATTACACTTATTGTTAGTCCAGCAGTGTGATGTCTTGAGCAGCAGTAAGGAACGGAGGGTAGGAGAGCTGGGAAGCAACCCGGAGGCAGGGAAGGAGACACCGTCTTACCTGCAGGCTGCGCAGCGGGGCCGCAGCACTACCCGTGGGGCGCGCGCTGCAGCCGTGGGGCTGAGGCATTACCCATGGCTGTGGCGGTGGGCAGCCTCCTGCGTGCGTGGCCCCAGGCGGACGGCCTGACTCACAGGAAAACCGGGTTTGGTTTCATCACTGCGAACGCTGCCTGATGCCAGCCCCCGATGTGGCAACCCGGGGCTTTGCGCTTTCCCCAGGCCGGGGCTTTCCGCCCGAGTGGCGGGTGGGAGGCCGCCATTTTGTGGACATGTTGGGCACTCATGACCTCCCTGCGGCTGCCTTGGCTGCCCGGGCACAGACCCACGGCAGCCCTGTGACACTGCGGCGGTGTGCCTGGCCCCATGGCAGCCCCACATCACAGCGGTTACTGATTAGGTTGCCGGGAATGAGCCTGGGTAGCACCATGGGCCCTCTCGGGCCATGGCCAGCCAGGCTGCGAGCCTGCCAGGGCCAGGCTCAGTGCTGGCAGGACGGCCCTGCTGCCTTCCCTGTGCCCTCCCGAGGCAGGAGGCCGAGGAAATGTTTGTATTTTCTCACCCGACCTCCCATGCCTGGCCCCATTTTCACAGTGAGCCCCAGGGAGGGGTCCCGTGGGACTCCTGAAGCCTCTGGATCACTCCTTGCCTGCAGCTTTTGCAGCCACAGTGGTTTGTAGGCTGTTTGTGTGCTTTCCCAGGGAGGCATGTAATCCAAGTGAGTGGGTGCAAACCGTGCCATTTAGGAGGCCAAGTGCCCTTGTCCTACATTGCCTGTTTGCTCTTAGAAAGCAGGAGGGAGCAGCCCAAGCTGGATGCTGCCTCCCATCTGGGGTTAGCCTTGGGGAAGCATGGCAAAAAGGAGATTTTATCTTTGCTCTTCCACTGCAATCTGTTTCACTATCAGTAGGTCTAATATCAGCCCCCTAAGCTCTGATAACAGCAAATACCAGAGTTCAGGATGAATAGTCCTGAAAGACAAAGGCCTTTCAGATCCTGGAGTTGTCCTTAAGCAAATATCCAAGCACAAGGGAATGTCATTTGCTTTCACTCTGGACTAGGAGACCCTGTGAGCTGAGCAGTTGCTCCAGGCAGGCCGGTCTTTCCCAGCCCTGACCACCGCCCTTGCTGCTCCCCAGGAATCGCAGTTTCCTATTTTATCCTCTCTGACAGTTCTTTATCTTTATTAATCACTATTTTACCTTCTTGACTGCCTGCCTTTCCCCTTAAATTCAAGACAGCCCATGGCTGTACATCCTCAAGATATCATTCAGAGCACAAATTTATTTCACAATAACATAAAATCACTCATCCCAGCATTTGACTTTGCTTGACACCTGCACTGAGGTGTCAAGCATTTGAATTCTTAAGTACAACAGCAAACATAAGCCATTCTAGGATTGTTTTCTGTTTGGGAAACCTGCTTCTTCACCAGCAAAACACTCTCTAACCCAGAGGCTGAACACCCACTACCCAGAAACAGGCATTTTCTCCTCTGTGCTTCTCCCCACAGCTGTCCCTGGATAAATAATTAACTAATTAGTTAAGCCTTCATTAGGCTAGCCCCTTGTATTTGCTAGGGCTTTTGGATGCTTTTCTGAAGTGCTCTAGCTCCTGTAGCTTCTTGAGCCCTTCTCAGCTCTGTCTAGGGGTAAGCTAAGATTTCAGTTGGTAGCCTAAAATGTAGTTCTAAGTTTATTAATTTTATTTCAGTGAGACTCTTGTTACAGTCCTGATTTAAGCTTTTGTTTGTTGGTTTGTTTTCTGACTGAGCACTATGTTTAGGTCAGTTGTAAAAATGCAGGTGTGTATTGAGCACTAGTTGGTGTGTGAATTCACCAGGCAGCCTCCCGCAGAGCGGTGTGTCCTGCTGTTATCCAAGGTGTGCTCATGCTGTGTCACCTAGCGAGTCAGTCACAGTCTGTCCCAGGTGCTGCTGGTCCCTGTAAAGGGTGCCCAGAGCAGGTTCGTAGCTCTGCTCCGCTCCTCGTGCGGGGATGTTTCGTTGGTATTATGGAGAGGCTCGGAGATGAGCAGAGAGAGTAACTCTTACTGCTTGTGCCACGTGTATGGGATTTTTTTTTTTGAGCTTTTAATTTTTGGAGACCCAACCCCTTGTTAAAGGGCATAAAGTTTAGGGAATGACAGCAGTTTATTAGGAGGCCTGAGGCTCCACAGCCTTTCTGCCTTTGGAAAGCAGGTGGAGCTCCCTGTGCAGCTATGGCCAATTTTTCTGACTTTTTTTTTTTTAATGCTAAAACAAAGAAGACTTCTCCTTTCTGAAGTTCATTTATATATATACTCGAGGAAATAGGATGTGCTGTTTAGCCATTGGGCTTAGGTCACTCTGTGGTTTTCTAGTACAAGTGCTTGCTCTGTCAGTGCTAGAAACCTGCCAACCTGCCCATGCCCAGCAAAGCAGTGGGTGCCCGAGGAGAGAGCTGAGGTGCACAGGGTGGTAGCAGGGTGCAGACCAGAGCTGTGGCCTCTGGGGAGCAGCTCTCTTGGTCAGGAAAGACTCAAGTGCTTGTTAAAAATAAAGTAGGAGAAATAAACTGGACAGCAAAAGAGTAGTGTGCTGGAAGTCCTGCTGTTTGTTGCCCCTGTTGCTGATCTAGACCTGTTTTCTAGCAAGTCAGTGAGATTTTTTTTTCTATTGATATGAAGAGACACAGGATTGAACACCTGGAAAAACTTCAGTTCTGGATCTAGAAATAGAAGGAAAATCCCTTTTACCCAGAATGTGCTGATACAGAAGCAGGCTGTGTCATTAGTTTTCCACAGTCATTTGTTCTCTTTGTCTCACCTACCATGACATATTTAATTGCTTGTAATGTGTAGCACTTAAAGTAAGATAATGCTCTGCATCCTCAGAGCATCAAGAGAATAATACCTAATTAGAGTTCTTTATTGTGTGTTGCATGTGTGTTTTGCCCTTATTTCAAGGCTGCCCTCTGAGAGAGTTGAGTGACTTTTTTTTTTTCCCCTCTTTTCTTGGTATGCTAGAAAAATTGCTTCCCCATGCTGAGGAGCTCTTATGCTTCATGCTAATTGGGTACAGTATGTGCCCAGGCTTGCCACATGGGCAGATTGCATGGGGAAATGCAGAAATATCCTGAGCGAGTGCAGGAGGGGCCCAGTGTGAAACATATTCAGAGGAGTAATTACGTATTTAGTCATCACATATTTCTAGCAGATTAACAAACTCCCATGACACCTTTTTCTCTGCCCTGACTTTTGTCCAAAGGGTTGGTTCAATTATTCAAAGTCCCTCCTATGTGTTTACTTAAGTATTGTGGGTTGGTTTGTTTGTTTGTTCTTCCCCCTTCATATAAAGTCTGTTAAGGAGCTGCTGTGAGATCGCACAGTACAAACAACTGAGGGAGAGCTGTGCTTTAATATCAGTTAGGTGTTGCAGGGGCAGCTATTCCACAAGTGCCTTCCAGTCTGAACATCTCTGAGAAAGAAAGAGGTGGCAGCAGGTCGTAAATGTGGCCCACACTGCTAATCCTCCTCACTGACCAAAGCAGTCACGCAGGCTTTTGTGGGCACAAGAAAGCAACAGTTTTTCTTTTCCTAAGCTGTTAGGAAGTCTGAGGCTTAGACATGATGGCTTTTGCAAAATCATATAGGAGAGTGGATTGTTGTACCTTTACTGAGACTTTTTAGAGTTCTTGGTAATTCTGTACCCTTGTACGGAATTATTTATTTTAAGATTCATGTTATTCATAACATTTCAAACTAATGTAATAACATTTTGCCAGAGCTTCTTAAAATTTAAGAATTAGGCCTAATTTTATTTAATTTAGATCTGGCTCTGTCAGATGCCAGCATCTCTCCTAAATCACACTGCGTGCCAAGCAGAACACTACGTTGTCTGTATTCCGCCTCTTAAATAAAATCTTGACCAGATATAAAAGTTTCTTCAAATGCATTAGAAGTCTTTGGTAGAGGGTCAGTATGCTCTAGATATATTCCTGGTATAGTAGAAATCATTATTTACATTAATAATCTGTAATTTTTAGTGGACTGCTAAGATGCTGGTGGAAGAGCCTGCACTGCACAAGATGAAACTCCCGGCTGTTGCAAACGCTCTTGACAGACTCCAGAGGAATGACCTTTTCCTCTTCTCAGTTCCTCATTGCAGCAGTGATGAGATTGGTAATAACCAGGATACTGTGCGGGTTCTTGTAATTTTTCACCCTCCTGGACATGTGCTCAGGAGATGCGGAGCGGATGTCCCGCGCGCTCAGGGGCAAGCTGAGCACTTGCAGAGCTTGCTGTGAGCGAGCGCTGGGCTCAGGACAGCAGCGGGCTGTCCCGGCCGTGCCCTGGCGAGCGCTGCCTGGGTGTCACGCAGCCACGGGGACGTCGCCCCCGTGTTCTGTGCCCCTTGAAGGGGGGGCTCTGAAGGCAGCTGCGGCCGCTCTTGCGAGCGCAGCTCCCCCCACGGTGAGGCCGGTTTGTGGATGCTCCCGCTTGCTGCAGCTCTCGGAAGGGGTTTCGTCCCCCACGCTGGTAGTTTCCACATCCACCCTCCACGGGGGGAGCAGCTGCGGGGCCGCTCGGTGCCGGCAGCCGGGCGCGCAGAGACGTTTGTGCGGAGAGGCTGCCACCGTGCGGCTCGGCCGGGCCCCGGGGGGCTCCCTGGCTCCCTCATTTATTTGTTCCTCTTTGGCTTCTGTTTGTTGTTCCTCTTCCCCTGGCTGTGCGGGTGCAGAGTGTGGGCCGCCGGAGCGAGCCGCCCCTCGGAGAGCAGCTCCTCGGCTGCGCTGCTGGGAAACGAGCAGCTCCTGCCCTCCGTCTCTGCTGGCTTCCTGCGTGGTGGGAATAAAGCGGCACTGAAGGCCAGTTCAGGACAAAGCCCCGGAAAGCCCAAGTGCTCTCTGGCAGCTCGGGGTTCTTATGGCAACGTGCTGTGTTTCCTAGGGTGGAAGCAGCGGCTGAGGCGCTGCCCCGCTTAACGGCCAGGGCCGGCAGGCGGCAGCTGCAGCCTCTCCAGAGGGGCAGGCCCGGCCGTTGCTGTCGGGGCTGCGCTGCTGCCTCTCCCCAGTGACACACGCGGCGGAAATGCCCCCAGGCTGCCGCGGAAGGAGCGGAAATGGCCCCGCTCAGCCTGGCTCTGCCACCAGCAAAATGAGCTCGCTCGTTCCCTGGCCTGCGTCTAAGATACAAAGGACAAAGATGCAATTTGATTTCTGAACATCTCTTCCCTTTTACCGTCCCCAGGCTGTACCCATGTTATTTTATGGGATATATTTTAAAGGTGTTGCATGTAGGTATTGCAATCCACTGCAAATGATTTGCACAAGAAAAATGATCGTGAGCTGCCTCCGGTGCTGTAAACGGGCTGCAGTGCTCAAGGATTTCCAGAAGAAAAAGCTGGCTCCAAAGACAAAGAGAAAAGGGCATGGAAGCTCTGAGGGTATTTGAAATGCAGTTAAAGACCAATTTCAGCAAAACTGAACCAAAGCAAGGCTAGGTATGAATCACTATGATGAATCCATACCATTTATTTAGGGTTTTGAAAATCCCCAAAAAGAGGCGTCTGAGCAGTTTCTTTCCTGCCTTTTGAAATGGCTGTGAGATGAGAATGAGTCACTGACTAAAAATAAAAACAAGCCTCTTATGTTTTTGTGTCCTTAAGTAGGAAGTGGGATGTGCTGCACTAATCAAGGGTTGATTTGGAGCCCTGTGCAGGTCACGCTGGAAAGGGAGGCCTGAAAAAGCCTTCTTTTAGGCAATCTCCCCTTTTGGGGAATTTCTTAGCAAGAGGTACAACTGTTTGGATGAATCTCCTGCAGGGAAGACTCCTTTGCAGTCTGTGTGAGAGCCCCCTTCTGTGTAGGGAATATGCAGGGGATATTTGTGCACTGGAAATTATTCACTTGCAGTGTCTGTCTGTCATCTAGTATCCATCAGGAGAACGTGCTGGTGAGATTTGTTTATTAGAGCTGGAAAGTGGCTCTTGGCTTCAGGTTTGTTAAAGGCTTCCTGTGTTGGGTTTTACCTGTTTGGCAGGGACCTCGTGACTTGCCAAGATGCTCTGATAGCCTCTGACTTGGCACTTCTGAAGGCTGCTGTTGCAGGGTTCAGTGGCCCTGTTTGCAGATACTGTTAGGCGCTGTGCTGCTTGTGACCTGCCTGGTTATTGATGCCTAAGTTACAGAGCCTCCGGAGTTTGTGTTGTAACCAATCGCAGTTTTTAGATGCTGAGGTGACCGACTGACTCGTTTCTTCCTTTCCGCTCCCGAGGGCGGCCCGTGCTGCACCAGCAGGGCTGCAGCCCGAGCTCAGGCGCCCCGCAGCTCTCTGGGCCGTGTTGGGGTGCCCTGGGGAAGAGGCCAGGCCGGCTGGCGCTTCGGAGCTGTGGGCCCTCGTGCAAATACCTGAGGATCTGCTCCAGCGGGTGGCCCGGGGCTGCGGGCAGCTGTTTGTGCTTCAATGCAGACTTCTTTTTCTCTTCCACCTGCTATAATACAAATCAATGTGACTGAAATAGAACAGGGACAGATTATTTGGATCCTATTTTCTACATGTCTATGACTTTGAATTTTGTGTATGTGTTTTTTTGTTTGTTTGTTTGTTTTGCTTTGGTTTTTTTGGTGCACTACCACATTTTAGGGCTGGAAAAGGTCAAATTGATCAAATTTCAACTGCTGAGTCAGAAGCACAGGCTTTAAGAGGAGTACAGTGACACTCACAGGACTAAAATTGGGTTCTGATCAGTTTGGTCAGGAATAGCTGCCCTCCGAAGACAGAAAGTGAAGCTAGCACGTGAAACAGTGCACCTGCCCTGCTCTGGGAAAGCGAGCGTACGTTTAAAAGCAAATGCAGCGTAGCTCCTGCAGTGGAGATCTGCTGCTGCAGCAGCGTGGATTATTCCTCAGTGCCTTCTGCTTCAGGGGAGCAGCCTGGGATGAAGGGAGAAGACACATTATTTGGCAAAAGTATGTTCAGCAAATAACATTTAGTGCTTCTTTCCTGCAGCTTTGTTAAGGTTCAGGAGGCAGTGTGCCCAAGCCAAATCCGAGGAAAAGTTGGGCAGTTTTCAAATATCTATTGTTTTTAGGTGTCTTTGAAAAAGCATTTGCAGAAGCACAGACTCTGTCCTGGACAGGTGGAGCAGGGACCTCTTGCTCAAACAGCAGAGCTCAAGTAGCCTTTTCCATCCCCAAAGTGCTGCCTTAACTGCAGCTACACAACTGCTGGAGAGCCCAGGGAGCTGCAGCCTCTTCCTTTCCAGAGCAAACCCAGGGGAATGATGCCTGGACCATGTTCCCAGCTGGCAAAATCCAGCCCCGGAGAGGCTTGGGCAGGCAGTGAGCGGGCACCTAGGCCAGGATAGATGTCTGCAGCCCTGTGCTTTAAACTGTCTCCCAGTCCAGTTGCACAAGAATGAAGGGCTGTAAATTGCAGCGACTGGATGGGCAGTTCCTAGATTACAAACCTCAACCAGATTTCGTTAGACCAGCACAGCAGCTGGTGAGTGCACTGTGCTGGGTGACTGACACGGCTTAAGAGGTTCCCCCCATTTCCTTCCAAGCTTTGTAACCCAGGTGAGCTTTGTACCTGCTGAGGGTGCTCCTGGGCGGGCTGAGCAGGAGCTGGGCGCGTTGGGGCCTGTGCGGCGCAGGGGTGTCCGCTGCCCCTTCCTGTTACAGCGGTGACTTCGGCCACCCGAGGAGATTCGACTTGTTCCACGATCCCCCTGGGGCTTTGGGGAATCCCACCCACGATTCCTCTGCCTCCTCTTTTGCCCCTTTCTCCCTCTGTCTTTTTTCCCTCCCCCGTTCTTCGTGTTTCTGGGTTTTCTCGAGTTAAGCACAGCTCTCGGACAGGGCAGGATGTTGGGGCGTTCGGCACGGCGCGTGCCTATGGGTCTTGCCATCTGTGTGGGACAGCGGTGGAGCGCTGGGGACACGCACAGGAAATTGTTTGGATTAGCGGATTTATAATTGATAACACAACAATGCTATTTGTGTTCAGCCTCTCAGGGAAATGGAGCATAAGCACAAAGGGTTTTGGTTAAGCCTTTAAGGGTTTTAGGACATACACTATACGTTCCAGCAGACAATACTTAAATGGCCCTATGGACATATGCCAAACACCCAGATTAACTGTTTAACAAAAAACTCTTAAGAGCCAGGACCATGGGATTTCCTGGGTGACTGCAGCGTGCAGCGGAGAGCGACAGCACTGCTGCAAACGTCTGCTTTGCACAGGGGAATAACCACCCAGGAGAGCTGGCAGTAGGAAAGCCGTGTGTGTGTGTGTGTACATACATATATCCCATTATATATATAAATATCCATGGGCTCGGGGCAGCTCTGGTGGGCCCCCTGTGCCAGGGAGGCTCCTGGTGCTGGGGGGGCCTGGTGGCAGCGGGGCTGAGCAGCAGCAGCAGGCGGCTGGGGAAGGACCAAGCGGAATTTGGCAGAGAGGTACCGGGTTTGCTCTGCCCGTGGGTGGCCTTATCGGTCAATGGAAAGTCTTGCATGGGAAACAGTGTTCCACGGGGCTGCCGGGAGCTAGGACACGAGCTCCCAAGTTTCTAACCACTTTTTTTGCCAGACAAACCTAGACAGATTTTTCAACATCAGAGCAAATGCTAGTGATTGAGGAGCTGGGGTGACTGGTGGAGGAGGGTTTTACTTAAGTCCAATGCTATTAAAAACTAAACTGACCATCTCTGATTTAAAATAATAATAATAATTTTCAACTTCCGTAGCAGTTGCACTGAGCTATTCATATTTTCTCTGAAATCAGTTAAAATCTGATATCAAGCAGTTTTCTGTCTCAGATTGCTACTGGTTTTGATCAACCAAAAATGGACTATAAAAATAGTTTCACTTCCCAGCTGTTCATAAGTTGGACGAAAGAAATTAAGCTAAAAAATTTGGATTCCTTATAGTTTTCATACTGCTCAGCCATTTGTTATCCACTGCTATGGAAAACAGGTTTGTTCCATCTCTACGTGTAACTTTTGGCAGAAGTTAATGGACAGGAGCCAGTGGGGTCAACTAGTGATAGCCAAGATGGCAACTGTCTAGTTTCAGTGGAGAAACAAAATGTGGAGATGTTTGTAGCTGTCAAACTCATTTGAAACCAGGAGCTGTACCGTGTCAGTGTTCTTGGGAAGCCACAGCAGCATGACGTGTAATCCGCAGCCCTGCAAGGCAGGGAATGACTGGACCTCTGCAGGTAGCAAGAACACTTGCATACATGAGGGTATACATGTGTATATAAATATTGAAGATTGTAAACCCTCTGATTTCATAGCAAGTTAACAGGTTGGGAAACCTCTGCTTTTCAGTGGATTATTCTTCAATTTCCTCATCTTATGAAACATTTCTTGCTGTCTGGTGTGGCAGGTACAGTGCTGAGCCCCTGAGATGTTGGTGTGTCTGGGGATCGACACCAGCACAGTAGCCAGGAGCTTTGGAGAAGAAACTTTATTGGTAAATTAAAATAATGAATGCTGCAAAGTGGGCAGATGGAAATCTACTTAATTTGTGACTGTTTGTCCTTCATTCAACCCATCATCTTTGAAAGCCACTGAGATGATCTCACCGGTATCAGTCTATCAGCAGGTGGCTGGAAACCCCAAACCACATAGCCAGGCACAAACCTTTCCCTGACACCGAGGGAGCCGTTCGAGCTGCCGTTTGGATTCTGATCCAGCCCTATCCTATAACTGCCAGTGACCTTGAGAAAGGACAAGTCCTAAAGACTAATAATCAGGGTTTCCTAGGCCATCAGTTTCTCCCAGATGGTCATTAATCCCCAGAAAACGTGTGCGATGCCTCAGTTGTTAATGCCTCTTTAACCCCATAGAGGCAATACCTCTGCAATAGCTACAGGTTTTCTGTGCTCTGCTCTTGCACTTAAACGTATAGAAAACCCTGATACTTTGCAGTCGAGGCGTGCATTTTCCAAGAGGCACAGCAGCCTGTAACCTAATGATTACATCCCCATTTCTGGAGAAGAAATCCCTGGGGTGTATAAATATGTCAGATGACATTTCATACAGCTGAAGGAAATGCATTAGACTTTGAGAAGCTGCTGATGCCTGAATTGTGTGTGTGGTATTGCAGAGTCTTGTATCGAAATGTGAAGCTGTGATGCAGAGGAGGTGGTGTCAGTTATTCCTGCTTTGGAAGACTGGAGCTCCTGCATATTCCTACTTTCCCAAATTCCTGAGAACATGTGACTGTCACTGTCTCACTTGAAGCACGGAGAGGCACAAGAGGTAACAATCACAGGGTAGTTAATTTGTTTTTATTCACTCATATCCTACCCCTTGCATCTGTGATGACTTTGAGAATGACCCTTCTGGCTACATGGTGGTACCAGTGCTTCACAACCTCTTGTTTTTACCCTAGCCTTGGAAGAGGGGGATATTGTGACCCCTGTTTTGCTCTCAGCGCATCTGTCAGGAAAAGCTCAAGCTTTTCACCTTGTCCTAGCTCCTCCCGCCCCCCTTGCTGTGGTTTTCTGTCTGGGCTGCTTCTCTTGGGTCTCTTCACCACCACCCGCTCAATTCCTGGTCCGCAGGCCGGAGCTGTCAGCCTCCCTCACACCAGTTGTGCCTTGGAGTCAGTGTGGGAAGCGGTTTTTGCCCACAGCTCATGAAAGAGAGACATAAGTTGTGTCTCCCCATGCGAGTGGCTGTCTGGAGCCAGCGTGCATAGGGAAAGTGGAATAACTGTCCCTGTGCTAAGTGATTCCTACAGATCATCAGAACATGGCTAATGCTGGCCTGACTTTTGGAAGTTCATCTACACCAGCCAAACTGCATGGCCCTGACCAGCCAGGGAGAGGAGGAGCCCTTGTCCTTGTGTTTTCTGATGCTTGTTCCAGGCGCTTCCTTATGCTGACAGCCAGCAAACTCTAACACTTTCCTCCAGGGCTGCTCGTGGGGTGGCTGCTGGATAGTGTCACACTCCTGCAGTCTGGCAGTGGTTTTCCCTGAGGGCTGTAACGTTTTACTGGGACGCAGCTTTTCCTTTCCGTTAATACTCTGTCTTTCATGCGCTGATGAAAAGCAAATGGTCGCCTGTCTGCCGGGGAGAGGCCAGCGCATCCAAGGCAGCGCTCCGAGCGGCGGTTCTGGGCGCGAGTGCTTGTGCTGCGGCCGTGCGGAGTGACGGGGGCAGCAGGGCTGCAATCCGAACAGCTCCCTCCAGGGCCCGAGTAACCCTGTGCGAATCCACCGGCTGATTCAGCTCCTCGCCCAGGAGCCTCCCTGGCAGGCGGGAGGTGACCTGGCGGCCGGGCTCCCGGGGAGCCAGGAGGCCACAGAGGCGGCTGCCCTTGGGGACAGCCCTGGGGGCATCTGCTGGGGTCAGGGAGTTTGTTTCGTTCTGAAAATCTGCATGTTGAGGTATGACATAGAGGGTCTTGAGAAATATGTGTTATTTCAGGAATAGTTTGTTAAAAATTAAAATGAATCCTCCCAGCTGTGATAAACAGGAGAAGAGCTTATTCTTGCAACCTGTACTAAATGTGTTGAAGCTGTCAAATTATTTATTAGGGATTTACCATGGTGCATATATGACAAGATAGGAGCTTTTATTCTCAAAGCACAACAAAAGTTGGGTATTTCCAAGGTGACCCAATTCTTCCTTTTTTTTTTTTCTTCCGCAAGACTGAGTTTTATCACTTTGAAAAAATGCTTTCTTGTGACTCAGGATATATATACAAAATAATGTAAAAGATTTTTAAATCTGTTTTTACTCAGCCTGTAAAGCCTAACCTGCTTTAATCTAGTTGTTGATTTCAGATAGCTTGGATGGAACTGGAATGAGGTTTGGAAACTATTTGTATATTTTTAAAACCTACTTAAACCTCTTTGCCCTAAGTTTCACCCAAGAGTGCCTGGTTGAAATATGTGAGTGCAAGGTTAGGAGGTACTTCATTAGCAGGGAATGTGGAACTCCTCATCCTGAATTTGGATACCAATGCGGGCAGAAGCTCCAGTGCTGCTCTTCCATGTGAGCTGATAACCCAGCTGGTGTACAAGGAGAGTAAGAATTGGATACCAGTTTTAAATGACTTTTTATAAAATTGTGCAAAGTGGAAGGCAGCCTGTGGCCCATGTGTTTGCAGGGAAGGGCTCTGAGGGACTGTCCACTAGATGGAAGTGTTACCCGATCCCTGCGGGCTCGGGAACCGCACAGGGAACTAGGTGCTCGCGAGACTCTTCCTCCAGACACGTTGCTGCTGCCCTCCCCTTCCGTCCGTGCGTGGGGCACAGCGAGCAGACTGGTTTGGTCCACGGCCCTGCCATCTGCCCAGTGCTTTCTTTATTCCTCCTCTCTTTTCTTGCCTTTAGAAAGGCCCCGTACTGTACAAGCATTCGCTTGCTGTGCTACGGGCCGCCAGAGCGGCTTTCCTGGCTGTGCTGCTGCCTGCGATGCCGGAGAGCAGGGATCCCGCTGGGAGGGCGGTGGGGAACCGGGAGCTCTCCCGGTGTGCCGAGCGATTCAGCCGCCCCGCGTCGGCCCTGCTGCTGCTCACGCTGCAGCTGCCCCCGGCACCCTGGGGTCCTCTGCTGCGAGCGCAATCCTGGCACCTCCGCGTTCCCACACTCCAGTTATTCTGCATAATCCTCCCAGACAAGCTCCGTGCTCTAAGCAATGGCTTTTGCCTTTGTCTCTGTGTGGATAATCCCTGTGCCTTTCTGCTGCGCCCTGCTCGCAGGCCTGCTCGTGCTTGCCTTGAACGGGGCTGTGAAAGGGCTGACTGCAGCTCATTATCCTGTGGACGTTACAGTTCATCATGCTTTCAAGAAGGCAGCTGAAAGCCTGTGAAATCAATGATGCTAAGTGGAAAGGGAAGAATTTGTTTGACACTTTGCATACATAAAACTTTCCTCTCTCTTGGATATGTGTTTTTATTACCGAATATTTTGGGGACTCACTTGGCACTTGGACACGTGGCTAAGCCCGTTCCTCGTGACACAACGTGCTCTTGCTCTCAGCCAGGCGGGCGGCCGCCTCCATCCCACAGCGCTGCCGCTCGCGGCTCAGGGGCTACCTCTGCGCGGGGCCCCTCGTCTCTCCCGCCTCTCCTCTGCGCTGAGGGCTCCCGAGGCGATCTGCAGCCCCCCGCTCAAACGTGTTACACCAGCTTGTGTCCTCTGTGACTTCTGCTGTCCCTCGTTGCCGTAGGTGGGATTCTGCTACCATCCTGTGCTGTTTAAACGGCAGTCCTGCTCTGCGCATCTCTAGATAACGTAACAAGTGCAGGAGAGCAGACAGCTGGGGTTTGGCCAGTGAAGCAAAAAGCTCTGGCATGAGCAACAGGAAAGCTAGCAACACTAACAGGATTTGGGGAGCCTGTGCAAGGTTTCCAGGTACTGAGGGAACAGATGAGATCCTACCACCACCTACTGCGTTTTGCAGATTTCCTAATTTTTGCCTAAATATTTGGGCACCAACTGGCACAAAAGAAATGTCCAGCTCCCTCAGGACAGGCACGTGGGAAGTATGCACCCAGTAAGTACACCTGGTGATATTTTGGTAGCCTAGGTATGGTCACAAAGAAGGGTTTGCTGCAGTGTTTGAAGTAGGAAGATGAGGAATGTGGTTGTGCAGGAGGAAGAATTTGGGTGGGAACCGAACTGGGGCTTTGATGGTAGCGCTCCGGTGAAGAGGCTGTGGTCAGCTGTGGTCAGCTGCAAGCGTTCGATCCCAAGCTGGCGTTTGGCCTTTTAAAGGTTTGCTGGACAGCTCGTAGCCTGGAGAAGTGCAAGGCGAGCAGCATGAGGGAAGGGCAGAAAAAAGCTGCGTGCAGGGGAAATTCAATCCCGCAAGTAGCGCTGCCCCCATTCCCGCTCTCACCGCGAACATAATATATCTGCCAGGAGCAGCAAAGGCAGAAAGGGTGACCCCAGCATCTGTTTCTCAAAACGCTCTGGTTCCACTCATTCTTAGTTTACGAAGACTGTAAATAATTTAGCAGAATCTTTGGGAGCGAGGCAGCCAAGGCACAAAGCCTCTTTAAGGTTTCTCCAAGGGTCCCTTGCAAATCTCAGCTTTTTAATTGTCCCCCTTTCTTAGTTCTCACTCTCACCTTCGTTCTTGGAACTGGGAAATTAAGCTGTAAGCAGAGCCTGCTGTGGAATTGGGAGTAAAAGCTGTGGTAATTCAAGTTTTCTTTTTGCTGTTTATTTTATTAATGCTCAGAGGAAAGTGCAAGCTTCAGTTCCGCCTGAGCTCAGCGCTGGCCTGGAGCCTGGCACGGTGCTCTGCAGCTGGCACGTGCCGCTGCAGGGCCTTGCTTGTTTTCAGAGGCAGTGAAACCAAGCCCTTCACCTTACAACCGTTTTGTTTGCGGAGATCACTGACATATGCTAGGGGTTAGGACCATCATTAAGTACCGTTTATGTTCCCACTCTATGTTTTGTTCTAACCTTGGGGATCAAAGGGAAGGGCTTTGTATTTTTTAATTGATCTGTCTGTGAAATGATTCCTCCTACCTCATCTTACAGCACTTCCCTCAGAATGACTTTAGTTCCAAGGCCGGAGATGGTCATGGTTCAATCTCAGCCCTTTCCTAAAGGGAAATGCTACTTAGAGATAAAGGCAAATTGTCACCTTATGGTCAGCATCTTGTAAGCCAGGTCAGGAGCTCAAGATACCTAATTAATTTCTTGCAAATGCTTGTTAGGAAGCAGGAAGCCTCCTGACTTCCTCACCTTCCTGGACTTTGGTGGGGAATCAATTCTCCTTATTCCTTCCTCTACTGCCACTTCATTATTTGCTTTTTGTTTGCTTTGTTTATGCCACAGTGCCAGGGATAATAGTAATAACCACATGAAAAATTCAATTAGGGGATATCCTGTCTTTCTTCTGAGGGAAAGGGGCTGTGGAGAACAAGATTTGTCAATTATGTGTGTCTTGCCTTACCTGCCTAGTATTACTCAAACTGGCTGCGTGGCATTTTTGGAGGGCTACCCCGAAGGAGAGAGGAGGACAAACAACAGCTCATGCAGGCCCCGCACTGGCCACCGCCTCCTTTCCCTGTCCTGCCCGCCGGAGGAAACGTGCTCGGCTCTGGCTCCTGCTGCTCCGAGCCATTAGCTGCCTCCCATTCCCCAGCTGGGCGCCGTTTTCCTCAGGGAAGAAGAGGCAGTGACCATGCTTCAAATAATAAAAACACTCTGCGCCATTAAGGGGTTTTTGAGTTATGCCTTGAGGGAGAGGTTGTCAAAGGTGCTGAGCAGGGCCCCATTTCTTCCCCTTCTTCTGAGATCTTGCTCCTTTACTGCACAGGCTCCCAGGGGCTCTGGCTGCCCCTGTGTGACTAACCACGGCCCTGCTCTCGCCTCAGGCTGAGAGGTCAGAGCGAGCGCACGTGGGGCGGCAGCGAAGGGCTGGCCTGGGTCCAGAGTGAGCGTGGGGCGGCAGCGAAGGGGCAGCCCGGGTCCGGAGTGAGCGTGGGGCGGCAGCAGAGGGTCAGCCCGGGTCCGGAGTGAGCGTGGGGCAGCAGCGAAGGGGCAGCCCGGGTCCGGAGTGAGCGTGGGGCAGCAGCGAAGGGGCAGCCCGGGTCCGGAGTGAGCGTGGGGCAGCAGCGAAGGGCCGGCCTAGGCCCGCAGTGAGCGTGGGGCAGCAGCGAAGGGCCGGCCTAGGCCCGCAGTGAGCGTGGGGCGGCAGCGGAGGGCTGGCCCGGGCCCGGAGTGAATGTGGGGCGGCAGCAGAGGGGCAGCCCAGGCACCACGTGGCAACTACGCAATCTCTTGCCTTGGGGAGCGTGATGGAGCAACAGGAGGCACGTTGCTCCTCTGAAGAGTGGTTGTCCAACTTCGTATGACAGATATGGGATATATTCTTTGAAAGGATAAACTGAGTCTAATTTTATCGTTCCTGAAGTAAGGGGTCAGTGTCTCCTCACTGGGTTAACCAGTAGTAAAGAGCCATATAAAGCACTTGTGCAGCCATGCTGCTCCTGCATGAAGCACAACTCTGCAGACACTTAGGTGAGGAATTTTGCCCATGTGAGTAAGGGCTTTGAAGTTACTGAACTGAATTGCTGTTTGCAGAAATTGGCCTGTGGTTTGCCTAATCAGTACTGCATTTTGAGACAGATGCTTCTAGTCAAATCTCTGCTTTCCTCGGGCCTAGCTTGGGCCTAGCTTCTATCTTCTTGTTCCTAAAAACATATTTAAAACCCTACTTGACAGTCCCAGATGGTTTATTTAGTTTTTCTAGATATTGATTTGCTTTGATTGAATTATGCTAACCATAACCCTGTTAAACAAGTTACACAGCTCTACCTAATCAAGTGGCCAAGTAAAATGTATAGTTTATTCTTCTCTCCATGAGATCATCTTCAGGTCGCAATGAGAGCTTATTTGCACATCTGCGAAAGGCCTATAGCAACAGGAGTTTAATATTCAGTGGTTACAGAGAAAGGAGGAGGCTGGTGGATTTAGGAATGTTGTAACTGGGCGCGGTGCATGCAGGGACAAAGAGGTTGTGCATTTGGTGGGTGCTGGCACCCGCTTTCCTGCACCCTGAGCTGAGCAGGACGGACAGGGAAGCGCAGGGAGTTTAGAGAGACAGGGAAGAAACAAAGTGTAGGGGTAAAATACTGATAAATGCTGTTCTCCAAAAACCAATAGCCACGATAACTTAAAGGCAGGCAACAATGCAGCTGATTGCACTGAACTAGCCTAGCAAGTGTCCTGTTTTGTTTTCAGATGTAATTACTGATAGATGGGGGGCAGATCTGGGATATTGGTATGGCAGGTATATTTAATGTCATCAGGAGAATGCTGATTATGTCCTTGGCATCCAAGGCAGCATATGGGGTTTTATTTACGGTAGCACTTTGTCAGTGACCTTCTCATTGTAATAATGGGCTATAATTACCATCTAATTTGCATTCATTAGCACCTATAAGAATAAAAGGTGTCCCAGTCAAGAATAGGACTATTAGCATATCTTTTATTTGTGCTACATATTGAATGACATTACCTCATGTGGGTTTGCTTCACAAGAGGGTGCTGGAGGGTGGATCCTTGATGTGGATTCGGGTTTGGCTTTCACCTCTTCCCCTTTTCTGCTAGTTTTCTCAGATAACGAAAGATGTGGCTCGTGCTTTGGCCAGACTGCGATATTTCCTGACAAAGGGGGAAAATAAAAGTCTAATTATCTCTCCGTATGCCTCCTGACGTAGGTGTGCTCCACTTCAGTCCTGAGGAACAAAACTGTGGAGCTGAGCATGACCGTGGAGCGCAGAGCACCAGACGGACACCTCTGCAACCTCCGCCATGGAGAGCCCTGCTCCAACAGTGAGGACCAATGGATGGGGCCAAGGGCACAGGGCTTGCAGGAGTCAAGTAGTGGCCAGCTTGCACTGAACCCCCCTGCTCTGGTTTCTTTGTTATTCTGCTTTCTTCTTAGACCTGCTTTTTATACCCTTCTTTCCCTCTCCTACTTCTGCTCCTTGCAGGACACCTTGGCCAGGAAACTGTCTCTCACTGTAAGCAAATACAGCTCGGTGGAGAGAGGTCATCTCCTGTTGCGGATTCTTGACAGCCGCTCCGCTGTGAGGATCATGTTAATACACGAGCACGTGGCTCCCTTTGAAATGCTGCACCTGGCCCGCGAGGCTGGCACAAACCGCATATTTCTACCCCTGCAAAGACTGCTTAGCAGATCCATGTCTGCTTGGATCTTCCTGTGGAATTAGCTGTGTTTCTACCGGCCAAAAACTTGATTTTGGTGGATAAAAGCATATGTTTTTAAGAATAGTGCATATCTGTTTTCTTTATCACTGTAAATGTAGGCTCGCTCTTTAAGAACACCATTTCTCTGTAGAAGGGACCTGAGTCTTGGTGTCCCCCAGGGGCGTCCCCAGTGTGCAGAGCCCTCACTGCTCTCACGTGCAGAGCATGAGTAAAGCCAGAAACCGCCTCCTGCTCCGCGTCCCGTGCCTGCCCTCTGCACCAGCACTCCCTGTGGCTCCTTTGTACGTACACAGAGGCAGGTTTGGAAAATAATTCAGACATATAAAACTGCTACAGCAACAGAAAGTGCCCCATAAAGGTCTAGTTGTTTAAATGGCTGCATTTAACAAGGCATAATTAACTTGGTGCTTTATTTCCGTGTTTCCTTGAACCCACCCGAGGGGCCTCCGAACTGGGCAACAGGGCATTTTGTTAGGTTGTAATTGTGAGTTTTTAATGGCTGGTGAAACCATGCCCATGTCGGCACTACAGAGAGATCCCTTTTTGTGTGTATGAGATTTTGTGCAGTTGTTTGGCATTGGCTGCCTTTGGTTTTGGTTGGGGGGAGAGGACTTTTTTTTGAGAGCAGGTGTTTTTAATCATCTCTGGAAAGGCAGCAGGAGCTGAAGACTGGAGCAGAGGGGCAGGCAGTGAAAGACAAAGACTGAGGTGTAAATCTACTGATTTCTTAAATGGATGTGTAAAATAGAAATCTGCTGTTACAGTCTTAAGTCCACACAGTAATATTTCCAAGGGTTAAAATGTAACCCTGCCTCAGTATTACCAGGTACTAAAATGGGATGTAGTGATAAATTTTGCTTCAGTAAATCATTTTAATTCCTTTTGCAAAGGTTCCATACAAATTCAAGTTATTAGAAATTAATACAGGAATTATAGCAGATATAAATTATATCTGCTAATTCCCAGAATATATATAATATTTGCCTCAAAACTAGTACTTGCCTGTTCCATAACCCGCTAGCTCAGTGCTCAAACCCAGCCCAGTTTCTGCATCGCAGCCCGTTTCCTTTGGCCTCTGCGGGCGGCGAGCTGGGCTCTGGTAGCCCTGGCCATGCACACTGCAGTCTCCCTGCACACCCCTGCCAAAGCTGCTCCTGCTTCCCGAAGCGAAATCCCTTTGCTTTGCTCCCAGCCTGGGTGCCTTCGTCAGCCTTCTGACTTCTTTCTTTCTGTTTAAACCTGATGATCTTATAATTGGGAGTTAACACACCAAGGGAAAATAACAATGAACTCAGACCTACTGTGTCTTATTTAGATAAATAGCTTTTTAATTAATAGAATTAATTCCATTTTTTCCCTTAATCTGATATAGAAAATTGGCACTGAGGAACAATGTGCTTCAAACAAGACAATGTTCCTGGAGAAGGACGGGCAGCCTCTTCACACCTCACTGAGCTCCCGCAGTTGCATCGCTGTGGCTCGCTGTGGCTCCCTGATGTGGGGCACAGGCTCTTTTTTATACTATTCCCAGGAAGATATTCCAGCTGGACTGGATATCGGACTGTAGAAAGGTTTCCTAGTTGCTTCTCCCAGATAAGTTCTGTAGGAAAAATAAGGTAAGAGAAGGCGCTGCTGTGTCCTGGGATGACATCGTGTTGTGGGGGCTCTTTGCAGATTTGCTCAAGATGCTGAGGTCACCACGTGCCATCAGCATTACACAGGCGTCCTCTGCGGGGCCAAAACTCCAATGCACTGATCTTGCCCAGGCCATGTAAATGGAGAGTAATTCAGCTGACTTCAGGGGAATTCCTGCTCTCGTAACAGCCAAGCGAAGGCAGCTCCAGCTACGCTGGGCAGAGCTTAGGAGAAGAGAGGAAATATGTAAAGCTCTTTTCTCAGTCACTTATCTTTGTATGCAGAAAAGTGACACCTGCCCCTGCCTAAGCATGTGCTACATTCTGGGATAAGGACAAAGCTGTGTTATTTCCCTGTAGGTGAATGCTGGCATATGAGGCCTTTTTGAGTTATAATAGGAAAAGGAAGATGAAAACAGAGAAATAGCAATGCAGTGATCTACTCTGTTATATTGGTACGCCCCACTGTGCGGGCTTTTGTTTTGCTGTAGCTTAAACATGTGTCTAGATGATGTATCTAAAAGGAGGCAGGTTTGGTTTAAATCCAAATAAGGGTGTGTTTACCCCATCAAAAGCAACCGAGTAATGGCAGCTTATTTACTGCCTGTCGCTGGGCTGTGCAAAGATGATTTACAAGGAGAGCGTTTCCCTCACGTGTGCAAGGGCATGAAGCGCACGCAGGGTCCTTGGAGGTGACGGGTCCCTGGGGCTGTCCTGGCCCTGGAGCTGCCCAGGCCTGGCCGGGTTGTGGCGCTGCAGCCACCGTGCTGGGGACAGCAGCTCTGTGGGGCCCTGTCCCTCCACCTGTCACCTGCTGGGGCCAACAGCCACACAGCTGCGGCCGCCTAAACCCTTTGGCTCTGCTTCAACTCATCACACCATGGGGCATTTAAAGAGCCTTTCCCAGCTGAATAAGACCAGGCAGGAGAAATGTGGAAGGCAGGGAGCAGTGCTGCCCCTGGAGCGCTGAGGGAGCAGACAGGCTCACAGCGGAAAGGGAGGAAATATTTGGAGCGGGGGGGAGTCCTCCCTCCTTCTCCCACTTGTCCCCTCGGAGCAGGAAGGTATCTGGAGCGTGTGGCGCGCGCTCCGCCCGCAGATGGTGCGGCAGACGGCGGCATCCGAGCCCTCCGGTCAGCCCTGCCTGGAGAGGCCTGGCACGAGGCCAGGCACTTACCAGCCTGGCTCTCCAGGCGCCCGGTCCCTGAGCAGTCCCCATATTTGTTGTGTGCCCCCCGGGTGCAGCCAGGATGTGCCATCACATCTTGGAAGCTAGGTCACGTTTTGCTCCTCACGCTAAGGCATCCCAAGAACGCAGTTTCGGGACAAACGTCTGCAATTCCTCTGCTCGTCTCTTGCAGGCAGATGTTACGTCTGGCAGCTTTCTGCCCCTAACTCACCACGCTCCTCTTTGGGCAGCAGCTAACTCTGTATATCTGGTTTATAGTCCTTGGAATACATATTTTCAAGGCACCTGAGCCTCTCAGGTTCCTATTCTGAAGGTGGTTTTGTTTAAGCAAGGATTATCCTACCTTATCCAAATATCTAGCCAGACCCAAGTGTTCACATTCCTGTTTAATAGTTTGTTAATGGAAAAGGTGGGACTATGGAAATCTGTTACATGCCCAAAGCTTCTGGAGTAAGAGAGGGCTGAGGGTCTCGCACGTGGGAGCTGGTGTCTTCCCCAGCTGCAGGGACCCGCTTCCCTCCCGCAGAGGCTTTTCCCTCAGGTGGCCTGGGAGCCGCAGCAAAATCGCATAGTGTGAAACCTACCAACAAGTCCTGCTTTAAAGAACTGCTTATAACGCAAATAAGTATCAAGTGAAGCAACTTGATCTATGATAAACTGAGTAGCTCAGCTATTAATCATCTCAAATACTAGCCTTTTCTCACAGTTTCATCACGCGCCCTGCAAATTCAGGACAGGAGTGGAAGCCCCACGGCCTGAGGGCAAATCAGTAAGTGCAGATTTTAGTTTCTTAAAACAAGCAGCACAGAAAGTTAAATGTTTTTTTTCCAATCCATACTGAGAAGAAAAAAATGAGCCCAACAAAGGCTTAGAAAGTAAGAGGCAGAAGTAAACAATCCAGTGTTTACTATTAGAAATAACTTACTGAATCATCAGCTGTGAATGCTTGGGATTAGCATTGCTGCTGATAAGGGGGACAAAAAGAAAACTAGAAAATACAACGGATTTGAGAAGAATTATTAATAATGAAAAATATAGCAGGAAGAAGAATCTCATAAACAGTATTTTTATTTTTCTTACTTTCGTTTAAAAAGGAATCAGAATGCATGTGACCCTCCAACATGTTCTGGTTCACTTGGGAGAAGCAGTCACTGTGTTATGGCAGCATAAATCCAGTGTAGGAAAGAGGAGAAGCCTCTACACGGGAACTATGTTTTAGGGAAATCACATTATGCTTTGATATTCACATCAGTTCCGCTCTAAGCGGAGAGGTCCAGCTCCACTAGGGTTCCTCAGCCTCAGCAGGACTGAAGGGATCCTCTGCTGCTCCAAGGTTTGCACCACAGAGCTGCTCTGGGATGTGAGCTGGAAGAAGGTGTCTCATTCACGTACTCCTTGTTAACACGTTTCGCGGGCTCTCCAGCATGTAGGCTACACCTCCTTAACTCCCCAGCACACCTGAGTTGACTGGGGAGTATTAGTCACTTTAAGGAGAGGTCAATGACTTTAAGGGAACGTAAATGACACCTCATCTCGTGGTCCTCTCTGTCGGTCTTTTTCTTTCGTTCTTCATTGGATGCACCTTCTCCCACTGAGGACACTGCCAGAGGCATCTTTTTGCATCCAAGCCCAAATCTGCAAAATTTTTTATGAAATACCTATTTGAGTTTTAACAGATCCCTTTGGGGTGTAATACTAGAATTTGCCAATGCAGCACGTTCCTTGAAAAAAAAAAAGGAGAAAATAAAAGGCACGGAAGCCTGAGGCTTCTGGCGGAAGGTGGAAAGCCAAGGTGCTGCGACCGGGGAGTGTGTGCCCTGCCAACAGGCCCGCTCCTCCCTTGAGGCCTTGCTGGGCCTGGGCGACCCGCAGCTGCTGCCCTGTTCATGCAGAGATCTTTCTCGAGGAGTTGAGAAAGTGCAAAGCTAAAGTGATTTCATTAGCACGTTCAGTTGTTACTTGTTAGGTTCAGGCCCCTGCTGGAGCGTCGTGCCTGTGCTCGTGGGAAAAACGTGTCCCTGCACGTGAGGCGCGTGGGCTGCCGGCAGCGCCGGAGCCCGGACACGAACTGGCCAAGGCAGTTTCATGGCTGGGAGACGGAACTCGGACATTCAACAGTCTGTTAAAGGGGCACGTTTTAACGTGTATCAAAACAGAGCACCATGAACACGGGCGGAAGTTTAAAGTAGCTTGAAAAGACCCTGCAGCTACAAACAAAGACAGTGCTTTATGTTCTAGAGCTCGCAGGGTGCTCAGACATGTAATTGCTTTTATTGTGTTTGGCATCTGCTTGCTAGTTCATTACCATTATTTCCGACACTGGAAGAAATTCTGAGCTTATTTGCTGCACTAAAAGAGAATGAAGGAGCAAGTTGGACAAGTTCTCGTGCAGACAGAAGGTCAAGCGCTGGTAAAACACACCACCTCATTCACCCTGACTTTAATGGAGCTTCTCATGATTTGCAGTGATTAAGAGAAGAGTTTGGCTCTTCATGTTTTTTGGCCTTCAGCATGTTTTAGAAATGAACTTTGTCCATGGTGGAGAAGTAATCATCCTGATTTCTGTGCCTGCTTACTCTGTGTTTGCCATCGTACCTTCACAATGGCATAACACATACCAGCAGCTGATCACATTTCCCTGCCAGATTAGCAACTCCTTTTTCAAGCAGTGTGGCAAGGATTGCTTAGATATTATTGTCTCACGTTTATTTATGCCAATCAAATTTCCTGCAACATTGCTCTTCAATATTTGCATCAGGCCTCTGCTGTGGTATATGGACATTCAGTCTGTGAATGTGCTTATCCTCATAATGATGCTGGGAAAAACAGTTATTCTGCTCCAGATTAATAGATAGAAAACTGCTCAATGGAACAACCGCATTGGAACTCTGAAACACTGGAAACAAATCAGATATTCAGAGTTCTTGTGTGCGGATGTCAACACAGGGGGCTGAAGCAATACTTTCACTGCTAATAGCTGCTTCTTTCCGCGTTGGTGTGGCCTGTTGCACTGTCTTCTGTAGGAGAAGGGAACAACGCCCTGTACCCCTGAGGGAGCTGCGCACGTCGCTGCTGTTGGATCTCCTGTCAGAAGCAGCTGTCTTTTTATAGGCCACTGCCTCAGAAGGCGCCTGGCTTCCAAGCATCCTGAAGGTCTCATTAGTGAGGAGCTAGAAGCTGGGCAGTGTGTGGGATGGGGGCTTTTTTATTTATTTTGGTTACAGTCTTGCTTGTGCTGAACAAGGTTTGTTTTTTGATACTGTGGCTGATACATTAGGCCCTTAAAGATTATATTTAGCCTGTGGGATTCTTCAGGCTGCGATCACAGCAGCATAGTGGTTACTGCAATTGTGAAATAACTCTTACCTGCCGATCATTTATATGACTTTAAAAGGTGGTTATCGAATACATTCAGTGCAGTTACAGTGATGTACAGTCACCGTTCGTTCCTCACTAACATGCTTTATTGCCTCCATGCGGGTCCCAGCGCTCAGAGGCTCGAGCCCCTTCCACAAGTTCTGGCAGCTGTAGCTCACCCAGGGCACGCGCATTCCCAAGGCAGTTAAGCGCACATGTAGCTTTACAAACAGAGCGATTCAGTGCACCGCTCCTCATGTGGTTAAGCTATGAATGTGCTTTAAATGCCTTCCCGGATCAGCAGCAAGGCGACACAATGCCCGTGAGAACTTGCCCTTCGCTTGGTTTTCTGTAACTGACCTAAATTTTGGCACCCTCCTGCCTTTACCCCTGTGCCTGTGAGCCACCGATCTCTAACGGGTGAACGCAAAGCGGACGATGGCACCACCTAGGCCTCCCTGTTCCAGGCCTGCGCCCCCTGCGCCGGGGGCAGCTGCCCCGGGGCAGGAGCAGGAGCAGGCGGCAGGGGGGAAGCTGCGCCCCGTCCCCTGCGCTCCTCCAGCACCGGAGCCCCTTCCCGAGGGGCGAGCGGGCGCACACGGGGCCGCAGCCCCCGCCTTTCCCCCCGGCGGCGCCGCCGCGGCCGCTCAAGCGCCTCAACGCGGCGGTACCGGCCGCGCCCGCCAGGGGCCGCTCCGCCCCCCGCGCCCGCCGCGGGGCGCGGCCGCCGCCCGCCGGCGCCCCCCTCCCCTGGGCGCCGCTCCCTCTCGCGGGGCATTGTGGGAGTTGTAGTCCGGCGCGCGGGCTGCCCGCGGGACGGCGGCGCTCGCGGACTCGCCGCCCCAGCATGCCGCGCGGCGGGCGCCCGGCCGTTGCTTTTGAATGCGCTCCCTGCGCTCGGCGCTCGCGGCGCGTCTCGCAGCGGTGCCGCGCGGAGCCCGTCGCTGAGCACCGCGGCGCCGCTCGGGGCACGCAGCGCAGCCCGCGCGGGCGCTGCTGGCGGAGCACGCGCCATGGCCGCCCGCGGGCTGCGGGCGTTTTGAGAGCCGCCGCGCTTCGCGTTCGTCCTTGGTGCCCACCCGCGGTGCCCCGGTCGCCGCCGACATGTCGCTGGCCATGGAGGAGGAGGAGTACGCCAAGCTGGTGATGGAGTCCGAGCCCGAGTGGCTGCGCGGCGAGATCAAGCGGCTCTTCCAGGAGCTGGGCGAGACCACCCGGGAGAAGATCCAGGCGGCGGAGTACGGGCTGGCCGTGCTGGAGGAGAAGCAGCAGCTGAAGCAGCAGTACGAGGAGCTGGAGCTGGAGTACGAGACCATCCGCACCGAGATGGAGCAGCTCAAGGAGGTGAGCGCGGCGGCGGGGCCCGGCCGCAGCCGTGCGGGGCCCGAAGCAGCGGGCACGGCGGGGGCCCTGCCGGTGCCCCGGGCTCCCGCTGCCCCCGGGACGGGGATCCCCGCGCGCTGGAGCCGGCAGCTTTGCCCCGGCAGGCCGCAATCCGGGCGGGAGCCGCAGCGGGAATGGCAGGGGAAGGGCACGGCTTCCATGGGGTCAGGATGCCCCTTCGGACACAAGGGAGCACAGAAGGGGTTCTGCGGCGCCTGCCCTTCTCATGGAGCTGGCTCCAGGAGAAGTCGTGCGCTGGTCTTGGTTGCTGCAGAGCAGCGCCAGCAGAATTACGCAGCTGGCAGAGCTTTGTTCCAGCGCGAGGCCGTGCCTTGCTAAAGGAAAACCCCCATCACAGGTAATATGCCGGCAGCGTAAGCTCTGTCAGGGGAGATGCTGCTTACTAGGTCAATGGATGCAAAAGCCTTTCTTCTGGGAGAGCCTCTCCAGGTCTGGGTTACTGGGAAAGAGCTTCTTTGGGAAGAGCCGATGCACAGGGTGACGCTGACATGCCAGAATATCCCGACTGGTGGTCAGCCATCGTGATGATGGAGTAGCTGATCCCCTGCCATCTCCAGAATAACATGTCCCACTGGAACTTGTTCATCTGCTTGTGCCCATAGCTATTTTGGTGCCTGTTTCCATGCGGGCAAACCCTGTGCTGATTTTTGAGCAGACTGAGGCCTTGCCATGTTGTAAAAGATCTGCCTTGGCTCACGATGCAGATGGGTGCAGATGTAATCGACTGGTGAGAGCTGTGTCTGAGGGGTGGTTGGGCTAGTTCATTTCGCTTCGAAATAGATTTGGAGCTTCATGGTGCCATTCATGCTGAATGCCATTTTCAGGTGGAAATAAACTCTCCTCAAGGGATTTGTAAGATTTCACCTAAGCCTGGAAACCTCCTAGCTTTCTGTATCCTGCATGTGTTCTTGTAAAAGGAGCCTTTCTGCTTTTATTATGTTAAACCAGCATAGCCAAAAGAGGTTAATTATTTGAATTAAATAGGTGTAAATGTGTTAACTAAAGGCAATTTAATTTGATGTACCTGTGTAACTAAAGCCACTTGAAGCTGACTCATAACAATAGAAATATCAGTCAAGGTGTTAGAGGACAGCTTGGAAAGGAGAGAGTCACAGAGTGGGAGCTTAAGGGAAAGAAACATCTGTAAACCCATTTGCTATATGGGATGGGGAAACAACATGTCTCAGGGTGGAGTGACTGGCCCAAACTGGCTGGCAAGTGAGTGCTGAAGTGTGAGAGGAGGCTGCGTCCTGTGGGTGCCGGGCGCTGCGTGCCCCGGGCCCGCGGCGGCTGCTTGGCCTTCACGGGCTTTCTCTTTCAGGTGAGGCCTTTGCTTGAATGCAACCTCTCTTCAGAGGGTTGTAAAAGAGATTTTAAAAATGGAAATGTTAGGATCAGCACTGATTCACTCCTGTTTGCCTTTATTATTCTGAAGGATTTGCTTTGTGTGTGCATGTCCTGTGGTAATGAAGTCAGAAGCTGGGAGGCAGGAAATTCTGGGAACAGCTTGAGGACTCTGCCCTTCAGCCTTCCCAGGGAAAACGCTGCTCCTCTTGCTTGTTTGTGATGCTGTGGATGAATCGGTGCTCGGTTAGATCTGCTAAACCTTTAGCAGGTGTGTGAAGCGTGTTCTCACAGGAATTGATCTTCCTGGCAGTTCATGCAATTCTTGCTTTTCCCAGGCACAACTAGAAGACACAACTTGTATTTTACACACAAGACTTGCCACATGCCAAGCCCCATTTGGAAGGAATTCCACCTTGGGTTACATAGGTTTGTCACGGAATTGGTGGTGGAATATCTGTTTTGAAAAGGGGCATCTCTTGCTGCTTAATCGTGATTACACCCAGGCTTTTAAAGTACAGTTTCAGGTTTTTAACTCTTGCTTTATGCCGAATGCTGTGCAAGGAAATAACCAAGTCCCAAGTCTCCTGTCCTGCTGGCAGCTGTGGTAAATGTGGATTTCCTTAAGTTTGTTTCATGTTATAATGCACCCTCTCTCATGGTCCTGTTCCTACTGGAGGTAGATGGGCTCTGAGTATGGAATCTTTACACTGATAGTTGGTTGTATTGATTGTTTTTTGCAACAAGGGCTTTTCTGCCACAGCTGTTGCAATGTCAAGAGCTTTTTGTCTGATTGCAGGGCACCTGTCCCCAAAAGGCTGTGCCACAATTCCATGTCCTTAAGGCCACAGTTTGGTGGGCAGGCGATGTCCTCAGAGCTGCACCCTGGTTGTAGAGGTATCTCCGTGCAGCTTGCGTTTGCAGTGGGGTCTCCCAAACGGGCCTAAGAGGCCGTCCTGTCCTCGCACTGAGGCTTCACATGGATCTCCCTTCAGGGTCTCTAGGGAACTGTGGGCTCTTGGCTGAGTTTGTCCTTACGTATGGTCACCCAATGACTTGGGGCTTTTATGCTAATCTGTGCTTGGTTTCTCTATTATTTTTGTTTGGAAGAACTGAAGTTTTAAGTATGATCAGTCTCCCCATGTAAATGGTTATCTTCGTCTCACCCTTGCTTTTGTAAAATGAATCCTATTTGTTTGCTAAATATTATTGTCAAAACAGAAACAGTTCTTTTCCTAGTTCAGAGAATAAGTTACTGGCTTTCTTGCAGTCAAATATATCATATTATACATATACATATATTTACATTTCTCTTCTCAAAGTTGAAGAGGTGCCTTTGTAGGCTGTTTTTGACTAGGAAGACATTCTGCAGGCCTCTGTCTGCAGCAGAGCTACCATATAAATTATAGGACTATCTACATGCTTGAATTAGCCCTTCTGTGCTTAAGGGCAGGATATGTAGAATCATCTCCTTGAGCTCTCTCTCA
This sequence comes from Tinamus guttatus, assembly GCF_059628265.1. NCBI lineage: Eukaryota > Metazoa > Chordata > Aves > Tinamiformes > Tinamidae > Tinamus > Tinamus guttatus. Next base: position 78,931 of record NW_028288985.1, on the reverse strand, counting down.
CAAAAGTGGTTGTCTGGGGATTCAATTATTGACTTTCTTGATGATTTTAGAATAATGTGGCTTGCCACGTTAGCTTGAGAAAGGGGTTATCTGCTTTACTTGGGGCTTCTGAGGTGCATTTGAGATGTCAGTTAGATTTATAGGGAGCTGTTAGTTCAGATATGAAACTGGCTGCTGTCCAAAGCTGCTTTCTGATTAGCTGTTCAGGTGGCATAGGTGGTGGTAGACTCATATTATAAATCCCTCTGCAAACATGGGCATGATTATATTATGAATTATTTATTTTTCTACTAATGTAAAAGTATGTAAGAAGACAGTGCCTTCCCTTAAAGCATGTGTCAGTACATCATAGTTAATGCCAAAGCCTTCTTTGTATATGGATTTTAAAGAAAAAAAAAAAAAAGCATTTGAGAAGACAGAGAAAAGAGGTGATAAAAAATAGTTGCTGCTGCTTCCCCCCTTCCTGCCCCCCTTCCTTTTCCATTAACTTTATCTGGACTACAGCTTGTCTCTTTTAATTTCTTTTTCTAACTCTGCTATTTTTTTTTTAATCTTTCACTCAGTGTCTTGAAGTATCCAAGGCACCCGGTTTATAAAACCTGGTGCATAGTGAGAAAGCTTTATAGATAATTGTGTGTCTGGGTGCACGTTGAGCATTTTGTTTTGTTTTGTTTTTGTTTTAAGGGGAAGATACAAAGGAAAAAATGAGAACAAGTCCTTAGGTAACAAAAAATCTTCTTTAATAATAACCATGAAATGCCTGCAAAGAAAGGAACAAGTTGTGTGCAACAGTTAATTGCTCTGTAGGGTGGCAGTGGCTCTTGTTTCTGCTTTATATCTTTGGGGATCCTTATGCATTGATTTTATTCCATGACATTAACTTTATAGAGAATTCCTGGGTAGGTCTTATAAGTTGTCTTTGCAAGAAAAGTTCAGGTGAAAGCTTGGGCAGCATCATTTCTCCTGAGGATGAAGGCGTGCACCCTGTGCAGTGGGGGTGGCAGGAGCCTACACGATAACCCTTGTGGTGTTTATATGAACACAGTGCTGAAAGGGAGTGCACTGGATCTGCGATCACTGACAGAAGTTTTCCTTTGCTTAATTTTCTTACCTATCTATTCAAAAGTTAATTTGCTCTATCGATCCAGAGTGTTTTAACATTTTGACAGTGTACAGCAGAAGTGAAGAGGAAATCATTCCCTTTCCTGTTGGGAAAAGATGTCTACATTATACATAGACATAGAAGCTACCTACTGGAATAGCAGTGAATTTCCTCCCGGGATCTATCTACTTTCAAAGTGTTTTACAAACTGCACTGCTGTGTTGGCACACTCATTTTGCGTAGGAACACAAGGCATGGAGGAGAGAGCTCTGTACAGAGAATAGCCACGAAACAGGTTGGTGGTAGAGAAGGGTTAAATCCTCTGTGCCTGTAGGTTAGTGCTTGCTTGGCCGGGTCTTTCTATTTAATCGCAGTAAATAGTTATGATCAGTAATAATACCTCTAAGGCCTTAGATAGACCTCTGCAAGTTTCTCCTAACAAATATTCAGATATAATATAGATTGCTGGTGGAAGCATGAAGGGAAGAATCTTGATTGCAAGTGAGATTACATCTAACATCCCATGCTCTAAGAGGAAAGGGAAGGGTGTGTAAGAAAATATATATTTAAAAAAAAAAAGTCATGTTGGAACAAACTTATTTCTGGGAATACATATATACATTTGGAATAAATTTGTCATATTGTTTTCTTAAGTTGAGGTCCTGATGCCAACTTTAGATCTAATAATGGAAAAGGCATACATTTCTTTGAACTTGTCTTATAGATTTAATGGCAGCACTGTTCCTTGGGTAGGCTCTTGACAGCTGCCACAACACACGTGGAGGAGAACAGAGCTGTTGACTCTGCTAAATCAGAGACTCAACATGGGTCGGGGAGAGTAAAGTATTCCCCTCTGGAAGGGAAATGGGCGTAATTTGATCAATCAAAATTATTTTACTTTAAGAATACAGCAGCTATTAATTTTGACCTGATTTGATTTCAGTGGTATGTACACTTGCTGCTGTGTTCGGAAAAAATCCTTTTCTTACATATCCTTACTTTGAAGAAAGGAAGGCCTGAAAAATTAATCATTCCAGTTTTTCCTATTGTACTAGAAATAGTAAGAGAGTTCATGAGTGTTACTTGGATTGCCCTTCTAAAAAAATCAGGAGTAATGTGCTTGGAGGGAGGTGATGATTTGGGATTTTTCTTGTGAAATTGCCTGATTTTCATCTTTTATTTTTTTTCTCACAATAAAATTCACTATATGTTATGTATGGAATTTCAGGAGATATTTGGGTGGTTAGTAAGTATCTTTGGGTGCAATTCAGTTATTAGAAAAACAACTTGCAGAGTAGGGTTTTTTTTTTTTTTTTTTTTTAAGTGAGTGCAGTCTCATCTGAGAGCTGTGGCTCTTGGTTTTGAACTTGTGTTTCGTGATGCTTGTTTGTGTCTCTCCCGGCACAAGGGCTGTCTCTGGCCATCGGGCAAGCACTAGAGAGCTTGTTTCCCATTTTCCAGGCTGGCCTGAACCCCAGCTTGCAGGTGCTAGGGCTCTGCAGCAGCAGCAGTGCCGCTGCCGTGTGTTCCTTCCCTGGCCGCGCGGCACGGCTGCGCCTGCCGAGGGGCGCTGGGAACCGCGCCGCGGAGCCCAGCCAAACTGTCCTCGTGGAAAACCAGGTCAGCTCCCTGCCCCTGATTCGGGGCACGGAAGCACCGCGTGTGACTGCAGGTACCACCTTGCAGGAGCTTAGGGCCCTGCAAATAGGGGGTGAGAGGAGCACCTTAAGCTGGTGCCGCTGCTGAGCTTTGCTGCGGAGCCAGCGCCTCAGCAGAGCAGTGTCAGGCTGCGACGTTGGTAGCCTGCGCCGTGTGCGTAGGGGCCCATTGCCTGTGTGCTGGAAGCAGCGATGCTCCATGGACGCAGCAGCCCTGCTGTGCGGCTCGCGGCGGGCTCTGCGCTGGGATGGAGCCTCTCTTGCCAGGCTCTGTCTTGACTCCAGAGCTTTGGCGGCTGAGCCCCGGCCAGAGGAACAGGGGCTGCCTGCTCCTGCGGAGGCATCTCTGCGTGGGTGCAGCGGGGGCCTTCCCGTGGCTGCTTTTGGGGAGGCTTGAAGGAACCGGCAGAGCTGCTGCTGGGCCACACTTCAGCTCCGGCTGTGGCTTCACACCTCGCAAAGCTGCGTGGCCTGCCCCTAAACTGGAGGTGTCCAGCCTGCGCTCACCAGTGCTCCTTGCCTAGGGGCTTTCTTGGGACTGTGCTGCGGCGACTGCTCCACTCATTTCCAGCTACACTTCAAACGTGCTGCTGGCACAAACTCTGTAGTTTCAGGGGCATTAATACCCAATTTATTCATTTGAATTTAGCAATATTTTTCTTCTAATCTGAAAGAAAATTCTACTGATTTGAAAAACCGCCTGTTTTCCTGGGAGGACGGTGCGTGGATGAGAGCAGCAGCGAGCAGGCCCGTGTGCTGCAGCGGAGTTGACAGATTCGCCATTTCCTCTTTCTCTCTACTGTAGCTGGGGTTGTGACTAATCTGTAGCAGTGTGGGGCCATGAGATGACTTCCAGAGGGTGATTCATCCTCCAGGCACTCGTTTCTGCTCTCCCTGCTTTTGGCAGACTGCAGGGAATTGTTTGTTCAGATCTGGTAACCGAGCAACAGAGGAATATAACGTGGGCTTGAAATCCGATCCGCAAAACCTTAGCAGAGGGGAAGTGACATAAATAAACTGCCATCCTATTGAATGTAGGAGCCTCCATTTTTGAGAAAAGCTGAAACTTCAAGTCTAATGGGTGTGAAATTGTGAATTTTTCGTATTTTTTCCCATGCCTCTGGCGCTTTTCTTCCTTTTGCCTTCCATTCCCCCTTCTCCAGTTTTCCCTGCTCCAGCTGAAATTCCTAATGTGCAGCCACACTTGTTACAGGCTGACCCTGTAGGCAGGAGGCGTCAGAAGAGCCCACTAGAGATTGCGAGCTACCTTGTGTATAAACCGAAGTATTTGTCATGGGTGCTCGGGGAGGAGGGAGTTGCGAGTGTCTGGGTGGTCCCTTGCAGGGTTGTGGCTGTGCCTGGCTCTGGGCTCTGTGTCTCTGGGTACTTGCCTAACCTGGACCCAAGCGAAGGTGACGTGCCTGGGGTTGGGCAGTGATGTTTCCATCTGGGCTCTCAAGGAATGAGCTCGCGGGTAGGTTCTGCTTCTAGGCTGAGCAGGGTAGTGACTTAGTGGCTGAATGAGCTTGGAGCGATGGTAGCAGGGAAGCGCAAAGAGCGTGACTTCAAGTGGGCACTAGGGTTATGTGGTGGTTTCCTCTGCCCCGCCTCTCATAGGATGAGTGTTTCTGCTCCCCAGAGGCAGTGAGCAGCAAAAGAAAAGCTCTTGTGGAGTGTACCCCCAGCTTGGGTACGTACTATAAACAGAAAAATTATTTTGCTAAAGCTTACTCCTCTAAATATATTTTCATCTTTGATTTCATTGAAATAATTTAGCAGTGTTCCTGACTTCAACTTTTCTTTGCACAGTTTATGCCAGCCTTTGAGAGCTGTATTGATGTGAGTAAGGGCTTGCAGCTGTGCAAGCAATTCCATTTGGTTCAGGTTGATGTGTTCATAAAGCATTTGCCTGTACCCAGGAAATGGATCAAAACAAATATTCCCAACTGGTAAAAGCTGGTAATCATTTTTAACACAGATCATCTCTTTTGAAGTGAGGAATGGGGTTTGCTTTCTTAGCTGTGTTCTGCGAGAACTTGTTCTTCATTCTTCAGATCTTCTTCCCTCTCCTTTAGGTTTATATTTGTGTATGTAACAGCTCTATCCTCAGTAAGGTTTGACTTGAGACACTTTTTTTTTTTTCCTCTCGTCAAATACCTTTTCCTGCCATGTGACTTTAAAAAAAAAAAACAACAAAAATCCTCTCCAACTCTTATAGCTTCAGTCTTAAATACTTCTTATTGCAAAAGCCTCTGTTTACACATTTGGTAATGGTTTTCATTCTGCCAATCAGCATGACCGAGATCCTCTCCCACATCCTCCAGCTGCAGCAACAGGCAGATTGTTTAAAGAAGAATTTGCATTTTGAGTACAGCAACATATTTAGTGTGACGAAGTGTATAAGAAAATGCTGACCTTTTTCCACCTTCTGTGGCATCAATATCCTAAAGGAGGCTTTGTCCTGGCCCTGTCCTGTAGGAAAATGCACTGGTTTTATCCTTTCTAATGGCACGATGAGCTTTGTGATCTGCAGTGACTGACTGGGGCAGCTTTGGCCAGCCGCGTTCTGCTCTTTCCTAACAACAGGGATGGTTGTTCTGCCCTTTGAATGGCTGCTTGGGTTTCGAGATGAATGAGTCCTGTCATGTAAAAATCGGGCTTATGTGTTCATAATAAGTAAGTCCACTGTGAAAGTGAAATCTTTAGCACACTGTATAGCTACCCTAAATCTGCATTTAAATAGTGTAAATGAGTTAACTTCACGTGCATGAAAACCAGAACATTTTGTTAAATTGGAAAATGCCCTTGCTAAGGAAGGTTAATTCAGCATGGCAGCATGGGTGCATGGGGATCCCTCCCTGATGAAGGGATGGAGAAGACGGGCACAGCCGAGAGCAGCATTGGCCAATGCATTACATTATTTTTAGCCTCGCTTCCTAATTTCTTTCCTTCCATACTTATAGAAATAATTTTCTTTTAAAATCCAAACCTCTGGGATTATTTTTGTGTTATTAATCATTTAATCCATAATCATCTTAAAGCACTTAAGAAATTTTCTCTCTGCTTGTGCCAGGTTATAATGGTGTCTTTCCCCTAGGCATTTTTGTGATCACATCCATTTCAGATGGGTGGGAGCCACTGAAGTGTCAGCTGCAAAGCTCACGTGCGCCAGTGAGCGCAGGTTTGCGCTTTGCTTGTCCTAGCTAATAAACCCCTCTAACTTGTGAGCACTTGGCTGTGGCAGCAACATCCAGGGCTTCAGCAGGAGCGGAGAGCAGTCCGGTGTCAGCGATCCTCACGTGAGCTGTGACAACGTGGACAGGAGAAGAGCCGGAGGGGATGGGGGACGGCGGGAGAGGAGGCTTCAGAAAACACGAAAGGCCTCTTTTCTGCCATGTGCTGGACCGGTGCTGAACACAGAGCCCTGTGCTCTTACTTTCCCAGGAAACCTCTTCTGGAGAGGGGAAACTGCATTTTTAGCCTGCCGTGAAGCTTTCATAGGCAAAACTTGGGCTGTGCGTGCTGAGATATCATTGGGCTGTGCGTGCTGAGATATCACTGGTCTTGAATGTCAAAAAAACAAACAAAAAAATCAGGGATCGTGCCTATAAAAGATCACAACTGCAACTTTAGAGTGAGGATAGAGAAGGGAAAAAATGAGGATTTGGTTGACTTGCTTCCTCTTTGCAACCACAAATGCTAGAAAGTGGCTGAACTCCCACCACGTTTTCCTTCTTTTGGGAAAGAATTCCTTGACTTCAGCAGTTGGGTTTTAAATGCCAAATAACTCAAAACTGTTTCCTGACTATTAGGGATCTTGCATTTGCATGTATTGGGTGCTGAGGGAGCAGCTAAGCTCATACAATTCATGTTTATGCTCTGAAGCCCCTAATGGAAACAAATGGCATGCACAGAATCATGCTCTCAACTCTGTGGCTGCTTTGAATTTAATGGCACTAGGGCTGGGGCTGTCAAAGACCCGTTGTCACAACTCTTCCAAAACAGCACAGAAGGGTAGTCTGTGTCGTGCTGTGGGGCTTACAAAGTGGGAGATTTAATGGGAATGCAGAGAGAGCCTGATATCTCATGTCCAGGATGGCAATGACCTCTTTCGGACAGCAGAATTATGTGCTAGCACTTGCTGGGAATTGTGCCTCCGTGGTGGGGAAGTCCGGGAGAGCCCCTCGGAAACGCTCCTTGTTTGTGCTGCAATCGCAGCTCGTGTTTGGGATTTTTTTTTTTTTTTCCCTTTGGTGGTGGTATTTGTTTGTTTTTTTCCTCTCCTCCTCCCTCCTGTATTTCAAGCGATTACAGACAGGAAATGGGAATGGCTCTTTTGTGAACACAGCTGTTAAAAATCTAAACCAGTGGAAGGGTGCTGAACTCCCCCCTTTGGGGAGATGGCCAAAACCCCTAGGCCGAAACCTGAAGCTCATTTGCTTTTTAGAGCAGCAAACTTAGTTTTAAATTGTTCTTTTGTAATGTTGTGAACAGCAGATTCAACAGCTTCTTTACCATATCGGTTAAGATATTAAGGATGCTTGACTTAATTTGCAAGGGTAAACTGAAAGAAAGATATTTTAGATTTTGTTTTATTGCTGGACTTCATTAAAAATCATTTCTTCAGATTCTTTTTATAGAAATTGAATCCTAATTCTTACTGTATTCACCAAATAGCAAGTACATCCTGAAATTTCAGAAACTTATTTTCAAAGTGAAACTTACAGTATTTATGCAATTTTAAATTCAATTCCCTTAAATACAGTCCTATATCATGCTCTCACATTTGTGGTACAGTGCAGGCAATTAAATACTGAGTGAATGGACTTGGCTCATTTCATGTGACCTTGGAAAAAATGCATTAAGAAATCTCTTTGAATACGTCAAATCTAATAATGGAAAACAGTTTTCCTCATGACACAAAACCAGCACAATATAGATTTTTGAATTACACTGAAACCTAGTAAAGTGTAAGTGTATATTGAATATCTTGCAGCAGGAGGCGGCAGCTTTTATTTTGTTCCTTATTTTCTTTATTACGTATGCACATATCTAGCTAACTCTCGCATTAAGAGAAGACCTAAAAAGTTTCTCTCGGTATGCTACTTTTTAAAGAATGTATTAATGTAAATGCCTTTTGAAAGGCATTTATGGTCTTTAAAGATTTTTTTTTTTAATATAAAATGAAAGAATGTAAATTGTGTTTTCTTGTATGATTTTTTTGGGAATCAGATCTTGGAAGCTCCCAATTGAATGGGGAAGAAGGGAGCAAAAACAAGATATTGGGAAGGGACTGAGTTTTTAACCTTACATTCTTGCTTATGCAGAGCTTCATCAAAACATCCCAAGTAGAAGTCACCTTCTTTCCATGGTTCCGGCGGGGAACATTTCAACCTTGCATGGTACCTTTCACTATTTTCCTCTTCTGAAGCTTCGAAAAGGATGTTCATGTGGTGCTCTTTTCTGCTCACTCCCTAAACGTTAATGGAGGGTTTTATTGGATCTGTCCATGGATTTTTGGAGGCATCTTTTCCAGCAGCGCGCTGGGTGGTTCTGGAGCCTCTCCGTGCTTCGCGTTGCGTAAAGGTTTTGCTCTTCAACTCAGAGCATCTCGTGTGATTCCACTCGCTGCATTCAGACTCCTAGCTGAGTAAGTGTCCTTTGGGTAATCAGGTTCTGCCTTGCAATTTCTTCCCCTTCTTAAGATAAAAGAAGGTCCACCCCCCTGCACACACTTTCCTGCCTGACCCTGTGGTGTAAGGTTTTCTACTCACGTTATAGTCTTAATGGACTTGAAGGGGAAAGGAAACCTCCAAGGTGTGGAGGTCATGGAAGCTGGATCATGTGTTGGGACCCTGACTCATCTGAGCCCCTTCCTGGCAAGGAGAAACTGCAGCAGCTTCGCGCAGCCAACCTGGGCCAACTCCACCCCCTCTGGTTCTTTTGGGGTCATATGTTCCTTTCTAAACCCCTGAGGGTTTAGTGTTGTTGATTGTGAAATAACCAAAGCTGGAGAGCAGAGTACTTTACATAACTTTTATAAGCTGCTTTGGGTTTTTTTTTTGCCTTTTCATAACAAAATTTTCCTTTGTTTGGATTGTTAGAGTTTTAGGTTCTCCTCAGTTCTTAGCTCTGTTCTGTGCATAGCCTTGTGGTGTTGGAACCTTCTCTAGCGTTCCAAAATCCTGACTCATTTGTGTAAAACTCATCGGGCAAAAAACAAGGAGAGATTTAATTTTAAGTGTCATGAAATACTGAAAACAAGAGGGCGAGACATTTTATTCTACAAGTTAAAGCTAATTTTTTTATTTGAGAGCCTTCAAGAGTGAAGACTTAGAGTAAAATAATACTTACCTTAAATTTAAGATTAGTGTTTAGCACTCTATTCCAGCCCGTTGTATTTTTCTCGAGATGCTAGCAGTTACCATGGCTAACTGTTCTTTGTGTGAGCGGATCTTGGTTTGTATTGCAGGTGTACATACAATAACTGTGAAATTGCAGTTTCTGTGTTTGCTGTATTATAGCAGTGCCACATGGACAAGGACGCCAAGTCTTGGACTGGATGACTACGTCTCAAGCAGAGCTAGCAGGGAAGCAGTGCTGTCCTTTCCAAGGATAAGGCACGTCTAGACCATGTAGTAGCCTTGCAGTCTCCGCTGGCTTTAAATACAGGCAACATCAAATAAGAGCTACCTCTGCAAGCCAGCTGAGCTCCTCAGTGGTGAGGAATGGATGGTGATCACAGAGCAGAATCAAGTGCTTGATGCTCTGGTGCTCTTCCTTGATGAAATGCTGTTTTTTCCTGAGAGAAATAGGCTGTGGGGCAAGAGGGGGTGTCCCGCTCTTCCCTGCGGGCAGCTGAACGTGGCAGAGCGAACGCGCTCTGCGCGTGGCACCCGCTGCAGCGGGACGAGGGCTCCGCAGAGGCACCGTCACGTAAACTGCGTGGCAGGAACTTGCATGTGTGTCTGCTGGGCAGTTCTTGGATGGCCTGTGAGGGTTTGGAGTGTCACGCTTGGCACTTCCCACCTGCACTCTTACTGGCTTCATTTCAGCCACCTTTGAATGCCACAAACTGCAGTTATTCCTGGAGGTTTTATTTCAAGTGTCGGTAGTGCCTTTTTGTGTTTGTGACTGCTGTCTGTGCTCTCTACAGCAGCACCAATTCAGAAGCTATTTTGAGGTAGGCTGCAGCCAAAATATCCAGAGTAATCCTTGGGAAAGGAGACTGCTTGCGCTTCACTGGCTGAATTGTACCTGCAATTGGGGTGTTTTCAAAAGGAGTGGAGGGGAGTTGAGTTTTCCTTCTGTTTGTTTTACAAAAACAAACCTAAAACTGTTCATATTTGACTTGGTTTGGAGATCCCTCAGTAGCCATAGGTTTAAGAGCATGTATTTCAAGTGAGTTGAAATGATTTCATCAGTGGAGTTGTTTGGCTTCAGCCTCTGTTTTATTTATATTGCTACAGAGCAGTCTATAAAAACTAAAGACACGTATGTAATTAACCACAAAATCAATACATGATGTATAAATTGTTTCCTTATTATCTTTTCTTTGCTTAAAGAGGTCGTGGAAGTTCCAGCTTTGGAGATGGTCCAGCGCAGAGGATGTCCTGAGCAGCTCCTGTGGGTACCCTGCCCTGAGCAGGGTGCCTGGGCTAGGCTGGTCCTCAGGTCCCGTCCAAGGCCAGCGACTGCTGTGCTGCTGCTGCACGCTGTGCTTGAGGATCTGCCCTGGCTTAGGACGCAGTTCTCAGGGCTGAACTCTTCCTTTCAGGATTTTTCCCGCCCTCTATTTTTAGACAGTGAATACTTGCTGGAGGATTAAGTAGCTGAGTCTAGATTTAAGCAAATGGAGTATGTGAGATATGTTAGTTGTTTGACTGGATTTCAAGAGGGCCAGTGGTATGCAGACTGCTGTGACTTCTAGCCTTACCTCTTAGGAAAGGAATGCAGAGATGGGTCTGCATTTATCAGAAGTGTCTGGCCTTTGGCAGGCTCTGCTTTATTCCTGCAGTTGGGTTTTGCAGGGGTTCTAGTAACCATTTTTATTTTCATGTAATTTGAAGCTCCCTGCCCTACCCCTGTGTGCACTATTTTACCCTTTCTCCTTGCAGACTGCTATTTGACTCCTAGAGCAGTGTCATGACAATTCTGCTTGCCCCCCGTGGGGGTTGCTGGCCCCTCTGGGGTTCTGCAGTCCCAGATACCCCGTTGTGCTGCTGCAGTCCAGGGTTAATTCCGACTCGGGTGAGCCGTGATTCTCCGGCTGGGTCAGCAGGCATGGCTGGGGGGGACGTAGTCTGGCACTGCCTGTGGTCAGGAGAAGCAGCTGGAAGAATGGAACTTACTTTGCAAGTGCTTCTCTCTGAATTCTCAGAGGGATTTTTAGGAAACTGAGGTGGTCTCTGAGGGCTGGGATACAGCCTGGCTGTATCCAGGCTGCTGGAATAGACGATTGAAGGCAGGGCTGGACTGGAAGCTTGGAGGAAATCCCTCCCGTTGAAATGTTTCATTCATTATTGCCCCAGGGACACATGTTGGGCAACAGACAAGATCATGGTTTTATAGTCAGCACCATGTCTGAGGAACCCACTGACCCCTACTAATCAATCAATTTTATCTATGGAATGAAGCAAGGGAGAAACATCTCTATTTAAAACCTGTGTTGCATACTGAGCTTGCTTGGCATATATCTGTCTCCTGAATCAAGTATCAGGAACACAACAAGAAATTCAGTAGTTTATGTTACTAATATCTGCAGGTACATGTGCTTTGAATAAAAATTGGGTTTTTGTAGTGAGTTGTTCTGACTTAGCCTGTGTGGCCAAATGCCTAAAATATAAACGAGTTCTTGGGGCTAAAGCAAATGGACCTTTTTGGCGTGACACAAAGCCTGTTAACATCAAAATTGCTCTGCTGTTCCCCGTGACCTTCCCATTGTTGTGCAGTGTAGGGAGCATAGCAGGGCTTTCATTCCGCTGCCAGCCCTGCGCGGGTCGGGCTGCAGCTGGGCCATGTCGTAGAATTCTGCTCATCTAGGGAGGCTTTCAGTGCCCGCAGAGCCCTGCCAGGCTGGTGCTGGGCTCTAAGGCTGCTGGCTCTGCGAGCTGTGAGAACTGGTCTCAAAGGGAGGTTATTGACCCTGTGCTCTACTGAGACGCCTCTTTGTCCGTGGCGATGCGGATATGCGTCTCTTCAAATGGCTCCTGTCCTGTATGAACTCACAGTGGGCTTTAAATAGTATTAAGGTTGACATTGTATTGTGCTTCACAAGGAATGCATTTTCTCATTTTATTTTCATTGCTCTCTCCTACAGAAAGGTCATCTCCATTGAATGTGATGAATGCTGGAAGTATTTCTCCTGTCCTGGGTTCCTGTATTTGATGCGTGGTACTGTGTGGAGTTAGTCCTGCATTAGCTTTGTGTCCCTGCACCTAACACTAAGTTTTGTAAGAACGTGGCCTTACTCATCAGTAGACATTGATATACAAGGGAACAGAGCCATGGTGAGATATCAAAGTGATCCAGGTTGGATTTATTTTTCTACTGAGTCCTGATTAAATGAGACTGAAGTCAAGTTTTCACTTGGAAAAGATAGTCAGAGATACAAAGAGTAGGCAAAGACTCGGTGTCTGAGTGAAATTGATGCTGCCCTTGGAACTGACTTTGGATGTAAAATGTCCCATTGTAAACACAACTCATCCAATTGAGTTTGCTAATCTAGTGTTCTACAATTGGGAAAAGCTATAGTTTGTCTTATTCCTTTTTATTCCTTTTTTTTTTTAATTTCTGTAACTTTGAAGTCTTCGTGTGGTATTGTTTTTCAAGTAACCCAAAATATTTCAAACTAGTATACGCTTCCTTGCTGAAACATAAGCGTGGTCATCCATTTTCTCCTATGGCTTCTGCTACAGCTGCAAATAGGTCAAAAACGATGCGCTAGTGTGAGTTAGGAGCGGCACTAAAGGTGCAGTTCCAGCCCAGCGGCGAGTTGAAAACCGCCCTGCTCCTTGCCCGAGCGAGGGTTTTTCCTCCTTGTGTGTAACGCCCAGGCTGAGGCTCGCGTCTCTGTGCGCTGCCGGCCAGCTGCGCTCGGCCAGCGTGGGCCTCCTCAGGACTCCTGTGGCGGGGCTGCTGCAGGCCGGGCCTTTTCATCCTCACGGGCCGTGATTCTGATAGCAGCACTTTGCTTGGGCCAAAACGTGGCAAGCTGTTAGTGCCCGGCAAAGCCCGGGGGAGCTGGCGGCGGCAGCGTGCGGCGGACGGCGCGCGCGCCGGCGGGTCTGGGCTCCGCGCTCTCGCTGCTTCTGTGTAGCTGCTGCTGCTTGTGGGCAGATTTGCTGGATAAAGGCTTTTCATTGCTGCCTATATCTGCCAGCTCCTATTGCAATTAAAGGGTAATCTTTTCTAAATGGTGCTAAATTAAGGCTAAATCCCTCCCTCATGCCACATAAGAGGATGAATCCCCGGTTTTCTAAAAACAGCTTATTGTTTGGGACAGTGTCCAGCCTGGTGGAACAACAACGGTCTGGGCAGCGCGTTTGCCGAGGGAGCTCGCCAGCTTTTTGCTCTGTCTCTGCATAGATCCTACGCAAAATCCCCTACGGTGGCAGCGAGGTGAATGAATTAATTGCAATTTGTTCACATTGCTTCTGGTTGGAGACTTGGGAACTGATAGTGCTCTGTGAAGTGCATGATCCCATGGGATCAGTGGGAGGTGGGGTGTTTCCGAGCCCCTTTTCCTGGGGTGCTGTGCCCAGGGCCACGCAGACGTGTGGAGACCACAACAGTCCTCCTGGTAGCATGTCATTTTGTTGGCTGCTTTGGTAGTGCTTGCTTATTTATTTATTGCTCGGTTTTGTTTCCTGTTTATTTTTTAAATCGAGACAGCCGCATAAAATGACTGTTTAAATTGTTCTCATCTGACAATATAAATCAGTAAGGAGAGGGGTTAACTTTTGACCTCTCTTTTGAGACTGTTGACCTGGATTAATAAACATGATAGTCAATTAATTTGACACCAAGAGAACAGCCTTTTAATTGGTGACCTCTTAATAGCAGGTTACTATGCCTTGTAGGTTATTATTTAGGTGAAATAGGCAGTCAGAAGATTGTGAATGAATGTGTGTATACCTAGAGATTCTGAAGTAAGCAAATGCAGCTGAGCAGTAAGGCAGGGGGGTGGGAAGACACCAAATATGGGGGCACAAATTGGTGCCCAAATCACCACTGAACATGGTATTGTACAACCTACCTGGAAGTTTACTTTTATTTCATATTAATACAGCAAAACTCCTTTGGGAATAATTCATTCCAGGGAATGGAATGATACCAGTGATGATACCAGTAATGGCAGCCGAAACTCCTGGCTAGATGCGTAAATGTCTGTAATACTGCTGCAAATACCAGGCTTGTTTGGGGCCTTTCTTAGGGTGCACTTGAGCTCCAGGGCCAGGCGGCTCCCTAAATAACCTGCTCTCACCAAAATGTGAGACCTGGTCCTTGCTGGATGCTGGCAGATGGCTTCAAAGGTGTAACTCTAGTGGGACAACTGACCTCGGGCAGTGCAGCCTCTGTAGAGGTGTTTTGGAGGGTCATTCACAGCTATGAAATCTGCATTCTGTTCTTATTAAGCTCAGAGCTGATAGGGAGCTACCTCCATGGTAAGTATTCAGAGTGCAATTTGCACCTCCGTTAGCAGGCTGCAGCTGGAGCTGTGTTAAAAAATCTTTTAGGGTTTTTATCCCCTAAAATCCTCTGTGTTTAAAAACAAAATCACCCAGCTGAAGAGCTGGTGAAGCTCTTCAGCCTCTGCATCAGTCCCCTGCAGCAGTTAAAAATCCAAGTCCCCTCACACATCCAGAATAGAAAACAAAGTTTCCTGTATGCAATTTTTGAGTTGATAACGACATTTGTTTCCTTTTAATGGGTATAAAAGTCTGTGAGAGCCTCCACTGCCTGGAATGTAAACAGGGCCCCGTGCTTCCTGCAGCTCTGTGCTGGCCGCGGCGCGGAGGAAGCCGGCAGCCTCCTGCCCTGCTGCACTCGGGCTGCCGTGAGCTCATGAGCGCCAGAAAAGAGAACTAGATTCACTCACAGGAAGGAGAGAGCTTCCTCTCTTGCTTCAAAACAATATGTTAATCTTCAGTTGATTAATACTGGTCAAAAAGAGATAGCCTGAACTTCATCTTCTCTCTCTCTCTCTCTCTCCCCCCCCCCCCCCTTTTTTTTTTTTTAAATTGGGCATTTGTGTACATGGTTTTGTTTTGTGTATGGGGGTTATTATTTTTTTAATAACCCATTTAGTGTGTGCTATTTAAGTTTATGATTGAGTATATTATCTTGGCAATGTGTACTTTCTGCCATGCAAACCAGTTTCATACGGTTCTAAAATGCAGATATAAAATCATACCAAATCTGCCTAAATTTGTCTAGGCCAAATGCTGCCTACCAAAATTTACAATTGGAAACAATTACCTGTGGCGCCAGGCAGCAAAAGCAAGATTCTTATCTCCCAAAATGATGAAGAACATGTAATTATTTTCAAATTAGTTTGGGGGGGAGGAGGGGAGGAGGGAGAGAGAATCAGTTCATTAATTCTCCATCTCAATACTTAGAAATTACTTCTTCATGAAATACAAGATTTTCTGACGTAGCTGGTGAAATACATCTGCATGCAATTATTTTAGGAGCTCCAACTATGTTCTGCTTTTAAAGGCTCCAAAATTGAGACTTAATTTACTTTCTGTTATTTCTGAATGTCTGGAGCTTTGGAATAAAGTAATAACCTGCACTATTCAGCTTGCCCTGTCTTCTGTGACCTCAGACGTGTTGCTAAAGCTTGAGCTGCGCATTTCCTCTGCAATCTTTGTTTGTTTTTCAGTTTCTTTTGAGGTGCTTCCCAGGTCAGCCAGCAATTTAAAGTCAATTTGAGTTCTCTCTATTCTTAACAATATTTTTCTTTACCCCAAAAAAGCCCTTGGCATTACTGAAAATAGTCATTAGGCTCCTGTCCTGTTCAGTCTTTTGTTTAAAATACTTTGGGTCTCTCTTCAGTAGCCTGTTACAGAGAACAGCTAAACTGCAATCTGAAGATCAGCTTTTCCTTGGCTCTTTGCTCACTTGTTGTTTAATCACAGACAAGAATGTGCTGCTGCGGCTTTTCTGAAGGTTTTTGGGTTGTGTGGTGGGTTTTTTGTTGCCTTTTTTTTTTTTTGGCTTGTTTTGTTTTTGTGACACTTCAACTGAAGTCTTGTGAAATGGATGCTAGACCATGTATACAGATCATCCGTAGACTTCTCAAGATACTTCCATGTTTGAGCTGAGAAGCTTGTCTGTATGAAAATGATGCATTTTTAGTTTGCTCCTTTGGAGTCTCGAAACGCAGGAAGAGGTTTTCAATGAAAGGGGGAAGGGAAGTATCTAAATAAACTAATTTTGCAACGCAACTTGGTGCAGGTACTTCCTAACTCTTGCTTGTCTGAGAAGCTGGTCAGTTAGTTGTTTTACAGAATGGGATCTGTTTTTTCTCATCAGTTTTAATTACAGTGGCCAGTGCAGCCAGAGATGATGATTTCCAGCTGATGTGCCAGGAGTTGTTCTGCTCTCTGTGTTTCTGGGGCCGTTAGTGAGGGAGATGGGCCTGCCAGGGAGGAGCAGCGTGGGAAGCTCCTGCCAGCATTCACGTGGCTCTGCTCCCGTGGACATGTACTGGGTGGCCTCTGTCATGGCTTTCCTAGGCGTTGTTTTAATATCGCTTCTCCCTGTTTATATGCTAGTCTGTCATTGCCTTTTTTCTGCTCACTGATGGAGGCTTAAACTGCAGGACTGACACTGAAGGGCTCCTGCTTTGATGGTTGCCAGCAGACTGCTGTTGGTGAGATGATTCCTGCTGTAATTATTCTTCGTGACTAGGAATCCACTACCTGCTGGTGAGTTCCTTCTGCCTTTCGTGCTTGCCGCGTCTGTCTGCAGGGTGTTTTTGCGTGCTGAGCTCTCTAGCTGGCGGCGTTCTTCATTGCTCACCCCTGTTGCTCTTCTTCCTCTGACCTGCTTCTGTTCTCAGCAGCCTTGTGCCCTTCCAGCGCAGGTGGAATGCACAGGATGCGCTAGGACATTGGAGCTTCTTGTTCATCCGTTTGGATCCATGCCCCTGGGCTGCGCTGGCAGGAGGAAGCAGCACGGGAGCAGGAGGCCGCGCGGAGGCCGCGGAGCCCCGGCCTGCGGCCGGCGGGCCCTGGTGGGGACGTTTGTGCGGGGCCGCGGTGAGCGCCTCGCCTTGTCCGGCCCTGCTTGCGCGCCTTTGTGCCCGCAGTGTGACATGTTTTATGGGTTAGATTTAAGCCATGAGAAAGCAAGCCCTGGGCATTAGGGATAATAGTTACATTGGAAATTCATAGGACTTTTCTTTTCCCCCGCATTAAATTTAGAACTAAGGAAAGAAAAATGAGTCAGCTGAAGAGGCTTCAATAATCTGTAAAGTGAAGTGATTTGAGGTTCTTAAAATCTTCCTTAAATCAGAACTCTGCATTTTAAAAGCAAGGGCCTTGCAGGGCTAGAGGAGTGCCAAGCAGCACAGAATCGATGCTTTAATGAGGATCTGTAATTTATAGCATCAGGACCTCTGTCTTCACAGCCCATGAGCTGTAACTTTCTGTAACTAAAAGCAACACATGAAGCTTATTAAAATCAGTAAGAGCTGAGGATGCAGACTGTCCTGATTAAACTTAAAAATGGAGAAAACTACTGACCATGGAAAAACTAATATCTGCAATGAGAGGGACTTCCCCGGAGTCTTGAAGTCTTGAAGAACCCAGCAATGGTTCAGTGAAGCAGCTGGAAATCAGCCATTTCATATTTACAAGTCCGGAAGCGATTTTGAATGTACAGACTGCTCATTTCTATCTGTGCTATGAACAGGATCTAGCTGTGTTTAGTAAAACCAGTGAGGAAGGCTCTGTATCTGTTCTGATGTCTAAATCTTTAGTGTCTTCCCCTTATGCTGCTTTAAGTGAAAGCAGGGCTTAAGCCTGGTGCATAACGACTGAGATGATAAAGGAAAAAGGGAATACTTTGTTTTAAAGATGTATTTTTAAGCCAGGAATTATGGCAGGAGTTGGCAAGGAGGGTATTTGTCAATAGTTAACCTCTACGGACCTTAAATTGCTCTGTGAAATTGTGGAGTTGCTCAGTAAGCAGGGGGAAAATGCCCTTCTCTTGCCGTGGTGCAGTTAGTTAATGTGTGGCCTCAGTGTTCCTTAGGCATCTGCAAAGAGTAAAGACAGACTATCCACGCTTTAAAAAACAAAACAAAAAAACAAACTGAGGTTTTATTAAGGAAAGTCAGGGAGGTGACCATTATTGATGCCTTTTTGTTCCGGCCTCATGCTGCGTTCTGTACTTGCCTTTTGGTGACATTGCATGCCAGGGACCAGATCCTTATGGCAGGGAAATAACAGGATGGCTTGTATGTAATGTTGATTCTATTAATATAATAGAAATCTCTTAGTGTTACCTACACAATTCTTTAAAATTTTGCAGAATTGCTCTTGCTTGTGATTCAAGACTGTTGTAATTCAAGAAACTGATGTTAGGGTAGGTTAGTCCAGTGTTAGGAGGCTGGATAGTTTGTGGTTCCCTGTGTGACAGTGAGAGTTGTGTAACCTCCTGTTAGTGCCAGCTCAAGAGATGTTTATCACAGACCTCCCTTGGAAGCCTGAGATCTGTGCACAAGCTCGATGAGCACCTGAGAACAAGTCCTTGCTTGGTTCACAGCATCTGGAAAGGCAGTAAATGCTTCTATGGAAGTAAAGAAAATGATGTGCAATGGTAACATGGTAAAATTTGTGTTGTGGAATAAGCATTTACTTTTAGATATGCCAGGAATGGCCTAGTGGCATAAAAGGCAAACGGGAATCTCTCCCTTCATGGTAGAGTTGGTTCCTAACTGATAAAATGAGCTGCCACTGAAGGAGTCTGTG
Source organism: Tinamus guttatus (assembly GCF_059628265.1). Lineage (NCBI taxonomy): Eukaryota > Metazoa > Chordata > Aves > Tinamiformes > Tinamidae > Tinamus > Tinamus guttatus. The sequence continues at coordinate 60,188 of NW_028288985.1, read as the reverse complement.
TTAGAGGTGGCAGCGCAGCCCCCAGAACCGTCCAGTCTGGGCTTTGGAAACAGGGTGTGCTTGCAAAATGGAAAATGAGGAGGAATGCACTCAAATCATGAGAAATATGGCAAGTATTTAGCTATTTGAAGAGGTGTTTGCTTTGCTGCTAATGAGTAACGTCAGTGGATGGGGTTTAGGAGCCGTCAGATGGGCACAGAGAAGTGCCCTGTCCTGGGATAGCTGGGCCTGGCGCAGTCTGCCTGGCTGCCGGGGCAGCTGTTCGCAGTAGGTTAGGGTGTTAGTGTCAGATACATGGTTCTCCAGCAGGCCGTGACTTTGCAGGGCTCTTCGTGCTGTTCATTTGAGCCAAGCCTCGTGCTCGCTTTGCCTGCCCGTGAGCGCCGTGGTGCTGGTCTCTGCTGGCGGGCTCAGCTGCTCAGCAGGCAGTGCCGGCCGCGCGAGAGCCCCGCGGCTTCCTCGCGCTCGCGCTTGCTGCGGGGAGGAGGCGGCGCTGAAGCCGGCGCTTCCTCCTCTTGCTCATTTCCGAGTAAGGCACCGGGGCTGCCTTTTCTTCTGTATCTTGCAGTTCCCCCTTCCTTAAAGCTTCTCCTTTCTCCAGAAAGCACCTCTTGGAGATGTGCTGAGTGCAACACTTGTACCGCCTCCCCTTTTACTGTGGAGGAAGCCTGGCGTGGAGCCCTCTGTGCGGGTGCCGTCCCCGGGAGCCAGGCAGTTGAGCGTGGCAGCGAGTCCCGAGAGCTCTGCGGAGCAGAGCCTGGTGCTGCCTGCGCTGAGCGGCGCAGCAGGGCCGAGCCGTGTGCGGGGCCCTCCGCGTGCCTGTCCGTCTGGAGGCTGCGTCAGGAGGAGGAGGAGGTGCTTCCTCCCCCCTTCTTGCTTTAAACAAAGCCCCACGTCTGTGCCGTGGTCTTGTCTTTTAAACACTGCAACCAGGAGAGACAGTACGGCGGTAATGACCAGATAGCTGTACTCCAGTGCGCAGTCTGGGTGTAGGCTGCAAGAAGAAAAAAAAAAAAAAAAAGAGAGAGAGAGGTAAATGGCTAGCTGGGCTGTCAGGATTGTGTTTATGCAACTGCCTTTCTGACTCCTTGTGCATGAGGGTTTGTTCGCTGTTCACCAAGACATCTATTCCCACACACTAGAGGAAGCCACTGGCCTGTTCAACAAGCAGCGAGGTAGTGATCTTCACACTGAACATGTTTTGCAGGATGCAATTTGCTGCCTCTTGTTTTCTGGGTGGGTGGTGGCTCCTCAGCGGGCGGGGACTATCTTGGTCAGGAAGATTCCTCATGCAATGAGATGCTGGTTCCCATCAGCTGTTGCATTTAAAAAAAAAAAAAAAAAAAAAAAAAAAAAAAGCCTGGGATGAGTGGTGCTGCAGAACTGCATGCTCGTGCAGAACTTAGCTGTATAGATAAAGATCATATATCCGGAGTAAAGCCTTCCACAGCGCACTGAGCCTTCATCCTCAAGAGAAGGGAGGGGGCCTTTTCATGCTGAATTTGGTGTTGGTGGGTGGTCCTTTTATTACCTAGAATTAACAAGTGAGTGGAAGCCACATCTTCTCATCTCAAAATGCTCAGACTTGCTGCCTGGTTAAAACAATAGTCCTCTCAGTTCTCTAATTGCAAGTGCTGGGCTGGGACGGAGAGGGTGAGCGAGAGGTCAAGTCTAATTTCTCAGGCTGGCTGAGAACAGTACCCCTGTAGCAGACTTAAATTCTTAGCCGACCATGTAATACCCTGCAATTAAACACTGGTTGCATAAGTGGGTTGGGTTCGTTCTTCATAACCGATCCTTCCAGTGTGAGAATGAGGTGGTGTTGTATCTACTCATCTATTTTTACACTAATGCTATTGAAAAATTCCTAATATTTCTGCAGGATCTTACAGTTGTTAAGTTAATCCTCCGTGTTGATGGGCATTCTGCAGGCTTTATGGGAGTATGTCAGGAATGTGGGCTCCCGAGGGTCTGCAACGCCCCGCCGTTTCCTCACCTCCGTCTGGCAGGTGGCAGCCGCGCAGCGAGCTGGGTTGCAGCCTGTGCTCCTGCGTCGCTCTGCTGGGCCTCATTGCGTACTGGGGTATGGACTCTGCCAACCCGAACCCACAGCATTTTATACAATGAGCGTCTGAGAGAGCTGCAGGGCTGGGATCCATTTCCCAGAGTACGTGCGAAGCTTCTCCATTGCATCCCACCTCAGAGGATGAGGCGGGTGACCCGTGTGTGGTGGTCAGGTGCTGTGGGAAACGGAGCCTTGTTGCTAAAGGCATCATTATCTCCCCGTAGGTACCGGATCAAAGGGGAGCTGGTGTTTTTGACTCGGTCCTTGCTCACTTGGATCCAGTGTTGTGCTAGGTCCTGGGGTTATTTGAGTGTGGGAGAAAGAGCCTGTTCCCAAACTTGGGGGAACTGTAAGGGCTTTGGCATGGTGAGAAGCGAACAAGGTGGGGAGGTCCCCAGTCTGTCCCAGTGCCCGTGCAGCGGCTGGCACCGGTCGGGTGCCTGGGGAGACCGGCCTGTGCGCTGGGGACTGGGCTGCTGAGGGGGTCCCAGTCCAACCTGCCCCCAGCAAGGCCACACAGGCTCTTGCTGCATGTGCCACGTATTGCAGTTGGGCTGCTGGCAGATGCTCAAATAATAATTTGGAGAAAAAAAAAAGTACTATTTTGTTTTGTGGGGGTGTGGGGTAGGAATTATATTATTCTGTTTTAGAGGACCTAATATGCATTTACTTGCTTTGTCAGCCAAAGGTAATTCCTCCCAGCTTTCAAGGTTAAATACAGCCACATTTAGGACCAAGGCCTCATTTGATTGATTTTTTTTTCTTTTTTCTTCCTTTCCCTTCCTTTTGGTCTCCTTGCAGAAGCTGTATAGCGCTAGCAAAAAGGCCTGCCTGGCTCTGTGGGAGTAGCGGCATTTCAGGATGCACAAGGCATGCGTGAGGAGGGAGGAATTGTTGGGGTTAGTGGCACTGGATGTGAGTATGGACCCATCTTGGTGTGCAGTTGTGCTTGTAGACCGGAGGTGAGGAGAGAAGGGATGCAGTGCTGCAAGCAGTGCTGCCTCCATGGGCTCTTGCTTATTCTCCAGGCACCTGCAGGTCAGGTGCTGGCTGAGCAGCAACTGGTATCTGTGTGTTAAGTAGCGCTCGGAGGAAGGGACAAAACCTTTCAGAACTTGGTTTTAGTAGCAAGTACTGATGAGATGTTTGTCCGGAGTTCTTTACTCCGGTGTGCTTGCAGAAGAGCACGAGTCTCAGAACAGAACAAGATCTCCCAAGTGCACTCACCCCTTGATTCACACATGGGAGAAGGTGACGACTTAACTGCGTGTTTAATAGGCTCAAAGTGACATTGTGTGCTGTACAAATAAACTCTTCCATAAAATTTAAGAGATGTTTAAAAATCAACAATGGATTATCAAAATTTTTCTGATGGGATAATCCATGTGTTCGAATGGTGAATGTTTTAGGGTTTTTCTGTTTGATTTTACTGGTGATGGAGAGAACACGGCTTCTCTCCCGTCCCACCAGCCCTCTCTGTTGTCATGAGAAAATGTCGGCGCTTCCTCGTACAGGGAGTACTGAACCCTCTGAGCACCTGAGGTCTTTGCTTTTAGAGCGCGTTTTGAATGTGCTTTGGTAGCTGGTGAAGAGCAAAGGCCTCCCTTTGTACTTAAGGACGGAGGTCTGTAGTCTTGTCTTGCTTCACCCTAATGTTCAGTAGCGCTGACTGCCCTGATCTCCGTCCGTGGCAGCATCCCCCCTGGCTCTGCGGCCCGGCCTCAGCCGCGCTCCCTCAGCGGGTGTCCGCAGGCAGCAGGCGAGGCCGGTAGCTCCGGGATCGGCTCTGCAGGGCGCAGAGGAGCCCGGGACAGGGCGCTGAGTGCGCTGCCGCGCAGGCGAGCCGCGCCGGGCGCCCTCCCGTAACGGGGACCTTCTGTGCAGACGTTGCTGCTGCTGCTCCCTTCCCACCCCAGCATATGCTCCTTTTGCACCTTTTAAGGAAAGCACACATGTACATGCGCCAAAAATCCCCCACCTTGTCATTTAAGCTCAGCAAAATGCACTTGGGGCCTTCTAATTTTCCTTCCTCCCTGCATTATTATTTTCTTTCTTTCTTTCTTTCTTTGTAAAGCAGGCCAGGTGGCTGCCCCGTTCGGTCACTGGACACAACCAAAGCCACCCTTGGGTGGCTGCTCAGCTCCCGGGCGAGCTTGAGCCTCCGGTGCACACGGTGCCTCCCCAGGACAGGACCAGTGGCCGTGGCAGCAGTTGCTGCTGTCACTGTCCCTGGGACAGGACAGTGGGGGGACCCTCTCAGGAGGGCCGTTGAGGAAATGTTCCTCAGGGTCAGTAAACGTGTTCAGGTGCTGGTGGCTGTGAGTGACAGAGGCGGTGTCTGGGAGCACACGAATGCTGCTCTGTGGCGCCAGCTGCGTAACGAGCTGGCAGTTAGCAGAGCATCGCGGGGCAGGCGAGTCCCTCCCTGGCTGCAGGACGGGAGGGTAATGAATGACATGTCCCATGACTAAGGTCCTCAGCTTTGAACTCCAGGCGCTCTGGTCACTCCTCTTGGAGGGCAGAGCAGTCAGGAATGAGCATGGACAGGCCTGGCTTCGCTCCCTGACACCTCAGGGCTTGCGGCCAAGGAGGAAAGGGTGGGCGCTGTTCTCGAGCGCATCGCTCCAGTCCTTCTGGAAGAAGCAAAGCCTCCAGTTGGTGTCTGAACGGTGAAGGAAGGCACCTCGAACGTGAGACTGAACAGAGGCTTCACAGAGGGTGTGCTGTGCACAGCACCGTGACTAGAATAACAAACGCCAGCCTTTGAGCACCTCTGGTAGGCAGGAAGGCAGGGGTTAACGCCTCGTGGTGCTGCATCTGCTAAGTGCAATTAGCTTCATATAGCAGCTTTGCTCCAGAGGAAAGGGCAGGGTGGCATTTATTAAAGACAGCCCCTCGTACTTGACATTGCAGCACTGTGTGTTGCTGGATGCTCACACAGGAAAACAGGGAGGGGGGGAAAACACACATCGTGGGTGGATTAACACAGTTATGAGGAGTGCATAAACACAGGTGGCTTCCAACTGGGCAGGACTGAACTGAGGAACATCTATGTCCTATTTTCCTGTGTGTTCCTTTATGGAAAGGTTAAAGGGAAGAAATGGGCACATATGGGTGTGCAGGCTTTGGCTGCTGCTGTCTCATCTCACACTTGCAGCCGACTGTTTAATTAGAGCCTGCTCTGATGAGAGCTTCTCACTTGAGGGCGTTAACAGCTGGGCAGAGGTGCACAGTTGCTGCCAGAGTAGCTTTTGGTGTGGGACTGATCCTGCTTTTATTGCCTCTTCTAAACCCCCTCTTATACTTTTGAAGATTACTTTTTCATCTTGGGAAAATTGGTTGGTGAAGTAATTGTCTGAGGAATTAGGGGAGGCTGACAAATAGCAAAATGCCTTGGCCCTGAGTCACACGAGCATCCTAGTGATGTTGTCTGCAGGACAGAAGATCAAACTGGAAGGAAGAGTACTGTCCCTCGGATAATAGCTTTCCACTCTGTCATTCTCATACAGGGTGGAACAACATGAAGATGCTTGTTCTGTAGCTTGTGCTTCTGAGATGACCATTAGCATTGCCCTTTGTTAGACATGGAGGCCCGGGTGTCGTTTATATGTCCTTCTGTATTGATGGTTTAAATCCTCTTGAGTTAAATATGATTTGGACTAGCCAGTGTTGTCTGCTTTTTGATCTGATGATTTTTGGTAAGGAGAGTGTTGTGTCCCTGTGGTAGATGGGGAAAGCTCAGCAGATGCTGAACTGGCTGTCCCAAGGATCCCATGCCCGATGCATTGAAGTGCTGGGAGTAAAAGCCGGTCCCTTGACTCCCAGCTGTTTGTGGCTGAAGTGCTCAGCTTGCCTGCTCGCAAGGGCTATCCGAAAGAAGGCAAGTGCAGGAACGGGATTCCAGGTTCTGTACTTGCTACCAGCAGGTAGGTTTATGGGCCTCTCTTGGAGAGTTGAGATTGGGATGAGGACAGGAACATCCTAATCTCTTGGGCAGGACAGATGACACTTGTGGGTTTTCCTAGTGCTTCTGAACCAAGCTGAGCTCCAGTTGGTCTAGGTATTTGCCGGTAGCAAGGCAGCATATGGGAGCTTCCATTGTATTTCTTCTCTCCTGCTGATTGATGTTTAACCTCTTTGTGTGTCTATTTACCATATGAAAAAGGGAGTATCCTTGCTCTTTGTGAGAGCCAATTTTACAGGATAAGGCAGAATGTAAAAACTTTACATGTAAGGTACAAAGCCCAAGTAAATTACTTGTCACTTCATTTGCGCTGTCATTTCCGAGAATGGCAGGAATCTGAGGTGTTTGTGTAAATCCTTGCCTAGGCTTATATCTGTATATGACTGTAAGGTCAGGTTTCTGTAGTCTCATACAAATGTGGGTTATGTAGATTGTTCCAGAAAACACAACTGAGGCACTGAGATTTGTAGCATGAATTTGTTACCCAAACTGAACTTCTCTGCTCTGCTTTGTCAGAGCCACCTAGGACAAAATACCATATGTCTCATACCTTGTATGAAATCCAAAAGCCTTTTTCTAAGAGTGAGCTTTCTTATTTAGTGCGCCATTATATATGATATAATCCCTTGCAGCCGGTGTATGGGTGCATGTGTCATAAGCAGAAGAACAGAGCCTGGCTAGTCGCAGTGCCCACCTCTTTGATCCCAGGCTCTGTCACAGCGCGGAGCTGTGGCTGGCGGCGCCTGCCCTCCTGGTGCCTGCGGGGCGGCCGGCCTGGCCGCAGGGCCGCGTGTGGCGCTCCCGCCGGCACGGCGTCCGCGCGCTGCCCCCGCCGGGAATGGCCGGAGGAGCCAGCCCTCTGCCCAGCGCGTCTCGTCTTTATAAACCGTGAAGAAGACGGGGGCTGCCTCAAATCATAACCCCATCATGGGGACAGAGCAGCTCTGGGAATTGTGCTTTGAGTCTGTAGCAATAATAATTCCTACTTGATGCCTGGTCGACAGGGAGTGAATGGCTTTGGGTGGGCAGATGTCCATATCAAGAATCCCTAGAGATTAAGAAGGCAGTTTGAATATCTGGGACTAGTGTTGAACTGGTGCCAGCACAGCTACTTCTAGTGACCAAAGGCACTCCTGGTTTCTTCATTTAGATCTGTGCATCACAGTTCTCTGTTCCTGAAGCGTCTAGCTCGTGCCCTTCTGCATTGCAAAACTATCTGGTTAAGGGTTTTTTTCTGTGCTTTTTGAATACAGTCTTTATGCAATTTCTATTGTAATTTGTAGCTATTAGCTTGAACCTCTTAGAAAAAATGCTTAATGAAAACAGGGTGGCTCTACTGCTTCTGCCTGCACTTGCTTAGATAATGCTACCAAAGCGGTGCTGACTGCAGCAGGCTGTTACTCATCTGTAAGTTCTGGCGCAGCCTTTACCAGGGAATAAGGAACCTGAAGGGCAGGAATTGAAGCTGCCATGAGTGAGGCTGGATCCCTCGCGAGGAGGAGGGCAGGGAAGGGGCTCTCTGTCCCAGCCGAGGTGCTCCAGGGAGGAGAGGCCTCTCTGCCAGGCGCTGGGAGAGCTTGCTGCCTTTCCTGCTCCTCATGCTGCAGCTTGTGTGCATTCCTAATTCCTCCTGACTCCAGCTGTCACGTTAACACCTTTTCACACGAGTTCATTTTGGAAGCAAACTGCTGCTTAGCTGCTTCAGCGGTTTCCACACCCGAAGCCAAATTCTGTGCTGCCATAATCCCTTTGGAGTCTCAAGCCTCCTTGATTCACGCTTCTATGAGTGCCCTACATAAAACCATTGACAACAATGGAAATCAAATGCTTGTGTCTGCAAAGTCAAATGCCGACCGTGCTAAGCGGGGTGACTCCAAAGCTGCTCTGCTGCTTTACCTGTTGCTACTGCTTTCCCAGGGCCTGTGTTTGATCCCCCAGGTTCCCTCTCCCATGTGAGAGATGGTGAGGGGGGTTCAATCCGCAGGAATATTGATTGAGGGAGGTGAGGGGGCTGCAGCCTCTTCCCAGCTGCATGCAGTAGGGCCAACATCTGGCCACAGGTATGACCTAACAAGAGGCGGGTTTGTTTGGTAGCTGCTGCTTTAGGCACAGCTCCCCTTAGCGTTCCCTCTACCCAGACTGATACAGCTTACGTAGCCTGCGTCTGGATACAAGTCCAGTTTAGCCCCTCGGCGTAGCCACTACCTACCCACTACCTCTTGGCGTACCTTCCCACTGCAGACCTAGTGCGCTGAGGCAACATATCCCATGCACAGACTCCAGGGTGGTTTTGACCATAAAAATACAATTCCCTGTAAATCACCAGGGGAGTGTCTCTGTAAGGGCTGCAGGGACCGGCGCGATCCTGCGACGTGTTTGTTCGCCGAGGGGCTGCACCGCGCGGCGCTCGCGGCTCTCACGGGCGCCGGGTCCCCGTGGCCCTCGTGCCAGCCTCGCGCCGCCGCGCCCAGGCCTTTGGGAAGCTCCCCTCAAAGCGCTGGCTATTCCCTGAAGAATGCATAACGACCACTTGGCCGTGGTTTAAAATGAAAACATATGAATCCGTTGTGCGAGAAGAGTATAATGCCTTCTTTAATACAAGTCTGTTACTCTCCGTACATCCCTTAAACAGTGCTTTTACACTTTGCTCTCATTATTTTAGATCATTATGGTCGTAATGCATTTGTTGCTATAAAACTGCAGTGGCCTGGTGAAGCCTTGGAAAGCATCTTTTATTTTGAATCTGAAAAGCAGGAAAAATTAAGAGCTGAAGTGGTGCTAAAATTTTTCTAATTAAATCCAGGAGCTGAAAATACAGAAGCAGGAACAGAAATTTGAGTGTCTTTTAGTGCTAATTAATCTTCTGATGCATATTAATATGCCCTGATTAGCTTAATGTTGATGAGACACACTGATAATTAAAGTGAAGGTGCTAGGAGGAAACCTGGGCAATTTTCATTTGGAGGGAAGAGAATAAGTCTTACATGATCTCATTTGAGAACTGCTTGCAAGCAAAGTTCTAGCTTGTCACCTGAGCTGTTCTCCAAATGCTGGGTGCAATCAGCTACGTGGTGATCGGACGTGGACCTGGCACCCAAGAGGATGCTCTGCTGCTCCTCTGTGGTCACGAATGGGTGTGCTGAGCCGGCACTGCCGGCCGGTTCCCGCAGCGCCCGGTGCTGGCGCAGCGCTGGGCAGGTGCAGAACGACGGTACCAGCGTAAGGGAGCGACCGCTGGTGATTAATACCCAGTGTCTGAGCTTTAAGAACTCTCCCAGGGTGTTTTCGTTCATTCAGCATATTGTTATCCCTTTTTTTGTGCTAAAATTCTGCCAACCTAGCGCTTTTTAAAGTCTTAATGATCTGCTATAGTTTTTTTATTGGAAAACTCGTTTTCCCTTTATCTTTCATCTGTTGAGCAATGAGTGAAAGTTTTGTAACCTCTCCAGAAATGCACATAACTTTGATTCCAAACTGGATACACCAAAGGGTAACCGCTCTAGCACAAATAAATGACTAACATCTTGACTCCCCTTCAATTGAAGGATTTGCAGTTAAACATTCACTTGTGTTTTCCTTTGCGGTGGTAGCTCTTAGACTTTTTCTTGACCCAGTTTCAGTTGCAGAAAACTGGCAGGAGTTTAAGAAATGCTTTCTGATTTTCTAATTAGAGAAATGAAAAAAGTCTTTGCTGTTTTACCAGATTTGCAGAATAAGCAGAGACTTCTTCAAAGCTCAGTATCAGTACCAGGAAATGTCTGTTAGAAACTTAAGGTTTTATATTGTTGGTCTTTATCCAGAGCTTATGCTATGCTCTAATTTTGGTTGCGAATCTGTGATAAGCAGAGAGTGTAAAACAATATTTGCCTTCCTGGCTCCATATATGAATAAAGCTGCTTGATCTCCCCAAGATAGTGAAATATCCTACAGTACAGAGGAGGTGGCTGATGGAGTGGCTTGGTGGAATGAAGAGTGGCTGGGAACCGCTGGGAGCTGCTGAGTTCCCCCAGGCCTCTAGTGCAATATGCAGTGCAGACAGCCGCTGGAGCGGGTGGTGTGCGCTGTGCAGCGCGTGGCCGTGCGGACGCTGGGAAACCAGCGGCCATTCGGCAGCGCCGTGCGGTAGCCAAGGCCGTTCCCCACCTCTGCTACGCGCAGGCGCCCGCGGAGCTGCAGCCAGCGACGGCTCCCGCGCCGTGTGCCCCGCCGTGTGCCCCGCCGTGTCCCCGCCGGGCGCGGGGAAGCCCTGGCCCTGGCAGCCCCGGCTCTGCCCGCTGCCCCTTTGCTGCCTGCGAGGGCCCAGTGCCGCGCGGTGCCTCTGGCCTTGGTCCCACACCAAAGGTGGAGGGGCTGATGCACAGACCAAAGACTGACTGGGTCCCGCCACTTATAGCTCCTCACACAGCAATGCTATTTCTTGCTCACTTAATTATAATGCTGTGCCCTGCAATTTTGCAAAAGGAACAGGCTTCTTTTAAAGCTAGAATCAATGAGCTTGAGGTTTCTGGGGCTTTTGTTTTTCTGCCAAAGTCAGATGTGGTCTATAAAGTTCTGGTGCTCCTCCATGCTGCCCAAGTCGCAGTGCAGTGTAGCAGGGCTCATGAGTGGTTCTTTTTTGTGCAGGACCTTGAAATACTTGAGGACAAACTCCAAGGCCTGTTCCAAAAGCCTTTCCCGGGAGACTTTCCTTAGTCCAATGCTGCAAGTTGCAGTGAAACCTCTCTTGGTAAATCAGTGAAGGCTTTCCAAGTGGAAGGCTCCGCTCGGCTTTCCGCTCTGTATCAGCGTCCCACGGCTGGGTGGGAAGGAGGCTGCGCGCTCGCAGGTGGTCCTGGCCCGTGGGGATCCCAGTCTGGTGTCTGCAGGGTTCCTCCGCAGCCGTCCCGCGGGGCTGGGGCACGGCAGCTAACGTGAGAAAACCAGTAAGCTGCAGTCTAGCCACGTGTGTCCCTGACTCAGACGTTAATTGGTGTTTTCTGTGTAGGCGGTTTTCAGGCTCTCTTTATTCTTGATTAGAAACAACAAGTTAATTTTTAGTTGTGTGAAGCATCGGGAACAGAATGCTATTCCAGTCCTTTCTCGCCCCACTCTCCCTCTGCGGATACGTGCAGATTTGCTGCTAGCAGAGTCTGGTTCCCAGCAGGAATTCTGTGCTCTGTTGGATGTGCATGACCATGTGGGGAGCATCTAATTTCTGTGAATACCCCGCTGCAGAAAATATTACTGATGCCCTCTGCTCAGCAACTGCATTTCCCTTGGAATATCTCCATGCTCTGAGGATTTCAGGCAAGGAGGAACGTATAAAAATTCAGAATTTATGTCTCAATCTCCTATCTTAAGCTGCCAGGAAGTGCACGAGATGTGAGGGCTGCTGGGCGGCCCGACAGCACCTCCCTCCCAGGAGCCCTTGTCCGTTGGGATCTTAAATTTTCGATTCTCATTACTTCAGAAGCAATACAGGTGATGTACTGTCGCATAGAGGAGCTTCTTATATAACTTTCCTGGGGAGTCTTTTGCAGCCTGAGAGCTGTACGGTGACATCTGCAGAGCTTTCACTTCGTGAGGATGCATACCGCAGATTGTAAACGGTTGCAGAATAGAAGCAGAAATCACTAATACTTGCAGTGCTTTTTTTCCTGCTGCCGCAGAGATTGCTGTTTAATAACTAATGAGTGGCTGAGCTGAGCAAGCAGAGTGTGAGTTTGTTCTTTTTTGCTTTCCCCCCTCCCAAAGCAGCAGCTGTTCATGGCTGGGGAGCTGTGGGGCCAGCAGGCAGCTGCACGAGTGCCCAAAGGGCCGCGCTTGGCCAGTGCACCCAGAGTGCGACCAGGCTCGGGGCCCTGCTCTGCACATCGTGGCTGTTGCTCGGTTTGGCTCTAGGCTGCGAGTCAGCCCCTTAGACCAGGACCTGGAAAGAAAGGGCAGATTTTCCAGTATTTGGTGTATTCTAGGAAATGGTGGGCTTCCGTTTTGTTAGTTTTTAGCAGTTTTTAACTTTGTAATGAAAGGATGTGAAATGTTCTGTGTATGGACCAAAAAAAAAGGCCTTTTTATCATTTTTTGCCTTGTATTCAGCCTAAGAACTAAAGCAGCAAAACACTTTAATGAAATGCATGTATATCCTGTCAGTTTCTGCAAGCTTGTTACAAGCTGGAGATCCAGCTTTTGTGGGTGTTACAAGGATGGCACATACTGTCCTGAAGTCACTTTGTACTGCACAGTTCTGGGCCCCTTGGAGATTTGGCCCCTTTTCTTCATCTCCCAAATGTATATTCTCCACAAACGGTCTTCTTTCCTGCCCCTTGGTTGTTTACACAGACAGATTTTAGTGCATCGGTGGTGACTTGAGAATCCATAAGCATTTTATCTTACAAATCTCCTTCACTAAAATATTTTTTGTTCCTTTCCATTTTCACGTGCATTTTTATGACATGAGAAACTCCCCGCAGTCCTGAGTAAGAGGGACCTGTTGCTGTTGATTCATTGCGGAGTTGGGTGCTCTGTAATATCTCCAGGTTTTGATGACTCTTTCCTTGTCAGTGCATCTGCTTCAAGCAGCTGTGAGGCCTCTTCTTTAGCCTGTTCTTGTTCAGAGATGCGCCTTGGCTTTCACACTAGTTAAAGGAGAATATGTCGAGGCCGAAAACAGCAGCGTGGTGTCCGGGGGGGGCACAGAGCTGCCTCTGTCTCTGCCCCCCGTTTGGACTCGGGAGGCAGAACTCTGCAGATGCTTTGGGACACGAGCTGCTCACAGAAGTCCCTGAGAACGTGAGGTGCTCGTTGGCTCTGCTGGTGGTCCCGGCAGGCTGGTGCTGGAGGTGGCCGCCTGTGTGAGCCTGTCCGGTACGAGCAGCCCCTCTGTGCCCTTACCTTCTCCCTGGGATGGAGAGCTCCGTCTCATCCTGGTTCCTCCTGCTCTGCTGAGCTGACCAGACGCCGTTATGTCATGAACCTCTTGTTTTCGGCATTGGGACTGAGCAGCTTTATGCACTGTTTGACACTGGTTCCAGTAAAAGGCTTATTCATGTGGTTTGTTCAAAGCCATTTGAAGTAGGGGAAAAGTGTTGTGATCTACAGCAGAACTTGATCTGGCCCCTTTCGGGTATCCCCACCTCTTTGGAACCAAACTACATTCTGTAGGTCCTGTTTTGTCATGGTTTTAAAGCTGAGTGTTTGCAAGGATAAGGCCACAGGAGCAGACCTAGGCCCAGTAATTGGGCATTACAGCTTCCCTGTGGATTTGAGCTGGATGGAGAAGCAGACTGAGAAGAGCAGGACACTTATTTGACCAGTTTGACTGGAGAAAATCAGTCTGGGGGAATATAATAAAGAATTGGATACAGGATATGAACCAAAACTTGGAGCATTAATCCTGTTGTGCTTTGCGGTGGATGAGTACGGCGTGACTCGTGCCTGCTTTGGGGATAAGTGAGGTTTTGCATAAGGTTCATGTTTGGGAAGGCTGTTTCATCCTTCCTGCTAGGCTCTCCTCTCTTTTCCCATCATCCAGCAATGTGGGAGCTGGGATGGCAAGAGAGGCTTGTTAGCATGAACACACCGGGGTGTGTGTGCAGGAGGTAACTGGCGTGATGTTTAGCTAGGAGCTCCTTTGAAGGAAAGGGAAGGGGTGCTCTAAGTTTCACTTCAGTTTTTCTTCTCTTTCAGATGGGACATTTATTTGCAGAGCTCTCCAGAGCTGTGCAAGTCTTGATTAATTGCTATTCACTTCATTGATTGCTATTAAAGAACTTTGAGATTCCTCGATGAAGAATGCTGTGTTAAGGAACCAGCTTATTAACTGAGATAGAAGTTCAGGCTTCTGATGGCCCGACAGTTTTGCCTTGCCATGGTCTTGCCGACTTGGCTATCCCTATTTTGTGTTCGTTGTTCATGTTTCCACTAATTAATTTTGAAGCATCAATATTAAGACCTGGTGAAAAGCTATAGGCTTCTCAGGCTCTTGGAATAGATCTGAAACAGATCTCGAGCTCAACTCTCACTTGCACGGTCAAGTCTGTAAATGAGTTGTGTCAGAACTAGGGTTTCCCGGCTCCCACCGCCGCGCGAACCCGAGCGCCGCTTCCCGTCAGCTCCCGCCCTGCTCTCCGGCTCCCGCTGCGCGGGAGGTGCAAGTAACGGTTTGGGGAGAGCAGTAAACGCAGAGTGACTTGTGAGGGAGTTATTGCTCTGTTCTGTCTAACCTCACAACACAAAGGGGAGGCAGGTGGGCAGATGCTGCTTTTCTGTGGCGCCTGAAGGTTTGTGGGTTTCATGCACATCTCTAAAAACCCCATTTGCCTTAAAACAGCTTGATTTAAAACAGAGCTAGACTGTAACCATGGAAGATAATTGCATTGCCCTGTAATTTTGGACAATTTTGTTAAGGTTAAATTTCCTGTTCCACATAGTCTATGACAGTTATGTAAATGGCTTTTAGGATGAATGTATGGGGTCTTTTCTAATAAATGCAAGAAAGATAATGAAGCATGGTTAAAAATAAAGGTGGCTCTTGAGAGCTCCCCTGTAAATACATAGAGCTGGAGTCCTGGAGGGCTGCCTGTTTGATCGCCGGGTGCCTGTTCGGAGGGTTGTCTGTGCTGGGCGCAGTATCGGAGTCCGTGGGTTCTCCTGGCAGCCGCCCGGCCCTGGGCAGCAGCATTGGCAGTGCTGCCAGTCTGGGGCTGGGCTGTGGAAGAAGGTGGCCCGCTCGGGAGCAAGTCACCACGTAGCTGCTGGAAGTGACCAAGGCCCCCCGGGATCCCAGAGCCTTGGGAAGGGGGATGCCTGAGCCCCCGCGGCTCCGGGATGCGCCCGGCTCTTGTGCCTAAAAGCAGCCCCCAAACCAATTTCTGCAGCTGGTCCAAGAGAGCCGGTAGCTGCAGTGCCTGTTTGATTTGCTTAGTTTTGCTGTTCGGGACAAGCTGTAATAAAAGGCAGCTTCTAAAAAGGGGGTCTTGGGACATGGAAAAATCTTTTTAAATGTAGAAGCAGGGATAGCTCACTGAGCCTCACCTTCCCCAGGGGATGGAGAAGTGGGATGGAGAGGTACCTAAGGCAAGGGATGATTGAGGAAAGATACGGATCGTCGTGTTGTTCTAATCTCAACAACAACAAAATGTTCTTTTTTTAATAAAACATGGCAAAAGCCATGTCTATAATTTGACAAGGAAAAAAACTGTCATGTAAGAGTATGTTTTAAAACGTGGCATTTATTGCTGTAGCTATTATTGAAGCCAAAAAAAAAAGCATGAAGACAAGAAAATCAAAGGGGCACTTTGCACAGATAACTCAATTTTGATAGATCCTCCAAGCTCCAAATATTAAGCGTTTTGCTTTGAAGCTTGAGGCAGTCATGAGCTCTGGAAGGCTATGGGTTTTCTGCACCTTTCTCTGAAGCATCTGGCTCTAGCCTACGTCAGGTTTTGTGTTCAAATACTCCCTATCAATAGTGACTGTAGCAAATGGTGAAATTCTTTCTTCACTTATTAGGCCCAAGGTTTAGCATCTCTACAGCTAAAGTTTTTAAAGCAACTAATCATTATTCTGAAGAACTTATGCCTCAATGAATTACTAAATTTCTTGGTTTAATCACACTTGATGACTCTACTCTATGGCTGATAAGACAGGGCTTTGAGTAGCCTAAATTTACAAGTGGCAAGAAAACAGTGCCACTCCACTATGTCCTTGTGTGTCCTTGTCATAGATTTAAAATAAATGCAGGCCTGCAAAACATAGATACTAATTCTTTATGCAAACTGATAGTAAAGCAAAGTTTATATGTAGTTTGGGTTTTTTGTTTGCTTGTTTTGGGAGGGAGTCTTTTTTTTCTTTTTCTTTTTGCTATCCCTTTAACGTTTATGGAGATCTTGGGTATTAGGCTTTTAAGCTGCTTTGTTGAAACTCATTTGACAAGGACTCGCACAGATGGTGCTTTACTTTCTGTCTGAAATGTGACGCTTTTTAATTTCCCTTGGGTCCTCTCAGTGAATCTGGCTAGCATTTCTCCAATAGATATACGTCTCCTGTTTCTGTGATTTGCTTCTCTGAAACCAAATTCAGTCTGATAGCTGCAGTATGTGGGTGCCTCTAACAGTAGCCCAAGCTAGCACCTTGTGGCTTGTTTCACCTCTGGTATATTTTATATATATCATGATGTCACTAATGCTTAGGCTCTGATATGGAGAAGTAATAAAATACTGAAACCTACTTGTATTCAAAGCAGATTTTTTTTCCCCTGCATCAACAGTCTGGTTTTGAAGAACTAGCAAAAGATGGCTATCAAAAACATAATACATGACTAAATGAGTATTATTGCTCTGTCCTTGACCTGGCTTAATGCACAGCATTAATGCTGGCAATGAAAATGTGCTGTGTGGACGCTGGCAGCTCGGAAGATGCTGTGGCACCTGGAAGCACCACGTACACCTTGCACTGGCTCATGGTTCACGCACGTACAGCTTAAAGATAGCAGTCATTAATCTCATTTACTTCGCTCCATCTGCCAGGCAGACTCTTACAGGTGGATGCCTGCTTAAAACGTTACATTTTTTGCTTTATAACATCTATTAGTGAAAGCTGCAACAGGGTTCTTCAAGCGCCGCAATCCAGCAGCGGGGGTGTCTGTCCAGCTGCCTGCTTGTGTGTTGGAGGGCACTGACTGCAGCATCACCTGGCAGAGCTGAAAACAGCATGAGAACTCTCAGAAACAAAGAAAAAAATATAAATATACATTAAAAAATATATGAAGTCTAAACCGACGTATGCTTTGCTGAAGAAGCTGGATTGGGAGGAGGAGGGTGTGCGCGCACAGGCTGGGAGGTGGAGCGAGCTGCTAACGCTCAATCTCTTTCAGTGATTTGGTGTTTGCAGAAGTAAGTCTGACCACCTGTAGGGAAGAGGCACATATAGAAATGTCTGTTCATGTCGGTCGGTCTATGTGTTGAAAACACAGTCTATCTTTAACAGCACTGTCCGGTCAGTAGCTCGTAGTTTCATCCTAGGGAGCTTTTATGGGATTCTGCCTATGTGTAGGGCCTCTGTGTGGGTGCTGTGTGTGACTTGCAAGAGGCCTGTGTTGACCCTTGTACAGCATCTAAAGATCTGATCCCAGAAGAGGAGATGGGTGTAGGAAAAGGTTATATTGTTTTGCATCAGAGAAATATAGAGGTAAATAATTTCAATTTAAAAATCTGCATTTACTAATAAGATTTGTTTTCTAACTCTCCTAGGCTTTTGGGCAGGCCCATACCAACCACAAGAAGGTGGCAGCAGATGGAGAGAGCAGAGAGGAGACCTTGATACAGGAGTCAGCTACTAAGGAAGAGTACTACATGAAGAAGGTTATGGAGCTGCAGACAGAGCTGAAGCAGCTGAGAAACGTCCTTGCCAACACCCAGTCTGAAAATGAACGCCTTAATTCTGTTGCACAGGAACTGAAAGAGGTAAGGGAAGATGACAGTGCATATCACAGCTTATATTGTGAGTATACATCCTTGGCCTATGTAACCTTAAGGAAGATGCTCGGGTTGATCAATATCTGCCTATCACTGGCAGCTGGTAAGGTGAGTTTTGTCCCCGAGCCTTCAGTCAAGTACTGCATCCATATGCAGCTAATTCAGTGATAGAGTAAATCCAGCTATCCGCGTCCATCCGTTGAACCAAGGTGCTGGGCCACATTGGCTAAAGGTTGGGATCTTTCTGCTGAGCTTTCTGGGCGAGTTAAATAGCTACTTGTTCTGGAGCAAGAGCTGCCTGGTGTTCCAGGTCATTTGAGAGGAATGTGACTGCATCCAGACCACGACAGTTCTGCATATCACTAATCTCAATTGGAGAACTACTGCCTTAAGGAGCAGAGGAATGTGTTTAGTCCAAGCACTAAGAATAGCTTTGGGTGTATTTTGGATACCTTTTTTTTTTTTCTGTCTTCCTCTTGTTCCAAACATTTGGTTTAAAATTCCCTTCCCTCCTCCCCTTTTATTTATTTATTTTTTAATAGTTTGCCCAACACTTCTTCCATCCCAACATGTAAGGATGTGGGTCCATAACAAAACAATGCTGACGTATAGCCTTCTGTTTTCTTTCATGGAAGTGATAACTTACACTTTTTCATAGGATTGCTTAAATTACCATCTCAAAATACCTTTGACCCTTTATTGCTGTTAAGTTGAGTATTTTTGAGGAGAAATAATCACGGAGATTAGCTTAAAATGTTTTGAACGATGCAGTTAAGTACAATATCTCTAGCTTAACAGGAGTATCCATTTTACAGATACAGAAAAGATGTTTTTTAAGAGTTCAAACAATTGATAAAATTTAGAATGGGTAAAAATTTAAAAAGGCTCTAAACCCCAGGTGGTGAACAGTTACTCCACAGTTATTCCATCTGTGACTTCATGTACTTTCCTTTGAAGCATTGAGTACTTGTCTCTTTTGGAGTTGAGATAATGAACCAGTCTGGTAGGTAGATGCTTCCCTCCCGGAAGGAAGTTACCCAGGAGCCCCCATCTGACTCCAGCTGCATTTCACAGGACCACAACGGAAAGTCATGAGGGTTCAATTTTGCCTCTCCAGGAGCTAGTGAAAATTATGTGGGTAATATTTGGTGGGAAAACTCATGAGGCACTGAAAAGTCTTAAGATGAGTCTTTCTGGAAAATGTAGGTTAGTTTTGTGGAAAAGAGGAGGTTCTAAACTACCGCACTTGAGGGTATAACAAAGGAGGAGATTTGGTGGATAAGCTGTCACAGGTGATCATATGAGTCAGTCTAGCTCTTTAATCCTTGGGCCCTGGCTGTGGGATAACAGACCTGGAATCCATCCATGCTGGTCTGCTTAGCCAAGGAACCAGTTCCTACAGGCACACACAGCCCTGTCTTTATTTCCTAACTTTTAAGAAGAGCTTAAAGGAGAAGCTCCCCATCCCAAGCACAGCATTGTGTCTCTAGCGGATTCCGAGTGCTGTCTGCAAACCTGCCGAATGGCAGATTTCACTCTCAGTGAGTCACGGTAGTTGAAGGTGATTTTCTTTTTACATACTGTTGTGTTTCAACTGCTTGACCCTATTTTCTTGGAGCTGCAAATGGCTATAGACAGTGCCAGGCTGAACTGTTGGTTTGTGAGGTTTTGGGGTGTCCTTCCTGTGCTTGGTCATTGCAGAGCTCCCCTTCCTTGCGTGCACACTCCTCTGTGAGAGGGAGGTCGGTCTGCCTGGGAGCTTTCAGTGAGAGCTGAGCCACCCACGGGGAGGGGAACTGGGTGATGGCAGGTTTCTTGCGGAAAATATACATTTTTGTAAAAAATTAAGTCCTTTTTTTTTAATTAAAACTCTCTTGTTGACTCGAGGAAGATGTATTTAGTTACTTGAAATCACTGAATACTTTAATATTGTAAGCCTAAAATGAAAACTGAAAAAAAAATCCAAATTGTATGTGGTAGATAATAACAACTGAAGAACTGTTGTTACAAGCTCCTCTGCAGGTGACCTTGATAAGCAGTTGGTTACGTGTTGTCCCAATGTCTTCTCCTTCCTTCCCTTCCCTCTTCATCCCAGCTGTTTCTTCTATTGAAGGTTTGAGTTGAGGGCAGGAAATGGGTGGGAGAAGGTGGAATATCATCTGCTATTTTATGCCCTCTAGGTATGATGAGAAATTTTTCCTTCAGTTTTTCTGATTACTGATGGAGAAGAACCATAGTAAATTTTCTTTCAACTTGCAGAGAGCGTTTGCGGATGGATCTAGTCCTCCCACCATGCACAACTGCCCGTGAGGAGCTCTGGCTTGCAGGGTGTCTGATGGCACAGGGAGGTTTTACTTCCCAATGCAACTGCCCTGGCCTTGGCCCGGGGCTGATTCCCTGCCTAACTTTTAAGGGAGATTTGCTTGTCAGGACTGATTGCAAAAGGTTTTACCTGCTATTCTGTAGCTAGCTGATGGGATACGGAATTATTTTGTGACTGTAGGTTTTTTGGAGGAAGAAAAATTGTTCAGTCCTTAGCAACTAGCAGAGAGGGATAGTTCAGGCAGCTCCTCCTGGGCTGCCAGGAGTGGTGGCCACGGTGAGAGAGAGAGGCATTGACATGGTCAGCTGGAAGAGCATTCAAGACGGAGCTTTTAAGGTGCTGTCATTCCTTTAATGTCTTCTCCAAACACCTGCGTGAAAGTGATGAGTGGCTTTTGGAAGGAGAAGAATAACATTTAGTACACCTGGAGTTCCTATAGCAGACGCAAGCAATTTTGACACCTTCTATTGAGTTATCTAAGTCGGGCCTGCTGAGACGGGCAAGCAATTATGAATTTAACTGCTGTCATTAGCCAGCTCAGCAGCTCCTGCCCCCGGAAGAGTCATTGCAAGGAGATCTCCTGAGTAATTGTTAATTGCCTCCTCTCTTTGATCTGTTTTCATCTCTCCTGAATCTTTGTGGCACCAAAACAGATATCATAGGTGACTGGTTTGGTGGTTCAGTCATCTGGTAGCAGTGCCCAAGTATGCACAAGCTGAAAATGAGTACTGCTTTCCTGGGAAAGCAGAAGGGTGCTGTGATTAGGTAAACTGTGGAGGAGAATATAGCTTAGTATGTGTGCTTTGATGCATTAGGGAGAAAAATGCCAAACGTAACATGATGTTATATAGTAAGTACTGAATATTCAATCTTTTTTTAAAGTATGATTATGAATGAACATCATGTAAATAACTTTATCATTCTTAGGCTATAAAGTGGAATCTATTTTTCTGAGATTTGTTCTGGAAAATCTTTGATGCGTTTTGTTGTCTGGGGTTACCTATTATTTTTTCTTGCTTAGGCTTTATCCAGAAAAATACACGTCAGACTGGAGGATAATCTGCGCGCTGCAGCTGTCTAGGCCCCTGGGTTCCTAGCGCCGCTCCGCGCGCGGTGCCCGTAGGAGGCCGTGTCTGCGCGGGGCAGGCGCTCCGGCCGGGGCGGCCTCGCGACGCGGCGCGGCAGCTCCCTCGCCTGCGGTCACCGCTCCGGATCCTCAGCCGCAGCACTGTTGGATTCCTGCTCCATCTTCCTGGGGCCTGCAGTTGGAGTGTGTGAGCAGAGCTGGAAGAGGCTTTAGAAAGCACAGGACATGGTCTGGTCGTGTGTGCGACCATTTTAATTTCTAGCAAGTGGTTGTCGTTAGGAGCCAGTGCGCTCCCCCTGGCAGGCTGTTATGCTGCTGGTCAGACTTGCTCCCATCTGCTCAGAGCATCCTGGTGGACACCCTTTTCCTGTAATAGTCTATGTGTTTGGATGCTCCAGCTTTCCATAAGAACTGTCCTTAACAGCATCATTAAAGGGAGAATATTCCCAAAGTCACAACTGCACTTCTCTTTTCCAGCAGGATTTATAGCTAAGATGCTGAATAGCCCTTTATGCATGGTTGCCTTCATCCTTCCCTCCTGAATGCACTGATAACCCATAAATAAAAGGGTACAAAGGACTCCCTGCAGCCGAACAAGGAAGCCCAAGGCTGCGGGTTCGGAAGGGCCGTGCTGAGGAAGCCTCGCTGCCCGCCGCGCTCCGCACCGTGCCGGCAGCTGGTGAGGGGCCAATGCTGCTGCGGCCCCCGCTCTTTTCTTGCCACCTTTTTATCTTAATTGAAGTTGATTTGTATATATATTTTTAATATACTGCCTACTTCCTTTTTCAAGTAATTCAGAATTTGTTATTTTTACAGTAAGGCATGCCATTTGCAGCTATTTGAAACGTAATTTAGCAGATGCAAAGCCGATGAGGTGCTGGAGCGACGTGTTTGATGTGCCTCACGCACTCGTGCAGGCGGCTGCCCCTGCCTTGCTGAGCAGTGGTGTGTTCCGGGCAGGGATGTGAGCAGCGTCTCTGCTGCGATGGCTGCTGCCTGGAGATTCAGGGCTGGAAAGGGAAATCATGCTGCAAATCAGCGAGGTGAAAGTCCCCAGCTGAACACTACATGTTTTCAGGTTTTGAAATAGTACTAACATAGATGCTGCTCCTGACATTGTGAGTCTTTTTACAAACATGATTTCAAGGTTTCCATTAGGGGTAAGATTCCGAGTTACTCCGTTCTTTGGGAGCTAATCTGGTCGCACACTTGCCGGGGGCATCTCGCCGTTGTCTGCTCTAATTAAATTGCTGCATGTCCTCCGTGCGCTGATCCCGGTTGTTTAGCGGCTCCTTGTGCCCATCGTTGTAACCCTGAAGCCTGCCGAGCTTCTGACCCCAATAACCAGTGGAGAGGAAAAGTCTCTTGTATACAGCCTGACTTTTTTAACGGATTTAAAAATCAATATGTACAATTGAAAGAGTAAATGGAAACACGCTAATCAGTGAAAGAGTGTCTCGAAATAACTTTGCAAGCCATCAATTAGTGTTTTTTTTTTTTCTCTCCCATGTGAATGAAAACTCTTGCTCCCGCTTGGAAGTGGTGTAATTTTAGGCTGCAGAAGCTGGGAGATTGCTTTGTTTTGGTTGTGCTTGGCAGGGTTTCCATTAAAGCAGGCAGCCCTTGGCAATATTTCCAAGAAAGATTTGTTTGGGTCGGTGGGGTGTGGGTTTTGTTTTATTTTTGTTTGCTTTATTTTTTGACAAAAGGGAAGCGCATATACTGTGGTATCCCTCAAAGCAGTGCTGTAACGTGCTGGGGGGAAAATGAAACCTGCGTTTTTTCCTAGCAGATTTCCAGCTGCTAGACCGACTCGGGACAACATCCCAAGATTTATTTTCCAGTCACATACAGGAGGTTTTCGGGACATAAGTTGTGACAAAACATCGATCAGGCAGAAGCACAAAGAGCTGGAGGATGTGCCCATAGTGTTAGAAATAGCTGCACAGGGCTCTTGTTGCCCTAGCTACTGTGCTAACATCTTGTGTTTCTTTTGGTTCCCTTATTCCCTTCTCAGCCTGTATTTTGGTATTCTCGTATGTAATTTGATATACTTTAATACAAATATATTCCTTTTCCATGTTTTTGATGAAGCAGACTGGGGTGCTGGTATGTCCAGGGGCGGTTGGCAGGGGAGGCCATTGCCGACGTCCTTCCGAGCGGCCTGTCGGGGCCCTCTGCCCTGGTAGCCGCTGCGCGTGTGGGAGCTCGGCTGGTCCTGGTGCACTCGGCATCGCTGCGTCCCCGAGCCGCGGAGCAGCCTGTGCCGGTCGCCAGCGCTTCCCTCCCGCGCGGCCAAGCGGCCTCGGCCCTGCCCTGGCCAAGGGGAAGGGCTGGACGGAGGGACGAGCTCGTGGGTCATCAGATGCCACGAAGCTCAAGGCGCCTCTGCTTGCGGTACGTAGGTCTGGCTGGAGAGGGCTGCATGTTTTCTCTTTAACTGGATTATTGCAGGCCTCCATTCCTGCAGGGATTGATGAGATTATCAGTTTTGACTTGACAGCTGGTTTGGATCGAGTTTTTGAGGGTAGCTGAGGAGGATGATGCGACAGCTAAATGGTGAATGTAAACAGAGTCAGCAGTCTCGGTGCAGTGCCTGGGCAGCGTGGGAATACCTGGTACCGTGGTTGGTGTTGTCAGCACACCCACAAATGGGTCAAGTGGCTGTCACCACTTGGGCAGCCACAGTGTTTTGCCCCAGAAGAGAGGCTCTAACGAAGCAGACGGGAGCCTTGCCCTTCCTGCGCTGCTGTGATGGCAGCGTGCGTGCGCTCGGGTGCTTGCGCTTCCTCTGCTGCCGCAGGAAGAGCTCTGGAGGGGCAAGAGCCAGAATGGGATCAAGGGAGCCAAAGGAAGTCTCTGGAAAGAGTGTTTAGTCATCGCCTGAAAGGTCCAGGGCTGCGTCCCCACATCTGTTTTGGTAACCACAAGCTAGCTGGGACACGCTGCTTGAGGTTCAGCTGGGAAAGGAGGCGTCGTAATTTAGTCCTAGCCCATATGAAGTAATGGGGTTGACTCATCAGAGCATTACTGCTGCTCAGCAGTTAATATCAGCTGCCCAGGGAGAATCCGAGCTGCCTGTGTCCTGCTGCTGTAACCTGCAGCTTCTCTGTGCGAGGGAAAGGAAAAATGGTCTGTGCTGCAGCAATAATACCTAAGGTTATGACCACTGATCTCCCTCTTTCTTTTGTTTTTCACTTTTTTTTTCACCTGGTCCCTTTCTCCTAGTGCCTCTGCCTCTGATTTAATGTGAGTTTTTAGGCGATGAATTCACTTAAGGAAAAAAAAAAAAAAAACAACATGCTAGAGATGTAAAGTTCATGTTGTTCCTGTCCAAATCAGTGTGGTGGGTGAGGCATTAGTTGAAAATGATGCTGGTAAATTAAAAGGAAAAAACAATGAATTTGGAATGGGAATGCTGGGTGATCCTGGTTTGGCAGCACTAACCACATTACAGCCTGACTAAGCTTTCACCAAAATGGGTGAACTTAGGGACTGTTGCTGCAGCCGAAGCCCCGCACTGAAGCACAGCTGCTGGGAGAGCAAAGAGCGCCGGGACTAACATGTGAGCTCGTCCTTGTCTAAAGAAGAAACAGGTTAACGGTCTGTTCGGATTCAGAGTCGCAGTATAAAGCTCACTGCCTTCCCCTGCCCGTCCGTCTTGGAAGAGGGTTTCTGCTGGCAGCAGCCAGAGGCTCCTTCCTCCCCGGCAGCCGAGCGGCCTCGCGCGGATGCGGTGCCGGCCTCGTGCCCCGAGTGCCCGCGCAGCCTCCACGCGAGCGCGTTCGGAGCACCCGCTCCTCCTGGTTCCATGATGTCTGCTCGGAAGCGCTGCTGTAAGCCCAAAGCGAGCAAACTCTGCTGGCTATGAGGTGGCATTGTAGGTATCATTAACGTGAATATAAAGTGGTGTTGTAGGCATTGTTCATTTGGATAAGTAACTTCTTTGGGATTTACTTGATTAATTTTGCTTGAAGCTCTAAGCCAGTGGTTATGAGATGATTGTATCTCCGTAGAATTACACACCGTAAATGAAGCACTTTTAACATCCGGGAGGACAGGATGTGTGAAATAGGCCACTCATATTGAGAGTATAAATTTAGCCAACGCTTTCATCTGATGCTTTACATATAAATTAAGCCAATGGAAGGCTTCTAATCTTTGATAATCATGCTAGCGTCTGTTTTGTGGATATTATTATAACTGTAAATTATTTTAACCTTGTGTCTGAGAGGTTTGTGGTATGTAGTGCTCAAGTCCCATAAACTTCTTTTTGGCCTGGTGCCACCGTGTGCTAATGTTAAATATGCCTGATAAGATTGTCACTGCTGGAAGTGGTTAATGGAGACTTTAAACACACCTTTAATATAAGAGTAGGAAATATGAACAAGAAAATAAATGAGCCCTCCAGCAGACCTTTTAACAGAGGAAGGTAGGCTTTAATGAATGGGAGAAACTTGTACTTAAAGCTGTTCAAAAGTAAACGTGGTTAGTGGGCGTTTCTGGAGAGGCAGAGTTACCGTGGGTTTGGAGAGGGCCACGGCCGCAGAGTAAAGCAGCTGTACGTTTGCACTTCAGGCACGCAGCACATGTGCCTCTCATATCACCGAGGCAGGAAAATTTTGGTCAATAATTATCACTAATTACCAGAAGGATGTTTTAAAAAGATGACCATGGGAAAAGCATTAGAAATTATCAGTGAGCTAGGGAAAAACAGTCTGTGAGAACATTATAAACATGGTCTGGCTTGATTAAAGGCAAGAGAGACTACTCGGGAAATGGGCTGGAAACAAGGACAAGGAGAATTCCTGCCGCGCGGGAAGGAAATGGCCGCTGCTCTCTGCGCGCCCGGCTGTGGGGCTCCCCATGGCTCTGCGTGTCGCCAGCCTTCCCGAGCAGCCTCCCTGCCTCCAGGGCCCCGGGCACCTCTCCGGGGCTGTGCCTGGCACAGTCTGTTGGAAGAAGCTTGCAAATAGCTTCCACAGGCTACCGTGGCTTCGCACCCTCCTGGAACAAGTCCCTGTTGTGATGCGGGGCTGGGTGTGCTGTGAGCCAGGCCCAGCAGCAGCGCTGTCCTCCCAAGGAGGAACGTCCTCTTGAAAATGGAGCTGCGGGTCCATTTCTGGATAAACTCCCTCTTGCTTTCCTCGAAGTTTCCCTCATCTTTCCAGTCGCTGGCTAAAAATCACCTGCGACTTCTTGCAGGATGTTGATTTGCCAGCCTGCAGCTGTACGAAGGCCGCCCGCAGTTCAGGTGCCCCTGGGCTGCCTCTGGTCTTTGCCCTGCCAAGCCCCGGGGCCTGGCGGGCAGCCCTGAGCACGGGGGCTCTCTGCTCCGCACCAAGCTGCTTTCCGGCCTTTCCTTTCAGCAGGGGTGACATTTGGTGAAGCTGGAACTGATGCGTGTGCTTTTAGCAACTGAAAATGAGGAGGAAAAAAAATCCTCAAAATCAGTTAGCTGCAGCGCAGGCAGGCGGGGGCCCCGGTGCGGTGCAGGGGCCGAGGCTGCCCTTGCTGGGCTGCTCATCTCGGCAGCCCTGTGGAGAGCAGCAGTGACTCGGGCTGGCGCCCCACTCTGCTCCCTGGCCTTGTGTCTGTCCACTCTTCTTTCGCTTGGTGCCTTTTGAAGAGCTCCATGCTTTACAAGGAGGAATCGCAGTTGCAGTTGTGTGTTAAGGCAAATATTTTTGAAAACCATTTGAATTGTGTGAGAGGATGCACTGGGGCTGTGAAGGTTACCTGGACTTGTGTCC
The DNA here is from genome assembly GCF_059628265.1 of Tinamus guttatus. Lineage (NCBI taxonomy): Eukaryota > Metazoa > Chordata > Aves > Tinamiformes > Tinamidae > Tinamus > Tinamus guttatus. The sequence continues at coordinate 33,543 of NW_028288985.1, read as the reverse complement.
CTAAACCTGGTCCTGTAGGAAATTCTGGGCTTTGAGGTCACGGGAGGCAGCACCTGGACTTCAGCTGAAATGAATGGATGTCTCGCTCTTGACTTTAATACTACCAGACCCTTAACCCGTGTCCAGCTGTGCGTCCTGCCCCGCATGTTTGCGCTGCCCAGTTCTTCCATATCTTTTGAAGCAGCATGTGGGATATGTGGTTCAGGCTGCTCTGATGCAGCTTCGATGGCAGCAATTGCCCAGGGGTTTAAGTGTTCTCGCTGTGGGTGACACTTGCTCCTTCAGGGAGATGTGGCAGGTGGCAGCAGGTGAGGATGGGGAAGCTCCGACGCTGGCTCTTTGCTGATGCTGTGGGTGGCAGCGCCCCTGCTAGAGTTGGCTCCACCAACCCTTGTGGAGGGAAAAGACGAGAGCTGTGTAAAAGTCGTAGTAGGCCTTGGAAGGGTTAAATGTTTGCTTTGTGGCAGTGAAGGACATGGAAAGCTGCCAAGCATTTAGATTTGAGATTTGAAAAGCAGCTGGAGTTTAACTGCTCTTAGCAAGCAATTCAGAGCAGGAAGAGGGAGACTGTAATAATAACGTTACACTGTGCCGTTCATAACACGATCATTAACTTTGGGGCAGCGTTTTCCGCACAGGCTCCCGCGCTTGGCTGGGGGCGAGGTGTGGAGCGCTGGCCACCCACCAGCACCGAGCTGCAGCCGCAGGCATCGCGGGCCGTGGAAGAGAAGGTGTCCCCTGGGTAAACACAGGGAGCAGATCCGGCCCCAAAATGGCTCCCGGTTTATAAAGCACAAATACATAAATGGTGGCATCACTGTTGAAAAAAGAGGCAATAACTGGCTCGTTCCAGTTTTAAAATGAGCTATTTTGAATGAATTAGAAAAATGTTATCCTCTGATCTCAGGGGCTCGGCTCCACCTTGTCTTTCAGGCACGAGGGCAAGGACAGTCCTCCCGGCTCCCTGTGTGCTGTGGGTGATGTTCGTGAAGACCCTGTGCTGCTGCCTTGCAGAGCTGCCCCAGTGCCCCAGGCCTCGTGTTTGCCGGGCAGTGCTCACAGGGAAGCCCCATGCGAGGGCACGGCTAAACGGTGTGGGGAAGGAGGAGTGTCAGCCTTGGTAGTTAGCTTTGATCCAGATGGGATCAAATCTTTAAATGGGTAGTTAGTAAACAATGCATTAAGCAATTGAACGTAGATATTTTAACAAGGCTTTGTTGTTTAAAAAAAAAATTAAGAGATTTAAATGGCTCCAGGATATGCTGTTGTAACTGTGTCTTGGTTCAAGCCTCTCTAATATTGTGCCGAGAAGAAATCTATGACTGCAATTTCTTTGTTCTCTCTTCTTCAGTATCACAGCTTCACAAAGCTTTTTATTTAATGATTTGCAAATTACAATTAAAAATCTGGAGCTGAGTACTTAATGGTGGGGTACTGCCCTAGTAATCACAGCTGAAGAAAATTTGAGACAAAAGCCTGTGCAGTAAGAGGCTGTGTCACGGAGCGTGTGTTGGGTGCGAGGGAGCAGGGAAGGAGCCAGGCGCTTGGGCGCGTTTGCTGCCGGGGTTCTCCTCTCCGGAGGCGCAGCCGAGCGGCCCGCAGCGACGCTCCAGAGCCCTCGGGATCGCCGGGTGCGGGAGGTGCCAAACTGCTGCTGTGGCCTTTGGGCCCACCTTGGGCAGGAGGCTAAACGGGCACGGGCTGCACCCCGAGGTGCCTGTGCGGGTCTGTGCCCTGTGCGGGGAGCTCGACCCGGCCGCCCTGTCCACACTGAGTTCAGGCTCCTCTGAGCTCCTCTCCTTACTGCCCGGGGACCGGGGCAGTTTTGTAAAACTGGACCTCCCACTAGGAAAGTGACATCGGACTCGCTCACCAGAATGGTTCCGAATGTGTAAAATACATGTAAAAAATACCCTTGGCCCCCAACCTCAAAAGGGACGAGAGGAATGTGCTTTTTTTAGGAAGATCTTGCTCTTCACATTCATTGCAGAGCAGGGCAGGACGTCCCCGCAGGCGCCTTGCGCTGGCTGAGAGTGACAGGGGTGGCGCTGCCCGTGGGTACGATCCATCTCTCTGCTTTTGTTTCCTCGCTGACTCCCAAAAAGGTATTAAATGTGATTAAATCTTACCATTCTCTCTTTTTTTTTTTTAATTTAAAGAGTGAAACATTATTTATTTCAGCTTCTAAATGAACGCAGAACCCCTCTATGTGTGAAACTCTCCAGTCACACTGAGACTTATCAGGTCTAGCAGCTTTTCAGGAGGAAGCCCGTCATGCCATGGCTTGCAGTGCAAGCACAGAGCAGAGTCTAAGCAACAGGATTTAAGATAATATGGATTCTGGGTTTTTTTTTTTTTTTTCCCAGTGGGCTTGTGTGAACAAGACACCAAAAACGTACCTGCAAGTAACCCTAGAAAAAAAATTACAGCCCTACTAATTCAAACTATTTTTTTTTCTTTACTATATTGGTGGTCTGGTCTCTTTTGCAATGTTTCTTTTGATTGTACTTATGTTGTAGAGCTTCTCTGAGAGCATGTTAATTTTTCTGTCCCTTCTCTGAACTATTTTCTTCATTTCACACATGCTGTTCGGAGCAGAGGACACGGGTGGCACAGTTAGAATAAAAGCATTGCTTATATCTAAAGAATTGTCCCCTTCTACCATGTAAGGTGCGTGGCCTCTGGATGTGTGGGTCTTAGATGGAACCAAAGTATCAAAGCTCTCGTAAACATTTAGGAAGTAACTCGGTGACTGCAGAATTTCAGTGGACACGGTTGGAAGGTTGGACGAGGGGTGCTCTCCTGTACGACTTGTCCCTGCTTGACCGTGGGCGTTGCAGGCGCGGGCCGCTGCCCCGGGCCGTGTGGCCGTGCACGGTCACCCGCACGCACGGGTCTGTGACGGGAGGGCCCGGGACGGGGAGGCAGAGCCGGGCGCTCTCCGCCCAGCAGCAACTGGCGCCCGGCTGCTGCGGGAGGGCCCTTCCGAGGAGCCGACCAGCTCCAGGGGGGCCGTCGTAGTTAGGAAAGCAAAGGTCTGCAAGTCATGATGCAGCCCTTATGTATTTCATAGCTGTTTTATCATAACAATAGAACAGGCCAAGTTGTGTGGTGCCCTTGCAGCTCCGGTGCCTGCAGAAGCAGGGGACGAGGGCGTCCCCAGGAGCCCCAGCTGCCCTGGCGGGGCTGCCCAACCTCCCTGCCGCTCTGGAGGACGTCTGCATCTTGTGAGTGACCCCTATTGCACCTGGGAACATTCACGTTTCCAAAGCCTGGCTTCCTGTCCAGCAAGCAGTTGGACCTAAAGGAGCTTTCCACCTTTTTCTTCTCAAATTTTTATTTTTATATCCGTAATAAAAAAAAAAAAAAGTACTGTTTAAGAGTTCGGCATTTGAAAACTAGGAGAAAATGGATTTTGTTTTCTTGTGCAAAAACTCCTTCCAGGAGCATATTACATTCCAGCCCTAAATTACAATTTTGTGCTGTTGTGCCGCAGAATCTCTTTCCTTCAGGTGTCTAAAGGCTGTATATACAAGGAGGCACAATTAAAGCTGCATCAGCAGCTCCAAGTTTGATTTGTTAGATGAATTAATGCTTAGTCATTGACTTGAAATTTCTTTCTTTTTTTTTTTTTTTCTTTTTTTTTCTTTTGAGCTTCACAGCTCAAATCTTGAGCCAATTGCACCACTGGTATTTTGTGTGGGTGGGAGATCTAACTATGGGGATGTTTTCCTAGAATAACAGCTGCAGAAATAGACACAAAATGCAGACAACCATTCCAAGTGCCTCCTTTAAAGCGGTGCTGAAGAAGATAAGTTACACGAGTTTCCACGGAATAGTCTTCCTAGTTTTCGTGCTAGAACTTAGTAAAATGTCTGAGAGATGATGCTTTATTATTTTCCCTGCCTACACACATGCAAATACCCCAACAGCAACAGAACGTGTTGGCTCTGCTGCTCCCAGCTCCAGTGTGCGTCTTGCAAAGCGCTTGCATCCTTTTCTGTGCATCTTCCCTGTGAGGAGCACAGCGTGTCTTCAATGATAATTTCTGGGAATATTTATTGCATGGGGCACTAAATGTACTTTTTATGTAAGGATGTACTAGATAAGTAGGTGCTGAGGAGGAGGTGTCTGTTGGTGTTGAAGGAAAGCAGTTATGTTTGGATATGCAGACAAGAGCAGCTCGAACCGCCCCTCGGTGTGTAGCTCAGGAAATCTCTGCTATCTCCCGCATGGATCTTGGTGATCCAGCCCTTTGCAGAACTTTCCGGAGGCAAAACTGAGCAGAAGAAAATGCCAAAGAGCAGCTTGCTAGCAGCAGGGTCCATGTGTGGCGTGCGGTCTCCAGGCAGAGTGCAGAGGCTTTGGGATATAGTCTGTGTGATTGTCTTCTGGGTGGGATGCACAGGACCCTTCACCTGTTCTGCAGGTGAAGAAGCTGACTCTTCACATAATGGGAGTGAGATTTTGTAAGTGCAGTCTTATTTAGCCACCTCCCTCCAGCTTTGGGTGGAAATCGGACTTTTCATGTAACTATGAGCCCAGCGAAGCTTGCCCTTGTCTTCCAGGTCCCCCTTTCCTGCTATCCCCCTTTCCTGCTATGTTCCGTGGGCCTGAGGAGGAATGAAAAATGGACAGCTGAATAACTGAAGCAATAAAAATCCCTAAAATCAGAGGAGATTTTTGCTTCAAACTCATCTGTGGTTCAATAATCCATTGAGTTTTGAGTATTCATGACAAAATCTCACATGAGGACATGCACAATGTATATTTGTCTTAAAATATATGAATATGATTTTTTTATAATATAAAAATCTGATAAAGGAGCAGGCAGTAGCTTCTTTTCCTCAAAAAGCAAACAAATGAACAACCCCCCCAAACCAACGAGTTGGTTAATTATGTGGAATAGCACAGGACCCGATGTAACCCCGCAGCTTACAAGCATGCAGATTTATTTGGCAGTAAAATGCCAAGAGCAAACTGAGTGTACAGCTTGCTAAGCAGCCAATAAATCTAGGTTATATCTTCCTTCCTTGGTCAGGAAACAAGGCAGCTATTTTTAAATCTGGCCTTCCTGTACACATTGGAATAGAGTGATTTTTCTTGCACTGCACAGAGCCCCACAGTACTTTCCCATTAGGTAATGAGCTCTCGCTATTGCTCTGAGTGTGGCAGAGCGGATTGGACAGAAAACATTTTCCCTGCAGTAAATAAGGGCTCCAGTGACTTTTCCAGGCTTTGACCTCTGCAAAGATGAGGTCATCAGGGAGGAGCAGGAGCAAAGCAGCCTATTCAGGTTTGGGGGAAGGAAGGGGAAGAGATAACCTGTAAATCTGTGGAGCTCTGCCATTGAATTTCCATTATTTGGGAACAGGACAAATTATAGCAATGACCTCCTAATTTGTATAAAATAGAAGAACCTTTTGCCTTCTTAGCTGTTGAACAGCGTCTCTGGGTGCAGGCTTTCCCTGCCCAGGGAGGGAGGTCTCAGTGGCAGTCACTGAGGAGAGGAGGTCGCGATGTGGGTTTGTGTCCGCCGCCTGGAGCGCGGCTTTCCCAGCGGCACAGGGACTTGTGTGCAAATGGGCCCAAATAGACAAAAATGTGTTTTAAAACTTCAGTAATGTTAAAAGTGCTTTTAGACTCCTGGACTAAAGGGCTGTTGAAGCATAGTGTTATTAACTGGATAACCACGCAGCTTCAGCTCTGAAGCCAGAGCTTGCATTAGTGGTTTCACTAGAGCCTCCAGACCTGACTTGGCTGCTTTTGGCCAGAAGCTTAATGAATCTGTCAGCAGGCTTCCAACTTGAACAAGAGGTGAGGCTCAGCCAAGACCTGGTTTTGCTGTGATGTTCCGTAACCTCCAAGGAAGAATGCCTGTGGGAGAGGGGGGAGAACCTCACAAAACTGACGCGCTGGACCAGACGCTTGTGTAGTCAAGAAATACAAGTGCTTTTTGCAGTGAGTAGAGAAATGCATTTTGTGCTTGGAATGTGGCATACCGTAGCTTGTCACCTACAGTGTTGCACTGTAGCATCTGCTTTTAGCAATTAATAGTTATTTCAGCTTCTCAGTGTGCTTGTGAATTGCTTTTTTCTTTGTTGCTACAAGTAGGGACAAGAGTGCTCTAGTTTGATCTCTACGTGATGTGCGAGGGAGCCGTGGTTTCGATTTAGTGGTCTTGTAGTTGTGGGTGACTCTGCCTGTGTGTTCAGAACATGCTAGACCCAAGTGTTGGCCTGCAGTCTTGCCATGAACCCATGGGAGCCATTCAGGCAACCGAGTATACGCTGCCTCGGGAGTTTGAGTGTCTGTGCGTACACACAAGTAAGCTAAAGAAAACTTTCCTTCTTAGGTATTTCAAAGTCATGACCTGTTTAAATAAAGAAGTGCAAATAGCACAAATCTTGCTCTTAGAGGAGGGAATAGTTTTGAACTTGCCAGATGCTCTTTCTTTCTACCTGTCATCTTGTGTTTCATTTGAGTTTTAGCTCAATGTTCCTCTCCAAATTTTTTTTTTAATTCTCAAATTATTGCAATTGTTGCCAATATTTGGGCATAAAAAATTCTGTGGAAAGGCATGTGCAAATCCAAATATGAATGTGTCGAGTAGCTGGAATTGTCTTTCTCTTGTGAAAAGATGGTGTTACCTAAAGGTTAGTTCGTTCAGGCATCTGATTCCTGATCTGGAGAATTTTGCTGTTGCTAATAGGGAAACTTTGAAATGAATGTTGCATTACCTGCTTGCCCATTAGCTTTCCTTTGAGTCAAGGGTGGAGTGAGAATTCATAAGGAAAGCAAGGAAACAAAATCTAATTAGCTGTGTAAATGACTTGAGTTTCTTTAATTTAATTTTGGGGGCAGGGAGGGGAGCTTGTTTGAATAGAATCTAGTTGATTAGTGCATATAAAGAAAAATGAAACTTTAAAATTAAATTGTGACCGTAGCTGACCAAGTCACTAATCATTCTGTTTTTCTTTTTGTTTGTTTTGTTTTGTTTTCAGGTCAATCAGAATGTGGAAATTCAAAGGTCCCGTCTGCGAGATGATATTAAGGAGTATAAATTCAGAGAAGCGCGTTTGCTGCAAGACTACACGGAGCTTGAAGAGGAAAACATCTGCCTCCAGAAGCAAGTGTCTGTCCTGAAGCAAAATCAGGCAAGTTTTCCAAATAGCGAGTGTGGCTGTGGTAGCACGAGTCAGCTCCCGTGGTGTAGCCTGTGCCTCTCGTCTGAACATGCGGCCGCTTTTCTGTTGTGACTAGAAACTCCATCCTGGAGTACCAGGAGTTGTCTGCTTGATGTCTGACTCCTTTCTGACTGTGTTTCCACATGGTCACACAACTTTGTTGCTTCTGTTTTGACCTCCACATCCCTCTGTTCCCATCTTGTTCTTTGCTGGAAGTAGAATCTCTACCGCTCTGTTACTTTGTTTAGCCTTTTCACTACATTAGTTTTTTCGAGTCCTTTGCAAAACCTGCCTCTTCCACGGTGTCTGTAACTGGTGTAATTCTCAACATTTATTCTTGAAGACACTTGGTGCTTGCATTGCCTCTCCAGCTCTGTGCTCTTCCTCTCTTCTAGCTTTCATAAAATATGGACCACTGTTGTAGTTGCTCTGTGCTGTCAGACCTGTGTGACTGCACATCTGAAAAGTCACATTTAATTGCACAGTTCCAGCTATCTTCAGAGTCTTAGAAAACTGCATTTTTGGAACAACTCAAGAATTTTCCTGAGTTATCATTTGCAGAGGTAATTAGATTAGACGTGGTCTTTGGCTTGATTCAGTTACATTTAATCTACCAACCAGAGTATAGCTATTTTTCTTCCTGAAGTCCATGTTATGCTCAATTGAGAAAATAGTGTGATACAACTGAAATAAAAAGGTTTGAAGAAAACAGGAATTTTACTTTCATCTGTTATTGTGAGCGCATAACAAAAACTTAGTAGAATTTTCTCTTTTTCAGTCATATCTCCTGCTCAGGGGTCTAAATGGAGCTGCCCTACAAGTGAGGCGTGTGGGGTATTGAATGTTTCATGCCCCTCCATGTCAACGCCTGTTGTTTTGGCTACAGGGTTGTGCATCCCTGCCCAAAAGAGGGTTACAAGATGGACCATGGGTCCTGTCTGATGGTGGTGCTTTGGATCCCTGACGTCCTGCGGAGGGACTGGCGGGGCCGTTGCCCCTGTGCGGAGGACGTAGCGACCGGCCGGTTCTAACCAACGCGGTTAGCTGCTGCTGGCCTCTGCTCCCCAGCCCTCCTCCTCTTCCCCTCCTCGCTCACTGCCTTGGGAGGTGCAGGTGAACGTTCCTGTCTGCGTGTTCACGCTCTTAGCTATATCCAGGAATGCTGTCAGTCTAGGCAAGCCAAACTTGACCTCCGATGTTATCTTTTGAGCTACCGGGAATTATCGACTACCGTTCTTGTGTGCCTGGCTTCTTTGAAAATATGCTGTAATTGTAAATATTTGGGCTCAGTGGGTATATGTAGAACCAAGAGCAAATTCTGTCTGTGAAAAAAATGGATTTTTCTTATTTTTATTACCTTGTCATAATTTTGCTTGATGAACTTTATTAATTATCAACAAACCAACTGAGATGAATAGAAGAATCTGTCAGATTTTCCCAACTGAGAGCTTGCAAGTCATGATTGGTTCCTGGTTTTAAAAGAAAATAGGTGCAGTTCAGCACTACCAAGCTGGTGCATACCAGCCAACATCTGAAATTCATTTAACTGTTGGTCAGAAAGTTTTATTTAACTTCCCTCCTTTTCCCTAATTGTTGGTGTTCATAATTTCAGTTTACAGCTCAATAACTGTATGTAGTCAGCCTCATGGTCCTGCAGAATCTGATTTCTAGCCTTTTCAAGATGTGCTGAAATGATAACAACAAAAGTAATGAAAAGTTTTATTTTGAATATGTAAAAGTGGGGTTTTATCTCTAGCTGCCTCCCAACAGTTCTAAACCCACTGGCATATTCTAATAGTGGTCTAATAGTGCATAGCTTTGGGATCCCAGGGTTTGAAAATGCTGGATTGAGTTTGTGGGAAGGTTTGGCGGGGGATTTGTTAATCAAACCTAGAAGGAGTTTGCATAACATGCTGGGGAAGCCTGTTTCATGGTGCCTCTGTATCGCACACTGCATCTCGCAACTTACCTTAATTAAGCTGGAGTAGATTATCTCATTTACCAGTTCGCTGAGAAACTTTATTCCTGGTCTTTCTGAAAGTGAATTAAGCAGGCAGTCAGAGTACAGAAACTAGACTCTTGGAATTGAATAAAATAGAAAGTCCCTCTTGCCATGCTAAGTGAAATATACACACAAAAATATAATTACATGGTGCCTCGCGGGCGGATATTTCCATTAAAAGTTTTCTCCGCTTTCTATATGCCCAGGTGGAGTTTGAAGGTCTGAAACATGAAATCAAAAGGCTCGAAGAGGAGACAGAGTTTCTCAATAGCCAGCTGGAAGATGCCATTCGGCTGAAGGAGATCTCTGAACGGCAGCTTGAGGAGGCCCTGGAGACACTGAAGACGGAGCGCGAGCAGAAGAACAACCTTCGCAAGGAGCTCTCCCACTACATGAACATCAACGACTCCATGTACAACAGCCACCTGAACATCTCTTTGGATGGACTGAAATTCAGCGACGAAGCCACAGAGCCCAATAACGATGAGATCATGAATGGATTCGATCAGAACTGCCTCAGCAAACTCAGCAATGGCAAGAATAACACTTCAACCCCCAAGAAAAATGAAAGCTTCCCTCCAGCTCCAAGTCTGGTTTCAGATCTTCTGAGCGAATTAAATATTTCTGAAATCCAGAAACTGAAACAACAGCTTGTACAGGTAAATGTGTTTCCAAAATAATTATGTACTTCTAAATAGTAACTAGCTGACTGAATTTCAGTCTTCTCACTACCTTATGTGGTCACCATAGAATTTGAACTATATTTGTAAAATCTCTGGATTTCTCTGAGAGAATTTGAGGATGTTAATTTTTTTTTTTTTTTTGGATCTAAAGAAGATACAAGTCAGTCATGTCCTATATTCAGAGGAGTGTCAGAGGCATTTTCTCTGCCGTATATGTTGTGCCTACATATGAGGTGATTAGCAGCAAGAAGCGTAACCAATCGCTGAAGTACTTTTGCCAAAGATGCTAGTCATCCCAGACATCTTCATCTTCCAGAAAGTTTTTTTGTAAACGCCTGGAAGACCTTGTGCAAGATGAAGAGTCCTGCAGTAATGTAGTTCATAGAAATGCCAACTATACGTTGAACAGCCTGTTTAGTGAAATTACACCTCTTCACATATGGTGTCTGAGAAAATATATTGTAAATATGTAATATCGATTTTCAGTAATTAATTCGAAGAACATGTTTGGCACTGATTAAGAATACATTTCTGTGTTATATACGTGTTACTAGAAGGTTCGAGAGTTTGAAGTGCATATTTATTTTGCCTAGAAATCTCTTTAAATTACTTTGTAAATAATTAAAGAAATGAATTTTATAAGAAAAAGCCTTTGTGGATAAATCTCTATTTTTCTTTTATTTTTTTTAAAGACAAAAGTGTTATTAAAACTTTAAAAGTTTAAATATCACTCAGTCTGTACTTTTGAGTAGCTCTTTGCTTTTTTAAAAATTTTTCTTAGCAATTTTCAAATTAATAGTAAATTTTAGCTCATCCTCAGCTGAAAGGAGTGTTTTTTTTTTTTTTTTTTTTATGAGGCCTCCAACCATGGAAGAAATGCATAAAACTGCGTTTTTGGAATGGAAATGACAGATTTGGGGAAGAACACTTTGCTTGAGATACTTCATTTGCTCCCAAACTATCTTCTTCTATAATGTGCTAGAGTTTAGGTTTCTGTAACTGTATGGATTTTGCTGTGGCTAACTTGGTTTCCGTGCAATAAAATAAAAGCATTTATGTAGTATTGTTTCCTGTAAATAGATGTCTCTTTCCATGCATTTCAGATGGAAAGAGAGAAGATGAACTTGTTAACTACGCTGCAGGAATCTCAGAAGCAGCTGGAAAATACGCGCGGAGCCCTCTCGGAGCAGCATGAGAAAGTTGGCAGGCTCACGGAAAACCTGAACGCCATGAAGAAGCTCCAGGTCAGCAAGGAACGTCAGTCTGCCCTGGACAACGAGAAGGAGCGAGACAGCCATGAAGATGGGGACTATTATGAAGTTGACATCAATGGGCCGGAGATCTTAGAGTGCAAATACAAAGTGGCTGTGGCAGAGATTACCGACCTGAAGGAAGAACTTAAAAACCTTAAGGCTAAATACAAGGAGTGTGAGTCTAAGTATGAGGAGGAGAAGAGCAGATATGAGACTGACAGCCAAGCTCTCACTGAAAAGATCACCTCATTAGAAAAATCCAGTAGGCATGATAGAGAGCAGGTGGCCAGGCTGGAGAAGGAGCTGAAGAAAGTCAGTGACGTTGCTGGAGAAACACAGGGCAGCCTCAGTGTAGCCCAAGATGAACTAGTCACCTTCAGTGAAGAACTGGCCAATCTGTATCACCATGTCTGCATGTGCAACAATGAAACTCCAAACAGAGTGATGCTGGATTACTACAAGGAAGGTAAAGGAGGACGCAGCAGTCCAGAAACTAAGGGAAGAAAATCCCCTATTCTTCTTTCTAAGGGGCTGTTATCTATAGAGCTAGGAAAGCCAGAGGGTGGAAGCGGCGACAGCAGCCCATCTCCAGTGTCATCTCTGCCATCTCCTGTGTCAGATCCTCGGAAGGAACCCATGAACATTTATAACTTGATTGCTATAATACGCGATCAGATCAAACACCTGCAGGCTGCTGTGGACAGAACAACCGAGTTGTCTAGACAGCGTGTTGCCACCCAAGAACTTGGGCCAGTAGTAGACAAGGACAAGGAAGCTCTCATGGAAGAAATTCTGAAGCTGAAGTCCCTGCTAAGCACCAAGAGAGAACAGATAGCAACTCTAAGGACTGTGCTGAAGGCCAACAAACAGGTAAGCAGGGGCCTACAGGCCTAAAAGTTACAGTCTCAGGGAAGTAGGTCATGAGAGTTTATCTTTGGGGATGTGCTGCCTTTCCCTGAACACAGTAGGCCCTTAGTTGCTGGTTTGTGAAAAGACTGAGAAGCTGGAATGGTTTCATTGGAGGCACACGAGTGTGCTACTGTGAAGCTGAATGCCAGGGCTTTGGCTTTTGTTTATCACGGAGTAATTTTTATTTGAGTTTAATATAGCTTCAGTCTGGAGTCTATTTAAATTATATTGAATGCAGGAAACCTAAAATGAAGAGCTAGTGATTATTTTCTACTTGAAAGAATTCTGATAATTGCCCTCAAGATAGTTCCTGATGTATGTCCTCTTCTCTCTCAAATTTCCTACTAAAATAAAGGTCCGCAAGAGGAGGGTGCGATGTAAGAATATGGTCAAAAGAGAATAGGCAACAAAAGTCAAACTTGTCTCAGAGGCTGGACTGTCCCACTCAGTACACATTAGCAGTGCAGTAGATTAAATAACTGTCATGAGAACATCATGTGGCTACATGATGTCTCCTCGGAAGGCAATGCAAGCTGAAATTGTCTCGAGAAGAGGAAGAAAAAAGAAATAATTAGATGCTTGAATTTTTTTTTGCTCATGTTTTCATGTACGAGGCTTCTGAAATAGAAGATACACAAAATGCTCTTTGAAGGCTAAAGACTTACCAAAGCTTTTGTTGAATATGTGTCAATAGAGAGCTAGTAAACAGCCTTTTTATATTTTGTGTTGAATTAAGAAGTGTTTAATAGTTGGAGGTAAGTGTCACTAAATGTGTCTTCTGTAACTTCCTAGATACTGCTGTCATTTGCTTGGTTAATGGGCATAGGAACCCTGTATATCTGATCTCTTTCCAGTATTCAAAATGCACTTTTATTTAATCTGCACAAGGGAAATTGGCCAGGAGTGTAGCATTCCAGGGCTAAGTAAATGTTTCATTACGTGAATGGCCGTGGGAAATGCCTTAGCTGGGTGCTCAGTGTGTGAAGGGCTGCCCTAACAACTACTTTTCCACCTTTCCACCCCTGGTGAACACCAGACTGCGGAGGTCGCCCTTGCCAACCTGAAAAGCAAGTATGAAAATGAGAAAGCCATGGTGACGGAGACGATGATGAAGCTGCGCAATGAGCTGAAGGCTCTGAAAGAAGACGCTGCGACCTTCTCTTCCCTGAGAGCCATGTTCGCTACGAGGTAAAGAACGCGTGGCCACGTGAAGGCTCTTTGCAAAATGCATCGGTCCTGGCTGGTGTGTGGGAAGAGCAGAATATCTGCCTGTGTCGGGGCTGGTGGGAGGGTGCAGTTCCCAAGGCTGTTGCTTGTGTGTTTGTGCTGTGCTCATGGCAATGCTTTGTGTCTCAAAGCAAGCATTTGGATTGGGGTATTTACTGAAGAAACTTGGGAGACAGATTATCCCTGGCTCTTGAAGCCCTCGCCTCTCAAAAGGAATGGTGTTTAACAGTGTAAAAGGAACGTTCATAACTCGATGAGCATTTATAACACAGCGTGGCTCTGACTGACCTGTGGTGATCCAGGGGCAAATAAAATTGTTAGCAGATTTAATGGATGTCGTTAGGTTGATCATCCTGCAGATGTTATTTTATTTACCCATGAACTGATCAGGATTGCTTCAGAACTTGCTTCCACCCTTCCCAGCTGCACTTTGTGCTGTGACTACCCAGCATGGACCTGCTGGAGCTTGTGTGCTGCACAAGGGGTAAATGCCATTTTGGTCTGCGTGTTGCCTACTGCTGCCGTCGCTGATTGCCTCTTGGAAACATGCGCGTTGCTTCTAGGGAAAACCGAGGAAACGAGATCCTGTAACCAAACCCAGATTTGCTTTGCAACTAGGAAATGCTCAGTTTGCACCTATGTGGAGGTGATTCTTGGAAACAAAACCAAAACTCCCAATGCAAAACTTTGTATAAAAGCAGCCAGTCCCAGTTTGCCATTGCGAAAGGCAGCCCTGGTGGCACTGGCTTGCCTGTGTGCTGCACACACTGCGTAGAGCGCGAGGAGGAGAGCGCGGCCGGCGCGGCCGCTCCTTCCCCTCGCCCCTACGGGGACACCTCCCCGCACAGCGGGGGCTGCCCGGGCGCCACTCGGTTCTTCTCCAGCTCTGCCCAAGTTCATTCTAAACAGAAGAGATTTTCCTTCTGCCATCTGCTAGAAGTGACCCCAATGAGGAATCGCAGGGTGTTTATGAGCACTGGGGAGGTTTTTCTGTCCTCCAGGGCGGCTCTGCAGCAGCTCTCATGTGCCTTGAGTAATCTCGGGCTTCCTGTGAAGCAGTCGCTCTCCGCAATATCCTTGCACATGCGTGAGAATGGAAGGGAGAAGCAAATGCCAAGAAATGTTACAGACAGACTCCTGTGAACCTGTGATTCCAGAGAAAACGATGCCCTGCACTATTGGGATTTGTCTTGCTCTCCTTCCCCAGCTCTCTGTGTATGGAATGTAATTAATATGCACAAATTGCAGTTTTTGTTGTTCGTTTTAGGTCAGCTAGGAGGAAAGAGGAAGCAGCATGCTGTTAACTTTCAGTTCTCTTTCCTCAGCGCAGGTAGCTAGCTACGTTATATGCAACTTCAGTATGTTTTTCCTGCATGTTAATTTTCCTGCCACAATGCAAAAGTGAGAGAGTGACTGAAAGTGGTTTCGAGAGGAAGAACTGTAACAGAAATGCCGGAGGGATAGTTGTCCCTCTGCTTTTCTCGTAGTGTGTTATCATATGGAGGTCAGGCTTTCCTTTACTGGGAGGAGAGTTAGGAGGATTCCCTGGCACAGGGAAATTGGAGGCAGAATAAAAACTTTGCTGAGGGTGAACGGCTTAGAGCCCTGTGCTGGGTTCTTGCTGGGAGCTGTGTGAAATTGGAGGGAGTGGGAATGGGCTCTGCCTGCGCACAGCAAATTCTCCTGCCTAAATGAATAATTTGCATTTCTGACCTTATGCTTTATCTAATAAGTGTAGTGAAAAAAACGGGGGGTCAGGAGCAGACTGACCCAAGGAGGTCCCAAAAACGTGGGGGTGCAACATGCAGCGCCTCGGCCCTCCGCGCTCGGCACTTTCTGTGCGCTGGTCGTTGCAGGACCCTGCTCTCCGCCTGGCCCCAGCCTCGTTCCCGGGGTGCCCCCTCTCCCGCTGCCACAAGCGCAGTGCCGCGGGGCCTGGAGCGCCGCCGCGCCGCGTGTCCGCGGTGCTGCCCAGGCACTGCGGAGCGAGCGCCGCTCTCCTGCGGCGCGGGAGCTTTCAGAGGGAGCCGCGTCTGTGCATCGGGTGCTCTAATAGCAGCTGAAAACTGTTTCTGCAGGTAAATCCATACTGCTTCTCAAGTCAGAGAAGATCAGTAGCTTGGCTGTAGGCTGAGTGCGTTTCTCTGCTGTCAGCAGCTGTTTCATCCAAGTATTTGTTGCTTCAGTAAGGTAGACTTGGAAGGCACGTTCTGAGGGGAGGAGATCCTTGGAAATCACATGCAGCCTGTTTGTTAGGTGCTAGTCAAATATAAGTATTTAAGAACCCAAATTATTCCTAAATTATTCATCGTAAACAACCTGATAAAGGAACAGCTTATAACAGTTTCTAGCAGGTCTGATTTCTCCTCTGGCCAAAAGGTTTGTGTCAGCAGAGACATGTGTGTGTTGGTCTGGGATGGGGCTGGCTGTTGCACACAGATCTGTATTTTCCATAGGAAACTTCCCATTCTGTAGGATGCAAGAGAAGCTGAAACAATACTGGCTGACCATGGAAATAGTAACTGACCTAATTTCCGTTTTAAAGTAGGTTAATCCTGCTAATTTGACAATACTGTCAGCTATCCTTAATAAGGAACGAAAATACTGCAGACCTGAGCCTGGAGACAAAGGCAGGCTTGCAGATTATAGCTCCCAGCACAAGGCTGCTGTTGAGACTGTCGCATTGTTTTTTATAACACTGAGCCTGAAATTAAGCTGTGATACAAAGGAATAAATCAAAACTTATCAAGACAAGTACTGTGTTACATGCATACTGCAGAGAAGTGCAGGCACTAACTGCACTGTTCAAGTGCAGCTTTCCTTTGTCAACACACGTGTGTTGTTATTGTATGTACAAACAGACAAGAGCACTTGGGCCAGATTAAAATCTGAAAGTGGAATTTATCTGCTTAATTAGACTTCAGCAGCTATTTATGTACCAGTGCATTACACTCCAAGGCTTTGGTGTTTCTGAGTAAATTCTCTGTGCACTAGCAGAAAGGCAATCACTTCTGCCTTTAAAATGCCGAGAGAAATTGAACATTTTTTGTTCTGCTTTGTCCAGCAGGTTTGCACTTGTTAACAGGCAGTTTGGCTGCAGGTTTGTTATCAAGACGTGAAGTCGTGCTTCTCTTTTGTGGATGCCATCTGGCTTCTCTTACCTGCTATCTGGAACAGGTTTTTAAAAAAAAAGTATTTTGAAAATTATTGTTTCATAAGCTCATCATACAAAGTACACTGCTGTGGCTGTTGTTTCGGGAGGAGGGTTGAATGTATTTTCTTAGGTACTTAAAACAGATGAACCTGTATCTACACAGGAGGAGATTGAACGGGGTCAGTGGGGGCCTGTTGGAAGGGATCACTCTTAAAGCACACCCAGAACGTCTGCTACGGTGACAGCCGGGGTGTGCGTGAGCTTGAAGTCGAAAGAATAAATCTCTGCAAGTTGGAACAAGAAAATACAGCTCTCACAAGCTGTTTTTGTTAAAAATTCTCCATAGGTAATTGCTCCCTTGTATAATATCAACTGGTAACTGTTTTGTTTTCGCGTTAAATCTGAAATGTAAGCTTTCAAAAGGCAGAAGGTCTTTAAAATGCCTTGCTTTCTCTCTGAGTTTTTACTGTGTCTCTTAATACAAGCAAATGTAAAGTGCAGAGATTTTTAGTTAATTCATTTCACCGAGATCCTTTTATCAAGTATTTATCTTGAAATTATACATGAATCAAGGGTCTTTCAAGCTTTTTGTTGAGCGTTTTTTGAGGTTAATGTAACCAAAGACCTAAGTTAATGGCCCCAAATAAGGGAATAGCAGCAGCACATGAGAGGTCCCAAGCTGGGAAGGTCTCTCTGGTGGCCTTGAGGTCACTTCAGAGTGGAGCATAATGGAGCACAGAGCCCCAGGCTGCTGCTGGGGTCTCCTCGTAAGAGTATTTATCTCCCATAGTACTTTATGATAGGTTTAAAAATATTGTAACAACCATTTAGAGGGTTAACAAAATAAAAAGGCTTCTATGTAGAACAGTATAAAGCTGCACTTAAATGTGAGGAGAGGGTTTTAATAACAAATTTGAGAAAATTTAATGTATCTTTCTTTGAAGCATTGTCAGATGAAAGTCCGATTCCTTCCTTTGCCAGAGAGCGAGCTCTGCCCAAGTGCTGCGAGTGAAACTTGCAGTCAGTGTCCTCTTTTCTGATGATTTGGGGTGGGAGTGTAGCACAGGTTCCTCCTTTTGTGTTGATCACTGTGTGTTTCTAGACTGCCTATAAGCATTCGTCATTGAAGCCTGCAAGAGTAAGAGAGCTCCTAAAACTGATTTTGGAGAAAAACAGAGTACTAAAACAGATACGAGAGGAAAAAAAAAAACAAAAAAGCTTGGAATTTAAGCTAAAAGTTGATATAACTTTTCAGCAAGGAAGGAGGGAGTAAAACCATAGGGTTCCAGTCAGTGCTTGGAGAGTTCCCTTGAATCTGGCACTTCCAGAGCACTCCGGGAATGACAACAGAGCAAAGGCAGTCAGGTTCAGCGGCCAGAAATGGGTGTTGAAAACTGTGATCTCAGTGCTAGAATAGCAGAGCTGGTCCTCAGAAATAGTTAGATGAAGAACACAAGGTCACTGTGGCCATCATTCTGTAGCCAGGAGGAACTAAGGAAGTTGGCCACAGACTCGATGAGGAGTTTTAAGGCAATTCCAAAACTTACAAGGCTAAAGTGCCCATTTTAGTGCTTCTGGCAATCAAAATGCTGATGCCTGATGTATTGAGGTCCAAGTGTGAGTGCCCCTGGTAGATGGACCCTGGACCTGGGTGGCAAAAATCAGTTCCACCTCTTCTCCCAGATATTTTGTAAAGCAGCCATGGCCTCCCCTAATCCCTGTGTGCCTTGACACCTTCCATCTGAAGTCTGGAAACGCTCACGTAAAACACAGACTGTGTTCCTGTGATAAGATAGTGGCTCTGTAGAAATACTCAGAATAACGAAAATGCCAGCTCCTGTCATGGAGCCGGTCTGGGTTTTGTTGCCCATGGGAATGGGAAGAGCTGCTTTACAGTTGCCCTGTTGAGAGCCCAGCTGGCCACGCGAGCACCGAGTAAGGAGCCTCCCTTTCCGTGGGGAGCTGAGCTTGCGGCACGGCCGTGTGTCGGTCACCTTTGAAGTGGGCTGGCTCCAGATGCCAGCCCATGGCGCAGCGCTGGGGGGTTCCCCCGCGCTGCCAGGCCGCCTGGCTGCGGCGCGTCCCCGGCCTCACCTCCCGCCCCGCGTTTCCCCTGCAGCGGTATCGATGTGCCACTCTCTGCAGGTGAGGTCTTTCCACAGTGCGGGGAGTTTGCAAATCTCCCTGTAATGTGAATTTATAATGCAGAGGCTCTGTGTGAAATAGCAGGTGGCTAATATCCCCTAGAGCCGAGCTCGGGCAGTGCTCATTTCCGTTGCATTTTAACTGCCGCTCTGCTAATACATTTCCCCAGTTTTTATTGAAGAAGAAAAATGGGGAGTTTGATCCGCCGTGTTCTAATTTCTAATGTAGGTTGACAGCTTAATCTCCTGTGGTAGGAGTTAAAGCAGTTGATGTTTCTCTCAAGGAGCCTCCTGCAGTCACATCTCTGTCTAGCAGTATTTCCTGCTTGGAGAATTGTCTTAGCCCTCACACCGATCACAGAGGAGATAGGAAGTAGCATTATATCCAGATGCAATTGGTCACATCATTCTTGTTTCCAGTACAAATCTTTGTTCAATATAAAATATAAAATATCTTGCATATTAAAGCTTAAAAAGAAGTATGCAGAAATAAGGTAGGACAGAGTTTTGTAGGAAGCAGTGGCCCTGCAGCCCTTGAAGAGGAGACAACCTCATTGTCATATTTTAAAGGATAACTTGGCTCCAGATAGCGTTTTAATTTCTCATCATTATATTCAACATTCAGGAGGTGTATGTGTATATACACACACACACACACACACACACACAGAAACACAGATATGCGCACACACATATATATTTTTTACCCTGTGTAGGCACTTGTTTTAGTTGGTGGCTTTTTGGTTTTGTCTTTTAATCTAGCTAATGTTTACTGAAACTCCTACTAGCAACTACTTTTGTTGCTATTAATGACCAGTGATTAGTAAATAAGCAACATCAAAGCTTTCTGTTCAGTACCCACTTAGAAACATGAATGTGTAAAGCACAACAGACCTATGCTAACTTAATGATGTTCTTTAAAGCATAATCCTCAATTATTTTTTTGAAGGTGTTTTTAATACAAAGACATTTAGTGTTCTGCCCTTCTAGTGTTTTTGCATGTATTATACAGGTGAGAATTTCCTTTGCACATTATAAGCAGGAAAGATATTTTGCTGTTGCATCTGCAAAGCAGCAAAACACACGTCAGCCCAAGTGCGCTGCTAGGGCTGCCCGCAGTGACGCGTTAAGGTGAAGTAGCGCGAGAGGTTGTGCCCTCTTGGAGTGCTTAGGGAGGCCCCCTCTGCACTAGAGAAAAAGGAACTGGAAGCCAGAGAGCAGCAGGGAGCAAGGGGGGCAAATCCCAGTCTGCGTGTGCGGAGTCTGCATTGGCTTCCAGGAGAATCCTGGAAGCTCCCGGTGTTCCTGTGCTGGGAAGGGGTGCTCAGTTCTGCAGCGTGCGGCATTTGTGACCCTCTGACAGGGCGAGGTGAGGGTTGGTTGGTTTGATTTCTGTATCCTTTCCCATGACTGAAAGTCCAGGAAAGCAGGTTCAGGGTGCACCTCGTGCATTCATACAAGTTAATGCTTCTTATTTCTACCCATTCCTGTTGTACAGATGAGAAAATAGTTATTGAGGTGCAGTAAAAATGGCAACTGTGTGGATGCTGCTGAAAACACAGGGTTCTTGAAGAGGATGGAAAAGCTCCCTGCGCTGGAGCTGTAATGGAAGAAGCATAAATGGGAAATGCTAATTTTGGTATTTAAATTAGTGAATACCTTGTCATTTTTAAGGGGAGTCATATGATGTTTTAAGCCTTTATGCTGGCAGAGAGCTTGATGAGGTAACGACTTTTACAATAACCTTTCGGAATGAAGATTATGCCTTTAATTATAGCTGAGCTCCCTTGCAAACTACTTTATTGCCTGCGAGATGCTGAGAAGCATTTGACGTGTTACCAGTCACCTATCAGCTTTGGTGCAAGTGACTGCCTTGGATCAAGAGGCGTTTGAGTGATTCCAGAACCGCGGAGCGATGAGGCCTGGGGGACGCGAGCGAGGCTGTGCGCGGTCCCTGCGCTGCGGTACTGCAGCGGCCTTGCTCGCTTCCCCCGTTGCCTTCCGAAGGGGAAGGCCCCGGCTCCCCTCCTCCTGCCGCCGCCGGTGTCGCTCCTGGCGGGGCTGGGACAGACCGCGGCAGGCGGGAGGCTGCGGCCTCGCTGCGCTCCGGTCCTGGCCCAGAGGAGTCCTCTGTCTGCGCCAAGCAAAGCAAGGGAAACCTAAAAACACATACCCACAGAGTGGCCTTGAATTCAAAGCCTTTTGCCACGCTAAGCCACACTGCTGATGTAGTCCATGCAGGCTTTATATGAATGTTTCTGAGCTGTATATTCTCCACTGTGTTCAAAGAAATATACATTCACTTTCCCTGTTCCCTTCCCAAACAAATAGGATGAGAATGAAGACCTAATCCTGGAAATCAGGGGAGAAAATTTTGATACCTGGTCCTATAAGCACAGCTGACGAACCTGCATGTGAATGCAGTTTTGTGTCCCACCCCTCTTCCCCAAGTCTATTTTATGCTGATTAAGGATGATAAATCTCCCTTAAAGTCAGAGGCTTTTCTGGTTTCACATTAAAAGGAACCTCTATTTTTGCTTTATGTTGCATTTTTACAGATATTACAGATGCAGCCATTATAAAGACCTGTAGGTGTCGATCAGAATTTATTTCTTTACCTATTAAGTATAGTGTTCATGTACAGCAAACCTGCATTTACATGGGACCCGAATTTTTAAAATAGCTCATGATGCACTGTGCAAGTTCAGTAGCTTCCACACTCCGTGGAAAGGACTGGAGATCAAGCAGCTTGCAGGCATCCATACTGCCTCCCCTGCAGCGCTCCCATGACATGCCATTCCTTTGTTAATTGTTTCAAAATTAAATTTAATAGTGGAACCAATTATATAATGGCCACTTACTGTAGACGAAACAGTAATAAAATAGTAACTATAGCATTTTATATAAGGAATCAGAGTAGGTTAAAGTGAAATTATGAAAGATACTTCTCTTTAAAAAGGCTGTTTAGTCACCACTGGAAATCTTTTACTGGACACTGTCTAAAATATCAATGTATGAAATTTAGATGATCTGATGGTTTTAATCATCATTTTAGGAAGGGTCATTTTATAGTTCTTCCTATAGTTCCTCTCTGACTCCATTTCCAGCCTAAAGCTTGGATCTGACGTTCTCGGGGAGCTTTAGAGTACAGTGTTCATTTTTGACATGAGTACTTTTATACCAGGCTCCATCCCTTCATTTTCCAGGGATGCTGTTAATGATGCTCCATACGAAAGGTGTGAGCCTCAGCGCTGCGCGTGGCCTTGCGAGAGCCCTGGTGCAAATTGGTTGGGCCTCTCTACGTTGGGCCAGCGGCGCGCGTGCCCACGCCTGCAAACCTGGGGGCTGTGCCCACGCCTGCGGACACGAGCGTTTCATGTCTTGCAGCTGGGAGCAGCGTGGCTAACGAGCCATGTGTTTCGTTGCAGATGTGACGAGTACGTCACGCAGCTGGATGAGATGCAGCGGCAGCTTGCGGCGGCCGAAGATGAGAAGAAGACTCTGAACTCGCTGCTGCGGATGGCCATCCAGCAGAAACTGGCCCTCACCCAGCGCCTGGAGCACCTGGAGCTGGACCATGAGCAGTCCAAAAGGGTGCGCACAAAATCTGCCTCCAAAGCCAAGAGCAGTAACCCGAGTGTAAGTCATATTCGGTCCTGTGCAGACCGCTCTGAAGGTGCTGTCCTTAATAACCAGGTGTTTTGTAGTGAGAAATATAAAATTTATTGTGACTAGGAGAGGTGTGTAGAAGAAACATATTATACATCTTTATGCTGTAACGGTCAGCGTAAATCCCCACTATCTAATGTCGCAGTGAGTTGACTTGTATTAGTATGTTGTTAAACCAGGTAATACGAATTGTATTATGGTGGTCTTAACTGTAACTAATTCATAAGCACGGGGATGCTATTAACAAGTTAATAGTGGAAAGGAATTAGCTTTTTCCACAATTAACATGTATGGGTTTTGCTGTTTATGGTAAGTGTTAAAAGTGTATACCTGATATACTCTATCTGGTGTTACTAACTGTAGTTTGTATAGCACAAATGTGATCCTTTCTCCAGGGTTGCAGTATACTTCAATAAATGCTTTCACAGGCAGACACAAACAGAAAACCTCCCTTGTTAGTGTGGCTTAAGAAGTGGTGAAAAGCAAATGTTAAGATTAGAAGTATGTCTTAGAAATGCAGAGCATTTCAAAACTGGAACCAAAATTAATTTGCCTATTATGGCAGATATTAAAGTCTTGCTGTCATACCACCACTGACCAAAGTCCTAAAGCTTTTATAAACTATAAAAGCTGGAAAAACATGGTAGGATACATTATTTACATTCTGCTTTCCTCTTTTCAGAGGGTTTGCCTGAAAAAAACTTGCACATTTATATTAGAAAATATGCAATATTTACCCCATCTGATATAAAACTTAGTTTTTTGAGAACTCGGATCCTACCTGGTAGACAGTTCCACTTCAAGAAGTTATGCTGTGGAAAAGTATCGTGTCCTGAAAGGATCTTTGTGACTTCTGTTGCTCCTTACAGCATAATACTTCAAAAATAATCTCTCATATTACTGTAGCCACACAACATATCTGTGTAGAATTAATGCGACTGTGACCTAGTATTGTCAGCTACAAAACAATTTTTCTCAGCTTTCAGTGTTAATCTTTATAGGATAATATTTCAGAGCTCTGATTTCTCTTTTTTTTTTTTTTTTTTTAAATATACAGAAGATACTGCATTCCTTATGCAAGCACATGTTTTGCAGGGCTCTACATTATAGGCACAGGAAATTTAACCAGATCATCCTGCTTAAGTATTTCTGGAGTAGTTTAGTATACATATTAATCTTTAAAAACAAGCAAACAACCCTTTTTCTGCTATTGAACTTTTAAGGGGCCTTTTTAGCCACTTGATATCAGTATATTCAATAATACAAAAGTGTACTTCATAATTGGTGCCTATATACATGATAAACATACAGGATTGAAAAACGTCGCTTCTAGAGTTGTGGAGAATTTGTGGAGCTTTTTTTTTTTTTTTTTTAAGCAGTTTTGAAGTGCCTAGCCTCAGACTGTTTCAGTGCAAAGCCCTGCTCCTCTGCAGCCCTTGGCGTCGTTGGGCTGCCCGTAGCGTTGCGGAGGGCAGTGCCTGCACGGCCGCTCTGCCCCTTCCCGCTGCCCTTCCCTGTCCGCAGGGAGCAGCTCCCTGCCATCCCTGCCCTCCAAGGAGTCGGGAGAGGCCCAGCGCTCGGAGCACGGCCCCTGCCCAGGGCAGGGAACCCGCTGGGGCTTTGGCCGCCCACGTGTTGGCCGGGCTCAAAGCCTCCTGAAACTCCCGCCCTGACGCTCTAAGGCAATCCGGCGGGATCCTGGAAACCTGGCTCCAGGGCTGGGAGACGTTCCAAAGCCACGCTCGAATGCCAGGCCTGCGTTTGCCAGTGTGGAAGGGGGAAAATGCCCCAGTGATTTGAATCTGATACATTGCCCAAACATCACTGCATGAGAGAGTTCAACAAAAAGCCACTCTGGCCTTAGCAGCTAGGTTCTGTGCATCTAGTATTACTTTTTTTTTTTTTTTTTTTTTAAATTGAATTCTCCTGAATTTGAGCTTTAATATTGCTAAGTAGCAGGCTTGATGTTTTAGATACAAGATATCTTTTAAGAGTTTTCAATCCTGGTTTTTTCTTCTTTGCTGCACAATCTTCGATAAGGCCTTTATTCTTATCATTCCTGCATCATGTGTGATTCAAAATTACCTTGTAAAGGCAGGCTTTTTTTGCGCCAATAGAAACAGCTTTCATCTTGCTTCCGCTATGGTAGGGAGCTTTAATACAATTTTCACGACTTCCATGTTTCTGATAGCAGTATTGTCACAAAATACTAATGGCAGAAAGATAAATTCAAGAGTTTGAATTCATTGTTAGGATTTTGTTTGAGCTAACTGGAACTTTATAGAAAGATTTCAGTGTCATCAGTGACTATTACTATCAGTCTAGTCCACCTGTTCAGTTCCAAATATGAACAATTTTACTATTAGCACAACAGGTTTAGTAATCATTTGCATCTTCATTTCTGTGGATCTTAAAAGAAAAGCAAACTAAAACAAAAAGACAAAAGCCAAGAAGCCTGACTGCTGTTTGGTCTTGTCAAGGCTGCAGTTTAACTTCCTTGAGTACAATGTCATAGAAAGAAATGAGCAATGGTGCCCTGGTCCTGCTGTTTGTATGTTTAGATAGTGACTATGTCTAAGACTGAGGCTTGTAGCTCTTGATTAACAATTCCTGGAGTCGTTGGCTTGGTGCAAGTCTTTGGCTGCACTCTCAGTGGGTCGGGATGTCGCATGGGGACCGTCGCCTACCTCTGCCTGCAGGCTCTTCCCAGCGGTTCTGTTCTGTGCACTGGCCTGCATGACACATTGACCTGCATGTTTCGGGAACCTAGAGCTTCGCCGACAGCCTCTTGCACATTCACTGCTGCCAACCGGCGCTCGAGCAGCGCAGCTTCGTTCAGTACTTGTAAGAACCCTTCTTTCTGCAGAGCCTCGCTCGCGCCGAGCGCGCGGCGCCGCTGCCGCCCTAACACACACCCGGCCAACTAACCCGCTCTGGGGCTTGCGCAGCACCGGGTATTAAGATGTTAGTTCTTTAATTAAGAAATAAATACTGTTTTTTTTTTTCCTAATGTTATTTTATTTTTCCATTTTCAGCTGTAGAGTAGTCCCTGGAGAAGGCCTTTCCAACAGTGCAACAGCATTCTTAGCCTCTCATTGGGGCTAAAAGTGGTAGCCCGTTGCACAAAGAATGGATCTGACCCTACCTAACCTTAAAAACCTCCTTTCCTCTCTGCTACCCGTAACTCTCCTTTATGTCTCAAGCTATAAAACAAACAAGCTTTACCTATAAGTGCTGCTGCAGTAAGAAAACTTACAAGTGCTGAAGAAACCTACTTCAAAAGTAATGATCACCATACTCATTTATGATCTACTAGAAATGTTCAGATGGGGGAATTTCCTATTTCATTGCAGATGCTCATTTTTTATCTGATTGTTAAACCTGTGCACTTTTGATATTTTGATATTTTACTTTAGCTTCTTTAATTCCTTATGTAGAAGAGTTTATATAGATGCAGTGGTTTGTGCTCATAGTTTCTCTCAGATTTGGGCTTGTGATTGTTGATTTCTACATCAGCATGTGGCAGAGACTTTTTTGGGGGCTCTAGACTGTGTTTAGAAAGAGTTTCAACAAAAACCATGAGCTCTGCTAAACTATATGTGTGCTGTGCTTCAGCAGCTTTTTTATTATGAAATGTTAAGCTTTATATGTTTAAATTACTGATTTTTTTTTAACTGCCATGTTCATTAAGAAATCCAGGGTATTCAAATTCTGGGGTTTTTTCATATTGTATTATTATTCTTAGGAATAGTTCAATGTAACAAGAAGAAAACTTGACTTTGCTCTGGTTAAAACAGTAATAGGCACTTGAAAAATATTAAAGAAGTAGTGTTACCTATAAATTCCAGAATTCCTGGGTTTTAGGAAGTTGAAGTATTATTGATTAACAGAATTTTATACAACTGTACCAGTTAAATTCCAAATTGGAATTGTTTTGTTACTTTTTCATTTTATTGTGCCAAATTATGGTACATTTAGAAAGAAAAATTCTAAAGTTGTCAATGATAGGGTGTTATATTTCAGCGCCTTTCTGTCATTAATTATTGCCAGTAGTGCCTTTAATAATTTTAAGGGAGAATCTTAGAATAGCTTAGCCTATACAAGAAGAAAAGGAACGGCTGTTTGGGAATTTAGTCAAGACATGGAGCAATAAGTGCAAAGTGAACTCCCCTTTCGCACATTTTTAATGGGTAGTCTTGCTATAGAGATTATATATACAAGAAATTGTAAAAAATTCTGTTAGTCAATGATATTTCATCATGCAAATTCTTGCAAATTCAGGGGTATAGAGAAAGAATAAACAAACAAAAAAAAGCCTATACCAACCCGAATACACTTTGGGAACCAAATGGGCTCATACCGAACAAATGAGCAAGCTGTATTAACACATTTGTGGTTACGGTGCAGAGGGTGTAATGGGAATACTGATGTTATTAGCTTCGTCTGGTGGTGGATGCAGTTAACCATAGTATTGTTTGCAAATGTGAAAGGCGGGACATTAATATCTTCTCTTGCATGTTGTATCTAATCACTGTAATTTCAGGAAACAGAAACGGAGAGCGCGTCACCAAGCCGTGCCCGCCGCTCGGCACCGCTTGCTGAGGCTCACGTGGAGGATTAAATTGGTACTTGCTGGGGGGAAGCCTTCCCACTCCTCAAAAAAAGTACAAATTGAAATAATATTGTCAGGGGGTAAAAGCTTTCTGTTTGCTGGAAGAAGCATTGTTATTCCTAGATGTGGGGACTTATATTTCCAACTTCTGTTACAGTATTGATTCATAAGAAATATTGTTGCATTTAAAATTACTACATTTGTATGTGGGTATTTATTTGAAATGACGTCGAAGTACTGTATTATGTTTTATGTGCATTACCTTTTAGTGGTGGATTGGTCTCCATTTAATGTCATATGCATGTATTCTTGCCAAGTAACCTTTACACAGATCTGAAAAAAGCCAATGGCATTCTTAGAGAGAAATGTGGAAAATGATTATTAAAAACATAACTGTGTGTTAATTGGGTAACCTTAGGAGGCACAGAGGGCAAAATGTTACTCCCAAATTAATGCAAAAAGTGTGTTTGTAGGAAAGCAATTCGCCTGCGTAAAGGTGGTCACCTTGGCAGTATCAATAAAAGAGAAAAGGAATCGCGTTTCCTGCTTGTCGTTTTTGTTCCGGTAAGTCACCCTTTTCACTGCTCCGAGTTCCTAGATTTAGTGTGGGGCTCAATAAATGGCCTCACTACTATTTATCCAAGAGGAATGGAAAACATAGGTTTAATTTTCCCAGCAGTGTGTATTTGCTAGGACAGTTGTGTAGGACTGTGTAGTTTTGCATTGTTATGAGGGGAGCTTTCTCCATAAGGTTAATGTGAGGGAGACCTTTCTGTAAATATATATAAATATATATATATGCATGAAAATGACAAAACAAAACAAAAAAAAAACAAGAACCAAACCTGTTTAAATGGTCAAACTTGGCATCAGAAGATGTCTTAGTGAGAAAGTAAAAAAACAGAAACAAAACCCAAGAATATGATGCTTGAATGCTTACCTGGTAAATGGCATTTTCTGTATAGAAAAAATAGTGTGTGAAGGGGGGATGCTGCCTGTGCTGCGGTTGGACGGTGGATTCCACCCTGCAGATGCTGCCACTTTAGTTTGGGGAAAGGAATCTGCCACCTCATGTTAACTCTCCCCTTCAGACATAGGTGCTTTTGGAGGTCCTGCTAGAGGAGGTGTTAAC
This sequence comes from Tinamus guttatus, assembly GCF_059628265.1. Classification (NCBI taxonomy): domain Eukaryota; kingdom Metazoa; phylum Chordata; class Aves; order Tinamiformes; family Tinamidae; genus Tinamus; species Tinamus guttatus. Next base: position 5,571 of record NW_028288985.1, on the reverse strand, counting down.
ATTGTATTATGTAAAAAAATTTACAAAAATTACAGATTCAAAAAATACACTCAAATTCTTGTCTTTTAAAAGCTCTCCTTGCTAGATCAGTGCTCAGGACCAATGTAAATATGTTGGAAAATAATATGGAACAGTTTTCTGAGCTTAAAAATGCATGCACGCACAAAAATACTGAAAGCAACTAATTAATGATTATTTTGAGTGTATTTAAAGAAATGCTCATGTCTGACACACTCGAGCTTCAACCAAACCTTCCTCAGTGGTCACGCGCAGACCCCTCGGAGATGACTTCATCTTGCTCCATGCGTTCCTCCCAGGAGGGAGGCGCTGCCCTTTCCCGGGAAGGGGCGGGTGGGGGCCGCTTCTCCATGCGCGTTCCCTGTCAGAGCTTTTTCCCCTTGGATACGGAGCACAGTGTCTCCGACGTACTCGGACCTGGTCGTATCTTGAAGCTGCATCAGCCAGTGCAGCCTTGGTCCAGCCTGTGCTGTGGGGACCTCCTGCCCTTCACGCCCCGGCTTTGGGGCCGCGCGCCCCCGCGGCTGGGTGCCCTCCCGACGCTCCGCCGCTGCGAGGGAGCGGTTCTGAGCTCTCTCAAACCAGCTGAGAGGTGAATTATTCCAGTTTTCAGGCACTGCATATAAACAAGCAGTTTATTATTTAAGTGCAGAAAGAAAAGCATCTTCCATAAGACTTGGGGGCCGTTTTACAGGGTGGGTTGGCGTGGCTGGCACCTCCTGTTGCGCTGGGGCAGCTCCGCAGAGCTAGTGACACAGATCTGGGTTTGCCAGGAGATGTGACACCCGGAATTGCCCCTTCCTTGAGCCATTGAGCCTTCCTTGAGTCATTGAGCCTGCACACCCGCCTTTGCGTGGTGGATAGGGGGGCCCTATTTGTTTGGTTTTTAAGAATTGTTAGGAACAACAATAAAATTGTAGGGAAGAGGAAGAAAAAGTTCACATCTGTCGCTTTAGCTTTTCATTTGTGATGTATGCATGAAAGCATGGACACATTTTTTATTTCCTTTAAATAACACAGGGATGTAGGGCTTGTTTGTTTTCCCCCCGATCGGAAGGTTTATTTTCTGTGGATGACGTTTGCGAGGCGCCCGGCGGGTCCCTGTGCGGCCGCGGGGAGCTCCTCTGCGGGATGAGCGGCGCGCGGGGCCCACACGTCCCTGAGGCGGCGAGAGGGCCGCGCGCCCTGGTGGTGCTGCGGGACCCGCGCGGGGCTGCCGCTCCGGCGCTGCCTCGCCACGCTGGTGACACAAACGTGAACGAGCACGCGCCCCTTTGTTTCCTGGGGTGTTTACAGTCATTATTGTTGATATTATCTGTTCTGATACGTGCTGGATTCTCCTTTCTTACAGGAAAGGCCCCAAAGTGTCGCAGCAAGACGGGCTCTTCTGCTGTTTCCTCGGATCTGTGAAGCGCGGGGCTCTCGGCAGATCTGGCACGGTGTCTGCAGTGTTTCTTCTTGCATCCCTTGTTGTCTGTAGCAGGCAGGGTGGCTGTCCCTGCGCTTCTCGCTCCCCCAAAGGCCGGTTTTATCAGGATATTGATAAAATATCCTGATTTCCTGAAGGGAAAGGCCTTCTGTGGAGGCAGGTGGGAGCCTCGGAACTGGCTCCCCAAGTGTTCACACATGAACTGATCTGCTTTGGTGGGGTGAGGAGAAGGGGGAATGGTTGGAGGAGAACGTGCAGGAAAAGGGGGAAAGCGTGGAGGACAAAGGAAAAGGGAAACGGGTCAGGCATGGAGGTCTGCAAGAACATGCAGGGTGCAGCACGGAGAAATGGCAGCAGTGGATCAGGATGGGCTGTCTGAGCCGCACAGAGCAGCTGGGGCTGCCATGGGCAGGGACCTTGGCACAAAGCCTAGGAATAACTCAGTTTGGAGAAGGCAGCTGGCAGTTTAGTGTTGTCTGGTAAATAGCGGACATTTCTCCCTCTTACGGGGGTCGGCCGGCACGCTGAAGAGGGGCTGGAAAGGGCACGCGTGACTGCGGAGAGAAGGGTAGCGCGAGTGGAGCAGTTGGCTGCTCTGCGGAGGGGCTGCGGCACGCGGCGCGGGCCTCCTGTGTGCCGGCTTCGCAACCGCTCTTGTCAATCTCCTGGGCTGCAACTGCCCTTTTTAAGCTTCCATTTGACTTTGTGTCAAAGTACACCTAGATATTTCTTCTGAATAATCGATATCAGAGCCAGCTTGAATACAGCGAGGCTTGTCTGGATCTCATTATCAAGTGTAAACAGATGATTTGACTATCTTCAGGCTGGCATGGGTCTAGCGGTGTTTTGACCTACACGAGTGTCTGCGGGACTTCATTAACTATGTGCCCACCCCATCTCCCTGTGGAAAAGGTTAGTGTCAGAGCAGCTTCCGAAGTTCTGCAGCCCAGGCCCGGTGGCAGCGTATCGTAGCGATGAGGGGGCCCTGGGCGCTCTGTGGCAGCTGGACCTTGTGTTGAACATCCCGGAGCAGGGAGAGGGACACGATCAGCGCGAGGCGGGAAGGCCGAGCTGGGGCGAGGGACCCTCCGCATCAGCCTTGGCACTGGGGCGGGCCGCCACGTGGTGGGTCCATGTGTGAGGCTGACGGGAGCGCCGACGCTTCCACCTCTCCCGGCAGGCGCTTTCCTTCCTGCTGCCCGGCACATCCAGGCATGACTCTGCGGAGGTGACTTTAAATCCATCCGGGCAGCCCTGTTTACACAGCGTGTCTGCAGGATCTGTACAGAGGGGCCTCTTAAACTCTCTTCTTTACAGTCTGACTGCCGCTGGAGGCCTGCGCTGCTTTCCCTCCACATGACATTCCTGCTCCGCAGGCTGGTTTTCCAGTTCCGTTCCCTTGTGCTCTGTTAATGGCAGGATCACAAAGTGCCTGGGCCGGTGCTCGCGTTCGGGGCTGCGAACCCGCGGACTGCACTCTGAGCAGGGGAGTGAGGGCTAGAGCGGGAGGTGATTTTTGTGCCCGTCTCCAAGCAATCTTTTCCCCATATCAAGATACAGAGAAAAATACTGCAAATGCCAAATACATTTTGAGAAAAACACTGCAAATGCAGAAGTCCAAATGCCAGTGCTTAAATTTAGTGCCAGTGGCTGGTTTTGAGGTCTTGGCTATAGAACTTTGCAATATTTTAAAAGGCAACCATGAATAAGTTCACTGAGGCTGGCTGGGAACCCTGAGATGGGATGCCTGAAGGAAAGGGTTGTTTCATTCTTTTTAACTCTTTTAATTCCGAATTCAGGACATGTTCCTGCAAAGGACACTTAAGAAGTTAGGTCTCCAGGTGGCAGCTGTATTCAATATGTTTCTATTCATAACTAAATGGTCAAAAATGCCCAAGGGGTAAGCTCAGCATCCTGGAGCAGCCAATACCATTGCTCGCAACTCTTTTTTCCCTTGGAGATGTTCTTCAAAGCGGGCACGAGAGGGCAGTGCAACACAGATGGCTCCCCAGGGCGAGACGCACACGGCCGAGAGCAAAACTGAAATCCTCATGTTTATTCCACACTAAAAACTCTGACTTTTTCTCCCCAGGTCCTTCCCCACCCCTTCCTCTCCCGGCGCTGCCAGTTCCCCATGGCTTTTCAGTGCCCCTCTTGGATGGGTTTCCTGCGTTTCTGGCACGCGGCTGGCAGGGCAAGTTTGCAGGGGGGAGCGAGCGAGCGGTTCCCACTGCTGCAACCCATTCCCCTCCGCGTCGCACGATGCTCCGTAACGAGGACCACATGCTCGCGGGAGCGGGTGGGCTCGCGGGAGCTCTGGTAGCTCGCGGACTCCTCGAGCGCTTGCCGTGCGGTCAGCAGGCCGCACAACCGGCCTCTCGGGCTCGCCCTGAGCTGCCCGGCGCTGCCGGCTGGTTCTGACCCCTGCTGAACGTAGGCCGGGCGGGCGAGAGCTGCGTCGCCAGCCCCGCGCTCGGCGCGGCTCCGTGCAGGTGCCCTCAGCCAGCCCTGAGCCGCCCCTGCGTGGGCAGGACAGCAGCACGCGGCCCCGCTCCAGCACGGCCCGGCCGGGGCTCCGCACGGGTGAGCAAAGCAGGCCCAGGCCGCGGGGCGGGAGGAGGCCGGTTCTCGGCTCGCCGCCTCACGGCGGCGTCCGTTTGGGCGTTGTGAAACGCCAGAGGTGAAGCCAGAGCTGCAGCAGCTCCTGTAGCCGAGGCCGAGTCCCACTGTATAGAGGAGCAAAGCGAAAACTAAGGAAATACCCCATAAATCTCGTCATCTAGAGGGTAAAGTGGCCACACATGCATAGTAGATAGAAAAAAATTAATGTGGAGTTTTATAGACGCTATCGTGCTTTGGCTCTCTTCCACGTCATGCCATCACTGCTTGGGATCTCACACTGTTTTAGGAGTGAAAGAACCAGCAATCTGCTCCTGCTCTGCAGCTGATCAGGAAAAATTCTGAGCTGATGGGAAAGTTGGGCTCTCCAGCACTCCTGGGCTACTTCCCACTAAGGAGCAATGGAGAATTCCCGCATGTTTCATCTCCTCATTGGTGGTTTCTTTTGCTTTCTGTTTCAGCTTGCTTGAACATGGAGCACACAGCTGTCAATTCAGGGCTCTCCTGTGCACTGATTCATTTAAAGACAGGATGACTTTGCTTATATCGTGTCACTGGTGCTTTGTTTTTGGCTTTGTCTCCTGGTCACTGTTCCTTCAATGACCATTTCTGCAGTTCCTGATCTTTTCTCCTTTCTTTCGATGACTGCAGGAAAATCTGGTGTCTGGTCATGACATGATCTACTGGTCTGAAAGGTATCGAGAAAGATGGATCTAGCCGATTGCTCTCTTCTGTACTGGCTCTCAAATTTGTTGTGTGCCTTTTCAGTTACTATCATTCTTCCCTTTAGAAAAAGAATTTGACAGATGGTAGAAACAACCTCCCTACTGCCGAACAGCTCTATGGTAAGGCTGAAGGAAAGCCAAGACTTGGGTGGGGACTGTTAAGGTTGAAGAGAAGAAAGAGAGGGAACAACTTTGGTATTGAAAACCAATGGATGTCCATGGAGATGAGAGCAAAAATTAGCTCCAAACACTTTTTATGGGGAATCTGGTACACAGAAAGAATCAAAATGTAGTGGTCTGCACTAATTTTGCCACCTTTTCCATTTTTTAATGGTTTGGTTTTCAGAAGCGGTGAAACAGGCATCTGTTTTACATGGAAAATTTGCACAGAGGACATGCTCTGCTCATTTGTGACCACTGTTGGGTGGATGGGTTATTCAGTGATTGCAGTAGTAACAGGAAGAGATTTCTAGAGGTTCTAGGGTACAGAGATCTAAGTACTGAAATTAAACACCTGGTTTTAGTGGTTCATGAACTACTGCTGCCTAGTGCCGATGGAGGAAGTGCAGTAATGAGTTCCAGTGGCATACCCGCTAAAACTGGGCTCGCTCTTCAAAAGGGGGTGGATCTGCAAGATCAAAAGCAGTAAATATTTCTGGTTTATTACTTAATCAACAATTAAAGGCTAATAGCCCTCCAGGAAAGATTTTCTTTCTCAGAGATTTAAAGAGGTCCGTCAGGAACTCCACTGGTGGCCTCATCTTTACTTGTATTTTTTTT